>NC_084463.1:155236368-157641368 GCF_027409185.1 Cynocephalus volans
GCGCATATTCACAATACTCTTCGGCTGGTAATGAACAGACTCCACAATAAAGGACTCGAAGAGGGTAATCGGCATCTAGCTTGGCACTGCCATCAGCCCCGATGGATTCAGAAATGTCAGCAGCTGTTTCACAAACCCAGTCGATCACACAGCCCCCACTGTCCTGCTCCTGCTGCTCCCGCCAGCTGAAGAGACACGTGAAACTCCTCTTCCTCGAGCAGGGCTGCCCGATCCTGCCAGATGTGCTCCCCTTGGTTGTATTATTTTTGAAAGTCATTTTTTTTTTTTTTTCTTAGCCTCGGGTTGTTCATCTCCAAAATGGGGATTAAAATACCTACAGGATCTAAATTCTGGAGTAGTTAAGTGAAAATACTTTGTGACTTTTAAAGAAAGATATAGCAGTGAATGTGGTTATTACCCTCCTCACAATTACATGTAAAGGCTGTGTCCTGTCTCGGTCTTATCTCCAGATGCAGTTCTCAGGTTCTCAGTAGGCCCATGCACTGCACATCTGGGCAGGGGTGACACCAGGAATAAGATGCAAATCAAACAGGTACCATCCTGACCACTCTGTCATGATTCCCATGGTATAAATGCTAAGTTTGACTCTTGCTGAATTAATAATCTTTCATCTTGATTCCTCTTTCAGGTAAAGAGGCTGGACTAAGCACTGGAGTTTAAAGTTTTGGTAGCTTCTTTTTTTCTTACCTTTATACCAGAGCTAATCTGTCTCTGTGTCAATCTGTGACAATGTATTAATCTGCCTCTAAAATGCTGTCCCCACACCTGGTCATTTTCCTCCCCATCCTTCTTCCCTTTCTTCTCTCTCTCTCTGATACACATGTCTAATTTTCTCCTTTTCTGTCAATTCCTAGCTAAGTATGTGTAATATGGAAAAATGACTTTGTCAATTGAGCCTCTCTGTGTAGGAGAGAGGTAATGTTGGTTCGAATCTGGATTCAAGTAGAGCAAAGCTAATTCTGTGAAAACAAAATACTAGCCAAACACAGTGAGGAGGGGAAAGGACTTATTAGCATGGCTCTGAGTGGGATAATAATCATTTACATGATGATCATTTGTCTCGAGGCAGTGGTATTAGAACATAGATGGCTTACCATTTTTTTTGCAGGGTGAGAGGAAGTTCATTCATTCCTCTATCCATTAAGTATTTAGTGATTACTTATTCAACAGTACTCAACAAGATAGTAAACAACTATTTACTGAACCCTACTATGTACTATGCAACCACCTGAGATCTTTACAGTGGGAAGTGGTAAAGTACAAGAGCGGCAGCTCCTGCTTGGAAGGAAGTTAAAAGTCTAGTGGGATCTAAGCGTTCAAACCACAGTTACACAAAGGGCTAAGTGGAACAATACTGTGAGATTTCAGATGAGGAACAGTCAAGGGAATCAAGGTAAGTTTGATGGGGGGAGGTGGCATTTGAGCTGCATCATGACAGGTCTCCAGGTCTCTGGGTGTGCAAGAGGAGCGGGAGGAGCACAAGAACCGGGACTCATGTCCCTGCATCTCTGTTTCCTTATCTGGAAGAGCATAAGGAGTGTACTGCAAAATTTTATTTATTTTTGAAAGTGTATCACAGGCCTGAAAGGCAAAAACCACGACCAGAATTCATATATGAAATTGAGATTTTGCCTTCATCTTTTGAAAGACAAGAACTCGAAAGGATCTGCTTTGGTGCATTCATGGACACTTGTTGACCCTCCTATATTCTGCAGTATTCTACCCAGTCAGTGTTATCTGTAGGACACTTGTTCTTTGAATAATATGGGTTGGATGAGATAAACATCATATGGTCAAATAAGTGTGAAGAACATTGTGCTGATCAAAGTACTACTAGCAGTTTACTGCAGGTTTATTTGGTGCCTGTAACGCAAATGTGTAGTCATGACTCTCTAAGGGATGCATTTCACCATATTTTCAAATTCTTTTTTCCTTTGAGTACCTTTTGAAATGTTTCATCCTTTTGAATGTCCTTTGAAAAATGCTGCATTAGCTGATGTTGACTTTGAATACAAATATTTCACTAGTGATTGAAATATTCCAGGCATTTCTCAATTCCTCATGCTCTTTGAAAAGCAGTGCAGTCGTAATGGGTTAGTCATCTTCTTTTCAAGTGACTATAGAAAGGAAGTAATGATTTCCTTATATTAATTCATTTATCTTCACACACAAAAAACATGAGATGGTTATTATCTCTCTTACAAGATATTGTATTATTATCTCTGCTTACAAGTAAGAAAACTGAGGTGCAGGGAGATTACATAAATTATCCAAAGTCACACAGTGAGTAATAGTATGACTGAGGTCTGACTTGGCAGTTTGGTTCCACAGCCTGGGCATGCAACTGCTACCTCTCGCAGCATGCTCAGTATCCTATGTAACCTTGGGAAAATCACCTTATTTCTCTGTACTTAATTTAATTCATAATAAAATTGGAACAATAATATCTACTCTAAATCCCTCCCTGAGTTATTGTGAGATATCAAAACAAAACTGTAAAGATACAATAAAAGATTCAGCATGGTTGCTCGAATATCCAACTGGAGAAACACTCACACTAGATAGCTTATTTTTTTAATGACAAAAATGTTTAAAGCCATAATTATGTTATTGCCCTTCACCTTTGATTCATTATGATGATCCTGTTCCTCTTAACATGTATTCAAAAGTGCTATAAGAAGCAATCATGTCTTCTGCATTTCAGAAATAACAGCAGGCATCTCCTACTTCCCATTTCCCCTACTTAGTCTTCCCACTTCCCCTACCAGCTCGTTAGAGTAGTACTTTATGCTTTACTGCTCCAGGGTTTGAGGAGTTTATATAAAAATACAAAAAAAAAAAAATTGTGATGCAAATAGTTTACCTTAAGTCATAGGCGTAGGTATATGGTATATGGAGATTAATGTTAGGAAAACATCTGAACAGTGTGATATAAAAGTCTTTACTGATAAAACACATTATTTTAAATACTCAATTCAGTGACTAAAGTTCATCCTTCAAGTCATGTGGAGTTGCAATTGCATTTAGTTTTAAGAGTCAGGATGTAGGAGGAATCTTCTTTCCTCCTAAGGAAAAAGAGAGAAGGATCCCCAGGGTGAATGCGTGTGTGTGTGTGTGTGTGTGCGCGCGTGTGTGCATGTGTGTGTTTATGTGTTAGCACCCAACTATTCTTTGATTTACTCTCCAAATATTTGCAGCACACCTACTTCATGGAAGCCATGGAAGATGAATCATACTCAGTTGTTACTCTCAAGCAGTTCACAATCTAGCCAGAGAGACAGTTGTGTAAACAACTAGATACGAGACAATGTAGGGTGTGCTTTAAAAAGAGATGTAAAAAAGTACTGTTGGGGAAGGGTGGAGAGTGTTAACCTAGAAAAAAAAACAGAGAAAAATATCTTCAAATATGTTGAGTTTATTTGGGAATAGAAAATAGAATTATAATCTGAAATGTATATCGTGGCAAGCTACAACTGCATTAGGTGAGGGAAGGTTAAGAGAAAGCTTTTATTGGCAAAAAGAGAGAGGTTCACATAAGCTGCTTAGAAACAGTTCATTGGTTTTGGAGGCTCAACGTCAGATTTGTTATCAATTCATTGGTTGAGATACTGTTACTGGGCAAGATTCTTCTCAGAGCATCTTATCTGAATTACCACAGTTCTAAAGAATGTCTGATGACAAACCTTGTCCCAGAAACGTGTGTACGTGCAAAGAAGGAGATACATGAAGGGTGTGAAGGGATTTCTGATGGGTTTTGAAAGTCTTTGGAAAAGTTCTTATCTCAGACAAACAAGCATGAGCCCCCCTTCTTTGTGCCTTTCCTGGTCCTATTTTGTCTGGGTTGGACAGAAAGTGATTTCATCAACTTTCACAGGAGAGGCCAACCTGGAGACGACCTGGATGAACTGGAGAAGGCTTCAGTTTTAAAGGAGGAGTAGGAATTTTGCAGACGTGATGTGGAGGAAGGACATGTTGGATAGAGGGAGAAGGGGAATCGTGAAAGGTTGAGTAGGGTCCAAAGAACAAGTGGTTGTCTGGTGCGGTTGATGGTGGAGCTATGTGTGTGAAGGAGTGACAGACAGTACACGGGGCTGGGACCAGATTGAGCAAGGCCATGAGCACCATTCCAAGAAGAATTTGGACTCCCTACTCTTTGTAATGAGAAGGGGTTTTAATAGGAAGAAAGACATAATGTAGCCATATAACAAGAAGATTTGTTTAACAGATTTGGCATACATTTACCAAGTGCCTGGAATGTTTTGGCTCTACGCTTGGGTCTGGGTCCACAACAGTGAAGAAAAGAGACAAGGCTGCTACCCTTACAGAGCTTACAAAACGTGTGGGAGAGCAAGTGGTCAGGTACTTATGTAATGTAGTATGGAGTATGATGGAGGACTCTAGGGTGTCACAGAGGCACGTGTGAAGGACAGTTAACTCAGTCCTGGAGGGTGAGGTGCTTTTCCTCAAAGCATCTACTCTGAGGCCTGGAGAATGGGTTGGAGCTGTCCAGGTCAGATATGGGGGAGAAGAGAGCTCTAAAAGGATGAAATAGTGCAGTTTTGGCCTTGGGATTTGACTATGTTCCAGGCAGCCACTGAGTTAGCTCCCGGTCTTCATGCCCTTGTGTAATCCCCTTACCTCAAATGTGGGCTGAACCTAGCAACTCACTTCTTAGATTAGAATACAGCAAACGTGATGAGACCAACAAGGTAAGGAACTGAGGTTAGGTTCTAGCCAATGACCAGAAAGAAACAGGCCTTTGGCCCAATAGCACTTGAGGAAGTGAATCCTGCCAACAACTATGTGAGTGGCCTTGGAAGCAGATCCTTCCCCAGTCAGGCCTTGAGATGAGACTGCAGCCCCATATGACATCTTTATTTAAAATTATAAATTATTTATTTTTTTATTGAAGTATAATTGATTATACATATTTGTGGGGTACAAAGTTGACTATTAATTGTTGTGTGCAATATGTGATGGTCACATCAGGAGAGTTAGTTTATTCATCATTACAATATGTAATCACTCCTTGCATCTGTTAACTAGTTTCTCATTAATTTCTCATTAACCCTCCTCCCTTTTCCCCTCCCTCTCTCCTCTTCCACTTCCAGTAACCACAGTTCTGTTCTCTCCTTCTAAAAGTTCAACATATTATTGTGATTATTGTTTCTTTCTTTCTTTCTTTCTTTATTGTTTGTTTATTAATTCAGTTCCCACTTATGAGTGACGACATGAGGTATTTCTCTTTCTGCACCTGGATTGTTTCATAGCATAATTTTCTCCAGGCTCATCCAGGTTCCAGCTGACATTTGAATTGCAGTATTGTGAGAGCCTCTGGGACAGAGTCATCCAGCTAATCTGAACCTGAATTCCTCAATCACAGAAAATGTAAGATAATAAATGTTAGTTTTTTCAAGCTGCTAGATTTTAGAGCAGATTGTTATGTAGCAATAGACAACACAAACTGTAAGGGGGAGAAAAAACTCCAAGTCAGGAAGTTTATTCACCATCCTGTTTATTCTCCATCTTTCCTGCAGTGGGCAAGAATTGCTGTGGGGGAATAGAAAAAACATCCCCCTTCAATTCTTTAGCTCCTTTTCTCTCTCTTTATCCTGCACACACTGCCTCAGTGTACACCAGCCAGAAAGTGGTCTCACCTGTCCCTCAGAAGGCTCTTGAGGTCAAGATGGAGTAAGGTTCAGTTCTTTTCTCTAATCAAAAGAAACAGTCTCGGGGGAGTACAGAGAGGAAAATGGAGCCCCCAAATCTCAAGGATTCTTTCTTTGGTTTGTTTGTAAAGGTGAAATTAAGTGCTGGCTAATTTATTTATAACCAAAATGCAAACATTTGACTTTGTCTTGACTATGTTTGTTTAATGCAGAAACAGCTGCACTAATACCTAGTGGGTGTGAAACCAAGTACCACCAGGGGCAGAAAAATAAAAATACACTAGAGAGAAAAGGCTTCTACTGAGCCTGGAACCTTAAGTCACTCTCCACCTACTTCGAGACCCTATAGTCCACTTGGGTTCAGCATCAGAGTCTTCCTCACCAGCCCATGCACTCCCCTCCCCTAGGCCCATTGTTCCGCAGTTACTTGAATTTCTTCAGTTCTTGTACACAACTGGCAGATGGAATCCAGACTTCTGTTTGTCAGGGAAGAGGGAATATTAATATAAAATTCACAACTTAAAACTCATGTCTAATAGGAATTTTAAAGAAGGTTTGATGTCTCTAATAACTACCTTCAAATAGAATGCCATAAGAACTTTGCCGATGCCTCCTTTCCTGGGTTCCTAGATTCCAATTGTGTTAAAAGAACTTTTGTTTTGCTGTTGTTGTTTAGAGGGCTCTTTATGCTGTTTTTAATGTTTTAAAATTTTAAGGGGAGAATAAACACACACACACATTCACCAAAGCAAAAAAAGCTTAAGGGAAATCATATAGTTATTTCTGTTATGGCCACATAGGCTACCAAAAGGTCATGTTTTTTTCTTCATAAAAACATCCTATCATAGGAAACCAAATTTCTTAGGGATATGGGATCTTTCAAAACAAGAGACCCACAAATAAAAATAATAAATATGTGATATGCTTGACAATGAAAAGTTTGGAATTATTAGTTTTGATCAGCCCCCTTTATGACAGAAGAGAAAACAGATTATGTGTCAAATGACAACTGTTGTTTGGTACAGTCATGTCTAGAACTCAGGCCTCCTGGCTGTGTCCAGCCATTGCTCCACTTCCCCACAGCAACTCTCCTTTCATAGAGAGACCATCTTGTGAAGGACAGATTAAATTTCTTAAATACTTGGAAAAAGGTAAGGAGTAAGAAATAATGGCAGAAGTTATAGGTAGGAAAATTTTTGTTCTGTGTGACAAAGAATGTTTTAACAACAGTTGGAACTGTTCAACCAAAGGAGCTATCTTGGGAGTGTCTGGAAAAACTGAAAAAATTATGTGAAAGTTGATGAAATCACTTTCTTTCAGACCCAGACAAAACAGAGCTGGGAAAGGCAAGAAGAAAGGGGGGTTACTGCTTGCTTGTCTGATATAAGAACTATTTCCAAGGACTTTCTAAAACTTCATGTACTTCACACATCTCTTGCTTTGCATGTATGCATGTTTCTGTGACAAGGTTTATCATTAGACAGTCTTTAGAACTGCAGTATTTCACATAAGATGCTCCAAGAAGAATCTTACCCACTAATGGCATCTCAACCAATAAGCAGGTGACAAATCTGACTTTGAGCCTCTGAAACCAACGAACTCTGCTTCTAAGCAGCTTATGTGAACCTCTCCCTTTTTACCGACAAAAGCTTTGTCTTATCTCCCTCACCTAATACATTTGTGACTTGCCGTGGCGTGCATTACGTATTAGAATCCTATTTTTGCTTCCCAAATAAATTCAATATATTTGGAGATATGTTTCTCTACTTTTTTTGAGGTTAACAATTAAAGTGGCAAAAAAAAAAAAAAGAAAAAGAAAAAAGATAATTGTGTGTCCAATGGCATGATAGGCCTTGTCTAATGCACCTTTCTGAGTTATTTGATTTTATAATGTTCTGTGCCTTTTATGGTCTTGTAGCTATGTTCCAACTTTGTAAGCTGTAGAAAATCGACACTAATGCAAATGATTCTTGTTCATAGAGATGCAAATGAATTTTGTCTGGCAGAAGTGCCATTGATCTCCCACCATCCCTAAAGTCGGTTTTGCATTTATTAATATATTCATTTTAGCATTCTTGATCGCCTATATATGTGCCTGCTCTTTGGGCTCTCCTCTGGACAGGTTTAACTCCTTACTGGTTCCCTCATTAATTAATGAATTAAATAAAATCTTTGATGTGTCTTCATTTTATATTTGCATGCGAGTCAGGTTTTTACCCTTTTAAAAACAATTATCTTTTAATGAGAATCCCAGGATGTGTTCAGGCAGAGTCTGAAAAGCTACCCTTGATTCAAACCAAAAGACACCCTTGATGGAGTAAGGATTTCTTACTCCAGACCTATATGGACCTTTTCAGGCTTCTAACATAAAGAGTTGTTTCCTTCTCTGTCTTCTTGAAGTGCAGGGACCTAGCTATTCCCCACTAACAAAAATTTGTTAAGGGGAGGAAGTGGTAAATTATTTCTGATTTATTCACCTTTTCAAATTTAAAAAAAAATTTTTTTGGAAACACACAAGCCAACCTTAATTTGATCCTCCACATTCAGAGGAAGAGACAAGGCCTTTGTCCTCCAGCCACCACCACCTCGTTCAGAAATCTCCAAACATCTCCAAATTCTCTGGCAAGCCCTTTTTGTGTAATCCACTGGAATTTGCCAAACAAAGGCTGCTTGGAAGATAATTTGGGAAATAGGTAAGGAGTCAGGGCAGGTGTCCAGGTGAGAAGGAACTGGCTGAAGCTGCTGACTTGGGATGGACGTCCTCAGATTATTTGAAGTGTCAGGTTGTGCCAAGCAGAGCCATAGCTCGTATTTGGGCTCCGGAGCCCAAACCAGCAACAACTTTAAGGAAAACATGGAGCCCAGCCTCCCTGTTGCCCTGCGGTCTCTGGATTCTTCTAGGTGTGGGACTGTTTGGCTTCCAGGCAGCCTTCCCTTTGATCAGAGGGTTGGGAAACACTGAGCTCGATCCAACCTGTGGAATGGTAGGAGTAAGGTGTGGGGCTGTGGATCAGCTCAGTCGGCTGGAGCTCTGGCCACCCACTGGGCAGAGTGACCAAGTGTCCTAGGCAGGTGACACACCTGTGTCTTCCCTGGTCTTGTGCACCTGTACATTGTATCATATGTTCGTTAGCCATTCAGCAAGGATCTGTGAATGACCAGTGCCAAACAGCACACTGGGAATTGCATATAGTCAAGGAGACAAAAGGCGGCAAGGGTCTCCTGGGGCTTGCATTCTAGCGTGATCACTCACAGTTTATATTTATGACCACCAGGGGGCGCGGACGCCTTCCCGTTACTAAATCAAGACACCGCACCCAGCGAACGCAGCAAGCGGAAGTGTGCAGGACGTCAGAGAGAGAGGATTAGGGCTGAGAAGGGCAGGGCCAGTTCAAACGGCCCGATCTCGACCATGCAGGCCGTATCTTTATGGGAGCCGATGAAGTCAGCATGCAGCCCTGACTCAGATCGCAGAAGAGGGCAAAGTCCTGTTAACAGATTTACAGCCTTTGAACCTGAATGCATAGAGCAGACTCTTCTCCTATCTCGAGAATTAAATCTTCGGTCCGCCAGTGGCATTTATCGAATTCCACTCTGCTGGATAGTTCATTTGTCCCCAAGAAGACAACTAGGGAAGGGGGAAGAGAGGGGGAGAGGAGGAGGAGACGGGGTCAAAAGCAAGGGGCAGTGAAAAGAACGCGCCCACCTTTTCGGAAGGTACAATCCACCCGAGAATCTCTGCATCGCGTCGGAAGTGAGAAGAGCTTAAGCTCTGCAATGACACGTTTTTATTACGGATCAATCACTCTCTCACAGCTTCACAGCAAACCACGGAGTGGGTCTTATCTCCGATTTACAGACATGGAAACAGAGTCCTCTTGAGAAGCCGACACTTTCCCAAAGTTAGACAGATTGTAGTGGCAGGTGCTTGACGTCAACACTGAACGGCTTACATTGCTCGGAGGGGTCCCGATTGCCCACGGCATAAAATCCGAAATCCTCGCCCTGACCGGAGGCGCTCCCTCCTCACGTCCAGCTGTCCTCTCGGGACCCCTCCTTCACCTGCGGCCGCTGAGCTGTCCCCCAGCCCGAGCAGATCCCGTCCCTTGGAACGCCCTTCCCCAGGACGAATGTCTCTTTGATAGTCTCAGAACACTTTCCTCCCACCTAATGTGGCACACATCGCGTTGTCTTAGGAGATTGTCCCCGCCTAGCAATGATCCTAGTACAAAGCCCGGGACAGATGGTGAATGTCTGTCGGATGGAAAAGACAGAATTGAGGACAAACAGACCCCCCCCCTCGCTCTGCCTCGGCCCTGTGGCGGGACCTTCCAGTGACAGAGCCTGGACCTGGCTTCTCCAGTCCCTTGAGGGGCTTCGCGTTAGGGGAGGCGGCGTCGGACACGCCTGGAGTGGCCAGGCGGCGGCCGGGAGCGGGCCCTTTAAGGAGGAGCGCGGGGAGCGGCCCAGGTAAGGGGCGGGCCCGCGGGGCGGATCAGCGCTGAGCGCCGGCGCCCGCCGGGAGCCGGATTTGGAGCGCGCGGCGCCGGTAGGGCCCGGAGGGGGCGGCGCGGCGGAGCCTGCCGTGGCCTCAGACGCTCCTCCTCGCTAGCGGCCGCCGCCCGCCGCCTCCTGCACCCCGAGCTCCGTCGCCCCTGCCGGGCCCGGCCGCCCCTTCCGGCCGCTCACCTGGGACGCGCTACCTGCCTCCGGGCGCCTGGGCACCAGGATGAAGGACCGGCTGGAGCAGCTGAAGGCCGTGAGTTCCGCCGCACCCGGGAACCCGCGGGGCCCAGGGCCTTGCAGGAGCTGCCGGGAGGTGGAGCTGCGTGGGAGAGGGGCTTCCTTACGCTCCCCAAATCGAACCTGCAGGGGGGCCTGCCCTCCCCGTGCCCCCGGCGCATCCCTTGCCTGTTCCGCCCCCTGCGCTCCCCTTCCCTGCTGGGTCATGTGCCCTGTGATTCATCGCCAGGCAGACTTCCCTGAACGCCTCTGACCCTCCCATCCCCCCCAGGTGGACAGCGTCTGTCCGGAGCCGGGCCCCGCGGGGCTCATCTTGAGATCGGGGGTCATCTCACCACCTGTTCGCTGCTGTCTGGCACTGCGCGCAGCACCGGCCTCCCCCTCCCCTATTCCTTGTTTGCCTCCTGGGGGGCGTCAGGCCCAGCGGCCTTCTTCCCCCGAGAGCAGCTCAGAGCTCTCTCGTGACCCCTGGAACTGTGAGCTGGTCACGTGCTGAGATGGGCCCAGCACCTTGCCATCCGGTGGTCTGTAATTATTGTTACCACCCCCTCCCCCTACAACTCTGACAGCTGTGGCCAGGGCAAAGGATCTGAAGGTGGACCTCCTCCAGCTCTGCTGCACAAAAGCTGGGAAATCTGAGGCTACTTAGTCTTTTGACCCTCTGTTTCCTTATCGGTCAAAAGGGAATGATCATTCCTAAGAGATTTGTTGTAAATGTTTAGATGACATAATGGGACTTGATATAGAGTAGTGGGTAAAGCATGGGTTTTTGAGCCAGATATTCATTGACTCATTCAGTAAATAATTATTGAGTGCATTCTACAGGCAGGCCCAATGCTAAGCCCTTGGGGATTCCATGGCACAAGCTCTACCTTAATGGAATTTAAAATCTAGCCTGTGATACTCAGAGTGTAATTCATCTACTTGGGAGCCTGTTAGAAGTGCAGCAACACAGGCCAGGTCTAGACCTACAGAATCAGAATCTAATTATTCATAAATCTCCCCAGGTGATTCATGAGCACATTAAAGTTTGGGAAGCACTGAACTTGATTAGAACTGGGGTTTCCTCTTGGCTCCACTGCTTACTGGCTATCCCTTAAACTTCAAGCCTAAGTTTTGTCATCTGCAAAATAGATAGTTGTAAGGACTAAAAGCAATAGAGCACACACAAGAACGCTTTTTATGGTGCATGGCACATAGACCTTAAATGGTAAATGTGTCAATAACTGTAAACACTCTTTGGAAAATGCTAGTATCAGGGCCTGTTGGGATAATGTTGCAATTTTTTTTTCTCCTGTCTTGCTTGGATGAGAACTTTCACCTGCTCTTGGTACTAGGCTAGAGAGGAGGTGAGAGAGCTGGGGAAGTGAGAGAGGCAAGGGGACAGTTGCTTATTGTGGGAGTGAGCCTCTCTGCCCCACTCTTGGTCTGTGTCGTCTGAGCTGTACAGCATCCCAGTTATGGTGACTGAAAGGGCAGAATTTATTGCTTCTGTTTTTGTAGATGAGGAAACTGGAGCTTGGCCTGGGTAGGAGGGATGCTCCAGTCACACAGCCAGTTAGGCCACAACCAGGAGAGGAACCCAGGCTCCTGATGCTCTCCACAAACAGTGCTGCTTCCCTTGAAGCATGCTGGCTGGAGAGGCAGAAAGAAAAGAAGAGCATGGTTTTGAAGAACTTTCCTTATCTGCACACCCAGCAATCATAAAACAGTGCAAAACTGAATAGCAGATAAAGGCAGCTCCCTTCCTTTAGATAGGAAATCTATTTCCAGAGGAAGACAGTCCATGCTCCTTCCAATAGCTCTTCGTCAACAATGAGCAAAGAGTCTTAACGAGCTTTAAGTTCCAAGAATAAATTCAGTTTGCTGGGGAACTGAGCACATCCCTTTGCCTCTTTATGTCTTATGGTTGCCCTCTGTAAACTGGAGCTAATGACATGTTTCCTCCTCTTGGGGACGTGATGAAAGTGAGGATGTAGACAGTGCTGTTATCCTGGGAGTATTATTCTGAAATCACAGGGTGGCTGCTGTAGAGTTTTGGAGATGGGCGGTAGCTCTGTGCAAAGAGGACGGGTTTGCAGGTTCAAAGGCTTCTCAAAGTCCCACCACTTAATAGCTGTGTTGCTCTCTGTTCTTGATTCCTTCTTTGCAAAACAAGGAATTTGGTTGATCTCAGAAACCCCTTCTGGCATTATTGGTGGTTTCTCTGAAGACTGTTAAGGTTTATGTGGATTTTGGTGTCTGGCCCACCTCCTCTCACTCCCATCCCCAGGGGTCACCCTCACTGCAACAAGATATGCCATCTCTCTCTGATACTTGTTATCAATGAAAAGCATTTGTTAACCCCCATGAAACAGACTTCACATAGAGCAGCTTATGCAATCTCTTTCTGTAGAGCCTTTCTAAACCCTGGTGAGAGGGAGGATAACTGCCTTGAGATAGCTGGAGGTTGTCATGTGCAGATTAGCTTTGCTCTGGGTAGTTACAAGGAGAAGATGTGTAGTTGATGGGTAGAAATCAGGAATCTGTGAGAAAGCACTGTTAGTAGTCAGAGCTGCCCAAGGGTGGGCTACGCTGGCAGGAGAGGCAGTGAACCTTCCAGCATGGGAAGGAGGCAGGAAGCTTGTTGGGAGGTCTGTTGTAGGAATTTGAGCATCTCTTTGAGGGAGGGGAGGTGAACTAGGGGATTAAAGGCCTCCATCAAACTTTGAGAATGTATACTTCTGCACAAGGTGTCATTGTAGGCTTTGGAGTCCATAAGGACTGAAGCCACAGAGTTGCACCTATAAAGTGGACCATCATTCTTTTCCTGTAGGGTCATTGTGAGGGTGAAATGAGATAATTAGTGATAAGCACCCACCATGTGGGCAAGTTCCCCAAGTATGGTCCACTAAGAACAATGTCCACGCCAAACGGCATACTTTCCTGAGGCCGCAGTCACAAGATCTGATTCATGTTATCTCTTGCAGGGCTCCTCCAGCTAGGCCCCCTCAGCAACCTGCTTCTTCAGTGACATAGGTCTGCCTTGTCAGGAATGTGCAGTGCCTACACCCAGCCAGTCTCAGGAGGCGGTCCTTAGTGACTTCTGAGTAGCTGAACTTTGAATCTGGACAAATCTGAATCTGAACTTTGAGTCTGGGTAATTCCTTATCTAGAGACCCTTTGCCTGGCCCTCTTTTCATTCAGCAAACATCTGCTTAGTGCCTGTTGTATGCCAGGCCTTGCAGTAGGTGCTGAGGTGTAGTGGTGACTGATATACATTCCTGGCCCTTAGGTAGATCATGGGCAGGTAAGGAGACACACAAGAAATAGTATGAATACCACTTTGTGACAGAAGCAACCACAGGAAGACCTTGTTGGCCAGACTGTGGGAGATGGGTGTGGGTGTGGGGGTCAGGGTTCCCAGAAGAAGTAATGCTTGAACTCAGGTCCCTCTTTAAGTCTAATCTAATTTCTTTAGATGCATGTGGAGTCTCTTAAGAAGAAAGGCAAGGATCCTAGATTTTCTCAACCACTCTCCAATTGCTGAGTGCTTCATCTATAAACCATCAAGAACATACAAAGCATGTGGGGGCATCGACAGGTGTATGGTACCTACCGACCACCACAATCAGGGATTTTTGACTTCTGTGTGCCTAGCATCTTTCTGGGCATCGTGTCAGGCTAATTTATTATACTAAGTCCTGGTCTTAAAGAGTAAATTGTCGTATGAGAAAACAAAGAAATGTATTATGTGAAAAGAGAACCCCCCTGCCTCCCCCATATCAAAGGTAGATAATGATAATGGAGAAACCAGTGATATATGAAATAGAGGTCAAAGACTTTCAACCCCCTTGGAGACAGATCTACGAGGACTAGAAATGACTTGGATCCACTGGTCTCTCTATGGCCAGCACCAGTAGGGACCGCTACTGAAATCAACCACCTGCGGCTCTAAAGGCCAGACTTTTTACTCTCTGTTCTATCTTGTGTCTTGCTTCTTCCTAAAGGGCCTGTCTTTGGCCTCCTTCCCCTCTGGAAGTTCCAGGAACTCTGCAGGATCAGAGTTCCTCGGGATAATGTTTTACTATAACCCGATCAGAAATATGGAGCTGTACTTCCCCCTTAAAGCTTAATTCATTCAACAAATATTTACTGAGCCCCTACTTTGTGCCAAGTGCTTTGGATCATAATCAAATCTTAACATACCAATTTGTCCCTCCATTGAGATTTCATCCTTCTTTAGTGATAGATTTCTTATTAGTCAGGATTCCTTCCTCCCCTGCTCTCCGTACCTGGGAGGATTCATTCTCTGGAGAGCTGTTTTGCTGTGAGCAGACGGAAAGCAGAGCTGAGACGAGAGTGACAGGGATTGAGTAGGGATTACAGATGCATCGGCTGGAGGCCAGAAAATGCTTGGATGAGAGAAGGGGATTAATTTTATTTTTATTCCTGTGAGTGTGGTGGGGGAGGTTGGGGGACTGGCAGTAGCTAAGGGAGAGGTGCTTGTCCATGTTGTCCTCTCCCCCTTCCAGTGCTTCCTCCCCGCCTTTTGTCCAAATTCCTACCCATCTTCCAAAACTCATTTTTACTGGTGATGCTCTCCGACTGCTATCTAGGACACTCTCCCTCTGTTCCAGCAGCTCACATGGGCTGCATTTTGCTTTGCAATGCAATACTTGTAATAAGTCAGTGGGGTTTTTGTTACCATGAAATGGGTTTGAAACCACCTTCCATTTGTTTTTTGAGGTGGGCTCTTTGTCTTCTAGGTCCTGTTGTCTTTAAGATCAATGATTCTAGTACTCGTCACCATATCAGTTACAATAACAATGATCATTTATTGAGCAGCTACTTACTATTGGACAGGAGTTGTGTTAGATAACTCACATGCTTTGTCTTTAATCCTCTCAACCCTGCAAAGCAAAGTGGTGTTATATATTATTCCCATTTTACAGGTGAGGGAACTGAGGCTCAGATTTGACTGAGATTGCATCTGGGAAGTAGTGGGATCAAGAATTGAACATGTCTATCTTTCTTCTTCATATCACCCTCTACTATATTTGCTCATCTCCCCCAGCTACACAGTATGTCCCTTGATGCAGTGGCAGATATGATATTCCTCTGGGGCTCTAGTGCCTAGCAGTCTGCATGGTAGGCGTGTATTAAACATGTCTGTTGGCTGATCAACAACATCTTGGCCCTTAAAATTTCTTATTTTATTCTTGTGACTTACTTTTCTTGTTCCATTCCCTGTGGGTTAGTGGGTTAGTGAAACTTTATCTGCCTGAAGTGGAACATTTAAATCAGGCAATCCATAAATTTGCTAATGTAGCCATAGGTCACTGTCCATCCCCAAGGATGTATAAGTTCCGAGGCTCCTAGGTGTAGCTAACCCCCAACTCAAGATGACACGGAGGGTTGCCCGTTGAGAAAGACAATGAAGAGAAGATGTGGATGCCACAGGGAAAATCTAGCTACCCCATTTTCCCTTGGTAAAATTCTACTCATCGCGTAGGCTCAGTTCGAGTGTCATCCCTGTAGGGAAGCATCCCAGGCCGACAGCATTGACCCTGCTTTCCCTGGGGCCCCCACAAACTCTTTATTTTCAGTGATATGTAAAAACAGCCACATGATATTGCAATTTCAGAAGCTGCCCGCCCTGTCAGGGCCTGTGCTCTGGGAGAGCACGGACCAGGCCTACCTTATTCTTTCCTTATCTTCCTTCCCAGCCCAAAGCCTGAAAAGTTGTAAACCAAACCACCCAGTGGATATTCTGCAAATGTATTTACCTTCAGATTCTGTATTTTCTGAGGGGCCTTATCTTCAGCCACCTTTATATTAGGCCCCTCTGCAACTTTCTTCCCCCACCACTGTCTCCACTGTCAGGTCAGCCTGCTTTCTGACATTGGGCCATTTCCATGGCAACATTCCCAGTCTCTGTCTGGAGGCTGAGAGAAGTTCAACCCCTACCTAAAGAGATTAGTGGAGCGTACACTGTCTGGTTTATGTTTGGGTGTCTGGGTTAGGGCAGTTTGTTATGGCATCAGGTTTTGGTTTTGTTTTTGTCTTGATATACAAATTTTAAGACTTACAATGCAAATTTTAAGAAATTTTAGACTACATTTAGATTTACAGAAAAGTTACAAAGATAGTAGAGCGTTCCTGTCTACCTCTCACCTGATTTGCTCCATTGTTAACATCTTACATTATTAATTCACACTTACTAAAACTGATACTGGTTCATTACTATTCACTAAATTCCAGATTTTGTTTGGATTTCACTAGATATTCCATTAATAACTAGGATCTAATCCAGGATACTACGTTGCATTATCATGTCTCCCTAGCTTCCTCTGGCCTGTGACAGTTTTTCAGTCTCTCCTTGTTTTTCATGACCTTGTCCATATGGCATCTGTTTTATAGTGGTCTGGAAGTGCATTTCCTGTGGCCAGTGCTGCATGCTCCAGCTGAGGTGGGGGTGGGGTAGCTGCTAAGAGGCATCAGTCCCTGATGGCTGAGAATAAAGGCTCTGCAGCCAGCTGCCCAGGCTCTCCTCCTAGCTCAGGCACTCGCTGTCTGCACAATCTTGGACAGATTACTTGCATCATTATGCTTTAGTTTTCTCAGCTGCAAGATGGGGAATGTCCCCAGAAAATGGGTGTAGGGATAAAATGCCACAGTAAATATAAAGCCTTAGAAACATCCTCAGCACATGTTGAGCATTCAGTGAATGTTACCTGTTTTAACTATTATTTAAGTACAGTAATCCCAGAATTCTGTAATCAGTAATGTTTTACTGCATGTAACCAAACATCTAGAAGAGAGGAGCTTGAATGTGCATGTCATAAAGAAATATTAAGTTTTACAATGATGAATAGGCTAATTACCCTAAACAGATCAACATATATTGTATACATATATTGAAATACAACTCTGTACTCCATAAATGTGTACAATCTATATATTTCCAGAAAAAAAAAAAAAAGACTGCGGGGGTTCAGATACAGTTCTACAATTGCTAAAAAAACCAAAAAACAAACAAAAACCACCCAGTATTTTAAAAGGACCATGGGGGAGAGGAGGGTTGTGGGAGAGAGGCTGAAAGGAAGGGAGGAGTAGATGAAGAAAGCCCTGAGCTCTCCGGCTGGAGGAAGAAGTATTCTTCTTCTTTAAGAATACCTTCTTGAATCTCCTCGAATGGGTCATGGGATGAGAGAGAAAGTAGGAAAAAGGTGTGGTTTTCTCACCCTGAATGGCCTTCCTGTAGATTTCCTGTGGCTAAATCCACTCAGTCTTCATAATTTCCCCAAGGAGTCACATCTGCAAACATTCTCCAATAGGCTTCCATCTTCCCCAGGCTCTCCCTTGAATTCAGGCGAGGCTGGGCACCCTGTCTTCTCCCGGGGGTAATAATTCCTCGTACTAGGTGCTGTCTTCACTCATCATGTAGTATTGTGATGACCTGTTTGCCTGTCTGTCCCCCATCTGAGACAATGAGATCCTGGAGAGCAGGGGATGGTGAGTCTGGTCTGTGTATCTCCAGCATCTGTAATATTACTTGGCACATATTAGATGCTCAATAAATGCTGTTGGATGAATGAATGAACAGATGAATCTGTTACTCTGCATAGCACCTGGTAGTGAGGAGGAGAATATTGTGGCTGTAATGGTTGGTTATAAAGACCCCGAGATCCTCTCTAAGTTCATGTAGTAGTGAACATTGGATGGGATCAAGCAGGGTTCCAGGCCTGGCTTTGTCCCTTATTAATGGTGTGATTCTGGATGAATTAACCGTTCTAATCACAGATGCCTCATGGGTGTAGATAACATCTACTCAGAGGTCCTCGCACCCCCCCTTTATTTTCCTCCTTCTTTCTTTGAGACTTTTCACTGCTTCTACTCTAGATCCAGCTCAGGTCTTGAGAAGCAGAAGCAGGTCGGAATTAACACGGCATGTGGGCATGGAACTCGATGACTTTTGTATTGAACAGACAGGTGCAAGTTCTTTTGAAACACACATAGATTAAGAAATATTGACCATTTATCAAGACACAAAGAAAATGTCAGATTCCACAGAATATAAGTCATATGGGCCACATTCCCTGACAATGATATAGTTAGAAAATAACAATACAAAAATAGTCCTCTCCAGATTTACTCACTTTGGAAATTTAAAAACATCTTTCTAAATAACTGTTAGGTTAAAAATAAATCAAAACAGAAATGACAAACTATTTAGAAATGAGTGATAGTGAGATGGTAGTAAATATTAAAATTTGTGAGAATGTGGCTGAAGCAGAATTCAGAGGGAGCTGTCTTTTTAAATGCATATAGTAGAAAAATGACAGATTTAAAATAAATGGAGTCGGGCCAGCCTGTGGCTCACCCGGGAGAGAGTGATGCTGATAACACCAAGGCCATGGGTTCGGATCCTGTATAGGGATGGCCGGTTAGCTCACTGGGTGCGCGTGGTGCTGACAACACCAAGTCAAGGGTTAAGATCCCCTTACTGGTCATCTTTAAAAAATAAATAAATAAATAAATTAAATGGAGTAAATTCCAGTGACTGTGAAATTCCCTCTTCCTGAGACACCTACTTTCACCTTCTAAGAATTGGCATTAGAGTTTCATCTTTACAGAAACTCTCTTTAGAGGAAACAAGGCCTGATTCTTTTCTTTAGATGGCAAAGTCTTGGGCATTTAATATGTGCCAGCATTGCTTTGGACATTTCACATGTAACAACTGATTTAATCCTCACAATGGTTCTCTGAGCAGATTATTCTTGTCATGTTACAGATGAGGAAGCTGAGGAACAGAGAGGTTAAGTAATTTGTTCAATATCACACAGCTACTAAGTGGCAGACCTGAGTTTTCAACTCAGGCAGTCAGAGGTATCTCTGTATCTCTACATATGTGTACATTCATAGGATTATATGCACTGGTATCTTTTTCATTTGTGTGTGTAGATTAATCCAACTCAGTTTTATGGCTGTTGTGGCATCCCCTGAAATAAGTGTATTACTGAGCCAGAGTGGGAAGGGCACCTTTGAGTAGTGTGTGGAGGGTAAGGGCAAGGGCCCTGGGCTCCCACACATCTGCTTTTGGTCCTAATGATGCCATTTATTAGCTGAATCACTTTGATGGATTATTTCACCTAAGTAAGCAGTTGCTTCATCTGTAGGCGAGAAAAGTAATATTTATACCTCATAAGATTGATGTAAGAACTAAATAATATATTTGAAACTACAAGAATGCTTGTAACACAATATACTCACACACATATTACCTACTGTTGTGGCAGAAAGCATGGAGGGGGTCCTCAGGGACTCTGGCTCTTGTCCAGCTGTCCACCAACTCACTGGTCTTTAGCTAATCTGATAATGAGTTTATTTACCTTTCAAATAGAGCTAATTCTTGCCACAAATTGTTCAGCTAGGACAGCATGTTGAAGGTAAAAGCACCAGGCCCACCTAAGTTATCATTATCTGTCTATTTCCTCTTGATTCATCCGACAGGGTGTTGGAGAAGGTGCAATTTAGGGAAATGGGGAAGGGTTCCCTCTGGGAGGTTTCGCTGGAAGAGAAAACACAGTTCAAGAGGGAGAACTGGGCATTGGAGAAGGGTCACCTGACTCTTTAAATGGAGAACAGAGAGCATTGAGTGCCTGCTGAGAGTCGGCACATTTACTCAGAATTTCTGGTTCTTTAAATTAAAGAAGAGGAACTGGAAAAACCAGGTGTTGGGCAGTGTGTGTGGGTGTGTGTGTATGTGCATGTATTTGTGCACTCTTGTGGGTATTGGTGTTTGTCTTTGGAAATCCACAGACCCTCAGCCTTCAGGGAGGCAGGTGGGGGAGTAGGCAGCAGGGACAAGAAAAGCCAGATGTCGTTGTCTCTTTGTATTAAATTTACTGGGGGAAAACCTTGGTTTATAAAGAAGAGTCTGTGTTTGTGGAGTGAACAGCTGTTTAAATGTGGAGAGGAGAAGGTGCAAGAATTTGTGCTCACC
Source organism: Cynocephalus volans (assembly GCF_027409185.1). Classification (NCBI taxonomy): domain Eukaryota; kingdom Metazoa; phylum Chordata; class Mammalia; order Dermoptera; family Cynocephalidae; genus Cynocephalus; species Cynocephalus volans. Next base: position 155,256,790 of record NC_084463.1, read on the forward strand.
TGCTTGTGCCAGGGGGGCTCCTGCCCCACCAGCCCATAATCCTTTAATACCTGGCTGTGGGAAGTTAAGGACCAGATGTCTCTTCCGCTCTGTTATGATTCTTTCACCCAGAAACTCTTTCCTGGGAGCTCCCAGGCTTTCTATCTTGTCCTGGGACCCTCTACGTCTCCCTGGAGTCTGGCGCTGTGGCCAAGAGAGAGTCAGAGAGCTGGTCAATGGCATGCTCTTCATTTGGGATGACTTCCTTTTCTTTCTTTGTCCCTTTCTTCTGTCTTGCTGCTCGGATTTGTAAAAATCTATAGTGAAGTGCTGATGATTTAAACTTAGGTTGCAGCCGTGTTTTCCCTTGGAAAGGAGTGCAAGGCTCTCTTCTCTTTCTCTCCTTTCTATTTTGACAACAGGACTCTTTCTTAAAATGAAATCTTATATTCAATCCCAGTGCATAAAGCAGATGGAAGTGACACTATGCAGATTGAAGAGGGGGTGAGGCCCAGGAATCCCACCAGCTGGGCTCCCCACTTCCTGACTACCCTGGGTGGTTTCTGAGGCACATTTGAGGTATCCTGGGGTACCACAAAGCTGCGTTGGAAAACTAAGCTCCTTACTTAATGAGAAAACCGAGGCTTAATGGAGACAAGTGTTGTCCCCAAGGCCCACAGCTCCTCTCTCCCAGTCCAAGGTGCTTTCTGCAGGGCTGGGCTGCGCTTGACGATAGGCTGCTTTGAGCAGAGTGCAGCACAGTAAGAAGGGCTTAGGACAGACGACCTGAGCTTGAGCCCTGGCTCTGCAAATCAGTGTCCGGGAGACCTTGAATAACTTACCGTTTCTCTGACCTGCAGGTTCAACTATAAAATGTAGGTGGGATTCATTGTCATGGGGTACATAAAGCAGCTAGAGTGTTGTGGCCACCTAGCACCTAGTAGGGGTTCATAGGTGGCAAATATTTTTATCAAATATATGAGCTAATGAAGAGGGATCCCTGGTTAGACAGCCAAAAGATGATAGAGAAGGTAGTTGAGAGAAAGGCAGTGAGAATCGAGTGACAGAAATTGCAAGTTAAGAGGGTGGAGGTTGACTTCTGGGTCCCTGAACTCCTTCCACTCTGTCCAGTGAGGGGGTCCTAGCCCTGGCTGTCCTCTCTGAATTTGGGGGCACATTTGAGGGGTGAGGTCGGGGTGAGAGAGATCCCAGGTTGAAGCTCAGTGTTAAGTCGTTGACGATATCTCCTATCTCCTCGAGTGAGAGGCTTTGGGAGGCTGGGGCGGGGAGGAAGTGGGTGGTTGGGCTCGTGGTTCTCCCATACGCAACGTGGCTGGTATTGAAGCTACTGTAACGTTCCTATTACCACATGCTTTGATTCTTTGATAAAGATGCCGAAGTTCTCTTCTCAGCTAAGCTCAGTCATGTGGGCAGAGATAAAGGGCATCATGTGATTTCCTTGCTGTTGGGTCCCTGGTGCCTCTCGATCTGTAAGAGCACGCCTGTGTCGCAAGGGAGGAAACCCTTGCCCTGGGATCTGGTAGAGCCCATTCTGTGGGGAAGCCTGGTGGTAGTTCCAGTTTCATGTGACTCCAGATATGTGACGATGGCTTCTTCCTTGAATTTTCAGATCTGGACTAAACTTCATTGTTGTTATTACTTTATATTTTTGGAAGCAGCATGCTACAGTCGGAAAAACTCTGCAGGGGAAGATGGAAATCCAGAAACCTGGGTTCTATTCCTGTCTGTGTCTGTAACTCATTATTTGGTCATGGGCTTTGTTTTCTGCATCTCTAAGTGACGAGATTGTATGGTAAAATCTTCAAGGTTGCATTCAGTTCAAAAAGTCTTATTTTTTCCCCCTTTCCTCTTTAAAGATACTCAGATCCAGGTTAAAGCTATAGAGAAGTTGTCTTGGCTAGATCTTACATATGGTTAGTTTATTGAGTTCTCACTATAAGCTATATACTGAATAAGCAACTTAAAAGTATTATCATATTTAATCCTCACAATAGCCCTGGCAGACAATGTATATTTTTTATAGAGGAAGGAGGCAGGGAAGAGGGGGTGGCTTTTGCAGGGATTCTCTCTCTTGCTGTGAACCTGGGAGTAAATTTTGGCAGTGCTGGTTGGCATGCAGCCACATTGCATGTGACAGGCAGATTCAGTCAATTGACACCTACTTAATTTTTATGTACCCAGCTCTGTACCAGGAGCCCTGGAGCTACTAAGTCTCATGAGATACTATTTCTGAGCTCAAGTTGCATAAAATTGAGCTTGGAAGTTGATATTGCAGCTTATAAAACTATTAGGTAACAATGAAGTAAGGAAAGTTTTGTGAGGAAATGGGGCTGACCTAGGCCTTGAAGGTTGAGTTTAGATAGCAGAGGAAGGCAGGAGACATTCTAGTTATGTGGATATTGGTGGGGGGGGGGGGGGGGGGAAATAATAGGAAGTCCTGGAGCAGGAATAAACATAAAGTGTGCAGAAGACAATGAGGAGATGAAGTTGATGGGAGCAGAAAGTGCCTGGTATAGAGTGGGGGAAATATGACTCTGCAGCATACGTATGGCCAGCTTACAAAGGACCCTGACAGACAGGCTGAGCACTTTGACTTTACACAGTGTGTGATAGGGAGCCATCCTTTACTGGGAAAAAGGGATGTCATGGAATTGGAGCAGAGAATTTATCAGGTGGGCAGGAGGCTACTGCAATGGTACTGAGCCTACTACTGAAGCAAGGTCCAGCAATGCGCTGTCATTCCCTTGTCACAGATGAGGAAACTGAGTCTCAGAGATGTTAAATCATCTGTTGAAGGCTTAGTGACTAGCATATTGTGGAGCCAGGTATAGATAGAACCCTGGTCATCCTGATGCCATAGAACCGATCTTATTGACTTAGGCTTCTGTGTGAGGACTTCCTGTGGAGGAGGACAGGAAGGAGAAGAATGACGATGACTCATTGTGGTGATGGTGAAACTGACATTTATTAGGCACTGGTATGTGCCCAGCATTGTGCATGAAGCTTTCCATATGTGACTTCTTCCAATCCCCATAAAAGTTGCAAAGTATGTGATGGTATTACCATTTACAATCAAAAAAGTCAGAGAGGTACAAGATTTGATTGAGGTCTCACAGCCAGTAATTGGTAACAGGTTTGGACCTACACTGTGGGTATACTGAAGGCTTCTCTTTTCCCAGTTTGCACATTCTCTCACTGAAGGTGGACCAGGCTGCTCAAAGCCAAGAGGTAGCCATCTGAGACATGGGGAATCCTGCACAAATTCCAGGGGTCCCAAAAACTTATATCATGATGGAGAGCTAGGGTGCCAGCCTCCCATGCTCCAGGACACAGGTGTTCCCAGCCTCCAGAAACTTCCCTTAATCCATTCTGTATTAGAGTGTTTCCATTGCTTACAAATGAATACCTGAAACTGGGTAATGGTTAAAGAAAATGAAATTTATTTCTTACAATTTCAGAGGCTGGAAAGTCCAGGGAACACATCTGGTAAGGGCCTTCTGGGTGGTGGCTGTCTGCAGCAACACAGGGTGTCACATGGTGAGAATGGCTTGAGCAAGAGTGAGAGCTAACCCACTCGCTCACCCTTCTTATGAAGCCATGGATCAATCCATTCATGAAGGCACAGTCCTCACAATCTAATCTTAAAGGCCCCACCTTGAAATACCATAACTGGATTTCCCACCATCCTAGCACTGTTACAGTGGGGGTCAAGCTTCAGTGAGTTTGTGGGGGACATTGAGTCCACAGCACATTCCACGATGGTAACCTCTTTCCACTTTCCTAGCATGTGTGCTTGTTTGAAGATTCAATTGACTGTGTGTGGGGGTGTATGTGTGTGTACACAGCATACTTGTGGTCTCTCCCCTCAGTGTGGGTCTCCAGACGACCTCTGAAGAAAGCATACTCTATCTTTTTTGTAGCTGGCCTGTATGGGGATCTTGACCTTGGTGTTATAACACCACACTCTAACCAACTGAGCTAACCAGCCAGCCCTGAAGAAAGGACTCTCTTAACAAAATCTTATTAACTCACCTTCCTACAGGAAGACTAGGTCCCTGTATTCTGGCAAGGGATGTGGAGATCTTGAGAGGGGAATCTCTATGGGGCCTGCTAAGAGGCCTGATGTTGACTATACTTAAGGGAATATTTTGTCTCAAATTTTAGAAACCAATGAGTGAATCAGGCTGCTGGTCTCTGTGGAAGCTAGTTATTTATTCAGCTAAAATTGGCTAAATTTCTGTTATATGCATAGTATATGGTAATTACTCAGCAAGTATGTGGAATAAATTAATGACAAGTATGGTGCTAAGTTGTTTTTTAAATTAATTATTTTATTGTAACATAGTTGATTGTACATATCTGTGGGGTACATAATTGAATATCAATACCTATGTACAATATGTGATGCTCAAATCAGGATAATTAGTATATTCAACATTATACAATGCAACCATTTCTCGTGGCCCTTTACCAGTTCCTCCCTTCCCTCCCTTCTTCCTTCCTCTTTCTCACCTCTGGTAACCTCAGTTCTCTTCTCTTCTTTTTTTCTTTTTCTTTTTTTTTCTGGTTAAGAATTTAGTTTAATTCACTTAAATGAAGGACCTAAAAGTGTGTCGTTTATTGACCTTGTTGAAGTTCTGATTTTAAATGCAGATATGCAAACACATTAAAAAGTAGCATAAAGAAATGATCCAGACATCAGTATAAAACTTATGATGTTATTTCTACTTCAGAACTTAGTTTAATTCACTGAAATAAAGTATCTGAAAGTGCATTTCTTTTTTACCTTGCTGAAATTTTAATTTATTATTTTATTTTATTATTGATTATACATATTCATGGGCACAGTGCTGACCGTTAGCACCTGTTCCCAAGAAGTGATGGTCAGATCAATACAATCAGCATGCCCATTACCTCAAATTGCAGTTGTTCCCTATGTCTCCCATCCAATCTCTACTCAACACCCCCCCAACAACCCCCCAGGAAACCCTAGGTCTGTTCTCTCCCTCTTCAAGTCCTACGCACCACTGTGCTCTTTCCTTCCTTCCTTCTTTCTCTCTTAGCTCCCATTTATAAGTGAGGGCATGCAGTATTTTTCCCTCTGTGCCTGGCTTATTTCACTCAACATAAAATTCTCCAGTCTTATCCAAATTGCTCAACCATATTCATATTGAATGAATGGTAGAATTTCATTCTTTTTTATGACTGAGTAGTACTCCATTGTGTATATATACCAGTTTCCTTATCCAGTCTACCGTTAATGGACACTTAGGTTGGTTCCATATCTTGGCTATTGTAAATAGAGCTGCAATGAACATGGGAGTGTAGGTATCCCTTCAATGTGATGATTTCCATTCCTTTGGGTATATACACAGAAGTGGAATAGCTGGATTGTATGGTAGTTCTATCTGTAGTTGTTTGATGAATTTTGGAATTGGATTGTTCTTGTTTTTCTAGTTCTTTGAGGTGTGGTGATAGGTTGTTTATTTGAAATCTTTCTATTCTTTTGATGTGTTTATTGCAATAAATTCTCCCTTTAGTGCTGCTTCTGCAGTGTCCCACAGGTTTTAGTATGATGTGTCTTTATTTTTATTAGGTTCAAGAAATTTTTTGATTTTCTGTTTAATTTCTTCTTGGACCCATAGATCATTCAGGAGCATGTTGTTTAATTTCCATGTGTTTGTTTAGTTTCCAGAGTTTCACTTGTTATTGATTTCTAGTTTAATCCATTGTGGTCTGAGAAGATACTTGAAATGATTTCAATTTTTAAGAATTTGTTGAGGCTTGGTTTGTGATGTAACCTGTGGTCTATCTTGGAGAACGTTTCATGCACTAAGGAGAAGAATATATGTGCTGTGGTTGTTGGATGAAATGTTCTTTAGACATCTGCTAGGTCCAATTGGTCTAAGGTGTATTTTAAATCCTGTGTTTCCTTGTTGTTTTGTTGCCTACATGATCTGTCCAATGTTGAGAGAGGGGTGTTCAGGTCCCCAACTATTATCATTTTGGGGTCTATTTCCTTAGGTCTAATAGTGTTTGATTTATATATATGGGTGCTCTGATGTTGGGAGCATATATATTTATGCTTATTATTTCTTCTTGCTGGATAGATCCCTTTATCGTAATATAATGGCCTTCTTTGTCTCTTTTCATTTATTTTTTAAAGTTTTTTTTCTTTGTCTCTTTTTATAGTTTTTGGTTTAAAGTCTACTTTATCCCATATAAGAATAGCTACTCCTGCTCGTTTTTGATTTCCATTTGTGTGGTATATCTTTTTCCATCTATTCACTTCTGGTCTGTGTGTGTGTCTTTACAGGTGAGGTGAATCTCATAGATAACATGCAGTTGAGTCTAGCTTTTTAATCCAATCAGCCAGTCTGTGTCTTTTGAGTGGGCATTTAATCTGTTTACAATCAGGGTTGTTACCAAAAGGTATTTTCTTACTTCTGGCATTTTATCAAATTTCATTTGGATGTTTTAAGTATCTTTTGTTTCCTTCTTTTCCTTTTATTGTTTGTCTTTGGTGTTTTTGGAAGTGGTAAGATACAGTTTCTTTCTATTTCTCATTTTCATTTTTGTTCTACCAGTGGGTTTTGTTTTTTCTTGTGTATTTGTAGTAGTGATTATCGTTTTTTGGATTCCAGATGCAGGACTCCCTTGAAAATTTCTTGTAAGGCTGGTTATGTGGCGGTGAACTCTCATAGTTTTTGTTTGTCTGGGAAATATACTATTTCTCTCTCATTTGTTAAGGATAGCCTTGCTGGGTATAGTATTCTTGGCTGGAGTTTTTTTCTTTTAGTATTTTGAATGTGTCATCCCATTGTCTTCTGGCCTATAGAATTTCTTTTGAGAAGTCTGCTGTTAGTCTGCTGGAAACTCCCTTATAGGTGACTTGACACTTTTCCCTTGCTGTTTTTAGCAGTCTTTCTTTGTCTTTGAGTTTGGCCACTTTGACTATAATGTGCCTTTGAGAGGATCTTTTTGGATTGAATCTGTTTGGGGATATTTCAGCCTCCTGAATCTGAAGGTCCATGTCTCTTGCTATATCTGGGAAGTTTTCTGCTATTATTTCATTGAATATGTTCTCAATGCCTTTTCATTTCTGCTCCCCTGAAGGAATACCCATGATTTGGATGCTTATGTGATTAAGGTATCTGCTGTCTTTCTTAGATTTTCTTAATTTTTTATAATTCTTTTTTTATTTTTTAGTCCACCTGAGTTATTTCAAAGAGAGTATCTTCAAGATAAGAAATTCTTTCTTCTGCTTGCTCTAGCCTACTACTTAAGCTCTCAGTTGTCTTTTATTTTGTTGAATCACTCTTTCAGTTACATGAGTTCTGCTACATCCTTTTTTAAACTATTAATCTCTTTGTAAATTTCTCCCTTCATATCCTGGATAGTTTTGCTCAGTTCATTGTGTCATTAACTGTGTTTTCTTGTATCTGATTGAGTTTCCTTAAGATTTTTTACTCAGATTTCCTTTTCAGTCAATTCAAGGGTTTTCTGCTCTATGGGTCAAGTACTTGAGAGTTATTGAATTCCTTTGGTGGATCATATTTTCTTGTTTTTTTGCATTTCTAGTATCTCTGTGTTGATGTCTGGTCATCTGGTAGAGCAATTGCTGCTTCTGTTACTCTCCTTTCTTGGACTCCACTGGTGACCCTCCTTGTGACAGTGCAGTTGAGTGGTCAGTGGTTTGCCTGCACAGCAGAAGTGGCTGCTATGGTAGCAAGTCACCCTTGCAGAAGCAGTGGTTGTGGAGGTAGCTTTGGCGGGCTGGCTGCATGACAGTGGTGGCCTCAGTGGCGGCAGGCGGCTCACACAACAATGGTGGCTGCCTGGCAGTGCCAGTGGTGGCAGCAGCTATAGCAGTGGTGGTTGCAGTATCCACCTGCTTGGGTGTGGTGTTCACAGCAGCAGCCCATGCAGCTGCAACGTCTGCAGTTGGCAGTGGGGTTACTTTGCAGTGGCAGCAGTGACATTGCTGCCTGCCACTGCCTTCCTTGCATCTGTGCTGTCCTTGGCAACCTCATGGGGATAGCAGCAGCACTGGTGGCTGTAGCTGCCTGCCTTGCATCTGTGGTGTTCACAGTGGCAGTGGGGTTTCCTTGTGGGGGGCAGCAGTGGTGCTGGCTACTGTAACTGCCTCACTTACATCTGTAATGTCTGCATGGCAGCAGAGTTAGCTCATGGAAGTGGCAGGGACACTGGTGGCTGCAACTGCCTCCCCCACATCTGCAGTGTCCTTGGCTACAGTGGTGTTATCTTGTGGTGGCTGCATCTGCCTCTCTTCCATCTGTGGTGTCCTTGGCAGTGTCCACCATGGCAGCAGGGTTATCTCATGACAGCAGCAGTGCTGGTGGCTGCAGCTGTCTTCTTCATGTCTGCAGTGTCCTTGGTGGCAGTGGGGTTGTCTCACAATGGTGGCGATGGCAGCAGTGGCTGCATCTGCCTTCCTCGTGTCTGCAGAGTCTGTGGCTGCAGTCACAGGCCACCTGCAGACTGCTGCTCTGTGGGGAGCTGCTCTGCTATTGGCAATGGTTCTCGGACCGGACAATGGATCCAGCAACTGTGGCGGCAGTGGCAGTGGGCCCGTTTCCATCTTCTTCTGTGGGAGGAATTCACCCTGGGCACCTCCAGTCCGCCATCATCCTGGAAGTCCTTTGGTGCTCAGTTTTAATTACAAGTGGCAAAAGCCAATTCTGGCTAAATGAACAAAAGATATGTATTATAAATGTTCAGCTCATGGAAAGAATGATGGGGAGGATCTGGAGAGCCTGCCTGAAGCCAAGGTGTAGCTCAGGAAGGATAGGAACAAGGGCAGTTCTGGGAATTTTGTGGACATTTCTGTTGGGTGCTGCCATTGGTTGACTTGGCTCTATTCACTTCAGACTCTGGGGCATAGCTTCACAAAGGAAGGTGTTCTGGGCAGACACACACACACAAACACCCCACACAAAGTATCTACTCTGACAAATATATGAGGTGACCTGAACCCCCAGGAGTTTATAGTCAGTGGGGAAAGATAGGTAACTAAAGGGATAATCAATAGTAGGCTATGATGGTTGCTATGGAAGGTTTGTACAAAGTGCAGTGGGACCTTAGGGAGTTTTAAATTTTGCACGGGGGAAGCATGTGTCAGGTAAGGTACACAAAGTTTGTCTGATCCGAGTTTTAAAGGCTAAGTAAAAATTTGCCAGTTTGACAAATGTCTTTTGCGAAGAAGCCCTTGTGTCACATTACAGTGATATGAAAGAATGACATGTCCAGGAAACGCAGGGAGTTTTAAGTGTGTGGTCTAGAGAGTGTATCATAGAGGGAGAAATGTGGGTGCAGCTGGATCTTAGAGAGTCCCGTGTGCTCTATTAGGTCATGGGACTATTAATCCTAAACGTGCTGTCATTGCAAGACTTTAGGTGGCAGAGGGACATGATCAATTCTAAGTTTTAGGAAGGTGATTGTGGAGGCTGTAGCAGTGCTCTCAAATTCAACTCCCTTGAGAACTTTTTGGAGGTTCTAGCAGCAGAGCACAGTTACTCGTATACACTTGACTGAAGAACGGTCCTTTCCGCTATCAGGAAAGTTCGTCCACTTCAACTGACTGAATAGCTTTGAGAAGGATGCACATGGAGCAGTTAGGGAGGAAGGGAACACCCACCTAGCCAACCACATCAGCCAAATCAACCCTGGCGACCAATGGGTAACAGATGTCCCAGCCAGATCACCCTTAAATCCTCAACTCCCCTGAATGTGGCTAAGCTTGGGATGCTGAATGCTCCAGACCAGCCAGAGAATCAGATGATGGGTGTGCCAGTCAAGAGACTCCCCAGATGGCTGGAGAGCCCCAGATATCCATAAGAATTCCCAATAACTCCTGCTGCTGCAGATTCAGGGGGATCGTGCTGGGTGAAGAAAAGAGGCCCCTGGTGGCTCTCATTGCCTGTGGAGTCCTGAGTGTTTGAGAAGGATATCTAGGCTGAGAAGGCCATAGGCCACTGAAGGTTGTGAAGAAGCAGGTGTAGGAGGTTTACCACCTGCCCCACCTCCACCCTCAACAACCCATTCTCCCTCTGTTCTTAGAAATTGGCAGTGTGTAGTGCAGCAGTGGTCTGGGGAGGGGCAGGTCAGGCCCCCGATGCTGGGTGGGAATGGAATCAGTTCCTTTAGATAGCCATTTTGTGATTTTGCAGAGGAAGTTGAATGAGATTGAGAAGACTTGGGTCCCCAGAGGTTGCTGGGGGGCGGGGGAGAGCTTCCTCTTCCTCATAAACATGAGCTCTCTGAGTGAGAGTAACACAGTCTTGTTTCTTTTGAAAACAGGAAAATCTTTACTCCTACTGGGAGGATTTGAAGCTCATGTTCTGGAGGAATTGTGTCTAAAAGCTGTAGAACACTGTGGAGAAAGGGTTAGGAATGTGGAGTCCAGATCTAACAGATGGGTTAGAATCTGCCTGTGCGATTCTGTGCCAAGTTACTCAACGTCCCCAAGTTTAGGTTCATCAAGTGGAGTAATTATAGTAAGGTCACCACTACTACCACCACCACCAGCAGCAGCAGATCCAAAACCTAGCATTTACTGAGCACTTAACAGCGTGCCAGGCACCATACAAAAGTGTATGATATGTATTATCTCATTTATTCTTTAAACACCCTAGTAAGTAGGTAGTGTTAATATCAGCACTAACAGATGGGGAAACCTAGGCATAGCAGGATTAGTAACTTGCTCATCTCTCCCTTCCTTCCCCTTAACTCCCCTGCAAAAAGTCAGTAGGTGGTAGAGCTAGGATTTAATTGCAGACACTGTCACCAGAATTTGATACATCATACAGCTGTTATGAGTTTTAAAAGGAATTATGTAAAGTGCTCAATATAGCTCCTGGTACACAGTAAGCATTCTATAGTGTTAGCTATTTATTGTTTTTATCTCACTCTGCTCCTTTTTGTCTCTTGCAGAAGCAGCTGACACAGGATGATGACACTGATGAGGTGGAGATTGCTATTGACAACACAGCTTTCATGGATGAGTTCTTTTCTGAGGTAGTTAACCTTGCTGTATGCTTTTGTGAATGTACATAAGGAAACACAGCTTCCTTAAGAAAAATAAAAAACCTCAGATTTTTCAAGGGTGGCAGAGGAAGGTCAGTCTTTTGCTGGGGTGGGACGGCTGGACGAAGAAGTTACAACGAGATTTTGTTTTCAGTACAGATGCTCCTCGACTTATTATGGGGTTATGTCCTGATCAACCCACTGTAAGTTGAAAGTATCGTAAGTTGAAAATGCATTTAATAAACTTAACCTACCCAACATCATAGCTTAGCCTCGCCTGCCTTAAACATGCTCAGAACACTTACGTCAGCCTACAACTGGGCAAAATCATCTAACACAAAGCCTATTTTATAATAAAGTGTTGACTGTCTCTTGTAATTTACTGAATACTGTACAGAAAGTGAAAAACAGAGTGGTTGTGTGGGTACTGGAAATAGGGTTTCTACTGAATGTGTATCGCTTTTGCACCAAGTTGAAAAAATGTTAAGTCGAATCGTTGTAAGTTAGAGACCATCTGTACTTACTTGGAAGGATCTGGATTTTTAATTCTATTAAGAAAGTCAGAAGAGGGTAAATTGTACGTAATTGGAGAGAGGCTTTTATTTTTATTTTTTAATTAATTTATTTTTTAAGTTTTCAAACTTTTTAAAATTAATTTTTTTTTTACTACCTGCCTCTCCCCTCCCCTTTCCCAGAAAAGAGGCTTTTAAAGTCTTATGTAATATGACCACATTTTAATGGTATTCTTTCTTGCCTAAAGTATATAATTTAAGTACAGGATCGACCACAGGGTTACAGATGCAAGTGTAAAAAGCATTGCATCTTTAGGCATGTGATTTAGATAGATCAAATTTGTTGTCTCCAAAAATTCTGATAGTCCCTTTGACTTAATTCTGGTGGTAACTGAGAAACCACGAAACCACCAGTTTATTTTTGTAAAGTTCAACGGGGCAAAAATGGGTTGCCTATAGGTCTATAGATTCACATACTCTTTGATCTGTAAGGTCCTTGTTGGAACAGTGCTACTGTAGGCAGTGAGAGGTGGGAAGCTTGTGGATCCTGGACAGAAACACAGGCTTTGGAGCCAGATAAACTTGGGTTCAAATGTCAGTGCTGCTTCTGACCAGCTGTTCATTTTGTGAACGTTCCTTAACATGCTGAGCCTTGGGCTTCCTTTTCTGTAAATTGGGATTGATAATATAATTCCTCCTAGGGATATTATAAGAATTAAATGGGATAATGTTTGTGAAACAATCAGAGTAGCATCAGGCATATATGTGCTTAATAAATGATATACTTAAAAAATATATCCAGAGACCTCACTGTTGCTGAAGCTTCTGACATCCTATTATGGTTTCTTTATTTGAATTTTTTATTTCCCTGGAAAGAAAACAGGAGGCATTGTATTCTTTTTGCAGGGGGAATGTGGGTGCTTCCGGTCCTTTAGATTATGAATGTGGAAAGATGACCCTCCGGTTCTTCTCCAAATGGAGTGGAAAGGGACTTGAAGGTTCACGCCCATTTATCTGTTACAGTAATAAATGAGTTTAAGAGCAAACTTGAGCATGTGCTGACGTGACTGGGAAGTTGGATATAAATGCTCCACCAGTCCCCACCCTCTTCCTGGGTGGGTCTGTCCTTTTGGTCAAGGAGTCATAGTGAGATCAGACAACACTTGGGTTTTGTAAATTTAGTGTTATTTCAGGTGTAGATTGTGCAAGGATAATAAATGGCCTTCTGTTCAGTGGTGGGAGTGGACTTAAGGAGATGTTTGAAGTCATTGAAGCGTGTCCCTACTGTCTTGACTTGGAGAAACACATACATTAAAGAGCTTCTTTCCTAAAATAAGGACTCTTCTTCAACAACCTTGTTATCCCTCTTCTCCTAAACCAGTAAGAGGGCCCCTGAGAGGCAGTATTTCTTGTGAGGTGGGAAGATGGTGGGCTTTGGCCTGCTAGACATGGCTCGAGTCCATCCTCAAGCACTTCATGGCAGCATGACCTTGGTCAACTTATCTAACCTGTCTGAGATTTAAATTCCTGCTCTGGAAATTGGGAATGTTACTTACCTTTCAAAGCTGTTGTAAGGATCATATGAGATCACACATCTGGAAAGCATTATCTAGACAGAAAAGTGCTCGATGGATAATAGCTATTTTTGAAGAGGACCTTTGGAGACTTAACAAGACCCCCAGGGCTGCTTTATTTCTTATTGCTTTCTTTTGTTAAATGCTTTTCTATCATTTGGGAAACCCCCCACAAAACCCTAACATTTAAAGTGGAGAAGGGGACATCATGGTGAGATGGAAGGAGCAGGGTCTTTGAAAGTAAATTCCATTTCTGCCTCTAACTGTGTGATCTTGGTCACATTCCTTAACCTCTCCAAGTCTCAGTGGGGTTATCTGTGAAATGGAGAGGAAAATATTCCCCTCATGGATGTGTTGGGGATTAAAGGAGCTAACACTCAGAAGGTGCTTAGTGTGGGTTAGGCAGTGTCACTCTCCTCCTTCCTTATCTGACAGAGCACAGAGAGGATGAACTCTGGGGGAGTGAACAGGGGCAAGAGGGACAATTGTGTCAGCTCTGGTCCCATAGGCACTGCTCTAAATCTCAGCTTTGCCTACTACCAGTGATATAACTTTGGAAAAGTTGTTTAACTACTCTAAACCTCAGTTTCCTCTAAAATAGGAACAGTGCTACTACCCGCTGGTTATTGTGAATATAAAATGAGAAAGTATATGGATGCACCTAGCACAGTGCCTGACTATAGTAAATATGTGTTCAGTAAATCACCTTCTGCCCCTGCATGTACTTATGAGTAAGTAGACCCACAAAATTGGTTTTATAGAATGTGGTCTGGAAATATTCTTGAAATTGGACTAAAGCGCATTTCAGATAATAGGGATTTGGGGAAATTAAGGGGTATCCTTCTCTATGGGACTGGGGAACATACCCAGTACACCCTGCAGGATATAGCTGAGTAGATTTCTTGGGAAAACACTCTTGTGATAAACTTGCTTTTTGGACTGGTTGTAGCAGGTCACCCTCAGCTATTTGCCAAGAACTGATCATGGGAATCACAGCTTGGTCATGGAGGCATTTGCAAGGTGCAGACAAAGTCACAGGACCAGGGTGTTTTCAGAATGTGATTTGCACTGTAAAATTTGAATGGCTTCTCCAGCTTCTCTGTTGTTAGAGAAAAGAATTGGCTCTTGGGTTTTCAGGCCACCTTGGCTGATCAAGCCAGAACCTGGTAAATAATAAACCCCTTTTGTCTAATTTGCAGTTATCTATCTTTTCCTTGGTCTGTTTGCTCAGGTGGCAGAGAAAGCAAAGTTTCAGAGGAAACAGACCTACCTTAGGAGGCAGAAACATTAGGGGTTTGTAATTGTATATTCATTCATTCATTTATCAAGGTATATGAGTGCTACTCTCCTCTAGAAAGCATGTTAGGGGCTGGGGATACAATATTCTATGTGACAGGGTCCTTGCCCTCTGGTGTCTCTTTATCTGGTAAGGTTAGAGAAAATTTTTTAAAATTTTCTTATAAGAATAGAAATGTCAACAAGGTACTGTGGGAGCATGAAAGAGGAAGCATTGCATTAAATTAAATTCCGCCTGGAGGAAGAGAGGGAGGAAGATGAGGGAAAGCTTCCATTATTCTTAACTAGATTTGCACATGAGAATCACTTGGGAGCTTTTTTTTTTTTTCCTGCACATACTGTGATGGGGAACCTTTGAGTATTTTATGCAAGGAAGTGATGGGATCAGAGTATGTTTTAGGAAAATCATTCTGATGACAGTTTTTAGAGGGTGGGAAAGACCAGAGATGGAAAGACCAGCAAGTTGGCTGATACAACAGCCCTGGGGAAAAAGGATGGGGGCTTTGACCTGAATCTGTGGCCCTGAGTAGTAGCGTAGGGATGCTTTTGACTAACTGGCTTGATCAGTAAAGATATGTAATTATTTCACATATGAGAAGTTTGGAGTTAGGGGTGGTACAGTGATTTAGAGGTGTTGGGGTTCTAGGTCAGCATCTCTGTGGTCCTCTTGGCTTTTCCTGTAAGGATTGAGTGACAGAGTCTGTTGATCTACTGCTGTATAACCAATTGCTCCAATATTTGGTGGTGTGAAACCACCATTTTGTTATGCTGACAGATTCTGTAGGTTAGGAATTTGGACAGGGTACAGAGGGGATGGATTATCTCTGCTTGATGATTTCTGGGGCTTTCACTGGGGAGGCTAGCATCTTACAGAGACATCTTTATTCTAATGCCTGGTATTTGAAGGAAAATCTCAGAAGAGCCTGAAAACTGGAACACCTACACTTGGCTTCTTTCTGTGCCTTGGGATTCTTTCTGCATGGCCCACTAAGGGCTGTTGGACTTGTTACATGGAGGCTCATGGCTGCAAGGCAAGTGTTTAGCGTGTGGAAGTCATAGAGCACATCACTTCTACTGTGATCTATTATCGAAGCAGTCACAAGCCTGCCAGATTCAACAGAGCAGGTCATAGATCCCACCTCCCAGTGGGAGGAGATTAAAGAATTTGTGCCGAACACTGCAGAGTCTCAGCTGCATTTGGCATCTCCCTGTTCCAGCATCATAAGCAGTAAGTAAGGGAGCAGCTAGAAAAGTCCAAAAATCCTTTTATCGGGACAGAAAACTACCTAAATCCTCCAAGCTGATTTCCCCTGTGGTCCACTGGCTGGTGCCGAGTCACATGGTGTCTGGCTACTGCAAGGCTAAGGCTAAGGCTGATGTCGCATATCCTGCTCACGGCAACTGGGTCACCAACACTTCACACACCAGGCTGGGTCACCAGACCCCTTCACACAGTATATAATCTAGGTAACCGGCCACATGGTCCTTGGAAGCTGCAGGTCTGGAAAAACATGGCTGTGCAGGGTGGGCGCCCAAGGCAGTAAACACCAGCCAAAGTGGCGCCCCCTTGCAGGTGTACTTACTCCACCCACAAACACAATGCTTACTGAACCACCCTGAACTGGCTCCTAGGTGAGGGGAGCCTAACCAAATGGTTCCATTTTCCCAACAACCTACCCATTCAGGGTCCCTTCCCATAGATCTACATGTCCAGAATCTTCCACAACGTTCCCTTAGCGAGGATAAGTGACCCTTACATTTACATAACCTATTGTCCATTCAATATGCCCTAAGGCTTGAAGTTGTGTCCTTTTAACTGTTAGCCGCATATGTCCAGTTAGTAGTCACCATGGAGGTGTGATCCTCCATGCAAATCCTGCAGTCATACCGATGGGCGGTTCAGCAGGCCAACACGTTGATCACATGACTCTGGTGCAATGCCTGCAGCCAGAACACTGCGGGTGAAAAGACAGAAGTGTTATTGGTACCAGTAGGGGAAGTTCTCTCCCCTCTGGTAAGATACATGCCAGTGTGCCATCCTGAGAAAGGATGGTTGCAGGAGTAGGTATCTTACCTGGCTTATGATACCATACTTTATCTGCTAACACTGTTGGATCTGTAGGTTCTACGTGTAACAGTATAAGGGAACTCATAATTGGCCATAATGATAATACAAATGTGCCCTTTGAAATAGAGCGCTCATCTTTTCCAGGCCATGTCACCTTTACTCGAGGAGGCCAGGTAATTGTCACCCAAGGTGAAACTTGCAAGCCTTCTTCTAATCCTTTTCCCCAAGACTCTATTGAACCTACCCAGTATATATGGGGGGCTTTTATTCTCCAAGGCCATTCCCATTGTATTGTCTCTCCCTGTTGCAAACAGGTTGGTGCTGGTAAGAGAATATTTCCATTCTTGCCATATCCTGGCTTCAAAAGCTTATCTTTAGTAGTGATTTGCAGCTGTAATAGGTGCTACAGCGTTATGCAACAGAGCTTCCACTGGAGAGGGTCTGCCCTTGCGGGGTCTCTATTTAGAATTCTGTCAGCCATAGTCACTGTGCCCACCCCTTCAGGGATGGGGGTTGGGTAGATAGCCTTAGTCCCTTTTTTAAAAGGCCGTTGTACTGTTCAATCATTCCTGCTGCCTGGAGATGATATGGCACATGTAACTTCCACTGAATGAACAACTGGGAGGCCCACCTCTGAACCCCATGTCCAGTAAAGTGGGTTCCATTATCACTTTCTATAACTATAGGCCGACCATACATAGCTGTAAGGCTATTCAATGCCTTCACAGTGTTTACCTGGTCTGGGGCCTTACAAGACCATACAAACAAAAGACCAGTAGGTGTATCAACAGCTGTGAAGATATATCTGAAATTCTCTGACCTTGGCAGTGGTCCAACAAAGTCCACTTGCCATCGAGTCAGGGGCACCATTCCTTGAGTTATTTGCCCATCTGTATGGGGCATCTGCCAGGGGTGTGGACTCTCTTGAGCACACACTGGACAAGCACGGCAAGCATTCACTACATCTTCCCATTTTATAGGCAGGGCCCATCTTTGAGCCGCCATCTACATGGTTTACTGCCAGCATGCTGCATTCGTCGATGTAACCACTGCGCTACATCAGTAGCTGGGGCTCTCTCCAGCCATCTTACCTTAGCCAAGGCATTGGCTTAATCATTTCCTGGACTGGCTAAGGGGAAGTGTCCTGTGACATGGAAAAAAGTTACTTCTTTCTCATGCCCCAGTTCCCATAACTCTTGCCACATGGCTTGTTCCCACAGGGGACAGTGGTCTACCATCCACCACTGATACTTCCAAGTAGAAATCCAAAGGGTTAAACCTTTGTGCACAGCCCAGCTGTCAGTACAGATAGTTCATGGGGTCCAGGCTCATTCTTTATCACCATCTATACTGCTCTCAATTCAGCCCATTGACTGCTTTGCCCTGTGCCATTTTCATACCACATGGTATCTGTTAAGGGCTGGACAGTAACCGCTGTCCGTGATGCTGAAAGTCCCATGCTAGAGCCATCTGTATACCAAGGTTGCTCTGTGATAGGTCGCTGTTCCTCATGGAAAGGTGTAGCCTACACCTCCACGGGTAATGGTTGTGTCAAAGTTTCCTCCACAACCTCTACTGGGCCTAGCACGGTTTGCAACTCTTTGGACAGAGGACTCATTGACACAGTGCTCCTTTGTTCTATATATGCTCCCCATTTAGACAAAGTGGGAGTCTGAGCTACACCCATTTTAGGGTTGGTTTCCCATGTGCACAGCCAACCTATTATGGGTTATGTCGTCCTTACTAGGACTTTGGCAGTTCCTGTGATAGCTTCAGTGGCTATCAAGGCAGAATACACAGCTGCTAACTGCTTTTCTCTTAGGGCATAGCACACTTCAGCACCCTTCCAGAGCTGAGACCAGAATCCTACAGGTGTGCAGAATTGGTCTTATCTCTGCCACAAACCCCATCCTAACCCCTCCTGGGTTATATGTACGTCTAACTCAAATGACTTAGTGGGGTTGGCCACTTGTAAAGCCTGTATTTGCTGTATTGACCTTTTCGTAGCCCGATAAGCTTGTTCTACTTCCTCAGTCCAATCCCAGGGGGCTCCTTTCTTTATTAATGCATATAGTAGGCATACCATTTGGGCCATATAGGGAACAAAAGCTCTCCAATACCTCAAAAGTCCGAAATAGGTCTATAGCTGAGCTACTGTTGTGGGTCAAGGGTATGCCTGTATCTTATCTATAATAGCTTCTGGGATGACCCTCGTCTCACCCGACCAGACCACTCCCAGGAATCTGACTGACAGCACAGGTCCTTGCACTTTGGCTGTGTTCATGGCCCACCCACATAGTTCCAAATGACTTAGCAGCGTTGGAACTGCCTGGGTTAAATCTGCAGGAGAATTGGAGGTTAGTAGCACGTCATCAATGTAGTGAAACATTGTAACCATGCTGGGCCTAGTCCACTTGGCTAGGGGTAGGTCCCCAGCCACCAAACCATGACAGATGGTTGGGCTATGCAGATAACCTTGGGGCAATACTTGTCTTCCTTCCCACATGAAGGTGAGCTGATCTTGGCTATCAGCCGAGATTGGAATGGACAAAAAAGCATTTGCAAGGTCCAATACATAATGATAAGTCCCCAGCTGAGTCGTCGGCTGACCCATCAAGTCATGAACTGAAGGCACAGTTGCATGCAAAGGAGGCACTACTTTGTTCAGTTCTCGATAATCTACAGTCATTCTCCAGGTGCCATCAGGCTTTTTCACTGGCCATTCCAGAGCATTAAATGAGCTCTGAGCTGGACAAATATTGCCAACTTTGTCTAATTCCAGTATAGTAGCACTTATCTCTGCATGTCCTCCTGGTAGGTGAAACTGCTTTATATTAACTACATGTCTAGGCTTGGGTAACACCTGTGGGTCATGTTTAGCATATCCTTGTAACACAGACTTTACTGTCCATATTTGCAGCCAAAACTCTCCAACTGTTGTATGCAGGTGCAAACCATAAAGTACATCCGTACCCAAGATGTATTCAGCTATGGGGATATATATACAGTATATACACGAGGAGGTAATCTTCCTATGCCCAATGGCAATGACACAGCTTTGACCTCAGTAGTATGTCCTCCATAGCTATCTATATGAACTGTGGCCCCTGGAAACTTATCTGGATTGCCATATATCAGGCTACATTCTGCACCCGTATCCACCAATGCCAAAACACGCTGTACATTTGTCCTTGACCAATATATTGCCAATTCAACATGAGGCCTCTGGTCCTCGCCTGCCCCCAAAAGATGAGTACCTTGGTCTGCTTCCTAATCAGAATGGAACCGTTCATCTGCCTCCTCGGGAGCAACCAAAAAGTCCTTTAAACCCACTGAGCGTACCTTGCTACCAGTTTCCCAATGTTTGGTGAAACGCTGTTCAGGGTGCAATTGCTGCCACAAGGCAAACAGAACTGCATTTGGCTGCTGGTCAATTTTCTTTTTATCAACCCCTGCTGCAAGCAAGTCAAGCCACATCTGCTTACAGCTAGTCTTGCTTGGTCCCTTTGGGATAAAATCCTGAGTATTTCTTGGGGGTTTGGTCTTAGCCACCTTTCAGACCCGTTTTGCTTGTCTTCTATCCTCTACTTCACCCAGGCTGGGTATCATGGTCGTTACCTCATGTATAGGACAACCAATGTATGGGGCCAGTATGGCCATCAGTGACCCAAAGGATGTGGACGGGGCATTCTGCAGCACTATATCTCTCATGCTGCCTGTAAAGTTTTCATCATCTTGGCCACAAGTGTTCACATTAAACATGGACTGCTGTATCCCCAGCTCTCGAATGATTTGGACCAGCTCAGCATACGTTTGCCATTTACTAGCAATCTTGTGCAGTTCTCCAGCATTTGCCCACATGGTTCGGGGAGCTGCATTCACCCATCAAGGAGTGATTACCTCGCCTGGGTGCATATCTATGGCTATTCTGCAGCCACTGGCTCAGGGACGGGTGCATGGTGATGGAGGCCAATTTCTCCACCTCCTTACCAGAGCACATCACACTATCCAGCCCTAGGTCCCATAACTGCAGCAGCCAAGCAGCCAGGGTCTCCTCATGTTTCTGCCTGAACTGTCTCCCCAAGTCAACGAGTTCAGCCTGGGTATACAGGATATAGATAGTGAACTGGGTCACCTGTGGATCATCCACCGGTTGTCTGTCCGGTCCCATAGGCTGCTCATGCCTCAATTTCTCTTGCACTATAGGCTGTGCCTGGAGATGCATGGGTTCCCCCAACTCACCATTGGGCTGGTCATCTTCCTTAGTGTGAGGGGCAGGAATGGCCAGTTGCTGCATGTCATCCTCCAGGACATCTATCCGTGCTTCCGACTCTGCTTTCTGCCTTGAATCTGCCCGTATCTGCACATCATCTGCCAACAACTCTGCTTTCTGCCTCAGCTCTCAATCAATTTGCAGCAGAGTGTGCAAAAGCCAGGCTCTAGTCAGCAGAAAAGTAGCCACCAGGCACCACACACTCAAAGACAGCCACATTTCTTCCCCCTCCCAAGGGGTTTTCTGCCATAGTACCTGTTCTATGCTGCCTTGCAGTACAGTGTGCAGCAACCAGGTCCCCGTCAACAGAAAGGTGGCCATAGGGCACAGCATATTCACAAATAGCCACATTTCCTCCTTCTTCCAAGGGCTTTTGGCTCCTGTATCTGCTCAGAGTCCTGTCGCAGGCTACGCCAAATATGGCATAATCCTGCCCAACTACGCCAATTTGTCTGGCTACTGAGAGGCTAGGGCTAAGGCTGATGTCACGTATCCTGCTCACAGCAACTGGGTCACAAACCCTTTACACGCCAGGCTGAGTCACCAGACCCCTTCACGCAGGTGTACAAGCTAGATAACCGGCTACACGGTCCTTGGAAGCTGCAGATCTGGAAAAACATGGCCGTGCAGGGTGGGCGCCTGAGGCAGTAAACACCAGCCAAAGCTGCACCACCTTGCAGGTGCACTTATTCCACCCACAAACACAATGCTTACTGAACCACCCTGAACCAGCTCCGGGGTGAGGGGAGCCTGACCACATTGTTCCATTTTCCCAACACATGGTCATGGCCACCCTTAGCTAGAAGGGAGACCAGGAAGGTGAGTACTTAGCAAAGGGACAACATTGCCAGGATTGCCACAGAACCCACCATGATTCATCCTCTGGGCTGGCAACATTGCTGCCCGCACAAAATCAGAGTTCTGTTAAAAGAAAGAAAGGGCAGGGGCTATTTGGAGGGGTAGTCAAAGTGCTTGTCACAGATGGCAGGCAGTATGAGATGCATCAAGCCTTCTGTGATCAAATATGTTTGGGAAATGCTTCCTACTCTTTCCTCTCTTGGACATTTAAAATGCACATTAACTCCAAGAAGTCCTGTAATAAAGAAACCTGCTTAACTTGGTTATCCCAGTATTTAGATTTTCACAGAATTCTTTTTGACGTAGAACTTCTATTCACAAGGATGAATGAATACACTTTGGAAAATGCTGTTATAAAGTTTTCTTTTTTTGGTGCTGTCTTAGTTCAGGTTGCTATCACAAAGTACCATGGACCGGGTGGCTTATAAACAATAGAATTTTGTTTCCCACAGTTCTGGAGGCTGAAAGTCTGAGATCATGGTGCCAGCACAATTGGGTTCTGGAGAGGGACCTCTTCCAGGTTGCACACTTGCCCACTTCTTGTGTCTTCACATGGCAGAAAGAGTGAGCTAGTTCTTTGGCCACTTCTTATAAGGACACTAATTCCATGTATGAGGGCTCCACCCTCATGACCTAATTACTTCCCAAAGACCCCACCTCCAAACACCATTGCATTAGGAATTAGACTTCAACATATGAATTCTGGGGGGACACAAGCATTCAGTCCATAACAGGTGTGCTTAAAAAAAATCCGAGACTATTCTGCAGTGGTATATGAAGCATGCTTGTCTCTGAAGTTAGTTGTATTCATTTATTCGTTCAACAAACATCTACTGAGTGACACCGTGTGCTTGACACAGTGATGGATATCAGATAGTCTAAGATGAGCAATATGCGGCCCCAGCCCTTGAGGTGATCTGAGTCAGGATAGGAGAAGTGAGAGCAGACAGAGTGTGGGCAAAGAGCTGGGATCCTGGTGGAGTGCAGGGTGGAGCAATATCTGGTTAGAAGAACTGCGAGGTGACCAGTCTTGAAGATAGGGATTTGCTAGATCGGTTTGATTTTTGTTAGAACTAAGAACTTCAAAGTGAATGTAACTTGGAACTCTAGGTGGGAAGTCAAATTTATCAGGTTAAATACTTTGTAATTCTTTAAGTAGAATATTTGGATGATAGGCGAGCTGGTAGATTCTGCATTCCTGGGCTCTTTCAATAGGACGGGCAGGAAGCCTTTGCCTATTTCCTCTCAGGTCCATTCCCCGCCCTTCCTGTGCTCTGCTCTGTGTTGCAGGGAACTACATTTCCCAAGTTCCCTCGCCAACTGGCTTGTGGTATGTTTGACCAAAAGGAGTGCTATGGACTGCATGTTTGTGTCATTCCAAAATTCATATGTTGCATCCTAATTCTCAATCTGATAGTATTTGGAGATGGGGCCTTTGGGGAGGTGATTAGGTCATGAGAGTGGATTAGCGCCCTTATAAGAAGAGACAGAAGAAATGTCCCTCGTCCATGTGAGAATACAGCGAGAAGGTGTACGTGTGCAAGCCAGGAGAGGGTCCTCACCAGACACTTGATCTGCCAGTGTCTTGATCTAGACTTCCTAGCCTCCAGAACTGTGAGAAATACATGCTTGTGGTTTAAGCCACCCACTCTATGGTATTTTTGTTACAGGAGCCTGAACAGACTAAGACGGGAGACACTGGCAGAAGACTTGAGGAGGAGGGAAGAGGCTGTGGTTTTCCTTCTTGCTGTGTCCTCCTCAGACGTGTCTCCTCCATGGCCCCAGCTTCCACTCAGTAGATCCTGCCTCCATGGTCCCAGCTCTGCTGGTCAGCGCCACCATGGTCTGGCTTCCATCAGAGGGCCCTGGCTTGAGGCGCTGGTGACCCCGCCTTCCTTCTTTGTCCCTTCAACCTGCTGTCACTAATTTCCAGAGTGTCTCACATCCTGTTATTCTAGGCCCTTCATCCTGTGTAAACAATTTCCTGTATACATTACTTTGGTTAAAATAACTAGGTAGGTTTTTGTTTTCCTGACTAAATTTTGAGTGACACAAAGCCCAGATACACTTAATTGATTTGAGATTATTGTCTAAGAATACTCGCTTTCACTGGTCAGTGTAACTGAGAGTGATTGTTTTTGCTGGTCAGGATAACTCTGAGATCATTCTTCCCTTTTCATTCAAAAAAAGAGAGTTGATACAATAGTCCTAATCTTGATAAAACCCCTTACTGACTTGGCTTCTGTTGCTTGGTTGGCTGAAGTGACTTTTTCCTCCCTTTGCATCAATGTTTGTTTGTTTTCTAAAGCTAAGATGCAAGCAAACCAAAGAGGACTTGACTGAGAAGCTCTAACATGAGGACTGTATTGGCTTATGCCATTTTTTGGAGAAAAGTAAAGGTGAATTCACTGAGAAAAGGAAGAATCATTTATTTGACCTTTACAACAGAGTATTTTTGTCACCTTAGAGGGGTGGCACAAAATAAGTTTTCAGTAAAGTATATATGCAGGAATTAATGCCCAATTACAGGTACAAGGTACGTGGGAGTTTAGGGGAGGCAGAAACTAAGCAAAATAAACAAAAGCCTGAGGGACAATAAACAAAAGCCTTCCACCACACCCTGTGGCAACCTGCTGGTTCTCCAGAGTCGTACTTTCTCTGCTTTCCATTATCTAATTAGATTTCACTGGCTAATTAGGTCCAAAAGGAAGAGAATGAACATAACTCCCTCCCTTTAGTTAGATGATGGTGATTAGTATAATATGGTAATTATTATTGGCAACACCCAATATAAAGAGTGCTTGGTTTGCTGTCTTGAACCTGGTCTGTTTGATCCTAATCTATTTTCTTAAATTCTATATTATCTAGATTCTTATATTACTAACAAATTATTGAAAAATACATTTTAAAAATCAGTGCACAATAAGAAGGCATTGGGAATGTATTAGCTACAAATTTAGCATGGCAACTTGAAAAACACTTTTGGGTTGGTTTTCTCAGTCAGTGTTTCTCAAGCACTTATTGTGTAAAACACTCCCTATAGGGAGCTGAGTTAGAAGACAGAGAAATAAGGCTAATGGTCTCTGTGAAAGGCAACTGGCCCTATCTCAAACAGTGAGTTGAACGTGCACATAACACTGATGGAGGCTGAATATGAACTAGCTTTGAAGAGAAGATAGAGGATCCTTCCATAGGGGCTCATGCATGTTTACCTGGTGGAGACAGGGTTTAGTATCCAACAGATGCCTGGATTTAAACCTCTGTTTTGCCTCTTTCTGCGGTATGGTCTGGAATAAGTTTCTCTACCTCTTTGAGGCAGCATTCTCATGTATAAAAAGGAGATAGTGATGCGACCTCATAGAAGAACTGTGAAAGGCCTAACATCATTTCTGGTACATGTATATGTTCAATCAATTTTAATTCTTCAATATGTGATTATGCAGGGTAAGGTCAGTATATAGAACCCCAAACAAACACATACAAATAGCCCTTAAGCTTTCAGATTGGGCAATCATCACTTTCCTGTTAGGTCCCCCCTTTCCCCCACTCTCCGTATGGTTTTATGGTTATCTGGCAAATGTACAAAAGGAAACCACTTGTAGTTGCCACCATAAAATACCCAGAAATCAACATTGAGGAAAACCAACACTTCTAAGAAAAAGCATAGATACAAAGTTCAAAAAAAATTTAAAAAAAGAAAGCTCTGTGATCGGTCAGTTGTCCATCCTGAAGTCGTAAAGGGATTCTGTGATTATTTGGTGAACTGACAAAGTTGCTGTGAAATCATAAAGTCCCTGAAATGCCTCTGAATGGTGAGGTTGCTGAGGACAGGAAAGAGAGCAGCTACAAGGGGTGGAGGATGGGTGGGGGTGGGAGTGGAGAGCTCCCTGAGCCCAGGGAGTCCTGTAGGCGAGGCCAGGAGGGAACACACAGGACCCAGTTCTCCTGTGCATTGGTCTGGATGAGCATCTACCGTCCAGTCTCCAAATGCCTGGAGTGACTCTGAGCTTGAGGCCCAGCAGTCTCATCCTAACAGCTTCCTGTCTCCTGTTTTTCTACCATTGACCATTGCGTCAGGATGCTCTTCAGTTTATCTAGTAATTTTCTAGAAGAGATTTTCTAAGGTAACCAATTCATTGGACATGCAAAATGTAAGGCCTTATGACTTGTTAAAATTTGTTAAGCTTGTTTTAAAATGGTTAGTGCCTTTTATTGTAGAAAGCATTTTCTCTCAATCTTGTAAAACAGTGTACATGCTCTGGCAAGACAGTCACATGATGGAAGTGGAAACAGGGCGAGATACAATGACATTTGATGAGTTGTAAGAGGAGCCAGTGTCTGACGTGAGAGAGAAAGGGGAGGGAGGGCAGCAATTTCAGTTACCCAAGGGCCAGATTCTGAAGCAGTTGCACCTCTAGAGACTGAATTTTCACACATGGTGGTACGGGCCCTTTTCATGTATGGGGAGGCTTGGGATTCTGCTCAGTGTGAAACAGTATGAAGAATTAAAACAAGTTGTAGATCAAATAGAAAAAGCATCCCAGTTGGAGGGGAGGGCACTGTTTGAGGGCTGTCTCTACCACCAACTATATGACCTATGACTTTTTTAAACTTAGGTTTTGTATTAGTTCATTTCTCTTGCTTATAACTGAATACCTGAAACTGGGTAATTTATAAAGAAATGAAATTTATTTCCTACAGTTTTGGAGGCTGGGAAGTTAGTGCTACAGGGAAAACATCTGGTGAGGGCCTTCTTCTGGGTGGCAATACAGGGCGTCACGTGGCTAGGAATGGCCTGAGCAAGAGAGAGTTAACCTTCTCACTTGCTCTCCTTATAAAGCCATCAGAGCCATGCCCATTACTCTGTAAATGGATCAATCCATTGATGAGGGCACAGTCCTCACAATCTAATCATGTTTTTTCTTTTTTTAATTTTTTAATTTTTTTTTCCTAATATCCTCGTAAAGGCCCACCTTTCAAATACCATAATTGGATTTTCCACTCTTTTACTACTATTACAATGGGGGTGAAGCTTCAATGAGTTTTGGGGGGACATTTAATCCACAGCAAGTTTCCTCATTTAAATAATGGTCCTAATATAATTCTATAGGTTGTTTTGCCACTGTTAAAATGCTTCACAAATATTTGGGCATCTACCTGTATATATTTATATTCCAATGATATTATGACATTGAAATTTTGTGTAAACTATGGTACATCTAAACCAGTATATTTATAGAGGGGGAAATCCCTTGCTCCAGTGGCAAACATACTGATTTGAGGGTTAGAGAGCTCGTTTTATTTCTCCTATTTTCCATCCAATTTGGAGAGCTTATAATCAGACTTTTAAAAAGAGGTGAATCTTCCACTGGGAGAAGGGATGCTGGAAGCTGCATATTCATTGAGTTGTGTTTTTGTTGCATCTCAGAAGTTAAGATCCTACTGTATGGCATTTCACTAGATTTCTGCTTGTTAGTTGTTGCAGTGTTGACATGCCCCTCATTGCAGGAGGTGAGGTTGATAGACACCTAGGTTTCTTTTCCATGTGCCACTTCCTGTATATTTACTTCCACCACAGCAGGGGCCATGGTGCTGGGGCAGCTGACATCTTTGAAGAGGGAGCTGAGGTGGAACTTAATGCTTACACAGCTGTGTCTTGTGATGGTTTTCTATTTGGGAATGAAGTGCTGCTGGAAATATTTTATGATATCAACCTTGCGCAATCAACAGCCTTAAAAATGTGCAGAAATTGTTCATGGTTCGAGCTTCTGGGTCCTATCATCTGAGGGAATCAGCTAGTAAGAGCTTTTTACCAGAACATGCATCCAAGAGAAGCTCAGCCTGTCTCCTGAGATGGTGATTGCTTAGTGTGTGTGTTTCTCTCTTTGTCTCCCCCCCCCCCGCCTTTTTGTATTTCTTATGTTTCTTTGTTCTGTCTTTCTCTTCTCATTCTTCTGTCTTCGTTTTTCATTCTCTAGGTTTGTTCTCTCCCTTTTACATCTTACTTTCCTTCCTTCTTTCCCATCTTTCCCATCCTCACTCTGTCCTGTTCTCACTTTTGGGGGTAAAGGGTCTGACTGATAAAGTTGGCTGATCCTTTCCTCAGATTACATTTCATGGGTTTTCCTGGCTTTTCTTGACTCTGGTGTGAATCCTTCCAACCAAGATGGGAGAATGTATTCCTCTCAGGGATCAATGAGTATGGATTTTTAACGACTGCTTTTTTGAGATTATCTGACTATGGAAGGGGTACTCACTGGGCCTCTGAAGACCTTTAAGTCATCATCTTCCACAAAACCAGAAGTAAGCAGCTTTCACCAGGAGCTCTGCTAAGCATTTATCTTAACCCGTGGACATATTCTTCCTCTTTGGTGATGAAGGTTATTGTCTTTCTGATTATAGATTGAGGAAACTCGGCTGAACATTGACAAGATCTCAGAGCATGTGGAGGAGGCTAAGAAACTCTACAGTATTATTCTCTCTGCACCAATTCCAGATCCAAGTGAGTGTTTACTAAGAGCTGAGTCACCCATCGATGACCCTTTGCACTGGGGCTGAGCCAGTTGTGTTTTCCTCTTCCTGGTGAGCAGCAGGGACTGTACACATTCCATTGCACTAATGTATACCTCATAGCATTTCCTGCCTCCTTCACTCTACTGAGCTCCCACTGCCCAGTCACAGTCAGCTCTTCGCATGGTCCCACTTGAACCACTGAGCCAAACTTTCCTCTATTCCCAGCCAGTTGCTCCCGTGCCTGGCAGTGACTCTTATGCTTCTCTCATGCCCTGTGCTCTGTCCCATCTCTGAACCTTTGCTTGTACCATTTCCCCTGCCTGAAATGCTTTTCCCAAATCCTATCAGATCAAGGTCATTTTTATTTTTTTCCTGTGATGTGTTCCAAGATGGTTCAAGTTCACAGGAATCCCTTCTGTCCCTAAACTCCCATTTTTTACAGCAGTAGTTTTTACTACTGAGGCAAACTCTTTCCCCCTAATTGTTCCATATTTTTAGGGTACGGTTTAGGGCTATATTTTTGGTTTCTTAAGAATAGGGAACTAGCTGATTTTGCCATTCCACTCTTTACTTTTCTCCATGGCTCTCTACTACTTAAGGATTAAAGTAGGAACATTTTAGCAGAACATATGGGGATGATCTTGGTCACATGCCTTCTTCTCCACCCATGTCTCCTGCCTTCTCCCCTTGCTGCTTATACTTTAGCCAGACGAAACTCTGGCTTTTCCCCAAATTCTTCTTGTTGCCTCATACCTTTTACATATTGTTTCTTCTCCCTGAGCTGTTAGTCTCCTTCCCTACCTGGTTAACGCTTAGTTCTTCTTTGAGGCTCAGTCTATCTCTGGTTTTAGAAGCTTTTCCAGATCCTTCCAGGCTGTGCTTGGGGGCCTTTTGTAACCTCCCTGTGCACATCATGACCAGAACTTGTACTGCACTCCACACTGTATATTAGAACTGCTGATTTATGTCCCCCATTAGACTCTGAACACCTTGAAGGCAGAATCTGTATCTTCTCTCTGATTCCTAAGTTTCTAGCTCATTTCCAAGCTGGTGGTAGGTGCTGGAGGATGCTTTTTGAATAGATGGTTGTAGCTGATACTTATTTTGCTCTGTATATGTATGAGCAGTAGAACAGCTTTGGGCATGCAGTTGGTATATCATAAACTTCATTCTAAGTTGATGAACCTTGCTTGAAATCTCTTTTCCTCAGAAGTCCCACAGAACCCTCTTCTACCTTCTAAGCTGAAGTGAGATTTTTTTCCTCTAAAAGCAAGTTTCTCAACATTTTGCATGGGGGAGAATTACTTGGGAAGTCTTGTTAAAAAGGCAGATTCTAGGGCTCCAACCCTGGGTGTTTTTATTCTCTAGGTCTGGGATGCAGTGTCTGGAAAATGCCTTTTAAAAATAAGCTCTTTGAGATTCTAATGACAGGTTCTGGGGAGCGCATTGGAATAAATACTGCTTTGGCCATTGGGTGCTTGAGTAAGCTCCTCCTCTGTTGATTGTTGTAGCTCACAAAGCAGTTAGTGTTCTCTTTTCTGACTGATTCTACCTGTCTTTGTTTACCCAGAAACCAAGGAAGACCTAGAGCAGCTCACGACTGAGATCAAGAAAAGGGCCAACAATGTCCGGAACAAACTGAAGAGTAAGAATGGAGCAAGCCAGTCCCCACCACCATCTGTCTCACCCCCCTCAGGGTCCAAATCTTCTGAACTGAAACTCATCTGGATGAAAGTGACACCACTTGTTCCATCTTTGCTTGTGGTTTGGGCACTGTCCCTGGAATGACCTATTGTAGCTCCAGAAATCTACCTTTTCTTGAATCCTGACTATAGTGCAAGAGTCCAGAATTGAAGTTAGGCAATGAGAATTAAAATGTACTTTCAGCTACTGAATGATTTTGTGACTTGGTCCCTCAACTTTTCTCTTACTTGTTCTCTTTTTCCAGTACCTACATACATAAGAATAGTAATTTTAGAGATACATAGATGCAAGTTATATTATTCAGTCTACAGACGTTGCTAGGTGGGCTAGGTATATCACCCTCCTGTTGCATTCCCCCACCCAACACATACACACTTCAGAGCGTGGTTCATCATTCACTTCTCCTGGGGGCCCAAAAGGTTTATGTAGTTCCATGGCTTGTTTGCATTCTTGCCTGGTGTATTTGGTGAATGCATGCTGTTGGTCAGAGACTAGAAGCAGCATTGTTCAACCCAACTTATCATTTCTTCCCAAAAAACAAATTGCAATGCCTGTTTTCATTCGGATGGAGGGAGATTATTAGTTGCAGCATCCACTAATCATAGTAATAGTGTGCTTGCCACTGTGCTAAGCACTTCATTTAATCCTCACATCAGTATTGTGAAAGAGGTACTGTTATTTATTCTGTTTTACAGATGAGAGAACAGGAACATTAAGAGAGGTTAAGTGGCTTTCCCAAAGTCATACACCTAGGAAGTGGCAGGGCAAGGGTTTGAGCCAAGACCCACGTAGTCAACCATTATGCTGAGATCTAGTAACAGTCTAGGCTGTGGAATGCACGTCCGGTGGCTGCCCTGTGAGATGATCCTCTGAGATTGCACCCACCTGTTGTTAACATCTCCAGGGGCTGGGTGTGTGGGGATAAGTGAGAAAGTTTGTACTGGACAGTGTGTTACGTGGAAGGAAGAGCAGATGTGTTGCAAAAATAACCTTCCTCTCCTCTCCAGGCATGGAGAGGCATATTGAAGAAGATGACGTCCGGTCTTCCGCAGACCTTCGGATTCGAAAATCCCAGGTAACACTTCCCCTGGTCTGATGATCATCTAGTTCAGTCTTTTAACTTTTTTTTTCTTAGCTGTAGAGTCTATTTTTTTCTAATTTTTATTTTTTAAATAATATTCTTATTTGGAACTCAGTTTGAAGAACTGATAAAGGGGAACCATCCAGGTTGAAGTAAGGGTCAAGTCCAGCCCTTTGGTAAAAGGCGAAAGATTTATGCGATCTGAAGAGAAACCAGAGTATAAGTCCAGCCCTTTGGGCTCCTCTTTCATACTTCCTTTCTCTAATAGAAGACATAATCAAATGCATGGTGCTCTCAGCATTGAAAGATCTCAGGAAGAAGTTGGGGGAGCCAGAGGAGCCTGGGCCTTGGATGGTCAAGAGTACCAACATGGACAGGCTCAGGAAGCACAGTTTCTCCTCTCAAAGAGGCATGGGGGCAGAAGTGGGGCATGTGTGCATGTTTGTATGTGTGCGTGTGTGTGTGTGCGCGTGCATGTTTGTGTGTGTGTGCGTGTGTGTGTGCGTGCGTGCGTGTGTGTGTGTGTGTGTGTGTGTGTGTGGTAAGCAGTGGTGGTGGTGATAGTGATGGTGGGGTGGGAGTGAAGTGTTGCTTTGCATTGCTTCGCCCCCCACGGATTTGTTACCCCACTTCCCCTGGGTGACAGAGATGAAAGGATTACTCAAAGTCCATCTCTTCTGAGCAGTGAGAGGCCCCAAAGTGGTTAATCTCCCTTTGGGAATGCTCAAATAAGAGCCATCCCTTTCTTGGGAAATTAATGCCGAATTGGGGTTCTCTTCCTGCATTTATTTTCCAGACCAGGAAGTTACAGGAAGAGAACAAAGGTGGGGTTATAGTTTAACAATATAGGCTGGTAACTTTCAGTGAAATAAGCCAGATGACATTCCAGTAAGGCAATTAAGTGGTCCTATCAACAACAGTTTGATCTTAGCAAACATTCCTTCCTATAGCAATTTCTCAGTATCTTTACATAACAATCAGTAACTAGTCTGTCCTTGAGCCATCAACGTGCTGTGCCACAATCCTTATCTTGCAACAGAGACTTATAGCCTGAGGGAAATTTCCAGTTCTCTGCAAGGTCAATATTTGAAACTGCAAGGCTTTGGAAAACCAGGACCTGTGAAGTACATATGCTTTTTAGTATATTCCACAGTGAAGGGCAGATATGAAGAGAACAGCCTATTTGGAGAAAAAAGATTGTTGTGGGATAGAGGATGCTGTATTTTTGGTAGGCAGATGATATAGAGCCAGATTCCACAGATCTTTAAATACCTGTCTAGGGAATTAGGATCTGGTCTAGTAGCCTGTAAGCATTTGCTTCAGGCTGCAATATATTAGGAGGATGTTCTGGTGGCTATTTGAAAGCTGGATATAAGTGGGGAACAGGCGAGAAGCTGGTAGGTCCCTAGGTAGGTTTTTGCAAAGATTTTGGTCTGAATTTGTATGATGGTGTAGTAGGTTTGGAAAAAGTATAAATATTAGCGATTCTGCAGAGAAGAAACCAGTAGGGCTTGATGCTGAGAGGTGGGCAAGGAATAAGAATTATTATGAAGGTTCAAGCTTAGGCATCCAGGGCTGTTGAAAGAATACATCTAGTTGTAAGCAAGAAAAATTGGGGAGATCAGTTAGGGTAAGAACTCAAGGATTGGCAGGTATTACATGTGGGAGCGGAGTCTGACAGCTTTTGAAAGTGAGCCAAGGGTTGTGCCAGAAAAATGCTACTAGTCCTTGTGGTGCAGGGTTCAGATTCACAGAATTATCTCCTTTGGCCTCACAATTACCTTACCATATGAGGCTAGCAGGGCAGGTAAACAGATACTGATACCATGCTTTGGAAAGGGCAGTGGACTACCCCAATGGCGCAAAGCTAGGACACCATCGTCTTACACCTGGTCTTTTGATTCCAAGACCAGTGCTGTTGTAGGCTAGACTATGTGGGACGGGGGAAGTGCTCTATATCAGTTATGAACTTTCCCCCTCCCCCACCTCCTGGGGCTTACTGCATTTTACATTGTTTCCACAGCATTCTGTCCTCTCCCGGAAATTTGTGGAGGTGATGACCAAATACAACGAGGCTCAGGTGGATTTCCGTGAACGCAGCAAAGGGCGAATCCAGCGGCAGCTGGAAATCAGTATGTGTTTGCGGTTTGGTGTGAGCCCCTCCACCCCTTCCTGCCCTGTGGTTGTCTATCTCAGGTTGTGAGACCTAGGGAGAACCAGCAGCAACCTTGCTTGCGGCTTCTGCGTCATATTTGGTGCCCAAGCCCAGGACAGATGTAATAGCACATCCTGAATGCTGTATCTTAGGCTGAATGTGGCACAATGTTTATCAGGTCTAAGTAATTTTATTCCTATGGGATCCAACATTTCCTCATACATAGAGGGGAAACACTGCTAAACAATGCTGTCCTGTGGGCACTTTACATCTTTTTGCTGTCTGACAGCAAAGCACATTTATGAAATAAAAGATGTGGTGCTAGTTATGAAATAAAAGGTGTGGTGAGGAATAAGTAAATAAAGACATGCCCTTTAGAAATTTGGTAATGTGAAAGGCAGGGCCCTGCTGGGTAGAATGTGCTTCCAGTGGGAAGAACAGTGTAAGCAAGGACGTAATCAAGAAAAAGCAAATCTGTTTAGTAGTGGCAGGTTGGCCAGGGTGTGGGAAAATGGTGTGTTTGGAGAAGCAGTGTGAGGTTAAGATGGATTGAGGGATTCCGTGGCATAGTAAATGGGACTAATAAATATTCTGAGATGGGAAGTAATGTAATCAGGCTTTAGGTAGGTAATTGCTGATAATGATAATTGGATTAGAGAGAAATAGGAAAGATAAGTCAGGAGGCTATCAGGGGAGTGTTGTAAAGGCCATGGTCCTTATAGTGAAGTCACCATATTCCTACTTTTCAGGGAACTTTTCAAATGATGTTGTGCTTTGATTTTATATTTGATGCTCTACTTTTGTTATAAAGCTGGCAAAAAGACAACGGACGAGGAACTGGAGGAGATGTTAGAGAGTGGCAACCCTGCCATCTTTACTTCTGGGGTGAGGACTTGGGTGCTGGAGCAGCACGCCCCTCTCGTGAGAAGGGAGGCTGCTGAGGAGTTTTGCCTGGTCTAGCAGGTTGGGGCGGGGGGAGGCAAGAAGATCCGCGGGAGCATGTGAGGCTGTGTGCGGCAGGGGCGGCCTGTATTACAGGATGGCTGATGGCCTGGGTGTGTGGTCTGTTGTAGATCATTGACTCCCAGATTTCCAAGCAAGCCCTCAGTGAGATTGAGGGACGGCATAAGGACATTGTGAGGCTGGAGAGCAGCATCAAGGAGCTTCACGACATGTTTATGGACATTGCCATGCTGGTGGAGAATCAGGTAACCGGCAGTGAGTCACGGGGAGGGGGAAGTGAGAGAAGCTGAAGGTTTCCTGAGAACAGTGAGGAAGGGAATACTGGAGGCCAGTTGAGCTGGGTGGGAGGATCACTGGGAATTTGCATGATGGAATAACAGAATGCCAGTATCCCAGGGAGACATGCCTTCGTATCAAAGCTGACACTTTGGGCAATTGCAGCCTTGTCATTCTTGCCTGTTACTTTGGCCTCATAGTCATTTCTAGTTCATAACATGGTGTAATCTGCTCTGTCAAGTATCTAGTATCCTCCTCTCGCCCCAGCCTCAGTATCAATCTTTTCTTCTTCTTCTTCTTTTTTTTTTTTTAAAGATATGGACTTATAATGATGATGCCTTAAAACAGTTACCTAATATGAACTGTTTCACTGATGACATTGAAAACATTTGATCTTTTCTCTAGTTCACGGTGAAAACTTAGGTTTAATAGAGGTTTTAATTTTTTTCCATTTTTGTTTTTCTTTTGTGTGTTTCTAAAAATCTTGGCACTCTTTGCTAAGGAACAGTAGTAGACAACAGGAATGAAGGAATAGTAAAATAATATTTACAGAAAAACTTGCAACACTTATGGTGCTTAGTTGACAGCTTGCTTTGTCCCCAGGCATACTTGCTCAGGGATGGAATTCTATATTGCCTGCATGTAGTGTTAGTTTCACATAGCCAGATGGTTCCTAGTTCTTACGATAGTTAAATATGCCACAGTGTCATAGTGCTGTGCTACTATTATCCTGAACTTCCACCTGCTCTGCCACCTGGATAGGACCGAAAACTGCTTCCTCATTAGACAGACTGTAAAACCTATTTGAAGACGGAGCACTGCTTGACTGTTTTTTGACATTAGCTCCTTGCTCAGGGCCTAGTGCCTTTCCCCCAACCCTTTCTGGCCTTTGAGACCATCCCTCAAGTCCCTCCACCCCACTCTTCTTTTTCCCCCCACACTGCCTTGCCGAGGAACTGGCTTGAAATTCAAGTGATGGTAAGTGCCTTGCTCTGTTTATAGACTGCCATAAAGTGATGGGGTTTGTTGAGGAAGTTTTGGGTAGGTAAGGGGAATTCCCATCCTAAGATGTGTAGGAGTTAATTGGAGTGAATAAACTTCCCTGTCAGGAAGTAATAGCTAGAAAATGGTTGGGAATTTTATTTAGAGACACTGTCCGGAGGGGAAGATATACCCAAATAGCTTGGGTAAACCCAGAGTCTGTCATTAAGGGGCCTGGGAATATCTCTTAGAGAAAGCAAATGTTTCCAACCTTAGATACCTACTGAACACCTACTGTGTGCCAGGAATTATTCTACAGTAGTGAACAAACTCAGTTCAGGCTGAATGAACTTGGTTCAGGTCTGAATGACCAGGAAGAGGCCAGCATCCCGGTGATGCCCTAATAACATGAGATATTCTTATTTTGGGTCCTCCCCATGTGCTTAAGTAAAAACATGAAAAGGTGGGAAGGGGGATACCTCTGAGTATATTTATATGTAGTTACCAGGCATTTAGACAGTATGCTCCGGATGCCCAACACAGAGCCAGTCACAGAGAAGTAATTCAATGAATGTTTCTTGAATGAGTGGCCACCACAAAGGACTGGGAAGTCACAAGTAATCACATGGAAAATGTGAAAGTGCCCGGTAGAAGGCTTTCCTTCAAGATTTCTGGATGCTCGTCTTGGCACTGAAGATTATTAGAGGAGAATCCCTTCCCCACATTAGCTAGGACTGTTCTTGAGTGTGACTAGTGTCTGTTCTTTGCAGGGTGAGATGTTAGATAATATAGAGTTGAATGTCATGCACACAGTGGACCATGTGGAGAAGGCACGAGATGAAACCAAAAGAGCCGTGAAATACCAGGGTCAGGCCCGGAAGGTGAGACTCTCCTGTTGCCTTCAGAGAAGAGAGTCCATTTTGTACGCTGTCTCTTGCCCTTTTTCTCTTCTTTCCCTATCATTGTTTCCGCTGCCACCACCTCTTGCATCCGGGGAAAGGGAGCCATGATTGACCGTATTGAGAACAACATGGACCAGTCAGTGGGCTTCGTGGAGAGGGCTGTGACAGATACCAAAAAGGCTGTCAAGTATCAGAGTGAAGCCCGGAGGGTGAGCACCTTCGTGTCAGCTGGTCTTACTGGCTTCTCTCTCGTCATCCCTGCTGTGTCCTTGAGCCCATGCCTTTCCTCCCTGTACTGGCCTCATCCAACCCCCTACCTCAGCCCCTCCTAGAGACTAGCTGCCCGTCCTTCCTTCCCAGGTGTGCCTTGCATGGATCTGGCTCACGTGATCTCTACCCAAGAACCCACACTTGAAAGGCAGTTCTGTAGGTGGACATATGGTGCAGGTGTTCTGCTAGTCTTCTCCTGGGTACAGCTCATGAACATCTCAGATGTGACACTTGACTCCTTTGTTCTTCAGAAACACTCTTCATTGACTTCCACACCAGTAGGCCAAGCCCTGCCCCTGCCCGCCCCCTGCCTTTCCCTCTGCCTTATACCGAGCCCTGTGCTAACTGCTATGTAAATATTATCTCGTATCTTAGGGAGTAGCTATTATTTCTACTTTGTAAATGAGTCAGTTTAGCGTCAAAGGTTAAGTAATTGGCTTCAGGCCACCTAGTAAGCAGAGGAGCTGGGATTCAAATTCAGATGCCAGTCATGCTCTTTCTACTACACCATTGACTTTACCCACCCTTCTGGTGCTGTTGCTTGAGGACTTCTGAGCTTCTCTACTCACTGACTGTGGGTGTCCAGCTCTGGTGGCTTCTGCCTTTTAGACTGCTCTTCTTTGACTGTTTCTCTTGGGCTCTGATATTTTTGTTCTTCAGTTCTGTTTTTTTTCTTCTAACTTTACCTATTGCTTATGCAGGGTTTTAGGGAGCTGGGAAGTTATTTTACATGATGAATCCAGGCTGGGTCATACTTTTTGATGCCCCAATCAGTGTATTGGGTCTGACAGGTAGGAGTGTACTTTAGGGGACAGATGGACAGAGTTGGAAATTAGCACTGTGTCAAAAATGTCTTTGCACTCTCTCTTGAAAAGGAAAAATTGGTCACTTTATTGAATTTTTCCTTTTTTGAAAAGGATGAATTAGTTACTTGGCCAGTTGCTCTGTGGAGCTCCAAGATAGTGGCTCTGTTATGTCTGTCAGGACTGCAGTGTGAGCTGAGAGCTGATAGAAGCTCCATATTTCCATCTGCTGGCATTGCTGGCCAAGAAGTAATTTAAGAAATGTAAAATATCTGGAAAGAATGTCTTAATATAGAGATGGAGTCATCTTATTTGGATCAATAAGATGCTTTCTGTGTAGAGGTGAAAGGGGTTGGGTTTTGGATGAGTCATTATTTTTTTTGGTTGTTTGTAATAATGATTTGTTTTTGTTTGTCTTATTCCTCTCTCCAGAAATTGATAATTATCATTGTGGTAGTAGTTGTGTTGCTGGGCATTTTAGCGTTGATTATTGGACTTGCTGTTGGGCTGAAATAAGAGTGGCCTGAGAGGCTGCTGCACTGAAATGTAAGTAAATGATGGTTCTTGGGGACCTCTGGACTGGCTCTTCATGAGGAAATTGGCCTCGAATTTCAAATTCCACTTCTTTTCTCTATGACTGTCCTTAGACACACTGAGCTTTCTAATACTTTGGGTAGCCTGTGGATTCTTCCATCACCCTAAAATTCTATTCTCAGGTTCTGGCTGCAGTACGTGGGTCAGGTCTCCTGGTGTTCTGATCCTGTGCTCCCCACTTTAACTCCCTTTACCAAAGAAGCACACCCCTAAGTTGGGTACAATATATGTCTTGGATCTAAGGGTCTGTCTTCTGAATTCTTACTGGCTTTCATGGACATTGGACTATGCTTTCCATATCTTTTTCAATGTAAATGAAGCTTTGAATTGGGATTTGGGTCTGTAGAGTTTTGTTTGCGGCTAACTTGTTGGATCTTGGATGATCTGGCACAACTCAATACTCAAAAATGTTAGCTATAACATTATACAATGATATGTGTATAAGGTGTACTAAATACCTTATACACATATCATTGAATGCTCACAATAGCTTTAGGAGATAGTATTATGCACATTTTACAAATAAAGAAACTTAGTCTTAAAAAGAAGTAACAGGGCCAAGTTCACTACATCTTGGCTTCTTGTAAAACTGGCAGCTATTTTTCATTGTCTGCAAAGTCTAGAGAACCTTAGACGATAGTGACTTTAAAATTAGGCTCTTAATTTTCCTTAAAACTTGTTAAAAAGGATAGAGCTGACCACTGAATCAGGTTTAATAGCAGTTAGCAAGACAAGAATGATCTGGTTACTGGGACTATTAAGACTTTTGTGACTTTTAAAATATTTTTCTGAATAAAATATAGAATATATTGTTTTTTTAAAAGACCTGTAAAATACAGAAAAAATGAAAATAAATTATTGCTGATAACCTTGTGACATATTCAAACACTCAGATATAGTTTTAAATAGTTCAGATTATATTATCCATAGTTTTGTACCAAGTCACAAAATCATAAGCGTCATTGCCCATCTCTAAAATGTCTTTGTAAATTTACTTTTCAACATGAGATTATGGGTATACTCTTAAATATTTTACATTTCCCCAGTGTTCAAAGTTTATGTGACTATTGTGTTGCCATAACTAATAGTCTGACTAACCTTATATAATATTTTTCCCATTTTTATTTTCTGTTTATTATAAATTCATATAAGTTGGACTGCAGAGGTAACAGAGATAAACATTTTTAAGCTTTTATATGTACTTCCATGTTGATTCCCAGAGCTGATGCTTTATTTTTGCCTCAATGCGTCTCTTCTTTCTTCCTCCTCCTTCCATGTGACAAGAGGGTCTGAAAGTCTGCTTATTGTAGGACTAAACATTCAACTTTGCCTTGAGAGAGCAGCAGCAATGAGGTGATCAGCCTCATTGGCAATTCATTGGTTTTGGGGTTTTTTTTTCCCTCTTTTTTCTGGCATTTAGAATCTAGTACATGATGAGGTTTTTTTTTTTGCTTGTAATGTTTGAGTTTTGTTCTGACTCTTAACTGTTCTCTCATTAGAAAAAGTTAAAATAAGATGTCTTGTAAATTCATGGTGCCCCTTACCATTCCTAATTCTAGAAATTCAGAATGTAAATAAGTCATTTTTGAGGATGTGACTCCTCAAAGATGAGGAAACTAATTAATATATTCTTCTTAGTTGACTAAACTGACCTATAAGATGCTAAGTTGCTGAACAGATGTTAAGGTGCTTGATATAGTTGATTCTGTTCTCCCTGCCAAAGTCAGGGATGATTGTTACGTAGGTCTGGAGTCGCCCTCCCTTCCTTCTGGTCTCTGAACAGAAGAGAAGGAAGACAACCTGTGTTTATACTCTCCAGTTCTGTGCCAGCTGCTGCTCTAGGATAATATCATTATCCCCATTTTACAGATGGGGAACCTCACTGAAGCGTAGCAAACTTAAGAAACTTGCCCAAGCCTATATAGCTTGTAAAGTGGAGTAGCCATAATATGACCTCTGAACTTTTCCATTGCTTTTCATTGTGCTCTTCTGCCTTCTAAGAGAAGGGTGCGGTGGTTCATGGAGATTTCAGCACCAGAAATATTCTGAAGTTTGCATTCAAGAGAGGTGCTGCTGTGGGCCCTGCAGAGAACAGGTGTTTTCACCCGTGACTCTGCCTCCCACCGACAAGTCCTTCCATGCATGTGTGGGGGCCTGAGTGAAGGTGTATCAAGGCCTGGAGCTTTTTCTATTTTTTTACTCTCATAATAGGGCTTTCAGTTCTGGGTACAGTGGGATGTTTAATTCCAAGTGCTGTCTTGGGTTTGTCTATAGGACTTTTCAGGTGTAGTGCCGACATTCCCATTGTTTTTTTTTGCAGTTATTTCTGATCTCTCTTCTCCACCTTCTGTGTTAGTGGCTGATTCCTGCTGTTGCTTTTCACCATCATCCTATACGCTGATCAGCTCCTCCTTTCCCTGCCTCCCTTAGAACCTGATTTCACTCCAGCCTGGCATGGCCACCCTTGTCTTCAGATGGGAACAAAGTTTGGATGGCCTTCCTGAGAGCGAGTGGGACCCGTTCCTTGTTTTGTAACCATCCTTGGACCTGACTCAGCAAACAACCTAGCCCCAGAGGAGTCCAGTCTACTTGATGCAACTCTGAGTTCTCCTCACAACCTTCTCCTGCCCCCAGCTCTGAAGTACTTTCCCTCCTGGACTGCGTGTGTCAAATGCCTTGCACCTTGGAAGGCCCATGTGAGACCCTCCTAAGGTGCTGTATTTTCTACCTCATGGAATATTCTTCTCCTAGAAATTGCAATGTATTTTTTTAGGGGGGTATCTTTAACAAAGCGGAGGGATTCTTCTTAGTTTAGCAGTAGTAAGGTTTGTATCTGAGTCTTGTATCTGGCAGGATGCCAGTGCTTAGTTTGTTGTCCCTATGTCCTGAAAACACAAGACTGGCAGATGTGTTTACTCAAGGAGGGACAAAGATGATGCAGTCATCTGAGATTATCATTTGTAAATGCTGAGGGTATGGAATATTTGTTGCCATGTCTGAGTCTTAGAAACTGGCTATTCACTGTTAAAGGGTGATGCTTTGTAAAGCCACTGCCTCGAGGCCAAAAATAACCAGGGATTTTAAATTGGGCCAGGGATAAGGTGCTAGAGTCCCAGGCTCTGGAAATGTTTCATGAGACTGATGTGAGTATTTAGTCACTCATGTTCCAGGTGTATTTTTATAATTGTGTGTGTGAGATGTATGTACATATATGTGTGTCTCTCAGGAAGGAGGAAACTGGAAATGGAAGATTTTATGACCTCAAAAAAATAAAAAATAACATTGAGCTAGGCTAAAAATTAGGTAAAGGACACTTGCTTACCTGCAAATGAATCACCATAGAAATATGATCTTCCCATGTCATCAAGAAACTTGTTTTCTGGATGAGTACTGGGAAAATCAAATGAGCTCTTTAGAGCAAGGACTAAGGTGATCCCCGTTAGGTTTTTCTGCTTAATGTTTTGACACCTCTCCCCACCTGCTGCCTACTCTAGGCTTGTCCTGAGAACATCCCACAGCAATCTGATATTATTCATGTGACCTATAGGATGTCCTGTCTCCAGGGAAGAGTCAGGGTAGACTGGAGACTACAGAGTGGGTCTTCTTGCTACGGGGTGGCTTGACAGGCTCTTTGCCTCTCCCAATTCTTATCATGGAGGAAGCAACAGCCAGGAAATCTTCAAGTGTAGTGACTGCTAAGTCAGTAGTAAGCTCCTTAGATTCCCTGCTGGTCTCTGCCAGTCCTCCTGATTTTGGGTACCAGGTATATTTCAGCTTTGACTTTAATGCTTTCTATGCTTTCTAGGATAGGATGAGCATTCTAATCTAAGCACTACACTTTAGCTTCCTTTGCAAAGACTACTTAATCTCAGTCATCACCCCACACTCAGACAGAGCCAAGGAGATGCCCTGTTGCCCATGGCTATGATGTCCAACAGTGGATTGGCTCCAGCAACAAGGGGAGACAAACTCTAATCACGAGCCTTTGCTCTCCTCTGAGATGGAGGCCTGGGGCTTATAGTTTGGAATATAACATGTGAAGGGTTTTTTTTGTTGTTGTTTGTATTTTTTTTTTTTTAATGTAAACTTGATTATTTTATTGCTAACTTAAAAATAAATGACTCTATATTGATTGTGAAACAGTTCTGGCTGTAGCTCCCTGCAAAATACATAGTGATTTGGTGCCACCACGTGGTGATTTTTGTTCAGGTTTTGGCATGGGGTTAAAAATCATTTTAAGTCATATGCTGGACTAGATGAGGTTCAAAAGTTCAAATTTTTGAAATGGTTTAACTCCCCCAAATTGTAGTGTAACTGTATTTGAGTTTCAGATTTGAGGTACTTCCCTCAAAATAATTTGGTTCACTCACTGAGTATCTGGCTCTAGGAGGAAATGGGGGAGATCTGTTGTGATGTTATGTAGAAGGCACAACAACATACTAAAATGTCCTCTGAGATTCCAGTTGCTCTAATTTTTGAGTCTTTCACCTGGGAATAACATTTCTATTAACATTCTGGATTCTAGAAGCCAGATCCATCTCCTTTTTCCTTCTGGCGTTCCCGTTTCCTTCATACCCTCTTCCGTATCCAGATGCACTTCTGTCTCCCTTCCTTCAGAACTGTCTGCACAGTGACGTTGTTTCTCATGTTGTTTCTCATACTTTTTCTTTCCTTGTCTGGATGAGCAGAAGAAGATCATGATCATGATCTGCTGTGTTATCCTTGTGGTCATCTTAGCTTCTACCATTGGGGGCATATTTGCCTGAGCAAGGTGAGCCATCTGTGGGGAGGGTCAGGCTGCTTTCACTTACTTGAATCTCTTGTGTCCTGGGGGCATTCTTTGTCACCAGGTGCCCTAATGTGGGTGGGATTAAGAGCTGGAATAGATAGAGAAAACTAAGGAAAGGTATGTTTCTGAGAGAGAAAAATGAGTTGGCGGCAGGTAGTTCTGGGGAGGACAGGGGGAAAAAAGAAGGTGGCAATTTGTCCTATAACCAGGTCTGGTAGGAGAATGCCTTGTACAGGTTATGGATGTTGATTCCTGCTGCAAATCTTAGCCTTGGTATCTTGGAATGGCAAAAGGAGCAAGAATTAGTTCTTGTATTAGATTCACTCTGAATTCTTTGGAAGAGGTCCACACAGTAAACTCAAATTAAATTTCTTCCCTCCATTGTTAAGACAAGATAACGCAGCCTTGTGAGTAGTCCCTTACTCCTGCAGAAGAGGGACTTAGTGATCCGGGCCACAAACACCAGGCTATATAATCTATGACTTTTTTCTTCCATTCTCCTGTTATCTCTTTCAGCCCTCACGGATGGATCCTTGACTGGCATTTCTACTCCTCCTTCCACCTCTGTGGTGGCATCACTTCTCCACTGCAGACTTCTCAACTACTCTTTCCATTATGAAACTTCTTATGACAAAGGGCGTCAATCAACCACTTGTACAAGTTACGCAAAGGGAGAACAAGCTTATGAAAATTCATATGAAAATATGGCTTTGGGTAGGGAGCAGGGGTGAAGGAACAGGGAGTACAGTAACGTATAGCTAGTTAGGCAGATGGTTTAAAGGAAGGTACTGCAGGGTAGAGAAAAAAGCATAACGGGGACCTGTTTAGGAATTAAAACTTAGAGCCTGCACCGTCGGTATGGCTGTGAAGAGGCAGATATCGTAGCACACCCAATTCAACAGGATCTCGTTTTAAGTGCTGTGAGTTGATCAGGATCAGGGCACTGTTACTTCTGCCCCTCAGGTTCTTCTAGGTCTCACCTTCGACCACCCCTACGTCTGCTTCCTTCTTAGGGTCCAATAGTGGTCTTAAAAGTGAAGAGTATCTAAAGATAGACACCAAGCCTGCTTTGCTCACTGCTGTGCCCCTACTGCTTAGCACAGTGCCTGCCACTTACAGGTGCTCAAATATCTGTTGACTTAATTACCTATAATTAAACTCTGATTTCACTCATGCACAGGTCCTTGGATTTGACTCAAACTCTTTAAGGCATCAGTGGGAACATGGTTTGTTCCTATCAGAGGCTGTGTAAAGCCGCCTGGGAATGGGCTAATCTCCTTACACAAAAACACTACAACAGGCTCCCTCCTTACCACAACATATACTTTAAAGTGTTTTTCCATGTGCTTTTTCTCTGATAGCGGAGGTCTTTCTGTCAATAGACTCTCACTCTGTGGAGTGGACAGCTGGCCCCAGGATTGTGGTTCAGTGACTAAATACAGACCCAAAACAAAAGAAACGGGTTTACGTTATGACTGAACTCCCAACCAGCAGCCACTCAGTACCACACTCAATGAACCATAACAAAGAACAGATGAAGTTGTTAGGTGACAAAGGTGAAAGAGGTTATCACTGACTTCACTTCTTCCTGACTTGTGCTGCCAGCTGAAACTGCTGGCCAGCAATGTACATATAAGAAACTGTTCCAAATACTGT
Organism: Cynocephalus volans; assembly: GCF_027409185.1. Lineage (NCBI taxonomy): Eukaryota > Metazoa > Chordata > Mammalia > Dermoptera > Cynocephalidae > Cynocephalus > Cynocephalus volans. The sequence goes on from NC_084463.1 coordinate 155,301,104, forward strand.
CCCCAATTCAAGGTTCAGTTGTGTTCGGCTTTAAAACTGCTATGTAATATGAGTTCTAATACAAATTATTTATGTAGTAATTAATTTCAAAAGGTTCACTAAAACACTGAAAATCACAGTACCCAACATTTGAAGACAACAGAACTGTTTAGGTAAGCTTGTACTTTTGAAAATATATTCTTATTTTCTTTGCTGGAAATCTTATTTTTTAAGAAAGTGGGATAAAAAAACAACATTTTGATCAGTATGCTGATTAAAAAAAATGACATTTTGACCACTTTAAAAAGCAAATGGTTTAATATTTCTATCAATTTGTGTTTCCTTTAGTTTAAATAGGGGATAGAAATTCTACTATCTCTGAAAATAGATTAATCTTCTTAAAGGTAAACAGGGAGCTAGAACCATGGAGATTTGAATCATATGGGGCCCTCATTCATCCAGCAGTAATAATTTGGATGCTACATGGCACTGTACTAGATCTTGCAGGAACGTAAAGATAGAGCCAAACACCCTCGTTCTTTGGAGAATTTCACACCTAGGAAGGGCCACACAATTTCAACTTTTGTTATCAGTTCCTTTTCCTAAAAAGTCAAAGGTATGTTTCTTGCCATACTGTCCAACATTCCCCCTTCCAAAATTGAGAGAAGATGGATAGCTGGGCATTAATAAATATCTGTTGAATCAATTAACCTATATGCATTGTTTTTTTCTTTGTTATTCCAGAAATGTTTGTGTTTGTAACCAGTAAAATGTCATAGAAACTAGCTCCTGAAGTATGTACATATAAAAGGCAGTATAGACATTAAGTCAGGCTTACATCATAGGTGAGGGATGCAAACATTTGCTTCATCCCTGAAGAAATTCATCTTACAACCCAGGAGAACCAAGAGCTCTTCACAATCCATCAGGCCTTATACTAATCTTTTAAGGGATTAAGAATGACTGATGAGAACTTATTTCCTCAAGTTATGCTCAAACTTTATATAATATAAATATAATGTGCTGATTTTAAAAAAATCAACAAATCTACTCCTATGCTCTTAGTTTTGACATAAGAAGAACTATCCAAAGACTTCAAGGGAAAGCCAAGGGGGATAAAAATGCAGATTCCTTCTCTCCATAGCCTCTGTACATTTATTTCTTACACTCTACACACGTTCGGGCATGAAGAACTTGCCCCAATACCGCCCCTTCTGGGTCAAGTCATATGGGCTCAGTACTTTCCGAATGCCCAGCATGTTGGCGGTGGCTATGCGCTCAAAGGTCCAGGGGTTTTGGTTGTTATGTTCTCTTTCCTCTTGATCTTTCCGCATCTTCTCTAGAGTCTCACGGCTCACAGCCTTTGCTGGGAAGGGTAACTTGTGGGCAACCTGGTTCAAGAAACCTTGTACCTCTTTGAATTCACAATGCCCACCCATCTCTACTAAGAGGCGGCCAGCCTTCACAGGTGTCACATAGTGATCAATGGCACCTTTGCCTCCCCCCATGCGCTGCCCAATACCCTTGCGGGTGATGGGCTTGAAAGGGGCTGGTACTCGCCATATAGCAAACATGGTCTTGGGGTCCATGGAGCGATTGATCGTCAGGCGCATCATTTCAAAATGGCCCCAACGGAGGTAACCACCACCCAGTGCCTAAAAGTGAATGGGAGAATTAGAAACACATGAGGTCTTAGATATTTTATATAGGTTCTTTTATATCTCTTCTTTTATAGTGGCTTCAACAATACACATTAAAATAAAAATATAAGTTCTAATAAGTACCACGGAGGAAAAGACTATGGTATAGTAAGAAAGGAGAGCAAGGGTAGACCCACGTCATTGGAGAGCCAGGGAAGGCCTCCTTGAGGAGGTGACATTTAAAGCTGAGGCCAACAGGCACATGAAAAAATGCTCAACATCACTAGTCATCAGGGAAATGCAAACTAAAACCATGTTGAGATATCACCTCATCCCAGTTAGACTGGCTATAATTAAAAAAGAAGAATACCAAATACTGGCAAAGATGTGGAGAGAAAGGAACACTTCTACACTGTTGGTGTGGCTGTAAATTAGTACAACTACTATGGGAAACAGTATGGAGGTTTCTTAAACAGCTACAGATAGATCTTCCATATGATCCAGCAATCCCACTTCTGAGTATATACCCAAAGGAATGGAAATGATCATGTTGAAGGGATACCTGCACTCCCATGTTCATCACAGCTCTGATCACAATAGCCAAGACATGGAACCAAACTAAACGTCCATTGATGGACGACTGGATAAGGAAAATGTGGTGTATATATACACCATAGAATACTACTTACTCTGCCATAAAAAAGAATGAAATTCTCCCATTTGCAACAACATGGATCAGTTTGGAGAAACTTATGTTGAGTGAAATAAACAAAGCACAGAGGGATAAATACCTCATGTTTTCTCTCCTAAGTGAGAGGTAAGAGAGAAAGAAGGAAGGAAAGAAAGACCACAGTGGTGTGTTGGACTTGAAGAGGGAGAGAACATACCTAGGGATACAAAGTGGAGTGGGGGAAGGGGGATGGGGAGGGAGGACGGGGATAACTGGGTGGGGGACACGGGGTATAATCACAGTTTGTGATAACGGGCATACTGCCAGTATGGATCTGGCCATCACATCTTGGGCATGAGTGGTGACAATCAGCTTTGTACCTCATGAATATTCATAACCAAAAATTAATAATAATAAAATAAAGTAGAGGCCAGAAATAATAAGAACTAGCCATGGGAAAAGAGAGGGGTGTTCCAGGCAGAGGAATGGTGTATGTGAAGTCCCTGACATAGCAAAAGGCTCGGTGTGTTTGAGTAGAAGCCAGTGTGGCTGGAGTGGAGTGAGGAACGGGGAGAGGGCACGAGGTTCTGCGAGGTCAGCAGGGGCTGATTACGCAGACTGTGGGAAGAAGACTTTAAAACATCACTGGGGCTGCCTGATGGAAAATAAGCCCTGCTGCACACCTGTTTGTGTAGCTACTGAAGTCTTCATGGAAGTCACTCAAAACTGAGAAAACAACTGTCCCACACCCTAAGTGGTGGACAGTTTTAGTTTTTAGCAATAGTTTCCAAAGATCTCATGGTGTGATTATGGGGCAAGTGAGGTAGCTTCTTCCTTCTCTCACTTTCTTACTTTTACATTATTTTCATCCTACATTAAAAAAAAAAAAAAAAGATAATGACTTAAATGTTTACTGGGTAGCCAGTAGACTCTGTGCACATCAGTTTAAAGAACAACTGGTGGCAGTTCTAATAAAAAAACTGTGGAGGAAGAGACTGGAATTAACTCAGAGAGTATGAGATTTTGTTAATCCCCAGCTTCCATCCTGTAGCTGCTTGATGCTGAACTCACCAAGATTGCAAAATTGCCTTCTGTGAACTCAGTAGCTTCAGTGGAAAGTCCACGTATATCCTTCAAGTTTTTAGGTTCTCTTCTTGTTTTTGGCACAAGTGGTACTCTTTCAACAAATTTAAGCTTGTACTTTTCAGGAATGGAAATACCTAAAAGGAGCACAGGCAACCAAGAATAAGTAAAGCTACACATCTCAAAGGATCTATTTTCCTCCTATAAAGATTTGTGACAATCAGGTGAAAGTCTTCAGGTTACCACTGAATAATAATTTCAAAGATGTGTCACATTCTGCTTGTGGATGCTTTTAGTGACTAATGTTTTGACTATGACAATGGTTAATGCAAATGTTTCTAAACCTTTGAAGATAGCAAAATTTTAACCTTCAAACCAAAATGCATTTATTAAATGCCTACCTGTGCTCAACACTATAACAAGGACTGTTTGGAAATCATTATTTCATTTAATATTTACAACAACTTTATAGTCTTGGTATTTTTTAAGGCTTCCTTTTCTAAAATTTTGAACTTTTTAAAGTTTAACACACATAAATCCATGCGCCAAATAAAAAAATACACAACTCAGTGAACTATCAGAAAGTGAATACACGAACACACAAATGTATCACTAGTACCGAGATCAAGAAATAAAACATTAGGTAGGCAGTATTTTTAATTTCCATTTATATAAGAGGAACCTGAGGCCTACAGACATTTTATAATTTTATCTAGGGCATCCAGTCAAAACAGCAAAATCAGACTGCATGACACCTTTTTAAAAAAATACTCCTTCCCTGGATGTTAATGAGGGTAGAGGAAAGAATACTATTGTACTACATTGTACATGAAAATACCTAGGTTTAGTTCTGCCACATTCCTGCTGGGAAACTTAACAACCTAGGAATCCTTTGATCAATGCTCTGTATTTTATATATGCAGGGGCTTTGCATGCTGGGACCTGCACAGATCCTACAATGTGCAACAACAGTGCCAGGTCATGGCAGGTGGCACAACTTCAGGCCAGACATGTGACATTTTCTGTATCACCTTTACTTAACAATTTAGAAAAAAAAATTAACTTGTAAGTCATGTACACAATTTCTATAGTGAATCAAGCATGGCTCTATGGTGGACACAAATATAAAACAGGAGACTTCAAGGAATTACCAAATTATTACGTCAGTTACAGAAACTACCCCTCAGCTTCTATGAGGGGGTCTTCAAAAAGTTCATGGAAAGATTTGTATTATCTTTCAATTCCATTTCTCCATGAACTTTTTGAAGTACCCTTGTATATGCAGCTACAGAGACACTTAGTAATGTTTTGTCTTGCTTACAAGTCAACAAGTACTTCCAGGGCACATAGTAGTTTAACGATTATGTGTAGAAGATAAGACCGTCAAATATCCAGGCCCCTGTCACTTTTTTTGAGGTTTCCAGTATAATAAAAAAAAAGAATGATACATTAGATTTACAAAATTGTGACTTACCTTAACGGTTTATATTTAAGAAGCCAATACTTTTCACATAATATTGTTCAATGACTGCATATATATGGAGAGAACATCAAAAGGTTCAAATTGGAGGTAGTCAGCCCTGGCTGAGTGGACCATCGCTTATACATCAGTGGTAAGCAGTAGGGGAGCTATCCCATTAGACATTTACTCCCTGAGAGCAGGGACTCTTTTTGGTTCCTTTTGTTCGTCGATTTATCTCTGGTGCTTAGAACACTGCTTGGCAATATAGTATGTCCTCAGTTCATGTTTATTGAATGAGTGAATGGGGACAGGAAGCACAAGAACACTCCTATGTCTTCTACCCTCTGCTGGGTTCCATCAGAGAAAAGACTTAGAGGAAAATGACAGATAAGCTCTCACCTTCAAAAGTTGGCACCGGGAGTAGCGTCTTTAGGCCAGCACTGGCGGGCAGGGCCGCCCAAGAATCTACGAAGATAAATCAAATTAAAAGATCAAGGCGACAAGGCCGGGGCTGGTACAACCTGGGCTAAAGGCACTTACTCCTGACTGAAGTGTAGGACACGGGTTCCACTAACTGGGCTCACAGGACCAGGCCCCCAAAGAGGCCAGCCGGGGTCTCTGGGCACCTCCCGGAGGAGGCTGTGACCCTTCTGTGACTCCCTCCAGTGGAGGTGGAGGTTGCGGGATAGCGCAGCCCCTAACCAATGCTTCAGCAAACTTATCCAGACACTTCTTTGGGTAGCATCGGAGGGTGGGGAAGGGAAAGAGGGCAAGTCTTTAGGCACCAAAGGGGACTTCTGACCTGACAAGGGCACCCGCAGGATCGGCGCACTGGCGCGAGCGAGCAGCCTCCACATGGTCACGCGCGCCCGGCCGCGCTGGGGTCCCCACTACCGCGACTAGGGCGCTTTCCTCCAGCCCGGGAGAGAGCGGCGCTCCTGACCCACGCCGGAACCCGCTCAGGACGCCGCTCAGCCGGGCCGGAAATCGTGCTCACGCCGTCCACGCCGCACAAAGTCCCGTCGGAAGCGGAAGAAACCGGAGCCTCGGCGCATCAGTTCCGGCGCTGGTGACTGCGGGTCAACGGCGCGATCGACAGAGCCAAGCCAGGTCTTCACCGAGGGCGGGAGGGCGGGGAGTTTTCTGGGCGGAGTACAACGCTGTTAAAGCCCGGGGTTCCTTTAGGAAGTTGGTCCCTTACCGTTCAGTACATGACATCCTTCTCTGGGGGGCCACTCAAGACATTAGGAAAATACCTGTGAGTCTTCATTGGCTTAGCATTAATGGGGCGCTTGCAGTGTTTCAGACATTGATTCAGTACCTCTTTGTGTTTAGTCATCCTAACAAATCCGTGAGGTAAGTCATTATACTTATTTTTCAGATTCCATCCCAAAGGCCAAAGAATTTAACTTTCACAGGGTCACACAACAGGATAACAGCACAGCCAGATTTTGAGCACAGTCTGTGTGACCCCAGAGACCCCAGTGAATGGACAGTATTATAAGCTGATAGCAAGTTAGAATGAAATAATGTATAATTATTCTGGGAGTATGTTGGGAAAACCATTTTTATGGACTTGAATCGTTCTAATTAGAATGAGAGAGGATCTTTTTCCGAGTTTCTAGGACACAATGGGATTAGCAAACTGAGACTGATGTTTGTTTGTATTTAAATCACACCAAAACTGTGTGTGGCCTTTCCCAGGGAATAATTTCACAGATGTCAACAAGTAAAACCTGTAATGCTTGCAGAGCTACTGGAAGAGCTTTCTCTGTTCACAATTTTATGACTTCTTGATTATCTACACACTGAATTTGCCTCAGAAGAGTTAATGGACTGTCATTTCTGTCCCAAGAGCAGTTCTAAAAAAGTTAAGGCGTAAACACTCCCCACTGCCCCCAGCCAGTGTCAGATTCTGGGCAGCTCTTCTGCACTTCCCCTTCCCCTCCACCAAAGTGGGAGATCCAGATGTGCTCATGCATTAAAAAATCTCAAGCTGAATATTGTGTAATGTTGTTCTGGGTGAAAAATAAAGCAGCAGTAAAATCAACTCTGATTGGTTTCTTTTCTTTTTTAAAAAAAGATGAACGGTAAGGGGATCTTAATTTAACCCTTGGCTTGGTGTTGTCAGCACCATGCTCAGCCAGTGAGCTAACTGGCCATCCCTATATAGGATCTGAACCCGTGGCCTTCGTGTTATCAGCACCGCACTCTCTCGAGTGAGCCACGGTCCAGCCCTCTGATTGGTTTCTAAGTCTTTAGGTGCCCTAAAACTTTCATCGTTTATTTTAAAAGAATTTTAAAAAAATGCAATCTACAGATTTAGTGCAATCTCTTCAAAATACTAATGTCATTTTTCTCAGAAATGTAAAAAAGCAATCCTCAAATTCATATGGAACCACAAAAGGCCTTAAATAGCCAAACAATCCTGAGCAAAAAGAACAAAGCCAGAGACATCCCACTCCCTGATTACAAAACGTATTATAAAGCAATTGTTATCAAAACAGCGTGGTACTGGCATAAAAAGAGACATATCGACCAATGGATGGGATAGAAAGTCCAGAAACAAACCCAGACTTCTATGGTCAAATGATTTTTGACAAAGATGTGAAAAATACACAATGGGGAAAAGACAGATTCTTCAATAAATGGTGTTGAGAAAACTGGATATTCACATGCAGAAGAATGAGACTCGACCTTTGTCTGACACCATATACGAAAATATACTCAAAATTAATTATATAGACCTGAAACTGTAAAACCACTAGAAGAAAAATAAGGGAAAATCTCCATGACATTGGTCTTGGCAATGATTTTTCGGCTATAATCCTGAAAGCACTGGCAACAAAAGCAAAAATAGACAATGGCAGCAAACTAAAAACCTTTTGCACAGCAAAAGAAACAAGTGTTGGTGAGGATGCAGAGAAGAGGGAACTCTTGTACATTGTTGGTGAGAATGTAAATTAGTACAGTTATGTAGATTAACACATTAGTTATGGAAAATGGTATGAAGTTTCCTCAAAAAACTAAAAATAGAACTACTATATGATCATGTAATCCTATCCAGAAGAAGTGAAATCAATATGTTGAAGTATATCTGCATACTTATGTTCACTGCAGAATTATTTGGAATTGCCAAGGTATGGAATCAAGCTAATTGTCCATCAATGGGTAAACGGAGTAGTAGGATACTATTCAGCCTTAAAGGGGGGGGGGGATTCTGTCATTTGCAAGTGAAATAAGCCAGTCACAGAAAGACAAATACTACATGATCTTGCTTATGTGTGGAATCTAAAAATATTGAACTCATAGAAGTAGAGAGTAGAATGATGGTTACCATAGGTTGGTGGAGAGGGAGAGGGGAAGGAAGGAATAGGGAATTGTTGATAATAGGGTCAAAGTTTCAGATATACAGGTGGACTAGATTTTCAGATCTATTGCACAACAGGGTGACTATAGTCTAATAATTTCAAGTGTCTCACCATAAAAAATGACAAGTTAGTAGATGATGGATATTTCAGTTAGTTTGATTTAATCATTCTACATTGTATGTGTGTATATCAAAACATCACATAGCACCCATAAATGTGTACAAGTATGATTTGTTAATCAAAAATAATAAAAAAGTAAAGTTTAAAAAAAGACCAAAAAATAAACCCAAAGTTCCCCATTTAACTAGTAACTATAATAATATCTATTGTTCTTTGCTAGAGTTGTGTTAGGTACAATGGAGGATACAAGATGAAAAAACAATGATCCTGTTCTTTAAGAATTTATATTTATGTAGAGACAATATGGTGAGAATACAAGTAGCTAATGTTGAGATAGAAAAGTGTAAATAAAGGGCTGTGAAAGATTGTGGGAGGGACCTGAGGTCTTTCCTGGCCATCCTCTCTGCCTACTGAAAATGATTTTTCCTTTCTTTAATTTCTCAGAGCTCTTTATTTATATGTCCCTTCTAATCTTTCAATGGTAGTTATTTGTAGGAAACTCAGGTTCAGAGATTAAATGATTAGCCACACAGCTAGTATGATGCAAAATAGGTATAAGAATGTTGATATTCTTACTTTTACTGTAATAGATTTGCTAAAATCTCCCAAAAGTTGGTCTTCAAACCCCCTGCCTCAGACTCTCTGGAAACACTCATTAAAAAAATGTAAAAATCTGACTTCTTAAATCAGAATTTCTGAAGGTGGAGTTCAGGAATTTCTTTTTGTTAACTAGCCCCATGGGTGATTCTAATGCCTAACAAAGTTGGAGAACTAGTGCTTGGTGAGCAGTTTGAAAATTTTAAAAATTAGAATATAGGTGCAAAGCATTATTTCTGCGTTAGCTGGGCCTACATCCTCTGGGATTTGTAATTTTTTGCATCTGTATAAAAAATGTTAGCACCTCAGTCTTTAATCTTTCTTATTTAAAATCAAGAGATAACAGAAACCTGTAGCAAGGTCTGGTTGTTGATGTTAATAGCGTGTGCGCGCGCACACACACACACACACACACACACACACTTTGGCATGTTCGATTCTAATAATAATTTCACAATGTAATAAATCACCATGAAACTTCCTCGCTCTGGGAAGACCACAGAATTTCTCAAGGAACTTGTCAGTATTAGTTTCCTCATCAATTTAGCTTCTATAAGGTTTAGAGCATTTCTAAAAGGGCAATGGTACCATCAGGTTTTGCCAGAACAAAATCTGATGTTCTCTAATACAATATTAATAATTAATATATTGGAGTCATTTACCGTTTACAGAGGACCTTAATATAGACATAGATTATTTTATTAGAGTCCTATTTCATAGATAATAATGGTGGAAATGGGGCACAGAAATGTTAAGATCATTGCACGGAGCTGAGATTTCCATGAAGGTGTTCGTTTACTCAAGAAACATCTGTTGAACATCTACCTTATTGCTCTGAGAAAAATTAATGCATCTACACATATTCCAGGGCTTTAAAGGTAAATCAGATTCAATTTCAACTTGAGGAGTTACTAAAATTTTACAAGAGCTATTTCCGACTGTTCTCTTTTATTAAGTCAACAGGCACGAAGAATGGATCAACTCCTTGTCTGACCAAGAAGAGGGAACAATGCCAACTCATGTTCTCGTTTTGTCTTGGCATTCACAGATTATATCCATGGTATTCGTATGAATGGGTTCACCATAATGGATGAATCTCTATTGTTGCATGGTCGACTTACTTACAAAACTGTTATTATAGACCATGCTGCAACGAACATCCGTATATATACCCTTTTGGTACTGTTCTGATGTTTCTTTTGGGCCAATCCTCAAAAGAGAATTTACTGAATCAAAGGTAATGCTCATTTTAAATCTTTTGACATCATGCCATTGTGCAAAATTGGCCTCCACCAGCAATATATCAAAGTGCCTTTTTATCAACACCCTTGCTGAGGAAGGATATTATAATTCTTTTAGAGCTTTGCCAATATGAAAGGTCGAAAACAGCTTCCAATGTTATGTTTATAACTGGATATTAAAATGGGATTGCTTCTGACTCAGTTTTGCCTGAGGCCCCAAAGTATGTGGTAATTCCTACACTCCAAAGTGAGGTGATGGGCTACCTAGGCAGAGTTAATAAAAAAAAGGCAATAGGAACTGGCTTAGATACCCATTCTCCTCTAGCCCATAAAAAGCAGTGGAAAAGCCAAGAAAGGAAGTAGAGCCTGGAGATTATGGTAAGATTTCTTTGACCGAGTTTTCGGTGTTCTGTTAGTTTCTTACCCTCCTCCAATGGTGAGGGCTGGGGGTGCTCCATGAAGCCTAGTGAGGGACATTTCCAGACCATTTAGACAGCTGGATGTGGTTCCTTTGCAGTTTGAGGGACATGGGGCATTGGTGTTTGATACAGGCTTGAGAAAATTCTATGTTTGGAGGCTGGCAGAAGTTGCCTATGGCATCAGAGTAACTACTGTTGGTTGCTGGATGAGTTTGCTAGGGCTGCCATGACAAAGTGCCACAAACTGGGTGGGTTAAACAACAGAAGTTTATTGCCTCACAGTCCTGGAGTCTAGAAGGTCTGAAATCAAGGTGTCTGCAGGGTTGGTTCCTCCTGTGGGTTGTGAGGAAGGATCTGTTCCAGGCCTCTCTGTAGGTAGCTGTCTTCTCCCTGTGTCTCTTCATCTTCTCTTTTCCTGTGTCTATCTCTGTGTGAGCAAAATTCTTCTTTTTATAAGGACGCACGTCATATTGGGTTAGGGCCTATCCTACTGACCTCATTTTAATTTTTGATTACCTCTGTGAAGACCTTATCTCCAAGTAAGGTCACCTTCCTTCCAAGGTACTGGGTGTTAGGACTCCAACATATCTTTTTTGAGGGGACAGAATTCAGCCTACAGCAGGTGCCATGCCTGGAGGGTTAGGAACGGTGTGGGATCAGGGGCAGGAAAGATCTTACTTGATTGGTAAAAGTGCGAAGTGAGGAAAAAGAGGCATCCTCTACCCACCATTTTTTTTTTTTTTTTTACTACTACTATTTCTCTACCTGGAGCAGGACTGAGCTTAGGGAGGAGATCAGCTTTACCTTTAAATGGAATTCAGAGTTGTGACTGTTACATAGCATTGGACATTTTAAGTACTGGAATGAGAATGTTTTCAATGATTACAAGTAACAACATAACTTTTTAATTTTTTAAAAAAAATTAGAGAGTTAATTATAAAATGCAACCCCCCCCAAAACCCAAAAAACCCACCCAAAACCAAAAACCCCAAAATAAAAAACAAACATACCACACACACATAAAACCCTTAATCAGCTTCACTGAGTTGGTTTGGTTCAGAAGTAGTAAAGTTGATTTCTGATAGCATTCTCCAAGTCCTACTTAATGTAACCTACATACTGGTTATAGGTTAGTTTGCATTTCTTTAATGATAAGTGATGTCAAACTTTTTCTCATGTCTTTGATTTAATCCATTTTTGTCTATTTGATTCCAGTATGTGTGATTTACTTGCTTGTATACTTGTCTATTTTTCAATCATACTATTCATTTTTTTCTTATCAGTTCAAAACTGCTTGTTATATATTCAGTATATTAACACTTGTTCAGATATATATGTTTCAATTATTTTTTTGTGTGCAGTATGTCTTAATTTTTTTGAGGTATTGTTGTTTGTAATTTTTATGCAGTAAAATCTGCCAGTAATTTTCTTAAGAGTTTTTTACTTTGATAATATGCTTTATATGGGCCAGAGGTTGGCATCTAACATAATTCTTTCTCCAAGTTGAAAATTCTCATTTAATATAAGACTTTATAATGTACAAAATTCTCACATAATTTTTTGGTCTCTTGATATTTTATTCCATGCCCATGTTTTCTCTGATCTGAGATTGGTGCTATACTGTTTTAATAACTGTGACTTTATTACACATTTTTAAATCTGTTTGGTCAAATTATTTCATTTTTTGCATTCTGAAAAAAAACATCCTGGCTATGTTTTGCATGTTTGTTCTTCAAGATAAATTTAGAACTATTCTGTTAAATTCCATACTTCCTGTTTTTATTTTCTTGGCTGGAATTCTTGTTCCTCTTTTTTTTTTTTTCATTTTAATATGAGCCATTTGCACTTCTGTGTAAGACTCCAGGCTTCTGTTACTTCAAAGCATTATAGGATCTCAGTTGGAAGAATCTGGAGGTGTTCACCTGTTTAGTTCCAGTTCCTTGAGAGTATGTGATCTTCAATCATGTATGTGTTATAGATCACTCATATCTAGTTATAGGCAAGTACCATTGCGTATAGTTCTTAAATGGAGAAACAATATTTGTCAGCATTCTTCTCTCCTTTCTCTCCTGCACGTCACAAAAGCAGTTATGCATAATTGACCATTTCCCTAAGGAAAGTTTAGGCCAGTAGAGGAGCAAAATAATCCCAGAAAGAAGTGGGCAGTTTGATTAGCATGGAAGGAACATAGAATTGGGGTCTGGGGAGTTCTTGTTTCTAATCTCTAGGTCACCATTTTCTAGTGCGTGTATCTGGATAAAAGCACTGAAAAGTGCTTATTGTCATCCATGGCTAGTAGAAGTCACAAAAGTGCTTATAGTCACTGAGGCCTGAACCAAATGCATGCAAGGAAGGAGTAGAAATCCTTCACCTTTGAAATAATGACAAATGGAAACCAACTAGAAAATGTATTGGAAATTTATAAAGAAAATTGAAATAAGTCTTGGGAAATAGGTGTATTTTATAAACAAAAGTAATGTGACTTCCTACTTCAAGGTACTCAAAGATGATTTTATTTTGCAATATTTTCTCATTCTTTTATCACTTATAACAGCCACCTTTATTTTTATAGTGTATACAAACATAAATCCATTTTAAGTTACTTCCTCAAAGCAGAACTGCATCTTATCATAGAGGACACAATATCAGCCTCATTCACTTGCCCCCAGCCCTGACAATACAAATGAACACACACATGCAGTTAAATCTTAGGCAGACAAGGTTTACATGTGTGAAACCAATCTGTGATTTCCCTCTCTTTATTGTCCCTTAATTTCCTATCATTAGAGCAAAAGTTGGGGTCAGAACTCCATACACACACACATACACACACACACACACACACACACACACACACACACATTTGCTTCTTCGGTTGCCCAGTTTATTGTTAAACAAACAAGTCATCTTTGTTTAAAATAATTTTTTTCCCATTTACCAGTTGCTCAATTATTATATGTTGAATGAGTAAGACAAAAAAACCCAACCACCAATAATTCTATTGCACAGAAATAAACACTAAAACATTCTGGCATGAATGATATTATAACATTATATAGTCTGCTTCGTTCACTTGGCTATACATCAGAATGCCTTTTCATGTCAGCAAGTTTTTATCTTCAACATGACTTAGAGTAACTTGTATGTATCCCCTCATATGGATGCAGCAGAGTTTATCTACCCATTGCTCTGTTGTTGGACATATAGATTATTTGTATTTTTTCTGTATTATAAGCATTATGATATGTTATGAGTGAGCACTTTATTTACTCTATGCACTCCTGAGGTTTCTTCCCATTACAGTGACAGTCCTGGCCTTTTTCTAGGATAGAGTGGTTTACCTAACAGGTGTGCTTAGAATGAGGACCTGGGCCTGTGCAGCTCACACCTCTTTCTCTTGGGAGCCAGACTGTTATTAGAGAGCACGTATTTGGTCTGAGATGCCAGGATGCAGGGTGTGTGACTGAGAAGTTCTAATTCTGGGGTTCAGTATTAGGAAGTGTATTGTGGCTGTGCATCCAAGCTTTCTTCTCTGATAGTCACAGCTGACATTTTGACTTTTGTATATCTACTTGTGGTTCTTATGATTCTTATGATTCTCTTATGATTCTTCCCTTTGTATAAATTTCAGAACTGGGACTTTTGGGGGTCAAAGACGGGTATTTTTTAGATATTTTGAATCAAATTTTCATATTCTTCTCTGGAAAGTTTCCTATCAGTGCTGACTCCTACCAGCGTTAGAGTTTTGATTGTCTTTGAAAGCTTACATTTTTTCCAAAGATCTCTGTCTATCCAATATATAAATATATACTGAATTATATATTGGGTATAAACTATATTTGTATATTAAATATATATACAAATTATATAAAAATATATTTTTTAAACTTGATTTTACCTAGAATAAATATTGGAAATGGCAGGGGAGAGTTATGACATAACATTGTTTACCTAATTCTGAACTATCTGGGAGTTTCATATGAAGTAATATTAGGTCATTTTATATATATGCATATACATATGTATATATGTTTTATTAAGTGGTTTGAAAAGGAGTACTTGGTATAAGGAAAAAATAGGGGATTCTAAACTATGTCATTTCATTTGTGGAAATAGGGAGTGTGTTGTTAAATTAATCAAGAGGATCAGAATGGTCTCCGAAAATATCAGCTGGGCTCTCCCTTTTCCCCTCACCCTAGGTTTACATGATGACTGGCAGTCATTGCGTTGAGAAGCTGGAAATTTTATTTTCATGGGTCACAGATATTGAGCTCCAGAGAACTTTGAGTCATTTATTCTACATAGTGGTTTTCCATGTTTTTACCAGAATATGATAGCACCCTAGACATCCACTTTGTAACATAGATTTGAAGTGAAGTGAAAAAAATTCCATCCATCCTTTGGAGATGTTTGACAGAAGGTAAACCCACCTCCTCCTTAGTACTGTGTGAAATTGGCTGTGATGTGCTCATGGTCGAAGGGTATGTAGTCGGCCACCCCTGGAAACAAGCAGAGCAGAACATGAGGTGACCACCATGGTGCATGAGACCACCCCACCCCCCATTAAATTTGTTAAAGAAATAAAATCATCCTAGAGGGAAATGGGCAGTTTGATTAGCATGGAAGGAATGGAACTGAGATTTTGGGAGTTCTTGTTTTCAGTCTCTAGGTCGCCATTTTGTAGTGCATGACTCTGGAAGTAAGCAAGCCTCTTTTTCCTCTCATATAAAATTTTGTTAATAATATTTACTCTGAAGAGTTATTTTCAGAATTAGGAATAATGGCTGCTGGCTGCCTAATACAGTACCTGACACATAATAATTGTGCAATAAATTGTGGCTGTTATTCAAATGGCCTATTTTGGTCAAAATTAGAGCATTTATAGGACGATCTCATATTCATTTTTGAAGATTTTGTTAAAAGGAAGGGCAGTAGGTGGAGAATTCTTGTCTTCCAGGACAGGAAACATAGATGATGACAATATCCATTATGTTTCAGATGTCTTCCAGGTAGCCAGAAAGAAGGACAATTCTAGTCTCAAATCCTTTTGAATTTCAGAGGCCTTTCCCTTAATCATCCTTTCTCGGAGAGAAGAAAAGCGATTAGCAGACTGAGAACCTGATTTAAGTTCCCAGGGCAATTTCTTGAGATGAAGGTGGTAGGAAAACTAATAATAATGATGACGAAGATGGTTAGCATTTTTGAACACATGACATGCAAAAGGCATTGTATTTAGTTATTTTAAACAAATTATTTCTAATCTTCACAATACCCCAAGAAATGGTTATTGCTATTTCCATTTTATAGCTGTCGAAACTGTGGCTCAGAGAAGATTCATTACTCATCTAACGCAGCTAGTTAATATAAGAAGGAGGTTCCATCCAAGGCTTATGTGACTCCAAGATATTCGTTATATGTTTTGCTACAATTCCACAAATTCTGACTGGCCAGATTTTGTTAAATACATGATAGACTCTAAGAAAAACATCTCTCCTGTTGTCACAGTGGGTAATGAAGCATCTTTACCAAGCTGCAGCCTTGGTTCTGCTGTTATTGTATTTGATATTACATCTCTGCATGGTAACATCATCCTTAGACAAAACTATAAATACCAGTACTCTTTAAGTTGGAGGATATTTCAATATTTGTGCAAAAACTTTAACGAATGTTAAGGTTTTGCTGAAGTCTGGGTTTTATTCTTCCCACTTTCTTCATACAAACATGAATGCACAGACATTCCTCTTTTTGGAGATTTTTTAAAAACCACTACAGCAAAAAGAAGCCAAAAATGAATTTTGAGTGAAGCTATGGTAGAAACCACACTTGTCCTAGAGTTTGGAAACCTGGGTTTGACTACCCATTCTATCACATGCTGGATGCTTGCCTGCAGAAGTCCCTTGAATGTCTCTAAGACTTAGTTTCCTTCTCCATAAAAAGAAAGCCACTAATACCTAGAGTTGATCTATCTATTGATCAACCTATCTAATGACTATATGTTATATACACATATATGTAATCACTGTATGCATAATTATTGTATGTACGCACACACACTCATGATTATTCATTGATTAAATAAATGAATGGCAAATAAAAGAATTAATGAATGTAGCCTTCAAACTATGCAAGAAATTCCCATTCCTTTTCTTCTCTCACCTTCATTCAAAGGTGTTTTGCCACTAAGGAACTCCCAGTATGTCTTGTGATTAACATTTTCAGCAATATTGTTGATAGAAGAGACAACAGGGCCCCAAGATGTCATTGTAGTTTCAAATCTGAGAAAAAATCATGTATGATTAATATCCCACTTTAAGTCAGGCAATAAGATGAAGGGATGGTGACATTCTAAATCTTTAAAGATCAGATAAAATCATGCTTGAAAGACAAAATGCAAGTGACTAATGCATATGAAATCACTTCATTTGGAATTAAATGAAATTAAATGGATTTTTAAAATCCCTATCAGTAAGCAAATTTTTTAAAATGTAAATGTCCAAAAGTGGGTGAAGAATTAGATGAGTAATGGATGAATATCCAAGACTAAATATTCTGAACTTAGAAAAATTGTATTTTTCAGTGATTTTTCAGTGACATGAGAAAATACTTATGCAATAATGTTGAATGAAAATATGGGATACAAATTTTACATGCAATGTCTGTCTGTCCCATGTATATGATGGATCACAACTATTTGTAATATGCATAGAAAAAAACACCTACAAAATTATTTTAAAAACTAATAGTGGTAATATTGTGGGTGGACTGTAGATAATTTTTTTCTTTATGCTTTTTTCCCTCTAAATTTCTACTATGTGTACTTATTACATTTACAATCAGAAAAAGGAAAACCACGTAAAATTAAAGCAGAGCTCAGAGAAGTAAAGTAGATTCAGAAGGTTTGAAAATTAAATATTCTTGAAGTGCAATTTTATCCTGACCTGTCTATAGAACTTAAGGAAATTATGGAGCTGTGCAGTGAGCAGCAGACACGATGTGCTTAAGATAACCCTGGGGAGCAGATCCTTATGCAGTGTCACTCAATTGTCAATTCCTTGGCTTTTGTTAGTACAGTAGTCCCTCCTTATCCTCTAAGGTTACGTTCCAAGATCCCCAGTGGATGCCTGAAGCAGCAGATAGTACCAAACTCTGTATATACTATGTTTTTTCCTATACATATATACCTATGATAATGTTTAATTTGTAAATTAGGAACAGTAGGAGATTAACAACAATAACTAAAAACAAAATAGAACAATTATAACAATATACTGTAATAAAAAGTATGTGAATATGGTCTCTCGCTCTCTCTCAAAATACTATAATGTTTTCGGACTGTAGCTGACCCCATCTAACTGAAACAGCAGAAAGTGACACTGTAATTAAGAGGGCACTACTTCATTCCTACTGGACATCTCTCTGCAGAATTTGTATCATATCATCTTTTCTTTGACAGTATCTCCTCTTTTCCTTTCCGTGACTTGGCACTTTCCCTCTACTCCTCCTATAGCTTAGACTTCTCCATATTTCTTTACTGCTTCTTCTTTTTGCAAATTGTAAGCATTCTCCAAAATTTAATTTCCTCTTCTGTGATTTATTTCTGTATTTATCCTTCCCTGACAGGGGAATAGAAAGAATATGAGCTTCAGAATTGATCGAATCTGGGTTCAGCTGTCAACTCTATTAGTTACACATTATGTGATCTTAGGAATGTTACTTAACTTCTTTGGGCCTAGGGTTCTATCTGTAAAATGGGAATAATAACTTGTCTCATGGTTTTGTTGGGTACATGTATCTGCCACCTACTGCACGCTTCCTTAACTTGGGTCATCACCTTTATCAGATGACTGTCCAATCTTTTTTTGCCTGTTCTGACCTCTTTTTCTAAGACTTCCTCTATACCTCCAAAAGCTTTCTAATGTTTTTATTTCAAACACCTATAATTAAATGTCTAAGAAATTAAAAATCTTTCTATGAAAGCCATTTTTCTTGACACACCTGTCAATAGTTTTGAAGCTTCTCTGTCTTGACTTCTACCTCTCATCACTCATGGAGCCCTGTGGAGTCTCCCCTTGGTATGTCTATTTATCCTAGATGAAGTCCTTGTCACTTCACACCTTCATTAATGTAGTCATGCCCTTGCTTTTCTCCTTGTCTCCTGTTCTCACAACCCAAGTAACATTTTACAATATGTATTTTCCTACTCAAAAACTTGCAATGCTTCTCTGCAAAATGAAGCCCAATGTCCTTAGCCTGGTATTTCAGGCTTTTTACGTTATCACCCAACTTACCCTTTCAGACGTCACTCAGTTAATTCAGTTGTGCATTCTCTCCTTTAGTCAAGCTACCCTACTCACTGACCCCCAATTTTTTACTCATTCCTATCTCAAATGCTTTGTTCTAGCCATTTCTTCTTCCTAGAATGACCCCTTCGTACGTCTTTCTAAATAGTACCTACTCTTTGTGGTCCAAAGCCATGGAGCCTTTGATTATTCTAATCCGCAATGGACTCTCTCCTCTGAATTCATGTTTTTAAAACTCCATCCTGTATCGACTTGTATAATTTATTTTTTCATGAAAGCTTTGCCTACTTACTAGAGTGCAAGCTCCTCAGGGGGCTATTAAGTAAAAATCTTTTAAATTACCAGAAGAAATAAAAAAGTAAGAAAATGAAGGAAGGGAGGAGAGAGAGAATGGGAGTTCTGGTTAGGCCTGGGGAGAATGGTGAATTCCACTCGTAACACTCACTTGAACATGGGATTTTTGCGCTCTGCTTCTTCTAGGACCACAAGTAGTACTGATCCACTTTTCACACTAACATCGATGGTCACATTGAACAGCAGCTCTACCCCCCTCAGCTGGTTATTTATGGTGTATGTGACAGTGATGTTGGTTGCTGAGGTGGGGACGGGGCTGGGATGGTTAGGTAGAGTTGGTTGCACCACATGATCTGTGAAGAACAAAGAGGCCAAAGGTACCCAGGATTATAGGGTTTGTATTATAGGTATAAAATCTCTGTTATTGGCAACTCGTCCTAGAAAACGTTTCAAGGAAGTAGCAAGTTTCAGATCATTTAACAGAGTTATGGACAAACAGTGCAGAATCATGGCAAGGACTCCATGGTCACCTTGTTAAAGTTGGTAAACCACTGGGAAACAGCCTAAGGAGTTAGGTGAATGTGGTAGTATTTGGTATGATTGGGATCGATCTGTTTGATTTTCATCTCTGTACATTTTGCATTGAGATAGACAAGGAGCTTATTAATCTCTCCTTGTCTTAGGAAGTCCGTGCAATGTAAGAGGAATAATGCTTTATATTAGTATTTGATTAGAAGACTTGGAGGAATCCATACCAAACACTAATTATCTTTGGGTGATAACATTTTATGCAGGACCCCCAATTTCTAAATGCATATTTCTGCAATTTTTGAATTGTAAATATCTCTGTTATATTTATAATTGGATAAAATAATTATATTCAAAATTAAAAAGCAGTATGCTAGGTTTCTACCCCATGCTATAGGTGTGCTGTGAGCATCAAGATTTCATAGTTAGATCTTTAAGGCTTTGTTTAAATGTTAATTCTGTTCTCCTCCTCAGCCTCCCAAACAAAATTAACGATTTGTCCCTACTCTTTTTTTTCATGTTTGTTTTGCTTTCACATTGTATGTGGCTTCAATTGCTATCTAATAGTTACCTTCTTCTTCAAAATATGGCAGTTTTTCTCTACATATCTGTCTCTTGACTTAGTAAAGAGCAGATATAAAATATGTATAATGTTTGTGGTACATTTGTCAAGTGAATAAATGAAGCTATATGTTGCTTGGTTGTTGGGACCATGGATCTTTGCCCATTATGGGTGCTCCTTAAATGTGTGCTGAGTGAAGTAGACATGGGGCTGAATTCTCAGGGCAGGATCCTTGGCTGTTTTTCAGTATAGGCTCTTGGGGATTAGAAGTCAGGTGTGGCTCTGCCCACATGGGAGTAATGAATATGACAAGCCTATATGCTACTTAACATCGGTCCACATATCATTCCTGGCTTAAGTTGCCACTTTATGACATAAGAGGAGGCAGAGGTTGAAAAGAGTTCTTACCAGTGCTACAAGTCACCTGGGGCACATCTAGGTATGTCTTGCCTTTCAGGGAAGGGAGGATTTGGGCAATGGACATGGGGTTTTTGAATTTCCCCTGCTCAATCTCATACAGTATTGTATCCATAGTCTCCTGACAGTCCCACTCCTTGTCAGGTTGCTCAGGTGTCACGGAGAGAGCCTGGGACAGGGAGAGAGAGACAGAGGAAAAGAGAGAGAAGAATTCAGCATAGCTGAGAGTTGGCGCTTATATACCTTATAAGGGATAGATTTGATCACTAATCCTTATGATCACTCAGAAGCCAAAACTGAAGCTGCACAAGGTTTGGAACTACGTTTGTCTTCTTCAATGCTATGTTCCCACCACTTAGCACAGTGTCTGTCACATAGTAGTCACAAGACAAATACTTGTGCAGTGATCAGATTCAGGGAGCACTATTGGGGCTGCCATATTTACTAACAATTCTTGGACATACAGTGAGGGTGAAAGCTGAGCAAAGCAAGCTCCAGAGTTAGCTTTAGTCTGGGACAGGGGGGCCACATAGATGGAGCAGCCTCTTTTGTTTCGCCTTGTCATGACTACCCTTTGGTGGCCTTCTCCCGCACTCTGATGTGTCAGGACTGTCAGCCAGTCAGAGGCTTCACAACCCTGGCCACAGGGGAAGACTCATGGCCTGGGCTGGGCTAATTACAGTGTGACAGTAATGGGTAGACACATGCGCTAATCAGAGTCCTTCCCTGACATGAAGATATTAGGAAAGAGAAACATTTTTTCCCTGCTGGGATTATTCAACTGGGAGCATATGAGTAAACACTGAGCTGCTAGAGATCGTCTTCTGCAGCCAGTCTGAAGACGCCATGCAGCAGAAGAGAGTGAGGAAAACCAGAGCTGGGAGGTAAAAAAAAAAAAAAAAAAAAAGTCCCTTACGTTATGATTTGAGTCCTTTATTCTGGTTATTCCTGAAACCACCTAATCTAGCCCTGGACTTCCCAGTGTATGAGAAATAGTAAGCCCCCATTTTCTTACTTAAGTAAAAATGATTTAGGTTTCTGTTACTTGAAAAATGAATCTTGATTAATACACCAAGCAATTCACTTAAGTTTGCAGAATTTTATATCTCATGGGTAAAATAGAAATCATAATTCCTGCCTACCTTTGGTGGTGGGGTCATTTGAGGTTCCTATGGGCTAATATGTGAAAGCATTTTGTAATGTGTGATGTGGAAGCTATTCCTACCACCTCCCTCCCTTTAGAATTGTGCTGACTACGGCCAGCAGAGCATGTTAATGGGTTGGGATTACTGACAACTGATTCACCGGAAGCTTGGGATGGGAAATGAGAGAAGAGAGAGAAGTTTCAGAAATGGATCTCTCAGCTTAGAGGCAGTAGTAGGAGCAACCAAACAGTTATGACAGGAGTGACCATCACTCAACAGAGGCCACTTTACACGGTAGTGTAAAGGGGCCATCAGGGAGGTACTCCTCAGAAACAATATCTTGTCCGCTTGCCATATTAACCTCCTAAATTCCACTCACCAAGATGTATACCCTTAGGATAAAACATTACCAATACCACTACTCTAGAGAGGAGTGACGCATTAAGCTGTTAGAAGTCATTAATAACCTTGCATGAAGAAGTTTATCAGATCCCTTTTCAAGGTAAGTTCCTGTCAGAGGAACCCTGAAGCAGTAGAATATTGATGGGGAAAAAAAGAGAAGAAGTTCTAGAACAGAGGCAAAGTCTCATAAGTGCTTTTGGGAAGGGATGCAGGTGACCCAGGCCACGTGAAGGGCCTGACATGCTGGATGAGGGCAAGCAAAGGCTGAAAAGGAGCTTTAATAGTACTGCTATTCTGCTGGGATGGACCATGAACAATTATTAAGTATGATATTGTATTGTGGCCTGTAATTTCTTTATACTACATTTCATTTAACCTAGTTGCAACCTCGTTATTGTGGAGAAAATGAAATTTAGAGAAATTCAGTATTTCTTTGAGATGGTGGTAGATCTGGGATTCAAACCCGAGTTGTGATAGCTCCAGAGCCCTTTGCTTTTCTACACCAGAATATTTTAGATTGGAAAAGGTTCCATATTAGATGCCTGGTAATTTCAGATTCCAGGCTGCCTGGGTAAACTCTAGATATGGGCAGTAGGGAAAGCTTATGTATCCAAACTGACATAAAATCCATGTGGCCTGTGGTATCTGGCTGTGGTGGTAGCAAAAGTTTTAATTCCCAGGTACAGCTTATCAGAGTGTACCTAGCAGGTGATAGAAACCCAAACAGAATTCACAAACGAAATTTACAAAAGTAAACCCTTTTCTGTCCGGCACTAAGTTGAACCAAGTGAGTCACAACTGCACTGCCCCCCCCCCCCAAAAAAAACCCCAAACCCCCACCCTTTGGAGTGCTTTTTTGCTTCCATAAAACTTTCTAGACCCAAGCCCTGGGAATGCTCATGTATGATTCAGCCATGGAAAAAACAGGGCTTTGTTCCGTGTTAAAATCTCATTGACCATGACATAGAAACCCACGTCATTCTTATTAGTCACTTCAGTCCATGGTTCTTTGGAGTGGGAATTTTGTTTTTACTGTTATGTTTAACAAGAGCTAATTCCTAGGCTGTTTATGCCCTCTCCTAATTTTAATGTGTGGAATACCAATACCAGTCTCTATTTTCTCCCCCAGGAGACAATTTCTTTCCAAGAGTAGTCCAGAGCTATATTAGCTTTAGGAATGGCATTATAACTTCTCCCTTTCCCAGGTTTTCTGAGTTGGGGAGTGCATGGTGCAGAATATCCCATAGGATATTTTGAGATGTTAGAGTACAAACTTCTTAGTTTGGGTTAGAGGATTTGGCCACAGGTGGCTTTTTGATTTCTGATTCTAGTTGGTTCTCTCTCCCTACTATCATTGGCACATCTGCAGTCCACGGAGGATGCTGCCCTAGTCACCTGGGGTGGGGTGAGGGTGCTGGATTTGGAACCTTCAAGTAGCATCTTACAGAATCCAAGCCTGGGGATATAATAAGAAAGCAGGGGATTGAGTATGGACTTGGCTACCAGACAAACCTGTCTGTGCCATTTACTATGGGTTTTTATGAGGTTGAGTCAACTTTCCATTATTTTTCATTAATCATTTTTCATACAAACCCACCTTTTTTGGATCAAGATAAAGGGCCGAAAAAAGAACACCTTGCTGGCAAGATTAAATCAGAAAATTCAATATTTTTTGAGGACCTGCTTTAATATCTTTGTTATTTATACATCAAACACTCAATAGTCTACAACTATTATTAATAAACCAATACATTTCTTGGATTTGTTTATTTCATTTTTATCCCAAGGAAGGGAACCAGGTTTATACAGGTGTGTTTTCACACTTTACCTGTGAGGTAGGAAGGAATTAACACTGACCTGCATTTTACCAGTAGAGAAACTGAGACACAGGCACCACAAGGAATCTACTTCAAGTCACACTAGCTGGACTTCCCCACAGATGTTAGCAGAAGCTGGTCTCTTGATCCTACAGTCAATCCATGTTTACCGGCATGGACCCAGCGCAGAGCACACAGGATGTGTTTACCTGTATGGCAAGGCCAGTACTGTAGATGTCTCCAATGATGCCGTTGTCTTTGATCCTCATGCTGATATTCTCCACAATATCCTTTAGTACCTGACCAAACAGAGCTCTGTAACTTTCCCCTGAACCTACAGAGATCTTGTTGTACATACAGGTCAGAGCCAAGGTCGCCACTGCTCCCGTGTCTGTGAATCACAGGGGGATAAGACCACAGTAATCACCACCACAAGAATATAACAGCTAACGTTTCTTGTGTGTTTACTGCATTCTAGCCGTGTGATCTCCTTTACTCCTCAGGACAACCTATGGAATAGGACCTGCAATTATCTCCATTTAAGAGATGAGAAAATGGAGGCTCAGAGAAGTTAAATTACTGCCCAAGACCACACAGCCAGTGAGTAGCAGCACCAGGACCTGAACCCAGCTCTGCACAACTCAACAGCTTGTGCTTTTAATTCATGTAGACTGACAGTTTGTTCAATCCTG
Organism: Cynocephalus volans; assembly: GCF_027409185.1. Lineage (NCBI taxonomy): Eukaryota > Metazoa > Chordata > Mammalia > Dermoptera > Cynocephalidae > Cynocephalus > Cynocephalus volans. The sequence continues at coordinate 155,325,843 of NC_084463.1, forward strand.
CTTCTCCTGTCACAGTGTTTATCTTTCAAAACATCACCAGTTTTTCCAGGCCTAGCCATCACCACCTTTCAATGAAGCCTTCTCAGTCATCCCAGCACAAGAGAATCAGTCTCTTTTCTGAACCCCTTTAGCATCTGTTGTTTACACTTGTTTTGCAGTCTCAGTACCCTCTTTGTTGTTATGCTTGTATGATCCCCTGTAGCACCCAGCATGTGCACTTTTTCATTATTTGCGTGTGATAAACATGAAGCATTGAGAAGAATGGAGTGTGGAAGCATCGGTAGCGATTAAAAAGAGGGTGCAGAGTAGGGCTGAGGCAAGATATTGCTGTTTCATTTGGGAGCAACTTCTGACTTGAGTGACATAGTTTATTGTTCCCCATGGAGGTTCTGTGGCTGCCTGACATTTCAAGTGCTATCCTTGTCTCTATATGTTACTATCTCCCCTTCCTTCATTTATTACTTAATTCTCATGTCCATCAAGCATTTGTAAAGTATCTCTCATCTACAGATGCACTCGTGGTTCTCACTCCTCCCTGTGTAAAGTTTTCTCTCCCCCTGCCCCCTCCAGCACACTGTGCCTCTGATGTTCCTAGCTCTGGGCTGCGTTTGACAGTGGCGACCTACTCACCCACGTTGAAGGGAGAGGAATTGGCCAGCAGGGTCTTGGCAAAGCGGACTGCTGTTGTTAAGGTGGCCTCGGGGTTCTTCTGGCACAGTGCCAAGATTGCCAGACTGGGCCCATAGAAGGCTGTTGCTTCAGCATTGGAGCCTCAGAAAGAGATAGAGAACTTCAGGAGACCAACATTCACCATGATGAGGACATTTGTGAAGAAGGAAAAGCCAAACCTTTTTAATAGAAATTGCTAGAAAACCTGTCCCTAAAGAAAGTCACGGTATTGGCAAAGGATAACTTCAGTGTTCCTCAGAATATAAGAATATCATCCAGCTTTCGAATAGAATAAAATAGAATAAAAGGGGTGATGCTATCTCCAGACAGGTGATGGCCTGACAAGTCTGTGTCCTTGGGGTGGTGGCCTTGGATTGGGAGCGAATCTCTCACTTGTGGGATTATCAGAGGGACCAGAGTGGAGGCTACATTGTGTCTCTTCCCTAACTTTCCACTTTCCCCACCCCCACCCTTTTCCTTTATGGGTTTAAAATTCTCCAGATGGACCATGTGCCTCATTCTCCCCTCCCTTCCAGTGAGGTCTTACTTGAAGGTGCCCAATTCTCCATTTGGCTTTGCAGACTCAACACTTCATTCTCAGGGTCTTGGCAGGAGGAGGTGAGGGCCATAATGGTGAGGGCGAGCTGGCCGATGGTGAGATCTGCAGAGGAGAGAACAAAACAGTTCAACAAAGACGTTCTCAGGGCAGGGATCCCAGAGGCCAGGGCCAAGCTCTCTGCTTCTTATCTAGATCATTTTGATTTTTTTTTATAACATGACTAGTTTTTTGATCTGTCTTTCCAAAGACAGAAATATGGAAAAATACTAAAGGGAATATTTAATTTAGTGGACTCTGTGTGACTTGATGACTCCACCCAGAATCTCTGGTATCTGACCAGAAAAACAGTGAGAATACCCTTACAAATTTATGTATGAAAATTTACAGTTACAAGATAATTTTAATTTTTTTGTATCCAGCTAAACCTCAAGGCACCTCCTGGTAGGAAGGCAGAACAGAGATTTTCTTATTATTGCTACTGTTGTTTTTATTAGTAGTGTTAGTGTTATTGTTACTAGAACTGCCTGTATTTTGCAAATGAGGAAAATGAGGTTGAGCAGGATTCAGTGACTTGTTCAAAGTCACAGAGGCAAGAAGTGGCAGGGCCAGAGCTGTAAGCCTGCTTTTTTTGCATTAAGTCTAGTGCTCTTTCTGCTTTACTGCCATCCTCCATGAATGCTCTGACTTCATCCATATTTCTTCCCAGGTATTTTAGAAGTATGTAGGGAAAGGTGTTAAAGATGATTAAGGTACAGTCAGAGGCAGCATTGGTGGGCGACATGAAATTGGGATACAGGGGTGGCCAGTGGCCTGATTCAGGGAGGGGCCTCACCAGCAGTGTCGCTGGCCATGAGCTTGTGAGTCAAGAGCTCCTGGGCCTCCACGTTGTAGGCGCCGGCCAGGTTCATGGCAATCAGGATGCTGGGGTTTGGGTAGGATGATGCGGTCACCGAGTTCTCCATGAGCACTTGTATGCCATCCACAAAGGGCTGCTGTGCTGAGGGAACAGCTGGGAAGACAAAAGCCACTCACTAACCCCCTAACCCTTGTCCCCTCTCCTCAGAAACACAATTCCTGTGTCTTTTATGCCTTTTAGGAGAAGACTCGATTAGCATTGATATCCTAAGTGATTGAAGAGAAAAGGAGAAAATATTGAGAATTTTCTTTTGAGGCCAATTAGTTTCTACATCGCCTCAAATATCCCATATCTTTAAGAAAGTGATTTTTCATTTAGTAACTTCAAGCAATATGGCTCACAGACATTTCACATGAAATCACTGATTTCTTTGCCTCCATTTTTTTCTCACTCTTCCACAAAGAATATTAAAGATTTGGGATATGACCTGTTCTCAGCAAGTACCAGAACCTCCTGCTAGTAGCAGTGCCTGGTCACAATGGCCACTGAGTGTCTCTGTACCGTCAACCATCATTCTTGCAATAGTGCTTCAATCTCTCTTAATAAAAAAATGCTTAGACTTGACTTTCAAAGAACTTATGCTATGAAGTCAGGAAAGATGAACAATGTACACTCACACCCCTACTTACCTATTTTGGACCTCCTACAGTGATTTCTATTTTCAACCACTTTCTCTTCAGCAGACCTCAGTGTCTGAGGTCTCTGCCTCTCCCCTGGGTAATTGCTTCTCTGACCTCCTTGGAAAAAACACCATACTCACAGCATGAACTTCGGGTCTGGGTACTGGTCCCAGCTGTGGCCCAGAGGAGACTGAGTAGGTAGAAGGCAAAGCAGGCCATCTCATGCGCTCCTGTCCTGTCCTCGTCTCATACACAGATATGAGTACTTGCAGGTGGAGTATTTCTCTTCCTTCTTTTATACGTGCTTCTCTTTGCGAAACAGTCTGTCTGCCCTAACCTGAGGTCCTATGCTGGCCTCTCCTTCTCTGATATAACTAATTTCCATGTGCTTATCTAAGTTTACTTACTACAGACTGTCCAAGGTGCCTGCAGGTGACTTCTAGGCAGCACAGTCATATGAGAAACTTAGGGCTAGATATGCAGTGGAGGCAATAACAAGAAAGTGTCCTTTACCAAAATCCTGGGTCACTACATGGGAAGTTTGGCTAATGTGTGAGTATAAACAAGACTTCTCCTAGGCCTTGTTATACCCAGTCAGTCCTCCTGGCTGTTTATCAGCAACCACTTCAGTGAGGTTAGGGTGATTTGGAGGCATAAGCTCATTTTATGGTCTGAGGCACCTTCTTTATGCCCTTTTAGACTCTCAAGTGGGGGTCTGCCAGGTAAAGTCTGGGTTTATGAAATTAATTAAGCTGACATGGACATGGGTTCTAGCCTAGACTCTTTGCAGTTGAGGCAAGAAGTGGACCTCAGTTTTCCAGAAATTTTGTTTGATTTCTTTTTCCTTATCTGGGGATAAAAGCATTTGAAACGCCCCAAAGGCTTGAGGATATTATTTTTTAAAATAAGTAATTAGAAAATGTGAGATCAATTGACTATATTAAGTAAACTTTTTTTTTTCCCAGAAATGTAGTTGTATTATAAAGCAAAGTACAGTATACCTCCCTATAACAGAGAACTGGAAATAGCATTCTAAATTATGAAGAAGGAGGCTTAGTTTTTAGTTTTGTATTTTAAGGATCTCCTTTTAGGGGAAAATTCTCCAGGGCCCATTTTAGAATAAAAGTCAAAGTCCTTTTAATGACTTGCAAGGCCTTATGAGATCTGTCTTCTGGTTTCCTTTCTGACCACTTTTCTCCAACCACTTTCTCCTTTGCTCACTCTGCTGCAGCCACACAGAACTTACGTTCCTCGAACACATCAGCCACCTTTACACTTGATGTTCCCTCTACCCAGAACACTCTTCTTCCAAATATTGCTATGGTGGCTCCCTCACTTCCTTCATGTCTCCTCTTAAAGGAAAGTTTTTAGAGAGGCCTTCCCAGACCATGCCGTTGAAGGTGGCCTCACCCCCACCGACACCCACCATGCCCCTTATCTGCATGACTCTTTGCCCTGTGTCACTCTATGTGTGTAGTTGATTGTTTCTCTCTTCCTACTAGAACTTCCTCTCCAAGGGGACAGGGGCTTTATCTGTTTCACTCACTGCTCTATGCCCAGCACTTTCAGCACTGCCTAGATCGCAGTAGGAATCAAAAACATATTTTTTGAATGAGTGAATTAATGAGCAAATTTAAAACATGGGCTATAAGGAACTTTTCTCTTTCTCAGAAAACATTGGTACATGTTGGGGTGTGCCAGACAGCTTCTAACATGGCCCCACATTCCCACCTTCCGGTATTCATGCTCTTGGGTAGTGCCCTTTTCCAGAGTGCGGGCCGGCCTCACTTCTAATTAATATAATGTAGCAGAAGTGAGGGGATGAGGTTATGAAAGACTATTTCCCTCTTGCTTTCACTCTTTCTCTGGCTCTTCTTGCTTCTTGCTCTCATGAAGCCAGATGTCAAGTTGTGAGAAGCCAATGTGGTGAAGAACACAGCAGCCTCCAGCCAACACTCAGGGAGGGAGGAATTCTGCCAACAACTGTGTGAGAGAGGTTGAAAGCAGGTCCTTCCCCAGTTGAGCTTTGAGATGAAGGCTGCCCTGCCTGACATCTTGATTACAAGACTGATTATGGCATAATTGTTGCAGTTAGCAAATACCTCCCAGAATAGGAACCACACAGGCCAAACATTTCTTAACTAATACATTTGACAGACCTTGGTTAACCATTGCTGGGCTTATTTATTTGTTTGTTTTTTCTGTGGCTAATTTTCTGGTATCAAAGCACCTGGACTCTGGACACTTGTGACGTTTATTTGTAGTGATTATTTTTTGCTGTGGTAGCAGATGGACGTTTCTCTTCTCAGATTCAGTCTAGGTTCTGAAATAGTGTCAAGATTAAGGAACTTTTCATAAGGCAGATGTGGCCAGAGCTAGGTTTCATGGCCAATGTTGGTGCAATGCTCAGGGAATGTTATTTCATTAAGCCTCACGTCTGTGTTTGAAATTAAAGGCATTTCTATCAGACAGCAATGTTATGACATCCTGCTTTGGGACCACTGGGTGGGAGAAACTTGGCTCTGTTAAAAATGGAGGCTAGTAGTGCTGGAGAGGGTGTTAGAAAACACAGTGGCACAAAGTGAGTGTTGATGTTTGATCCAATCAGAGGAATTAAATGAAAACTGCAAAGGAAACCACTGTTTATTAAAGAATTTTATCTTTATTTTTAGAACAGTTCTAGTTGCATAGCAAAATTAAGAGGAAGGTACTGAGATATCCCCTATCCTCTCGGTCTCTACGTGGGTATGTCCTCCCCTATTATCTGACATGCCCCACTAGAGTGGTACATCTGTTACAACATGATGAACGTGAATTGACACATTAAACAAGAATTGCAAAGAAAACGATTTTTTAATGCTGTGATTCAATGTTATTTAATTCTGTGTCAGTATACCAATTAGAATAATCTCTCATACCACATTTGAGAAAATAGGTCTAATACAAATTGGGTGCTTTACTGGTGTTGTCCGAATATTATTGAAAGTGAGCTAGAATCATTGAGAGAGTGAGTCACAGATCTCCAGGGGACCTATTTCAACCTTGTTACATCGAGACTCAGTTTCACTGGTCAATTGCAGGGTCAGTACTTTCTGTCATTTGGTCATATTTATTTATGTTTTTTGCTTGAGCTTCTTTATTTTCTCTGGACAAAACCGACCATATATACTGGTTTTCCCAGGACAGTCCCAGTTTCTTTTCCTTTTAAGAAATTAATATTATTTTAAATTGGCAGATAATACTTGTATATATTTATGGGGTACGATGTGATATTGGTGGGGAGGGAATTGGGAAATGTTGGTCAAAGGGTACAAAGTTTCAGTGAGGAGGAATAAGTTTCTGAGCTCTATTGCACGGCAGGTGACTATAGTCAATAAAAATGTATTATATATTTCAAAGTTGTTAGAAGAATACATTTTTAATGTCTCACCACTAAAAATGATAAGTAAGTGAGGGGATGGGTATGTTATTTAGCTTGATTTGATCCTTCTGTATTGTGGAGCACCTGGAAATAATCTCTTTTTCCAGTGTAATTATTAACAGTGTTCACTTTCACTTTTTAACAGTGTCCTGGTTGGATGATAAAATTTATGGTCACACTATTTATGATGGGTGGTAATGCCAATACTAACATTTTGCATACTTGTTACCTTGAACCAACTATCCTTCAATTTCACATAGATGGTGTAGTCTGTAAACAGATCTGACAACTGCCACCCTGTGCTAACAGCACCAAGGGGCCTGGGAGAACTAACATGCCTCCCAATAGCTGTAATTTAGCATTCAAGGTGAGACACAGAGCCAAGAGGAGAGAATTTATTGCCGTCCAGTCATGAGGGCATCTGTCAAACCCAGTTAGTGAAGGCCAGGGCAGAGGTGAGCCTGAGAGCTGAGTATCAGTCAGTACCAGAAAGCAGAAGAAGAGGATTCAGTCTCTGACAGTGTAGCAGGGTTGCTGCTGGAGGGAGGAAGCCTAGATTATCATGAAAAAAACACAAGGAGTGATAAGGAAGACATTGCTAAAATAATTTAACTAAATCTACCTGAAGACAACTTTCTTTTGGTTTGGGGGTTACTTTACATGGATTACTTTATGCTTTATATGAAGCACCTTTAGCCCTCTGATGCCTTAAAGAGACTTCAAGTTCCTGACAGTATCTGCATGTAGCTAGGTACTCAGTATAAACTGCAATCCAGCTCATGCTGCCTAGACATGATTCAACTTTTTTTTTTTTAATGTGAATTCTGTGGAAATGAAGATCAGAGGTGATTGTGTGTGTGTGTGTGTGTGTGTGTGTGTGTGTGTGTGTGTGTGTGTGTGTGTGTGTGTGTGTGTGTGTGTATTTTGGTGATGTGAATAGCAGGGTGATTTTATGGGGAAGTAAAAGGAAAATACATGTAGGAGAAGAACAAGTAGGATCTAAGGGAGACAGCTGGAGGAGGGGATGGGATTGTTCCTACAAACTATGGACTGACTTTTATGTATAAGCCTCACATTTCCCCCTTTCTTCTGAGCAACATTTTTCTCTTTATCCAATGCCTGTATGAATTCAACATGACCAGTGGTTTCTTTCCTTGCATTTGGGCCTCAGAGAGCTCAGTCTCCCTAGAAACTTCCTGTGGATTGCATCGGTTGCTGCTAGAACCTTATCTCCATTTTCCCCAGTTGCCCAAGGTCATACAGGTAGTTAGTGGGGGAACCTTTCGTAGAACCCAGCTTATTAGACACGTGGTCTAACCTCTTCTTCTCACTTCACTTCTTCCTGAGGTGGTCTTCCCTTCTAATAACTTTTAAAATCCTTTTAAAAAAACTGAACCGATTAGAACAGGCTCTTTTTTGTATAGTTGTTGATCTTTTATTGAACACGCAGAGAGAGAAGGGGAGGTTATTGACTCTCCTGTTGGGAATGGGATAAATGAAAAGGAATGCATGAATTCAATTTCTGCATGGAATTCCACTGCAAAAGCTAAGGAAGGTTTGGACTGATTAGTATTTGCTCCAACGAACCTCCAAATTTTCTCCATTGTGGACAACATAACTACCAACTCCTGAAAAGGAAGAAGAAAGAGATGTGGATCAAATAATTTGGTCACTGAATCACCAAATAATGGATATTGTGTCTCCCAGCCCCTTGGTCCATTCCCCACATAAGTTTACACCCTCACACTTGAATGCCTTGGGCATTTTCACCCTGTGGGTGTTGGCATCTCTCACCCTTACCTTGGCTCAGTGGTTTGCCTCCACTCAGAAGTTCCCAGTAGGTTCTGTCATTACTATTGGCCCTTAGGCCCTGAACAGAGGTGATATAGGGGCCCCATTAGCTTTCCTCCATTGTGAAACTGTGGGGGACAGTAAATGAGTTACAGGAACTTAGAATGTTCAAAGGAAACCCTGGCCCAGCATTTCTCAAACTTTAATGTACTAAGAATTACTTCATGACATTACTAAAAAAATGCAGATTTCCCCAGATTCTTTGATTCCATAGGCCTGGGATAGGGGCCAGGAATCTGCACATTTTATTCACATTCCATGCTAGGTTAGAGAAATGATGCCCATGCTTTCTGTTCCCTCTCCTGCCATCATAGACGCTTCGCAGTCAACAGCTTCAACCTTCCACCCCAAGATAGTAACTACTGAAGATACTGAAGTAGTAGAAGAAAGTATTAATCTCATGTCCTGGAGGCACCATAAGTTAGTGGGTTTTCCCTTAGGAAAGAGAATTAGGACAGAATAATATTTCATGTTGTGCTTATTAAAAAGTAACACAGTCAATGTCTGTTTTACATTCCTTACTCATATATCTCTATTTTCCTGAAAGCCGTTGAAGGCAGCTTTTATAATATATGTTATGTCACATCATATTATTATTTTGCTCTCCACTATAGCATCCTACACCATGTTGTTAGACACAATAGATAATTGTCAATTATATTTCAGGAGCCAAATAAATCATACTTTTTGGAAGCAAAGTCAGTATTTTATTTTTAATATTTAACCTCCGTAGGCCAGGAAACCTTAGTTTAGGGGTCCATGAATTTCCTGAAAGGGAGGCTATGGGGAAGCTTCAGGGCATGTGTGGAGCCCCCAATTTAAATGCCAAATTTTGTATGTATGTTCACTTTTCTGGGATGAGTATTCATTGTATCCATCTAATTTTCAAAGGGGTCCATGATTCAAAAATAAAGAACCACTGTTCTAGACACAATATATCTGACTTAAGAGGTTCTACTTATTGAAGAAGTTTTGCTGAAAAAAGAGAGAGCCCTGGAATTCATTAATCCATTAAGTGAACATTAATTTAATACTTATTCTGTGCTAGAAGATAAAATATCTCACCTCCTTTTTTTAAAACCCTTGCTATGAGACGTAGATAGATAGGAAAGGTACCGATCAAGGAGAGTTTTAAGTGTACTTTGTATTCAGGTGCAGATGTATTCCTACGGAGACTTTAGAAATCCTGGTAAATACCTTAACCTTAGGTTATGTACAGACATACCCAAATATAGTCTCATTTTTTTCCTGAGCTTCCTCCATCACAACTAGAAAGACGGAACCATTTGTCACTGTCACGTTGGTCGAATATGTTTCATTGATTATCACCGAGTAACGGACTGAGATATTCAAAGGTGGGTTAGGAGTTGTCACAGTTATAGGTGCCTGAGTGGAGATGCTGAAGTTACCTGGCAGAGAGAGAAAAGCAGAGAGCAATATTCACAATAATAATAATGATGTTAGAGTTTGCATACCTATCAAACCCCTGTCCAAAACTCCTTTCCTTTAGGCGGAGAAGAATTTGCCTCAAGGAGCAAATATCATCAATCAAAGAGCAGATTTCATATAATAAAGCAGAAACTAAAGCCAGAAACTCACCAGCTTGTGAGCGCTATTTAAGCAATTCAGTTGCCCCAACTCCCATTTCTCACAGAGGCGCCTAATTTTTTTGTTTTTTGCTTTGGTACAGCATACAATAATGTTTGCCTTTTTTTCTTTTTATTTCTTAACATTTACTGATTCTTTTTATTTCTTAACATTTACTGAAAACATTAATTTCCAAGTACTGTACTAATAATTTTGCATGGATTATTTTATTAAATCCTTGCAAAAACCTGATATAGGAGATGCTCAGTTTTCCTGGGCTCCAGTTTCAGGACATGCCTCTGGGTTTTTGGCCACTCCCCAGGTCTCAGGACTCTTCCTCTTGGCTCTCCCTCAGAGGAAAGTTACTGTTGCAATTTAGACCTATTTTCAGCACCAACATGGGGAAAATGAGACCATAAGGAGCTGGCTTATGAAAATCCAGTGGCTGGACCTGCTCAATAGAGAGCAGAGAATACTCTTGAATATACCTGGTGCATGTGATAGGGTCTGATCAATGAACATGCTCCAGGAAGAGACCAACTGAGCATGTGCAAGACTAAATGTTATATAACTGGGAGCCACCTCCTTAACTGAATATTCATTATATAGAGAAACTATAAAAGCCAAATCCCAGGCAGGGTTGTTGCTCACTTTCTTGGCAGCATTCCACACTTGGCTGGCTGAGTTTTGTTTATTTTACATCGTATCACACTTACTTTCAGCAGGGCTGCTCACTCTCTTGAGTCAGCCTGCACTTTGTACTAAACTTTAAATATGTTTTTCTTGCTTTTGTGTTAGATTTGATGTCCATACTGAACTTACTGAGTTAAACTTGGTGTGGGCCCTGTTCAATCTTTGGAGCTATGCCACATTCTCTCTGTGGAACCTATGTTTCTTATCTTTTATATTAAACATGTTCTTACTATCTACTGTGACTCTGCCCTTGAATTCTTTCCTGTGGTGGAGTCAAGAACCTGGTAAGTGGGCTGAGTGGGTTGGGATCGACTATCAGGCCCCCCAGACCCAACCTTCAAAATCAAACCTATGTTAGACATTGTTATCATTCCCCTTGTTTATATTAGAAAACTGAAGCTTAGAGGTTAAGCATTTTGTCCAAAGTCCCTGAACCTATAAGTGGCTGAACCAGGAATGAACAGAGAAAGAAGGAAACATCTCCATTCTTTCTACCCTGTTGCAAAATCCCTTGCTCGGATAAATGACTCATACTACAATTTTCTCAGAATACTGCCACATTCCTTCCACATAGATGTCTTATTTCCCTGAGGAATCACTCAGTGTGGATAATGGAAACTCAGAGGCATGATACAGATCCTCTATACTTGGCTTAGAATGGGAATGATGCTCGGATCTCTCTATACCCAACAATCGGAAATCATATCATGAAATCTATGTCATCCCTTTGGAGATAGACATTGTTTAATTAAGTCCACTTTGTTTATCAATGCTTGAACCAAGAACGATATCTACTACCCTGTTAAGAACAAATTCTCAGGTGGTTGTAATCCCTGATAATGTAATGAGAACTGAATTCTATTTAGGAACTGTTATGCTTTGGAGATTTAGCTGGTCACTTTTGGTCCCTAACGTCACCCAAATCTCACATGCTTTCGGTGTTACGTTGAAAGGCAAAACAGTTTTCTATTTAGTTCTTATACCTGAATAGACACAAGAAGAGTTTTCGTTAACATCCAGGTAGGTCTTTCCCATTAAGGCAGGTAAGATCTGGGCTGCAGCAATTGGAATACTGAATGCTCCCTGAGAAATTTCCTTGAGTACCATGTTAAGAGTTTGTTGGCAATCCCATTCATCTTTTTTGTAATAGTTTGATGAGACAAAGAGGGCCTAAAGGGGGGGGGGGTGAGAGAAAAAGAGGAGAGAGAATGAGAGACACTTTAAATAAGAGGGAAGCCTACATCTAATTGAGCAAATATTTATTGAACATTGACTACATAGGAGACACCTTAGATAATTAAAGTTTCTTTCCTGCCATCAAGAAGCTTGTGAACTAGTTTGGGTAGGTAGGAAATTGTTTAATAATACATCTGTAATAGCTCCAAAGAAAACAGACTTTCTAGTCTGTATTTCTATATCTCAACACTGGAAAAATACCTATCATACAGGGGACACTCAATAAATATTGTTGACAAACTATTGTAAAAGGATCCCTAAGATGAATGCCTTAAGAGAAACATCTAGTGGCATGGCCTTTCAAAAGAGAATAGTTGCCCATAAACATTTAGTGAGGTTCAGGAAAGGATTCACAAAGAAGGTAGTACTTGAGGCAGGTCTTGACAGTGTGATGATATTTGGGTACATGAGATGAGGAGGGAGCTGTGTAGTCAGAAGGAACAGCATGAGCAGAGGTCCAAGGTAGGAATGTCCAGGGCAGGGCCTGGAAATAATGAGAATATCTGCATTTAAACAAAATCCCCAGAGCATTCTTCCCTGTCTAGGAGGACTGGTGTGTAGGGAACACTCAGGTCAATTGTGGAAGAACAAGCTGGAGATGGAAGTTGGGGCCAGATTGGTAGATGCTTGAATTTCAGGGTGATGTGTCTGACATCATTTGATTGACAGTGGGGAGTCTAATGGTTTGTTGAACAGAAACTATCCAGGCAGCAGAATGTAAGCTCAATTGAAGGGGCGGAATTGTGAGGTAATAAATCTTAGGAGGTATCAGAGTGAGCAAGACAAGAACTAAATTGGGCCGAACATGAACATGTTGCTCTGTCATTTCCCAGGGAAGGGCAGTTCTCCTTTTCATGTCTTCTTGAAAGCTCTTAAAGCTAATCAAACAGTCAACAAGCATTTGTGGGATATTAAGAAAAAAAGCGAAACTGATCATATTACATCTCCTCTTAAAAACTGCCCTGTAAGCAAGTAGCTCTCAATTCTTCTGTGAATTAGTATCACTTGCATGCAAGACTTTTAAAAAACCCAAGTCCCATGCTTCACCTCTAAATTTCTGTATTAACTGGCTGGTGTCGGGCCTGGACACTAGTGCTTTTAAAAAACTCCTTTAGGTGATTCAAATGTGCAGTCAAAATTGGAAACCACTGTTTTTACACAGTTGAAACTTAGGGAGGCAAACAGCATAAATAGTAACAACAATGATACAAACAAACTGATAGTTGGGCCTCTGCTTCCATCACCAGCCTCATGTTTCCATGGATTCTATGCTGGCCATGCCAAACACCTTCATCTAAAACATGTGATGTTCTTTTGTGCCTTTGTGTCTTTGTCCTTGCTATCACCTCTCCCTTGAAAGTCCTCCCACCCCCAGTCAGCCTGGCAAACACCTATTTATACTAAATGACTCAGTGAGATTTCCCTAGTGAATTTCCAATGACTACAAACCTTTCTTAACCTCTTCCTGTACCTACCCCCTTAGAGTTGTGTAAATCAATGTATAAATACAGGAATAAAGTTCCAGACCTCAAGGAATGTTGTGTGCACGACAGCATAGGTGCTGAGTGTGAGTTTTGAAAACTAAGTCTCATCCCCCTCTGCAACACCTTCTGACTTTGTAATATTAGACAAGTTACTGATACTAACTCATGCTCCTAATTTAGAAAACGGAGGTAATAATCTTTCCTCATTGGATTGTTGACAGCATTAATGAGGTAACAGTACTCAATAAATACTAGCTTCTGTTACTTATTACTTCTTCAACAATAATCAAAGTAGGAGGTAAGAGGAAAGCACAAAACAATAGTATATGGTAAAGTGTAAATTTGCATGTGACAGAATGACAAGACAGGTTGTAGTAAACTCTAGAATTTCTTAAAGAAATTGTAGTTAGGAAGAGCTTAATAGAAGCATCGGAGATAGAAAGGTAAAGATTGAAGGTGAGAAGAGCACATTTCAAGCAGGGGGCACTCACACGGACAACGTCAAAGTTAGTCCAGGAAACACAGAGTGGATAAAAGAACTCAGGAGGCCAGCAAGAAAGGACAAAGATACTGATTTTCTCCACGACTCCCTTCTCTGCCTCCTGTTTACCCTCTGACTTACCTGCATAGCTTCTCCTGTACTATATATATTTCCAATGAGACCATTTTCTTTTTTCTCAGACAGAATCTTTTTTACCAGTGACTCTGTATGATTATTGATACTCTTTAAAGTCTCTTCATCGTCTTTGATCTGCTCCTTTGTTAGTCTCCTCTTCACACAGGTCAGAGCCAGGACAGACAATGCACCGGTACCTGTCAGGAAACAAAACATCGTTGACAGGCTGACCAACCATCCCAATTGGTCCTGGACTGAGGGGTTTCCTGGGACGTGGGAGTTTCAGTGCTGAAAGAGGGACAGATCCAGAAAAACTGGGCTGGTTGGTCATGCTAATTATGATGGGAGAGAAGGATTGCAAGATTTAGCAATCATCCTTTCAGCACTAACCACCCAAATATTTCAAGATACCATTCCGATGTTAAGTTACCGTGACCCCTACACTCGGTACCTTATACCTGGGTCATAAAAAAACACATGTGGATTTGTAGGTGCATATATATGGACAGTCTTCCACTTTTACATCTTGGTTGCTCTCATCTTTTCTATATTTCTCCAAACTTTCAGCCATGTTGGGCAAAGGAATTGATAAAACCCAGGATAATACACCAAAAAAAAAAAAAAAAAAAAAAGTATGTCTTGGTAAGGCTCTGAAGGGTGCCATAGAGAATAGCACTTAACAGAATTGTTTCCCAACAGACCTCTTTAAGGAAGAGAACGAGGCAAGAGACTGGAAGAAGGGAACATAAGGGCTTCTTTTCTGGCTTGGTATTTGGTTCCCCATGTCTATCGGTGTGACGCCTTCCTTCTCTCGTAGGAAAAGGAGTATGAGAAATCTCGCATTCCCCTTACTATCCAGAAATACTGAATGGTGATTTGCTTTGAACCTCTTGGAGAAAGATGAGCTTGTGTATCTGGATCCACAGGGGCTGAGTACCAGTAATAGCCATCTAGGGGGGACTTCTTTTTGGATGTTTAAGATAACACAGTGGGAAACTTTTTGTCCTTCTTCATTGTGAATACACACTTTATTGATCAAATTATTGAACCCTGTCACTGGAGAGGTTGTGTTGTTCAAGTTAACCCATGTATTCAAAGTGTCCCAATAAATTAGAGAAAGAGGGAGTTGTTAAATTAATTCTGCTGCATTTTCTTTCTCTAACACTTATACTTCCTAGTATATTTTCTGTGAAAATTCCCATGCTCTATCCTCATTTTACAGATGGGAAAACTAATGTCGAGGTCAAGCGTTAACCTCCATTGATTATATAACTCAAAGAAGAGCTGGGGTAGGAACCAAAACTTTCTATAAGAAAAGACACACATCTAGAAAGAGGCTTAAATGCCATCCATTCTTCTAAAAAAAAAAAAAATTCTCTTCTGCGGGAACTAGGACAAAGGGGTTAGAAAAAAAAAAAAAAAAAAAAAAAAGATCCAAGAACTTACTGGTAGAAAAACTCAAAGGGCAAGACCAGCTAGTGACCATGTTCTCTGTATCAAGGGAATTGGATTTAATGACTCACCTACTGAGAACTGTCCAGCAAGATAATAGTTTTTATTTTCAGGAGCGAACAGTTCAGCAACTTTGGCAGTTGAGTAATTCCCACTGAACATACACAAAGCCAAAACATCCAGGCTGAGCTGGTAGTAGTCAGTCAGCGGATTGCCATCATGTGTTTCTGGCAGAGAGAAGAGAATACATGCCTTACTCATGGAAGTGGTGCTGGAGTAATTCATTTTCAATCTATTTTTATTTACTTTATTCCCATCTCTCTACATGTAAGGAGAGGTAAGTAATAGATGAAGGAGCTCACCTATAGAATCAGCAAACCTGAGAAATTCAAAGGCTCTTAGGGGCCACCAAATTCAACTAAACTTTTTCCATTTTATAATCGAAGAGATGAAGCACTAAAGAGATTAAAATACTATTCAGATATTCAGTGGTTACAGAGCTAGGATTAACACAGGCTTCCCAGCCTCAAGCCTCTTGCACTTTCAAAAGTAATGCACTGAGACTATAAGTAGAAGCATGGGTCAGAGTCCACTCACAGGAAGATGAAATTGGAGGGACTTAATGAGTAACAGGATAAATATTGGTTGGGAGTTGAAATAAGAACAATCGGCCTCACTAGAAGCCACCATAGTCAACTTATTTTTCCCAGTGGTAAAGTACTTGGTCATCTTTAGTTCTTATACTGGTATTAAATGCCTTGGTACTTATGACACAGTGTCCTGTATTGTTCAGCTATTTCTTTCTTTCTTTCTTTACTCTTTATTTATTCTATTTATGGAGAGGTTGACTAAGAACAGGCAGTGCTTTTATTGTTGAGCTATTTCTGGTGTAACTAATTATTTGTCTAAAAGCCAAACTCCTGGAAGACTAGAAAACTGTGTGTGTGTGTGTGTGTGTGTGTGTGTGTGTGTGTGTGTGTGTGTGTGGAAAGTGAAGGAAGAATGGTCAGGGCCCCTCAGATGTTTAGAATCTTGCTGAGCATTTTATGTAAATAGGCAGGTGCGCCCAGGTGTTCCTTGGTTATTGTCTAATTTAATTGTACATGTGCACCCAGGTGTCCTGGGTTGTGACTTAAGTCTAAAAGATGAATGGCTCTGAGCCATGGTGCCCCTCACCCCCAGAATGCCCCCAGGGGGCCCACAGGGAGGCCGCTACTGCTGCAGAAGGCTGCCAGAGCCCCTGTTATGTCCCAAGAAGGCCACTGCTGCCACCACTGCTGCTTCTGCTGCTGCGGCTGCTGCTGAGGACTGAGCTCATATCGTCTGCCAGTGGCTCCCAGGATCTTTCCCAATTACCTAGCATGGACCTGCGTGAGAAGGGTCTGGTGACCCAGCCTGGCATGTGAGGGGTGCATGACTCAGTCTGTACAATGGGTTTGAAGGGTCTGAGCCCTAGCCCTGACAATACAAATGGAAACAGTATAACTAAAATAATGAAATGTTTTGGCTGTAGTTGTGAAATGCCTAGCCATACAATTAGCGTAGCTATTGCCTCACTCTGACAACTGGCGTAGTCGTGTACCTTTACGGCGTGTCTGCCATCACATGTAAAGTAGTGCCTGACATTGGGTCATTGCCCAGTTGAACATATTTATAAAGAATGTTCAAGATGCATGCTGAAAGAGGGATGAAAGGTAATTAGCAAATCCATCACCTCATTGTACCCCATAAATATGTACAATTATGCATCAATTAAAACTAAAATAAAACTTAGAAAAGAGGGAAGAAAGCAAAGTGACCTGCAAAGATATAGTGAGATGAATGGAACGAAGAGGAGAAGGAAAGAGTGGAGGGAAACTTCATGCAGTTCTGAATCAGAACTGGAGGAGAAGACAAGGGAGTTTAGGGTCTCTGAACATTTGGTTCTTACCCATATTTTTATTTCTGCTTGGAATTTATTTTCTAGACGTCTGACCAGGTGATGATCATCTATAAAGGCTTCATCAGTGTTATTACACGCTCCCAAAGCCAGTATAATCAAGGCAAGCTGTCCCGAGCTTAAATCTGACTCTGAAAAGGAAAGTATTCAAGTTTAACAAGGTATATGCTTGGGATTTTTTTGGCCTCCTGTCTTCTTTTCACTTATATCACCTGTCACTTCTTTCTTCTGTTCCACTCTATACTAATATTTTATTGTTCTCTCTTTATCCCAAAGGCAGAGCCTTTTACAGCAATACTATATAAATGCAAGCTAGACCTTAGTCTTTTCCATGAAACCATGGGATCTTTTAGGAATCATGCAATTCCTATAAAAATGAAAAAAAGAAGGAAAATAAATAACAAAACCTTGAGATTTTCTCTCTTTGTGGTGCCATCGATTTTTGTGTTCTGCCTTATAGAGTATCAAAACTATCCGGCTTCTCATAAACCTTAAAATAATATTACAGGATAGGTAAGGGTGGTTCCATTTCCCCTTTAGACTAATTAGAAAACTAAGGCTCAGTATTGGTGTGACTGGCTCAAGGTTGACCCTGGACTAAAACCCAGTCCAAATCTCTATTGCTCCCTGGTTGCTTCTCTACCGTCAGCTTTCTTTCTTTCTTTTTTTTTTTTTTTTAATTTTTATTCTGTCGATATACATTGTGGCTGATTATTGCTCCCCATCACCAAAACCTCCCTCCCTTCTCCCTCCCCCCCTCCTCCCCAACAATGTCCTTTCTGTTTGCTTGTCGTATCAACTTCAAGTAATTGTGGTTGTTATATCTTCTCCCCCCCCCCGGTTGTGTGTGTGTGTGTGTGTGTGTGTGTGTGTGTGTGTCTGTGTGTGTGTGAATTTATATATTAATTTTTAGCTCCCACCAATAAGTGAGAACATGTGGTATTTCTCTTTCTGTGCCTGACTTGTTTCACTTAATATAATTCTCTCAAGGTCCATCCATGTTGTTGCAAATGGCAGTATTTCATTCATTTTTATAGCTGAGTAGTATTCCATTGTGTAGATGTACCACATTTTCCGTATCCACTCATCCGATGATGGACATTTGGGCTGGTTCCAACTCTTGGCTATTGTTTTTTTTTTTTTTTTTTGCAATTCTATGGCTTTTTTTTTTTTTTCCTCCATATTTTTATTTTTTATTTATTTATTTATTTATTTATTTAAATTTTATTTTGTCGATATACATTGTAGCTGATTAATGCTCCCCATCACCAAAACCTCCCTCCCTTCTCCCTCCCCCCCTCCCCCCCAACAATGTCCTTTCTGTTTGTTTGTTGTATCAACTTCAAATAATTGTGGTTGTTATATCTTCTTCCCCCCCCCCTCGCGGTTTGTGTGTGTGTGTGTGTATGTGTGTGTGTGAATTTATATATTAATTTTTAGCTCCCTCCAATAAGTGAGAACATGTGGTATTTCTCTTTCTGTGCCTGACTTGTTTCACTTAATATAATTCTCTCAAGGTCCATCCATGTTGTTGCAAATGGCAGTATTTCATTCGTTTTTATAGCTGAGTAGTATTCCATTGTGTAGATGTACCACATTTTCCGTATCCACTCATCTGATGATGGGCATTTGGGCTGGTTCCAACTCTTGGCTATTGTAAAGAGTGCTGCGATGAACATTGGGGAACAGGTGTACCTTCGACTTGATGATTTCCATTCCTCTGGGTATATTCCCAACAGTGGGATTACCGTCAGCTTTCTTAGTTGTGGTCTTTATCTCCATGTGGTTGTGAACTCAGCTAGCTTATATAACAGCAGCAATGAATAAAAGTCCATATCTTCTTTTACTTTGCCTTCTAACCTCTTGAAGAAAAATGGTTTTTAGGTCCCAAAGAAGCAAGAGCTAGTCTAGAGTGAGTGGCAGGGGATTGATATTTTGAGGATTTTGAGGCACATTTCTGTCACCTCAAGTTTTATATAGCCATGATAGACATAGCAGGAGTACTTTGGACACATAATTTTTAGGATTAGCTGGAGTTAATCTTTCAGATAGTTAGATCTTTTTCTAAATCTTCCAGCGAATACAAGCACTCACCTTTCCTTTCCACACTGTATTCGACCTGTTGGATCAGCTGTTGGGTTTGGTTGTGGATCCCAACAAGTCTGAAGGACAATAGGACATTGGCAGCTTCTTTTCCCCTGGTATATGTTGAATTGATCACTGTGTTCACCAGAGGGCTTAGAAGGAAGTGGTTTTGTTCACTTACTTCTGTTGCAAGGGAGGGAAGAAATAAGAAACACATACTCAGAAAATATTACAACTAGAAACAGAGGTTTATTAAAACACGTAGCAACAGGTAGGGCACAGATCTAGACCAGTCCAGTGGCCACTGGCTGTGTTGGTGGAACAATACAAAGGTGGGTCTGGAACACCCACTTTTCTTCACTTTAAACAAAAAAGGCAAGAAGATATGAAAGGAGTGATTGTTGAAAGGTCATGGTTTGTTGCAAGCACAATGGGACAATTGTGAGTCACCTCTCTTGAGATTTTGGGGAAGCATGCAGTTCAGAAGAATTTTGGGCACCGAAACAGACTTTTTAGATCCTGTTCAACAACTCAAATCCACTTCCTTGACTGCTAAGGACAAAATTAATTATTTTGCACAATGAATTGAACTCCAAAACCTCCATATAGATCCCCTATTCTAAGGACCTGTCAAGGGAAATGACAGTCCAGGAAGAAAAATTAGACTTTGCAGATTCTGTGCTTTAGCTAGTATGAATACAAGTCTGTCTTGTATGGTGTTGATCTCTTTTTATTGGCTACAGATCACCAGGAAGATGTAGCCACAGATGGTATCACTTACTCAACTTTGGACTTGTTTGCAGCTCAAGTCCGGATGAAAGTCTCATGAAAGAGAAATTGTGCACCTGAGGGCTATACCAGACTTCAGGTAATCATTGGATTCAACACCCTCTCTTCATTATCCTTCATTTATGGATGAAGCTAAAGAAATCCAGAAACACTGGGTCATTCAACTACTAAGGGGTCAATCTGGACCTGAACCCGGTTTACCTTTCTCTTACTTTATTATTCTTTAATAAATCTACACAGTTAGTGGAGCCAACACCCAGAAGAAAGAGGATGGGACTTTTACTCATGTCTCATGGGCAAGAGTTGAAGGGAGGACGATAATGCATCTTGGAATATCTAAACTCAATAATGACAAGAGTAAAGTCCTTATTATTTGAAAGAGATTATTATTTTTGTGTGTGTGTAGTTACAAGGGGTTAACCCAAAACTCATGGTTGAACTTCAGAAAACTAGATACATCTCAAAACCAAAAGAAAACTTTCCATGATCTTGAAAAGTTTCTGAGATCATAAGCTTTCTGTCATTGGAAATTAATGAGAATAGACAGTATTGGTAGGGATGCTGTTCTAGAGAAAAATCTGAGCATAGGAACAGTGGTTAGGCAAGTCAACACAGAATCTATGATCTCTCTTAAAACAACATGCATCGTGGGACTTTCCTTACCATCTCCTGATGTCCTTTGTATCACTCAGAGTCCAACCATGTATGGAACTGGAATAGGATCTTTTCTCAGGTAGCTCTACACAAAGTCCCCTGGGAATAGCCTTCAGGAGACTTATTGCACTAGAGTAATTTTAGCTCAAAGTGTACTCACCACAGATCTCGCATAGCTGGCTTGGAATAACAGAAAGCAATAGAAACCCCAGGAGGGGCAGCTGGTGTGATTGTCTCATCTCTCCACCGGTGTACCAGCATGTTGAGGGCTTAGCCGACTATTTATTTGGTGATGAGCGGAGAGCTCCTCCTTCAGGTTGCCTCGGCCTCTTTCACTCAAGCAAATATTGAGCAATATTAGGAGGTGTAGTATTTGTCCACGTAATATGATAAATCAGGAAGAAGACTTGAAAGGTATGGTTAGGGCAAATGAGGAAATAGTTTTCTTTTGTTTCCTGTCCTAAACCTTCAGGGTTCACACTTATTACTTGCCTTTAGCCCAATGTACATGAATTATTTTTCTTTTCTTTTCTTTTTCTTTTTTTTCTTTTTTTTTTTTTTTTTGTCTTTTTCATGACCGGCCATTCCTATAGAGGATCCGAACCCGCGGAGGGAGCGTCGCTGCGTCCCCAGTGCCGCACTCTCCCGAGTGCGCCACGGGCTCGGCTCCCAACGTACATGAATTAGTTGAATGTTTTCAATAATGTTTCTCTCTTTTCTGTTCTGCCTTGTTTATTTTATGTCTCTTGAGAGATCAGATTTGATGGGGCAAGTGCATAAAACATATAAAAATAACAGTAGAAGTTATGTCTGAAATTGGAGCAGGCAGGATTGGGAAGCCTGGCAAATGGGAGAATCTTTGGCATAGTGGTTTTTGATTTATGATTTTCTCCTAAGATAGAGGCCCCAAGAGTTTACAAGCCCAGGAGAAAAACCAGAGAGACTTAGATTACATATGAATTTCCACCCTGCCAGGACAGTCACTGCAGGCTACATGTGAGAAGTGTTCCCTATCGTTCTTCCAAGAACTGTCAGAGAATACTATCCATCCTGGGTAAGAACTTCATCACGACTTAATGACACATTATTTGCATTGGACCTCTGTGATGGTTAATTTTCTGTGTCAACTTGACTGCAGAAGGTGCCCAGATTAAACATTATTTTTGGATGTGTCTGTGAGGGTGTTTCCAGATGAGATTAGCATTTGAACAGGTGGACTCAGTAGATTACCTTCCCCAATGTGGATAGATGTCATCCAATCCATGGACAGCCTGAATGGAAGAACAAAAGGTGGAGGAAGGAGGAATTTACCCCTTTTTGCTTTCTGCCACCCTGCTTGAACTGGGATCTCCAGTCACCTTGAGACTGGAATTTACACCACTGGCTCCCCTGGTTTTCAGACTTTCAGCTCGGACTGAATTACAACACTGACCTTCCTGGGTCTCCAGCTTGCAAACAGCAGACTGTGGGACTTCTTATTGCATGAATCAGTTCCTCATAATAAATCTCTCTCTCTTCTAGTCTTTAAATAGTTTAAGTTCTGTAATTTAAATTTGTCAATATAGTTTGGTCCCCACCAAGTGTAGGACCAATGGTACTGTTCCTTTTTTGCTGACCCTTATTTCACTCGTGTCCTTTTTTCTATGAATATTTAGATGACTTTCCATGATTCATCATTATAATCTCTTCCTTGAATATATCCTCAATTCCCTGGTCTCTCTCTTGCTTTATAATACCTTCTTGGCTCAACCCGGGTTAGATCTAACTCTGTTGTCTATTCTATGTCTGAACCCACATAGCTTAATGAGGTTGCTATAGTCCTATAAATATGTGTTTCCCCAAAATTCATAAGTTGAAATCTCTGTCCCAAAGATGATGATATTAGGAAGTGAGGCCTTTGGGAGGTGATTAGGTCATGAGGGTGGAGCCCTCATGAATGGGCTAAGTGCTCATTAGTGTTATAAAACAGGCCCTACTGAGAGCCTTGTCCCTTTTACCATGTGATGACACAGCAAGAAGGTGCCATCTATGAGGAAGCAGGCCCTCACCAAATACCAGATATGCTAGCACCTTGATTTCAAACTTTCCAGCCTCCAGAACTGTGAGAAATAAATGTTTTTTATTTATAAGCTACCCAGTTTGTAGTATTTTGCTATAACAGCCCAAATGGACTAAAACAGATACTGAAGAAAAATAACCAATTGTGCTGATTTGGTTTACTAACCTCAATTCACACTTACTAATCACAGGTATATCCATAATGCTCTCTGGCAATCAAACTATCATTCCCTACGCAATCAATTTTCCTTTTCTCCTTAATAATGGTACCATATCATGACCTCTTTCCTCAAACTTCAAATGTCTACTCTCCCACCCTCATTCTCAGCTGATGACCTTGCTTTCTATTTTTATGAGATGATTGAAAAAATAAAAAGATATTTCTATAAGATCTCATCACCTCCATATGGAAATCTGTGTCCACATGCTCTGCCTCATCTCCTATTATACACAGGGTTTGTCCTTTCTTGACCTCTATTTTATTTTCATTGTGTATTAGTTTACTAGGGCCATCATAACAAAGACTCACAGATTGGGTACCTTAAACAAGAGAAATTTATTTTCTCACAATTTCTGGAGGCTAGAAATTCCAGAACAAGATGGTTGGTTTCTTTTAAGATCTCTCTCCTCAGCTTGCAGATAGATTTTTCTCCCTGTGCCTTCACATGGTCTTTCCTCTTTGAGTGTCTGTGTCCTAATTTCCTCTTCATATAAGGACACCAGTCATTTTGCACTAGGGCCCATCCTAACGGCCTCATTTTAACTTAATTACTTCTTTGAAGACCATATCTCCAAATACAGTCATATTCTGAGCTACTGGAACTTTGAACATATGAATTTCAGGGGGGACACAATTCAGTCCATAACACATTGCCTCCAGAATATTTTACCTTTTGTCTTTTGAGATTCATTGAGTTTTCTGAATCGGTGTGTTGATCATCAGTTTGGGGAAATTCTCAGCCATTATCTCTTCAATTATTTCAAAAAATATATGTGTGTGTGTGTGTGTGTGTGTGTGTGTGTGTGTGTGTGTGTGTGTGTGTGTGTGTGTGTGTGTGTGTACCACATTTTCTTTATCCCTACAAACACATAGGTTGTTTCTTTGTTTCGGATATTGTGAGGAATGCTGCAATTAGCATGGGAGTACAGATATCTCTTTTAGGTAATGATTTTGTTTTCTTTTTATGCATACCCAGAAGTTGGATAGTTGGATCATAGGATTCTTCTATGTATAATTTTTTGAAGAACTGCTGCACTGTTTTCCATAATGGTTGTACAAATTTACATTCCACCAACAGTGCACAAGAGTTTCCTTTTCTTCACGTCCTCACCAACATATATTATCTTTGTCTTTTTGAAAACAGTCAGCCTAACAGGTATGAGATGATATTATAATTTTGATTTGTATTCCTCTGATGGTTAGTGATGTTGACCACTTTTTCGTGTATTTGTTGGTTATTTTTATGTAGTATTTGGAAAAATGTCTATTTAGGTTCTTTGTCCATTTTTAGGTCAGTTTTTTTTGTTTTTTGGTTTTTTTTGCTATTGAGTTACACAAGTTCCTTATGTATTTTCAGTATTAACCATTTATCAGATATATGGTTTGCAAATATTTTATCAAATATTTAATGGATTGCCTTTTCAATTGTTGACTATTTCCTTTGATCTTTCTAATTTGAGAGAAAAAGCTTTCAATTTTTCACTGTTGAATATGATGTCATTATATTTAACATTATATTATATATTATTATATATTATATATATTATATTCAACATATATTGTCATATATGACCTATATTATGTTACATTGAGGTACGTTTCTTCTTTACCCAATTTATTGAGAATTTTTATCATGAAAGGATGCTAAATTTTGTCTGCAAATGCTTTTCCTGCATCTATTGAGATGATCATATAATTTTTATTCTTTATTCTGTCAATGTGGTATATCACATTTATTGATTTGTGTATGTTGAACTATTCTTGCATCCCATGGATAAATTCTACTTGATCATGGTGTTGTATTGTTCTTTTAATGTACTGTTGAATTCTGTTTGCTAATTTTTTGTTGATGATTTTTATATCTATGTTTATCAAGGATATTGGCCTATAATTTTCTTTTCTTGTAGTGTCCTTATCTGGCTTTGGCATTAGGGTAACACTCACCTTGTAAAATGAGTTTGGAAAAATCTACCCTATTTAAATGTTTTGAACAGTCTGTGAAGGATTATCATTAATGATTCTTTAAATGTTTGGGAGAATTCACCAGTGAAGCGATCTGGTCTTGGGCTTTTCTTGTTGGGAGGGCTTTGATTACTGATTCAATCTCCTTATTCATTATTGGTCTGTTCAGATTTTCTATTTCTTCATGATTCTTGATTGGTTCTATGTTTCTAGGAATTTACCTATTGCTTCTAGGTATCCACTTTGATGGTGTACAATGGTTCATAGTAGTCTTTTAGGATTCTTTGTATTTGCATGGTAGCCGTTGTAATGTCATTTCTTTCATTTATAATTTTACTTATTTAAGTTCTCTCCTTTGTTTTCTTGGTTAGTCTAACTGAAGGTTTGCCAATTTTGTTTATCTTTTCAAAAAAACCAACTGTTAATTTTGTTGATCTTTTCTATTGTTTTTCTATTTTACATTGTATTTCTTTCTGCTCTGGTCTTTGTTATTTTCTTCCTTCTGACAACTCTGAACTTAGATTGTTCTTTTTCTAGTTCCTTGATGTATAAAGTTAGTTAATTTGAGATTTTTTTTCTCAATGCAGATATTTATAACCGTAAACTTTCCTATCAGAATTGCTTGTGCTGCATCTCATATGTTTTCAGATGTTGTGTTTCCAGTATCATTTGTTTTAGGATTTTAAAAAATTTCTTTTTTGATTTCCTCTTTCACCCATTGGTTGTTCAGGAGTTTTTTTTTTTTTTAATTTCCATATATTTGTGCATTTTTCAATTTTCCTCATAATATTGATTTCCAGTTTTATACCATTGTGGTCAGAAAAGATATTTGATATGATTTCAATATTCTTAAATTTTTTAAGACTTATTTTGTGGCCTAACACATGCTATATCCTGGAGAATGTTCTGTGTGTGCTTGAGACGAATGCGTATTTTGCTGCTGCTGAATAGAATGTTCTATATATGTCTGTTAGGTCCATTTGGTCTATAGTATTGTTCACATATGCTGGTTCCTTACTGGTTTTCTGTCTGGATGACCTATCCGTGGTTGAAAGTGGAGTATTAAAGTCCTCTACTATTATTGTATTTCTGCTTATTTCTCTTTTCAGTTCTTTTAATGTTTACTTTATGTATTTAGCTGCTCCAGTGTTGGGTGCATAAATATTTATAATTGTTATATCTTCTTGATGAATTGACTGTTTTTTAATTATATAATGACCCTTTTGTCTCTAGTGACAGTTTTTGCCTTAAAGTCTCTTTTGTCTGGTGTAAGAATGAGCCCCTCCTGGTCACTTTTGGTACCATTTTCATGGAATATCTCTTTCTAACCCTTCACTTTCAGCCTTTGGGTGTCCTTACAGCTACTGTGAATCTCTTGTAGGTAGCGTATCATTGTATTCTGTTTTGTTTTGTTTTTATAATCCATTCAGCCACTCTGCATCTTTTGATTGGAGAATTTAATTCACTTAATTTTAAAGTAATTTTGTTAAGTAATGATTTGCCATTACTTTAATAGTTTTCTGACTGTTTTGTAGGGTGTTTTTTCTTTTTATTGTTCCTTTCTTCCTCTCTTGTTGTCTTTCTTTGTGATTTGATGACTTTTTTAGTGGTATACTTTGATTCCTTTTTCTTAATGTTTTGTGTATTTAATATAGGTTTTTCTAAAACTGGTCTTATCAACATCACAAGTTACTTCTACTTTTCTGCCTCCAGTGGTGATTTTAGAGTCTCATTTTACTTGACAGGTAGTTGATTACTTTCTTTTCCTTAAATACTTAACTTCACTTGGCTGGAACACATCCTTTTCTGGAGTTCTTTATACATTCCTGGTTACTCTTTTTTGTTCCTTTCTTGCTGGTTTCTCCTAATATATCTGACTTCTAAAAGTTGCAATCTCCTGGGGCTCAGTTTCTGGAATGCTTCTTTCTCCTTTGTTGATCTCATTTAATCCCAAGGCTTTAAGTGACACCTATATGGTAATGTTTCTAAAATTTAGACCTCTCTATAGGACATCTCCCTAAATCTAGACTTGAATTTGGGCCTAGTCATGTGACTTACTTGGGTCAATAGAAAGTTAGCAAATATGACTGATAGAGTTTGGACATGTTGTCCCCCTAAACCCATGTGGAAATCTGATCCCACTGTGGCAGTGTTGGGAGCTGTTTGAGTCATGAGTGCAGATCACTTATAAATGGATCAATACTCTTCCTGGTGGGTGGGGTTAGTGAGTGAGTTCTTGCTCTGTTAGTTCCCACAAGAGCTGGTTGTTTAAAAGACCCTGTCACCTCTGCCCCCCCACCCCTTGCCTCCTCTCACCATGTGATCTGCCAGCTGCCTGCTGCTTTCCACCATAAGTAGAAACAGCCTGAGGCCCATGCCATCTGCAACCCTTTCAGAATCATAAGCCAAATAAACCTCTGTTCTTTATAAATTACCCAGTATCAGGGATTCTGTTACAGCAACACAAAACAGACTTATACAATGACATAAGTGAACATTTAAAAATTACTTTGCATTGTGTTCTGCATTTTAAATCCTATGATCCACAATATGTATAAACCTAAGATAGTCTTCTGGAAAGGCAATATAGAGGAGAACTGAAACATTCTAGCTGTTAGCCTGCCAATGCCTGAGATTGAGTGAGTAATTTTAGATGGTTTAGCATTTATTGAGCCACCAGATGACTAAAGTCACATGAATAATGCAGCCTAAGACCAATAGAAGAAGTGCCTAGCTATACCTAGCCCAAGCTGCTAATCCGTAGAATTGTGAGAAAATGATTGTTTTAAGCCACTAGATTTCAGGGTGGTTAATTATGTACCTAGAATTTTCTCCAGTTATGTAGTTCAAACAATATTTTAGCAAACTGACTATCTATCTCATTCCTAGGTACTTTATGATTCATTAGCCGATGTCATAGATCCTTGTGGGTAAAAATATTTCTAATGTTGCTCTGGTTCTGTAGTCAGTTATGGTAATTGCTGTCACCTGTCTTTCATGATTAAGTACTATCATCTAATTTTGCCTAATCTAGGATCATATTGTAATGACTGAGATAACTTCAATGGCTAAATCTCTCACTGTCATTCTCAGCCACTTTCCCTCATTAATTCATGTGTTAATGTTATATTTAATTTTGGGAGCATTCTCTGGGCCTTTTCAGGGAAGAAAGAGACCAAGTGAGTTGGAACAGACTTTGCATTTGTCTCCTTGGGGCATACTGGGATCCAATCTCAGTGGTGGTTCTAGACTCAATTTATTATTGTACATAATAAATCTTCTACATTCCTATCTCTCAGCCTTTGGAAACAAATTTCTGGCATCTCATTGAACTGAAGTGCATAGTTCAGTGGGTTTTAGTACAAATTTTAGAACATTTTCATCACCCACAAAGAAACCTCATACCCATTAGCAGTCACTAACCAGTCTTCCCAGACTTAGGCAACCACAAATCTACTTTCTGTCTGTATAGATTTGCCTATTCTGGAAATTCATATAAGTAGTCATACAACATATGGTCCTGTGTTACTGGCTTCTTTCACTCATCATAATGTTCTCAAGTTTCATCTATGCTGTAGCATGTATCAGAACTATGTTTTTATGGCAAAATAATATTCCATTATATGGATATACCACATTTTATTTATCCCTTTATTAGTTGATGGACATTTAGGTTGTTTACACTTTTTTTTGGCTATTATGAATAATGCTGCTATGAACATTCATGCATAAATTTTAGTGTGGACATATTTTCAATTGTCTTAGTATATATTTCAGAGTGAAATTACTGGGTCTTATGGTAACATTATATCTACCTTTTTGAGGAACTGCCAGGCTGTTTTCCAAAGTTTCTGCACCATTTTACATTCCCACCAGCAATGTGTGTATGAGGGTTCCAATTTCTCCACATCATATCCAACAATTTTTATTGTCTGTCTTTTTGATTATAACCACCTTAGTGGGTGTGAAGTAGTATCTAATCGGATTTTGGTTTTCATTTCCTTAATGACTAATGATGTTGAACATCTTTCATGCATTTATTGTCCATTTGTAAATCTTTTTTAGAGAAAAGTTTATTCAGAAACCATTGTTTTCATTGGGTCCCCATTTGTGTTTTTATTATTGAGTTATAAGAGTTCTTTATATATTCTAGATACAAGCTCTTTATCAGTTATGTGATTTGCACATATTCTCCTATTCTGTAGATTGCATTTTCTACCTGAATTCTTTTTTTTTTTTTTTAAAGATTCAAACCCAGGTTTAAGTCTACCTGAATTCTTAAAAGCATGGAATATAGTTGATTTTTTCTTCTAATTTAAGACACATTTTCCCCTTGTCTTCTCAGACAATACCATCAACATCCAACACCCTAATTTTCCTCCAAGTTTTTTTTTTTACTTCTTTGTACTCACTGCCAATTTTTTTTTTGAAACTTTAAACATCGTATGATCTCTGGGCTTTGTAATAAGGTATTATTTCTCATATTACATATTCTCTCTAGGTGTACTCATCCATGTCCAAGCCTTCAAATTTTTGCTTCTATCTTGGATGCTCTTCTGAGTCCCAACTTATAGCCAAATGCATTCTCTGCATTTCTACTTGGATGACTCATAGAAATTTCAAAATCAGCACATCCAAAATCAAATTCTTAGTCTTCGATCATATACTTGCTTCTTCATTAGTGCTGTCATCTTTGCCATTTTAATAGCTGTGGGAACTTAGATAAGTCCCTTAATGTCCTTGTCTCATCAGTCCTTATCAATAAAATGTAGAAAGTAATAGCTCATATCTCCCAAATTTTCATGATGATTCAGTGAGTTAATATATGGAGGGTGCTTAAAATAGTACCTGGTACATAATAAGCAGTGCATAATTGATAGATATTATTATCTCACTAATAACCATCAACTCATTTGTACTCACCTGAAATCTGGTTGTTATGCTTGCCTCCCTCCATCACTAATCTAATCAATCATTAATGTCACACATAATACCTTCTGGAACCAGTCTGATTCTCTCTGCCTTTACTGCCACTATGCTGGTCAAAATTACTATAATTTTCTGCACCACTGAAATAACTTCCCAATTTGTGTCTTAGTGTTCACTTGTACCCTTTTCCAAGCCATTCTCTACCCAACTTCTACAGCAGCACTTCTAAAACTTGATTAATACATATACCACATTTAAAGAAAAGGAACTCTCAAGGGACACAGTTTGAACTTTATTGCCTTAAGAGTTTTAATCTATGAAAATCTAAGTTTTGAATTTTCTTTGCAACAGAGATATGTTGTTATTGCACTGATATTTTTAAAAAATATTTAAAATCTTCATTCTTGATTAAAACTTTGAAGGCTTCCACTGCATTTTGAATAAAACGCCAGACTTTAAAGGTGATCTCTAAGAGCCTATACCTTCTGGCCTTTTTCTACCTCTCAAGTGTTATTTCACTGTCTTGTACATTATGCTCCAGCTTCTCTTTTTCAGTTCCTCTAATGTGCCAAGTTCCTTCCTGCCATAGGGCTTTTGCATGTGTGCTTTTCCTCTCTTGAGTTCTTGCTCTCAGATGGTGCTGCTTCCTGCCCTCAAATGGTCCACCCATCCTTTAGCTGAAATGCTATTACCTCAGGGATCTCTCTCTGCACTGCAGACTTGATTTACCTAATTTATCCTTATGCTTGGGAAAGAGCTATTTTTTATTCTTCCTTCTAGATGTAGCTGCTTTCTATTGTGTAACTCTCCACTCCATTTACCCTACCTGGGAAAGAAGACTTCTTTACTTGAGGTTTCAACTTGCTCTTCCACATCCCATGCCAATCGCCTGCTCATAAACCAGCCACCTGCCTCATGTCATGTTTTTTTGTCTCCTGTGTGATCGTTTTTAAGTTGAAGCTGTTGCCCTTGTTTCTAGCCTGGCAATTCATGATTTTAATTTCATGAATTTATTTCCACAAAACTGGTTGTGCTGATGATCAAGAGCCAGGCTGAGTGATTTCCTTTCTTTTCCTTTTAATTAATTAATTAATTAATTAATTAATTAATTAATTAATTAATTAATTATTGAGGCATAGTTGATTGAACATATCTGTGAGGTACAGCATTGAATATCAATACCCGTGTGCAATGTGTGATGATCAAATCAGGGTAATTAGTGTATTCTTTATTATATAATGTAATCAATTTTCATGGCCCAATTCTTCTTCTCGCATCCCCCTTTCCCACCTCTGGTAACCTCAATTCTGTTTTCTTCTCTTAGAAGTTTAATGTATTATTGTGATTCTTGTATCTTTCTTTTTAAATTAATTTATTAATTTTGTATTAGCTCCCACATATAAGTGAGGACATGTGGTATTTCTCTTTCTGTGCCTGGCTTATTTCACTTAACACAATTTTCTCTACATAATTTTATCCATGTTGCTGTGAATGGCAGTATTACATTACTTTTTATGGCACAGTAGTATTCCATTGCATAAATATGCCACATTTTTCTTATCCAGTCATCTGACAGTGGACATTTAGGTTGGTTCCAACTCTTGGCTATTGTAAATGCAGTAAACCTGGTAGCATAGGTGTCCCTTCGACATGATGATTTCCATTCTTTGGGTGTATACTCAGAAGTGGGATTGCTGGGTTATATGGCAATTCTATTTGTAGTTGTTTGAAGAACCTCCATACCATTTTCCATGTGGCTGCACCATTTTACAGTCCCATCAACAATGTAGGAGTGTTCCCCTTTCTCTGCATCCTCGCCAGTTCTTGTTATTCTGTCTTTTTGATAATAGCCAGTCTAACTGGAGTGAATGATATCTCAATGTGGTCTTGATTTGCATTTCCTGGATGCTGAGTAACATTGGTATTTTTTCACATGTTTGTTGGCCATTGTGTATCTTCCTTTGAAAAATGCTTATTCGGCTTCTTTGTCAAGTTTGAAATAGGGTTACTTGTTTTTTATTGTTAAGTTGTTTGAGTTCCTTGTATATTCTGGATATTAATCAGGTGCATAGTTTGCAAATATTCTCTCCCACTCTGTAGGTTGTCTTTTCACTCTGTTAATTGTTTCTTTTGCTGTGCAGAAGCTTTTTAGTTTGATATGATCCCATTTGTTTATTATTCTTTTTGTTTCCTGTGCTTTGGGGGTCATATTCATAAAGTCTTTGCCCAATCCTACTTCCTGAAGTGTTTTCCCTATGTTTTCTTTTAGGAGTTTTATAGTTTCAGGACATGTATTTAATTCTTTAATCCATTTTGAGCTGATGTTGGCATATGACAAGAGGTACAGGTCAAGTTTCATTCTTCTACATATGGATGTACAATTTTCCCAGCACCATTTATCAAAGAGGCAGTCTTTTCCCAAATGTATGTTCTTGGTGCCTTTGTCGAAGATCAGTTGGCTGTAGGTATATGGGTTGACTTCTGGGTTCTTTGTTCTGTTTCGCTGGTCCATGTGTCTGTTTTTATGCCAGCACCATGCTGCTTTGGTTACTATTGCTTTGTAGTATAATTTGAAGTCGGGTAGTGTTATGCCTCTGGCTTTATTTATTTATTTTGCTTAGGATTGCTTTGGCTATTTGGGGTCTTTTGTTAGGATTTTTTTTCTATTTATGTGAAGAATGTCATTGGTAATTTGATGTGGAGTGTGTTGAGTGTGTTGAATCTATACATCACTTTGGGTAGTATGGACATTTTAAAATACTAATTCTTCCAATCCAAGGGCATGGAATATCTTTCTATCTTTTTGTGTCCTTTCATTTCTTTCAACAGTGATTCGTAATTCTCATTGTAGAGATCATTCACATCTTTGGTTAACTTTATTTGTAGGTATTTTATTTTTTTGATAACTACTGTAAATGGGCTAGTTTTCTTGATTTCTTTTTCTGCTACTTTATTGTTGGAATATAAAAATGCTGGTGATATTTGTGTGTTAATTTTGTATCCTGCAACTTTGCTGAAATCGTTGAGCAACTCAGAAGTTTTTTTGTAGAGTCTTTAGGCTTTTCTATATCTAGGATCATGTCATCTGCAAACAGGGACTTCATCTTTTCCAGTCTGGATGCCCTTTATTTCTTTCTCTTGCCTGATTGCTCTGGCCCTGTCAGGAGGATGTGACTAAGGGAGTGGCATATCATTAGATCTCAAATCAACCCTTTGAATTTATAACAGAATAATATGGTTGGGATAGATCTAAATAGACATCCTGTTCACTTGCCCTTCTCAGCTCTCTATGCTTCTGGTAGGTTTCAATTTCTACTTACTCTTTTCCAAGTAAGCTTACAGGCCACAGTACTGCATATAACTTGGACCAGCTTTCAAAAGTTGATTATTAAATAGCTATAGAAAACAAGATTGGCAATAACCTTACTCCCTTCCTGGTAACTCAGACCAGCAGCTTAGAATTAAATTAATTAAATTTATATTAGCTAAATTATAGATACAATAAATACAGGGATACAATAAAGTGTGTCAAGTTTTATTCATGAATTTGCGATCGACCACATTAAAAGTTAAAAACGCTGATGGCCTCTTCTCAAAGGCATCATGAAGGGGATTACGATAGATTAAAATGAATTAAAAACACACAAATATATAAAAATGAAATACCATATCACATCATTAAACTGGGTTCCTTTATGTTGCTGCTGAATGTTCAAGGACATGAGCTTCTAAAATTTGAAGATGAAAGAATGGTCCAAATGTCTTTGAAGTGAGTGATTGCGTGGCCCATAAAAAGGTCTTGACTGTGGGAAAAGAAAGTTCATAAGCAGCTGATATATGGTATTTATAAGACTCAAGTTTTAGGGATATTGTTCAAAAGAGGGGGAGGACTCTCTGTGAGCTCACACCTGTGGAAATTGAACCAGTTAAAATACACCAGGCTAATTTCAGGATATAATTTTTTAAAAAATAATTCCCAGATATGAGCTACATTGCGGATAGTCTTGGGATAGTCCAAATTTTAAGAATAGAAGCAACATAGATCCTGTCTCCTAAAAATTATAGAAAAAGAAAAAAATCAAAGCAGTCCTGTATGTTTGAAAAAAATTTTTTGAAATGGACTCAGTGGTATAATCCATACGATTTAGCCTGTACGTTTCCTTCAAAGGCCCCTCCCCAACCTTAAAACATTTGGTCTCTTTGTGAAAAATGAGATGTTTGAAACTGGCCACTCCTGGACATATTGACCCCTCCTTCCATTACAGTTATGGGTTTTGGACTCAGATGTTCAGTTCTGAACTCTGTAAAATGAGATTCTTACTGCTAAGGAAAAACATCCTAGGGTGAGGAGAAAGTTATGAGACTGGTGAATGTCCGGTCTTGCTTATGTTAGTACCAAATACGGAGTGATACGAGCTACAAGAGGGGACTCCATATACTCCCGTTTGTACACCCCCACTACTGAGTTGTATGTCATCCAGGCCTCAGCGGGGGGTTTATACGTACCTGGTTTTTTACTTGCCCCTAATACATTTTTTTGGTCATAAAATACCTGATTGGGTACATTAAATATTGGCCTTTGTAGGTATCCTTACCCAGTTATCTCTGAAGTGAGCATAGTCACATCTCACACAGAATCTGTACTGTATCAAGAACTAGTGTTGAGGTTCCGAAAGGGGAACGGTGTACATGCTGCTCAACAGGGCGTTGTTAGAAGACTCATCAGGTAAGACATAGGAGCTTTCAAAGAAAAAAAAAAAAGGAATTATAAAGCATTACAAAGGCTTCAGAGTTGTCATTCCTGGGATTGAACTTTGGGCTCAGGTACTACCAGGCCTTGCTTTAACAGCCATAACTTTTTATTTTGTTCAACACTCTCACCGAATCCCCCACTGTGAGATAATAAGTTATGGACACAGAAACTGTTCTCTGTTGAATTAAAAAAAAAAAAATTCAAGCAAAACTATCTTTAGAAAAACTTCCACAGTGTGTTGTAGTAATTATTGCTGGAAGATAATTAGTCTCGGGCATGAAATTCCTAGAATCTCTTGAAGTTTATTTACTAGGTTGCCAAGAGTTACTGAAGTCCTATTACTTTTGTTCCAAAGACTATGTCAGTCAGGGTCCAGTCAGGTTGGAAGATAAGAGACCAGAGCTTATCAACCAGCACAGAACGGGAGAGCATAGTGATGTAAAATAGTTGTTTGAGCTATTTTGCCTAGAATTAAACCTGGGACTTTCTAGCTGTGTGAAGTTGATGAATCATTTAATGTGTATGTGCCTAAGTTTCTAAGTCATTAAATATGGATAATATTAGTGACTTGTGCATAGGGTTGATAATGAGGATTAAAATGCCTGAAGCTCATGTAAACTTGTGGTTATCACATAATAAAAGTTCAATAAATGAGGTTATTGTTATTAGCAAGGGCCAAGCAGCACTTTTGCTCAAAAGTTGTTGCCTAGCAGAATCTATGCTTAGCAAACATTCTAATCTCTTCTCCTTATTTAATTACAATTTCCTTATAAGGAATTATATACTTACTGCTTAAACTAGAGAATTTTATTTTTTCATTTTGTTTAATGGAGTGTTTTAATTTTTTAAGTTTCCAGAGAAGAAAGATTTATTTTTGGTCCACTCTCCAGGAGTGGAAACTATAGGAGGAGCAGTTTTATCTTCTCCAGGCCTTCTCCCTTAATTCTCTTCAGTGTAACAGGAAAGCATTATTTCGTAGTGAATTTGGGTGAAGGAACTGATCACTTTTAGTTCAGTCTCCCTGAATTTTTGGAGACAGACTTTCTTCAGAGGGCCACATTCTGGTCTGCTCTGTGGCCAGAAGGTCAGCTTACTAGGCAGGCTTTTTGCACTCAAGGAAGACTTGTAATTATCCAATTCTTCTTGTTCCTGGGTCAACAAATTTATTTCACGGTGGGCTTGTAGGAGGAGTTCTAGCTGTGGATCTAAAGCGTCATTTGCCTATCGGCTTTATTAGAAATAAGCTATATCTTCTATGCAATTTATTACCTAATTGATTTCAAATTCAGGAGGGGAAATGAATTGTTATTTATTTAACAAACCCCAACTCTTCTGTACAACTCAGAGCCTTTTGAATTGTGGAGTCAAAGCCAACCCGCAAACTTCTACAGAAACCTCTGTAGACACTGTGTGTCAAATGTCGGTGTCATGAATTAGGGTTGACAGCATGTCCT
Organism: Cynocephalus volans; assembly: GCF_027409185.1. Lineage (NCBI taxonomy): Eukaryota > Metazoa > Chordata > Mammalia > Dermoptera > Cynocephalidae > Cynocephalus > Cynocephalus volans. Next base: position 155,361,790 of record NC_084463.1, read on the forward strand.
CACAATCTGCAGGAGAGTAGATAGAAAGAATCAAGGGTATAGAATAAAGAGGCAAGGTCCACTCCTGACTTTGTAATTTTGGGTAACTCATTTGGTCTGAGTTTTGACCTCTGAATAGTGGACTGCAGTAGAAATTAAATAACATGGGCAGACGATGTAAGGTTGAGAACCTATAAAAAGTCATGATTTTCAGTGTCTCTGGCTAAGAGATGATACATTTCAGCAAAAAGCTATTGGTATTTAAGGAAGAAGCCAATGGATATTTTTGACTGACCTGGGAACCATACAATTCAAACGAAGTTCAGCAGAAATTAATTGATTCCTTGGTGTGTAGGTAAGCCAGGATTGAATGACAACTCTATCATGGAAAACCTGGTGGGAAAAGAGACTTTTGAAATGCACGTTCATTTGCCACACATATTTTAGTATGTCCAAATAAAAAACTGGCTACTCCAGTATCTCTAGAGATCAGATATTTACTCCAACTAAGGTGATTATAGTTCTCTCTGGCAAAGCAGAAGCACTTAGCTTAATCAGGAAATAGAACAAAAACACATGGCATATAATTTTTGAATAGAATTGGCAGCTAAGGGTCAGTTGACCTTGAAGGTTTTTCATTAGCCTCCTCAGATCAGAATTCTAGGGAAAAAAATTTTCAGAGCTACTTAGGGGAAAAATTGTTCTACAAGAAAAGGGTTTAAAATGCAAGACAATAAAATACTTTAATTTGAAATACTTTATGATATCTCTCAGTTGAAATATACTTTCTCTTTACTTCTGTTTTCCAAGTCTCTGAAAACATTAGCCAAAAGGAAGATAGCTAATTAGTATTGTATGTTTGTGCTAATCAGTTGTGTTTTCTTAACAGAAAATATGTACTCCCCATAGAGAGCATTTGAAATGTATTTGGTGCTCAAGAAATGAGATGCAGTATATCTATGATCATATCATCGTGGGCTCGATTCTGTAAGTATTTGATTGTATTTCCACCTGAGCCTTCTGTTGTTTGCATTATTGAGATCACACTATTATGTATATTTTCTTTTTTCCAACTTCAATAGAGAGATTCCAATGTCATTAATTATTGCATAAATTTATTAGCTACATAATATCCTACAAGACAAATGGCTCATATGTTTCCTGGGGTCTAAATAAATTATCTCATTCAGCTATTTAAATCAAGAGGTAAGACAGAAGAAAGGCAATTTAAAAAATATGGAATGCCCTCATCTGGATTGTATAGCAATGACATCAGAGTTTAAGCTGTTTCAGTTTTAATGATTCTAAGCTCCTTAGAGAAAGGCTGCTTAGAATACCGAGGTAGGAGAGAAGGCAAGTGTGATGATTGAGACCATCCTTGTTTCTCATCTTGAGACCATGTTTCTCATCCTTGACACTATTGGCATTTTACGCTAGATAATTCTTTGTTGTGAGGGGCTGTTCTGTGCCCTGTAGGGTGTTAGGCAGCATTTCTGGTCTCTACTCACTAAAGGCCAGTGGCATCCTCCCACTAGTACTGACAACTAAAATTGCCTCCAGACATCGTCAAATGTTCCCTAGGTGGCAAAATCATCCCCACTTGATAACCACTGGGTTATGCTGTTGCCAAAAGCTCTAGGAGTGACAGTTGCTTTTAACCACTAAAAGTGCCTCCAAATGCCTTTGGATTTCTTCATGGCAGATGTTTGAAGGATATGTGAGTCATAAACACCTTGCTGGGGTGGACACAGGGCTGGTGGAATTGTATGTTCTGGGCAAGCATAAACTGTGCTCTCAGGCCATGATACTTATGGGTCAGTGGAGAGGACTCACTGAAAGAACATCATGTCAACATATCCAAGGTTTCCCTTACTTGTGACTTGAAGGGCAGATCGATGGCAGAACATATTTAGCCCCGTGTATAAAGCAGCACAAATTAACACAAGGTAAATTGGATATGTTACGCTCACTTTGGGTGCAGTAGAAACCTACTGTATTGAAACCTTCCCCAAGCTCTTCTTACTCTGATGTTGAAATACTATGAGTATATTTTCAATCATCTTTGTGATATAGAGAACAAGTAAAGTCCATTTCTGAGCAAGAAATAGACATCTCAGAACCTTCTTTTCTTTGAACTCCCTGGGGTAATTTCTTTTTACCATTGTTGTACATTCTATCCTACTTATCCCAGAGTCATAATTCAAAACAAAACAAAACAAAACAAAAGGCTTATTAGAACAGGCATCAGCAAACCTGGTTTCTGTCCCTGGCTCTACTGTGTATTAACTTCTTAAGTTTGGTTACATCTCTGGCCTTTGTGCCTTAATTCCTTAATCTACATAAGTGGGGATAACAATAATTTTATTTTGTATTATTTTATATTATTTATAATATATATTTTATATTAATTTTACAAGCATTAGAAAATACGTGGAAATGCTGGATACTCTTTCATGCTATACATGTAATGCATGCTGTATCCCAATAGGTTGTAATCCTCCTGAGAGAAAGGTCTTTGAGTTTCTTATTCACTCTGAATCCTACACAAAGTAGGTCTCTGGTGAATGAATGAATATGGAGAAAAGGTTCTTCATGTTCCTCCTAGGCTTGCACCCAGTCTATGGCACCAATTGGCAATAACAGTAGCATAATATAAGAAGAAGAAACATTAAACAACACTTCAAAGACTTTACAGATGGCAGTAGGTTAAATGATTACTTCTCTTACCTGTGTTTCAATTCCGCAGAGACTAACAGGATAGTCAAACTCAATTTCATCTGGTCTCACTCGAATTGCCTGACAGCCAGTCCCTAGAAACAATTTATCAGGACCTACAAATTCATCTCTGTAAAATAGAGCTCTTTTAGCTATAACACGAAAATTAAGACGGCTGCATTCCACCAACACTGTTAAAACAGGAGAAAAAAAAATCAATTTGCAATTCTATTTCAATGAACTGCTCAAAGTGGGCTGGCCCATTAACTCAGTTTTGGATAGAACAAGGTGCTGATAACACTAAGGTCCAGGGTTCTATACCTTTATCAGCCAGCCACCCCGACCCCCACCCCGCAAAAACTAAAACCACGTCACATGAGGGAAGACTATTTTTAGCTAAAAGAAATGGAGTTTTGTGTAAAAATTATTCCTTTCATAGTACTACTTCCCTCTTTTTACCCTTCTGAAACAGTCCCCCTTCCTCCATGACACTCCCCAAATAGCTAGACTCAGTTGCACTGCATTCAGAATTTTTACTGGAGAAAGAACCATAGTGGCCATCCCTTTAGTAGAGCAGAATAGGTTCCATCTTTATTAGGGCACTCAACGAGTTACTAAGTTCCCCCAAACCTAGTGTCCTTGTAAAACTTGAGCCCTTTGAAAGTAGGTCCTATGCTGTGTGCCTCATGGGAACAGGTGTGCAATACATATGGAGAGAATCGAGTGACTCATGCAGGATCACAGACCTAGTAGACAGCTGGGACTGGAAACCAGGCTTGGCTCACTGCTCTTTGGACTATACTATGTTACCTTCGATTATGAATTCAGAGCGTACAATTTACTCCTGGATTAGACTCCTCTCCTGAGTTTTAGAGGCATCTCTCCAATTTCCTTCTAGATATTCAAGAGGATATTTGAAACAGTTGTCTCAGTAGGCGCATGATCAATACAGAACTTTTACCCTACTCTCATATTTGTTTTATCCTTGTCCAATGTCCAAGCCCAAAGACCCTAGGATTTATTTCTAATTATTTCTTTTCCTTCATACCCATATCTGGTCTACCACTGAGTCTTCTCACTTTTACCTTCAGAATTTATTTACATCTATTCACTTCTTCATGATCAATAGCCTGTCCCAAACTACCACTTCCGGTAGTTTTTCTCCTGGACTACCTCAGTAGCCTTGTGAAGAAGAGCCCCACCTTCAGTTTTGTTCTCCTTCTAGATCAACTGCAAACACGGATGCAGATAAGATCATTTCACCAGCTTGCATACAACTTTCTAATTGCTTCCCATTGCAATTAGTATAAAATCTGAAATTCTAATGGCCTGTAACACTCTTCTCGCCCTGGTCCCCGAATCCCTTTCCAACTAACCTTTCTTGATTTGCTAAGTGCTAGTCCAGAGAGTCTCAACTAGAAGACCCAGTGCTCTAATTTTACAATAGCAATTTTAGTGCATCCTTTATTATTCCTAAATAAAATCCATAGATAACTAATTTACATATATATTTTTAAAAATCACTATAATTCACTAATTATAAAATAAATAAAAGGAAAACAGTTTAAAGTAATATGTATATCAATTGGTAGAGATTCAGGCAGACCTTTTGAAATACCCTGATATGTATGTACTATAGAGTCAGCAAGCTTGAGACTAACGCTAATACAGATAGAGATTTCAAGTACCAGAGTAGCCTTCCATTCAGTGGTGAGATTTTTCCAGAAAGATGAACAACTCAGTAAAGTTCCAAGCAAAACTATGTATGATTTTCCCTTGCTTTGTATATATAACTTGTATAAAAAGACTCTGTGTTATGCAGAATGAATAAGTTCTGGAGCTTTAATGTATGGTGACTATAGTTAATACGGTATCAAATACTTAAAATTTGCTAGGAGAGTAGATCTTAAGTGTTCTCACCACAAAATGTAACTGGGAGATGATGTATAATTATCTTGGTAGTGGTAATCATTTCACAATGTATACTTACATCAAAAATCGTGTTGTATACCTTAAGTACATACATTTGTTATTTGTCAATTATACCTCAATAAAGCTGGGGGAAAAGACTGTTTATATGTAAATGAAAGGTAAGTTTTAGGTTCAGATCATTACAGATTTCCATCTACATGAATGAAGGAAATAGGTGAAATTCATGTGGGACATGGGCAATTCTTTGCTGTAAGTGATTGCTCCTTGAATTTCAGACTGTATAGCATACCTTCCTTCCCTCCAATCTTATTCAGAACAAAGCAGTATAAATTTCCAAAGTGACCCAGGGAGCAGTACCTTTTTGTTTTAATAGGTACTCTCTAGCCATACCCACCTCCTTTTGGTTCATCAAGGTTGCCACCCTCCCAGTTTCTTATACCCAGACTGCTTTTCCTCTGGATTTTTACCTTGCTGACTTTTATTTCATGTCCCAGTTCTACATCACCTTCTCAGAAGACCTTACACTGAGTGTCCTATTCAAGTGGCTTTTCTTTTCCATAGTTATATCCATGTGACATCACCCTATTTATTTCTACCAAAGCCCTTATCGTCTGGAATTATCAGTTATCTACTTTCTGAAGTGTTTTTCTCTCCAATTACAATTGAAGATCCATGTAGGTAGAGGCTGTTTACTGCTCCATTTTTACTGCCAGCAAGTCAAGCACACAGTAGATAAATAGATGAAGAGAGAAATGTGAAATGGAAATTGAGAATTCTGGTACCACCCACTACACCTGTGCTTAAAGCTGGAAGGACAGAAACAGAAGTATAGCGTGGACCTTGCTGGCAGGAAAGGGAGGAAAGCTCTGGCTCAGGTTCTAGCTTCTCGGGAGGAACCTGAAATATCGTGGTGTTTCTAGAGACAGTAATAGAAAGAGCCCATATAAAGCTGCCTGAGTTCACTAGGGCAAGATTCCATACTTAGGGTGAATATAACATATAGGAATTTTACTAACGTTACTCATCATCAGTGAAAAAGCCTAAGGGATACTTGACAATAAGCTCTAATAGCCTCAAATGCCTTTTTTTTTGCTACCAGGTTATACCCTTCTACTGGGAAAAAAAGACAACTGTTTCAATTTATTATTTCGATTTATTACTTTAAAGTTGAACTTTTTAATATCCTTTGGAAATTAAAAAAGCATTCTTTACCTTTCATAGTTGAGAAAAATAGGGACTCAAGGGCTTCTGGTGACCAAGTTTATAATCTGGTCAGGAGTCAACCTGGCCCTCAGGCTGGGGCTCCACCACATCGGGCAACCTGTTCGCAAGAATTCTGTTTAGAATTCTACCTTCTGCAATCCTTCATCTATCTAAAGTAGTTTTATGAGTGATGGCGGCGGGTTGGTGGAAGGCATCAGGTGAGGCTTTGAAATTGACATTATACGCAGTTGAGACCTTGTCAACCCCAATACAACACACACTTAGCACACCATTCTCCTGATTAGGGTTTCCATTGTAAGTAGGAAAAGATAAAAGTTTTGAACATGAGCTATTAAGACCCTGCTCCATCTGGTACCTGCAATAGAAGCAAAGCCAGGCCCTGATACTTAGGATAGTGTGCATTAGGGCAGGGCCAGATGGCTTTGGGGAATGGGCAGAAAGTGTGCTGTTTGTTGTGGGTGTCAGCACAATGGGGATTTCCTCTTTAATTCTCTTTTCTATCTGCCTCACTTCTGAGTCTTGATGCTTCAATCACAAACCAAATACTCTATTTCTAGCTTTCACATGACTTCTATATTTTCCACCAGACCTCAAATAACCACTACCTATCAGAAAGGCTTATTTTAGAGAACACCTTGTGCCAAGGGAATTGTCCTGCTTAACACCCCTTCTGTATCTCAAAACTCTCCACTGCTCTCTCTACCCCTTTCGTTTGCTCAAATAACTTTTTTCAGCCTCTTTATATTTCATTCATCTTGGTCATATTTCAGAAGCTTGGACACAGATTACTACCTCTGAAACACATTTTGCACAGCTCTTTTTTTTTTGGTTTAAGGTAAAAAGGGAGTGTTTTCTGCTTCCCAACACCCAAACTTCCACCTAAGCAAAGACAATATTATCCCCAAGATCTTACTTCAAATAGGACTTCTCCAGGAAACCTCTTCTGTCCCCCTAGGACACCATCAATTCTACTTGTTACTTGCATTCACGATCTATCTTACTTTTCCTCTGAGCATTTAGAACAGTTCATATATCTGCAAGATTTTTAAATTAACGTCTGCCTCCTTTGAGATGGCCACGGCTCTGTGGTCTGCATGGCCTGAAGATGTTGGAAGGTTCTACACCGGAATCTCTCTGGGTGCAGGAGAGAGACCATGCAATGTCAGTGGAGAAACAAGCCATCTGAAGTCCCTCCTGAGTTCTTTGGGGAGCAGTCAGAAACCTGGATCTGAGGGTAGCTTGAGGTCAGTCTTTATAGGATACTGAAAGCCAGTCTTTGCTTCACACAGGGCTGCAAGGAAGTACTGGAGTGTTTTAGAAGGGATTTAATAGAATTGTATCTTAAGAAGATTTATATAGCGATTTTCTGGAGGGGAAGAGAGGCAGTTAGAGGAGGGAGGCCACTTAAGAATGTGTGGTTGAACAATTCAGGTGAAAGAACAGAGGAGGTACCAGCAATAGGAAGAGAAAGAGTCATGTGGAAGAGCAGCTGGCCCAAGGATGAATTAGTGGGAAATTCCAGTAGCTCTAAGTAGGACGAAATGGGAGAAGAGGAGAGACTGAGAAACCTCAGAGAAAATAACAGCGACTTGAGTTCAACACTCCTTCACTCATTTAACAGTATTAACTGGACCCAAGGAGAGAGAAAGCATGCGGCTAATGAGAATTACTGAGTTCCCAAACTTTTAAGGTGGGGCAACAAAATCCTAGCAACCATGACTCATGGTCCTTGAGAAACTACCCCTTTAGGGTACCAGCAGGCAAGGTCCACTCTTATACCTGGCTCTTGCCCAGAACTCATCCAAGTCAGGGAAACAAGTGAAAGCAGCAGTCCTAACACCTCCGAGGCCTTCATTTTGCTGGATCTGGGACTAAGACCTCCTCAGACAACAGGAAGTTAAGAGGAGCTGGGAAGCTTGAAGTGCTTTTATAACAGGGGCCACACTCAGATGTATTCAATTAGCCCAATTCAGAGACAGAGAAAAAACCTGTAACATATTGTCAGCTCCAGCCCCGACCCTTTCTTGATCATTTGGGCAAAGTAAACCAGTGTGTCAAATAAAGCAAATACAGCAAAGCATTGTGTAGTGCCCATAGAACTGTCTGGGACAGTTTCTAGGACCTCTGAAATGTTGGAATAGATGCCTTTCGCAGGCCAGTTTTTGAAACTATATGGGTTGATTTAGGGATTCCCCAAAGCTCTGACCTGATGATGTGCTTCAACATCCACTGCTGGAGCCATTTTCCCCAGTTTATTTTTTATATATTATAAGAATAATATATAATAAATATTATATATTCATTTTATAATATATTACACATGTTACATATTTTATATATTATAATATATTTACTATATATTGCATATAATTATACTACATATAGAATATATATATTTTTTACAAATTGACTTGGGGTGCTAGTAGGGGCTGCACCAGTAGCTGCAGAACTTGCCCAATATTATCAGCCTAGGAAGGAGAAGCCAACAGGGCCAGGAGGTTCAACCTTGACTACTACATTTTGTAAAAATTAACCTTGACAAAGTCCTATTTTAAGTGATTTTTTTGGGAGGGAGGTGGCTGACCGGTAAGAGGATCTGAACCCTTGACCTTGGAGTTCACAACCCTGAGCTCTACCAAGCAGGCAGCCCACCTCGAGTAATTTCTTGATGTCCTCCTTAGGTGTCCTAAGTCCGACCCTTTGATATCTTTTTCTTTTCTAACCAGGTTTTACATATCCCCAGAGATACATCGTGGTGTACCAAGAATGAACTATATAAATATAGTTTTCTAGAGTATATGTGTATAGCACAATATCACAACCAAGATTATAACACTGATGCAGTCAAGATACAGAAGATTTCCATCACCACATGGATCCCTGATAGTGCCCTTTTCGAGTTACGTACATTTTCCTCACACCCCAGCCCTTTCTTAACCCCTAGCAACCACTAATCTGCTCTACATTTCCACTTCATCATTTCAAGAATGTTTTATAAATGGAATCATACAGTATGTTGCCTTTTGGGGTTGTCTTTTTTCACTCAGCATACTTCTCTGGAGATTCATTCAGGATATTCCAGTGAATCAATAATTTGTTCCTTTTATTGCTAAGTAGTATTTCATGCTATAGATTAGTACAGTTTGTTTAACCATTCACTCATTGAATATCTGGATTGTTTCCAGTGTTTTGCTATTACTAATAAAGCTGCTAGGAACATTTGTGTGCAAGTTTCTGTGAGAAAATAAGTTTTCATTTCTCTAAGACATACATCTGGCATATTAGATGCTCAATAGGTATTTGCTGAAGAAATGAGTTAGTGAGATAAAATAGAAAACAAAGTGTACCACACATAGTATTTTCATTCATTTACTAAATAACCTGTGTGTGAGAATTTACCGTTCCATTAAAGGGGTCATTAAATTAATATGTCAAATTTCTGTACAAACACACAAATCTTGTCCTTGGCTCCACAGTTCCTATACTGTGTACTGAGGAGCCCAGAGGCACTTCAGTGAGCTCACAGGACTACCAGGGGATATTTTTAAATGTTCAGAGAAACAGTGATACTTTGACAACTGTCAGGAACTGTGCAAACTACTAGCTCAAGGTGGTCCACAGTTCCAAAATTTAATGGTGCTACATTCCTTTTTATTAGTTCATACCTTTGTACATCTGGGGGTTCAGTGGTTGCTTTGATGAAAATCAATGTGGGAAAGTCAGTGCCGTGGAAAAATCAATGTGGAACAAGAAATGAGGGTGGAGATGTCCAATCTCATTCCAGTATTTGAGAAACTGTGCAGTGTTCAATGGGCAAACACGTTCTATTGGTAAGTAATTGTGGTTATCTAAAGAGTAAAATACAAATATGTTTTTTTGTGTGTGTGCGTGTCTTTTTTTGTGACCAGCCGCACCGCACTCAGCTAGTGAGCACACTGGCCATTCCTATATAGGATCTGAACCCGCGGCGGGAGCGCTGCTGCGCTCCCAGCGCCGCACTCTCCCGAGTGCACCACGGGGTCGGCCCTCAATGTATGTTTTAATGTTTTCAAATGGTTGCTAAGTTGTTAAGGCATAACTACATATTGTTTTTCTCACATAACTACTTAATAAACAAAGATGTTACATATTTCTTTTGACCAAGAAATGCTGTACAACTACTGTACAAAAAACCCCTGCTGAGCCATTAAGAGCACTATGTTAGTGTTTGGGATGTTGTGCTGTAACTAGTCATCTTTCCTATAAATTTTCCAAGGGGAATAATTCTTTTCATAAAAAAACCCCCCAAAAACAAAAAAATTGGCAAAGTAGAAATGGAGCTCTCTAAACGCAAGGCAAGAAGCAGGGAGGATGCACACACAACTAGGAGAATTATGGTCTCTTTAGCGTCTGAATAGGGAAGGCTGGCTGAGACCAAATCCAGAGATTATTGAGGGTAAAACTGAGGTCTTCTGCTTCCCTTTCTCAGGGAGATAGCTCTGTAGGCGAGACCACTGAGTGCCTCAGATGGTGAAGGGATTCTTCTTTTTCTTTTCTTATTTCTTCCTGTTGAAATACATGTATTAATGAGACATAGCTGACATGTTTACTGTTACTAGCCACTTAGCTGAGAGTTAATATGAATCAGTTAGGTGCCTGGGGATCACATTGGATAGAAACAAACAAATGACAGATGGTTAATAGAGAATTACTGGCCCTGCACTGGTCTCACTCAATCTAAGGAAAATGCTTAATGTGTGTTTAGTCTGCTTGCATTGATTATTTTATGAGCTAGGCATGAGTGAGTCTGTTCCAATTATGACTCAAATTCCAGAAGCAATAAGTAAAATGTGACCAAATAAAATTTGAAAAAAAAAATTAAACAAACTGATGGCAAAAATACCAAGGAAAATCAAAGGACAAATTACTGCCTGGGAGGCAGTGACTTGCAAATGACTACATCTTATATTACACATAAAAGGATAATGTCTCTGATATATAAAGGGCTCTAAAACATAAAAAGGAAAATCACTACAGAAATGGACAATGAATAAGATATATAAATGTTCTTAAAATTATGAGATTTTTTAACTTCACCACAGGGACAAACATCACCTGTGATTTATTCTCATCCAAAAGGTTTAACGAGTTTAATTATGAGGAAGTAACCAGATAGATTCTGAATGTCTTTACTCAAGACAACTACCCAAGACTCTTCTAAAAAGATGTTTTCATACAAAACAAAAATGTCAGGAGGTACAACTCAATAAGATGAAAAACAACTCAATAAATATGAGCAAGATATTTCAACAGACACTTCAAAAAAGATATGCAGAAGGCAAAGAAGCACATGAAAAGTTGTGAAACATCATTAATTAATAGGAAAATTTAAACCACAGTGAAAGACCCCTACATATATACTAAAATGGCAAAAATTAAAATGGCCCACAACACCAAATGATGGTGAGGATATGGAGCAACTAGAAATTGCCTTCATTTTTGGTGAGATTCCAAAATGATGCAGTCACTTTGGAAAACAGATTAACAATGTTTTTTTTTTTTTTTTTTTTTTTTTTTTTAAATAATCATACACTTAAACAACCCAGCAATCCTATTGCTGAGTGTTTACCCAAGAGAAATAAAAACATATTACTGTGCAAGGATCTTTTTATTTATTTATTTTTCTTGTAACAAAGGTGATTGTACATACCTGTGGGGTACAGAGTTGAACATCAATACTTGTGTGCAATATGTGATGCTCACATTAGAATAATTATTATATTCAATAATATGCACTATCATTGCTATTCATGGCCCTTTACCCATTCTTCCCTCTCCCCTCCCTTCCTGCTTCTAGTAACCTCAGTTGTCCTTTTTTAAAAATACATATAATAGACAAAGTTTATTATTAAGAAACTTTAGCAGTAGGTTTTTAAAAAGAATGTTTTGATTTTAGAATACTGAAAGATGACAATCCACGACAGGACATATAGTAACCACGATATTAAAATATTAAATACTATCTAAATGAAAAGACCATAATTCAAATTGCTAATTTTAATCTCTGTGTCTTGGTAGAAGCACCTGTACTTACCCTTCATGAAATTCACCCCACATTCTCATGAAGACTACGAAGCATCACCACAAATTATTTAATTTACAGTAATCTATGCTGAGTTTTCTCTGTGCTTAAGCATGCACTACCCAGAAAACACAAAATCTTATTTACAGGGATTTTAAATTTTCTTTAAAATGCCATTTTCGAAAATTGGGAAGGTCCCAACATTAAGTGTAGTTGCAGCCACGGTGTCAGCCTTTGCCATGGAATCCCAGGTGCCCATGTTGGGATCTGAACCAATGATGCTGGGTTCACCCACATCGCCAAAGCCGGGAGTTAATGCCCAGTTCTTACCTGGATTTTTAATGGGGGATTTGCCAGATCCAGTGACTCTGCAACCTTGATCAATTAGTGGCCCTTCTGTAGGAGTAATGGAGATGAGATCACCTCTACTTGCAGGTGGGTCACCACCACAACCAGTTGTACCAGCTCATAAAGATAAAAGTGTAGCTCCACCAGTTTGAAGTGTATATGATGACATTTCCAGCCCAAGACTTGAGTCAACACCTTTAGCTTCAAGAAGATAGCCAAACATTGCAGTAATGCAGAGTCCTCCTGTTGGGGTTACAACTACTACTCCTGAGACAGCGCAAAGTGTGTTTATTCCTGCAAATATTGCTCAGCCATGAAAGACGACATTATCTCCTGCCCAGTTGGATCCTTTTTATACTCAAGGAGATTCTCTGACTTCTTTTTTTTTTTGGCAATTCAATGGTTTTTAGTATATTGACAAGGTTGCACAACAATCACCACTAATTCCAGAACATTTTCATCATCCCAGAAAGAAGCCCTGTATCTATTAGCAGTCACTCTCCATTCCTTTCTCCCTCTCAACCCTCAGCAACCACGAATCCACTTTCCATCTCTATGGATTTGCCTATTCTGGACATTTCATGTAAATGGAATCATACATGTGATCTTTTGAGTCTGACATTTTACTTAGCACAATGTTTTCAGGGTTCATCCATGCTGTAGTATGTGTCAGTACTTCATTTCTTTTCAGGGTTGAATAATATTCCACTGCATAATACCATGTTTTATTGATCCATTCATCCATGATGGACATTTGGGTTGTTTCTAGTTTTTGGCTGTTGTGAATAGTGTTGCTGTGAATATTCGTGATGTCCAACAGTGGACCAAAGGCAAAACATCCACCAAACTGAGAAGATATCTTGAGACCAAAGAATGAAGCAGTCAATTCCATGTGGTAAAGCAAAGAATTTATGAAAGGGTAACTTACATACAAGATGATAGATCGGATGGGCGACAATCCAGAGGCATAAGCAAGGTTTCTCTGTGCCTTCTTAGTCAAGACTGAGTTTATTTTTTTAATTTATTTTTTTCCCATTTTCTCCCAGTTTTATTTTCGTTCTTTTTATTTTAAATTTTATTTTGTCGATATACAATGTGGGTGATTATTGTGGCTCATTACTGAAACCTCCCTCTTTCCTCCCTCTCCCCCATCCCACCCAAAAATGTCCTTTCTGTATGCTTGCCGTGTCAACTTCAAGGAATTGTAATCGTTATGTCTTCATCCCCCCCCCCGGGTTTGTGTGTGTGTGTGTGTGTGTGTGTGTGTGTGTGTGTGTGTGTGTGTGTGTGTGTGTATGAATTTATTTATTTTTAGCTCCCACCAATAAGTGAGAACATGTGGTATTTCTCTTTCTGTGCCTGACTTGTTTCACTTAATATAATTCTCTCTAGGTTCATCCATGTCATTGCAAATGGCAGTATTTCATTCGTTTTTATAGCTGAGGTGTATTCCATTCTGTAGATGTACCACATTTTCCGTATCCACTCATCTGATGATGGACATTTGGGCTGGTTCCAAACCTTGGCTATTGTAAAGAGTGCTGCGATGAACATTGGGGAACAGGTATACCTTCAACTTGATGATTTCCATTCCTCTGGGTATATTCCCAGCAGTGGGATAGCTGGGTCATATCGTAGATCTATCTGCAATTGTTTGAGGAACCTCCATACCATTTTCCATAGAGGCTGCACCATTTCGCAGTCCCACCAACAATGTATGATAGTTCCTTTTTCTCCGCAACCTCGCCAGCATTTATCGTTTAGAGTCTTTTGGATTTTAGCCATCCTAACTGGGGTGAGATGGTTTCTCAGTGTAGTTTTGATTTGCATTTCCCGGACGCTGAGTGATATTGAGCATTTTTTCATATGTCTGTTGGCCATTTGTATATCTTCCTTAGAGAAATGCCTACTTAGCTCTTTTGCCCATTTTTTAATTGGGTTGCTTGTTTTTTTCTTGTAAAGTTGTTTGAGTTCCTTGTGTATTCTGGATATTAATCCTTTGTTGGATGTATATTTTGCAAATATTTTCTCCCACTGTGTTGGTTGTCTTTTAACTCTGTTAATTGTTTCTTTTGCTGTGCAGAAGCTTTTTAGTTTGATATAATCCCATTTGTTTATTTTTCCTTTGGTTGCCCTTGCTTTTGGGGTCATATTCATAAAGTCTGTGTCCAGTCCTATTTCCTGAAGTGTTTCTCCTATGTTTTCTTTAAGAAGTTTTATTGTTTTAAGGTATATACTTAATTCTTTAATCCATTTTGAGTTGACTTTAGTGTATGGTGAAAGGTATGGGTCTAGTTTCATTCTCCTGCATATTGATATCCAGTTCTCCCATACCATTTGCTAAAGAAGCAGTCTCTTCCCCAGTGTATAGGCTTGGTGCCTTTGTCAGAGATCAGATGGCTGTAGGTGTGTGGGTTGATTTCTGGATTCTCTATTCTATTCCATTGATCATTGTGTCTGTTTTTATGCCAGTACCATACTGTTTTGTTTATTATAGCTTTCTAGTATAGTTTAAAGCCAGGTAGTGTTATGCCTCCAGCTTTATGTTTTTTGCTCAGCATTGCTTTGGCTATGCATGGTCTTTTGTTATTCCATATGAATGTCTCGATAGTTCTTTCCATTTCTGAGAAAAATGTCATTGGAATTTTGATGGGGATTGCATTGAATTTGTATGTCACTTTGGGTAGTATGGATATTTTGACTATGTTGATTCTTCCAATCCAAGAGCATGGGATATCTTTCCATCTTCTTGTATCCTCTCTAATTTCTCTCAGCAGTGGTTTGTAGTTCTCATTATAGAGATTTTTCACATCCTTGGTTAACTCAATTCCTAAGTATTTTATTTTTTTGGTGGCTATTGTAAATGGGCAGGCTTTCTTGATTTCTCGTTCTGCATGTTCACTATGAGAAAAGAAATGCTACTGATTTTTGTGTGTTGTTTTTGTATCTTGCTACTTTGCTGAAATCATTTATTAACTCCAAGAGTTTTTTTGTAGAGGCTTTAGGCTGTTTGATATATAGGATCATGTCATCTGCAAACAGGGACAATTTGACTTCATCTTTTCCAATCTGGATACCCTTTATTTCCTTCTCTTCTCTGATTGCTCTAGCTAGTACTTCCAACACTATGTTGAGTAGGAGTGGTGAGAGTGGGCATTCTTGTCTGGTTCCTATTCTTAAAGGAAAAGCTTTTAGCTTTTCCCTATTCAGGATGATATTGGCAGTGGATTTATCTTATATGGCTTTAATTATGTTGAGATACTTTCCTTCTATACCTAACTTATAGAGGCACTTTGTCATGAATGAATGTTGAATTTTATCAAATGCTTTTTCAGCATCTATAGAGATGATCATGTGGTCCTTGCGTTTGATTTTATTAATATGGTGTATCACATTTATTGATTTGCATATGTTGAACCAACCTTGCATCCCTGGGATGAATTCCACTTGATCGTGGTGAATAATTTTACATATGTGTTGCTGTATTCTGTTTGCTAGTATTTTAGTGAGGATTTTTGCATCTATATTCATCAAGGATATCGGCCTGTAGTTTTCGTTTTTGGTTATATCTTTACCTGGTTTTGGTATCAGGATGATGTTTCCTTCATAGAATGAGTTTGGGAGATTTGCGTCCGTTTCAATCTTTCGGAATAGTTTGTAAAGAATCGGTGTCAATTCCTCTTTGAATGTTTGGTAAAATTCTCCTGTGAATCCATCTGGTCCTGGGCTTTTCTTTGTTGAGAGCCTTCTGATAAGAGCTTCAATTTCCTTTACTGTTATTGGTCTGTTTAGATTTTCTGCGTCTTCATGGCTCAGATTTCGGAGCTTGTGTGTGTCCAGAAATTTATCCATTTCCTCCAGATTTTCAAATTTGTTGGTATATTGTTGTTTATAGTAGTCTTGAATGATTCCTTGTATTTCAGATGAATCAGTTGTAATATCACCTTTTTCATTTCTAATTTTTGTTATTTGAATCTTCTCTCTTCTTTTTTTTTGTTAGCCATGCTAATGGTTTGTCTATTTTATTTATCTTTTCAAAAAACCAACTATTTGATTCATTGATCTTTTGTATTGTTTTTTGGGTTTCAATTTCATTAAGTTCTGCTCTGATCTTAATGATTTCTTTCCATCGGCTAACTTTAGGTTTGTATTGTTCTTATTTTTCTAGTTCTTTAAGGTGAAGTGTTAAGTAGTTCACTTGCCAGCTTTCCATTCTTCTGAGGTGAACATGTAATGCAATAAATTTCCCCCTTAGTACTGCTTTTGCAGTATCCCACAGGTTTTGGTATGATGTATCATTATTTTCATTAGTTTCAATAAATTTTTTGATTTCTTGCTTGATTTGTTCTTGGACCCATATGTCATTAAGTCGAATGCCATTTAATTTCCATGTGTTTGTATAGTTTCCAGAATTTTGTTTGTTATTGATTTATAATTTTAATCCATTGTGGTCTGAGAAAATACATGGGATAATTCCAATTTTTTTGAATTTGTTGAGACTTGATTTGTGATCTAATATGTGATCTATCCTGGAGTATGATCCATGTGCTGATGCGAAGAATGAATATTCTGAGGTTGTTGAATGGAATGTTCTGTAGATATCTGCCAAGTCCAATTGTTCTAGAGCATTGTTTAGATCTTGTTTTTCTCTGCTGATTCTTTGCCTAGATGATCTGTCCAATATTGACAGTGGGGTGTTCAGGTCCCCTGCTATTATGGTATTAGTGTCTATGTCCTTCTTTAGGTCTAATAGAGTTTGTTTTATAAATCTGGCTGCTCCAACATTGGGTTCGTATATATTTATGATTGTTATGTCATCTTGAAGGATCAATCCTTTTATCATTACGTAGTTGCCCTCATTGTATCTTTTTATGGTTTTTAGTTTAAAGTCTATTTTGTCAGATATAAGAATAGCTACTCCAGCTCGTTTTTCTTTTCTGTTTGCATGGTAAATCTTTTTCTATCCTTTCACTCTTAGTTTATTTGAATTTTTATGGGTGAGGTTGGTCTCTTGAAGGCAGCATATAGTCGGATCCTCCTTTTTAATCCAGTCAGCCATTCTGTGTCTTTTGATTGGGGAATTTAATCCTTTTACATTAAGAGTTGTTATTGAAAGGTGTTGATTTATCCTCGCATTTTATTGATTGTTTGGTTGTCTTAGGTGTCTTTTGTTCCTTGCTTTCTGATTTACTGTTTGTTTTCTGTGTTTGTTGGTTCCTTAGGTTGTAGATAGCATTTTTGTTTTCTCCTGATGAATGCCATTTTTATTATAATAGTGGGTTTTGATTTTTCTTGGGTTTTTATGGCAGTGGTAGTTATTTTTCAGGCACCAAACTCAGTATTCTCTTGAGAATTTCTCGTAAGGGTGGTCGTGTGGTGGTGAACTCCCGCAGTTTTTGTTTGTCTGAGAAATATACTATTTGCCCCTCATTTCGGAAGGATAGCCTTGCAGGGTAGAGTATTCTTGGCTGGCAATCTTTGTCTTTTAGTATTTTGAATATATCATCCCATTCCTTTCTGGCTTTTAGGGTTTGTGATGAAAAGTCTGATGTTAGTCTGATTGGGGATCCCTTATATGTGATTTGATGCTTCTCCTTTGCAGCTTTTAAGATTCTCTCTTTGTCTCTGAGTTTTGCCAATTTGACTATAACATGTCTTGGAGAAAATCTTTTTGGGTTGAATACGTTTGGAGATCTTTGAGCTTCCTGGATCTGAAGATCTGTGATTTTTCCTATACCTGGGAAGTTTTCTGCCACTATTTTGTCGAATATGTTTTCAAGGCAATCTCCTTTTTCCTCCCCTTCTGGAATACCCATGTCTCGGATATTTGAGCGCTTAAGGTTGTCTGATATCTCTCTCAGATTTTCTTCAATGCCTTTGATCCTTTTTTCTTTTCTTTTTTTTGTCTGCTTGTGTTATTTCAAACAGCCCATCTTCAAGTTCAGAGGTTCTCTCTTCAACTTCTGCAAGCCTGCTGTTTAAACTCTCCATTGTGTTTTTTATTTCATTGAATAAATTCTTCAGTTCGGCAAGTTCTGCTACATTTTTTTTCAGGGCATTGATTTCCTTGTACATTTCCTCTTTCAGGTCCTGTATACTTTTCCTCATTTCATCATGATGTCTAGCTCAGTTTTCTTGTATCTCATTCAGTTTCCTTAGAATTATCATTCAAAATTCCTTGTCAGTCATTTCAAGGGCTTCTTGTTCTATAGGATCTAGAGCTTCAGAGTTATTACCCTTTGGTGGTGTACTTTCTTGATTTTTCATATTTCTGTTATCTTTTCTTTGATGTTTATTCATTGTGGCAGGGGGTTCCACAGTTTACAGGTTTGACACTATTGTCTGACTAAGATGTTGCTGGGGTTGCCAATTTGGTATGGGTACCTCAGTGACTGATCAATTGTCCACTAGTGCCTTGCGTGTGTGGTTGCCTCAGGTCTTGGGCCTCTCTGGGGAGCCACCTCTCTGGGGAGTCACCTCTCTGGTCAGCTTTGATTCGGCTGGGCTGCTGGGTCACGGAGTGTTACCGCAGAGTGTGTGGTCTCTGCTGAGCTTCTACCTCCTTTGCTGGACGTCTCCCTTTCTGCATGCACTGGGCCAGGCTTCTGGAATGTGTGGAGGCACTATAGAGCGTGTGGTCTCTGTGGAGCTTTCCCTTCCCCTGCTGGATGTTTGCCTGCTCCGTGCATGCTGGGCCGGGCTTGGGATGGAGCCGGGTGGTGGCGGTGAAGCCTACCAGCTGCTGGATCATGTGGTGGTGGCCCCCCCACAGGGTGTGTGGTCTCTGCGGAGCTTCTGCCTCCCCTGCTGGATGTCTCCCTGCTCTGCACGCACTGGGCCAAGCTGCTTGATCGCATGGCAGTGGTGTGGTCCCCGTGGTGTTCCCACCTCCCCTGCCAGACATCACCCTGCACCGTGCGCACTAGGCCGTGCTGGGAATGGAGCCGGCTGCCTGCGGTAAAGCCTACCTGCTGGATCATGCAGTGGTGGCCCCACAGGGTGTGTGGTTTCTGCAGAGCCTCTCCCTCCCCTGCCGGAAGTCTCCTCAGTCTGTGCACACTGGGCCGGGCTGGGAATGGAGCTGGGTGGTGGCGATGAAACCTATCTGCTGGATCGTGCAATGGTGGCCCTGCAGGGCATGTGGTCTCTGCAGAGCTTCAGCCTCCTCTGCTGGATGTCTCCCCATTCCGTATGCACTTGATGTTATGTTTTTATAGTTGTAAATCAGTTTATTTGTGGGAGAGAGTGATGCTAGGGACCGTCTATTCCACCATCTTTGTACCACTCCCGATTCTCTGACTTCTGAAGATCACCTTGATGACACTTGGGTGACTGTGTTTGGGTTTCGTCAAGCATCTGCTTCCTATATATTACAATTTGCACAATATGGGAATATCATATAACATGTGATGTCTAACATGGGAAATTGGATGCATATTCGTTATCAGTCTAAACTGCAGGCCCGGAAAGCCTTAAGCAAAGATGGGAGAATTATTGGCAAATCCATTATGACTGGTGTAAGACCATGTATTGATAAAGGTGTTATGGAAAACAGTGACAGATGTGCTTTATCATCTCCATCTCTAGTCTTTACACCACCAATCAGAACCTTAGGTACACCAACACAACCTGGAAGTACTCCTAGGATTTCTACCAAGAGACCTCTTACTACAGCATACAAAGCTTCTACTAGTGACTATCAGGTTATTTCTGACAGACAAATGCCAAAAAAGATAAAAGTCTTGTATCTAAAGCAATGGAGTACATGTTCAGCTGGTAGTATAATAAGAGCTAAGAACTACCAAGGAGGAGGTTGCTACACTAAAAGAGTTAGCACAGTACTGCTGGTTTCCTTCAGTTAGTTGTATAACCACTCTTGGCAGTATAGGATAGCTAGCTTATACTTCTTTTCGAAACCTTTTTCATTAAGGATACAGTGTATTTGTAGCTTGCACTTTAAAAGATGCTTGAGATGCTCAGTTGTCCTTTTGAAAGTTCAATGTATTATTGTGAATGTTGTATCTTTCTTTTATTTATATGTTTATTAGTTTAGCTCCCACTTACAAGAGAGAATATATGGCATTTCTCTTTCTGTGCCTGGCTTACTTTACTTAGTGTGATTTATCCATGCTGCTGTGAATGGCAATATTTCATTATTTTTTTTTATAGCAGAGTAATATTTCATTGTGTCTATATACCACATTTTCCTTATCCAGTCATCTGATGTTGGAAATTTAGGTTGGTTCCAACTCTTGGCTGTTGTAAATAGAGCTGTGATAAATATGGGGGTGCAGGTATCTCTTCAACATGATGCGTTCCATTCCTTTGAATGTATACCCAGCAGTGGAATTGCTGAATCCTATGGCAGTTCTATCCAAAGTTGTTTAAGGAATCTCCATACTGTTTTCTATGATGGCTGCACCAATTTACAGTCCCACCAACAGTATAGGAGGGTTCCCTTTTCTCCACATTCTCACCAGCATTTTGTTGTTCTCTGTCTTTTTGTTGACATCCAGTCTAACTGGGGTGAGATGATATCTCAGTGTGGTTTTGATTTGCGTTTCTCTGATGCTGAATGATATTGAGCATTTTCTCATGTGTCTGTTGACCATTTGCATATCTTCCTTTGAGAGATGCCTACTCAGTTCCTTTGCCCATTTTGTAATTGGCTATTCTTTTGCTGTTAAGTTGTTTGAGTTCCTTGTATATTTTGGATGTTAATCCTTTGTCAGATGAGTAGTTTGCAAATATTTTCTCCCATTCTGTAGGTTGTCTTTTTGCTGTTAATTGCTTCTTTTGCTGTGCAGAAGCTTTGTAGTTTTATATAACCCCATTTGTTTATTTTTCCTTTTGTTGCCTGTGCTTTGGGGGTCATATTCATGAAGTCTGTACCCACTCCTACTTCCTGGAGTGTTTTCCCTCTGTTTTCTTTTAGGAGTTTTATAGTTTCAGGTCTTATATTTAAGTCTTCAATCCATTTTGAGTTTATTTTGGTGTGTGGTGAGAGGTACAGCTCTAGTTTCATTCTTCTACACATATCCAGTTTTCTCAGCACCATTTATTGAAGAGGCAGTCTTTTCCCCAGTGTATGCTATTGTTTCTTTTGTCAAAGACCAATTGGCTGTAGGTTTGTGGGTTGATTTCTGGGTTCTCTGTTCTGTTTCATTGGTCTGAGTGTCTGTTTTTATGCCAGTACCATGATGTTTTGGTAACTATAGCTTTATAGCATAGTTTGAAACCAGGTAGTGTTATGCCTCCAGCTTTATTTATTTATTTATTTTTTGTGCAAGGATCTTTACATAAATGTTCACAGCAGCTTTATTTAACTAGCCAAACACTGGAAACACCCTAAATGTCTAACAATTCATAAGTGATTAAACAACATGTGGTACAGCCATGCAATGAAATACTACTCAGTAGTAATGAACAAACAACTTGAACGAATGTCAAAAGCATTATGCTAAGTGACAGAAGCCAGATACAAAAGTTTACATCCTGTACGAGCCCATTTAAATGACAATTTGGAAAAAGATAAAATTATGGGTATAGTAAACAGATACATGGTTGCCTGGGGCTGGGGTGGAAGAGCAGCTGACAACAGAAAGGCATGCAGGGACCTTTTGGGGTGATGGAAAAGTCTTATATCTTGATTGTTGTGGTTACATGACTATATACATTTATCAGGACTTATGGAATTGTATACTTAAAAAGAGTGAATTTTATTGTTTGTAAGTGATGCTTTAATTTTTAAAAAATAAAAAAAAACCTTAAACTGAAAAAGAAAGTTGGAGGCCAGACTTTAGTACATTATAGAAAATTAAAGGGATGTAATAACCAAAAGCACTGCATGAATCATTACTGTATTCAGAATAAAATGTACAGAAATAGCCAGAAAAAAGACTGGGAGGGAAAGGAAATGGGGAGAAGTAGGTCAAAGGGTACAAAGTTGGCATTATGTAAAATGAATAAGTCTAGAGATCTCATGTACAGCATGAGGGCTATAGTTAATAACATTGTATCATATACTAAAAATTTGCTACCAGAGTAGATTTGAGGTGCTCTAACCACAAAAAGAAAGGTAAATATGGAAGGTGATAGAGAAGTTAATTTGCTTGACTGTAGAAATCATTTCACTATATATATATGTATATCCAAATATCAGGTTAAACCTTAATATATATATACAATAAAAAACACATATTGAGGGCAACTGGAAAACCTTAAATTTGCCCTGCATATTAGATGATCACCCTCTCAATAAATCTGGAGGTTTCTAGAACTGCAAACACAGTAAGGAAAGAGGGGTAGGTGCTATCTTGCCTTCCTGCTGTTTCCTATGCTGCCTCTTGTTTAGCCATTTTCCTCTATAAATTGAAATATTTTCTCACTAAGATATATATGAGGGTACTTCAAAAAGTTCATGGAAAAATAAAATTAAAAGATAATACAAATCTTGCCATAAACATTTTGACGTACCCGCATATTATTAGTGTATTTAGTTTTTGTAAGTACTTAAAATGTAATTTAGAACATTAAAAGAAAGTATTTAAAACAGAAAAAGGAGATTTTTCACAACATGAAAGAATTGGGAGTTTATTGCAAAAAGAAAAAAACAATAACAACAGAAAAACAGATCATGAGTGTCTGAAGATAGGGGCTCATGAGTAGAAAAAAGAAAAATAATAAATATAGAGCCATAAGAAACTATCTTCAATGCCTCCATCTTCACCCTGAAAGCATTGCTCTCCTAGAGACTTGACCAGGAGATTTTAAGATTTAAACCACCTATTTCTTTACCAGTTAATAAACAATTTTCTAATAATGGTAGTTATTTTACAGATTGGCAAATATTGGAGGCTAAAATTGGGTTACTGAAAGTTGGAGATGTTGCCTTGGTGCACAGGCAGAAAGTAGGTACCTGTACAGAAGGCTGTGACCTTCATTTGGACTGTTGTTTAG
This sequence comes from Cynocephalus volans, assembly GCF_027409185.1. Lineage (NCBI taxonomy): Eukaryota > Metazoa > Chordata > Mammalia > Dermoptera > Cynocephalidae > Cynocephalus > Cynocephalus volans. The sequence goes on from NC_084463.1 coordinate 155,385,008, forward strand.
CATTTTCTGCCTGTATAGCAATATCTCTGAAATGATGTTTCAGTATACTTTTGTTACCGAACTGAGAGGGGTTCACCATCCACTACCCAAATATCTAAGAAATCTCTCAGTTCAAAGTTTGCAGTGTTAAAAATTAGCATTTGTGTGAATGTCATTCAAAGGAGCCTATGGTAGCCAAAGGAGCTTTTAAGACCCTAGACTCCCTGACAGCTTAGAGTCACAAGCACTTTTATAGAGCAGAATCATGAGCGGAGGTCCTGGGAGTAGTGTGTGAATCTAATTGGTTGGCTGTGAGATAAGCATAATTATTTCTGGCATCTTGACTGATATTTTTCATGGTGCCTTAGGGTCCAGGGGGTGTGTGCTATAAAGCAGGTTTGTAGTGTGTTATCTGCAAAGACAACTCAAGATTGGCATTGTAGATGTTATCTTAAGCCATAAGGCATTTTTTCAAGGAACAAACATTCTTCAAATCAAGTCTTCAAATCACGTCTTCATTCTGACCTCCAGATTGATCTTATCCTTAGGAAGTTTGTTTAATCAACTCTACTCTTATTATTGTTATTCCTAGGAATCCAACCCATCCTGCTTGGTCAAGCAGTTTTTCTTTAGCTACTCCCTTTCTCCCCTGAGACTAGGGTCAGGGGAACAGCTCGGAGAGATAGAAGTTCATCCTCTTATTTCACTTTTATTCTAATACACATAAAATTCAAAAAGCATAATTATTAAAGTTAAACTAAATCTGTATCTAAACTACAGATGGAATGTAAACATTTGGTACTAAGTAGAAAAAATGCTAATTATACTTTTTTCTATTTATTGTTCCATCTCTTATTGTCCACCAGATTGGCCAAGTTCTGGGGATACAAAAATACATGGAAATGGTTCCTACCCTTGAAGAGCTCATAATTTAGTGGCCTTTTAGAAACTTTAGAACAGACTGTAAATGTAATAATAAAATTCAGACAATACCAAGGACAGTCAGATGCATTTATCTAGTCATTTCTAATTTCTGTAAGCTTCTGCTTTCCATGTTCTATTAAAATAGTACATAGTTGCTGAACCCTAGTTACTGGTGATCTAGAAAAAAAACCAATATATTTGAACCAAATATTCATTTAGGCACCTTTTTGTAGTGAGATTTTGATTTCTCATTTTAAGTTGGTATCTTCTGTTTTGAAGAAAGGAATCTAAGTGTACATAAAGTGTCTTCAGGTTTTGCTACTCAAAATGTAGTCTACAAACCTGTATCATCGGTATTACCCAAGAATTTGTTAGAAATGCAGAATTTCAGCTCCCACTCCAGACCTTCTGAATTAGAATCTGCATTTTAACAAGATGATCAGTTGATGTGAATGCATCTTCATGTTTGGGAAGCAAGCACTCTTACTGAGCATCAACACAGCATGAACTCTAAAGACAAAATCCTTTAGACCAGTGATTCTCACTCATGTCACCTCTCCCAGGGTGAGGGAGAGGCAAAGGAAGACTCAGAGCCCATTTCTCCAGACCAGTGAGAGGCCCAGAAGGGGTTAATCCCAGGAACAGTTTCTTCAAGTGAGAAGAATTCCTAGGAGTAACTCCGGATAAGGTTTTCTCTCCATTTTTATTCTGCAGGCAAGAAAGTTACAGAAAAGGACCATAGGTGGTTACAGAAAGAACAATGAGATACTCATCACGGTAACACTCAGTTCCCTAAGAATCTCAAAGAAACAACTGAAGGCGAGATGAGGAACAACCCTCAACTATAACCTTGAAGTTTTTTTTAGCTCACATACTTTCCCATCATTAGGTTTGGCTGCACCAAGGACGACTGCCCTTAGAGCCAGCATTTTTGCTGTTACAATTTTTTTTATCTACAACAGAGACTTTAGTCCTGGGAAAGTTTTCTGCTTTTCCCAAGCTTAGCATTTCTATGTGTTAGGCCCTGTGAAATACATTTGCTCTATTTTTGTTGGTATCCTCCACATATCCCCCTTATTTATTTAATTTTTAAAAAGGCAAAAGCTATAGATCAGTGTTTCACAGTTAAGACAAAAACATACTGTTAAAGCAAAGTTAGTATCATTTTAGCATGGCAAGTCTTTTTAATTTATCCCAGGTGGGGACTGATGATGGCATTGTCTCTCAGGGCTGTCACATCGGCATCATCCCTGGTGGTGTGAATTGGGGTGTTATTGCCAGTTGTTGAAACTCTGGAATGGGGTTCTGTTCCATGTAATAATCTTTGTACATCTTCCCACGAGGTAGAGGAAATAAAAGGAACAGAAGTTATGGACATGGAGCGATATCCTGCATCACAATTAAGTTGATTTTGAGTCAAGAGAGTTTGTTGGTGTTCACCCATCCAGGACACTGCTGCTTCCAAAGCATTTAATCTTTGTAAAATTTCTTGATCAATTACAAATCCTTTGGTTAGGAACAGGATGTCTTCTCATCCAAGTCATGAGCACCCCCTTCAAAGCTGTGAAACTTTAGAGAACTGCTTTTGTAGACAAGATATTATTTCCCCCTTTACGATCAAAGCATTCCTCATAAAAGCACTGATGATCAATTTTCTGACTGAAAAGGTTTCACTTTTCTTTGTATTGGTCCCTTGGCACTGGGAAGGCTCATTCCCAGGTTGTCATGTACCACGTCAGGGTAAAAGGTGAAACAGCAGTTAGGCCAAATTAGGGCGACATGAAGAGGGGTCAGGAACTTAGAAGAGACATGTATTTTTTAACCAATCTTTCCAATTTACCTAGTTATAAAGAGAGAGCAAATTCTTATTACATTTATTTAAATAACCATATTGCCATACAAATCAGAAGGATACTCACAAACAGTTTTCAAGTTTTGGAGGAATCAAAGAGAAATTTTTTTTAAAATTCCGTCTTTGTTTATAAAGTACATTTTACCCAATTGCTGTGAGTTATAGATAGCTGAGAGACAAAGTTTTTTAAATCTGGAAAACAAAACATTTAAGTAAAGAAACAACAATGAAAGTCACAAAACATTTTTATCAGTTATTTAACTTCATGTAATTAATTTTTGCTTTGCTTGGTCTTAATTAGTAGTTTTATAAACTCATTAGATTTTTTTATTAGAGTTTTGAAAAACTTTTATTCTGTCCATTGATCTTATATTTGAAACTTGTGTTCAAGGGTACTTGTCAGAGTCTTTTCCATGAATCTGATTGCAGATGCCAGCAGATGCCTTTAGAGAAATATCAAAACTTTTGCAATTTTATTAAGAATTTGATCTATACTTAAGAAGACCTTGTTCTAACATAGGGGAAATACAGTTCTGTTTCAAACTCTTTTTAAATCTCAAAGTTCAATTTTTAGAAAGACAACTAATTCCCTTTAAATTATAGCCAACTTAATCACACACAAAATTCTTTCATAAATTTACCTTCCACATAACAGTATTTCGACTTAGACTTTTGACGACAAGCTTTAGGACTTTTCATTTTGTCCTATACTTCCTACTTTTTGAATAGCCAGTTATTTTACTCCAGGACAAAAATACGTTGTACTAGATGCTTTCTCACATAAAAATATTTTCTTTCCTTTATCCTTTATAACCACAACTACATCTTTACATCCATAGCTTTTTTTACATCTCTTATTTTACATACTGATTTCTTTCTCATCAACAATACTAAATTAGCCTTATTTGCCTAAAAATTTCATAATCAGAGATCACTTTGTTATAGGGTGGGTTCATAAATTAAAAGCCTCTGGCAAAGACATATATAATACTGTTTGATTAGTAAACCAAACATGAACTAACAACAAGGCATGTGCAGGGCTTTGGCAGAAACCCAGCAGACATCACTTTTATAGCTTTTAGTCCTTAAACAAAAATTAAACAAGTACCAAACATATCACAAAATGTGGTGACCTAAAGGCAAATTTAGGCAGAAGGTTTAAATCAAATTTTGGAAACATTTATTTTATCAAAAGTTTAGAAAATTAAAGTCACATGAACTTGAAAATTATAATTATTTATTTAATGAACGTGCATTAACTTTAAGCCAATTTGGTACCATGTAGGCAATACAAACACATATAGACATGAACACATGAACATGTAGACATAACATACATTTATGTACATATATATGTAAATATAAGCTGACAGATAAAATAGAAAACTCACTAGTATAAAAGGACAGTTAGATATGCATTTTCTTTTCCTTAAAAATGTCTAAATTTATCTGTGAGGCTACACCCTGTTTTAGAGAAAATAAGGTAACAAAACAGTTTGATTTTAGTTTAGTTTTCTGTTTTTCAAATGGGTTACAGAGTTAAAGGCTGAGCAAAAGAGCAGAGATAGATAAGGCCATAGACTTTTGGGGTTTCAAGAGAAAGGCAGAAGACCCAAAAGGAGTTCCAGTTGGCACACCATGGCTGTGTTTCTCAGGAAGACTCAGAGTCTCTGGCGAAGAAGAGAAGCACATGCAGTTAAGAAAAGTAAACATGCTTAAACAAAATTAATGTTGCAAAGAAATATTACCTTCTTTTACTTTAGTTTGTCCAGTTTAAAGTTCTTTCAGTCACTGGCAAAGATTAAGTTTTATTCTTTTTCAGTGATATAATCATGACTTTGTTTTTTGTTAAGGTCTAGAATAGGTCTCAGAGCGACTTGACATAGATTGCAAACTGTTAGGTGGGAAGCCTTGATGAGACCCATTGCATTTTTTAACCAGTGACCAATTCATTTCCAAATTTTTATGTCAAGTCTTCTTTCCTTGTGGTACCAAGGACATTGTTGTCTAATAACCACTAACAGTTTCACAAGTTGCCTTTTAGTCACTTTACAGCTAGCTGCTTTAAGGAGACATTGGAGTTATAATTTATGTCGATTCTCCTCTTTAGATAAAGGACTTCTTATATTTTGAAAGTGAAAGAAAAACAAAACCTTCAGGCTGAAAAGACCTAACTTAACCTGCGGCAGGTGTGCAATGCTAATTGAGAGCCACCTATGATTCCCTTACAGGGATGTGTTTTCCTTACTGGGATGCATAAATATATATGTATATGTCAGACATCCTTTAGTTTCCAAGTCTTGGCAGGTCAGTCTCTGATCGGTGGAGTCATAAATGCCTCACACAGGGCACCATTTGTCACTTCTCTCGGGGTGATGGAGATGCAAAGGATTATTTAAAACTCATTTTAAGTAATGAGGCCCAGAAGGGGCCCAGTGGGAGGCCCAGAAGGGGTTAATCCCAGGAACAGTTTCTTCAAGCAAGAAGAATTCCTAGGAGTAACCCCAAGTTAGGTTTTCTCTCCATTTTTATTCTGCAGGCAAGAAAGTTACAGAAAAGGAATATAGGTGGTTACAAAAAGAACAGTGAGATATTCGTTATGGCAACACTCAGGTCCCTTAGAAACTCAAAGAAACAACTGAAGGTGAGATGAGGAACATCCCGCAACCATCAACTTTGAAGCCTTTAGTTCACATACTTTTCCATCATTAGGTTTGGCTGCACCAAGGACGACTGCCCTTAGAGCCAGCATTTTTGCTGTGTTACAATTTTTTTTTTTTAATCTACAACAGAGACTGTAGTCCTGGGAAAGTTTTCTGCTTTTCCCAAGCTTAGCATTTCTATGGGTTAGGCCCTGTGAAATACATTTGCTTTATTAATATTAGTTGGTATCCTCCACAACTAAAAGTGTGGTCTCTGGATGGAAAATATCAGCATCACCTGGGAACTTATTAGAACTGTACATTCCCAGGTCCCATCCCAATCTTACTGAATCAGGAACTGGGTGGGGCTCAGCCGTCTGTGTATCAATAAGCTCTTCAGGTGATTCTGATGTCTGCTGAGTTTGAGAGCCACTGTTTAGAGGCTGGTTGGTGGAATAAAGTGAAGGTAGGTGAGATCAGTATTTCAATTCCTATGTTCTCAGGGCTTTGCCTTCTGAGATGCCCAGAATAATTAAACTCTCTTATGGTTATTTCTTTAGTGTTCATATAATGCAGATAGGAATAACAGGTTAATATGGAGTTTTAATAAAGCAAACCTTAGTGCATTAAAAATAACTCTATATTTGATGATACAGACTCTAAATAAGTCAAGAAGAGCCTTCTATTGATCTTTGAATCACCTCTCAAAGACTTGCCTCTTATAGTTGAACAGTCATCATTAAAAGTTGTGTGTGAGTTTCAGAGGGACTCTTGTAGGCTTGTGGTTCCATGGAAAAAACTCAACTAGCACATTTTGCTTTCTGTTTGCTCTCATTCTTTGATAGTTGAATAAAAAGTGTTAAGTTTTAGAAAATGAACTGATAATATATTAGTTGCATATGTATGCTGTCCATAGTGGTAGTTAATTATTCACTCCTGAGTGTGGCTTTGGCTATTTTAGCATAAGGCTGCCTACTCCTCCAAGCTTCCTGTTTCCTGATTGTAATTTGGTCTCCAATCAGGGCAAATGAAGAGTTTTCTTTGGTTAAGAGGGCTGTTTCTCCTCCTTTCCTTGATGTAGACTTGTGCTGGGGATTGGTCGGGTATTACACATGGTTTGGAGAACGGGACTTTTTAATAAGTGATGAAAGTGGCTTTTGGATTTTTTACAGTTTTGGTCTGGTTGAATCTTAGTAATAGCTAAGGATACATGGGGTGTGTGTCTCTTTCAGATACATGATCTTGGGATGTCATGTTTCTCCTCTTGAATACTAACACTGAATCTGGATTGCCCTAATTTGAGAGCTTTTTTCTTGTTCCAACTCCCCTTATCTTTTGACCCTTTTCAGACCGTATCATGTTCTTGGAGCTCAAATAATTTGATTGAATATAAGGAGTTTGGAATGACTTGGAAAGCAGAAGAGGCTTTCATGGGGTTTGGAAAGAACTCAGGGCTCTGCAGAGTGTGACATACAGGAAGGAAGCCTTATTACAGGCTTAGCTGTTTATTACCTTACCTTTCATAGTTCCATTGTATTTGAGAGGGAGTGGTCAGCTCCCCCTAACTGACGCAACTGTCTAAATTTTTTCAGTATTTTCCCTATTTTAGCCCTGAAAATTTCCTGTCCTGAGTAAACTGGGATGGTTGGCCACCCTAAGTATCAACTTGGGCTGTCAGTTTCTCGATGTTGAAATTTCAGAGTTGTAATAAAAGGTTGTGTTCTTCTCAAGTAAACTGGTCAATAAGATGACCCCTGCCATGTGAGCACTTGTAAGGATCATAGTGTATTTATTATGATTTTTTTCTTTCTTTTCTTAGGAACCACTTAAAAATAGACAAGTATAAGGAGTCATTTTAATATCCACTAACCCACTTTCCAGCTTTTCTAAATCTATAATAATTTTCTACATTTACTTAAATTTTCTTCTCTTTTAAACATTTATTTGTACATATTTGTGGGCTACAGAGTGTTGTTTCAATACATGCATATGCTGCACAATGATTCATTTAGGGACTTAGGGTAGGTTGCATAGTTTTGTATCCATTAGTCCACCATTTTGTCTCTGCCCCACTCCCCACCTCGGCTAATTAGTATTCTACTTTCTGCTTCTATGGGAACCACTTTTTTTTTCTTCTATATTCCACATGAGTCAAATCATGTGGTATTTGTCTTTTTGTGTCTCACTTACTACATTTAACGTAATGGTTTCAAGTTCCATTCATGTTGCTGTAAATGATAGGATCTATATAGCTGAATGGTATTCCATTGTGTATATATACCAAAGTTTTTTACCCATTTATCTGTTAATGGATGTTTAGGTTGATTCTGTCTCTTGGCTGTTGTGAATAGTGCTGTGATGAACATGGGAATACAGGTGTGTTTTTGATCTATTGATTTCATTTCCTTTGGTTATATACCAAGTAGTGACATAGTTCGGTCATGGGATGGATCTATTTTTAGTTCTCTGAGGAAGCTCCATATTGTTTTCTACAATGGCTGTACTGATTTACACTTCCACCAGCAATGTTAGAAGAGTTCCTTTTTCTCCACATTGTTGCTAACATTTGTTATTTTCTGTCACATTGATAATAGCCATTTAACTGGAGTGAGATGACATCTCATTGTGGTTTTAAGTTGCATTTCTCTGATTAAGGATGTTGAGCATTTTTTGGTGTGCCTGTTGTATGTCTTCTTTTGAGAAATGTCTGTTCAGGTCTTTTGCCCATTTTTAAATTGGGTTATTTGGTTTTTTTTGCTGTTGAGTCATTTAAGTTCCTTATATGTTCTAGATATTAGCCTCTTGTCTGATGTGTGGTTGGCACTTTATCCCATTCTGTAGGTTATCTCTTTATTTTGTTGACAGTGTTCCTTGCTGTGAAGAAGATTTTCAATTTGATAATAGTACCATTTGTGTATTTCTGCTATAGTCACCTGGGCCTTTGTAGTCTCGCTCAAAAAATCTCTGTCCACTCTCATTTCATGTAGCATTTCCCTTGTGTCTTCTTCTAGTAGTTTCATAGTTTTGAGTCTTAAATTTAGGTCTTTGATCCATTTCGAGTTGATTTTTATGCATGGTGAGAGATAGGGGGCTAGTTTCAATCCTCTGCATGTGGATATCCAGTTTTGTCAGCACTGTTTGGACAGGCTGTCCTTTCCCCATTGTATATTTTTGGCTCTCCTGTCAAAAATCAGTTGGCTCTAAGTTCCTGGGATTATTTCAGGGCTCACTATTTTATTCCATTGGTCAATTTGTATGTTTTTATTGCCAGTATCATACTGTTTGGGTTACTATAGCTTTATAGTATATTTTGAAATCAGGTAGTGTGATGCCTCCTGCTTTGTTATTTTTGTTCAAGATTGCTTTGGCCATTTGGGGTCTTTTTGGTTTCATACAAATTTTAAGATTTTTTTTTCTATTTCTGTGCAAAGTATTATCGGTATTTTGATAGGGATTGTGTTGAATCTGTAGATCACTTTGGGTAGTGTAGACATTTTGATAATACTAGTTTTTTCAATCTTTTCATTTATTTGTGTCTTTTTAAATTTCTTTCATCAATGTTTTATAGTTTTCATTGTAGAGGTCTTTCATCTCCTTGTTTAAATTTACTCCTAGGTATTTAATTTTTTTGGAAGCTATTGCTAATGGGATTACTTCCTTGATTACTTCTTTGGCTATTTCATTATCGGTGTATAGGAAGGCTATTAATTTGTATGTGTTGATTTTATATCCTGCCACTTTACGGAATCCATTTATTAGTACTGGTAATTTTTTGGTGGAGTCTTTAAGGTTTTCTGTATATAGGATCATGTCATCTGGAAATAGGGATTGTTTGACTTCCTCCTTTCTGATTTGCATACCCCTTTGTTTCTTTCTCTTGCCTTATTGCACAGGCTAGAACTTCCAGTACTATGTAGAATAAGAGTGGGGAAAGTGGGCGTCCTTGTCTTGTTCTAGATCTTAGAGGAAAAGCCTCCAAATTTTGTCCATTCAGCATGATATTAGCTGTGTATTTGTGATGTATTGCCTTTATTGTGTTGACGTACATTCCTTCTATACATATTTGTTGAGTTTTTTTTTTTTATCATGGAGGAGTGTCAGATTTTATCAAATGCTTTTTCTGCATCTATTGAAATGATCATATATATATATATATATTTTTTTTACTTCATTCTGTCAATGTGATGTGTCATGTTTGTAGGTTTGCATATGTTGAACCACCCTTACATCCCTGGGATGAATCCCACTTAATCATGGTGTATGAACTTTTTAATGGATTGTGGGTTCTGTTTGTGAGTATTCTATTGAGGATCTTAGCTTCTGTCTTCATTAGGAATATTGGTATTTATTTTTCTTCGTTGTTGTTATATTTTTTTTCTGGTTTTGATATGAGGGTAATGCTGGCCTCATAAAATAAGTTTGGAAGTATTTCCTTCTCTTCAGTTCCTTGGAAGAGTTTGAGAAGAATTGGTGTTCTTTAAATATTTGGTAGAATTTGGCAGTGAAGCCATCTGGTCCTGGGGTTTTCTTTGTTGGAAGACTTGTTATTACTACTTCAATTTCATTACTCATTCTTGGCCTGTTTAGGTTTTCTGGTTCTTCATGATTGAACTTTGGCAAGTTGTATGTGTCCAGGATTTATCCATTTCTTCTAGGTTTTCCAGTTTGTTTGCTTATAGTTGTTTGTAGTAGTCTCTTATGGTCCTTTGTATATCTGTGGTATCAGTTGTAATATCCCTTTCTCATTTCTGATTTTATTTACTTGAATCTTTTTTTATTAGTGTAGCTAAAGGTTTATCAATTACATTTATCTTTCTGAAAAACCATTCTCCGTAGGTAAGCAATACTCCAGCTACAACTGTGTTTCTCAAAAAGAGGTGTAAACACACACTTTCTTGAATGAGTCACACAGATTTTTTCTCTTTCAGCTAGCAAGTGTTGGTTGCCTTTTATGGACAAGAATTGTGTGAGATTTTACCTCATCTGTTCTTTTAGGAAATAGCCATTTCACATTCACAGATGCTGTTTCTTGTTTAGTGAGAGTGTGACCATTCTTCGAGAGTTTAAAATACCTATAATTTTCTATGCAAATCCCTTTCAGTTTCCTGAGATACTTGAGATGAACATCTGTTTAAAACCTTTCTTTGTCCCCGTAGACTATTCAGGAAATTCTTCTGCTTAAAAATCAAGTACATCTCAAGAAACTCTACCATCCAATCTGAAGTGCCTCTGTTGTGTGTTATCTGCAAGTAGGTGTGGTATACCAGACTCCTGTCCTGGCCCCCAGCCCAATCTTTGTCTTCCAGATAAGAAACCCAAACCTGAAACATTAAATGACACAATTTGGGCAGGGGGCAGTTGGGGCAGCGGGGAGATCAAACCCTAATGGGAACATCAATCTCTCGATCCTTGTCCCTATATTTTTCAAACATTATTACAACTGTTTCCTAGACTATAAGAATATCAGGAAGACTGAAAAATGGAATGATGATTTTTTTTTTTTTTTTTTTGATGCAAGTGTCAGGGTCACTGAAAACCTGATAGATCTTAGCCAAGTAAATCAGGTTATTTTTGTTTTAAACTTGAGCCCACATTTGAGATTCCTGAATGCAATAAGCAAGAAAATAAGGTCTGAAAGATGCCAAACTTAGCAGGGAATCGAGATTAGCATGCACAATGTGGGGCTGAAGCTGTGGGGAGAGAGATGGAACAGATTAGAACAGGATCCATGGGTTAGATTCAATCTTTTTTTGTACCTTATTTATTGACTTTTTTTTTTTTTCTTGAGAAAGTCTAAGACAGTCTTTAGATTAATAAGCACTTTGATCAGGCCTTAGCAAAACTCTGATGTTCTTGGCAGGACTTTCTTTGTGCAATTTTTCCATTGGGTTTTTCTGGTTAAAATTTTGAACTGAAATTTTTTCCCCTCAGTAATTACAGAAGAGACAATCTGCATTAATACTCTTCCCACAGATAATAATAATTATAATAGCAGCTAGCATTTATTGATCACTCACCAGATACCTGCACTGTTCCAAGCACTTTTCTTGTATTGAATGTGGTTGGTTTGTTCCTCATGACAACACAACAAAGTAGATGATATTATGCCAATTTTCAGGTGACCACATCGAGATGCAGAGAAATTAAGTTACGTGCCCAAGATCACTTGCTGGTAGGTGGTGGAATTAGGAAGTAAACCCAGAAGTTTGGTTTCTAAGCCCATGCTTCTTAGCCCTAGAAAGACTGCCTGTGCTATTCTGGAAAAATAAGCAGAAATCAATACATCTACTGGTAACAGGAATTTGGCCCCTAAATTCGGACTCCTAACCACTAGGATCTGAATAGATTGTAAGCTCCATGTGACATTTCTCTATCTTCTCTCAATTTAGTCTTTTAAATGAAGTTGGAAGTAGAGATGATAAAAATGGCAATGTTATCAAATGGGAAATAAGGGTGAGTAGACACATCGTGAATGAAGACATGGAAGTTGCTTCTGCAACATGGCCATGGTAAGAACACTCAGAGCCAGCATCTTATGATTTTTTCCAGACATGTCCTAGATAAGAGCCAATACAATTGTCTGGGAAATGGCATGTATTTGTATTATAGTGCGTTGTGTGGGGTTTAATGATATTATAGTGCTGGAGTGGGGTTTAATGATATTTCAGTTCTCATCCATTTTAAAGAAACTAGTATGCAATTTTAAATAAAATGCCATGTTGCCTTCTTTTTGAAAAAGGGCTACTGCTGCTATTAACTTTATGAAGTCTTATTTATACATAAAGTTTGTTCTATTACATGGCTGTTTCTGATTATTAAAGGGCTGACTCCTGTGTCATTTTAAGCTTCAATGCTCACTATACAGAGGTTTTTAAGGGTAAAATTATTGACTCTCCTCAGTTGCTGATTCATGCCCTTCGTCCTCGCTGGATCTGGTAATAGTGCATAGTCACTTATTAATTCCACAAACATGTCCTCATGGGCTTCGCCTTTTAGTAGGAGGAGAAAGTGTGAACACAACAAACAGTGTATTCTATAGTATTTAGGAAAGAGAAAATTGGGAATATTCATTTGAGTGTTGAGATTCTAAATCCGGTATCAGGGAATGCCTAGTGAAAAGGTGATGATTGAGGAAAGACCTGACAGAAGTGGGGGAATGAGTCATGCAGATCCTGGAGGGAAAGTTATTCAAGACTATGGAGGACATTGTGCTTAGTGAAATAAGCCAGGCACAAAAGACAATACCACAAAATTTCCCTCATATGTGGAATCTAAAAAAGTTGAACTCATAGAAGTAGTGAGTAGAATAGTGGTTACCAGAGGGGAGTGAGAAGGAGGTGGATTATTAAAAAGAAAAGTGGATCAAAGGGTACAAAGTTTTAGGTAGACAGGAGCAACAAGCTTTAGTGATCTATTGGCCTGAATGGCGACTATACTAAGTAATAATGCATCGTATATTTCAAAGTTGCTTAAAGAGTAGATTTTAAATGTTTTTACTACAAAAAAAGTGTGTGAGGTGATGGGTTTGTTAATTCACCTGATTTAATCATCCCAAATTGCAAACATATGTCAAAACATCAAATTGTACTCTATAAATACATAAATTATTTGTCCATTAAAAAGAAAAATTCTGGCTTTTCAAGATGGCGGCGGCTGCGGCGGCTGGCGCGGAGTAGCTGAGGTGGAAAAGGCGGCCACTGGGACTCAGGCAGCTGGAAAACTTGTGGTCCTTCCTCTCGCCATCTCTTAAGGGAGGACTGCTGCTGCTGACCGGTCGTGGGGGGTGACCGCCACTTGGCCCCCGGCAGGAGAGGCTGCCTCATTTACAGACAACAGCTTTAAAGTGTGGAGCAGGAAAAGAACTGTTTCTTAGCTGCAAAAGTGAGTCTCGAAACAGGGAACACGGCGCCAGGGCTGCTGTGGATGCAGCCAGGATCCCGGAGGCCGGGGCCGTGCTGAAGGCGGCCAGCTGCCATATTCAGGATTCGAGGTTTCAGGCCGGCATTAAAGAAGATTCCTGGGAGCGCCCGAGCCGCGCCGCGACTGAACAGCCCGAGGCGGCAGCAGCCGAGAACTGGGAAAGGCGGCAAACCAGAGACAGAGAGCGAGCACCCGACCTGGCACAGCACTGTGAGTGATCCCTGGCACAGCTCTGTTCGGGGGGTGGATGCCCAAGCGGCCCCCGCCTGCACCACCAGCCCACTCACCGCCCGGTGCTGCCTCCATTTTCCCAGGTGCGGGCAGCTCCGCCCTGCTCGGCCATCACTGAGCCCTCCCACTTGCTGGACTGGCGCCAGGCTTTCCGGAGCTTGCGGACCGGCCTTGGCTCCCACTCCCTCCGCGGTTCTCTGGCGGGGCTGGTGGCGGAGGGCGTCCCGGGCCAGTTTCGGGAGGGCAAGGAAGTACGGGCGGGCCGACTGTCACTCCACCATACCCTGGACTCCGGCCCCAGGTAAACTCCCTGTTACTGGGAGGCAGATACCATCTGTGCAGCCACCAGTTTGGAAAAAAGCCTAACGAATTTCTGGTTGGGAATAGTGTGGTAGGAAAGTTCCCAGGTCCGCTTGAACCTGCCGGAGACCAGGCTGCAGGTGGGCGCTAGACTCGGTTTATACTGGGGGGATACAAAGGTGAACAAGACCCGAGAAAGATCTACATAGTGCCACAAAGGCACCCAGAGAGACCGGTCGTCTGTGCCCAGCAGAAACCTGGTAGACTTCCTGGGCGAGGCGGTACCGAGCAGGGTCTTGAAGGCCCAGCTGTTAGACGAGGGGTGCAGAAGACATGCCCCAGCCCAGCACAGTGCGCACAGAGTGGGGAGACGTGCGGCCAGGGAGGCGGAGACTCGACAAAAACCACACACCCGGTGGGGTCGCTACTGTACGATCTAACAGCCTGGGCCAGAGCACACGGAACAGGGAGAAGTCCTGCACAGGAAGTGAAAGCTCAACAGAGATCACACACCCTGTGGTACGTGACCCACCAGCCCAGCAGAGTCCAAGCTGACCAGAAAGGTGGCTCCCCGGAGAAGCCCAAGACCCGAGGCAACCACACACACAAGGCACTAGAGGCCAACTGAGCAGTCACGGAGGGAGCCATACGAAATTGGCAACCACAGCAACATCCTAGTTAGTCATTAGTCTCAAACCGGTGGACTGTGAAACCCCCGGCCACAATGAATAAACACCAAAAAAAAGACACCAGAAATACAAAAAATCAAGAAAGTAAACCACCAAAAGTTAATAAATCTCAAACTCTAGAGCCTATAGAACAAGAAGCCCTTGAAATAACTGACAAGGAATTTCGAGTGATAATTCTAAAGAAACTGAATGAGATACAAGAAAACTCAGCTAGACATCATGATGAAATGAGGAAAAGTATACAGGATCTGAAAGAGGAAATGTACAAGGAAATCAATGTCCTGAAAAAAAATGTAGCAGAACTTGCTGAACTGAAGAAGTTATTCAACGAAATAAAAAACACAACGGAGAGTTTAACCAGCAGGCTTGTCGAAGTTGAAGAGAGAACCTCTGAACTTGAAGATGGGCTGTTTGAAATAACACAAGCAGACAAAAAGAAAGAAAAAAGAATCAAGGACATTGAAGAAAATCTGAGAGAGATATCAGACAACCTCAAGCGCTCAAATATCCTAGTCATGGGTATTCCAGAAGGGGAGGAAAATGGAGATTCCATTGAAAACATATTCAACAAAATAGTGGCAGAAAACTTCCCAGGTACAGGAAAAATCACAGATCTTCAGATGCAGGAAGCTCAACGATCTCCAAACGTATTCAACCCAAAAAGGCCTTCTCCAAGACATGTCATAGTCAAATTGGCAAAACTCAGAGACAAAGAGAGAATCTTAAAAGCTGCAAGAGAGAAGCGTCAAATCACCTATAAGGGAGCCCCAATCAGGTTAACATCAGACTTTTCATCACAAACCCTAAAAGCTAGAAAGGAATGGGATGATATTTTCAAAATACTAAAAGACAAAGATTGCCAGCCAAGAATACTCTACCCTGCAAGGCTATCCTTCCGAAATGAGGGGCAAATAGTATATTTCTCAGACAAACAAAAACTGCGGGAGTTCACTACCACACGACCACCCTTACAAGAAATCCTCAAGGGAGTACTGGGTTTGGTTCCTGAAAAATAACTACCACTGCCATAAAAACCCAAGAAAAATCTAAACCCGCTAGTATAATAAAAATGGCACTCATGAAGAGAAAACAAGCTAACAAAAACACTATCTACAACCTAAGGAACCAACAAACACAGAAACCAAACAGTAAATCAGAAAGCAAGGAACAAAAGACACCTAAGACAACCAAACAACCAATAAAATGCTAGGAATAAATCAACACCTTTCAATAACAACTCTTAATGTAAAAGGCTTAAATTCCCCAATTAAAAGACACAGACTGGCTGACTGGATCAAAAAGCAGGACCCAACTATATGCTGCCTACAAGAGACCCACCTCACCCATAAAGATTCACACAGACTAAGAGTGAAAGGATGGAAAAAGATTTACCATGCAAACAGAAAAGAAAAACGAGCTGGAGTAGCTATTCTTATATCTGACAAAATAGACTTTAAACTAAAAACCATAAAAAGAGACAATGAGGGACACTACTTAATGATAAAAGGACTGATCCATCAAGAAGACATAACAATCATAAATATGTACGCACCCAATGTTGGAGCAGCCAGATTTATAAAACAAACTCTATTAGACCTAAAGAAGGAAATAGACACTAATACCATAATAGCAGGGGACCTGAACACTCCACTGTCAATATTAGACAGATCATCTAGGCAAAGAATCAGTAGAGAAACACAAGATCTAAACAAGACTCTAGACCAATTGGAATTGGCACATATCTACAGAACATTCCACCCAACAACCTCAGAATATTCATTCTTCTCATCAGCACA
This sequence comes from Cynocephalus volans, assembly GCF_027409185.1. NCBI lineage: Eukaryota > Metazoa > Chordata > Mammalia > Dermoptera > Cynocephalidae > Cynocephalus > Cynocephalus volans. The sequence continues at coordinate 155,401,341 of NC_084463.1, forward strand.
TGGATCATTCTCCAGGATAGATCACATATTAGGTCACAAATCAAGTCTCAATAAATTCAAAAAAATTGGAATTATCCCATGTATCTTCTCAGACCGCAATGGATTAAAACTAGAAATTAATAACAAACGAACCTCTGGAAACTATACAAATACATGGAAATTAAACAGCATTCTACTTAATGACATATGGGTCCAAGAAGAAATCAAGCAGGAAATCAAAAAATTTATTGAAACTAATGAAAACAATGATACATCATACCAAAACCTGTGGGATACTGCAAAAGCAGTATTGAGGGGAAAATTTATTGCATTAAACGCTCACTTCAGAAGAATAGAAAGATGGCAAGTGAACAACCTAACACTTCACCTTAAAGAACTAGAAAAACAAGAACAATCCAAACCTAAAGTTAGCAGACGGAAAGAAATCATTAAGATCAGAGCAGAACTGAATGAAATTGAAAACCAAAAAACAATTCAAAAGATCAACGAATGAAAAAGTTGGTTTTTTGAAAAGATAAATAAAATTGACAAACCATTAGCATGGCTAACAAAAAAAAGAAGAGAGAAGACTCAAATAACAAAAATTAGAAATGAAAAAGGTGATATTACAACTGATTCATCTGAAATACAAGGAATCATTCGAGACTACTACAAACAACTATACGCCAACAAATTTGAAAATCTGGAGGAAATGGATAAATTTCTGGACACACACAAGCTCCCAAAACTGAACCGTGAAGACGTAGAAAATTTGAACAGACCAATAACAATAAAGGAGATTGAAGCTGTTATCAGAAGGCTCCCAACAAAGAAAAGCCCAGGACCAGATGGATTCACAGCAGAATTTTACCAAACATTCAAACAGGAATTGACACCGATTCTTTACAAACTATTCCAAAAGATTGAAACGGACGCAAATCTCCCAAACTCATTCTATGAAGCAAACATCATCCTGATACCAAAACCAGGTAAAGATATAACCAAAAAAGAAAACTACAGGCCAATATCCCTGATGAATATAGATGCAAAAATCCTCACTAAATTACTAGCAAACAGAATACAGCAACACATACGAAAAATTATTCATCACGATCAAGTGGGATTCATCCCAGGGATGCAAGGTTGGTTCAACATACGCAAATCAATAAATGTGATACACCATATTAATAAAGTCAAACACAAGGACCATATGATCATCTCTATAGATGCTGAAAAAGCATTTGATAAAGTTCAGCACTCATTCATGACAAAGACCCTCTATAAGTTAGGTATAGATGGAAAGTATCTCAACATAATTAAAGCCATATATGCCAAACCCACAGCCAATATCATCCTGAATGGGGAAAAGCTGAAAGCTTTTCCTTTAAGAACAGGAACTAGACAAGGATGCCCACTCTCACCACTCCTATTCAACATAGTGTTGGAAGTACTAGCCAGAGCAATCAGAGAAGAGAAGGAAATAAAGGGCATCCAGATTGGAAAAGATGAAGTCAAACTGTCCCTGTTTGCAGATGACATGATCCTATATATCGAATAGCCTAAAACCTCTACAAAAAAACTGCTAGAATTGATAAATGATTTCAGCACAGTAGCAGGATACAAAATCAACACTCAAAAATCAGTAGCATTTCTTTTCTCCAATAGTGAACATGCAGAAAGAGAAATCAAGAAAGCCTGCCCATTTACAATAGCCACCAAAAACATAAAATACTTAGGAATTGAGTTAACCAAGGAGGTGAAAAATCTCTATAATGAGAACTACAAAACACTGCTGAGAGAAATTAGAGAGGATACAAGAAGATGGAAAGATATCCCATGCTCTTGGATTGGAAGAATCAACATAGTGAAAATGTCCATACTACCCAAAGTGATATACAAATTCAATGCAATCCCCAGCAAAATTCCAAAGACATTTTTCTCAGAAATGGAAAAAACTATCCAGACATTTATATGGAACAATAAAAGACCATGCATAGCCAAAGCAATGCTGAGCAAAAAAAATAAAGCTGGAGGCATAACACTACCTGACTTTAAGCTATACTACAAAGCTATAATAACCAAAACAGTATGGTACTGGAATAAAAACAGACACACTGACCAATGGAATAGAATAGAGAATCCAGAAATCAACCCACACACTTACTGTCAGCTGATCTTTGACAATGGCATCAAGCCTATTCAGTGGCGAAGGGACTGCCTCTTCAGCAAATGGTGCTGGGACAACTGGATATCCATATGCAGGAGAATGAAACTTGATCCATACCTCTCGCCATATACTAAAATCAACTCAAAATGGATTAAGGATTTAAATATACACCCTGAAACAATAAAACTTCTTAAAGAAAACATAGGAGAAACACTTCAGGAAATAGGACTGGGCACAGACTTCATGAATACGACCCCAAAAGCACGGGCAACCAAAGGAAAAATAAACAAATGGGATTATATCAAACTAAAAAGCTTCTGCACAGCAAAAGAAACAATTAAAAGAGTTAAAAGACAACCAACAGAGTGGGAGAAAATATTTGCAAAATATACATCTGACAAAGGATTAATATCCAGAATATATAAGGAACTCAAACAACTGTACAAGAAGAAAACAAGCAACCCAATTAAAAAATGGGCAAAAGAGCTAAGTAGGCATTTCTCTAAGGAAGATATACAAATGGCCAACAGACATATGAAAAAATGCTCCACATCACTCAGCATCCGGGAAATGCAAATCAAAACCACACTGAGATACCATCTAACCCCAGTTAGGATGGCTAAAATCCAAAAGACTCTGAACGATAAATGCTGGCGAGGCTGCGGAGAAAAAGGAACTCTCATACATTGTTGGTGGGACTGCAAAATGGTGCAGCCTCTATGGAAAATGGTATGGAGGTTCCTCAAACAATTGCAGATAGATCTACCATACGACCCAGCTATCCTACTGTTGGGAATATACCCAGAAGAATGGAAATCATCTAGTCGAAGGTATACCTGTTTCCCAATGTTCATCGCAGCACTCTTTACAATAGCCAAGAGTTGGAACCAGCCCAAATGCCCATCATCGGATGAGTGGATACGGAAAATGTGGTACATCTACACAATGGAATACTACTCAGCTATAAAAACGAATGAAATACTGCCATTTGCAACAACATGGATGGACCTTGAGAGAATTATATTAAGTGAAACAAGTCAGGCACAGAAAGAGAAATACCACATGTTCTCACTTATTGGAGGGAGCTAAAAATTAATATATAAATTCACACACACACACACACACACACAGACACACACACACACACACACGCACACAAACCGGGGGGGGGGAAGAAGATATAACAACCATAATTATTTGAAGTTGATATGACAAGCAAACAGAAAGGACATTGTTGGGGGGGAGGTGGGGAGGGAGAAGGGAGGGAGGTTTTGGTGATGGGGAGCAATAATCAGCCACGATGTATATCGACAAAATAAAATTAAAATAAAATAATAATAAAAAAATAAAAAAATAAAATAAAAATAAATAAATAAATAAATTTAAAAAAAAAAAAAAGAAAAAAAAAGAAAAATTTAAAAAGCTGATGTATAGACCCTGAGGGGAGAACATGCCCAGAGTGTTCAGAGGAAGAAGGCCAGTGTGGTTGGAGGGGGAAAGTTGTGATAAATGAGGTTTTTTTAAAAACCCACTAAAATGATGGGAGTGGAGTAGATACTCTGTTTCCCAAAGTTGATTGACAAACTTGGCTTTTATTTGAAATAAGATGGGGAACCCCTAGAAAGTTTCAAATGGAGGAGTGATATGACCTGAGTTGGATTTTAACCAGCATCACCCCAGCTGCTGTATGGAGGACAGACACCAAGAGGGAGCAGGAAGTGAAGGAGGGAGACCAGTTAGATGATGACCCTTAGGCCAGTGGTGCTCATCCAGGGGTGATTTTGCCCTCCAGGGGGCATTTATGGAGACAGTTTTGTTTGTCACAAAGGGGGTGATAAAGTGGTACTAACATCTAGTGGATTAAGCCAGGGATGCTGCTAAACATCTACAGTGCATAGGACAGACACCGACAACAAAGAACTCTCTGGCCCCAGATGTCAGTAGTGCTGAGGTTGAGAACCCTGGGCTAGACGAAGCAGTGTAATTCATAAGAAGTGTCAGATTCTTCTATCTATTTCTATTTATCTATCAGAGAAAGATTTTCAGACAGACATGAGGTATGAGAAAGAGGGAAATCCAGGCGAGTTTGTAATTTGTGACCTATTACAATGTGCAAGATTCTACTACCTCAGATAAGAGCATGGGATATGGTAGTTCAGAAACTATTTTGAGGAACCCCCATACCATTTGGTGATGGGGAGCAATAATCAGCTACAATGTATATTGACAAAATAAAATTTAAAAAAAAAGTTTAATCATGATGACACTATTAACCATGGGTTAACATTAATAAAGTTTCTGAAAATAAAAAAAAATAAAATAAAAAATATGAACTACAAAATAAATAAATAAATAAATAAATATCAAAAAAAAGAAAGAAACTATTTTGAAAATGTCAGGTGTAAGATATTCATTAGCTCCCTAAGAGGAGATAGCAAGTGGGTATTTGAATATATAGGTGTGGAGTTCAAAGGGGGAGGCCCAGGCTGGATGTAGAAAATTTGGATTCGTCAACAAAAAGTAATATTTAAAGTCGATAAAAATGGATGAGTTAGAAGCAAATAAATGAGGAAAAAGAAGGGAATTGGTCCAAGGCTTGAGTCTTGGCATTTCCAATGTTAAGAGGTAGCTGAGAGGAGGCAGAACCTTCAAATGAGCCAAAGATAAGTCAGTAAGGTAGACTGTAACTAAAACTAGGATAGAGTGGGGCCATGTAGGTGGAGCTGTCAACCACATCAATTGTTGCTGAAAGGTTAAGAAGGCAACGCGCTAAGAAATGGCCACGAGATCTAGCAATGCGGAGGGCACAGATAACTTTGACAGAGCAGTTTTGGTGGAGAGGTGAAGGTGAAATTCTGTCGATCAGGTTTTAAAGAAGATAAGAAGAAAGGAACCCCAAAGAGTGAGTATAAATGGCTTTTTTTAAAAATTTTATTTTGTCGATATACATTGTAGCTGATTATTGCTCCCCATCACCAAAACCTGCCTCCCTTCTCCCTCCCCCCCTCCCCCCCAACAATGTCCTTTCTGTTTGCTTGTTGTATCAACTTCAAATAATTGTGGTTGTTGTATCTTCTTCCCCCCCCCCCGGTTTGTGTGTGTGTGTGTGTGTGTGTGTGTGTGTATGTGTGTGTGTGAATTTATATATTAATTTTTAGCTCCCTCCAATAAGTGAGAACATGTGGTATTTCTCTTTCTGTGCCTGACTTGTTTCACTTAATATAATTCTCTCAAGGTCCATCCATGTTGTTGCAAATGGCAGTATTTCATTCGTTTTTATAGCTGAGTAGTATTCCATTGTGTAGATGTACCACATTTTCCGTATCCACTCATCCGATGATGGGCATTTGGGCTGGTTCCAACTCTTGGCTATTGTAAAGAGTGCTGCGATGAACATTGGGAAACAGGTATACCTTCGACTTGATGATTTCCATTCCTCTGGGTATATTCCCAACAGTAGGATAGCTGGGTCGTATGGTAGATCTATCTGCAATTGTTTGAGGAACCTCCATACCATTTTCCATAGAGGCTGCACCATTTTGCAGTCCCACCAACAATGTATGAGAGTTCCTTTTTCTCCGCAGCCTCGCCAGCATTTATCATTCAGAGTCTTTTGGATTTTAGCCATCCTAACTGGGGTTAGATGGTATCTCAATGTGGTTTTGATTTGCATTTCCCGGATGCTGAGTGATGTGGAGCATTTTTTCATATGTCTGTTGGCCATTTGTATATCTTCCTTAGAGAAATGCCTACTTAGCTCTTTTGCCCATTTTTTAATTGGGTTGCTTGTTTTCTTCTTGTACAGTTGTTTGAGTTCCTTATATATTCTGGATATTAATCCTTTGTCAGATGTATATTTTGCAAATATTTTCTCCCACTCTGTTGGTTGTCTTTTAACTCTTTTAATTGTTTCTTTTGCTGTGCAGAAGCTTTTTAGTTTGATATAATCCCATTTGTTTATTTTTCCTTTGGTTGCCCGTGCTTTTGGGGTCGTATTCATGAAGTCTGTGCCCAGTCCTATTTCCTGAAGTGTTTCTCCTATGTTTTCTTTAAGAAGTTTTATTGTCTCAGGGTGTATATTTAAATCCTTAATCCATTTTGAGTTGATTTTAGTATACGGTGAGAGGTATGGATCTAGTTTCATTCTCCTGCATATCGATATCCAGTTATCCCAGCACCACTTGCTGAAGAGGCAGTCCCTTCCCCAGTGAATAGGCTTGGTGCCTTTGTCAAAGATCAGATGGCAGTAAGTGTGTGGGTTGATTTCTGGATTCTCTATTCTATTCCATTGGTCAGTGTGTCTGTTTTTATTCCAGTACCATACTGTTTTGGTTATTATAGCTTTGTAGTATAGCTTAAAGTCAGGTAGTGTTATGCCTCCAGCTTTATTTTTTTTGCTGAGCATTGCTTTGGCTATTCGTGGTCTTTTATTGTTCCATATAAATGTCTGAATAGTTTTTTCCATTTCTGAGAAAAATGTCTTTGGAATTTTGATGGGGATTGCGTTGAATTTGTATATCACTTTGGGTAGTATGGACATTTTCACTATGTTGATTCTTCCAATCCAAGAGCATGGAATATCTTTCCATCTTCTTGTATCCTCTCTAATTTCTCTCAGCAGTGTTTTGTAGTTCTCATTATAGAGATTTTTCACATCCTTGGTTAACTCAATTCCTAAGTATTTTATTTTTTTGGTGGCTATTGTAAATGGGCAGGCTTTCTTGATTTCTCCTTCTGCATGTTCACTATTGGAGAAAAGAAATGCTACTGATTTTTGTGTGTTGATTTTGTATCCTGCTACTGTGCTGAAATCATTTATCAATTCCAACAGTTTTTTTGTAGAGGTTTTAGGCTGTTCGATATATAGGATCATGTCATCTGCAAACAGGGACAGTTTGACTTCATGTTTTTTCCAATCTGGATGCCCTTTATTTCCTTCTCTTCTCTGATTGCTCTGGCTAGTACTTCCAACACTATGTTGAATAGGAGTGGTGAGAGTGGGCATCCTTGTCTAGTTCCTGTTCTTAAAGGAAAAGCTTTCAGCTTTTCCCCATTCAGGATGATATTGGCAGTGGGTTTGGCATATATGGCTTTAATTATGTTGAGATACTTTCCATCTATACCTAACTTATAGAGGGTCTTTGTCATGAATGAGTGCTGAACTTTATCAAATGCTTTTTCAGCATCTATAGAGATGATCATATGGTCCTTGTGTTTGAGTTTATTAATATGGTGTATCACATTTATTGATTTGCGTATGTTGAACCAACCTTACATCCCTGGGATGAATCCCACTTCATCGTGATGAATAATTTTTCGTATGTGTTGCTGTATTCTGTTTGCTAGTATTTTAGTGAGGATTTTTGCATCTATATTCATCAGGGATATCGGCCTGTAGTTTTCTTTTTTGGTTATATCTTTACCTGGTTTTGGTATCAGGATGATGTTTGCTTCATAGAATAAGTTTAGGAGATTTGCATCTGTTTCAATCTTTGGGAATAATTTGTAAAGAACTGGTGTCAATTCCTCTTTGAATGTTTGGTAAAATTCTGCTGTGAATCTATCTGGTCCTGGGCTTTTCTTTGTTGGGAGCCTTCTGATAACAGCTTCAATCTCCTTTATTGTTATTGGTCTGTTCAAATTTTCTACGTCTTCACGGTTCAGTTTTGGGAGCTTGTGTGTGTCCAGAAATTTATCCATTTCCTCCAGATTTTCAAATTTGTTGGCGTATAGTTGTTTATAGTAGTCTCGAATGATTCCTTGTATTTCAGATGAATCAGTTGTAATATCGCCTTTTTCATTTCTAATTTTTGTTATTTGAGTCTTCTCTCTTCTTTTTTTTGTTAGCCATGCTAATGGTTTGTCAATTTTATTTATCTTTTCAAAAAACCAACTTTTTCATTCGTTGACCTTTTGAATTGTTTTTTGGTTTTCAATTTCATTCAGTTCTGCTCTGATCTTAATGATTTCTTTCCGTCTGCTAACTTTAGGATTGGATTGTTCTTGTTTTTCTAGTTCTTTAAGGTGAAGTGTTAGGTTGTTCACTTGCCATCTTTCTATTCTTCTGAAGTGAGCATTTAATGCTATAAATTTTCCCCTCAATACTGCTTTTGCAGTATCCCACAGGTTTTGGTATGATGTATCATTGTTTTCATTAGTTTCAATAAACTTTTTGATTTCCTGCTTGATTTCTTCTTGGACCCATATGTCATTAAGTAGAATGCTGTTTAATTTCCATGTGTTTGTATAGTTTCCAGAGGTTCGTTTGTTATTAATTTCTAGTTTTAATCCATTGTGGTCTGAGAAGATACATGGGATAATTCCAATTTTTTTGAATTTATTGAGACTTGATTTGTGACCTAATATGTGATCTATCCTGGAGAATGATCCATGTGCTGATGAGAAGAATGAATATTCTGAGGTTGTTGGGTGGAATGTTCTGTAGATATCTGCCAATTCCAATTGGTCTAGAGTCTTGTTTAGATCTTGTGTTTCTCTACTGATTCTTTGCCTAGATGATCTGTCTAATATTGACAGTGGAGTGTTCAGGTCCCCTGCTATTATGGTATTAGTGTCTATTTCCTTCTTTAGGTCTAATAGAGTTTGTTTTATAAATCTGGCTGCTCCAACATTGGGTGCGTACATATTTATGATTGTTATGTCTTCTTGATGGATCAGTCCTTTTATCATTAAGTAGTGTCCCTCATTGTCTCTTTTTATGGTTTTTAGTTTAAAGTCTATTTTGTCAGATATAAGAATAGCCACTCCAGCTCGTTTTTCTTTTCTGTTTGCATGGTAAATCTTTTTCCATCCTTTCACTCTTAGTCTGTGTGAATCTTTATGGGTGAGGTGGGTCTCTTGTAGGCAGCATATAGTTGGGTCCTGCTTTTTGATCCAGTCAGCCAGTCTGTGTCTTTTAATTGGGGAATTTAAGCCTTTTACATTAAGAGTTGTTATTGAAAGGTGTTGATTTATTCCTAGCATTTTATTGGTTGTTTGGTTGTCTTAGGTGTCTTTTGTTCCTTGCTTTCTGATTTACTGTTTGGTTTCTTTGTTTGTTGGTTCCTTAGGTTGTGGATAGTGTTTTTGTTAGCTTGTTTTCTCTTCATGAGTGCCATTTTTATTGTACTAGCGGGTTTAGATTTTTCTTAGGTTTTTATGGCAGTGGTAGTTATTTTTCAGGAACCAAACCCAGTACTCCCTTGAGGATTTCTTGTAAGGGTGGTCGTGTGGTAGTGAACTCCCGCAGTTTTTGTTTGTCTGAGAAATATACTATTTGCCCCTCATTTCGGAAGGATAGCCTTGCAGGGTAGAGTATTCTTGGCTGGCAATCTTTGTCTTTTAGTATTTTGAAAATATCATCCCATTCCTTTCTAGCTTTTAGGGTTTGTGATGAAAAGTCTGATGTTAACCTGATTGGGGCTCCCTTATAGGTGATTTGACGCTTCTCTCTTGCAGCTTTTAAGATTCTCTCTTTGTCTCTGAGTTTTGCCAATTTGACTATGACATGTATTGGAGAAGGCCTTTTTGGGTTGAATACGTTTGGAGATCGTTGAGCTTCCTGCATCTGAAGATCTGTGATTTTTCCTGTACCTGGGAAGTTTTCTGCCACTATTTTGTTGAATATGTTTTCAATGGAATCTCCATTTTCCTCCCCTTCTGGAATACCCATGACTAGGATATTTGAGCGCTTGAGGTTGTCTGATATCTCTCTCAGATTTTCTTCAATGTCCTTGATTCTTTTTTCTTTCTTTTTGTCTGCTTGTGTTATTTCAAACAGCCCATCTTCAAGTTCAGAGGTTCTCTCTTCAACTTCGACAAGCCTGCTGGTTAAACTCTCCGTTGTGTTTTTTATTTCGCTGAATAACTTCTTCAGTTCAGCAAGTTCTGCTACATTTTTTTTCAGGACATTGATTTCCTTGTATATTTCCTCTTTCAGATCCTGTATACTTTTCCTCATTTCATCATGATGTCTAGCTGAGTTTTCTTGTATCTCATTCAGTTTCCTTAGAATTATCACTCGAAATTCCTTGTCAGTTATTTCAAGGGCTTCTTGTTCTATAGGATCTAGAGTATGAGATTTATTAACTTTTGGTGGTGTACTTTCTTGATTTTTTGTATTTCTGGTGTCTTTTTTTTGGTGTTTATTCATTGTGGCCGGGGGTTTCACAGTCCACCGGTTTGAGACTAATGACTAACTAGGATGTTGCTGTGGTTGCCAATTTGGTATGGCTCCCACCGTGACTGCTCAGTTGGCCTCTAGTGTCTTGTGTGTTTGGTTGCCTCGGGTCTTGGGCTTCTCCGGGGATCCACCTTTCTGGTCAGCTTGGACTCTGCTGGGCTGGTGGATCACGTACCACAGGGTGTGTGATCTCTGTTGAGCTTTCACTTCCTGTACAGGACTTCTCCCCGTTCCGTGTGCTCTGGCCCAGGCTGTTAGATCGTGCAGTGGCGACCCCACCGGGTGTGTGGTTTCTGTCGAGTCTCCGCCTCCCTGGCCACACGTCTCCCCCCTCTGTGCACACTGTGCTGGGCTGGGATGTGTCTTCTGCACCCCTCGTCTATCAGGTGGGCCTTCAAGACCCTGCTCAGCACCGCCTCGCCCAGGAAGTCTACCAGGTTTCTGCTAGGCACAGACGACCGGTCTCTCTGGGTGCCTTTGTAGCACTGTGTAGATCTTTCTCGGGTCTTGTTCACCTTTGTATCCCCCCGGTATAAACCGAGTCTAGTGCCCACCTGCAGCCTGCTCTCCAGCAGGTTCAAGCAGACCTGGGAACTCTCCTACCACACTATTCCCAACCAGAAATTCGTTAGGCTTTTTTCCAAACTGGTGGTCGCAGAGATGGTATCTGCCTCCCAGTAACAGGAAGTTTACCAGGGCCAGAGTCCAGGGTGTGGTGGAGTGACAGTCGGCCCGCCCGTACTTCCTTGCCCTCCCAACACTGGTCGGGACGCCCCACACCCCCAGCCCCGCCAGAGAACCGCGGAGGGAGTGGGAGACGAGGCCGGCCCGCAGGCTCCAGAAAGCCCCGCGCCAGGCCAAGCAAATGGGCTCAGTGATGGCCGAGCAGGGCGGAGCTGCCCGCACCTGGGAAAATGGAGGCAGCACCGGGGCGGTGAGTGGCCTGGTGGTGCAGGCGGGAGCCGCGTGGGCATCCACCCCCCGAAACAGAGCTGTGCCAGGGATCACTCACAGTGCTGTGCCAGGTCGGGCGCTCGCTCTGTCTCTGGTTTGTTGCCTTCCGTGTTCTCGGCGCTGCCGCCTCGGGCTGTTCAGTCGCGGCGCCGCTCGGGCACTCCCAGGAATCTTCTTTAATGCCGGCCTGAAACCTCGAATCCTGAATAGGGCAGCTGGCCGCCTTCAGTGCGGCCCCAGCCTCCGGGATCCTGGCTGCATCCACAGCAGCCCTGGCGCCGTGTTCCCTGTTTCAAGACTCGCTTTTGCAGCTAAGAATCAGTTCTTTTCCTGCTCCACACTTCAAAGCTGTTGCCTGTAAATGAGGCAGCCTCTCCTGCTGGGGGCAAAGTGGCGTTGAGCCCCCACGACCGGCCAGCAGCAGCAGTCCTCCCTTAAGAGATGGCGAGAGGAAGGTCCACAAGTTTCCCGGCTGCCTGAGGCCCAGTGGCCACCTTTTCCACCTCAGCTACTCCGCGCCAGCTGCCGCAGCCGCCGCCATCTTGAAACTCCTTCCTAAATTGCTTTTCCTGGTAGTATGGCTGTAAGAAGGATATAAATGGGTAGTTGTAGGGGAAAGTGGAGATAGAAACTAGTGTACAGGTGGAGGGAATAAGATAAATTGCTGAAATGCTGACCGTAAAAAAGGTTGTGGGTGGAAGGTTCAAGCACATCAGTAAGTCAGGTGGAGTCTCCTTATGCTGCTCAAATTACCCCTACAATGACAGATCTGAAAAATTTTTTTAAAAACATGGTGTGAGAATTACGCATACTTTCTTCCCTGTCACTAACATAGACCTAGAGAAGAAACAGATCTCTGGGCACAACTAATTTTCATGTTCACTTTACCTATTCTCTTGAAATTTAGAACCCGTGTGATTGGTGAAGGATCAGATTTTAGGAAATTGGACATACGTAACACCTGAGTTCATTGTGGGGTATAAAGTCACGTGAGGTAGCCCAGCTTCTTTTTATTTTCTGCCTCTGGTGGGGCCGTTGCTTTGGATCTGGTGTCATGGAGACTCTCTCGAAGTTAGCTTTAGTTCATCTTGTTGCTGTGACGTTGTTTGGGAATGAAGCACCAGAAGGTATAAAACAGAAATTTGAGAAATTTGCTCGGAGATAGCTTTTTTGTTAACATTGGGCTACTTGACATGCTCAATATGTGTGTTGAACGAATAAACTGCATTCTTCCTTGATTTTCTGATTCATATTGTTTTGGCTGGATACTATCAGGGAGTGATTAAAGATTTTCTGGTTCTAATTAGACTCCAGGACAAATAAGTGGTACAGTCTTATATCCTTTCTACCAGCTAACGTGTTGAACTTAAATGGTATTTTTACATTTCTGAAACACTATCAGGTGTTTTCTTCTTAACTCGAGTCCATATTTTCTCTCCCACATTTGGTCCCTCGTGCCAGACAACTTTCAAGAAATCTCTCACTGGTCTCTACAGACCCGATTGCCTAATTCTCATCCAGGATGCTCTTCCTAAGATAATTTTCTTAGCCTGCTTATCCTCCAGCATCTGCAGGAACATTTTATATTAATTGAAACCTGCTTCTCCATCTTTATCTCCCTGTCCTCTTGCATGTAATAGATCAGTAAATGACTAGTTAGCCTTGGCGGTGAGCAAGTGAATTGGAAATAAGTAACTGTCTGATACTCATTCTCTATGTAACCATAGGAGGTAGAGTGACATCTAATTCTCGGGGTGAGGAGAATGAAACGTGGGGTCTCATTGCTGACCTTGTTTACAGACATGTCTGCAAAGTGGGTTTGGCAGATAGGACTTAAGGCAATTAATTATCTTGAGATAATTTGTAATAAATCAGTATGACTAAACTTGGAATAACTCAATTAGACTTTAGACTTTGGTGTTATTAATCTAGAATTTCAGTGGCAGTTACTTTAAGTTTATTTTATTTTTTTGTTTGACAAGAATTTGTTGTAACTGTTTTCCTCTCTGTGAATGCAGTGGATGTGATTAGTGAGCAAGACGAGGGTAGAGAGATTTGGGAATTAAGAGATGCCTGGCCCAGGCAGGCCACATAGAGTTGAAGTATAACGAGAATATGGTTTTGTGGACCTGAATCTTCAAGGGCCAAGCCCTCAATCAAGCACTGTTGACAGTATGTGATCCCTAAAATATACAAATCCTTAGATGGGTTCTCTCTTTCTGCCTCCTTGCTTAGTTATAGAAATAGACATGGAGCAATTTCCTGGGACCACAGTGAATGCAAGTTCTTTGTGCCTCATAGTCAGAAACAGTAATGTGAAGAAAAATAGTAAGTTTTTAAAACTATGTCCAGTTAGTTCTTTAAATGTTTTTTCTTAGATATAATGACTTTTAAGTATTAATTGAGGAAGGCTGGCCACTGGCTAACAGAGTCTTAGTTTAGTAGGTTAGGTCTTATGGAGACAGATATGTCTGAGTGCGAGAAAGGAGCCAGCCAGTGGTAATTCCATTATCTCAGCTATTTCAGGTGTAGGAATTTTAATTACTCTAAATTTACAGAATTTTTTTCCTTAACTTCATCTGAGGGCTATTATACCTAAGAACTGACACTTTAAAAAGTGGATGTGGGTTCCTTTAAAAAGGAAGAGGGGAGGTGGAGAGGAAGGAGGGTTAATGAGAAACTGGTTAAGGGACATAAGGAATGATTATGTATTGTAATGATGAATAAGCTAAACATCCTGATTTGACCATTACACATTGTGCAAGACTATTGACGGTCAACTTTGTAACCCACAAACATGTATAATAAAAAAGTTTAGTATTATTAAAAATAAGTTATTAACTTAAATACACATAAAAGTACACAAAGTATTGCTTAATGAATTACTTTAAATTGAACACTTAAGTAACTGCTACCCAGGTCATGAACATGACCAGCACCCCAGAAACCCTCTCACAAAGCTTCTTCCCAGATATAATCCCTGCCACTCCTGCCCTGTGAATCTAACCACTACCTTGAATTTTATGGTGATTGATTCTTGCTTTTTAAAGTACTCTTACTAAGTATGCATCCCTAAGCTTTATCAGTTAGTTTTGTACATTTTCACCCTTAAAAATATGATTCTTCTCTCACTCAACATGAGAGTCCTCCATGTTGTAGTTTATTTGTTGTCAAGCTTTAAAGTATTGTATAAATATACCACAGGTTATTAATCAATAATTTATATTCATTTTGGGTTATGAACACTCTTGCATTTGTTCATAGCATGCACGCATACGTACAGTTTTGGTGTTTGTGTACCTAGAGAGGATTTGCTGGGATACAGGGAATGTTCAACTTTCAGATACTACAAAACAGTTTTCTAAAAGTTTGCATAAAGGTTATAGAAGTTCTGGTTGCTTCACGTCTTTCACCAAACTTGAAGTTGTCAGTATTTTTCATTATAGGCACTTTAGTGAGTGTATAGTAGTATTTCAGGGTGGCTTTAATATGCATTTTCTTGTTGAAATGAAGTTGGTCACATTTTCATAAGTTTATTGGCCATTTGAAATTTTTTAGAAGTGCCTGTACCAGTCTCTTGTCCATTTATTTTTCTGAGTTGACCTCTCCATAGGAGTTTTTAGGACTTCTGTATGTATGCTGGATGTGAACCAGTTATTTATGTGTTACAAGTATTTTCTCCCACTGTGTTGCTTGACTTTTTACATGCAAAGCTCTTAATGTTACCTTCACTTATTCTATTATTCTTTTCCTTTATAGTTAGAATCATGTTAAGAAATCTTAGCTTACCCCGGGACACCCACAGATTTCATTCTCTACCAGCTCTGTTTTGCTATTAACATTTGGCTCAACATTGTACCTTATATTTACCTTTGTGCATGGTGAGGATAGGGCATCAAGTTGTTTTTATATGAATATACAGTTATCTCAATCCTAGACATTGCAGTTTGTCTTGCCCTTTCTATCCTGCAATGTTACCATTGTCAAAAAAATCAAGTGTCCATAAATTCATGGGTATTTTGTTCTCTTGATCTGTTGATATCCTTGCACCCTAGCTTAATTATGTCTTTAAAATAAGTTTTGATATCTAGTGCTTCATTTTAAATAACTGAACAGCTTTAGATTCTACAGATACCAAATATAAATTAGTGGAATGATAAAAATATTTTTTATCACAGGATATTGTTGATTTTAATTAAGGTAGAAATTGCTTGACTGAGCAATCCTCTGGAACTAGTAAAGCTGATTAGTTTTTGTAACCTGATTGGTTAGCAAGTTTGAGGGTTTTTTAAATTGTAAATATGGAAGCATGATTTTGGAAACTTGCCCAAATAGTGGTTGTCAGGTAAAAAAAAAAATTCTGTTAATCTTTGCAGCCAAAATTATGGGGCAGCTAGCTTCTACTGGGTCATGAGAGCCAATAGTAGATATTTCTTTCCAACTTCATGTTCAGCAAATGCTTGAAATTAGTCATGTTGGGAATATTTATACCATGGAAATTGGTAAACACTGAATACTTGTACTTTTCCACCCCAGAGAGTCAGTGGTTAAAAATTTATCATCGCACTGTTGAGTATAATGATAGTGGCTAATATGAGCTGATGTACCAAATCTCAAAATACAGTGAACTGGATAAGAGAATTTATTTTGCTGAAGGATAAGTCCGGAGATAGAGAACATCAGATGGTCCACAGCATAGACATGACTGCTCTGTAATTTCATTCCACATATTAAGTCAGCACTGAAGTCTCAATGTTGTAGCCAACTGACTGCTGCTACTACCATTTCTCAGCCAGTAAGAAAGGGGGATGAGGATATCTAGGACAAGTCATTTGTCTTCAAAGAAATGACCTGGATATTGCAAACATCCCATCACATTGTCCAAGTCCTAATTTTGTGGCCACGCATAGCTGTAGCAAAAGTTCGGAAACATGGTCTCTGGCTACACAGCCTCCTTAAGCATCAGTGTTCCATTACTAAAGGCAATACTGAGTACTGGGGAATATGTGGAAGTCTCTGACGTAGTCTCCCTGGCCACACTAATAATGATACACTCCTTTCTATACATAGAATATACTCATTCCTCCTTAAGGGAGACCTAAAATCCTACAAGTAGTTACTATGATGAAGTCTAGGATCTGTGGGGATGTGCTGCCCTCTCAGTTTGGTTCTCTTATGGATTCTCTTATATGGTGATCTATGAACTAAAATATTCCATTTATTCGCAAATATATGCAATCGTTTAGGAGAAACAGGATTACTGTTGTAAAAACTCTCATGGAGAAAAAAATGGAGAGTGTGCATTTCCCAATTAAATCCTGCAGGGCAGGAATTGCATAGACTGCCTCTCCTGAAGTGGAATTAAATTTCTTAATCAGACGCTGGCTGTTTCCAGAAAGCAAATTCTTTAGCATTGTATTCTCATGGCCCCTAGCTGTACCTTTTGGATGATTATTCCTTGTCTGTTATTCTAAATGGCCTCATCTGAAGTGGTCATTGGGGACTACTTCTGTGAGGGGAATCTGCATAGTATTCACTGTAAACATTCTCCTAGTGCAGGTTTGGGGGCCTAGAATTGCTTTAGAATTAATCAATAACATTTTTTTAAAGGCAAATTTGTGGTTTACATGGCAATAACATTATCTAGAAATTTGAGTAGGAATGACTTCTGCTTCTGGCTGTGGTGGAGAAAGCAGCTTGTAGCAAACCAATACTCTTACTGACAAAACCAAGAAAAGCCAGGTCAAGTACATATTTACCTGTTTGAAGGCATTGGACAGCTGGCAAGGTAGCCAGTAATTGAAGGGTAAAATCTGAGAGAAACTCATTGAGGTAAACTCAATATTCTGCACACTTCTCCCGTCATGACATTTGGAATTTTTTTACCATTGACGGTGGAAAGGAGATGCAGAGAAACCAGAAAAATGTGGGACTCAAGAGAAAACTAGAATTCAAGGCTGCCAGAGCAATTGGAACTTGGGCTAAGCCTCCTGAGAGGAGGAGAGCATGTAGAATGAGCCTGATACTTAGAATGTTTTCTTCTTGAAACATTTTCCAAAATCTTCAGCAGTACAAGTGAGAGTATAATAAGTCAAGAAAAGAGAGAAATCGAGCAAAATGCCCATAGTCATCCAATAGGAAATGAAAAAGTGGAAAGCAATTCTAAGTGAAAATAGACGGTGTTCACTGACTATCTGTAAACATTGCAAGACCACAAATCCGCCACCCTATCTGTTAAAAGAAGCTCATGTAAGTGAGGGGAAAAATGAGAAGTTTTGAACTTCATTAGTTTCACAATTGATCTATATCTTGATGCGTGTACAGATAGGCATAAAATTAGAGTTAACTGGGTCATGGTTGTATTCGGCACATACAGCCAAGTGAGAGATGACAAGGGAATTGAGGAATGGAAGTTATGTTTGACGGAAGAATTCAAGCTGGGCAGACACAATGGTGATTAATAGAAGATTAGTAGGATAAAGACTGAGGTCCGGGAGTGTTAAAGAATTGTTAGTGTCAGAGTACTGAGAGAATGAGGTAGAAATTAGAACGACAGAGTGTGTAGTGTATAAAATCAAGGTCATAGAGAGGTTGGATTTCTTGGAGATGACAAAGTCTAGGGTAAGATCTTGAGGATAAGTGGGTAGATATAGGGTAGAAGATAGGAGTTTTTATTTTGACATAATTTCAGACTTAGAGAAAAGCTGCAAAAATACTACATAAAATTCCTATATGCCTTTTCTATGATTTCCCAAATATTAACATTTTCCTACATTTAATTAATTTTTCTCTTGTGTGCGTGGGTGCATGTGTGCACATGTGTACATGATGTGTATTTTTTCCCTTTGCCATTTGAGAATAAATTGAGGACATAGTGACTTTTCACTGCTAAACACTTCAGTGTGTATTTTCTTTATTCAAAATATTTTAATATTTACTTGTGCATATTCATGGGGTACAGTGTGATATCATGCAGTATTTGTCTTTTTGTGCCTGCAAATAGAGAATATGGCTGCAAATGATAGAGTATCATTTCTTAAAAATAGCTGAGTAGTATTTCGTTGTGTATATATATCAGTTTTTTTTTTTAATCTATTTGGCTGTTGATGGACATTTTGGTTGTTTCCATCTTACTGTTGTTAACAGTGCTGCAATGAACTTGGGAATGTAGATGTCTTTTTGATCTAATGATTTCGTTTCCTTTGGGTATATACCAAGTAGTGAGATAGCTGGGTTGTACGGTAGATCTACTTTTAGTTTTCTGAGGAACCTCCAAACTGTTTTCTTCAGTGGCTGTATCAGCTTACACTCCTATCAATAATGTTAGGAGAGTTTCTTTTTTCACATCCTTGCCAATGTGTGTGATTTTTTTTGGGGGGGGGCACTTGTTGATAATAGCCATTCTAACTAGAGTGAGATGATATCATTGTGGTTTTAATTTGTATCCTTGATAATTAGTGATGTTGAACATTTTTCATTTGCCTGTTGGCCATTTATATGTCTTGTTTTGAGAAATGTCTGTTCAAGTCCTTTGCCCATTTTTTAAATTGGGTTATTTGGTTTTTTCCTGTTCAGACATTAAAGTTCCTTATATATTATTATATATTAGCTCCTTGTCTGATGTGTGGTTGGCAAACACTTTCTCCCATTCTGTAGGTTGTCTCTTTACTTTGTTGACAGAGTCCTTGCTGTGCAGATTTTTAGTTTTATGTAGACTTTTATGTATTTTTGCTTTAGTTGCTTGTGCCTTTGTCATTTAGCTTCAAAAAGCACTGCCCACTCCCATTTCAAGTAGAATTTCCCCTGTTTTCTTCTAGTAGTTCCATAGGTTTGGGTCTTAAATATAGATCTTTGATCCATTTTGAGTTGATTTTTGTGTATGGTGAGAGATAGGGGTCTAGTTTCAGTCTTCCGCATGTGGATATCCAGTTTTCCCAGGACCATTTGTTGAAGAGGCTGTCCATTCCCCATTGTGTACTTTTGGAACCTTTGTCAAAAATCAGTTGGCTATAAGTGCATGAGTTTATTTCGGAGCTCTCTATTCTGTTGGTAATTTGTTTTTATGCCAGTACCATGTACCATGCTGTTTTGGTTACTATGACTTCGAAGTATATTTTGAAATCAGGGAGTGTGATGCTTCCAACTTTGTTCATTATGTTCAAGATTGATTTAGCTGTATGAGGGCTTTTATGGTTCCATACAAATTTTAAGATCATTTTTTCTATTTATGTGAAGAATGTCATTGGTATTTTGATAGGGATTGCATCGAATATCTAGATTGCTTTGTAATATGGACACTTTGATGTTAATTTTTCTAACCCAAGAACATGGGATCTTTACATTTGAGTCCTCTTCAATTTTTTCACCAATGCTTTGTAGTTTTCATTGTAGAGGTTTTTCACCTCCTTCATTAAATTTACTCCTAGGTATTTTATTCTTTTGCTAGCTATTGTGAATGGGATTACTTTCTTGATTTCTTCTTGGGATATTTCATTATTGATGTATAGGAAGCCTATTGATTTTGTATCCTGCCTCTTTACTGAATTCATTTATTAGTTATAGTAATTTTTTGGTGGAATCTTTAGGGTTTTCTATGTATTGGATGATGTCCTTTGCAAATAGCGATAGCTTGACTTCCTCCTTTCTGATTTGGATACCCCTTTGTTGCTTTCTCTTGCCTTACTGAACAAGCTAGCACTTCTAGTACTATGTTGAATAAGAGTGGGGAAAGTGGGCATCCTTTTCTTCTAGATCTTAGAGGAAATGCCTCCAAATTTTGTCCATTCTTATAATATTAGCTGTGAGTTTGTCATGTATGGCCTTCCTCATGTTGAGGTACATTCCTTCCATACATAATTTGTTGAGTATTTTTATCACAAAGTGGTGTTGGATTTTATCAAATGCTTTTTCTGCAGCTATTGAAACGATCATATTTTTTTCCATCATTCTGTCAATGTGATGTATCACATTTATAGATTTGTGCATGTTGAATCGTCCTTGCATCCCTGGGATAAATCCCACTTGATCATGGTGTATGATCTTTTTAATGGATTGCTGGATTCTGTTTGCAGGTATTTTGCTGAGGATCTTCCCGTCTGTGTTCATTGGAGATACTGGTCCGTAGTTTTCTTTTTTTATTATGTCTTCTTCCGGTGTTGGTATGAGGGTAATTCTGGCCTCAAAGAATGAGTTTGAAAATATTTCCTTCTTTTCAATTTTTTGGAAGAGTTTGAGAAGAACTAGTGTTAGTTCTTTAAATGTTTGGTAGAATTTGGCAGTGAAGCCATCTGGTCCTGGGGTTTTCTTTGTTGGAAGACTTTTATTACTGCTTCAATCTCATTACTTGTTATTGGTCTGTTTAGGTTTTCTAGTTCTTCATGATTCAACCTTGGTAAGTTTTATGTGTTCAGGAATTTATCCATTTCTTCTAGGTTTTCCAGTTTTTTTGCATATAGTTGTTTATAGTAGTCTCTTATGATCCTTTACATTTCTGTGGTATCAGTTATAATGCCCTCTTTTCATTTCTGATTTTGAGTCTTCTATTTTTCTTTTAGTCAGGGTAAAGATTTATTGATCTTTATTTTTTTGAAAAATCAGCT
This sequence comes from Cynocephalus volans, assembly GCF_027409185.1. Classification (NCBI taxonomy): domain Eukaryota; kingdom Metazoa; phylum Chordata; class Mammalia; order Dermoptera; family Cynocephalidae; genus Cynocephalus; species Cynocephalus volans. The sequence continues at coordinate 155,422,222 of NC_084463.1, forward strand.
CTTTGTTTCAATCTTTCATATTGTTTTGTAAATCTCTAATTCATTTATTTCTGCTTTGATCTTTATCACTCTCCTGATGTGGGGGTGTGGTTTGTTCTTGTGTGTCCAGTTCCTTGAGGTGCAATGTTAGATTGTTTATTTGGAGTCTTTCTTCTTTTCTCATTTGGCATTTATTGCTATAAATTTCCCTCTTAGAACTGCTTTTGCTGTATCTTATGGGTTCTGGTATGTGGTGTTTTTGTTTTCATTTGTCTCCAGGAATTTTTAAGTTTCCTTCTTGATATCTTCTTTGACCCATTTGTTGTGTAGGAGCATATCATTTAATTTCCACATATTTATAGAGTTTCTGGGGTCCCTCTTGTTGTTGATTTCTAATATTCCATTGTGGTTGAATAAGGTCGTTGATATGATTCTGATTTTTTAGAATGTTGAGACCTGTTTTGTGTCCTAACATAAGGTCTACTCTAGGGAATGTTTCGTGTGCTGCTGTGAAGAATGTGTATTCTGCAGCTGTTGGATGATATGTTCTATAAATGTCTGTTAGTTCAAGTTGGCCTATAGAAAAGATCAATTCTGATGTTCCCTAGTTAACTTTCTGTCTGGATGATCTGTCCTTTGCTGAAAGTGGGGTATTAAAGCAGGCCAGGCTTTTTCCCGCACTTCTGTGGGGCAGGTCGTGTACGTGTCTCTCGTGATAACTCACTAACTCTCTTTTCCCATCAGTTGTGGCCACTTGTTTCTATGGGGGCCCTGAGTGGAATCCTGCTAGCGAATGTTATAGCCTGTGGGCTGTTGTGGTGCGCTCTGAAGCCATTTTCTCCCCTGCAGACTGCAAGCAGGTTTATGTGAAGGGTGCTGCTGCAGCTTCCGGCTTAGATCTGTGTTTGACAGTCAGTAACCCCCTGCATACGAGTATGGCTCAGAAAAGTAGGTGCTGTCCCTACACCCTCTCACCTTTGCCTCTCCCATCTTCATGAACTCTGCAGATCTTTCCTCCTCTTCCCCCATCTCTGGTGGTTACAGGTTGGCAGTCTTTGCTTTTTAATAGTTGTCAATTGGTTACTTGGAAAGCGTGATGCTGGGAATTATCTATTCTGCCATCTTGAAGACGTCATTCCTGGGGAGTCTCAGTGTGTATTTACTAAAACCAAAAGCATTCTCTTATGTAATCACAGTGCAATTACCAAAATTAGGAAGTTAAAAACCATACAGTATTATAATATAATCTATCAACCTATTTACATGTCCCCAGTTTTCACAATGATGGCCTTAATGGCAAAAGAAAAAAAGCTGGTTCAGGACTTAATCCAGAGTCACATGTTGCATTTAGTTGCCATGGTTCTTTAAAATCTTCAGTCTGGATTAGATCTTAATATTTTTTGTGTATAGGCCATTCAGCTTGTAGAATGTTTCTCTATTTGGGCTTGTCTAATATTTTCTCATCAGTAGCTCCATGTTCTGCATTTTTGGCTGAAATACCCAGAAGTGATGATGTGTCCTCCATGCATTTTCTCAAGAGGTACATGATGTTTATTTGCCACATTACAGTATCCTTTGGTTAGGATGGTGCCTGCCATGTTGTAAAGTTATTTGTTATTCATCGTAAAGTTATTTATCAGAGGTGAAAAATAGTATTTTGTTGGGAGACTGTTTAAATATCCTCTTTATCAAATTTTCAGTACTTTTAGCATCCATTGTTTTTTTTTTTTGTCTCAAGTAATTATTAATGTGTCTGCAAATATTGATATTTTTAATTGATCATTCCTTCCATTAGTTGGCATTCTCAGGTAAGTTAGAACTCACCTTTACCACTCTCCATTTTCTCTGATGCATCTGTATTCGTACACATTTTTCTCTGGTTAGTATGTGTAGTATGTCTACCTTTTTCCATTGGTTGACATTCATATTTTTCTGAATTCATGTTTTCCGACTTCATATTTTAAGTGTGACCATTTCCTCCAGAGAGTTTGCTTCTACTTCTCCCTAACTTCTTTCTGCTTTGGGACTACTGCAGCCTCTTGATGGTCTGGCTTGGAGTAGGAGTGCCAGATTGAGCTTCCTTACCTGCTGTTGTGAGTTTTAATATTTACACAGGACTTTGGCTGGAGCAATTGGACCTAGAGAAACTTCTCCCTTGCTGACTTCTTTCTTGCTCAATTTCCTGCTGCCTAGACCCTGGTCCTCTTACCTTGCTGCTTTGCTTCTGATTCTCTTTATGGTCTCTCTTAGGTCTAAGATATAGTTTTCTCTATGTAGATAAAGAAGACAGTTTATAGTTTCCTTGTAAAATTCTGAGTTGTTTCTTAGGACACAAGTGTATTGACATGTTCTCTTCGGATTTTCAGCCCTTCAGGTACAATGTAGTCTCAACTGGCTCCACGTCAAACTTAAAGCACCAGTAATTGGTGATTGGTATTTGCTTTCCGATGAGGTGTTTTTGGGACATGGATGTCCTGTAACCAACGTGTGGCAAGATTTATATATGTTTATATACCCTACAAGTGACTGTGGCATCCAATCTTGGGTAAGAGCAATTGCTATTTTAGCTGGTTGAGTCATTTAGGCACACTTTATCAGTCGCAGAAACCAGTCAGAGATGGTTTTGTAGCAAGGCTAGTCTGAGTTTTACAAATGTTTTTATTCAGAACATGGGGAATCAACATATAATATCAGTTGCATGCTTATCAGTCAGAGAATTATACCTCTTAAGCAGATTGAGAGGGGTTGGCAAACTTTTTCCTGTAGAGGACTCCATAGTACGTATTTTATGCTTTACAGAACATATGGTCTCTGTTGCAACTACTCACCTCTGCCTTTATAGCATGAAAGCAGACATACATAGTATGTAAATAGATGAGTGTGACCACATTTGTTCTGATTAACTTTGTTTACCAAAACAGGTGGTGGGCTGGATTTGGCCGTTGGGCTGTAGTTTGCTGAACCCTGCTCCTGGGGATGCTGAGTTACATTGAATGCAGAACTCGCTCTGAATTGTTGACAGTTGTATAGGGAATATAGTTTTAATTTTTTTAACAAGATAACAGCTCATCAAGTGATTTTAAATTCAATTTTTTATTTTTTTTATTTTTTTAGCAACAAAAGATTTCAATTGGCTTTATTGTGATTCTAGAATTGGGCAACATTTTATCCCATAACATAGAATTGTGTTCCAATGAGTTGAGCAAAAGAGGTTGATTATATAGACAGAAAAAGGGCTAAAAAGCAGAAACAAAAGAACAAAGAGTGGATTGTTCATTTTAAAGTTACTTTCCTTTTAAGGTGGGAAGATTGTACCCCATAAACATGTACAATTATAATGTGTCAATTAAATATATTTTAAAAACTCCAATAGGCATTATAATGAGGTTTCCTCTACTTTAATCCTTACAAAAAAGAAGTCGCCTGAAATACCCAAATGTTAAATTCAATTTGATTCTTGTAATTGTAGAAGCGAAGTCAGTTTTCCACTAGGGAAAAGGGAAGGGGCAATATGCAACCTTCTGTGAAGAATATCATCTCTTATCTTGTTCACCCTTTCTTTGAGTTCATGCTATTTTCTCAGGAGTTGGAATGAGGGAACTACGGTTTACAAGACTTCTATGTGATCCTCATATAGAATTCTCCAAATATACATCCATACTTGTCAAACTCTGAAGCCCAGTTGAGGTGTGGGCATTGGTTTTTTTTTTTTTTTTTCTTTTTAAAATCATGTTCTCTCGTTTGTCTCCTGACTTTTACATGCAAAAAAACTGATATTTTCCTAAACTGAACTATAATATTCTGCCTTTACCCCAAATAAAATGTAAGAAAAATTAAGTGACTTGATTTTAGAAGTCAAGGACTTTCCTTTTTATTAGGCAATGAGAGAGAACACAGAGAGCTGCTATATACAATTATTATTAAACTGAGCCTATTTCTAAGTAACGGTATCATGGGGAGTTTATTCATCTATGTATTTTCCAGCACTTTAGAATTAGCATACCTTCTATAAAGAAAGCACAATTTAAAAAATACATTATGGTTTATTTTAGAATGAGATAATATTTATTAAGTAGCCAAAGGAAATCTAGGACCCAATACCTCATAGAAAATAAAATATTTCAATGTATTTATTTTACAAAGCATTTCATTAACCGTTAACTATCTTAATTCAATCTGCTTTCAGTCTAATTGTAAATATTATTTATATTGACATGCTAATACCTTTATAAATTTTGTTTAATACAATGCTGTGAGTCTGGTATTACTCCATTTTCAGAAGGAAAACCATGGCTTTTGGGAAGACAGAAAAATAGTAAAATATTTAGGGAAAACCCAAAATTTAAAACAGATAAACATAATTGTAAAATAAATGGCTTAACTTCTTTTTAAGTAATGGTTTTTGATGAATTATGTTGTATCTTAGAAGGAATAAATTCAGATTCAGTTACAACTTACTAGGGCTCCTGTGTTATATGTAGTATGCCAGGTTTAATAGATCATATGTTTTAATTTTTTATTTTAGAAATTATTTTATATAATTTTTGACCTGTTAATTGTACATATTTATGGTGTACAGAGGTATTTCAATACATACATACAATGTATGATAATCAAATCAAGGTATTAACATTTCATAATGGCAAAAATTTATCATTTCTTTGTGAAATCATCCATTTTTTTAAAAACAGATTTTCTATGTGGGTATAGATATGCCCTTCTGTTCATTTCTACCTAAAGTTTGTCCTCTTAAAGGGACTTTGAATGCTTTCCTGATTTCTGTAAAAATTTGTTTAAGCATCATATGATTGATACATCTACTTTAAACTTATTTTTGAACCCTCAGGTTTTAAGACGGAAGGTTATTTTTAAAACGTCACTAACGTTAATCTCAAGAACGTTACCAAGGCGAGGCTATCTTCCTATCTCCTGTGTTGTGCAGCAAGACAAATTCTCATCACAAATTGCAGCGTCATTTATTGATCCAAGGTACCTGTGTTCAGACAGAATATTTGAAATGTCATCCTGGAGAGCTCTCGCTAACAAACATGCTACTTTCTGTTTTAAAATTTGCCATCGTACCTTTTCATTGAGTCTTTTTTAAAAAAATATTTATTGGTTATGAATATTCATGAGATACAAAGCTGATTGTCCTTTCTCGTGCCCAAGATGTGAAGGCTATATTCATATCATACAGTTTTGAAAGTAAGATATGAAGTCCTGAATATGACTAGATGCTTTTGAGTCAATATTCTGTGTTGTTTAATAGAACAAAAATTTGTCTCTGCAGATATTAGGAGATCCCTACTACCCTTAGACAAATGGGAAGATCATTATTCATGTGTTATTAATTCTTTTAATACTCTATTGATCTCAGGATCAGGAGTGTCATTCATTTCTGTATTCCATATTTTCTCTATCCTATTTTCCATAGCAAAGACTACATGAACATATTAGGGTTTACAACTGGGTCAGCAAGAAGAAAAAATGTTTAGGGATGAATCCTACCAGCTCCTAAGGACAGGTGTTTTATATGCATTCAAGATCACAACATGAAACTCTTATTAGAGTATTTGGTAATTTGGGTAACTCTTTTGATAGGCCTAATTTCATCAAGTTCTTATATACCAACCACCATTTTAATCAAGTTATAACATACCTTGTTTGTTAACAAGTGTTCTTGAAGCAACCTTTCCATAAAGGTTTTCAGATTTAAATAGTATGCCAAGAACCTATCATCTCATTGTGGTGTCTGAAAGACAGTAGGGCACAGTGGCCCTGTTGCTTAAAAATTGAAAAAAGTCTGGTGTTAAAGCAGGGAATAGCAATGATAGCTTAGCCTCCAGTATGATAACATTGAGGGCTAAACGGACATTTAAACACGTGTCTTATCTCTTGTTTGCTTTTCTTCCCTCTTTAGGCAGGCCCTAGCGTTGGCTTCTCCAGCTTACCAAGACTACTCCCTAAGCAATGCCAAATGCCTGAAATTGTGTCTTTATACCCCAGTGCTTAAATATTTTTCTCTACCCGCCAAGACTGATGAAGTCAAGGTACTTAGAATACCAGTTTCTTTATATTGTTCAAGTGTGTTCTGAAATAGGAAACAGCAAGTTTTCAGAAAAAAAAATCACAAATACCTGTTGATAGAAAATTTACTTACTAGCATCCAGTTGAGGAATGGAAGATTTTTGCATGACTATGTTTGCTAGTGAATGGGTCTTAATGATATTATCTCGCTCACCTTATACTAGGTGAGGCTTCCTATTAGGAGTTGCTTGAGGCCGGCCCGTGGCTCACTCGGGAGAGTGCAGTTCTGATAACACCAAGGCCACGGGTTCGGATCCTATATAGGGATGGCCGGTTGGCTCACTGGGTGAGCGTGGTGCTGACAACACCAAGTCAAGGGTTAAGATCCCCTTACCGGTCATCTTTAAAAAAAAAAAAAAAAAGTTGCTTGGGCAACATGTAATAGACATCAACACTGAAATTACAGTCCTTGTGAAGTATTTTTTTATTTCAACATTCATAGAGATCTATATAGTAATGAGAAATATTTTATTGTTAATGTCAAGGCCAAAGATTACTAAGCAATCAGTGGAGATGTGAATTTAGCATTTTCTTGGTTAGAAAGAAGTTCTCTTTCTTAAAATCAAACCCTTGCAGAGAAATGTTTCTTTCTCATGGGATTTTCCCACTGAGTGAGCAGCAAAAGGGAAATTATGAAAATTTTGTTATAGGGCTAAGACTTTTTGAGATGTGGTGTCAGTGAAGGAAAAGGGATTTGTTCTAAAGAGATTATTTTTAAAACTACGATTTGAGATAAAACCATTTCCTATAGGAAATTAAATTGTTGCCCCTATTTTGATACATAGTACCTAGAAAGATGCAAAAAAAAAAAAAAAAAAAAAAACTCAACCACAAAATTTAAGCATTTATAGCACTTGATGTAATGTCCTCTTGTGGGTTAGCTCAAAGCTACAAACCATTTTCTCCTCCTTTTTATCCCAATAACAAAAAAGTTTCTTTCAATCGGATAATCTCATCATTGTAACATAAAAGCTATTTATTCTTCCTTTTTTTTCCTTCTTATAGGAAGTACCTGAGATTGGATCTTTGCACATCCTATGCCCCATTTTCTCCTTAACAGGAAATGGAAGTGGGTTGTATAATATGATGTAAAGAGGAATTGCAGCTGCCTGGGGACCAAGGAAAAAATATGCCCAAGCTGTAAGAAATCTTCTGAAGATGGCCGAGTTCTTACTGATACCAAATGTTTTTAAATGTTTTTATTAACCTGCAATTTTAATAAAATGGATATTTCCCTTTTTATTACTCCTTTTGATAAGGGAGTTTTTATTATAATAGCATCAAATTAAAAAAATGCTTTTTCTTTTGCTATTGGAAATTTACACTCATTGTGTGCTTTTACTGTTTTGAGTATTTCTCTTTGCCTCAATCCTCAGCTGTAACGTGGGGATAATAGTACCCACTTGTGTTATTAAAGTTGACTACATGACTTAACTAGGTGACAGTTAGGTTCTGGAATGGCCTCTGGAGCTGACTTTACATGTTTATTTTCCTCCTGGACTACAACTTGAAGTTAGTGCTCTGTTTTCTAGGTTTGCTGCAGGCATGGGAAATGATTTTATTTGTTCTCTTCTGAATGTTTTTTGGAGAATGCAAGGAGATAGTCAGGTCTAGGCAACTGTCATTATCCTCTTAGAATCTGAAAGTTAATGTTTGTTAAGCCGTACTTAGTTGTAAAACATAATCAAAATTTCCATACTTTCACTATAAATATAAAAACATTATGAACAATAAAAAAGTCTCAATGACACCACAGGGAAAGCTGTGGTTAATATTTTGCTATGTTATTTGACATAGTTAAACTACTATATCAAGAGATTTGGATTTTTTACTAATGATCACTGAATGGCTGCAGTAGTCTTCTTTGCAATCTTAGATATCCTTATTAAAACAAACAACAATAAACTGTGTTGATGATTTGGGTCTTCACTCTATTTCCACTATTTATCAGAAAATAGGTTAGTTCCATGGGTTTAGATGGAAAACACACTTCATTTAGTTGCAACTCTTTTTTTTAAATTTATTTTTTGAATTGAAACATAGATTATACATATTTATGGGGCAGAGTTGGCTATCGGTATTTGTGTACAGTATGTGATGATCAAATCAATATTATTAGCATGTTCATCATTACAAATTGTAATTCTTCGTGTCCCTTAATTACTCCATAACTCCCCTCCCCGCTTCCCACCTCTACTAACTGTAGGTTTGTTCTTTCCTCTGAAAGTTCAACATTTTATTGTGGTTTTTCTTATTCTTTTTCTTTGCTCCCACTTATGAATGAGGATATGTGGTATTTTTCTATCTGAACCTGGCTTATTTCACTTAATATGCTTTTCTCTAAGTTCATCCGTGTTACTACAAATGGTAGAATTTCATTCTTTTTTATGGCTGTGTGGTATACCATGGTGTATATATACCACATTTTCCTTATCCAGTTGCCCATTGATGGATATTTAAGTTGGTTCCATATCTTGGCTATTGTAAATACAGCTGTGGTGAACATGGGAGTGCAGGTATCCTTGTGACATGATGATTTCCATTCCTTTGGGTATATATCCAGACGTGAGATTACTGGATCATATGGCAGTTCTATCTGTAGTTGTTTGAGAAACCTCCATACTGTTTTCTATAATGGCTGTGCTAGTTTACAGTTGCACCAACAGTGCAAAAGTGTTTCCCTTTCCCTGCATCCTCAACAGCATTTGTTGTTCTCAGTCTTTTTGATAAAGCCAGTCTAGCTGAGGTGAGATATCTCAATGTCATTTTGATTTGCATTTCCTGATGCTTAGTGATGAGCATTTTTCATGTACCTTTTGGCCATTTGTATGTCTTCATTTGAAAAATGTCTATCCAGTTCCTTTGCCCATTTTAAATTGTATTATTTGTTAGAATGAAGTCGTTTGAGTTCCTTGTATATTCTGGGTATTAATGCTTTGTCAGATGCATAGTTTGCAAACATTTTCTCCCATTCTGTAGGTTGTCTTTTCACTCTGTTGATTATATCCTTTGCTGTACAGAAGGTTTTTAGTTTGATATAATCCCACTTGTTTGTTTTTTCTTTTGCTGCTTGTGCTTTTGGGGTGTTATTCATAAAGTCTTTTCTCAGTCCTATATCCTGAAGTGTTTCCCCTATGTTTTCTTCTGGGAGTTTTATAGTTTCAGGTCTTATACTTAAGTCTTTGATTCATTTTAAGTTGATCTTGATATATGTGAGAGGTATGGGACATTTTTCATATTAAAAAAATACATATTTTTATAATTATGAATAGATAGCTATTTAACATTGTGTTTTTAAATTTAAAACATATTGATGAGCACTTTGGTTAATAAGGCACAGCTATCAGAAAAAGTAAAAAAGCTAATTTTACTTATATGGTCAATTATAAAATGTGTTACACTTTAAGAGTTTATCAGTTTACTTCAGTGTATCAGTTATCCTGATACCTAGTGGCTTAAAACAATAGCTATTTATATTTCTCATAATTCTGTAGGCTGGCTGGACCTTTCTTCTGATTACACCCAGGTTCAGTCAATGGCTGCATTCAGCTGGAGGACTGGTTGGGATGGAAGGTCCAAGATGGTCTCACTCACATGGCTGGTGCTGGCTGCCACCTGGGGCCCTCAGTTCTGCCCTTGCCCTTTCATCCTCCCATTGGTTCAATTGGTTTCATTAAGTAGTTATTTCAGGACAGCATTCCAACAAGGTGAAGGCAGAAGCGGTGAGACTTGTTGAGTACTCTGCTCTGCGACCCACACATCATTACCACCACATTTTAGTGGTCGAAGCAAGTCTCAGGTCAGCCCAAATTTAAGTGGTTAGAGAAATAGATTTTACCTCTGCATGGGAGTGGCAAAGTCCCATTGCGTACTGGAACTTTGCAGTATGAAGAAGAAAATGTAGTTAATAAGCAATCTCTATCACACAAGGAAGAAAGACTTAGGGATTATTAACTTATGAAACATTTCCTCAAATTTGAGTATTTTAAAAGTTATTTGTGGGTTAATATGTGTTCTGTCTTTTCACACCTAATTTTATTTAAAATATTGACTCAGTTTTAAACAAAACCCATCACAACATTTGAAATAAACCCAGGAAGTTCTCTGTCAAAGCAGATCCTCAGCTAGCCTTACCTTTATTAATTTAAAAGAAAAGTGAAATGTATAATTGTCAGAATGTTTCTATTTAATTCTCTGTGACAAAGACATCTATCGACCATTCTATATGCAAGTGAGTTATATTCCCTTCCAGATAGGGAGGCTAAATGCTACCACTGGCCAATGACCTGTGAGCTAAAGTACCGTGAGGCACTTCCTGGCTAATGCACAAAAGAGTGAGTGTAGGAAGGTAGAGCCTCCATTTGACTGGGGCCCTGGTGACTGTATGGAGCACAGCCCCCTGATCACTTGTTCATGGTACATTTCAACACAAGAAATATTTCAAGCCACTGAAATTTTGTCCTTAACATATTACCTGAGTGTAAACTAGCCTGTCCAGACTACCATATATCTTTAATAAATAATCTCTAGGCACCTAAAACAAAGGATTACTAAGGTTGCTTCAGATTTGTAAGGACAACAGAATCTATGATCTCATGAAAGACATTACTTATTACATAGACAGAATTGATGGAGTTACACGGGTGCAGGGAAAGCTGTGGCTGAGAAAAGAGTGTTTAAGATACTGATTTAATAAGTGACTAGATATTTGATTCACAGAATGTAGCAGGATTTTCTATCCTTGGATAGCCACAGAAAGTTGGTGGCTCAGGTGGGCCAGATCTCTATATGTATTGGTTATTTTTAGAATGAGATTGTCTAACATCTAGATTTTTCTGGAACTCTCGAAATATCAGGATAGGGAATATTACATAAATAAGTAGAACATGTGGGATTATAGCAATAGTGGTGACTAAGTTATGTAGTATTGTTTAGATTTAAATATTCAATAACCTGGTTGTGAAGTTTAATTATTAATATTTCTTAAAATATGATTATAAAGTCGCAGTTTCAGAAAAATCTTGAATTATGGATGACTTGAAACATTTGGGGTGGAAAGCTGGAGGGGAAGTTAAATGCCTTGCTGATACATGCTGTAAAGAGACAGTGGGGTGGTAGTGAATGGGAGTGCTGTTATATATATGTGATAGCATGGAAGGAGGGGTTCTCTGATTGGGTGACTCCAGAAAAGGGGACCAAAAGAAGTGAGTGAGTTAACTATGGGAAGAGCATTCCAGATAGAAAAAATGGTAAGGCCAAAGGCGTTTATTGGAGCATGCTTGAGGTGCTTAAGAAACTTCAAAGACACTATTGGAAGTTTTATGTGTGTGGTGGTGGCGGGGAGGAGACTGCAGAAGATAAAGTCGAAGAGGTTAGTGCAAGGCCAGACTGTGAAGAGTTCAATAGATCATTGTAAGTAATGTTGGCTTTTACTCCAATTATTTAAATTTTTAAAGGGATTTGAATCAGGGAGTTACACAATGTAATTTACATTTTGAAAGAATTACTTTGATTCCTGTGTCAGGGACTAGACTGTAGGAAGATTAAAGTCAATGCAGGAAAACTATGCAGGAGGTGAGAGAGATTGCCGTTTTTTTTTTTTCTCTTTGCGAAATAACCTAGTGATATTTAGGTTTAGTATTTTGTTTTTGTTTTTTCTTCAGTTATTCTTTTAGGGTAGGTCTGTTGGCAACAAATTCTCTTACTTGTCAACTGAGAATGTCTTGATTTCCCCTTCATTTCTGAAGACATTTTTGCTGGCTATAGAATTCTGGTTGACTGTTCTTTTCTTTTGCAGCTAATAAGTTTTGTTCCAATTGCTTCTGGCCTCCATGGTTTCTGATGAGAATTCCAATTGTTCAAATTACTTTTAACCTATATGTAAACTGTTGCTTCTCTATGACTGCTTTCTTTAAAGGCTGAAGATACAGAAAACTGGGAGTGTAAAGTGAAGAGTTTCTACATTAACAGTACCTAACCAACCTTTTTAAAGGCTCTTGAAATTTGGCTTGGTTCTTAATTTTCTTTGTTGCCAACTATGTTTTTATGCCAATTCAGGAAAGACCCCTTTAAAAATTATGATTTGGTTATGAGAACTCATTCACCAGATTTTAGTTAATATTTTTCTATCCACCATGGGTTGCGGTAAGCTGTAGATTTTGAGGTTATCTGAAGAAATAACCCAGTTCCTGCCCTGAAGGTATTGTCAATTATGGGAAATGTCTCTATTTCTGGCTTATCGTATGCTTCTCAGGTCCTCAATTTTTTTGTTGGTTTTTTCATTAACAATAATTCTTTAATAACATCTAATGTCCATTCCATGTTAAATTTCCTGGATAATTGAAGCATGGTTTTTAATAGTTTGTTTGAATCAAGATCCAAATAAGTTCACAAATTGATTTAATTGATATATACCTTAAGTTTCAATCTATAATAGCCAGCTCTCCTCTTACTTTTTCTCCCACTTTTTTTTTTTTTTGGCTTGTGTTTCCTTTTACTTTTAAAATTTTTGTTTATTATTAGCATGTTAATTCTTACAAATCGTGATCCTTCTTTATGCCCTTTGCCTGACCTATCACTACCCAAACCCCCTCCCTCCCTCCCTCCATCTCTAGCATCTTTAGGTTTGTTCTCTCCTGAAAGTTCAACATATTGTTGTGGGTTTTTCTTTCTTTCCTTCATTCCTTTCTTCTATCCTCCTTCCCTACCCTCTCCCTTCCCTCCTAGCAGCCAGTTATGAGTGAGCACTTGTGGTGTTTCTGTTTCTTTGTCTGGCTTATTTCACTTAATTTTCTCCAGACTCATCCATGTTGTTGCAAATGGCAGAATTTCATTCTTTTTTATGGCTGAATAGTATTACATCATATATATACTGCATTTCCTTTATCCAGTTGTCTGTCTGTGGATACTTAGGTTGATTCCAGATTTTGGCTATTACAAGTAGAGCTGCAACAAACATGGGAGTTCAGGTATCCCTTTGACATGATGATTTCCATTCCTTTGGACATATACCAAGAAATCCAGGATGCTTCTACATTTGTTTGTTTGTTTTTAATTCAATTTTTTTTATATTTATTTTTGTGGGGTACAGTGTGTTGTTTAGATACATGCATACCTTGCACAATGATTTGCTTGGGGTAGATAGCATAGTTTCGTCCCCATTAACTTACCTCTTATCTTCCCCCCCACCACACCCCACTCCTTCTGGCCTCTGGTAACTGTTATTCTACTGTGAGGAAAATGGGGTCAGTATAGTCAGGCCCTCTCTCCTCATATCTGGCTGTGTATGATTCAGCACATCTGTTGTAAACAAGATATATGAGTAGTGTAAACTGTGCATGTGTCCATGCACTCCTTGGCTTGTTGCCACTATTGTGTACTTTTGGTATAAAAGACAATGGCTCTGAACCACTGGCCAGCAAAATTAAGTTGGAATAAAGCATGCTATCCTGCCAGAGACCAGCTCCGCAGGATTCGTTGGACCTGAATAGGTGGTGTGGAATAGGATAAGGAAAAAGAAAGGCGGACCACAAGTGTCTAGTGCAAGTGTGGACACCAACCACAAGAATCTTGCTTTATTTATATTCTTAACCTTTTACATGATGATTTATCTTTTAATCAAAACGTTTTTTATTTCATCTCTATAGAAAAAGATAAATCAGAATGTTCCAGAGCAGTCATGCTGTGATAAAAACACCCACTCATGCATCAATAGTTCACCCCAAAGCCTGTGGCTTGTGGCCAGGAAATTATACAATAGCAGCATGCTCGACTTTAAAACATCAGACTTTTGGTCTGAATCACAATTCTTAACCTTTTAAACTTACACATAAATTTATATTCTAAATTCCTATTAAATCTTTAACAATTTAATGTTTGTTTTATATTATTCTAACTCTTAACCAAAATTACAATATCTATAACATGATTTTATATAATGAAACTTAATTATAATGTTCTATTATATTTTGTACTACTATTAAAAACAATTACAGTTTAAACTAATCTAAACAAAATCTATTAATATCAAAACCTTATTATGTATCTCTACTATTTTACCTATTCATCTCTATAGTAAAACTTTGTTTTCTTGCCAATTGACTGTGGGAACAGTACAAGGAACACAGTGAAAAATTAAATGATCCTACTCAAACTAACAAAAACACTATCATTCTTATTATTACTAGGGAAACATGTTCTTGGTAAGTCAAGTGAAACTGTGGGAATGGTGAAAAACAAATCCGTAACTGTGATCAATTAGTTGTAAACACCACTGCACTCGGACCCACCAGCTTCCTGGGGGATGTGGATTGAAATCCAACATAATAACTTCATTCCACACGTACAAGAGCATGACCGCAGCCACAATGGGTCCATGCACACATCACTAACAGGAAAGATCAATAACAAAATTAAATCGAGCCAACCCATACCGGGAACATGCATCAAAAACACCTTTAGTACTGACAATGCGCTTTAAATAAACCAGTTAATTTTGATGTATTTTAACATGTCTTTTGAGAAACTCCAGGGAATTTCCCAAAGCCATACTAAGCCAAAAGGTTAGGCTGTTTAATTCTGGGAAGCCTTGTCAAGCAACCAAAGGTAAACAAGAAATTCCACAGAGCCGTGCCACACACACGGGACCCCCTTGTAGCCTGCAGAACAAGGGGTATCACTCCTCAGGCTCCCATGCCGTTCCTTATAGTAGGACGGCTCTTGACACTTTTCCTGCCATCAGTGGCCAGAACTGTTTTTCAACTACCTGACTCATGACCTGCACAGGACGGGGCAGAGGGTTCTGTGATCCAGCCCGACATCTACTCTCTACTTTTTTAAGCATAAAAAGATTAACATCTTTATTGCTAAAAGAACTCTTAAAAATGAATTAGAAAAATCTAAGCTGAAATTTGAAGAACATGACAGATAAGTCACACACCCAAAGAAATACACGTGGTTGATAAGTACATGCTAGGATCTAGTTGCTGGTGGGGGAAGGGCTGTCCCACCCCAGCTCTCAGGATCCCGGGCTTGGGCTGGCTCTGATGCTGGCCTGGATGTGTGGCAGCATTGGCAGTGGGAGTAGGGCTAGAGCCCATAACCCCTGGCTCCCAGGACCCCCCTGGCATTGGGCTGGCTTCCATCACTAGCCTGGATGTCATCTCTACATTACTTTTGAAGAAAACATTAATCTCCTACAGCACCAGGGCAGATTGTGCCAAGTATTTGACTCAGGATATAATTTTAAGACACTGAATGTACAGCTATGTCTAGTCTCCTTTGTCAAAGTCAAAGTCCTGAGAGGAAAGGAATGTAACAGAGACTGAATGACATCCAGATGTATGAGCCTGAAAATCTTAAACCACTGTTGCCTAAAACCTCTAGATAACAGAAGTCTCCAACTCCCCCTTTCTAGAGAAGAGCAGTTTCCCCTTGTCTGCAGAGTCTACAAGTTTTTAACTTGAGGCAGGATCTTCACAAGATGACACTAGTCCCTTTCAAATCTTTCCCCTTCTTCCATCCCTGCATGTCCTCAGGCTGATAACAAGGGTCAGAACTCAACACCACCAAAGAGGGGAAATAGAGCCTCTGGGGGAATTGTTTATAGGATGGGGGAAAAAAATTGAGTACATAAATGTTTATTAAGCCTTGGATATTATGTGGTTTTTATAATATGACATAATATGCTACCATAAGAGAGTGGAAGATATAAGGGCAATGAACATAAAAATTTCTCGAAGTATTTTATGTTAAAATATCTTGTAGAATAGCATAAATTCCACTTATAAAAATCCAACTATATGTACATTCATTAAAAAATATAAAGAGAATTTCCAGGAAGTTCTACAATAAAATGTTATCAGTGTTACCTCAGTAGCATGTAAAAATTATTGGGGAAGTAGAACTTCCTGTGTTACTTTATATACTTCTATATAAAATAACAATATGTTCACTTATTTATCATAACCATACCCATTTGTTGAATAAGAAAACTGAAAAGTATTGTCAATTAAAATGCATTGATATTGTCCTTGTAAATATAAATCTACTGTAAGACCTTCATTTCCAATTAGAATTTAAAAAATAGACATCCTAAAATAAGAACCTGTTGATTAAAAAAGCCATATAATGTAATAAAAATATTTAGTAGAAAGAACTTTCCATTGAGGTTTCCTCAATGCAAAATCCTATCTTTCTGATGATGGTTGCCAACAATTATTCTGCACTTTTTAGAAACTGAGGAAATCTATGAGAAATATTATATGATTTCTAAAGATAATTTATTAAACTTTCGCTTTTTTAAAGGTTGATATTTACCAAAATATGGCGCCAACTCAATTTTATCCTTTTCACAATCCCTTTTTCCTCAAGATTTTACATTACTAGGTTTTTCTGAACAAAAATGCTCTTGGAAAACTTTTCTTCAGTTCCCCGGAAATATATACATTCATGATAAAATGCTCTTTGGTAGGTCAAAATTGAACCAGAAAACAGTTTTGTTTTTCCAAACCTTAGACCACAGTTGTGTAGATTTATCTAAGAATCTCCTGGAGCTTGTTAGAGGAACATTTAAAAGTAGTTCTCCACCTAACTTTACTGGATCAGCATTGTTGGCCTTGGGGCCAGGGTACTGGTGTCTTTCACAAGAACCCATGGAGTTACGATACACAATATCATCAATCAATTCATAAATGACTCTTCTGTATCACTCAGAGATCTTCCAATAATCTTGCAAATCCCTGCTCTTAACAGTCCAATAGGCACATACCACATAATATATAAGACACAAGTTCATACACACCATGTGCTTGTAAAGACACAGTATGAGGGAATGTGGTCTAGAACCACTTTATGCATTTCCCACCGCTTTTCAGAACCATTGTCATTGGAATAAGTTCAGCCTTGAAGCAGAAAAGCCAGTTGTGCTGAGGGCTTTGGCAGTACTTTCGGGATGATGGATTATTCCTTGCAGCTGAGGAGATGAGGTATATAAACACCCGGGGAGGCCAGCTTCACTTGATTTCCTGTTTCCTGTGATGCCCTGGATGAGATCTGAAGTGATGATAGTCTCTGGTCTATTGGTAGGATTCTTTATGTTCTTTGTATTAATTCATGGTTTTGAGGATAAGAAAAAGGGAGTTCTAGAGGGTGGCATTTTAAGCAGTGGCATGTTTTCTTACCTATTTGGGGAGTTTGTATTTTATAATCTGGTGATCATCTGCTAGTAGCTAATGACTGTCAGTTTCCATCAGATACACAGTTTTATCCAAGCACCTTCACCACTCGAAACAGACGCTGCGTATGTTTTAATACTGCTCTGCTACTTAGCAGCTATGAAACTTTTTTATAAGTGTGAATAATAATAGAATTGACTTTATGCAAATATAATGAAAAGTAAATTAGTTTAAAAAACCAAAATTAACAGAGTTAGCAATCCGTGAAGAAAACTTACTGTGGAGACAAATGCAATATGATTTTATTTTAGTAGAAGTCTTTAGTTTCACACAACATATATCAAGGTACTATTAATTGGTTCAAACATTTAAAAAATGAAGGCAGCTGATAATTCTTTTCAAGTGTCTACTACCAAGTATTAAAACCGTTTCATACCTGTTTCAGATCTATATCAATTTTTCTTGGAAATATCTCAGAGATGTATTCTTGAGATCTATTTATAGATGAAATTTGAATTATCTCTGATGGACACGGTGAATATTTGGTTTATGAGCTCCTGTGATTTCTTCCACATTTAGATGAAATTTAGCCCCATAGACATATAATAATTTATCCAAATATCACAGTGGAAAATGTAGAAGTTGAACCAAACAACTTTTACTTTAGAGCTGAGATTCAGGTCGACTAAGAAGTTGAAAATTTTTTGAGCTATTGTTTGATGACAGACATGGAATCTGTAATTTCCCCCCAGCCCCCGCTTTTTTTCCTTTTTTTTTTTTTTTTTTTTTTTTTTTTTGTCAGTGACTGTAACCTGTAGTGAATACTGGCTGCTGGTCAGAATGAAATGAAAGCCTTATTGAAATGACCAGATACCCCAGATTTGTGAACTATCTTTAGTAACCAGAGGGCTGTTAGAGTTCCTTGAATTCTTTTATCCTCTCTATTTTTGTGGCATCCTAGTCGAAGTAACAACAGTTATATTGGCTACTCTTTGTTTTAAATTTTTGGATCATTTCACAGTAGAAGAGATATCAGATAAAATGTGGGTTTTAAAACACCATGCATTTGCTTCTCTAACTTCTACCGACACATTTCTTCTGCCTTTGGAGGAGAGATTTTATGTTCTCTATCTAACTTGAAAGAAACATTTTATTTTGAAACATTGCAACAATCCTCCACTCCCTTGTTGTCTAAAAATTCCAACTGACATAGGGCATATAAGATTACAGAGCTGCTGTATAGTTAAAAGGGAAATCAATCTCTTCTGAAACGAGAAAACTTGAAATTCCATTAACTATTCCAAATAAAATGCATCATGAGAGAGAGACTAGTGGAAAGTGAGAGGAGTGAATAATACTCACTAAGCAACTATGTGCCTGTTGTTCTGATGAGCATTTTAGCGGCTTTAGTCCTTTTGAGCCTCATCGTATTTAGTGCAGGTTATACTTATTTAATACACAAACCTTACTTAGTGCCAGGTGATTTATTTAACCTTCATAGTAACCCTGTCACTAGCAGTATTACTTCTATTTTAAAGATGTAGACATTGAGGCAGAGAGTACATAAGTAACTTGCCCAGTGTTACACAATAAAGGGAGCAGCTGAATTTGAATGGGGTGTCAGTGATAAGCTCTGTTCTCTCTCCCATCTGTTGATTTTGCTTTATGTTAACTTCTTGCTGCACTTGGTAAAGCAAGCTGGGTTTTCCTTTTTGGTCCCCTACCACCCTAGTTTTGGTATATGATTAAGGTGGACTGACTCTATTCTCTGCATTCATACACACGATCCATGCCTAACTGTATTCCCGGTACCTAAAACAATACCTTGCATATGGCAAGCATTATACAAGTATTGGCTAAATAACATGTGGGCACTTAATAAATACTTGCAAAACAAATGAAAAGGCTATGCCAATTGTTGGTCCTAGGGAAGAGGATCCTTCTTTTAAATTGGCATTGTAAGCAGGTAATGTGTAAGCAGATGCTGAAGTTTCAATTTGCCAGCTCTGGGTAAAGAAACTGCCTTTTAAAAAGACCCAAACAAAGAAAGGAAAAGATATGAGTTTGTTTTTTTGAGGAAAAAGAGAAACAGGTTGATGATGTGGTGGAACTCTTTTATCCAGCTATTCCTAATGTCTAGTTACTCCAGATTTTCAGGTACATTGGTTAATATATTCTCATTTGTGCAAAATTCAGGTGAAATTCCATGTTTTTAACATGTACTAAATATGACCTGTATAATGCTCAACCCTATACGTTTTTACTAAGCCCATTTTTTAGATTGAAAAGCTTAGGGTTAGTTATTCCTTCCTGTCACACAAAGAGTAAATGTTAAAGATAGCATTCGAACTTGGGCAATCTGAGGAATACCAAATTTTAAGATGTTAAATGGTGTGGTTAAAGGTGAATTATATGCAAATACTGACCCTGTCTCACTGTATGAATGAGTTGAGTGTTCTCATTTTTGACAACGCCTATGTTTTTCAGTACCAGAATGTAATTATTTTAAATTGTAGCATGAAATTAGATGCACGCCTATTGGTTTGCACTTTCATGGAATCCAGTACTCGGAAGATATACACAGAGGAAAAGCTCTTTGTTTTTTTAAAGAAATATTTCTGTGTTGATTGCTATTATTTATGTTGAATGTAATATCTCACTTGTTTAAAAATAATAGCTCTTATTCAGAACAGCAGATATGGCCCTATGGTCAAATCCAGCCAGTTGCCTATGTTTATACATTGTTTTAATGGAACACAGTCATAGTCATTTAGGTTTTCATGCTATGATGGTAAAATGAGTGTTTGCCACAGAGACAATACAGTTTGCAAAGACTAAAATATTTACTCTATGGCCTATTTTAGAAAAAGTGCACTGACTCCTGTTTTATATTACCTCCATTTTAAAAATAGAATCTGCTCTGAAGTTGCCAAATATTTAGCCAAAGTTCACACCCAGAATAACTTTACTAGCCTGTTTTATAATTCCAGTTTTCCTAAATCAGACCCTGATTCCTAAACAGTCGTGGTGACCCAAAGGTAGTCTATGCAAACTCATCTACCAAACAAATAAAATGTCCCTGACACTATGTCAGGTGCTATTCATTTTGTCTTTTCTAAACACAGACTTTTTATTACCTAGCTCTGCTGTTCTTCTACTTTAATTTATATATGAATGTGAAAATGAGGATTCATCTGTTTTTCTATTTCTAAATTTTTAATTCAGTCTGTAATTCTCAGACATAATGAAAATAACTGATTTTATTTTATATTCCTCATCTCTTTAGAGCTCTCCTTGGGTATTCTCACTGAAAGTTTAATCACTTCTGAATCAGTGAATTTAGATATCTGTGGTCACTTCCCCATCTCATGCTCTGTTCAAAGGTAAGTGTAGGAGACCACTGAGATTAAGGCTATCTGACATTAACTTAGGCTGCTATGTGTTCTGATGAGAGTAAAACTGTTGGATGGTATGCTGAAGATGAGCACTGGGCTCTAGTTGATCTAGAAAATTTTGCTTAGTCGTGTGAGTAGATCAAAAAACAAACAAAACTCAGTTGATTCTCTTTATGTATATTCTGAATGAGCAGGTGAGATGCTCCTATTTAAGTATTCACTGGTAGCTGACAATATTGTTGAGCCAGAAGTCAGCTTTCTTA
This sequence comes from Cynocephalus volans, assembly GCF_027409185.1. Lineage (NCBI taxonomy): Eukaryota > Metazoa > Chordata > Mammalia > Dermoptera > Cynocephalidae > Cynocephalus > Cynocephalus volans. The sequence continues at coordinate 155,443,120 of NC_084463.1, forward strand.
TTCTAGATCCCATGTTGTCAACTCTGTGATACATTACCTCTATAGATATCAAGAGATGTTGGCAATCCTTAGGTTAATGGGTCAGGTTTTATAAATTTTAATGGATCACAATTAATGATTACTCATAAAGTCAGCTGACATGAAAACAAATGGTTCTGAGTTTTGCATGCTATACAAGCTTTGTATTGTCTGTGTATTTCCTTTAGCCAAGACTCAATATGTAAGATTTGAAAAACAGAGTCAACAAAGACAGTATGCAAGATTTTTATTGGTAAACTTTCCTTCTCTCAGGTGTTCTTTTTCTGCACCTGCCACCCCCCAACCTGCCCTTTCCAATGCCTACAAAAGCAGCTGTTAAGTTCTTGGGTGAACCATACCATCTCTCGGTAGATGATTAGGTCAGAGCTGGGAATGACCCAAAATATTAAAGATCAGAGTGTTTCTCCCACATTTTCACACTAGAACTGAATCAGTCTCTGATGATTTCCTATGGGATATTAAAATCAAGGCTTGCTAGAGACAAACGTTTTGTCTTTATTTGATAGAACTGTCTCCTGCCACGAAAGAATGAAGCAGAGAAGCTGAGTTCTATGCACTTGGAGTTTTCAGTGTAACCTATTTTTGAACAGTCTGAGCTCCATGGAGACTGTGGAGAAATAAAAATTAAATAGTTGTATTTATTTTACAATCAACAGCTTTCCAGTATGCTATGTGAAATCTCCCTTTTCTATTCTTTAACATCTTTGGTCCTTCTCATATGTGAAAACATAATTAATCCCAGTGTATGTCTTCAATTTTATGTGAAATTTATTATTTCCTTACTTCTATACTTCGTACTTTGTCGGGTCGCCGCCGGCCTACCTGAACAGCCCTTGCCTCGCTATCAGTCTCTCCCTTGGTGTTCCTTCTGGCTGGCGAGTGAATTGCCCGGATTCCTCTTTCCCTCCCATCCCCATTGGAAGGAGAGAGGGGAAGAGAGCCGTGAAGAGAGGTGAGCACAGCTGCCGGCCCCAACCAGCCCGTTAAAGGACACTCAGACACGGTGGAGGTTCTGTCGAGCAGTTCCGTGTATTATCACACAAGCACTTGCTTTTAAAGGCAAATGGGGACGGGAGGTTTTCTACATCCTCCAGTCAGCTTAAAGGTTACGAGAGCATGCATCCTGTCTCAATGCCTAGCTATTGCAATCACGCGGTATTCACTAGCGCGGAAGCATGTATTTGGCCAATAAGGGCTAAGGCAAGGTTCCCGCAGACACTCTGTGTCTCTAATCATTCTCTGAAGACCATGTGGTGAGATGACTGGAGATAACAGAGCTGCTTTACGCACTTATTAAGAGTTTCTGGTATTGGACACTTCTATTAAATCAGTTTCAGGCCATAATAGAATCTCCTGAGGTGACAGGAAGTTCTATGCAACATTCCTTTAATAATTTTTTCTTCTATAAAGTACAAATTTCCATTTTTGCCTGAGCTAGTTAATTTGGCCTTCTATCACAAGTCAAAGAGATCTGTTTAATTTCTTTCCCTCCACCACAAGTATATACATGTCTCAAATCTATATATAAACTTTTTTCTCTTTTTCAGAGGGTTTTCATTTACTTATGTAGAAAGAATATGTGAAAATAATAGCCTTGTGTCCAAAAAGTCAATAGGAAAGAAAACTCAACTTCATGTGAAGTGGAAAACTTGGGGACCCATCTGGGAGGGATATTTGGGTGAGTATTATAACTTCATCCCATAAATGTTTTATAAAAAAAGTCAAGGATTTAATAAAGTGGTGATATACATTATACACACATTGTATACCATGTGCCCATATAATTTCAGTTCAGGATCATTATAATCATAAGCTATTATTTGTTTATTTAAAAAAAATATTTTATTGTGGTAAAAAAAAACCCTTAACATGAGACCTATTCTCTTAAATTTTTAAGTGCAACACATTGTTGACTATAGGTACAATGTTGTACAGCAGATTTCTAGAGCTTCTTCATCTTGCTGAACTGAAGCTTTATGCCTGTGGATTAGTGGTTCTTCATTTTTCCCCTTCCCACAGTCCCTGGAATCCACCATTCTACTTTTTGAGTCTATGGATTTGACTATTTTAGATACCTCATATAAGTGGAATTATGCAGTGTTTGTCTTTCTGTAACTGGCTTATTTAGCACAATGTACTCTACTTTTATCTATATTGTCACATAATGCAGAATTCCTTTTTTTTAATCGAACAGTATTCCACATTTTCTTTATCCATTCACCTATCAATGGACATTTAGGCTGTCGCTACATCTTGGCTACGGAGAATAGTGCCGCAAATCACACAGGAGTGCTAATATCTCTTTGAGACCCTGATGTCAATTTTTTTGAATAAATAACCATGAATTCTAATGGTGACTAGGGATATAATTGACCTAAACATTTCTCATTATTCTCTCAGGTAAAACATAGCAGTTTTGCAATCATGCCCTCAATAGCTATTTTGTTTTATCACTCCCAAACTAGCCAGAGAAAAATCTTTGGTGACTGTAACCTACTATGAGTGTAATTGGAAATTTCCGTGAATGTGGTCATTGATATGTATCCTAACTCTACCATCAGCTTTTTGTCTGATAACTGAGTGCCTGCAAGAGAAAATCCTTTTTAATCAAGCCATAAAAATGGCTTGGGACTTCCGGATGAGATGCACCTTTTATTCTTTCAATATATCAATCGATGCTTTTAAATCAAAACTCGAAATATTGCTCTTATATAAAATTTATAAACATTTACTAACCAAAGCTGTATCTATAAATAATGTATCTGCTATACTTGAATCATTAAAATATCTTAATGGCTTCTGAGTTTAAAATTGATACACTCTTCCCCCATGGGTTCCCACCTTTTGAATCTCAAGGACTCCTTAGAGTTTCCTCTCAGTGCCCCTTCATGATTGTTTCTTTTCTTTCATTACAGAAACAGTCCTTTACCTGGTAGAACACATAACTTCTATCGTTCTCAATTAAGTGTAGCAATGAAGATATAAATTCTCAACGGGGAGGCAACTTTACTAACCCTGGACTCTGGTTGCCTGAGGATCGCAGTTATCGGAGGTTGGACGAATGCCTGTGGATATCATCTTTTATCTATTTTAAAAATTATAATTTTAAGTGAAGAATTTCTCTGCTGTTCATATTTATAAACTTTTTTGGTTGGGAGGGGCCAGAAGGACAAAGGAGCTTCCCCAGATTTTAACTTTGTAAGGAAGGCATTTTAAAATAAAGTTTGCAATTCTTAATAGCTATTTTTATTCTTTGAAAAAATCTTAAGTCCTGACTTACATGGCATTTTAGACTATGACTGTATTTCATTTTATTCTCCTATGGATGACAACTGAGTAGCTATTATACTGTGATCTAGTTCTCCTACTCATACCCATATCCTTTCCTTCCAGTGATATGTGAAAATAAGATAAAATCAAAATTCTCACTGTAACTGGTTGAAAGGACAGTAGATGATGTTATTCCCTACTTCTGCCTTTTCAGTATTTTTTTTTTCTTCCATCCCTTTCCTCTACTATGTGGTAATAATTTCAAGTCAGTTTGACAATTTAGGTTTATCCATCTTGCTCACACGAAGATGTTAAAATCTAGGGAGGAAAATAAGATTACAGTTGGTCTCAGCTCCATTTCTCCCAGCTTTGAACCAAAAGTAAATCTCCATTTTTCAAAAATCTTTACCTATAAGGCAGTGGAAGCATTTGAAAAATCTTGTAAAAATATCATTTGCTTTATGTGTTCTCTTGAAACTATTCACTCTTAATTTCTGGATTATGAATCAGTAGACGAAATTTACAAGCGGGTAGTAATTGCAATAAACTATTACTGGTAAAGCTGTCAAACACATTAGTCTCCTGGATAAATGAGGCTTCCTTAGAATCTCCGCCCTTCCTTGACTTAACCAACCAGTCATAGGGAGGAGCCCCTGCCTCCTGGAGTTTCCATAATGCAAGAGACCCGGGGCCAGGCAGATTCCAGGCAAGTGTGTAGAGCAACTCCCTCTCTTCTCATGAATTAGTTGAAGACTGAATTATCGCATGAGAAAAAGTGAGATAACTATATCTCAAATGCTTTTCCTTCTTGGGTAATGGAGTAAATAAATATGCCCTCTCAGTCCTATTCTGCTTTATTGTCCTGCCTCTATTTCCCTATTTTCTACCCCAGCCCCTTTCTCTTTCTGGTAAACCACAGAGGGACTTTACTGACACAATATGGAATATTCCTATCCCTGAATGGAAGAATGTGATTTTTATTTTAATTCATAAGGAAATACTTTTCATTTTTCTTCTCTGTAGGAAAATGAAAGTTTCTACCAAATTTGAGGATAACTTGTCTTATCTGTTTGAGTTGCTGTAATTCCTTACGTCAACAACTGTCCCATACATGTGAAGTATGTGTCCTCTATATCTCAGTGTTTTTCAACCGAAGTATTTCTTTGTTAGACTTATTTTGATAAAATTTTAGAAGACCAAGAATAGAGATAATTTCTGAAAAATTGCCTTAAAAAGAAAACAAAAGAAAAACAAAAATAGATGTTTTACCAAGAGATATTTTAAGGAGAAATCCTTGATGCAGTACCTATTAATTAAATGTTCCCTGTTTTCACAGAGAATTGATAGACTAAAGGATGATACTTCAATTCCAAAGTGTAAAAATCAATTTAAAAATCAACTTAAAACTGAGGAGACAGCTAATCAGAGGTCAGTTTATAAATCATCACCTATTTACAGATAAGAGAATATCAAAGCGTAGCATATGTAGAGAAGTTTTGCTAATTGTCAAAAAATGACTGTTTAATAAGCATGCTCAGAACCTTGAAAAACATGAATCTTTACAATTCATATTAAATCACTAGAAATACACAATACTCAAATTTCCATTTATAAATATAAGTGTACTTCAAAAAGTTCATGGAAAAATGGAATTAAAAGATACAAATCTTTCCATGAACTTTTTGAAGACCTCTTTTATATATCATGAAACATTTATGCAAATACCCCTATAAAGTTTTAGAAAATTAACCAGCATCTTAAAAATATACACATCAGGACAAGAATTCAAATTATGTATGTTAATCTTAAGCATTCTATTAATGTATTTCATTACATGAACAGATTAAACAGGAAAGAATTTGTCATTATTAGGCACCGTTCTGGGTGATTTACATAAATTCACCTTTTAATCTGTACAGCAATTTGCTGAGCAGTCAGGTGTCAAGGTAGCCAATTAGGATGACAAGCCAAGCTAAAATAAAGCCTTTTTCAAGAGGCAAAAAGCAGTGCTGATTCCCTAGAAAAGAAAGGGCTAGGAGGGAAAACATACTTAGTTAAAGTGGAGTGAAGGGTCTCAGCCAAGGCTATGGATAAGGAGGCCTGTGAATGGAGATGCCCAAGCTAAGAATGCAAATATGTTTAAGAACATGACTTGCCTGGAAAGGTAGGAGGGTTCTGAACCCTTGACGACAACTCTCTCCAAAAAATTTAGTGCAATGGCTGTGCACCAAGTCTGATGTGTGGAGGCAGCACCCCATTCCCCCTTCCTCCATGAAGCCTGCCGGGTAAAACCTTGAAGTTGCCTATGGTCCAGCCTGAAAGGTCGCACATAAGATTTAGGTCTGGAGCCAGAGTACCTAACTCTACCCCTTGCTTGTTTAGGGCCCTAGAAAAAAAGCATAGACCATTATGGACTTGAGTAAACTGGACATCAAAAGAATGTGACCATAACCATTAATCTGTCAGAGGCAATAGCAGACTAGGGCTATGCTCAAATCACCCCAAGGAGGATAATCAGGCCAACCAGAGGCCGTGAGCCCCAAACATTACCAAGCTTGGAAAAGATGTCCCACAGCCCATCAGGGTCTATTCTAGAGAGCTAAGAGACCTTCTGTCTAAAACTAGTAACGGATTGTTCTATGCTGCCAGATTCATTGATTCGGGTGCAACAGGAGGTGTTGACAACTGCATAGACCCTTTCTTGACTGGCCAGAAGAAGTTGAGAGTGATGCAGTAGCACTACTTGGGCCAAGATGTTGAGGCTGGTTTGCTATGCCTCCAAAGCCAAGGTAGTATCACTAAAGGATTACAGTATCCTTTAAGTATCACATAAGGATTGAGGACATGTTGAACACAATTTTTTTCTGTTTGGATGACCCCAATAACCTCCTGGGTGTACATACAAGCAGAGGGTTGGGAATGCCGCCTAGAAACTCTCGTGAGTAACTGGGGCTGCCTAGCTTTGGAGCCCCCAACTTACTTGGAGTAGGGTGATATGCACAACCAAGAGGAGTGCTTTGAATATTTGGAATTCTCTCATCAATGTCCCATACGTGCATGCTACATTGGTAGAACAAAGTTTTCCACAAAATAAATAGTATGTCGAGGAGGTACACATAGTGCTGGGAGTGTAAGAATCTTTGACTGCCATGGGGTCAAACAGGTGGAAGCTCCTCCAAGTGGCCAGAGTCCTTGAGTGGGACTGATGAACTGATATGGGGCAGGGAAGAGTGTAACAGAGGAGAAGGCTGCCATCAGCACGGCCAAAATAGGTCTGACAGTGGGTCCTGCATCCCCTCCAAAGGTGTTCCAGTTGCCCCCATCTTCGATGTGAGAGAGTTGACATTTAGGCAGGTATTTTGCTCCTGTGATGTTAGAGTCCTGTTTTAGAAATGCATTGGATACAGATTAATAAGGTTAGGGTACTTAAGGTACCAGAAATGTCCATGGGTAGAGAAAAGTCTGTTTGTGGTATTCAGAAGTTTATCTGCAGGATAGGACGTTGGGTCACATATTTACTAGTTTGTCAAATTCAAGGTGGTGGCAACTGCCCAGGACTGGTGTACCAATAAATTCAGTGAGGCAGAGGACACATGAACTACTCTATGGGGGAAAGAGAAGAGAGGTTAGATATAAACTTTCTTCTCTCTACCTACTTTCTCCCCTACATCTGTGCTCTCAGGCCTGAAGTCAGTCATCCTGTCAGTGAAGGGAATGCCTCTCAATTGACTGAGACATAGACAGTCTGTCCTGTATTGTAGGCAAAGGTAGTCCCATTGATACAGTGGTCAGGATGGTGCACCCAAATCTTCTGGCTTGGATCATTTTGTGCCTCAATAAAAATTTCTATTTAATAGACTGATATCCATATTATGTGGTTACAAAGGCAAAGTGGCAGGACCACCGTAAGGAAAATGTTTACCTTGAGACCTCAAATTGATCGTCATTATTTTTGAGATCCTTGTAGGTAAAACCCATGATCTGTACTGGGGAGCAAATGACAAATAAGGTTAGTGCCTCCCAGTCCTTGCTGTTTAATGGGCACCCCGATTGGTCATGGATTTGAATCTTCTGTAGAAGAGTCAGAGGGGATGGAAGGTCCTTGCAGAGCTTTCCATGGAGATTGAGATGTAAATAATTGTAAAAGAAGGGTGTACAATTCAAGGAAAAGGATATACAGTTTGGTCAAATGTGTTGCAAGTGAGAACTATGCTTTGGGGGGAATTGCTGCATTGGGACCCAGACTACTCACCTGAGATGTGTGGTGTAAACAAGGGTTATCTTATTCCCTCCCATTAGCCACTTTAGCCTCTTCTAAATTGTCCATTAAAATGGGAAAGGACTTGAGCAGATATTTCTCCAAAGATTTACAAATGACCACCAAGCACGTGAAAAGATGCTCAATATCATTAGTCATTATGGGAGTGCAAATAAAAACCACAATGAGATATCACTTCACAACCACTCAAATGGCAATGATAATAATATTAAAATAATCAAGAAATAACCAGTGCCAGCGAGGATGTGGAGAAATTGGAACTCTTGTATGTTGCTGATGGAAATGTAAAATGGTGTGGCCACTGTGGAAAAGTTTGGCAGTTCCACTCCTAGGTGGTCCTGTAAGGAATAAAATTTAGGACTGATATTATTTGCTGTCTTGACATGTGGTGAAACTGGAAGGGCTCTAATGGCCTAACTGTACATTTTCCTCCACACTCTGCTCCTGGGGATAAGGTCCCCTCTCATACAACCCTGTTTATCAAGAAGACCAGACACAGTTCTTACTTACCTCTGAATAGTGGGTTTCAGTTCCATGGTAGCCTGCAGAATCATTCAAACAAGCCAGTTATGTTCTCCTGTGGGAACTAGGGTCACCTCATCCTCTTGATACTACAATGCTTGTGTCCCACAGTCCCCGGTTATTCACTCTCTTCCTAAGTGATATTCTGTGTGATTCTATGTGGTGTGAAGTGTCTTCTTCCCAGTGGCTATGCGTATATGTACTAATAAATTGCCTTCAAGCTAATCTGTTCAGTGTCAGGTATCCTGTGTTTAGCTCTCACCATAACCCTAGGATAGAAATCTCTCCCTCAGCAATGGGGTAAATAGAAGGTGATTAAAACATAGGTGTATACCTCAAAGAATCGAAAATAGATATTCAAACAAATATTGTATCATAACATTCATAGTAGCACTGTTCCCAAAGATGGGAACAATCCAGATAGTGGAAACAACCCAAATGTGCATGAGTGAATGGATGAGTAAATAAAATGTGGTATATTCATACAATGGAATATTACTCAGCCATAAAAAGGAATGAAGTGTTGATGCATGCTATGATGTGAATGCATCTCAAAAACATTATGCTAAATGAAAGAATGCATACACAAAAGGTCACATATTGAATGATTCAGTTTTTATAAAATAGCCAAAGTAAGTAAATCCATAGAGATAGAAAGTAGATTAGCAGTTGCCAGGGGCTGGGAGAAGGGAGGAATGGAGAGTTCTCAATGGGCATAGGTTCTCCTTTGGGGGAGGGGTAATGAAAATATTTTGAAACTATAGAGGTGATGGTTGCACACATGTGAGTGCACTAAATGCCACTGAGTTATACACTTTGAAGTGGTTAATTTTATGTGAATTCAACTTCTATAAAAATTATCAGTGATTTTCTTAACAGGAGATAAAAGCATGCAAGTTATGGGAATTAGAAATTTCAGTATTATTCAGAGGGATAAATACTGCATGTACTCACTCATATGTGGGAGCTAAGAGAGAAAGGAAGGAAGGAGAGAAAGACCACAGTAGTGCCGTGGTCTGACAGAGGGAGGGAACTTTCCTAGGGCTGCAAAGTGGAGTTGGGGGGAGAGGGGGAGCGGGAGGGAGATTGGGGGGCAATTGGGTGGGACATGGGGTAGAAAAGCAATTTCTGGTAATTTGTATCTCATGAATGTGCGTAATAAAAAATAATAAAAGAAATTTCAGTGTTATGTAAGGTACTAGTATGTCATAGCTATTTAAAATAACGATATGTTCACCTCTTGAATAATTAAGTAGACAGGGCTGGTGGTTAGCTCAGTTTGTTAGAGCACAGTGTTGTCACAGCAAGGTCAAGGGTCCAGATCCTTGCACTGGCCAGCTGCAAAATAATAATAGTAGTAGTAGTAGTAATAATAATAATAATAATAATAATAATAATAATAATAATGTAAACAGAAAAGTATTGTCAAATAAAATCCACTGATATGGTCCTTGTAAATTTAATCTACTTTAATGCCCTCATTCCCAAATATGATTTAAGCAACAGACACTTGAAAATAAAATCCTATTAATTTAATTTTTTTTTAACAGCATCTGGCAACTTTTTATTGAGTGATAAAAACAAACCTGCAATTATAAAACAGTTTTATAAGGCATACATGTGCCAGCCTGCCTGGCCTTCTTGTTGGCACCATTTATATAATTCATTTCATTGCACCTGGGAATTTATTATCTTTATCTGATGCTTATTTTTTTAATTGAATCATAATTGATTATACATATTTTGGGGGTTCAACGTTGATGTATGTTGATCAAATCAATATTATTAGCATATACATTACTACAAATCATACTCATTTTTTATGCCCCTTGTCCAATCTCTCCCCATCCTTCTCTCCCTCCCCCCTCCCACCACTGATAACCCTAGATTTCTTCTCTCCCTCTGAAAGAGTAATGGTTACTCTGTTGATTTGTTGCCTAGATGATCTGTCCAGTGCTGAGAGAGGTGTGTTCAGGTCCCCCACTACTATTGTGGAGCAGATGCTTCTTCTGTCACTCTGGAATGGGCTTTGTAGAGAGAGACATCCTCTTCTTTTCTTTGGTCTCTGCTGGTGACTCTCCATGTGTCAATGCACTCGAGTGGCTGGCAGACCATCTGCACGGTGGTTGTGGCATCTAGCCACTTTTGTGGTGGCTGTGGTGGGCCACGCACATGGAGGTGATGTTTTTGGCGTGCTCCTTGCCTGGTTGTGGGAGGAGGGGTCAGTCCCCAGCTCCATTTCTCAGGACGCTCAGGCAAGCCCTGTGGCAATGGCAAAATCCTATTAATTTTAAACAACATGCAATGTGATAAAGATATTTAGTAAATAAAGGAATTTTATTATTTAGTAATGAAGTAAGAGCCTTACCTTGAATTTTCTGATGTTCACAGATGTAACTTTTTGTTTCTTGTTACCTCAGTTCTTAATTCTGAAGGTTTGTATCGCTAAATTTGACATTCTCTTAGAATCTGAGGCAATCTGTGTGACATGCTATGTAATTTCTAAGATAACTTGCTAGGCTTTTACCTTTGAGATAGAGCTTTTTAGAGGTTGGTTTCTGCCAAAATATGCAGCCAGGTGATATTGTTAGCCTCGTCCATTATCCCTTTCTCTTAAGATTTTTCATTACTAGGTTTAACTGTCCAAAAGTGCCCTTTGAGAACCTTTTTTCAGCAACCTGGATAAATACACATTCATAATAAAATGCCTTTTGAGAAAGCAAAATTAAACCAGAAAGTGGTGTTTTTCCAAAGCTTAAACCACAACAGGTGTGTGGATTTTTTTTTTTTCTTTCTTTCTTTCATTCTTTTTTTTTTTTTTTTTTCTTTTTACCTTGAATTGGAATCTCCTGGAGCTGGTTACAAGTACAGATTATTGCATCTTGTCTCAGGCTTACTGAATCACATGTTATGTAAGACAATTTCAGACACATCCATGTTTGGGGAAGACACAATGGTAGAGGGTACAGTCTAGAACCACTTTTCCCATTCTTTCCCCTGATTTTCTGATTTACGATTTTAACTTCAGCTGTGAGAATGAAAAGCCAGAACTGTGCTTTCCAGAATGATAAATCATCACCTACAGCTGAAGACGCTAGAGGTTTATAAACACCTGCAGAGGCCTAATTTCCTCGATTGCCTGTTTCCTGTGATACCGTGGACTGAGCTCTGAAGCCATGAAGATCTCTGGCGTGTTAGGAGGGCTTCTCCAGCTCTTTGTGCTGACTCATGGTCTTGGTGAATGTAAGAAAAAGAGGAGTTCTGGAGGTTGCAATTTCAAGCAGCGAGGGTGCTTTTTAAACATACCATTGACTTTAGTGACTTATTTTTTATAACCTGGTGATCAACTGCTATTAGCTAATGACTGCCAGGTTGCAGTAAGATATAGTTTTGTCGTCTATTTTCACCACTGTACTTCCTCTTGAATCTATCCTATAAGCTGATCTTAAAATATAAGGTTTTTTTTTTTTTCCTTACTTGCAAAATATTTCTAGGCTCTTGTTTCCTTTGTCTGGAGGCTGGCTCGTCACTTTGCAGAATATGAAATACTTGCAGTGACTGGCAAAATTAGGAGAGATTGCCAGGTGCCTAGAGAAGAGGTTGTTTGGGTCCGTATGTTCTGGCCATGTGGTATAAAATTTGGACAGAAGGTGGTCATCTGTGTTCAATTGTAAATGATTCCTTTGCAGAGTTGAGGCTCTGAATAGACTTTTGTATAGATTTTAATACTGCTCTGCCACTTAGCAGCTATGTGACCTTATCCATCTGTTAGATATGGGATAATAATAAAATTGACTTCATAAAAACAATAAAAATAAGACTAAAACAAAATTTGACATAATTGCAGTCAAAGTTATCATTGAAGAAACAACAGTATTACTTATTTTGGACTTATTTAGTTCCACATAGCACGTCAGGTGACATTAACTGGCTTAAATGATCGAAGGCGAAATAAAATTTTAAATGTGCACGATACATTTTTCCAATTGTATGCAACTAAATAAATTTTTATTCTCTATCAAATCTATATCAATTACGCTTAGAAATATTTCCAAAACATTTTCATGAGACCTGTTGGTAAAACTTGAATGATCTCTAAAAAACGGGGGGGATATTTGACTTAGAAGTTCTCAAGAAGTAGCTCCCATTATTTTTCCACATTCTGATGAAGAAACTGAGCCACAGGGGCTAAGTAATTGACCCAAGATCTCACAGTGGGAAAATAAACAAATAGAAACAAAACACTTTCACTCAGTAGAGAATTTAGCTCAATTAAGAGGTTGTAAATTTCCTGAGCTGTTATCTGGGGATGGACATGTTATCTGATATTTTCTCTTATTATTTTCTTTCAACAGTGTCTGTAACCTGTAGTGAATCCTGGCTCCAGGTCAGACTTAGACGAACGCCTCTAGTATACAACGTGCAACCTCAGCAAAATGAACTCTATCTAGGAAACCGCTGCCCTGCAAACATCGTCAATGTGGACTTCTTTGAGTTCCTTTATCTTGTATCTTATTGTGGCATTCAGGTTCACGTAAGAGCAGTTATTATTTAAACAAGTAATATATTCTTTGACTGTTTTAGTGCCACACACTGATAACTAAAACTGCACTATTGAAATTTAATTGTCAGTTGATTTCACAGCTCATAGAATATTGACTACTCTTAATTTTTTGAATTATTTTCACGGTGAAGAGACATACAGAATTTGGGATTTTAAAAACTATGTATTCCTTTACCTACCTTCTTCTAGCACATCCCTTTTACCTCTGATAGAATGAATTTATATTTTCTGTGATAAAATCTAACTTGAGGGAAACATCTTATTTTGAAACAGTCCTACAATCCATCCCCCCAAACTATTTTGTTGTTAACCTAAAATTTCAACTGAAATAGGTTATATCAGGTTATATTGCTCCTGTATTAATAAGAGAAGAATAAATCTTTTCTGAAAACAGGATTTTTTTTTTTTTTCCTTAATGTTAAGTTATTGCTGTATTTGGTAATGACAGCTTGATTTTCCTTTTTGGAACCACATTTGCCCCACTTTTGTTACAGCTGATTTAAGTGGATGGAGTCTATCTCTGGCTCCAGCTGCATGACCTCACTGTTTTATTGTTTCATCTCTAGTACCCAAAAAAGAAAAGCCTAGCATATGGCAAGTACTCAACGGCCATATACAAATCTTGGTTACTAAGATGTAAGAAATCAAATATTGCAGAAATAAGTGAAAATGCTATGCCAATTTTCACTTCAGAAAATTATACTAGGCCCAATGGAAAATTGCTAGGGCTTTTACTGGGATTTCTAGGAAAGAGGCTCACTCTTTTTCATTGGGACTATAAATGGGTAATCTTTAAGCTGATAAGTATTGAAGCTTCTAATTGCCAATCATGAAGGCAGAAACCACCTAGAAAAGATGACTCAGAAAGGAAAAGGTATGAAATTGGGGGAGAGAGAGGAACAAATATTTGATAATGTAATTTGGATTCTATTATTTACCTATTCCTAACATCAAGTTACCCTGGTACTCCCAGGTACATGGGCCAGCACGTTTCCATTTGTGAGAAATCTAGATTAAAATGAACTTTTTAAATGCTCAGTAAATATTGTCCTGTGTAATACTCAGCCCTAAAGATTCTTACCATGGCCATTTTATTTGCTCTTGGACATTCAAGGTACTAGCAAACACTCTTGAATACCATGCATCTTAGAATTAAATGGTACACTTAAAAGACGAATACTATGCAAATATCAACTATATTTGAATGCCTGGGAAAGTTGAGTGCTGTCATATTTGATAGTGTCATGTTTTTCAATTCTAGAATATAAATATTCTAAGTTGTAGCACATAGGGAGCTGGCTGTTTAGCTCAATTGGTTAGAACACAGCGTTATAACACCAAGGTCATGGGTTTGAATCTCTCTACCAGTTGGCTGCCTCCCTCCTCCCAAAATGTAGCATATAAGTAGATTCATGCTAATTGGTTTGCACTCTCCATAGAATTCACTACTCTGAAAGCAAATAAATGGGTAAAGTTCTTGTTTCAGTTGTTTTCCTTTAGAAATATCTCTGTGTTGATTGCTCTTATTCATGTCAAATGTACTATACTTTCTATTACAAATAATGGCTTATGTCTATGGTTGGCAGCTGTGCCAATGGGCCATATTCAGCCAGCTTCCTATGTTTGTAAATCAAGTTTTATTGGAACAAAGTCACGTTCATTTAGTTATTGTATATAGCTGCTTTCACGCTATGAGGACAGAGCAGGTATTTGTGACAGAGACAGTATAATCTACAAAGATTAAAATATTTACTTTCTGGCCCATTTTAGAAAAATTTTGCAGCTCTTGACTTGTATTACAGGTTGAATATCCTTTATGTGAAAAGCTTGGGACCAAAAGTGTTTCAGACTTTGGATTTTTTCAGATTTGGGAATATTTGCGTATACATAATGAGATATCTTGGGGAGGGGACCCGAATCTAAACAAAAAATTCATTTATGTTGCATATATACCTATATACGTAACCTGAAGGTAATTTTATACAATATTTTTGGTAATTTTGTGTATGAAACAGGTTCTGTACATTAGCCATCAGAAAGCAAAGGTGTCACTACTTCAGCTAACCTTTGTGAGTGTGCTTACATGAGGGAAGCTGGATGTGCACAGAAAGGATACATTGTAGCTGAAGGGAGCCCCGAAGGTCTTTTTTCCCTTGGATGCTGAATAAACCGTGTACCTGCATTTTGTTTGCAACCTGTCACATGAGGTCAGGTGTGCAGTTTTCCACTTGTGGCATCATGTTGGTGTTCAGAAAATTTTGGATTTAGGAGCATTTTGGATTTTCACGGGGATACTCAACCTGTATCTCCATTTTACAGATAGGGAAGATATAACAGTCTCAGAAGTTGTCAAATACTTAGCACAAATTCACACTCAGAATAATTTAGGTCTTCCTGAATCAGACCCTGACTCTTAAACAAATGTGATGATCAAAAGTTGTCTACACAGTCTCAACTACCAAACAAATACAATGTCCCTGATACTACATCAGGAGCTATTAAGGTCTGCTAAAAGCAGATATTTTTATCACTTAGCTCTTCTGTTCTTCTGTTTCATATCATGTACTCATATCTTCTTTATATCATAAAGTAAAAATGATGAGTACCTCATTTTCATATTTTGCAGTTAAAAAAGTTGAATTTGAAACCATTTAAAAGATATAATTAAGATAACTGAACTTATGTCCTTTATACCTTTAGGAACACCCACTAAGTATTCTCATTGAAAGTTCAATCACATACGAACCGATGAATCAAGATTTCGGCTACTATATCCCAGTATCATGCTACATTCAAAGGTAAGTGTAGTAGGCTACTAAGATTAAGATTATCTAACACAATCTTTGGCTGCCAGGTGTTCTTATGAGAATAAAACTGTTGGATAGTATGCTGAGGTTGAGCATTGAACTAAATGTGATCTACAGTGTTTATTTAGTCATATGAGTAGATCTAATAATATTCAGTTGATTTTCTTAATGTATTTTCTGAGTGAGTAGATGAGATTCAGCTGGTATAGGACAGTTGACCTGTATAGTCAAAGAGATTATACAGAAGGTTTCTGTTAGTAAACCTTCCTTTTCTGAGATGTTTCTCTGCACCCACTCCCCTGTAGTGCCACAGTCATAGTTACTGTTGGCGCTCTTAAATTGTTGTATGAACCATACCACCTGGGATAAGCCAAAAGATTCAAAACTAGAGTAATTCTTCAAAACTTTAAAACTAGAATTGAGTCAGTCTGGTGATTTACTATGGGATATAAAGATTTGCTAACGATCTAAATTCTCTCCTTATTTGAGAAACTCTCCTGCAATGAGATGATGAAGCAGAAAAGCCAATTGATGCGGGTCGAGGCAATTCTGTATGTGGACAAGTCCTTGGGTGGACTGTTCATGAGGCCCAATTGCATGTGTGTTCTCTCTGCACATGAAGTTTTCTTTCCGAATGATTTTTTGGACAGTCTAACTTCTGTGGAGACACAGGATTAAATGGCTGCATTTATCTTACAATCGCTGACTTCAACTGTGCTATGTGAAATCTGCTTTTCTTACTCTTTAACAACATCTTTGGTCCTTCTCATAAGTAAAAATAATCAAGTTGGATTCATACATTCAACATTATATCAAATCTAAGTTTCCTTTCTTCGAGACTGCTGACTCTGGACACACAGGATTTGGAGAGGGAGAGGGTTCAGTGTAATCGGAGTACGTTCCACCCCTGCTGCTTTTACTGACATACTTTGTTAGAATATGACAGAGGATGAAAGAAGTAGGGTCACAAGTATCTCACGGTTACATGGTGCAGTTGTGGTTCATTTCTAATAATATGTGCCTTCTCCCTGAAGTGTACCACAGATTATGGAAGTATGAGTTTTTTGGAGGTCCTAGAAAGGGAGCAGGGGTCATCCCAATTGCATAATTCTTGATGGGATCATCTAAATAAGGCTTACTTTTTCCATACAATTGTCACACTAGACCTCCATCCAACCTCCCTGACTTCTGTCTTTCTGGTGGTTTTACATTCTAGCATCTTGGTTTTTGGGGTCCCCTCTCCAGGTGATAGGTATGCTTGGGTGATTTCCTGGAAAAATGGCTAAAACTCTGGTACTTGCAGCATGACTAAGTAATTTCCCCACAATACATGATGGGAGAACATGGTGTTCTACTCTGCCTGCCTTTTCTCCTCTCCCACCTCTCTTATGTGCCAGTCTACTGCAAAAGCAGATGACTACTCAGGAGTAAGATGTCAGCCTCTTGCTGTAGGCTCCCTCAATATTTGAGGAATTGATTTAAAACACCTTTATTTGGCTTTATTAACAGGAGGAGAATTTTAGTGGCCCCCTCTCAACCTTCTATCATAGGCCAAGAACTCAAAACTGTATTTCTCTAGTCATTCTCTGTAGACCATGTGGTGGGATGATTGGCAATAACAGAGCTGTTTTAGTCATTTATTAAGAGTTTCTGGTATTTTACACTTCTATTAAAGCAGCTTTTGTGCTAATAGTAAATTCTAGGGTAATGGAAGGTTGTATTCAGGATTCTGTTAAATTTTTCTTGTCTCTGTTTCCGTTTTTGCCCAAGCTAGTTAATTTGGCATTCTATCACTTACAACCCAAAGAGATCTGTCTAATTTAGTTTCTATCCCTACACCTCAGCTCCTTCCCCCACACCAAATATATGATATACACTAGGCTCAAATCTATATATTTATTTTTCTTGTTCAGAAAGTTTCCAATGATCATTGTGATGAAAAGGAGAGAGAATAACAGACGTGAATCCAAAAGGCCAGTGGGGCAGAAATGCTCAATGTCATGTGAAGTTGAAAACTTGGGAACCCTTCCAGCAGTGTCATTTGGGTGAGTGTATTTTGAAATAGTACCATAAATGTTTACAGTACATTTATGAAAATAGGTAAGGGTTCAGTAAAGTGATATACACCATACTTTTTGCACCATGTGCCCATATGATTTTAGTTCAGGATCATTGTAATCAGGCATTCCTATGATTATTTGGGATATATTTTATGTTAGTATTTCTCATTCTCTCATGCAAAACATAGATTTGCAGTTGTAACTTTGATAGCCGTTTTATATTATTAATCCCTCCAACCAGAAAGGTAGGGGATCTTTGGAGTCTGCAACATAAACATGGAATGGGATTGAGTTTGCATGAAGATGGTAATTGACATGTATGCTAACTCTAACACCAGCTTTTTGTTCTTAAACTAAATGTCTGCAAGAGAACACTCTCTTCTTAAATGAGTCATAAGAATTATTCAAATAGTAGCCTTTCGATTTTAGTATGCCAGAGGAACAGACCTTTATTTTTTCTATATACCAATTGACCCTCGTAATTCAAAACTTAAAATATTGTGCTCATGTAAAATTTATAAACCTTTACTAAGCATTTATTAACTAGCCATCTATATACATGAGGAGTCTTCAAAAAGTTCATGAAAATATTCGTGTTATCTTTTAATTCTATTTTTCAATGAACTTTTGGACGTACCCTTGTGAGTGTTATCTGTTTTACTTGAATCATTAAAATATTGTAATGGATTGGGGCAAAGGGCTTGGAAACAATTGTAATGGCTCCTGGGGTTTAAATTCATGCCTTCTCCTCCAATGTTCCCACCTTGCTGAGTGTCAATGATCCTTATACAATTTCCTATCAGAACTACTATGTGACTTTTTAAAAAAATTTCTTTCCTTACAGGAATAATCATCCTTTGTTGGATCACATAAATTTTATCCCTTCCTGTGAAGTATAGGAATTAAGCTATAAATTCTTAATATCTGGACAGTGAAGTAACCCTACTAATCCTGGTGCTTGCCTGCTGGAGGACTTCACTACCTCTAAGAAGTTGGATGTATGCCTATAGATATCATCTTTTACCATTTCAAATATGATCTTTTTAAATGAAAAACTTGCTCTACTGTCCATATTTATAAACTCTTTGGGGAGAAAGGAGCTTTCCTAGATTTTAAATTTTTAATAAAGGCACTTTATTTTTTAAAAAGCTTTGCAATTCTTAGCAGTTATTTCTATTTTTCAAAAAAGAGAGAAAACTTAAATCCTGAGTTACTGGGCATTGTAAAGCATGGGGCAATTGCATTTTTGCAAATAAGCTTATTTATCATAATCTGTTCTGCTGACAATTGATTAGTTAGTGTAATCTAATTCTCCAATTAATCCCCATTTCACTTCCTTCTAGTGATATGTGTAAAATAAGACAAAATTTTCTTTATATCTGGTTTAGAAATAAGACTGTTCAATTCTCTGCTTTCATCTTTTCTGTATTTTTCCCTCCCTGCCTCACTTTCTATGTGGTAGTAATTTCAAGTCAGTTTGAGAATTTAGGTTCATCCATTTTTAAAAAAAGACTGGAATTTAGAAGAAATAAAATTCTAGTTGGTATCTTCAAATTTGATTTCTTCAAAAACGAATCTTCCTTGTCCAAACATCTTTACTCTTAAAGCAGTGGATTAACTAGTAATGTTTGAAAAACCCTGTAAAATTCTCTTGCTCTTAGGGGTTGTTTTAAAACCATTTACTCCTAATTTCTGTATTATGAATCAGTAGACAAAATTTACAAGGGAGTCATAATTGCAATAAACTCTTTATTCCTGGTAAAGCTGTCAAACACATTAGTCCCCTGGATAAATGAGGCTTCTTTTGAATCTCTGCCCTTCCTTGACTTAACCAACCAATTGGTCCTAGGGAGGACTCCTGCATTTTAGATTTTCCAAGATGCTAGGAGACCTGGAGCCAGGCAGATTCCAAGAGAGACCAGCAAAAATCCAGGCAAGTGTGTAGAGCAACTCCCTCTCTTCTCAGCAAAGAGCTGAAGACTAAATTATGATGAAAAATTGAGAGAATGAATAGAGTTCTCAAATGCTGTTCTTTCTTGGGGAATGCAGTAAATAAATATGCTCCCCACAGCTGTCTTGCTCTGCTGTCTTCTATTTATTCTCTAATGTATTTTTCCCCTTTTTAATAAGCCCCTGAGAGAATTTACTGACCCAATATGGACTATTCCTAGGCCTGTATATAAAAATGAGCTTCATTTCAATTTATAAGGAAATACTATTCATTTCTCCTCTGGAGAAAAATGTCACCTATTTCTGAGTAAATTTGGGGACAATTTGTTTTAGGTGTTTCTGCAGTTTCTCATGTCAATGAAAGACTCATACATATAAAGTATATGTACCTTATTTCCCAATTCTTTCACTTTAAGTGTCTTTGTTAGACTTATGTTGCTTTAATTTTAGAAAACCAAGAGTTGAGGGAAACTCTACAAAGTGGTTTAAAAAAGAAATTAAAAGCAAAATAAAATAGGTCTTTATAAATAAAGGTGTCATGTGTGGAAATCATTGCTGTAGTACCTATTAGTCAATCTCTCCCAGAGGTGTCATAGGTCGAAGGAATGATGTTCCAGTCACAGATTTAAATCTACATACAGCAAGAAGCAAGGGGAAAGAAGGGTGCGGTAGAGAGAGAATGCATTTAGGATAGAGTGCAAGCAGAATGGAAGAGCACAGTACTGGAATCCTCGGATGTGTACTATTCATATAGTATCCTTATTTCTGCATCATCCTTCTCCACTGATCATGTGATTATGAGGTTACAAGCACCAGAGTTGAGGATTGAGCAAGTGGGCTCCAGACAGAAGGTGTCCAGAGTCAGTGATGTGTGTTAGCTCTATCAGGACAATGCAAGGGCAAGTTCCCTGGTCACAGCTGTAACTCACCAATTAGTGTGATGTGCTGCCACGGGATTTATCTGTGCCTGTTTTTTTTTTGAGGGTGGGAGGAAGAGTACAATTCATACGGGGCCATAATGTGACAATATTAGTTATCACCGATGGGTGAGCAATGTGTGTTATGGACATGTTAGGTCAAAGGTGGCATAAACGACTTGTTCTTTCTATTTCTCCACGTAAAACTAATGCTTTTTCCATATTTTCTATTCTGTATATTTTTGGCATTTTTTCCAGTTATAATCTGTATTAGTAAGGGTTCTCCAGAGCACCAGAATAGGATATATATATATATATATATATATATATACACATATAAGTGATGAAGTCCCAGTCTTATGCTGAAGGCCTGAGAACCAGGAACACCAATGCTGTAAGTCTCAGCCTGAGGGCAGGAGAAAAGATCAATATCCCAGCTCAAGATTTCAGGCAGAGACAGTTCTCCCCTCCTCTGCCTTTTTGTTCTATTTAGAGTCTCAATGGATTGGATGATGCACACCTACATCGTGGATGGCATTACTCAGCCTACCTGTTCACATGCTAATCCCATCCAGAAACACCCTCATGAATGCACCCAGAAATAACGTTTAACCAAAGATATGGGCACCCTGTGGCTCCATCAAAGTGACACATAAAATTAATCATCACACTAACTCATCTATGTTTAATAAATCTTGTTAACTCTGTGGTGGTTCACAAACTTCTTACTCATTTTTCTGCACTTAAGATATTCTATGAATTTGCCTGTAAGTTACTTAGATCTAAGCTTATTACTACTTATTAGTTTTGACCATTTTGTCTTCTTGCCTCTATAGCAGAATTCAGTATTCTCAATAATTAACTGAATTGTTACAGAATTATCATAAACTTTAATGCTAGAAGATTATAGACCAGTAGCATTATAACATTCTGAAAGAATTATGTATGAGAAAGATATTTTTGAATATATTTGGCCTTAAAATATTAACCTTAGCCTCTACAGATGTGAAGATATCCAACAGAAAAACAAAATAAGAATTGTAATAGAACTGGAAGTCCTAGTCAGAACAATGAGAAAAAAAATAAATAAAAATCGCCCAAATGGGAAAGGAAGAAGTAAAATTATCTGTTTGCAGATGACATGTGATTTTATATATAGAAAATCCAAAGAATCCACAAAACAGCTACTAGAGCTAATAAATGAATTCAGCAAGATCTAGGGTAAAGGTTGATGCACAAAAATCAATAATAGTCAACATTAAAAGAAGTCTTAATACATTTCAAAGGAATAAAATCATATGAAATATATTGTATTTTCTGATACAAAAGGATGCATTCAGAATTCAAAATTTTTAAAAAGATATTTAAAAATAACCATGTGTGTAAATTGAATGTCTTTATCAAAAAAAAGCTCATACTTGTAATTAGAAAATATTTTAAATTAAAATGATTACCAAAATGCCATAGGTCAAAATCTGTGCGATGTAACTAAATCAGCATTTAGGAAGAAATTTATAGCATGCAATGTATGCATTAGAAAAGAGGAAAGGCTTAGAAGTATACACTAAGCCATCTCAAGACATTTGTAGAGAAAAATTAAAGAATAAAAAAGTGCATAGATTAAAAATGCTGTAAACCAACTATAAAACAAGTCATGATGATTCTTTAAATGTCTGGAATGAAAAAGAGGCATCACATTAAGCAGATAATAAAAACAGAACAATTTTATAGCAGTACATCTGAAATGTTAGATGATACTGACAAATGCTTGGAAATATACTACTAAAACTGACTCTGGAATCATTTTTTTTTTTAAAAAGCAATAGTCCTATAGCCATTAAATTATCAAAACCCTTCCATAAATTGAAGTTCAGGCCTAGTTTGCTTCATTTTATATTTCTACCAAACATTTAAGAAGAAAATAATTTCAATCTAATTAAACTCTTAAAGAGAATTAAGAAAGAGGAAACAATTTCTACCTTGTTTTATACTTAGGATAATCTTGATAAAACCTGATAAAAACAATAACAGAAGAAAATATGCCATTTTTACCAATGATTACAGATGTAAACATTTTAAACAAAATGCTAGAAAAACCATTCAGGAATATATAAATAAAAATAATGCATGATAACTAATTTGGTTTGCAGCAATAATGAAATTTGGATTAAATATTAGAAACATTTATCACACTTTCACCCCAATACCAGATTAATGGATGCTATAGTCATTTCAGTAGATGCAGTAAGAATGTTTGACAAAATTCATCATTCGATAAAATTGAGTACACAATATAAAGAAACTTCCCTAATTTGGTAAAGTTTAACTAAAATACCCTACTTCAAACATCATGCTTTTTATGGTGAAATGCTAATAACTTTCCCTCTGAGATCAGAAATAAGGCAAGGGTATCTACTCTTACCACTTTCGTTCAACTCTATTGTTGGAGGTTCTAGGTAAGATTAAGGAATAAAAGATAAAATAGAAATAAAACTCAGATGTCCACAGATGAATAATTTTGCATGTAGAAAATACACAAGAATACACAGAAAAACTATTAGAGTTAACAGTTTACAAAAAGCAACTGGAATTTGTATTAGCAACAGTGAAAAAATAGAAAAAAATTATAGGATGAGAAAATATATACAAGAACTCTAAATAGAAAATTATAAAAGTTTATTCTTAGGCATTAATGAAGACCTAAATCAATAGAGAGATCGTATGTTCATGGGTTTAAGATTCATGGATTTTAGATTGACTCTAATCCCCCCCAAATCAAAACTTTTTTACAAATGAAATTTGGCATGAAGGTTTTAAGATTTATATAGAATGGCAACTGATCAAATATAGCCAAACACTCTTAAACAGAGAAAAAGGAGGACTTACTATATCACATAGAAAGATAAAGTAAAAATTGATAAAGTTAGTCAATATTAGTAAAGAATATACAAATAAGCCCATCAACAAAACATAGGCCTGGAAATACTGTACACATATACAAACCCTTGATTTGTTATGAACAGACTGCAGATAGGTAGAGACAGACTTTTTAAAAAATGGGACTGGGATACTTGGATATTCATTTGAAAATATGTATGGTCAAACACCTTATTGTATTGCTACAAACAATTATATTGCTAAGTGACTATGCCAACTGTCAGGTTAGGGCCATGATTACGCTAATTGTATGGGTAGGCATTTCATAACTAAAGCCGAAACATTTCATTATTTTAGTTATACTAAGCTTCTATTTGTATTGTCACAGCTAGAGGTTGCAGACCCTTCGAGCCCATTGTACAGACTGGGTCAACAGACCTCTCATATGCCAGGCAGAGTCACCAGACCCCTCACATGCCAGGCTGGGTCATAGACCCCTCACGTGCAGGTCCACGCTAGGGAATTGGGAAAGATCCCGGGAGCTATTGGCAGATGACATGAGCTTAGTCCTCAGCAGCAGCAGAAGCAGTGGTGGTGGCCTCTGGTGGCATCCCAGGGGCCCGGGCAGCAGCAACAGCCTCCAGCAGCAGTATTGG
Organism: Cynocephalus volans; assembly: GCF_027409185.1. Classification (NCBI taxonomy): domain Eukaryota; kingdom Metazoa; phylum Chordata; class Mammalia; order Dermoptera; family Cynocephalidae; genus Cynocephalus; species Cynocephalus volans. Next base: position 155,467,061 of record NC_084463.1, read on the forward strand.
TCTCTCTGTGGCACCCCCAGGGTGGAGGGGGCACTGTGGATCAGAGCTATTCGTCCTTTATACTTAAGTCCATAACCCAAGACACCTGGATACACATGTGCAATTACATTAGATAATAACCAAGGAACACCTGGACGCACGTGCATATTTACATCAAATGCTCGGCAAGATTCTGAACATCTGAGGGGCCCTGACCATTTTCCTATATTTTCCCTACACTTGCCTATTCAAAAAAATTAATTTCAAGTGGATTAAGAATTTAAATATAAAGAGCATAACTGTAAAACTTTGACAAGTAAATCTCTTCCTGATTTTGGTGTAAGAAAGGCTTATTAAAGAAAACACAAAAAAACTTACCATGAAGAAAAAAATTCATTAGCCTGAGATGTTAATAGTGCTGAGGTTAAGAAGTTCTGCTCTAGGCCCCTAGCAGAGGTAGAGAGTCATCCTTGATTAGCTCCCATTTATGTATCCCAGAAGTATCACCCTAGTTATATTACAATAAAAATATCAAGTGGAAAGAACTTTCACTTGAGGTTTCTGACCATCGTAGACATATCTTTTTACTTGTTGTTTGCTACATGAACACATAGTCCTGGAGATTCTTATAGATACTTATGATAATATTTATTAGCAAGTATATTGCACTTAGAAGCAGTCACAATCTATGTGACATGCTATGTAATTTCTAGAGAATTTATTAAACTCTTGCTTTTGAGATAGCACTGCTTTGATGGTTGGTCTCCACCGAAATATCAAGGTAGGTCAAATCATTTCCTCATCCATAATCCCTCTCTCTGTCAGGTTTTACATGCTGGTTTTACTGGGCAAAACTTCTCTCATGAACTTTTCTTCAGCAAACTGGAAATGTACAAATTCAAGATAAAATACTTTTGTGAAAGCAAAATTAAAACAGAAAGCAGTGTTTCTCAAACTTTAGTCCACAGTTTTGCAAATTTGTTACCTGAATTGGAATCTTCTGGAGCTTGTTAGGACAGATGGGCTCATTGGGTCAGAATCATTGGCTGTGAGGCTGGGAAATCAACTTTTTCAGAAGACCCCAGAGTGATTAAGATATACAATATTATCAATGAAATAATGAACTATTCTTTTGTATTATCCTAATTGAAACTCCTCATATCATCTTGCAAAGCCCTGCTCTTAACAGTCCAACACATACATGTCAAATATTACATAAGACACCATTTCAGGCACACCATATGCTCGGGGAAGACATAATTAGGAGAAGGGTATAGTCCTGAACCACTTTTTTCACATTTTCCCTGATTTTCTGAATTATGATTATAATGATTTCAGCTGTGAGGAGGAGTATTAGCAATGTGCTGAGGTCTCCTCAGTGCTTTCCAGAATGATAAATCATCACCCACAGCTGAAGAGGTAGAGGTTTATAAAGCTCTACTTCCGTCAGTTTGATTTCCTGTTTCCTGTGACACCTTCCCTTGATTTGATTTCCTGTTTCCTGTGACACCTTGGATCGAGATCTGAAGCAATGAAGATCTCTGGCATGTTAGGAGGGCTCTTCATGCTTTTTGTGATTATTCACGGTCTTGATGATGGTAAGAAAAAAAGCGAGTTCTGGAGGGTGGTATTTCAAGCAGTGGGGTGCATTGTTACATTTATAAACTTTCAGCTTTGGGATTTTATAATCTGATGATTATCTGCTAATACCTAATGGCTGTAAGTTTTTACTCAGTTTACTCATGCATCTTCACCATTCTATTTCCTCTTGAATTCATAATTAGATGAGCTCAAGATGCTAGTTTTTTTTTTCCCCCCATTACTTGCAAACATTTTGAGGTTCTTAGGTTCTTTTGTCTTGGACATGCTTGTTCCTTTGTAGAGTCTGAAATACTTTTAGTGAATGCGTAGGTCAGGAGAGACTGCCTGGTGTCTAGGACAGGAGGTTGTCTAGGTCTTCAGGTCTTTGGCTAAGAGGCAGGAAGTTTGGACAGAGTGGTCAGCTGCTTTCAATGATAAATGATTCCTATTCAGAGCTAGCTCTCACATAGCCTATCAAGCTAACATGAACTGCTCAAATGATTTGAATAAGAAAAAATAAGTCAAAGCAGCTGATGCATTTTTTTTCCAAGTGGCTATAACCAGATATTGAAACTCTTCCATCCCTAGCCAGATCTGTATCTATTTTTTAGATATATTCATGGGTCAGCCTGTAATTTCTCTGTAACCAATTCACGTGATTTGAATCCCCCAAACTTTCAGCCTTCTTGCGTCCTAACGAAAGCCAACATTTCCTCCTCCTGAGGGAGGGTATCATCCCCGATCTCTGTATTGCTGTGTAGATATCCTCTCACACATCTCTGGCTTTCTTGTTCCTACTTCCTCTTTCAGTTACTGCCTCACTTTTCCTCTTTCCTTAAAACTACCTATATTTATTCTAATTTCTTTTTTTTCTTTTGACCCACTTTAATGAGCCTTTCACCACAAGCATTCCATTAAAAATTAGTTTGTCTAGAACATTGGTGATTTCTACACAGTCACTGTACCATCAGCCCTCACTTACTTGATTTTTGTCACAGCCCATGGGAAGGATTGTTTCTTCTAAAAATATGCTTTGTTTGGCTTTGCAGGTCATGCCATTCTCGTCTCTTTTGTCCCACTTGACTGACATTTCTTCTCTCCTTTTCTGATATTGTCTTAATTGCCTGATCTTGATCACACATGGATTAGTCCCAGGACCTCTTTCTTACTCTGTCCCATGTTTGGTTTTCTGATTATCCTATCTAGTACCATGGCTTCACACAGCATTCTTGTGCTTATAATTGCTACCTTATTTTTAATCTCCAGCCTGGATATTTTTTCTTAACTTTATGTGCATGTATCCCCCTGCCTGCTTGGCACCCCTGTTTGAATATCTAATAGCACCACAGATTTAACCTTTCTAAACCAAACTTCTGCTATGAACCTCCACATTTGCTTGTCTCACATCATTTTCCATCTCAACCAATGTTGACTGTGTCGGGAAGATATAATTAAAAACAAAATCTTCCCCCAACCAAGAAAAACTCTCCACAAAGGTAGTAGACAAAGAAAACAGTCTTATTATGAAATAAGCAATAAACTAAAATGTGATACATATCACAGGCAAGCTGTTAAGAGATTGCAAAGACAGAAAGAAGTCTCACCCTTTTATGCAGCCAAGCAGGTATGACCCATTACCTACATGTTTTCAAGTTAAACAATAGTAGTCCTTAAGGGGTCTTGCCAACACCATTTATCATACATAATTCATTCTAGAACCAGTTTACCCAGGTTCTCCACATGGTAATCAGGGTGACCATCTGTGTTAGCTAATTAATTGACTTTATCTAGAGAAAAAAACCTTCTCATTTCTTTATGATAGTAGATAGTTCCATAAATTAGAGCAAGGAATGCACTGAAGTTAGGCTCCCACCCTCTTACAGAAACTGGTCAGTAGGGGCACCCTTTCCCTTCTTGTTTACATTCCAAAATGATGGCTCCCAGGTCCTTGAGAAAGACAGTCCTGCATCACAAAGCTGGCAAAAGATCTGTTGGGCCTTCAAAACAACATATACATTTAAAAGTGAGAAAACCCTTAATGAGTTTTCTAAGGTAATTGCTGTAAGAAAAGGGAGGGGAGGGAAGTCTCCTCCCTTAGTTTTATCAGGGAGAATTAAGCCTCTTGTTTTTAAATTTGTATTTGTCTTTACAACTGCACCTTCTGAGTTAGTAAAGCTGAAAATTATGATGTTATCCTGGTGGTCTCTTCCTGTTACTCCACACTTCAGCAAATGTTAGCTCTGCCTTCAAAATATTAGGAACTGGATCATGTCTTAGAACCCCAGCGTTACCACGCTCAGTGGTACCATCAGTATTTTTACTTGAATTATTGCACTGTCCTTACAACTGGTTTTGCGTGTCATCCCTGTTCCTGTTCCCTTAAAATATGTTCTCCACATGGCATACAGAGTGCTCTTGTTAAACTTAAGTCTGTGTCATAATTTTCCCAAGGCTTCTCATCTCCCTTAGAGTCAAGTACCTGGTCATGGCCTCCAGTACTGTATGTAATTTGTTTCTTATTAGTTCTCTGACCTTGACCTCACTTCCAGCCCCATTTACTATCTCCTCTCCTGCAGTACGGGACCCCTCCTTACCCAGGTTCTCCAGATATCTCCCATAATGTATCAATTGTGTTTTCTCTTCCCATTGTCTGCAGTGCTGTTCCTTTAGTTATCTGCATAACTCTTACACCCATTTGCCAGAGAACGTTGTTCAAACCTGGTAAGACCTTCTTATTGAGACTTTCTCAAATCATTGTATCTAAAATTTCAACCCTGAATATTTTTTGTTCCTTTTGTATCTTTTCTTAAATTTTTCTTACTATCTAAACTACTTCTATTTCTCTTAACTGCTCATTAGAATAAAAGGTCAATGAGCAATAGAACTTGTTTTGTATGTATCTTAATGTCCTTTACTATATCCATTACCACCTTACATACTGGATTGGGGTTGGGATGGAAAATGAAGCACTTGAAGTTTGCACAAGCTTGGGATCACTAAGAAGCAACAACGCTTTTTGTGATGTCAGTACTAAAGTGTCTTTAATTTGAATGTGGTCATTTGAGTGTTGGGTTTTTCCTAACAGTTACACTTTGTCTCTTTTTATCTGCAGTGAAAGAAACAAAAATATATTTGACAAAGAGTCAGCAGAGACTCAAGATAGGGGCAAATGAAGAGAAAGGAAAAGAGAACAGTGTCAGATAAATAGACATTTCAGTCTAAACATACATAGCTTTAAATATATGATTAAAGATCCTTTAAAGCAGTAATCAAATCTGTGTCTGTCTCACCCAGACTGCTTTTTAGAGTACAGATGCTGGGCTCCCACCTCATCATGTGATACAGGAGGTCTGGATAGTGCTTAGGAATTTGTATTTCTGAGAAGTTTCTAGATGATGCTAACTGTTGATTCAGGCATCAGACTTTGAGAACCACTGCTTCAGAGTGTGAAGCTCTTTGTTTCAGGAAATTCAGATTAGTGCCCAGTTATGTTAGTGAAACCTGGATGTTGTGATGGTAGGAGGTAGAAGTAAGCAAGTCCATTTCAGAAGTCTAATTGAGTGGGCAGAAGAGAAAAAGTAAGATGTAAGAACATTTTGAATATAATCGTATAGGGATTTGGGGCGGGTGGGCAGAGCTGAGAAGGTTCCTTGGTTCATTCTGTGTTGATAAAGGAAGAAGTCTCAGGTATATTCCTCTGATACTCATTTTAACAGGTTCTATAGGACTTTAAATGAAGTATTTTTTAGTTTTTCTTTGATGCAAATTATGTTACTTTATTTCTAACATTATTGGACAATGACCAAATTAGCGTATAAAACTTGGCAATAGTTAATAAACATTAAAGTATTCTTTGTGACCATGTCTATGCCTAACCTTATATAACTGTTCCATAGCCATAAAAAGGGATACTTTCATTTGACTGTTGTAATACACCTGTGACTGCTTCCTTTATGAACACAGGATGAATCTCATGCAGGCATAAGGAATTAGAGCTAAGCCTAACATCTATTTTATTTTTAAACTTACTGTACCACTTTGCAGACTAGGAAAGAGAGTATTAACCTGAAGGAAAATGTGAGTAGAGATGACTTCCTCTATCAGTTCTCAGAAAATATTCTTATAAGCCACAGTGATCAAATCAATATGGCCTTGGCAAATTGCAGAACTGTGAATATATTTGTAAATAAAAGCATATTAAACCATCAAAAACTGCTTGAAAATGTAAAGACGATATGTATGGTGAAGTAGGCAATACAAATATTTCCTATTTAGTGCTGTAAATGCTCTAAAAGGAATATTGTTTCTGACAAAAAGGTGATGGTCCCTTGGCTTCTCTCTGGGTAGTACGTACACGTTGAAGAACAAGTTTAATATGCAAAAATCCTTTTGTTATCAGATAAGAGGCAACTTTTTCCTATTACATCAAGCAATGAATGAAAGTTCCCCAGGTCCTATGTGTAGATCTAGTCTCTTCTAATTTAAAGCTCAGTGATTTCCAGGAAGTAAGTAGCTCCTGTGACTTTCTCTCCATTCAGAGGAGGAAATTGAGTGATGTAAAGAGTAAGCAACTCACCCACGATCTCACAGTAAACAAATAATAGAAGTTGAACCAAGGCATTTTTGCTCAGGAGCTGGGCATGCAGGTTGACTAAGAGGTTAAAAATTTTCTGAGCTATTGGTTAGAGACAGACATGTTATCTAATATTTTCCTCTTCTTTCCCATCAGTGTCTGTCACCTGCTCTGAATTCTGGCTCCGGGTCCAAATTAGACGAATACCTTATGTGGATAGCCTGATTCCCCAGATTTATGAGCTGTATTTAGGAAGTGGCTGTCCTGCAAACAGAGTGCTGCCTAGTTTCTTCGAGTTCATTTATACTCTTACTTCTTGTGGCATCAGGAAATATGTAAGAGCAGTTGTTGTTTTCAAAGACTTCGTCTTTTTGGGGGCTGTGGCCGGGGGATAGGGGGGTGTCAAAATCTACTTAACACTATGCAACCATTTTTAAATTATCAGGTGATTTTATATTTTTTGTGATCGACTGCCTTAATTTTCTGGACAATTCCACAGTAGACAAAATATCAGATAAAATGTGGAATTTTAAAAACCATGCATTCCTTTTACCTACCTTCCTCTAACACATCTACCCTGCCTTTGGAGAGATTCTATATTCTCTGGATTAAAATCAAACTTGAAGTTAACATATTATTTTGAAATAATACCACAGTCCCTCACCTAGTTATAATTGTTGATCTAAACATCCAATATGGGATATTGGGTTATGTCACTGCTGTGTAACTAAAGAAGAATTCGATCCTTTTTTCTGAAGCCAAAACACTTAAAATTCTATTAATCTTGAACAAAATGGATCATAATTAGAGAGCACACTAGGAGAAATTGAGAAGAGTAACATTTAAGTAATTATGTGCCAATTGTGCTAAAGAGTATGTATGAGGCCTTAGTTCTTTGATCCCCAGGACATCCAGTGGATATTTTACTTATTTAATGAGCAAGTAGTGCTTGCCATGTGCCAGGTGATTTCTTTGCCTAACCCTCACAGCAATACTCTTGGCTAAATAGTATCATCCCCGTTCTAAAGAAGACATTGAAGAATCAAGTGAACAAGTAATTTGCCCACTGTCTCAGAGAGTGAAGTTGAAATTTAAATTGGGCATCTTAATCCGTTAAAGTCTGACATCTCATATCTATTTTTTGCCTTATGTAATCATGCTGTGTTTGGTAGCTTGGTTTCTTTTTGGATCCATATCTGTTCCACTTTTAGTACATATGATTATCTGGACCAATTGTACCTTTGGTTCCAGATATATGACACATACCCTTGTTTACTGCTGCATCCATGATACCTAGAACAATGCCCAGCATGTGGCACTATACAAGTGCTAGTTAAGTAAAATGTAGGTTCTCAAATACTTGTGAAATAAATGAAAAGGCCATGTGAATCGTCAGTTTAGGTAATCATGGCAGGTCAGATGAAACTACTGCAAGACTTTTTCTGAGATTTCTAGGGAAGTGGTTCACCCTTTCTCATTGGGATTGCCAACAAGGATTCTTGAAGCAAATAAGTGCTGAGATTTCCATTTGCCACCACTGAGAAGAGACCTTGTCTGAAAAAGATGCCAACCCATAGGAAGAGAAAGATAGGGGATTGTTAAGGGAGGGAGAGAGATGGGTATTTTACAACATGGTTGGAGTTCTATCATCTAGCTATTCCTAAAGCAAAATTACCCTAGGACTTTTCAGGTACACAAACCAATTTGTGCTAAACTCAGACTGAGTGTCTCATGACAATATAAATATTTTCCTATATAATGCTCAACCCCATAAATGACCTCTCAACCATTTTATAGATTAAAAAGATCAGGCCTGGTAATTCCTTGTCACATGACCAATAAATGTCAAAAGTGGTATTTGAACTTTGGCAATCTGAGGGACTAGCAAGTGTTTTTGAATACCATACTTCTGAAATCTTCAGTGTATATGCTTAAGTTGGAATATATCCAAATATTGAATATGGCTGACTATATGGAAGAGTTGAATTATCTCCTTTTGACACTGGCTTGTGTTTTTCAATTCTATAATATGAATATTTTAAATTAAAACATATAATGAGATGTAGACCAAATTTAGCAAGCAACCTATTCCTGTGAATTAAGTTGCATTGGAACACAGGCACAGTCATTTAGGTATTGTCTGTCAGCTCTCCTGCTATAATGGCAGAATTAAGTATTTTCAAGAATATGTATGGTCTGCAAAGACCTAAATGTTCTCTGGCCAGTTTTAGAAAGTTTGCCCCCCTTGATTTATGTTATCACCATCTTACATGTAGGGAAGGTGGAAACTGCTCTACAACTATAAAATATTTCATCAAAGTTTATATCCAAAGTAAATTGCAGATCCTGTCCTAAAATGTAAATCTGCCCATATAATCCAGATGTGTCACAAAGTTCTGCTCTCCTTCTCCTCCTTAATGGAACTCTGTATTTTTGTAACTCTGACTTTTATTTTTGAAGTATCAGACTTAATTGAAATAACCAAACTCTTTTTTCCCTTCAGGACAGCCCATGGGGCATCCTCATTGAAAGTTCAGTTACTTATGAACCAGTGTTTTTAAATATCAGAGGTTATACTGAAGTGACATGCACTATTCAAAGGTAAGTCTACCTGACCAGAAATTAGTTACTTTTAACACTTTCTTGGCTGCCAGCTGTTTCTGATGAGAGTAAAGATGTTAGAAAGTGTGAGGAAGTTGACCCCTGAGACCTGTCTGGTTGACAACATTTTGTCCAGTCATATGAGTAGATACAGTATATGATATTATACATGTATATTAATATTTAAAGTTGATTCTCTTAATCTATTTTATTTATTTATTTATTTTTATTTTATTATGTCGATATACATTGTGGCTGATTATTGTGGCCCATCACCAAAACCTCCCTCCCTCCTCCCTCCCCCCCTCCCCCCCAACAATGTCCTTTCTGTTTGCTTGTCGTATCAACTTCAAGTAATTGTGGTTGTTATATCTTCTTCCCCCCCCACACGGTTTTTTTTTTGGTGTGTGTGTGTGTGTGAATTATATATTAATTTTTAGCTCCCACCAATAAGTGAGAACATGTGGTATTTCTCTTTCTGTGCCTGACTTGTTTCACTTAACATAATTCTCTCAAGGTCCATCCATATTGTTGCAAATGGCAGTATTTCATTCATTTTTATAGCTGAGTAGTATTCCATTGTGTAGATGTACCACATTTTCCGTATCCACTCATCTGATGATGGACATTTGGGCTGGTTCCAACTCTTGGCTATTGTAAAGAGTGCTGCAATGAACATTGGGGAACAGGTATACCTTCGACTTGATTTCCATTCCTCTGGGTATATTTCTAACAGTGGGATAGCTGGGTCGTATGGTACATCTATCTGCAATTGTTTGAGGAACCTCCATACCATTTTCCATAGAGGCTGCACCATTTTGCAGTCCCACCAACAATGTATGAGAGTTCCTTTTTCTCCACAACCTCGCCAGCATTTATCGTTCAGAGTCTTTTGGATTTTAGCCATCCTAACTAGGGTTAGACGGTATCTTAGTGTGGTTTTGATTTGCATTTCCCGGATGCTGAGTAATGTTGAGCATTTTTTCATATGTCTGTTGGCCATTTGTGTATCTTCCTTAGAGAAATGCCTACTTAGCTCTTTTGCCCATTTTTTAATTGGGTTGCTTGTTTTTTTCTTGTAAAGTTGTTTGTGTTCCTTATATATTCTGGATATTAATCCTTTGTCAGATGTATATTTTGCAAATATTTTCTCCCACTCTGGTTGTCTTTTAACTCTGTTAATTGTTTCTTTTGCTGTGCAGAAGCTTTTTAGTTTGATATAATCCCATTTGTTTATTTTTCCTTTGGTTGCCTATGCTTTTGGGGTTGTATTCATGAAGGGTTGTATTCATGAAGTCTGTGCCCAGTCCTATTTCCTGAAGTGTTTCTCCTATGTTTTCTTTAAGAAGTTTTATTGTTTCAGGGTGTATATTTAAATCCTTAATCCATTTTGAGTTGATTTTAGTATAGGGTGAGAGGTATGGATCTAGTTTCATTCTCCTGCATATGGATATCCAATTCTCCCAGCACCATTTGCTGAAGAGGCAGTCCCTTCCCCAGTGAATAGGCTTGGTGCCTCTGTCAAAGATCAGATGGAAGTAAGTGTGTGGGTTGATTTCTGGATTCTCTATTCTATTCCATTGGTCAATGTGTCTGCTTTTATGCCAGTACCATACTGTTTTGGTTATTATAGCTTTGTAGTATAGCTTAAAGTCAGCTAGTGTTATGCCTCCAGCTTTATTTTTTTTGCTCAGCATTGCTTTGGCTATGCGTGGTCTTTTATTATTACATATAAATGTCTGTATAGTTCTTTCCATTTCTGAGAAAAATGTCTTTGGAATTTTGATGGGGATTGCATTGAATTTGTATATCACTTTGGGTAGTATGGACATTTTCACTATGTTGATTCTTCCAATCCAAGAGCATGGGATATCTTTCCATCTTCTTGTATCCTCTCTAATTTCTCTCAGCAGTGGTTTGTAGTTCTCATGATAGAGATTTTTCACCTCCTTGGTTAACTCAATTCCTAAGTATTTAATTTTTTTGGTGGCTATTGTAAATGGGCAGGCTTTCTTGATTTCTCCTTCTGCATGTTCACTATTGGAGAAAAGAAATGCTACTGATTTTTGTGTGTTGATTTTGTATCCTGCTACTGTGCTGAAATCATTTATCAATTCCAACAGTTTTTTTGTAGAGGTTTTAGGCTGTTCGATATATAGGATCATGTCATCTGCAAACAGGGACAGTTAGACTTCATCTTTTCCAATCTGGATGCCCTTTATTTCCTTCTCTTCTCTGATTGCTCTGGCTAGTACTTCCAACACTATGTTGAATAGGAGTGGTGAGAGTGGGCATCCTTGTCTAGTTCCTGTTCTTAAAGGAAAAGATTTCAGCTTTTCCCCATTCAGGATGATATTGGCAGTGGGTTTGGCATATATGGCTTTAATTATGTTGAGATACTTTCCCTCTATACCTAACTTATAGAGGGTCTTTGTCATGAATGAGTGCTGAACTTTATCAAATGCTTTTTCAGCATGTATAGAGATGATCATATGGTCCTTGTGTTTGACTTTATTAATATGGTGTATCACATTTATTGATTTGCGTATGTTGAACCAACCTTGCATCCCTGGGATGAATCCCACTTGATCATGGTGAATAATTTTACGTATGTGTTGCTGTATTCTGTTTGCTAGTATTTTAGTGAGGATTTTTGCATCTATATTCATCAAGGATATCGGCCTGTAGTTTTCTTTTTTGGTTATATCTTTACCTGGTTTTGGTATCAGGATGATGTTTGCTTCATAGAGTGATTTTGGGTGATTTGCGTCCGTTTCAATCTTTTGGAATAGTTTGTAAAGAATCGGTGTCAATTCCTCTTTGAATGTTTGGTAAAATTCTGCTGTGAATCCATCTGGTCCTGGGCTTTTCTTTGTTGGGAGCCTTCTGATAACAGCTTCAATCTCCTTTATTGTTATTGGTCTGTTCAAATTTTCTACGTCTTCATGGTTCCGTTTTGGGAGCTTGTGTGTGTCCAGAAATTTATCCATTTCCTTCAGGTTTTCAAATTTGTTGGTGTATAGTTGCTCATAGTAATCTTTAATGATTCTTTGTATTTCTGTGGTATCAGTTGTGATATATCTCCTTTTTCACTTCTGATTTTTATTTGGGTCTTCTTTTTTCTTTAGTTAGCCTGGCTAGTGGTTTGTCTAATTTATCTTCTCAAAAAACAAGTTTTTGTTTCTTTGATCTTTTGTTTCATACTTTTGGTCTCTGTTTCATTTAGTTCTGCTGATTTTAATTCTTTCCCTCTACTAACTTTGGGATTGGATTGTTGTTTTTGTAGTTCTTTAAGGTATAATGATAGGTTATTTGATGTCTTCCTATTCTCTTGATGTAAGCGTTTATTGCAATAAACTTTCCTCTTAGCTCTCCTTTTGCAGTATCCCATAGGTTTTGGTATGATGTGTTGCTGTCATTAGTTTTGAATTTTTTTGATTTCCTGTTTGATTTCTTCTTTAACCCATGTCATTCAGGGGCATGTTTAATTCCAAGTATTTGTGTGACTTCCAAAGTTTCATTTGTTATTGATTTATAGTTTTAATCCACTGTGGTTTGAGAAGATACATGAAATGATTTCAGTATTTTTACATTTGTTGATACTTGATTTGTGGCCTAATATGTGATCTTTCTTGGAGAATGTTCCATGTGCTGATGAGAATATATATGCTCTAGTTGTTGGGTGAAATGTTCTATATATATCCACCAAGTCCGATTGGTCTAATATATAGTTTAAATCCTGTGTTTCCCTATTGATTTGTTGCCTAGATGATCTGTCCAGTGCTGAGAAGGAGATGTTCAGGTCTCCAACTATTACTGTATTGAGATCTCTCTCTCTTTTAGGTGTAGTAATATTTGCTTTATAAACTAGGTGCACCAGTGTTGGGTGCCTATATATTTATAATTGTCGTGTTTCTGGGTGGATAGACCCCTTTATCATTATATAATGGTCTTCTTTGTCTCTTCTTATAGTTTTGGTTTAAAGTCTATTTTATCTGATATGAAAATAGCTACTCCTGCTCAATTTTGGTTTCCATTTGCATGGTGTATTAGTGGGGTCTAGTCTTTTAATCCAGCCGGCCACTCTGTCTTTTGAGTGGGGAGTTCAATCCATTAACATTTAACATTGCTATTGAAAGGTGTTGTCTAACTCCTGTCACTTAATTGCTTTTGTGTGATTGTTTTAAGTAACTTTTGTTCCTTTCTTTCCCTATTCTGTAACTTTCGAGTTTGTTTTTGAGGTGGTGCAGTACAATTTTTTCCTCTTTCTTGTTTGTCTATGTGTTCTATCAGTGAGATCAGTTCTTCCTAGTGTATTCATGGTGGTAATTTTTTGTTTTTTGGATTCCAGATGCAGGACTCCCTTGAGGGTTTCTTATAGAGCCAGTCATGTGGTGCTGAATTCCCATAGAATTTATCTGGGAAATACACTATGTCTTTTATATCTGAAGGATAGCCTTGCTGGGTACAGTATTCTTGGCTGAGTTTTTATTTTTATTTTTTTTTAGTACTTTATATTATCATCCCATTTTCTTCTGTCCTGTAGTGTTTCTGCTGAGAAGTCTGCTGTTCATCTGATGGGGGCTCACTTATGACCATGGCTTGTCAAAGTAGGGAAAAAGAATGAAATAGAAGGGGTATGTGTGTGTCTCAACCTGATACAATTGTTGTACATTTCTAGTAACACTGGTGAAATAGATGTACACTATGGACTGTAAACATAGCTCAAATTATGAACACTTGAGTCTTTATGGGGCACTACAAGGCATAGAGATGCCCACTGCATGCATTTTGATGGGCTAATCTAGTTCTACCCAAATGTCACTTTTGATGCCCCCTTTCCAGTCCCCTCTCCTGGTTGTTGATCATTGAGCTTCTTATTTCTTGGGGACCCCATACAGGTAAGTATTGTTGGTTGTTGTATTTGAGAAATAGCTCAAGCCCAGGTATTTAGTAGATACTAAATATTGAGGAAGTATGTTCTTCCACTCTGCCCCTTTTTCACTCTGCCCCCTTTTTCACTCTGCCCCCTTTTTCACTCTGCCCCCTTTTCACTCTGCCCCCTTTTCACTCTGCCCCCTTTTCACTCTGCCCCCTTTTCACTCTGCCCCCTTTTCACTCTGCCCCCTTTTCACTCTGCCCCCTTTTCACTCTGCCCCCTTTTCACTCTGCCCCCTTTTCACTCTGCCCCTTTTTCACTCTTATCTCTCAAAGGCCCCCCACCCCCACCCCACTAAAGAGGCATATATGGAAGATATACCAGTCTACTGTGTGAGCAGATGGCCACTTGGAAGTGAGATGTCCATCTTTTTATCTCCAGTGTAGGTACTCTCAGCATTTAAGGCTCCACTTAAAACATTCTTAATTGGCTTCATTAAAGAGAAGCACTTCAGTATCCCCCTCACCCTCTAGACCAGGGACACAAAACTCTGTCTCTTTAATAATTTTCTATAGACTGTGGGGTAAGATGATTGGAAATAATAGCTGGTTCAGCAACTTTTCAAGAGATTCTGGAACTTGATACTTTGGTTTTAGCTCTGAGTCACAATTACTAATTCTGGAGTATTGGGAAGTCCTAACCAGTATTCTGTTAGAAACATTTTCTTGTATCTGTGAAATTCTCATTTATGTATTAAACCACTTGACTTGACATTCTAAGCCTTACAACCCAAAGAGTGCTGTGTAGTTTAGTTTCTATCCTCACATTCTCAGCCATCTTAAAAAATAGTAATATACACACAAGCCTCAAATCCATGTATATCTTTTCCCCTGCTCTTTCAGAGAGTTTCCATTCACCTTTGTGCCAAAAGAGATAGAGAATCAGAGTAGTGCATCTGAGGAAACATCCCAAGGGCTAGTGGAAAAGAAAAACTCAGCATCATCTCAAGTAGAAAATTTGGGGCCCCATCAAGAAGTGTCATTTGGGTGAGTATTTTAACTTAATACTATGAATATTTTCCGGTATACTTTTTAAAAGGCAAGAGTTCAAGGTGACACATATCACACATTGTATACCACGTGCCTGCATAATTTCAGCTTAGGATCATTCTGACCATGCATTTGTGGTGACTAGAGATATACTTTTGTCATAGTTGTTTCTCATTCTCTCAAATAAAACATAATAGATTTGCCAGGAACCCTGAATAGCTGTTAGTGTTACCAATCCTAACCCAACCAGAGAATAAAACTTTGACTATAACATAAATATAGAACTGGAAATTTCCAAGAATTGCCATGAAGATAGTAATATGTGTGTTTATTCTAACATTCACATTTTGTTTGGCAAGAACTAAATACCTGCAAGAGAAAGCTCTTTTCGAATGCGGAGAAACTTAATTATTCAAGTAGCACATAGCCCTTGGACTTGGGCATCCTGGAAGGGACAGGTACTGTACATTTTTATTTCAGGGATCTATTAGCCATCTTAAATCAAAATTTGAGACACCAGTTTTACATAAAACTTACATATAGCTATTATTGGTTAATAAGTATAAGTAATGCATTGACTATACTTGAATCATTACAATTTGTAATAGGTTCTATAGCTTAAAATAGATGACCTCTTTCCCATTCCCTGTATTTTTTACTTGAGCCACAGTAAAATATATGAGGGATTTTTCTGCAATAGTTTCCTGTTAGTACTATTGCCTGACTGTTTCTTTTCCTTCCTTGCAGGAACAGAGTAGTTTGTCCCCTGTTGGATTATTACATTTTTATACCTTGGTCTTAAATGAAGAAATTGAGCTGTAAACTCTGGTGGTCAAGGCAACCTTACTAACCTTGGTACTCTGACTACCTGAGAACTGCACTATCTCTTAAACTTGGACTAATGTGTATGGATGCTATCTTTTGCCTTTTTAATAATGTCTTTTTAAAATGAATTAGCTCTGCTGTACATGTTTATGAACTCCTTGGGTGGGGAAATAGGAGCTTCTTCAGACTTTAAAATTTGTAATAAAGACAATTTTTAATTTTTGAATATCTGTATAGTAATTTATCTCCTTTGATAAAAGTTAAAATCCTGACTTACGAGGTATTGTTCCAGGCAAGTATTTTTTATGAAGGGTAAAGGCGTATTCATCACCCAACAATCTGGGTGGTGATTAAATAAATATTATACTATGGTGTAGTTCTCCAATTAATTCCCTTTCACTTCCTTCTTATATGTATAAAATGAGATGAAATCAGCTCTGACTGAGAGAACAGTGGACTATTCTATTTCCTACTCATAGCTTTTCTGTAATTTTTTTTTCTCCTTTTCCATCACTCCTCTATATGGTATTAATCCCAAGTCAGTTTGAGAATTTAGATTCAACCATCTTGCTCATATAAAGAGCCTAGTATTTTTTTTTGCGGGGGGGGGGGGAGATTCCACTTGGTGTCACAATTTCTGATAGCTTTAAACAAAAAGTAAATCTTGTCTAATCCCTTGCTCATGTATCTTAAATCTAAAAGCAGTGGATTAAATGGAAACATTTTTAAAAATCATGTAAAATCACATGGTTTTAAGAGTTCTGAACCTACGTACTTATACAGTATATGCTTTATTCCTTGTAAAACTGGAGAGAGGTTAACCCCAAGGTAAGATGAGGCTTCTTTGGAAAGTCTGCCTTTTTTTGAATTTAGCCAACCAATCCCAGGATGGGACCTCTGCTTCACAGAATTTGCATACTGCAAGAGACCTGGGAGCCAGGCAGATTCCAAGAGTGGCCAGGAAGAAGCCAAGTAAGTGTATTGAATGACTCCCTTCCTCTTTGTAAATGGAATGAGGATTAAACATTCTCATGAGAAACTGGATGAAAGTTAAGGTCCGGAAATGTCTCAAATTCTGCTCCTTCTTGGGTAGTGGAGTGAGTAAATACGTTCCACCAATGCTACCCTGCTCCACCTTCCTGCCTCTATTTTCCTGTTTATTTTGTACTCTACCTGCTGCTTTCCCTTTCTAACAAAATACTGATTAGAAGGCTAACTGACACAATATGCAATATCTCTAATCCTGAATATAAAAATACAATTTTTAATATGTCATCTCTGGGGAGTAAACTATTAGAACAAGTCACTCATTTCTATTAAAGACAATCTGTCTTATCTGTTTGAGGTGTTGCAGTTCATTCTGTAGATGAATGTCCCATCTTTAAAAAAAATATGTATTTCCTACTTAAGTTTTCATCCAAAGTATAAGTTGAATTGCTTGCTAAAATACTAGAAAACCAAGGATGGAGAGAACTGGCAAATTTTAATCAAATCAAAAGCAAAAAGCGAAAAAAAATGCCATATTGGAAATTATGGTTAAGCACATTAAAGCCAGCTCTTCTGGTGGTCACAGAACCTTGAAGAGTTCATAAATCAAAGGATTATGCTGAAATCATACAAAACTTATAGCAAGAAGCAAAGAAAAAGGTGGGTGGGAGGGAGATAACGTTTAGGATAGGGAGCAAGTAGGATGAAAGGACCCTGCTATCAGAATCCTGGTGTCCACACTGTTTGTATGTCCTGCTTCTCTGCTATATCACCCTTATCTGCTGATTATGTGATTATGAGGTTACAAGGGCAAGAGTTGGGGACTGAACAAGGAAGCTGAAAATGGAAGATTCTCAGGGTCAATGACACCTTTGTTCTGTCAGATACAGTGGTATTACTGGTCACAGCTATGGATAACACCAAGGGCGGGGCGGTGGGTTGGGGTGTGTGTGTTTGGGGGTTGGGGGGGGAAGAGTAGGACACATAAGAACTGAATGGGACCGTACTAGATATTACTAATTGGTGAGCAACTTTGAGTTGTCCGATCAATGGTGGCAGGGTGAAAAATGATTTTTTTCTTCTCATTTTCCCTCCAAGTAACACTCTTGTTCAGATTTTCTACTTATGCCTTCTAGTTAGTAATTGACCTACATTTAACACGTCTCATTAACTCTGCCTGTGTTTCACAAGCTTCTTGCTTACCAATGTCACTTATGAGTCTTGACCATTTTCTTGTTTTCTTGCAATAAGATAAATTCTCAAACAGTAAATCCTCATTATAAAAGGTTAACTTGTATGAGTATTATCTGTAAACTTGGATGCTAGAGGTATATGGAATAATAGCATTAAAATACCAATCAGATTTATTTTAACCCTTTCCCCGCCTATATTCGGGCTAACTAGAACTTGTTTGTGAAGAAAAGATTTCAAAAGTTACTTAAAGCATTACTAACCTTAGATACCCTCTGAAAGTGAAGATATCCAACAAACAGAATTAGGATGACAATAACACTGATCCCTTCCTAAAATAAGCTATGTGCTACAAAGAACAAATGCAAATAAAGTTAGATCTAAGATATCAGCAAAACTTATTCTTTGGCATAAACAACACGAATATAAAATCTGGAAATAAAATCCCAAGTTATCAGAAAATCTTGGAAAAAATATAATAAATTCCTTGTATTTTAGCTTTCTGTTAAATTTGTGGTAATTTGTTACAACATCAACAGCCTGAAACAACACTCATTTATTATCTCATAGTTTCTGCAGCTGGAGTCCAGGCACCGTGTGGCATACCTGGGTTCTCTGCTTAGGTTTTCATGAGTTTGAAATCAAGTTGTCAGCAGGGCTGTGTTTCTTCTGTAGGCTCTTGAGGAGGCTATTTCCAGGCTAGTTCAATTGGGCAGATCCTAGTTCCATGCAATTGGAGAACTGAAGTTCCTTTGTTCTTGCTGGCAGTCAGGGGTGATTCTCGGCTTCTAGAGGCTGACTATGTGAATAATTAAAGGCATACACATGCCTATGTGACCAACGTCCATTAAAAAAAAAATCCTGGACACTGAGTCACTAAGGATCTTCCCTGGTAGACAGCATTTCAGATGTCACAACTCTTCCACCTGGTTGCCTTGGGATATCACCTCACAGCACCTTTCCCCTGTGCTGACTTTGCTCTGTATCCTTTTGCTGTAATATATCATAGTGTGATATAACTGTATGACAAGTCCTGTGAGTCCTCCTAGCAAGCCATCAAAACTGGGGGTGGTCTTAGAGGCCATCAACACAAGTTACATTTAAAAACATGTCTACACAAATAAGACTTTTAAAGAAATGTATAGGGACTTAAAAATAGCTAGAGAATTAACTATATAGAAACAAATCAGGTGAAAAGAGAAAAATGATAAAAAAAATAATATAGCAGAAATAATATGAAATTATCCCTATCCTAAAATATGTGAATGGTCTGCATAACCGTAATTAGAATTTTAGAATTAGTGTTTTTATAATTCTAGACCAATATATTTCAAAATGATAAAATGAATACTTAGTTAACTATTAGCAGATTTGAGGTACAGAAGGTCTGAAGAGGCAAACCAATCAGATCAATTTAGAAGTCATCACATATTTCCGAATAAAATGGTATTGAGATAACATGTATGACAAATCTTACTAATGTAAACAAATGAAAACACCTGCATTTCATAAGCAATTTCAAAGTCTTAAATAAAGGCAGATATCTTTTTAACTCATGGTAACCGGCTAGGACAACACAGATACCCAAAAAGTTGCCCTTCAAAAAGTTCATGGAAATATTGACATTATCTTTTAATTCTGCTTCATCCCCAAACTTTCTGAAGTACCGTCATATGAATATATGTGTATAGAAAAAATATATATGAAAACAGATCCAGAAATTTAGAAAGATAAATCGAGCATATTTAAAAATAATTCAGGACAAGAATTCAAATAAAATATTAACAGGCATTCTGTTAATGCATTTTATAATATTAACAGATTCAAGTGAGGGAAAGAATTTGTTCGTTGTGAGGACCTACTCCAAGTGACTAACCCATTAATCATATAAATTATCACTTTGATCCACACAGCACAGCAGCCCTCTACATACATTTACTGGTTTTGCTCCTATTTTATGGAGCAAATAACAGAGGCAAAGAGGTTAAATAGTATGTCCTACATCAAACTGCTGTGAAGCACAGCTTCCGAACTTTTGCTCGTAACAATTATACTTTATGGCTTCTTGTATTAGAAAAATCTTAGCAGTGAAAAACAAAAGTTGTAGTAAATGCCCACCTAACTATAAGAACATAAACTTGAGCTAATCTATTTTTATATGTGTATCAGTCCATTTTCTGTTGCTTAGAATACCTGAAACTAATTTATAAATAAAATTATTTCTTAAGTTTTGGAGTTTGGCAAGTCCATTATCGAGAACGGCGTGTCTAGTGAGGGACTTCATCGGGATGGGAGCTCTCTACAGGGTCCGGTGGTGATAACAGGTAATCACATGGCAAGGATGACAAGAGACCTTTCATGTGCTCTCCTTATAAAGCCACCAGTCTGTGCCCATGACAACCCATTAAACAATCAACCCATTATTCCAGGAATGGATCTCTATACATGAGGGCACAGTTCTCACAATTCAATCACCTCTCAAAGGTCCCACCTTTGATATATCATAATCAGATTTCCCACCATACTAATGCTATTATAGTGGGACTCAAATTTCCAACACATGAACATTTGACCCATAGCAATGTATTAAAAAAAATTAATATACTTTTTCAAAATAGAAATGCTGAAACAGATATTCTAGAAATTGACCTATACATATGTGTATGATTAATTTATGATGAAAGGAGGGAAGTGTGAATTATATGGCATGTGGACTACATTTTTAGGTACATCTCTGCTTTATACTATGCACAAGAATTATAAATGATTATAAGAGGTTAATTTATTTTAAAAGTTGAATAATTATAAAATAATTTTTTTTCTATAATTTGGTATGCACAGTATTTCCTAAGCAAGAGTCAATATCTGGTAATCATTTTTAAAAAATCTTCTGATAAATTTTGAAGGTAAGTGACAGATTGATAGAAAACCAATTACTAAATAAAACTTTAAAAATTTAATATTCAGATTCTAATAATTACAAAAAAGAATAATCACTAAATAGAAAAATAGAACAATTATATAAACTACAATCCACACAGATGACTAATAACCATTTAAAAAGCTCAGACTCACTAGAAATCAAACAACTCAATAGCAAGAAAAAAATAACACAATTGAAAATGGGCAAAGAACCTGAATAGATATTTCTCAAAAGAAGACATACAAATAGCCAGCAGGTATATGAAAAAGTTCTCAACATCACTAATTATCAGAGAAACATAATTAACAGCCCAGCTAGCTATCACCTCACGTCTGTTAGAAAGGCTATTACCAAAAAGATGAAAATTTAACAAGTGTTGTTGAAGATGTGGAGAAAAGAGAACCTTGCACATTGTTGGTGGGAATGTAAATTAGGACAGCCATTATAAAAATCAGTATGGAGGGTTCTAAAAAAAAAGAAAAAACTAAAAACAGAACTACCATATAATCCAGCAGTCCCACTTCTGGGTATATATCCAAAGGAAATGAAATCAATACATTGAAGAGATATTTACACTCCCAGGTTTGTTGTAGCACTATTCACAATATCCAAGATATGGAATCAACTAAGTTTCCATCAGCACATGAATGGATAAAGAAAATGTGGTATACATACACAATGAAATACCATTCAGCTTTCAAACAAAAGAAAATGCTGTCATTTTTGACAACATGGACGAACCTGAATGAATATTATACTAAGAGAAATAATCCAGGCATGAAAAGACAAATACTGCATGATTTCATTCATATATGGAATCTAAAAAAAAAAAAAATCAAAAGGATTTGTGTACATTTCAAACAGATGAGAAAGTATTAACAAATTACCTAAGGTAAATGCCCTGAGAAAAAGGAGGGGAGGAAAATTTCTTCTCCCATTTTCAACAGGGATAATTAAGCCTCTTGTTTGTAATTTGTATTTGTCTTTTCAGTGTGAATATAGTAATATCTAATAATAGGAAAAAATTCAATTTACTTGGAAGACAAAATTTGAATACAAGAAATAATCTGTTTAGGTATCATAATAAACAATTAACATAATGAAGAAAACAACTTCAAAAGGCAAAGGCAAATTTATAATAAGAAAAGTTTTAATGCACGTTTCATAGTAAATGATACAAGACTCACAAATTTTTGGCATTTTGACTATTTGTCACAGTTAACAAAATTGACCTAATGACATCTATAGACCACCATATCCCGAATGCAGAACATATGCTCTTTTTAATCTTACATACATTTACAAAAATTAACAATATTCTGACATTAAAAGAAGTCTGTTTCAAAGGATTAAAATCATAAACAATATGCTTTTTAAATGTATTGCAAATATTTATTTTTATTTTTAAAATTCATTTATACTTATATTTATTTTTGTGGGGTACAGTGTGTTGTTTCAATACATGCATATTCTGCACAATGATCTTCTTAGGGTGGATAGCATAGTTTTGTCCCTATTAGTTCATTCCTCATTTTCCCTCCCATCCTCACCCCTCCCACCCTCTGGTAACCATTATTCTACTCTCTACTTTTTTTTTTTTAATGTAAAAAGATTAACATCTTTATTACTAAAAAACTCTTAAAAATGAATTAGAAAAATCTAAGTAGAAATTTGGTGAAGGACACAAGCAGATAACTCACACACCTCAAAGAAACACATGTGGTTAATAAGCATATTTTAAAATCTGGTTGCGGGTGGGGGCGGGCATCGCCTGGCTCCATCTCAGGACCCCTGGCATCAGGCCGCTTCCTTTCACTGGCCTAGATGTGCAGCCAGGACAGGGCTAAGGCTCATGGTTCCATTCTCATGACCTCCCCCTCCCCCCAGTGTTCGGCTGGCTCTGTTTTTGGCTTGAATTGATAAAAATCTCTTTAACAATTAACTTGAAGGAATATTCAGTAACACATCTCTTAATAATCGGTGGATCAAAAAAAGATCAAAAAGGTAATTTAAAATATTTTGAATAAAAATGATAAAAATATCACGTCAAAACCTGTGGAACATATTCAGGCTCAGAAAATAATACCCCAAAATATGGCATTTTGATATGCTTAACCGAAGAATAGACTCAAGGTTTCTCTTTGACCTTCCCTGCCTCCCTGTCTCTCTGATCACCCTTCTGGAAGCACAAGGAAAGATTCTGGAATTTTCTTATCTGACTAAGTAAACTTCTTTCCAAAAGAAACACAATTGCCATTAAAGTCTTCCTCCAAGGAATCATCAAATAACCAGGAAACATTCACCACCAGAGAAAAGAGGAGATGGGAGTTGTCACCAACCAGTCCCAGATGTACTTTTTATCTCTTCTTCTGAGGACAGTCACAAGAGATTACCTGGGGGACTTTATCTGCATAATAAGTCCGCCTTTATTTACAGGGTAGTTCCCTCCTTCACCTTCTTCCAGCTCCACCAGAGCTCAGAGGAATTTCTTCCCAGGCATTGTTCTTTGGGCTCATTCATTTTCCCATGAAAATTGTTCACTCCTACACCTCCCACTTCCCTATTCACAGTGAAAAGTGAATTTAAGCAACCACCTGGCTCCTCCTTTGAATCTCATACATTGTGTATGGTTCCTGTGTCCATATGCATGTTAATAAAAATTTGTATGCCTTTTTCTATTAATCTGTCTATTTTCAGTTCATTTTCAGCAAACTTTCAGAAGGCAGAGAAAAAAAAAATTCTCTTTGCCCTTCCAGACACTACCAAATAAATTTATGGTGTATCTATTAGAAAAGAAGGTCTGAAAAGTACAGTGCTAAACAACCATTTGAAGAGATTTGAAGAGACAAATCCAGAGAATGAAGAGGTACATAATAATAAAACTAAGAGCTAACTACAATGGAAAGGCTCAGCTGAACATAGATGCAAAAGTTCTGTATAAAATATTTTTAAAACCTAGTCCAGAAATACATTAAAAAATATATGATGATCAATTGGGTTTGTGTCAGTAGTGAAATTTGGATTTAATACTAGAAAAATCTATCAAAGTATGTTACTATGTTAACAGATTAATGGATAATATACTTAGTAAAGTACAGTAAAAATGTATAATAAAATTCAATGTTTGATGATTAAAAATGAATAAACCATTAACATAAAGAAATAGTCTTATTTTGATAAAGGTTATGTAAAATATCCTACAGCAGGCTTCTGGTCAAGATGGTGGAATAGACAGTCCCCAGCATCACTCTCTCCAACAAATCAACCAATTTACAACTATTAAAAAGCAACGACAGCCAAGCAGGGGCTGCTAGAGCTCAGGGGAAGAGGAGGAGAGACCTATGGAGTTCATGAAGGCAGAAGCCACAATGCGAGAAAGAAAGGATCACTCCCCTCCTACACTGTTGGTGGGACTATAAATCAGCACAACCATTATGGAAAACAGTATGGAGGTTTCTCAAACAACTGTAGATAGATCTTCCATATGATCTAGCAATCCCACTTCTGGGTATATACCCAAAGGAATGGAAATCATCATGTCAAAGGGATACCTGCACTCCCATGTTCATCGCAACTCTGTTTACAATAGCCCAGAGTTGGAACCAACCTAAATGTCCATTGATGGATGGCTGGATAAGGAAAATGTGGTATATATACACCATGGAATACTACTCTGCCATAAAAAAGAATGAAATACTCCCATTTGAAACAACATGGATTAGCTTAGAGAAACTTATG
Organism: Cynocephalus volans; assembly: GCF_027409185.1. Lineage (NCBI taxonomy): Eukaryota > Metazoa > Chordata > Mammalia > Dermoptera > Cynocephalidae > Cynocephalus > Cynocephalus volans. Next base: position 155,491,387 of record NC_084463.1, read on the forward strand.
TTGAGTGAAATAAGTAAAGCACAGAAGGATAAATACCACATGTACTCACTCATATGTGGGAGCTAAGAGAGAAAGAAGGAAGGAAAGAAAGACCACAGTGGGGCATTGGACTTGCAGAGGGGGAGAATATACCTAAGGATACAAAATGGAATGGGGAAAGGTGGATGGGGAGAAAGGTCGGGGATAATTGGGTGAGTAACACTGGGTATAGTCACAATTTATGGTAATGGGCATGCTGCCAGTATGGATTTGGCCATTGCATCTTGGGCACAAGTGGTGACAATTAGCTTTGTACCCCAAGTGTTGATTAAAATGATCAGAGACGTGAAGGAAGACACAGCAGACGAGATGCAGGTGAAGAGCGGGAGGCTACTGCTCTCTCAGGCAAGTAGCACCGACCCAGCCGCTGTTACAGCTTTTATTACATTTAGCAAGCTTGTGCATGCAAGATAAGCATTAATGCATAAATTCTGTTATACTTTTCTCAAAAGCAGAAGGCCGTTACCTCCCTTCTCAAGCACTTGGTTATCTATAATGCACCTCCTGGGAACATCCCAAGAAAGTGTTCTCATGACTTCAGGCGTTCTCAAGGATTGTTTGCAATCCTTGACATTTCTTGGTTAACTTGTTTGCAAGTTCGCCAAGTGAACACGTCCTTGGGTGCTGACCACAGAAGTCCATTAGCCATTTCCTTCACCAAGAATATTCATAACCAATAAAATTTTATTTAAAATAAGAAATATCCAATTTTTAAAAAAAAGGAAGGATCGTTCCCACCATTTTGAGCCCTGACCACTTCAAGACTGGAGCTGGTGAGCGTCTGGAGCAAGAGGTGGCAAAATCCACAGCTGTGCCCTTCGTATGAAGTTGTTTGGAGGTGACAGGAGAGAAGAGGGCCTTGGTGGCCTCTAGGCCTGCAAGACCACTAACAGGGTTCCTGTGGACCCATGTAAGGGGAAGGAACCATAGAAAACAGACAGAAAAAAGGAGCCACTCAGAGGCTGGTGAGTCATCACAAGGGACGAGCGCATGGCCCGTCCCATGGGAAGTGTTTGGAGTGCTGGCGGTGGGGGAGATGGGCCCACCAGGGGAACACTGGGGCACAGAATGGACAGCTGATCTGCCCCCCAGTCAGCACAGGACCACTCAGTGGAGACTGGTCAGGAATATAGAACTGCAGGGGGTGCCGTTTGATGAAAAGACTCAGGCCCAGATCAGAATTTCTGGTACATCCAGGTGTACCAGACCTAAGACCCAGAGTACATATAAGGTCAACAATTAAAACCTGAGCTGCACAAAAAGCCTTCCTCAGGGAATCAGCAGCAAAGCAGCAGTTTACCTCAACCACAGGGCTCAAGTGCCAGTCCTCACAGGATGTTCCCTCATATTAGAAGTAAAATGGACAATAAATTAGTTCCAGTGCAGGGTTTAAGTGGTAGAAACAGCAAATAATCCAACACAGAACTGAAAAAAAAAAACAAAATACCCACAGATCATGGACAAATTTTGATATTAACTAATAAAAATCTAATAGCACCAAACAATACCTATAAAACCTAAAAGGACCGGAAGCCCCCTGGGCTCCCAAGCCAGGAAGTGGGGAGGGCCATGGGCCTCAGCCACGCTCCCCCAATGACCTCCACACCCATCCCAGTGACAATCACCGAGCCACTGCCAATAGTACCCCAGGCTCCCGAACTGGGGTGGCAAGGGGCTGAGGGCCTCAGCCAAGCCACCCTGACGTTGTCAACTAGCCCAGCAATGACCACTGAGCCACTGCTGGAACCCTCCTTGTCACCCCTGCTGGAATGAGGGGGGTGCCACAGGCCTCAACCAAGCCCCACCTCCTTCCTACTCCTCCTGCCCGATTTCTTTCCCCCCGCCTCTCCCCCTCCCCTACAACTGGTCTGCAACATCTTAGAATGTAAAAAAATAATATATTAATAAATAATTAAATTTAAAAAATAAATTTAAAAAAATTAAAATATCCTACAGCCAATATATGAATAGAAAACATAAAAAAAATTACAATAGCACAAAAATAACAACTTAGGCATAAGTCTAAAAAAATTTTTGCAAGAATCTAAAGGGATAATTATAAAGCTTTACTCCTGGACATTAAAGAAGACCTAAATAAATAGATATAATGTTCATGCTTTGGAAGTCCTGTGGACTGTAGATTGATTCCAGTCACTATAAAAATTACTACTTTTTTTTTTCCCCAAGATTTTATCTTTTTAGAGCATTAAGTTTAGGTTCACAGCAAAATTGAGAGTAAGGTATGGGGATATCCCATATGCTCTTAGACCCCTCCACCCCCAGTCTTCCCCATCATCAACACCCCCCACCAGAGTGGAACATTTGTTACAACTGATGAACTTCCATTGACACATCATAATCACTCAAAGTCCATAGTTTACATTAGAGTTTACTGTTGGTGTAGTACATTCTATGGGTTTAGACTGACATATAAAGACATGTATTCATCATTATAGTATCATACAAAATAGTTGCATTGTCTTAAAAATCCTCTGTGTTCCACCTGATCTTTCTTCTCTCCCTCCAGCTCCTGGAAACCACTGACCTTTTTACTGTCTCCATAGTTTTGCCTTTTCCAGAACGTCATATGCTGGAATTATACAATATGTGGCCTTTTCAGGTTGGCTTCTTGACAGCAGAGAGGCAACGCTTGAGTAGTTGTGGGGAACAGGAGTGCAATTAATAGTTAAATATTACATCTTAAGGATTTGAGTGGGTCCCCTTTCACTTCTCTCACTTCATAATACATATTTAAGTGTCCTCCATGTCTTTTCATGGCTTCATAGCTCATTTCTTTTTAGTGTTGAATAATATTCTATTGCCTAAATGTACCACGGTTTATCCATTCACTTACTGAAGGACATCCTGGTTGTTTCTGCAGACCGAAATTGAGGCTGTTGAGTCAGAAATAGTTTTCTGAAGGTTAATCGAGAGCCAAATGTGACAATCGACCCAGGAAACACAAACCATCAAAAGTAGGAAATGCTCCAAAGTCTGTTACAAGTCACGAGATTTTATAGGGAAGGTTACAGAGGGGAGAGAACCACCTTTGAGTGGAGTTATTCCATTCTAATTGGGGTGCCAAATACAGAAATTACAGTCATTGGCTACAAGTTACACCAGAAAGTTAAAAATGTCTAAGTGCAGTTTTAAGCAAAAAATTCCTTAAAATTTACATAAAAATGTGATTGGTCAGGAAAATTCAAAACACCCAAATAAAAGAAAAAAAGTAGGACTTACTATAGCAATATCAAGATAAATCTATGGTAAACAAGATATGTTGGTATTGTTACAGGAATAAATAGGTCAATGAACAAAATATGACTTGGGAAATATCTATACACATATACGGTCTCTTAATTTATGAAAGACAGACTGCAGTGCTGTGGATAAAGACAGACTTTTAAATAAATGGGCTGAGGGCCGAGCCCGTGGCACACTCGGGAGAGTGCAGTGCTGGGAGCACAGCGACGCTCCCACTGCGGGTTCGAATCCTATGTAGGAATGGCCAGTGCATTCACTGGCTGAGTACCAGTCACGAAAAAGACAAAAAAATAAAAAAATAAAAATAAATAAGTGGGCTGAATTATTTCAATACCCAGATGGATATCCTTATAGTCAAATAGATTCTTCTATTTACAAAAATCAATTCCAAGGAGATTTAGAACCTAAATACAATGAGCAACATTGTAAAGCTTTTAGAAAAGAACATCAGAAAATATCTTTACAAGTCGTTAAAGACTTTTATTAAAAGAGAAACAAAGTGTGCTAACTTTAAAGGCAAAGATTCTATTTACCATCACTAAAAACATACACTATGAAGAAATTAATAAGATCACCTACTGTATTAGTCTGGGTTCTCCAGAGAAACAGAATCAATATGATATATACATATATAAATATATATACACAAACATATGCCATATAACATATATATCATACTACGTATGCAGTTTATATGGATATAAAATAAGAAATTGGCTCGTGATTATGGAGTCTTGAAAGTCCCCAAATCTGCAGTCAGCAGTCCAGAGATTCAGAACAGCCGATGGTGTAGTTCCAGTGTAAGTCTAAGTAAGGTGAAGAGGACCATTGTCCCAGCTTGAAGACGCAGAAAGAGTGAATTTTCTCTCACTCAACTTTTTATTCTATTCAGGCCTTCAACAAATTGGATCAGCCCCACTCACTTTGGGAGGACAATCTGCTTTACTCAGTCTACCTATTCAAATATTAATCTCACCAAGAAGCACCCTCACAGACATACCCAGAGTAACGTTTAACCAAATACCTGGGCACCTCATGGCCCAGCCATATCGACATATAAAATTAAGAGGATATTTACAATACACATAAGCCAAAAGATTTATAACCAAAATATGCAAAGGCTATATTAAAAATTAATTTAAAAAAATAAAACTAAATAGAAAATTGGGAAAATAATTTCACAAGAAAGTGTATTCAAATGGCCAATAAACATATGGAAAGGTGCTTGACATCTTTAGTGATTCAGGAAATTTAAAATTACAATAAAAGAACGAAAGAGATTCAATCACAAACACATCACCTGTGTCAGCCTCCTGATGCTTGTTAAATCCTAAAGTTCTCGTTCCTTTCAACTTAATTAACAAGAATCATGCAGATATGTAGGACATCACCCGAGTACATCCATGTACCTAGAGATGTACAATAGAATTATTAACTTTATTTACACTATAATTTCTAATACCCAAATAATTTTTAAAAAGTCAGTGGTCAGGTAGTCCAGACTAAGACTACACTAAGAGAAATGCCTCTCAAATTGAGTATGCATGTGAACTACCAGGTAATCTTGTTGAAATGCATATTACAATTGATTCTGTAAATCTGAGTGGAACCTGATATTTTGCATATAACAAGCTCCCAGGTGAGGAGATGCAGCTACTTCTGGCTGATGGACCATACTTTGAGAAGAAAGTTGCTAAGGGATTTCCCTGTGCTACCCAAGTCGAGGGCAATTGCAGACAGCTGAGTGTGGCCAAAGGTTTATAACTCTCAAGGAAGGCCAGTCCTTGCCATTTCTTGTTTTCTGTGGCTGTTGTGTGTTGGAGTCCTGCGTGATGAAGGCCTCTGTGCTCTTAGGCGGGTCCTTCTTCCTTTCTTTGTTGTTTTGGACTTCTGGACGTGAACCAGGTATAAATAAGAAACATCATTGGAGAATGATGATTTAAAGTATATGCTTGTTTTCTAAAACATTGTTGTGTGAAGAACTGGTTTTTTCCCCCCAGATTATAAACCAACTGGTAGGGCTGCCTGTTTCCAATTAGACTCAGTTAAAAAAAAAAAAATTCTTTGTGATCTCCATAATTCCTTGTGTGTTTAAACTGTGCTCAAGGTATGCTTTTTTAAATACCAATTTGAGGGTTCTTCAGGTTTAGTTTGTTATTATCTCTCTTCTAATGATTAGACTTGTGTTTCTAATTTAATTGGGGCTCATATAATTTGAGCAGACCAGGTAAAGGAAGGGCTACCTTAAGTCAGAGATCTCTGGGTTTTGAGGAAAGTAGGGTATAGGCTCTCTTGGCCTATCTGTGGTGCTTGATGGGAGAATAAAAATTATACTGACAATAAGCAGCTAAATTTGGATGGGTTCTAAGTGCTTCATCTATACACTGAAGTTCTGGGTTCTGGAAACAGTTGAACTTCAATTCTGGTATTTGTTAGCTGCACGAACTTCGGCAAGTTACTCAAGTCATTGTGTCTAATTTTGGCCACCAGTACAAAATTACCTGGATGTGTTGCACGTTAAAACAAGAGATCCAGTGAAAATCCTCAAATTGAAGTGTTGATATTACTGGGAGGTAGTTGGGAGGGTATCTCTGATTTGCCTCAGCAGGCCAACCGGAGGCTAATTGTATCTAACATCAGTGTGAGAGGGGTTGGCCAAAGAAGGCAGCCTGTGGACTTTCTCCTGTATCCATGTCTATGTATTACTTCTCTCCACCTTTATGTTAGAACCCTGGTTCTCAACAGGGGCTGGTTTGCCCTCCAGGGGACCCTTGGTGATGTGTAGAGGCAGTTTTGGTTGTCTCTTCTGGGGTTGCCACTGGTATCTAGTGAAAAGTGGTCAAGAATGCTACACATTCTACAATGTACAGCCAACAACAGTAAAATCTGACTCTCAATGTCAATAGGGTTGAGATGAGAAACCCAGCCTTAGTGTTTTACCTCTCTGCTTAGAAGCACTTTATGGCATGTTTGTGAGACCTCTTTTCTAAGCATAACCGGTGTCAGACCTGACACCAGCTGAAACCACTCCTATTTTCTATGTAATCTGATTTCTAATAACTGAAGGTAGTGACTTCCTCCTTCTCGTGGGTCTCAGAGTGAATAACGACTTGTGGGGTTACCCAATATCAAATATCAAATCCGTCTATGATCACTTTCTTAATATTTGAACTTGGCTTCTCTGGGGTGGGTCAATCTGTGGCTCTCTAAGCACCATATATCACACCTGAACTTGACTTTCCTCATTTTGTGAGTTCAGTGCCCCGGAGTACTTGTTATGTGGGTCTAACTTCTCTATTACCAATCCATGAGACCGAAATCAGGGTATGGGATTGAGAAGCAAGTATAAGTGAGTCACATTAGACTAGCCTAGGGAAATTTAGGGGTAAATCACCAGTGCATTCTTTGTTGAATATCTAACTCTGGTCTATCGTAATGCCTGGCACACACAAAACCTTCAGTCCTTGTACTAGAAAGCATTAAATGAATGGCTATGCAAAAGAAATCTTGCCTCCCACCTGTTTTTCTCTTCGCATGTTTTTACCTGCTTGTTATGTTCACTGGTCATCTTGCAGCTCTGAATGTTGGGCCCCTTAGACCAGCTGTTCTCAAACTTTGTATATACAAGTCATCTGGGGGTCTTGTTAAAATTCAAACTGATTCTACAGGGTAGGAATGAGATCCGGAATTCAGTATTTCTAATGAGTGCTCAGGTGAGGCTGATGTTGCCCAGACTTTGATTAGTAAGTCCTTAGACAAATTAATCACTAGCTAGCATTATTAATAGAGAATTCTCAATGAAAAGAGAATAATTAGTGACACCTGAATCAGGCATCATTGTTCTAATTCTCACTTTTTTCACTCCTACATATTCTAAGACACAGATCTTCAGAGGATAAGGAAGCTACTGTCTAGACTCCAGCAGTGACTGAGTTGACTTGACTAGTGATGACCAAGATCATGGATCTGACTTTGCATTAGTGCCAGCTACATTATGTGCCAGACTTGAGATGCTTTTCAAGTAATTTAATGGTTTGAGCATTTTATTTCCTATCTGGACAATGAAGAAATTCCTGTCCTATCTCAGTTTTCATGTTGGACTAAATGACAAGACTATATGTGTTGACACCTGACCTAGGAATTGGTGCATAAACAGCAGAACTCTTTACTTAATGTGACAATAAATTTGGGAGTTCCCAGTGGGAAAAGGCTGTGGTATAACATTCACCCATGAATGACAGTCAGCCTGCCTCTGAAAGGTTTGCTTTTAAGGATAACTTCTACAGCTATAGTCACTACTTTTGCTGTTAGTATTTGTCAAATTTCTTATAAGAACAATTTGTACTATTAATCTTTCTAGCAGAAATATTTTCCCAAAAAGCTAGGTGGTAAGTTGCATGTTGTACTTGTGTTTCTGTTCTTTTAGCCATCTTAATAAGCAATAGAGTCAAGTTTTCAACTTCAGGTTTCTAGGCCAAATGAGGCCCCACTTTCTAAGCCAAATGTTTTACTGTGACAGACATCTACAGATGGTTGGAAACTGCCAGGTGCCCTGAGATTATACCTAGGTCAGTGTTTCATCCATGTGGTTGGGCAGGTCACTTATTTAATTGAAATTCATGTTGAAGACCAAATTCATGCCATGGAGCTCAGGACAAAGAGATTAAGATGTGATTTTTTTTTTAAAGAGATATAGTAAAATGTCCCTGGTATTTACTTCTAAAAATGTTATTGGGATATAGCCACAGCTTCTTCAGATTAATATGAGAAGATTGAACCCTTTTATATAATGTTAAGTTTCTGATCCAGATTTAGTTTAGCATGTGGATGCTGAGGATGGATGGATGAAAAGACGGTATTTAATAGAATATATTAGGTATTGGTGGTGGTGATCTCTTACATAAAGACCTTTAAATTGCTTTTATGTTAATGAACATCAATTGACCTAAATTCTAGGGAATGTTCCAAGATGTTTATATGACTATCTCACTTAATCATCACAAACCATAAAAGATAGGGAATAATTACTGTATTAATTCTAAATATAAATAAATGGTTGCAAAGAAATAATATCTCTTGAGGTGGGTTTTTACAGCAGTGTGAAATACAGAGCTGCAGAGAGTAGCCCCTCCCCTCAAGCAATTATTGAGCACTTGAAATGTGGCTAATCTGAATTGTTCTACAAATGATGCACATTGATTTCAGAAAATCCACATGAAAATGTAAAATATTAATTTGTTTTATTACAGGTTAATGATAGTATTTGGTATATATTGGGTTAAAAAACATATTTAAAAAAATATACCTGCTTTTGTTTTTGAAAATGGCTATTAGAAAACTGAAAGCTACATATGTGGCTTGTATTATATGAGGGGTCTTCACAAAGTTCATGGAAAGATTAGTATTATCTTCCATTTTACCACAAACTTTTCAAAGTATCCTTGTGTTTCATACAGCACTGATATAGAGTATGTTATGTCCTAAGATAAAGATGTGCTAACACATTATTCTTTGGATTTTCTTTTTAGCAGTGACTTCAATGTGTTCTGATGATTGGTTGGTAGCCAGAATTAACAAAAGGCCCTTTGGTAATGACACAGAAGTCAGATTTGGTGACCTACGCCTGGGACATAACTGTCCCATAACAAGGATGCTGTCATTTAACTATGAGTTTTCTTATCCTGTCATTTATTGTGGGATCAATAAAATTGTAAGTACCATAATGATTATCCCTAAAACTTATTCTGCATTTTTTTTCAGGGCTATGTAGTATCAAAGGTTCCTCCTAATTAAAACTTGCAAGCACAATCACCTGGAGTGATCAATTCTCAGGGGCCAGATGCTTATCTACTTAATGAGGAGATTTCAGATAAGTGGTTAAATAACTCCAAAGTTATGGCCTATGCCTTCTCAGTTTCTCTACCCCTTACTGCGGTCAGATTTTAATATTTTGGAGCATTGTATGTGTGTATGTGCAAACGTTCTACTTGGAAAGGGCAAATATACTTTAAAACCATTCCAGAGTCTAAAGTTCTCTCCTGTCCTTATTTAGTGGTGAAGATGGGGGTCAAAGAGGTTGAAAGACCAGACAAAAATGAGGGAAAAGTTTTTCTCACTCAGATCTACTATTTTACATTCTGTTAAATTAATGTAAACTTTTTCAGATTTTTCTAGAACTGACAGATACTATTCAAATTATTAAAATGCCAAAGTAATTTAATGGCTTCTAGTATTAAAACTCTCAATCATTTCAGGTGTCCCAAGAGAATGATGTTGTCATATTATCTCAGGTCAATTATAGACCAACATTGGATATCACCTATGAATTTCAGGTGGTTTGCTTTGTAAAGAGGTACGTGTAGCCAGCTACTTCCTTTACACATTCTTAAGTTTATCCTTTGGCTGACAGATGTTTCTGTTGAGAATGCCGCTATTAAATGTCCTAGAGAATGCCTATGGCACAACTAACATTTCTAAAAATTTCTCTTAACTCTTCTTCGAAAAACTTTCAAAACTACAGAAGAGCTGAAAGAATTTTACGGTGAACGCTTATATCTAAAACCTAGATTCTACCGTTTTTCTAAAGTTTATCGCATTCCCATCTCCCTATCCATCAATTTTTTAATGCACTTCAAATTGAAGGCGTGTGTGCATTTCCCCTTAAGTATTTCAGCATACGTATGAATTGGGGATCAACATTTAAAGCTATTTCTTTGAGAAAAATCTACATACAACTAAATACATAAATGTTATACAAGTATATGCATTTGTAAACTCTACCCTGTCAATACACATGTGATTATGAGCACTTCAAAGTGGCTCTTCCCAGTTGCTTCTTGCTTGCTACATCTCACTGTTCTTGCCTCTTCTGTAACTTTGTATAAACAGAATTATAGCATGTACTCTTGTGTCTGGCTTCTTTCATCCAGCATAATGTTTGAGATTCACTTATATATTCCAGTAGCTTGTCCTTTATATTGCCAACTGGTATTCTATTGTATATTTATTCTGATGAAGACTTGTACTACTTTCAGCCTTTGGCTATGATAAGTAACTCTGCTATAACCATCATTTTGCAAATCTTCATGCAGGCGTAAGTCTTCATTTCCTTTGAATCAATTCCTAGGAGTATGATTGCTTGATCATAGGAAAAAAATATGCTTAGTTTTTAAAGAAATTGACAAATAGTTTCCCAAATAGGGTGTTCTATTTTGCACTTACACCAGGAATGTAAGAGATCACAGTGGTTTCACTATGTGAGGTTGTCAAGCTTTCTATTCTAGCCATTCTAATTGATGCATAGTGGTATCTCATAGTTTAACTTGTATTTTCCTGATGACTAATTATTACTGCTCACTGGTGTATATGTCCTCTGTGAGTTATATCTTTTGTCCACTTTTATTGCATCATCTGTCTACTGAGATGTAAGTATTATTCATATACTTGAATACCAGGTCTTTGTCAGATGTCTTGTGAATATTTTTTCCAGTCTCCTGATTGCTTACTCATTGTCTTAGTGGTATCTTTTGATGAGCAGATATCTTTAATTTTGAGGTTTAATTTATAGACTCTCCTTTTTACGGTTATTACTTTCTGTTTTGTCTTAACGTTCTTTGCTTACTGACAAGTCTTTCATTTTCTCCTAAAAAGCTTTATGGTTTTATATTTGTCTGCACTTATAATCCATCTGGACTTATTTTTATATGTAGTGTGAGGCAGATCAAGGTTCTTCTCTTTCCATATAGAAATCCTTTTTATACAGCACCATTCGTTGAAATTACTTTGCTTTCACTCTTGGGTTGCTTTGACTCTTCTGTTAAATTGATGACCATATATGTTCCTGTATCTCTGGACTTTCATGTTCCATTGATCTACTTGAACTTTGTCAGTACCATGTTATCCTGATCATGCTAAGTTCATTTGCAACTTTGCAAGGTCATCTTCAGCTTTTCAGAATGTTTTCAAATAAATCCTTACTATATCCTCATGTTTTCTGATGGTTGGAAAAGGTCAGACAAAATCAAGGCACCTGGCAAGGACTGATTTGAAACTAGCATTTTTAAAAAATCTTGTTTTTCAAATATCACTAGTCATCTCTAAACCTGTGCTGAATAACATTGTAGCTAATAGCCACATGTAATATTTATGTTTAATTTAAAATTCAACTAAAAATTTAGTTCTTTAGTTGCACTAGCTATTTTCAAGTGCTGAATAGCAGCATGTGGCTAGCAGTAACATTGCACAGTGCAGACATAAAACATTTCCTCTATCACAGAAAATTCTATTGGACAGTGTTGCTGCATCTGAATAAACACAATTTAACTGTATAGTAGCTAATGATTATAAACATTCATATTGGTCTTAAAGATGTGGTTCTGAACTTTAAATAGAATTTCTCCAAGTCCTGTATTTTTTGATACTAGTTGCCTTTAGATTATATGACAGTATTAGAGTTGAAGACAAGTATAAGGTGACTTGAGGAATAAGTAAGTGACGGAAGAGGAGTGTTAATGAACACTTCTGATGTTTTAGATACTGTGATAACTTCCTTAAATCATCTCACTTAATCTTAATTCTGTGATGCAAGTGCTATAATCTTCATCTTTAGTTGATGAAGGTGCTGAGGCATATAGTTATTATATGATCTGTCAAATGGAAGAGCCAACATGTAGTGGAGACAGAACTTGACTCCATTTGATAGATACCAGATTCTACCCAGACCTTCTACAAATCTGACAATCTGTTTTTTTAGGGTCCTCTAGAAATGAAGTCTTAGACTCTATCTCTAGGCCTGAGGATAGGGAAACTAATCCCTTAGTTCTAGATGTGATGATGCTTTAGTCTGACTTTCTAAAGAGCACGTTGAGAAGTTTTCGCAAACTGGTATAAGTCCCCCAAACTCTCTGGAACAGAGGTAGAAAATGTGCCTAATGTACCTTTCTTGAATCTGAGGAATTATGTCTGTTATTCCAATCTGCATTCCTTTTCAAATGCCATGGCCACAACAGTAGTTGCTACGTTTTTATAGAAACAGCATATCTTCTTCCACTTAACTGATCTGAGGGTCACCCCTGACTTTGCCAACCAGTTTTTCAAACAGACTTTGTAAACTTGTCAGCAGGTAAAGACTATGAGATTTTAAAAAGTCTGAGCCACCATTCTGCTTCTGTCTCATGGGAAGATGTGGTGCTACAGCAGTGGCCAACACAATGAGCACGTAAATGTGATAAAAGTTGCACGTCACTCACATTCTTCTGATTCTTGAGGTCCAGTGGCCTTTTCACAGTTGATATATTCACCTCTTAACCAATTATTAAATAGTCTAAACCTGCAATGTTTTTGCAATCATTGCTTATAACCGTACAGTATAAAATATTTCCCACTGCTTAATGGCATCTTGATCATTTCCTGATCATTTGACTTGTGAAGCCCCAGTGGAGTATAATTTAACATTAGAATTTCATATTAACTTGGTTTTCTTCCTTTCTCCCAATTCCAGCTATGCTGTAGTCTGAGGTTTTGGAGTAGATTCCTATATGTGATCTTTTTGTGGCCTTAAAGTCCATTCTCTCCCCTATATTTTCTGGGTATGTTGGGGTAGGGTAATGGTGTTAAGACATGGGAAGGGGAAAATGACTCTTAACTGACATGGTTGTAGGTCTCTTTTGGCCAACCCTGACTCACCATGGATGCGTTCTCCGTGGTGGGTCTAAATGCTGGTTTTCCTCACTTCGTGACTTTTTGAATGGGTCTATGAAGAACCAAGATCTGATTCTTAGATTTCACACCTGGTGCCAGCCTTCTTAAGGGGGATCTTGGCAAGACATCTACTTTATAGGTATTCACTAAGCTCTCAAAAAAGGATTCATTATTTTAATACTTAGCTGTAGAAGTAAAGGCAATTATACCTTATCTATCTACCTCCAGTCCATTTTCTCCCAGATCAAATAGACCGGGGGCATATTAGCCTCTCTAAATTTGGGGCATATTAGCCTTTCTAAATTCACAAAGATACAGAAAATTTGAGTGAGATTGTAGCCTTTTTTCACATAAGACTTTCAATTCTGAGTCCTTTTCCTAGAACCGCCTGCATATGGCTTTGGGAGATGTGTGAGCCACTCTCCTTCCCCTCAGGTGCAAGGAAAGAAATAACATCTGGGGTGGGGGGGACACGGCAACTCCCCAAATAGGGATGGTTGAGGGGTTGGGATGGCAAAAAGGAGGTAGAATCTAACTGCTGCTTATGCTAATTGGGGGTCTCCCTCTCCCACTGTGCTAAGAGTTTGGTGGTAAAATCTTCTTCCACATACACAAGTCTCTATTTTCAATTTCAAATCAAGGTGTGTGTTTTTGTGGCCTAGTTATAACTGGTTTGGTGTTTGAGTCAGCTATAGTCTGTTCAGCTTTAGATAGAACATATGTAACATCCAATAATCATTTCAGTGTTTGAAACTTTGAGGCTCTAGAGTCAATCTTGGGTCAATAGATAACATCCTATTCAAGATTGTTATATACTTTTTTAAAAGACGTATAGAACTAATTTGCCTCTTTCCCACTAAGCCAGTTATTTTTGGTTTTCATTACTTATAACTAAAACCTGATTAATATATTTCCCACAAAAATATCTGTACAACTATCTATCCTGTGTCTTTCCTTTGCCCTACTTTTAGGCTTAGATTTCCATCTGTGGTGCCTTTTGGAATGAATGGGTATGACGTCAATTCCTTGAGTGACAGCTCCCGAGGAATAAAAGGGCAATGGTCGTCAGCTCCCACACAAAGTAAAACGTGTGAACCTAATTTTAGCAGTGCTACTAAGGTGAGAATATTTAGGTTGTCCATCACTGAATGGTTAACTGCAACTTGTTAAATGCGATTTCATAATGGAAATAATGTAAATCTCTATCTGAATACTGCATGCTCAGATTGCTCTGGTTTTAATGTGAACCCTGTATACTTGGGATTCATAGATCATACTTGGGTATAGTCAGTTATATTAGTTGCACATGAATAAATATGAATAAATTTCATGCTAAGGAGTGTCCTTAGCTTTTATCTCAGATAATAAATTTATTTTCAGTATAGCATGTGACAAAGTAAAATATTTGTCATAGAAAGCCCACAACAGGTCTCCAACCTTATATACATATTTTTCTGTAGGTATTAGTATGTGTGTGTATATATGTATAAGAAAATGTATAGATAATAGAAGTAAAGGGATAGGTAAAACGGGCATAAATTCAGAGGAATTTGTTACATCGAATTAGTACTTTTCCTAAGATTAATACCTGCAGAAAAACACCCTTCTTAATAAGGATTTTTTTCTACTGAGCTTATTTCAAAAGGGTACCACAAAACTCATGCAAGTAGACAATGGCCTTGAAGTTGACATTTCACATGGAAATGAGTTTTGTTCTAGAGAGCTGAAAACCACTTAAAAATCAATGTTGAGATGCATGGTATAAATACTTGATATCACAATAGTCTCAGAAAAGCAGTGATCTAGCCAATACTTAGACGCTAATCACTTATGATAGCATAATACCTAACTGGTGTATTTGATTTGGTTGGGTAATGCTAATAGAGTACATTTGACAGTAGAAATTTTGTTCTTTGCCCTGCTTCTAGCTGAGCATTTGTGGGTTCTCTGAACAAGGTGTTAGATAACAGTTATATTTAAGGCAACTCCTAACTGCTTTTCCTCCGTCCTATAGGAACATCTATCCATGAATCACTGCATCAATAATGCCTGTATTGTGACTTCCCCTCTTCCCTAAAACACAGGAACAAGTGGCACATACCAGTCTGAGAAACAGTTTCAGTAATGCTGTCATTCTGTCTGTCCAAAGATGGGTAGCAATATCCATTACCTGTTGAAATACCTCTTGGAATTTTGGATAGTGTATATCTATAAAGTGATGTTTAAACCTTTTAGTAAGTTAATTTTAAGTGAAACTGCCATCCTAACTTTGTGAAGTCACATTCATAATAAAGCTGATATTGTATGAAAATTTGCCTGTGTTCAGTGTATATGCTATTATGCTAGATCTGACATTCTATTGAGCACTTTCAGGATTCAGCTACCCACTTTAAACTTCTATTTACTGCTCCTGGTAACTACCTAGGGTCTCATAGTGAAATCTCTTCCCCTCTTTCCTCTTTCATTATAATGCATGTAAAAGAGAAGGAATCTGATCTCTTTGGTTGCTTTAACAACTTTATCTTTTGCTTTCTATAATGCTTTTTCTGTTTCTTCGTAATAATGTCCTATGAGGAAATATTTTAAACTTATTTTGCCATTGTGCATTTATCCCACCTGTTACCTTGATAAGGTGAGAATCTGGGAGAAAATAAGATTCCAATTACTTTTAAGCCTAATTCCTGGGGTGTAACCACCTAAGGCCACAACCATACACACACCACCCTTCTCACCTACCTCCAGCCACAGATCCACAGGTTGCTGGAGATTTTTTAGTGAACAAGATCACTTGCCCTCCCTTTTGAGGCTTCTAAACTAATCGGATCTCCCTAGTCAATACTTAGTGAACGAGCTTCAAATCCCAAATGAGGATTCCCACTGCATAAAAGATGGCAAAGATAACAATACCAATCCGTCAGAAGTAGTCACTCACATACCTCAGCCCAAAGCATATTCTGTGGCTTTGGAGCCACCAAGGAGGACTCGACACAAGGTGCTGGTTGGATCATCCAGATGCTTATTTTATACCTCAAATTTTGACATTTATTTTTTTGATATTTTGAAAAATCTTACAAGGTGTCTATAAAATTAACTTTCAATGTACATATTTTACCAAATTCTAACGTTAATGTTGATTCC
Source organism: Cynocephalus volans (assembly GCF_027409185.1). Taxonomy (NCBI): domain Eukaryota; kingdom Metazoa; phylum Chordata; class Mammalia; order Dermoptera; family Cynocephalidae; genus Cynocephalus; species Cynocephalus volans. Next base: position 155,507,527 of record NC_084463.1, read on the forward strand.
AAGAGTAGACAGTATACCAAGGGAACTCAAGATGGATAATACTTTTCTCACTTGATTTTTATTCACCAAGAATTCATGCAGTTACGAAAATGAAAAAGCATCTCTGCATAGAGAATCCTATTAATTTCCTGGAGGCTTAGAAGTAACAGGCTGACTGGTTAGAAAGTTGTAATTGCAGTCTAATTTGGTGAAAATTGTTTGATTTGAAAGGTTAGAATCAAGGTAGTGAGAAGGGGTACAACTGAGGCTATATTTTGGAGGATGTAAAAACATACAAAGAGTGTGTTTGGATGTAGAATGTGAAAAACTGGAATCAGGGATGTGTCCTGGGATCAGGGACTGGTAAGTGTATGAATTGTGCTACTTGGACGGGAATGATTTTTGGGGAGTCAACAGTTAATATTTGGAAAGATTTAGAAATTCAGTATCTTTTTCATCTCACCATCAGTATTCAGATGGATGTTTTTGTTAGTGACTCCAAAAAGGCTGGGTTAAGGCTTAATGGGGTTAGGGGAGTAAACAGGTTTTGTCCCCCTCAAAGTAGTCTTGACAAAGTACAGAATAAAGAAGGTAGATAAAGCCAGTTCCGTGGGTATCTTGGTTAGAGAATGGGATAAGGTGAGATGATCAGAGTCAGATAGGTGTGATTAGAGAGAGCTTCTACCACGGTTGGCACCAAAATAATCCTAGCAAAGGTATTTAAGTATTGGATTCTTCCCATTTCTTTGCTTCTAACATATATAATACATAGCCTAACCTAGATGGCTACAGAGAAAACTGCAAGATTTCTGGTTTAAATATGGGAAAGTTATTCAAATACTTCTACATATGAGTTTGTTATGCTAAGACGTGCTTTGGGTAACAAAGAATTATACGTGACCCCTACCAAGAGTACTTTGGACAAAGTGCCTAAAACTAGTTGAAAACTCACTATTGCCCTTGCCTCATTTTGCATGTGTACTATAGCAAAGTTATTTTACAGTAGGATAAGGTCAAAGTAGTGGTATAGTTTATGATTTACCCCAAATCTTCTTACAAAAACAGTGCAACTAGCATAATGAAAGAAGGCACATAGGCTGCTATCTTCAAAACTTGGTGATGAGGTATCTTCACAAATCCTAAAACCAAACACTTGCAAATAGAAGGCTCTCTGCAGGTTTGGAGACAATTTGTAATGGAATTATTTTACTTTTTTGAATAGGATAAATGAATCCAAATTAGTAAATATGGCTGCATAAATTCTTTTGAGTAGTAATCTTGTATTTGTCATGCTTGTTGAATTCTTTGTCAGTCTAATGATTTGTTGAATTTTGATATGTTGATTATGTCATGTAAAACTAATATCAATAATGCCTCTATTTCAAGTATCTAAACTTTTTTTTTCCTTTTGTAGGAGTGAAAATAAGTTCTTTACTGCAATAGCAAGATCTAGACCTTCCCTGTTTTGTGTTTTTGTTTTTGTTTTTTTTTGGTGGCTGGAGAGTATGGGGATCCAAACCCTTGACACTGGTGTTACTAACACTGTGCTCTAACCAACTGAGCTAATCAGTCAGCCTGTGCCTAATTTTAATGAAAATATTTCCATTTAGTATGATGTGTCTCTGGGTATATTATTAGTACTTTCATTTTTTTCCTTAACAGTAAAGTACCTTTTGAAAATAAAAAGTGCAGGTGCTTATTTGTGTTGAATTAAGATAACCCTATATAGTTTTTCTTTAATCATTAAACACAGTCCAATCAAGTTTTAACCAAAATTATTATTTCCGTGTTGGTAAATTCAGTAACTGATTCTCAGTCTCTATCTTACCATCAGTATCAGATACAATTGCTGATTCTTTCTCTCTAGAACTTTTTAAAAAAATCTAACTTCCACGATACACCATCCTTCTTAAGTGAACACTGTTAGTCATTAGGAAAGCCTCCTTGGTTGAAACTTCTTTTCCAACTTACTGAGGTTCTTAGGGCTCAGTTACTGGACTGCTCATCTTGTCTAAACATATTCACTTCCCTGGAAAGTTCATTCAGTCTAACTGCTTTAATAACATCTCTGTGCCAATGATTTCAATTTATATATCCAGCCTGGATACCCCCCCCTCGAAATGTAGACTCATCCACATACCTGTACAACACATCCATTTGCCTGTTTAATAGAATGCTTAACCATAATACGTGTAACATGGACTGGGCTCCTGTATCTCTTTCCCCATTCCAAACCTCCACCTTACTCTTTCCTATCCCAAGGTTACAAAGATATTCTATGTATTTCTCTTAAAAATTTAGTTTTACCTTTACATTTAGATATACAATATAGTTTTTTAAAATTTTTAATTGTGGTAAAAATACATAACATAAAATTTACCATCTTAACCATTTTTAAGTGTACTCTTCAGTAGTGTTAAGTACATGTTCTGCAACCAAACTCCAGAACTCTTTTCATCTTGCAACACTGAAACTCTCTACCCATCAAACAACTTTGTAGCCACCATTGTGATAACTGAGCATCAAACTTATTGATGCCAGGACCTCTTTAAACTATTAAAAATATTAAGAATTCCAAAGAGCTTTCATTTCTGTAAGATTTATCTATCCAAAATTATCATATTAGAAATTAAAACTGAATTTATGGTTTAATTTAAAATAACTGATAAACTCACATGTTAACAACAAACGCTTTGCCCATGCATGCTTCTGTAACATCATTCATTGATCATTTGGAAAACAGTGGTTCACTGATTAGGTAGGTCTTCTAAATGGTGACATGTTGCAGTATGCAAGACAAAAAATCATAGACATAATATAACTACTGAACTGTCAAGCTCACAGTAGAAAACACGTTTTGCGAAATTCTAATTTTTTCTTGTAAGCATCAGTTTTATCACTGGATATAAATACTGTCAGCTGTGTCCTTTGAAGTGACAAGCTTACTTCACTCAATTTCAAGAAAATATCTGTCAAATACTCAAGCCCTAATAACCACAGTTTGTCTGACAGTTCTATCAAGTAAACATGGTGCTCTATGTAAAAAGTGTCTAGTTTGGCTCACAGCTCAAATAATTGCACAGAACTTTTTCTTGCAACGATCTTCAGGCTTTGATAAGGAGCAGGAGTGCATGATGCATACCCTCCATTTTATCACTCAGAATATCAAAAAGATGTGTACTCATGGGTTGATGTTCAATAAAATTAATTCTTTTTACTGCTTCAAGTCTTAAGTAAAACCAGCTTCTCCCCCCACTTCTCCTGTCAGTATATAGGGGTGAAGAATATTACGACAACCAACACAGTTTGGTGTCACTGCCTCAATTAGTGCTCAGGAGGCAGCAGTGTTACCCACTGTTGGTTTTACACATCTGTGCAAATGTCAACATGGTAAAAAAGACAAATAATGATTTAGTCTTATTATGAAAATAGTTTTGATCCTATGGACCCCAGACAGCCAAGGACTACAAATTGAGACCCACTCCAGTAGAAGAATGTCCTTATTTGTAGGATATTCACTCTAAAATATTTAGGGGCAAGGGGGCATCATGTCAGCAACTTACTTCAAAAGTTTCAGGAAAAATAAAATTCTTCATGCTAACAACATTTCTCTAAGTTAGAAATTGTTTTAAGAAAGATTGTTTTAAATCTCTGCTGTATCCATTTTAAATTAAAGTTATATTTAAATTCCATTACTCTTTCACAGTAAAATTCTGTATTAAAATTGGAATTTCAGAAAAATGAACTGTGTTCATTCTATGGCTTTCGGTAATATTTGAAACGCTGCATAAAACCCTGGAAATAACTGTGCTCAAGTTTGAGAAAAACAATCATGTTATATATTTTTGTGCACTATTAACTTTGGCTAGACTCTTGATACTTGTTATGTCTTTTAATTTTCACAACAAATTTAATAGTATTGTCTCCTTTTTACAGAATATGAACATGAGCCTCAGTTTATCCAAAATTTACATAAATAAAGTAGAGAAAACTGGTCAGTGATTCTATAGGTTAAGCTCTTAACCAGTAGATTCTGATGCCTTTTGGAACGATATTAGATGTTGTCAGGCTGGATCAGAGACCCCTCTGCCCTGTCCTGTGCAGGTCATGAGTCAGGTAGTTGAAAAAAGATTCTGGTGGCTGATAGCAGGATAGATATGCCTTATTCCCACCCGAGCTCTGCTGGCCAGTGGTTAAGAGCCACTGTCTCTTATACTGAAAGGTACACAACAATGGCAACAAACCAAGGAGTACATGGGCATGCATGCGTTGTTACACTGCTCTTATGTAACTTGCTTACAATGGATGTGCTGAGTCACACCCAGCTAGATGTGAGGCAAGGGGGCTGACTATACTGACACCGTTTTCCTCACAGATGTTTATATTGGCATGATTTAAAAGGTAAATGTAAAGTTAATGAAGTTTAGGTCATAGAAATGTTAATAACACCAGAAAAAAGTAAAAAAAAAGAAAAAAGACAAAAAAATAAGTGAACTTATCCTTGTCTTTCTCTGGTACTCTTTTCCTCTTTGCAGGTGGTGACTGGGTTTTTCACACTTTCCTGATGCAGAGTGCTGTGTTGACAGTCACAGCTTTCAGGATCTTGTTCATTAGAGAATGTGATGATAGAGACAAAAGTCTTCTTTGTAACACATAGGGAAATCCTGTGTTTGTATTCATTTGAGAGCAGATTATAACATTAAAAATATAATTTGGATATGACTAAAAGCAACATTAGGTACTCAATTCAGACTCTTTGAATTTACTGTTAGCCTTTGATTTCCAAATTGTAAGGGAAATGAAAATGAATGGTCAGGCTCCATCAGTCTTTCAGAAACTTGCTGAGCATGATTTAGCATGACTGTTGTAAACACATTAATTGCGCATGTGCACCGAGATGTTCCTGGGTTATCTGATTTAAGTATAAAGGACAAATGGCTCTGATACACAGTGACCCCAGGATGTCCCTGGGAGGCCACCAGGGGGCTGCTGCTGCTGCCGCTGCTGGTGAGGCTGGGGGCTGAGCTTGCATCCAAATAAAGAATGTCAACCTTGCCAATGGCTCCCAGGATCTTTCCAACTACCTGGCTTGCAACCTGCATATGAGGGGTCTGTGGTCGTCTGCATAACAGGTCTGAAGGGTCTGTGACCCAGCCCGACACAAGTTCTCTTTAGAATTATATAGTTACACTCATATTATGACCAGTTCTAGAAAGTACACTAAAAAAGTTAGCTGGAACTTCTATTCCAATTGAGTATTGGAAAGTATATATTCATTATACACATAAAAATTATATATATGAGTATATGTGTATATAAAATGTCCTGTTGTCTTATAAAATAATTACAAGGTTTGAAAGGACTGAAGTAACTAAAACATTAATTTAGTAAGAATCAACAGAGATGGATTTGTGGATTTTCCTGATATCAAGCAAATTGGTTTTCCTTTGGGCCTCAGTCACCTTCTAGGGATTTATGCTCCTGGTCAAGTCACTTTATCATTTCTGCTGTGATTCTTTCAGCCAACCACATTGAAATGAAGAAATAATAGTCTTTTGATTTCAAATATGTACAAGGGTACTTCAAAAAGTTCATGGAAAAAATAGAATTAAATGATAATGTGAATCTTTCCATGAACTTTTTGAAGTACCCTTGTGTAATTCAGGCTATTCACATATTAAATGGAAACTTAGAACATCAACACTGATGATTATCTAATAAAAAGTTATCTACAATTTAGTATTTATTGGAAATATTGCGTGCCGTGCCAGCCTCCCAGATGATTTACCAGGCCCTGTGCAGACAGTTATCGGATAACACTTTCTTCCTGATAATGCCTCTTTGACCTTCAGTGTTTGGGTAATCAGGAGAGTCGTAGCCTTTAGGTGGTTGACACTGTGATAAGTGCACGCCATGGGCTACCTTAATAAGTAGGAAAATAAAGGCAGCTGAGCATTTGATGCCATATAAAATCACTTAAGCCACTCACCACTTCCTTTTTGCTGTGAGGAAGTCCTGCCCAGAGGAAGGTCTCTATGGCTTTAGAGGTCTTGATTCTTCTTGCTGCCTTTCTTTGGCCTTGTGCTGAGAACTTTGCTGGTAAATGACCAGTTTTAGAGAATGCTTCCTTGAAGGGGTTGTTCATAATGGTTGCTTTCCCTGCAGGAACTCTCCTCCCTGCAGAGATAGATCTTATCACAACTTGCCAGAAGAGAAATACATATGCTCAGACCAAGAGGGATTGTCAATATATTGAGGACACTTTTTCCCTTTTCTGCTTAAATGTCTGAGTTCTCAAGATTTTTTCCCTCCTTTCTCTTTCATTCTGGTCTTATTTATTTATTTATTTTTTTGCGCCTGGCCAGTATGGGGATCTGAACCTTTGACCTTGGTGTTATAACAACGAGCTCTAAGCAGGTGAGCTATTCGGCCAGCCCCTTTCATGCATCTTGATCCTCATTTGTAGAGGTTCTTCATGAAGAGGTCCTTGGCTCCGCGTCTCAGTCTTCCTTAATTTTTAAGCCCGCTGCCAATTTCCACGACTTGACTGTATCATATCTTAAGATACTCGGTTGTATCCTAACTGATCTTCCTGCTTCCAGACTCCTCATATTTCCACTTGATGATAATATGGCTCTTTTGTTCTTTTAGAAACATTGGTTTGACCTTCACTCTTGTCAAATTCATTAACAGTTCTGCAGAGCCAGTAGGTAAAAGCTAAATCAATGTTTGTGCTGTGTACAGGTTAATTCCAATGTATCTTTTCTATTTTACCTGGAATCCAAATGCTTTCCAGCTTCAAGGCCTGACTAAATGTCCTCAACTCTAAGGCAGCATTTTAATGTTGCTTTTTGTGTTTCTTTCGTTTTGAACATTCTTCTGTTGTAAGTGGGGTCTTTTCTTGGAATAAATATGTGAATTTTTTACATATTCATTTGGGCTGAAACCTTTTATGAGCAAAGACTACACATAGCTTCTGATACCTTTCCATTTTACCTAAGATGAATCTTTCCAAATGCCTAGATTAGCGCAGCTAACCATGCAGCAGTTAAATTACTGGAATGAACAGCACATGTGGAGAAAGGGCAGTGACCAGTGAATTCCATTTATCTGGGATGGGCTCACTTGGGTGTTCGGGCCCTAGCTGTAGTTCATGATGCTTGGGTGCAAGGAATGTTCTTCAGTTAATGCATCCAGCAGCTATGTATCCTCAGGCTTTCTCACAAATTTCTCAGGTATTTGAGAGACCATCTCAACGTCAAGCTGAAACTTGGCTCTAATATTAGTATTAAAGTAGTGTCAGAAGCATAGACTTTCTGTCTGTCCATGTCCATTTATACTTTTGAATCCATCTTTAATCCCAGCTATTGGAACCTTTTTTCCTTCCATAAGGATCTTCCTGATCATTTGTTCTAGATAATCTTAGAATAATCTTTCAAACACATGAAAAAATGTGATTTGGAGGTTACCGTCACTGATACAGAACACCTGCCTTCTCCAGCCTCACCTCTTCTCAAACGCACATTCCTTACCTTCTTGATGATGATTTCTCTGTAGAGGCCAAGGACTTCCAGGCTCCAGTGTTGCTGAAGGTCTCTGTGGCCACTTGCTCACTAATCATATAAATATTGTTTTTCATGCTGGTAAGACTCAGCTCCTCTGAATGAATCCATTAAAAATAATGATTATTATTGACTTACTGAGAAGTTGAGTATAGAGAATAAGAATGGGTTTTACAACAAAACTTTCATAAAACTTCCATCTCGGATAGTGGATTTTCTCTCTTCAGACTATCTCCTCTTAAGGCTGAGATTGTTTCTGACTCCGGCTGCTCTAGATGTGGACTCTCCTATATCAACACTATTCTTTCTCCTTCTGCCTCCCCAAAAAGTATACTGGGAATATAGCTCCTGTTCTAATGGATTGCAATTTACTCTGTTCCTTCCGTGTCATCCTATATATAACCCTCTGTGGAATCTCATTTCTTTAGGAGGAAGCAAGGGGCTGTCCAATTATGTTTTTTCTTATCTTTGCATGTTGATTTATTTTTTTTCCCTGAGGCAATGACTGAAATCTAGTTATTAGGGGGCATAATTCAGCTGATATTTTAGAGAATAGTAATAATACAAAAGCCCTCTATAGGCTATCTTTTAAGCATGGTTACCCTTGCCAGAAAAAGAAATGCCTTTTATTTGTCATGAAGGACAGATCTGAATATTCTTTGGGCTCTTCCTTAAGACAGATACACATCTGATGCTTTCTCATGTTGTCCTTTCCACAGTGAAGATAAGTTGTTCCATGGACTGGGTGATGGTCTCGGTTAGCCCATATGCACACAACAGCAATCTGTATATATTCGCTGATGAATTGTCTTTGGGATTGGGCTGCCCTGTGACTCGGATACAGACATATATATATGATTTCATATACGCTGTTCATGATTGTGGCATCAGGACAAAGGTGAGAATAATGATTATTTGTAAAAATACTGAATGTTTTGTCACACCTTTATGCATGGTGCTAAACTTTTTGCTTTTTTTTTTTTTTAACCTATCTTTGCTCCTACTAGTAGTAATTTATGAATAGATGACAACAGAGTTCCTCACTTACTCTTCAGTGAATATCGGACCATTTTGTGGGTACAGGACCTCAGAGCACAGATTTACAGACTAGTTAGGGGCCTGATTTTTAAGTCATCTTTATGCTACTATTATATTTCACTGAAACCTAGCAGTTTTAAATTTCATTTAATGCTCCTAATGTGGAAGGTCACCAATTCTGGGAAGGAATAGCATATCCAACATTAGATCATTTGAAATCTACCCATGCTCCATGAGGATGTATGTCAATGTGGGAGTGAATTTTCACTGGAATAAAATCTGTTTGCTATTTGGCTAAGCACAAATCTTAAAATGTGTTGTTATCCTGGGATATTATCCTCTCATAGATTCCCAATTGTGAACAATTTGTATTTATGCTACACAAATATTTGGGGCCAATGGAAATTATAACAGTCACCTATGAATGAGGTATTGTTTTTATTTTACAAATTAGAGAACTGGAGCTTCAGAAGGTACTTTAACAGTTTGCCCTGGAATGCACAGCTAGTTGGTGGTAGTTTAGGTGCCAAATCGGTATGATTGCCCTCCAAAGCTTTGTGCCTTAAACCACTCTGTTATTTGACTTCCAAGTCATCTTTCTCAAAAGGACTGTTGAAAGCCTTTTCATTAATGACCTGTATCGATGGCTCTAAGTGGCAGTTTAAGTTTGCTTCAATGTATTAAGATTCTGCCCTCCTCAGGTAGTTTAAATGCACTGTCCCAGTGAATTGTCAGACCTTCATATATAATGGAGTGACAGTGGCCATTTTGAGGTCTTGAATGTTTTTTGCTTCCTATTTAAGTGTGTGTATGCCTCCTCCGTTACTAGAAACTCCTACTTAAACTTTGTGCTCTCCTAGGTTGTTTCAGAGGATATTCTTCTTTTTCAAACTGAGATATACTTTACCCCAAGGAATATACATTGTTACCGGCAGAAAATTCCTCTGGAGTGTTCTGCCTCTAGGTGAGTTCAGCAGACCTGAATCCTTGGGAAGAGTTTATCTTCACCTTTAGTTATCAGAAGCTTCCACAGAAGCATAGATTTTAGAGACTATAACCTGACTCACTCATAAGTATAATTCCAAACAACCCCCAAATAAGCATTTACAAAAATATCTTAATAAATATTCTTTTTAATTTTTAATTTTTTTAAATGTAATATTTATTTTAGAATAAAACATACAGAGTTGGAATGGTTCTAATAGACAGTCTAGTATAACTGGGTTATTTTATAGTAACTCAACTACAAAGCAGTTACTAAATACTCAAAGTTACCTTTAGTAAGTAAAATAATCAAGCATCAATATTATCTTTTGATGTTTTCTTCTTTATAGTACTCTTCTTCTGATATGTTTTGCTGCTCAATTCTGTGTTATGAGAGTAAGTGGCTAAAGAGTTGAGAGAAAAACCAATCCTTCATTTTAATACGAACTCATGGAGAATGCATGAAAGGAAGGGTTTATCAGCCTAATCATTAAGTGCACTTTGCTTACAAATTTGTGGAACCAAGATACTGAATCCCAAAAGGGTCCCACATGAACTTTGAAGCTAAGTGAGTGGTATCCTATTACACATTTAATCACATTACTGAAATATTTAGTTATAAATCTAAGGGACAAATCTTAGAAACCACTTGAAAACCATAGAGAAATTCTGTCCTTTGGTATATGAAAATAGTTGGTATCAAAAAAGAAGAATTTACAGCTCAGAGCCAATGTGCCATATCTTTTAACATATTCAGGGTACCTTTTTTTTTAGGGGGGTAGGAGAATTTTTTTATTGTGGTAAAATATACATAAGATAATATTTATAGCCATTTTTAAGTGTACAGTTCAGTAGCATTAATTAAGTACATTCACCTTGTTAATACTCTTGATTTTTCCTTTAACATGTTTTTATAAGACAAAACTGGGCTGAGGGATTTAGTGGGACTCTGGGTAGTAGCTGAACCCTCAATAGAAACCAACCCTTGATTCTTTCATCACCCCCCTGCCCAACACACACACATATGAACACATATACATATATAGTTTCATTCCTGCATACAACCTGATGCTTAGAGTAATGTAGAGTTTTAACCTAATGCCTCAGAGCTATTGCCTTTCTGTAGGCTACCAGATTAATAGTGATGAACAGGTATTGCTATTTTGATAGTAATTACTATGTCATTTGCAGGTTAGCTTCCCTGGAAAAAAATGAAGACTAGGCCAACAAAGGGTATATGATTAGGTTTTTAGTGCATGAATTTTACTGTTGTATACACACACTCACATTCACACACAGACCTTTACTACTACCACACTGGGTCAGATTAAACTTTTGGTGGTTTTTACTTACATTTCTTGGGATCCATTTGGCTGTCTGTTTTACTGGATACTTTGGTACTCTACTAACACAGAGATTACAAATCATCGGAGAACATTCATCTTTCTACTCACTGTTTGATCCAGAAACCATAAGGACACTATCTATAGTTAGCTTTTTTATATGAGAATCTGTCCATATCCTATATAAAGAATCCACTATTACCCAGAAGGTACAAGATGCTGGCACTATGCTGTGCTCCTAAGTCACGGTAATGAAAATGATCTTGGTGTTAAACAGTGGTAAAAACAATTTGACTTCCAGGTTGAGACCCAGAAACACCTGGTATTATGTATGCCAACCCTATCTGATTTCTGTTTCTCTTTTCTTTAGGAAATCAGTGTGGCTTACACCAGTTTCAACTGATAATGAAATTAAATTGGATCCTAGTCCTTTTATTGCTGACTTTGAGACAACACCAGAAGAGTTAGGATTATTAAATACTTGCCAAAGTTTAGGCTCTCTCCGAAAGGAGAAGTGGGAATTTGCGACTGATAAAATAAATTTTGTTGAAAACCAATGTTTTTTTAATAGAAAAAAAAATGTTAGTATGAATCTCTCCTTAGGTATCTGATTTATGAAAACTCTAATTCAGTAAAGGCCCTGATCAATGGAGGTGTATTTTTAGATCATTTTATTTAATAGGAGTATGGCTTGTTAACTTAATATTAACTATTAGGTAATTTCATATTTTCCATTTAAATTTTCTTTTCTGTTCTATATAGCAGATTCACCAATATGTCCTCAATGACAATGATTTGATCTAATTCATGTAACCCTCCAAAAGATATGTTCTATTTCTCAGTAAGAATAGAGATAGACCTGTAAATGTGCTAGAGTTGAAAGTTTGAACACAACCTAAAATTCAGCATATTAACTCCCAGGAATGACAAATCCCTTTATGTGCAGATACATTAATTTGTGTGGGCTTTCCTAGGGAATTCAAGGGCTAAAAATAATTCACTATGATAACATATTTGAATAATTATTCCAGAATGAAATTCAATTCATATTCTAGAATTCAAATAACCACTCCCTTAACTAAAATTTGATGTCAGATTCTCCTTTCTCTCTGGTGATTCTTCCACACTCGAAATAATTGATTGATTGAGGTGGTTAAGCATAGAATCATCTTGCCACTTAAGAGCAATTTGTTTGGTGGTTATTTATCACCATCTACATTATGCCACATTCTTTTCCTTAAACAGGAAGCTTGTCCATACAATATACCAAAAATCATATCTGATTTTGGGAGATCTCTTTATCAAGTGTTGGAATTGAATTGCACCTTTGGCTATTCAACTGCTTATTAAATGTACATTTTGGATGCTAATCTTTCTAAGAACAGATTGAGACAGGACCCATGGGACCCACGAGTGAGTGACTACAGGGCTCCCTCCACCCTGTTACATCAGAGATACATGTTCAATCAATACTCAGGACTAATTAGGATATACATAGGCATCTACTTCCATTTCTAGTCTGGATATCAATTTGGCAATATGTAAGACTCAGAGATGCTAAAGCAGGAGTTATGGTGAGAGAAGAAGTTACAGGCCCAACTATGGTCCCCTGTTAGCAGGGTGAACCAGCGGATCAGTGAAAGCATATGCAATTTGCTCCCTAAACCTACTTTGGAGCACCATGGCCAATGTCTCACTTTTGCCTTCCAAATCTCATGCAAATTTCTTATGTGGCCAACCCCATAACTATTCAGGAAGGAGAATTCTAATAAATGGAGTTCCAGCTTAGTTAAATTGACCCAGGACAAATCTATGGTAAAACACAGAATTAGAAGATGCCATGAGTGGTAGTAAGTGGGAATATTGGATCCCACATGTGCTGTATGTGTGCTCAGAGGTGGTGCAGACATTCTAAGATATACATATAACAATCCTCAGTCAAGTAAATTATGTGCATATCCTATGGCCTACCAATCAGGGTTTTGATTATGTATCACATAAAAAATTCTCACACGTAAAGAGCATGGGAATGAGAAGATTCCTGATATCAAGCTGGATTCCATGTGGGTGTTTGTTACTGGGTTGGTGACTAGGTAAAAAGTGGTGGATGTGTACTAAAGGACCATGCAGCATTTGGAGAGAGCAGACCAGACATTTACATAGAATAAATAGGAATGGGTACTAATAACAGATCTGAGTGAAGAAAAGGAAGAAAATGAAATCTACAATGCAATTGCATGGATATATATTAAAAATGTGTATATGTAGAATGCAATGGTTGCCTTTGGTGGGGAAGAAAATGCAGATAAAAGGCAAGAGAGAGACATAGGAGAGAGATGAAATTAAAGAGCTGCAGTATTGTGCTTCAAGCCCATCTTACACCACAGAGAATGTAGTTATCAGGACGAAGTCCTACAGAAATTGCTGCCTGTGAGTGAAATCTGCTTATCTCCAAGCTAAGATTTAGTTTTCTCCTCTCAAGTAAAGTACTCACCTCAATAGAAAAGATAATCTTTCTTATAGAAATGTGTTTGTTTTTTCCTGCCTTATCTCCAACCATCTAATTTTAAGATCTTTCAGATATACCCAATGGTTCCCCAGTCTGACTTCACATTAGAATCACCTTGGGACCTTTTTAAAAAAAAATGTTCATGCTTGGTCCACTCCAGAGATACTAATCTAATGTCTTATAAACTCCCCAGAAGATTCCACCGTATAGTTGAAAGTAGAACCATTGTGTTAGTGTTTTCTATCTAGTCTATTTCTCTGTTTTGCAACAAATGTCATGATAAATTCTTCCGGTTTTCTGAGGAACTCTAAAAAAGGAATGCCTTCCTTTGAATTCTAAAATTAGATCTCTAACAACTCTATTTTTCCTCCTTTATCTGAAAAACAGCATGAGGTCAAAACAGGAGAGAATCAAGGCCAGTTTCTAATTACTTTTTAGTTTTATTCGATGGCTCACTATTTCAGGACACTGTAACAACAATCCTTGTCCATCTTAACTTTTTTTTTTTAGTCTTAAAATTATAGTAAATAATGCCTTTTCTGGCAGGGCATGATTTCAAAGCAATGACTTAAAAACTGGCAAAGTTAGAAACCATTAAGCTATAAATCAAACACATTTAACACATTCCGAAGTCAAAGACCTTAGGTGCTTAACAGTTTGGGGTTTTTTTAAAATAAGAATTTATAATAGATACAGTCTCAATAGTATAATTTTAGTATGTGTGCACATGGACATGTGTGTGTTGTGTGTTGGGGGGGTAAAACAAACAGTGTGAGAAATATATTACTTTTCAAATAGTCAAATAGGGCATTTGTCAATAAATGCTGAATTATTGATTAATTCATTCAAAGATTTTTTTTCTTTTGAAAATTAGCAACTTGAACTACTTTTTTCTTACTAATTTTTTTATTCTAGATAATTTTCACAAAAATATACTATTTATATTAATAGGCATTTACTATTGTCATTTTAATTTTTCAGTTTTAATTTTTAACATGGTAGCTATTGATAGGTATAACCCATATAAACAAAAGCTCTTCGAGAGGTCCCCAGAATGTTTGACTGCAAATTTCCTGAGACTAAAAAGTTTTAGAACCACTGGGTTAAAAGAAGGGGCTCCTTCCTCTATGTTGTAGGAAAAGAAAAGCAAACATTTTCCCTTTCCCTACTCATTGTGATGCCACAATTAGGCACCACCTTGGAACACAGAAAACCACTCAATAAAATGAGAGGGATCTAAGGGACAGCTACTGAAATAGACAATCTATGGATCTACAGATCCAGCCCCAAAGTATGTTTTCTTTTTTTGGCTCCCATTCTACATCTACCCCCCAAGTCCAAACCAGAGTTATCTTCAGTCAATTTCTGGATCCTGAGAATTAAGGATCTCTCTCTGTGTGACTTCCCTGGAACTATTCTCCATTCAGAGAGATTCCTGGTGTACTTCATTGATGATTCTTATATTTTCAGTGCCACTGCCCAGAGGTCTCTTTACATGAGGCTATTTCTCCCAGGTATAGCCTTGGTCTGGAATGTTAAATATATTTCATAGCAAGAGACAACTCTGATATATTGTTAACGGCTAGTTGGAAGATTGTTTGAGGAGGATTCTGAGGTGTTTCCTGGCTTAGCAAGGTAAATGCTGTAATTGAGTGGTGGTCTATCCCGGGTGCTAGAAGGAAGACTATTACCTCACATGCTGAGTATTTGTTGATGCTGTGAAGTCAATAGGAATCGCTATGGTCAAACAGGTGTAGAGCAAGACAATAAATGTCTAGTTTATATAAAAGTTACACAGAAATATCATTACAATGATGAATAATAACAGGTATCAGCAGTATCCCCCTCATAAGCAAACAGTCTGCTTAAAATATAAGCATAGATTTTGTGACTCAAACAAAGACATAAGAATATAAGAATTGCCTTGAAGGTTTGCAATAACACAGCTTGTGTATCTACATATCTGAAGACCCTTTTAACTTTCACATGACTTAGGACAGATGCCAACTACCTTTGATTCTGGCACTGTTAGGAGCTGGGCCAGACCTTTCTTTATCCATTTTTTTTTCATTGTGATGAAATACATGTAGCATAAGGATTGCCATTTTAAGCACTTTTATTTTTTATTTATTTATTTTTTTTTACATTTGTTTTATTTATTTATTTTATTTATTTTATTTTTTTATTTTTTTAATTTTATTTTGTCGATATACATTGTAGCTGATTATTGCTCCCCATCACCAAAACCTCCCTCCCTTCTCCCTCCCCCCCCCAACAATGTCCTTTCTGTTTGCTTGTTGTATCAACTTCAAATAATTGTGGTTGTTATATCTTCTTCCCCCCCCCCCCCGGTTTGTGTGTGTGTGTGTGTGTGTGTGTGTGTGAATTTATATATTAATTTTTAGCTCCCTCCAATAAGTGAGAACATGTGGTATTTCTCTTTCTGTGCCTGACTTGTTTCACTTACAAAACAAATAAGCACTTTTAAATATACAATTGTGAGGAACTGATGACATTCAAAGTGCTGCGTGAGTACTACCTCTATTTCCAAAACTTTTTCCTCATCCTAAACATAGACTCTATCCATTAAGCAATAACTTGTCATTATTCCTTTCTGCTCCATTTCTGGTAACCTTTCATCTATTTTTGTCTCTGAATTTTTTTTTCCTTTTTAATTTATTTTTTTCTTAATGGACCTGTGGTAATAGCAACTTGAGTTTGGAACTTGATTATTCATTATAGTATTTCAGCACTGAAAACTAGACAACCTCTCTGTAACAATTTCTACCTGTAATTAGGAGATAATATGTGCAAAGTAGGAAAAAAAAAAAAAACAACTCTATAAATCTTTTTTCCCTTTTAACTTGCTTTTTAAATTTTTTTAAATATTTTTATTTTTACTATTACAAATCGTGATTTCTCTTTATGCCATTGCTTTTTAAAAAATAAGTAAATTAAATTTACTCCATCTCTCAGGTTTATTGAGGTATAAAAGATGAATATGAGGGTTCTTCAAAAAGATCATGAAAAAACAGAATTAAAAGATAATACAAATCTTTCCAAGAACTTTTTGAAGTACCCTCCTGTGTTCTGGGGATCTAATATACAACATGATGACTACAGTTAACAATACTTAATTGTATATTTGAAATTTGTTGAGAGGAGATCCTAAACATTCTTAACCACATACACACAAGATAACTATGTGAGGTGATGGATGGGTTAATTAGCTGATTTGTGGTGATCATTTCACAACATACACATGTATCAATACCTCACGTATACAGTAAATATATTCCATTTTTATTTGTGAATCTTCTCCTGAAAAGCAGTTTCTCACAATCATTCTCTCTCTAAGGAATTGAAGAGCCTTTTCATTTTTATTTATTTTGAACCCATGTGACGATCTTAGCTACTAAGTCCATTCCATGCACTCTTATTTCAACTTAATACTGTTCTCTAAGGTGCATGCAGTGATCTTAAATTTACAAATAAGATAAATCAAGTCTTAGAGTTTAAGTATTAAGTAACTTCCTTTCATGGCCCTTTCTTTCTACATTCTAAATTTAAAACAAGCATGTTGAAAGGACCCACTTTTCTTTTCCTTCCTCATATGTCTTCCTCCCCTTCCCTTAAGACATTTTCTTGTCATTCCTTTCTTCTTCAGTATTCTATTTGCAATGGCTCTGGCTAGAAAGGGTGTCCTTTCAGCTCTTTCCTTCTGACGTCCCTCTAGGTCTTCTCTGTCATTTGTCCCCTTCCTTTGCTGCTAAATGTAGACCCTCCTGAGCCTCTCCTGAGGCTCAAGTGCCAGCCCTGGCTGCAGCGCTCCTGTGCATGACATTTTCCTAGCTGCCAGACCCTGCTCACTTCATGTTCACAGTCTCCACTCCCCAAATTGTCCTCAGTCATGGTATCAGGCCCTCTTTTTCTTTTGATGAAGTCCCCACTTACACTCTGGTTTCCTGGACTAGGACCTCACTTTCTTTGCTGTGAATCCTGCTTCTCTCTCACAGACTCCCCCAGCCCATGGATCAGGGGCTGTCCCAGGCCTTCCTCTCTGGCCCTGCCCCTTGATCTTTATAAGGACCGTGATTGGAATCCTTGCAGTTACCTACTTCTTTATTCCCTGTCACTTGGCTCTGATCTTTCCACCACCTATATCAGGACACTTATTAATTTAGGACCATCATATAATTTGTGATCCAGATGAGACACTTTTGAAAGAGGAAGTCATTATAAAAATCATATTGGAATGACTCTGGATTTACCCTGCACAGAACCTGGATTTTGCACATGATCCCATTGTTTGCCATGTGAACTGACCTTAAATATATGATTAACATTGCAATGCTGTAGTTTCCTCTTCCATAAAATTGGATTGATAGTAGTACCTAGATCTTGAGTTAATTATGAGGATGAAACAAGTTATAGATATAAAAGCATTTCAAACAGTAACTTGTACACAGCAATTTAATGCACTTAAACTACGATTAGCATTATTATATCTATGATATGGGGCAAAGTAATTAACCTCTCTAAGCTTGTAAGAATTGAATGTGATCAGGCATGTAAGGTACGTAGCCTTGTTGCTGGTACCTTATGTAAAATTAGTGCCTGAGTGACCATCTTCCCTCCTCCAGAAGCTACTCTTACTGTTTGGCCCTATCTCTTTTTACTGTGTAACTAACTGTTCTACCTCCATTCCACAACCCCTTCCCACTGATCTATTCTTATTTTCTGCTTGTATTTCTTCTTCCAATGACGTATTAAGCAAAATCTAAAAGTCAGAAGACAGCTACTCCTAAGAACTGTTTCCTAGTCATCACTAAGCCTTGGGGAAGCATGATGCACTAGAGAGGACTCAAATGGAGATGTGATTAGCACACCCCCCAGTCAGCCAAGAGAACGTTTCACTGACTCCACTAAAGCATTGTGTAAGGCAAAGGTACACTAAGCCCGAGGAAGAAGAAGCTGCTGTTTTCCAGAAAAAAACACTGTAGTGATCATTGCTGAGTGTCTCCTTGGCAGCAAGACAGACTTGAAGGAAAGAAGTCTGCCAAAGTCTGGAGCCTCCAAGGTAAACTCTATAGATTCTCTCTCCATAGAAATTCCCCTTCCTTTTCTGTCTGTCAAGAGTGCCTCCCAGTGGGCCACTGGAGATGTCTACATTTGCTGTTCGGTTTCTCTGTAGAGATTTGAAATGTTTAGCTATGAAAGTGGCTTCCCCTTACAATGCGATTGTTACCCTGGTGCCATGATAAAAAAATGGTAGACATAATATTGTAGCTATTGCTTTGGAAAAATGTGGGCATGGATACACGCCTCCCAGCTCCCCCTCACCATCCACCCCTTAGATATATTAAATCCAAGTGGCTGCACCTGAGTTTGGCTGTCAGCTCTGATAATGAGGGATAATTTGGGCATCCCTGAGGTATGGGATTTAATGAGTACCTTTCAGCATAAACTCTAAGGGACAGTATATTGTAATGATAAATAGAGCCAAATTACCAGATTCTGATCCCTCACTTCTCAAATTGCTGGCTGTGTAGCCCTGGACACGTTCCTCAGCTTCCTCACCTGTAAAATGGAAAGGATCATAACAGTGGTATCCGTTTATACAGATGTTGTGAGAACTAAATTAACTACCATGAGTAAAGCACTTAGAACACCTGTCACGTGATAGGTGATCTAAATTGGTAGGTTCCTAGGAAATCTACATTTCTTTAATTATTTTTAAGCTAAATTGATTATATTTTATTGAAAATAATTTATCTGATGGCTAACAATTCCCCCGGTTGTTTTTTAAAAAATAGAATTGAATAATGTGGTTAGAATAGATTTTTTTTTCCCTCCACAACTCTCTGGAGTTTCTCAATATGAATAGCTCCAGTGCTTACATGTATATTTTCCATTATCCTCCATAAATTATGTCTACCTTGGGCTGGACAAAAAGTGTATTTACTAAACATGTATTAGTTGAGAGTCCATCATATGACAGACACTAAGCTAGGTTCTCGAGTTATAGTGATGAGAAGACAGTGAGATAACAGAGAAATATCCAGGCAATTGAAGCTGAGATTGATTAAATGGTATGAGAAGTGAAGTCAGGGGAAATCTGAGAGTAACTAAAAGGGGTGCACCATCCAGACTTGGCCAGGACTAAAAAAATCATCCTGAAAGTATGATGTCAGGCCAGGGTTCAGAGACCCTTCAAACCCATCGTACAGACTGTCACAGACCCCCACCCCCACCCCCACCCCCACCCCCATCCCAGGATACAAGCTAGGCAATTGGGAAAAAGATCCTTGGAGCCGCTGGGAGAGTTGACAAGTCCATTCCAATGTGAGCTCAGTCCTCAGCTTCCTCAGCAGTAGCAGCAGCAGTTTATAGCAACCTGCAGCAGATCCAGCAGGAGCAGTGGTGGCCTCCCAGGGCATCGCAGGGGCCCTGCAGCAACAGCTTGTAGCAACAGCCTCCAGCAGCGGTAGCAGCCTCCCTGTGGCACCCCCGGCAGTGTCTCAGGGGCAGGAGCCCTGTGGATCAGAGCTGCTTGTCTTTTATACTTAAGTCTGTTAACTCATGACACCTGGGTGTGAGTCAGACAACCCAGGAACACCTGGGTGCTCACACGTATCTACATCAAACAATAGCCAATGAACACCTGGGCACACATGCACAGTTATCATATTTACATCAAATGCTTGGCAAGATTCCAAACATCCAAGAGATCCTGACCATTGACTTTCACTTTCCCTACATATGACATGTGGGCTGAGATTTGGTCTGGAAGAAGAGCAGACACTATCTATGTGAAGATTGAGGGAAAGTGTGTTTCAGGAATAGGAAGGATTGAAGACATTTGAGGGCTTGACACTTCTGAACACGGAAAGAAACAAAACAAGGCTGGGCTGACTTTTGAGATAAGGAGTGGTATAGGATGAGGCTGGAGATGAGGCAAGTAACTACCTGATCATGAAGCAGCAGCATTTCCCACATTACATACATCCTAGATTGTTAGCTATTTCATCTAAAATATATACAAATTTCTCAACAGATAAATTTTAAGCCTGAGCTTTGCAAGGTGATGAACAATATAGATAGGAGATGGATTTGAAGAAGCTTATTCTGCTTTGGGCTATTCTTCTTATACTTCTGGTGCATAATTACATTAGGCATCATTAACAGAGAACCTGTTGTAAGCTTTATTGATCTCTCACCCTTGGATACTATGCACACTGTTGAACATAGGAAGCAAGGGCTCCTCATCATTTCATATGTATCAGTGTTTAAATGGATGGAGAATGTACCTTAATGCTAGCATGAAAATCAGTAATGGTAGGAAACTTTTAAAAAATTTGTGATAAACTTTTCATCAGTATTAGTAGGGAAGTTTTTAATGAACTTTTCTAGCAATTCTTGGTGTGATGAAATTAGACTGTTTTCTTCCTCTCACCTTCTTTTAAATTAGTGTCATAGTGATTTGTTGCCACACTTGAGTAAGTATGACACATGCCCCCTATAATAGAGAATTAGAAAGGTAAACACCCTGAAAGGGAGAGGCATGTGTTTATTTTGAGAAAAAATAGTTACTAGAAAAGTAGATCTGCTGTGTAATTTCTTATAAAAATTAGGATCCTATACTAAATAGTTTTGTCAGAATTCAGCAGCCTTTAGTGGGTTTATGAGTAATCTCATACCATCCATCTCATCAGTTATCAAAGCATACAAGCATTTTGCAGTCATTTTGTCTTGGATGACACTATGCATTAGGAAGCTGTATTGCTCAACATTCAGAAATATAAGCATTCTGTCTGTGGTTAAGTGATACATATTTTTTAGCTGTTATGATTGAAGTGGTTGTTTGGTGATCCTTATATATAAAAATATACATCCTTTTTGGCACAAGGCAGAGTATAAATTAAAAGTCAACATTTATGAACTGTTTATAGGTTAAGAATGTCATACATTATCGAAGTTGACCCTTACAATGTTAATATGAAATTAAAATGATTCTCATTTTACAGATGTAAAAGTTCCTTCTGCCCAGTCATGCAACTATAAAGTGGCCAAGTCGATTCGAGTCTGGCTCTTCCATAGTGCTTAAAATCTTTTTATTAGGCTATATTGCAACTCAGAAAGACATCTTCTATATAGTGCTATATAATGTAATAATTTAAAAAATGTTGGAACTTAAAGTAGGATATCTTTAGTAGAATGTGAAATCACTTATAAGCTGTGTGAGTTGGTATAGTAATATTACAACATACACTTGTTGGGAGGATTAAATATATTAATACATTCACAGCAAATGCACAGTGCCTGGCACTTAGTAGTAAATACTAAATAAATGATACTTGTTATTATTACTGGACTGTGACTAAAGCCATCTTCCTCACATAAGACACCACTGCTCAGAGAACATATGTCTTGTTTCCCACAATTGGTTTAAAAAGAGGCAGGGACCATATATCAATGCATGTAAAAATGAGAAAGAAGTTGCTCTTTACCATTGCAAAGTTGAGTGAAGTACCCAGGGCTGCTACAATGATCTGAGGATGTCTACTACTCCAAGGAAAATGGAATTGAACATTGTACTAACTCTATTATTCTGTCCTCATGCCCCATTCGTGGAGAGTTATTTTAATGTATAGACAGAATTGGGCCCTTCTATTGTACTCAAAAACATTACTAGCTAGTGGTAAAAGGAAAAACATCAAGCCTTTGGGATTTTTTTTTCCCCACGACAACCCAAATGGCTACCCAGGAAGCTGATAATGCAGAGCTTGGGACAGCTTCAGCAAGTGATACCCCAGGCAGCCAGGCAAAGCCAGAAGGGGCTAATAATTCTGTTTACCAACCCATTGATGGATCACAAGATTATCAGAAAGAACTACAAGCCCTTGAGGTAAGTCAGCCATAGTTAAAAAAGATTTAAGAGGGAAGAAAATAAATATTATGTGAAAAACCTTTTTTATGGCCACAAGGAAGAATTTCTGAGCTATCCATTACTGAGTCGTTGATGAATAGACAGAAAGACTGAGATGTATTGTAGACCTGGGCAATAGAAATGCACACGCATTCTTTCATGGTAAAAATTATCCTATCAGACCTTGAGTAATGGATTTGAAGTCCCTTCATTCTTCCTTTGTGCCTTCTTTCCATTCATATCAGGAGGTTGAGCTCTATGAAACTCATATTCCATGTGTTAAATAAAAAAGAATGGATTGAGGAAAAGGCTGTTTGGAATACAGCTTGACATCTGTCACCTTTGTCCTATTATGGCCCCAAAGCATGCTGGGAAGATATTCTGACCAGATCTGTCTCACCAGCTACATTTCCTCACCAACCACATCTCCTTTACTCTCCTGCCACTTATGAGAGGAGTTTGTGAGAATGAATAGAAGTGGGGGAGAGATGAAGATGAAGTGTTGCTACTGGAACTGGTGCACACAGTGTGGAACAAAAATGTCCTAGGACAAGCTTTTGCCCAGTAAATTTAGGCTTGATATTTTAACCATTTCAAACACTGACATTTCCTTTCTGAGGAAAGTCAAAATGGTCTCTTCTCTGTGTACACTTCAGTATTCGATTATCATACCTTTTTCTTTTAATACAAGCCATCCAGATTCTGAATGGAGCAATGATTCTGGCTACGGGTGTTTTTCTGGGTTCCTCACAATACCAGTTCCATTTCATCAGCCACTTCCGTTTCTTTACCTTCTATGTGGGCTATCTGCTATGGGGTGCTGTGTTTTTGGGTGCAGTATTTACATTCCCCTGGCCATAGATCATTTCTATGATACCACTGCTAGGAATGTGTTTCATCATTAAAGTATTGCTTGCAGGTTATTTGAAGATTGCATGCTGTGGTTTTGATTTGTGATTTTGGACACCAGCAGTAAGGAAAAAAATATTCTTTTTCTCTGATTAAAAGAAATCACACTTTCTGAGCACAAGTCCCACGAATTTACTTAATATCTGTATATTAAATTTATGAACACTAAGAAAGTTCAGTACAAAATGAGTGTTGGTGAATTGCCTTGTGGTGCACCTGAGAGTCCTTGCTTTGGAGCCAACAGGTACATGAAAGAATGCTCAGCATCACTAGTCATCAGGGAAATGCACTGAGATATCATCTCACCCCACTTAGACTGGCTATAATCAAAAAGACAGAGAATAACAAATGCTGGTGAGGGTGTGGAAAGAAGGGAACACTCCTGCACTGTTGATGGGACTGTAAATTAGTACAACCACTATGGAAAACAGTATGGAGTTTTCTCAAATAACTACAGATAGTTCTTCCATACAATCCAGCAATCCCTCTGCTGGGTATACACCCAAAGGAATGGAAATCATCATGTCAAAGGGATACCGGCACTCCCATGTTCATCACAGCTCTGTTTACAATAGCCAAGACATGGAACCAACCTAAAAGTCCATCGATGGATGACTGGATAAGGAAAATGTGGTATATATACACCATGGAATAGTCCTCTGCCATAAAAAGGAATGAAATGCTCCCATTTGCAACAACATGGATGAGCTTGGAGAAACTTATGTTGAGTGAAATAAGCAAAGCACAGAGGGATAAATACCGCATGTGCTCACTCATATGTGGGAGCTAAAAGAGAAAGAAGGAAGGAAAGAAAGACCACAGTGGTGTTGGACTTGCAGAGGGAGAGAACTTACCTAGAGATACAAAGTAGAATGGGGGAAAAGGGGATGGGAGGGAGGTCAGAGATAATTGAGGAGATAATTTGGGGGACACGAGGTATAATCACAATTTGTGGTTATGGGCATGTTGCCAGTATGGATCTGGCCATCATGTCTTAGGCACAAGTGGTGGCAATTTGCTTTGTACCCCATGAATATTCATAACCAATAAAAAAAATTGCTTGCCGATTATTGACTGAAAATCAAGAGTCGTTTCCCCTATGTGGGTCAAAATGTAGTCAGAAAAAATAGGATTTGAGGCTAGGTGATCTTCAAATTTATTAATTCAGCTTTTTCATTTGATTATCACTTACCTGATGGTTAATGTTTTAAAGTGGCTAATAGGAACTATATGTTTGTCAGGTATTGTTATTATTATTATTATTATTATTATTATTATTATTATGTGCTTATTTATTGTGGTACTAGACCTTTGAGAATTTACACATGTTTAGTCCTAAGCTGAATGTTGAAAACAAAGATGCTACCATAAAATATGATAGGAATGTTTAGTCAAAAATAATAAATAGAACATGTTATTAGCAAGTGAAGAAACAAGAAATTTATAATGAGTCTTGGACTCTAATTTATTCATATTTTTATTTTTTCAAATCACCAACCTTCAGGTTTCCTTTAAAAGGAAATTGCTCCAAATTCAGCTAAAATTTTCTGACCAAGATCTGATCTCATATTCTGACAAAAGATTATACACTGTTTCTGGGTACAGTCTAAAGTATGTAATTTGTATTAAATAATTCTGAAATTTTTAGATAGTATCATCATTTTGATGGAATAGTTAAACTGAATTTTTCTAGAAAACCTAGGGTACACATTTGCTCTGCCTAAGGAATCCTGATTACCTGAATAAAAAATGTTCCTATTGTAGAAAAGAGAATAATGAAGCTTTTCAATTGTTTGGTCAGGAAAGAGTTTTCTCAGAAAGTGAAATCAATTTTAAAGAAGAGCCATGGTGAAGGAGCCTGAATTTTGCTCTCTTTGATAATTTCACCACTAAGATTCAAATCGGACCATTGGATTCCCATTGCCAGAAGCATCTCTCTGACTAATCCTTATGAACTGTGTGACTTCAGAAAACACATTTGAGCTCTTGTCCTTCAGTTTCCACACCAGCATGGTAGAAATACCATGAGGACCTTCTCTTTGGGTCTCTAAAATTAAATGGAAAAATATAAAAAAAAACCTAGATATTGTTAATAATTTCAGTCCTTTCTGTATGCTGGGTAAATATCTAAGCCCTATATGTATTCTATTTCACTTTATCCCCCCACACAGCTATAAGGTAAGCAATATTAACATGAGGATATGCACATTTCCGTTGTACAGAAGAAGAAACTGAGGCAAAGAGGAGCTCAGTGATTTGTTCAAGGTTACAGAATGAATGCAAGTTGTAGCTGGGATCAGAAGACCGAGTGTATATGCCTCAGACAAAGCTATAGTGATTCAGGGGGTACCTGTGAGAACCTCTTTGTTATTTGAAACAAAATTCAAAGCCCTTTCCTTCATGTTCAGGAAGAATTCAATGATTGAATTTTAGGTAGCAAGCCTGTGCTCTTTATGATTTTGGCAGCTTTTCCTTTTTTCTTTTGGAGTGGCCTGGTAATGGGTTAAAAGATTTATGAAGCAAAAAGAAGGATGAAAGCTTTGCAAAAATCATAAATCTAGAGGAAATTCAACTGATCAAAATTAGAGTCATGGAAATAACAGCATATCAAAGTAATGATTTAAAAGTTAGAGGAGATATATAAAACTGAGACTTGTAAAAGATCTTTTAGAACACCTCGTTCAATAAATCACACTCATCTGAAACTTGAGTAAGAATATGAGAATAATATATATGTATATATGCACACATATGTAAGTGTTATATATAATATAAACATAAGCATAAATATAACCATATTAAATTAACTCTATGTATTTGTACTTTAATACAATTTTCTAAACATTGCAACCTGTTAATAAAATGTTCTAAATATTGCAACCTATAAAAAATTTAACTATATGTATATAATATACGTTTTTAAAGTATCCACATTCACATAAATGTGTAAAAACCAGACATAAAACAAAATGAAAAGATGATACATTTACTCAAGATTTAAACTAATTAAAAATGTAAGTCATATAAAATAATGAACAACATCAAGTATAATTTTCTGTTCCAGGATGTGAATTTAAAGAAAGAGGTTTGTATGATTGTTGCTAGATTGTTGCTAATCAAGAATGGTCCAAGAGGAAAATGGTTGAGACTTGATACATCTTTATTTGCTTTACTTCTTTCTTTTCAAACAGTTTATTAGTACAGGATCTTGTCTGTTGCAGCAGGGAGAAAACCCACAAGAATGCTGGTAAATGGCAATTCTTCCTCTTTTTCTATGACCATAGGAGTAGAAATAAATTATTCATTAAAACTATGAGAGTAGAGGTTGGTGAATTTAACTGAGACGCTGAATTTCATTTAATCCACATGAAAATTTCTTTTCTTAAAGCATTCAGATGTTTGGGTATCATAAAATCATATAGATTGTAAATATACATTCCTGGGATGGTTACTCTGAAATTTGATGAATCCGAAGCTTAGAAAAAGGCTTGATTTTTGTGTGTTGTCAAGTTTGATCAATTCTTTTTCCCACCTCTAGTTCCACAACTGAAAGCAAGCAATTCTGTTCCTGTACTAATTCATTAAGTCCCTATTATGTGTTCTTGTGAGTCATCTAGCCATTTATACTCCACTTTCCTGCTCCATTTATTTACTTTCCCTCCTCCCTAGATGGCTATTGCACCATTCCATTCTGTCCTCAAACACCAAGCCCTTTTCTCTCATCCTCAGTCTCTGCTGAAACCCTTGTTTCCTATTCTGAAAAAAACTGAAGCCTTCAGAAGAGAATTTTTAGACCCTCACTATAACATTTATTCCATGGACTAGATCTGTATCAACATATGTTTCATTCTAACCTCTTACCATAGGTGAACTTTGTGATTTTCTTTAAAGCTGATCTATCTCCTCCTTGAGTATTACAGATTCCGGTTTTATTCCCCACACAAATGCATCACTCCATTTGTTTCTCTCTACTAGATCTTTTTAATCAACATATAAGCATCCAGCTACTGTTCTCAACATAAAAGAAAAAAATCTTCATGTTATTTCCCCCTGCTACTTACAGACACAATTCGTTTTTACTTCTGCAGCTAAACTCTTTTAAAGGAGTTACCTATACTTCGTCTCCAATTCCTATCTACCCAGTTTCAATTAAACCTGCTTCAGTAAGACTTTATTTCCTATCCTACCTCTACTACTGTTATTGAAAACTTCCACATTGCTAAACAATAGTCAATCCTTGATCCTCATTTAACAATCTATGAACAGTTTAGCATGGTTTGTTGCTCACTCCTCCTTCCAAAATATTCTTCACTTGGCTTCCAATACACCTTGATGCTTGGGTTTCCTCCTGTCTTCTGATTTTCCTTCCCAGTCTCTCTCTTTATTTTCCTCTCTGACCTTTGAAGGTTGGGGTGTTCTAGAGTTTAGTTCTTTGCCACTTGCTCTTTTCAAACTATACTCATTCCTTCGGTGATCTCATCCATTCTAACATCTATATCCCCACAACCCTGAAATAAATATTTCCAGTCCAGATCTTTCTCCTGAGCATCAGATCAGCATGTCTAATTGCTTCCACTTGGATGTCTAAAAGGTCCAAAACTCATTTCCTAAGGTTCCTCTTCAAACCTTCTCCATGCACAGTCTTCCCTCACGTCAGCTGATGGGATCTCCATCCTTCCAGAGTTCCAGACCAAAAATCACAGAACATACTTGGCTCTTTTTTCTTTTACAATCTTGAATTCAATTTGTCATCAAAGCCTGTTAGCTCTGCCTTCAAGCTTTATCTGAGTTTGATGTTTTCTCATCTTTGCACTGGTAGCACTTCATCCAGTCTGCCATTGCATCTCCTAATCAGGCTTCCTGCTTCTACCCTTGAATCTCTCTTTATCAGTGTCAATCAAGACAAAGCAATCAATTTCTTTAAACTGTAAAGCTAAGTATATCACCCTTTTGCTTGAAATCTTCCAGTGGCTTTGTATTTTTCTCAGAGTTGAAACCAAAGTCCTTTTTAAATAGTTTTGCTCTCTGTTGACTTTCTGTCTTCATTTCTTAGTGTTGTCTGCAACCACCTTGGCCTCCTTGCTTCCCTGGAACTCTCTGGCCTCAGGCCTTTCAACTGAGTGCTTCCTTGACTGCAAGGACATCCCCTGGATATCCTCTTGGCTAACACTCTCAGCTCTTTTGTGCCTCTCCCCAAGTGTCATTCCTATTTAGTATCACAAACCTCCACTGCTCTCTTTGGGTTCCCAGATTCTCCTTATTTCATTCTATTAGCTCACAGTACTTAATCACTTTCAAAATTACTGTATAATTTACCTATTAGTACATTTATTTTCTTTGTCCTTATTGCTAGCATGTAAGCTCAATGCGGGGGTGTGGGGGGGGAGAATCTAGGATATTGCTGAGTGTGTAAACAACATTCAATTCATATTTGTTTAAATAAATTGTTGCCAAGGGAATGAAGTATGTGCTGCATATTTTAATTGAAAATTCTTATTCTTTTTTAGATGTAAATCAGCTTGGGGATGAACATGCCTGTGCTACAATTGCACTGGTTGGGACTCTTTGTCTCTCCATAAATTCAGCAATTAATAACCAGTTATTCAAGAGTTGTCAGTTTTCACAGTCACCAGACATATGCATTTACATGGGTTCTTCATCAAACATACATTTAAAAAACTTTTGTTCAACTATAAAATATTTCAAACAATCCAAAATATACAGAAAAATAATACATCAGGTACCTTGCTACCTTAACTTGAATCTGGGCTCTGCCACCTTTTGGGTGTATAATGAAGCACAAATTAGATAACTTCTCTGTGTTTTAATTTTCTCATCTTTGAAATGAAGATAATATTAGTACCCACATCTCATAGGGTTGCTGTAAGAATTAAATAAGTTAATATTTGATAAGCAATTAAGACAATCTTAGCACATCATGTTAAATTACTATTAATGTTACTACTACTATTAAACTCCCAGAGAGATTAAATTTTTAAGATTTTTATTTCATATCTCCTTTCTTAATAAAAAAATTTGGGAGATTTACAACTTTATCTGTGATTCGGGATGTTGAAATAATAACTAACGTTTGAATGACTTTACTTTTGAATTTATTTGAGTATGGTATTTTGAAAAGGAAGCTCTTTAATAACCTTCTCAAGTTATTATTATTACTTTTTGTTTGTGTTTAGGTATTCTACCTCTTCTAGGTCAACTCAGAAATGAATTAATTTTTTAAAAAATTTGTCCATTTCACCGCGACGATCTATGATCTATAAACTATTATTTACTGACTCACTCCTAATTCTGTTTTCCATCACTATCACGGAAGTTTGTATCCTCATTTTCTTTATTATATTTTTAATTACCTAAGTTTATATTTATCTGGGTCTAACTTTTCTGTGAATTTAGTGCTATTTTCCCTCCAGAGAAGTTATGTATTTGTGTCTTCTAGGTGCCTCAGTGAAAATAGAAGGACCTCTAGTCCAGCAACAACTTCATTTTATGTTTATATCAGCTTTGTGTTTTAGTTTCTAGGGATAATGTAGATACCTAAATCCCCATAAGGTACTGTTAATAAAGTGGTGGAGGGGGTCATGTTTGTCCATTTTGCTAAACTGCCTACTCATCTTCTTAGTTTACTATTCCAATTGGTAGAAGTTTGTAATAGTGGCAGGATTTTGCTTTTATAGTTGCTTACCCTGTGACGACTTCACATGGGTTGATATAGAAATACCACATCTCTCTCTCTTCAGGGAACATGTTTCCATGCTTTTAGGTTAAGATTGTGTCCCTTCTACAGTGTTGGTGTGTGTCTCTGTCTTAAATCTAATTTATGGTCCACTTTGTTCCATTTTATGGAAGGGAGATGTCAGAGTCTGGCTTCCTGTTGACATTTTTTCCCTCTGGATGTTTCTACTGGATTTGATATGCAGCATCATATCTCCTAGGGCCTTGTGTCTCTGATGCCCAACCTCACCTTGCTGGAACTATGCATAGTCATCTCTGTCTCAACAATAAGGTACAAAAGAAAACTGCCGTGATTCAAAAGAAGTGGGTTTGTTGAATGATTAATAATTTGCATGGTCTGCAAACCCGACTTTAGGGTTTGAAGTTGTTTCTGACTCTTGGAGTTGGAAAGAAAATTTAATGATTTGAAAGGTTCCTGGAGTTAGAAATTATATGAATGTTAGAGGTGGAATGAAGACTGGAAAAGAATTTGGATGTGAAAATGCAAGAGGAAACAGTGTATTTAATATGTAAGAGCATACCTTTTTATACCGGTGGAATTACATTTAATTATTTTCTTGTAACATCACTTTCTAGCTGTAGGATGCATGATAAATCACAAATTCTTTCCAGATTTTAGGTATCTTAACTGTAAAGTGAAAGTAATGTTTTCATTCTCTTCTGATGTTTGACGTGAGAACTATGTATATAATCCTTATAAGGTGTTTGAAGATGATCATGATGATAACAGGAAGGGATGGGAGGAGAGGGAGATGATGATAATACTGTTGTTGAGGATTGATGTTGTTTTATTTTCCAGGCAACTTCCTCACCTCCCAACGCTGTATAATCGGTAATACCTCCTGATTAAAAGTACTTCTGAGAGCATGAATATTCAACCTAAAATCTCGAATAAATCAGAGCTTCATCCAAGAACTCAGGAGAACCTGAGCTCATAAAACTCAACCCTTCTGTCATGGCACAAATCATTAGAACTTGGACATTTGACTCAATCTGTTCTGTCTTAACTATAAATATCATTAGTATGCTCTGGGTATGAAAAGACAAATATTTTTCTTTTGGCATTCTTGGATCTGTAACTTTTTTTTTTTTTTTTTTTTTTTTACGCTTGAAACGACTTCATCTTTATTTATTTATTTATTTTCCACATTTCTATTTTTTTTTTCTTTTTGTACATTTAATTTTTTTTTTTAAGTTTTATTTTGTCGATATACAATGTGGCTGATTTTGCTCCCAATCACCAAAACCTCCCTCCCTTCTCCATCCCCCCCTCCCCCCCAACAATGTCCTTTCTGTTTGCTTCTCGTATCAACTTCAAGTAGTTGTGGTTGTTATATCTTCTCCCCCCACCCCAGGTTTTTTTTTTTTTTTTTTTGTGTGTGTGTGTGTGTGTGTGTGAATTTATATATTAATTTTTAGCTCCCACCAATAAGTGAGAACATGTGGTATTTCTCTTTCTGTGCCTGACTTGTTTCACTTAATATAATTCTCTCAAGGTCCATCCATGTTGTTGCAAATGGCAGTATTTCATTCGTTTTTATAGCTGAGTAGTATTCCATTGTGTAGATATACCACATTTTCCATATCCACTCATCCGATGATGGACATTTGGGCTGGTTCCAACTCTTGGCTATTGTAAAGAGTGCTCCATGAACACTGGGGAACAGGTATACCTTCGACTTGATGATTTCCATTCCTCTGGGTATATTCCCAACAGTGGGATAGCTGGGTTTTATGGTAGATCTATCTGCAATTGTTTGAGGAACCTCCATACCATTTTCCATAGAGGCTGCACCATTTTGCAGTCTCACCAACAATGTATGAGAGTTCCTTTTTCTCCGCAACCTCGCCAGCATTTATCGTTCATAGTCTTTTGGATTTTAGCCATCCTAACTGGGGTTAGACAGTATCTCAGTGTGGTTTTGATTTGCATTTCCCGGATGCTGAGTGATGTTGAGCATTTTTTCATATGTCTGTTGGCCATTTGTATATCTTCCTTAGAGAAATGCCTACTTAGCTCTTTTGCCCATTTTTTAATTGGGTTGCTTGTTTTCTTCTTGTACAGTTGTTTGAGTTCCTTATATATTCTGGATATTAATCCTTTGTCAGATGTATATTTTGCAAATATTTTCTCCCACTCTGTTGGTTGTCTTTTAACTCTGTTAATTGTTTCTTTTGCTGTGCACAAGCTTTTTAGTTTGATATAATCCCATTTGTTTATTTTTCCTTTGGTTGCCCGTGCTTTTGGGGTCATATTCATGAAGTCTGTGCCCAGTCCTATTTCCTGAAGTGTTTCTCCTATGTTTTCTTTAAGAAGTTTTATTGTTTCAGGGTGTATATTTAAATCCTTAATCCATTTTGAGTTGATTTTAGTATACGGTGAGAGGTATGGATCTAGTTTCATTCTCCTGCACAAGGATATCCAGTTATCCCAGCACCATTTGCTGAAGAGGCAGTCCCTTCCCCAGTGAATAGGCTTGGTGCCTTTGTCAAAGATCAGATGGCAGTAAGTGTGTGGGTTGATTTCTGGATTCTCTATTCTATTCCATTGGTCAGTGTGTCTGTTTTTATGCCAGTACCATACTGTTTTGGTTATTATAGCTTTGTAGTATAGCTTAAAGTCAGGTAGTGTTATGCTTCCAGCTTTATTTTTTTTTGCTCAGCATTGCTTTGGCTATGCGTGGTCTTTTATTGTTCCATATAAATGTCTGGATAGTTTTTTCCATTTCTGAGAAAAATGTCATTGGAATTTTGATGGGGATTGCATTGAATTTGTATATCACTTTGGGTAGTATGGACATTTTCACTATGTTGATTCTTCCAATCCAAGAGCATGGGATATCTTTCCATCTTCTTGTATCCTCTCTAATTTCTCTCAGCAGTGGTTTGTAGTTCTCATTATAGAGATTTTTTACCTCCTTAGTTAACTCAATTCCTAAGTATTTTATTTTTTTGGTGGCTATTGTAAATGGGCAGGCTTTCTTGATTTCTCATTCTGCATGTTCACTATTGGAGAAAAGAAATGCTACTGATTTTTGTGTGTTGATTTTGTATCCTGCTACTGTGCTGAAATCTTGGATCTGTAACTTTTATGATCACTACTCCAAAGTTGTTCCCAGAAATTGGATCTTTTTCTTCTTACCCACCTACTCCATTGCTTTATGAGGTTAAGGACGGAAAGTAGTATAATCCCTATTTCATGTATTCTACCTAAAATACAACTTCCAGTCACCCAGTTGAAAGAAAAAAGTCAGATTTTTATTTTATTATAGGAAAATGCTTCTTGACTTTTATGGATTGAATTGTGTCCCCCAAAGTTCATGTACTAGAAACTTAACCCTCACTGTGACACTGTTAAGAGGTGGGAAATCTGATTATAGTAATTGAAAGGTAGGGCCTTGAAGAAGTGATTAGATTGTGAGGACCATGCTCTAGTGAATGGATTAAAAAGTTGATGGTTTTAATGGTGGTCATGGGCATGATTCTGAGGGCTTTCCTTATTCTGCCATGTGAGACCCCTGTGTCAATGTCACTACCACCAAGGCCTTCACCAGATGTATGCGCTGGACTTTGGACTGTCCAGCCTCCAAAACTGTAAGCAATAAATTTTCTTTTCTTATAAATTACCCAGTTTTGTATATTTATGTTATAAGCAACAGAAAAGGAAGGTAGTATAATCCCTATCTCATGTATTCTTTCTAAAATCTGACTTCTAATAACCCAGTGGAAAGGAAAATAAATCAGATTTTTGTTTTATTATGGAAAGATGCTTCTTGACTTTAGCTGACATCACTATTACAAAAAAACATCGAATAAAAAATCATTATCACACAACAAGCATACAGAAAGGACATTGTTGGGTGGGGGGGGGAGAGGGAGGTAGGAGGGAGGTTTCAGTAATGGGCCACAATAATCAACCACATTGTATATTGACAAAATAAAATTTTTAAAAAAATCATTATCATCATCATTAAGATAAATTTTTATTGTATTTGAGGTGGGGGGTGGCTAAGCCTCAGAGATTTTATTTAAATCAGCTGCTGGGATTCACACATGCCCTGATACATACATGGTGGTTTAGAATTGGGGACTTGGAAAACAAGGTCAACATTTGTTCTTCAAAGTTGTGCAAGACATTGTAAAGCAGAGAAGTACAGAACACGAGACTTACAGTCTGACAGATCTGGGTTCAAATTCTGACACTGTAACTTACTATTTGTCTGAACTCGGGCAAGTTACTTAATCTCTCTGACCTGTTTCTCCTCATCTGTAAAATGTAATAATATCTACTACCTTATCAGTTTTTATGAGGGTTAAATGAAAATAAAGCAGATGTGAATAGCACCACAACTACTTAATAATGATGTTGCTGGTCTTGCTGTTGCTGTTAAAGCCGAGGTGGGATTGTGGTCAGATGCGTCAGAGATGTGGCAGAAACCTTCACGCTTCTGTTATGACTCCTCCTATATCTCCAACAACTTCAATGGCCATCTTTTTAAGGTGGCAATTTGGTGCTGAAACTCCTGATACAGCAGTTCTGATTTGCAAATCTACTGCTGTAGTACTTATATTTCTCATTTATAAATTAATTTTGCCTCTCTTAATACTCAATTGAGTCATCGACAATGTCTACAAGTTCATGTCCATAAGTTACTCTTAGCTCCTTGTTTATGATACGTGCAGACTCTTCTACAATCTTCTCTACAAATTCTTGCCTCTCTACTTCATAATATATATTCATTTATTCTTAAATCTATTCAACAATCATTTAGGGAGTGCATACTATATGCCATGTACTCTGTTAAGAGTTTGGCATACAACAGAGAATGATGCATAGACTCTGCTCTCAGCATGATAAAGGGGGGTAAAGAAGAAGGGGAAATATGCAGAAACCTCTAAGTTAGAAAGAGCTTTGGATATTCAAGGAACAAACTAGATAGCTTAGTGTGTCTGACTTTGGTATGTGAGGGGCAGATGGAAAGGTATAAGTCTGGAGAGAGAAGAAGGGTGTACATCACAGGAGATTATAAGACAGGGCAAATCTGTGAGTCTTAAGAAGCAATTGGACATTTATGTGGTGGTGTGTTGAAACTGGGTTACACTGGCTTGTGAGAACCAATTTTAAATTTTCAGAGAGCACAGGTTGACATAATTTGGGTTGCTTGAAAGACGCTATGACAATATTTATACTACAGAGATTGGCAAAAGCCACAAATTACATTCCAACCCCCAACCCTCCATCCTGGAAAGCCGGTTGTTAAACATTTACCATCACATCACCGAATAAGTAGGACAGGCCACGTACTAATATGAAATTTAGAAATATAATTGTGGTTCCAATGTAGAGTGCATTGGAAGGAGTAAATGAAAAGGGAAGGTTGGTTAGGAATCTGATGCAGTAAACCAAGCAAACAATGGGTGTATACAGACTTCAGTAGAAAGAAAGCTGTTTATATTAACATTTGAATTGCCATTTTCATTTAAATTCTGCCTCTCTCCTACCGTTATTTTATGCCAGAGACCAGCTCCGCAGGATTCATTGGGCAAGTGTGGATAACGACCACATGAATCTTGCTTTATTTGTTGTATGTTTTTACTTAATCTTTTACGCACTGATTTATCTTTTAATCAAAACATTTCTTATTTTGTTTCTATTGAAAAAGAAAGGTCAAAACATTCCAAAGCATTCATGCTGTGACAAAAACATCTACTCATGCATCAATAGTTCACCCCAAAGCCTGTGGCTTGTGGCCAGGAAACTATACAATAGCAGCATGTTTGGCTTTAAAGAGCATCATATTTTTAATTTGAACTATAATTCTTAACCTTCTTAGCTTACAATTTAACACTTTTTAAATCTTACTTATACTTACTATACTTGATTTTAATAACATTGATTAGTTATGTTTGACCATTGTTTATACTCTATATAATATAATCACTTTAATTTATAATCAAATCACAGTATTTTTAACATGATTTTTTATCATAAAACTTAACTATAAATATCTATTAAATTTTATGTTATTGATACAAGTTTTACGTTACAAACTGATTTAAACAAAACCTGTTAATATCAAAATTTATGTTTTTCTACTATCTAACTTATTCATCTTTGTAACAAAACTTCTCATCTCTCTGCCAAGAGACTCTGGGAACAGCACAGTGGACAAAGTGAAAAGTTAAATGACCCTTCTTAAGTTTGTTAAAATACACTGCGTCATTCTTATTATTACTATGGAATGACATGTTCTTGGTGAGTCAAGTGAAGCAGTGGGAGTAGAGAAGGAACAAAGAAATCTGTAACTGGTTGTGATCAATTAGTTGTAAACAAACAGGAAATTCCACGGAGCCACGTCAAACATACGGGGCCCCCTTGCAGCCTGTTGAACAAGGGGTATCATTCCTCGGGCTCCCATGCTGTTCCCTATCGCAAGATGGCTCTCGACAATTTTATAAATAAGCAAATTAATTATTTCATTCTATTTTCCCAAAGGTATCTGCCAACAAACTTTGATCAAAACATATTAGCAGCCTGTAGTGCACACTCTGATTGCCTCTCCAGCATTCGTTGTATCCTAGATTGACAGCAACCTTGAGATTTTGCTGGGGTTAGCATTACCCGGAGCACCAGGGAAACATTCTGAAAAGTCTAAATCTGCTAGGACTATTCCATTCATGATTGTGTTAGTTCATAACACTCCCCTGGACCAGGGGTTCAGTTGTGAAGTCATCACTGGTAAGGCAGAGACATTTTTGGTAGGTGTGTATATGACCTCTCTCATAATATGTGTGAATTCAAATTCAAGTAGAACTAGTAGCTATTAGGTGACCATCACATAAACCAGTCTAAGTGTTAAGCTAAAGGCAGCACAAGAGAAATTCAGAAAACAGAAATCAAGCTCTAATCTAATCAGATCTGAAATTTAACCTATGTCTGGAATTGGAAGTCTCAACAAACACATGCATTTTTTTTTTTTTTTTTTTTTTTATAATTTAAATGATACTTGTTGCAAATAACTTCTCCTATTCTGGCTGGGGTTTTGTTGTTGTTGCTGTTGTTGTTGTTATTAACTTTTGCTGTGCCCCTCACTCCCACACTGTTGTTGGGACCAGTTTATTAATTTTTTATCATGATTTAGGTATTTTGGATTTTGTACAAGAAAACTTTCTTCACCTCAAGGCCAAAGAGAGACAATATTGTACCTTTTCTTATTAAATTTTTAAAGTTTTTCTTTTTTCTATAAAGAGCTTTTAATACATTTGTAACTTATATTTCCTATAGAGAGTAATGTTATTATCATTGTTGTTATTATTAACCTTGTGGTGAACTCAAAATTCCAAAACTTTTTATTAAATATCTCATCACATTATATTCAACCTCACAAGTGTGCATGTATCTATTTGAGAACTTCCAATTCCAATGACATGTTTTTATTGTTAAAATAACAAATTGTTTTAGATGTATAACTTTATAACTATTCTTATCACCAAGGACAAATTTTCCTATTTCAGGTCTTATTTTATGCTCTTTATTTATATTGTATAATTTTCTCTTTCCAGATCTTGCTCTTCTTTACATATATATAATATAGACATACATGTATATCTATATTATATATTACATGTATGTTTATATCTAAAAGGTAATTTCTTTCTTTTTTTAATTGAAATGTATTGATTATACATGTTTATGGGGTTCAAAGTTATATTTCAATACATGTATGCAATGTGTGATGATCAAATCAGGGTAATTAGTGTATTTATCATTGCGAAACTTAGTCATTTTTTTGTGATGTGACCTTTTTTTCATTGAAACATAATTGATTATACATATTTGTGAGGAACAGAGTTACTATCAGTATTTGTGTACAATATGTGTTGATCCAAATCAGGATAGTTGGCATATTCATCACTACAAAATGTACTCATTCTTTGTGTCCATTAACCAATTTCTCTCTAACCCACCTCTAATAACTACAGTTCTGTTCTCTCCTTCTGAAAGTTCAAGGTATTATTGTGTTTGTTTTTTGTTTCTTTCTTAGCTTCTGCCGGGCACGTATGAGTGAGGACATGTATTTCTTTTTCTATGTCTGGCTTATTTTGCTTAACATAATTTTCTCCAAGTTCATCCATGTTGCTGCAAATGGCAGAATTTCATTCTTTTTTTATGGCAGAGTAGTATTTCATTATGTTTATGTACTACGTTTTCTTTATCCATCCATCCATTGATGGACATTTAGGTTGATTCCATATCTTGGCTATTGTAAATAGAGCTGCAATAAACATGGGAGTGCAGGCATCCCTTCAACATAATGATTTCCATTCCTTTGGGTATATACCCAGCAGTGGAATTGCTGGATCATGTGGCAGTTCTAGCTGTAGTAGTCTGAGAAACCTCTATACAGTTTTCCATAGTGTTTCTACTAATTTATAGTCCCATCAACAGTTTAGAAGAGTTCCCCTTTCTCCACATCCTCACTAGCATTTGTCATTCCATCTTTTTGATAATAGCCAGTCTAACTGGGATGAGACGATATCTCAGTGTGGTTTTGATTAGCATTTCCCTGATGATTAGTGATCATGAGCATTTTTTTATTTACCTATTGGCTATTTGTATGTCTTCCTTTGAGAAATGTCTATTCAGCTCCTTTGCCCATTTTTTATTTGGATTATTATTTTTTTAAAAATGTTAAGTTGTTTGAATCCCTTGTATATTCTGGATATTAATCCCTAAACATTTACCATCACACCATTGAATAAGTATGGCAGGCCATGTACTTATATGAAATTTAAAAATATAATTGTGGTTGCAATGTAGAGTGCATTGGAAGGAGTAAATGAAAAGGGGAAGGTTGGTTAGGAATCTGATGCAGTAAACCAAGCAAACAATGGATGTATTTTAGTTTGCAAATATTTTCTCCCATTCTGTAGGTTGTCTTTTCACTCTGTTGATTGTTTCTTTTGCTGTGCAGAAGCTTTTTAGTTTGATATAATCCCATTCGTTTATTTTTTCTTTTGTTGCCTGTGCTTATGGGGTCTTATTCATAAAGTCTTTGCCCAGTCCTACATCCTGAAGTGTTTCTCCTTGTTTCCTTCCAGGAATTTTATAGTTTCAGGCCTTATATTTATGTCTTTAATCCATTTTGAGTTGATTTTGCTATATGTTGAGAGGTAGTGGTCTAATTTCATTCTTCTACATATGGATACCCAGTTTTCCCAGCACCGTTTATTGAAGAGGCTATCCTTTCTCCAGTGTGTGTTCTTGGTGTCTTTGTCAAAGGTCAGTTGGCTATAAGCTTGTGGGTTGATTTCTGGATTCTCTATTCTGTTCCATTGGTCCATGTGTCTGTTTTTATGCCAGCACCATGCTGTTTTGTTTACTATGGCTTTGTAGTATAGTTTGAAGCCAAGTAGTATAATGCCTCCAACTTTATTCTTTTTTGCTCAGAATTGCTGTGACTTTGAGGTCTTCTGTTGTTCCATATAAATGTTAGAATTGTTTTTTCTATTTCTGTGAAGAATGTCATTGGTATTTTGATAGAGATTGAATCTACAGATTCAATGAGCTCCACCTCCTGGAGAGAGGAATATCAAAGAAATGTCAAACTAATATGGACATTTCTTAAAACAACCACAGTAATAAATATTATAGAGAAGACTTTTTGAGGCTACAAAAATATCTTATTTTTCCTTGAAGTTTCACCCACAAATTTTATTTAAGTTAAATTAAATTAAATTAAATTAAATTTTTTTTCTTAATTTTTAACTTAATGTTTAGATAGAAAATTATTTTCTCTACATAGAAATGAAGGAAAACATCACAAATTTAATTTGAAGCCAATTGGTAAAGAACAAATTTAACACTCAAAGATTAACATCTTTAATGCAAAATGAAATCTTAAAAATGGATTAGAAAAATCTAAGCAGAAATTTGGTGAAGGACATGAGCAAATAAGACACAACCCACAGAAACACAAGTGGCTGTGGCTAATAATTGCATTCTAAGATGTTGTTGTGGGGGAGGGGCAGGGCTGGCCCTCAGCTCACGTCTCAGGACCCGGTACAGCTTTTCTGTTGCTTGCCTGGTTGTGGGAGCAGGAGGAGCTTGAGGCCCAGACTCCCATCTCAGGATCTTGGCTGGCTGGCTCCATTGCTTGCCTGGTTGTGGGCAGGGGCCTCACCCACAAATTTTAGCATTCATATGTAGATTTTGCCTTTAGCAATTGCCAGCATAATGTTCAAAAGGTGATTTTCTTTTTTGTTATGTTTTAATTGACACGTGATAATTGTACATAATTATGGGATACAGAGAGAAATTTCAATACATATATACAATGTGTGATGATCAGACCAGGATAATTAGCATATCCATCACCCCCAAAATTTATTATTTCTCACCTAAGTTAGAATGGCTATTATCAAAAAGACAAAAAATAACAAATGCTGGTAAGGATGGGGAGGAAAGGCAACTCTTATACACTATTGGTGGGAAAGTAAATTAGTACAGCCATTACAGAAAACAGTATGCAGGTTTCCCAAAAAACTAAAAATAGAACTACCATATGATCCAGCATTGTAGCACCTGGGTATTTATCCAAAGGAAAGGAAATCAGTGCATTGAAGAGACATGTGCACTCCCATGTTTATTGCACCACAATGCATAATAGCCAAGAAATCAACCTAAGTGTCTGTCAACAGATAAATGATTTTTAAAAAGTGGTATATATATATAAACAATAATGTACTATTCAGCCATGAGATAACAACAACAAAAATCCTGTCATTTGTGGCAAAATAGATGAGCCCGGAAGACATTATGTTAAGTGAAGCAAGTCAGGCACGGAAAGATAAATACTGCATGTTCTCACTCATATATGGAAGCTAAAAACGTTGAGCTCATAGAAGTAGAGAGTAGAATTGTGGTTACTAGGGGCTGGGAAGCATAGGGAGGAGAGGGGAGAGTGAGAAGTTGGTTAAAGGATACAAGCTCGTAGCTAGAAAGGAAAAATAATTGCTAGTGTTCTATAGTAGTGTTAGGTGTCTATAATTAACAAAAGATGATTTTCTATTTTCTCATTTCTTACTTATTATTTAAATTCTTCTTAAGGAAGATGTATTCCTTCTCTCATTTATTCATTAATTAAATTATTTATATCAGTATGTACTCATGGATATTCATGTTATTCTTTTGGATATAACCCATATTTCTTTTATTTCTTAAATTTTTCTAGCTTTGGACATTGGGAGCTGAGTTGATGCTTTTGTAGTTTTGACAGAGACCCAACCCTCCCTCCCTTTTCTAGCACTTTCTTATTTTCTAGCAGTTTCTCCAGGTCTACTTGCCCTGCTGTAGACCTAGAATTTCCACTTCTTCAGGGAACCCTGGTTCTGGGTTTTTTTTTTTGTTTTTTTTTTTTTTGAGTACTATATTTAGAAAACCTGATCTGGGGACACTCATTGCTACTGGGTGTCGCTGTTTTTAGGCTCTCTCAGTGGAGAAAACTATGAAATATGTATAAGCGTGTACACCAACCCATGTGTATGCATGTCTGTGTTTATTGTATCTGCCTATCTGTGTGTGTGTACATGAGCATACTTCAAAACATTCATGGAAAGATTCATATTATCTTACAATTCTATTTTTCCATGAACGTCTTGAAGTACCTCACAATATATATATGTGTGTATATAATATGTTATACATGTATA
The DNA here is from genome assembly GCF_027409185.1 of Cynocephalus volans. Classification (NCBI taxonomy): domain Eukaryota; kingdom Metazoa; phylum Chordata; class Mammalia; order Dermoptera; family Cynocephalidae; genus Cynocephalus; species Cynocephalus volans. Next base: position 155,549,245 of record NC_084463.1, read on the forward strand.
CATATATACTTGTTATATATATTTTTTTTGTATAAGTTCTTACTGATAAATTCTACTCAAATATGGTCACATGAGATTTGTTCTAGCAACCTCCCCACCTTGCTTATTTATAAGCTGTTTCCGAATGTAAGAAATCTGTCAACAATTTGCAGAATTTATTTATTTATTTGTTTAACCTCAATATACATGTAAATTTGTTTCAGAATTGCTAACCAGTATTCCTATAAGAAATAAATTTAACTACTGGAGTACAGTGTTTACATATAGTTCTTTTCATTTTTAGCCTGAAGTGTGCAAAGTAGTTGTTTTTTATAGTTACTTAGGTCCTTTTTACCCCCCTCCTTCCAGTGAGTTTGTTAAGCATTTGTGATATGGCTTAATTCATTTTTCACAGTATAAATTTCATCTTTGATTCATAACACATTCTGGTTGATTTTTTTTCTCTTATAGTAACAAACAGTATCATTCATTACTTGCAATGTATCATTATATCAATTTTAACAAATACATAGATTACATATCCACAGTATCATACAGAACAGTTCCACCACCCTAAAAATTCTCTTATGTAGTCCCTTGGAAATCAACCTTTCTCCCCACTCCAAACCCTAGTAACAGCTGAGCTATTTTCCTCATAATATATAGATAGATATATAGATAGATAGATAGATAGATAGATAGATAGATAGATAGATAGATAGATATGAAGGAACTTCAAAAAGTTCATGGAAAAATCAAATTGAAAGATTATATGAATCTTTCCAAAGACACCTCATATATATATTCTTTTCCAGAATATCATATGAATGGAATCATATAAAATGTGATTTTAGGTCTGCTTTTCTTAAAGCACATCCGAGGTTTATCCGTTATTGCATTCCTTTTTTATTGCTGAGTGATATTCCACTGTATGAATGAACTGGATTGTAGGAAGTTCTGGAAGCAATGGGGTGAAGAGGAGTGAAGGTGAAGACCTAGTCATGAACAGTTGCAATAAGAGTAAGATTTTCTCATTAATAATGTCTTTTTAAAAGATCACTCTGGCCACATCATGAATGATAGCTTTGAAAGGGTTGGTGCATGAGTGGATACATAAAAGTCCAATAAGAATGGTATTCACAGTGTGCAGTTGGACACTAATATGAGCTGGGATGACTGCAGTGGCCGTGAGAATCAAGATACACAGAATCAAGATAGTTTTGGAATTTGGGAGGTTTGAGACTAAAAAAGGGAAGAATGGTGTTGCAGAAAACTAGATATCTACATGCAAAAGAATTAAATCGGACCTTTGTCTTACATCATACACACAAATTAACGCAAAATGGATAAAAAGCTTAACTGTAAGATATGAAACCATTAAACTCCTGGAAGAAAACATTGGGAAAAGCTCCTTCACAATGGTCGTGGCAATGATTTTTTGGGGTAAGACACCAAAAGCACAGCAACAAAAGATAAAATAAACAAGTGGTACCACATCAAACCGAAAAGGTTTTCCACAGAAAAGAAAACTATCAACAAAATAAAAAGGCAATCTATAGAACGGAAGAAAATATTTTCAAACCATCTATCTGATATTGAGTTAATATCCAAAGTACATAAGTAATTTGTACAACTCAGTAGCTAAAAAACACATAATAACCCTATCAAAAAATGGACAACCTGAATAGACATTTTTCTAAAGAAGATATATAAATGGTCAACAGTTATATGAAAAAAAAATGCTCAATATCACTAATCATCAGAGAAATGCAAATCAAAACCACAATGAGATATTACCTCCCATCCTGCTATGATGGTTATTAACAAAAGAACAAGACATAATGAGTACTGGTGAGAATGTAGAGAAAAGGAAACTCTTATGCACTGTTGGTGGGAATGAAAATTGGTACAGTCATTATAGAAAACAGTAGGGTGGCTCCTCAAAAAATTAAAAATAGAACTATATATATATGGTTCAGCCATCCCACTTCTGGCTCTATTTCCAAAGAAATTAAAATCTGTGTGTCAAAGAGATATATGCACTCCCGTGTTCATTGCAGCATTATCGGCAATGGCCAAGATATCAAAATAACCTAAATATCTATGTATTGACAGATGAATGAATAAAGAAAATGTGGCATACACACACACACACACACACACACACACACACAATGGAAAATTATTCAGTCATAAAATAAGGAACTCATGCCATTTGTGACAACATGGATGAAACTGGAGGTACAATGTTATACAGCAGGTATCGATGCCCGTTGATTAGCAACTGCTCATTTCCCTCTCCTTCCAGGCCCTGGCAATCACCATTCCACTCTTCAATTTATATGAATTTGACTATTTCAGGTAACTCATATAAGTGAAACCATGTAGTATTTGTCCTTTTGTGACTAGCTTATTTCAATTAGCAAATGTCCTCCAGGCTCATCCATTTTGTTGAATATGGCAAGATTTTCTTTTCAAAAGGCTGAATAATCCATTGTATGTACGAATATATACCACATAATCATTCATCCATCGATGGACATTTAGGTTGTTTCCACATCTTGACTATTCTATATAGTGCTGTAATGAACATGGGATCCTGATTTTAATTCTTTTAGGTAAATACCCAGACGTAGAATTGATGGATTAAATGGTAGTTCTATTTTTATTTTTTGAGGAAACTCTTTACAGTTTTTGACAGTTGCTGCACCATTTTATATCCCCACTAACAGTGTATAAGAGTTCCAATCTCTCTCCACATCCCAACATTTCTTATTTTTTATTTGTGCTTTTTTTTTTTTTTTTTTTTTTTTTTTTTGGATAATGGCCAGTCTAACAGGTGTGAGGTGATATCTCACTGTGGCTTTGATTTGCATTTTCCTGATGATTAGTGAGGTTGAGCGTCTTTTTATGTACCCATTGGTCTTGTGCATGTCTTCTTTTGAGAAATGTCTATTTGCCCATTTTTAAAAATTAGGCTACTGTTTTTGTTCCTCTGTTTGTTTTCACTATTGAGTAGTATGAGGTTCTTGTGTACTTTGGGTGTTAATCCCTTATCAGATAGATGGTTTGTAAATATTCTTTTCCATTTTGTAGGTTGTCTCTTCACTCCGTTGAGCGTTTCCCTTGCTGTAAAGAAGCTATCTAGTTTGATGTAGTCTTCCTTGTCTATTTTGGCTTTTGTTGCCTTTGCTTTTGGTGTCATATCCAAGAAATAATTGTCAATCCCAATACCATGAAACTCTTCCTCATTGTTTTTTTCTATGAGTTTTACAGTTTCAGGTCTTACATTTAAGTTTTTAATCCTTTTTGAGCTGATTTTTGTGTATGGTATAAGATAAGAATCCAACTTTATTATTTTACATGTGGATATCCACTTTTCCCAACAGCATTTGTGAAAGAGACTTCCTTTCCTCATTGTGTATTCTTGGCAACCTTGTCCAAGATCAGTTAACCATATATGCATTGGTGTATATCTGGGCTCTCTATTCTGTTCCATTGGTCTATATGCTTGTCTTTATACCAGTATTGTACTGTTGTAACTACTGCAGCTTTGTAATGTATTGTAAAATTATCAAGTGTGATACCTCCAGCTTTGTTCTTTCTCAAGATTATTTTAGCTACTAGGGCTCCTTTGTGGTTCCATATGAATTTTAGTATTTTTTTAATATCTGTAAAAATTTCATTGGGATTTCAATAGGAATTCTGTTGCATCTCTACATTGCTTTGGCCAATCTGGACATTTTAACAGTATTAAATCTTCCAGTTCATGAACATGGGATGTCTTCTCAATTATCTGTTTCTTATTTAATTTTTCATCTATGTTTTATAGTTTTCAGGGTACAAGTCTTTCACCCCCTTAGTTGTTGATTTCTAAGTATTTTATTCTTCTAGATGCTATTTAAATGGAATTGTTTTTAAAATTTCCTTTTCAAACAGTTCATTGTTAGTGTATGGAAACACCACTGATTTTTGTGTGTTGATTTTGTATCCTGAAACTTTATGAAATTTATTAATTAATTCTAACAGTGTGCGTGTGTGTGTGTGTGTGTATGTGTGTGTGTGTGGTCTTTATGGTTCTTCACATATATTATTATGCCATCTGCAAAGAGAGATAAATTTACTTCTTCTTTTCCAATTTGAATACCTTTTATTTAATATTTTTCTGTTTCATTATTATCTTCATTATGTTGGTGTTTGCACACTGGACTCATTATGTTGGCCTTTGCACACCGGACAAAACAGCCACCTCTCTTAGTCTATATAGACTGGACTCGGATAGGAGAAGCCCCTTACCAATCAGCCAGGCCAGAAATTTTGAGACTCTCAAGTCCATTTGCTGGCTCAGACTGCTGTCTTTGTGGCTCCCAGGTGTCTAGAGTATGTCAGGACCCATCAGTGCTCTAAGACAGTTAAGGCAGAAACCAGTGCCCTTTGCAGCACCCAGAAAAAACAGACTGTTGGACGTACTGTCTACTCCTTTCCTTTCCCTCTCCAGGGAGAGGCTGGGGGCTGTTACCCCCACCCCCCACCCCCACCTTTATGCTGAGCTGAGGGTTGGAGCTGGAGCATGTGTTAGCTTCTATTTCAAACTGCAGTTTTCGTGCTCAGTGGCCCCACGTGTCTAGAGTATGCCAGATCCTGTCTGCATTCTGAAACAGGCAAGACAGAAGTAAGTGCCTCAGCAGCTCCCAGAAAATTTAGAACGTTGGACTTATGGCTCAGTCTTTTCACTCCCTCACCAGGGAGAAGCTAGGAGCTACAAGAAAATGGAAGAAAGGAAGCTGAGTAAAAAATGTTTTCTGGTTCAAACGCTATACCTATCTAGAATTCAATTAAATACACGGGTGTAAAAAAGAAATGTTCAGAGCAGCAAAGTCTCAGAAACTCTCTGTCCCTGATTCCCTTCCTTAGGATGTCCTGGAAAATATGTTCTACCCACACACCATAGTACACTAAGAGAGTGAAAAGTGAGGGATCAAGGGAATAGGGAATATGATATAAGACAGGGCAATAGGAATTTCTGGAATGATAACTGTGTGGGATGCTTAGAGGCACCTGTCCAGACTGAAACACAAGGTGAGACAGGTGACTCCAGGAAAAAAAATGTGATACATTAGTCTTCAGGGTTAGCAATGTGAAAAGCGGTATGGATTGGCAATTTATACAACAGTCGAAGTTTTTGTAAGTTAAAAATTATGCTTCAGAAACAAGTCAATAAAGAATAAAATATTATTATAAGTTTTGGTCTAATACTGAAAATAGTAAAAATGAATCTGACCAAACATTTAGGTATAATTACATTAGGAGGATTGTTGGGGGTTGGGGGAGGGAAGGAGGAATGGATTTTAAAAAGCTAACATGCTCATCATCCATAGTGGAAACGTAGCTAATGTCCACACCTTGCCTATAATTCTGGGTGTCTCCTAATTCTCCCCATCGAGTAGATGTTCTTGCTCACAAGAGAACAGATGTATTACATGCTTGTTATTTTCCTTGTGAGAAGTGTCATTTTGGAAGATAGAGAGGGTCCGAGCAGATGAAGAATTAACATGAGCTGGACAATCACGTTTTTAAGTGGCTCAGTGGCTGCAATAGCAGATTAACTTCAATTACAGAAAGGATTCAAGGAGATTTTAAGCACCAGGATAGCCTGTATAAATCTTGCTCTTTGCATTTCTGAAGTCATATAAATAGAGGCCAAGATTTTTCCCTTCAAGTTTGCACTCAGCAGTAGGTCTTTTAGGATCCTCCGCCTTGTTTTGTAAACAATGTTTTCTTATTTCCTTCACTTTTGTAACCAAAATTTTCAGGAAGCATTGGACCTTGGTGTCAATCTCAGGCTCTCTCAGCCTCTTAGCCATATTTACTGAAACCGTGCTTGGCTATGGGATGTAGAAATGAGAGAGAGACAGACAGGAAGAAGAACAGGAGAGAAGGGGAAGCAGTTGGGAGAGAGAGAGGACAGAGACTGTCATTCTTTTGGGAGTATCAGAAAATACCCCCTAAGAGATAATGTAACTTCCAATTTGTAACATGCAAATTTGTGCCCATTTGTTTTAAGTAAATAGAGCATTCAGACTGAGAAAACAATTGTTCATGTGGGATCTGAAAGCAAATTTGTTTTGAGGTTGGGGCAATAAATCTAGTATGCAACTGAGAGAAGAAACTTTGCTTGTCAAAGAGGAAGCTGGAGATGCAGAGCAGGTGACAGCCATGTGCAAAGGCCGTGCCAGAAGGAGGAAAGATACGTGCTGGGCGAGGAATGTTAGCTCTATTATCTCTTCCTTTCAGGCAGAGGCATGGTTAAAATTTATCTTGATAATTTTGCCCCACCAAAAAAAAAAAAAAATGTTATTTTGTCATATGCTTCAAAGTTCCCTATTGTGAAAGATGAAAGAAAATGGCTGTAGGGAACCAAGGTGTGGGCACAGAAGATAAGCATCTCAGAAAGGGGTAAGAAGAAGGTGCTAGTGAAAATTGGGATATGAAACAATTGGAAAGTTATATGTCTCAGTTTCTGATTTGCATTTTTCAAGGTTCTGTTGAAAATTCTCAGAAAACTAGCATTGTGTTCAAACACCAAAAACCACGATTGATTTGTTAGTTGCCTAAATCTCAAGTGTGATTCCTGATTATTTGCTGCATACGTAATGAACTATTATATACTCCTAGGAAACATCATAAGAAACCATCCATTACTTCAGGACTTTTCTCAGCAGATGTGGGGTAATTTCACTGAGGGAGAGGCAAGCAAATGAAAATTCCTGAGGCTATCATATTAAGTTGAATGTTACTGTCTCTGGGAATTAAATGTTACTGTCTCTGGGAATTCCTTCCTCAAACTCAACATACCCCTTGGCAGACAGAGTTGTTACACCCTCCTGTGTGTTACAAAAGCCTCTAGTTTCGGACATACTGGGTAATATTTATCTTTGTTCTACTCTGCTAGATTGTGGGCTAGGCAGAGGTTGGGACTATGGTTTTCATCTGTGCCTGCTCAGTGATAAGAGAAGCACCTGGCATAGAGCATTAAGTCCTCTCTGAATCAATGTATAAATGATTAAGGTTTATTTCTTAATTCCAATCGTGCATTGGTTAGGTCCACCAATTCTTAAAGACACAATGGAAGATGGCACTTGGGTTAATACATTTTTCCTATGAAAGGAATGGCCATGTGTTTTTTAGTATCCCTTGTCATGCAAATATCTTAGTTTCCTGTGAGGATAAATTTTATCACATCTCAGAAAAACAACACAGGCGATTTGAGGTACAATTCGTTGTATCTTGCAGTTTACTGATGAGCCATTCCAGGTTATGTCTATAATTAAACTGAAATAAAAGAGATCCAAACCTTCTGTGAATCTTATCTTATTCATTGTGCTATGATCTGGCTAGTTATGTTATTAGAATGAGCACATTGGTTTGGCTCTAACCCTAATTTAGGCACGCTGCTCATTACAGTGCTGTTTAGAATTGCTCATAGGATTTGTTAACAAGTTCATAACCCTCAGTGATACCATTGGCCCTTTCTTGCCATTACAAAGATCTAAGCAGCAGAGAGTCAGTCTAAGGTTTTAGCAGACAATGGAATCTTTAGTGTGAAAACTTCTCAGTGTCCAAAAGAAAGGAAGGGAGAGAAAGACAATAGATACTGAAGTCAGAGATGTATCCACAGATTCAGAGACTGAGACACACTCATACACAGAAACAGTGCTTCAGTCTTGAGTCTATGTGTGCATCCAAATGTGCCTTAAACAGTGAAGATAGGCTTTTCAAAAATGCAGTTGGAGAACTGACATAGAAATGGCTGAACTGGGACATAAGTAGAGAAAGCTCCAGAAGACAGGCACATCTTTTTCTGTTCTGCAGTTCTTTCACCTCCTCAACCCCCATAAAATGTCTCATTTTTAGTTTCTGTAAATCCTGGTCTCAGGCAGAAGTATACTTGGGGGGTTGCTAATATTCTCATTTCACACTAGTGTCCATTCAGTAGCCTTCTTAATTTTCCTATTCAATACAAGAAAACCCTGTTGATCTTAATCAGCTGGGAAACTTATCTGTCTGACAAATGGCTTCCGTATGAAGATATTCATCAATGCCATGAGTCAACTCATTTTAACTGGCCATCCAGAGCACACTGTGAGAGGAAGTCCACCAAGTCTTAATATAACAATATTCTTTACTCCTGGGTAGCCCAGTTAATGAAAAAATGGACATGGAAAATAAGAGCAGGACAGATCTCGCTCTCCCAAATCCACAAGGGCCCTCCAGGTAGGTACAGGCTATTATTATCATCTTTTTTTTTTTTAATACTTAGTCACTTAGTGGACCAGAGAAAGTAACAGCTTGGGGGAGATGTCAATTCATGGATTTAAGCATGGACCCATCTAGTTTAATTAATATATTTGGTACCTATTAATACCTATTTGCTATACTTTCCAAGTGGTTCTCTCTCACGGGTAGGGAGGAAGATTTTTAATCACCTGGTGTATTGGAGAAACAGGTTTTCTAACACTAGAGGCTCATATTCTGGGTGTGAGACAGGAGAGTTCTTACAATGCATATTGATCTCTTGCCTGTGTGTCTATGAGCTGAGGGACACTTATCCATCACACATGCTCTTACAAATGCTTTCCAAAGTGACCTTCCTGGTTGATCTTTATGAACCATAAACTGTGGGACACGGCTTTGAAGAAGAAAATAGTAATAGAGATCCAAGTAGCCGTTCAAAGCTGTTACCCTACTGTCCTCGGTGCACATGAAGTTGGGTGTATCATTGACAAAACATATTCAGATACACTTCAATGATAGAAGGACTATGATATGCATAGGTAAACGTGTTTGTTTGACTGTTTTCAGTTTTATTTATCAGTATAGGTTAATGGGAAAGACCTTGGTGCTAGTTACCCTGGATTAAGTATAAGAAAACTTGGTATGGTTTTTGTTGCATGTAATTACTCAGACATTGTTCAAGTCTTCTTGGTCAGTTACTTGGACCCTCTGAACCTCAGTTTCTTAGTCATGACAATGAAGATTTCAATTGCAGGATTGTTTTGAAAAAATTAACAAATGAAACTTCCCTTCATGTCAGGAAGTTAGAGAACTTTCTCATGACCAAATTTCTGTTAAATTCCACAGGGTGCCTGAATTTGAACTCTCAGAAATATCTGTCCACGATAATACCCCGCTGAAGAAGTCTGCCTCATCTCTACCCCAGCATACATGGCTGACATTTTTGAAGAAAGAGGTGATATTCCTGGGGGTGAGTTAGCATCCTCCAATCTCAGCTGGAGTAAGAATTGGCTCTAGAAAAGAATATTTGATTGCATCAACTCTTTCTCCAATAGGGTTCATGAGGAGTGACAGGTCCTCTAAAAATCCTGGTAGATAAAGAGTTGTCACTAATCGAGCCCTTTTAGGAAAAGAGAAACATTTTCTCATAAAGATTTTAAATTACTAGGACAAGAATGGCAAATAGGAGTGAAGAATTCTTAATCTTTACTTATGGAAAGAACTATTACTGAAGTCTGCCATGGCTACATAAATAAAGGCATATGAGAAAGGTGTCAGCCATCCATGCATTAGGTAATGCTTGTATCAATTCTCATAGTGGCCAGGGGATCCTGGAAAATTTCAGATTGAATCATTTCTTACTTAGGACAGTCTAAAGCACTAAAATAATTTCTTATATTTGGCCTCAACTATAAGAAAATTGATACAATCTTTGGGAAATATCTCGTAATTTCACAAAATCCATGTGTTTTTCTAACAGGTAACACAAATTCTGATTGGTTTGATATGCCTTTGTTTTGGAACAATTGTCTGCTCTGCATTCAATTTTTCAGACTTTGAGGAAGACTTTTTTTTATCATTTAAAGCAGGCTATCCGTTCTGGGGAGCAATATTTGTGAGTATATATCTATAATTGTTTCTGAAATAACACTGAACATAGATTTTTTCTCTTACTCAGATCTAATCAGTTGTTTATATTCAGTATTTATATTTATAATTCTTTACATATATGTATACAACATATATATATATCTTTGCAGTTCACAAAGCACTTTTTCATATATATATGTGCTCATTAACAACAACAAAGGATTCTTACTATAATTAGCTGTGGGTCAAACATTCAGCATACTTTTATCAGATGAGAAACCTGAGACTAATAAAAGTTAAAGGACTTGCCCAAGGGATCTTTTAGCTAATAGAAATTAAACCTGAATTTTCAAAATCCAATTCCAGGAAAATACCCTTAAGACTATTCACCAATAAAGTTACACAATAAATACATACCATTTTATCTTGTCGGTTAAAAAGAATAATAAAAACAAAGTTATCTTCATGCAGGGAGGGGAAAGATTCTGCGGTAAGGAGAAGATAAACTTCTATCATACCCTAAGAAAGACTTCTAGGTACTTTCTAATTGTATCACTTTAATCATTCTGCTGTCTGGAAAACAGATGGCTGAATGACATCATGAGGCTATTGAGATATCATTGACATACAACGAATCGCACATATTTAAATATACAATTTGATAAGTTTTGACACATTATTCACACATAAAAACATCACTACATACATACAATGAATGTATCCATCATCTCCAAGAGTTTCCTGTGCTTCTTTGTAAACCCTCCTTCCCTCCCCCCTTTCTTGTCTTCCATCTGCAAGCAGTCGCTGATCTGCTTTTTACAATTACAGATTACTTCACATTTTCTAGAGCTTTATATAAATGGAGTGACACAGCACACTATCTTTATTGTCTGTCTTCATTTGTTCCACATAATTGTTTTGCAATTTATTTATTTATTTATTTATTTTTACCAACTAAATCAATAATAGCTTTATTTATTTTTTATTTTTTTCTTAATTTTATTTTGTCGATATACAATGTGGTTGATTATTGTGGCCCATTACCGAAACCTCCCTCCCTCCTCCCTCTCCCTCCTCCCACCCAACAATGTCCTTTCTGTTTGCTTGTCGTACCAACTTCAAGGAATTGTAGTTGTTATGTCTTCTTCCCCGCACCCCCTCAGTTTGTGTGTGTGTGAGTGTGTGTGTGTGTGTGTGTGTGTGAATTTATATATTAATTTTTAGCTCCCACCAATAAGTGAGAACATGTGGTATTTCTCTTTCTGTGCCTGACTTGTTTCACTTAATATAATTCTCTCAAGGTCCATCCATGTTGTTGCAAATGGCAGTATTTCATTCGTTTTTATAGCTGAGTAGTATTCCATTGTGTAGATGTACCACATTTTCCGTATCGATGATGGATAAAATCCAAAAGACTCTGAACGATAAATGCTGGTGAGGTTGCGGAGAAAAAAGAACTCTCATACATTGTTTTGCAATTATTCATGTTGGTTTTTGTATTAATACTCCATTCACAAGTATATATTTTAACTATAATAAATATCGCATTGGCTTGAAACTACTCAAAACATTTGTCCAGGACTCTCCTTGAACCTCTACCATAGTTTTTTAAAACTTCCCTCCACTGTCTTTTCATTCCAAACACTTAGCTTATTAGGTGTCTCTCAACCCATCATACAATCTTAAGAGATTGTTATGAATTTGTGTTATTGACTTATATTTTTTACTAAATCTTTTATCACGTATATTTTCATAATCACTATATGTCTACATGAGATATGTTAGTCTCTGGAGATGTACATGCCACATATATACACGTCTCTTGCCTAAAGGAGCAGACAGTCTAACACAGAGGATGCACAGACAGTTACCACCAAATGACAATAGTGGTATAACGGTCATGCACCACATGTTGCTGGACCTTCCCACTCCCAGAGTAACCCCTGACTGTCAGGGGAAGAATCACCTGGGAGCCTGGTAGAAATGAAGAGTCCCAAGCCCCATCCAGGACCTAATGTATAAGAATCTGCATTTTAACAAGACCCTCACATGATTTATATACATATTTAATTTTCAGAAGCATCTATAGAAAATAAGAATAAGGAAATACTGGGCTCATGGGGGTCATTAATACACAGCTTTATGGGGCACCCCAAATTTTACTTTATTTTGGGGGGATGAGGGTAAAAGGGACACATTGGAGAGCAGAGACTCACTGTGTCTTTTTCCCTTCTCTTTTGGACAGTTTGATATTTCAGGACTTTTGTCAATTATATTAGAAAAGAAAAATACAACATATCTGGTGAGTTGCAACTTTGTCTATCCCAGATAAGGTAAGAAAATGGAATTTTAGGAGTCTTGAGGAAGACATGTGTTCATCTCCTGCACGATTGTGAGTGTGAACATGCAATTTTTTTTCAACCTACTTTGTATTAGAAGGTCTTTTGCAACAGACGTTAGATGTAATCATCCGAAACACAGATTGTATCATTTAGCATAGAGTGAAGTTTAATTGCCTTGACATTTGTTTAAAAAAAAATGTCCCCACATGGGCATTGTCCACGTAGTTATATTCACATGATCAAATAAGTGATTAGTTTCTAATTAAGGAGACTATTCAAGGAGAAACCATAAGCATCTATGTGGTTCTTCCTAAACACAGTCCCAGCAAGAAATAGATGCTTATTAAACAGTGAGCACATTTTCAAGATTTCTCTTTCTGAGCTAAATTTTGAACTACTGAAATGCAGATAAGTTTATTGAATGTTCTGGCAGGTGCAGGTCCAGGTCTGAATGCTCTTATTTATCATCAGGCCAGAGGAAGACTGGGAGCAAACACTGTCAGCAGTATAGCTGGGGGAATAGGAATTATCATCCTGATCATAGACCTAAGGAAGAGCTCAACTTTTATTGGTGATTGCCAGGAAGCTGTTGAGGTTGACTTCTGCTTTGGGGTTTCTTTTTCTACGGTATGTATTTCTTGTGGGAAGTCTAAGATTTGGGGTTGTAATCTAAGTGGGAGGCCCTCTTTACCTTTTCCATGAACACGATCCATTTTTGCAACCTCCATCACATAATGTAGTGTTCTGTAGGTTCACAGTCCAGAGAGATCCTGGCTGCCCTCTCCCCTCACTCTGGGCCAGATTCCTCAAGGTTGGAATTATCCGGCCCAAGGAACCATCTCCTGGTTTTCCTGTGTATGGGGTCACTTTATAAGGACTGATCATGTGGGGGAGATGAAAGCAGGGGCTGCTATAAGAGAATGAACTTTGGGGACACTTACCATGTGACGTCCATCGTCTTGTTGGTTGTTGGTTATTGCTCAACAGGAAATTGTGGTGATGATGCTGTTTCTCACCATTCTGGGGTTCTGCAGTGCTGTATCACTCACAGTCTATGGGGTCGGAGAAGAACTCAAAGGAAATAAGGTAGGTAGGAGCCTGATACAAAGTCCTGAATGACAAACTAAAGAACCTGAGCTTTATCTCTTAAAAATATGGCCTGGGTTTTCTGGAACATTTCTTCCAGAAAATTGTCTCTCCAGGTTTTATTACTTTGGTTTCCAAATCTTATGTTTTGAATCACATTTTTAAAAATATTACTAATATTTTATTTAAAAACCAATATTTTTTGAGTGTCTCAAATATACTGGATATTTTTACAGAATATAAACAGCATAAAGAAAATGCATTACTCAGGAAAAGTTTCTGTCTGACTTCAATGAGTCATTAATGGGATGGAATTTAAGTTCATTTCAGTAGGGTTATCTGAAAATGTGTATTACTACACAGAGTACTATTAAAACAGCAATTCTACATAATGCAAGAGCAACCCTTTTAACTCCTATGACTTCAACAGAAAATATCTGTCTTCAAAGTGTATCACATTATTATATTTATTCCAACAAAATAAGTGACTTACTTAAAAAGTTGCACTAGAAATCTTAGGAGAAATTTCAGAAACCCTTTAATCCTAATTCCTAATGCTTTGATGATTGGCTGTGAATGCTATTGTTGTTGTTGTTTTTAAATTTTGAATTTGAAACATAATTGATTACAGATATTTATGAGGTACAATTTTGGTTATCAGTATTTGTGTACAATATGTGATGATCGAATCAATATTATTAGCATGTTCATCATTACAAATTGTAATTATTCTTTGTGTCCATTACCCAGTTTCTCCCTAATCTCCCTTCCTCTGTCCCACCTCTAGTAACCATATATCTGTTCTCTCCTTCTGAAAGTTCAATGTATTATTGTGGTTCTTTCTCTTTCTTTCTTTCCTTCTTTCCTGCTCTCCTCTCTTTCTCTCTCCCTCCCTCTCTCTCTCTCATCACATTTACACTCACAAATAGCAGAAATTTCATAGTATATGCCCCTAACTGAGGGTTGGGAAAATAGGATCTTTGTAATTTTACAAAATGCAGATGCCTTGAAGCGTGCTGAGCGTGAGAGATGAGTGAGCAGGAAGGGTGTGATGGAACTATTGAGGTATCCAATTTTATTTTCTGTCGCAGAGTAGCTTCCTTTTACTTGTTTTTCTTTCTTTTTTTCTTTGATTTTCCTTTTCCCACTTTCTCTAAATCTTCAATTTTTTTTCTTCCTAATTCATGACTACCACCTGTGTTTCCACGGGCTTTGCCTATGCATACACCTTTGATGAGAATCACCAGTATCTGATGCTTGGGCACTTAGGTCTGACAGATGAAATACCCTCCCTCCATCTGTCCACTTTCCTGAAGCATTCAAGTCTGGCCACCTTTTTTTTTCTTTTTTTTTTTTCAATCACCTTCTTCCAAAGATAAATAAGAAAGCAGATATACCAAAGTTCAGACACAGAATAATCTCACCAACTGGTCGTTGACTGCTGTGATTTCTTCTGGGCCCACTTGGCCAGCCAATCTGGTTTGGTTTACTGGAGATGGAGGAAATAATTAGAATTTAACAGAGAGAGTGTGAGATTCAGAAACACAAAACAAGATGAGATAAATCTCTTGAACAAGACTTCTAATGATGGAAGATTCTTGATGATCATATGAGATGGTTTTTTCCTTATCAGGTTCCAGTTGATTGTCTTTATGAAGAATTAAACATATACTCACCAATTTACAGTGAGTTGGAAACCAGACAGGAAACATCACCTCCCATGGATTCGTAAGAATCATGTGAACAGAACATGCTGATTCACAGCAAAGGATCCAGAAAGCCAAGGTCTTTGTTTTAGGAGCTGCTGGCAAAACGTCTATTTTCTCCATGATCTGCTGATTTTACATTACATTTGTTCTCCAGATGACAATATTTTGCTTTTGTTGTTTATGTTCATCATTTGTCAATATAATAGGCTCCTATATTTCTTGGTTTATGTGATGATCTCACATCCATCCCTTCTGGGAAGTCAGCATGTAATAGGTAAGCTTTTTCTATGTGGCTGTAACTAGGTAAATAGGGAAAACAAGAAGGGTGGCTAAGAGTAGAGTTAAATTTGAAAGTTTGATAATATTTGGTTCTTAGTTTTTTTAGAGTTCACAATAGTTACAATAGCGAGTGTATGATAAGCGCCCACCCATACCCACACAAATATATATGATTTACACTATCTATAACTTTCAATATGCAAATATTTTATAACCCCTCAATGATGATACATTTTTGCAAAGACACAAAGAAGTTTTAAAAACATCTGTGTATTGCCTGAATCACCAGCACATGCAATGACACAGTACTGTTTAATAATGTCTGCAGATTGATGAGTAAGTAGTGGGGAGTTTTATTAAGTTACCCAGTATTTGGTGAGATGGATAGTTAAAAACAGGGAAACTGCAAATGGAGAGGTTATTTAATGAGACATTTGTGATGAAACAAGGATAAATTAATGAAGATCTTGTTAACAAGTTAAAGGATAAAGTTAGACAAGTAATTGGTCGACTGATATGTTAAGTGTTTGAGTTTACAATCACAGGAGAACACATGGTAATGTTGAGAAAAATGATATGAAGTCAGAAATATGAATGGTGGAAAAAGGCTACAGATAGATGTTAATTAAGCTCAGATTTAGACTTTCATTTTGGAGACAAAGGCAAATGCAATTGGAGAGGGCCTGATGGCATACAATACAGGATTACGGTAATGATAATTTTTTTAAAATCATGAATCTTTGTTTATATTTTACAAACATGTAAAAAGCTTTATCCCAAATAGGGAAATCATGACACAGTAAAGATAAAATTTGGTGACAGAGGTTTAGTGTTATTATCTAAAAAGTCATCATTCAATGAAGTGGGTTAAGACTCTAAGAGAATTATTTTGAGGTGGAAGTAAAGTTAACTTAAACTTCACATGCCTATGATCAGAGGAAACTGTTAGGATAAAATATAGAAGACACAAGAGTTAGAAAAGTGTATTGCAAAACAGTAGACAGCAGGGAGCCCAAAGTAGAGAACGGTTAGGCAGAGGGAATAATTAACCATCAGAGACTGCATCTGTTGTCTTGAGCAAGAGAAAAATCCACAGTGAAAAATCAAGTCCAGGTAAGGCTGGACACAGGACAAAGAAAATTGCAATAGTGAATGAATGCAAAAGGAGCAGAGGAATTCCATGCAGGGGAATTGCGAGAGTATATAAATAAAACATTTGCAACAGTGTTTAGAGAGAGAAAATGGGGGTATATGTGATAAATAAGATGGTAGACTGTGTATAGAAGGTAGTGAAGAAAAATTAAGCTAAGCAAGGTGATTTTGTTGCTGTTGCTATTTTTGTTTTTAAGAGAAGAAAAAAGTAGTTCGTGTCTTTAGCCTAAGTAGTCCTGTGGAGAGACTGAAAACTAGTTTGAGATTATTAGTCCCAATTAGTTAATAAAATAATTAATTGCATTTTCTGTATTAGAGTGCCAAAATTAAAAGTTGACAGATGTTTAATTTCACTAGACTATAAAAGTGATTACAATTACATAACAAACAATAACGACTTGACCTCAGGTTTTCTGTTTTCACTTTTCTGAATTAAAATTTCGTCTCTCAAAATTTGACAGCAGAATAAAAATACACACACACACACACACACACACACATATATATATATGCCTTCACCATGTAGCTTGCTAAGCTGCATCTCCATTTTAATCATTCACATGTATCAATCACATCACTTCCATAACATATATATTCACATCTAAACCTGGCCTGCTAGAACCTCTAGAAGTGGATCTAATCTATTTTTACAATTGTATGTTATACCCCTTTTTCTCCCATTTAATTTATATTTTAACCACATCATTGACTGTATATTCCCTATACACATCACACAATTTTTGAAGTTTTGTCTCAAGGCCATTCTGATTCTTGTCCCACCCCTGCCTGTCTTTTATCACCTGCCCACCTCTGGAATACACAGAGCACACAGTTGGCATGCTCTTCACACTTTCATTGTCCCAAATTATCTCTCTAAATTTCAGTTGATAGGTCAGCATCTCCATGAAGACCACCTAATATACACCTATCCACCCAGTCATAATTTCTTGCTCCATAACTACTCCATCCTGTGATGTAGTATGGTATCATTAATTATTAGTGTATTTGTGATCTCCTTATGTATCTTCAGTTACTATTTGTGCAATAAATTGGAGTCACAAACTTGATTTCTTGTGTTTGTGTTTGCCTATGAGGTTGAGGGACTGATCAAAAGTAATGAAGAATCAAAGCATCAATTAATGCCAACAATCAACCCTTTATCAAGTAGTATAATCTATAAACAAGCCTGTAGACAGAAAACAGACTAAGAATGATCACCATCTATTTCTTGTCAATAGATGGTGGGATAAAGTTGAAAGAAAACTGGAGCGTGAGTCACATGTTACAAGTTAGTCCTGATTCAAATTTATTAGCTATGCTGTGTGAACTTGGGTAAGATTTCTCTCTTGTAGACCTCAGGCTTTCCATCCAAAAATGAGCCATTTGAAACAAAAAAACTACTAACTGATCTTTCTGTTTCCATATTTCACAATTTTAGGTATGTAGGATTCTTGGTAAACACAATTACCAAGTTTGTGGTTGGGATCAGAGCTACTTGATGCATGTATTTTCAAAGGAGCAGCTCTCTCCCTTGAGTAAAGAGCTGTGTGGTCTAGCAGAACACTTGGAACAGTAATATTTGTTCTGAATCCCCCTGACAGAAGGTAAATAAGGGGCTCTTTCTGAAAATTGTCTTAGGAATAAAATTTCCCAAATAATTCCCGTTATATGAGGTATGGATATGCCTAGAAAAACAATTAATAAAACAGTACCATATTCATAATTGTAGCTTGATTTAGAGTGTTGGGTGAATTTATATATTCAAGAGTGTGGTCCATTGGTAGTAGCCATCTGTGTTACATGAGTATGTCCCTCCACTGGGAAACTTCTCTTCACTTTATAAATAGTCAGTATGCCAAATTTATGCCTCCAAACAGTGCGTATGTTCAAAGATCATGTGGCCAAAGCACCTAGAATGGTGTATGGAATATATTTTTTCATTCATAAGTATTGATGCCTAATCCTGAACTTGAAATTAGGAAGAGAGACACTGTTCCAACTTCTCAGGAACTTTTGACGATATTCACCTAGACCTTATTTTCCAGTTGGAGAAAGTGGATTGGGATCCTGGGAGAGATCAGGAAAGGTAATTATTAGTAGCCTTCACATAGACAATTTCTGGGTAAATTGAACTGCAAGAAAGATTTATTACAAGATGATATTGTTTTAGTACTAAAAAGGCAGAGAAGTAAATGGAGAGAGGCTATAGAAGAAAATTCTCTGCTCTCAAATGAGTTTTGGGAAACTTTAAAAACATTTCAAGCAATGGGAAATATCTCATCATTTCTGCCTATCTGGAATGAACTGGTGGAAAAGCACAGCACAAGTGTTTCAATTGGTAATAAACGCAAGGAACAGAGAGAGCCAAGGGTGGTTGCTGGCTGTAACACTAAGCTGTGCATAAAAGTTGCCCAGATAGAACAGTTCATTACCTCTTCTCATTCTTTGGAGGACCCACATAACATTTTTGGTTTGGAATCTGGCCTGTGCTTCTGCAAGGGGTTGGTTGTGGGGATAGATTTAGGCTGGACAGAAGGAAGGCTGGCAAGTAGTCTGTGAGAATGTTAAGAATTGTTTTTTACATGGCATGGTATTTTTTAATGACTTTTCTTTACAAGAGACAAATGTCCCAGGTTAAACAACTGTGCCTCCATGTTTTTTCCTTTTATACATAAATGTATGTACATTTGATATTTTATCTAGCAAGGTGTTATGGATATGGCAATAGACCTGAATAAGGGCAGATATTCTGTTAGATCCCTGCTAGATTACTAGGACACAAAGCAGAAGAAATGAATATGCTATGAATCCTGTCCTTCAGGAGTTTATGTCCAAATAGTGAGACAGCAAGACTCACTTAGGCAAATAGAAGATGCTATTAAAACAGAGGAAGAGTACATCTAGCCTGGGAAATTACCATAAGAAATTAACAATTAAATTGAAAAAGTTGAACTGGAAATCTAAGTCGTATGGGAGAGTAATAAAAAAAAATGAAAAAACATTTTACAAACAAAAAAAAAGAGGAGAGAATAAAGCCAAAATTAATTGAACTTCCATTATGTCTTTAGCCTTCTACTAGAAGCCTAAATTGTGTAACTTCATTTTAATCCATAAAACGAACTCTAGAGGTAAGCAATATCTCTTTTTTAAAGCTATAAGCTTCTTTTCCACGAGAATAAGAACAATTTGCTCAAGGTCACTTAGGTTACAGAGCTGAGATTTAAACCCAAGCTGGCTTGACTTTAATGTCCATGTTCTTTTCAATTGGCTGTACTACTCCTCTTAGTCACTCCTCTTATAAATGAGTCCTATTTCCCTGCTTATCTCTTCTTAAGACAGAAAGCATGGAGTGTTAATTGGTGGTATAGTTCCTATGTAAATATCTCTATATTACCAGTTTTTAAAATCTACCCACAATAACTACCTCTTCCATGAACTCAACAATCCAGCCCGTGGAATCATCTATTTCCAGGCCGCTAGTATTACCTGGTGTATTAGTCAGTTCTGTGTTGCTATAACAGAAATACCCGAGACTGGGTAATTTATAAAGGAAAGAGGTTTATTTGGCTTACAATTCTGGGACAGCTGCATCTGGCGTGGGCCTCAGGCTGCTTCTACTCATGGTGGAAAGCGGCAGGCAGCTGGCAGGTACAAGCAGATCACATGGCGAGAGGAAGCAAGAGAGAGAGAGAAGGTGCCAGGGTCTCTTTAAGCAACGAGCTCTCACAGGAACTAATAGAGCGAGAACTCACTCATTACCCCTCCTCTGCCAGGGAGAACATTAATCCATTCATGAGGGATCCGCCCCCATGACAATCAGTTTCCAACACTGCCACATTGGGGATCAAATTTCCACATGAGTTTTGAAGGGGACAACACATCCAAACTCCATCACCTGGTATCTTAGATTCTTCTTCTACTGAAGTTCGTGAGATCTGTATTACTCTGATAGATATGAATATCCTCTCTCCCTGTGTGATAAATTCTCCTGGACAGATGGAAGGGTATCTACTTCTTTATAATTCCTCTCTAAATGAGGATAGTACTCTGCACATGATGAGTACACACTTGATTCTATTAGGGTTTTGTTACAGAATGAAGACTCTCGCTTCCAGTGTTGCTATGGGCCGAGTGGTGTTCACCCCAAAACTCATATGTTGGAGTCCTAACCTCAGTACCTCAGAAGGTAACATACAGATGATCTCTGACTTATGATGGTTCGGCTTATGATTTTTTACATTAAGAAGGTGTGAAAGTGATACGCAATCAGTAGAAGCCATCCCTTGTGTACCCTACAACCAGTCTTTATTTCACTTTCAGTACAGTATTCAATAAATTACATGAGACATTCAATGTTTTATCATAAAATAGGCTTTGTGTTAGATGATTTTGCCCAACCTAAGCTAATGTAAATGTTCTGAACATGTTTTAGGTAGGCTAAGCTATGATGTTTGGTAGGTTCAGTGTATTAAATGCATTTTGACTTACAATATTTTGAACTTATGAGTTTATTGGGATGTAACTCCATCATAAGTTGAGGAACATCTGTATTTGGAGATAGGGTCTTTAAAGAGGTAATTAAATTAAAACGAGATCATTAGGGTAAACTCTAATCCAATATAAGTGATGTCCTTTTAAGACAAGGAGATTAGTTTGCAGACACACACAGAGAAAAGACCATGTGAAGACAGAGAGAGAAGATGACCATTTACAAGTCAAGAAGGGACGTCTGGAACAGATCTTTTCCTTTCAGTCCTCAGAAGAAACAACCCTGTTGATACATTGATCTCAGACTTCTAGCCTTCAGAACTGTGAGAAAATAAATTTCTGTTATGTAAGCCACCCAGTCTGAGGTGCCTTTTTTAAAATGGCAATCCTAGAAAATTAATACAAATGGGATATAACTTGGCAGTCCAAGAAGCACCAAAGTGCCCACTTGGGGGTAATCAAGACATTTGGAATTACTTTGTCTACTCAAAGAAAATTCAGCAATTTCTCAAGGAGGATTTAAAAGCCCTGGAGACAAATGAGCCTCAGACTCAGATTTCTCTCTTCTCTTCAGATAAATCTAAAGAGAGAATAAAGAGAAGAAATTGGCCATATTAATTTATAAGGTTTAAAATTAATGTGGGCATCATACCTGTAAAGACTTCTGAGGAGGAAAGAACAAGCTTGGGTGGAACATTCTGGGCAAGCATATGGTGGTGGTTGGGAAAGGTGTATGTGTAGGGAGATATATAGGAAATATAGGACCCTGCTATGAAAGTGTTTTCCAAACTTGTCTGACCACAAAGTCTAAAAAAAACCTATTAAATCAGAACTGACAAAAGAATGAGCCTGTCTATATGGTATACACTGAGCTTGGTCATTGCCAAGCTAGGCAGCCTGACACACAAGCCTATCACTAGGAGCCCCTCCTAATGACAACACAGGATGCAAAAACTGACCCATAAGTGACCTTGTTGTCCTGGGAATAGGGCTGATCTTTTGGAAAAGATGCTTTCTTTAAATATTATCTTTCTTTTTCTAGGTAACAATAGACTATGATTGGCATTAAATGATTCTTTTTATGGATAATAGGGTATTTCACTACCTTTTTTTTGTGGTAGGACAATATTATTTCCTTTTACTGCAACATAGGCTCTCCATTGTGAGGAGCATGTCTTTGACGATATTTCTCAGATTTACTTTTAATTAAATAATTTCCCATCAATTCTTCAGACACTTATTGCACGTTCATATGTGCCAATCTTCTGTGTTACTTCTGAGGGTTGTTAAAGTAACACATATAAGATAAAATCTCTTTCTTTAAGGAATTTACAATTCTAAAGGGGCCCAAAGACATAAAACTGAGTAAATCCAGAGCAAGTTCTAGTGTATAGAGAAAGTTGCCTTGAGATTTGGACTCTGAATCATGCAATGCTCGTGGAAGTCTTCAGGGAAGAAGTAAACAGGTGAAATATGAAATGAGATGCAGACTTGAGGAGCCTCGGGGACTCTGGGGTGAGGATTGCCGTCAGATGTTCCTGCTAGGCAGACACACCACACCTGCGTAGCCCACCTTCCTCAGTCACCTAATGTGGGCTGCCTTGAAGGTTTTGGCATCATTTATGCATCTCTGTAAATCTGAGCCAGACCCTACAGAGCTGACTGCATTCCTCACCTCTGGGCGGATAGCCCTTCCTTGAAGGGTCACCGGACAGCACATCTCCACGTCCACCTGAGAGTGAGACATGCAAAGAGAGAGGGCCGCTGGTGACCGAGGCACAAGGGAGAGACTTGACCCCAGGCGGAACCGTGAAGACTTGATGGAAATGGAAATGTGGCTGTCTTCCCTGCTGTTTCAGATTTAGAAATATTGGTGCTAATCCTGAACTCAATTTTGAATTTTGAATTTAAAAATTAGCCACCAACCGCAGGGCCTAGAAATCCATTCTCAGTATTCCCAGTCTTAACTAAGAGATCAGTAGAGAGCTGAGGCATTTCACTCAGAGAAGAGTAGATCCTCATATTATTTTTCCATGGAAACTCAGTATATGTTTTTCTCTTCTCTTGTAGATAACCACTTTACTGAAAAATATGTTTCTTTAAGTTTTCAATTGCATTTTCTCTTTCTGTTTTGCATGTGAGAGGAGATGAATGTGAAAATAAGCCACTGCACTATTTTGTCTATGCAGAATATCTCTGATAAAATCCTAAAACTGGCTGTTCTTGCCACATCACCAAAGCTCACCTATGGTGGGAGAAGAGTAGGTCACAGAGCAGTGGGTAGCAGAGGCAAGAATTGGCAAAGGATTCCTGCGGGCTGTACTGAAGGTTTCTCATCCAGTCATTTCCTAAGCATACTTCATGGGCCTTGTCAAATATAGAAGCCAATAAATCCCATCTTTTGTTAAAATGGTTCAGTGAGAAATAAGTCATTTACAAGAAATTGACTCCTGACTGATTCAAAAATCAACTGAACAACTGGATTTTGAACACACAGATGCTGAGAATTGGAATTCGTGGTGTCAAAGTGGATGGTGAGGTTTTCTCCAGCATGGACTGGAAGACAGGCAATATTGTTACATGATAACAAAAGAGTAATTTCAACCATTGTTGATGGAATCTTGCAACTCAATTCACATGCTTCTTATTCAGAAGATTTATGAAACTTGAATGAAAGATGACAGACTCCTAGAATAGATTGGTTATTTATGGCATTGGTGGAAACACTTAAAAAAGGAAAAGCTTTTTAAAAAAAAAAAAACTTGCTAGTTTATAAGCCAAGATTAAATACTCAAATTAGAGAGACCCTTTCTACTTGTGAATGCTACACTGCTAAAAGCTCGGTAAACATTTAATACGTTAAATTGCAAATAGGATTAGTTAATTCATGTTAGAGTATGCAGAGTCACAAGGAATAAACCAGATGAACAATTTCCTCCTGTGTTCCGTTTTCCTAAATTTCTTCTGTGAAATGAGTATAATAGAACCAATCTCATGAAGTCATTGTGAGAAACCACAGAATTAATAAATGTAAAACATTTAAAGAAGTGCCTGGAGTTGAGAAGATTGTAACTAATGTTAAAATGTCACTTATATACACATACGTATACATACGTACATACATATATATATTCCTATTTTTATTCCTTGACAAAGGTAATAATCACATCTTTTTAAATGTAAAACCCACTAGGATGTAACCTAGAAGCAACAAAAAGATTGCTATTGATTTTATTCATCTGTCATCTATTCACAAATTATTTATGGAAGGTCTCACTTCTTAGGCACTGTTTTCAACACTGAAGGCACAGACTTAAGCAATATGAATAAAATCTCTGCCCTTAAAGTGGGTGAATCAGAAAATAAGCACATTTAAAATTAAATAAATTCATACATGTGTACACTGCATGCATACAGTTGTAAGTACATCCTAAACACAATTTCAGAAAGTGAATGGATGATACTGTGAAGGAAATCTATTTGAATAATAGAATAAGAGTAAGCCGTAGGTGGGGTGAGAGCCCAGTAATTGTGTGATTTGGGGCCATTTGCTACATCTTACTTTGCTCGTATTCCCTCATCTGCAAATGGGGACGGTCACAGTTATCTGGCTCACAGTGTTGTGGGGGAGACTGATGAGAAAATGAATATATAGAGCTCAGATATAATGATTAGTGCGATGATGGTGATGATGGTGATGGAGTTAAAATGAAAATGATGATTATACTGTAGATAGGGAGACTGAAGAAGTAATATGTGAGCTGAAATCTGAATTATGAGAGGCATAGAGTCGGATATGAAGAACTGTAGAAGAGAATCCTAAGCTGACGAAGCAAAAATTGCACAAGCCCTAAAACTAACCTAGTCTCTGCATTTGAAGTTTCCCAGAAGAGGCGTGTGTGTGTGTGTGTGTGTGTGTGTGTGTGTGTGTGTGTGTGTGTGTGTGTGTGTGTGGAGGGCTTCACATATTTTTATTAGATTTATACCAAATCACTTTATATTTTTGATGCTACTGTAAATTACATAATATTTAAAATTATTGTGGGTATATAGAAATGCAATTTTGTATCGGCATTGATGTACTTGAACCATGTTGTCTGTGAATACTTGTTTCTTTCCAATTATATATATGTTAAATTAGAATTTATTTTTAGAGCAGTTTTAGATTTATAGAAAAATTAAGTGGGAAGTACAGAGAGTTCCCAAATACTTCCTCCCTGTCACAGTTTCTCCTATTATTAACGTCTTGAAATTGTGTGGTACATTTGCTACACTTGATAAACCACAAGTACGAGATACTTAGGATGATAAAAATAGCACCAAAAGAAAGACATCTTATTACTTATTACTATTACATCTTATTACTGAACGATACATTTTATGGGAAACTTTAAATTTTGGCACTTTATTTATCTAGATTTGATTTCCTCTTTCTAAATAGCCTCCTTTTCCCATGTGGAAATACAAAATGAACTTGTCGGTCTGATTCCATGCCCAGGTTCAATGAGTAGCTTGTCTCTAATGATAAGTTAATATAGCAAAATTTGGTTTGGGGAACCCTGGGGTCCCCAGAGCTTCTTCAGGGTCCACGAGATCAAAACTGTATTTACGATAATGCTAAAAACATTACTTACCGTTTAGGCTCTCATTGTCTCACAAGAGCACAGTTGAATTTTTCAGAGGCTACATGATGTTATATTACAACAGATTATTCAATGAATCAAAAATAAGAATTCAGCTGTTTTCTAATAATTCCAACATTAAAACGATTTTCAAAAATGTAGTACCATACCATATTCTATTTTTTTTTTTTTGGTTTGGTTTAGAAAACACAAAACACAGTTACTATGTTATTAAATATTTTATTTGTTTATTTATTTATTTACTGAATCATAACCGATTGTACATATCCTTGGGGTACCACGTTATTAAATGTAACATGTAATGGGTTTATTACTATTTTTAAATGATAAATATTTTATAATTTTCTTAGTATTAATTTGTAGTACAGTAAATAATGCAAGATATAACCCAAAAGGTTTTTTGAATCTTTGCTAATTTTTAAGAATAAACAGGGGTTTCAAGATGGCGGTAGCTGCAGCGGTTGGCGTGGAGTAGCTGAGGTGGAAAAGGCGGCCACTGGGCCTCAGGCAGCCGGGAAACTTGTGGACCTTCCTCTTGCCATCTCTTAAGGGAGGACCACTGCTGGTGGCCGGTCATGGGGGTGACTGCCACTTTGCCCTCGGCAGGAGAGGCTGCCTCATTTACAGGCAACAGCTTTGAAGTGTGGAGCAGGAGAAGAACTGTTTCTTAGCTGCAAAAGCGAGTCTTGAAACAGGGAACACGGCACCAGGGCTGCTGTGGATGCAGCCAGGATCCCAGAGGCTGGGGCCGCACTGAAGGCGGCCAGCTGCCCTATTCAGGATTCGAGGTTTCAGGTCGGAATTAAAGAAGATTCCTGGGAGCGCCCAAGCCGCACCGCGACTGAATAGCCCAAGGCGGCAGCGGCCGAGAACGGGGAAGGCGCAAACCAGAGGCAGAGAGTGAGCACCCGACCTGGCACAACCCTGTGAGTGACCCCTGGACCAGCTCTGTTTGGGGGGCTGACGCCCACCCGGCTCCTGCCTGCATCACCAGGCCACTCACCGCACCGGGGCTGCCTCCATTTTCCCAGGTCCTGGCAGCTCCGCCCGGCTCGGCTGTCACTGAGCCTTCCCACTTGCTTGGCCCAGCACGGGGCTTTCTGGAGCCTGCGGGCTGGCCTCCCCTCCCACTCCCTCCGCGGTTCTCTGGCGGGTTGGTGGCATGGGGCATCACCGGCCAGTGTCGGGAGGGCAAGGAAGTATGGGCGGGCCGACTGTCACTCCACCACACCCTGGACTCCGGCCCCTGGTAAACTTCCTGTTACTGGGAGGCAGATACCATCTCTGCGGCCACCAGTTCGGAAAAAAGCCTAACCAATTTCTGGTTGGGAATAGTGTGGTAGGAGAGTTCCCAGGTCCGCTTGAACCTGCCGGAGAGCTGGCTGCAGGCGGGAGCTAGACTCGGTTTATACCGGGGGGATACAATGGTGAACAAGCCCCGAGAAAGATCTACACAGTGCTATAAAGGCACCCAGAGCGACCGGTCATCTGTGCCTAGCAGAAACCTGGTAGACTTCCTGGGCGAGGCGGTGCTGAGCAGGGTCTTGAAGGCCGAGCTGATAGACGAGGGGTGCAGAAGACACGCCCCAGCCCAGCACAGTGCGCACAGAGTGGGGAGACGTGCGGCCAGGGAGGTGGAGACTCAACAGAAACCACACACCCAGTGGGGTCGCCACTGCACGATCCAACAGCCTGGGCCAGAGCACAGGAACAGGGAGAAGTCCTGCACAGGAAGTGAAAGCTCAACAGCGATCACACACACTGTGGTACGTGATCCACCAGCCCAGCAGAGTCCAAGCTGACCAGAAAGGTGGCTCCCCGGAGAAGCCCAAGACCTGAGGCAACCACACACACAAGGCACTAGAGGCCAACTGAGCAGCCACGGAGGTAGCCATATGAAATTGGCAACCACAGCAACATCCTAGTTAGTCATTAGTCTCAAACCAGTGGACTGTAAAACCCCCTGCCACAATGAATAAACATCAAAAAAAAGATACCAGAAATACAAAAAATCAAGAAAGTACACCACCAAAAGTTAATAAATCTCAAACTCTAGATCCTATAGAACAAGAAGCCGGTGAAATGACTGACAAGGAATTTCGAGTGATAATTCTAAGGAAACTGAATGAGATACAAGAAAACTCAGCTAGACATCATGATGAAATGAGGAAAAGTATACAGGATCTGAAAGAGGAAATGTACAAAGAAATCAATGTCCTGAAAAAAAATGTAGCAGAACTTGCCGAACTGAAGAAGTTATTCAGCGAAATAAAAAACACAACGGAGAGTTTAACAAGCAGGCTTGTCGAAGTTGAAGAGAGAACCTCTGAACTTGAAGATGGGCTGTTTGAAATAACACAAGCAGACAAAAAGAAAGAAAAAAGAATCAAGGACATTGAAGAAAATCTGAGAGAGATATCAGACAACCTTAAGCGATCAAATATCTGAGTCATGGGTATACCAGAAGGGGAGGAAAATGGAGATTCCATTGAAAACATATTCAACAAAATAGTGGCGGAAAACTTCCCAGGTTTAGGAAAAGTCACAGATCTTCAGATCCAGGAAGCTCAACGATCTCCAAACGTATTCAACCCAAAAAGCCCTTCTCCAAGACATGTCATAGTCAAACTGGCAAAACTCAGAGGCAAAGAGAGAATCTTAAAAGCTGCAAGAGAGAAGCGTCAAATCACCTATAAGGGAGCCCCAATCAGGCTAACATCATACTTTTCATCACAAACCCTAAAAGCTAGAAAGGAATGGGATGATATTTTCAAAATACTAAAAGACAAAGATTGCCAGCCAAGAACACTCTACCCTGCAAGGCTATCCTTCCGAAATGAAGGGCAAATAGTATATTTCTCAGACAAACAAAAACTGCGGGAGTTCACTAACACACGACCATCCTTACAAGAAATCCTCAAGGGAGTACTGGGTTTGGTTCCTGAAAAATAACTACCACTGCCATAAAAACAAAAGAAAAATCAATACCCACTAGTATAATAAAAATGGCATTCATGAAGAGAAAACAAGCAAACAAAAACACTATCTACAACCTAAGGAACCAACAAACACAGAAACCAAACAGTAAATCAGAAAGCAAGGAACAAAAGACACCGAAGACAATCAAACAACCAATAAAATGCTAGGAATAAATCAACACCTTTCAATAACAACTCTTAATGTAAAAGGCTTAAATTCCCCAATCGAAAGACACAGACTGGCTGACTGGATCAAAAAGCAGGACCCAACTATATGCTGCCTAAAAGAGACCCACCTCACCCATAAAGATTCACACAGACTAAGAGTGAAAGGATGGAAAAAGATTTACCATGCAAACAGAAAAGAAAAACAAGCTGGAGTAGCTATTCTTATATCTGACAAAATAGACTTTAAACTAAAAACCATAAAAAGAGACAATGAGGGACACTACTTAATGATAAAAGGACTGATCCGTCAAGAAGACATAACAATCATAAATATCTTCGCACCCAATGTTGGAACAGCCAGATTTATAAAACAAACTCTATTAGACCTAAAGAAGGAAATAGACACTAATACCATAATAGCAGGGGACCTGAACACCCCACTGTCAATATTAGACAGATCATCTAGGCAAAGAATCAGTAGAGAAACACAAGATCTAAACAAGACTCTAGACCAATTGGAATTGGCAGATATCTACAGAACATTCCACCCAACAACCTCAGAATATTCATTTTTCTCATCAGCACATGGATCATTCTTCAGGATAGATCACATATTAGGTCACAAATCAAATCTCAATAAATTCAAAAAAATTGGAATTATCCCACGTATCTTCTCAGACCACAATGGATTAAAACTAGAAATTAATAACAAACGAAACTCTGGAAACTATACAAACACATGGAAATTAAACAGCATTCTACTCAATGACATATGGGTCCAAGAAGAAATCAAGCAGGAAATCAAAAAATTTATTGAAACTAATGAAACCAATGATACATCATACCAAAACCTGTGGCATACTGCAAAAGCAGTATTGAGAGGGAAATTTATTGCATTAAACACTCACTTCAGAAGAATGGAAAGATGGCAAGTGAACAACCTAACACTTCACTCATTCTTGACAAAGACTCTCTATAAGTTAGGTATAGAGGGAAAGTATCTCAACATAATTAAAGCCTTATATGACAAACCCACTGCCAATATCATCCTGAATGGGGAAAAGCTGAAAGCTTTTCCTTTAAGAACAGGAACTAGACAAGGATGCCCACTCTCACCACTCCTATTCAACATAGTGTTGGAAGTACTAGCCAGAGCAATCAGAGAAGAGAAGGAAACAAAGGGCATCCAGATTGGAAAAGATGAAGTCAAACTGTCCCTGTTTGCAGATGACATGATCCTATATATCGAACAGCCTAAAACCTCTACAAAAAAACTGCTGGAATTGATAAATGATTTCAGCACAGTAGCAGGATACAAAATCAACACACAAAAATCAGTAGCATTTCTTTTCTCCAATAGTGAACATGCAGAACGAGAAATCAAGAAAGCCTGTCCATTTACAATAGCCACTAAAAAAATACAATACTTAGGAATTGAGTTAACCAAGGAGGTAAAAAATCTCTATAATGAGAACTACAAACCACTGCTGAGAGAAATTAGAGAGGATACAAGTAGATGGAAAGATATTCCATGCTCTTGGATTGGAAGAATCAACATAGTGAAAATGTCCACACTACCCAAAGTGATATACAAATTCAATGCAATCCCCATCAAAATTCCAAAGACATTTTTCTCAGAAATGGAAAAAACTATCCAGTCATTTATATGGAACAATAAAAGACCACGCATAGCCAAAGCAATGCTGAGCAAAAAAAATAAAGCTGGAGGCATAACACTACCGGACTTTAAGCTATACTGCAAAGCTATAATAACCAAAACAGTATGATACTGGCATAAAAACAGACACACTGACCAATGGAATAGAATAGAGAATCCAGAAATCAACCCACACACTTACTGCCATCTGATCTTTGACAAAGGCACCAAGCCTATTCACTGGGGAAGGGACTGCCTCTTCAGCAAATGGTGCTGTGATAAGGGGATATCCATATGCAGGAGAATGAAACTAGATCCATACCTCTCACCATATACTAAAATCAACTCAAAATGGATTAATTATTTAAATATACACCCTGAAACAATAAAACTTCTTAAAGAAAACATAGGAGAAACACTTGAGGAAATAGGACTGGACACAGACTTCATGAACACGACCCCAAAAGCACGGGCAACCAAAGGAAAAATAAACAAATGGGATTACATCAAACTAAAAAGCTTCTGCACAGCAAAAGAAACAATTAACAGAGTTAAAAGACAACCAACAGAGTGGGAGAAAATATTTGCAAAATATACATCTGACAAAGGATTAATATCTAGAATGTACAAGGAACTCAAACAACTTTACAAGAAGAAAACAAGCAACCCAATTAAAAAATGGGCAAAAGAGCTAAGTAGGCATTTCTCTAAGGAAGATATACAAATGGCCAACAGACATATGAAAAAATGCTCAACATCACTCAGCATCCGGGAAATGCAAATCAAAACCACACTGAGATACCACCTAACCCCTGTTAGGATGGCTAAAATCCAAAAGACTCTGAATGAGAAATGCTGGCGAGGTTGCGGAGAAAAAGGAACTCTCATACATTGTTGGTGGGACTGCAAAATGGTGCAGCCTCTATGGAAAATGGTATGGAGGTTCCCCAAACAACTGCAGATAGTTCTACCATACGACCCAGCTATCCCACTGTTGGGAATATACCCAGAGGAATGGAAATCATCAAGTCGAAGGTATACCTGTTCCCCAATGTTCATCGCAGCACTCTTTACAATAGCCAAGAGTTGGAACCAGCCCAAATGTCCATCATCAGATGAGTGGATACGGAAAATGTGGTACATCTACACAATGGAATACTACTCAGCTATAAAAACGAATGAAATACTGCCGTTTGCAACAACATGGATGGACCTTGAGAGAATTATATTAAGTGAAACAAGTCAGGCACAGAAAGAGAAATACCACATGTTGTCACTTATTGGTGGGAGCTAAAAATTAATATATAAATTCACACACACACACACACTCACACACACACACACACACACACACACAAAACCGGGGGGGGGGAAGAAGATATAACAACCACAATTACTTGAAGTTGATACGACAAACAAACAGAAAGGACATTGTTGGGGGGAGGGGGGGAGGGAGAAGGGAGGGAGGTTTTGGTTATGGGGAGCAATAATCAGCCACAATGTATATCGAGAAAATAAAATTAAAAAAACAAACAAACAAAAAAAACATCTGAAAAGCAGATTTCTTTCAGCCTACTTGGGATAAGGATATAAGACATAGAATCAAGAACCTGCCTGGGGGAGAAATCTTAGGGAACATAAAGGATTTTAAATAAAAGCCCAAAGAAATAAGCCCTAGCAATGAGGTAAATCAGAAGTAAAAGTAAGTGGAACCTTACTAAATTTGTGAACCAGACTCAAATTCTGGTCAAATTAAAGTGAATACCCTCCACAGTATCTATCCTGCAAGGAAATTATAAACCTTCTCTGGACATACATAAAATTATCTGGTTCAAATAAAAAATCAAAATGGAAATGTAAAATATTTTTAACTAATTAATATTGAATATACAATTTGTCACTATTTGTTGTATGCATCTAAAACATGTTTAAAAAGAGATGGGTAACATTAATTTGTTCTAGAAAAAAGACTAAAAATCAAAACGCATGTAACACTCTAAAGGCAGGATAAAAAGGTTTTGAAATTTACAACAAAACATGTTGTAAAGTTTTCAAAAAGTGTGAGAGCAAAAACTGATTAAAATAAAACAAAATAAAACAAAACCCGCACATGCAACAGAGATTACCAATACAAAATTTGTTTATTGACAAGTCCAGTAGTATTTTTTTAGACCTTAAGGAAGGCTTTTCAAGAAGAGACAAGTTATCAGTACCAGGAAAGTAAAAGGAACATCATTCTCCATGCTATAGTAAGTAGAAGGAAAATAAAAGAAAATTGTGGACAATGGTGTGTCCATGAATTCCAAAATTAAATGAACAAATTTCGACATTCTTACCAAGAGAAAAACTAGAATTTTACCTTAAAAAACCATTAATTTGTATATAAAAATATATCCCCCCCCCAAAAAAATTGCCAAGGCTTATTTGATTTGCTAATTTTAAAACTAAAAATTCAAAAATAACAACAAAAAACAAGTGCTGTGGATTGAATTGTCCCTCAAAGTCCATGTATTAGAAACTTAACCCTCACTGTGACCGTGTTAAGAGGGTGGGTAATTGAAAGGTGGGGCCTCAAAGAGGTGATTAGATTGTGAGGGCCATGCCCATGTAAATGGATTAATCCATTGATGGACTGATTCTGAGGGCTTTAAAAGGAGGAGTAATGAGTTAACTCTCTGCTATTCTTGCCAGGAGACGCCTTGCTTTGCTGTGAAGAGTCACTACCCACCAACAAGACATGTTCCCTGGACTGCAGAATTCTCAGCCTTTGCAATTGTAAGCAGCAAGCATCATTTCTTTACAAATTACCCAGTTCCAGGTATTTTGTGACAAGCAATAGAAACGAACTAACGCAACCAACCTTACACAAAATTCTCATAGCAAGAACAATAGGGAAAAAAATTCCTAAGTCATATTATAAGAACAGCATAATTGTTTTTGGTTTGCAATTTGATACTTTCTTGTGATAGAATATATATATAATTTATAATTTTAATCATTTCATGTGTATAATTCTGTGGCTTTAAGTACATTCACATTGTTCTGCTGTCATCATCACCACCTTGCTCCAGAACTCTTTCATCTTCCTAAACTGAAACCCTGTACCCATAACACACTAACTCCCTATTTCCCCCTCCTCCAGCCCCTGGCAATCACCATTCTATTTTCTATTTCTTTGAATTTGCCTGCTCTAGGTACCTCATTGCTGTGGATTGATTGAATCGTGTCCCCCAAAGTTCATATATTAGAAGCTTAAATCCCCACTGTAACTCTTGAAGATGGAAAATCCTATTATGGTAATTGAATGGTAGGGCCTTGAAAAGGTGATTAGATTGCAGAACCATGCTGTAGTGAATGGATCAATAATGATGGTCAGGGACATGGTTCTGTGTGCTCTAAAAGGACAGCCTTTGCTCTCTCTCTGCTCTACCATTTTTTGTCATGTGAGACCTCTGCATTACTGTAAAGCCACAACCAGAGAAGACCCTCACAACACGTGTTCTCTGGACTTTGGACTTTCCAGCCTCTGAAACTGTAAGCAATAAATTTCATTTTCTAAAAAATTACCCAGTTCTATTTTGTTATAAGCAACAGAAATGGATTAAAACACTGACATAAGTGGAATCATTCTATATTTGTCCTTTTGTGAATGGTTTATTTCACTTAGCATAATGTCTTTACGGTTTACCCATGTTTTAACATGTATGGTACTTTATTCCTTTTTAAGGGTTGATAATACATATTCCATTCTATGCATACACCATGTTTTGTTTATCTGTTCATTTGTCCATGGTCCTTAGATTGATTCCACCTTTTGAATAATGCTATTTTGAATAATGCTGCTATGAACACAAGTGTGCAAATGTATGCTTGAGTTCCTGATTCAATGCTTTTGGGTATACACCCAAAAGTGAACTTATTAAGCCATATGGTAATTCTACTGTAAAATTTAATTTTTTGAGGAACCACCACACTGTTTTCCACAGGAGCTGAACCATTTTACATTCCCACCAGCAATGCAGAAAAGTTCCAATTTCTCCACATCCTCCCCAACACTTGTTATTTTCTTTTTAATCTTAAATTTTATAATAGCACTTCTCATGGATGTGAAATTGTATCTCATTGTGCTTTTGATTTTTATTTTCTGTTCCTAGTGAAGTTGAGTATCTTTTCATTTGCTTATCCATTTGTATATTTTCTTTGGAGCAATGTGTATTCAACTCTCTTGTCCATTTTTCAATCAGTTTGTTTTTGTTGTTGAGTTATAGGAGTTCTTTATATATGCTGAACATTAATTCTTTATTAGATATGTGATTCAAAATATTTTCTCTCATTTCCTAGGTTGCTTTTTTTTACTGTTGATAGTGTCCTTTGCTCTACAAAATTCTTACTTTTTCACCTAATATAATTTTCTCTAAGCTCATCCATGTTCCCACAAATGGCAGAATTTCACTTTATTTTTATGACTGACTAGTATTCCATTGTGTATATATACCACATGTTTTTTCTCCAATCATCTGTTGATGGACACATAGGTTGGTTTCATATCTTGGTATTGTGAATAGTGCTGCAATAAATATGGGAGTGCAGGCATACTTTTGACTTGTGGATTTCCTTCTTTCAGCAGTGGGATTTCCTTTCCTTAGTAGTGGGATTGCTGGATTGTATGGTAGTTCTATTCGTAGTTTTCTGAGGA
Source organism: Cynocephalus volans (assembly GCF_027409185.1). Classification (NCBI taxonomy): domain Eukaryota; kingdom Metazoa; phylum Chordata; class Mammalia; order Dermoptera; family Cynocephalidae; genus Cynocephalus; species Cynocephalus volans. The sequence continues at coordinate 155,584,307 of NC_084463.1, forward strand.
AACTCCATACCATTTTTCATAATTGTTGTACGAATTTACATTCCTAAAAACAATGTATAAGAGTTCCCTTTTCTCTGCATTCTCACCAGCATTTGTTATTTTTTTTTTTATAATAGCCATTTTAACTGGGGTGATATGATATCTCATTGTGGTTTTGATTTGAATTTGTTGATTAGCGATGTTTTGCATTTTTTCATATACCTATTGGCCACTGTATGTCTTCTTTTGAGAAATGTCTATTGCCCATTTTCTTACTGTTGTTTTTTTTTGTTTGTTTGCTTGTTTTTACTTTTGAATGCTTAAGTTCCTTGTATATTCTGGATATTAACCTAGTTTTGAATAAATAGTTTTCAAATATTTTCTCCTGTACTGCAAGTTGTCTCTGCTCTGTTGATTGCTTCCTTTCCTGTGCAGAAGCTTTTTAGTTTGATATAATCCCTTGTCTATTTTTGCTTTGGTTTCCTGTGCTTTGAGGTCCTATTCATAAGATCTTTGTCCAGTTTGAAGTTCTGAAGCATTTCTTCTATTTTCTATTCTAGTAGTTTCATAGTTTCAAGTCTTTGGTTTAGGTCTTTAATCTATTTTGAGTTGATTTTTGTAAATGATGAGAGAAAGGAGCCTGGTTTCATTCTTCTGCATGTGGATATCCTGTTGTCCCAGAACCATTTATTGAAGAAACTATCTTTTACCCAATTTATGTTCTTGGCACCTTTGTTGAAAATCAGTTGGCTATAGGTATGTGGATTTATTTCTGGGTTCTGTATGTTGTTGCATTGGCCTATGTGTTTGTTTTTGTGCCAGTACCTTGCTGTTTTGTTTATTATAGCTTTGTACTATATTTTGAAGTCAGATAGTGTGATGCCTCTTGCTTTTTTTTTTTTTTTTTTTTTTTCCTGCTCAGGATTGTTTTAGCTATTCAGGGTTTCTTGTTATTCCAGATAAACTTTAGAATTTTTTTTTCTATTCCTGTGAAGTATGCAATTGGTAGTTTGATGGAGATTACATTGAATTTGTAGATCATTTTGAGTAGTATGGTTATTTTAGTAATATTTATTCTTTCAATCCATGAACATGGGATGTCTTTTTATTTGTCTTCTTTAATTTCTCTAATCAGTGTTTTATAGTTTTCAAACTGTTCTGGTGAAGTATGACTTTGCCCCAGCCCCAAGAAGCAGCTGGATGGCCCCACCATTGGCAGACCCACTCCAGAGCCACCCCAGCAAAACATGACCTCGCCACCATTTCTGAGAAGCAGTCTTGATGGCCCAGCAGACCCTCACATACCTAACCAAGCCAAAGCGTGCTCATACTCCCGACCCAGATAAACAGCCTGGCTGTCCCACCCCTGGTGGATAACAATTCTGAGCCTTTGACATATTTCACACCCATGCCCTTGAGAGAGAAACAGCCCAGCCTACGTGACCCTGATATGCAGACCCTCAGTCAGAGAATCAGCACAGTGACCCTGTCCTGGCATGCCAGTCCCATAGCCCATGATGTGCCATATATCCAACTCCCCAGCCTGAGAATTAGCCCAGAAATCCCATCTCCAAAGAGCCAGCCCTTGAGATGAGTGACCTACAGTGTGCATGTGCACACCACCAGCCTTAAAACCAGCCAAGTGAGCCCACCTCCAGCAAAGCTGTGCCAACACCACCACAAGCCCTGCCAGACTGTGCCACAGACATAGCAAACATGATATAAAACTGAAGAAACTGCACAGAGTCTGTACTAATGCATTCACCCAGAACAAAGGCAATGTGCCCTAGCCAATCTACACTCTATGACACATTTGCAGGTAAAAATCTTTCCCCACACCAACCACTCTACAAAATTCAAATAGGTGACTACTCTGCCAGATGTACAGATATCAATGCAGAGAAACAAGAAACATGAAAAAGCAGGGAAACATGGCATCACCAAAGAAAGACAATAATGCTCTGGTAACTGATTACAAAAAAAATTAGAAATTGCTGACTTTCTGGGAAAGGAATTCAAGTAATAATGTTATTTTAAAAAAATGAATTTTATTTATTGAATCAAAATTGATTATACATATTTTGGGGGTTCAACATTGAGATATGTTGATCAAATCAATATTACTAGCATATATATTGTTACAAAATGTAATTATTCTTTATGCCCCTTGTCCAATTTCTCCCCACCCCCCGTCCTTCCCCCCTCCCCCCTCTAATTTACCCTAGATTTCTTCTCTTCTTTGAAAGAATAATGGTTACTCTGTTGATTTGTTACCTAGATGATCTGTCCAATGCTGAGAGGTGTGATCAGGTCCCCCAATATTACCACAGAGCAGATGCTTCTTCTGTCACTCTGAAATGGACTTTGTGGAGAGAGACATCCTCTTCTTTTCTTTATCTCTGCTGGTGACTATCCTTGTGTCAATGCACTCCAGTGGTTGACAGACGATCTGCATGGTGGTTGTGGTATCTAGCTGCTTTCACGGCATCCATGGTTATTGTGGTGGGCCACTCACATGGAGGTGATGTGTTGTGCATGCTCCTTGGTGCTGGTGGTATGCCTGGTTGTGGGGTGTGTCTGGTCCCCAGATCCAAGCCTTGGGTCCCTGGTTGGGCCCCAAGGCACTGGAGCAGTGTGCCTGGTTGGGGAAGGGGAGTGTGGTCACCTTCTCCATGCCTCAGGTCCCCTGGAAGGCCCTGAGGCACTGGCACTGTGTGCCTGGATGTGGGAGTGTGGTCTGGTTCCCAGCTTCAAGCCTCTGGTTCCCAGGCAGGCCCCAAGGTGCTGGTGGTGTGCCTGCGCCAGAACTAATTTTTTGTCCTTTGCTTACTTCTAAAATGCTGGAAGTTCCTGTGGGAACCAGTACTTGAGCTGTGTGGTTGAGCTAAATTGCTGCTTTGCTGCTGTTTCCCTAGGGAAAGCTTTTTGTGTAGCTCAGGGTTTAATGGTTGACCAGCTCTCCAGAGACCTGGTGGATCTGTGTTGTATAGAAACTATGATCCAGGCCTGAGTTTTTTCATCAAACTGCACCCTATGCATTTCTGCATTCCTGACCAGTCTCCTCTGTGTGGTCCTGCTCCGACTGGGGGGGCAGATCAGCTGTCCTTGCTGTGTTCCAGTGCTCTCTGAGTGGGCCTGTCTCCCCCATGGCCCACACTTCCCATGGGAGGGGTCCTGCGTTGGTCCCTTGTGATGACTCACTAGCCTCTGAATGGCTCCTTTTTTCCAGTTGTTCTGGCCCCTTGCTCCTGTGTGGGTCCATAGGAACCCTATTAGTGGTTTTGCTGTCCTGGGGGCTGCTAAGGCCCTCTTCTCCCCTGCTGCCTCAAAGCAACTCCATCCAAAGGGCACAGCTGTGGCTTCTCCCAGCTCCTGCTTTATGCACTCAGCAGCTCCAGCCTTAAAGCTGCCTTGGCCTGAAATGCTCAGAGCAGTTTTTTCTCTCTCTCATCATGGTTTCTCCCACCTTCATGTACTCCACAGGTCTCTCTTCCTCTTCCCCTGAGCACCAGCGGCCCCAGCTTGGCTGATGTTACATTTTTATAGTTGTAAATTGGTCGATTTGTGAGAGAGAGTGACACTGGGAACCATCTATTCCACCATCTTGAACAGGACTCCTCCAAATAAATAATTTTAAGGGAGCTCACAGAGATACAAGAGAATGCAGACAATTTGATGAAATCAGAAAAAGAATTTATGATTTGCATGAAAAATTGAATGGAATAAAAAATACATCTGAGAGCTTCAGCAATGAAGTAGATCAAGCAGAGAAAGGAGTTTTGATCTTGAAGACAGGTCTTTTGAAATAATCCAGGAAGACAAAGAAAAAGAAAAAAGAGCATTAAAAAGAATGAAGAAAGCTTACAAGATTTATGAAACACCACTGTGTGAACAAATATTTGGATTATGGGTATTCAGGAAGCACAAGAAAAAAAAAAATACACCAAAAACCTATTTAATGAAATAACAGCTGAAAACTTTCCAAATCTTGGAAGAGATATGAACATCCAGATCTAGGAAGACCAAAGGTCCACAAATAGATTGAACCCCAAAAGTTCATCTCTGAGGCACATTGTAGCCAAACTGTCAAAAGTTAAGGACAAAGACAAAATTCTAAAAAGTAGACGAGAAAAACATCAAGTCATATATAAGAGACCCCCATTAGACTGACAGTAGACCATTAGACTTCTCAGCATAAACCTTACTGGCCAAGAGAAAATGAATGATATGTCCAAAGTGCTGAGAGAAAACACACACACACACACACACACACACACACACACACACACACACACACGCCTTTAGCCAGGAATACTATATACAGCAAAGCTATTCTTTAGAAACAAAGGAGATATAATGTTTTTCTTAGAAAAGCAATAACTGAGGGAATTCATCACCAGTAGACCAGCTCTACAAGAATTGCTTAGGGGAGTCCTACATCTGGAAGAGAAACAAACATAACGTTCATCATGAAAACATTCAAAAATATAAAACTTACCTGTTGATCAGATACAAAAATTAGAAAGAGAAAGGAATCAAATGTTACTAATACAGAAAAACCACAAAACTGCACAGATAAACATTAATTCAGGATGAGAGGAACAAAGGATATACAAAACAATCAGAAAACAATTAACAAAATGATGGGAGTAAGCCCTCACAAATCAATTACAACCTTGAATATGAACAGATTAAATGCCCCAATTAAAAATATATAGGCTGGCTGAATAAACAAACAAAAAGCCCCCATGACCCACCCATATGCTGCCTCTAAGAAACACACCTTACCTATAAAGACACACATAAAATGAAAGTGAAGGGATGAAAAAAGATATTCCACATAAATAAAAACCAAAAGTGAGGAGTAGTAGCTATGCTTATCTCACATGAAACAGACTTTAAATGAAAATCTGTACAAAGAAAAGAAGAGCAGTATATAATAATAAAGGATCAATACAGTAAGTGGATATAACAATTATAAATATATACAGGACCAAAACAGGAGCACCAAGATATATAAAGCAAATATTATCAAATTTAAAGGGAGAGATAGACCCCAGCGTCACAATAGTCGGGTTTAACAACCCCATTCCATTCTTAGGATTGGACAGATCATTGAGTAAGAAAATCAAAGAAACATCAAATTTCATCTGCACCATAGACCATATGTACCCAACAGACATTTACAGAATGTTTTATCCAACAGTTGCAGAATATACATTCTTTACATCAGTATGTAGAACATGTTCCAGAACTGACCATATGTAAGGCCATAAAACAAGTCTGAATAAGTTCAAAAAAATCAAAATTACATCAAGTATAATTTCTGACCACAATAGAATAAAACTAGAAATCAATAACAAGAGAAACTTTCAAAACTATACAAATACATGAAATTAAACAACATGCTCCTGAATGACCAATGTATCAAAAAAGAGATTAAGAAGGAAATTTAAAAATTCCTCAAAACAAATATAGAAACACACCTACCAAAACCTATGTGATACAGCCATGGCAGTATTAAAAGGAAAGTTTTTAGCAACAAATGCCTACATCAAAAAAAGAGAAAGATTTCGAAAAAAACCAAACAATGTGACTCGAAGAACTAGAAAAGCAAGAATAAACTAAATACAAAATAAGTAGATTAAAAGAGATAAAAATTAGAGCAGAAGCAAATGAATTGAGACTAAATATAGAATACAAAAGGTCGACAAAATGAAAAGTTTTTTTTGTAAAAAGGTAAGCAAAATCAACTAACCATTAACCAGACTAACCAAGAAAAAGAGAAAAGACCCAAATAAATAAAATCAGAAATGCTAACTGAAGGAGACATTACACCTAATACCACAGAAATATAATGAATCATTAAAGATTATTGTGAAAAATTATATGCCAACCAATTAAAAAACCAAGAGGAAATGGGCCAATTCATGGACACATATGACTTATCAAGATTGAACCAACAAAAAATAAAAAACCTGCACAGACCAATAACAAGGAAAGAGATTAAATCAGTAATAAAAAGTTTTCCAAAAAAAAAAAAAAGCTCAGGACTGGATGGCTTTTCTGCTGAATTCTACCAAACATTTAAAGAGGAATTAATACCAATATTTCTCAAACTATTTCAAAAAAATTGAGGTGGGCAGAATTCTTCCAACTCTTTCTACAAGGCCAGTATCACCCTGATGCCAAAACGAGACAAGGATACAACAAAAAAAGAAAACTATAGGCCAATATCCCTGACAGATGCAAAAATCCTCAGCAAAATACTAACAAAGCCAAATTTAACAGCACATCAAAAGGATTATACCACCACGATCAAGTGGGATTTATCCCAGGAATGCAAGTATGACTCAACAAACACAAGATAATACAAGTGATACCTCATATTAACATAACGAATGAAAAAAATCGTATGATCATCAGTATAGATGCAGGAAAAGCATTTGATAAATTCAACATCTTACCTAATAAAACCTCTCAACAAATTAGGTGTAGAATGGAAGTATCTCAACACAATAAAGCTCGTATATGACAAACCTACAGCTAACATCGTACTGAACTGGAACAAGACAAGGGTGCCTACTTTCAGCACTTTTATTCAGTATAGTACTGGAAGTTCTAGCCAGAGCAATCAGGCAAGAGAAAGCAGTGAAGTGTATCTAAAATGGAAAGGAGACAGTCAAATTGTTCCTGTTTGCAGATGGCATTATTTTATACAGACAGAAACCCAAAGACTTTACCAAAAAACTCTTAGACCTGATAAACAAATTCAGTAAAGTTGCAGGATACAAAATCAACATACAAAATTCTATAACATTTCTATACACCAACAACAAACTAGCAGAAAAAGAAATCAAGAAAGCAATTCCAATACTGACAACAAAACAAAACAAAACAAAACAAAAAAACCCTAGGAATAAATTTAACCAAGGAGCTTAAGTACCATTTCAGTGCTCATGGTTTCTTCATTTTCATCTCATGTCTAGACATATTTCAGGATCCAGACTCTAATATCGAAATGCTTACTTGTTGATTTACACTTATATCTGAAACCTTAAATGTCCAATGAGAATCTCTCAGTCCTAATCTTAAAATTAGCTGCTATTTTATAGTGTATAATGCAGAGGCATTTCTACATTTACAATGTTGTTCAACTATCTCCTCTAGTTCCAAGAAGTTTTCCTCACCCCAAATGGAAACCCTGTAGCCATTAAATAGTCACTATCACTGTCCAGCCCCTGAAAACCAATAATATGCTTTTTTTTTTCTGTACAGGTTTAGAATTTGGAAAATTGTAAATGGAATCATACATTATGTGACCTTAAGGACTGAAAATAGGTATTCTAACAAATACTTGCACCCAATGTTCATAGCAGCACTACTCACAATAGCCAAAATGTGGAAACAACTCAAATTTCTATCAACTGATAAATGGATAAACAGAATGTGTACATCCATCTAGTGGAATTTTATTCAGCCATAGAAAGGAATTAAGTACTGATACATGTTTCAATGTGAATGATCCCTGAAAGATCAAACTAAATGAAAGAAGTCAGACACACTTCTGAGTATTTATTATACGATTTTAAAAGTTGTTTTTTAAACTATGTTTGCTACTCAAACAACTCACCAGGCAGACTGAAAGTAAAGGCCAGTGACTTGGAGATAATATTTGCAACATATATAAATCATACAGATTTAAAGAATATTGCATATATATTTGCAACATATATAAATCATACAGACATAAAGAATATTTAAAAATCAGTACAATGAATTTAAACCAACCAACAGAAAAATAGAAGTCATCAACATTCAGTTCCTAAAAGAGCACAAATTAATAGCAATAAACATGAAATGGTGCCCAGCATCATTTAAACCCATGAGATGGGAACAGCTGATCTATTGTATGTTGCTGACTTTTACTATCTTGCAAAACCAAGCATTGGGCAGGATATGAAGCAACAGTAACAACAGCTCTCATATCTGCTAGCATAAGATAACGTGAAAGATCACTTTAGAGAATAATCTCACAGTATCTTATGGTAGAATATGTGCACAATTTAAGACACAGACCATGCAATTTACTGCCCAGTACACAAAGAGACATATATCAGAATGTTCTGAGTTGAATATTGCAAGAACTGTAAGTTTCACCAACATGTGAATAAGAAAATATTTTATACAATTGCATATGGTAAAATAATAGAAATGAATGAATGAAAGCTACATATTATGATATTGAGTGGAAAATGCTCTTTACAGAGATGAAGTAAAACATAATAAAATATATATTTTAAATCACAATAATATATATTATGAAACAGGTTATTTGGGATACTAATTACTTCTGGTAAAGAGAGATGAAACTCTACCTCTGCGAGGGGTCTTGAAAAAGTTCATGGAAAGATTAACATTATATTTTAATTATATTTTTCTACAAACTTTTTGAAGTTTCCTTGTATTTGGTAACTTTTTAAAGATAGTGGTCATGTGTATGGGTGATTTTTTAAAATATCATTTATATTTTTTTAAATTGCATATACCACAAAGTTTATATTATTTGCTGTCTTGCTGCCACAAGTAAGAAGAGAAAAATTGAAGCTGGACGTCAACACAATCATCATCTCTGCCCCAAGAAAAAAGTTTTTGAATGGTGCTGGCAGGGGAAAAAAAAAATCATTCTCTCTATTCTTTCTAGAAAACAGTCAGTAAATACAGGTCCACTGAACTTGACCAAGATGACTATTTTTGTGTCTCCATATTTTTCAAAACAGAATGGGATCCTTTTCACAGATTTTCAAAACCAATGAAAAATACAAAGAACAGAGTATTGAAAATCAATGTTAGAAAATCTGATTTTTACTTCACTTTATATTTGACAGAAAATAAGTGGCATTATTAACAGCAAAGAAACAAGAATACCCAGACTTTTCTTTTGGTCTGTTTTCTACCTCTTAATCTTCTGAAGCAGTTGATTTCCTGATTTAAAAAAAAAAAAAAATCAATCAGTTAATTGGAAAGGCATAAAATAAATGGAATCTCCTCTGATTTTAATAAGGTTTCGTAACCAACTGAGGGGACCCAGGAATGGGGTTAAATCTTTGAAAACCTGTTCTACAAAATAGGGATAGAACATTACGTGTTACCTCTCCAGCAATAAAGTGCTAATTCGTGGAAATTAAAATTTACTTCCAGTTGCTGTTTGGCACTTGGTATAAAAATCAGAATCGCTTGTCCCCATGTGACTGAGGTTTTGGTATGTGAAGCTTAAATCTAGTACTTAGGAAAAGAAAATAGCTTGGGAGTGGGGTGAAGATCTAAAAGCAAGCTCCTGTTGGTTTGTCTTAGCTTATGAGTGGAGCTCGATGATCACCCCATGAAGCATGTGTTTATTCACTGAAGTTTTTTACAGAAGCCCTCTGGTAATCTGGTAGGATGACTCACAGGAAACCTTGATGATTGCACAGGGCTGAAGGGAATTGTCACAACACTTATCAGATCAGATCAGAGTCCTCAGTAGGAATGGTTTAGAGAACACTGACCAAGAGAAATACTCGCCCCCGCTTTTGGTGCAGTTCTAGAATAATGGATAATGGAGAGAGGAAGGAGAGTTTGTTTTTTATTCTCTGCTTCAAGGAGGAGCTCTACATTGGGCTCTTGGTGGGTGATATGCAGGAAACTGGGTCAAGTGTATTTAGTTCTGTGGAGGCTGAGAATTTTGGGATGAGTAGGCTGTGTGTGACTGGGCTTCTGAAGGACAGATTATCATCTGTGTGGAAGGTGAATGTTCAGGCTACTGATGATGTGTTTTCAGAGTCCTGGCTGTTATAGTAAATGCTCTGTCATGTATATTCATGTTGGGCAGACAGTTTCAACACACTATGGCTTCACCCACTGATATTATTTGAGAAGGAAACTATAGAACTTTATCATTTAAGGAAACTTTCCTGGCTTATCCTTTAATCCCTGTCTTGTGATAAAAATATTTCTTTTTGGGGTCTGGCCAGTCAGCTCAGTTGGTTACAGCACGCTGTTGTAACACCAAGGTCAAAGTCTCAGATCCTCCTGTACTGGCCAGCTGCCCCCACCCATCAAAAAAGTAAAAGAAATTTATATTTCTTTTTGTTGAAACACATAAGATTCTATACTAACATGTTTTAACATCGCCCCATACTGGTGGGTCTTAACACACACACAAAATTACCTGGGAGCCAGTGTAATCTAAGGTTCCAAGCATAGATTTTTGTCTTCAGGAGGTTTTGCTTTGAACCAGACCCTGACCACTTAACAGGTGGTTATCAAAGCTTTGTCAGTGTCCTGTTTCTTATACAGAGTAGTGAAGTTATTGTTTGAGTCTATAATTACCTCTGTTTAGGTTAGAGAATATGCAGAAATGACAATTTTGTTTTTTGGACTAAAGAACAAGAGAGAAATGGAAAAATATGGACAAATCAAACTCATTTTAAGTCACGTTATAACTGAGACAGAGTGTACTTGAATTAGGCAGCATGAGCAAGGGTGTTATCAGTTATTCATTGCCACAGTAATGTTGTGTAACAAATACCAACCTGCCCCCGGAAGGAAATCTTAATGGCTTAAAGCAATAAAAACACATATTGCTGACAACAAGTCTGCAAATTGGTGTGCATGGTTCTTCTGGAGTCAGCTCACATACATAAGGGTCAACTGCTATCTGATTAAGAACGGCTTCAACTGGGATGACTGGGATGACTTCTCTCTGCTTCAGATATCTTTTGCCCTCAAGTAACATGGCCAAGGTATGCTTTCTTAGCCACGGCATGACCACAGAGCCTGTGCTTTTTACATGTTTGCTGACATCTCATTAGCCAAAGGGAGTCGCATGCCTGAAATCAGACTTTAGGGGCAGGGGAGTATAGTCCACCTTTTGATGGGATCTCCTACAAAATGGCAATAGTATAAATATACAATAGTGTAAAAAGTCAGGGCTATCAATGCAAAAAATCTATTTTCACAGGTCATAGAAACCATTAAAGGGGCTTCAAAAGCCTATTTGAAGTGATCTAGAGCATCAGAGTTTTTAGCAATTCGTCAATGTGCTTGTGGGGAAGAGGAACATTAGGTAGGCATATGGAACAATTCACTGGAGAAACTGAATTCTCATCTTGGTTCGAACACAAAAATGCTGACTATGTTAAAGAAGTGAATAATCCTTCTGGAACTGAGTTATCTTATGTGGAAAGTGAAGGTTTGCATTTTATGTTGTTTCTATTCACATGCACTTATAAACGCATGACATAAATTAAATATTTATTTTCTGTTTTTCTTACCGGATTGTAAACTCCCAATCAACAGGAATTATGTATGTTTGTTTACTGCTATATTATCAGCACCAAAACCTGTAACGATGTCTGGCATGTAGTATTGTGAATGACAAGCACAATACATGGCACTTACAGGACTCTCTATAGTGATCTGTTCATTTTCTGCCAATCATTTCTTCTGGAGAATATAAATGTGAGCATTCTCTGTGCGTATTCAACGTCTGAAATTTTGATAACATTACTTACAATAAAAATAATAATGATGTCTCCCAGGTTCATCCATGTTATCTCAAATGACAATTTCTTTCTCTGTAAGGCCGAGAAGCAAAAATTGTACACATATACCACATGCTAAGTGAAATAAGTCAGGCTCAGAAAGACAAATACTGCATGATCTCATTTATATGTGGAAACTGAAAAGGTCAAATTTATAGAAGTAGAGAGGGGTTACCAGAGAGGCTAGGGTGGGGAATGGGTTGATGTTAACCAAAGGATACAAAGTTTCAGATAGACAGGAAGAATAAATTTTTAAAATCTACTGTACAGCATAGTGATCATGGTTAATAATAACGTATATTTCAAAATTGCTAAAAGGATAGATTTTAAAAGTTCTTCGTACAAAAATAAGTATGTGAGAAGATGGATATATTAATTAGCTTGATAAAATCATTTCATAGCATATATATATATATCAAAACATCATATTGTACACCATAGATATATACAATTATTATTTGTCAATTAAAAATAAAAATTCATATTAAAAATGATAAATATTTTTTATTTAAAATGTTCCAGGAACTCTTCTAAATTTTCCATGTATAAATTTATTTGTTTATTTTTTAATTTTTTTTATTGGCTATGAATATTCATTGTGTACAAAGCTGATTGTCACCTCTCATGTCCAAGATGTGATGGCCCAATACATACTGGCAGCATGCCCATTACCACAAATTGTGATTATACCCCATGTCACCCATCAAATTATCCCCGACCTCCTTCCCCATCCCCGTTACCCCCACTCCACTTTGTATCTCTAGGTATGCTCTCTCCCCCTGGAAGTGCAACACACCACTGTGGTCTTTCTTTCCTTCCTTCTTTCTCGCTTAGCTCCCACATATGAGTGAGCACATGCAATACTTATCCCTCTGTGCTTTACTTATTTCACTCAACATAGTTTCTCTAAGCTCATCCATGTTGTTGCAAATGGGAGTATTTCACTCTTTTTTATGGCAGAGTAGTATTCCTTGATATATATATATACCACAGTTCCTTATGCAGTCATCCATCAATGGACACTTATGTTGGTTCCATGTCTTGGCTATTGTAAGTAGAGCTGCAATGAAAACGGGAGTGCAGGTATCCCTTTGACATGGTGATTTCCATTCCTCTGGGTATATACCCAGCAGTGGGATTGCTGGATCATATGGAAGATCTATCTGTAGTTGTTTGAGAAACCTCCACACTGTTTTCCATAGTGGTTGTACTAATTTACAGTGCCACTAACAGTGCAGGAGTGTTCCCTTCTCTCCACACCCTCGCCAGCATTTGTCATTCACTATCTTTTTGATTATAGCCAGTCTAACTAGGGTGAAGTGGTATCTCAATGTGGTTTTAATTTGACAAATTTGTTTAAATCATCTAGGCATGTAACAATCAACATGAAGTAGATACCATTAACATCCCCGTTTTTACAATTTTTATGAACTGTGACAAGGAAATGTTAAAAAAAGACTTACTCAAGGTTACATAGTGTGTGGCTGGAATTATAAGTCAGGCAACTTAACTTACTATAACACCAAACTGCCTCATGCTACCCCTTCTCTAAAAGATCATTTTTTGTGTCTAAAACAGAGGGTTTGGAGAGTGAGTCTGTTCTCGCAAATTTATATTTTGCATCACCAAAGACTGCACTAAGACACCAGAAGGAGCAGCTGCCAACGGTTTGCTGTGAATCCTCTGCATTTTGACAACATCATCCATGTAAAACAAACAGACGACTTGACGATCTTCCTGAAGGGGGACCCCCAGATACTGGGGGTGAGTGAATTTGACCTACAAGTATATTATTTTGGGAGATGACCATTTCCAGAGAGAAGAACAGATGTCTTTTGCGGCTACTGAGTTGTGGTTAACTGTGTCCTAAACTGACCTCTATAAACCTCACAGTGCCAGAAAATTATTTTTTTAAAAAGTTGGAAGTGCCACAATCTGAAACATAAGTGCATTTGCCTAGAGAAAGGTGAAGAACAGAATTGTCCTAAAACCTTTATAAACAGGTCAGACTAGAGAAAAGGGGACGGATTTCCAGGGGCTTTATCACGGGGGCCCTTTCTAAGCCAGATGAGAAACAGCGACGCATAAAGACCACAGATTCATCTTCTTAGTAACTTACATGCTTCGTACTCAGAGCATCTTCTTTTTCACTCCTCAGGTGGCTCAGATCTTGACTGGTCGGATGAAAGTGAGCCTATGGGTTATAGCCTTGTGTTCTTTTTCTAATGAACCTAATTATTGGTGTTTTCGCATAACCTTTTTCATTGGATATCTTATGGGGATCTTTATTTGTGAGTATTTTGGAATATTTAAGCTTTCTCACTGGTAGAATTCTGCAAATATTCCTTTCAGCCTTCGCTTTCAAAAACCAGTACTTCACCTGGGATTTTATTGCATAAAGCAAAATATTTGGTCTAATAACTCTGGGGCTCCAATGTATTTGGTATGGGCAGAATTACAGGTGCAGACTCCCAAGGCTGAGTGGATTCTTCCATTTTCAGTTCTTTTTATCAGGAGCTGTGTTGACTGCTGTTGGAAGAAAAATGACATTAAGTCTGGTAAGTATTCCCTGAGCCTAGAGCATTCAACAAAACCAGAAGTGCTCTGTCTCAATGCAAAAGATGTGAAATAACCTCTGGTTCTCTGAATCATCTGCACCCTAATGGGGTCACTGCAAATTATTTCATCAGGAAACTGAATATGTACCTACTTTTCCTACGTCTATTGTCTGGCACATCACCCCTGATTTTAGTTTGTAAATACAGAAGTCAATGTCTCAACTTTTCCCTTTTTCTTAGAATTGGGAGAGTTATTTAGGAATGTGTCTTCAATCTCTTCATAATAAGTAAGCGTTTTTGTATTCTCCAAAGGGAAGGACAGGAGACAAGGAATTTACATTTTCTTTGCATTTACAATGAACACTTACCATTCTCTTCCAGATCAAAGGCAGCTTGGGAATGAATGTGGTCAGTGCCATTATAGCAGGAGCAGGGACAATTATATTAACTATTTAAGTGAGGATCCAACCTGCAAATGAAACAATCTGATTTATGTAAGTGTCTCAGAACTGTATTTTCTGAATTCCTTTTTTCTCAATTTATATGAAAGGGCTGAGATGACAGTCCTTTGACTGTTACTGGCCAAACACCACAAACAGTAAGATCTGAGACTTTGATCTCATGGGGAGAAGTTTCATCTCTTTTCCAACATAATCTACCAGAGTGGCTACCTTTTTTCTAATGTTCTTCCCTGAACATTGTTATGTTAGAAAATTAGTAATGAGGATATTTCTCCTTCAAAGTCTTGAGTTTTAAGTTAAGGTGGAAAGGATATATTATGGTGGTTCATTGAGTTCCGTGTTGTTTGTGGGCAGAGGTGAGGTGGGAGAAGTTGGAGCACCAAGTTGAGACAGTCAGAACCTCTTGGAATATGTATACAAGGAAAGACAATGACAGAACTTGCATAGATCTGGAGGTTCTTTGCTATTTAGATGAAGGCAAAGTATAAATCCATACAGGGAAGTTATAAGACAACAGAAAAAATTTCTAAGCCAAGAGAACTGTGAGTAGATACCTGGTTTAATATGGATATCCCTGAGGATATGAAGCTCCAGACTAGAATTTCTCTGAGACATTTTAGAATTTTCTTTTTGATGTTTGGTTTGGGATGAGGGAGTATTTAACTATTTTTGTAATGAAGAAGGAGCCAGATTGGAATCAGAGTATCCAGGGCCAATGAAGTCATCCATCCATTAATAATATTTGTCTCTGCCTCATTTTCTTCTTTTTTCTTCATGGAATGTGTTTTTGTAGAGGGTATTTTCAGTTGTGTTGCTAGTCCCCTCCCTGCTGGAAGCCAGTGTCGCTATCTCTCTGTATGTATTTGGGTGCAAGGTGACCTGCTTTGTCACCCAGGTAAGTGTTCAAGACCTAATGAAGGTTCAAATTTGTCGTGTGATGGTGTGTCTTTGTTTTTGTTTCTCTCGGTGTCTTTCCTTTCCTTTAGACTAATGAGCAGGATAAAAAAGTAAATGGGGGAAAGACTGTTAGGTACAGGAGTCCTTCCTAAAATTGGAGATGGCAGAACGCAGAGTTAGAACAATGCCAGATGTTCCCAGGAGCCTTATAGTTCTGGTTGTATGTTGTCTTTTTTTCATCAAGGAGTATATGACCTTAAAGAAAAGGATACAGGATATTAAAAATGGTAGGGGTTCCCAGGATAAATGTGAATTCCTCTGGCTGAGGTAGTATGTGGCTAACGGTATACAATATTCTCAATTTCCACAGGTGGTGGTTATCCAGTCAACAAATGACAACATGCCCTCAGTAGTAGCCCCTTATGAACATGTTTATGAGTAGTTGGAGTTTCAATAAAACAGTTTCTGCTTTTTATACCCTTAACTATTCATTGTGCATCACCTTGTCAATAATAACCTGCCTGCCTGTGAGTGTTCATTCAGACTGGTGTATGGGAACATAGTTATTACAAAACTAAATAAAATACATTTTTCCCGCTATTGATGCTGATTGTGATTTTGAATTCCATCTTCCCATGTTCTCCAGCTGATCACATGACAGGGATGCAGTATCACTTCTGGTTAATTTTAATGTAATTGTAACAGAGATACAGAAAAGTGAACAGACCATGGGTGTAACAGCTGACCAATTTTTAGATGTCTAGAAAGTGAACATTCTCACACAACTAGCACTAGTATCAAGGAATTGTATCAAGTACATTATCAAGATTCCAGAAGACAATGCGTGCCCCTTACATGGGTGCCCCTTACCATTCACTAGGATCCCCAGGGATTCACTGCAATCTTGACTTCTAATACCAAGATTAGCTTTGTCTGTTTGTGAATTTTATAAAATGAAATTTTCAGGTCTGGATCCTTTCTTTTAACACGTTTGTGAACTTCATTCATGCTGTCACCAGTGGTGGTACTTGTTTATTCCTAGTGCTACAAACTATTCTAAGAATTATACAGCAATCTGTTTATCTATTTAAGTGTTGATTTTGGGACGCTTCTAGTTTGGGCTATTATAAATAATGCTGCCATGAAAATTGTGCATATATACTTCTGTACACATGTGTGTAAAATTTACACATAGTAATGGAATTGTTAGGTCATTTCCTAAATGCATATCACATTCATGTGCCTTCCAGTACACACGAGAGTTCCAGTTATTGTGCATTTTCACCTACATTTCATATTGTATGATTTTCATTTTAGCCATTCTAGTGTAGTTGTATCACATTTTGCTATTTTAATAGTATTTATTTTTACAACAATTGTAGATTTATACAAAAATTGAGAAGACAGCAGAGTTCCCATCCATCTCAAATTCAGTTAACATTTTAGATTATGAAATTAACCAATATTGATACACTATTAACTAAAACCCATGCGGTATTTAGATTTCTTTAGTTTTTACCTCATGTCATTTATCTGTTCCAGAATCCCCTGCGGGATACCACATTACATCGACTTGTCATGTCTCTTTAGGTTCCTCTTAGCTGTGACCATTTCCAAGACTTTTCTTTTTACAATGACCTTGACAGTTCTGAGGAACACTGGTCAGGTATTTTGCAGAGTGTACTTCAGTTGGAGTTTGTCTAATATTTATCTTGTGATTAGACTGGGATTTGGGGTTTGGGGAAGGAAGATCACAGAGGTAAAGTGTCATTCTCATCACATCAAATCAAGGGGACATACAGTCAGTATGATTCACACTGTTGTTAACTTTAACCACCTGACTGGATGCTGTTTTCAAGTTTCTCCAAGTCACTCTTTCCCTGAGTTTTATACTGTACTCTTTAGAAAGAGGGCACGATGGAGTCATTATGTATAGCCCAAACACATGTATTTTTACTAATTATTAATTCAATTTCTTTAAAAGCCTATTCAAGTTGGCTATTTCTTCTTGTGTGTGTTTTGGTAGATTGTTTTTTTCAAGGAATTGGTCCATTTTATCTAAGTTATCAAATTTGTGGGCATAGAGTTGTGCATAGTATTTCTTGATTATTCTTTTAATATCCATGGAATCTGTAGTGCTGTCCCCTTTCTCATTTCTGATTTTAGTAATTTGTGTCATCTCTCTTTTTCTCTTAGCTTGGCTAGAAGCTTATGAATTTTATTAGTATTTTTAAAGAACCAGTTCTGGTTTCATTAATTTTCTATGTTGATTTCCTGTTTTCAATGTTACTAATCTCTGCTCTAATTTCAATTATTTCTTTTCTTCTGCTTATTTTGGATTTAATTTGCTCTTCTTTTTCTAGTTTCCTAAGGAAACTTAGATTATTGGTTTAGATCTTTCTTCTTTCCTGATACATTCATATGATTCCAATGCTAAGCATTGAATACTTTCTTCTGGCATTTTTCACTGTATTCCACACATTTTGATAAGTTCTGTTTTCATTTTTGTTTAATTAAAATATTTTTAAGTTTCTTTTGAGATTTTTTCTTTGACTCATGTGCGACTTAGAAGTGTGCTATTTAATCTCCATGTGTTTTGGGATTTTCTTTCTGTTACTGATTTCTAGTTTAATTCCATTGTGGTCTGAGAGCAAATATTGTGTGATTTCTATTCTTTTAAATTTGTTAAGGTATCTTTTATGGACCAGACTGTGTTTTAGCTTAACGAGTGTTCCATGTGAGCTTGAGAAGAATGTGTATTCTGCAATTGTTGGATGAAGTGGTCTACAGACATTCATCATATCCAGTTTATCGATGGTGTTGTTGACTTCAACTATGTCCTTACTGATTTTCTGCCTACTAGGTCTGTCCATTTCAGACAGAGGAGTATTGAAGTCTCCAACTACAATACTGGATGCAGCTGTCTCCTATCAGTTCTATCAATTATTCCCTCATGTAGTTTGATACTCTTTCATTAGATGCATACATATCGGGATTTTAATGATATAAGAGGTGCTTAGTTTCCCTGGGCTCGGGTTTCAGGACATGCCTTTGGGTTTCCAGCTACTTCCTGAGGTCTCAGACCCCCTCCTCTGGAGTCTCCCCTGGAGGAAAGTTACTGTTTCCAGTTAGACCTATTTTCAGCACCAACACAGGGAAAATGAGACCACGAGGGGCTGGCTTATGCAAATCCAGTGGCTAGGCATGTTCAATAGAGAGAGTATTCTTGAATATGCCTGGTGCATGTGATAGGGCCTGAC
This sequence comes from Cynocephalus volans, assembly GCF_027409185.1. Taxonomy (NCBI): domain Eukaryota; kingdom Metazoa; phylum Chordata; class Mammalia; order Dermoptera; family Cynocephalidae; genus Cynocephalus; species Cynocephalus volans. The sequence continues at coordinate 155,603,047 of NC_084463.1, forward strand.
CAATGAACATGCTCCAGGAAGAGACTGACTGAGCATGTGCAAGACTAAATGTCATATAATTGGGAGCCACCTCCTTAACTGAATATTGGTTAGACAGAGAATAAAAAGCTGAATCCCAGCAGAAGACAGGGTTGTTGCTCACTTTCCTGGAGGCAACCTGCACTTCCCTGGCTGAGGTGTGTATGCTTTACTTTGCATCAAACTTATTTTGAGCAAGCAGCTCCTCATTCTCTTGAGCTAGCAGCATTCTGTACTGAACTTTAAGTATGTATTTCTTGCTTTTGTGTTAAACTTGGTGTGGGCCCTGCTCAGTGTCTGGAGCTATGCCGCACTCTCTGTGTGGGAACTGTATTTCTTATCTGTTATATCAAACTTGTTTTCACTTTCTACTGTGACTCTGCCCTTGAATTCTTTCCTGTGGCAGAGTCAAGAACCTGGTAAGAGGACTGGATGGGTTGAGGCCATCAGGCCTCCTCGACCCAACCTTTGACATCGTTATGTCTTCTTGGAGAATTGAACCCTTTATTAATATGTAATGTCCTTCTTTATCTCTAACAGTTTTCCCTACTTTGAAGTCTGCCCTGTCTAAAATTAATATAACTACTCCTGATTTTTTTTTTTTAAATTAGCATGGTATATTTTTCTTTATCCATTTACTTTTAATCTACATGGTTTTATACTTAAAGTGAATTTCTTTTAGGCAATTTCTTTTGAGTCTTGTTTCTTGATCCACTCTGACACTCTGTCTTCTAATGATTGCATTTAGACCATTCATGCTCAATGTGATTACTGATATAGTTTGATTAATATCTACCATATTTGTTACAGCTTTCTATCTGTTGCCCTTGTTCTTTCTTTCTATTTTCATCCTCCATTCTTTTTCTGCCTTTTGTCATTTTAACTGAATGTTTTATGAGCACATTTCCATTTTCTCTCCTTTCTTAGCACATCAGTTATACTTTAAACAAACAAACAAAAAGCAACTTTCCTTAGTGGTTGCCCATGAGTTTTCAATATACATTTGCAACTAATCCAAGTCTACTTTCAAATTGCATTATATCACTTCATGGGTACTGTGAGTACCTTATAATAACAAAGTAATTCTAATTTCTCCCTCCCATTCCTGAATCATTGCTGTTATTCATTTCACTTACATATAAGCACACATAAGTATTCATAAGTGTGTGTATATATATACATACACACATAAGTTATACATAAGCTCACATAATTAAATTCGTCGTTGCTATTATTTCAAACAAACTGTTACCTGTTAAATTAATTAAGAATAAGAAAAATAAATGTTTTTATTTTACTTTCACTTATTCCCTCTTAAATGGTCTTTCTTCTTTTAGGTAGATACAGTTTTCTGACCTGACGTATCAATTTCCCTTTCTAAAGAACTGCTTTTAACATTTTTTGCAAGGCAGTCTACTGGCAATAAATTCCTTCAATTTCTTTTTATCTAAGAAAATCTTTATTTCTCTCCCTCACTTTTGAAGGATAATTTCACAGGTTACAGAATTCTAGGTTGGTCTGTTTTTCTCACAATACTTTACATATTTCACTGTACTATCTTGTTGATTTCATGGTTTCTGAGGGGATGTTGGATTTCTTATCTTTGCTCCTCTATAGCTAAAGCATTTTTTATCTCTAGCTTCTTTCAGGATATTTTCTTTATCTCTGATTTTCTACAGTCTCAAAATAATATGCCTCGGTGCAGTCTTTTAACATTTACCCTGTCGGGTGTTCTCTGAGCTTCATGAACCTCTGTTTTAATGTCTGACATTTATTTTCAGAAATTTTACTTTCTCTTTTTCTTATCCTTCTGGTATTACCAATACACTTCTGTTATACCTTTTCTAGTTGTCCCACAGTCCTTGGGTATTCTGTTGTTTCTTTTCAGTTCTTGTTCTCTTTGCTTTTTAGCATTTGAAGTTTCTATTAATACATTCCCAAGCTCAGAGATTCTATCTTCAGCTGTGTCCAGTCTGCCAGTAAGTTCATTAAACCCATTCTTCAGTTCTGTTATATTGTTTTTAATCTCTTGCATTTCATTTTGGTTCTTTCTTATGATTTCCATCTCTCTGTTTACATTGCTCATCCGTTCTTGCATGCTGTCTGCTTTATCCATTTGAGCCTTTAGTGTATTAATCATAGTTGTTTTAAATTCCTGGTATGATAATTCCAACATCCCTGCCATATTTGGTTCTGGTGTTGGCTCTGTCTCTTCAGATTGTATTTTGGCCTTTCGTAGGCTTTGTAATTTTTTCTCGATGGTCTGACATAGTGTACCAGATTAAAAAAAACTGTTATAAATAGGACTTTAGTAAGGTGAAGAGGGAGAGGAAGTGTTCTATAGTCCTAAGATTAAGTCTCAGTCTTTTAGTAAGCCTATGCCTCTGGACTGTGAACTTTACGATTGTTTCTCAGCTTTTTTTCTCCCCTCTTAGGTGGAACAGGATGACTACAGTGGGCTGTAGTTGGGGATTTCCCTTCCGCCAGGTTGTTTAGGCTCTGATAATACTGCAGCAGATTAGGCTGTGGTTAACTGTAGTTTCTTTTGAGAGAAGGCCTTGTTAAGAACAGAATGCTCTAAGATATTTAAAAATGGTTTCTTTTCCCCTCCTCTTGCTGCAAGCACAGGGAGATTTTTCTCTGATAATTACTGTGGGAACCTGGTTAAGATTCTGAAGGTAAATCTGACAGTATTGTTGGGTCCCCTCTATGACTGATACCCGCTGGAGTTTTAACCTTCAAATTGTACACACAATTACTGTTAGGTTTTCCTGCTCTGGTGCTGGTTCCCATGGTGTTTTCTGCTTGTGAGTCTCTGCTCTAGTATACTGTGACCCCCGTATTCACCTGTCTGTCTCTCCAATCTTGGGGACAGTGGTTTGCCCTGTGTCCTCCCTTTCTCCTTCAGATTCCAGAATGTTTGTTGACTTTTCAGTCTGTCCAGTGTTTTACTTGTTAGGATCAAGTGGTGACTTCCAAGCTTCTTATATGTGGAACTGGAATCCTAAAGTCCTCTAGTAGTTTTTTTGTCATTGTTTTTTTAATTCATTGATATTTGTTTTTGATTATTTCTTTCCTTAAGTTGTCTCTGGTTTGATTTCCACTTTCTCTATAGATTCTCAGATTATACTAGCTTCCAAGATTATTAATAGTTTTTGTTCTTTTCCAATAATTTCACTTAAGGCTGTGTATTTTTCTCTGAGGACTGTTTAGTTGCACTTCATTAATTTATATGTGCACCACCTTTGTTACTGTTCAGTTCAGAATATTTTCAAATTTATGCTGTTGAAGTCAGAGGAGAGGGTCTGGGGAGGTCTGATAGCTGGCCTCAACCTACCCCATCCTCTCACCAGGTTCTTGACTCCACCACAGAAAAGAGTTCAGGAGCAGAGTCACAGTAGAAAGTGAGAACAGGTCTAATATAATGAATAAGAGATACAGATTTCACAGATGAGTGTGGCCTACCTCCAGAGACTGAGAAGGGCCCACACCAAGTTTAACACAAAAGTAATAAATATACACGTCACAGTTAGTACAGAATGCAGGCTGGCTCAAGAGAGTGAGCCAGCTAAAAGGAAACCTGCTAAAAGGAAACTTAACACAAAAGTAAAGCAGGTTGGCTGCAGGAAAGAGAACAACAATCCTGCCTTCTGTTGGGATTCAGCTTTTATAGTTTCACTATCGCATACATATCCATGCTATCTAGTGAATATTCAGCTAAGGAGGTGGTTCCCTGTTATGAAACATAGTCTTGCACATGCTCTATTGGTCTCCTTTTAGGGCATGTTCATTGGTCAAATTCTATCACATGCAGTGAACACATCCAAGAATATTTTGTGCTCTTTAGCACCCCTAGTGGAGGGTCATTCAAAGGATCAACTCCCTTCCACTGCGCATGCTTGGTCACTGGGGTCGTATAGGCTTCTATAAATTCCTTTTACTGAGCAATGTTCAGCTACTGGATCTGCATAAGTCTGCCCCTTGTGGTCTCAATCTCTCTGTGTTCCTGCCAAAAATAAGTCTTCCAAGCCACAGTGACTTTTCTCTAGGGGAGGTCCTACAGAGGGACCAGAGACTTTAGGGAGTAGATTAAAACCCATCAGTGTGTCTTGAAATTGGAAACCAGGGAAATTGAGCATCTTCTATCTCACTGTGATTTCTTAATTTACCCCCATTGTGTGCAAAAATGAAATGTTTATTTTCCAGAAAGTTGGTTTCTCTATTTAATGTACACCAAATTTTGGACTCATTTTTGTTCAATATATTGCTGTCTAACATATTTAAAAACCATGAATTTATACTCAGATTTCAATTCAAAACCAAGAACTTATTTTCTAGCCTTCCTCCTTTCTTTAATACTAAATTTGTTCTGCAATATAAGAAACTTGGTTTTGATTATCTAAATTATATTTATTTACTAAAACATAGTATACACATAAAACCATTTCAGAATTGGCAATCCATACTGCTATGAGAAACAAATTACCAACTACAGTATGATGTACTGAATTTTATCTCTAACTTTACAATATTCAAAAAAAAATTTTTTTCCCAAGGTAATTTAGGTAAGTTATTTTCCCCCACTCCCTTCTGTGTAGTTATGCTGCTCAGTTATGTAGAATTAGGTTCATTTGTTAGAACTATATTTAATTTTTGATACCCCCTCCATTCTGGTTGATTTTTAAAACATTGTACACATGGACAAAATTCATTCTTTTTTCAGTGAGCTTTAAGAATGTGTAGAATTATGTATTCATCAGCACAGTCAAGATACAGAACAATTCTGTTTCTCCAAAATATCCCCTCTTGCTGTCCCTTTGCAGTCATCAACTTCCCTCACACCCCATCACTGACTACCACTAATTTATTCTCTACCTCAATAGTGTTGCCTTTTCTACAGTGTCAAATAAATGGGATCATATATTCTGTGTAGCTTTCTTTGTCTGGCTTCTTTCGTTTAGACATATAAATGTAAGATTCATCCATGTTATTGCCTAAATCAGTAGTTAATTCTGATTTAATGCTATGAATGTGCCATTTTGGAAGCAAGGAAATTGTTTTTTAGCGAGGAAAGATACATATCCAGAGTGACAGTGTGTCAAAGTGATAGAGTGAAGACTTCACACAAACTATTTTCACAATTAAATCACGGAGCTTTGCTTTAGGTACCATTTATCATCAAAGACTAAATTTCAGAGCTTTAAGGAAAAAATGTATGTCTATGAATTTGAGAACTGTAGGAATTATTTTTTCTAATGTTTAGTCATGAATGAATGAGATAAAGTGATTTCCATGGATCTGTGATCTCAGAAAATAAGTCATGACTTGTTAAGAACACTATGGCAGAAATAATATTATTCACCAATATTTTATATTTCTTCTGCAGTTCCCATTTCTTATGTAGTTAGTGTTGCAAATGTAACCATTTAATAGGCTGTGCCTAAAAATGACACTTGCTTCTTCCAGGCCAAAGTATTTAATTGTCTAAGGTCAGACTTCAAACTTTTTATTTCTCTACCCTGGAAAACACTGGAGAATTATTTTTTAATTTAAACTACGGCATTTCAATGGTAGAACCCATATCATTGTGGGCCTGAAGTGACCTTCCAACTTTAGGCAGGTCATAGGCGATGAACACAAAAGCATGCAATAACTGAGCTTCTGATGTTTTAGCCAGTGATATTTCAAGGTGGGTTTTTTTTGTTGTTGTTGTTTTTTAGCAGATCATAACCTGGCTTGTGGTGACATCCAACCACAACACATAAAAGAATGGGTCAACCAAACTCTACGTTATAGATGCTAGTGCTATCTCTATGACTTTGAACTATGCAGTTGAAACCTTACACGTACACATTTTTGTCTCAGTGGTTGCAGTATGAGCTTCTTGCTGTCACTGTGACTCCATAATATAGAGTTATAGCTTCACACTTGTTTACTGGTGTCTGTGGGATAACGTGATAGTGTTGATTCCTTATGCTCTAGTTCCTGATAGATTGATGTTTGAGGCAACAAGTCTTGATAAAGACCTTCCGAAGCTGATTTCCAGAAAAACAATACAGAAATCTGTAAATAAGCCAAAATAGCATTAGGAATAATGCTACCTAAGTCCTTAGTAATTTGTTTTGAAATACTGTATATGCTCCCTTACTCAATGGGTAGGCTGAGTGGACTTTGGTCCAAAGGAGCCTAATGGACACACTCCAGACAGGGTAAAAGTTGAGCACAGTTTCAATCATGATTAAAACTACTCAATGACCTATTTTTTTCTCCAGATATTTAGTCAATTATATATCAGTCTATCTGCCATACTTGCTTGTAGAATTTGAGGAAGATAAAAAAAAAAAATGACACATCTCTATTAAAATAATTCTTGGACAACGAAAAATAGGGAAAGGTAATGGGACTTAGTGCTTTCCTTTATGATTTTGGTGTAAGGGGTATCAGCCCAGCTAGTACTGGGACATTTCTATATGTGGCACAACTCTGATAAGCTAGAAAATAATGAATTACTGACAGAAGATAAATAAGCTTTGAGGGAAACATGTTATGTGTATTTTTGTGCATAAAATCTTAAGTGTTTCTGCAGGTGGTATTACATTTGTCTCTTACAATTAATCATTACTTGATGAGAGAAAATATGAGTTTTTTAAATAAGGGATGATTATTGTTTTTTCATAACTTTCTTATATTACTTAACTTATAGGGCTGTTACTGATGTTTCCCTTCTAGTTCTGTTAATAATATAACTTGTTTTTAAACTGGAAAATGAAAACTCAATCATGACTATATTTCCTTGGTTCCCTTGCAGCTAAGTATGGGAAGATGATTAAGGACTGGCTAGTAAAATGTGAAAATAAATAGTGTGCCTTACTTTAGGGTTACACATTTAAAAAATAAGGGAATAAGAGCCTCATTTGCCTCTTCGTTTAGGCTGACTGAAATGTGGTTCTAATAGTGAAAGACGAAACCATTTTCACAGACCTAGAGGTAAAAACCACATGTTCAGAATAAAAGATTTACCCTTACATTTATGTTTTTGGTGAAAGAATATTGCTATAGAGGTCAAAGACCTTACAATAGCTAGGGGATACTTAAAATATAAAGCAATTGCCACACAACCTGTACCATCAAGAAGTGGGATACAAATATTGAGAAACAACTAATAAGGACATACTCTCCAATATCTACTTTAGTAGACAGGGACATGAAAACCAGTGTACCAATGGCCAGACAGCAGAATGGGTAAGTTAATTCCCCTCAGAGAAGTAAACTATGATATAATGTAAGTAATTCACACCACTTTTGGAAGATAAGGGATCTCCATAATTCCCACCTTAGAGACTTTTGTAATTACGATGGATAAGTGATTTCATGTTTCTCTTTTTTTCCCTAGTTGTAGTTTTATCATCAGTATCTTTTTTTCTATTCCATATTCATGTAATGGATGTGAACATGGACAGGGCAAATAATTTGCCCTTTAGACCTCGTTACAAGAAGCCACTCTGGATTTGTTGAAGAGAATTGCAAGTACACAAAGATTTTGGCATTTGAGTCCAGGGCAATAAATTCACAGAACTTTGGGTTATAGTTCTTTGTGAGTTAGTGAGTGTGTTTTATGTGTGAGGAGAAAGGCACATGTATATATTTGGTGTCCATAGAGAAGATTGAAGCTGAGAATGTTCCTCATCTTCCTTTAATGATAGAAATTCTATATATTTTATCTAAATTATGAGCCTAGTAGAACTCTGCAGCTTCCATTGCAGTTTAGTGTGATCATATGACAAATGTTAGGCCAGTGTAGTGTTAGAGAAGAATAATGTTTACTTAAATGTATTGTTTTCCTCTGTATCTTTTCTCCTTTGGTATTGTACAGATATAAAGAAAGGGGCTGTGTTGGGCAACGTGGTGTTATTTCTGTGATTATGTAATATCCTATGACAAAAAACACATTATCTTCACGGGCCTGATTTAATCACAGGAGTTGTTTAAAATCCAATAGTCTTCTTTGGCTGGTAGAAGAGGAAGTCAGTATGATAGGTGTTCAACAAAGAAAAAGTTCCATGTTGCTGAAATGGAGGGAGACTCATGACAGAAGTCTGAAAGTGGTCTCTAGGACTGAGAATTAATGACCCCTGGCCAACAACCAGCAAGCAAACTCAGACCTCTGTCCCATAATCATGAGCAACTGAATTTTGCCAACAGCAAGAATGAACCTGGAAGCAGTTTCCACTCCGGAGCTTCCAGATAAGAGTGCAGTCCAGCAAATACATTATGTGCAACTTTATGAGATTCTGAGAAGAAAATCCAGCCAAGTCCACCTGGACTAATGATCTGCAGAACTTTGAGATAATGAGTAGATAGTAGGTATAATTTTAAATTAATTAGTTTACAATAGTTTGTTACACAATAGAAAACTATTATATATTTTTGTCACTGGATGTGGGATGATACAATAATGAGTGTCTAAAATATGGGAGTAGCTTTGGAACTGAGCAATAAAGTGAATTAAATTTGAGGAGAATTTTAAGGAGCGGGATAGAAAAAACCAAAGTTGCCTCAAACAGTCTGTTTGTAGAAATAAGGACATTGAGAATACTATCAGTGTAGCCCAGAAGACATGAGGAACACGTTTCTGGAAACTGCAGAGAGGACACTGTTATGCAGTGAAAAAGTTTAATGCAATTTTCTTCTGCAGTTATGTTAAAGGCAGAGATTATAAATGGTGAACTTGTATATTTAGCTGAGGAGACTCCCAAACAAAATGTTGAAAGTGCATCCTGGTTTCTTGCTTCTTATAATAAAACCTTCTTATAATAAAACCTTATAAATTACCTATGGAAAAGTGTTTCCGCCATGCCCATGGGTTTAAGTCAGCCCATGATTTTCCTTTCCTAACTGCTGTCGTAATGAATTGAGTCTTGCATAGCCAGTCCTCATAATCACGCAATACAATTGCTTGTAATAGATTTTATATACTTAAAAGTAGGGGAGTTCTGACTCCATAAACCTGTTCACACTCTGAACTACCCCTAACTGACACTGAGCTGCAGCAATCATTTTAATGTAGAAAAAGACCCATATGATGAAGTTGGAGAAATTATAATACAAGCTCTGTATTACCCAGCTCTGTTGCATGTAATCATAAAACACAAAATTCTAAATATTTTTTGCATTTCTGGTTACTGATTTTCAGTTGTATACATCTGATATAATTTATCTCCTCCAGATTTTTAAATTAATAATATTCTGGTCTTGTTATCGTTGGAACATATATACTTTGTATATTCATCACATATGATAAATTAATAGATAAATGAAGAGATGGGTGAATGAACACATGTTTGATTTCATGGGTATACCCATGGGTGAGAGTTTCTAAATGAACTTGAGAATAATGTACTGGGTATGCCAAGTGTCTCAGCGCATAACCAGCAGCCTCCAAATTCTTTGCAGAATGACTTACAGTTTTTGTCATTGTTTATTTTGCCAAACGTGGAATAGAGTTACTGACCACGTCACTTAATGATAGAGCTGAATTTGTCCTCATGCTCTCAAGAATGATACTCACCCAGCTAACATTCTTGTCATACACCTTATAGGTGAGCACGGAGAGAGGAAGAGAATTAAGATTTGGTGACAGGTCAGCATCACTAGGATAGTCACAAGTGCCTATTAAGGAAAGTAGAATGGCATGACATTTTATTCTTCCCCATTGGCAGTTTGGAGAGATATATTCCAGAGCTCCTCATCAGGCTCTCCAAAGAGGACACATTGCATTGTATAAAATGATGGATTTCTGAATCCAGAAATATAGGTATTTCTTTTTTTTAATACATTTATTTTTTTAATTTTTAATTATTTTTTTAATTTTTAATTTTTAATTTAATTTTATTTTGTCAATATACAATGTGGTTGATTATTGTGGCCCATTGCCGAAACTTCCCTCCCTCCTCCGTCTCCCCCCTCCCTCCCAACAATGTCCTTTCTGTTCCCTTCTCGTATCAACTTCAAGGAATTGTAATTGTTGTGTCTTCTTCTCTCCCCCCCACCCACTTTTTTTGGGTATTTATTTTTAGCCCCCACAAATAAGGGAGAACATGTGATATTTCTCTTTCTGTGCCTGATTGTTTCACTTAATATAATTCACTCTAGGTCCATACATGTCATTGCAAATGGCACTATTTCGTTCTTTTTCATAGCAGAATAGTATTCCATTGTGTAGATATACCACAGTTTCCGTATCCACTCATCCAATGATGGACATTTGGGCTGGTTCCAACTCTTGGCTATTGTAAAGAGTGCTGCGATGAACATTGGGGAACAGGTATACCTTCAACTTGATGATTTCCATTCTGGGTATATTCCCAGCAGTGGGATAGCTGGGTCATATGGTAGATCTATCTGCAATTGTTTGAGGAACCTCCATGCCATTTTCCATAGAGGCTGCACGATTTTGCAGTCCCACCAACAATGTATGAGAGTTCCTTTTTCTCTGCAATCTCACCAGCATTTATCATTCACAGTCTTTTAGATATTAGCCATCCTAACTGGGGTGAGCTGGTATCTCAGGGTGGTTTTGATTTGTATTTTTCTGAATGCTGAGTGATGTTGAGCATTTTCTCATGTGTCTGTTGGGCATTCGTATATCTTCCTTTAAGAAATGCCTATTTAGCTCTTTTGCCAATTTTTTAATTGGGTTACTTGTTTTCTGTTGTAAAGTTGCTTCAGTTCCTTATATATTCTGGACATTAATCCTTTGTCAGATGTATATTTTGCAAATGTTTTCACCCACTCTGTTGGTTGTCTTTTAACTCTGTCAATTGTTTCTTTTGCTGTGCAGAAGCTTTTTAGTTTGATATAATCTCATTTGTTTATTTTTCCTTTGGTTGCCCATGCTTTTGGGGTCGTATTCATGAAGTCTGTGTCCAGTCTTACTTCCTGAAGTGTATCTCCTATGTTTTCTTTAAGAAGTGTTGTTGTTTCAGGGATTATATTTAATTCTTTAACCCATTTTGAGTTGATTTTAGCATATGGTGACAGGTATGGGTCTAGATTCATTCTTCTACATATGGATATCCAGTTATCCCAGCACCATTTGCTGAAGAGGCAGTCTCTTCCCCAGTGCAAAGGCTTGGTGCCTTTGTCAAAGATCAGATGGCTGTAGGTATATGGGTTGATATCTGGATTCTCTATTCTGTTCCACTGATCATCATGTCTATTTTTATGCCAGTACCATGTTGTTTTGGTTATTATTGCTTTTAGTATAGTTTAAAATCAGGGAGTTTTATGCCTCCAGCTTTATTTTTTTGGCTCAGAATTGCTTTGGTTATGCATGGTCTTTTTTTATTCCATATAAATGTCTGGATAGTTCTTTCCATTTCTCAGAAAAATGTCATTGGAATTTTGATGGGGATTGCATTGAATTTGTAGATCACTTTAGGTAGTGTGGACATTTTCACAATGTTGATTCTTCTAATCCAAGAGCATGGGTTATCTTTCCATCTTCTTGTGTCCTCTTTAATCTCTCTCAGCAGTGGTTTGTAGTTCTCATTGCAGACATTTTTCACATCCTTGGTTAACTCTATTCCTAAGAATTTTATTTTTTTAGTGGCTATTGTAAATGGGCAAGCTTTCTTGATTTCTCTTTCTGCATGTTCACTATTGGAAAATAGAAATGCTACTGATTTTTGTGTGTTGATTTTGTATCCTGCTACTTTGCTGAAATCATTTATCAACTCCAAGAGTTTTTTTGTAGAGGCTTTAGGCTGTTCGATATATAGGATCATGTCATCTGCAAACAGGGACAGTTTGACTTCATCTTTTCCAATCTGAATGCCCTTTATTTCCTTCTCTTCTCTGAATGCTCTGGCTAGTACCTCCAACAGTATGTTAAATAGGAGTGGTGAAAGTGGGTATCCTTGTCTGGTTCCTGTTCTTGAAGGAAACGCTTTCAGCTTTTCCTGATTCAAGATGATATTGGTGGTGGGTTTATCATATATGGCTTTAATTATGTTTAGATACTTTCCTTCTATACCTAACTTATAGAGGGTCTTTGTCATGAATGAGTGTTGAATTTTATCAAATGCTTTTTCAGCATCTATAGAGATGACCATATGGTCCTTCTGTTTGATTTTGTTGATATGGTGTATTACATTTATTGATTTGCATATGTTGAAGCAACCTTGCATCCCTGTGATTAATCCCACTTGATCGTGGTGAATAATTTTACGTATGTGTTGCTGTATTCTGTTTGCTAGTATTTTAGTGAGGATTTTTGCGTCTATATTCATCAAGGATATTGGCCTGTAGTTTTCTTTTTTAGTTGTATCTTTACCTGGTTTTGGTATCAGGGTGATGTTTGTTTCATAGAATGAGTTTGGAAGAATTGCCTTTGTTTCAATCTTTTGGAATAGTTTGCAGAGAATTGGTGTCAATTCCTCTTTGAATATTTGGTGGAATTCTGCTGTGAATCCATCTGGTCCTGGGCTTTTCTTTGTTGGGAGCCTTCTGATAAAAGCTTCAATCTCTTTTATTGTTATTGGTCTGTTCAGATTTTCTATATCTACTTGGCTCAGTTTTGGTAGCTCATGTGTGTCCAGAAATTTATCCATTTCCTCCAGATTTTCAAATTTGTTAGCATATAGTTGTTTATAGTAGTCTCTAATGATTCCTTGTATTTCAGATGTATCACTTGTAATATCACCTTTTTCATTTCTAATTTGTGTTATTGGGGTCTTCTCTCTTCTTTTTTTAGTTAACTGTGCTAATGGTTTGTCAATTTTATTTATCTTTTCAAAAAACCAACTTTTTGATTCATTGATCTTTTGTATTGTTTTGGGGGTTTCAATTTCATTAAGTTCTGCTCTGATCTTAACGATTTCTTTCCATCTGCTAACTTTGGGTTTGGATTGTTCTTGTTTTTCTAGTTATTTAAAGTGAAGTGTTAGGTTGTTCACTGGCCATCTTTCCATTCTTCTGAAGTAAGCATTTAATGTAATAAATTTCCCCCTTAGTACTGCTTTTGCAGTATCCCACAGGTTTTGGTATGATGTTTCATTATTTTCATTACTTTCAATAAATTTTTTGATTTCCTGTTTGATTTCTTCTAGGACCCATATGTCATTAAGTAGAATGCTGTTTAATTTCCATGTGTTTGTATAGGTTCCAGAATTTCATTTGTTATTGATTTCTAATTTTAATCCATTGTTGTCTGAAAAAATAAATGGGATAATTCCAATTTTTTTGAATTTGTTGAGACTTGATTTGTCACCTAACATGTGATCTATCCTGGAGAATGATCCATATGCTGATCAGAAGAGTGAATATTCCGAGGTTGTTTGCTGAAATGTTCTGCAGATATCTGCCAAGTCTAATTGGTCTAGATTGTTGTTTAGATCTTGTTTTTCTCTGCTGATTCTTTGCCTAGATGATCTGTCCAATATTGATAGTGGGGTGTTCAGGTCCCCTGCTATTATGGTATTAGTGTCTATTTCCTTCTTTAGGTCTAATAGAGTTTGCTTTATAGATCTGGCTGCTCCGACATTGGGTGTGTATATATTTATGATTGTTATGACTTCTTGATGGATCAATCCTTTTATCATTATGTAGTGGCCCTCATTATCTCTTTTTATGATTTTTAGTTTAAAGTCTAATCCAGTCAAGTAGTCTGTGTATTTTGATTGGGGAATTTAATCCTTTCATTAAGAATTGTTATTGAAAGGTGTTCATTTACTCCTAGCATTTTTTTGATTTTTGTTTGGATGTCTTAAGTATCTTTTGTTCTTTTCTTTCTGATTTACTGTTTGTTTTCTGTATTTGTTGGTTCCTTGGGTTATAGTTAAACTTTTTTTTTTGTTTTCTCTTCATTGCTGCCATTTTTATTTTACTAGTGAATTTTGACTTGTCTTGGGGTTTTATGGCAGTGGTAGTTATTTTTCCGGTACCAAACCGAGTACTCCCTTGAGAATTTCTTTTAAGGATCATCATGTGGTAGTGAACTCCTGCAGTTTTTGTTTGTCTAAGAAATATACTATTTGCCCTTCATTTCAGAAGGATAGCCTTGTGCGGTAGAGTATTCTTGGCTGGCAATCTCTGTCTTTTAGTATTCTGATTATATCATCCCAATCCTTTCTGGCTTTTAGGGTTTATGAAGAAAAGTCTGATGTTAGTCTGATTGGGGCTCCCTTATACGTGATTTGATGCTTCTCTCTTGCAGCTTTTAAGATTCTCTCTTTGTCTTTGAGTTTTGCCAATTTGACTATAACATTTCTTGGAGAACACCTTTTTGGGTTGAATACAGTTGGGGAACTTTGAGCTTCCTGAATCTAAAGATCTGTGTCTTTTCCAATAACTGGGAAGTTTTCTGCCACTATTTTGCTGAATATTCTTTCTTTTTTTTTTTTTTTTTTTTCGTCTGCCTGTGTTATTTCAAACAGCCCATCTCCAAGGTCAGAAGTTATGTCTTCTGCTTCTGAAAGCCTGCTGGTTAAACTCTCTCTTGTGTTTTTTATTTCGTTGAATGAATTCTTCAGCTTGGCAAGCTCTGCTACATTCTTTTTCAGGGCATTGATTTCCTTGTACATTTCTTCTTTCAGGTCCTGTATACTTTTCCTCGTTTCATCATGTTGTCTAGCTGAGTTTTCTTGTATCTCATTTAGTTTCCTTTGAATTATCACTCAAAATTCCTTATCAGACATTTCAAGGGCTTCTTGTTCTATAGGCTCTAGATCTTGAGAGTTATTACCCTTTGGTGGTGTACTCTCTTAATTTTTCATATTTCTGGTGTCTTTCCTTTGATGTTTAGTTATTGTGTCAAGGGATTTCATGGTCCACTGGTTTGACACTATTGTCTGGCTAGGAAGCTGCTGGGACTGCCAGTTTGATATGGCTGCCTCAGTGTCTGCTCAGTTACCCACTAGTGCCTTTGGTGCCTGGTTGCCTCAGGTCTTGGGCCTCTCTGGGGAGGCACCTCTCTGGTCAGCATGCACTCAGCTGGTCTGGGGATGGAGTTAGGCAGTGGCAGTGAAGCCTATCTGCTAGGTCATGCACTGGCACCGCAGGGTGCGTGTTCTCTGCATAAGTTCTGCTTCTCCGGTTTAGTGCCTCTCTGATCCGTGCACACTCAGCCAGACTGGGGATGGAGTTGGGCGGTGGTGGCGAGGCCTGCCTCCTGGGTTGCACACTGACACTGCAGGGTATCCAGAAATGTAGGTACTTCTACAGAAGAACAAGAGTTAGAAAAAAATTCCGATATCCTTGAATGTATCAATACAATATGGGAAGAAAAGCCTTGATGATTTCTTAGAATTCACAATGATTATTCCATCTTTGACTTTCATTAATAGTATTATTATTATTATGGTGGTGGGTATGTTGTTATTGAAGTTATTATTCGTCCATCATACATATCAGACATGCTGCCAATGCTTACAAAGCTGACTCTCCTCAATATACAAGGCAGAAAGAGCAGGGATTGAGATCTCCCCAGTGAAATACCAAAATTAGCCAGTTCTCCATTTGACTTCTAATAAAAACCAGAAAATCTCCTAAATTTTCAATATATTGTAGAGTAAAAATAAAACAACAGTTGCGAAATTTTTTTTTCATTGTCCCCCTAAGTGAACTTTGTCCTCTGACTTCCCAGTGTTCCTGGATTCTTCTACTGGTGAGTCTCATCTTCCTCTGCTCCAGGCCATTACTCCTCACCTCTTTCCCATGCCCTTATTGCAATAAAGGGTCTACTCTCAGATACTGTTAAGTCAGAATAAATATTAATTTTCTAGGTAACTTTGGGTAATACTTAATTTCTAAATCACAACAGTAATAAATATTTATGACATAAAATAATGAAAAAAATTTAAAGGATAAAATAAAAATCACTATGTTCAGTTTATTCTTTTTTTTTTTTTGGATAAACAAAATTTGAGTCATTGGATGTTGGGTTCTTTGCAAAATGAATATTTTTTCTTTTCCTAAAAGTGACACTAATCTGTAGAGAGGCATTTGGAAGGAACCTGGAAGCAGGACTTTTTGTCATGTTCTTCGGATATACCAATGACCATGTCTCATCTTCATCACGCTCTAATAAGCATTAATAGTCCCAGAATTCAGGGAAAATACTTACAGTTGCAATTGACTTCATGCCAAAACATGTGGTTTCTGTCTTGCAATCATAGTGGAAATTTTTAATTAAACTGCATGACAAAATGCAGAGTCCAAAAATCGAGACCAAGGTGCGGAGAATGTTAGTGCCCAGATTCCCTCTAAGCTGAAATATAAAGAAAATAGGTTGCTTAAAAGTTAAGGATCATGGGTTTCTAGACCCTAAGCCAGAATCTTGACTTCATAAACTTATCCATGGGATCTGTTCTGGGCATTCGTCAACCCTATATTGCCAATTCAGTTCAAAGACAAATCATGACTGGATGAAGAAAAGTTGGAGAGAATAGATACTGCATAAACACACCATAGGCAGGATAAAAGCAATTCTGGGGATTTTATTGTCTTTAGCTTTCATCTTTGTATTAGCTCCTCTTTCTTCCCTCCCAGAAAAAAATGTCTGATTTGCTTAGGCTGGAGCTATGCTTCTCCCTCTATTAACATCCTCCTGCCCACTACCAAAGGAACTTTAATAACCACATATGCTTTTACTCATTCTTATGGGGATCAATGTTTCTAAAATCCAGAGGGATGGATCCTGTGTGTAGTCATAGGATGACCACATGATTCACTGGGCCAAAAGTACAGTTATATGATGAAACGTACTAAAAATAATAGATCCCTTAGGTAACAGGGCTTTATGTGGGAAGTCAGAGATAATAAGTTCCTATTTTCTCCCTAAATGATAAATGGGAGCATTGTTAACTTACCAATGGTTTTGTTTGCTTCATGGCAGACATGACAGAGATCCAGAAGAGATGAACTGTTTATAAGATAAAACCATTCCTTCGAAACTTTGAGGAAAGCAGATTAAAGTGTATGTACCACACAATTAATGTACCGCGGTCATACTTTTATTCTTATAAATGGTAACATTTCTTTAGCAGAATGGAGAAAGTAGACAAAAATATCAGTGGAACACTATTTATTCCATGTTGAGAAAATAAAATAAATAGAGTGAGTATAAGTTGAAGACACACTTTAGGTGCAGAGAAGGCAAGATGTGGGCTCAAACTACACAGAGATCCTCTCAATGTATTTGGCCAAGAAAGGTGAGGACACAGGAAGAGTCAGACCACCCTGTGCATGTTATAAAAGGAAAGGCCCAACTCAAGAACCTGTTAAACTAGTACACATTTGGTTGTGCCTTTCTTACAAGGAGCTGAATTTAGATATGAACAAATCATCACAGCATATACCATTCCAGTAAGAAATGTAGGAAGGAAACCCACCCAAAGCTGGGGCATGCAAGTTAAGAAAAACAATGTCTTGAAGGAGTCATGGCAGAAAAATCAGGAACTCATTACGCTCTTGAACTAAATGTTAAACAAGTGTTTAACTTAGTGTTCACTAAGGGTGATTCTCCAGCTCGAACTAATGGTGTAATCAGGAAGATAACATCCAAGTAGGTAGGTTTCATGGGCCTAAGATAGTTCCTACTTAGACAAATGGAAGCATTTGTTGTGGCATCAGTTCAGAAGAGGTAGGGAGGCCCTGTCATGAGATAGAACCCACAGCCATATAGCATGGTAGCAACAGAAGCCAGAGGTTTATATTAATAAACCTTAAAACCCATGTAAAGAAAATTAGAATTTATTGCATTAACCTGCATCTTCTCTAACCCAGGGCTGCTATTTTCATTCAGTCACTCTGCTTAAAAAAAAAAAAAATCTCCATTTCAAGAACTAGAACTAGAGCAAATTTCCTATAGCCTGAGATAACAACTTGGGTCCTAGAATGGCATGAACAGGACCATTTCAGAAATTAAGCCTTGATCAGGGAGAAGGACACTGCTATGGACTGAGATCTAGGGACTAGGCCAAAATCTATATGTTAAAGTCCTAACCCCCAGTGTGACTATTTGGGCCTATAAGGAGATAATGAAGTTTTAAAAAGGTCATCATACTGTTCCCCTGATCTCATGGGATTAGTGCCCTTAGTGTATTTTTTAGAACTACCAGAGAGCTCTCTTCTGCTCTCTGTTGTGTTTATAAGCCACCTACCTTTAGAGGTCTGTTTCAGTCTGCCTCAGCCTCAATCACAACACCCTGTACCTCCTGTGCATATTGGGCAAGGCACTTAACTTCTATGGGTTTCATTACCCTAAATGGTAAAATTATGGTAGTAATAGGACCTAACTCAAATAGAAGTTGTGAGGATTAAATGAGTTAATAAATTTATAGAACTTAGAACAATTCTTGGCACATATTAAGTACTCACTAACATTAGTCATTATTTTTTAAGGAACCCTGTTCACCAGAATGCCAGATCTTCAGAGAGATAGCCCTTCGTTTATTTTTGCTTCTTATCTTGTAATTTTCATATTGAAAATATTTCCTAATTTAGATAGAAAATTAATAAAACAAACTAACTCACTGAAACTTCTGATTAATGTTGTGTTTTTTTATTAAATTGTTACGTACTTGTGGCATACAGAGTGTTGTTTCAATACATGCATATGTTGTACAGTGATTAGAATAGATAGCAAAGTGTTTTACTTTTAATTGAGTTGTTCTATCATTTAAACTCTAAAAAAGATCAGGTTTCTCAATGACCAAGGCTGACAACATTCTCTGTTTTGAGGGATATTCAAAGATAGAAAATATCTAAGAAGATTAGTATGACTTATTTACTTGGTTGAAATAGTCCCCAAAGGGGGAACATCCTGACTTGCTCACAAGTTATAAATAATCATATATTCATCTGGTGTTCACAATCAGATTAAGCACCAAAAGAAGAACCTTCCAGATCACTTCATTTTCACTAAGGATCACAGAAAATATGAAAAATAATGTCTAGCATCTATCCATTGCAGAGCTGGGGAGAGAATCAAGTTAGTGTTCAGTTCTCACTCCCTGAGAGAGTCAATAACGTGCTCAACGAAGACTCACCACACTGTGTGTAAAGTCTTCCACCAGAGATACCTTGTCCAGTTGTTCTTCACTGGCGATAATTTTGCCTCCTCTCCAGGCAACATTTGGCAATGTGTGGAGACATTTTGGTTGTCACAATGGGAGTGGAGAGGAAATACTGGCATCTGATGGACAGAGAGGCCAGGGATGCTGCAAAACTTCCTACAGTACACAGAGCTTCCCCCCACAGCCAAGGATTATTCTTCCCAAAATGTTGATAGCACAAAAGCTGAAACACCCTGACAGTCAATGTTTCCACACAGCCTAGGTGGAAGGATAGGGCAATTTCAGCCATGTCTAGAACCACTGTAAAAGACTCAGTGATCTTGTAAAAATTCTGGGTGATCTTGTCATGTATTTGTGTAGCCAACAATTCGTGCCAGCATTTACAGGATTTTGAAAAGGAGTAGGAGAAAAAGCCATGTCATAAAAGAAATGAAATGCCATACACAAACACAGTGAGATACATTTCTCTCCCTTTTACCCTAGGGACATGAAAACAGAAATATCAGCATGGTAGATTTGAGACTGCATTAAGGCTTCACTTATGGGAAGCTTTGCAGAGTCTATGACTGGTGGAACACACGCGGGTATGTGGGAGACTATATATACACATATAAATATGTATGTGTGCATGAGCATATGAACATGTTGGTGTGTACACGATTAACGGAGATTGCATAAAAAGTGTTATGAGGTACTAAATTAACATCAACATTACACAGGTGAAAAAAAAAAAAAAACATTACACAGGTGTTCCTAGAGCAATTTTATATCCTCCTGACTTTTAACAATTTTTCCTTTAAGTATTTATTTCATTTATTATGACACTTTTTGAGGACATGGGTAATGTCATGTCTCCTTTTCTCATAACAAAGTAAAGATAGTACATGTTCAATATGTTTTAGATTAATGAATAAAAAAAATAAATACATGAGTGAATGAATAATACTGTGTATCCCTCACTATGAATGAAAGTGTATACACAAAAATGAACAGTATTTAGAAAATGAAGCTGCTGGTAACTATAGTATATAATCATTTGTTCTCTCACCCCACCATCTCCCATATTATCACTAAGAAATTGTTCTGGATAATTCTCTATCTAACTAGATATTGAAGTTAGTAATTAGCACATATGATTCTGCGAAATACTTCAAATGCTTCCTCACCTTCCCAGTAAAGAGGCCTACCCACCCAGCTGACTTCATTGCCATTCATGTTATAAGTAAGCCCAGAGAGTGAGAATGAAATGGCAACTTGGGCACAAGTCAGAATCATTTGGAGTATCACAATGATCTATCAAAGAGGAGTCCAGGATTTAGGCTTCCCTGCCCAGTCTTAGCATATGTTATTCTCATCCTGATCCCCAGGGGCAAGGGATAGTAAATATTTTGCAGAACGATGCATTACCTATCCAATATATGCACATTCTATTAAATTGGGGTATTGCTTCTAACACAGACCTTGTTCCAATGAGCATCCATATACACACTCCAGAAACAAATATGGACCTTTGGAATTCTAAATGATGGAGCCCCTTTAAAAGAACTCCCTCGACATTGTAGAATTAGGTATTCCTATTTTAATCATTTATTTACATGTATTGGACAAACGTTGGCTATGAATACACTGGGATTTCACACACATACACACACAAGTGTCATGTGACAAATTTACCCCCAAAAAGGATAGATTTACCAACATTTCATTGGCCTCTTAAATAAACACAAAAAGGACTCAGACCAGCTCCCAAATTTTGTATAACTTTCAATACCAGAAATTCACAGGCCAATTAATTAATGTTTCAGATCAGGTCAGGTCTCTCTTCTGTGGGCAAACTGATCTGTGAACAGCCTTTCAATTATTTTCTGTTTATAACAGTACATGTTTATTAGAGACAATTTGCAAAGATAAGAGTATATAGTTTAAAAACCACACATACAAACATACACAAGCAATTTTGCTATTGTGTGCAAAAAAGCCCTAACACTGAGTATTTTGTTTTGTTTTTTAACAAAACTTGTGATTGCATTTTTCTATTATTTTTTAACCATTAAGGTTTTAGCGATGGAAGACTAAATGTAGCTGAAATTAAACATCACTTGTGAAAACATCATTCAATAGCAAAATACTTAAAGTTGTAAAAGATTTAGCCAATGAACACTCATGAACCTCCAAACATTCAAAAAAGAATATATGCATTAAATTCATTGAGAGCAGAATTATCCCAATGATTGACAGTACTGTGCTGATAATATTAGCTCCAATATTGAGCCCAATCTGAAAAAGAACAGTAGCACACTGATTGAAAATACTCAAGGCCTATTTTATTCCCAAACTCTTTACAAATGCAGCCACATCTCCGACAGCACTCTGGAGGCATACCATGATTTCATTAGTTAGTGTAGGAAAACATTCATAAGCAATACAGTTCCCTTTGTTACTAAAACAGTTTGGTGGCAACGTACCCCAGGTCATTGGAGAGAAAGAAATAGCTGATCCTCTACAAATAAAATACCATGGATAGAGCCAACATATTGCAGGTTCTATTGATGACAGGAATGATCTTTATTAGATTTATTCTGGATTAGAAGCTTCCAGATCTAAACACACACACACACACACACACACACACACACACACACACACACACACACACACACACTCTCTCACTCATACTCTTCAGACTTCTGTAACTCCTTATCCATTATAATTAATATTTATATGTAAAGTCTCCTTTACTATGCTTCTTCCTGAGAGGTTTTTTAATGTTTGCTAATATTCAGAAAGACGGAAACCTTCCCCTCATATAAGAAACCAAGGATATGCATTTTCCACAGGGGAATTATGAGTACATAGATCATTATAGCAAAAGTTGCAAGTTAGTAAATAAAATATATTGGAATGTTGTGTTGGTTTGGCTTTGTGTAGAGAGTCAGAATCAACTGTCATGTACTCATTCATTGAATAAAAGGGGAAATTACTCACCAGAAATTTTGCGTGCTTTTTTGTAGACAAGACAGTCAAAGATCCAGTAAGGACGAACTGGTCACAAGAGAGGAAAGACATCAGTGGGAGGGAGCTTGTTCCCATTTACCTCACCCACCCTCCACCCCAGATGACCTAACCTAAACTCCTATCTCCCCCAGTCGACATGTATCTTCTGACACAATGTTCTTAAAGAACAAATCATTGAGTTGAATGGATGTGAATATCAGTCTATTTTAGCTCTTCTCAGTTTGCTAGAAAGACATGGAAGCATTGTTAGGACGGAGACTATTTTAGGTGAGAGTGAACGTGGAAATATAGGTGGAAAGATCAACTAATAAATACAAAGAAACATCTCTCTTTGCATCTAAAAATCAAAGCAACATGAAAAGGAAAGGTGGGTGTATGGACAGAAATATGTTCACGTGGAGAGAAAGTGAAACAAGAAAAAGCTGAAATGGGAAAAACGAGCCTTCCCTACACTCCTCCATCTTAATCTATACAAATATAGTTCAAGATCGAAGTTCACTTGCTCTCTAAAGTGACTGTCTTTAGATAAAGTACCTGGATCTCAGTTAACAATGATCTCTTCCTCCACAGGACAGAGAACGTGACTCAAGAGCATTTTAATGCCAAACACCTGAAATTGGTTCCGTGGCTCCTTTTGTTTCCTTTCTCCCTTATAAATTCCCTAAGAGTACAGTGCCTATGCTAAAAAGAGCCTCAGCTATTCTCTATAAAAAAGAGCAGATAAACTAATTAAATATTTATCCATTATTTGTAATTTCTATGACCTTTAATCTACAGAATAGTTCGATTATACTCACAGACATTGTAGCCCAGAATGGGTAACCTACATGAAAGCAGAGTAACATACTCCTTCTCACTTTGGAGTGCAAAGTAAAACTACTTTCAATTATCCCAGATAAGAAACATTTCAGACCAATCATTATCTGAGCTACCTGAAGGAAGGAAAATAGAACATAGGTATAAAGTAGAAACTCTCTAATTATAGACTTTTTAAAAAAAGATTTTAGTGTTTTATTAGTTCTAGTTGTTCTTCCCTTTTTTTCTTTACATTGGTAGTGCTTTATTTCTTTTTTCCCCCCTTTTTTTATTTGTGGTAAAATATATATAACATAAGTATTGCTTTTTAAAGCATTTTTAAATGTGCAATTGCATGGAATTACATTCACAAAGCTGTACAGCCACTACCTCTATTTATTTCCAAAACTCTTTTGTTATCCTAAACATAAATTCTGTACCCATTAAATGATAACTTCTCATCAGTCCTCGCACCCCCATTTCTGGTAACCTCTAATCTACTTCTGTTTCTGGAACATTTTTTTTCTTTTTAATTTGTATGTTCTTAATTGACCCATGATAGTTGTACATATTTATGGAGTACAGTGTGACATTTGGGTGCATTTATACAGAGTGCAATGATTATAACAGGGTATTTAGCATATCCATCACCTACATTAGAGACTTTTTAAACTTTATCTCAACATCATGTATGAATCACTTTGTATCTTTTCTACTTTTACTGTCCATGGGAAACAATCTCTAAAAGTGTGAAATCTAAGAAAGATGTGTTAGTTTACTAATCCCTATAAATGGATATTGCCTCAAAGGGATATAATATTTGGGGAAAACCATCTCGTTTGATCTCTGGTGGCCTAGAACACCTTCAATCCAAGACATTTGACCTAGATATATTCCCAAATATGTGAGTATTTTCTTGGCCCACTTTTATCTAATCTCATAAACCGACATAACAGAATAACTCACAAATAAATTTACCCCCAAATATGTAGAGAACTAAAGATCACTTACCCCCAGAAATAATAGATTCTTTTTAAGAAAGTTATGCAGCTTGCTTTGTGGATAGTGAGCAAAATCAGAAGTGTCTCCTTGTCTGACTTGAATGCTTTGAATGTTTCTTGTTGGGATGCCCTCAACAAATTCACCAGTACTGACATTGCAAATTCTGTAAAAGACATGTAGTCAAAATTCGTAGATAAACCCTGCAGTTCCCAGCGTGCAAAATACTCGCACATTTCTGAGAGGCATTTCAAAGAAAGCAGTCACCGTGCTTCCCAGTTCTAAGAGGACTATATTTAATTGGAGAAGGAACTGGCAAGATGCATTGCATGTAAAACATGTTAGCCCAGCTCTCCACAAATCTATTAGGAGACAATAGGCAACCCTTGCTTGAGACCTTGATTGAGACCTGATTCTAGAGTCCTGCAGGGTAGAATCAATGAAATATAGAATTCTGAAACCAAGAGTGTGAGACTTAAGTGAAGTGCCACTGGTCCAGCTTCACGCCTACATCCAAAAATGAAAGCTGCTCACCGTTGTGAAGGGGACATATCTATTCGGTTTTTCACATACCTGAAAAGGCAATGGATTAAATCAAAAGAACACATACTTAAAAGTCAGGCAAACCAGGTATAACACCAACCATTCCACTTTCTTGCTCTGGGACTTCAGACAATTCACTTATTTTCTCTGACTTTCAGTTTCTTCAGCTGTGACTTAGGGATAGCAATGCTTATTTCACAAGGATTTTGTGACATAATGTTGTTGGGATTATTTGTCAAAATTATTTAATAATCAGTCAGAAAAATGATGAGTATTTCTAGTTAGCATCCTTTATCCTTAGAACAAGAGCAATTTAAGATCTTCTATTAATTTTTCACATCACTGGCTAAAATTCCAAAGTGATCAATTTTTAGAATAGAACAGAATGGAACTCATTCTATTTATCTTGCTTGCTAAGCTTTTTGGATTTTATCTTCTGAAAGCTATTTTTCTATATTTAATATAGTAATTGCATTATAATGTTACAGCAATTTTGAAAAAAAAAGAAATATTTACCTATAATTGAGTAGTAGAATGTCTCTTCATTGCATTCCAATATTTGTTGACACACATAAGTGGTTTTATAGTTTAATTGTGGTTTATGTGCATACTTGTATCTAGATTTTTTGCACTTAACATTACATATCAAAAATCTTTTAAAAAAAAAAAAAAAAAAACAAGGAGTTTCAAGATGGCGGCGGCTGCCGTGGCTGGCGCGGAGTAGCTGAGGTGGAAAAGGTGGCCACTGGGCCTCGGGCAGCCCGGAAACTTGTGGACCTTCCTCTGGCCATCTCTTAAGGGAGGACTGCTGCTGCTGGCCGGTCATGGGGGCTCAACGCCACTTTGCCCCCGGCAGGAGAGGCTGCCTCATTTACAGGCAACAGCTTTGAAGTGTGGAGCAGGAAAAGAACTGATTCTTAGCTGCAAAAGCGAGTCTTGAAACAGGGAACACGGCGCCAGGGCTGCTGTGGATGCAGCCAGGATCCCGGAGGCTGGGGCCGCACTGAAGGCGGCCAGCTGCCCTATTCAGGATTCGAGGTTTCAGGCCGGCATTAAAGAAGATTCCTGGGAGCGCCCAAGCGGCGCCGCGACTGAACAGCCCGAGGCGGCAGCGCCGAGAACACGGAAGGCAACAAACCAGAGACAGAGCGAGCGCCCGACCTGGCACAGCACTGTGAGTGATCCCTGGCACAGCTCTGTTCGGGGGTGGATGCCCACGCGGCTCCCGCCTGCACCACCAGGCCACTCACTGCCCCAGTGCTGCCTCCATTTTCCCAGGTGCGGGCAGCTCCACCCTGCTCGGCCATCACTGAGCCCATTTGCTTGGCCTGGCGCGGGGCTTTCTGGACCCTGCGGGCCGACCTCCTCTCCCACTCCCTCCGCAGTTCTCTGGCAGGGCTGGGGGTGTGGGGCGTCCAGACCAGTTTTGGGAGGGCTAGGAAGTACGGGCGGGCCGACTGTCACTCCACCACACCCTGGACTCCGGCCCCGGTAAACTTCCTGTTACTGGGAGGCAGATACCATCTCTGCGACCACCAGTTTGGAAAAAAGCCTAACGAATTTCTGGTTGGGAATAGTGTGGTAGGAGAGTTCCCAGGTCCGCTTGAACCTGCCGGAGAGCAGGCTGCAGGCGGGCACTAGACTCGGTTTATACCGGGGGGATACAAAGGTGAACAAGACCCGAGAAAGATCTTCACAGTGCTACAAAGGTACCCAGAGAGACCGGTCGTCTGTGCCTAGCAGAAACCTGGTAGACTTCCTGGGCGAGGCGGTGGGGAGCAGGGTCTTGAAGGCCCAGCTGATAGACGAGGGGTGCAGAAGACACGCCCCAGCCCAGCACAGTGTGCACAGAGGGGGGAGACGTGCGGCCAGGGAGGCGGAGACTCGACAGAAACCACACACCCGGTGGGGTCGCCACTGCACGATCTAACAGCCTGGGCCAGAGCACACGGAACGGGGAGAAGTCCTGTACAGAAAGTGAAAGCTCAACAGAGATCACACACCCTGTGGTACGTGATCCACCAGCCCAGCAGAGTACAAGCTGACCAGAAAGGTGGCTCCCTGGAGAAGCCCAAGACCGGAGGCAACCACACACACAAGACACTAGAGGCCAACTGAGCAGTCACGGCGGGAGCCATACCAAATTGGCAACCACAGCAACATCCTAGTTAGTCATTAGTCTCAAACCGGTGGACTGTGAAACCCCCTGCCACAATGAATAAACACCAAAAAAAAGACACCAGAAATACAAAAAATCAAGAAAGTACACCACCAAAAGTTAATAAATCTCATACTCTAGATCCTATAGAACAAGAAGCCCTTGAAATAACTGACAAGGAATTTCGAGTGATAATTCTAAGGAAACTGAATGAGATACAAGAAAACTCAGCTAGACATCATGATGAAATGAGGAAAAGTATACAGGATCTGAAAGAGGAAATATACAAGGAAATCAATGTCCTGAAAAAAAATGTAGCAGAACTTGCTGAACTGAAGAAGTTATTCAGCGAAATAAAAAACACAACGGAGAGTTTAACCAGCAGGCTTGTCGAAGTTGAAGAGAGAACCTCGGAACTTGAAGATGGGCTGTTTGAAATAACACAAGCAGACAAAAAGAAAGAAAAAAGAATCAAGGACATGGAAGAAAATCTGAGAGAGATATCAGACAACCTCAAGCGCTCAAATATCCGAGTCATGGGTATTCCAGAAGGGGAGGAAAATGGAGATTCCATTGAAAACATATTCAACAAAATAGTGGCAGAAAACTTCCCAGGTATAGGAAAAATCACAGATCTTCAGATCCAGGAAGCTCAACGATCTCCAAACGTATTCAACCCAAAAAGGCCTTCTCCAAGACATGTCATAGTCAAATTGGCAAAACTCAGAGACAAAGAGAGAATCTTAAAAGCTGCAAGAGAGAAGCATCAAATCACCTATAAGGGAGCCCCAATCAGGTTAACATCAGACTTTTCATCACAAACCCTAAAAGCTAGAAAGGAATGGGATGATATTTTCAAAATACTAAAAGACAAAGATTGCCAGCCAAGAATACTCTACCCTGCAAGGCTATCCTTCCGAAATGAGGGGCAAATAGTATATTTCTCAGACAAACAAAAACTGCGGGAGTTCACTACCACAAGACCACCCTTACAAGAAATCCTCAAGGGAGTACTGGGTTTGGTTCCTGAAAAATAACTACCACTGCCATAAAAACCTAAGAAAAATCTAAACCCGCTAGTACAATAAAAATGGCATTCATGAAGAGAAAACAAGCTAACAAAAACACTATCTACAACCTAAGGAACCAACAAACAAAGAAACCAAACAGTAAATCAGAAAGCAAGGAACAAAAGACACCTAAGACAAACAAACAACCAATAAAATGCTAGGAATAAATCAACACCTTTCAATAACAACTCTTAATGTTAAAGGCTTAAATTCCCCAATTAAAAGACACAGACTGGCTGACTGGATCAAAAAGCAGGACCCAACTATATGCTGCCTACAAGAGACCCACCTCACCCATAAAGATTCACACAGACTAAGAGTGAAAGGATGGAAAAAGATTTACCATGCAAACAGAAAAGAAAAACGAGCTGGAGTGGCTATTCTTATATCTGACAAAATAGACTTTAAACTAAAAACCATAAAAAGAGACAATGAGGGACAGTACTTAATGATAAAAGGACTGATCCATCAAGAAGACATAACAATCATAAATATGTACGCACCCAATGTTGGAGCAGCCAGATTTATAAAACAAACTCTATTAGACCTAAAGAAGGAAATAGACACTAATACCATAATAGCAGGGGACCTGAACACTCCACTGTCAATATTAGACAGATCATCTAGGCAAAGAATCAGTAGAGAAACACAAGATCTAAACAAGACTCTAGACCAATTGGAATTGGCAGATATCTACAGAACATTCCACCCAACAACCTCAGAATATTCATTCTTCTCATCAGCACATGGATCATTCTCCAGGATAGATCACATATTAGGTCACAAATCAAGTCTCAATAAATTCAAAAAAATTGGAATTATCCCATGTATCTTCTCAGACCACAATGGATTAAAACTAGAAATTAATAACAAACAAAACTCTGGAAACTATACAAACACATGGAAATTAAACAGCATTCTACTTAATGACATATGGGTCCAAGAAGAAATCAAGCAGGAAATCAAAAAGTTTATTGAAACTAATGAAAACAATGATACATCATACCAAAACCTGTGGGATACTGCAAAAGCAGTATTGAGGGGAAAATTTATTGCATTAAATGCTCACTTCAGAAGAATGGAAAGATGGCAAGTGAACAACCTAACACTTCACCTTAAAGAACTAGAAAAACAAGAACAATCCAATCCTAAAGTTAGCAGACGGAAAGAAATCATTAAGATCAGAGCAGAACTGAATGAAATTGAAAACCAAAAACAATTCAAAAGATCAACGAATCAAAAAGTTGGTTTTTTGAAAAGATAAATAAAATTGACAAACCATTAGCATGGCTAACAAAAAAAAGAAGAGAGAAGACTCAAATAACAAAAATTAGAAATGAAAAAGGCGATATTACAACTGATTCATCTGAAATACAAGGAATCATTCGAGACTACTATAAACAACTATACGCCAACAAATTTGAAAATCTGGAGGAAATGGATAAATTTCTGGACACACACAAGCTCCCAAAACTGAACCGTGAAGACGTAGAAAATTTGAACAGACCAATAACAATAAAGGAGATTGAAGCTGTTATCAGAAGGCTCCCAACAAAGAAAAGCCCAGGACCAGATGGATTCACAGCAGAATTTTACCAAACATTCAAAGAGGAATTGACACCGATTCTTTACAAACTATTCCAAAAGATTGAAACGGACCCAAATCTCCCAAACTCATTCTATGAAGCAAACATCATCCTGATACCAAAACCAGGTAAAGATATAACCAAAAAAGAAAACTACAGGCCGATATCCTTGATGAATATAGATGCAAAAATCCTCACTAAAATACTAGCAAACAGAATACAGCAACACATACGAAAAATTATTCATCACGATCAAGTGGGATTCATCCCAGGGATGCAAGGTTGGTTCAACATACGCAAATCAATAAATGTGATACACCATATTAATAAACTCAAACACAAGGACCATATGATCATCTCTATAGATGCTGAAAAAGCATTTGATAAAGTTCAGCACTCATTCATGACAAAGAACCTCTATAAGTTAGGTATAGAGGGAAAGTATCTCAACATAATTAAAGCCATATATGCCAAACCCACTGCCAATATCATCCTGAATGGGGAAAAGCTGAAAGCTTTTCCTTTAAGAACAGGCACTAGACAAGGATGCCCACTCTCACCACTCCTATTCAACATAGTGTTGGAAGTACTAGCCAGAGCAATCAGAGAAGAGAAGGAAATAAAGGGCATCCAGATTGGAAAAGATGAAGTCAAACTGTCCCTGTTTGCAGATGACATGATCCTATATATCGAACAGCCTAAAACCTCTACAAAAAAACTGTTGGAATTGATAAATGATTTCAGCACAGTAGCAGGATACAAAATCAACACACAAAAATCAGTAGCATTTCTTTTCTCCAATAGTGAACATGCAGAACGAGAAATCAAGAAAGCCTGCCCATTTACAATAGCCACCAAAAAAATAAAATACTTAGGAATTGAGTTAACCAAGGAGGTGAAAAATCTCTATAATGAGAACTACAAACCACTGTTGAGAGAAATTAGAGAGGATACAAGAAGATGGAAAGATATTCCATGCTCTTGGATTGGAAGAATCAACATAGTGAAAATGTCCATACTACCCAAAGTGATATACAAATTCAATGCAATCCCCATCAAAATTCCAAAGACATTTTTCTCAGAAATGGAAAAAACTATTCAGACATTTATATGGAACAATAAAAGACCACGAATAGCCAAAGCAATGCTCAGCAAAAAAAATAAAGCTGGAGGCATAACACTACCTGACTTTAAGCTATACTACAAAGCTATAATAACCAAAACAGTATGGTACTGGCATAAAAACAGACACACTGACCAATGGAATAGAATAGAGAATCCAGAAATCAACCCACACACTTACTGCCATCTGATCTTTGACAAAGGCACCAAGCCTATTCACTGGGGAAGGGACTGCCTCTTCAGCAAGTGGTGCTGGGATAACTGGATATCGATATGCAGGAGAATGAAACTAGATCCATACCTCTCACCGTATACTAAAATCAACTCAAAATGGATTAAGGATTTAAATATACACCCTGAGACAATAAAACTTCTTAAAGAAAACATAGGGGAAACACTTCAGGAAATAGGACTGGGCACAGACTTCATGAATACGACCCCAAAAGCACGGGCAACCAAAGGAAAAATAAACAAATGGGATTATATCAAACTAAAAAGCTTCTGCACAGCAAAAGAAACAATTAAAAGAGTTAAAAGACAACCAACAGAGTGGGAGAAAATATTTGCAAAATATACATCTGACAAAGGATTAATATCCAGAATATATAAGGAACTCAAACAACTTTACAAGAAGAAAACAAGCAACCCAATTAAAAAATGGGCAAAAGAGCTAAGTAGGCATTTCTCTAAGGAAGATATCCAAATGGCCAACAGACATATGAAAAAATGCTCAACATCACTCAGCATCCGGGAAATGCAAATCAAAACCACATTGAGATACCATCTAACCCCAGTTAGGATGGCTAAAATCCAAAAGACTATGAACGATAAATGCTGGCGAGGCTGCGGAGAAAAAGGAACTCTCATACATTGTTGGTGGGACTGCAAAATGGCGCAGCCTCTATGGAAAATGGTATGGAGGTTCCTTAAACAATTGCAAATAGATCTACCATACGACCCAGCCATCCCACTGTTGGGAATATACCCAGAGGAATGGAAATCATCAAGTCGAAGGTATACCTGTTCCCCAATGTTCATCGCAGCACTCTTTACAATAGCCAAGAGTTGGAACTAGCCCAAATGCCCATCATCAGATGAGTGGATACGGAAAATGTGGTACATCTACACAATGGAATACTACTCAGCTATAAAAACGAATGAAATACTGCCATTTACAACAACATGGATGGACCTTGAGAGAATTATATTAAGTGAAACAAGTCAGGCACAGAGAGAGAAATACCACATGTTCTCACTTATTGGAGGGAGCTAAAAATTAATATATAAATTCACACACACACATACACACACACACACACAAACCGGGGGGGGGGGAAGAAGATATAACAACCACAATTATTTGAAGTTGATACAACAAACAAACAGAAAGGACATTGTTGGGGGGAGGGGGGAGGGAGAAGGGAGGGAGGTTTTGGTGATGGGGAGCATTAATCAGCTACAATGTATATCGACAAAATAAAATTAAAAAAAAAAAAAAAAAGAAAGTGAAAAAAAAACAAAAACAAAAAAAAAAACACAAAAACAAAAATCTCCCTTCCACAGGTGTTAATCCCATAGACACTCCTTAATAAACATCTTACCCACTGGAAAAAAAAAAATCTTTCCATGTCTCTTCCTAATTATCACTTTATGGGTGTACAGGATTTGTTATAAAAGATAAAAGTATAACTATTAACCATTTTCAAGATGCCATATATTTAAGTGGTATTTTTGTTATTGTAAATGTTCATTTATCATTTGTATTTATAAATTTCCATGTGTGGGATTACTAGATCAAAGTACAAGGATATTATTATAGCTTAGTATTACTTATTTCAAATAAGTAACATAGTAATATAGTATTATTAAATATTATTATATTATATATTATATATACTATACTATATATTATTAAATATAGTAACATAGTAATATAGTATTAGTTATTTCAAATTGCACAACATGAAGAGTTTATTTGTATACCCTATCACTACAATTGACTGGACTTATCAGGTTATGACACCCTGACTAAAATAACTTCTCTTTTAAGGATTAAGTGAGATACTTAGAAAATATTCCAAATTGAATATAAAAAGCACTGTCAAAATCTTCCTTTCTCTGGCTGTCATTCCTAGCAATATAAGATTTTTTTTCTCTCTGTCTTTAGCATCTAGAACATCACTTGACATATACGGGAGAGCAACCTTTACTTATTAAATGAATTACAATTTTAAAAAATAAAAGATTTGAGTCTATGCTAAAATTCTAAAATAAAAGTAATTAACACTTTTATGGGTCAATTATGGAAATTTATTCAAAGGACAAACAGAATTTATGGTGACATGTGTTACACTAGATTTTTCCTGAATTACTTTTGAGAATATATCATACACTTGCCTATGTGAGAAAACTTTCTGTCCATGGATTTCAGAATCTAATAAAATTGTGTGTTGATCTTCTGGTGAATAGAAGAAAAACAATCTTATTTTTAAAAACACTACTCCATTATGTGTATGAGCAAATACACATGTAGTACAATTTTATATGTATGAGACAGAGACAAATGAAACTCAAAATAATAATCACCTTTGAATGGAGAGGAAGGGAAAATGAGATGGAGACAGGGCTGGGACTTCAACTCTGCTTATAAAGATTTATTTACTTTTGCTATGTGACATTGAAGCAAATACAGCAAAAAGCTATGTCTGTTCACTCTGGGCAGTAGGTAATTAAGTATTTGTTAGAGTATTGTCTGTACATACATCATCACTAAACAAGTATCAGTAAAGAGCAAACAATGACACAGCATAACTGCTGTGTTGTCAGGGAAAGAGTTTCTGATTCACCCCAGGTCCTCACCCCTCCAGCTTAGATATGCTCCCAACCCAGGGGTCTTGCATATCTTCAGCCCAGACTCATGAACAGAGTTATGGCCAAGTTCTACCAGAATATATAAAACCAAAGATGAGCTGTGTCTACCTTGATGTCTGTCCAAGGCTGGTCAGTCTTTAAGTTGCAAGCTGTCCTTGTTTGTAAACTTGTCCATGCATATCTGACACTGGGTCACCCTGCTTAAGGAAAAGATTGCCACTCTAGGCTTCTTCCTTTCTAACTTCAGGTGAGTCATGAAGGCAGTAGAGATAAGTTAAGGCGTATGCTGTTATCAGAAGATAATCAGTCATGTACAGTGCTCAGAAGTACAGCTATGTCAACAGCTTCCTGAAATTCTCTGATGATATTTGTTCCACGGTATTTCTATTTTCACTTTATCCTTTTATTTAGACTGTAAATCTTTTGAATTACAATATTTATATGAATTAATTCTAGTTATA
The DNA here is from genome assembly GCF_027409185.1 of Cynocephalus volans. Taxonomy (NCBI): domain Eukaryota; kingdom Metazoa; phylum Chordata; class Mammalia; order Dermoptera; family Cynocephalidae; genus Cynocephalus; species Cynocephalus volans. The sequence goes on from NC_084463.1 coordinate 155,636,761, forward strand.
TTCTTTAAGTGCCTTTATCAAAATGCATAACTTTAAACCCAGGCCTCTTCCCTGTATCAAACTCTCTTTTTCTTTGTAGAAATACAATTCTACATGGTGAGGATAGTGTTTCTGTCCTTTTATCTTCAAAAAATCTTAGGCAGAAACATGTATGGAATCAACATTTAATGAACTAAGTATAACGAATGCTACTTAAAATCTCTGTGTTTTGTAGAAAAAATAAAAGTTGAGAATAGGTCCAAGATCACAGTGGTAGTAATTTGTCAAACCAAGTCTGTCAAAATATAAAATCAATTTTTGTAACCACTAAGATTAACCAATGTTAAAAACTACAATATTCACCTCAAAAGTCCCAAAGGCCTGGGGACACATGATGAATCTCAATTTATGTCTAAGATGCAAACAGAGGATGACACATCCCATGTGGTTGCAACCAAGAATGCTCAGCACTCTGATATATACAAAAGACACCAACACAGCCTTACACAATTGGTGTCACGGAAGAGTCTAAACCCAGTCTTACAGGATATTGTGGATTTTATAGTTTTGTCCAGATGCCTGGTATTGGGGTCATTTGGCTATATAGAGACAGAAATAAGATCCCAAATGGGGTCTCAGACATCCAAGTTATGACAAAACTGTAATAAAAGAGGCACCACCAGAACAGGCATCTTGTATGACCTTACTGTTGTGACATGAGGGGGATGCAAAATACTAGTTTTGAGGCATATTTTTCTGTAGCTTCCATTTCTTCTAATCTCTTTATCTGACTTTGACATCAGGATACCAGCATCATAGAATGAGTAGAGAGTGCCTCATCCTTCTGTCTTTCGTGAAAGAGTTTGTGAAGGATTAGTATTGTTTTTCTCTCTCAATATTTTATAGAATTCACCAGTGAACTATCTGGTTCCGAGCTTTACTTGCTGGGAAAACTATTTCAATTTCTTTACTTGTTATAAATCTACTCATATTTTCTAATTATTCTTGGGTTATTTTTGGTAATTTATGTCTTTCTACTTTTTTCCCCATTTCATTAAATTGTGTAAATTGTTGACATAAAGTTGTTCATTATATTCCTTTACAATCCTTTTTATTTCTGTAGAGTTGGTAGTGGTGTCTCCTCTTTCATAACTGATTTCGATAATGTGTGTTCTCTTATATTTGCTTGGTCAGTCTAGCTAAAGTTTGTCAGTTTTGTTGATCTTTCCAGAAAACCAACTTTTGGTTTTATGGATTTTTCCCTACTACTTTTTCTTATCTGTTCTCTTGATTTCTATTCTAATCCTAACTATTTCCAATTTCTGTTTATTTTGAATTTAGTTTGCTCTTCTTTTTCTACTTCTTTAAGAAGAGAGCTTAGGTATTGATTTGAGGTCATTTTTGTTTCCAATATAAGCAATTTATAGATTTGAAGCTATAAATTCCTACATAAGTCCTACTTTAGCTGTTTCCCATAAATTTTGTTATGTCATGTTTTCTTTTCTTATTCAGTTCAAAATATTTTTGAATTTCTCCTGTGATTTCTTTACCCACAGTTAATTGAGAAGTGAGTGATTTAAAATTTACCTCTTTGGGAATTCCTCAAATTTCTTTCTGCTATTGATTTCTGTTTAAATTTATAATTTAATTCTGTTTTGTTCAGAGAATGTACTTTATATTATTGAAATATTTTTAAATTAGTTGTGTTTCTCTTGATTATGACTTATCTTCCACCCCCATATAAAGATGACCGGTAAGGGGATCTCAACCCTTGACTTGGTGTTGTCAGCACCACGCTCTCCCAAGTGAGCCAACCAGACATCCCTATATAGGGAACCGAACCTATGGCCTTGGTGTTATCAGCAGGGCACTCTCCCAAGTGAGCCACAGGCTGGCCCCTTGGTTGTGAATTATCTTAACTATTACATGGTTTTACTAACTAACATGTGGGGTTGTCATAAAAATTAAAAGCACTGCAGGATAATATCTAGTAAAATATGATAAAACTGCCTACAATTAATGCTAATAAATATTTTTATTAGATGAGAATAAATGAACAGAATCAAATAGTCTGAGTAAAACATAACCTGAACAGGAAAAGGTTGAAGAATAGAACCCTAATCATTTTTTGACTGGTGCAGTAGTTTGAGGATAAAAGCCCTAAGACTTAGCATATGATCTGTATTAGTTTTCTATTGCTGTATAACAAATAAATTATCACACACTCAGCAGCTTAAGACAGTCCAAATTTATTCTCTCACAGTTTCCTTGTGTCTGGAGTTGAGCATGGTGTGAATGGGTTCTCTGCTCGTGATCTCTCATGGCTAAAATCCAGTGTTGGTCAGGACGGCAATATCAGCTGAGGCTTAGGATCCTCTTCCACACTCATTCAGAGTGTTAGCAGCGTTTGGTCCCTTGCAACTCTGGAAATAAGGTCTCAGTTTCTTGCTGTCTGTCAACTGGGATCCTCCTAGAGGCCACCCACCATCCTCTGTCACATAGTTCTGTCCACAACTTAGCAATTATGTCTTCGTGGCCAGCAGAATGTCTCTAGCTTCTCTGATCTCCTCTGTCTCTGATCTTCAGACTCATATTTAAAGGGCTTATTGTGATTAGGTTAGACTGCCCAGATAATCTCCTTTTGATTTACCCAAAGTATACTTACTAGTAATCATATCTCTAAAAGTCCCTTTGCCATTCAACGTAATTCTGGAAGTGATATTTCATGATTTTCATAGGTTTTGCCTAAATTTGGGGAGGAGATTATACAAGAGTAAGGATCATTAGGAGTCATCTTAAAATTCTGCTTACAACAAGGTCTGTGCTGTATAATGTCCTATGTATGTGCTTGAAAAGTATGAGTGTTTTGCAGTCGGTGGTTGGAGTGATATACTATGTATCAGTGAAGTTGATTAATAGGGTTCTTCAAGCCTTTTATTTCCTTCTTAATTTTCTCTCATGTTTCTATGAATAAATAAGAATAGGGTATTGTAGTCCCACTATTACTGATGAATTTTCTAATTCTGATTTTCAAATTTTTATTTGTGCAGTGATTACAATGGATCTCTAGACCCAAAACATACCTAGCCCCTTCCCTCTGCCTCCCACTCCACTCCAACATATTCTGAATTGTATTTACCCCCAAAATTGACCTCTTCCTCTAGAAATTTCCTCAGGCTAGCTTGCCTCTGGTTGGTGGATTTGGGTTTCTCCGTTTGGGGGAAATTGATGCTATTTGGTGTTAACACTGCAATGGTCTCATGATGGGTTATGATATCATGATGGTGCTGCCAATGCTGGAGGTAAAAATAAACTCAGCTCTTAAAAAGTACAGAGCTCCCAGTTTCTAGTTCCCAGATGTATTCGTCTATTAGTACAGATTTAACCTGTCTTTTAGGGAAAGAAACTGGTATCACAGAGCAGTGAAAACCACAAAACCTAGTTTCATATGAATGTTTTCATAATGTTTAAGACAATTCAGTGGTTTCAGATAAAAAACACAGGAAGGCAGCAGCATGGATCTTCAGATCCATTGGTTGTACCAATCTCCCTTTCCCCTGCTCCTACCTATAACAGCTTTGCCATATATTTGATTAATCTTTTTTTTCTTTTTTCAAATTTTTTTAATTTATTAAGAATATTCATGAGATACAAAGCTAATTGTCACCCCTCCTGCCCATGATGTGAGGGCCAGATTCACACTGGGGGCATACCCATTACCAGAAATTACTTTTGTACCACTTGCCCCACCCAATTTTCCCCCAACCTCCCTCCCCCTCCCCCTCCCCCTCTCCCCCCAACTCCACTTTGTAGCCCTAGGAATGTATCGTCCCTCTGTAAGACCATGGCACTACTGTGGTCTTTCCTTCCTTCCTTCCTTTCTCTCTGAGCTCCCATATATGAATGAGCACATGTGGTATTTATCCCTCTGTGCTTTGCTTGTTTTACTCAACATAAGTTTCTCCAGACTCATCCATGTTGTTGCAAATGGGAGTATTTCATTATTTTTTTATGGCAAAGTAGTATTCCATAGTGTTTATATACTACAGTTTCCTTATCCGATCATCCATCGATGGACATTTACGTTGGTTCCATATATTGGCTATTGTAAACAGAGCTGCAATGAACATGAGAGTGCAGGTATCTCATCAACATAATGATTTCCATTCCTCTGGATATATACCCAGAAGAGGGATTGCTGGATCATATGGAAGATCCATCTGTAGTTTGAGAAACCTCCATTTCGTTTTCCATAGTGGTTGTACTAATTTACAGTCTCACCAACAGTGTAGGAGTGTTCCCTTCTCTCCACACCCTTGCCAGCATTTGTTACTCACCATCTTTTTAATTATAGCCAGTCTAACTGAAGTGACGTTAATTTTATCCTCAAACTACTGCACCAGTCAAAAAATGATTAGGGTTCTATTCTTCAACCTTTTCCTATTGAGGTTATGTATTACTCAGACTATTTGAATCTGTTCATGTATTCTCATCTAATAAAAATATTTATTAGCATTAATTGTAGGCAGTTTTATCATATTTTACTAGATATTATCCTGCAGTGCTTTTAATTTTTATGACAACCCCACATGTTAGTTAGTAAAACCATGCAATAGTTAAGATAATTCAGAATCAAGAAGTTCAAGTTACAAATCGGAATCACACACACTCTGCATTTATGTATGGCATGGAGTTGATGCTGAAGAAATATTTATAATTGTAATCATTTCCCAGCCCTGTTCACTCAACTGGGATGCTGTAGAGCCCATGCTGGACCCCAACTATCCCTGAGTCTGCAGCCCTTGAACAATTCTCTAGATTAGGCTACCTTTTCTTACTTTCCCACCCAGCAATGGCAGTCTGTGTGTGAGTTTATTCAGTTTCGAAAAACAGCTTCATGCAGTGGTATTAGAACAAGACTTTGAGTCTTAACACCTAGGCTCAAGGCACGGACCATCCACTTGTAGGCATAAAGATCAAGCTCACTGTAGACATAGCAAGGGAGTGACGAACTGAAAAATGTCTTTCAGTATTGTCTACCTGTACCTGTGGATCAGCACGTTGGTCACAGCCGAGCTCTCAGAAGCTCACAGGATGTTGTGACTCCAGGTTCCATCAATATTTTCTACATATCTTCATTTTATGAAAGTCATCAGCCCTTCCTTAGTCCAGTGTTGACAACTACACAGGGTATGATACTTACAGATTGTAGATTTGTGAAATGTGCCTGAAGTTCCTTTTTTGTGAACTCCTATCATCTTTAGAAAAGTTAACAAACAGAACTAACCATGGGAGTCATGAAATCATGTGTGAATTGCCAGGTTCCATGTTATTAGACCAGCCTGATGTTCTTCTTGGAACCTCAGTTTTCTAAACTGTTAAATAGTGGAGCAATACTAATACTGAAGAACTGTTACAAAGATGAGAGAAAATGGTTATAAATGGCCTATAATGCTTCCAAGGGAGTTTTTGATAATATGTACATAATAATAGTAATATGGCTAGTAATACTGATAAATAATAATATTCCATAATATGTAGCTAACCATAATGATAATAATAGTAATAATTACTATGCCACTTTCAAGGAGCATTCAATAACATATTGCTAATAATAGTAAAAACAGAATAGACAAGAAGATTTTTCTTGTGCATTTTTTTTTTTTTTTCTTTTTCCAATTCCCCAGTTTCTTGGCAGGCTGAAAGCAGCCTTTCATCACTCATTGCCTAATCGCTGCCTACGCTAGCAATCGGCAATCTGCCTTCTCTGGACACTCACTCTCTTACTCCAACAATAGATCTTCATCCTCAGGAAAATTCAGGCACCTCTAGGAAGTGGTGAAACTGGAGGGGCACAGATGGGGAAGATTCAGAAAGACCTGAGCAAATTAAACTCACACTGGGGATGATTTTGTAAAGACAGAGCCCCTGCCGCCCTTCAAGCCCTGGGGTGGGCATTCTTTGGAAGCTGACTTTAATGGAGCTGGCCAGGGAGCCAGAGCCAGCACAGCAGCTGCACAGCCACATTCTGCAAGCTTCCTTCCTCTTTTCCCCTGGGGGCTGCCAGAATAAACCAAGAAACACAGACTGAACCATCACAGTCACCTCAGAGAGCCATGGGTTCTGCACTTAACTCCACCCATCAACTCTTATGGTGAAGAAAGAAGCTAAGGAACAATGTTTAAAATGTTGGCCTAGTTTTCAGGTCCAGAGTGACGCAGAGATTGCTATATACAATCCCTTGTCTATGCTCTGAGATAAGACAGAGGGAAGGAGTGGACTTTCCCAGAAAGCTGTGGGAGAAAGACAGAATATCCTCCACCCCTCTCCCTCCTGAGCCTCTGGTGCCCCTTCCCCTCTCTTGGGGTATCTTTTGTCATTTTTCTATCATGCCCTGGGCTTTTAACATAATCACAGCTTCCAGTGAAATAGTGGAGCATAGCTCTTGTCCAGTGCTTGGACAAAGAAGAAGTCTGTCACCTTAAGAGACAACCACACCCACTTTCTTTTAAAGGGAACTTGCTGATAAACCAATTAATTCTGCCCACCCAAGCAAATTTCCTCTCCAGTCTATTTTCCTCTATACCTCTATGGTTTAAAATTATATAAAATATTATGTATGTATGCATTTATACAGTATATGTAATTTATATGTATATGTAATTTTCATACAGATGTAGATTATATGTGTATATAGTACATGTATGTATGTATGCAATTTAAACCATCTGAAGACCTTTTTATGGCCAGAGCTTCTCTGGCTTCAGAGCTAGAGGTAAAATGGGAAAGTTTTCATTACTTTCCACCTCCTTTATGCATATTTAGGAGGGAATATTAATTAGAATAATGTTTATTTTTATTTATACTCTTACGACTTAAGGAAAAATGTCTTACCAGAGGCAATTAGTAAGAGTTGAAGCACTCTGCTGTTGGTAGTGGGGAAAGAAGCCACCCTAGATGGTAGCTGGGGTATAGAGCCCAATGAGGCCCCTGAGCCTTTCCAGACTGTCACACTCCTCTTGGTATGCAGACACTCCCAGTCAACCTGGAAGCATTTATTTAAGAGGTGGAAGCAAGTTAGAGACTGTATTTGATGAAGTTGTATGAGGAATTTCAAAAGGTTTGCTAAAAAATGGAATTAAAAGATAGAAATATAAAATAAAAACTTTATTTCTCAACATAAGCTCCATAAATTTCAAGACACTTATGTAAAGTGGTTGTACTAATTTACAGTCCCACCAAGTGTAGTAGTGTACCCTACACCCTTGCCAGCATGTTATTCACCGTCTTTTTGATTATACACAGTCTAACTGGAGTGAAGTAGTATCTCAATGTGGTTTTAATTTGCATTTCCCTGATGACTAGCGATGTTGAGCATTTTTTCATGTATCTGTTGGCCATTTGTATGTCTTCCTTTGAAAAATGTCTATTCAGATCCTTTGCCCATTTTTTAATTGGGTCATTTATTTTTTTACTGTAGAATTGCTTGAGTTCTATGTATATTCTGGATATTGATCCCTTGTCAAATGCACAGTTGGCAGAAATTTACTCCCACTCTGTAGATTGTCTTTTCACTCTGTTTATTGTTTCCTTTGCTGTGCAGAAACTTTTTAGTTTCATATAGTCCCATTTAGTTATTTTTTTCTTTTGCTGCTTGTGCTTTCAGGCTCATGTTTATAAAGCCTGTGCCCGGACCTAACTGCTGAAGTGTTTCACCCATATTTTCCCTTAGTAATTTTACAGTTTCGGGTCTTATACCTAGGTCTTTAATCCATTTTGAGTTGATTTTAGCGTATGGTGAGAGATGCATATCTAGTTTCATTCTTCTGCATATGGATATCCAGTTTTCCCAGCACCACTTGTTGAAGAAGCAGTCTTTTCCTCAACATAAATTTTTGTTGCCTTTTTCTCAAACAACTACAGATAGATCTTCCATATGATCCAGCAATCCCTCTTCTGGATATATATCCAGAGGAATGGAAATTATCATCACGTTGATGAGATACCTGTACTCCCATGTTCATCATAGCTCTGATTACAATAGTCAAGATATGGAACCAACCTAAATGTCCATCGACGGATGATTGGGTAAGGAAGAGGTGGTATATATACACCATGGAATACTACTCTGCCATAAAAAAGAATGAGATACTCCCATTTGCAACAATGTGGATGAGTCTGGAGAAACTTATGTTGAGTGAAAAAAGCAAAGCACAGAGGGATAAATACTGCATGTGCTCACTCATATGTGGGAGCTAAGAGAGAAAGGAAGGCAGGACAGAAAGACCACAGTAGTGCGGTGTTCCAACAGAGGGAGGGAACATTCCTAGAGCTACAAATAGGAGTTGAGGGGAGAGGCAGAAGAGGAAGGAAATTGGGGGATAATTGGGAGGGGACAAAGGGTACAAAAGTAATTTCTGGTAATGGATATGCCCCCAGTATGAATCTGGCCCCTGCATCATGGGCAGGAGGGGGGACAATCAGCTTTATATCTCATGAATATTCATAATAAATAAATAAATAATTTTTTAAAAGACACTTACGTAAGTGATGATGTCAGCCATTTAGTCCATCTCTAATGAACTAAGGCTCCTGGAAATTTAGTCATATCAATGCAGTCTTTTAAAATTATTAACTAAAGAAAAATGGGTGCCCTTTAAAGATTTTATAAGATTAGAAAACAAAAAGAAATTAGAAGGAGCCAAATTAGGACTATACGGTGGATACTAATGATTTATCATTGAAACACTCACAAAATTGCCCTTGTTTGATGAGAGAAATGAGCAGGAGCATTGATGTGGTAAAAAAGGATTCTTTGGTGAAGCTTTCCCAGGAATTTTTCTGGTAAAGCTTTGTCTATATTTCTCAAAATATTCTCATAAGAAGATGATATTGTTCTTTGGCTGTCCAGAAAGTCAACAAACAAAATGCCTTGATCATACCAAAAAATTGTTGCCAAGACCTTTGGTCTTGATGGGTCTGCTTTTGTTTTAACTGGACTGCTTCCACTTCCTGGTAGCCATTGCTTTGATTGTGCTTTGTTTTCAGGATGGTACCACAGAAGCCATGTTTCATCTTCTATTGCAGTTCTTTGAATAAATGCTTCAGGATCTTGATACCACTTGTTTAAAATTTCCATTGAAACTTTGCTCTTCTTTGCAGCTGATCTGAGTACAACAGTTTTGGTATCCACTGAGCATAAATTTTGCTCAAATGTCATTTTTCAATCAGAATTTTGTAAGCTAAACCAATTGAGGAGTCATTATGTTAGCTATTGTTTCTGCTGTTAAACTTTGGTCTTCTTCGATGAGGGCATGAATGAGGTTAATATTTTCCTTGCCAATTGATGTGGATGGTCTGCTGCTGTGGGCTTCATCTTCAACATAGTCTCATTTCTTCTTTAAATGAGTTATCCATTTGGAAACTACTGATTTCTTTGTGGAATTTTCCCCATAAACTTTTCATAGAGCATCAATGATTTCACCGTTCTTCCACCCAAGCTTCACCATAAATTTCATGTTTGCTTTTGCTTCAATTTTAGCAGAATTCATGTTGTTCAGAGAGGGGCTTTTTACATACCAATGTCTTATCCTTCTTAGTGTCTTAACTAGAACCCATGGAGATATGTTATAACAAGTTAGGATGAGTTTATTTTGGTGCGAAAAAATTTTGCAATCCATGCATAGTTTGTTTTTTCTTTAACAATACACATTTTCTATGAACTTTTAAAAACCCATGTACTTGGAGTCTGAGAAGGATTAGAACAAGCTATCCTGACATTTTTACTGGGGAAAAAATAACCATCTTTGCTGAATTTGACAATAAAAAAATCTAGAGGGGAAACCACAAGGAATTTTGAGAACTGCTTCCTTTGCTTGGATGTATTTACTTATTGGACACATACACAGCCACACACACACACACACAGCAATCTAGTATTACCAGCCTCAACTGATAATCAAAAGTAAAATTCATGGGACTCTCATGAGCAGTGGCAACCCCAACAAACTTCAGTCAGTACAATGCAAACTACTGACCTTTAAAAGGTTCAAATAAATAAGCAAATGAGTTTTCAGCTTTGTTCAAACCACATCTCAAATTTAGTTGTTGTTGCTGCTGTGTTTATTTTTCCTGTCTACCAGGCAATCAGAAAAATGTTTTTATACATCTTCTCTGTGTTTATCATACAGTAAACTCAAAATTCAAACCAAGGAACATATTTTAATTAATTCAAAATTTAAATGTTTGTCTTGAAATTTGTATAGCTTTGTCTCATTGTGTTTTATGTATTATGTTGTGTAAAATCAAAAACCATTGAGCATAGATTAAAACTGTCTGAATATTACTATGTAAAGGTATTGGAAAATGTCACAACTTAATTAAAATATAAAATAACAATTAAACTGTGCTGTATTTTTAATGCATTGATTCTTATGTGGTGTAAATAAATCAATATTTGAAAATCATTACATTTCAAATTTATAGTTGATTTTTAATTATCAGGTAAGCATTGATTTAATTAAATTGCATATGTTGACATCCTTAAATTTTAAATATTAGAAAAATGAAATTTAAAAAACACAATTTGTACAATTAGAAAACTGGAAATAATATTAAACAAGTGCTCTCAGATATTGGACAACAATCACTGCACAGCTTTCAACATTGAGAAAATGGAGACAAATGTGAATATAATAATAGCTCTGGTTTTCTACATGAAGAAACTTTCAAGACCATGATCAGGGATGGGGTCTCTGCTGATCTTGCTGAATTCAGAAGACAGATCATAGTTCCAGGGAGCTTCAGCAGCTAGAATTAGTGGATAGAAAACTATAAAGAAGGTAGCTTTGTGGAGACAGATTTATAGAAATCTGCAAGGGACTCCCTTTAAATTTGTTGTTAAATACTAAGCTGCATCTTCATGGGCTAAAATTTAAAAACACTACAGTAAAAAACATGACCAGGAGGTTGTAAACTGAATACTCACCAGGACTCACACAGGGCTGAAAGACATTCAAGTTTTACTTTGGATTGAATGTCCCCCCAAACTCATTGAAGTATAATCCCCATTGTAACTGTTGAGGTGGGAAATCCTATTATAGTAACTGAAAGATGGGGCCTTGAAGAGGTGATTAGATTGTGAAGATCAGGTTTAGTGGTAGCCATGGGTGTGGTTCTGAGGGCTTTTAAAGGAGAGATAGTGAGGAGGTTAGTCTCTCTCTTGCTTCTGCTTTTCTCCCAGTCAGTGTGATACCCTGTGTTGCTGAAGTCAACACCAAAGAAGGTCCTCATTGTAAGAGTTCCCTGGACTTTGTGCTTCCCAGTCTTCTGAAACTGTAAGAAATGAATTTCATTTCTTTATAAATTATCCAGTTTAAGGTATTTTGTTATAAGCAACAGAAATGGACTGATACAGTAAATTGATACCAGAGAAGTGGGGTATTGCTTATAACAAATACTTGAAAATGTGGAAGCAGCTTTGGAACTGGATGTTAAGGAGAGGCTGGAGGAATTCGGAAGAGCTGGCTACGAAAAGCCTAGCTTCTGGTGGGAGTTTAGAAGACAAGAAAGCCAGGGAAGGTTTGAAACATCTTGGAGACTGTTTAAATGGCAGTGACCAGAATGTTGATAGAAATATGGACTGTAAAGACCATTCAAAGGAGGTCTCAGATAGAAATATGAAGGAATTTATTGGCAACTGGGACAAAGATCACTCTTGCTATGAGTTCATACCCAAAAGTTTTATGGAATGTGAAACTTAAAGGTGCTGAACCAGGGTATTTGGCAGAAGAAGTTTCTAAGCAGCAAAGCATTCAGGAAGCTGTATGGCTACTTGCAACACCCTATGCTGAGTTATGGCAGAAATAGCATGATATAAAGTCAGGATTTTCAAGTCAAAAGAAAGCAGAGAGCAAAAAATTGAAGAATTGTCAGACTGGTCACAGAAAGAGTGAGAAAATCATTCAACAGAGCAAACCGACAGTTTGTGGGAAGATAACCCCCACTTTCATAGAATCTTAGATTATTCTGGTATCAAGTTGGATACCGTGATATTACATATTCCATCTCCTAAATCTTGAATTTATGAGTTACCAGTTTTCTGGGTAGCACCGCTTCTTCACCCTTGTCTCCCATGTAGCTATTACTCTTATGTTTAGCAGAGTGGGATGCTGGATTCTCAGATCCTTCTGCCCCTTCCTGTGCAGGCTGTGAGTCAGGTAATTGAAAGAAGATATCTGGCAGCTTTATGCAAGGTAGACATACTTTATTCTTCAGATGTGAGACTCACAGACATGCTTTACTATCAGACACAAGCTCAAGCTCTACTCCACTGGATCTTCCATGCTCTGCCGTTCCTCCGTGCTCTGCTGACCAGCAGTTCAGAGCAGTTACCTCTATATTTTTAGTACACAACAGTAGCCACAAGCCAAGCATTGCATAATTAGAACAATCATGCTGAATCGGTAAATGGGCACACGTGTGCAATTACACTACTCCTATTATAACTTGTTTCTAGTGAATGTGCTGAATTTTGCCCATTTGTAACAGATGTGAGGCAAGTGATCCTGACTAAATGTTTTCTACTTTCCTTACACAGAGTTACACTGGTTTAAAAGTCAGAACCTATGAAAACCATTGTGTTTCTCTTTCCAAACATTTAAAAGTAACTGTTAATAAGCTCAAATTAAGACTTACCCTAATTAAGGTAGCTTCTCTTACTAATTTATTTTTACTTTTTTTTTGTTTTACTTTTAATTGTTTAATCTTTGTATATCACCTACCAGAGGTGCACATTATTCTAAGTGGTTTACAAATATTAACACCTTTAATCTTCATAAAAACCTAAAAGGTAGGTACTGTTGTAATTTTCATAGATGAAGAAACTGAGGCACCACAATGTTAAGTTGACCGTATTCACATAGCTAGTAAGATGTGGGGCATCTGAGTTGAATTTGTCTAAAGAATAATTATTTTTATTGTAAATGTAGAAATAGGAGGCAAAGTCTCATGGACATTTTCCTACCATTTACATTCTAATCACATACAGACAGGACCTAGAAAAACCAGGTGAAGAGTGAGTTTTAAATGACATGATGTGAAATGCATGCAGGCAGTCTTCTCTAAAAATCTGAATTATGTCTTGTTCTACTAACACAGACTATTTGCATAAACTTTTTACAACTAAAAATACACTACCCTTAGGTTGCTTCTATAAATATTAACATTGAAAGTTTTATGTATGTAATAATTTTCCCCAAAGAAAGGCATTCTCTGGCCATACAAAATAAATTTGAAGGGGGCTGACCCCGTGGCTCACTAGGAAGAGTGTGGCGCTGGGAGCGCTGAGGCCGCAGGTTCGGATCCTATATGGGGATGGCTGGTGCGCTCACTGGCTGAGCGCGGTGCAGACGACACCAAGCCAAGGGTTGCGATCCCCTTACCGGTCACACAAAAAATAAATAAATAAATAAATAAATTCAAAGCAACAAATCAGAATATATGGGTGCAGGGTGGTTTAAAAAAACCAAGTGGGAGAAAAGAATCAGGTGATGGAGAAACCTATAGGATTTAATGGGAGCTTTAGCTTTTATATCAAATTTATAGAGGAAGCCATTGGAGGATTTTGCAGTTACTTTACTATCTGAATCTATTCCCTGTTTTCATTTATTCATATATTTGAAACCCCAGGATTTGGCCCAACTCCAGGTATACCTTGACTCAGTGACTCAAAGGATATCATTAGGGTCTGATCTTTCACTTGGCACCTCTCAGTTCTACTTTCCTTTGTAAGCATTAGTCTGTCACGGGATTCATATAGTAGCAAGATGGCCAATCATAGCAGCAGATTTATATGATCACAGCTCCAAGTCCAACAGGAAAGAGGAAAGAGGGAGACACTCTTTACTCGTCGGTGAAGCAAAAAAAAAAAAAAAAAAAAAAAAATGGCAGGATTAACTTGGATTGGAAATGTGTCATTTATATAATTGCTTTTTCTTAGTTAACAAGGGTCACTCTAGGTGGGTTAATATAATCCTGGCCATTGCTCAGATCTAGGACAGAGGTCAACTGCTGAAGCCAGGGGTAGAAACAAATCTACCTTTGTACAAAATTGGAGCAAGGAAAAATGATAGTTCCTTTCTATGTATATATAAAACAGAGTTGGGTTTTGGCAATTTTTCCCATGTGGGGTGCTTGCATTAAGGTTAGCAGAGATTTTCTGGAACATTTTCATGTTGATCTGATGATGGCATCAGACCGCCTTTAAACAGTGCAGGAGATGCTGTTTCTGCCATGTGAGGATAACATGGGAGAACTAACACAACCTGTGAAATCAATCAGAATGCCATACATGAGTCACCCAAATAACCTCAGGGTTTCCTTTTCCTGCCCACATGATGTCATCATTATTAGGGTTTATTCTTCCTTCTGTGAATTCAATCTCAAGATCAGTCTGGTGAGACTTCTCAGGTTTTCTTTAGATCAAACTAGATCTGGGACACGCATTCAGTGATAGCTCCTGGCCTGAGATGCTGATGGCTGTGACTAGGTCTTACAACTGGATCAAACTTATGTGTGGATGACGATGCTCACCAAGTTGGGTAAACCCAGGTGTCATGGAAAACACAGAGCTCTTCTTCCAAACTAGGCTGCTCCTCCTAATGACAACAGCATACATGATTTGCAGGCCATGAATAAAGCATTGCAAAAGCCACACTGGCCAATAATGGCAGGAATCATCACGAAACTAAGAAAATTGTGGTGGTTCTTCCACAAACTCAGTATGACATGAAGTTGAGGGAGCAGGAGGGAATGGGGAAACCAGGAAGAGACAGAGACTTAGACAATATATACCCCAAAGCCACTGCTCTTCTGGATTCACACCAGGAAATTAGTGGGAGCAACATTTCCCAGCTCTACACGACTCTAGGAGCAGAAGAGAACACAGGCCTAAATATTACCATTTGTTTTGGGGTTTCTCAGGGTTATAAATATTCATGAGATACAAAGCTGATTGTCACCCCTCGTGCCAAAGACATGAAGGCCAGATCCATACTGTCAGCATGCCCATTACCGCAAATTGTCATTTGAAAGTTATTAAGGAGTTTGCCCCCATGCCCACATGCTTCACTCAATGAAAATAAAATACTTCGCACAAGGAAATTACAAAATTATTGGTAATTTCTGAGAAACTCTCACTGCTGGCACCTTGTAATGCAAAAATTCACTACTAGACTTAACTTGAGTTAGTTTCTCTTCTGTGGGGAAGAGCTTGGGTCTGTGGGTAATGATGTAGCCTGAGATCCCTAAAAGAAGACACAGAGGTACAAAAAAAAAACAACAACAAAACCAAGAGCACCAAAAACTCAATCTCAAGAAACTATTATTTTATGTTTGGGTTGTGGGTTTTGTCTGTGCCTGGGCCTTTGGATGATGAAGCTAATGAGAGGCTATCGGGGTTCTACTATCCCTTTCCTCTGGAACCCTCAATCCTCGGAGGACACCTCTGCCCTGTTCTTTCTAGAGCCTCCTTCTTGGTCCCTTCTCTCCTATTTCTACTTCCCTCTCCCCACTGCCATCCTTTCTGCTTAGCAGCCAGGAGGACCTGCTGCAGGCCTCAGAGTGAGAGGACAGGCAGGTGTGCACAAAATGATAGAGAAGTTTCAAACTTTGAAAATGTTTTCATTAGACCAGAAAAAGTTTCTATGACAGGATAATGCATAAAATTTGGCATGTTTGGGGACCTCTCCATTGTAAAGTTTCTCTGATCTGGACTTGGAGGAGACACCCTTGCTGGAAGTAAAGGTGGGGAAAACAGCTTATCTTTGGCCTTTGTGGTAGGCAGGACTCTAAGAGGACACTCAGTGATCCATGCTTTTGTGATCCTTCCCCTTTAGTGTAGGTGGGACCTGTATGTATGGTGGGATATCACTCTTGTGAATAAGTACTGACCAGTTGTCTTTGAGTTTAACAAAAAGGTTATTAATCTGGATGGGCCTTACCTGTTCATGTGAACCCTTTAGAAGAGCTTGAAAGTACCACAGACTTTCACTGTCCTGCTGTCCTCAAAGAAGTACATTGTCATGATCACTAGAACTGAATTCTGCCAAATGGTCATGTAAAGGGACCAGAAGCTTCAGATGAGAACACATTCCCAGCCAATGCCCTGATTACAGCCTTGTAAGACCCTGAACAGAAGACGCAGTTATGATGTGCTCAGACTCTCAGTCCATGGAAACTGAGAGATAATAAACATATATTTTTTAAGCCCCTATGTGGAGTTGATTACTCAGCAATATAAACCTAACACAGACATCTTAAAGGAAAGCCCAATACTCACCCCACCAGGGTTACAACAGGTTGCTTTGCAACCAAAGGCAGAGAGAGACACAGCAATGCAGAACTCCAGCACACTTAAAATGAGCACCATACCATCCAGACCCTAGAAAAAAATTCGTAACAAAATGACGTGAGGAATAGAGATGACAGGTTCCTGACATTTCCCAACTGATTACCATGCCAAACGAAATAAAGCATTGACCAGGAGTCAGACAAAACTGGGTGCTAATTAGGCAATTCTTGGCCTGCTGAATGCTGCTAGATGTCACTTTTCCTCTTATTTTTTCAGTGAATAACCACTGTCTTTTTTTTTTTTCCTTTACCTGCTTTGTGCCTGTACTATTGTGGGAAAAGAAAGTGAAAGTGATTTTAAAAAGAGGAAGTGATCGTAAAGATAATTGTCATCTTAGATCTTTCTAACACTGGAAATTCTTTACAGTTGACACAATAATGTGATCTCATATCTTAATGTTTGCAAGCAGGATAACCATTCCTCAAAGTCCACATCATAATCCCCAGAACCTGTGAATATGTCAGGATATATGGCAAAGGAGAATTAAGCTTACAGACAAAATTGAGGTTGCTTATTAGCTGAAATGGGGAGAATTATCCTGGCTTATTCTGGTGGGCTGAAAGTAATTGCAGTATTCTCATAAGTGAAAGCAGGAGACAGAAGAGGTACAAAAAAGTTGTAAAATATCAAATGAAGATTGAGAATTTGCCCGGAGCTAGATGTTGAGGCTAAAAGTGGTTAGCTTTGCAAGGACATCAGAGACGTTGGGTAGAATACTGGATTATTCACCACTCGTATATTGTTCAATAAAATTTTAATTTCTGATTATAGAACTGCGTAACTCCATCAGGCTCCATAGGAAGCCCTGGAGACCTATAGGGACTGACATCTGGGCTCCATTTTTAGAGGGAATAACATTGCATACTGATCAGTGCTTTGAAATTAAACAGGAAAAAATTATGCAAAATGCCCAGCACAGTACTAGGGAGGAGGTGTTCTGTAACTACAAGCTTTCTTCTCATTTTGTCTCATCACACATAGAGGATGAAAAAAGAGAAAGATGAGATGTGGACACAACTCCTAAAAAAACCCCACTGTTCTATTTCTCAATCAATTCCAACCTCCCAAAGTAATGCAGCAGTTAGAGAATGTTGCTTGTTGCTTTCGCCAGAGCCAATGCTCCTCGTCTTGCTTCCACCACAGTAGCCCATAAAAAGAAGCAGCACTCACCATTAAAATTGACATAATCATGGAACAATCATCCACTGCCTCATGAGAGAGACAGTCAGGGATTCCAGATGAAATAATACTCAAGCTTATTGCACTGAATAAAATCCCTGATGCAGCCATCACAGAGCTGACGATGTTCAGTCCTAGGCTACCTTGGACCTGGACAGGAATGAAATCCAATTTTCAATCCAACAACATCCTCACATATGTCTCTATCAATCACCTTAAGCCCTCCACTTCTTTCCCAGCATGTTCCATCTTCTCTATGTTGATTATTTCAATATTCTCCTAACTTGTCTTTTTTTTAAAAATAGTAGTTTCAACTCTATTCTCTTTCCAAAACACAAATATGAACCTGTTATTTCAAGGCTTAAGTCTTCATGTGAATTTTGTGGGTGGAGACAAACTCCAAATCTCCTAAACAGAGCTTTCAGTGTCCATACACATTACCTGGACAGCCCCATCTGTGTCCATTTCCTACCATGCCCTGCTTCAAGTGCCTGGTCTCCCATCATTTTTTAAATGTTGCTTGTCTCTAATGTCTCTGTGCCTTTTGCATATTTTCTATCTCTGCTGAGTATTCCATTCTGCACGTGCATTTCTCATGGTGAAGTTATAAAGATTTTTTATAAGAACTAAAATTACTCAGGAAAGTGTGAGAGGTTTAGTGTGGCTATAGTACAAGGTACATTTTAATGGTTGTAGCTGGAGATGTCAGGGAGGCAGGTTGAGGACAGATTTGGAAAGGCTATATTGATTGTGCTCCAGAGTTTGGTACTCATCTTTTGAGCAAAGAAAACTCAAATCCAGTCTTTAGACAAGAAAAACATTTGTTGAGAACTGGACTTCTGCTTTTTATGGGCTTTGTAAAAGACAAGTTGGTGTAAAAGTTATCTTTTAAATTTCCTGCTTCTTGTTTAATAGCCTTATTGTGAATTTCTTTTACTGCAAACTCAAAACCCTTTTTGGACACAGCTGAAATACACATTTTAATCAATCAGTCAATAAATATTATGCTGACCAATATGTGGTATCATTCTTATGAACTGGATCTCAAGCTGCGGGGTTTGTTTGACTGGTCCAATTTGACATTTCTTCTCAGGAATTCTCTGTGTCATCATAATTCTCTGTGTCTTTCTCTCAGCAACTACCTTGCCAAAATATCAGTCCCATGTCAGTAATTTTATCATCAGCCAATTGCCTGATTACAGTCTTTGGAAGACAGGTCCAACTAGGTAAAATTTTCAATCTCTCCTGAATTTTTAAAAACAAACAAAATCTGGTTTGCTAATATTACCTTGAAATGCTGAGGTTGCCTTTCCATTCTGTTGATTTTTTTCTTTACTCTGCAGAAATTTTTGAGTTTGACATAGTCCCACTTGCTTATTTTTGCTTTTGATGCCTGTGCTTTTGACGTTATAACCAATAAATCATTGCCAAAATCAATGTCTAGGATCATTTTCCTATGTTTTCTTCAAGGAGTTTTATGGTTTCTGGTTTTAATAATTCTATATAAGAATTAGAGTAATTTCTGCAATTTTGTTCTTTAAGACTATCTTGACTGTAAGTGAACTTTGAATTTTCATATAAAACATTATCAAATAATTAGTTGCCAAAAATATTACCTAAGATTAATTGCAGTTGCTTTGAATATATAAATTAATTTGAAGAGAAAGACATCTTTTTAATATTGAGTTTTCCTTTCCATTTACATAGTTTATTCCTCCGTTTATTTTGCAAAGTTTCTGCATAGACATTTTGAACATTTTTTATTACATGTGTTTAATACTAATTGCTTTAATACCAGTTGCTGTTATTATAAATTATATCATCAAAAATTCTAGTTGCTTATAGATGATAAATATAAATACAATTGATTTTTGCAAATTGACCTTATATCTAGGAAATAGCTATAGTCAATTTTAAATTCTCACTGTTTTTCTGTAGATTCTTTCAGATGATCTATGAACACAATTGAGTCATCTATAAATAAACAGTTTCATAATGTTTTCTATTCCTCTTCTCTTTTTTTCTATTTCTTATCTGTTTGCCTTATTTCGATCCCTAGCACATTATCAATATAAATGGTATCCTCAAACCATATATCTGATAAGGAGTTAGTATGCAAAATATGTAAGGAAGTCATATAAGACATCATGTAAAAATGGACAAAAGACCTGAATAGACTTTATTCCGAAGAAGACATATAAGTTGCCAGCAGGTTTATAAAAAGGTGCTCAACATCACTAATCATCAGTGAAATCCAAGTCAAAACCACAATTTGTTATCACCTCCCACATTTTGAGACAACTATTATCAAAGAGATAGAAGACAGCAGGTATTGGTGAGGATGTGGAGAAAATACATCCTTGTGCAGTGCTGATGAAAATGTAATGGTATAGCCATTATGGAAAATAGTACAAGTTCCTCAAAAAATTAAAAATAGAACTGTTATATGACCCAACAATCTTTATTATGGGTATATACCCAAAGGAAATAAAATCAGCACCTTATAGAGATGTCTGTGCACGCATGTTCATTGCAGCATTATTCATAATAGTCAAGATACAGAAACAACCGAAATACCCATCAATGGATGAATGGATAAAGAATTGTGATGTTTAATATATGCATATATGTATATATGTTGTGTATATGCACACTAATATATATATATATTAGTATGTAATATAGTAATAATACATAAGTATTAGTACATTCATATATATATATGTATGTTCATAATAATGAAATATTATTCAGGCTTAAAAGAAGAATACCCTGCCATTTGTGACAACATAAAAGAACCCGGAGTCCATTATCTAAGTGAAATAAGCCAGAACAGAACGAAAAATATTGCATGATCTTACTTATAGGTAGCAGCTACAGAGGTGAGTTTGTAGAAGCAGATAGTAGAATGATGGTCAATGGGGCAGGGAAGGGGGCATGAGAGATGGTCAAAGGAGGCACCATTTCAGTTATGTGGAATGATTAAGTTCTAGAGATATCATATACAGCATGCTGAATATAGTCAATAATAATTGCTGCATGCTTGAAATTTGCTAAGAGAGTAGATTTTAAGTGCTCTCACCACAATAAAATAAAGGTAACTATGTGAAGAGAATGATATGCTAACAAGCTTGATCGTGCTAATCACTTCACTAAGTACATGTATATCAAAACATGTACACCTAAAATACTCCTATATTCCTAATTAAAATTTTTGGAAAATCTAAAATAAAATAAAGTTACACTAAAAAAATTTCATTAATTCTTCCTCTTCTTGCATCAGAAAAAAAAAAAGAGAGAGAGAAAATGTTACTCACCAGACCTTTTGTAGTTCTAGTCCTTGCTGCAATTGACAAGGATCCTGTGATAATAAACTAGGAATAAAAGCAAAAGTGCAGATTAAAAACTTTAAACAAACCTATGAAGTCATAACTTACTACCACTTATCTCCAAATTAGATAGGTATTTAAACAGGCCAATTTTTTAAGGAAAAATGCAAAAGTTTGCAAATAACTCTCCCTTACCCAGAAAAAACAGAGAAATTCTATGAGATGAATTCATAGGGAAATTTATCAAAATTTTCTTTTTTTTTTTTTTCCTGTACAAAATTTTTTTATTCTAGGATTTTTAAAAACCCTTCAATAGCAAGCAATTAGAAAATAATTTTCCTGAGCAATTGATACAGTTAAAAATCCAAATGTACCAAAAGATGGTGCTTAGATTTCCTTGCAGGCCAATTCATACTGAGTTTTAAATCTAGCAAGGAAGACCCAAGTGCATTTTTTTTTTGTTTTGTTTTGTTTTTTAATTTTATTTTGTCGATATACATTGTGGCTGATTATTGCTCCCCATCACCAAGACCTCCCTCCCTCCTCCCTCCCCCCTCCCCCCCAACAATGTCCTTTCTGTTTGCTTGTCGTATCAACTTCAAATAATTGTGGTTGTTATATCTTCTTCCCCCCCCCCCCCGGTTTGTGTGTGTGTGTGTGTGTGTGTGTGTGTGTGAATTTATATTTATTTATTTATTTTTTGTCGTTTTTTTCGTGACCGGCACTCAGCCAGTGAGTGCACCGCTCAGTCCTATGTAGGATCCGAACCCACAGCGGGAGCGTCGCCGCGCTCCCAGCGCAGCACTCTACCAAGTGCGCCACGGGCTCGGCCCTGAATTTATATATTAATTTTTAGCTCCTACCAATAAGTGAGAACATGTGGTATTTCTCTTTCTGTGCCTGACTTGTTTCACTTAATATAATTCTCTCAAGGTCCATCCATGTTGTTGCAAATGGCAGTATTTCATTCGTTTTTATAGCTGAGTAGTATTCCATTGTGTAGATGTACCACATTTTCCGTATCCACTCATCTGATGATGGGCATTTGGGCTGGTTCCAACTCTTGGCTATTGTAAAGAGTGCTGCGATAAACATTGGGGAACAGGTATACCTTCGACTTGATGATTTCCATTCCTCTGGGTATATTCCCAGCAGTGGGATAGCTGGGTCGTATGGTAGATCTACCTGCAATTGTTTGAGGAACCTCCATACCATTTTCCATAGAGGCTGCACCATTTTGCAGTCCCACCAACAATGTATGAGAGTTCCTTTTTCTCCGCAACCTTGCCAGCATTTATCGTTCAGGTTCTTTTGGATTTTAGCCATCCTAACTGGGGTGAGATGGTATCTCAGTGTGGTTTTGATTTGCATTTCCCAGATGCTGAGTGATGTTGAGCATTTTTTCATATGTCTGTTGGCCATTTGTATATCTTCCTTAGAGAAATGCCTACTTAGCTCTTTTGCCCATTTTTTAATTGGGTTGCTTGTTTTCTTCTTGTAAAGTTGTTTGAGTTCCTTATATATTCTGGATATTAATCCTTTGTCAGATGTATATTTTGCAAATATTTTCTCCCACTCTGTTGGTTGTCTTTTAACTCTGTTAATTGTTTCTTTTGCTGTGCAGAAGCTTTTTAGTTTGATATAATCCCATTTGTTTATTTTTCCTTTGGTTGCCCGTGCTTTTGGGGTCATATTCATGAAGTCTGTGCCCAGTCCTATTTCCTGAAGTGTTTCTCCTATGTTTTCTTTAAGAAGTTTTCTTGTTTCAGGGTGTATATTTAAATCCTTAATCCATTTTGAGTTGATTTTAGTATACGGTGAGAGGTATGGATCTAGTTTCATTCTCCTGCATATGGATATCCAGTTATCCCAGCACCATTTGCTGAAGAGGCAGTCCCTTCACCACTGAATAGGCTTGGTGCCTTTGTCAAAGATCAGATGGAAGTAAGTGTGTGGGTTGATTTCTGGATTCTCTATTCTATTCCATTGGTCAGTGTGTCTGTTTTTATGCCAGTACCATACTGTTTTGGTTATTATAGCTTTGTAGTATAGCTTAAAGTCGGGTAGTGTTATGCCTCCAGCTTTATTTTTTTTGCTCAGCATTGCTTTGGCTATGCGTGGTCTTTTATTGTTCCATATAAATGTCTGAATAGTTTTTTCCATTTCTGAGAAAAATGTCTTTGGAATTTTGATGGGGATTGCATTGAATTTGTATATCACTTTGGGTAGTATGGACATTTTCTCTATGTTGATTCTTCCAATCCAAGAGCATGGGATATCTTTCCATCTTCTTGTATCCTCTCTAATTTCTCTCAGCAGTGGTTTGTAGTTCTCATGATAGAGATTTTTCACATCCTTGGTTAACTCAATTCCTAAGTATTTTATTTTTTTGGTGGCTATTGTAAACGGGCAGGCTTTCTTGATTCCTCGTTCTGCATGTTCACTATTGGAGAAAAGAAATGCTACTGATTTTTGTGTGTTGATTTTGTATCCTGCTACTGTGCTGAAATCATTTATCAATTCCAAGAGTTTTTTTGTAGAGGTTTTAGGCTGTTCGATATATAGGATCATGTCATCTGCAAACAGGGACAGTTTGACTTCATCTTTTGTAATCTGGATGCCCTTTATTTCCTTCTCTTCTCTGATTGCTCTGGCTAGTACTTCCAACACTATGTTGAATAGGAGTGGTGAGAGTGGGCATCCTTGTCTAGTTCCTGTTCTTAAAAGAAAAGCTTTCTGCTTTTGCCCATTCAGGATGATACTGGCAGTGCGTTTGGCATATATGGCTTTAATTATGTTGAGATACTTTCCCTCTATACCTAACTTATAGAAGGTCTCTGTCATGAATGAGTGCTGAACTTTATCAAATGCTTTTTCAGCATCTATAGAGATGATCATATGGTCCTTGTGTTTGAGTTTATTAATATGGTGTATCACACCATTGTATGTTTAAAAATGGCAATCCTTGTGTTATATATATCTTATCACAATAAAAAAAGAAAAAAATTAAAAATATATGCATTATTACTTCACAAAAAGACATATTGAAGAAGAGTACTTCATTTACCATAGTAAGAAATACACATAAACTGTCTCATAAAAAGTTAACAAGAAATGTTAAATATATATATATTATATTTATACATAAATAAAACTTTACAATGTTCTCTAAGCACACAAATAAAAAATTGAACAAATAGGCATATAGAAATCATTTTATGGGATTCTAGTGGAGGACATAGCTGTACTGGAAACTAAGGTGGCCAATATAATATAAATTTATGATTGGTTCTGGTATTGGTACTTATACCGTATAAGGGAGAGAAAATAGATACTTTACAGATGAGGTTTGGATGTAAGATTGAAAGAATAATTGAAGGTAGCAGCAAAAAATGTTCTACCAATTAAACAAAGGCTCATTTAGTGGGATACCTACAATAGTCTAAGTGATACATCAATGAACCAACCCAGTTTCTGCAATTCCTGGTAGTCTACTGAGCATGTGTAGAAGGCATAAACTACATAGCTAGTTTTTTGGGTTTAAAAAGGAAATGAAAAGAAAATCAGAAAAGTAGAATCGTTAGATGTATGTAATTCTCAAATTAGAGTGATCCTATGTGACCCTTGATTCCTGTATCAAATGGTTGTATGATCTTGGACGTTACTCAACCTAAGTTCCAATTTCTTCATCCATAAAATGAAGACAATGATAAATGTTTATTCAGAAGTTTGTGGTGATTGTTTGAAATGCAATTGCAGATATAAGGCACTTAGTACAATTCCCAGATCATAGGAAGAGTTTAATAAAAGCTATCACTGGCATTAGTATTATTAGATATATAAACTGTTGTGCAACTTCCCAGAAGTAGATCAGCATTTGCTGTTCTTCGAATCTTGCACTTCTGCTGTAAACAGAGGAAGGGAAGCAAAACCCCAGCTGTATAGTAAAACTCTAAACTATCTCATTCTTAACTTTATAAATAAATGAAAACTCCACAACACTTGAATAGGTTTGATTAGATCACAAACTCAGTTTATAAGTTTTGTTTTTTTCTTCCCAGTAGACAAAACTTGGCATTTTATATTCAGTTTACACTCTCAATTTGCAGATGCAAAAATCTTTGCGTTTTGACTTGGGAGATTTTCAAACTTTCTTTAATTTTCGTTCTAATTTTAATTTTAATTATATTAAAACTTATGAAATAAAATTTATCTAATAGCAATTCCATTTACTAAGTTAGCGATTTGCTGAGATATGATAGTTGATGGACTAGACACTACAATTGCCTGCATACCAGCTACACCTTCTCTCCTTTCTTGCTAATAAAACCCTCATTTTGTTCAGTCTCCCATGAACTTCAGGGTAAGCTGAACTCTTTCCAGCCACAGAGATGAATCTTTATCGGTCCAATCCACTAACGGCAAGTCCATTGCCTTTACCCATAGTTGGTTTGGGAATATGCATATAAAACAAGTCTGATATGGTCTACCAGCAGTCCTCAATTAGGTCCTTATATGACTGAATTAATCAACTTTGGAAATGACTAGTCACTGAGCCTCCTGTGAAATATTCGGCGTTTTCAATATGTATGTCATTCTGATTTGGGTCTTTGACAACATACTGATGTAATATATCCTAACTGATGCATATTAAATATGTAATCTGCCTAGATTTCCACAAGATTTATATTATTATTTCCTCTTTAAATATGAGAAACCTGAATAAAGGTTGGAACCTTTCTCAAATTTATAGAACTACAAGATAGAGTTAGGCCAGGATTCCAAATGTCAGAATATTAACAACTATGTCATGTTATTTACAATTATATCAGAAGGTGTTCTACTCACCATCACCGACCCCCAACTGGGTAACCCATGTTCAATATAAATGGATGTGGATCGTAAAATGGCAACATGACATTCGTCATTATTATTCCAAAGCTGAGGTTCATCAGGGCACTCAGAATCTGCACAACCTAGAAATGATGAAGAAAAGAAAAACCATTTATCACCTTAAAATGGTATCCATGCCACCCCCCTTCCAAACAGTACGTTACCCTCAATCTCCATTTAATATAGTCAAGTGACCTTCTTGATAATCTCTTGTCACTTTGTTTTCATATGAAGAGCCATGGATATACAGTCCACCTTCCATTTCTGTGGGTTCCTTATTTGTGGATTCAACCAATTGAACATAGAAAATATTCCCCCCTAAAAAATTGCATCAGTACTGAACATGTACAGACTTTTTTGTGTGTCATCATTCCCAAACAATACAATATAATCAACTATTTGCACATCATTTACATTCTATTAGGTATTACAACTAATCTAGAGAAGATTTAAAGCATAAGGGAGGATGTATGTAGGGTATATGTAAAAACTATGCAATTTTATATTAGAAACTTGAGCATCCAAATTTTGATATCCACAGAAGGTCCTGTAATTAATCCCCCATGGACACTGAGGGACAACAGTACTAAATTATTAAAATTATAGCTCAGGATATCTGTCATTGCCTCAGTGATTTCAGTGTTAAAAAAAAGTATGCCAGAACCTGCTCAGAGGTGTTTTTCTGATACCTATGATGCTACTTTTACCACAACTGTTGCTATCCTTTGTAACATGTTCAAACAGGAGTAACCCAAGAATTAAGAAGAAATCATTCTGGCAAGGAGATTATACATATATAAAGTAAGGACAGTAGATACAGGAGAAGGAAAAAAAGAGAGAAAATATAACATTCTTATGAGGGCTGGACTGAGAACATGAATGTAAGTACAAGAGTCTAAAAATAAAGGAGCTACTGTACAATTACTCCATAGAATTAAAAAGGAAGCAATGAAAAGAAAAACAACTTATCAAAATTTTTGATATGCAGCAACTGCAGTGCTTAGAGAGAAGTTTATAGCATTGAATACATTTATAATAAAAAAGAAAGAACTAAAATCAATCACTTAGGCTTCTACTTTAGGAAAACAGAAATAGAAGAGCAAATTAAATCCAAAATAAGCAGAAAATAGTAATAATTAGAACAGAAATCGATGAAATTGAAAACACTAAATCATTAGGGGAAAAAAAAATCCAAAGCTGATTTTTTGAGAGGATAACATCAATAATCTTGTAACCAGGCTAAGAATAAAATTGAGAGGACACAAATTACTAATATCAGATATGAAAGAGATTCACTACAGATACTATACAGTTTAAAAAGATAATAAAGGACTAATGGGAACAACTCTATGCCCCATATTTTGATAACATAGATAAAGTGGATCACTCTTTGAAAAGCATACTCTGCCAAAACTCACACAAAAAGTAATAGACAATCTCAATAGAACTATATCACTAAATAAATTGAACCAATAATTAATAACTTTCCAAAATATAAAACACCAGGACCAGAAGGGTTCAGTGGTAAATTCTATAAAATGTTTAAAGAAGAAAGTATATCAATTCTCTACAGTCTCTTTCAGAAGATAAAAACAAAGGGAATTTCCTAACACATTCTATGAGGCTAGCAGTGACCAATAGTAAAACCTGAAAAAGACTTTGTAGAAAAGAAAACTACAGTCTATGAACATAGATGCAGTAATCCTCATTAAAATATTAGCAAACTGAATTCCATGATGTTTAAAACAAATTATATACTATGACCAAGTGGGATTTATCCCATGTATTCAAGGCTGCTTCAACATTCAAAAATTAATTAGTGTAATCCATTACATCAAAAGGCTGAAGAAGAAAAATTGCATGAATATTGCAACTGCGGCCACCAGAGTTGGGAAAAGTGGGAGAGTAAAGTGGGATTAGGGAGAAACTGATAAAGGGCCACAAAAAATGTTTACATTGGGTAACAATAAAATTTTTAAAACTACACAAAATCCAACACTCATTTATTATAAAATTTCTCAATTGGCTAAGAATAAAGATGAACTTCCTCAACTTGATAAAGAATATCTGAAATAAACTAACAGCTAACTTCATGCTTAGTAAGAACCTCAAAGCTAACCCCTAGGATCAGGAAGAAGACCAGGATGCACCCTCTCACCACTGCTTTTCAACATTGTACTCAAAGCCATAGCTAAAGCAATAAGAAAACAAAAGGAAACGAAAGGCATACAGATAGGATTTTGGTTCTTCCCAACTTCATCTATAGATTCAGTGAAATCTCAGTAAAAAACCCCAGCAAGTTATTTTTATGGATATAAACACACTGATTCTAAAGTTTATAGGGAGAAATCAAGTACCTAGAACAGCAAACACAATATTGAAGAAGAACAAAGTTGGAATACTAACACTGCCAGACTTCAGGACATACCATAATCTACAGTATCAAGATGGTGTAATATTGGCAAAAGAATAAACAAACAGACCAGTGGAACAGAACGAATTGCCCAGAAATAGAAACACATAAATATAGTCAACATATATAGTAGAAATAAGATACTCTTTTCAACAAATGGTGCTGAAAACCCTGGACGCCCTCAAGCAAAAATTGAATCTAGACACAGGTCTTATACTGCTCACAAAAATTAACTCAAAGTGAATCACAAACTAAATGTAAAACTCAAAACTATAAAATTCCTAAAAGACAACATAGCCAAAACCTAGATGACTTTGGTTTGATGATGACTTTTTTGATGTAACACCATAACTGCAATCCATGAAAGAGAGAACTGATAAGCTGAATTTTACCAAAAATAAAAAATTTATGTCAAGAGATGAAAAAACAAGCCATAGACTGGGAGAAGTTGTCTGCAAAAGATGTATCTGGCAAATGTCTGTTAGACAAAATGTACAGCAAACTCTTAAAATTCAACATAAGAACACAAAATCTGATTGAAAAATAGACCAAAGATCTTAACAGATCCCTCACCTAAAAAGACATAAAGATGGCAAAGAAGCATATGAAAAGATGCTCCACATCATATATCATCAGAGAAATACAAATTATAACAATGAGATTCCACTACGCAGCTATTAGAATGGCTAAATCCACAACACTGACAATAGCAAGTGTTGACGAGGATGTGGAGAGCAGGAAGTTCCATTCACTGCTGGTTCCAAATGTCTGAAATGACACAGTCACTGGGAGGACAGTTTGGCAGCTTCTTGCAAAACTAAATGTGCTCTTACTTTCAAAACTAAATGTGCTCTTACCGTACGCTACCCATAGTAGTAGAAAACATGTCCACACAAAACCTGCACAGAGACGTTTATAGAAGTTTTATTCATAACTTTCAAATATGCAAACAAACATGATGTCTTTCAATAGGTGAATGCATAAGTAAACTGTCCAGACAATAAAATATTATTCAGTGCTAAAAATAAATGAAATATCAAGCCATGAAAAAACATGGAGGAAACTTGAATGAATGTTATTAAGTGAAAGAAGTCAATCTTAAAAGGCTGCTTGTTGTATAATTCCAACCATATCACTTTCTGGAAAATGAAAACTATGGATACAGGAAAAAGATCAGTGGTTGCCAGCGATTAAGGAGTAGGAAAAGATGAATAGACAGAACACAGATGATTTTTAGGGCACTGAAACTACTTTTTATGATACTATAATGGTGGATACACATTATTCTACGTCTGTCCAAACTCATGGAAAGTACCACACAAAGAGTGAACCCTAATGTAAATTATGGACTCTCAACAATAATTATGTGTCAATGCCAGTTCATCACTTGTAACAAATGTGCCACTCTGGTGGGGGAAGTAGATAATAGGGAAGCTTCACAGGTGTGGGGACAGGGGAACATATGGGATATATTTACTCTTTCCTCTCAATCTTTCTGTGAACCTAAGACTGCTTTAAAACATATAGTGCATTTTAAAATATTAATTAATATGTTAAAATAAACTTAATGTATGTCAACATAAGTAATATACTTCATGAGAAATACCTGTATTTTATTTTCCAAAATTAAAAGAAAGAATAGTGGGAAAAAAGGGATGCAAACTGTCCACTATGACTTTTGCCCAGTGGTTTGAAACTTGGACTAGAGATCGACTTCTATGTTCAAGTCCTGTCACCTGCCATAACCTGTGGTTCTTTAAAACCTCCATTTCTTTTAGGCACACCACTTGAGAGGCTAGAAGATTTTTTATCCACTGAGGAGAAGGCTAGGAAAAGGTACCAGAAAAAGAGAGAGTAACAATATGGGTCCATCAGTTACCAGGAAGGTCTGTGGAGAGGACGCCAGCGAGTGCACAAATGGCTGTTCTTTTCCTGATCTTCCATGATGAAATTATATACAATTATCATGGGTGACTACTACCCTAAAACAGATATGAAGTCATTATATCTTAAACACAATTAAATTAGAAGCACAATGTGATAGAATATTGATGCCCCTAGGGCTGTCTGATAATTTGCAAGACTAATGGGACTGAGTATTTGGCATTAGTTCTGATCAGTTATGATTCGACAACAACATTGATCTTCTCCCAGATTTGCATCTGACTTACCCCAAGGACTTTGGGTTCTCCCTTCAAGAACTTCTCAGGCATCCCTTTCCACAGATATGAGTGTACAGCAGCAGGCTTCCCCAGCTGGGGCACACCAGGACCAGCCTCTGATGTGCTCTGTTCCATTTCTTGCATGGCAGGCTTGGCAGCAGAAATGGCACTACAATAAAAAAATGCAGTTTAGGATGAGAAAATAGCACGACATGGACATGGCACTTTGAAGCAGTTTTCTCCTGAAGTACAAACTCTTTTCTCCATTCTCTTTCTGTGTTATAATAGCTGTTAGAGCCATAGAAGTGGAAGAAATAATACGTAAGGAGAGAGACAGAGACAGATAAAGAGACATGACAGGGACTAAATGTCATGTGATGTTAAAATGTTAGGAGGTATTTATGAAAAGGAAGTGTTGACAGAATTGAGGTAAATATGCTGGACTCATCAAATTATGAAATTTTTATTTTCATTTATTCATTTATTTAAATTGGTTATGAATATTCATGAGATACAAAGCTGATTGTCACCCCTCGTGCCCAAGATGTGAAGGCCAGATCCATATCGGCAGCATGCCCATTACCACTAATTGCAATTGTACCCCGTGTCCCCCACCCAATTATCCTCAACCTCCCTCCCCCTCCCACTTTCTCCCAACCCACTTTGCAACCCTAGGCATGCTCTCCCTATGCAAGTCCAACACACCACTTGGTCTTTCTTTCCTTTCTACTTTCTCTCTTAGCTCCCACTTATGAGTGAATACATGAGGTATTTTTCTCTCTGTGCTTTGCTTATTTCACTCAACATAAGTTTCTCCAAGCTCATCCATGTTGTTGTGAATGGCAGAATTTCATTCTTTTTTATGGCAGAGTAGTATTCCATGGTGTATATATACCACAGTTTTCTTGTCTAATCATCCATTGATAGACATTTATATTGGTTCCATATCTTGGTTATTGTAAACAGAGCTGCAATGAACATGCGAGTGCAGGTATCCCTTTGACATGATGATTTCCATTCCTCTGAGTATATACCCAGAAGTGGGATTGCTTGATCATATGGAAGATCTATCTGTAGTTGTTTGAGAAACCTCCACACTGTTTTCCATAGTGGTTGTACTAATTTACAGTCCCACCAACAGTGCAGGGGTATTCCCTTCTCTCCACACCCTCACCAGCATTTGTTATTCAACGTCTTTTCCATTATAGCCAGTCTAACTGGGGTGAGATGGTATCTCAATGTTGTTTTAATTTGCATTTCCCTGATGACTAGCGATGTTGAGCATTTTTTTATGTACCTGTTGGCCACTCGTATGTCTTCCTTTGAAAAATGTCTATTGAGTTCCTTTGCCAATTTTTTAATTGGGTTATTTGTTTTTTTACTGTGTAATTGCTTGAGTTCCTTGTATATTATCGATATTAATCCCTTGTTGGATGCATAATTAGCAAAAATTTTCTCTCTCTCTGTAGAAATTGTTGTTTCAATCTGTTAATGGTTTCCTTTGCTGTCCAGAAGCTTAAAATTTCAGTCCAAAGTCTGTTCAAATTTTATCACTATCCTGATTTCTGCCTATAACACTGATTATAGCCAATTTCCTATTGAAGGGTCACTTTTATAATAGTAATAAACTAAAAAAAATCAACTGCCTTCCAAATGATTGTTTAATATTATATAGTCACTCTTTTCTAATCAGTGCACAGTTATATTCTCAGAGCTAGAAACCTCCTCCAGGTTCATCTTTATTGAGTGTAATTTATGCAATCTTTTATTTGTTCCTATGAACTCTGAAATTTGGAAATAAAACTTATGGCTCTGAGTTACCCACTTGACATCACAAATTTAAATCTTTTGTCCTATCACAATGCTTTTTAAATCCTTACTTGCCAATGCAAAGTAAGGATACATAAAATTATTTTTTTAGACACTGTGCACAAATATATTATTATTATATTATGCCTCTTTCTCTCCTCAGTAGGTCCAATCATGTTATGTGTTGTAAACTGTGAGAGAGAGAAGAACAGAAAGACCCCTAAACTTCTTGCCACTGAGGACCTTTATAACTTATGTTGCCACAACTATTGCCACAAACTCTTGGAACCAAGACCACCGAAGCACCTGCAGTCTTCACTGATAGATCACCACTGAAGAAGCTGCATGGAGCCTACATCATTGTGCCCACCCAGAACCAGAGCCACCACATCCTGCGTTGCTGGTACTCTCAGGCCTATATGCAAGTGAAAGCATTTCTTTAGAAAGCCACTCTGTGAGGTTTGGAAGATGTGACTGCTCCATAAGCCTTGCAGACAATACTGCAGAAACACAGAAACAAACAAACAAAAAAGCAAAAGAACATGACACCACCAAGGGAACAATCTATTTCTCCAGTAATGGACTCAAAGAAAAAGAATCAGTGAGATACAAGAGAATACAGATATACAATTCAATGACATTGGTAAAACAATTCATAATCTAAATTAGAAATTCGACAAACTTGTAAATACAAAAAAGACCCAAACGGAAAACTTGAAGTTAAAAAATTCAATGAATTAAAACAAAAATGCAAAAGGAGTTTCAACAGCAGACTAGATCAAGCAGAAGAAAAAATGTCTATGAATGTAAAGACAGGTCTTTTGAAATTACCCATTAAGAGGAAAAAATGAAAAGAAATTTTTTAAAAAGAAATAGTGTAAAGAAAGTCTATAGGACTTATGGAACATCATTAAGTAAATACATGTTTACATTATGGGAGTTACAGAAGGAGAAAAGGAAGAGAAAGCGACAGAAGATTATTTATGAAATAATTGTTGAAAACTTCCCAAGTATTTGTAGAAATATAGACATCTAAATTCATGAAACTCAAAGTCCCCAAATAGATTCAAACCAAAGAGGTTCTCTCCAAAACATATACTCAAATTGTAAAAACTCAGAGACATAAAAAGAATTTTAAAAGCAGCAAGAGAAAATGGATAGTTTACATATAAAGTAGTCTCTTTTAGACTGTTATCAGACTTATCAGCAGAAACCTTGTAGGCCATGAAAGAATACATAAAGTCCTTTAAAAAAGAAAAATGCTGCTGAATAAAAATATTATAACCAACAAAGTTGTCCTTCAAAAATAAAGAAGAAATAAAGTCTTTCCCAGACAAGCAAAAGCTGAAGGAAATTATTACAACTAGACCTGCAAAATAGGTAATGCTTAAGAGAGTTCTTCAAGCAGAAATGGAAAAATGACAACTGGTATCATGAAAACATACAAAAATATAACACCCACTGGTAGAGGTAAATTTATAATCAAATTCAGAATACTCCAATAATGAAATAGTGGTGTATAAATCATTTATATCTTTAGTGTGAAAGTTAAAAGTCAAAACACTCAAAAACAACTAAAGCTACAATAAGTTGTTGAGAATACACAATGAAAAGCTGTAAATTATAACATCAAAAATATAAAATGTTGGGGTGAGGGCAAAAGTCTCAAGTTTTTGCACGCAGCAGAAGGAAGTTGTTATCAGCTTAAAATATTCTATTACAAATATAAAATTTTTTATGTAAGCCCCAAGTTACCACAAATCAGAAAAGTACAGCAGATGCACAAAAAAAGTGAAAATAATCAAACCTTAGAACTAGAAAATATTACCAAATCACAAAGTAGACAAAAAGAGATGAAGAAATCTACAAAACAACCTAAAAAGCAATTAAGAAAATTGCACTAATAAGTCCTTACCTATCAATTATAATCTTGAATAATTCATGTACACAGATTAAATTCTCCAACAAAAATACAGAGTTGTTAAATGAATTAAGAAATAAGACCCAGGCCGGCCTGTGGCTAACTCGGTAGAGTGCAGTGCGGTGCTGATAACACCAAAGCCACGGGTTCGGATCCTATATAGGGATGGCAGCCGGTTGGCTCACTGGCTGAGTGTGGTGCTGACAACACCAAGCCATGGGTTGAGATCCCCTTACTCGTCATCTTTTTATAAAAAAAAAAAAAAGAAAAGAAATAAGACCCAACTGTATGTTGCCTACAGGAGACTCACCGTACTTTTAAGCACACACATACGCTGAGAAAGAGAGCATAAGAAAAAAAGATATTTCATGCAAATGGTAACCAAAAGTGAGCAGGGTTGGATATACTTATATCACATGAAATAGACTTAAAGTCAAAAAACACCACAAGAGACAAAGAAGTTCACTATTTTATGATAAAGGGGTTAATGTGATACAGGAAGTCCTCAGTGTCCCTGGGCTTGGGTTTCAGAACATGCCTCTGGGTTTCCAGCCACTTCCTGAAGTCTCAGGCCCCCTCCTCTGAGCTCTCCCCTGGAGAAACGCTGCTGTTGCCAGTTAGATCTATTTTTAGCACCAACACTGGGAAAAGTAGCCCACAGGGGACTGGTTTATGCAATCCAGTGGCTGGGCACGCTCGCTAGAGTGCACAGAACATTCTGGTGCATATTGACTGGGAACCAGCCCCTCAATTGAATATTCATTAGATAGAGAAACTATGAAAGCCAAATCCCAGCTAAAGGCAGGGTTGCTGCTCACCTTCCTGGAGGCAACCAGAACTTTGCTGGCTGAGGTGTATATATTTTACTTTATATCTAACTTATTTCAGGAAGCAGTTACTCATCCTCCTGAGCCAGCCTGCACTTTTTACTGAACTTTAAGTACGTTTGTCTTGCTTTTGTTTTAGACTTGATGTCTGTACTGAAATTACTTTTTCATTAAACATGGTGTGGGCCCTGCTCAGTCTCTAGAGCTATGCCGCACTCTCTCTGTGGAACCTGTATTTCTTATCTGTTATATTAAACTTGTTCTCACTTTCTACTGTGACTCTGCCCTTGAATTCTTTTCCTGTGGTGGAGTCAAGAACCTGGTAAGAGGACTGGATGGGTTGAAGCCAACTATTGGGGACCCCAGACCCTACCTCCAAAATCAAATGTATCAAGAAGACATAATAGTTTAAACACATATGCCCCCAACGTGATGCACCTAAATAAATGAAGCAAATATTAATGGATATGAAAGAAGTAGATAGAAATATAATAATATTAGGGAACTGTAATACCCCACCTTTAACACTAGATAGATCAACCAGACAGAAAACAAATAAGGAAATACTGGACTTGAGTTGTAGTTTAGTGCAAATAAACCTAACAGACAGGACCTAACAGAACTTTCCATCCAACAGCAACAGAATATGCATTCATCTCAGTATACATGAAACGTTCTCCAAAATAAACCCTATGTTAGGTTACAAAACAAGTCTTAACAAATTTAAAAATATTGAAATCATATCTAATATCGTTTCTGTCTCCAATGGTATTTAACTCAAAATCAATAACTGGAGGAATCTTGGAAAATTCAGAAGCATTTGGAAATGAAACAACATTATCCTGAACACCCAATGGGTCAAAGAAGAAATAGAAGGGAAAATTCAAGGATATTTTGAGGCAAATCACAATGGAAACAACAAACCAAAACCTATAGGATGCAGCAAAAACAGTCCTAAAAGGGAAGGTTACAGTAATAAATGCCTACATTAAAAAAAGAAGAAAGATCCCATATGAATAGCGTAACGTTATGCCTCAATGAAACAGAAAAATACATAACCCCACAGTTAGCAGAAGGAAGAAAATTATAAAGATCAGAACATAAATAAATCAAAGAGAGAATTAAAAAACCATAGTAAAAACCGATAAAACTAAGATTTCTTCTTTGAAAAAAATAAAGAAAATTGACAAACTTTTACCTACACTAGAAAAAAAAATTAAAAGATTCAAAAAATAAAATCAAAAATAAAAGACATTACAATAGATGCCTGAAAAATAAAAAACCAAAAAAATATTATGAATAATTATATGCCAACAAATTAAATAACCAAGAGGAAAAAAAAGAATAAATTCCTACAATAATTTAACCTTCCAAGATTGAATCAAGAAGAAATAGAAAACCTTAATGTACAGATAACAAATAAAGGAATTGAAGAAGATATCAAAAAAACACTAACACAGCAAAGCTTCACGGAAGCCCTGCCCTCAACCAACCCTAATCAGGCCATCAAGAAAGCCAGCCAGCAGCCCCCTGGGGTTGTGAGACGGGGCTGTGAGCCTCAGCTCCACCCCCAAGTGCAACCAGGCCTGCAACCGTGGGCCAGCCAGGACCCCTCTTCACCCTGCAACATCTTAGAATATACTAGTTTTCAAGAGGACACCATGGGGAAAGGATAATCTCTCAAATAAATGCTGGGAGAACTGGATGTCCTCATGCAAAAGAATGAAATTGGACCTTATTCTACATCATACACAAAAATCAACTAGAAATGGATATAAGACCTAAACATAACACATGTCAGCATTCTCCAGAGAGACAGAATCAATACGATATGTTATAATTATATGAGAGGGATTTATTAGGGGAATTAGTTCACATGGCTATGAAGAAAAGTCCCACGATAGGCCATCTATAAACTGGGTGCTGGTAGCGTGGCTCAGTCCAAGTCCAAAGGCCTCAAAACCAGGGAAGCTTATGGTGTCCTTCGTGTAAGTCCTGGAACCCAAAAGCTGAAGAGTCTCGAACTCTGATGTCCATGGACAGGAGAGAAGAGTGTATCCCAGCTCCAGTGGATTGAGAGAGTGTTTTGCCTCTTTCCTCTGTCTTTTGTTCTCTCCAGACCCTCAGCAGATTGGATGGTTCCCACCCACATTGAGGGTGGGTCTTCCCCACCCAGGCCACTCAGACTCCCACACTAATCTCTGCTGGAAACACCCTCATGGACACACATAAAAAGATAGTTTTACCAGGTTTCTCAGCATTTCTTCATCTAACCAAGTTGACACCTAGAATTAACCTTCACAAGTCCACCCCTTGTCAACGTGGTGTCCGTACTACCTCCTTAAATCACACTTAATTTTCAGATGGTACAATAACATAACAGTTTCACCGAACATGATACACTATCCTGCATACAACCAGAAATGCATTAATCCCTTTCCAAGAAGAAAAAGGTAAAGTCCTTAGATGATATTTACTCTTCTCCCAATATCCCATAAATGAAAATCGCAAATACTACAAGGTAAGGTTAACAATATTTAAATGCTGGTATAAAGTCAGTAAGTCTCATGGTACATGATAAAGAACAAGAGAAACAAAAACAAAGATAATTGCTTAATATGTGTACAATATTGGTCTAGAATCAAAGACTGGGTGGTGGGGTGGGGATCAGCATTGTCTTGCTCAGTATCTGCCTCAGGGGCAATTCAGAGTTAATCTCCTCAGGCAGAGGTGGAAAAGCCACTGTTTTGGGGGATGAGGGTTGGGAGTTCATTTCTGGTGAACAAGCCTCAATGCATTTTAGGGGTTCCGTGTCCCCAGCTTCATCAGGGTCTTCCCACATGTCCCCATCCCAACTTGCAGGAGCCCATTCTTTCCCAACAAATGTCCTCACTTTAGCAGTAGATACCCTGCGAGGCTGATAATTCAACTGCTGCTGTCGTTCAGCCAATCATGTAATGAGGGCTTACATTTGGTTTTCAGCAATTTCAGCCCTGTGGGTACTGGAGAGAAGATTCTGGCCTAGAGCACACCAAGAAACTTTTAGGTCATCTATGTGGCAATTGAGCCAAGAATTCACTCCACTGACCTCCCCTTTTCTTCAGTTTATCCAGTGATGTGAGGAGCAACCAGCCAATGTCCTTGTAGTCCTTGGATTTCCACAAATACTCAAAAGTATTGTGTATAGAGTCACTGTATCCCTTGCCTTATCCAAGAGGTGAATCAGGTCCATCAAATGGATTAATTTTGCATATCTCTTTAAACAGTTCACACCAAGGACTATCCGTGTTCTCTGTACATTACAAGTTGAGCTGTTAGCATTTTTAGGCCTGAAGCCCTGAAACCAATTGAAGAAATTCATCTGTAAGATTCTGTTTCTCTAGAACCATTCCTGGTACCAAAATCTGTATTAGTCAGTGTTCTCCAGAGAGACAGAATCAATAGGATATGTTATAATTATATGAGAGGGATTTATTAGGGGAATTAGATCATGTGACTATGAAGAAAAGTCCCATGATAGGCCGTCTATAAACTGCATGCCAGTAACGTGGCTCAGTCCAAGTCCAAAGGCCTCAAAACCAGGGAAGTTGATAGTGACCTTGGTGGAAGTCGTGGAACCCAAAAGCTGAAGAGTCTCATAGCTCACCCAACTATGAAGAAAAGTCCCATGATAGGCCATCTATAAACTGGATGCTGAACTCAAAAGCTGAAGAGTCTCGAGCTCTGATGTCCACCAACAGGAAAGAAGAGTGTATCCCAGCTCCGGTGGATTGAGAGAAAGCTTCACCTTTTTCCTCTGTCTTTTGTTCTCTCCGGACCCCCAAGGATT
Organism: Cynocephalus volans; assembly: GCF_027409185.1. Taxonomy (NCBI): domain Eukaryota; kingdom Metazoa; phylum Chordata; class Mammalia; order Dermoptera; family Cynocephalidae; genus Cynocephalus; species Cynocephalus volans. Next base: position 155,675,513 of record NC_084463.1, read on the forward strand.
GGATGGTTCCTACCCACACTGAGGGGGTTCTTTCCCACCCAGTCCACTCAGACTCTCATACTAATCTCTGCTGGAAACACCTAAAAAGATAGCTTTACCAGGTTTCTCAGTATTCCTTCATCTAACCAAGTTGACACCTAAAATTAATCTTCACAACCTGAAACCATAAAACTCCTAGAAGAGAACAGAAGAGGAATTCTCTTTGATATCGGCCTTAGCGATGATTTTTTTTTTTTTTTTTTTTTGAAATCACACCAAAAACTCAAACTACAAAAGTGAAAATAGATAAATAAAGTGGGACTATGTCAAAATAAAAAGCTTTGGCCCAGCAAAGGAAACAAAATAAAAAGACAACTTGCAGACTGGGAAAAGTATTGTAAAATATTTACCTGATAAGGGGTTAATATCCAAAATTTATGAAAACTTGTACATCTCAATAGTAGAAACAAACAGATTAAAATATGCTCAAAGAACCTGAATAGACATATCTCCAAAGAAGACATAAAAAAAGGCCAACAGACATATGAAAAGGCGCTCAACATCACAAATCATCAGGGAAATGCAAACCACTATGAATGGACACCTCATACCCATTAGGGTGGCTATTATCCAAAAGTAAAGAGAGAAACATTGGCAAGGATATGAAGCAGGAGGAACTTTGTACACAGCTGGCAACAATTATATTGCCGCACCCATTATAAAAAACAGTATGGAATTACCATATGGTCCAGCAGTCCCTCTCCTGGGCTATATCCAAAGGAAATGAAGATACCACCACATAAAGATAACTTCACTTCCGTGTTCTTTGTAGTATTATTCACAATAGTCAAGATATGGAAACAACCTAACTGTCTGTCGATGATTAAATGAATAAAGAAAGTATGTATATATATGATGGAACATTATTCAGCCTTAAAAAGGAGGAGATCTTGCCATTTGTCACAGCATAGATAAACCTAGTGGACACCGAGTGAAAAAAGCCAGACACAGAAAAAAATATGGCACTATTTTTATCTCACTTTTATGTGGATTCTAAAAAAAAAAAATGTCAAATATACAGAGATAGAGAATAATACAGTGATTAACAGGGAGGTGGGGTAGGAACAGGGACAGGAAATGAGGATATATAAGTAAGAAAATACAGAGTAGCAGATACATAGATGAACTTATAAAATAAATTAAAGACCCTTAAAAAGGCCTGAACACGGATATTTTGTTGGGGACTGATGAGGAAGGTGATATAGAAATGATGACCTGGGCAGGGAAAGGCCTGGAATAAAAACCAATTAAGTCTGGGTTTCACTACCAGCTCTTGTGTTTACTTCTCTGATTGTGGGTAGGTTATTTACCCTTTCTGGGTTTCATCTGCCTCATTTGAAGAAAGATTGCACTGGGCACTATTACCACCAAGCTCATTTCTGATCCCCCCAAATGCTAAGAATCTTAAAGGTATGTTTCATTAGTAGACTTCCTCATGAGCAGCTTCAGGTTGTGGCTTGGGTGGCCCATGAATGGTGCCAAAGGTCACTGGAGAATTAGGTCAGGCCACAACCTGTCTCAGGACCAGTCTGAATGCATAAGACTGGATACCCCGCCTGTGGCCTGCTCCATCTCCACCAAGTTCTGCATTTGGCAGATCTTTTCTTAAATGTGGAGTTATAAAAATAACATACCAGAGACAGAAAATAAAGAGCATGAGAGAACATGACATTAAGAGTACATGAAATAGTCAGTCAAAAGTTTAAAATAATGCTTTCGGGTTTTTAATAGCCTGGGGATTTAGAGAACAAAAGTAACTGAAACAACCTTAATCCGCATCCAGCTTCAACCTTTCAGAACCTTTCCTGTTGTAAGATAAAGAATTGTAACAATGCAAGGTTGCTGGCTCAAAGACAGACAGGTTACTGATTGATATGTAAAGATGCTGGGAAAGTGCTGTAAGGAGAGAGAATGTTTGCTAAAATCAAGCTTTTGTTGGTGGATCTACTTAACTTCTTGCAAATTGCATTATGGAAGGTCACCTTGCTTGTCTTACTGAATGTTATTAGCTTCTATTGTTAAACTTGTTAAACTATACTTAGCAAAAACCCCACCTATGTTCTCTTCCTTTAACTTCCTGGTCTGGAGAATAAATGCAGGAAGAGAACCCCAATTCAGGGTTAATTTCCCAAATGGAAGGAATGCCGCTCTCTTGAGGGTTCTGGGAGATTAACCCCTTCTCAGGGCTTCTCACTGCTCAGAAGAGATGGGCTTTGAGTAATCTTTGGCAGCTCTGTCACCCAGGGCAAAAAAGGTGACAAATCTGTGGGAGGCAAAGCAACACTTTCCTTACCCACATCTTTTGCAGCAAAAACTGCTCCCTACAGCCAACAGATACTTCAAGGTGTACTCACTCACCCCTAAACAGAGTACCAGCTTGTGCCATTGGAAGTTGCCTCACTTTTATTCATTTCTTTCCCAGGAATCCTAGAACCAGTAAATGAAAAAACTATCAGCCCAAAGGCCTAAGAAGGCAAGTACCTGGACCTACCTTTCTTCACGTCTGTACTGTCTGCTGTATGTTTGATGTGTTCAGTGAGGCTCTGAGCAAGTGCCTCAGGGTTCTTTGGTCCAGATACAATCACCTTCTCTCAATCCAAACCTCACTCATGCAGTTCAAATCTGCATTCCTCTTTTAGGAGTTTTTCTAAACCCTAAAAGCTGTGCTGAGAATTTCTGACAAGCAAAACGAGTTCCTTTTTTTCATGTCGGAAGTGCTAACTGATTTTGTGTCACTAACATGGGTGTATATGTGCATTGTAAAATTTGCTGAGCAATCAGTGGCTTATTATAGTCTTTCATATGAAACAAAAGCGGTTATTACTGTGGGTACTGGTGATTATGGTTCTGCTGTGTGCTATACTCTGCTCAGAAGTCCTTATCTGTGCAAACCAATATAATGGAATTTAGAAGCCTTTTAACAGTTTCACATATTTCCATGATGCTCTTGTCTTCCTACAGAACTGTTTGTTACCATTTTATGTAAAATTCAAATATATTATTTGCATGAAACTTCACCATAAAAAATTCATCATGAATGTCCATAAAATCACAAGTTGGTTGTGTAACAATAATTAATACAACACCTTCCTAAGCCAAAGAGGCAGCTGGTATTGGAGAAAGACCTTTTACTAAGACAAATTCAATTTCAGTTATCAGTTCAACATTATATTCTTATGTGTCTGCTTTTCTTTTTTTTTTTTTATTTATTTATTTATTTATTTATTTATTTTTTTTTTTTTTTTTTTTTTCCGGTGACCGGCGCTCAGCCAGGGAGTGCACTGATCATCCTTATATAGGATCTGAACCCGCGGCGGCGGGAGCGTCGCCGCGCTGCTAGCGCAGCACGCTACCGAGTGCGCCACGGGCTCAGCCCTGTGTCTGCTTTTCTAACTATTTTGTTTTATCGTTGAAAATAGGAAATGTGTCTTATTTAGATTTGTGATTCCAATAATTAGCAGCATCTGATACCAGGTAGGGACTTTTCTGTTGAATGCTATTGGGTGGATAAACTGAGTCAGTGGAGGAAATTGATGTAGGTGGCACATTGGGAGAGAGTAAAGACAGGTCATCAGAGAAAAGTATATTCCAACCTCAGCTATAGGAAAGGGAAAATCCTCAGAGATGACTGGTGTAACCACACAAACAAGTATAGGGGTGGGAGGGGGAAGAAGACACAAGAATCACAACAATTCCTTGAACTTGTTAAGACAAGTGAACAGATATGATGTAGTGTGGGGGAGGGAAGGGGAAAAGGATTGGGTAAAGGGTCACGAAAATCAACTACAATGTATATTGAGAAGTTAAAATAAAAAAAGTTTAGAACAGAGGAAAAATGTGAAAACAAATATATCAGAAACTAAAAGTAATGAAAAACTGAAGTGATATATCTAGGCACCGCCCTTTCTTGTTTTGAGTCTAGAAAGGTTTTGATTTTGCTTTTATTTTGTAATAAAAGATAATATTTCGGTGCCTATATAGTTCCAAATTAAAACACAAAATCATATTATTTCTATGTGAGCTTCCTCTGTGCTTAAGAAAAAAATTTTTTTCTTCAAATAGCAAATATGGAGCAAAGAAAGCAGTTCTGAAATTCTTAATATCTTACCACAGACTGTGGTGCCTATACCTATTGATAGCAAAATAAATGTTAGAGTCCCCTAGGGACATCATCTGTGTAGTGACAATAGCCTGACTAGTCTGTACCAACACCAAAGCCATTTACACCCATCACGTTCTCTTCTTTATCATTTCTGCCCAATTCTCTGCTCTGCAAAAATTTTTGCTAATTAAGGAAATGAGGTTTTTATCTCAGCCTTTTAGAAAATGTCTTTCAGGCCAATCGAGTCACTCAAAAGGGACAAATACTTAACTTTTAAAATAAAAGGTGCTTTCTTATTTTTTTTCATCCGATTCATTCTAAAGGCCTACAATTTTAGGGAAGTCTAATCTCATTTTGAGCATCGAGTTTCACAGATGATAATCTCCAACTGTCTCTGGCAAGTAATTCCCCCAACATTCCCATTTTATTAAGGTTCATAAAGGCATGTCTTCGGTACATTGGATTTTATCATGTGACTTTGGGGAAGGAAAAATAAATAAATTCCACAGAAATCTAAATAAACTATTAGCAGTTCTTCAAACCCAACTTTAGTGGCTTGGTACCTATTTTTGATAGAACCATTTCCTTTTTACCAAGTTTTGGTCTCAGCTCAGCCATTAAACTCAATGTGATACAGAGAAAATAAGCTTTTGTTTCTTCATCCTCTGAAGGAGGAGTTGAAATAGTTAAGTTCCATCAACCAACCATCCTGATCCAGTGACTCCACACCTGGTTGACTACCCCAGAGCTTCTCACTTTTCCCTTCTGACTGTCTCACTGTCACTATGAACCTCCACATTTGAGCAGCTCCTCCCTTGCATTTAAAACCACCTACCACGTGTGTCACATGACCACCACATCTCAGGACTGTACTACCTGCAAACCTGAGGATAAGCCTAGCCCTTGAGGTACAGGGCTCAGTGGAATATTCTGGCACTCATACAAGGAGAGTCTGACTTGAGCTGCCTACAACACAGCAGCAGGTATGGGCAGGACTCCAAGGCTGAGAGATCAACATTTCTACCAGTGTCTCCTGCAACAGAGAAGAATGAATGGTGCCTTTATCCTTCAATGCAGGGAAAGTAGTATTCCATTGCGTACATATACCAATTTTTCTAATCCAGTTGTCCTTTGATGGACAAGTTTGGTTCCACCTCTTAGCTATTGTAAATACAGCTGTGATAAACATAGGAGTGCCAGTGTCCCTTTGACATGATGATTTCCATTCCCCTGGGTATATACCCAGGAGGGGGATTTCTGGGTTATATAGCAGTTCTATTTGTAGTTGTTTGAGGAAACTACATACTGTTTTCCATAGTGGCTACACTAATTTACAGTCCCACCAACAGTGCAGGATGGTTACTCTTTCTCGCATCTTCACCGGCATTTGTTATTCCCTGTCTTTTTGATAATGGCCAGTCTAACTGTGGTGAGCAGTTATCTAAATATGGTTTTGATTTGCACTTTTCAGATGCTGAGTGCTATTGAACATTTTTTCATCTATCTGTATGCCTTCCTTTGAGAAATGCCTATTTAACACTTTTGCCCATTTTTCAGTCAGGTTACTTGTTTTTTTACTATTAAGTTGTTTGAGTTCCTGGAAATTATATGGTGGAGATTAATCCTTTGTTGGATGCATAGTTTGTAAATATTTTCTCCCATTCTTTGGATTGTCTTTCATTCTGTTAATTGTTTCTTTTGCAGTGCAGGGGCTTTTTAGTTTGATATAATCACATTTGTTTATTTTTTCATTTGTTGCCTGTGATTTTGGAGTTATTCATAAAGTCGTTGCTAGTCCTCCTTTCTGGAGTGTTTCCCCTATGTTTTATTTAGGAGTATTATGGTTTCGGGTCTTATACTTAAGTGTTCAATTCATTTTGAGTTGATTTTAGTGCATGGTGAGAGGTACAGATCAAGTTTCATTCTTCTACAAATAGATATCCAGTTTTCCCAGCACCATTTATTGAAGAGGCAGTCTTTTCCCCAGTGTATACTCTTGGTGCTTTTGTCACATATCAGTTGGCTATGAATTCGTGGGTTAACTTCTGGGTTCTCTATTCTGTTCCATTGTTCTGAATGTCTGTTTTTATGCCAGTACCATGCTGTTTTGGTTACTATAGCTTTCTAGTATAATTTGAAGTCAGGTAGTATTAAGTTTCCTGATTTATTTATTATTTCATATAATAAAATAAGTATAAATAAATAAATACACACACACTCACACACACACACACACACACACACACACACACACATGTATACATATGTATTTGCTCAGGATTGCTTTGGCTATTTCAGGTCTTTTGTTGTCCCATATATGAATGTTAGGAATATTTTTCTATTTCTGTGAAGATGTCATTGGTATTTTGATGGGGATTACACTGAGTTTGTAGACCCTTTGGTAGTATGGACATTTTCACAATATTAATTCTTCAAATACTAGAGCATGAAATGTCCTTCATCTTCTTGTGTCCTCTTTAATTTCTTTCAGCAGTGGTGCTAAATTTTGTCAAATGCTTTTTCTGCATCTACGTAGATAATTACATGGTTTTTTTCCTTGATTTTGTTGATGTGGTGTATCACAGTTATTGACTTGCATATGCTGAACCGTCCATGCATCCCTGGGATGAATCCCACTGATCACAGCATATAATCTTTTATGTGTTGCTGTATTCTGTTTGCTAATATTTTCTTGAGAATTTTTGTGTCTATGTTTATCAGAGACATTGGCCTGTAGTTTTTTTTTTTTTTTTTTTTTCTTTTGTTGTATCTTTATTTGCTTTTCGTGTCTGGGGGATGCTGGCCTCATAGAATGAGTTTGGGAGGATGGCCTCTATTTCAACTTCTTGAAATAGTGTGAAAATAATTGGTATTAATTTCCTTTTAAAGGTTTAGTAGAATGCAGCAGTAAAACAATCTGGTCCTGGGCTTTTCTTTGTTGGGAGACTGCTGATTACTGCTTCAATCTCATTGCTTGTAATTGGTCTCTTCAAGTTTCCTATTTCTTCTTGGTTCAGTCTTGGTAGTTTGTATGTGTCCAGAAATTTATTAATTTCTTCCAGGTTTTCATATTTATTGGTGAATAGTTATTAAGAATAGCCTCTAATGAATCTTTTCTATTCTTTGGTATAGGTTGTACTGTCCCCTTTTTCATTTCTGATTTTTGTTATTTGGGTCTTCAGTCTTCTTTTTTAGTTAGCCTGGCTAATGCTTGTCTATTTGTTTTATCTTCTCAAAAAATCAACTTTTTGTCTCAGTGATCTGTGTATCATTTAGTGGGTTTTTATTTCATTAATTCTGCTCTGATCTTATTACTTTCTGTCTACTAATTTTGGGATCAGATTGTTCTTGTTTTTCTAGGTCTTTGAGGTATAGTATTAGGTTGTTTATTTGAAATCTATTGTTTTGATGGAAGCATTCATTTCAGTAAACTTGCAGTATCCCACAGGTTTTGGTATGATGTGCCTTTATTTTCTTTAGTTTCAAGAAATTTTTTGATCTTCTGTTTTATTTCTTATTGCACCAAGGCTTGATTAAAAGCACTTTGTTTAATTTCCATATTTGTATCATTTCCAGAGTTTTGCTTGTTATTGATATCTAGTTTTAATATTTTGTGGTCTGAAAAGATACCTGAAGTTATTTCAATTTTTCAAAATTTGTTGAGACTTGATTTTTGATGTAACATGTGGTCTATCCTGGAGTATGTTCCATGTGCTGAGGAATAGAATGTATATTCTGTAGTTATTGGATGAAATATTTTGTAGATACCTCCCAGGTAGGTATCTAATGTAGGTCTAATTGGTCTGAAGTGTAGTTTAAATCCTGTCTTTCTCTATTGATTTTTTGGATAGATTATCTGTCCAATGCTTAAAGAGGGGTGTTCGGAATCCCAGCTTTTATCATATTGGGTCCATCTCTTTCTTTAGGTCTAATAGTGTTTGCTTTATATATCTGGGTGCTCCAGTGTTGAGTGCATATATATTTATGATTGTTTTGTCTTCTTACTGGATAGATCCCTTTAACATTGTATAATAGTCTTCTTTGTCTCTTTTTATGATTGTTGTTTTAAAGTGTATTTTATCCAAATATAAGAATAGCTACTCCAGCTCATTTTTGGTTTTCATTTTCATAGTATATCTTTTTACATCCATTCACTATTAATCTGTGTGTGTCTTTACAGGTGATGTGTGTTTCTTAAAGACAGCATATAGTTGTGCTGAACTTTTTAATCCAGTCAGTGTGTGTCTTGTGAATGGGAAATTTAATCCATTTATATATTTTTTGACTTTTTTTATTAATCAAAACATAAGTGATTATACATATTTTGGGGGTACAGATTTGAATGTCAATACCCGTGTACAATATGTGGTGATCAAATCAGGATAATTAGTATACTCATGTTCAGAAAACACATTCAATCTTTGTGGCCCTAACTAATTTCTCATTAACCCCTCTTTCCCAAGTCTAATAACCACAGTTCTCTTCTCTTTTTTTTTTTTAATTTCAGTGTATTATTGTGATTACTATTTCTTTCTTTCTTTCTTTCTTTCTTTCTTTCTTTCTTTCTTTCTTTCTTTCTTTCTTTCTTTTCTTTACTTTTACTTATTTATTTAGCTCCCACGTATGAGTAAGAACATGAGGTATTTCTCTTTCTGTGCCTGGCTTATTTCACTAAACATGATTTTTTTCTAAGTTCATCCATGTTGCTGTGAATAGCAATGTTTCATTCTTTTTTATGGCCAAAGAGTATTCCATTCAGTATCTATACCACATTTTCTTTATCCAGTCATCCATCAGTGGACATTAAGAGTTGGAACAAAATTAAATATCCACTGATGAATCCATTTACATTTAGGATTGTTATTGAAAGTTATTGTCTTATTCCTGGCATTTTATCCATTTTTGTTTGGGTGTTTTAAATATTTTTTTGTTCCTTTCTTCCTCTTTTATTTTTGTCCTTGGTGTTTGTTGGGTTTTTTGAGGTGGTAGGATCAAGTTTCTTTCTCTTCTTCATTTGATTTTTTGTTCTACCAGTGGATTTTTTTCTTTCTTTTGTATTCATGGAAGTGATTATTATGCTTTGGATTGAAGACACAGGACTTCCTTCAAGATTTCTTGTAGGATTGGCTGTGTAGTGGTGAACTCCCACAGTTTTTGTTTTTCTGGGAAATACACTATTCCCCCTCATTTCTGAAGGATAGCCATGCTTCCTATAGTATTCTTGGCTGGCAGTTTTTTCTTTTAGTATTTTGAATATATCAATTCTTTCTTTTCTGGCCTATATGTTTTCTGCTGAGAAATCTGCTGCTAGTCTACTGAGGAATCCCTCACATGTAACTTAATGGGGAATCTCTTACATTTTCTCTTACTGTTTTCAAGATTCTCTCTTTGTCTTTGAGCTTTGCCAGTTTGACTATAATGTGTCTCAGAGAGGACCTTTTTGGGTTGAATTTGTTTGGGGATTTTTGAGCCTCCTGGATCTGCAGGTTCATGTCTCTTCCTATGCCTGGGATCTTTTCTACTATTATTTCATTGACTAGGTTTTCAATGCCTGTTCCTTTCTGGAACACCCATGACTTGGATGCTTGTGCACTTAAAGTTGTCTGCTAGCTGTCTTAGATTTCTTTTTTAAAAAAAATTTTTCTATCTTTTTTCTTTTTTTGTCTGCCTACGTTATTTTGAAAAGACTATCTTCTGGATAAGAAATTCTTTCTTCTGCTTTCTCTAACCTGCTACTTAAGCTCTCACTTGTTTTTTTTATTTCATCGAATGAATCCTTCAGCTCCAGGAGTTTTGTTACATTCTTTTGTAAAGTATTAATCTCTTTGTAAATTTCCTCCTTCATATCCTGGATACTTTTCCCCATTTCATAGTGTTAGTTATAGTGAGAGACATGAACCTGCAGATCCAGGAAGCTAAAAAATTCCCAAACAGATTCAACCTAAAAAGGTCCTCTCTGAGACACACATTATAGTCAAACTGGCAAAGCTCTGATACAAAGAGAGAATCTTGCCCAGTCTGTGCTATTTTGTTATAGCCACATAGAACAAACCAAGACACCTCACAATTTGTCCTTTAGGCAAAGTTTAATCCCATTTACATCTCTCTACCTTTAGTGCTTCAAAACCACCAATTTAGGGAAGTAAAGAAAAGTGTTCTGTGAAGTTATTTAAGTGAATTATGATGTGAAAAAAAACTCTTTTAATTGAAATATCAATATTCAATTCAAATGTAGAGGCACTAACACATTAAAAATGGAATTATAGAATACCAGCCAGAAAAGTCCTTTTAAACCATCTAGTTCATTCCAATGCATTCGTTTTTCTTTTAATTTTAATTTATACATAGTAATTGTATAGCTGGAGGGGGTGAGGTTTCCAGTGGTGGTAGGCACTGAATTGCTGTTTCTAGAGCCATATAAAGCACATGTATCAGCTCCCCCAGTCCTGGGGTGGCCTACCTGCTGTTCTTGACCACTTGATCACCTTTTCCCTGGAGTTAGGGCATTGCAAGAACTTAGGTGCTGGAGCCACGGCTGTACCACTGGGTCAAGCTGAGATCATGGCACTGTGGTCTTCTGTGTGGAGGTGGCAGGACAATGCTGGGGTCTCAGTGTTGTAGGGATGTAGAAATTATTGGTCCCCAGGGAAGAATACACTCCAGCAGAGTCACCATTCCCAAAATAGCACCATGCCATAACAACTTGGAACCCAGGGATTAGGGGGACTCCATATGGGCTCCTTTTCTAGAACAATACAGCCATGTTTAATCCAGGCAGCTTCCTATGCTGGCCTCAGGGCCTGTGAAGATTATGGAGCTCTCCTATTCCTAGATTGAAGGCATCCTCTGTGGAAGTAGAAACTGAGGGAGATCTTCCTCTTACATTTTACCCACAATGGGGTTTCCCTCTTGGCTGCCAGCTGATCCTGGTTAGTGTTTTGCTTTCATCTCTATGCTACTTTCCTGAATTTCTGTGCCTCAGAGGATTTTCATCACTTTCCTAATGAATTTGAGTGTTCTCCCTTAGCCACTCTACTCAAAGTGCAGTTATTTATTTGTTTTTGGTTTGGGGTTTTTTTTGGTCCTTTATGTAATACATGAGCATTGGGCACTGCTAGTCAGCCATTTTGTTTGAGTTTTTCTTTCTTTCTTTTCCCGCCCCCCTAATATGGTCAGTTACTTCTATAAACTTTGCTCTTACAATTGTGTTGGCTGCATCCCATAAGTTTTGAAATGTTGTATATTCATTTTTGCTTGTCTCAATTTTTTTTTAAATTTCCCTTTTAATTTCTTCTTTGACTCCTTAGTTGTTTGGGAGTATATTGTTTAATTTTTACATATTTTTGAATTTTCTTTTTCTTTTTTTAAAATTTTATTTCTTTATTTATTTTTAAATATTTTATTTTATTTTATTTTGTTGATATACAATGTGGTTGATTATTGTGGCCAATTACCAAAACTTTCCTCCCTCCTCCCTCTCCCCCCACAACAATGTCCTTTCTGTATGCTTGTCGTATCAATTTCAAGGATACCCAGAGGAATGGAAATCATCAAGTCGAAGGTATACCTGTTTCCCAATGTTCATCATAGCACTATTTACAATAGCCAAGAGTTGGAACCAGCCCAAATGTCCATCATCAGATGAGTGGATACGGAAAATGTGGTATATCTACACAATGGAATACTACTCAGCTATAAAAAAGAATGAAATACTGCCATTTGCAACAACATGGATGGACCTAGAGAGAATTATATTAAGTGAAACAAGTCAGGCCCAGAAAGAGAAATATCACATGTTCTCACTTATTGGTGGGAGCTAAAAATAAATAAATAAATACACACAAACACAAAAAAAAATGGGGGAAGGGAAGAAGACATATTTTTGAATTTTCTAATATGCCTCCTGTTTTTTCATTTCTACTTTCATACCATTGTGGTCAGAAAAGATATTTGGTATAATTTCAATCTTCTTAAATGTGTTAAGACTTATTTTGTGGCCTAACATATGATCTATCTAGGAGACTGTTCTGTGTGCACTTGAGAATAATGTACATTCTGCTGCTGTTGGATGGAATGTTCTGCATATGTCTATTAGTTCCATTTGCTCAAGGGTATAGTTTAAGTTTGTAATTCCCTTATTGATTTTTCTCTCTGGGTGATCTCTCCATTGCTGAGAGTGGGATATTGAAGTTCCCTACTGTTATTTTATTACAGTTTATCCATTACATCAGAATTATTAATATTTGCTTTATTTACTAAGTGCTCCAATGTTGGGTGCATGTATATTTACAATTTTTGTACCCTTTTGATAAATTGATGCTTTTATTATTATATAATAAACTTCTTTGTCTCTTCTTTGTATAGTTTTTGACTTAAATTCTTTTATCAGATATGAGGGTAATTTGAAAGTTTATGGAAAGATTCATATTATCTTTTAACTTATTTTTTCACAAACTTTTTGAAGTACCATTGTATAAGTCCAGCTACTCCTGCTCTTTATTTTCCATTTCCATAAAATATATTTTTCCATCCCTTCACTTTAGCCTATGGGTGTCCTTACAGGTGAAGTGAGTCTGTTTTAGGTAATGCATAGTTGAGTCTTATTATTATTATTATTCATTCAGCCACTCTATGTCTTTTGATTGTAGAATTTAATCCATATGCATTCTAGGTAATTATTTATCATTTTTTAGTGGTGAGAACATTCAAAATCCTCTCTTCTTGTTATTTTGAAACAAACAATATATTATTGCCAACTATAATCACCCTACTGGGTAATGAAACACTGGAACTTATTCCTGCACTCTAACTCTAACTTTGTACCTATTGACCAACCTCTCCTCATCTTCTCCAACTCCTTATCCTTCCCATCCTCTGATAACCAAAGTTCTACATTTTACTTCTATAAGATTAACTTATTTCAATTCCACAAATGAGTGAGACCATATCTTTCTGTACCTGGTTTATTTCATTTAACATAATGATTTCCAGTTCAATCCATATTGCTGCAAATGACAAGATTTTATTCTTTTCATGGCTGAATAGTATTCCATTGTGGAAATATACCACATTTTTTAATCCATTCACCAACTTAGGTCAATTCCATATACCTGTGTTGCCTAGATAGACTTTTTTTCCCCTTTGTCTCCTCAGCACCTAGGATTGTTTCTGAAATTGGTCAGTTGTTAGTAAAACATTGTGGTACAGAACTTGAATCCCAGAACTCCTTTATAATTGTCTTTCCTTTCTGGGATGACAGCTTTAAATTAAAGGGTTTAATTTGTTATTTGTTAATAAATAATTAATTTGTTAGGGTACAGTGGAATTTTAAAAATATTTTTGTAGCATAGATCCTACCTTATTGTGTAAGATACTGAAGGCACAATGAATAATTTGTAGTTGGCTAAAATGCCATCATATTGTGGCAATATTTAAGTAAATATCACACAGCAGATTGCCAGTGTCTTAACCTATTGCAGACGCTGTAAGGCAGAATTGATTTAGCCACGTTTAGCTCATTCTGTAGAAGACCAAATGCAGTTAAAATTACTAGTTAAGCCCCACCACTCTCAATGTACAAAATGCTACATTCATTTCTGAGAGGCACTTCAAAGAAAGCAGCCACTATTTGTCCTGGTGCTGAGAGGATTATATTTAATAGGAGCAGGCACTGGCAAAATTCATTGCATGTAAAACTTAACCCAGCTCTCAACAAATCTAGGACGAGACGATAAATAACCCTTACTTGAGACCTGAAAGGGTTGGTTCTAAGGTCCTGCTGGGTGGAATCAGTGGGAATTTAAATTTTGGAGTGCAGAGTAAGAAACTGTAAGAAATAGTAAGGTGGAGTTCTACTGGGGCTTGAATCACCTTTATTCCCACGTCCAAAAATGAATGCTGTTCGACATTGTGAAGGGCACACATCTATTTAGTTTCTCACATGCATGAAAAAGGCAGTGGATTGAGTTTACAGAACATAAACCTTAAAGGCAGGTAAACCCAGGTATAAATACCAACTTTCCTTATTTGCTCTGTGATGATTCACTTATATTCTGAATTTCAGTTTTTTCAGCTATGATTTAAGGATAGCAATGTTTATCTCATCTCGTAAGGATTTTGTCACAAAATGCTATTAAGATAATTCTTCAAGTGATTTAGGAATCAGTCAGGTACATGATGAGTATTTCTAGTGAACTTCCTTTTTCCTCAAAACAAGAAGAATTTAAGCTTTTCTATTAATTTCCCACATTACTGGTTAAATTTCCAATACAATTATTTCTTAGAATAGGACAGATGAAACTCATTCTGTTGACTTTGTCCTCTGAGCCAGTTTTTTTCTTCAGAAAGCTATATTGTTTTTATACATTTAATAGAATAATTGCATTATAATGTTACAGCAATATTGAAAAATAGAGGAAAATTCACTTATAATTACATTTTAATACATATTGATCTACATAAGTGCTTTAGAGAGTTTATGGTTTATATGCATGTTGTATCTAGAATTTTTACACTTATCATTATATATTAAAAATCTTTCTATGTGTCTTCCTAATTGTCACTTTATGCCTGTATGATATTTGCTATAAAAGACAAAAATGTAATTTATTAACCATTTTCAATACACCATATATTTATGTGGTATTTTTGTTGTTGTAAATAAATATTCATTTAACATTTATATTTATAAATTTTCAAAAGTGTGATTACTCAATCAAAGTATAAGGATATTATTATACAGTGTGTTTCACATTCCAAATTGCATACCGGAAAGGTTTTTTCTATTTACACTGTCACCAGAAATGCCTGGATTTATCAGGTTATGACACCCTCACTATAAGACTTCTCTTCTAGAGATTAATTGAGATATTTACAAATTATTTATTTTACTTTAATTTTTTTATTGATTATGCATATTCATGGGGTACAAAGTTGATCATCACTGCCTGTACCCAAGATGTGATGATCAGAACAATACTATCAGCAAGCCCATTGCCACAAATTGCAATTATTACCTGTGCCTCTCACCCAACCACTCCTTTACCTCCCCTCCCGCCTCCCCATCCACAACCCTAGGTATGTTCTCTTTCTCTGAAAATCCAATGCACCACTGGGGTCTTTCTTTCCTTCCTTCTTTCTCTCTTAGCTGCCACTTATGAGTAAGGACATATGGTATTTTTCCCTCTGTGCCTGGCTTCATGATGATTTCCATTCCTTTGGGTATATACCCAGAAGCGGAATTGCTGGATCACATGGTAGCTCTATCTGTAGTTGTTTGAGAAACATCCATACTGTTTTCCATAGTGGCTGCACTAATTTACAGTCTCACCAACAGTGTAGGAGAGTTCTTCTTTCTCCACATCCTCTCTAGCATTTGTTATGCTCAGTCTTTTTGATTATGGCCAATCTAACTGGGGTGACATGATATCTCAATGTAGTTTTAATTTGCATTTCCCTGATGATTAATGATTTTATTAAGTACCTGTTGGCCATTTGGACGTCTTCTTTCTAAAACTGTCTGTTCAGTTCCTGTGCTCATTTTTTAATTGGGTTATTTGTTTTTATTTACTGTATAGTTGTTTGCATTCCTTGTATATGCTGGATATTAATCCTATTTCAGATGTACAGTTTGCAAATATTTTCTCCCATTGTGTAGGTTGTTGTTTCAGTCTGTTGTTTTCTTTGCTGTACAGAGCCTTTTAGTTTGATATAATACCATTTATTTACTTTTTCTTCTGTTGCTTGTGCTTTTTGTAAAATAACTTAAAGTAAACAGAAAAAGTAGGAACAAAGTGTTCCTATCTCTGTCTGTGATGTCCTAGCAATATAAGATTTTATTTCTCTCAGTGTCTTTATAATGTAGAACAGCACTTGATGTATAACGAGACCAACCTTTACATATTACAGAAATGAAAATTTTAAAAATATAAAAAGTAGATTTCCATCTAATGCAAATATTCTAAAACAAAAGCATTAACACTTTTATGGATAAATAATAATTTTTTAATGTTAGGTTGTTATTTGAAATCTTTCCATTCTTTTGACGTAAGCACTTATTGCAGAAAACTTCCCTTTTAGCACTGCTTTTGCAATATCCCAGAGGTGTTGGTAAGTTGTACTTGTATTTTCATTCATTTTAAGGAAAGTTTTGATTTCCTCCTTTATTTCTTCTTTGACCCACAGGTTGTTTAGGAGCCTGTTGCTTGATTTCCATGAATTTGTATAGTTTCCAAAATATTGTTTGTTGTTAATTTCTAGTTTTATTCCATTGTGGTCTCAAAAAATGCTTGATATGATTTCAATCTTTTGAAATTTGTTGAGACTTAATTTGAGACTTAACATTAATGATATATACCCCAATAAAAGAGAATAGGATATAGAAATCAAACTATTATTGGTAAATTTTCTAATTCTTTCAATTCTATCATTTCTGCTTTATATATGGGGTCCTGCTGTGAGGTGCACAGTCATTCAAATTGTATCTTTCTGATGTATTGATATTTATATCATTATTAAATGTCTCTTTTTCTCTCTGATAGTATTTTTATCTTAAAATCTTTTTCATTCAACATGAGTATAGACTTTCCAACTCTCTTATGGTTATGATTTGTATGGCATGTTTTTTTCAGATGTAAATAATAAATAATTTTCGAGGATGCAGAGTTTTCCCCTCACTGATGACACATGAGACATTGTGAAGGACAAAATTCACAGGTGTAATTTCCTCTGGTCCAGTTAGCTGCCTCCAGAGGAACAAGTTTACTGCACAGTCCAAGACTCACTGTTTTGAGTACTCTGAAGACTTACTTGAAAAAATGCAACATTTTATGAGAATAATCAGGTTCAAAACATAAGAGGTGTATTGGGGTTAAAATTTTAGTCATAGAGGATCAGGTTGGAGTAGGGAAGTGGGAGGGGGAGAAAATAAAATAAAGAATAAAATTCAAGTTCACTGAGTATCTTCTATGTGTGAGATATAATGGTAATAAGTGTTTAGCAAATATTATTTCACATTATTTATCAATGTGATTAATGTAAATGCTATTCATCGTCATATCTTGAGGTGGACACCATTCTCGTTTTCCTCAGGCTGGCGGTGTGGGGGTGGGCATTGCTATTTGAAAGAAAGGATATAGATGGCTGACTTAGCAGTTAGTTGAGTGTAGGAAGAAAAGTGGCTTTGAGAGTTGTCTAATGGGCTGGATGCCTTCTCTGATAAAAAAGTCAAAGCTGAAGAGAGATTCAGGAGGAACCCTGGATACTGGACATTTTTTCTGTTAATCACAATGGAGATGGTGATGCAGAAGTGGAGCAGATTTGTTGGTGGGAGGTTAGGAGCAAAACTGGAGTGAGAGTACAGTAGATGGATACACCAAGTGTGTATTCTCTGTTGGATTCCTCTCCTGTGGCAGGAAGATAGCACCACGTGACTGACAATCACACCAGGAGAATTTCTACTAGAGAGACAGAGTCCTCAAAGAGTGACTTCTTCTCTCTCTCTCTCGCTCTCTCTCTCTCTCTCTCTCTCACACACACACACACACACACACACACACACACACACACACTTTATCCTCTATATTCTCTTAGGCAGAAGACAGTCTTCTTTATTATGTGCCCAAATACTGTTCACTGCATGTGTAATAGCACTTAGTGCCCTGTATAATATTTTCCTAATTTTAGTGTCATCTCTGTTTCCCCTATTTGACTGTAAATTCCTTGAAGCCAAGAAGTGTATCTTATTCACTTTGGTAACTCTGGCATCAATAATGTCTGCTACCCAATATGTGTCAATGAATGTTGAATGTCCATAATAGGCAAATAACTAAGAGAAATGGTGTACGTGTGTGTGTGTGCATGTGCGTGTGTGTAGAGGGGACAGAGGACAGGGAGGAGGTGAAATGAGGAGATAATTGGAAGAAAGAGCTGAAATCAAAGGAATCAACATTCCAGTCTCCGACTGGAAAAAAAGAGCAGGGAAACCATCGGAGCATCAAAGGATCTGATACAGTGGGTGTGACCCTGCTACAGTGGGTCAGGGCAGAGAAAACATGAAAAAATCTTTCAAAGAAATGGGGCTCATATTAAATTGAGGATACATGTGTGTGAATGTGTGTGTGTGTGTGTTTCTTTGTCCATGTTGAGGCTTAACAATTAAACAATTGCTCTTTCTTATTTTGAAATTCGAGAAAAACGTAAACTGGTTGTGGTTGTCTCCTGATAACAGATAAGGATTCCCAGTTATCTTTTGTGTGCTTTTCTTGTTTTGTTTGGCTACGTGGTGTGAGGGAAAAGGATTTCAAATTTAGGCTTACATCTATCATTGTTGACTTTCTCTGTGTTTAAGTGGAAAAGTAGAAAAATGAGTTTCTAAATAAAATATGCAATCAAAGACTTTATTTTCAAGGTACCTACTTTTATAGCCCTTGAGACTTCATAGGAGGGGGCTTGTCTCCAAGCACTAAGGAGTTAAATATGTGTGATGAAACACTAGCGCCTACAATGAAAGCGTCTGAACAACACAGTGAATCAGTTAACTCCTGTTGACAATTAAGTGCTACAAGAAAAAGTTGTCTCCTTTGTCTCATCAGGGCCCACAGGATTATCATTCTGCCTAGTTTTCGGGAAATGACCATGGCTATTTGGCCAGTCTGGTAAATGGTAAGTTATATCTCTGTGCCTTGGCTAAAGCCAATATCAGGTAAATCAAGAGACTCCCATTAAACACATATATTCAATGACAAGAAAACAATTTTTTTATTGTCCATTGCATGAAAAGCCTACATTTAAGGAAACTCAGATTTTGCTTTCTTGTAATGGTTAAGTTTTCTATATTATCATAAAGACCAACTTTCTGATGAATATTCCCTCTCTTTTTTTCCTAAGTCAATAGTTCTTCATATCCAGGGTCACAAGTTACTTTTGAGGCCATACTCGATTTATTCATGTATCTCCGAGGCAAGAAAAGCACACTCTAGAAGAAGCAAAATATATTAGGTTTTCAGTCTTTACTGAAGTTCAACTTAATATACATATATATATAGAGAGAGAGATGTCATTTTCTCCAAATTTTATATGTAGAACCTTAGCTGTTCCAAGATGACAGTAGCACATCATCAAATTCTTCAAATAATTGCTACTCATCAACCTAGTATTCATTCTTCTTTCTATAATAAAATTTTAAATAGATCAAAGCTTTTTAATTTAGTTAAATAAAGTCAAAGCCCAGAGTTTTGGTAGGATAGTATCCTATGGAATTTGATTCAGCAATATTATTTTTATAATTATTTTTATATCTTTTAGGGAAAAAAGAATTTTAAGATGACAAGAAGGGAATACTGAGCATTGGACATTTACAGAATCCATTCACACATGCAAATGCCCTTTGCCAAGTCAGGACTGGTAAAAAGATTAGTGGCTGTGGCAGAAAGTGTTGGACTTGGAAGGGAGGCAAACTAGATCTAGTGTCCTGAGCACAGCCACAAACTGTATGATGCCAGGCAAGTCATTTAACTTTCCCGAGCCTCCAATTATTCTTCACTTGGAAAATGGAAAGATTAAACCAATTGATTTCTCAGGTTCAACTGTCTTCACATCCGATGAGTCCTTAGCTGGTTGGCTACCCAATTGCCATTTGCTTTCCTCATCAAACTGTCCTCCATCACCATCCAAACCACCTCCCGTGTGTATCTCATGACCAAGGACTTATTGTTTCCTTTTCCACTCCTGGTGACACAGCCCAGTACATCTCAGAGATACACCAGACATGATTCAGTGAAGTTGGCCAGCACACTCACCCCAGGGAAGTCAGAGTGAGCCTGTTTCCACCAAAGCACAGCAGTGAGCACAGCTAGGCAAAGCTCCAGCACAGTACAAATCAGCATCACAGACAGAACTCCCTGAAATTAAACAAATAAAAGATTTGTGGTGCTTAAGTCAACTGAAACCTTCATGCTTTGTTGGGAGGTGACTGCAGAGATGAAGACCACATCCAGCATCAGAGAATAAAGTAAAGACACCATCAGGAAGGGAAAACTGCTCCTTCCAAGCCTAGCAATTGGCTTCATTAAATCCCTTTGTTTATTTCTTTCCTTGAGAAGAAGAGGGGCAATGAGGAGTAACTAACTCAACTAACCCACTTTATACACACCTGTGTTCTCACCTCTCTGAAACACAGATGATCTTGATTGCACTGTTACTAAGTAAAAGAGCAGAGTGGTGTAATAACCCCCAAGACTGAGAATCAGCAGCTCCCGTTCTAGCCTCACCTTTACCACTTAGTAGCTATGTGAGCCTGGACAAGCCGCTCTATGAATCCAGCTTCTGTTTTCTAATTCAACACTGTGTATAATAATATTTCATTCTCAGAGATCTGTGAGGATCAATGACATCGTGACTGTGTAAGCCCTTTGTAAAATTCATAATGACACACTCTTCTACGTATCTGAACCCCTTCAGGTATGCTTCCTAGGGTCTTTTTGTGCTGTTTTGTTTTGTTTTGTTGTGACTGTCAGAGTTAGAAAAAGCAATAAGGTAGAAAACTGCCACAGTTGCTAACAACCCAAACCAACCCAAAAAAGGCACTACACCAAGAGGATATGTTCTACCATTTCTGTCGTAAAGCATCCTTCATGCAGAACTGGCCATATGATAGAAAAGGGAGATAATGTGATTTCAGAAACCTTTAGTTTATTTGCACACAGTTAAACAGATACAATTTGTCTACATTACCTAGAAATTGTCCCAACCAGCCAGAACAATGCAATCTCTCTCATTTATAATATAAAATTATCCCACCATGCTTTATCTACTACACAAATTCCTCCCAAACTTGTCTCCAGCATTTTTCCCAAGTGGAGTTGGCTTGCCAGGTGTTAATTAATACCATATAATACAAGCTCACATACATGTACTTTTTCTCATTATAATATCATTAATTTGGGGAGAGGCACCTGGAGCAGCTCCAGCAGGAGTGGTGAACAAGCATGAGTTTGGACAGACCTTTCTATCTGGCCATCCTTCAGCTTGCAAACATTGCCAGCTAACACTCTTCATCTCCCTATATTTCTTTTCCCCTAATTTAATAAATCCCACCTCTTTCAGCTTGAAGAAAAAACAATGTTGTTGTCTTCTTGCCTGATAAGTACTGCTCATTATTGTGACCATTGGAAGGAGGGGAATACCGCGACTTCAAACCCCTTATTTCCTACTCTCTGACTCTCAGTGCTGGGCCTGATGTCTTCTCAGACCTAGTTAATCCCCCACCACATACACATACATAGCAGCTTTTTTTGGTTGGCATTTCCCGATCACTTGTGTCTTTCTGCTATTTTTGTCCTTCTTAATTCACCACTCTATATACCAAGATGCTCAGTTTGACAAACTCATATTTTATGCCTCTAACATCTGGATTTGTTTGATTATTAAGAAATTCTACCAGTAATAAGTTTTTGTTTTTCAACATCAACCTTATTTGACATTCACTCTTCAATTTCACCCTGTTAGGATATAATCCCATAGCCTAGCCCCTATATATCAGCCCTGTAGTCCCCTTTTCTTTACATAGCCCTGACCTTCACACAGACATTCAAACCAGAAAGAACAGAGAGACTTTAAAAGGAAAGGATAACAAAAAGCCAAGGTTTCAGAAATCTCATAATATTGTAACATTCCATCTAAAAATACTTACAGCCAGAGTGCCTTTGGCGGCGAGGCACTCCTTGATATCATATGGATCATGATGATAGTAAAAAGGGTGATGTACTGTTGGTGTACTCAATTTGCTTAACTCACACTGCAGTGAGGCAGGACCCAAAGCAGCCAGGTTGACAGAGAGCAGAATGGAACCCACAAGAGCAGACAGAGCGCTCAGAATGCTGCCAGCCAGGCTGCTATGAACCTAAAAGAGAAATTCTTGGTAAGAATCACTCCTAATGAGCAAAAAGCGTCTCTTATACATCATTAGCAGTACATTAGAATAATTTATTCCTTAATCTGTCTCCCTTAGTCGGTCTAGAATTGATCATTTATTTCTGTATGCTTCCTCAGTACTGAGCAAAATCTCTCAAACTAGAAGGTAAATTTTAGCGGAGCGAATGAATAAATAAAATGTTTCCCCTTTAGGCAAGACTTCAGCGGTGTGGCAGAGAATGTTACTCTCCTAAATTCTTTAGCCTGGACTGACAGCACAGTCCCTTGAAGCTATAACAGAGTTATAGACACAGGCCCTTGGATGGTATAAGGTGTAGGAGGCAGTGTGAGATGGAAGAAAAAGATCTGGACTGGATGTCAGGGAACTGAGGTCACAGTGCTATATTTACCTCAATTTTCCCAGTTACCTTTAACACTCGGTTTCATTTCCCACTCTCATTTCCACATTTATGAAGTGACAAGAAGAAATAAGATGGTCTCAGAAGTAGCTTCCCTTCTTCCCCAACTCACGGAAGGGAATGATTGAGCTGAGACCATTCTGAAAGCTAAATTTATAGACTGATGGGTTCCTGGGCACATCCAGCAGCCATACATTAAAGTGTTACTTAATCCCATATAGACTCTTCTTCTTTAAGAACTTAGCAGTTGATACTTTGGGGCATCAGTTCCCCCAAATAATGGCTAAAGTACATACTCCTGGACCTCTTGATAACCAGTCACACTCAGGATGCCTAAAACGTATATTTCTTAGAAGAAACTAGGTTTGTGCTGGGATGGCAATCTTCAATCTCAAAAAAGGACTGATATAATGTATGACAAGAGTCAAATTCACTAAAGGCTCAATGTCTTTGGTGAGCCTGAGCCCACTCTGAGACCACCTTCTGTATCTTTGAGCTTCCTTCCATATTCACTGTAGGATTGTTCTTCTCTAGAGTAAGAGCCCTATACACTTCCCTGGAGATCTAAAACCATTATTCTTATACTATGCTATTCAGTATGGTTGTCACTAGCCACGTGGCTGCTTAAATTTAAAATGAAATTAAATAAAATTTAAAATCCTGTTCCTCAGTTGCACTAGCCACATATCAAGTTATCAGTAGCCACATGTGACTACCATATTGGAGAGCAAAGATGCAGTGCATTTTAACCATCACAAAATAATCTATTGGAAAACACTGATCCAGTGGTTTGGGTCTAGTAAGGGGTTTCAAATAACCATCTCTAAATTCTGATGAAAGAGAGCTGTTAACATTGTCCTGAGCACTCTCTCTCACTTCCTTGCTGCCTTCAGTAGACTTTTGCAACCAGAGCTTTCAAAATGAGATTATATGCTATTGCATTGTAAGGCATTTTCACACACAACTTCTAATATCAACCCTTCGAGAAATATAGGATTGATTGAAGATTCAGTGAAACTGCACAGATTAGAAAAGCTTTTCCATATAATCCAACTTTCTTCTCCCTACCATTTCCAATTTCAGTTTTCCCTGGAAGGATAAAGACTGGTAATATTGTTTTCTTATCTAATACAAATGACTAATGCCAGCTTTTAGGACTCAAGGGTTTATGCTCAAACGCAATAAAAGTATTAACTTTTGGTGAGATAGATGAAAGAATGAGAGATAATTCCTCACATAAACAGCATTTTAAGTAGGTTTTCTCAAGGGTTTTGACATGTGCTTAAACAGGAATCCACAACAAATACACCTCTTTTTGACACTGCCAGCTTCTTTGCCATCAAAGACCTAAATCTGAAAGCCAGTTACCACTAAAAGGGCAAGATAAGTAAGCAGAATTTTTCTGTAATAGACTCTTGGGCACTGATCGAGAGTATAATACAATACTTTGAGTACGGATTTTGATTTAGGGTGCAGTGAGTAGTTGAAAAAATGTGCTCTGGACAGGGATATGGAGAATCCAGGCTCAGCTCCTAACTCTTAACAAATAGCTGCTCCAGAACTTAGTTTCTATTTTATCCAAGTGGAGAGACTGATCCTGAAGAGTTCTTTGGAACTTTCATTTTAATCCATCAAGTTGTGTATTATGGTTCTAATACTCACCAGAGGCTTAGTTGACCTTTTCTCTGTGATGATTGATAGAGATCCAGAGATGACAAACTATTCAGAAAAGGCAGAAAATGACCAGGTCAGTTTCCACATACAGAGTAACTACAATGTTGCTATCATGGTGTTTATGGAAAACTCCCATGAGAAAAGCTGTGGGGAACCAATGACCAACAAAGTAAGATCTATCTAAATATACATATTTGTCCATTTTGCTCATAAAGCATTCAAAAATCAAAAGGCACATATGAGCAACAATCTAGTCCAATAAACAAAATGAGGACCTTAAAAACCAAGAAAGAAGGTGCTTTGTTTTGTTTTGCTCTGTTTTATTGTTGTCGTTATTAATTTTTTTTAATGAGGGATGAAAGTTTTGGAGTCAGATGTTCTCTAAAGAAGAAAATGAAAGCAATAGTATGATTAGAAAAAAAAGAATGGGGGATAATCACGTGGTTTTTGTCCTTCATTCTGTTGATGTGATGTATCACATTTACTGATTTATGTGTGTTGAATCATCTTTGCATACCTGAGATGCATCCCACTTCATCATGCTATTAATGTGCTGTTGAATTTGATTGCTAGTTAATATAGAGTTTGGTTGTGTTATTCGATCCCCCCCCAAAAAAAAAAACACGTGGAAATCTCAGCCCCAATGTGGCAGCTTTGGAAACTGCTTGAGTACTGGGGGTGGATCCTTCATGAATGGATCAGTGATCTCCCTGGGTGGTGAAGGTAGTGAGTGAGATCTCTCTCTATTAGTTCCTGTGAGAGCTGGTTGTTTGTACCTGTGATCTGCTTGTACCTGCTGGCTGCCTGGACTTTCCACCATGAGTAGAAGCAGCCTGAGGCCCATGCCGAATGCAGCTGTCCCAGAATCATAAGCCAAATAAACCTCTGTTCTTTATAAATTGCCAGTCTCAGGCATTCTATTATAGCAACCCAAAAAAAGGACGAATACGCTAGTCTTTTTTTTTTTTTTTTTTTTGAAGACTTTTGCATCTATGTTCATCAGGGGTATTGCCTGCAGTTTTTCTTCCTTGTAGTCTCCTTGTCTGGCTTTGGTATCAGAGTAATGCTGGTCTTGTAAAATGAGTTTGGAAGTATTCTCTCCTCTTCAATTTTTCAGAAAAGTTTGAGAAAGTTTGGCATTAGTTTTTCTTTAAAAGAAAAGAATGGAGAAAGGTGAGAGACATGAGAGGACAGAGACACAAGTTTTAAGTTCGTGTCTCCCCAGCCTATAGCAAAATGGTAAATGAGAGCAGAATAAAGGGTGAGGCTAAATGGAAGAAAACCCTAAGGCTGTGTTCAGAAAATTAAAGAAATTATTTTCACTCTCTGGAGCATCTATGATCTATTAGGGCAGCTAAGTAACAGAAAATCCTTTGACAATTAAAAAAATGGGGCAAAACAGAAGAAAAGTTTTGGTCTCAGTGGTCTCTGCATTAAGTAATTTGTCTATGTAAATAAATGCTGAGTCTTTAAAAAATGGATTAGATGCCTCTCCAAATGTGGGCTGTGCTTAGTGACTTGCTTCCAAAGAGTAGAGTGTGGAAAGGGGAGGGAAAGAAGTAACTTTAGAGTGAAGAAATCTAGAAAACTCTACCTGGGCCACTTGATCAAAGATAACTTCATCAGTGACTAATCATCTTGATAGAATGTAGCCTCACTATGACCTGAAGAGAAAGACACTTCACCGTTTCATCTTTACCTAAAACTTCATCACCCTAGACTAAGCATGAGAAAGATATCAGACAAACCCAAATTTAGGAACATCCAACAAAAATCCTGGCCAGTTCTACTCAAAACTATCAGAGTTATCCAGGACAAGGAAAGTCTGAGAAAGTGTAGAGGAGCTTAAGGGACAGAACAACTAAGTGCAATGTAGTATTGTTAATAGGATCTTGGAATAGAAAAAGGACATTTGGGTGAAAAAAATTGTTGAACTCCAAATCAAGTGTTGACTTTAGTCAATAATAGGAGAAAAATGGACCAGGTAGAGAATGAGGTAGACTTCTGGAGGCATCAAAGAAACAAATGGAAGGAAGACAAATATGTGATAACGACGGAGTCAGGGGAAGCTGATGGAAAAAAACACTGTGAAAGAGAATCTTAATTGTGAGAAAGACTCACCCACATCAATCTAGATGAGAGCTGTTCTCTGAGAATGGGATTTCGATGTCTCTTGACACCCCAGACATGGAGCTATTTCAGAGATATTTTCAATCCTTCACTGGAGTACAGACATCTGCTCAGCCTACTCTGGGTACCACTTAATGTAGCAAAAATCATCTTCAAAGTGTTTAGAGATGAAAGTGCTCCTTCCTTCGTAATTCCCACAAATATCCATGTGGTTTTTTTGTGAACATGCGGCGTCTTTCCTTGCTGCTCATTTTACTGTAGAGAAAGGTCCTTCCCAACATTATCCTGCTTTGTGGATTTTTACCTACTCCTGGGAGATGCCAGTACCTTCATTGTAGCTCAAAATGATAATGTGATCTTCCAAAAAAATTTTTTTATTTGAGCCAGATAAGAAATAGATCTAAAATCAGGTGACTCCTGTCCTCCTACCCACCCAGGCCTTCCCTGGACTACACACACAGGAGATCAAATTCTACCATTGACTCCTTGCTCCTGGCAGACAGGGACATAGCAAGGTGGCAGGTGAAGAGTCTTAGTGATTGGCATTGTTGTCCCCTCTCCATCCCATCCTACCCTCCTCAGGAACTCTACTCACACACAAGCCTCCTGTGAATGGGTACCCAGACTTCAACAGGGTAGAAAACACTGCGGTAAAATGTGCAGAGAAGAAAGCAGACCCCAAAATGATCCCCAAGCTCAACAGCATCACACCACACAGGATCTGGATAGACTGTTGGAAGAAAAAGGAAGATCAAGGATTAAAGCCAGCATTTATAAAGACAGGGTCTTCTCACTTCTCCCATGGTGTTGGTCATTATCACCTTTGGCAAGATCCCAGTGAAGATACAGACATTGTAAAACACCTGGAGTGAGAAATACAAAAAGACATTTTGGAGGAGATGCTGTTCTTCCACGGAAAATCACTGTCTTGGGCCATCCGGCAAGTGCTCAGCAGAATTCAGGCATTTCTGCCTTTTAGGCTCTGGTCTGTCTATGACCCTTGCTCCCAGCTCATGGCAAGTGCTGGGATTTGTTTTCCCAGCTCCCTGTGTCCACGACTAAAACTCTCTTTCTACCTCTAATAAAAACAGGAGACATTTGAAAGCTCTCACGTTCTCTTGAACACCAGTAGTTTATGAAAGCCCCTCTCTACACCTCCCAGATTCCACTGGGCACAACAACATGGACCCCGCCCTCTGGATACCTCCTTAACCTCTTCAGTCCATGTCCCTGTCGCTGTGCGTCCCGAAGCTCTATCTTAAGAGGTAAAGTTTTCCTCCCTGACATCCATCTTCACCTCACAGAATTACAGCCCCATTGATACTTACCAAGCAGTTTCTAAACTTTGTGTCACACGAGGCTCACAGAAACCCACATGACTGTATAACTGAGGCAAGGCAAGCCGTCCCACCAGGTTCTGAAACCTGGTCATACAGAGTGCCTCACCTCAGATCGTGTTATTGTGGAAACAATTCTAGAAACCAGAACTCTATTTTACTCCCAGTACAAGATAGATTCCTTCTTCCCTTCCTCCCTTTATTCAATAGTTTCCTTAATAAGTCCTGGCTAAGAAAAGAGAGACAAACAAATCGTAAATATCATGTCCATTCTCAAAAGGAAAGGAAAAAGGAGGGAAAGGAAGTTTGTTTTTCCTGTAATTTGCAAAGAGGGAAAAAGAGTCCTTTGGGAAATCAGTATAGATTATTAAATGTGCAACTAGTGAACACATAGAAAAGATGCATTCAAAAGATATAATTATTTGCCAGCATTATTTTCATAAAAAAATAGAAGTACTTTATTCAAAAATACAAAAATAACAAATGCTGCAACAAAAGTTCAATTGTTTATAGTCAGAACAGAATAAAAAATATTTTTAATACTACCTCGTATGGAAAGGTTCTGGAGAAGGTTTAATGGCTCTACCAGTGGCTTCTACTGATCTGCAGATCAGTCTGAAGTCCCTCTGATAAAACTCAAATTGTCCACAACACAATGAATCTCCAGACCCAAGACACAGAGTCCCTTCCCCTCTGCCCTCCACCCCACTCCAACATGTTCTGAATTGGATTTACCCCAATAACTTTGACTTCTGCCTTTAGACGTTTCTTCAGGCTATCCTGCGTCTGGTTGGTGGGTTTGGGTTTCTCTGTTTGGGGGATGTTGATGCCATGTGGTGTGAGCACTACAACAGTCTCGCTGGTTATGGGCTGTGATATCATGATGGCACTGCCAGTGCTGGAAGAGAAAAGAAACTCAGCTCTTAAAAGTACAGAGCTCCCAGGCTCTGCCTCCCCAAATTGAAAGTGACTGTCCACCCATACATAGTCAAAAAAAACCCTTGGTTTCATAAAGATTTTTCCATAAAATTTGACATAATCCATTGATTTTTAGATAATAAACACATCACAGGAAGGTAGCAGTATGGATCTTGAGGGGGGTCCGATGTTCAGAAGCAAAGGGTCACACAAAACTTGTAATATGTACCAATCTCCCTTTCCCCTAGTCGTATGTTCCACAGCATTGCCATATATTTGGTGAGTTTCATTCTTAAACTACTCCACTGGTCAAAATATGACTAGAGTTGTAGTCTTTGACCTTTTCCTACTCAGGCTCCATATGCTCAGACTATCTAACTCTGCTCAGTTTTTGCTTTAATAGTATTCATTAGCATTAATCTCAGATATTTTTTATCATATTTTACTAGACATTATTCTGAAGTGTTTTAATCCTTACAACAACCCTGCATGTTAGTTAGTAAGCAAAATAATTTAATAGTTAAGAAAATTCAGAATCAAAAAGCTTAAGTTATGAGTGGAAAAAATAAACAATTTGCATATATGCCTGACATAGAACTGATGCTGAAGAAACATTTACAATTGCAATCATTTATCATCCCTATTCACGCAACTAAGAAGCTGTAGAAACAGCACTGAACCGCAGCTATTCCTGAGTCGAAGTCCTTGCATAATTGTCTAAATCATGCAACCTCTTCCTACTTTTCCACTTGGCAATGGCAGCCTGTGTCTGAGTCTGTTCACTCTGGAGAAGCAGCTGCATACATTGTTGTCAGAACAGACTTGGAGTCATAAGACCTAAGTTCAAAGCCTGGACCCTCCATTTGTTTGATATAAGGACCAAGCTGCCTGTGGTACTAATTGCCAAGCTCAGCTTGGATCTCTTTTCACTGCACCATTCTCAGCCCGAGGGCTGCCCAGTTTGCAAATGGCCTGAGAACATTTGAAACAAGAGTTCTGCTCCCATTAATCATGTGTACTTAGTTAAATGACCAGGATCAAGCAGTTGGAAAACAGAAGAAACAGTGTTGAAACCAGTTACTCCTTCCCTTTGCCCATTCTCTTTCCAAAATGCTGTAGTGCCTCTATAGGAGCTTTAAGTCAAATTACCCCTCAGATGTGGTCACAGAAAGGGAGTGGTGAGCTGAGGAAAGTCTTTCAGTATTGCCTACCTCTGACCGTGGACCAGCCCTTTGGTTCCAGCTGCGCTGTCAAAGAATCCCAGGAGCTTTTTACCCTGGGTTTTCAGACAGTGCTATCAATATTTCTTACTTGTCTTCATCTTCTGGAAATTGCCAGTGCTTCCTTAGTCAAGTGTTGACAGCTACACAGGATGTGATACTTACAGATTGCAGATTTTTGACATGTGCCTGCACTTCCTTTTTTAAACTCCTTGCAACTTCAGAAAAATCACAAATACTGTAGAATCAACTGATGATTGAGAGAGTATAGGAGTCATGGAGCTTTATGAGTGAATTGTCACCCCACTCACTAGCTCCCTATTATTAGACAAGTCTGAATTCTTCCTGAAGCCTCCGTTTTCTAATCTGTTAAATAAGGGAATAGTACTAACACTGGAGAATTGTTATACTTATGAGAAACAATGTTTACAAAAGCCTGTATTTCTGCCAAGGAGCTTTCAATAAATTGTATCTAGGAAAGTAATATTGTCAGGAATACTAATATTGATAAATAATAATATCCTATAATATATAGCTAACTATAGTAATAATAATAGTAATAATGACTATACTGCTTTCAAGGAACAATCAATAACATATAGCTAACAATCAATAATGATAGCTAATAAAACATAGGGAAAAACTTTTTTTGTTATTTTGTTACTTTTATACATATATTTTTTCTTTTCCCAATTCCCCAGTTTCTTGGCAGGCTGAAATCAGGCAACCTGCCTTCATAGAACATAAAATTTGCTGTTTTAAAGTGCAAACTTCCGTGGTATTTAGTACATTGATGGTGTTGTGCAACCATCACCACTTTCTATTTCCAGAACTTTTCTTCATCCCCAAGTAAGACCCCATACACATCAAACAGTCATTCCCCATTTCTCCTTCAGTACAGCCCTGGCAACCACCAATCTGCTTTCTGTCTTTATGGATTTTCATGTTCTGGATATTTCATTAAAAAGAATCACACAGTTTGTGGCCTTTGTATGTGACTTTTGTCACAAATCATATTTTTTAAGAGCACTGATGTAGGATGTATCCGTACTTCATTTCTTTCTGTGACTGAATATTATTCCACCGTATAGATATAACATACCTGTTTGTCCTTTCATCAGTGACGGGCATTTGGGTTGCTTTTACGACTGTGAGTAATGCTGCTATGAACATTCAAGTACATGGTTTTGGTGTTTGTTTTAATATCTCTTTTCAATTCCTTTAGATAAACACCTAAGACTAGAGTTGCTGGGCCGTATGGTAGTTATCTGTTTAACTTTTCGAAGAAACACCAAACTGTTTTCCACAATGTTTGCCCCGTTTTATACTCCCACCAGCAATATATGAGGGTTCCAGTTTCTCCACATGCTTGTCAATAACCTATTATTTTACTTTTTTAAAAAATAAACTTATACATTTTATAATTGACACATATTAATTGTACATATTTGGGGGATACAGAGTTATATAATACATGTATACAATGTGTGATGATCAAATCAGGGTAATTAGCATATCCATCGCAAAACTTGAACATTTCCTCATGATGAGAGCATTTGAGTTTCTCTCTTCTAGACATTCGAAAAAATACAATAAATTGTTAATTATATGTCCCTAGCACTACTACAGACCACTAGAACTTATTTTTCTTATCCAGCTGTAATTCTGTATCTGTTAACCAACCTCTCCCTATCCACCCTTCCCTTGCCTCTTCTCAGCCTCTAGAAACCAATATTCTACTCTCTACTTCAACAAGTTGAACTTCTTTTTAGCTTCTACATATGAATGAGATTATGTGATATTGATATTTCTGTGCCTATTTATTTTACTAAATGTAATATCTTCCATTCTCATTCACATTGCTGCAAATGACAGGATTTCATTCTTTTTCAGGGCTGATTAGTATTCCATTGTGTATATATACAACATTCTCTTTATCCATTCATCTGTTGATAGGCACCTAGCCTGATTCCATATCTTGGCTATTGTGAATAATGCTCCAATAAACAAGGGGGTGCAGGTATCTCTTTGGTATGCTAATTTCCTTTCCTTTGGATAAACACCCAGCAGTGGGATTGCTGGGTCATATGGTAGTTCTATTTTTAGTTTTTGAGGAAACTTTATGCTGCTTTCCATAATGGTTGTACATTTCCACCAACAATGTATGAGCTCCCTTTTACCTATATCCTCAACACCATTTGTTATTTTTTGTCTTTTTGATAATAGGCCTTCTAACTGGAGTAAGACGATATCTCATTGTGATTTTAATTTGCATTTCCCTGATAATTAGTGATATTGAGCATTTTTAAAATATACCTGTTGTCCATTTGTATGTCCTCTTTCAAGAAATGTCTATTCAGGTAATTTTCCCTTTCTTTAATCTCATTTTTTGTTTTTTTGCTGAGTTGTTTACGTTCCTCATACATTCTGGATATTAATTCCTTGTCAGATGAATAGTTTGAAAATATGCTTTTCCTTTCTTCCAGTTGCCTTGTCAGTGTGTTGGTTATTTCTTTTGTGGTCAGATGCTTTTCAGTTTGATATAGTCCCACTTGTCTATTTTTGCTTCTGTGCTTGTGCTTTAGAAATTTTTTTGCCTGTGCTTTAGAAGTCCTCTCCCTAAAATGTTCGCTCAGACCGATGTCTTAAAGTGCTATGTTTTCTTTTAGTAACTTTACAGGTTCAGGTATTACATTTACGTTTTTAATCCATTTTGAATTGATTTTGGTATATAGTGAGAGGTAAGGGACTACTTTCTTTCTTCTACATATGGATATCCAATTTTCCCTGCACCATTTATTGAAAAGGCTATTCTTTTCCCAATGTATGTTCTTGGTGCTTTTGTCAAAAATCGGTAGGCTTTAGATACATGAGATATATTTCTGAGTTTTCTATTCTATTTTATGCGTGTTTTTATGCCAATATCATGCTGTTTTGATTACTAGAATATTGTAGTATATTTTGAAGTCAGATAGTGTGGTGTCTCTAGATTTATGCTTTTTGCTCAGGATTGCTTCAGTCCTTTAGGATATTTAGTGGATCCATACCAATTTTAGGATTTTTTTTTTCTATTTTTTTTCTGTTTCTCAGAAGAATGTCATTGGTATGTTGATAGGGATTGCATTAGACCTGTAGATTTCTTTTGGCTATATGGTCATTTTTTTAAAAATTAATTTTTCCATTGTATAAACATGGAATGTCTTTCTATTTTTTGTGTGCCCTCTGTAATTTCTTTCATCAGTTTTCTGCAGTTTTCATTGTGGAGATCTTTCATCTCCTTGGTTCAATTTATTGCTAGACATTTTAATTTTTGTGTGTGTGTGTGCTATTTTGTAAATGGGATTGCTTTCTTGATTTCTTTTCAGCTAGCTCATTTTTAGTGTATAGAAACAATACTCAATTTTGTATATTGATTTTCTATCCTGTAACTTTACTGAATTTGTTTATCAGTTCTAAGAGTTTGTTGGTGGAGTCTTTAGTTTTTTCTATATATAAGATCATGTCATCTGCAAACAGGGACAATTTGACTTCCTCTTTTTCAATTTGGATGCCCTTTATTTCTATCTTTTGCCTGATTATCTTTTGCCTGATGGCTGAATTTACCATACTCTGTTGAATAAGAATAGTGTCCTTGTCTTGTTCCTATTCTTACATGAAAACTTTCAACTTTTCCTTGTTCAGTATGATGTTAGCTGTGAGTTTGTCACATATGGCCTTGACTGTATTAAGATACTTTTCTTGTATACTTAATTTGCTGAGAGTTTTTATCATGAAGGGATGTTGAATTTTATCAAACGTTTTTTTCTGTATCTATTGAGATGATTATATGTCATTTTTTCCTTCACTTTGTTAATGTGGTGTATCACATTTTTTGATTGGCATATGTGGAACCATCTTTGTATCCCTGGGACAAATCACACTCAATCATGGGGTATAATATTTTTTATGTTCTGTTGAATTCTGTTTGCTAGTATTTCATTGAGAATTTTTGCATCTATATTCATGAAGGATATTGGCCTGTAGCTTTTTTGTTTGTTTGTTTTGGGGGATTTTTTTTTTTTTTTGTCTCCTTGTCTGATTTTAGTATCAGGGTGGTACTGGCCTCATAGAATGAGCTTGAAAGAATTCCTTTTCCATTTTTGGAACAGTTTGAGAAGAATTGATATTAGTTCTTTAAAAGTTTGGTAGAATTCAACAGTGAAGCCATTTTATCCTGAACTTTTCTCTGTTGAGAAACTGCTGATTTCTAATTAAATCTTATTACTCATTATTTATGTTTAAGTTTTCTATTTCTTCTTGGTTCAAGATTGGTAGGTTGTTGTGCCCAGAAATTTATTTATTTCCTCCAGGTTTTTAAATGTGTTGGCTTAGAGTTGCTCACAATACTTTCTAATGATTCTTTGTATTCCTGTGGTATCAATTGCAATATCTCCTTTTTCATTTGTTTATATTTATGTTATATTCTCTTTTCTTCTTTGTCTAGCTAATGATATGTTAATTTTGTTTATCTTTTGAAAATACCAAGTGTGTGTTTTGCTGATCTTTTGTATCTTGTTGTTGTTTTGTTCTCTAGTTCTTTAGTCCTGCTCTGATCTTTATTACTTATTTCTGTCTACTATTTTTGCTTTTCTAGTTCATTAATGTGAAATGTTAGATTGTTTATTTGAAGTATTTCTACATTTTTAATGTAAGCACTTATTGCTATAATCTTCCCTGTTCGCACTGCTTTTGCTATATTCCATAGGTTTTGATATTTTGTGTTTCTATTTGTATTTGTCTCAAGGAATTTACTGATTTCCTGCTTAATTTCTGCTTTGACCCACTGGTCATTCAGGAGCATATTGTTTAGTTTCCATGTATTTGAAGAGTTTTCAAAGTTTCTATTGTTTTTAATGTCTAGTTTAACTTTGATATGGTCTAAAAAGATACTTAATATGACTTCAAATTTTTGAAAGTTTTCTGAGATTTGATATCAGTCTAAAATATGGTTTATACTGGAGAATGCTCCATGGACCGATGAGAAGAATTTATAGTCTACTCTTGTTGGATGAAAAGTTTTGTAAATATCATCACGTTTATTTGGACTAACATGCAGTTTAAATCCAATGATTCTTTGTTGATTTTCTGTCTGGATGATATGTTCAATGATGACAGATGGTTGTTGAAGTCACCAACTATTATTGTATTGAGGTCTTTCTCTCCCTTTAAATAAAATAATATTTGCTTTATATATCTGGATGCTCCAATGTTGGATGCAAATATATTTATAATTGTAATATCCTCTTGCTAAATTGATTCCTTTATCATTATATAGTGCCTTTCTTTGTCTCTTTTTATAGTTTTTAATTTAAAGTCTATTTTATTCAATGTAAGTATAGCAACTCCTGCTTGATTTGGTTTTCATTTGGATGGAATATTTTTTTCCATCTCTATACTTTTACCCTATATGCATGTCCTTACAGTTGAAGTGAGTTTCCTATAGGCAGTATATAGTTGGGTTTAGGTTTTTATTTAATTTAATTTAATTTAATTTAATTTTTTCCAGAATTAATTAATTAATTAACTATTTATTATTAATTTTATTTTATTTTTGTCAATATACAATGCGGGTGATTGTTGTAGCCGATTACAGAAACCTCCCTCCCTCCTCTCTCTCCCCCACTCCCAACAATCTCCTTTCTGTTCACTTGTCATCTCAACTTCAAGGAATTGTAATTGTTGTGTCTTCTTCCCTCCCCCTCCCACAGTTTATTTGTTTATTCATTCATTTATTTTTAGCTCCCATAAATAAGTGAGAACATGTGATATTTCTCTTTCTGTGCCTGATTTGTTTCACTTAATATAATTCTCTCTAGGTCCATCCATGTTGCTGCAAATGGCAGTATTTCATTCGTTTCTATAGCTGAGTAGTATTCCATTGTGTAGATGTACCACATTTTCCGTATCCACTCATCTGATGATGGACATTTGGGCTGGTTCCAACTCTTGGCTATTGTAAAGAGTGCTGTGATGAACATTGGGGAACAAGTATACCTTCGCCTTGATGATTTCCATTCCTCTGGGTATATTCCCAGCAGTGGAATACCTGGGTCATATGGTGAATCTATCTGCAATTTTTTGAGGAAACTCCATACCACTTTCCATAGAGGCTGCACCACTTTGCAGTCCCACCAACAGTGTATGAGAGTTCCTTTTTCTACGCAACCTCGCCAGCATTTATCACTCACAATCTTTTGGTATTAGCCATCCTAACTGGGGTGAGATGGTACCTCATTGTGGTTTTGATTTGCATTTCCCAAATGCTGAGTGATGTTGAGCATTTTTTCATGTGTCTGTTGGCCAATCGTATATCTTCCTCTGAGAAATGCCTATTTAGCTCTTTTGCCCTTTTTATAATTGGGTTACTTGTTTCTTTGTTGTAAAGTTGTTTCAGTTCCTTGTATATTCTGGATGGGTATTAATCCTTTGTCAGATGTATATTTTGCAAATATTTTCTCCCACTCTGTTGGTTGTCTTTTAACTCTGTTAATTGTTTCTTTTACTGTGCAGAAGCTTTTTTGTTTGATATAATGCCATTTATTTATTTTTCCTTTGGTTCCTGTGCTTTTGAGGTTATATTCATGAAGTCTGTGCCCAGTCCTATTTCCTGAAGTGTTTCTCCTATGTTTTCTTTAAGAATTTTTATTGTTTCAGGGTGTATATTTAATTCTTTGATCCATTTTGAGTTGATTTTAGTATATGGTGAGAGGTATGGGTCTAGTTTCAATCTCCTGCATATGGGTATCCAGTTATCCCAGCACCATTTGCTGAAGAGGCAGTCTCTTCCCCAGTGTATAGGCTTGATGCCTTTGTCAAAGATCACATGGCTGTAGGAGTTTGGGTGGGTTTCTGGATTCTCTATTCTATTCCATTGATCCATGTGTCTGTTTTTTATGCCAGTACCATGCTGTTTTGATTATAATAGCTTTGTAGTATAGTTTAAAGTCAGCTAGTGTTATGCCTCCAGCTTTATTTATTT
Source organism: Cynocephalus volans (assembly GCF_027409185.1). NCBI lineage: Eukaryota > Metazoa > Chordata > Mammalia > Dermoptera > Cynocephalidae > Cynocephalus > Cynocephalus volans. Next base: position 155,712,280 of record NC_084463.1, read on the forward strand.
ATTTATTTATTTTGCTCAGAATTGCTTTGGCTATGCATGATCTTTTGTTATTCCACATAAATGGCTGGATAGTTTTTTCCATTTCAGAGAAAATGTCCCTGGAATTTTGATGGGTATTGCATTGAATTTGCAGATCACTTTGGGTAGTATGGACATTTTCACAATGTTGATTCTTCCAATCCAAGAGAATGGAATATCCTTTCCATCTTCTTGTTTCCACTTTAATTTCTCTCAACAGTGGTTTGTAGTTCTCGTTATAGAAATTTTTCATATCCTTGGTTAACTCTATTCCTAAGTATTTAATTTTTTTGATGGCGATTGTAAATGGGGAAGTTTTCTTGATTTCTCTTTCTGCCTGTTTACTGTTGGGGAATAGAAATGCTACTGATTTTTGTGTGTTGATTTTGTATCCTTCAACTTTGCTGAAATCATTTATCAACTCCAAGAGTTTTTTTTTGTAGAGGCTTTAGGCTGTTCGATATATAGGATCATGTCATCTGTAAACAGGGACAGTTTGACTTCATCTTTTCCAATCTGGATGCCCTTTATTTCCTTCTCTTCTCTGATTGCTCTGGCTAGTACTTCCAAAACTATGTTGAATAGGAGTGGTGAGAGTGGGCATCCTTGTCTGGTTCCTGTTCTTAAAGAAAAAGCTTTCAGCTTTTCCCCCTTCATGATGATATTGGCAGTGGGTTTATCATATATGGCTTTAATTATGTTGAGAGACTTTCCATCTATACCTAACTTATAGAGGGTCTTTATCATGAATGAATGTTGAATTTTATCAAATGCTTTTTCAGCTTCTATAGAGATGATCATATGGTCCTTCTGTTTGATTTTATTCATATGGTGTATCACATTTATTGATTTCCATGTGTTGAACCAACCTTGCATACCTGGGATTAATCCCACTTGATTACAATGTATAATTTTGCAAATGTGTTGCTGTATTCTGTTAGCTAGTATTTTATTGAGGATTATTGCATCTATATTCATCAAGGATATTGCCCCGTAGTTTTCTTTTTTAGTTGTATCTTTACCTGGTTTTGATATCAGGGTGATTTTGCTTCATAGAGTGAGTTCGGGAGAATTGCCTCTGTTTCAATCTTTTGTAATAGTTTGTAGAGAATTGGTGTCAATTCCTCTTTGAATGTTTGGTAGAATTCTGCTGTGAATCCATCTGGTCCTGGTCTTTTCTTTGTTGGGAGCCTTCTGATAAAAGCTTCAATCTCTTTTATTGTTACTGGTCTGTTCAGATTTTCTGCATCTTCTTGGCTCAGTTTTGGTAGCTTGTGTGTGTCCAGAAATTTATCCATTTCCTCTGGATTTTCAAATTTGTTGGCTTATAGTTGTTTATAGCAGTCTCAAATGATTCCTTGTATTTCAAAGATATCAGTTGTAATATCACCTTTTTTAATTCTACTTTTTGTTATTGGGGTCTTCTCTCTTCTTTTTTTAGTTAGCCATGCTAATGGTTTGTCAATTTTATTCATCTTTTAAAAATATTAACTTTTTGATTCATTGATCTTTTGTATCATTTTTTGGGTTTCAATTTCATTAAGTTCTGCTCTGATCTTAATGACTTTTTACCTTCTGCTAATTTTGGGTTTGGATTGTTCTTGTTTTCCTAGTTCTTTAAGGGGAAGTGTTAGGTTGTTCACTTGCCATCTTTCCATTCTTCTAAAGTAGGCATTTAATGTGATAAATTTCCCCATTAGCACTGCTTTTGCAGTTTCCCACAGGTTTGATATGATGTATCATTGTTTTCATTAGTTTCGGTAAATTTTTTGATTTCCTGTTTGATTTGTTCTTGGACCCATATGTCATTAAGGAGAATGCTGTTTAATTTCCATGTGTTTGTATAGTTCCCATTATTTCATTTGTTATTGATTTCTAATTTTATTCCATTGTGGCCTGAAAAAATACATGGGATAATTCCAATTTTTTTGAATTCGTAGAGATTTGATTTGTGACCTGACATGTGATCTATCCTGTAGAATGAGCTATGTGCTAATGAGAAGAATGAATATTCTGAGGTTGTTGGATGGAATGTTCTTTAGATATCTTCCAAGTCCAATCGGTCTAGAGTGTTGTTTAGATCTTGTTTTTCTCTGCTGATTCTTTGCCTAGATGATCTGTCCAATATTGATAGGGGGGTGTTCAGGTCCCCTGCTATTGTGGTATCAGTGTCTATTTCCTTCTTTAGGTCTAATAGAGTTTGCTTGATAAATCTGGCTGCTCCAACACTGCGTGTGTGTATATTTATGATTGTTATGACTTCTTGATGGATGAATCCTTTTATCATTATGTAGAGGCCTTCATTATCTCTTTTTATGGTTTTTAGTTTAAAGTCTATTTTATCAGATTTTAGAATAGCTACTCTAGGTTGTTATTCATTTCTGTTTGCGTGGTACATCTTTTTCCATCCCTTCACTCTTAGCCTATGTGAGTTTATAGGTGAGGTGGTCTCTTGAAGGCAGCATATAGTTGGGTCCTCCTTTTAAATCTGATCAGCCACTCTGTGTCTTTTGATTGGGGAATTTAATCCTTGTACATTAAGAGCTGTTATTGAAAAGTGTTGATTTACTCCTAGCATTTTATTGATTTTTATTTGGATGTCTTAAGTGTCTTTTGTTCCTTTCTTTCTGATTTACTGTTTGTCTTCTGTATTTGTTAGCTCCTTGGGTTGGAGATAAACTTTTTGTTTCTCTTCATTGTTGGCATTTTTATTTCACTGGTGGGTTTTGATTTTTCTTGAGTTCTTATGACAGTGGTAGTTATTTTTCAGGTACCAAACACAATACTCCCTTGAGAATTTCTTGTAAGGGTGGTCATGTGGTAGTGAACACCTGCAGTTTTTGTTTATCTGTTAAATATACTATTTGCCCTTCGTTTCAGAAGGATAGCCTTTCGGGGTATAGTATTCTTGGCTGGCAATCTCTGTCTTTTAGTATTTTGAATATATCATCCCATTCCTTTCTGGCTTTTAGGGTTTGTGATGAAAAGTCTGATGTTAGTCTGATTGGGACTCCTTTGTAGGTGATTTGATGCTTTTTTCTTGGAACTTTTAAGATTCTCTCTTTGTCTTTGAGTTTTGCTAACTTGAGTATAGCATGTCTTGGAGACGACATTTTTGGGTTGAATACTGTTGGGGATCTTTGAGCTTCCTGATTCTGAAGACCTGTGTCTTTTCCTATAACTGGGAAGTTTTTTCCTACTATTTTGTTGAATATATTTTCAGTGCAATCTCCTTTTTCCTCCCCTTCTGGAATACCCATGACTCAGACATTTGAGTGCTGAAGGTTGTCTGATATCTCTCTTCGATTTTCTTCAATGTTTTTAATTCTTTTTTCTTTTTCTTCCTTTCTTTCTTTCTTTCTTTCTTTCTTTTTTTTTTTTTTGTCTACCTGTGTTGTTTCAAACAGCCCATCTTCAAGGTCAGAAATTCTCTCTTCTGCTTCTGCAAGCCTGCTGGTTAAACTCTGTTGTGTTTTTTATTTTGTTGAATGAATTCTTCAGCTCAGCAAACTCTGCTACATACTTTTTCAGGCATTGATTTCCTTGTCCCTTTCTTCTTTCAGGTCCTGTATAGTTTTCCTCATTTCATCATGTTGTGTAGCTGAGTTTTCTTGTATATCATTTAGTTTCCTTAGATTTATCCCTCAAAATTCCTTGTCAGACATTTGAAGGGCTTCTTGTTCTATGGGATCTAGAGCTTGAGAGTTATCCTTTGGTGGTGTACTTTCTTGATTTTTCATATTTCTGCTATCTTTCCTTTGGTGTTTAGTCATTGTGGCAAGGAATTTCATGGTCCAGTGTTTCAATACTATTATCTGGCTAGGATGCTGCTGGGGCTGCCAATTTGGCATGGCTGCCTTAGTGTCTGCTCTGTCACCCACTGGCACCTCGGGTGTGTGGTCACCTGGGGTCTTGGCCCTCTCCAGGAGTTGCCTCTCTGGTTGGTTCACACTCGGCCAGGCTGGGGATGGAGTCTGGTGGCTGCGAGGCCTACCTTCTTGGTCACATGATGGCACCACATGGTCTCCATGGATCTCAGGCCTCTCCTGCAGGGTGCCTCTCTGGTTGGCGTTCACTCCAGGTTTAGGTTTTTAATACTTTCTTTCAGTTTATATCTTTTAAACAGGAAATTTAATCCATTTCCATTCAAGATTGTTATTGAAAGGTGTAGCCTTACTCCTGACTCTTTTTTTTTTTGTGGCTGGCTGCTACAGGGCTCAAATCTTGGACCTTGGTGTTTTTTGTTGTTTTGTATATCCTTTGTTCCTTTCTTTTTATTTCATTGTTTGTCTTTGAAGTTTGGTGGTTTCATGTAGCAGTAAGATTTGTTTTCTTTCTGATTCTGCTTTGGGTATCTGCTCTAACAGTGAGTTTTAATCTTTCACATGTTTTAATGATGGCAGTTATTGTTCTTTTGCTTCCAGATGTGAGACTCCCTTAAAGATTTCTTGTAAGGGTGGTCTTGTAGTGATTCATTCCCTCAGTTGTTATTTGTCTGGGAAAGACATTATTTCTCTTTTATTTCTTTATTTCTCTTTTTAAAAAATATTTTATTTTATTTTATTTTATCAATATACAATGTGGTTGATTGTTGTGGCCCATTACCAAAACCTCCCTGCCTCTGCCCTCTCCCCCCTCCCTCCCAACAATGTCCTTTGTGAATCAGTTTCAAGGAATTGCAATTGTTATGTCTTCTCCACCCCCTGCCGGTTTTGTGTGTGTGTGTGTGTGTGTGTGTGTGTGTGTGTGTTTGTTTCACTTAATATAATTCTCTCTAGGTCCATGTCATTGCAAATGGCAGTATTTCATTCTTTTTTATAGCTGAGTAGTATTCCATTGTGTAGATATACCACATTTTCTGTATTCACTCATCTGATGATGGACATTTGGGCTGGTTCCAACTCTTGGCTATTGTAAAGAGTGCTGCGATGAACATTGGGGAACAGGTATACCTTCGACTTGATGATTTCCATTCCTCTGGGTATATTCCCAGGAGTGGGATAGCTGGGTCATATGGTAGATCTATCTGCAATTGTTTGAGGAACCTCCATACCATTTTCCATAGAGGCTGCACCATTTTGCAGTTCCACCAACGATGTATGAGAGTTCCTTTTTCTCCACAACCTCGCCAGCATTTATCGTTCAGAATGTCTTGGATTTTAGCCATCCTAACTGGGGTGAGATGGTATCTCAGTGTGGTTTTGATTTGCATTTCCCGAATGCTGAGTGATGTTGAGCATTTTTTCATATGTCTGTTGGCCATTCGTATATCTTCCTTAGAGAAATGCCTACTTAGCTCTTTTGCCCACTGCCAATATCATCCTGAATGGGGAAGAGCTGAAAGCTATTCCTTTAAGAACAGGAACTAGACAAGGATGCCCACTTTCACTGCTCCTATTCAACTTAGTGTTGGAAGTATTAGCCAGAGCAATCAAGGAAGAGAAGGAAATAAAGGGCATCCAGATTGGAAAAGATGAAGTCAAACTGTCCCTGTTTACAGATGACATGATCCTATATATCGAACAGCCTAAAGCCTCTACAAAAAAACTCTTGGAGTTGATAAAGGATTTCAGCAAAGTAGCAGGATACAAAATCAACACACAAAAATCAGTAGCATTTCTCCTTTATTTCTGAGGGATATCTTTGCAGAGTATATTATCCTTGGCTTGCAGGATTTTTGTTGTGTTTTGTTTTCAGCACTTTGAATATATGATTTTATTCTCTCCTGGTCTGTAGTTCTCCATTGGGAAATCCACTGTTAGTAAAAGGGGGATTTCCTTACAGGTCACCTGACACTTTTCTCTTACTGTTTTTAGAATTCTGTCTTTTTCTTTTACTTTTGACAGTTTGACTACAATATGCCTCAATGAGAACTTTTTGGGTTAAATTTCTTTGCATAACATTGAGCTTCTTGGATCTGGAAATCTATATCTCTTCCCAAACTTGGAAAATTTTCAGTTATTATTTTGTTAAATAGATTTTTGATGCCCTTTTTCTTTCTCTTTCCCTTCTGGAACACCCATAATGCGAATGTTTGTATGCTCAAATTTGTTTCTTAAATGTCATAGGCCTTTTCCATCCTTTTTCTCCTTTTCCTTTTCTTTTTTTTTTTTTTTTTTTTTTTTTTTTGTCCAACTGATATAATTTCAAATGACTTGTCTTCAAGTTCAGAATGCTCTCAGTTGTATTTTTTTAATTCACTTAGTGAATTTTTTAATTCCTTAATTTCTGCCTGGATCTTTTTTTTAAAAAAATAACATTTACCTCTTTGTTGAATTTATCATTCAGATCATGAAATTTTTTCTATTTCATTAAATTGTCTGTCTTTATTTTCTTGCATCTCACTTTGTTTCCTTAAGATCATTACTGTAAATTTCTTCCAGGCATTTTAGAGGGTTTGTTTTCTTTGGGGCCTTGTACTGAATAATTATTTTATTCATTTGGGGATGTCTTGTTTCCTTTTTTGTTTGTTTGTTTTATCCCTACACTGATATCTGGTGAATCATTCACTTCCTCTAATTTCTTGGAATAGCTCTTCAAAGGGGAGAGTCTTTCCTGTATATGTATTCTACGGTGTCAGTGGATAAGATGTTTTAGGTTTGGATCTGGATGACTTCAGTAGTGCAGTGTCTGTGTGATTTCTTCACCTGGGTTCAATAACAAAGTTGTCTGCAAGTGTCTTCATGGACTAGCTACCAGGATACTTGAGTGCATGACACTGGAATAGGTTATTGGGCCTTCACTAATTCTCTGGGAAATACCATGATGTGCTCAGTGACACTTCAGCTGAAATGGTCAATGCTGGCAGGGTTGCTGGGGTCACAGTCAAGACTTTAGTGTTTCAACAGAGGTGCTGCAATAATCAGCTGTTCCTTAGCTATAATGGGAGGGGTTTCCAGAGCAATGAGCAGGACTGTGGGGCCCTTTGAAAAGCAATGTCATGTTGTGAAGCTCCTCAGCTGGAGTGGGTGATGTTAGACAGGGGGCTGTGGCCTCAGGCAGGACCTTGTGCCTCCACAAGAGATACTGGGGTACTCTGCAGCTGCTCAACTGTATTGAATGACCCTGGATGATGGGTTCACTGGAACCATGGGTGGGACTGTGCTTCACCAGGAGAGGTGAGCAGGTGCTCCATGAAGAGAGCAGGGTTGCCAGCAGTGACAGAAGGCCCCAATAGGTCAGTTCTCAGGCTCTGAAAAGTGCAAACATTGGCTCCTTTGTCTTGAGGATGGCCTCTTTGCTGTGCTGTACTACCTATTCCCAGGGGTACAGAACATTGTGTGGGTTTGGATGCCAAACTTACAAAGTGGTGTTGAATTGGGGGCATTTGAAAAAACACCAACCTTTTCCAGTCATTACAGACTTTGTACAGGGTAATAACTTAGCTCATAAGCATAGCTAGAGACTCTGGGTCCCCCCAAACCTTTTCTGTGAATGTATCTTCTCTGGGCTTGTGTGTGTAATTTTTCAATTGAAAAGGTTCGCTTGTTTCTTCTCTAGATCTCATTATCTCTTTCTTCCCCTGTCACTGTCTTTGGTACTACAGTCTCTCTTGTGCTAAAACTATAATGCATGCATGCCTTTGTTCTCAAAGGCCTCTAACGTGGCATCCAAACTGTGTGGTTTTCATCAGCACTGTAAGTCAGGCTAGACAGAAACTAGTCCCTTGAGCAACCCCCCAAAAGCCAGAGTATTGGACCTCATGGTTCACTCCTCTTGCCCTCCTGAGGCAGAAGACAGGAATTGGGTGTTTTTGTCTGATCAGGCCACACCATTCCATGGTGAGATAGTGGCTAGGGTGGGTAAAATGCCATGACTTTCCTATACATTTTCATGCATCTTTTCTAGGCTTTGTACTCACCTGGGGTGCTGCAGCCTCTTCACTAGTTTCTGGAGTTTTTGCAAAAGAAATTTAATTTAGTCCATATATTATTATTGTCAGTGTCATCATGGGAAAATGAAGCTCTGGGGATTCCTATTGCACTGTCTTGCTGATGGCACTCAAGTTATTTTTGCTAGATCCAATTCTAATGAGAGGTGAAAAGTCATCCCATATACCTGTGGCAGAACTCATACCCAGGTGTTTATATGTGACAATGAAGAATATTAGGAGTATTTTTGGTGGTCATCTAAGTCTACATACAACTATCTGTGCACCTTCTCCATAAAATATTCCTTGTTCCTACAGGTTTATGGGATGTTCTCTCTCTCTGGACTTTCTTGTTCTGAGGATCTCCACTTGGAAAATAAAAAGGCCCTACCTCTTTGGATTCAAACAAATATTTTGTCTTTTGTTTCCTAGCTAGATCCTATTTCCAAGGTCCCATCTGCATCTCAGCTTTCAACACCCTCTCTCCAACTCCTCTGCTTCATGACCAGGGGAATATTTTTCTACTCCCTAAGCATATCTGTCCTTCTCTTAATCATCAAAATTACTTCTCCATTTCACATCCTCTCTCATACTCCATACACTAGGAACTCTTCTCTCTCGATATATGAATTAGTCCATTTCATGTTGCTATAACAGAATACCTGAGACTGGGTAGTTTATAAAGAACAGAGTTTTATTTGGCTTACGATTCTGGGACAGCTGCATCTGGCACAGGCCTCAGGCTGCTTCTACTCACGGTGCAAAGAGGCAGGGAGCCAGCGGGTACAAGCAGATCACATGGCAAGAGGAAGCAAGAGAGAGAGAGAAGGTGCCACGGTCTTTTAAACAACCAGCTCTCACAGAAACTAATACAGTGAGAACTCACTCACTATCCTCACCCCCTAGGGAGAAGATTAATCCATTCTTGAGGTTATCTGCCCCCGTGACTCAAACAGCTCTCACCTCTGCCACAATGAGATCAAATTTCTACGTGAGTTTTGGGGAGACAACACATTCAAGCTCTAACAATATATCTTTTTGAAGCATTTATCATAAACTCTTCAGTGGATATGATGTTATTCTTTGGAGCTTTGGGAAACAAAAGCTAGAATTTAGTGGGCAACAATTTTTTACTTCCTCTTCTGCTATCCCCTATCCTTCCCTTTACATGGATTATCTTAGGGAAAGAACTAAGAATGTTCTAAATCCTTGGGATGGAGAAGAAAAATATTATATTGCAAGAATTTTGACCTTGTTCATAATCTTCTGTGGCTAAGTTACTACCGTGCAACAGGAAGTCTACAGCTGAAAATGCAGCTTGTCAACCTGCTTCAGTATTTGAGAGATTCAAAGAAGGAAGGGCAAGAGTTCAGCACAAGCTGTTTCATAGAAGTGACAAACTTCTCATACGTAAGTGAGAAGTCTCTTCCCCTAATGGAGAAGAAGGAGGAAGTGTGATGGAAAGAAAGGAGGAAATGTTGTCTTCCTGAGAATTAAGTGATCAGTAGATCCTTGAATACTTTTCCTAGATATTTTTAAAGCCAGATATCCTAGTTAACCACTCTTAAATTCTACCTTCCACAAAGCCAAGGACACAGACACAATTCCATCATTTCCTTTGCCACTTTATAACCAGAACGGCTTTTCCTCCAGTTTCCAACAAGATATTTCTCATTTGCATCTCAGACCTCATCAACATAGCCTTCACTGTCCATACTTTTACAAACATTCTGATCATGACTGCTTAGGTAATCCCTAAAAAGACTGAGGCTCTGTCTACAGTTCTCCTTTTTCTGAACCCTCACCAGAACAGCCCTTTTGAATCCAGCCTCCACCCATTACGTAGTTCTAAAGCCACTTCCACATTTTTAGGTATTTGGTATAGTAACACCCAACTTCTTGATAATAATATCACAAGTGTGCTTGTGCTGCTAGTACAGAATACCACAGACTGGATAATTTACAAGCAATAGAAAATTATTTTTCACAGTCTAGCGGATAAGTCCAAGACCAAGGCACTCACAAGTTTAATGTCGAGTGAGGACTTTCACCTCCTTAGTTAAATTTGTTTCTAAGTACTCTTCTGATGCTATTATAAATAGGATTGTTTTCTTGATTTCCATCTTGGCTATGATTTTTATTTGTGTATGAAAATGCAAATGATTTTTGTATGTTGATTTTTTTTTTTTTAAATCTGCAACGTTCCTCAATTCATTTATTATTTATAATAGGGAATTTTTCTGGTGAAGCCTTTAGGGTTTTCTACATTGAGATTTTGTCATCTGTAAATAGAAATAATTTGACTTCTTTTCTGATTTGGATGCCTTTTATTTCCTCTTTTTGTCTGATTTCTCTGACTAGAACTAACAGTACTATATTATAGAAATAGTGAGAATGGGTACCCTTCCCTTGTACTGGATAATAAGGAAAAAACTTTCAGTTTTTTCCACATTGATTATGATAGCAGCTCTGGGCTGTTGTTTGTTTGTTTTTTTATAATTGCCCTTTATTATGTTGAGAAACTTTTCTTCTACATATAAACGTTGTGAGTTTTTAACAAAAAGGACTTTAAATTTATCAAATGTTGTTTCTGAATCTATTGAGATGATCATATGGCTTTTATATTTCATTCTTTTAGTGTGATGTATCGCACTGATTGATTTGCATAGGCTAAACCAGCTTTGCATGTTGGTGACAAATTACACTTGGTCTTGATGCATAATCCTTTTGATGTGTTGTTGAGTTCAGTTTGCTAAATTTCTACTGAGAATTTTTGTGTCAATGTTTATCAGATATGTTGGACTTTTATTTTGGTGTTTCCTTTTATTGTGGTGTTTTGTCTGGCTTAGGTGTCAAGGTGATGCTGGCTTCAAAAAAAATGTGTTTAGAAGTATTTTTTCTATTTCTATGTTTTAGAAGAGTTCAAGAAGTACTAGTATCAAATCTAATTTGAAGGTTTGGTAGAGTTCAGCAGGGAAGCTATCCAGTCCTGGAATTTTCTTAGTTAGAATATTTTAAATTACTACTTCAACCTTTTTATTTGTTATTAGTCTGTCAGGATTTCAGGTTCTTTCTCATTCAATAATGGTAGGTAGTATTTTCTAGGAATTTATCCATTTCCTTTCGGTTATCCAATTGTTGGTATATAATTTTTCATAATAGTTCCTTATTATCCTTTTTATTTCTGAGGCATTTGTTGTAAAGCCTCCACTTTTATTTCTGATTTTATTTTTTGAATCTTCTGTCTTTTTTCTCAGTTAGTTTAGCTAGGGACTTGTCAATTTTGTTTGTTTTTTCATAAACCAAATCTTAGTTTACTAAGTTTCCCAGAAATATTCTATCCTCTATTTGATTTATTTCTGTTCTTATCTTTATTATTTTCTTCCTTTTGCTAATTTTGGGTTTAGTTTGTTCTTCTAATTATTATATTATATTTTTAAGGCATAATGTAAGACTATGTGCGATCTTTCTTTTTTTAATGTTGGTATTTATTGCAATAAAGTTCCCAGTTACAACTGCTTTTACTGCCACTTATAGGTTTGGGTATTTTGCATTTCCATTGTCACTTATCCTAAGACACTTTTTAATTTCCCTTTTAATTTCTTCTTTGGCCCATTCGTTATTGAGGAGCATGTTGTTTGATTTCCACATATTTTGAAATTTTCTGAGATTCCTTTGGCTGTTGATTTCTAGTTTTGTACCATTGGGGTCAGAAATTAAATTAAATATAATTTCAATCTTCTTAAATTTTTTAAGACCTCTTCTGTGGCCTAACATGTGGTCTATCCTGGAGAATGTTCTGTGTGCACAAGAGAAAAATGTGTATTCTGTTGCTAGTGGATGGAATATTCCGTATATATCTTTTAATACTATATGATGTAAATTGTAGTTCAAGTTTAGAATTTCCTTGTTAATTGACTGTCTGGTTGATATACTCATTTTTTAAAGTGGTGTATTAAAGACATCTACTATTATTGCATTGCTGTCTATTTCTCCTTTAATGTCTGTTAATATTTGCTTTATATACTTAGGTTCTCCAATGTCAGGTATATATATATTTACAACTGTTATGTCCTTTTAAGGAATTGACAGCTTTATCATTAAATAATGATCTTCTTGGTCATTTGTAGCAGTTTTTGACTCAAAGAATATTTCATCTGATAAAAGTATAATCATAATGCTCTCCTTTGGTTTCCATTTGCATGAGATATTTTCTTCCATCCCTTCACTTTTAGCCTATGTCTTTTCTTAAAGCTAAAGTCGGTTTCCTGTAAGCAACATATAGTTGGATCTTGTTATTTTATTCATTCTGCAACTGGATGACTTTTGACTGGCAAATTTAATTCATTTACATTCAAGGTTATTATTGGTAGGTAAAGACTGCTGCTAATCTGTTAATAGTTTTCTAGTTGTTTTGCAGATTAATTTTCCTGTCTTCTTCTATTGTTGTCTACCTTTGTGATTTGGTAACTTTCTGTAGTGCTAAGCTTTGATTACTTCTTTATCATTTGTGTACCTGCAATAGTTGTGTGCTTGTGGTTACCAAAAGCTTACATTAACCATCCCATAGTTATAGTAGTTTATTTTAAGTTGGTAACAACTTAGTTGCATACAAAAATTCTGGACTTTTACCCTTACCTCAACAGTTTATTTTTTGATGTCAAAATTTACAACTTTTTACATTGTGTTCTTTAACAAGTAAATGTAGCTATAGCTATTTTTGGCTGTTTTGACTTTACCTTAAAACTAGATATGTAAATGATTTACAAACCACTACAATATTGAAATATTCCAAATTTGACTATATATTTACCTTTACTAATGAGTTTTATACTTTCCTATATTATTATATTAGTAATTATTGTTCTTTTATTTTCTCCTAAAGAACTCTCTTACGAATTTGTTGTAAGGTAGGTCTAATAGTGATGAATGCCCTAAGATTTTCCTTTTTCTTGGTCTTCCTCCTGAAAACAGTCTTACTGTGTATAATACTCTTGGCTGGCAATTTTTTGTTGTTGTTTTTCTCTTTCTGCACATTGAATATATCATCCCAGTCTCTCCTTGCTTGATAGATTTCTGCTGAGAAATCTGCTAAAAATCTAATGAAGATTCTCTTGTGTATGACATTTTAATTTTCTTTCAAAATTCTTTTGGTTTCTGACAATTTGATTATAATGTGGGCACCCATTTGGGTTGAACATGTTTGGGGATCTCTGAACTTCATTAATCTGGATTTCCATCTTTCCTAAGAGTTGGAAGTTTTTCAGCAATTATTTTATTAAATAAGCTTTCTGTTTCTTTCTGCATCTGTTCTGGAACTCATTATGTAAAATTTTGTTTACTTAATTGTGTCCCATTAGTCCTGCAATCTCTTCCCTCTTTTTCATTCTTTTTTCTTTTTCTCTGAAGGGGTATTCTTAAAGACTTACCTTTAAGTTATAACTATATACTTAGGTTCTTCCAATGTTGGATGCATATATATTTACAATAGTTATGTCCTTTTAAGGAATTGACAAATTTATCATTAAATAATTTATCATTATCGGTCTCAAAGACTTGTCTTCTAGTTTAGATTCTTCTGCTTAATCTAGTCTGCTGTTGAGCTCTATTTTACTTTTTATCTTATTCATTGAATTCTTTAGTTTCATGATTTCTGTTTGGTACTCTTTCATAATTTCTATCTATTCACTGAATTTCTCATTTAGAAAATGAATTGTTTTATGATTTTATTGAATTGTCTAGATGTATTCTCATTCTTGTTGAGTTTCCTTAAGATACTTCTTTTGAATTTATTTTTATGCAGTTTCTTTCTTTGAGGTCATATACTAAAAAATCATTTTGTTACTTAGTGGTTTCCTTGTCTTTTCATATTTCTAGTGTAACTGTGCTGATATCGACACACCTGGTGGAGAAGTCGTCTCTTTCAAACTTTACAGAGTGGCTTCATAGGAAAAGACTTTCATCCGTGCATGTGTCTGGGCAGGGTTCAGTGGCTCAGTTCTAGTTTGACACAGTGGCACAGGCTCTTTGCAACTACTTCGGCTTCAGCTTCAATGACTGCAGGTACCTCAGTGGCCTACACAAGAGCCTCTGGCAGCAATAGTGGCAGCACTGATATTTGGGTCCTCACTTGCACGGGCTTTTGGGGTCCTTTTGTTTTCATTTTCCTCTCATCGTAAAGTCTAAACTGAGAAGATCTGTTGGCCTGAAGCCTAAAAGGGCTCACAGGCAGCCAGCGGTGCTGGGATTCAAGGCTTGTGTTCTCAGATCATCTATGGAACCAGGGTCCTGAGTTCAGGGTCTCGTAAAACTATTTTTACCTTTGCAGTTTCCCAAGATGACTGACTAGAGAGGTCTGGCATGAGTCCGCTCCCCATAAAAAGAGACTAGCTTGGTGGAGAAGACGCTACTAAGCAATTATTCCCCAAATTTATGTGTACCAGCTCTGCACAACTATTGGACCTGCTGAGTCCATGGGTGCTCACACTGACAACCAGTCCAAGGGTGGTCCCTCCTCCCCCCACAACCCTCCACAGTTCTAGAGAGCTGCTGGGTCCTGCAACATCTGTGGAGGCTTGCTCCAAACTCAACAGTTGCCAGAACCTAGTGCAACAATATATACTTTTCACTGACCAACAGCAGAATAGGCAGGGGCTTTGACACCTCAAAGCAAGTTGGTCTCTACAGTGCTCCTAGGTTCATCATCTACATCCTTTAAGGCTTGTATTAGACTTAACAGCTTATCAAGTAGCCACCTTCCAAGCTGCCAGGCCCTGTGACAGCTGCGGACACCTACTCCAAAACCAACAGCTGATTGAGTAGCAGCCTTTTCTCCTTGCAGCATGCCTCTAGAAAGCCACTGGGTTCTGCAGTATCCACATAGGCTGGCCCCAAGCTCAAGCTGAGCCAGTGGTCCTCTACAGAGCTCCCAGGACCTGCTGCAATAATATACATCCACTCGCTGACCAACAGCAGAACACCCACCACAACAAGAAACCCACCGCAACAAGAAACTGCCAAGAGACCCACTGTTTAGGATATAAAGTCACTCATAGCGAACTCTAGAATTAAAAACAGTTGAAAAAGTTACACAAAGCCTGCACTACTGCACCCACACAGATCTAAACTTAAAATGCTCAACTTGACTGTCAATACAGAATACTTCTACAGGAGTCTCCCACTTCAAAAGCCACTCCTAGAATTAAAAGAAATGATTACACCACTAGAAGCCCAGATGTCAATGCAGAGAGATGGTGGGGAGGAAAAACAGCTCTCCCAAAAGAAGACTACAATTCTCTAACACCAGACCCCAAACAACAGAAAATTGACAAGTTGCCTAAAGAGAAATCTCAAATGGCAATACTGAGGAAACTCAAAATGATGGATTAAAAAATAGATAAAAATTTCGACAATGAAGTCAAAAAGAAATTTGAGAACATGTATTAGAAATTCAACAAAGGATATAAATAATAAATTCATGTAGAAATCCTGGAACTGAAGAATTCATCAAAGAAATACAAAAATACAACTGAGAGAATAAGCAGAAGGCTAGAACAAGCATAAGAAAGAGTCTGTGAAATAGAAGACAGGCTTTTTGAATTAACACAATTGGACCAAAAGAAAAAATAATTTAAAAATGAAGAACACCTACAAAATCTTTCAGATAACCTTAAGCATACAAATATCTGTATTATGGGTGTACTGGAAGGGGAAGAGAAAGGAAAAAGCATCAACAGCCTATTTATTGAAATAAGCTGAAAACTTCCCAAATACTGCGAAAGATATGGTCTTATAGACTGAAAAAGCTTAAAGATCCCCAAACAGATTAAACCCCAAAAGGACCTCATTGAAACACATTATATTCAAATTATCAGAAGTCAAAGACAAAGAAAGAATTCTAAAAGCAGCAAGAGAAAAGTGTCAGATCACTTGTCAGGGGATCCCCATCAGGTTAACAGAAGACATCTCAATAGAAATGCTATAGGCAAGGAGAGACTGGGAGGACATATTCAAAGTGCTAAAAGGAAAAAAAAAATGACAAGAAAGAATATTGCTCTATACAGCAAAGCTTTCCTTAAGAAATGACAGAGAAATAGTATACCAGACAAATAAAAACTGTGGGAATTCACCACCACAAGACCAGCCTGTCAACAAATCCCCAAAGGAGTCCTACATCTGGAATCAAAAGAGTGATACGTCACCATACATACACAGAAAAAGAATAAAAACTGCTAGTAGAACAGATACACAAATGAGAAAGAGAAAGAAAACGTATTTTATCACTACATAAAAATACTCAACACCAAAGATAAACAATGAAAGGGATACAAAGGAATGAAAGAAATATAAAACAACCACAGAGAAATTAATAAAATGGCAGGAATAAGGTAATACTTTCAATAACAACCCTGAATGTAAATGAACTAAATTCCCCACTTAAAAAATATAGACTAGCTGAATGGATTAAAAAACTAGATCCAACTATAGGCTGCCTGAAAAAAACTCACTCCACCAATAAAGACAAACATAGACTAATAGTGAAGGAATGGAAAAAGACATTCCATGCAAATGGAAACCAAAAGAGAGCCAGAATTGCCATACATACATCAGATAAAATAGACTTCAAACCAAGAACTATAAAAAGAGACAAAGAAGGACATTATATAATGATAAAAGGATCAATGCAGCAAGAATATATAACAGTCATTAATATACATGCACCCAATTTCAGAGCACCCAGACATATAAAGCAACTGTTATTGGATCTAAGGTTAGAGATAGACCCCAACACAATAATAGCTGGGGATTTTGACACTCCACTACCAACACTGGACAGATCATCTAGAGAAAGAATTAGCAGAGAAATATTGCTATTAAACAGCACTTTAGACCAAATGAACTTGACAGACATATAGAACATTTCATCCAACAATGGCAGAATACACATTCTCATCAGTACATGAATCATTCTCCAGGATAACCACAAGTTAGGCCAAAAATTAAGTCTCAACAAATTTAAAAAGACTGAAATGATTTCCAGTATATTTTCAGACCACAATGGATTAAAACTAGTAATTAATAATAAGCAGAACTCAGGAGACTTTGCAAATACATAGAAATTAAACAACAGGTTCCTGATTGACCTTTGGGTCCAAGAAGAAATTAAACAGGAAATCAAAAAATTTCTTGAAACTCCTGAAAATAAAGACTCATCATACCAAAACCTGTGGTATACTGCAAAAGCAGTAGTAAGAGGGAAGGTTATTGTAATAAATGCTTATATCAAAAAAAAAGAGAAAGATTCCAAATAAACAACCTAATGTTACTTCTCAAAGAACTAGAAAAACAAGAACAATCTAATCCCAAAGTTAGTAGACAGAAAGGCATAATTAAGATCAGAGCAGAAATAAATGATATAGAGAACCAAAAAACAATACAAAAGATCAATGAAACAAAAAGATGGTTTTTTAAGGAGATAAACAAAATAGACAAACAATTAGCTAGGTTAACAAAAAAAAAAAAGGGAGAAGACTCAAATAACAAAAATCAGAAATGAAAAAGGAGACATTACAACCAATAACCACAGAAATACAAAGAATCATCAGAGATTATTACGAACAACTATATGCCAACATATTTGAAAACCTGGAGGAAATGGATACATTTCTGGACACATTCAAACTACCAAGACAGAACCAAGAAGAAATAGAAAACCTGAACAGACTGATAAAAAGCAATGAGATTGAAGCAGTAATCAGCAGTCTGCCAACAAAGAAAAGCCCAGGATCAGATGGCTTCACTGGCGAATTCTACCAAACCTTTAAGGAGGAATTAATACTAATTCTATTCAAACTATTCCAAAAAATTGAGAAAGAGGTGACTCTCTCAAACTCTTTCTATGAAACCAGCATCACCTTGATATCAAAATCAGACAAAGATACAACAAAAAAAAAAAGAGAGAGAGAAAGTTACTGGTCAATATCTCTGATAAATATAGACACAAAAATCCTCAACAGAATATTAGCAATCAGAATACAGCAGCACATCAAATAATTATACACCATGCTCAACAAGAATTCATCCCAGGTAGACAATAATGTTTGAACATATGCAAGTCAATAAATATGATACACCACATCTACAAAATCAAGGACAAAAAGCATATAAATATCTCAATAGACACATAACAAGCTTTTGACAAATTCAGCATCACTTCATGATAAATTTCTTCAGCAAATTATGTACAGAAGGAAAGTATCTCAACACAATAAAAGCCATATGTGACAAACCCACTGTCAATATCATCCTGAATGGGGAAAAGCTGAAAATTTTTCCCTTAAAAATGGGAATGAAACAAGGATGCACACTCTCACCATTCCTATTTAACATAATATTGGAAGTACTAGCCAGACCAATCAGACATCCTATATATAGAAAAGCCTAAAGACTCTGCAAAAAACTCTTAGAGTTGATAAACAATTTCAGTAAAGCTGAAGGATACAAAATAAACATGCAAAATCAGTAGTGTTTTTATATTCCAACAATGAACTAGAAGGCAATGAAATCAAGAAAGCTAGCCCATTAACAATCATCACCAAAAAAGCAAAATACTTTGGAATAAATTTAACCAAGGAGGTGAAAGATCTTTAAAATGAGAATTAAAAATCATTGTTGAAAGAAATTAATGAGACCACAAAAAGTTGAAAAGACATTCCATGCTCATGGGTTCAAAGAATTAACATTGTGAAAATGTCCACACTGCTCAAAGGGATCTACAGATTCAATGCAATCTCCATCAAAATACCAATGATGCTCTTCACAGAAATATAAGATACAATCCTAACATTCATATGGAACAACAGAAGATCCTGAATAACCAAAACAATCCTGAGCAAAAGAAATAAAGCTGGAGGCATAATACTACTTGACTTCAAATTATACTAGAAAGCTATAATAACCAAAACAGCATGGTACTGGCATAAAAACATACACTCAGAACAATGGAACAGAATAGAGAACCCAGGAATTAATCCACAAATTCACAGCCAACTGATATGCGAAAAAGGCACCAAGAGTATACAATGGGGAAAAGACTGCCTCTTCAATAAATGGTGCTGGGAAAACTGGACATCCATATGTAGAAGAATGAAACTAGACCCATACTTCTCACCATACAGCAAAATCAACTCAAAATGGATTAAAGGCAACATAAGACCCAAAACTATAAAACTCCTAGAAGAAAACAGGGGAAACACTTCAGGAAGCAGGACTTGGCAAAGACTTTATGAATGTGTGTGTCCATTTTGTGTTGCTATAACAGAATACTTGAGACTGGGGAATTTATAAAGAACAGAGGTTTATTTGCCTTATGATTCTGGGACTGCTGCATCTGATGTGGGCCTCAGGCTGCTTCTGCTCATGGCAGAAAATGGCAGGCAGCTGGCAGGTACAAGTAGATCACATGGCGAGAGGAAGCAAGAGAGAGAGAGAGAAAGACAGACTCTCCTCTTCTCTTAAAGCCCTCAGAACCATGCCCCCGACCACCATTTTAAATCCATTTACTATTGCACAGTCCTACCATTCAATCACCTCTTCAAGCCTCCACCTTTCAATTACCGTGATAGGATTTAACACCCCCTGAACAGTCACAGTGGGAGCTAAGTTTCTAATACATAAAACTTGGGGAACACAATTCAAGCTTCAATGAGTTTCAGGGGATATAATCCAATCCACTGCAGAATGTGACCCAAAAGCACAGGTAGCAAGAGGAAAAACAAACAAATGGATTATATCAAACTAAAAAGCTTCTGCACAGCAAAAGAAACAATCATCAGAGTGAAAAGACAACCTCCAGAACAGGAGAAAATATTTGCAAACTATGGATTCAACAACAGATTAATATCCAGAATATACGAGGAACTCAAACAACTTAATAGTAAAAAACAAATAACCCAGTGTAAAAATAGGCATAGGAATTGAATAGGCATTTCTCAAAGAAAGGTATACAAATGACCCACAGACACTCGAAAAAATGCTCAACATCACTCAGCATTGGGGAAAATGCAAATCAAAACCACACCGAGATATCGCCTCACTCTAGTTAGACTGGCTATTATCAAAAAGAGAATAATAAATGCTGGCAAAGATGCAGAGAAAGAAGAAACCCTCATATACTGTTAGTGGCACTGAAAATTGGTGCAGCCATTATGGATAGACCTGCCCGATAGACCTAACTACAGATAGACCTCCCATCCAATCCAGCAACTCCACTGCTAGGTTTGTACCCAAAGGAATGAAAAACGTCATGTCTAAGAAATACCTTCTTCCCATGTTAATCACTGCTCTATTTACAACAGCAAAGAGCTGCAACCAACCTAAATGTCCATCACTGGATGATAGGATAAGGTAAATGTGGTGTATCTACACAATTGAATACTGCTCAGATATAAAAAAATAATGAAATACTGCCATTTGCAGCAACATGGATGACCTTAGAGATAATCAATGTTAAGTGAAATAAGCCTGGCACAGAAAGAGAAATGCCACATGTCCTCACTCATAAGTGGGAGCTAAAAAGTAAAAAACAATAATAAAAAAAAGAAAGACAGATACTGATACCAGAGGAGAGGTTCTGGGGAGGTGCAATGGCTGGCCTCAACCTATCCCGTCCTCTTACCAGGTTCTTAAATCTGCCACTGGAAAGAATTCAAGATTGAAGTCACAGCAGAAAGTGAAGACAGGTTTAATGTAATGAATAAGAAATACAATTTTCACAGAGAATGTGTGGTCTAGCTCCAGAGACCAAGGAGGTCTGACACCATGTTTAATACAAAAGAAAGAAAGACGCATTCACAAAGTACAGGCTGACTCTACAGTGAATAGAAGCTGTTAAAGGTAAGTTTGACACAAAGAGAAAGAAATACACACCTCAGATGAAGTAAGGGCTGGTTCTAGGTGAGTGAGCAGCAGCCCCATCCCCTACTGGGATTCCACTTTTCTAGTCTAATACATATTTTTTATGGTTTTGCTATCTAATACATATGCATGCTATCTGATGAATATTCAACTAAGGGAGTGGTTCCCAGTTAAGTAACATAGTCGTGCACATGCTCAGTTGGTCTCATTTTCGGGTATGCCCATTGGTCAAATTCTATCACATGCACTTAACATATTCAAGAATTTTTTAGGTTCTTTTGTACCTCCAGTGGAAGGAGGTAAAGTCCCTCCCACTTTGCATGCTCGGTCACTGGGATCATAAAAGCCTGTATCAGTTCCTTTGACTGAGCATGCTCAGCTACTAGAGTTATATAACTCCTTTCTACCAAGCTTGCTTGGCCTATCGTTGTGTTGGTACTGACAGTAGTTCTAATACGCAGCACTAACTCTCCCCTAGGGGAGGGCCTGGAGGAGGGGTTTGAGACCCTAGGGAGTGGCTTGAAACCCAGAGGTGTGTTGTGAAACTTGAACCCATGGAAACTGAGCATCTCTTATCTTAGTACAACAATCACAATAATACTTTGAACTTTCAAAAGGAGAGAACAGAACTAAGGTTGCCAGAGATGGGAAAGGGGGAGGGGAAGGTAAGGTTAAAGGAGGAATTGGTAAAGGACCACAAAAAACGATTACATTGTATAATGTTGAATATACTAATTATCCTGATTTGAGCGTCATATATTGCCTACAGAGAATGATATTCAACTCTGTACCCCACAGATATGTACAATTAACTATGTTAGAATAAAATAATAAAAATAAAAATTAAGTTAGATTAAATTTTAGTGTTTGCCTGGGTTTTCTAGAATACAGAGCGTAAGACAAGGATTTAGTGCTGTTTTTAAGTTGGAGGAACACATAAACTGCATAAATCCTAAGTGTACAGCTCAATGAATTATCACAAAATGAACAAACCTGTGTTTCTACCTCCCAGATCAGCAATTAGAAAACAGCCAGAACTTGGAAAGCACAGAGAGCTTTTTCTCTCTTCCAGCCACTAAGTCCTCAAGGATAATCACTATCTGGACTTCTAATACCTGCGATCAGTTTTGTTGGTTTTGATGTTTGAGTAAATAGATCACACAGCATGTATTCTTTCGTGTTTGGCTTCTCTTCAGTGCCATCGTATTGTATTGCTGACTGAAATTAACATACAACAACAACAACAACAACAACAACTCGGTGATTAATTTAAGTCTATGTTATCCCAATCAAGTTTGTGGGTTGGTGGGGTTTCGGCATGGTGGAAGGAGGCTGATTATAAAGAAAATATTAAAGTTTAGGAACTATGTAAAATTTTCATTATCACATGTAACTGAGACCTCTGCATTCAATGTGCTAAAACTGTCTCCTAAAACAACTTTAGAATGTCAGCTCCATGAGATCAGAGACGATTTAGTTAGCTCACTGTTGTAGTCCCAGCAGTGCCTGGCATGTAATAGATTCTCAATTAATAATTCTTAAATTATTGTGAGATACAGTTAAACTGTAGATGTACTGGAAAAACTCTTTCTTCATTCCTGGGAATGCCTGAATATCTGGATTTTGACTCTTTGTTGAGATAAGAACATTGGAATTTATGATGTGCTGTTTAAAATCCAAACTCTCTTGGCAAGCCCCAAGATCAGTTTCTTTACTAATGGTTTGCAACTAGCCTAACTGATTTGACAAGCCTGCCTTGACTGCTTAATGGAATACCAAAAGTCTTTTGCACAAATATGAGCAGTTCAAGTCAGAGACTAGCATGGTCCATCTGTCTGGTTGGGCCTCTGAGAAGTTTGCACTACGGAATGTCTCCAGGAGCTGCCTGCCTTCTCTTGGTAGATAAAAGCCTTATGATGTGTATTACGTGGTGTTCATTGAGTCCTTTCAAATACCCAAACTGGGAAAAACGATAGATTATGACTTGGGCAATCTAGTTAGGAACAGAGAAGATAAAATACTTTAAAAAGAAAGACTTTGAGCTAATTTTTTTCTTTGACCAAATATCTTCCAGATAGAAAAATAAAAAATATTTGAAATATAAAACCCCCTTTTACTAGGTCAGTGAAAACAAATTTCTTATAAAACTTCTCATAGGAGCCAATGAAAAGGAAAATATTTGAATTACATGCATATGATATATTTATAAGAAAAAATTGCATCATTTGAAGGCTCATACTAGTTCCAAAAGAAATTAAGTTGAAATATTGAAACAATGCAACCAAGTGTTAAATAACTAAATTTTTTAATCTGGACATAATTTTGTTTGGGGGAAAGATAATCTTTATCAGCAAAGAAAGAAGGAAACTGATCTCACATACAGATCTTGCCAGAGTTTTACAACATAAAAAAAGTACATAGATGTATATGGAATATATATTATATATACGTACATTTGTAAGTGTTTATAATTTATGCCACTTGGAGGTCTTGTCATGGCCACAGTTTCTTGACTTCAGCGTTGGAGTAAAATGGGAATATTTTTATTACTCTCCACCATCTTAAATCAAATTTGGGAGGGAATATTAAGTAGAAAAATATAGTATTATAAAATGACGAATTATCAAAGGTAATCTGTAAGGGCTGAAGCACTGTGCTGCTGGTAGCAGGAGAGAAGATTCATAGAGCACAATGAGGCTCCTCAGCCCCTCCACACTGTCGGTCACCTTGACGTGCAGCCTCTCCCGAACAAGCTGAAACATTCATTCAAGAGGTGGAAGCAAGTTAGAGACTGTATCTGTTGAAGCTGTGCTTGAAGTCTGAAAAGGATTAGAACAAGCTTTTCACTAGGAGAAAATACCACCCTTTGCTGAAATTACCAATAAAAATATCCAGAGGGGAAACCACAAGGAACTTGCAGTACTTCTCCCTTTGCGCAGATGTATGTACTTGTTGGACACACAAAAAAATCTAGTATTATCAGACTCACGCAATTAGTCAAAAGTAGCTAAATGCCTGAGAATCCCATGAGCAGTAGCAGCCCTAACAAATACCAGTCAGTAAAAAACTTGCTGACCTTAAAGAGCTTCGAAGAGGAAGGCAAATGCATTGTCATCTTTGTTCAAACCATATTTCAAATTCAGTATTTTTTTTTTCCTGTTTACAAGGAGAGCAAAAGGAAGTTTCTTTATACATCTTTTCTCTGTTTGTCATATAGGAAATTCAAAATTACAACTAAGGGACCTATTTTAATTAATTCAAAAATGGAAATATTTTCCCTAGAATTTATATAGCTTTGTCTCATTGTGTTTCTTGCATTTGTGTTGTGTGAAAACAAAACCATTTGAGCATGGATTAAAACTATCTAGTGATTACTACATGAAGGAGTTGGAAAATATCTAAATTTTAATATAAAATAGCAATTAAAATTTGCTAGTGTCTTTTATGAGTTGCTTCTCATGACAACAAATAAGATGGCTTTTAAAAAATCAGCATATGAAAGTTGTAACACTTCAACTTCCTGTTTTAAGATTTAAATGATCAGATAAATATAGATTAAATTAAATTACATACGCTGACATCCTTAAATGAATTTCAATTATTGGAAAAATAAAACTAAAATTCAAGTATCTATGTTTATGGGCATCTTTTTTAATATTGAAGCTCAATTCTTCCAGTCTTAGTGGAACTAGACATACTCTCCCACTCTGTATAATGAGAAAACTGGGAAAAAATATTAAACAACTGCTTTCAGATGAGATCAGGCACATTCAGGAAAGGAAAGCCATAGACTAAGCAACTGCTTTCAGACATTGAATAATAGTCAGTGCAGGGCTTTTAACATTGAGAAGATGGAAACAAAAGGGAATATAATAATTGCTCTGGTTTTCGGATTGAAAGAACTTTCCAGACCATGGTCATGAAGAGGGCTTCCTACTGAGTTTGCTGAATTCAGAAGACAGAAATCACAATTTTAGGGAGCTGAGACAGCTAGAATTAGCAGGTAAAGCACCATAAAAGAGGATACTATGAAGAGAAAGAGTTCCAGAAATCTGCAAGGGAGTCCCCTTATATTTGTTGTCAAATACTCAGGTACATTTGTAGGCTGAAATTCGAAAAGCACAAATAGTAGCCAGGTAGTTGCAAACTGAATGGTTACCAGGGCTGAGAGACATTCAAGTTCTGACGAGCTAGAATGCAGAATCTTCCACGAATACTCAGGGCACAGAGCAGAGAGTTCAAGAAAACTTATACTTTAAGAATATCTAAGCTAGCCCAGATCAATAACAACTCTAATCCCTCCCTGTAATGCTGTTTTTAAAGTCTCAAAAGAATCAAACTGGTCTTCAAGTTTAACTTCCTGCTAGAAATAAAGTTTAATCCTCTTTGAAAAAAGAAAATTTTGAGCACTCAATCACATAAAAATTGTAATATACATCATCCAACCCCAAATTATTATACATGCCAAGAAGAAAAAAAGACAACAATGACCAACAGAAAAATCAATCAATAAAAACAGACCTATAAATTACAGAGAAGATATAAATAAAATATAAGTACTTTAAAACATATATTATAAATTTGTGTAAGAATTTCAAGGAAAACATAGACACAATGATTACAAAAATGAGAGGTATAAAAAAGAACCAAATAGAACTTCTAGAGATAAAAACTATAATATATGAAATGAATAAATCACTGTATGGGATTAACAACATATTAAACCTTGCAGAAGAAAAGGTTAGTAAACTTGATGGAAACGGAATCTCTATCGACTTAAGCAAAGGAGGAGGAAAAAGACTACAAAGACTCATAAATCATCAGTAGGACAATGTAAAGTGGTTTAGCATGTGAAATCCAAGCCTAAGAAGAAGAGATCACGGCATTGAAAATTATTTGAAGAAATGGTTAGAATTCCCAAATTTGATAAAAAGTATAAAACAAAAGATCCAAAACAGCTCAACTAACCTCAAGCTGGATGAACAAAACTAAAACTACTCCAAAGTATATTGTAGTTATATTGCTAAAGATAAGCGATAAAATGAAAAGGTTAAAAGCAAAGGAAAAAAACACTGAGCACAAAGATAATTGCAGCTTCTCATCAGATATTATGTAAGTCAGAGACAATGAAAAGACATCATTAGAGTAAAAAGACAAAAGCTGTCAACCTAAGATCCATATTTGTAAAAATAACCATCAAAAATCAAGGAAAATAAAGATGCATTCAAGACATCAAACAAAAAATTCTGAGAATATTTAACACCAGAAAATCTGCAGTACCATGAACATGAAAGGAAGTTTTTCAGATAAAAGTAAAACAATATCAGTTGATAACTTACATATGCAATAAGGAATGAATAATCAAGGTCTAAGGTAAAAGTTCAATATGTTAAGTCAATTGTATTTCTCAATACTGCAAATAACAATTTGGAAAATATATTATATTATTTTATTATGCACACATATTTATGCCATTGTATAGCATAAAATACCCTCACTTATATGCACAGACAAATTTGACAAAATAGGTGCAAGATCTAACCCTAAAAATGACAAAATATTGCTGAGACAGATTGAAGACCTAAATAAATAGAGGGGTATATTCTGTTAATAGATTGGAAAATTCAACATTGCTAAGACGGCAGTTCTTTCCTAATTGACCTATAGATTCAACACACTTCTAATCAAAATCCCAGAAAGTCTTCTTCAGTAAGTTGACAAACTGATTCTACAACTTACATGGAATAATTAAATACCCAGAATAGCATTATCAGTTTTGTTAGTGAAGAAAGGTGATGTAGGACATATGCTCCTGATTTCAAGACTTACTGTAAAGCTACTTCAGCGATGAATAACAAGATACAAAATGAAAGGAAAGGAAATTACTAAAAAAAAGTCTTGAAATAAAATGCATCGGTTTATTCCGTAGCCAGAAGAGTGGCTTTCAATTCATTATTTTCTCCATTCTGGATTGGTCTATATTCTTATTACAAACATATCTCTCTTGATACTCTTTCCACTACGTATAGCAAATTAATAAGATCAAGACTCAGAATGAAAACCAAACCAAAACAAAACAAGAAAACAAGACTTGTGGGAAATGGCAAGTTTTTAAAATAGTTAATTTAAGCCACGGTAAACAACAGATTATATGATGGTCACTATGAACACCTGGGATTATTCTTCCCTAAGTTGTTCCGTGCTCAGTTATCTGACTTGTGGAGTAACGTTAAGGGTGAAACATCAATCTTGCAACTATTGATTGGCCCCTGGTTTTGCATACAGTATTCGGGATTATCATTTTGCCATCTCACAATATAGATATAGCCTATTATAACTGTGATGACAATGATTGAAGTCTTTTTTTTTTTTGTCTTTTTCGTGACGGGCACCCAGCCAGTGAGTGCACCGGCCATTCCCATATAGGATCCGAACCTGCGGCGGGAGCGTCGCCGCGCTCCCAGCGCCGCACTCTCCCGAGTGTGCATGGGCTCGGCCCTGATTGAAGTCTTTTGAGTCTTCTGTTATGCTTACAAATGGTCATTTGATTTCCTGAATATAAATTACTTTTAATAATTGGATGCATGTGTGCTCACGGGAGCTAAGAGAGAAAGGAAGGAAGGAAAGAAAGACCACAGTAGTGCCATGGACTTACAGAGGGAGGGAACATTCCTGGGGCTACATAGTGGAGTGGGGGGTTGAGGAGGAAGGCAGAGGGAGGTTGGGGGATAATTGGCGAGGGACGAGGGGTACAAAAGTAATTTCTGGTAAGGGGTATGCCCCCAGTATGGATCTGGCCCTCACATCATGGGAAGGAGAGGTGACAATTAGCTCTGTATCTCATGAATATTCTTAATAAAAATTAATAATAATAAAAATTGGATGCATGTTTTCTCAATAGATAGAAGTTTTTGCAGCAATGCTTATTGTTATAACTGCTCATTATCAATTGTCCATTTTTTAAAATTGATGAAGACACAAGTCAAAATATTCTTTAATCTTTAATTCTCTTTATTTTTCTTAGAACCTTTGTTGTATAGGACTAGTGAAGAAGAGAAGATTTTAGAGGAAAAGGAATAGAAATCTATGATAACACAAATTTAAATTAGACTGAAGTCTTTACTTTGCTTCATTGAGTTTAAGGGGAAAATATAAGTACCCTTATATTTATATAAAAAGCAGGATTTTTATATAAATATACTTTATAAAAAATATAGTATATATTTTCATATAAAATATAAGTATTTTATGTAAAATACTTATATTTTATACAAAGTAGGATTTTTACAAAGAAATCATTTTCAGGCCGAAGTAGCTTGACTCTACCCGCAGAGGCTGGACTACCTCCAATTAGAATATACCAATAAATGTCACCTTCTGTACTCAAAACCTTAGAACTTGTTTTTAATCTTATAATTCACAGAGTGCAGTACAGAACCAAAATGCTCCATTCATAGTAAGCTCAAGTTTAACCTGGTGACTGGTTGTTGATGAAGTTCCACTCCTGAAGACATTAACAAGAGCCCTTCTGGATCTGACTGTACTTTCTCTAAAAAATATGGTCATGGCCAATTCACAGTCATTAATTACCAGAGCCCCAAAACTCAGATACTTACATACCAACCACTATAAATGAAACTATTGGCCCAACTATTAATTCAGCCAAGCAGCCACTAACTTGCAGTCATTAAGTAGACAGAGAATCAAAATGCCTCTATATCTTATTAATACCAGTTGAGAGCATCTAAAGGAAAGGAATTGGTCTAGATGGGGACCTATCTCTTGAAGATTTGAAGATTTAGGATGTGTGCTGTTGGCAAATTGTAACTGTATTTTCAAAACAAACCTATCCTTTGGCTCTATAAATGTATTTACAATGAAAGTGAGTGGCAGACTACACGCTTTAAAATAACTTTTTGATTTTTTTGTGTATAGTATATATGGAATATTGCCTTTTGATCCAGTTGCTAGCATTCTAAAATTACCTGATTGTGTGTACTTGTGCTGCACTACACTGGCTTAGATTGTATTCTTGTCCCTCACTACATTCATTCTGTCCAAAAAATCCCCTTAGATGGCCAACCAAGAGATATTTCCAAAGCTGCAAGCAGTCCTGATTCCCAAATATACATCAAAGCCACTGGATGACCCACACTGAGTTTTACCTGGACATATTATCGATTTATTTTCCGTAGGTGCACAGCTGATACTTGCAGGAGGATTATCCGTTCCACCTGACTTCATAGCCCTATGCTGCCATGTCATCCCCAACAAGGCATCAGAAGAAATTAAACACTCCTTTCCTAGGGAAAAGGACCTACTACTTTATCCCAATTGCATATTATCACTTACAGTGGAAAAGTGTACCCTATGGTTGGAACCTCATTTTGAATAACTCACAAAGGCTCTTTGGAAGACAGTTTTGTGAAGAGATAACTCCATTTCTATAGGATCTTAGATTATTCTGGTATTAGATCAGATTGGGTAATATTATAAATTCCATTCTCTAAAACTTGACAAGTTAATGAAACTTACCAACTTTCTGCATATCTCTTCTTTCTCACCCTTGCCTTTCACGTAAATATTACTTTTGAGCCTAGCAGGTTCATAAGTCAGAACTATGTGGGAACTATTATCTGTTTCTCTTTCTGCACATTTAAAAGTGACTGCTGTAATGCTCAAATAAAGACTTACCCTAATCAAGTTAGCTTCTCTTATTATTTTATTTTTTACTTTGTTTTTTTGCTTTAATTGTTTAATAAATCTTTATATATTACCTATATAAACTATAACTCAAAGCGATTTACAAATACTAACACCTTTAGTTTTCATAAGAACCTATAAGACAGGGACTACTTTTAAAATCGTACCTTATATATATATAGTTTTGTAATTTTTATAGATGAGAAAACTGAGACAGCATAATGATAAGTTGCTCAATATCACACAGCTAGTAAGTTGTGGAGCATTTAATTATGTGTCTGAAGAGTAATTATTTTTATTGTAAATGTAGCAATAGGAAGCAAAGTCTCATGGGCATTTCCTTACTGTTTACATTCTAATCACATACAGTTAGAACCTAGAATAACCACATGAAGAATGACATGACATGATGTGAAATGCATGCAGGTAGTCTTCTCTAAAAGTTAGAATCATAATATCTTGTTCCAATAGCCCAGAATGTTTGTATGAACTTTTTACAACTAAAAATGCACTACTCTTAAGTTGCTTACATAAATATTAACGTTAAAAGGTTTCTGTACGCAGTAATTCTCCCCAAAGAAGGCATTCTCTGGCCATTTTAAATAAACACATATCAGGAATTATGACTATAGGGTGCTTTATAAAATCCAAGAGAAAGCAAAGAATCAGGTAGTGACTGGTAGGACTTAATATGAACTTTGGCCTTTATTCTGAATTAAAGGGGAAGCCATTGGAGGTTTTTGCCCAGTTATCGCACTATCTGAAGAGTACTATTTTCTGTCTGTATATATTTAAAACCTCAGGGGTTGACACCACTCTAGATACACTTTGACTCAGAGATTCAAAGGACATCATCATGGTCTGATCTTTCATTTGGCACCTCTCAGTTCTGCTCTCCTCTGTAAGCATTTGTCTGTCATAGGATTTATATAGCAGAATGAATGGCTGCCAATAGCAGCAAATTTACCTCCTCACAACCCCACGTCCAATAGGAAAAAGGAAAAAGGGAGACACTCTTTCCTATTCATTGGAAGAAGCATTAGTTTTGATTTAAAATGTATCAGTCCTGCATACAATTGGTTTTTCTTAAGTCACAGGGATACCACAGAACTTCACTCTAGCTAGGTTGATGTAATTCTGCCATTGCCCAGATGTAAGACATAAGTCAACTCCTGAAGCTGGGCATAGAGTCAACTTCACTCCAGAAATAGTGATTCCTTACAAAAAATTCAGGCCATGATTATCAGGACAAGTGGGAATAAATGTTGGATGCCAGGAACTGTAAAACATTAATGTAATACTGGAGAAAAAAATAAGTGAGCTATTACATGTACAATGTAATTAAAAGATTGTAATGAGGCACAGGGATAGAAAAATATCTCTTTTTGATATGGTAAAATGTTAAACAGTTAATGCCAGTGGGTAAGATGGACTGTACAGTAGGTACTATTGGCATAATTGCCAATCAATATGGAAAAATATGTTACATTTACAATATCAAACAATACTAATAAAAATAAATACAAAGACAAAACTATTAAGCAAAGGAAGAAAATACAAAAGAAAATCCTGTAAAATTGGGATTAAAAAAACTTATCCACGCAATTAAAAATATTAAAAATCATATACGAAGTGATAAAAATATCTCTATATTACAATAAAAAATAATTTTATAGCCAAAGACAGCACAAATAACTGTCAAAGAAAAATAGCTGACTAAAGAAAACAATTGAACCATGGCATATGGCATATAGATGACTGTTTAGTATCGTTAATATGAAAATACCTATACATAATAAGTAAAAAAGAAAATGAACAAATAACTCCCAGAAATAGAAAAATGGCCAAAAATATATGCTGCAGTTAATAAGGAACTCAACTGAAGTGGCTTAAATCATAAAAATGCTTATTAAAATTCAGAGTTAGAATGAGCTTCATGATTGAGCTTCTTAACCAGGGGATTAAGGACCCGTCTTATTTCCATTTCTCGCAATTTCCATTTTATTTTATCTTTATCTTAAAGCTTGTTCCTTTATAGACATTCACATATGCCAGTAAATAAGTTAGGTTACCTGTATTCTCACTGATGTCCAGAAAGAAGTATAGAATATCTATATTGACATAAAAGCAATAGTTTTGAGGTTCACCCTGACGGGCCTTGCTAGATTACTGTCCAATCTCCAACCAAGAAAATAGAATTTCTCAATTGACTTTTCCTGGGTATTGTCAATCTGTGGAGCTGGAGAAGGTGGACAGCTTGGCATTGAGAGAAAGGGGGCCTCATATTCCCATGAAAAGTATGCACAAAGGAAGAGTGGATACTACAAAAATATGTGAGTATAGCACAGAATACATAATATAGAAAAATACGCTGGGTTAAAAAATATCAATGTCCATGAAAATGCAATGACCTTTTTTCTTCTATCATAATGAAAATATCACTTCCTCAAAAAGATCTCTTTTGGTTACTCTAATGCTCCACGTCTCCCACCACCACTACTCACAACCACTCTGTAGCCCATTAATATGCTTTATGTTCCACTTAACTTCTAACACCATAAGAAAATATTTTGATTCATTGTTTATATGTTAATTTATGTCCTTCCTTATAAAAGTGTCACCTACAAGAGAGAAAGGACATGGTCTCTCTTGTTCACCATTACTTTCTCTATGCTCAAAATAACATCTGCCTCATCATAGACACTTTGTAAATATGTGTTGAATAAAATGATGAGTTTATATATATATAAGAATACATATATGTGCACATATATTCATGTATATGTATAAATTAAAACTTTTATAAGGAATTTATTTACTTTTAATTGAAACATATAGATTGTAAATATTTGTGGGGTACAGAGTTACAGTTCAATACATGTATACAATGTGTGATAATCAAATCAGGGCAATTAACACATTCATCATAGTGAAACTTTACTATTTCTTTGAGCTGAGAACATTTGATCTGCCCTCTTCTAGCCACTTGAGGACATACAATAAGTTGTCTTTTGGGGTTCAGTACATGCCAGTCAGTACTGGTTGCTTTGCTTATACTACACCAAGTAATTATCACAGGTCAATGAGCCAGGTGATATCTTCCTGAGGAAAAATGAAGCACAGAGAAATTCTGTGATATGTCCATGGCACATGGTAAGCAAATGAGAGATATACAATTTTTAAGATGAAAATCCAGGGTTGACTGATTAGAAAGCCCACTTTCTTTATCACCACACAATATTTCCCAACATGAGTACTTAGATTTTTCCCCACCCTATCGCATCTGAATGGGAAGTAGGTAGCACATAAACATATTGCTTCTAATTTTATTTGATTTATTTTTGCTCTGTAATAACAAAAAGCAAATGTATTTAATGAACATTCAGTAAATACCATGTATTGTGCGATCTCATATATGGCACTGGATACACACTTGATTAAGACATAATTGTGCCCATTAGGAGGTAAAGGGGGGAGAAAGAGAGAGAGAGAGAATATAAGTTGAATATGATCCATGATATGATTTTATTCCATGTGTACTTAAAATCAAATAATGGTTTGAGCACATACAAGGACTGACTGTGCTATTCCAAGGTACTTGGTGTGGGAGAAGGAAAACAGGAGAAGAAAAGGTGGGGGGGGGGGTCATGTATCCCAACTTCCTGAAGGCAAAAGCATTTTGTGTCCCCTAAGGTGGGGGGTAGGGGTAGTCACACAAGCGGGAGGAATATTAGCAGAGGAGCAGAAACATGTAGTCTGCATGGAGGCCTCATTTCAGCAATATTTTTTGACCTTTTACTGCCAAATCTTATTTACCAATTTAATGCCCTTTTATAAAATCCCAAAGATAGGTGAAAAATTTTCAAGTGCTGTTGACCAATTAAATGCATAACTTATTTATTTAACTTCTAATGCTGTGATAAAGATCCAGTAAAATAAATTGTTGAGTTCTTGGAAAAAAAAAAAATGAGAACATGATTTTGAAGTAAATTGGATATATATATCAGAGTTAGATTCTGGTACTTTCCCATGCGGGCTGCTTGCAAGGAAGTCAGTATAGATTTTCTGGAACATTTTTCTGTTGATTTGATGGTGGCACTAAACCTCCTTTAAATGGTGCAGGAGATGCTGTTTCTGCCATGTGAGGATTTGATGGTACAATTAACACAACCTGTGAAATCAATCAGAATGCCAAAATGAGACACCCAAATAACCTCACGATTTCCCTTTCCTGCCCACATGTCATCATTATTAGAGTTTAGTCTTTTTTCTTTGAGTTCAGCCTCAAAATTAATCTTGTAGGACTTCTCAGGCATTGTTTAGATAAGGCCAGATCTAAGACACACATTCAGTGATAGCTCTTGGCCTGAGATGCTGATAGCTGTTACTAGGTCTTGCAAGTGGATCAATCTTATATGTGGATGACGATGTTCAACAAGTTGGGTGAACCCAGGCGTCACGGAAAATACAGAGCTTTTCTTCCAAACTAGGCTGCTCCTCCTAATGCCAACCGCATACCATGATTTGCTGGCTATGAATAAAGCATTGCAAAAACCACACTGGCCCACAACGGCAGGAATCATCACAAAACTAAGAAAAACTGTAATGATTCTTCCACAAACTCAGTGTGACACGGGGTTGATTAGGGGCAGTGGGGAACCAGAAGAAGATGGAGACTTAGGTATTCTATGCCCCAAAGCCACTGCTCTTCTGGACTCACACCACGAAACTAGTGAAAGCAACATTTCCCAGCTCTATCTGCATAACTACATTAGGAGCAGAAGAGAAGACAGGCCTAAATATTACCATCTGAAGATCACTAAGCAGTTTTCCCCCATGCCCAAATGCTCCACTAAATGAAATTATAAAATGACTGATAATCACTGAGAAACCTTCACTTCTAGGGTCTCAATACAAAATCCCACTACTAGAGTTAATGTGATTTAGTCCTTTTTTCCACTGTGGGAAAGGGCCGTGGCAGTGTGGGATCTGGTGTTGCCTGGGAGCCTCCAAAGAAGGTAAAACACTACAAAAGGTTGAAAACGAGTACCAGAAACACAATCGCATCAAAATACTATTATTTTGGAGGACGTCCCCACCCTATTGTTCCCAGGGCCTGTTTCTTGGTCTCTTCTCTCCTTCCATTTCTCATTTCTTTCTCTTCCTGCCATTCTTTCTGCTTAGCACCCAGGAGGATCTGCTGCAGGTCTCAGGGTAAGAGAATGGGCAGGTGTGCACAAACTGATAGAGAAGTTTGCAACCCTGATGTTTCTTAATAGGCCAGGAAAGCTTGGTGGGATAGAATAATAGAGTGAAATCTGACACTTTTTGAGGACCTCTCCATTGTGAAGTATCCTCTGATCTGGACTCAGAGGAGATACCCTTTGAGACAGTAAAGATGGGGATAACAGCTTATCTTTAGCCATTGTGGTAGGCAGGAATCTAAGATGACACTCAATGACCCACCCTCTTGTGCTTCTTTCCCCTTAAGTGAAGGTGGAACCTGTGCATATGATGGAATAGCACTCCTATGAGTAGGTACTGATAAGTTGACTTTGAGTATATCAAAAAAGGCATTATTCTGAATGGACCTAACCTAATCGTGCCAACCCTTTATAAGGGCCTGAAAGCTTCAGAGACTTTGACTCTCCTGCTGATTTCAAAGAGGAAGTACATTGTCATGAATTTTAAAGCTGAGAGGATATGAGTTCTCCCACATGAGCATGGAAAAGGACCAGAAGTTCCGATGAGACCACAATCCTAGCCAACTTCTTTTTTTTTTTTTTGGACCAGTAAGGGGATCGCAACCCTCAGCACAGTGTTGTCTGCACCACGCTCAGCAAGGAAGCGCCCCGGCCATCCCCATACAGGATCCGAACCCACGGCCTCGGCACTACCAGCGCCGCACTCTCCCGAGTGAGCCACGGAGCCGGCCCCTAGCCAACTTCTTAATTACAGGATTGTAAGACCCTGAACAGAGGACCCAGCTAAGATGTGCCCAGATTCTGGACCCATGGAAACAGACAGATAATAAACTTGTGTTGTTTTAAAGCTTTAAATGTCTGTAATTGATTACACAGCAATATAAAACTAATACAGACATCTTAAAGGGAAGCCCAATACTCACCCCACCAGGGTTACAACAGGTTGCTTTACATCCAAAGGCAGAGAGAGACACAGCAATGCAGAACTCCAGCACACTTAAAATGAGCACCATAGCCTCCAGACCCTGAGAAAAAGCAATATAGAGAGGAATAGAAATGACATGTTCCAAACATTTACCACTAATTACAATGCCAGAGGAGGAAAATCACTGGCAAAGAGTCAAGAAAACTAGCTTCTAATTGCAGCAAAACACTTGTCCAATTCTTGGTTTGCTGGATGCCACTTCTCGTTTTTTTCACTGATAAAATAATCACAGGTTTTTTTCCTTGGCTCATTACTTTTTAGTGCTATTGTGAGCACAGAGTGAGAGTGCTTTAAAAATGGGGAAATGGATTTATCACCTTAGTCTTTTCAAGCACTATGAATTCCATGTAGCTGACACAATAATATCCCATATCTTAGTGATTGTAGGCAGAATAATCATCACCTAAGGAAGTTCACATCTTAATCCCTTGAACCTGTGAATATGTCGGTTACACAGCAAAGGGGAATTAAATTTGCAGATGGAATTAAGGTTGAATATTAGCTGAGGTGGGGTATTATCCTGAATTGTTCAGATGGGTCCAAAGCAATGACAGAATCCTTATAAGTGGAAGCAGAAGGCAGAAGAGGCGAAGTCCAAGAGAGATTTGAAGATGCTGCACCTGCTTAATTCAAAGACAGAGGATGCAGTGAAAACCCAAGGATTGAAGGAAGCTTCTAGAAGCCAGAAAAGGCAAGAAAACTGATTTACTCCTTTGAGCATCTAGAAAGAAATGCAGCCCTGTCAACACTCTGATTTTAGCCTAGTGAGACCCATTTTAAACTTCTGATCTCCAAAACTACTATCAATTCGTATTGTCTTAGGCTGCTAAACTTGTAGTAATTTGTTAAAACATTAAGAAACTGATGCAACAATAAATAAGTTAGTCCCTCTTTAATCCATCCCTCAAGAGAACTGATTTTAGGTCTAGTTTTCAGCCAACACATATGGCTGAATTTGAGGAACATTGGGCAGTGTTCTTGTTCCTAATAATTTTACCCTGGATTGATTCCTGGGATTTTTTGGTTTGAATATTTTGTCTTTTTCTTTCCCTGAATAGGGATAGTCCCTCTGCTGTGGAAGAGCAAATAGATCAGGAGTCCCAGACATGAGTAACACAAACTCAAGTGGACCTTGAGAATATTTGCATTCATTGTTTCTTTATTTCTCATGCCTTCAACAGGTTCAGTAGACTCTGTTTCAGGCACTGTTGTAGGCTCAGAAGATAGAGCAGCAAACAAAACAGGCAATTTCCTATCCTCAAGGATTTACTATCTGTAAGAGGCCAGATAGCATATATTTTAGGTTTTGTAGACCATAAATTCTCTGTCACAAATACTCAGCTCTGCAGTTATAACACAAAAACAACTATACACAATAAGTAAATAAATGGGCATAGCTATATTTCAATAAAGCTTTATTTACAAAAACAGCTGGGCTTCCAACAAAAAGCAAACAACTGTGTGTGTGTGCATCTGTATATGTGTATATATGTATATGTGTGTATATGTACATATATGAATATGTAAATACACTAATATGTATGTGTATTAGATATACATATATTAGTTTGAGCCATATTAAACCACTGTCTTTCCAGCTCAAGTATACTTGACCATTGGCAATTTCATATAGTTCTGCCTAGTTGCAGGTAGTATGCTCTCTAATTACTCTTTTCTACAAAGAGCTTAACTTTTTTCTAAACCTCTTTTTAGAGTTATATGTTTTCCATTGTTTTTATCTTTTTCTCCCAAGAGGACTGGAGCTTCTTGATGGTAGGGAGCTGTTCTCCTTGTTATGTCTTCTTGAGTGCCAGCCGTAGTACTAGTTATAAAAGAGACTCAGAAGCTTGTGGACTGACACTATAGGTGCCCAGGTAAAAACAGACTTGATGCTTCAGATCCCAGGAAGCCCTTATGGAGGTCCTCTGCTATACGGACAGGCAGGAAAAATGTTCACACAATTAATAGCAATTCATAATGGCCTTTGCGGAAAAGCAGTTGAGATAAATGCAGAACCAGCTACATAATTGACAGGTTCTCTTGTGAAAAAATTAAAGTTAAGAATTTTAAGACAGTAACAGCAGGGCATTAAACCCAGTGCAGAGCTCTTCTAACTGTGAAGTCCTGAGTAACTACATAGGTCCCATGCTCATGAAATCAGCCTTAGGAAACCAGTCAATCCAGATTTTGTTTCTATTGTTGTGCCATTAAAGTCTGTGTTTCAATAAAAATTAATTAATTAATTAGTTAATTAATTAATCAAGTCTTTCTATTTAAAAAGTCACATAGTTACTAATTGTTGAATGTGGCATAGCATATCATGAAAAAAAATCTATGAGTGGAGAGATCTTCAGAAACTGAAATTAATGTTCTTCTTCAGGTTAACTGCATAGCACAATAGTAAATGGTAGGGGGGTTAAAGGAAGGAAGTTCCAGAGTCAGAGCTTTCTTTTGCCCACTTCTAAATAAGTGGCCTTGGGAAAATTTGTCAAGTTCTGTGAGAAGCTTTCTTTTCTTACTTTGAGTGAGTAGCAAGAAATAAAATTGCTTACTATAAAAACTGTTAGAAATCTTAAGGGTTTAGCAAAGACACCACAAGGAGTTTTTGTGGTGTGAACATACAGCCTTCAAGACTTATGTAAGATTAGTTATGAATGAAGTAAAGACAATGCATTTGATTCTGCATAATAAGATGGTGAGACTGTTGAGTTTCCACATTTAGGTTAGGGAAGACCATGAAGGAAAGAACTTAGTAGCATGATGAGAGGCTGGAAGCTCATATGAAGGGAAAAAACAGAAAATGTGGTGGTGTTGAGAATGAGCAATAGACTTTTTAAATAGTAAATAATTAATTTTGCATTTTACTCTGCTATGATGTGTTGCAACAATTCTTCCTTTCTGCACTTACCCAGCGGCCCAAAACTTCAAGAAGTTTTAGTACCTACAAACTATGTGTAAGTGGTAATTTTCAGAATAAAGCAATTAGTATAGCATTTAGATGAGGGCAAGTGGTACAGAAAAGTAGTAAAATACTAAATGGAGATTGAGAATTTGCAGCTAAATATTGAGGGTAAAAGAGGTTAACTTTGCAAGAACATCCAAAGATGTTGGGGGGGGGTATGGGGTTACTCACTACTTGTAGGATAATGTTCAAGACAATTTCACTTTATTATTAGAGAACCATGCAATTTCATCAGGCTCAATCAGGAAGCCCTAGGGGCATGTAGAGACTGAATCTGGGCTCCATTTTTAGAGGGGATAACAGTCATACTGATTGGTGTTTAAAAATTCAACAGGTGCAACCCAATTAAAAAATGGGCAAAAGAGCTAAGTAGGCATTTCTCTAAGGAAGATATACAAATGGCCAACAGACATATGAAAAAATGCTCAACATCACTCAGCATCAGGGAAATGCAAATCAAAACCACACTGAGATACCATCTAACCCCAGTTAGGATGGCTAAAATCCAAAAGACTCTGAACGATAAATGCTGGCGAGGTTGCGGAGAAAAAGGAACTCTCATACATTGTTGGTGGGACTGCAAAATGGTGCAGCCTCTATGGAAAATGGTATGGAGGTTCCTCAAACAATTGCAGATAGATCTACCATACGACCCAGCTATCCCACTGTTGGGAATATACCCAGAGGAATGGAAATCATCAAGTCGAAGGTATACCTGTTCCCCAATGTTCATCGCAGCACTCTTTACAATAGCCAAGAGTTGGAACCAGCCCAAATGCCCATCATCAGATGAGTGGATACGGAAAATGTGGTACATCTACACAATGGAATACTACTCAGCTATAAAAACGAATGAAATACTGCCATTTGCAACAACATGGATGGACCTCGAGAGAATTATACTAAGTGAAACAAGTCAGGCACAGAAAGAGAAATACCACATGTTCTCACTTATTGGTGGGAGCTAAAAATTAATATATAAATTCACACACACACACACACACACACACACAAAAAAAAAAAAAAAACCGGGGGGGGGGGGAAGAAGATATAACAACCACAATTACTTGAAGTTGATACGACAAGCAAACAGAAAGGACATTGTTGCGGGGGAGGGGGGGAGGGAGAAGGGAGGGAGGTTTTGGTGATGGGGAGCAATAATCAGTCACAATGTATATCAACAAAATAAAGTTTTTAAAAAATAATAATAAAAAAAAGAAAAGAAAAAAAAAAGTTACACCACAAAAATAAATAAATAAATAAATAAATAAAATAAATAAAAATTCAACAGGAAAAATTATGCAAGATGCCAGCATAGTAACTATTAGGGAAGAGGTGTTCTGTAACTATGAACTCTCTTCTCACCTTGCCTCATCACATATAGAAGAGGAACAAAGAGAGAGATGAGATGTGGACCAGACTCCTAAATGAAAGTCCGTTCTACTTCTCAATCAATTCCAACTTCCAAAGTGATTCAGGAGTCAGAGAATGTTGATTGTTGCTTTTGCCAGAGCCAGTGCTCCTCAGACTTTCTTCCACAACAGTAACCCATGAAAACAGAAAGAACTCACCATTAAAATTGATGTGGTCATGGAGCAATCATCCGAATTCTTGCTATAGCTACATCCATAGTAAGAGTAAGAAAACATACTCAAGCTTATTGCGCTGATTATAATCCCTACTACAGCCAACACGGAGCTGGTGATGTTCAATCCTAGGCTACCTTGGACCTAGAAAGGAAGAAAATCCAATTGACAATCCAACAACATCCTCAGGTATATCTCCATCAATCACTTTAGGCCCTTCACTTCTTTCTCAACACATTCCATCTTCTCTATCTTGGTTATTTCAATATTCTCCTAACTTTTTTTAAATAGTAGTTTCAATTCTAATCTCTTTCTAAAACACAAAAATGATCATGTTATTCCCAGGCTTAAATCTTCATATGAATTTTGTCAGCACACGAGGCAAACTCCAAATCTCCTAAGCAGGGCTTTCAAGGTCCTTTACACGTTACCTGGACAGACCCATCTGTGTCCATTTCCTAACATGCCCTGCTTCAAGTGCCTGGTCTCCCATCATTTTTTAAATGTTGCTTGTCTCAATGCCTTTTGCATATTTTCTGTCTCTGCTGAGTACTCCTTTCTGCACATTTTCTTCTCGTGAGTGAAAGTATGAAGACTTTTTATAAGAACTAAAATTGCTCAGGAATGTGCCAAAGGTTTAGTGTGGCTGTAGCATGAGGTACATTTTAATAGTTATAGCTGGAGGAGATGCTAAGGAGGCAGGATGAAGCCAGATTTGGAAAGGCCATATTGACTGTACTCCAAAGTTTAATATTTTTCTTTTGAGCAAAGAAAACTCAAATCTGGTCCTTAGACAAGAAAAACATTCATTGAGATCTGGACTTTTGTTTCTCCTTGACTTATGAAAGACATATTGGCATGAGCGTTATGTTTTAAATTTGCCTTTTCTTATGTAATAGCCTTATTGCAAATTTCTTTTATTAAAAACTCTAAACACTTTTTGCATGCAGTTGAAATACATATTTTAATCATCAGTCAATAAATATTATGTGTGAAAAATACTTGGTGCCACTGTTCTCATCAGCTGGATCTCAAGCTTCAGGGCTTGTTTGACTGATCTCAGAAATCCTCTGTATCTTTATAAAGATTCACTCAGCAACTACCTTGTCAAAAAATTCAGTCCCATGACAGTAATTCTATCATCAGCCAATTGTCTGTTACAATTTTTGCAAGACAGATCCAATTAGGTAAAACTCACAATCTCTACTTATTTTTAAAAAACAAAGAAAAAAACATTTTATATTCTTTCACAATGCCTATTAGATTAAATGCTTCCTCTTTTGATGTCAAAAAATAAAAATTAAAAAGATATATTACTCACCAGACCTTTTGTTGTTCTCATGCCTGCTGCAATTGACAAGGATCCTGAAATAATAAACTAGAAATAAGAGGAAAAATTCAGGTAAAAAATCTTTAACAAATGTCAAAATCATAATTTACTAGAGCTTACCTTAAATAAGATAGGTAGGTTAAGATGACCAATTATCATAGAAGAAACACAAAAGTTTGGAAATAATTTTCTCTTTTCCCAGAAAGAACAGAGAAATTCTACCAGATAGATCCATGGAAGAGTTTATCAAGCTTTTCGAAAAACATCTAGTTGCGATGGTATTAAAACTTTTTGAGAGCATTTAAATATAAAGCTTACAAATCCCTGGTATAAAGTAATCTCGATATCGTACCAAAATTGAGTAAAATAATCAAGCAGAAAAGAAACCAAAAACTATTCTCATCTAAAATGTCTATTAAAAGTTGTAAATAAAATAGTAGCAAGTAAAAATGTTTAATTCCTTATTAGATGATGACTAGAATATACTAGTACATTTAATTCCATCAATTAGGTAATTATTTTCCACTTAGCTAAAATGGCTAGAGTCAAGTTGGTCAAAATCTCTGCCTTATACTCTTTGACTGTTCACATTTCTTAGTTTGCTTTCTAAATTTGATTTCAGAATTTTCAAAAGTTATAACAATACCCAAAAAACTGAACTAATTAAATAGCTTGATAAATTTCCTCAACAAATTCCTAAATACCAAGACATGGGGATGATTCATGTAAAATCATGAATCGTGATTTTTTTTTCCAAGAGGTGATTCACCTCTTGGAAAAAAATAGCAGAGAGAATAATCCATCATAATATATGAAATAAATCGTGAATATGTGGGATGGTCCTTCAAATATACAGATATTTTTAATATTGAAATATTATTATAATTAATATTACAATATTATTAATTTTATAATATTATTAATATCAATAATATTTTTAATAATTTTATGATATTATTAATATCAATAATATTTTTAATAATTTTATGATATTATTAATATCAATAATATTTTTAATAATTTTGTGATATTATTAATATTAATAATATTTTTAATATTGAAATATTATTATAATTAATAAAATTAAGAAGAAAATCACATGCTAATTACTATTCTTGTTTACAATGTTAAGACATTCAATATAATTCAACATTATCATTGACTTAAACATTATTGACAAAATATAAAGAATTGGATTTTCCATAACATGAGTAAACACCTGTCTCAGTCTAAAGGTTTTTAGCATGTTTGATGAGGAAACACTAGATTTATCTCATTAAAGTCAAAACAAAGATAAGAATATAGACTATTATGTAATACAATTCTGGGTATATTAACCAAAATAACTATATAAACAATATTTGAAACAAATGGTTAATTACTGCTATTTAAATATGAACATGTTATATTGTGAACATCTAAGAATATCAACTGAAAACTAGTATAAACTATTAAAATTTCAGTAAAGCACATGGCAAAAGTATTACATACCGAAAACATATATATAAAACACTTATATAAAATAAGTGTGTGTCTGTGTTTTAAGAGGATTAAATTAGAGAACCTTATTTACCATAGAAAAAATACATATAAAGTATCTCAGGAGAATAAACTTAACAAGGAGTGTGTAAGGAAAGTGGGAAGTGGTGGTTGGAGAGAGGGAAATGAACAGGTACAATATTGTACAGATGGGAAGAATAAAACCTAGTGTTCTATAGCAAAATAGAGAGGCTGAAGCAACAACAAATTACGGTATAACTTCAAATAGTTAGTAGAGAGGATGTTTAATGTTCTCAACACAAAGAGGTGACAAATGTTTGAGGTAGTGGATATGCTAAACACCCCGATATGATCATTTCACGCCGTATAAATGTACCTCAATATCACACTGTGCTCCATAAATATATGCAATTATCATGGGTTAATTAAGAAAAAATAAATTAAAGAGAAAAATAATTCAGAGACGGAAGTATATGAGAGATTACCAGAAACTGGGAGGAAGGAATAATGAGAAGTTATTGCTGAACAGATATAGAGCTTAGGTTTAGGATGACACAAAAGTTTGGAAATAGATGGAGGAAGTGGTTATGCAGCGCTGTGAATGTAAGTAATTCCATGCAATGATATGTTTAAAAAAGAAAACTTGAACAAATAGACTAATGTGGGAATGATTTTATGGGATTCTACTAAAAGACTTAGGTTGTACTGGAGAATAAAAACGCCCGAAATAAGGGAAATTTGTCATTAATTCTTAGTATTGGAATTTGTACTACATAAAGGAGAAAAAGGAGGCACTATACAAGTGAGGTTTGAAAATAAGGT
The DNA here is from genome assembly GCF_027409185.1 of Cynocephalus volans. Taxonomy (NCBI): domain Eukaryota; kingdom Metazoa; phylum Chordata; class Mammalia; order Dermoptera; family Cynocephalidae; genus Cynocephalus; species Cynocephalus volans. The sequence continues at coordinate 155,756,175 of NC_084463.1, forward strand.
CGAAAGGATAATAGAAGGGAGCAGCAAAAAAAAATGTTCCACTAATTAATCAAAGGCTCAGCTGGTGGCAAACCTACAATAGTCTGAGTGATACCTCAATTGACTAACACAGCTCCTGTAGTTCCTGATAATCTATTGAACATGTGTAGAAGTCTTAAGCTAAGTAAGCTCGTTTCCAATTTGGTTTTGAAAAGGAAATTATAAAGGGAAGCAGAAAATTAGAGTGGTTAGATACAGGCCATTCTAGAAATAGGCTTGCTCTATTTGAGCCCTGATTCCTGTACCAAATAGATCTTGGACAAGTTACTTAAGCTCTCCAAGTTCCAATTTGTTCATCTACAAAATGAACACGATGCTAAACCCTCCCTCAGAAGGTTGTGTTGATTCTTTGAAAAGGAACTGCACATGCAAAGTACTCAGAACAGTGCCCAGATCATAGGAAGAGCTTAATAAAAGCTATTCCTGGCATTAATATTATTAGATACATAAGTTGTTCAACTTCCCAGAAGTATATCAGTATTTGCTGTTCATCAAATCTTTCACTTCTGCTGTAAACAGGTGAGGGAGAGCAAAAATTCAGCTACATGATAAAACTCTAAATTATCTCATTCTTAACTTTATTGATAATTGGAAACCCCACAACACTTGAATAGGTTCCCTGATTCTAACATAAACCTACTTTATAAGTTTTATTTTCTTCTTGAAAGTAGATAAAACTTGATATATTATAGTCAATGCACGCTCTGAGTTTGTATAAAAATCTCTTGTGTTTTGTCCTGGGGAAAGACTTTGAAACTTTCTTAAATTTTAATTATAAATTTAATTTAAGTTTCATTATATTTATTTTATTAAATTATGAAACAAAATTTATCAAATAGCAGTTAGATTTTCTAAGATAATAATTTACTAAGATTTGGTAGTTGATAGGTGAGAAAATATAAATTGCCTGTGTACCTGCCATGTATCCTCTTCTTCCTTGCTCAGAAAACCCTCATTTTTTCAGTCTCCAATGAGCTTCAGGGAAAAATGAACTATTCCCAGGCACAGAGGTGAATATAGATTGATCCAAGCCACTAATGGCAACTCTATTACCCTTGCCCATAGTTGGTTTAAGAATTTGCAAACATTTATGAATGGTGACATGTCAACAAAGCTGGTATGGTCTGCCAGCAGTCCACCACGAGATTCTTGCACTACAGAATTAGCCAAACCTGGAAATAACTACTGACTGAGCTTGTTGTGAAATCATCAATATTTCAATGTTTAAGCCATTCTGGTTTGGATGTTTGTGTACATGCTGCTGTAATATGTTCTAACTGATACATATTGAATATTTAATCTGCCTAGCTTTCTATGAGCTTTATATTATTACCACTTTTAATATGGGAAAACTGAGTCAAATGAAGGTTAAATACCTACCTTTCTCAAATTTATAGAACTATAAGACAGAATTAGGATAGGATCTCAAAGATCAGTACATTAACAGCTATGTGATATTATCCTCAATTATATCAGAAGGTATTCTACTCACCATCACTGACCCCCAAACTGTAAACCCAAGGAACACTGAAATGGGATGTGGTCTGTAAACTGGCAACAAGACGCCCATCATTATTATTCCAAAGCTGAGGTTTATCAGGGCAATCAGAATCTGCACAACCTAGAAATAAGGAAAACAGGGAAAACTGATTATTCATCACAAAAATGGCACCCATGGGCCCCTTTCTCTAATCACTAAGGTACCCTTATTCTTCACCTTTTGATATAGTCAGAGGATCTTCTTGATGTTCTCTTGTCATTTTTTTTTTTACATAAAGAACTACCAAAATTATCTCTCAGCATATGTATCATCATGCCAATAATTTTAAGTTAAAAGGAATATGACAGAACCTGCCCAGAGATGCTTTTTTGATACCTATGACACTACTTCTACCACAACTATTGCTCTGCTTCATTACGTGCTCAAACAGAAGTGATCAGGAATTAAGAAATAATTATTCTAGCACGGAGAAGTAACCTGAAGGGAAGAGGCTGTACACAGGGGAAGAAAAAGAGAGCAAATATGACTTTACATTGGGGTCTTGGTCGTAAGGGTGTGAATGTGAGTACAGGGGTCTAATAATAGGAAAGTTGAAATATAATTAACTCATGGTATTAAAAAGGATATAAAGAAAAGAAAGCAATTTCTAAATTTGTGGGATGCAGCACAAGCAGTGCTTAGTATGAAATTTATAGCACGGAATGCAAGTACTAGAAAAGAAGAAAAATCTAAAATCAGTCACCTAAGCCTCCCTCTTAGGAAATCAGAAAAAGAAGAGCAAATTAAGTCCAAAGTAAGCAGAAAAAAAAATAATAACAAAAATCAGAGCAGAAATTAACGAAATTAAAAACAGGAAATCAATAGACAAAATCAATAAAACTCAAAGCTGTGTCTTATAGACTTGAAAAGGATACTAAAGAAAAACTATGAAAAACTCTATGCCCCCAAATTTTATAACTTAGATGAAAAGGGTCACTCCTTAAGACACATCTGCCAAAACTCACACAAGAAGAAATAAACAATCTGAATAGGCCTATATCATTAAATAAATTGAATTAATAATAACTTTCCAAACCAGAAAGTACTGGGCCCAGAAGAATTCAATGGTGAATTCCAACAAACGTTTAAAGAATAAATTGTACCATTTCACTACAATCTCTTTCAGAAGATAACAAAGGATATACTCCTAACACATTCTTTGACGCTAGTACTGCCTTAATACCAAATCCTGACAAAGAATTACCCCCAAAAAAGAAAACTATAGACCATGAACATAAATGAAAAAAGCCTCCTCAAAATATTAGCAAATTAAATTCAACAATGTATGAAATAAATTATAAACCATGACTAAGTGGGATTTATCCCAGGGTTGCAAGGCTAGTTCAATATTTAAACGTCAATTAATGTAATCCCTCACTTCAACCGTCTAAAGAAAAAAAAATTACATGATAATATCAGAGGGCAGCGATGATGATGGTAGCCAGGAGCCACCGCTGGAAGCCCCAGGGCTCCTGAGCGATGAGGGGGTCCCCTTGTGGGCTTCAGCTATGCCCACCCCTGCCATCAGGGTCTAGACCAGTGAAAGAGCCAGCCACAGGCCCCTTCCCCCAATCCCCCTTCCACCTCTCCACAAAATCTCAGAATGTAATAATAATAATAATAATAATAATAATAATAATAATAATAATAATATCAATATCAATAAATGCAGAAAAACAATCAAACAAAATCTAACACCTATTATTTATAAAAACTCTCAGTAAACTAGGAATAAAGGGAGACTTCTTTAACTTGATGAATATCTACAAAAAACCTACAACTAACTTTATACTTAAGAGAGAGAAACTCAAACTTTTCCCACTAAGATCAGGAATCCCTCTCACCACTCCTTTTCAACACTGTACTGTAAATCCTTGACAAAAAAAGGAAATTAAAGGTATATATATTAATAAAAAAGAAATAAAACTGCCTTTGTTCACAGATGACACGATCATCTAGTTAGAAAATCTGAAATAAATGACCCAGATCTCCTGGAACTAATAAGCGATTACAGCAGGGTTTAGGAAACAAGGTTAATACACAAGAGTCTATTACTTCCCTTTTTTCCTCCAATGAATGAGTGGAATTTGAAATTAAAACACAATAGCATTCAAATTAGCACCCCTAAAAAATGAACTACTTAGGTATCAGTATTTGGTATTTGTTAGGTATAAATCTAACAAAATTTGTACAAAATCTATATGAGGAAAAATCCAAAACTCTGATGAAAGAAATGAAAGAACCAAAATAGAAAGGTATTCCATGTCCATGAATGGGAAGACTCAATATTGTCAAGATTTCAGTTCTTCCCAACTTAATCCGTAGATTCAGTGCAATCTCAATCAAAATCCTAACTAGTTATTTTGTGGATATTGACAAACTGATTCTAAAGTTTATAGGGAGAGGTGAAAGAACCGGAGCATGAAACACAATATTGATGAAGAAGAACAAAGCTATAGTAACCAAGACACTGTAATACTGGCCAAAAAATACACAAATAAATGAAATAGAATAAAGATCCCAAAAGCAGACACACATAAATATAGTCAACTGATTTTTACAAAAAAGCAAAGGTAATACAATGAAGATAGTCTTTTCAACAAATGGTTCTGGAAAACCTGGACACCCACAAGCAAAAAAATGAATCTAGACGCAGTCCTTACACCCTTCAGAAAAATTAACTCAAAATGAATCATAGAACTAAAAGAAAAACTAAAAACTATAAAACTCCTAGAGGAGGGCTGTCCAGTTAGCTCCGTTGATTAGACTGCAGCCTTGTCACACCAAGGTCAAGGGTTTGGATCCCTGTACTGGCTAGCCTCCCAGAAACAAAAAGCTACTAATGTTGATCAATAAAATAAAAGACCATAAAAGAGAAAATTTTTTAAATAATAAAAGTAAAAAATAAAACTCCTAAGGGTAACATAGACCAAAAACTAGATGACCTTGGATTTGGTGATGACTTTTTTGATACAATACCATAGGCAACATCCACGAAAGAAAGAATCAATAAGCTGGACTTCATTGAAATTGAAAATTTCTGCTCTGCAAAAGACACTGTGAAGAGTTGAAAAAGCAATCCACGGATTGGTACAAAATGTTTGCAAAAGACATATCTGACAAAGGACTGTTATGCAAAACATACAAAAAAAAAACTCTTAAAATTCAACAATAAGAACACAGATGACCTGATTAAAAAACAGGCCAAAGATTTTAACATACACCCCACCAAAGATGATATAGAAATGGCAAAGAAGCATGTGAAAAGATGTTCTACATCATATGTCATTAGAGAAATTAAAATGAGAGTGAGATTTCACTATACACCTATTAGAATAATCAAAATCCAGAGCACTGACAGCAGCAAACGTTGCCCACCATGTGAAGCATCAGGAACTTCCATTCACTGCTGGTTCAAAATGTTCCAAATGGCACAATCTCTTGGAAGACAGTTTGGCAGCTGCTTATAAAACTAAACATGCTCTTATCATATGCTCTTACCACACTTATCCATAGGAGTAGAAAACTTACATCCACAAAAAACCTGCACACATGTTTACAGCAGCTTTATTCATAACTGCCAGATATGGAAACACCAAGATGTCTTTCAGCAGGTGAGGCCATAAATGAACTGTGATATATCCAGACAATAAAATATTATTCAGTGCTAAAATTAAATGAGCTATAAAACCATAAAAAAAATGGAGAAAACTTAAATGCATATTGTTAAGTGAAAAAAAAGCCAATCTAAAAAGCCTTTGAAAGTTGTATAATTCCAACTCTATGACTTTCTAGAAAAGGCAAAATATGGAGACAGCAAAAAGATCAGTGGTTGCCAGGAGTTATGGGGGGAAAAGGACAAACAGGTGAAGCAAAGATTTTTAGGATGGGGGAACTAACTTATATGATACTATGATGCTGGATGCATGTCATTCTATACCTGTCCAAGCCCATAGAATGTACCACACAAAGAGTTAACCCTAATGCAAATTACGGACTCTAAGTGATCGTGATGTGTCCATTTAGGTTTATCAATTGTTAAATATGCACCACTTTGGTGGGAGAGGTTGATAATGTGGAAGCTGTGCATGAGTGGGGGCAGAATATATATAGGATATATTTATACTTCCTTCTCAATTTTTCTGTGTACCTAAAACTGCTCTAAAATGTACCATCTATTTTAAAATATTTATTAACATGTTTAAAAAATAAACCTAGTGTGTGTCAATATAAACAACATATTTTGTGAAAAAATACTGTATTTTCTAAAATTAAAAAATAATAGAATAGCAGATAAAAGGATCCAAAGGGTCCACAATAACCTTTTCCCAGGTTTGGAGCTTGGTTTGGAGAAAAATCTCTATATTCAATGCCCCTTTACCTACCCTAACCTGTGGTCCTTTAAACTCTCTATTTCTTTTAGGCACACCCACCTGAGACCCTAGGGTAGAAGGTTTTTTGTCTTCTAAGGAGCGGGCTAAGAAAAGGTACCAGAAAGATAGAGACATAACACTATGGGTCCATCAGCTATCAGGAAGGCCTGTGGAGGGGACACCACCTAGTAAGTGGCCTTTTCTTTTCCTGCTCTTCCACGATGAGGTTGAATATAGTTGTGTGGATGACCTCAACCCTAGAACAAATCTGAAGTCATTATTTTTTAAATACAACTAAATTGGAAACATGATGTGGTAGAATATTTTCTCATTTTTCAAAAGGTAGGACCTGAAAATCAAATACTGAAATTCCCAGGGCTAGTTGATGTATTACAAGGCTAGTGGGATGAAGTATTTGGCATTAGGTCTAATCAGTTATGAGTATACAACACCATTGATCTTCCAGATTCACAACAGACTTACCCCGAGGACTTTGGGTTCTCCCTTCAAGAACTTCTCCTGTAGCCCTTTCCACAGATATGATTTTAGCACAGCAGTCTGCCCCAGCTGGGGCAAACTAAGGCCAGGCACTGGTGTGGTCTGTTCCATTCCTTGCATGGTTGTCTTGGTATCAGAAACAGTGCTACAATAAGAAACGTAATTTAGGAAGAGGTCCTGGAAAAGAGAGGGACGTGATACATTGAAGCAGGTTCTTCCCTAAAGAGAAACTCCAGTCTACATTCTCTTCTGGTATTATAAGAGCTGGTAGAGTCAGAGAAGTGGAATAAATGGCACATTAAGGAGAGAGAGACAGACAGAATACTAAATGCCATGTGACGTCAAGATGCTAGAAAATTTTGAAGAAAGAAAAATGTGGATAGAATTGAGGTAAATATGCTGGATCCTTCAAATCAGGAAAATTTCTTCAAGTTCATATCCCAAGTCTGCTTAAATTTTATATGTACCCCTTTTACTACCTATTACTTGATTATAGCCATTTCCCCAGTGATGGATTACTTTTATAGTAGTAACAATCTCCACAGAATCATCTGCCTTTCTATTTATTATACAGAATTTATAGTCTCCTTTCTGTAATCAGAGCACAATTACATTCCCAGAACTAGAAATCTTCCTAGGTTTATCTTTACTGAATACCATTTATGTAATCTTATATTTTGTTCTATAAGCTGAATTTGGGAGCAGGAATTTACGGCTCTGAGTCAAATACTTGGCACCACAAATTTAAATTTCATGTCCTGTTACAGTGCTGTAAATTCTGATTTTCTAATGCATGACAATAATGCATAAAATTATTTCTCTGCCACTCCAAGTGAAAACACTGTTATGACTCTGACTCCTCTGTAAGATAACTCCACTTGAATTATGTAGAGATAGATATAAGTCACATAAACATTTCTATCTACTCATTTGGATTCATATTAAGATGCTTTGTGATCCATTTCCATAAATTCTGAGGGAAGTAAAGCTTGCTAATATTCTTTGAGCCACAATTGGTTCTGATACCATTTATGCTTCATTGAGACCCCATAGAAGTCTTAGGCTTGGAGAGTCTTATTGGCAGCACAAGATAAAAAATAAAAGTTGTAAATTAAAAGTCCAAATTTGCTTTGTTCAGGAAAAGAATTTAGACTTCTGTGGAAAGGATTATCAACCTATATCTATCTTTGATAGACCAAAGGAACTTAATTATCAGCTAACTAGCAGTAAAAGTTATGGAAATCAGATGAAGGAGGGGTTACTTTCAGAGAAAGATAGAAGGAAATAGGTCTAAATAAAAATAAAAGAGTAATCATTTAGAACATTAATTTAATTTTAGCAACATATACATTCAAAGGTATGGTAAGCAGTAAAATGACAAAATAAAATGAAAAATTATAAAATAATAAGGAAACAAAAAATTTTAATAAAAGACAAATATAATTAACAATTAATAAAGAATACATAATGTGAATTAAAATGAAAAAGTTAAGATCAGGAACCAAATATGAGAATGTGACCAAAAAGCCAATGTTTCTTCTCTTTTTTATAACCCTGGTAATGTATGCACGAGTTAATAGCTGTAGCTTCCCTGAACAAATACAGTCATCAATTGTATCCACAGAGGATTAGTTCCAAGACATCCAGCAAATACCAAAATCTGTGGATGCTGAAGTCCCTTACACAAAGTGCTAATATTTGCATGTACCCTTCACACATCCTCCCATATATGTTTTTTTTTTTAATTTTATTTTGTCTATATACAATGTGGTTGATTATTGTGGCCCATTACCGAAACCTCCCTCCCTCCTCCCTCCCACCCAACAATGTCCTTTCTGTTTGCTTGTTGTATCACCTTCAAGGAACTGTAGTTGTTATGTCTTCTTCCCCCACCCCCGGTTTTTTTGTTTTGTTTTGTTTTGTGTGTGTGTGTGTGTGTGTGTGTGTGTGTGAATTTATTTATTTATTTTTAGCTCCCACCAATAAGTGAGAACATATGGTATTTCTCTTTCTGTGCCTGACTTGTATCACTTAATATAATTCTGTCTAGGTATATCCATGTTGTTGCAAATGGCAGTATTTCATTCGTTTTTATAGCTGAGTAGTATTCCATTGTATAGATATACCACATTTTCCGTATCCACTCATCTGATGATGGACACTTGGGCTGGTTCCAACTCTTGGCTATTGTAAAGAGTGCTGTGATGAACACTGGGGAACAGGTATACCTTCGACTTGATGATTTCCATTCCTCTGGGTATATTCCCAGCAGTGGGATAGCTGGGTCATATGGTAGATCTATCTGCAATTGTTTGAGGAACCTCCATACCATTTTCCATAAAGGCTGCACCATTTTGCAGCCCCACCAACAGTGTATGAGATTTCCCTTTTCTCCACAACCTCTCCAGCACTTATCATTCTCAGTCTTTTGGATGTTAGCCAATCTAATTGGAGTGAGATGGTACCTCAAAGTGGGACCCCCATCCCCAGCCTGGCCAATTGTGCACTGACCACAGAGGCACCCTCCCCAGAGAGGCCCAAGTCCTGTGGAGACCACGCGCCCCATGGCATGAGCATGCAACCTAACAGGAAGGCCTCGCCACTGCCTGTCCCCATCCCCAGCCTGGCTGAGTGTGTGCCAACCAGAGAGGTGCCTCTGGGAGAATCCCAAGACCTGAGGTGACCACAGGCCCAAGGAGTCAGCGGGTGACCAAGCAGACACTGAGACAGCTGGGCCAAATTGGCAGCCCCAGTAGCATCCTAGCCAGATAATAGTGTTGCAACACTGGACCATGAAATTCCTTGCCACAATGACTAAACACCAAAGGAAAGATAGCAGAAATATGAAAAATCAGGAAAGTACACCACAAAAGGGTAATAACTCTCAAGTTCTAGATCCCATGGAACAAGAAGCCCTTGAAATATCTGACAAGAAATCTTGAGTGATAATTCTAAAAAAACTAAATGAGATACAAAAAAACTCAGCTAGACAACTTGATGAAATGAGGAAAACTATACAGAACCTGAAAGATGAAATGGACAAGGAAATCAATGCCCTGAAAAAAAATATAGCAGAGCTTTCTGGGCTGAAGAATTCATTCAACAAAATAAAAAACACAACAGAGAGTTTAACCAGCAGGCTTGCAGAAGCAGAAGAGAGAACTTCTGACCTTGAACATGGGCTGTTTGAAATAACACAGGCAGACAAAAAGAAAAAAAGAATTTTAAAAATTGAAGAAAATCAAAGAGAGACATCAGACAACCTTAAGTGCTCAAATATTTGAGTTATGGGTATTCCAGAAGGGGAGGCAAAAAGAAATTGCATTGAAAACATATTCAACAAAATAGTGGCAGAAAACTTCCCACGTATAGGAAAAGACACAGATCTTCAGATTCAGGAAGCTCAAAGATCCCCATCTGTATTCAACCCAAAAAGGTTGTCTCCAAGACATGCTATAGTCAAGTTGGCAAAACTCAAAGACAAAGAGAGAATCTTAAAAGCTGCAAGAGAGAAACATCAAATCACTTATAAGGGAGCCCCAATCAGACTAACATCAGACTTTACATCGCAAACCCTAAAAGCCAGGAAGGAAGGGGATGATACCTTCAAAATACTAAAAGACAGAGATTGCCAGCCAAGAATACTCTACCCAGCAAAGCTATCCTTCCAAAATGAAGGGCAAACAGTATATTTCTCAGACAAACAAAAACTGTGGGAGTTCACTACCACACGACCACCCCTACAAGAAATTCTCAAGGGAGTTCTGGGTTTGGTACCTGAAAAATAACTACTACTGCCATAAAAACTCAAGAAAATCAAAACCCATTAGTAAAATAAAAATGTCAACAATGAAGAGAAAAAAAAGAGTTTATCTACAAACCAAGAAACCAACAAATAGAGAAGACAAACAGTAAATCTGAAAGAAAGGAACAAAGACACTTAAGACATCCCAGCAAAAATCAGTAAAATGCTAGGAGTAAATCAACACTTTTCATTAACAACTCCTAATGTAAAAGGATTAAATCCCCCAATGAAAAGACACAGGCTGACTGACTGGATTAAAGACGAGGACCCAACTATATGCTGCCTTTGAGAGACCCACCTCACTTATAAAGACTCACATAGACTAAGAGTGAAAGGATAGAAAAAGTTTTACCAAGCAAACAGAAATGAAAAACGAGCTGGAGTAGCTATTCTTATATCTGATAAAATAGACCCTAAACTAAAAACCACAAAAAGAGATAATGAGGGCTACTACATAATGATAAAAGGATTCATCCATCAAGAAGACGTAACAATCATAAATATACATGCACCCAATGTCAGAGCAGCCAGATTTATCAAGCAAACTCTATTAGACCTAAAGAAGGAAATAGACACTGATACCGTAATAGCAGGGGACCTGAACACCCACTGTCAATATTGGACAGATCATCTAGGCAAAGAATCAGCAGAGAAACACAAGATCTAAACAACACTCTAGACCAACTGGACTTGGCTGATATCTACAGAACATTCCATCCAACAACCTCAAAATATTCATTCTTCTCATCAGCACATGGATCATTCTCCAGGATAGATCACGTTAGGTCACAAACAAAGTCTCAACAAATTCAAAACAATTGGAATTATCGCATGTATTTTTTCAGCCTACAATGGATTAAAATTAGAAATCAATAACAAATGAAATTCTGGAAACAATATAAACACCTGGGAATTAAATAGCATTCTACTTAATGACATATGGGTCCAAGAAGAAATCAAAAAGGAAATCAAAAAAATTTGAAGCTAATTAAAACAATGATACATTATACCAAAACCTGTGGGATACTGCAAAATCAGTACTAAGGAGGGAAATTTATCTCATTAAATGATTACTGCAGAAGAATAGAAAAATGGCAAGTGAACAACCTAACACTTTATCTTAAGGAACTAGAAAAACAAGAACAATACGAACCCAAAGTTAGCAGATGGAAAGAAATCATTAAGATCAGGGCAGAACTTAATGAAATTGAAACCCAAAATACAATACAAAAGATCAATGAATCAAAAAGTTAGTTTTTTGGAAAGATAAAATTGACAAGCCATTAGCATGGCTAACTAAAAAAAGAAGAGAGAAGACCCAAATAACAAAAATTAGAAATGAAAAAGGCAATTTACAATTGATATCTCTGAAATACAAGGAATCATTAGAGACTATTATAAAGAACTATATGCAAACAAATTTGAAAATCTGGAGGAAATGGATAAATTTCTGGACACACACAAACTACCAAAACTGAGCCAAGATGATGGAGAAAATCTGAACAGACCAATAACAATAAAAGAGACTGATGCTGTTATCAGAGGGCTCCCAACAGAGAAAAGCCCAGGACCAGATGGATTCAAGCAGAATTCTACCAAACATTTAAAGAGGAATTGACACCAATTCTCTACAAACTATTCCAAAAGATTGAAACAGAGGCAATTCTCCCAAACTCATTCTGTGAAGCAAACATCACCCTAATACCAAAACCAGGTAAAGATACAACTAATAAAGAAAACTACAGGCCAATATCCTTGATGAATATAGTTGCAAAAATCCTCTATTAAATACTAGCTAACAGAATACAGCAACACGTATGCAAAACTATACACCATGATCAAGTGGGTTTTATCCCAGGGATGCAAGGTTGGTTCAACATACACAAATCAATAAATATGATACACCATATTAATAAAGTCAAACACAAGGACCATATGATCATCTCTATGGATGCTGAAAAAGTATTTGATATCAACACTCATTCATGGTAAAGACTCTCTACAAGTTAGGTATAGATGGCAAGTATCTCAACATAATTAAAGCTATGTATGATAAACCCACTGCCAATATCATCCTGAAGGGGGATAAGTTGAAAGCTTTTGCTTTAAAAACAGGAACTAGACAAGGATGCCAACTGTCACCACTCCTATTCAACATAGTTTTGGAAGTACTAGCCAGAGCAATCAGAGAAGAGAAGGAAATAAAGGGCATCCAGATTGGAAAAGATGAAGTCAAACTGTCCCTGTTTGCTGATGACATGATCCTATATATCAAACAGCCTAAAGTCTCTACAAAAAGACTCTTGGACTTGATAAATGATTTCAGCAAATTTGCCGGATACAAAATCAACACACAAAAATCTGTAGCACTTCTATTCTCCAGCAGTGAACATGCAGAAAGAGAAATCAAGAAAGCTTGCCCATTTACAATAGCCACCAAAAAATAGAATACTTAGCAATAGAGTTAACCAATGATGTGAAAAAGTCTTTATAATGAGAACTACAAACCACTGCTGAAAGAAATTAAAGGGGACACAAGAAGATGGAAAGATATCATATGCTCTTTGATTGAAAGAATCAATATTGTGAAAATATCCATATCACCCAAAGTGATATACAAATTCAATGCAATCCCCATCAAAATTCCAATGACATTTTTCTCAGGAATGGAAAAACCTATCCAGACATTTATATGGAATAACAAAAGACCATGCATAGCTAAAGAAAAAAATTTTTTTTGACTGGTATGGGGATTGCAACCTGTGGCTCGGTGTCATCGCATCACACTCAGCCAGTGAGCGCACCAGCCATCCTTATATAGGATCCAAACCCATGGCCTCGGTGCTAACAGCACTGCACTCACCTGAGTGAGCCACAGGGCCAGCCCATAGCCAAGGCAATTCTGAGCAAAAAAAAAAAAGCTGGAGGCATAACACTACCTGACTTTAAACTATACTACAAAGCTATAATAACCCAAACAGAATGGTACTGACATAAAAACAGACACACTTATCAATGGAATAGAACAGAGAATCCAGAAATCAACCCACACACCTGCAGCCATCTGATCTTTGACAAAGGCACCAAGCCTATACACTGGGGAAGAGATTGCCTCTTCAGCAATCGTGCTGGGATGACTGGATATCCATATACAGGAGAATGAAACTAGATCCATACCTTTCACCATATTCTAGCATCAACTCAAAATGGACTAAAGAATTAAATATACACCCTGAAACAATAAAACTTCTTAAAGAAAACATAGGAGAAATGCGTCAGGAATTAGGACTGAGCACAGATCTCATAAATATGACCCCAAAAGCATGGGCAACCAAAAGAAAAATAAAGAAATGTGATTATATCAAACTGAAAAGTTTCTGCACAGCAAAAGAAACAATTAACAGAATTAAAAGACAACCAACAGAGTGAGAGAAAATATTTGCAAAATATACATCTGACAAAGGGTTAATATCCTGAATATACAAGGAACTGAAACAACTTTACAACAAAGAAACAAGTAACCCGATTTAAAAATGAGCAAAAGAGCTAAATAGGCATTTCTCAGAGGAAGATATACTAATGCCCAACAGATACATGAAAAAATGCTCAGTATCACTCAGCATTTGGGAAATGCAAATCAAAACCACACTGAGATACCATCTCACCCCGGTCAGGATGGCTAATATCCCAAAGACTCTGAATAATAAATGCTGGCAAGGTTGTAAAAAATAAAGGAACTCTCATACATTGTTGGTGGAACTGAAAAATGCTGCAGCCTCTATAGAAAATGGTATGGAGTTTCCTCAATCAATTTCAGATAGATCTACCATATGACCCAGCTATCCCACTGCTGGGAATATACCCAGAGGAATGGAAATCATCAAGTCAAAGGTATACCTGTTCTCCAATGTTCATCGCAGCACTCTTTACATTAGCTAAGAGTTGGAAACAGCCCAATGTCCATCATCAGATGAGTGGATATGGGAAATGTGGTACATCTACACAATGGAATACTACTCTGCTATAAAAAGAATGAAATACTGCCATTTGTAACAACATGGATGTACTTAGAGAGAATTATATTAAGCGAAACAAGTCAGGCAAAGAAAGAGGAATACTACATGTTCTCACTTATTTGTGGGAGCTAAAAATAAAAAAATAAATACACAAATAAACTGTGGGGGAAGGGAAGAAGACACAGCAATTACAATTCCTTGAAGTTGATATGACAAGCGAACAGATATGAGGTTGTTGGGGAGGGTGGGAGGGGAGACGGAGGTTTTGGTCATGGGCCACAATAATCAGCCACATTGTATATTCACAAAATAAAATTAAATTAAAAAAATAAAATAATAAAATAAATAAATAAATAACAAATGAGTCAAGGAAAAAAATCACAAGGAAAATTCAAAAATACCCAGACATGATTGAAACAAAACAATACATACTAAAACATGTGGGATGCAGTTGAAGCAGTATTTAGAGGGAAATGGACGGCTCTAAATGCCCATATTAAAAAAGAAGAAAGATCTCAAATCAGTAATCAAGTCTTCCACCTTAATTAACTGAAAAAAGAAGAGCAAACTAAATGCAAAGCAAGCTGAAGGAGTGCAATAATAAAAACTAGAGTAAAATTAATAGAAATAGTGAATAGAAAAATGATAGAAGAAATCAGCAAAACCAAAAGTTGTTTCTTCGAAAAGATCAAAAAAATTGAAAAATCTTTAGCTAGACTGAATCAGAAAAAATTAGTAAAATCAGGAATGAAAGAGGTAAAATAATTATTAATCTTATAAAAAGATAATAAGGGATACTATGAAAAATGGTATGTCAATAAATTTGATAACTTAGATAAAATGGCCAAATTTCTATCTGGACACTACTGAAGCTGACTCAAGAAGAAATAAAAAGAAAATAAGAAGAAATGAAAAATATATATAGATATATAACAAAAGACTAAAATGGGAATTTTTCAAATTTCTACAAAGAAAAGCTCAGGCCCATGTGGCCTCACTGGTGAATTCTATCAAACATTTTTAAAAGAATTGATACCTGTCCATCAAAAACTCATTCAAAAACTAGAAGGTAAGTGAACAATCCCCAACTCATTGTATGAGGCCAGTATTACTTTGACACCAAAATCAAGAGAAGACATCAAAAGAAAACAACAGTCCAGGTGAATATTCACTTATGAATATAGACACACTAACATTCTACAAAATACTAGCAAATAGAATTCAACAATATGTAAAAAGGATTACACACCATGACCAAGCCATGTTAATCTCAGGAATCTAAGGTTTGTTTAACATTCAAAAATCAATGTTATACAAACATTACTAGAATAAAAGGCAAAAAACTACATGAATGCTCCAACAGATGCCAAAAAAAAAAGCGTTTAATAAAATCCAACACCTTTTCATGATAAAAACACTAAAGAACTAGGAATATAAGGGAACTTCCTCAAACTGATAAAGAGCATCTAAGAAAAAGCACAGCTAGCAACAGAGTTAATGTGAAACACTGAATCTTTCACTCTGAAATCAGAAATAAAACAAGGATGTTCACTCTTTCATTTCTATTCAACATTGTCTTGGAGGGTTTTGGCCCAGGCAATTAGGCAAGAAAAGGCAATAAAAGGCATCCAGATGGAAAAAATGAAGTAAAACTGTCTCAATTCACAGATGACGTGATCTTGTGTATAGAAAATCTTAGAGAACACCCCCCTCCCCCCAAAAATATATTGGAATAAATCAAAGATCAGTAAGGTTTCAGGATACAAATAATATATACAAAAATCAACTGTAGTGGTACATGCTGGCAATGAATAATCTGAAAATGAAATTAAGAAAACAATTCCATTTACAATGGTATCGAAAAGAACAAAATATTGGGAATAATTTTTTTTAAAAAGTGCAAGACTTGGGCAAGAGAAACTACAAAACATTTTTGAAGTAAATGAAAGAAAAACTAAATAAATGGGAAAAAAACCATGGTCAGGGATTGGAAGACAGTATTGTTAAGATGACAATACTCCCCAAATCTCTATCAAAATCCCAGATACTTTTTTTCCAAAAATTTATAAGCTAATCCTAAAGTTATATGGAAATACAAGGGACCCAAATAGTTAAAACAATCTTGAAAAAGAAAGAATTGGAAGCACTAATGCTTTCTGTATTCAAAACTTGCTACAAAGCTACATTTTCTAGACAGTGTAGTACTGGCATAAGGACAGACATACAGCAAGGGAATAGAACTGATAGTCTAGAGATATATTCTTATATTTATGGTTAGTTGATGTTTGACAAGGGTGCCATGACTATTAAATGGGAAAAGAATAGTGTTTACAGTATATGGGGTTGGGACAACTGCATATTTACATGCAAAATTGGATCCTTCCTCATGCCTAACAAAAACACTAACTCAAAATGGGGTAAGAGATAAACCTATAAAACCATTAGAAGAAGATATAGCAGTTAGCATGACCTTGGGTCATACAATGGTGTCTTAGATATGACAACAAAAACTCAAGCAAAGAAAGAAAAACAGGTAAATTAGATTTCATCAAAATTAAAAACTTTCCTACTTCGAAGGACACCATAAAGAAACTGAAAAGTTAACCCACAGAATGGGAAAAATCTGTGCAAATCCTATGTCTGATAAGGCACTTGTATCCAGAATATATAAAGAACTCTTACAATTCAACTATAAAAAAGAAAAATAACACTTTTTTTAAATGGGCAAATAATTAGGGTAGGCATTTCTCCAAAGAAAATATACAAATGGCTGATAAGCACATGAAAAGATGCTCAAACCCACTAGGATGGAATAAAACAAGAAGACAATAACAAGTGGTGGTGAGAATATGGAGAAACTGGAACCCTCCAACATTGATGGTCAGATTGTGAACTGCTGCAGCCACTTTGTAAAATGGTTTGACAGCTTCTCAAAATGTCAAACATAGAACTACCATATGTCCCAGTCATTCCGCACCCAGGTAAATTCATAAGAGAAATGAAAATATATATTCACACAAAAACTTGTACATGAATTTCCATACAGCATCACTCATAATAGCAAAAGGACAGAAACAACCCAAATGTCCATTAACTGATGAATGGAAAAATGCACAAACAAAATCGTTCTTACATCCACCACATTAGTGTAGTAGATCTTCGTAAGCTGAGGGTCTCTGAAATTATACCACCTGGATTTAAATTCTAGCTGTACCTCTCTTTACTCTAGTTGTACTTCTCTTTAAATTCCAGCTGTACCTCTCTTTACTCAGGTTACTTAATTTTGTGTTTCTGTAACTCTATCATGTGAATAATAGTGCCTATCTCTTGTGGGAATTTAGTTACGAGATAAAACATTTAAAACAGTGCAGGTCACATAGCAGATACTAAATACATAGTAACTATTATTGTTGTTGTTCCTACTATTATTTACCAATTTTCTAGTTTCAAGTATGAGCTGGCTGTTTAGCTTGGTTGGTTAGAGCACAGGCTCATAACACCAAGGTCACAGGTTCAGATCCCCATACCAGTCACCTGCCAAAAAAATTAATAATAAAGGCATTCTAGCTTCGAGTATAAAATATAAACCTCCTCTAATACTTCCTGCCGTTCAAGAATGTCATAGAGAGAGACTTTGTTCCTGGCATCCTCCTGCTCCGACTTGCTCCTGTCTTGGGGAAGGTGGGGAAGCAGGGGAGAGAGACCTATACGAAGACTGGTCAGAGCATTATCCATGGTGCCACGTGCTCAGTGGTCTCAAAGATTGGTCAGAAGAGTCAGGGTTATCCTCTTTTTTGCTCTTGTGAAATAAACTAGATACAAGACTACGTAGAGGCAAGTCAGGAGGCTTTACCCTTTATCCCACAGTCTCTGCCCTGATGATGACAAGGTTTGTGAGGTGGATTACATATTATATACTGTTGAGTAGATGTACTCAGACCTATATGTAGACTGTAGCATACCCTGAACATAACACAAGATCTATACTTGGAGAAAAGAGAGAATAAAATAAGAGATCTTCCTTTTGGTCTTAAATATAATACACACCCTTTAATCTAGTCTTACCTGGTCGAACTGTCCCTCTCTGACCTTAATTTAAAGTCATTATAATAAAGCCCATAATTTGATCATTTAGCAAATTGATCCAGATGGGAGAAGGGGTAATTTTCATTTTAAATATTAGAAGACCTAAATAGAAGATATCCAGTCTTCCTCGAAATTTTTCTTCCAAAAAAGTAATGTGGTGGAAAGAAAAGAGCCCTACAACTAGTTTCTAATATAGAGAGGCAAGAGCTAAAGGTCGTAAGGGGGCTGGGGGACTCCAAGGGTTCTTTCTTCCCGGAAGGCCCAACAATTAACTAAGTTGTCCATTTTTAAAACCTGGCAGTCTGTCATTGTACCTTGTCCTACCTATCTTCTATGTCCAATCAGTCATGTTCTTCTGATCCTGCATAACCATTTTTTCAACTCTGCATTTCTTTCACCTCTTCAAACCAAGCCATCATCTGACCTTTATCAGGAATATTGCTATCTCCTCTTAATGTTCTTCAGTGTCCACTTGAGGCCTAGTATGTCCAATTTATCCCTCACTTTGTAGCCAGAATAATCATGTTAATATGTAAAAACAACTGTGTCATCCTCCTCCTCAAAATTCTTCCTTTGCATTTCACTACCCTTAGTATAAAATTAATTTTTTGTGTGTTGTTAATAAGAAAAACTCTGCTACTTCAGCCCACGTCCACTTCAGCCTTACCTTGAGTCTCTCTCCTTTTGATTTCTGAAGCCCAAAATATATTTGATTTATTTCAGTTCTTCCAAAGCAGCAATTTCATTCCCGTATTGGGGCATTTGCACATGTTAAACCCATTTGCGAGAATGTTCTACCCATCCCATTCCCACCTTGCAACAACAAAAAGAAAAGAATTCAACCCAGCATCTGATCTTTTCATACACTAACAGTATGGCTGGTGTCTGCCTTCTCTCAGACACACCTCCCAAGTCCCCCAAGCCCTGCACGTGGAGTATCCAAACTTTGATGGCAAGAAAGAGTTTTAAAAATCTGTTTATACCATAGAAGCCAAAGTTGTAAAAGTAACTAAAGATGATTCTTCCTAGTAGAACTGAATGTGTACTTTAGTTTATTCCTCTTCAATGCAAAGGAACCTCTGCCTTAATCTCTCAGGCATAGCTTCAGACCGAGGATTTAGGAGATGGAGGTTCTGTCTTATCACATACCCTCCATGATTCTTCTTCTATAATTAGTGACTCTCTAGTAAAACCATAAGCTTCCCCAGGGCACAGACATTATATCAACATAATGCTTTCAAGCAACTCTCATGACCTTTTCATAACTCTCTGGTAACAAAGATCAGGTTCTGGTCACTCAAGACTGGTGCTCTGTCTTTCTAAGGGACTCTGGCCATAAATTCACGTAACTGCCTTCTACCTTCACACAACAGAAATCCATGCATTTATTACCGAGGACAGGTAAATTCCCCAATGAAAAAAATGTGTGTTTACTATCCAAGGTTCAACTTCCCTATATTCAACTATCAAGAAAACTGAATCTGCAGAGAATATTGATAGATAAAAGAGACGTTTCTTTCAGGGTAAAAAAGACTCTGAACCTTAGTTTGGCCATATCGTCTGTGACATGCAGGAGGCTAATTGACAACTACAATGTCTTTCCCTTTGCTCCTCACACAGAGGTGGAGAAGACTCTACAAACCCTTCTTCTCCTTCTACTGACTCCCATCTGTGAATCAGCACCAACTCCAATCTTATTTTTCCTTATCTTTATATCTTCCTCACAAGTCACAATCACCCCAGGAGGGAGCACAGGGAGGAAGGTAAAAAAATGCCACTTCTCCTTCTCTGGTAAAATTGTAAAATAGACCAAAGGCCCAAATGGAGGCCTGAACCTGGATGGTCTGTTAGAGGATGATGATGGTGATGAAAAACTGGTGACTTGAGCAGGGAAAAAGCCTAGACTAGGAACCAAGAAGTCTGGGTTTTACTCCTAGCTCATGTATTTGCTTTTGCGATTCTGGATAAGTTATTTTTGTTTTCTGGGTTTCACTGACCTCAACCGAGGAAAGATTGCATTAGGCACAATTACTTCCAAGCTTCTTTCTGATCCCCAAAATGCCAATAATCTTAAAGGTATCGTTCATGAGTAGACTTCCTCATGAGCAGCTTCTGGTTGTGGCTTGGGTGTCCCATGAATGGTACCAAAGATTGTTGGAGAATTAGGTCAGGGCACAACTTATCTCAGGACCAGTCTAAACGCATAAGACGGGACACCCTGCCTGTGCCCTGCTCCATCTCCACCAAGTTCTGCATGCGACAGATCTTTTCTTATATGTTGAACTATAAAAATAACAAGTCAGAGACAGAGAATAAAGACCACAAAGGAAGGGACATCAAGACTTTATAAAATAATTATTCAAAATTTTATAATATTACCTTCATTTTTTTTGGTAGCCTGAAGATTTAGAGAACAAAAGTAACTAACACAACCTTTAGGAGCCTTGCCTTAACCCCACCCTCTGCAGTAAAGACTGCTCCCGAAAGTACCCTAAATATAGATTTAAAAGTGCACTAAACCCACCCCAACTCAGAATACCAGCTTATGCCATTGGAAGTGACTTCGTGTTTTTTCTTTCTCTTTCCAGTATCCTAAAAAAGGTAAATGGATAAAACCATCCACCCCAAAGCCTAGCAAGACAAATCCCTGGACCTACCTTTCTTCAAGCCTGCACTGTCTGCTGTGTGTCTGATGAACGTGAGCCTCTGAGCAAGTGCCTCAGGGTTCTTTGGTCCAAATACAATCACTTTCCCTCACTCCAAACCTCCTTCACGCGGATCAGATCTGTGTTCCTCTTCTAGGAGTTTTCCGAAACCCTAAGGGCTGCGCTGAGAAGCACAAACAGTTCCTTTTTTTACGCCAGAAATGCTAACTGATTTTGTGCCTCTAACGTGGATGTGTACGTGTATTGTGAAATTTGCTGAACAAGCGGTGACTTCCTCGTTACAGTCTGTCATATGAAAATAATAGTGATTACTACTGTAGATATCAGTGGTTAAGATTTTACTGGGTGCTTGACTCTGTTCAAAGGTCTTTGTACACACTATTTTAATGGCATTTAGAAGCATTTTTTAAAGCCCCTTTTCACAATTTCACACATATTCATGCTCCCCTTCTTTCCCCAGAGAAGGATGCGCTGCAATTTTATACACAATGTAAATGTCTTATTTACATGAAATGCCACCATTGGTAATTCATCATGAATGACCATGAAATGACAAGTTGGTTGTATAGTAATAGTTAATACAACACCTTTCTAAGTCAAAGAGGCAGCTAGAATAGAAAGATCCTGGCCTTTTAATAAGACAAATTTAATTGCAATCGATCATTTATTGCATGATCTTGTTATTCCCCTGGACCTGAGATTCCTCATTTGTAAAATAAAAACCATACTTAACTTACACGGAGAAGGAAAGCAAAGTGCTGTTCAGTTTTCATTCATTCAACATTTTCTTAGAGAAAAATTACTATGAGCCAAGCAGTGTGCTATGTGCCACGGAGGTGAAATGTAATAGACACCGTCCTTGTCCCCAGGGAGTTTATAGACTCCTAGGCAATACAGACAAATAAATATATCATTAAAATCCAGGATAATTACTTCTCTGCAAGGTAAAGTAGAGCATTCTAAGAGAGCTCATAGGAGGATCAATGAACCCAACCGTGGAAATGCAGAGGAGTCTATCTGAAGAAGTGGACATCTAACTGGAGACTTGATGAGTAAACAGGAAACACACCAATGGAAGGAGAGCCAGAGAATGGGGTTATTGCAGACATAGTCAATAGGATGGAGAAGAGGCAGGGGCTAATGAGGTCATGGCACAGTGAAGAAATGGAAGGAGCTTCAGAGTCAGAATAGAACAGGAGTAGAGAGTAAGAACAGTCACATCATTTAAGACCTTAGTTACCTTCAAGATTGCCTCAGTCAGTCTGGGCTGCTATAATGGAAGACCATAGACTGAGTGGCTTAAACAACAGAAATTTATTTCTCACAGTTCTGGAGGCTGGGAAGTCTGAAACCAGGGAGCCAGCATGTTGAGTCTTGGTGAGGACTGTCTTCCTGATTTTCAGAAGGCATTTTCTCATTGCATCCTCACATGGAAGAGAGCAGAGAGATGAAGCAAGCTCTCACGTCTCTTCTTAAAAGAGCACTAATCCCTTTATGGGAACACTACCCCCATGACCTGATTATCTCCTACAGGTCCCACCTCTTAATGCTATCACATTGGAGGTTAGGACTGCAATCCATGAATTTTTGGAGGACACGATAACTTTGGAATTTATTCTACAAATAATGGGAATTCTTTAAAAGTTAATAAATGTGATTATATGTATATATATACACTAAATTGATAAAATGTTTAGTAAGTCCCAGGCCACATTCTTTACATGTATGTCTACTTTGGTTTTCACAACAAAGCTGTGAGGTAGGCATTATTATGCCTATTTTCCAGGAGTTTGAAGTGAAACTCAGAGATATTTACACAGCTGGTGTAGATAAGATTGAAAACATGTTTTGCCTAGTTCTGACAACTATGTCGTCTAGAATCTTCGGGAATTGTCATTCTCAAAATGAAAAAGAACAACATTGTACTTCAGAAATACTGTCCAGGTTATCGTGTACAGAAATAATAAAAGTAAATAATAATGAAATCAGGGAGTTAAGCTCATGGAAGAAGCAGTTGTCTAGAGAAGGGATGATGGTTACCTGAACTCCCCGTGGTGCTAATTAAGATGAAGAGAATGAAAGGGTCTGAAAGATGTTTAGGACATAGAAATGACAGTATATGCATAAATAAATGTGATAAACCATATCAATAAAATCAAGAACAAAAGCATACAATTATCTCAATAGACACAGAAAAGGCATCTGACAAAATTCAACTTCCCTTCATGATAAAGCTCCTCAGCAAATTAGTTATAGAAGGAAAGTATCTCACCACAATAAAAGACATATACATCAAACTAATCTCCAATATGATCCTGAATGGGGAAAAGCTGAAAGCTTTTCCCTTAAGAACAGAAGCAAGACAAGGACGCCCACTCTCATCATGTTTAACATGGTATTGGAAGTACTTGTTACATTTCTCTCTGTGAAACGAGATGAAAAAAGGAAAGAATTAATCAAAGCACCATGAATAAAGCCTAGAGGGACTGCAGCCCATCAGGCACAGCAGCCCTGATTCAAAATTAGCTTTTCTTTTTATTCTCAAGACAAAGAAGTTTCACAAGAAAAATCAGTTGATTCAATCATCAAAGAAGGACAAAAAACCAAAGGCAGTGTTACAGAGGTTAACTATGGCTAAGTATAGCTTAAACAGAAACTAGTTACATCAGTAAAATTAACAATGTGACATTCCAGAAGGCAATTTGTGAAAACCTAAATCGATCCACCAAGAGACAGCTTGCCCTTAGCAAACATTTTCTTTTTCCCATATTTTCCTACAGCAATTTCCTCAGCATATTTAAACAACAATCAAGCAGTTTCCTCAACATATCTTAACAATAATCAGTAGGTTAAACAGTCAATAGTCTTTCAAGCCAGAATCAAACCAGCAACCTGAGACAGTCAGAGAACACAATCCCATCCCTAAACAGTGATTAGAATTGATTAGATGGGCTTTTGCCAAGCTATCTGTGGACTTTGATATTCTACTTCAAGGCTTTGGCCCTATGCATGCATTTACCTAAAAATCCTATTATAAGATCAAAAGAGAATCAAGATTCTCCTCTTTAAGTACTAGCTGTGAGGAAAATGGAGTAGTTTGGTCAGGACCCCTCACCTCAGGTGTGGCTGGGTGTGGTGCAGCACATCCTTTGTAAACAAGTTGTGTGGGAGTAGAGTTAGTGTGCATGCCTGCCTGTGTATCTTTTGGCTTGTTGCTATTTTTGTGTGCTCTTGGGTGTGTGAGGCAGTGGCTCTGAACTGCTGGTCAGCAGAGCAAGCATCTTAAAATAAAGCCTATTGTTTCCTCACCCATGACTCCAAGGACCTTTTTCCTGTTACCTAGCTCCTAGACTGGCATGTGAATAATTTGTGACCCAGTCTGGACAATGGGCTCAAGGGATGTGTGAGCTCCAGACCCAGCCCTTGCTCTACACTAGCCAAAGCAGTCAGACAAAAGAAAGAAATAAAGGGCATCAGGATTGGAAAATACAAAGTCAAAATGTCCCTGTTGGTAGACTTCATGATGTTATATATAGAAAAACCTAAAGACTACTGAAAAACTCTTAGAGCTGATTAACAATTTCAGTAATGTTGCAGGATACAAAATCAACACCAAAAAAATCTGTAACATTTTCATACTGAAATAATGAACTAGCAGAAAAAGAAATCAAGAAATCAAGCCCATTTACAATAGTCACCAAAAAAGTAAAATACGTAGGAATCAACTTAACCAAGGAGGGGAAAGATCTCTACAATGAGAACTACAAGACACTACTGAAAGAAATTAAAGAAGACACAGAAAGGTAGAAAATCATTCCATGCTCTTGGATTGGAAGAATTAACATTGTGAAAATGTCCATACTACCCAAAGCTACTACAGATTCAATGCAATCCCCATCATCAAAATACTGATGATATTTTATACAGAAATAGAAAAAACAATCCTGACATTCATATGGAACAATAAAAGACCACAAATAGCCAATGTAATCCTGAGCAAAAAAATAAAATAAAGCTGGAGGCATAACACTACCCAACTTCAAACTATACTACAAAATTTTGTAACCAAATCAACATGGTATTGGCCTAAAAAACAGACACCCAGACCAATGGAATAGGACAGAAAACCCAGAAATCAACCACACACTTACAGCCAACTGACCTTTGACAAAGGAAACAAGAACATACCTTGGAGAAAAGACTGCCTCTTCAATAAATGGTACTGGGAAAGTTGGACATCTATATGCAGAGGAATGAAACTAGACCTGTACCTCTCACCATAAGCTGCAATCAACTTAAAATGGGTTGAAGACTTAAATATAAGGCCCAAAACTATATAACTACTAAGAGAAAACAAGGGGAACACTTCAGGAAGTAGGACTGGGCAAAGACTTTATGAATAAGATTCCAAAAGCACAAGCAACAAAAGAATAAATAAGCAAATGGGATTATATCAAACTAAAAAGCTTCTGGTGGAAGCAGAGAAGACAGCACACCCAGGGTCCTAGATAAGGAGCCAATGGCTGCAAGCCCCTCTGCCTATAAGCAAGCAAGACGGCTTACAGGGGTCTCAGGCAAGGAGCCAAGGGCTGTAGCCTCCTTCACCCAGAAGCAGACAAAAGTGAATGCCCAGGGTCCCAGGAAAGTAGCGGAGGGCCTCAGCTCCACCCTGCACCCAAAAGCAGGCAAAAGAGCATGCCAAAAATGCCATTTCTGTGCAGGTGGCCTACTACAGCCACCAGCACAGCCACAGCTGCTACAAAAGTGGCTCAATGCCACAGCAGCAGCCACTGCCAGCATGCAGGTGGCCTGCCAAACATTTAGCTGCATTGACACAAGGAGAGTCACCAGTGTAAACTGGAAAAAGAAGAGGACGTCTCTCCACTCAAAGCCCACTCCAGAGTAATAGAAGGAGGAACTGCTCTAGCAGATGACCAGACATCAGTGTAGAAATACTAGAAATATGAATACTCAAGAAAACCTGACATCACCAAAAGGATACAGTAATTCTCGAATACCAGACGCTATAGAGATGGAAAGCCTTAAAATGACTGAAAAGAATTCTGAGCAACAATCTTAAGGAAACTCACTGAGATACCGGAAGACTCAGTTAGACAACATAATGAAATGAGAAAAAAGTATTCAGGATATGAAGGAGGAAATTTACAAAGATGTTAACACCTTAAAAAAAATATATAGCCGAACTCATGGAACAGGAAGATTCACTCAATGAAATAAAAAAGACACCAACAGTTTAAGCAGCAGGTGAGAATAAGCAGGAGAAGGAATTTCTGATCTTGAAGATAATCATTGGGATATATTCACATGGTGATTTTGAAAATAAACTTACTTATTTATAAACGAAGAGAAAGGGCCACAGTAATGGTAATTATAACTGCAGACTCTAGAATCAGACAGATGGAGGTTTGAATCCTATTCACCGTGTGAGGTGGAGCAAGTTCCTCAGGCTGCTGAGCTTCAGTTTATCCGTCTGTAAAATGCAGATAATACGCCATGGGGTTGTTCAGAGGTTTATATTAGGTCATATGAATACATTGCTTAACATTGTTATGAACATAGAAATATTTTAATAGGAAGAAATGTTTTAATTATTATTAAATAATTCAGAGAGGCAAGATAACAATATTAACGTTAATTAATCTAAAATGTTAATTTAGATTTAACCTGAAGGAGGTCATTAGTGTGTCCTTCCCCAGTTTCTAACCAATTTCTTTTCTCCTGAAGCAAGTATTTCATTTTCTAGTCTTTACTTGTTGTGTTTACTTCCATATTTCTAAGTGAATGATTTTAAGACTATTTTTCATTTTGGGTTCTATATTTTATCTACTAACCTCCTACTACTGAAGGCAATGGACAACCTCTACAGCCTCCACCCTCACCCTAGACACACATCTTCACACTTCCTTTTCCCTCATTCTCCGAATATAGTTTCATCATGATTTGGGATTGGATCAGTTTATAGTGTTTAAATCATTAATAGCTGATCAATTATACATGTTAAGATTGCATTTCCTTTGGCCCTTTTATCCCCAGAAGTTAATAACTGACTCATGGTCCATATGCTTAGTTTTCTACATACCTAAAACTAAGTTGTTTCAAACACTCCACCATAAATGTAAATCTCTCCATGTGTGCAGACTCATGGGGTAGTTGATCAGATTCTTTCATTTTTTCTCAGAGACATTCCTCCCTCCTGGATTCCTGCATTCTGCTGTTCCAGTTAGGACTGGTTGCACTCTAGGCCCGCTGGGATCTTAATTCACTGTTGTTAGTGAATTCACTTAATTCACTATTAACCAACTTCTTAGTTAGATGCAGCTCACCCTCATGTCCACAGACACATTCAACGGAAAGTACCTCCAAGACTTGAGACTTGCTGAGTTTCTGCAAAGAAAATGAATTTTTTTTCTGGGCTCCCAATTCCATCAGCCAAGTTCCCACTTTCTGGCACTCATTATTTATCTGTTTCCTAACATTTAAAAACTGTGATACCCCAGTTAGGATGGCTAAAATCCAAAAGACTATGAACGATAAATGCTGGCGAGGCTGCGGAGAAAAAGGAACTCTCATACATTGTTGGTGGGACTGCAAAATGGTGCAGCCTCTATGGAAAATGGTATGGAGGTTCCTTAAACAATTGCAAATAGATCTACCATACGACCCAGCCATCCCACTGTTGGGAATATACCCAGAGGAATGGAAATCATCAAGTCGAAGGTATACCTGTTCCCCAATGTTCATCGCAGCACTCTTTACAATAGCCAAGAGTTGGAACCAGCCCAAATGCCCATCATCAGATGAGTGGATACGGAAAATGTGGTACATCTACACAATGGAATACTACTCAGCTATAAAAACGAATGAAATACTGCCATTTGCAACAACATGGATGGACCTTGAGAGAATTATATTAAGTGAAACAAGTCAGGCACAGAAAGAGAAATACCACATGTTCTCACTTATTGGAGGGAGCTAAACATTAATATATAAATTCACACACACACATACACACACACACACACAAATCGGGGGGGGAGGGAAGAAGATATAACAACCACAATTACTTGAAGTTGATACAACAAGCAAACAGAAAGGACATTGTTGGGGGGGAGGGGGGGGAGGGAGAAGGGAGGGAGGTTTTGGTGATGGGGAGCATTAATCAGCTACAATGTATATCGACAAAATAAAATTTAAAAAAAAATAAAAAAATAAAAAATAAATAAATAAATAAATAAAAAATAAAAACTGTGATACCATTTTCTCTCATATTCTTTATGGATTTTGGGATTTATGACTTTCTCCCTACCCATTATAGTCATTTAGTCAGGTTTCATGTAGTATCAGAAATAGATGTGTCTAATCCACCAAGATTAACCATCAGTTCAAAATTATATTCCTATGTGTCTGCTTATCTTACCAATTTGTTCTATCTCCGAAAATAGGAAATATATCTTGCTTACCTTTGTGATTCCAGCATTTAGCAGTGTCTGATACCAGGTAGGGACTTTTCAGTTGAAATTCATTGGGTAGGTAAACTATAGTCAGTGTAGGAAATGGATGTAGGGGGCACCTCGGGAGGGAGAAAAGACAGGTCATCGGAGAAAATTATATTCCAACCTCAGCTAAAGAAGGGGGAAAATCCTCAGAGATAGCTGGTATAAAAGATTAGAACAGAGGAAAAATGTGAAAATATATTAGAAACTGGAAGTCATGTAAAGTTGAGGTGATATATCTAGGCACAGCTCTTCCTTGTTTTGAATCTAGCAAGGCTATGATTTTGCTTTCTTTTAACAGAGGGTATTTTTCTAGTGCCTATATTATTCAAAATTAAACACACAAAAGTTTTTGTTTTTTTTTTTCTGTGTAGGCTTTCTCTATGCTTAAGAACAAAATGGTTCTGCAAATAACAAATATGTAGCAAATAGAAAGGTATTTTTCTTTAAAAAAAAAAGCATTCTGAAAATTCTTAACATCTAATTTAACACATT
This sequence comes from Cynocephalus volans, assembly GCF_027409185.1. Lineage (NCBI taxonomy): Eukaryota > Metazoa > Chordata > Mammalia > Dermoptera > Cynocephalidae > Cynocephalus > Cynocephalus volans. Next base: position 155,785,207 of record NC_084463.1, read on the forward strand.
GGTACTTACACATATTAATATGCAAAATAAATGTTAGAGTACGCTAGGGACATGGTCAGTTTAGCGACAATAGCCTAACTAGTCTATGTACCAAGGCAATGTACATGCATCAGATTCTTCTCTTTTTCACCATTATTTGCTCACTCAACTCTGCCTATTTACTGCTCTGCAATCATTTTTGCCAATTAAGAAAACTAGGTTTTTATCTGAACCTCTTAGAAAATGACATTTAGACCAATCAGGTCACTCAAATTGAACAAACATATAAGTTTTAAAACAAAATAAAAACTTTGTCTCTCCCCCTCCCCCCATCATCACATGCATTCTAAAAGCCTACAATTTCAGGGACATCTAATCTCACTTCCTTTCAACACTGAGTTTCACAGATGATAATAATCACCGACTGTCTCTGGCAAGTAATTTTCCCAATACTTCCTTTTTATTAAGAGTCATTAATTCATGTTTTGTGTACATTGAATTTCATCATGTGAATCTGGGGCAGGAAAAAATAAATTCCCCAATAAATCTGAATAAAATACTATCAGTTCTTCAAATCCAACTTCAGTGGCCTGATATAATATTTTTCACAGCATCCTTTCTTCTGAATTCTGAAGACAGAATTTAGCTATTCTAAGCTTCCCACGGCATATTCAGTAATCCAAACAAGTAGTATTCTCCAGCAGCCACTCATTATAATTTGCTTTAATAAATTGGTAGATGAATTAAAAGTATATATAAATATTTCAATAGGCCAAAGTACTTTGATTCAACAAGATTATAACTCTTACTTTCACAATTGCAATAACTTTTTGCTATGAAGACTGTCCAGAGAGCAAGGTGGCTGAAGACAATAAAATATGTTACTGGAAGTATGACCAAACTTTTAATCTCAGCTCAGCCACTAAACTCAAGGTGATGTAGAGTAAGATTTTATTTCTTCATCCTCTGAGGGAGGAGTTGAACTATCTCCCTTCTATTGATCAGCCAGCCTGATCTCCAGTGATTCCACAACGAGTTGGTTATGACAGAGCTTATCACTCTTTCCATCTGACTGTATAAACTAATTCATTTGAGCACCTCCTCCCTTGCCATCAATACCATCTGCCAAGTGTATCTCATGACCACCACATCTCATGACTACTCTATCTGCTAACCTGAGAATATTGATCCATAAAGCCTATCCCTTGAGTATACTGGGCTCAAAGGAACATGCTGGCACTCTTACACTGGGAAAGTTTGAGTTGAGATGTCTACAAATTAGGAACACACACAGACAGAACTCCAAGGCTGAAAGAGCAGCATCACTACCAGCGTCTCCAGCAACAAAGGAGAAGAGTGGATGGTGCCTTATCCTTTATCCTTCAATACTTTAGATATTTAACTTCACTCTCTTCTTGCTTGCATAGTTTCTGAAGAGAAGTCCAATGTAGTATAATTTGAAGTCAGGTAGTGTTATGCCTCCGGCTTTATATTTTTTGCTCAGGATAGCTCTGGCTATTCAGGGTCTTTTGTTTTACCATATGAAAGGTAAGATTGTTTTTTCCATTTCTGTGAAGAATGTCATTGGTATTTTGATGGGGATTGCATTGAATCTGTAGATCACTTTGGGTAGTATAGACATTTTGACAATGTTAATTCTTCCAATCCAAGAGCATGGAATATCTTTCTATCTTTTTGTGTTTTCTTTAATTTACTACAAAGCTGTTGTAACCAAAACAGGATGGTACTGGTATAAAAATAGACATTCAGACCCATGGAGTAGAATTGAGAACCCAGAAATCACTCTTCAGGCTTATAGCCACCTGATATCGGACAAAGGCAGCAAAAATCTACATTGGGGAAAAGACTGCCTCTTCAACAAGTGGTGCTGGGAAAACTGGATACCCACATGCAGAAAAATGAAACTAGATATGCATCTCTCACCATACAGTAAAATTAACTCAAAATGTATTAAAGACTTAAGTATAAGAACTGAAACTGTAACATTACCAAGGGAAAATATAGGTGAAACACTTCAGCAACTAGGTCTGGGCACAGGGTTTATGAACATGAGCCCGAAAGCACAAGCAGCAAAAGAAAAAATAAATAAATGGGACTATATCAAACTAAAAAGATTCTGCACAGCAAAGGAAACAATCAACAGAGCAAAATGACAACCTACAGAGTGGGAGAAAATTTTTGTTAGCTATGCATCCAACAAGGGATTAATATCCAGAATATACAAGGAACTCAAGCAATTATACTGTAAAAAAAAAAAATAACCCAATTAAAAAATGGGCAAAGGAGCTGAATAGGCATTTTTCAAAGGAAGACATACAAATAGCCAAAAGGTACATGAAAAAATGCTAAAAATCGCTAGTCATCAGGGAAATGTAAATTAAAACTACACTGAGATACAACCTCACTCCAGTTAGACTGGCTATAATCAAAAAGACGGTGAATAACAAATGCTGGCAAGGGTGTAGAAAGAAGGGAACGAACACTACTGTACTGTTGGTGGGACTGTAAATTAGTACAACCACTATAGAAAACAGTATGAAGTTTTCTCAGAAAACTACAGATAGGTCTTCCATATGATCCAGCAATCCCACTACTGGGCATATATCCCAAGGAATGGAAATCATCATGTCGAAGGGATACCTGCACTCCCATGTTCATTGCAGCTCTGCTTACAGTAGCCAAGACATGGAACCAACCCAAATGTCCATCGATGGATGTTTGGATAAGGAAACTGTGGTATGTATACACCATGGAATACTGCTCTGCCATAAAAAAGAATGAAATACTCCCATTTGCAACAACATGGATGAACCTGGAGAAACTTATGCTGAGTGAAATAAGCAAAGCACGGAGGGAAAAATACTGCATGTATTCACTCCTAAGTGGGAGGTAAGAGAGAAAGAAGGAAGGAAAGAAAGACCACAGTGGTGTGTTGGTCTTACAGAGGGGGGAACATTCCTTGGGCTACAAAGTGGAGTGGGGGGCAAAGGGGGAGGGGGAGTGAGGTTGGGGGATAATTGGGTGGGGAACACAGGGTACAAAAGTAATTTCTGGTAATGGGTATGCTCCCAGTATGAATCTGGCCCTCACATCATGGGCATGAGTGGTGACAATCAGCTTTGTATTTCATGAATATTCATTTTAAAAAGTGCATTGTAGGTCTCATCCTAGCTCCTCTATAGATAAGATGGATTTTTCCCTCTGCTGGCTTCTTTTAAGATTTTCTTTTTGTCTTTGATTTTCTGCAGTTTGAATATGATATGACCAGGTATAGATGTTTTATTTATCAAGCGTGGTATTCTCTGAACCTCCTAGATCTGTGGTTTGGTATCAGTCACTAACTTGGGAAAAATCTCAGTCATTATTTAAACTTCAAGTATTTCTTCTGTTCCTTTCTCTCTCGCTTCTCTTTCTGGTATTTCCATTATGTGTGCTACACCTTATGTAGTTGTCCCACAGCTTTTGGATATTCTGTTTTATTTATTTATTTTTTTTCGTTCTTTTTTCTCTCTGCTTTTTAGCTTGAGTAGATTCTATTGACATATGGTCGAGTTCATTGATTCTTTCCTCAGACATGTCCAGTCTGCTGATGAGCTCATCAAAGACATTCTTTACTTTTACTACGATGTTTTTGATTTTTAGCATTTTCTTTATGCCTAGCAGATCTAGAGTAGATAACAATGAGACAAAGTCCAAAATATTTTTCAATTAACCTAGAGTGCAGAGAATAGGGGTGGAAGGCTCAAAAAAGCATTGGTTGAAATTAAAACATCACTATCTCTGTTATCATCCTTAATACCTTCTACCTTGAAAATCAACTTTGTGCTAAGTTTTAATATTCAATTTCAATTATCCTAACAAACACCTTCCGATATAAGTAATACATCTCCATTTAATGAGATAACTGAGGTTCAGAGGGATAAATTAATGTGTCCGCCATACCCCCAGATAATAAGGAATGGAAATCAAATCCAACCCAGGTCTAGTTCACAAAACCAGAGCTGTAGGTCTGACTTTCATGAGAATCTCCCAGAAGACACTGCGGTTTGGTGGGAATTCAGGGCACTTTTTTTGATTACTGGCTCCCTCTTGTGGCTCAATTAAATAAATCACTTCAATGTGAAGGAAATAAAGAAGATAATTTAGGAAAAAAGAGGGAAACTGTGCTATAAATCCATTACCTTCATGACCCACATGGGTCTCTTTCTTTCTATGGGCCACAGTTTTCTCATATTTCTGTGTGGAGGATTGTGCAGAAAGATCTCCAAGTCCCTTCTAGCTCTAATGTTCTACATTTATAAGAGGTGCTTCGGGTCTCTCAGGCACAGCCCAGTCCCAGCACCCTTATGTTATAAGAAGTGTGAGTGTGTATGTGTGTGAGAGAGAGAGAGAGAGAGAGTGTGTGTGTGTGTGTGTGTGTGTGTGTGTGTGTGTGTGTGTGTGTGTGTGTGTGTGTGTGTGTGTGTGTGTGTGTGTCTTATTTTAGCAACTTCTCAGTGAGAGTCTACATGATTTTAGGCTTTCTCTAGCGCGCGCGCGCGCGCGCGCACACACACACACACACACACACACACAAGAATGGGTGCAGGGTTGAGCTCATCCACTTTATTATATATTCACATGGGGGCAACCCAGGGCCATTCAGGGCACCGTCCAACCTCAGGGAACTCAGTCAAAAAGGCCAGTAAGTGCAGAATCCAGGACTCAAGTCTAGGTTTTCTTGCTCCAAGCCCAAGTATGTTTCTTTCACACATACCTATACCAGATTGAATAAACTCAGTAATGAAGATGTCAAATAAAAGAAGAGGACACAAAGGACAGTTTGGGGAAACGGGTTATAGAGAGCACCCTACCAGCAATGTTGGTGTAGATTAATAACTTAAAACACTAGCATTTATTTCAACCCTCTCTTTGTCATATAATGTGTTAAAGTGTTTCATAGATGTGAAATCATATACACGATTCTTTGTCATATGCAATTGACTTTACAATAATTAAATTGTTGAATTATTATAAAGATTAGTGTGCAGCATAAGGAGGTGCTTGGTCGGTGATAATAAAGATGATTATTATTTCTAAGTTTATAGAAAAGCAACCCAAAAGAAATTGACTAGGAAGTGCCATGTATAAGCAGCAAAAAAAAAAAAAAAAAAAAAAAAAGAGCAGAACTCACAAAGCATCTCAAAGAAGAGAGAACTGGGGTAATGGTCCTGAGAGTAGGGAAGAGGCTAAGTCAGTAACAGGAGGAGTCTTATAAAGGAGTATTTGGGTAGTGATGGTGACGGGAAGAGGGAGGGACATGACAGCAATTAGAAACACAGAAGTATTAGGAGAACATCTATGTATTTCTGGACACCTGAAGGTTGCTTCCAAATGCTACAGCAAGTAAAAGAGATAACTCAATTAAGAAATTTTGGCCATTGACTTGAAGCCTATATACTCCTGTCAAAAGACAACCTGACTAATCTCTACTCCTCCTCCAGGTCTTTGCAAAGATCATTTCCTTAGAGACATTGTTCTTAACCCCTCCCCCTATACCTGGGTTTGATATTCCTCTTTTATGATTTCATAGCATCTTGCTTTTATTCTTTCATAGTTCTCATAACTATATTGTGATAAACACATTACATTGTTTCCTTTTTCTCTTCTCTGTCTCTCCTAGACTTTAAATCCCATGAGAATAGGGACATGAGTACCTGGTTCATCAGTGTTCTTTCAGGAATCAGCACAGAGCCTGCTACTTGTTGGTACTGAATATCTATTAACTGAGTAAATACACAGAAATAGACTACAGTCTATGCCAGATAGGCCACTGGCACACAGGACATAAGCAAGTAGCTATTAAGAAAAAGGAAAATACTTCACATTATTTCTAAAGAGGGGTACGGAGACGGGGAGAATATCTGAGTTTAAAGAATAACTGAACAAAAATCTAAATCATGATAAATAGCTTGAGGACGATTATACAGTGTCCAGGAGCAGATTAAAACAATGAAACAGGCAATCAGCCATGGCCAGTTTCATGAATACTTCTAAGAATGCCTGGCTCCTATTGAATAAGAAGAAATGATTGGTATGTATCATTCCCCTTCTACCGTAATCAAGCTGGCACATGTGCCCAGAAGCTGCATTTCAGCCTCACAGAAAGTAACTTAATGCTTGACAGTATGTCCCATATGCCCATAATAAATTATTTTAGGGAAAAAGAGAGATACTCAGGTTAGGAGACATCTTCAGTGTGACAAAAAGAACCTGCAGGAGACTCACGGCTCAGGAGATGCCCAGAGATTCTCAGCTGTTCCAAAGATAGAGAGGCAGGTATCATTTTTTTTATTTCAGTAATTTGGATAATCTTTGGCTTGAAGATAGGTTTCAGAATATGATAAAATGGATATTAGGGGGGACTGGGATATTCAGAGGTTCAAACCATTACAGATATTCAGTCAGCTCTCCCCAGCAGCTGCTGGGAAGCTTGTCTTTAATATTCCATACCAGGAAGGTTTGGGCCACATCTGGATATGTGGGGTTAGAGCACACTGTGTGCCTCCTAAAGCGAGCTACATCTAGGCCAAGCATCTCCGATCTCTTGGGTCTCCTTTTTAAAGGAAATCCCTGGGTGAGAGTCGATGGGCAGAACATTCCATGGTTCTCCTGAGAGTCCATCAAGGACAGCAACCTGAATGCGCATTGTTGCTCCCCAACGTTTTCAGAAGTTGGCTCGATTTTTCCTCCCAAGGCTGTCAAAGAAACAAACATAAAAGAACCTTTCTCTTCTGACAGGTGACAAGCTAGAAGGTGTCAATTTGAGCAAAGGAAAATAATCAGGGCATGGTATGGAGCCATAGTCTTGATCTTCTGGTTTTCTATATTTAGATTCAAACCTGAGACATTAGCTGAGACCAGCTGAACCTGGGTGTCCACTGAATCACCTTTGTCACAGGGTCAGTCCCGGGCCCGAGCACTGAGAACTCTTCAGTACTTCCTCTGAACCAGTTATGCAAGATTCTGAATGCCAGGTACAGGAAAACCTTAGCTAGCATTGGAGTTTTCCGGCCCTGGGTTTCCAGGACAGATTGAGAACAGAGGATGTCTGGATGTGTAACTCTGATATTCAGTCTTCTCACTCTGCCTTTCTCACTTGACCTTCGCCCAGCCCTGAAGGAAATGTACCCTCGCAGTGCTGTGAAACTGCACCAGGGACATAGCTGTCGTGCATTCTGACTAGACACGAACAGAGTCAGCAGGGCCAGGGTTTCACCCTCACTGACCACATGACAGTCCCTACATAGTTTTATTGAAAGAATCCCCCAGGAACGTGGACTCCAGTCGTCTTCATGCTGCTCCTGCAAAAGGCCCAAGACTGCGTGTCCAGCCCTCGCTTCCTCCTTCCCAGAAACTTTCACATCCTGACGGTTCCTCTTGGGATACTTTTAGAGCCTCTCTCCACCAAGCATTCCTTTTTGCATTCTAAGACTCATCATTTCTCATTTATTTTGTCATACAAATTATTTGCTTTCAAGTTCATTTTTTCCAAGAATAAATGCATGGCTGTTTCTACTCCTTTTAGTTGAATTGCTCAATTATGTCCTTCATCCGTTTATGTCTTCCCTGTCTTTCTTTTTCTTATTACTCGTGATAGTTGTTACAAAAATTTGTTTCTTCCTACCATTTAGCTTTGTCTTTGAACTGTTTATCAGATTTCTATGTTAATTAAAAAGTGCTGAAGTTGCAGGGTAACAAAGCATGTTTTTATATGTTCGGAAATTGCTTTCAAACTCTAAAATAACAACAGGAAAACAAACATCTTCCTTTTTTAAACATTCAACATTTTATTATTTACTTCATTTTTTATGTTTTGTATATTCTTAGTTATTGTATTAGTCCATTTTTTGTCGTTTATAGTAGAATACCTGAAACTGGGTAATTTTTTAGAAAATGAAATTTATTTCTCACAGTTTTGGAAGCTGAGAAGTCCAATGTCCAGGGAACACAAATGGTGAGGATGTTCTTCTTGGTGGAAACTCTACAGAGTCCTGTGGTGATCCGTGGTGTCATATAGTGAGAATGCCATGGGCAAGAGTGGGAGAGCTCACTTTCTCACTTGTTCTCCTCATAAAGCCACCAGAACACGCCATAACAACCCATTAAACCATCAACCTATTACTACATGAATGGACCAGTCCATTCACCAGGACACAGTCCTCACAATCCAATCACCTCTTAAAGGCTTCATCTTCCATCACCATACTGGAGGTTAAGTTCCAACATAAGTTTGGCAGCAGATATAGTACAAGCAGTATAAGGCAGGACCTAATATATATGTGTCTGTGTGTGTGAGAGAGAGAGATAAATATATATATATTCATAAATGTTTCCCATCTATTCTCCCTTTCCATGTGCACACGTTTTTATAATGGCATAATCCTTTGAGAAAACCAACTAGTGGGCCAGATTCTTAGAAATAGGCTTGATGAAGAAAAGAGGGAGAGATCGAGTTCGATTTCTGCTGGATTCCATTCATTCTCTCTGACCCCTCTTTCATACTGAGGGCTCTGGGGCTCTTACCCTAATGAAACATTTTCTTCAGCCTGGGACAGGAGGACCTCCCAGCCCCCACTTTCCTGGTACCATACGTGAGTGACTGAGGATGCCGAAAGGGACAGTTATGTGCTCCTGACTGAGCACATCATAGACATTTAGATTTTACACCCAAGGCACTTCTTTTTATATTTTACAAATAGCAAATAAGTTGAATTATTTCCCTGTTAAAAAATGCATGAAGTTGTCCTGAGAAAGCAGACAAGGAAGCTGCTAAAGAGGGCTGGATAAAGAGAAAAAAACAATGAGGAAAGGGCTGCCATGAACAAATGGGATTCTGGTGAGAAAACTGACTTCAGGAAATTTTGCTCTGTATTTATTCTCTGATGAAACCCACCCCACTCCCAACTTCGTGGACTTTTCAAGAAACTTAATTAAACATTTGCACTATGTTTTAATGTTGTGATGATGAAATTGTGTGTATTCTTTGCTTCAATCAAAGAGAGCAAAAAAGACTCCTTTTTGAGGTTCAGGATCTAAGCAACAATACTAGTTACACCTTCAATTAAGCCATCAGCTATAAGCCAGAAGCACATCCTCGCCAGGACCACACATCATTTTTTACACAGTCATTTCCCTGAAATGCGTCATATATAAAATGTGACTAAGATCTGTTTTGTGACCAAATCTAAAAATGGTTTGCTGTTAATAAGTCTCTTTTACATTTACAAATATTAAAATAAAAGACACGTTTCTAATTAATGTCCATTATTTCCTGTCATTTTCTGTTCTTAAATATGCGTGTGTGTATTTTAATTGGGAAATTCAGACTTGGGAATTCTCCTGCCAGTAATTTATTCTATGCATACATTTGCACAGGTAGAAATTATACAAATAATAATATGATACTATATTGTGAAGTTTTCAGTTAATACAATAAAAATATTAACCAACTTGCTTAAAAAATAAAATTTGTAGGCTTATGTATCTAAAAAGTACATAGGTGGAGCAAACTTCGGACAAGATTATAACCAGCAGTTTAAGATACTATGGAGGCTCAAGCCTCAATCCTTGGGTGGAGTATTAGCTCCACCCTCTACTATGTGTTGGCCATCTTCAGGCTGATATCCCTCCTGTCAGCAAAAATTACCCATTAGTTTGCAAGAATAGTGTTTCTGTCTGAAGTTTCAAAACAAGCTTACAGAGAATCATTCTGCTTGGACCATTTAGGTCACATGTCCATACTGAATTAATCATTGCAGAAGGGTAGGAATGAAAGGCACTGATTGGCTTAGCCTAGAGTCAGAGCGCACTGGAGACAGGGGTGGAGTCAGTTCCTCAGAACTGCATGGATCCCCAATCAGAAGATAACTGGGAGGAAAGAAATGGAAAATGGACTCTAGGGAGACCATAGGTAGATGCTATAGGTCACCCATTGGCTACCCTATGCACAAGTGCATTTTTCTTTCAGTTCTTCCAAGAATGTTCCCAGCTACATGATATACATTCAGCTTTTCTCAAAAGGAAGTCAAGCCAAAATCTCATCCAATTAATACTGCTTAGGAATATTAAGAGAGCTTGGTCCAAATAGTAACATGTGTTTCTTGGTCAGACATTTGAGCTACTCCCAGCTCTGTTCTCCAGGACAATTGCCCTTGTCCATTGTCCACCACGACCTATCCAACATGAGAACCGAGAAAATGCAGCTTCTAGAAACCCACTTAATATGTGGCACAAATTTAGGGGCTTAGATGGCAATAGCCTGTGATTGTTAAATCCATCAAGGAATAAAAAAGGAATTAAACAGAACTTTATCAATCTAATGGAAAGAAAGAAATCACAAAAGTAAGAAATTTTGAAGCATGGTAAATAGAAAGGAAAATATGAGATGTTAGATTTAAGATCAGATGTTAGTAATCAAAATAAAAATGAATACAATATAGTATACTTGCTACTTAAAATGAATATTAAACACATTAAAGGTTAGAAGTAATTTAAAACCTACATATGAAAATTAAATGACTGAAAAAACAACCCACCACGGCCTGAGAGTTGAGTTCCGTGATATTAAAAAGAAATCATTGCAACATTATTTAAAATATTTATAATAATGAAAAATTTTTTTAAAAGACCAACATAATCTTGATAACCAAACCAAACCAGGAAAATAAGAAAAGGGGAAATACTAAGTCAGTCTCTGGAAAATTATTTAAAATACAAGTTAATATAATACCATAGTATAAAAAATAAAACACGTCATTACCAAGTTCTGATTACACAAGGAATAGATGAATGTTTTCATACTTCACTGTAAAGATAAGCATGGTAAAGGAGATAATCTTGTAAAACTTAGTGAGGAAGAGGGGCACCCTGTGGCCAGGTTACTCCAGACCCCACCCTTCAGATGCCCTGAAAACAGCCACATCAATACTTGATGAACACAAGCAGCAACAAGGCCACCTAAATTCCCGAGCTATAAGGTATTAACAGGCAGGCCATGAGTTGGAAAAAGCCCCCACTTCTGGAGAGAGCGCTGTTCTTCCACTATATTGACAATATAATGTCTTCCTGGTGGGCTCAGACAAGGGCTCCTCTGGACCCCGTTAATCTACGTGCAGAAACACAGCTGGGCCATTAACACAGACAAGATACAAGGACCTAGTTCCCAGTGAAATTCCTGGGTATATCTGGAAGGGGACATGGCCTCTCATTGCAAGGGAAATGATTGCTGAGATTTGACCCTCTCTGTCCCCAAAAGTAAATAAGCTGAGCAACTGGTAGACCCACTTGTCTACTGGAAGTCTCACATATCCCACATGGAGATATTGAATGCACTCATTTACTGGGTTACCAGAAAGGCCACTGCCTTTGAGTTGGACCCTGACCAATAGGACTCTCTGGAGGACCTCATTGGGCCACCGAGCACCCTCTGCCACTGGATCCCACTGATCCACATTTGAGTTACAAGTTTCAGTAACGTCTAAGTTCACTGAATGAAACCTATTGCAGAAGGACATCACCACAGTGTCAGCTCTAATTAATGGAGTTTCCACAAAATACCTAACCAGTTAAGGGAGTTTCTACAAAATACTAATTGAAGGAGTTTCCACAAAATTCAGTTGAGGGAGTTTCTACAAAATTCCTAACTAGTACTCCTCAAAATTCTCAAGGCCACACAAAAATTTTTAAGTAAATAAATAAACAAGGAAAGCCTAAGAAACTGTCACAGTCTAAAGGAGCCTAAGAAGACAGAACTAAATGAAATGTGGCATCCTGGATGGAATCCTGGAACAGAATAAGGACATCAGGTAAAAACTAAGAAAATCGGAATAAAGTACAGACTTCAGTCCGTAGTGCTATGTCAGTACTGGGTCCTTACTTCTGTACTATACCAATGTAATGTAAAATGTTCATAATTGGAGAAACTGGGTGTGGGACACACGAGAACTCTGATATCTACACAACTTTTCTGTAAATCTAAAACTTTGCTAATACAAAAGTTTATTTTAAATTTTTTAATTTTCCTTTGGTTTCTCACTTTATATTCTGTTAAGCCATGTTGTGCAATATAGCTCACAAAATGGTACATAACAAATTCACAGGCTAGGAGAAAACTTTTTAATTCTACATTATCAACAATGGTATTATGCTGCAAAGTTTTATGTAAACCCTCTTTCATTACCTAATTCCTTACTAAATTTCATTACCAAATTTAGCCAACGAATGCTTCTGAGAGATATTAAAATACAAAATTAAACTCCTTTACCTTAACCCTGAATGTTAAAAACAAACAACAAAAACGATGACAAAAAAATAGTCCCAAAGTCATCCCACCCCATTTTCTTATCTTGCAATTGTCATTCAGAGATGTCTCCCTCAGATTTGGTTCACAGTTGAGGATTTTTTAGCAGTATTCTAAGTGTTCTCAGTGCCAGTTTCACATTTACAAAATATAAAAAACAAGCCAAAAACAAACCCTTGAACACTTACCCCAGGGAAAATTATGTTTCTAGACCCCATTCTTAATCTAGACCTACGACATTGTTTCCAAACACCAAAGAAATATCTCAGGAGTATCTGCAGGAAGCAGAGCAGGTGGAGAAAAAGAAACTTTGATTTTCATCCTCAAGGATGCCAATCAATTCCAGATTTCCAGAACCAATAATTAACGTTGAAATAAATTAACATTGAATTCAGGCACCTTTTAATTCTACCTGTAGTGGGGGTAGAGAAATCGACATGTACATACGGCTTTCCTTCCCAGAGAGTGGCCCTTGAGACATTGCAGTGCTTTCTCAAAGTTTGGAAATCAGGTGGCCACTCCAGGATCTCGAGGCACTTCTGTCCTATTTGGCTTATTCAAATCCTCTTGATGTTCATTTCCTGTCTGGTGTCTGTGTTCCTGGTACCCTCATGTTGCATCGAGTGTGAGATTTCTCTCTAGTGAAACAGTCCTTTGCCACGGTAGCTGTGGCCACTTTTTCTTGTGATGGAATCACTTAGACCTATAAAGCCAGCCTCCCAAGTGCAATTATCCCCCTGTCCTCACAGTAATCTCAGCTAACAAACCCCTCTGAGAGAATCCTGAAGGAAAGCTTCTATGTATGCTCCCAAGGGGCTAAGGATGGCCAGCCCCCTGCCAGGGTGCTCTGCTTTAGAACCAAGCATCTCCTCAGCTTTCGAAGCTGCCAAGCCTGTGGTGCCGTACTCCACACTAAAACATTGTGGTAGCTCAAAGGAGCAGACATATTTCTTTTCTCTGCAGCATTTTTTTTTTCCCCCTGTGGGAATCATATATGACCCTAGTATTTTGTATCCTTCTGCAGTTCCTACCTTCTGGAAGCCTTGGATGAGCTACTAAAAATTCATCTGCCTCTTATATAGGTCCATTTCTTTATCTGTTGAAGTAAGGTTGATACTGTTAACTGATAACAGTATATTCCATTTCCTTTTTTTTTGTTTTGTTTTCTGGCCTGGACATTTTTATCTTCCTGACATACCCCCTAATTTGAGTCTCCAAGACACTTAGTGTTCCAGAAGCATCCACTGCTTAAACGAGGCTTGTCCATGTCACCTTTCAGTGTTACGTGACCCACCTAAGCATTATACTCCCGTTTTACCGACTTATAACCAGACTAGACTACACTTGACTTGAAACCACCCAATCAAGGCTACAAGAGATGCCTCGATCTCCACAAGTGCTGTAAGATTTGAGGGGGCTTAAGAGACTACTAAATAACATCCTTTTTTCCTAGTTCCATATTTAGAACCACTTGGAAAATAAAACACCACAAATACTCAGGCCAAGACCAAAATATACCTTTAATCCTGATACACTGACAGAAAAGCATTTCCTCAGTTCAAGGCCAAATGGAAATCAATCAATCAATGCACTGAACCAGTCACTGGCAGAACTAGGTCAACCCCGGCCTCTCCCGGAAGAGGAGGCGCCTCCAAACCCCGGAAGAGGAGGCGCCTCCAAACCCCGGAAGAGGAGGCGCCTCCAAACCCCAGAAGAGGAGGCGCCTCCAAACCCCGGAAGAGGAGGCGCCTCCAAACCCCGGAAGAGGAGGCGCCTCCAAACCCCGGAAGAGGAGGCGCCTCCAAACCCCGGAAGAGGAGGCGCCTCCAAACCCCGGAAGAGGAGGCGCCTCCAAACCCCGGAAGAGGAGGCGCCTCCAAACCCCGGAAGAGGAGGCGCCTCCAAACCCCGGAAGAGGAGGCGCCTCCAAACCCCGGAAGAGGAGGTGCAGAGCAGGGCACGGTGCTTTCCAGTGGGCAGACTGGCTCCAAAGCAAATGCAGAAACTCAGAGGCACCGAGGCATACAAGCCCAATCCCTCCTTCCAAACCTGCAATGATGTGCAGCATCCCTCCTTCCACGAAGAAAAGCAAGTAAAGGAGTGAAAAGAAATAGGAAGTTTCTCAATGGGAAGATCTGCTGCAAGAAAATGTGAAGCCAGAACCAACAGAAGTTCTCTCCTAACTGTGGGTACCTAACTTTAGATACCTCTAGGGAAGGAGGCAGAGGGAGGAGGTAGAGAGAGGTTTAGGGCAGTTCGCAGCCTTTCTGAAGGGGAAAAGGGATGAACCTAAATAAATATAAAAATGATCATATCACTTGAATCTCTAGGAAAAATATGTAGATATCTATTTTGTTGTTTTCCGTGTTTCAAAAGTTTCACAATTAAGATATAAACATCAAAAATTATTCTGAAACATTTATCATCCCACTTTTGTATAAAGCTGATCCTTTCAGAAGCACTACAAAAAAGAAGAAAATGCCTCCTATGAACCTCAAAGCTCTTTCATTATCATTTAAGGTACCATTTGCATACAGCACTGCATTATGAAAAGCCCCGAGTGTGTGCGTGTGTGTACATATATACACACACACACCCCAATTGTTTTACCTTCTGTCTTCAGCTCTTCTCTCTTTGTGTTTCACTCTAGCCCCTCACACAACAGTGGTGCTTTTTTTGGTACGAGATGTCATGCACGTGAATCATAAAGCTCGGGGTCCTGCCGCCTCCAGAATAACTGGAAAGAAAACTTTCAGCCAAAGAGATATTTTATTTGAACCAAGACTTTTCAAACAAATTAAAAGTAATTGAAGATAAATCTCACAAAAACATATCGTTTCCATTTCCCACTGGTCGTACACAGCCAAGTTTTCATTTCCCTTCCCACCCTATATTCAGGCACTATGAAAGTTTCCCCAAACTTGGGAAGCACAGACCTAAGTCTCAGATTTGTGGAGTGACCAGTAAGTGACATTCTACTGCGACCTCCGGGGTGAGTGCTGATGGCAGAGTTGCAGCTGGCTTGGAAGATTTATTTTTATTTTTAAGAGCAAAGGCCAAGGAAGTCCCCATGTCCACTTGCTGAAAATAAAAATTGCTCCATTTGTTTCTGCTGCAGCTCCCAGGGGCCACAGCAGAGAGACTGCTGGTGCGGGCCATTCTGGTCTTGGAGCTTCAGGCCACTGACTTGGGCACTGACACAAGTCCCTTTCACAACCATAGGCACTTGCCCTAATGTATCCCGGAACTCAGGGTCCGCGTGAACTCAGAGAGGACACAGATGTCTAACCCTGCAGACAGGATGCACGAGCGCTTTCCTTCCAGAAGCCTCTTTCTTTACTTCCTCACACACACACACAAAATTGATCTTGGACAACTTCCTTAACTTCTCGGTGTCTTCCTTTCTGCAGAATGGAGATAGTTTAACATATAATAGCACTTCAGAGTAATAGGATGAGAAATTACCCAGCCTTGCTTTCCTGAATGATCAAGCCAGTCTACCCTTCCATAGCCTGACACCCTCTCCAAAGAGCCCAACCGCCCCCTCCCTTGACCCCTCCACACTCACACACAGGTGTACCTCAAATCCTCAAGACCACCCACATTATTTTCCAGTACTACCCTTGCTAGACCAAACAAAAAGAAAAGTAACACATGATGGAAATTTTGCATCTTAATTCTTTATATCTTAGATAATTACAAAAGTCCCACCTGCTTTCTGATGGTTGTGTGTACAGACATGCACACACATAGTACCACCCACATGAGTGTGCAGGGGAAATGAACACTACACAAACCTAAGGGGCTCCATGCAGTTTTTTGTGTGCTTTTTACAACAATTGCCCAGCAGATGGCAGCAAAGTGTTCTGAGGAGGGGCGGCTTTTTCTAATTCCACCTTAAAAGGTGGTGCAAATCTAGAGGGTAAATTGTCCATCTAGATATAACAGGACACAGACAGGAGACTTTCTGCTCAGTTTCAGCTGAGGCCCAGAAATGATAGCTGACAGAGTCACACGAAGGGCAGGGCAGCAGGAAGAGACTGCCCCTAGAATAGGCAATTGTTTAGATTAGAATTTTTTTTTTCTGAGAGAAGTATTTTATTACCAATACTGTTTAAAGATGCTTACACATGGATGATAAAAGGTAGATGGCATTTTGTTATTGCAAAATTTTCTACAGATAATGCTTCCCTTTATTTCCTGCACCTGGAGGTACCACTCCCACTACCCTCATTCTTGGTTTCCCATGGAGATGACAATTGTTCCTAATTTACAAAATGAAACGCCATTCACTTAAACAGGGATTCCAAAAGAAATAGACACAAATGATTTCTCAACCAAACTGTAAAAGAAGTTTCAAGACTAAGAGAGTAAGAAATCAAATAAAACTGAAATAAGAGAATTTTATTAGAAACAGAATGTCATTCAAAAATTTTACTGGAGAATTTCACTAGAAGAAAATTACTGACGTTCTGTGGCGTTTAGTCCCTCTTTCCACTATAGAATGTGGACCTGGAAGGAAACTAAGGCACAGTTTGAACAATAGAGTGTTTTAGTCCGTTTTTGTGTTGCTATAACAGAAATACCTGAGACTGGGTGATTTATAAAGAAGAGAGGTTTATCTGGCTCACGATTCTGGGACAGCTGCATCTGGCACGGGCCTCAGGCTGCTTCTACTCATGGCAGAAAAGTGGCAGGCAGCTGGAAGGTACAAGCAGATCACATGGCAACAGGAAGCAAGAGAGAGAGAGAAGGTGCCAGGGTCTTTTTAAGCAACGAGCTCTCGCGGGAACGAATAGAGCGAGAACTCACTCATTAATCCCCCCTCCCCCAGGGAGAGCATTAATCCATTCATGAGGGATCCGCCCCCATGACTCAGTTTCCAACACTGCCACATTGGAGATCAAATTTCCACATGAGTTTTGGAGGGGGACAACACATCCAAACTCCATCATAGAGAGTTTATTTGAGCCAAATTTGAGTAAGAGCAGCCCAGGGAAACACCTCCAAGGTACCTTGGGAAGTGCTCCCAGGTACAAACAGAGCTTCAGCATTTTTATAAACACAAAAGGAGGAGGTGGGAAGGGGAGGAGAAGCCAGACAACCCCCTTAGTCTGAGTTACATTGGTTGTCTAGCAAGACATGAGTCAGTGATTGCTTGTTGTGCTCTTTAAACAATTGTTAAATTCAAGAGTAAGGGTCACATCATCCACTTCAACATCCTTTAGGTTAGTTTATAGCTCTATGAGGTAACATCATGTTTGAACTCTACACCTAAAGTAAACTGTTTAACAATGTTCCGGGATGTGGGGGACGTGACAACTGCTACACACCTGACCTCCTTAGGCCTGGGGAATTTTGCTGCCCTCAGTTATTGATGCTAGAGCAATTTTTAACTTATCATGGAAAAGAAAGAAAGAACTTCCCCCTCATCTCTAGCTCAGAAAGAGATGCTCTAATGCGACCACGTGGAGAGCTTGATATAGATCCTCCATAGTTTAGGGGAAATGGTAGATTTGAATCTAATACATTCTGCAAAACCAAAGGAGGCTAAGACAAGGGCTTCTTACTCTATGGCTAGTGTATTTCTCTATTGCTACATAACAAACTACCACAGAATTAGAAGTTTAAAACAACACACTTATTATCTCACAGGTTACATGGGTCAGGACTCTGGGCATGGCTTAACTGGCATCTTTGCTTAAGGGTCTCACTAGGTTACCATCAGGGTGCTGGCAGGGCTGAGGTCTCAGCTGAGGCTTGTGTGAGGAAGGATTCACGTCCAAGCTCACACAGTCCCTTGCAGAATTCAGTTCCTTGCAGTTGTAGAACAAAGGCCCTCATTTTCTTCTGGGTGTTGGCTGGAGGTCTCTGTAGGCTGTGGGCTAAAGACCTCCCTAATTTCTAATTTTCCCACAGTTCCTTACCACCTGAAGCTCCCAACATGACTGATTGATGCCCCAAAGCCAACAAGGGAGAAAATGAGACACCCGTAAGACAGTCTACAATCTTCTGTAACATAATCATGTCATCACATATTCATAATCACATATATCTCATCACCTTTGCCATATTCTATGTATTCAAAGCAAGTCATGAGTCCTGCCTATATTCATAGATAAACAATCACAAAAGGGCATGAACCCTAGGAAGCAGGAATCATGAGAGCCACCCTGGAGTCTGTCTGTCACAGCTAAGCAGGAAGAGTAGTTTGTATTGAGATGGTGGTTACTTCTGCATGTAGTCATGTGAAACAGACTTTACCTGGATGGTTTCATAGCTTGTTCCGAAGGAATATCAGGAAAGCTTTGAAGAGAAAGAGGCTGGAGACACCTAGGGGAAGGACATAGGAGAAATCAGGTAGGAGAAGCCTAGCCAAGGAATCCCAGGGAGGAACCATAAATGCAGTCAATACAAACCAGCCTTGATAGCACTGACAGTATGTCAGGAAAGTGCCAATCAAGGAAGACATTCTCTGATCCTCACCTCTCCTCATTCCTGCTCTTGACTCTGTAACGATCAAAAAATCCTCTTCGAAAGCTGGGGGAAAGGATTAGAGAAAACAAGAGAGCACTCTCCCATACTTTCCATCTCAGGGTTCCTAAAATAGGTCCAAACTGAGGAAAAGCAGTGTTGACTTCAAATGACAGTTGGGTTTTGACTCTTGCATAAAACTGTACATTTTAATTACTTAAGTGACTGGTGAACTCTTCATTAGCTGACAGGAAATTTCCTTAGATTTTTAATGAGAAGCAGGGAAGAACTAGCCCCATCGTGGGTGTTTGGAAAAGGACAGTTGTGAGGAAAGAATGAAGTTGTTTTCTTTGTATTCTATGAGTCCCACTTATTCAAGTACAAGTCACAAAGATTTTGAAAACCCAAGTAGGGAAAAAAGTGCTATGTTATTCTGGTGTTCTCTATACAGTGCAGACTCATGCCATAGGAACTGGGCTATTAAAAACCTTCACACCAATGTGGTGTAATGTTGGGGCTCAGAAAATGATAAACCAAAAGTAAAAGCCTCAGAAGCAGCCTCAAAATCAAAAGTTTTCCTCTGCCTTTCCCCTGCCCTCCTGGCTGTCAGCCCCATGCTCCCCTGAGGCAAGCCATAGAAACTAGAAGCCCTCTTCCCCAAGGCAGACCATAGACAGCAGAACCCCTTTTCCTCAAAGCCAGCCGTAAAGACTAAACGTATATTTTAATCTTCCCTCCACCTTTCTGTCTTAGAGTTGGCCATTAATTTTCTATGTATCTTGTTTGATTGTAGATCATAAGATCCCTATTTCAGAAGCGGTCGTGGCCCATCCTCAGAAGGAAGAAATTCTTCACAGAGAGGCCAGCAGGAATCTGAACCACGGGTCTTGCTGGGTTCCCCCCCCCCCCAGCCAATTACTGTTAGATCATACTGGGGTTTTTTGCCCAATTACATTTCTGCATGGCTGTCCCTGATTCATAGAATCTATGCATAAAAATGGACAGTTTTCCCTACATCTTTGTGTTTTCATTCTGAAGGCTCCCATGTCACATAAAACTGTGATCAATTTGTTATGTCATCTCTCCTCTTAATCTGTTTTGTTAGTGCATTTTCAGCAAACCTTCAGGAATCAAAGGGGAAGTTTTACTTTGACCCATACAGAAGCTTAAAGAAGAATTGGGATTTTTTAAGTGCTCAATGTAGGAAAGATGCTCTATCCCCAAATTTTATAATTAAAGACCCATATTGTAAAAACAGTTGCAATGTTACATACTTATGTGAACTAACTCACTTTTTTACTTAATGTATTTAAAAATAAATGTCATTATTATACATTTTAGTGTTAAAAGATAACCACAAATAAATGTAATTAAAATTTTTAAATTAACTTTAAACTTAAAAAAATAGATATGAAACACCTATAACAATCAATCTAATTGCATATTTAATGATGAGAATTAATGTGATTATAATTGGCTAAGGGATAAGAAATTTTGTCAGAATACCACTTAAAGATGAAGATGACATTTTGTATCAATAACTTTTTAAATTTTTAACCAACACTAGCATTCTCCAGTTACGTGTGTATTGAGTCAGAAGGATCAGAAAATTTTAATCCCATTC
Source organism: Cynocephalus volans (assembly GCF_027409185.1). Classification (NCBI taxonomy): domain Eukaryota; kingdom Metazoa; phylum Chordata; class Mammalia; order Dermoptera; family Cynocephalidae; genus Cynocephalus; species Cynocephalus volans. Next base: position 155,805,645 of record NC_084463.1, read on the forward strand.
TCTGACAAGATTTAACACTTTTGTCAAAGAGCAAAATGAAGATCACTAGGGCTTATAAATAAAATATAAATTAAGAAGCTGAGTTTAATTGTTTGTATATGTGCCTGGTAAGAAAATATCCCAGTGGGGAAATTCATTAAGTATTCACTGAATGGGAAAAGTCAGTGTTTTTTTCAACTGATTATAAAAAGGAAGTTTCATAATGTTTATGCAAGTTGAGGAATGAAATCTACCACTCTGGATAAGACAAATGACTTGTTTAAAACACGTTGTTCTATACAAAGTTTATATTCGTTTATCAGCTTCAGCAAATTTTGTGCAACAAGACACAAAATTCAGTTCTGATTTATTTCGTAAAAGTCTTTTTCCTTTATACTTGAAATTAATTGCTAGCCAAAATTATAGAAAAAAACTTGATCAACAAATTTCGCTTTTTAAATGCCACTAATTTTTTATATAACGTGTGTGCATGTGTGTGTGATAATGAAAACTAAAATTCTTCCAAATGCATTTTAGTAATATCCACAAAGTGATGGTAAAATGGTTCTATATCCATTCACTGCCACTATTTTGTTTAAGAAAATACTTAGAAAGAAATTTTATCAAGCTTTCAATGTATCATTTTATAATTTTTCAAATATTTTCAGCCAAATCTTCAAATAAGCTTGTAACTAGATTATTTGAACTGTGCAAAAGAATCCAGCTCATCAGGAAGAATGCACATACCCCAGTAGAAATTACCTTGCAAATTCAATGCAGGTTGTCAACAGATAATACGCCTCTTCATTATCTGATCTTTCCGTCTTTCTCACAAAAAGATGATGACTTTACTCAGGAGTGGAACTGTTCACACCTAAGAGGTGCTATTTTTCAGGCTTCCTTGTGGATAGAGATGTCAATGTGACATGATTATGTTCAATGAGACCTAAGAATTTTGTAGGAAATTCTTGAGAATGTGTCAAGTTCTTATTTAAGTGCTACCCCTCCCACTCTCCTCCAACTCCTCCTCTTTTCTCTTCCTACGCAGAAGGTAAATAGAAATCTGACAGTGGATCATACAATTTGCTACCACATAGCTCCCATGGAGATGAAAGCCCACATTATGAATGTTAGGTTGGTGAGATAAAGGGGTCGAAAGACTCCGAGCCAAATGTTTACCATGCCAGGGATTTTATTCCCAGTGAACCTGGAGAGGAGACTGAAAGATCAGTTCCCACCCCTGTACAGACTAGTAGAGGTTTTATAGGGTTTGAATTAGGGGAAGGGGTTTGGTTGGTACTCTGAGCCCTTTGTAACAGCTCTGTGGTTTTCCTGTTCTGCACATGATTCCGTTTTGCAGAAAATCTAGTTTTTCCCAAAAAGCAATTTCTTAAGAGAAAGGGAAGGGGTATGGGCAGGGTGAGGAAGTGGTTAGCATGGCTGTGCTTACCTATTGTGATTGTGAGGCCCAATATTCCTCTCTTATTTTATTTATATATAAAGGGAATAGGGGTGAAGATCTTTACTTCTTTATTTGCTTCAAGCTGATTATGGATGACAAAAGTCAGGAGGCATTTGGCGGACCTGATGGTGATTATTGGTATCGGATGGCTTAAAGCATGAGGACCATCTTGACCTGTTGGGCAGCAATGGACTCCATGGTTTGGTGGAAGAAAGAGATGAGCATTTGAAATAAAAAAGGTTCAATTGTTAAAGCTAGAACTAGAAGTACAAGAGGAGTTAGAAAAGGGGGTTAAAAAGGAGGCCTACCAGGGCCATTGTGACCAGGATGTGTTTGTGGTTTGTTGAATTTGAGATGCCCTTTTATGTAGGGTTTCATTTTTTGGTTTTTTGTTTTGTTTTGGTTTGGTTTTTTTGCTCCATTTTGGACTATTCCAGACTTGTTAACATAAAAACAGCATTCTTCTAGGAAGAGAAAGGTACCTCCTTTTTCAGCAGTTAGGATATCCAGGGCTTGTTTATTTTGAAGAACCATTCCTGCCAGAGAATCTATTTGATTTTGAATAGTTGTAATGGTTGAGGCCATTTTACCTAGAGTGTCAGAGAGGGCTCCTGACAGTTTTTGGTAATAGGCTGTGGCAGTGGTAATGCCAGCTATTCCTGTTCCTAGAGGTGTGGAAATTCCTAGGGTAGCCAGTAAGGGAATGAGGACTGGGACAGCCTGCTTATGATGGGCTACAGAAAAGAGAACTGTGGCATGAAGTGAACCTGAATAGTTTGATTATCTGGTAATAAGGAAGGGGAAAGGCATCTGAAACACTAAGGTACAGGTGCCAGACCAGTTAGAGGGAAAGCAGAGGTAGGATGAGATACCACAGAGGAGGAAGGCACCTGGGATAGTGAGGCAGAAGCTATAGTGGAAAGTGCCTAGCCATGAGACCTGTTTGTTTTCTAGGTCCCACGCTGAGTAGGCTCTGGTGCCAGTTAGGGGCTGGTAGGGAATGCTGGTGGGGGAAGAAACAAAACCATTTTTGGTTTGCAAGTGAGAGGAAGAAGTGGGTGCTGTCTGCAATGAGTTGTAGTTGGGAAGATTTTGTTTTAATAAGCCATTAGCCCTTTTAACCTTGCCTGAGGATTGAAGTTTATAAGGGATGTAGAAGTTCCATTTGATTCCTAATATGGAGATTATTTCTTGGATGACCTTAGCAATAAATGCAGGCCCATTGTCCGATTGAATTGTTGTAGGGTGTTTAGAATGAGGAATGATTTCTTTTGAGTATTTTGGCCACCTTTTTGGCCTTTTCAGAGGTTACAGGAAAGGCTTTTATTCACCCCATAAAAGTATTCATCAGGGTGAGGAGATAGTAGATTTGTTTGACAGTGGGTACATGAGGGAAGTCTAATTACCATTTCTGTCCTGGGAGGTGTCCTCTGGCTTGGTGGGTGGGAAAAGGGGGTGGTCGGGCTTTTTCCTGAGTAGAGATGAATGTACAGACAATGGAGTCTGCAGTAATTGGTTGTAGTTGTGAGTGTGGGTTGGGACTATACACTTGGGTCTGAATGAGTTTTAGAAGAGGTTTGAATCTCACATGGAAGTGATTGTGGATATCTTGTAAGATTTGGGTTTGTTGGTTTTGAGGTAGGATTATTTTGTTATTTAAGCAGAGCCAGTCTCCTTGGATTTGAGCCCCCATTTGGTGATAATGTAAGCATTCTTGTGGAGAGTATGTTGGGGAATATGTGGAGATTATGGTCACGATCTTGTTATGTTGGGAGCTTGCTGTCTGTTTTGCCTCAGCGTCTGCAAAACTGTTTCCTTGAGCAATGGGATCAGTTGGGGACTGATGTCCTCTGCAGTATATGACCGTGGCTGCCTTTGGAAGCTTGACTGCTTGTAGGAGTTTGTGCATGAGGTTCCCGTTTATAATGGGAGTTCCTTTGGTAGTTAGGTATTTCCTTTTTTGCTAGATAACTGCATGTGAGTGTAGGATATCATAAGCATATTTAGAATTAGTGTAAATGTTAATGGTGGTGACTCTGACCAGAATGAGGGCTTGTGTTAGAGCAATCAATTCTACCTGTTGAGAAGTGGTGCCTCAAAAACTTGGGTATGTGTTAGAAGGGCATATCCTGCCTGTTTGAAATTGAGATTGGAGTTACCATTAATAAACCAGGCCAGAGTATCTGGTAGTTTTGACCAACTGATGTGTGAAAAAGGAGAGATTAAGGAGTTTACCATTTTGGTGCATGAGTGGGTAGATCTGGGTGTGGTTGGCATGGAGAGTAGAGTAACAGTATTAATGGTAGCACAGTTTTGGAAAGTAATAGCAAGGTTGCTAACTAATGAAGCATGTATTTGTTGTATACAAGATGGGGGAAGAGAGAAAAGGGCTTTATGTGTGATTAGTTCTGTTAGGTTGTGAGAGGACAAGAGAGTTAGTGGCTGTTCCAGGGTAAGCTTTTGGGCTTCTGGAATTAGCAGGGTTGCCACTCCCAGATCCTTTAAACAAGCTGGCCATCCCTGGATTATCAACCCCAGATGTTTTGATAAGTAAGCTACAGGCTGAAATATTTCTCCCTGTTTTTGTGTGAGTATGCCCAAGGCATAACCTATTCTTGTGTGAATAAAGAGCTAAAAAGACTGGGAGTGGTTAGGGAGTCCCAGTGCTGGGGCCTGGGTTAGGGCTTGTTTCAGTTTAAGGAAGGGGGGTTGTAATAATTTAGGAGCAATAAGAGGTTCATCTAAGGAGCCATGGTGGCCTCATACAATGGTTTAGCTAGTATCCCAAAATTGGGGACCCACAGCCAAAAAAACATCCTCTTAGAGATTGGGGTAGGCCATTGCTGAATAAGGGATTTTTTTGTTTGTGGTCATCGACTTGTGAGTGGGGGTTGGTGTTTAGCGATAGAAGGAGTAGTGGTATCCCAGACCTTGGGGTTAACTATATCAGGGGGTAGCAGGTTCGAGGGGAGAAGTGAGTCTGGGTGGCATAAAAGCAGAAGAGGTTTAGGTGAGCTTGGAGTAAAGTATATGCATGTCTGGAACTTGGTAAGGGTGTCTCTTCCCAAAATAGGAGTAGGGCAATGTGGAATGACCATAAACCGGTGGATGAGAGGTACTTTAAAAAGAATGCAATGTAGGAGGGAAGGGACCTTTGGTTTGAATGGAATTTCCCCCACCCCTACAACAGAAATGGAGGAATCAAAGAGTTGGCCTGAATATTCTGGGAAAACCGAATATGTATGTCCCCCGTGTCCAATAAAATGGAAATGAACTTACCTGCTACTGTTACAGTTACCTGGGGTTCAGCAGTGATGATAGGCATGGCAGCAGGGATTGTAAGTCCAAGGCCCCATCGGTTGCAGTCCTCAGTGACTAGTCCCAACAGGTTGCAGGGATTGTAAGTCCAAGGCCCCATCGGTTGCAGTCCTCAGTGACTAGTCCCAACAGGTTGGGCAGTTCCAAACCGGGCTCTACATGTCATATGCAAGTGGCTGGAGAAGGTCCAGGGACCCTTTTACTGCAGTCCACCTTCCAATGTCCTGTTTTACCACACAGTAGACAAGGTCCAGGTGGGGGCCTCGGGTTTGGGCATGTGCTCACCCAGTATCCTGGTTTGCTGCACTGTCAGCAGTTACCTGGGGGTGCAATGGGAGGCTTACCCTGAGCTTTGCCTTGAGGTCTTCTCAGTTTCTGATTTCTCCAGGTAGAAGCAGCAAGTAACTGGTATTTGATTCTGTCATGTTTTAGTTTGGAGGTTTTAGATTCCTCCTTCCTGTTGTTAAAAACCTTGAAGGCCAGTTTTATTAGATCCCTTTGACAGATCTGGGGGCCCTCCTTTAATTTTTGAAGTATTTTGTGGATATTGGGAGCCGGTTGAGAAGGGAAATGGGTGTCAATGTAGTTTTTTCCCCTCTGTTTTAGAGTCAAGGTTGGTATATTTTATTACAGCCTCCATATGGTGAGACAAAAAGTGCAGGGTTTTTGTTTCATTCCTGAGTAACTTCCTTGATTTTGTCCTAATTGATTGCCTCTAAAGAAGTCTTTTTCATCCCTTTTATGAGGCTTGTTAGCATGTGACCCCTTCTTTTTCTATCTGGGGATTCTATCTGGCAGTCCTAGTTTGGTTTGGTTCGTGGGACAGCTGCTGGACCCATAGGCTACTGGGCTTGCTCCTGAGCTTGCACAGTGTCTGCCTGGGTTTGGGCAGCTGTCCAGACTTGCTTCTCCTCTGGAGTTAAAGTGGAAGAGAGGATAACATAAAAGTCATGCCGAGTGAGATCATAGGATTGAATGAGATATTAGAATTCTTTTATATATATATTAAGTAGGATCTGTAGTGTATGATCCTAATTGCTTCTTTATTTAAGCCATATTATTGAAGGAAAAGGGAACATGGACTCTAACGATGCCCTCAGCTCCCACTACTTCTTGAAGGAGAAGAATAGGAGAAGGGGGACAAGGCTTGTCTGGATGTTTTAGGGTTTTAGGTGAAAGGGAAGGTGGTGGTCCATGACAGTGGGTTAAAGGAGGAGAAGGTACAGGAGAATGGGGGTTAGGATAGAGGTTGGAGACAAAAGGAGGAGGTGCGGTGACAGGGGCAGGCTGTGGCAGGGGAGTTTGAGGTGGTGCAGCCACGTCTGTGGGGTCAAAATCAAAGGATGAGGAAGGCTGTGGAGCCTTCTGGTCAAAGTTGAGAGACAAGGAGGGCAGGTGAGGAGGAGAAGAAGATTTGGATGGGTTTCCATGGAGCAAGAGGATTTGGTAGGAGTTACAGGAGTGGCACAGAGAGAGACAGGAGTGGAGAAAGACAAAGGCTTGAATACAGGGGAACTCAGACCACTTTCCAGTGCGGTTGAGGAAGGTTTTTAGATCACAGAGAACGTGGAAAATGAAAGTGCCGTTTTCTAGCCAATGGCTTTCATTATCCAGTTTGTATTGAGGCCATGTGGTATTACAAAAGAGGAGCAGCCTCTTTGGGCAGATGTGAGGTGCAAGCCTAGGGTTTTTAAACTACAGAGGAGATATCCCAGGGGGGAGTCTCGCAGAGGATGAGAAATTGGACTGCCCATACTTTTAGGTAAGGGAGAAGAGTTTTGCTACCTAAGATCCCCAAAGTGAGACAGGCATCCCCATAACACTTTAGGGAACTGAGAAGTGAAAGACCAGCCTCTACTATCAGGCATCCTCCATGGTGAGGAATCTTGGTACACTGGTGGCCAGTGTAGAGCCACTGACCTGGCCAGCAGTTTTGTGAGACAGTCTTGGACTGTTTAATGTCAGAGGACTGCAGTTTAAGAGGAAAAATAAAACTTGACTCATCTAGAAAGTGATTGATGTCCAGGGTTACATGCAGAGACTGCAAAGGAGAAGTGAGTCAGCAGCAGCATTGGGCTCAGGTTCCCAGCTGGGGGGAACGGGAGTAAGAGAGAGAAGAGAAGAGGGAGGGGGTGGGGCACGGAGGGCTCACTCAGGATCTGGGGCTTAGCCCGGGATGAGCTGCTGCTGCCCATTGCTTCCCAGGTTGCAAGAGAGAGATAGTTCCTCCAAGTTAGAGAGAAAAGGGGAAGAGAGAAAGAGTTTTGCTGAGTTCGAGGGGCCAGGGTGGTGAGAGCCGACAGTCCCAGTCCCCATAGGGGCCACCATTTAGGTTGGTAATCAAAGGGGTCAAAGGACTCTAAGCCAAATGTTTACCATGCCAGAGAGTTTATTCCCAGTGAACCTGGAGGGGAGACTGAAAGATCAGTTCCTGCCCCCATACAGACTAGAAGAGGTCTTATAGGATTTGAATTAGGGGAAGGGGTTTGGTTGCTACTCTGAGCACTTTGTAACAGCTGTGTGGTTTTCCTGTTCTGTACAAGATTCTGTTTTGCATAAAATCCAGTTTTTCTCAGAAAGCACTTGCTTAAGAGGAAGGGAAGGGGTAGGGGGCAGGGTGAGGAAGTAGTTAGCATGGCTGTGCTTAATGCTAAGCTGATTGTGAGGCCTAGTAGTGAATAGCTGAGGGGGAAAAAAGCAGAAGGAGCTCAAAACATTGATGAGATCACAGATCTTGTTCATTAGCTCCAGACAGCCTCCCCAGACTTCTTGGATAAGCCTATTTCTTAATTTGTTAAGCTTTGATATTCAGAAATGCAATCTCTAATTGATAGACTAATGCAGGCATTTCTAGAACGAATGGTTTATGCAAATGAGCAAACAAACCTCAAGTTATTCTAATTAAAAAAGTGACGTTCAAAATGTTTATTAATAATTGCCTGAAATACCTCTTCCCACACTTTGGGGTGCACCATTATTGAATGTCATAGCTGGAATGACCTTAGAAAGCCTCTGGTTTTATTTTTTCCTTCATTTAAAGATGGAGAAACTATATTTCAGGCAGCCACAGTGACTTGGTCTGAGTTATGATTCAGCCTCAGAGCTCATGACTCCAAGACCAGTGCTGTTTCTTCTATGCTGTGTTGCCTATAGGGGTCCATATTACTTGTTCTCTATTATATATGGTCAATTCTCAGCAGAACTATTAATACTTCAGGGAAGCAAGATCAGTTAATAGTGGAATACGTATTGCCAAAATTGGCTAGTCCCTGAAGGCAAGAGTGATAGCATTACATCAGTTTTGACTCTCATGATCTCATAAATATTTGAACCTGTAAAATGCTGTATAGTGATGCTGGACATAAGTGGGTCACGGGTGTAGGCAATGATCTGCAAATGCAATTATTGTAGAGGCCACTAATTTAGCTAGGAAGTATTACCTGTTCTAGGACTAGGGACACCTCAATTTGTTTTTGTGAAGCCTTGGTGGATGGAAATACAATGGGTTCAGAGTATGAAGAACAAGATTCAATTTCTAGCTATGCAATTACTAGCTGTGTAAGTAATGACTCACCTAAAAATGTTGGCAGCCAAGTATCATTCATGTTGTCTTTTGTTGGGGGGGGGGTTGGTTTGCTTGCATATATATTCGTACAACTATTCTTATGTGTTTTTGTTCATTTTGATTCTGCTGATCTCTGTGTGTCTCCCTATGTCTATAGTGGTCACTTCAGCCCAGATAGATTCTTTAGCCATTAACTTAATATTGGCTTCTCCTTTGTTCACTGTGTACACAATAATGTAGAGTAATCAGATGTGTGGCTTTGTCATGTGTACATGTTTCCAGAACTTCCAGTTCAAAATAAACGGATCTTTTTGACATGGAAAATCCACTTAGTATCTTCTGTGAAGATATACAGGTAAGAGAAGCTCTCCTATACTGTGGATAGTGAGCAGAGCTATAAAGAATTAAAGCTGTAAAACCTGTAATCCAAGGATGTTGGCAGAGTTTTTTCGTTTGTTTGTTTTCTCCTTCTTAATGATATAAGAATTATCCATGGACAAATAAACGATGTTAAGAAAGGGATTTTGCCTGCCTCTGGAGGGAAATTAACATGATTTCAATGTCTCTCAAATTTAAGGGGCCTCTATTTGATTTTTAGGAACTTCTTCGAGCTTGTTAACAATTGAGAAAAATAGGTATCAGAAACTCTTAGAAGAGAAAAGGAAAAAGCGCACAGTAAAGCAACAATGGTATTTTAGTTAAGGCAGTGGACAGACATTTGGTAAAGGTAAGAAACACACATTGTATTCCAGGCCAGTTTTTTTTTAATTGAAACGTAATTGATTATACATATTTGTGGGGTACAGAGTTGAATATCAATACCCGTGTACAATATGTGATGATAAAATCAGAATAATTAGTATATTCATCCTTACAAAACATGATCACTCTTTGTGACCCTTCACCAATTTTTCACTAACACTCCTCCCCCTCACCCTTTCCCACCTCTACTAACCTGTTTTGTTTTCTCTCCTTCTGAAAGTTCAACATTTTTCTCTCCTAAGTTTTTAATATTGACTTTCTTTCTTAATATTAATTTAAAATGTAATTACAAGATCCCTATTTTAAGAGTGTGAACTAATAAACAGAAAGATTTAATAAATAATCTTTGTTAACATGAATATTTGAAAAGAAATTAAAATTCATAAAGAGAGCAAAAGTCACCACACTATAGTCTTTGTGCCTATATTAAATATTTTTGTTCTTCACAACGTTCAAATTAAGAAGGTAAAGTCAATTTAGAAAAGCCATTACATATGCTTAATAAAATCTTTTACATTTTATAAGTAAAATGCAAAATTCTAAATAATGGTTTCATATAATATTTAATATTAGTGTGTATGTGTATATTTTATATATGTTAAAACATATAATATTTTTATTAAGAAGATTATTAAGAATATAGAGAGGAAAGAACTGGTAATCCAGATGGTAAAGTTATTGCTTCACCTTATGCAAATTATATTCAATTTTTTTTTAAAATTCTTAATTATAAAATTAAACTACAAAATAATATCCAAATCTGCCAACCACTAGCTTTTCAGAAAGTGTTGTACTGTAAACAAAGTACATCTGCTTGATAATGTGCATAGGTTCTCTAAAATGTTCTTTGTTCTTTTTTTCAGACCACAAACAGAAAACACTTTTATATAAAGGATAGCATTAAGTTAAACCCTTTAGCTTTTGTGAATACACTTCACCCTTCTATCTGAAAATGCAGAAAAATTTGCAACATGACCCTATAACCTAGGTTGCATTCATAAAATTAATGAATAATCTTTGTTAACATGAAGATTTTTAAAGACATTAAAATTCATAGGTGCAAAAAGTGTGAATGCCACCACACTACAATAACAAATAAATATCTCTTTATTGTTTTAAATAGCATTAGTATTAATGTCACCATGCTTGTGGTCAGACTTCACAGCTTGAGCTTTAAGAACGCTGGCAATCTTTGAATACCCAACGCAATATTTCTGTCTTTCTCTTCCTCTTTGCCTCCATGTTATTCCTCCTCTTCATCCTTCAGCCATTTTATAAGTGGTTCTACTTTGACAGTGATTTCTTGGCAAGTTCTTCTGAGATTGATTTCTTAAAAGCCTTTTCCAACTAGCTAATGATAACCTCTTCTTCCAAAAGTTCTGTGACCCATTTCTCCTTTGAAATACATAGAATACTGAATATGATCTGAATTTGAATGTTGCTATTACACAATCCAAAACCTGAAGGGACTTTTGTTGTCACTGTGTTAGAATAACAGAAAAAGGAAAAAAAAATTCTTGTATTTCATAATTCGAACTCTAATCTTACCATTTAAAAAACAGGAGAATCTGTTATGGCTTTTATATCCAATTTCTCTGCTTCTGCGGCAATTTCTTTGTCAAAAGAGTCTGTATACTCTCTCTTTTTTTTTTTCTTATCAAAAATAAAACGGGATATTGACTCGGTCTTCAACTGTTCTTTCATCATCATTAATTGTCAAAACATTTGTATAATCACTAATTTCATCCTTGCTGAATTTTTGAGCTCCCTCAACACTGTCTTCCCTCCAATCATCCTTCTCTTCTTGTTTCTTGTGCAGGACGACTGACTATTTTATAAAATGGCAGTGTTGTCCGATTGCTGGATACAGAACAGTTCCCTTTGTCTTTGCACTTTTTTCCCTCCTGTGCTACTCTCACCATTCTCGGGTGGGCTTTTGAGCATAAAGGTGCAGAGTTTTTACTCAGGGTCAAGCATGCCTCCATAGCTACTTACAAGATCAATTATTATTTCTGTCTTCAGATTGACAGCCAGAATAGTTTCAGGATTCTTATGTTGGGCCAGAGAACAGATTTCTAGATAATTCCTTCACCATGTGTTAAAATTTATTCACCTTGTGAGATCCATTTCAAATGCTATTCTGAAAAAACAAACAAACAAGCGATCCCCCCCCAAAAAAAACCCAGGCAACAGATGTAGAGTGTCTACAAGAAAACAACAGAATATAGCTAAACAGTGAGGAAAATCCCCCAAGGCATGGAAATTTGAGACAGCAACATAGGACAAGGAAAAATCCTGACTGGGACTGGCATGGAATCTGGAGAAACCCTGCACTGCCTGGACAAGGTAGGCAGGGGTTTGGCAGCCTGCACTCCCACCACAGACACCTGCAAATCAGGCTGAAGGGTAACCATGTGGCCTTCACAGACAATGAGCACCACATATAAAGTGGCTAAGAGCCCACATGACTGTATTTTCCTAGAAGGGAACTACACACAGAGTCACCCTTACCTGCCTCAGCCCTGGGATGCTGCTGGAAGTTGCTATTTTGGGATGGGAGCCTGGAGAGCTCAGAGTCCCACTGACCCAGCAGCCCCACACACCCAAGTGGCAAGTGTGGGGGGAGCTTGCTGGCTGCCTGTATCCACATCTTCCTACCCCAGGAGCTCAGAGCCCAACCAGGAGCCTAGAGCCCTGACCAGTTCAAAGCCCTGCCCCTGTCCAAGACGACAGCAAACAGTCTGCACTTCTCCACCGCTTCAGATGTCTAAATCCATGTCCTCCTACTCCAGGAGCTCAGAGGGTCTACCTGATGCAGCAAGTCCCCTAACACCAGCAAAGAGCATGCCAGGGTGTGCAATTCACCTAGATTCATGCCCACCTTCCCCAGGAGCCCAGTGGGCCATCTGACAAAGCAGTTGCTTGCAGAGAAGGCAGCAGAGAAGGTACAGGGACTGAGCCAGCACCTACAGCTGTGCTCACCCAGAACCAAACTTAGGAAGCCCAACCCAATTATCAATATAAAACACTTCTACAGGTTAGAATCTCTCCTCTTAAAAACCATTGCAAAAGTGAAAAGAAACAAATATAACACCAGAGGCCCAAATATATCAATGCAGAGATATGAGAAACATGAAAAACAGGAAAACATGACTCCTCCCTAAAGAAGATAACCATTCTCCAATACCAGACCACAAACAAGAGGAAACTGGCAAATCACCTGAAGAGGAATTCCAAACAACAATACTACGGAAAATCAACATGATGGTCAAAAAAATAAAAATCACAATGAAATTAAAAATAAAAAATCCAGGACTTATATGAGAAATTCAACAAAGAGATTAGAAACAATAAAAGAAAAGCAAACAGAAATCCTGGAACTGAAGAATTCGTTCAACAAAATAAAAAGTACAACTGAAAGCATAAGCATCAGGCTAGAGAGCAAGGGGAAGAAAGAATTTCTGAACTAGAAGACAGGCTTTTAGAATTAACACATCTGGTACAAAAATAAAAGAAAAAATAATTTTAAAAAGTGAAGAAAGCCTACAAGATCTTTCTCATAATGTTAAGCATACAAACATCCTGTGGTGTATCTGAATGGGAAGAATAAGGAAGAGGCATTGAAAGCCTATTTAATGAAATAATAGATGGAAACTTCCCAGGTAATGGGAGAGATATGGTCCTACAAATCCAAGAAGCTCAAAGATCCCCAAATGGATTCAACCCAAAAAGGACTTCCACGAGACACATTATAGTCAAATTGTCAAAAGTCAAAGATAAAGAAAGAATTCTAAAAACAGCAAGAGAAAGGTATCATCACTGTATTAGTCTGTTTCTGTTGAGTATAACAAAATACCTGGAACTGGGTAATTTATAAAGAAACAATATTTGTTGCTTACAGTTTTGGAGACTGGGAAGTCCAAAATTCAGTGAACAAATCTAGTGGGGGTCTTCTTTGGTGGTGGCTTTACAACAACGCAAGAGTCTCACGAGGCAGAAAATGGTAGAGGGGAGAGAGAGATTTCCTAATGCCCTCTCCTTTTAAATCCCTCAGAACCACACCCATGACCACCATTAAACCATCAACTTAATTACCTTTCAATTATCATAACAGGATTTCCCACTCTCTTAACAGTCACAGTGGGAATCTGGCCTCCAACACATTAAACTTTGGGGGAATACAATTTAATCCACTACAACCACTTATAAGGAAATCCCCATCAGTCTAACAGCAGACATCTCAACAGAAACCCTACAGGCCAGAAGAGAATAGGATGACATATTCAAAGTGCTAAAAGAAAAAAAAAAAAAAACCCACCAACCAAGAACACTATATCCAGCAAAGCTTTTCTTCACAAATTAAGGAGAAATAGTGTCTTTCCCAAACAAAAGCTATGGGAATTCACTACCACAAGATCAGCCCTTCAACAAATCCTTTTCAAGGGAGCCCTCCATCTGCAATCAAAGGAGCGATATATATCACCATAAATACACAAGAAGAGTAAGAACTGCTAGTGAAACAGATATGCAAATGAGAAAGAGGAAGAAAATGTATCTAATCTCTTCAGAAAACACCAAGCAGCATAGATAAAAAATAAAAGGAAAGAAAGAAATAGAAGAAATTTAAAACAACAATAAAAAAAATAAAATGGCTGAAATAAGGCAATATCTTTCAGTAACATCTCTGAATATGAATGGATTAAATTCCCCACTTAAAAGATATAGACTGACAGAATGGATTAAAAAACTAGATCCAACTACATGCTGCCTTCAAGAAACTCACTTCACCAATAAAGACACACATAGACTAGTAGTGAAGGGATGGAAAAAGACATTCTATGCAAACAGAAACCAAAAATGAGCAGGAGTTGCCATATTTATATCAGATAAAATAAACTATCAAAAGAGACAAAGAATGATGTTACATAATGATAAAAGGATCAATGCAGCAATCATATTGTAATATGATTTATGTAATAGTCATAAATATATATGAACCAAACACTAGCTCACACAGATATATAAAGTGACTGTTACTAGATCTAAGGAGAGAGATAGATCCTAACACAATAATAGTTAGGGACTTTAACACTGTGCGCTCAACATTGGACAGATCATCCAAAGAATTAGCAGAGAAATATTGGATTTAAACAATACTTTAGAACAAATGGATTTGACAAACATATACGGAACATTTTATCCAACAACTACAGAATATATATTCTTCTAATCAGTGCACAGATCATTTTCCAATATAGATCACATATTAGGCCACAAATTAAGTCTTGACAAGTTTTAAAAGATTGAAATCATATCAAATACATGTTCAGATCACAGTGGAATAAAATTAGAAATTAACAACAAACAAAATTTTGGAAACTATACAAATTTGTGGAAAATTAAATAAGATACTACTGAACAACTAATGGGTCAAGGAAGAAATCAAGCAGGAAATCAAAAAAATTTCTTGAAACAAATGAAAATTCAAGTACAACTTACCAAAACCTATGGGATACTGCAAAAGCAGTAATCCCTAAATTAGTAGACAGAAGGAAATAATTGAGATCTAAGCAAAAATAAATGAAATAGGGAAGGAAGGAAGGGAGAAAACATACAAAAGATCAAAGAAACAACGTGGGTTTTTTTTGAGAAGATAAACAAAATAGACAAACTACACCATTAGCTAGACTATCTAAAAAAAGAACACCCAAATAATAAAAATCAAAAATGAATAAGAAGACATTACAACAGATACTGCAGAAATACAAAGACTCACTAGAGACTATTATGAACAACTATACACCAACAAATTTGAAAATGTGGCAGATACAGATAAATTTCTGGACACATTCAAAGTACCAAGACTGAACCAAGAAGAAATAGATAAACTCAAGAGTTCTATAATGAGCAATGAGATTGAAGTGGTAATTAGCAGTCTCTCAACAAAAGGAAGCTAAGGACTGGATGGCTTAACTGCTGAATTCTACCAAACCTTTAAAGAGGAATTATTACCAATTCTTTTCAAACTATTCCAAAAAATTTGAAACAGAGGCCATTCTCCCAAACTCATTCTTTGAGGGCAGTATCACCTAAACCAAAATCAGACAAAAATACAACAGAAAAAGAAAACTACTGGCCAATATCCTCTATGAACATAGATGCAAAAATCCTCAGCAAGATATTTGCAAGCAGAATACAGCAGCACATTAAAAACATTACACAGCATGATGAAGTGAGCCTTACCACAGGGATGCAAGGATGATTCAATATATGTAAATCAATATGTGATACACCACATCAACAAAAATCAAGAAAAAAAATATGATTATCCCAATGGACACAGAAAAAGCATTTGACAAAATTCAACATTGCTTCATCATAAAGACTCTCGGCTAATTAGGTATAGAAAGGAAGTATCTCAATATAACAAAAGCCATATATGACAAACCCACCACCAATATCATTCTGAATGGGGAAAAGCTGAAGGCTTTCCCTTAAGAATGGGAATTAGACAAGGATGCCCACTCTCACCACTTCTACTTAACATAGTATTGGAAGTACAAGCCAGACCAATCAGGCAAGAGAAGGAAATAAAGGGCATCCAAATTGGAAAAGACAAAGTTAAATTGTCACTGTTTGCAGATGACATGATCCTATATATTGGACCTAAAGACTCTAACAAAAAACTCTTAGAACTGATAAATGATTTCAGTAAAATTTCAGGATACAAAAACAGTACACAAAAATCAGTAGTGTTTTTATACTCCAACAGAGAACTAGCAGAAAAAAAAGTCAAGAAGGCAATCTCATTTACAATAGCTACCAAAAAATAATAAAATACTGAGGAATAAATTTAACCAAGGAGGTAAAAGATCTTTACAACAAGAACAAACCACTGTCGGAAGAAATTAAAGAGACCACAAAAAAACAGAAAGACATTCCATGGTCATGCATTGAAAGAATTAGCATGGTGAAAATGTCCATATTACCCAAAGTGATCGACAGAGTCAATACCATCCCCATCAAAATTCCAATGACATTCTTCCCATAAATAGCAAAAAGAATCCTAACATTCATATGGGCCAACAAAAGACCCCAAATAGCCCAAACAATCTTGAACAAAAATAAAAAAAACAAAATAAAGCTGGAAGCATTGCAGTACCTAACTTCAAATTATACTACAAATCTATAGTAACCAAAAGAGCATGGTACTGGCATAAAAACACACATGGACCAGTGGAACCTAGAAATCAACCCACGCACTTACAGCCAGCTGATCTTCCAAAAAGGCACCAAGAACATACATTGGGGAAAGGACAGACTCTTTAATAAATGGTGCTGGGAAAACTGGATATCCATGTGTAGAAGAATGAAACTAGACCCACGCCTCTCACCATATACCCAAATCAACCCAAAATAGATTAAAGACTTAACTATAAGACCTGGAAGCCATAAAACTCCTAGAAGAAAACATAGGGGAAACACTTCAGGAAGATGCACTGGTCAAAGACTTTATGAATAAGATTTCAAGTGCACAGGCAACAAAAGAAAAAATGAACAAATGGGATTATATCAAGCTAAAACCTTCTGTACAGTAAAAGAAACTATCCATGGAGTGAAAAGACAACCTACAGATGGGGAGAAAATATTTGCAAACTATGCATCTGACAAGGGATTAATAACCAGAATATACAAGGAATTCAAGCAACTGAACAGTTGGGAGGGGAAAAAGTAATTCAATTTAAAAATGGGCAAAGTAGCTGAATATTCTTTTCTCAAAGGAAGATATATAAATGGTCAACAGGTACATGAGAAAATTCTCATCACTAAGCATCAGGGAAATGCAAATCAAAACCACAATGAGATATCATCTAACCCAGTTAGACTGGCTATTTATATGTTGGTGGTCTAACTGTAAATTGGTGCAGCAGTTATGGAAAACAGTATGCAGGCTTCTCAAACTATTACAGATAGAACTGCCATACTATTCAGCAGTCCCACTACTGGGTATATACTCAAAGCAATGGAAATCATCATATTGAAGCAATACCTGCACTCCCATTTTTTATTGCAGCTCTATTTACAGTAGCCCAGATATGGAACCAACCTACACGTCCATTGACAGATGACTGAGTAAGGAAAATGTGGATATATACTCAATGGAATACTACTCAGCCACAAAAAAGAATGAAATTCTGCCATTTGCAGCAACATGGATGAGCTTGGAGAAAATTATGTTAAGTGAAACGAGCCAGGCACAGAAAGAGAAATACCACATGTCCTCACTCATAAGTCAGAGAAAAAGAAGAAAGGAAGAAAGGGAAGGAGGGGGGGAGGGAGAGAGAGAGAAGGGAAGGGGAGGAAGATCACAATAATTCATTTAATATTCAGAAGGAGAGAACAGAGCAGTGGTTACTAGAGGTGGGAAAGTGAGAGGGGAAGGGAGGTTGGTGAGAACTTGGTTAATGGACACAAGGAACCATTACATTGTGTAATGGTGAACACACTATTCTGATTTGATCATCACACATTGTACACTGGTATTGATATTCAACTCTGCACCCGACATATTTGTGTTCACTTGCGCCACTCACCTCCACTGAATGGTCAGTCCCAACAGTTTTGTTTTACCCTGATATCAAGGCCATCAGCACAAAACCATTTGTTCACCTGTCACTTGGAAGGAACAGTCTCATACCAGGTTTAGGATTCTATACCTCAAGAGGATCTGAAAGCAAATTCCTGGCAGTAATAATACAGCATAGCAGTTAAGAACACAGCCCCTGATGACAGATTCACCTGGATTCAATTCTAGACTCCACTATTAAATCTGTGACCTGGAGTAAATTACGAAACCTCTCTGTTCAACAGACAAAAACCTCCAATTATTTTAGCAGAGATTTTGCTAGAAAGAATCATTACCTGTGTCTTAAAGAGCTGAAAAAGCATAAAGAAAACACTAATGTATTGTAGTGAAAGAAACTGCATGAATCATCTACTACTCCAACTACGACTAACCCCTGAGCAACCTCAGTGTGTTAGTTTTCCCATCTCTAAACTGCTGAGGTTGGCAAAAACAGTCCTTTCATTTTCATCCTGCTGTCATCACAATGTGAGATTCCATGAATCAGGGAGAAAACACCATGGGTGGAGTAAATAACCAAACCAGACACTAAGGAAAACAGTGGTCTGTGTTCTGGGGAATATCTCCCTGGACTACCGGACCCTATATCCTAGCCCCAGCTGGTCATCATGTATTTCTAGAGAAAAAAAGCCTCAGTTGCCTCCATCCACAGTCAGGAGTGTCTTCTGATATCCGACATGCACTTCTGCTTTACTAGCTTAATGGTCAGCTTGGGGTGGGGAGGGTGGGAAACTGGGAAATTCTGAGATTGCACCCTTAAAGAAGGCTTGACACCACAAGGCACTTGCCAGTCTAGAGCACCAGGACTCTCTGAAAAGGGTTTGGGATATTCCAATCAATGCCCAGGAGGATAGATTAAAAATTAATGTGGAAAGACTACTTGTAGAGAGCAGAGATCCATCTAGAGATAAAATACACTTTTCTTTCAAAAGAGTGGGAGAAGATGTAGGACTGGGAATACAGATTTTTCTGAATGTTTAGTATATATATCAGGCTCCATACTGGGCACTTTTATATGTTATTTGACTTAATCTTCACAGCAACTCTGAAGACCTTTTTATTATCATTTTATATATAAGAAAACTGAATATTTAAACCATTTCCCCACAAATTCCTTCTCAGACTCTGAAGAGGTATGGGAAAGCCCAAATGACCACGGTTCTTCTTGACAATTTGGTCAAAGCAGGTCACAGACCCAGAGGAAGTTCTGGACCATGAAAATTTTCTTAAATGCAGATGATATTGGTCATGGGAATTAAGATGTTGATAAAATGGCCAATCCCTGCTATGGTGCAAGCCCGGACCTAGGTGCCAAGAGACTTGAATTATACTCCAACTCCTTCCATAGAACTGACATGTGATTTGGGGCATGTTCCTTCAGCAATATCACCTCATTTGAAGAATAAAAGGATTGTACTAAAATGCTCTCCAAGTATTTTATGAGTTTTTTAAAACTCCCCAGTTTAGATTTGCTCCTCTCTTGGGAGACATTCTTGCCATCTTTCAGGAAACTGAGACAGTTTGGATCACATTGGCTTCCAGCTGCTCTTCCAGGCTACACGTGGCAGAGCCATCCTAGCCCCCCCCCACCCCCCATCCCATCACCCCCTTCTGGACAAAGGCTGTCCTCCAGGAAGCCTGAAAAGGAATGTGAAAGTGGTAACAGCATTGCTTTGCCAACAACCAGTGCTTTCTAAAATATGGCTCTACCTCCGACTCCAATCCACTGACACCCTTCCCAAGATGTGCCTGGACTTCCCTGAGCATGAAGTTAGGAAGACACGGAGCTGGAGATGGAGAAGGGAGAGGCCTCCAAAAGAAGTAACAATGGGCACTGAGTTTCCACAGGTAGTTTCAGCTTACCAAGAGACCAGGAAATAGGAAAATAAATTCTCCCAAATTCAAAAATAACATTATTGCTATCAATAGCTATTGACTAACTGCTTTTCATAAACTCTTTACAACTTTTCTCTATAATTCTCTCAATAAACATATAGTGGGATTATTATTATGCATTTTATAGATAAGAAAACTCAGGCTAATGGAAACTACTTGGCCCATCTAACTCTGCATGGGAATAGCAGAAGTGAATTCTAATGGTGACCTTGCAACTCGCTACTTTGCATGAAGCTCTTTTTCCTCATGTGTTACTTCTATTTTGTGTCACTTTTCCAGATCTCAAAATTTAGAAAGAGGAAGCAGGGGCACTTTTCATATGTCAACCATCTGTAACTACAGCAAAGTCATATCCTGTGTAATCATAAATACTACTCTCAAAAAGGGACAGGAAATCTCTGAGGTTGGAGAGCAGAGCAGTGAGATCGTTGTGGCAGGAACAGTCAGTAGGAGGTTCTAGCTGAGAGCTTCCCAGAGGTGAGATGGGCTCACCGGCCACAACACACAGGACCAGGCTGTGAGAACAGGTAGGCTCTTTGGTTTGGATCATGACTTTTGGAGGCAATTACGTGCTTTTGAACAGTTAGGGAATCAGCTTCTCATCCTGTCTCTGTGACTAAGTACCTGCATGAACAGGTGAGTCAATTTTCCTTTCTGGGCCTCAGTTTACTCACTTGCCAAATAAGAAAATTGAATGAAACAATTCTCAGGTTTCACATAAGATTTGAGGTGATAATTTTCTACAGTTCTATGCATTTCCCTGGTGTGTCGGTTGTATACAGAATACGCTCTTAACAAATACTGTGAAATTACATTGAATTGTGGATTGAGATCCCCGTTGTCCTATTCTAATTCTGTAATACAGAAAATCACTCTGTGCAGAGCTGTTGACCTCCATGCCATGACTTGTCTCCAATGTCTGGAAAAGTTGAAGCACTCCAGGTTTATCTCCACTTGGTGGACATGGAAGGTCAAAGCATGCTCTGTGAGTGTGGCGTTTGGAGGTGATGGCATCACTCTGACGACTTCTTGTGAAACATAAAATATCTTGGTTATACAGAATTCTGCCTAAAATGTAGAAATATGTGTCAAAATTCAAGTATCATAGCTTTAAATTCCGTAAATCGACCTCTATATGTTACTCTAAGGAGATAATTGAATAGATAAGGCACCACAAAAGTGCAAAGATGTTCATTGCAGTATTGCTCATAGTGGTTAAAAAAAAGAGAGAGACAACCTAAATAGCCATAAATATGAGAGTGATTAAATAAATCTAGAAACAACTATTCATTTGAACATGTCATTTGGCTTTTTATTATTATTATTATTGTTGTTGTTGTTGTCGTTGTTGTTGTTGTGATAAAATACGAGGATATGTCAAAAAGGTCACGAGAAAATAGAATTGAAAGATAATACAAATCTTCCCATGAACTTTTTGAAGTACTCTCATATACTTAACATAATTTTAGCATTGTAACTATTTTTAAGTGACATTAAGTGCATTCACATTGTTGTGCAACCATCACCACTGTCCGATTCCAGAACATTTTCATCCTCCCAAGTTGAAACTTCATACACATTAAACAGTAGTTCCCCATTGCCCTATCCCCGAGCCCCTGGAAACCACCATTCTCTTTTCTGTGAATTTGAGCACTCTAGATGCCTCATACAAGTGGAATCATATAATATTTGTCCTTTTGTGACTGGCTTAATTCACCTAGCATATTGTCTTCAAGGTTCTTATATGTGGTGGCATACGTCAGCATTTGCCATTTGGCTTTTAAATTTAGGATATTTTATCATATCTATTCATTAGGCAAAGATGTTCACAGAATAATGTTGAGTGCAAAGAGAAGGGTTCTAAATGGCATAGATAAGAATGACTGTTTAAAAGTCATAAATGTGTGTGGACATGAGAGAGACAAAGTACCAGAAATGAGAAAAAAGAATGTAAAAGATATGCATATATGAGAGTATTTCAAAAAGTTTATGGAAAGATTTATGTTAACTTTTAATTCAATTTTTCCACTAACTTTAGAAGTACCCTTGTATAAAACAGTACTTATTGCATGGTAGTTGAGAGCTAAGAAACTTTTTTGTTCTCTTCTTCAAATTTTTATTCCCTTTGTTACTAAATTGCTACTTTACGCACTCCTTTAAACAAAACAAACAAAAAATAACAAAAGAAAATAAATGTTCATGATATCAGACAGGCTGTCAGCTAGAAAGTATCAACAGGGCTTCCAAATTCTAGCTTCAGGCTTAGAACCAAGCATATCCTGCAGTCCTTGGGTATGAGACCTCAAAAATACAGGAAGGAATCCAGAACTAAGGAGGAGATTATTAAGACGAGTATGAAGGCATCCATTTGGCATATTTGGGCTATTAAACCTCAATGAGCAAGGCGGAAGCCAAGTTTCCACAGTATGGGACCAATTCTGGAAACCCATGTTCCCTAAGGTCAGAAATGTCCATAGGGGTGGATATGGAACTAATGGGTGGCAGCCAATGCTACAGCTATAAAGCAGGAAGAATAGAGAGGCTGAGGATCAGGTACAGCTAGATGGACATACCCAAACCTACAGGGGATATAGAAGAGCTCCAGCATTAGATGTCCTGAGTTCAAATACTGCCTCTACTACATACTTGATAAGCAATTTCATGCAAACTAGTTCATTTCTCTATGCCTCATTCTTCTTATCTTCAAAATTCAGGTAACAACCACACCTGTCTCTGAGACCTGCTGTGTAGATTAAATGAGACTCCATGCAAAGCTCTTAATAAAGTTCCATGTTCACAGTGAGTGCCCAGTAAATCTATCACCTGCTATCATTTTATCAGGAACTACTGTTTGATTTTTAAACCTAGAATCTCTCCAAGCCTAATGCTTTTTCCAGTTCTCTGGCTTTAAAAATGTGCTGAAATGCTCAGCAGAAGGGACTTGGACTATGCCTAACATCCTCACCCCAGCTCCCCTGCAGGGATTCTATGTCAACACTATTCCCCTTCTGGTTCATGTAACCTCGCCCATACTTCCGCCCAGATTTCAAAATTCCAAGAAAATTGGCTCCTCAAACAAAGAGACTTTTATTTTTAATAATTCTTCAGATAAGGTACTTGATGCCCAGAGAGTATGAAAAACCAAACTAAGGCACAGAGCTAGGAGTAGAAATAAGGTGGAGGTCATAAACATTTATTGAATATTATAGAGCACCTCATAAAACTCAGATAAGCACAACAAAAGACAATCACCTCATTCAAACCCTCACAAGAGCCCTCTGTGATAGTATCATTATCCCTATTTTACAGAAAATGAAACTGAGGATGAATGAGGGGAAATAACCTGCCCATGACCAGCTAGTCTATCAAAGCTGAATTTTCAATGAGTACCAGATATAACTAGTATGCACTGAGAGTCTATCATGTGCCCCACTCTCTGTTGAGCCCATTACATGCATTATCTCATCTAACCTTCACTGTGAACCTGTGAAGTAGCTGCTCTAACTTGCCTATGGTGAGTTTAGTAGTAACTGGTGGATACAGGATACAAGCATAGGGCTGGACTCCAAGACCATGCCCTTAATGTCCAGGCATCAGACTCCTATACCAGAACACTTTGCCAGCTCCCGACTAGTAATGATATTCTGCGTGACTTTTCCAGTCTTTGTATGTTACGCAGTCCATCCAAGAGAGCCGGAACCATTCCAAAAACACCAAGACATTGAGGCAAAACATCAGGGAGCAAAACCGTGGTAGCTTCAGATGATCATAAGCTTTAACCAAACTATGGCCTTCGGGAGGGAAAATGTGCTGAGAGCAAATCTGGGTAATATTCCAGTAGCTGAGCCTTGCTGCTGACACCATAGAGTCCTAGCAATGCTGCTGAGCTGGTGGATGGCAGACGACCTGCTCCATGAGTCTACATTGAAACTGCCAGTGTTAGGAAGGAAGAGAAAGATTAGGAGAATTAATGTAGAGAAAGAGATCAAAACTTCCGAGCCAGATAGACTCAGTTCAGGTACTTGTCAGTTATGCAAACACAGACTAATAATAATTATATTTGCTATTATGCATTAAACACATTCTGTGTGCCAGGCTAAGTGTATTGTGTGACTCTTTCATTTAATGAAAATCACTTGAAGCTATTAGTTCTGAGTTTCTAATGTGTAAAATGAATTTAATAATATCTAAGTTGCAGGATTGTTGTAAGGATTATAGCTACAGGTCTAGTGCCTAAAATTTAGCAGGAGTAAGATAAGTGTTCATAGTAATAATTACTAAGCCAATGTAAGCAAGGGGAGGATATTCTGAATGGGACAGGTTCTCTTCCTATAGAGAAGGAAAGTGAAATAACATTCACCAAACATCTCAACGGGATCTAGAAGACTAGAGTAGAGGGCTGAGCAGTGCAGGTATAGCATCAAGGTACAATCCTGGGAGATACTGTGTGGGAATGTATCACAGATGAAACAGAGACATAGTGGGTAGGGAAGGGAATCTGGAGGTAGGGGCTATTGGAGGGAAAGTGGGCATACACACTCAGGGCTGCAAAGCAAGTTTTGTGCAAATTGTTCACCTCTCAATTGTGGGACTCCTCAAAATGTTTAGCTTTCTCCCAGTGATGTGTTTCTTCTCCACAGTGGATGAACTGTGCCAAGCATGCTAGCTTTCCAACACTCCCCCGATCCCTACATTCTGTTTTGTACCTAAGGGGCAGGCCACCCTATGGATAATGAAGAAAAATCTTAAATTCCTGCAAAGTCTGGTCCCTGGGAGGTTTATGCCTTAAGCCAAACCTTGGGAACTAACTGAGTTCACTACCTCTTCCAGCATCATCAGCATCATGCTATTACAGCTCAAAGCCAAGGGAGCTTTTGACAGTTGCACTCTGAAGAGCATCATTATCCCCAAAAAAGAGAAACCTGAACATACCTACCAAAAAGAAGATAACCTGCAGAATGGTCTGCAAAAAGAAGCCACAGTTCTTGGGGTAAGTTCATTTGATTGTAAGGGGAGCACTGAGGAAATACATTGGGTAAGTATGTAGACTGCAGATCTACAGTAGATCTGGGAAAATCTTTCACTTTTCTCAGGCTGACTCCAGGCTAATCGGCACACGACACAGAGCTTTATGGGAAGACTATGTCCTCCGCAGGCCTTTCTGTAAACTAATTAAAACCACTAGATCTTTTCCATGGGAATACTACCTAATTAACAAATTGGTCTCTCCCAATTTGTCGTTAGTACGACAGAAATTTTTGATTTAACTGTATGATTTTACTCAGTATGATTAAATTACATCTTATTTGAGCTTATTTTTCAAACATTTTGAGGTGAGAAAATCTGGACTAATCTTACCATTTTCTCCCCGTTCACACGAGTAACTATAAGACACCCAAGGGACCTAGGTCATCATCCATCATATCCAGGACTTTAATCTTCATATGGTTCTGAATACCCCCTTTTTAGACCCAAGTCCTATGCATTCTCACCTTTGGAAACCTGTCCAACTGTACCTTCCGGAATTCAGGGTCAGTAAACAACATTATCCTCTTTGTCCCCCAGTTTTTTAAAGAGCTCTCTATGTATTGTACAAACAGAAATCTAGCTCCTGAGGGCACTGCTTCCTAAGGGCACTTTAACTCTCACCCCCAGGTATGGAAGTAAAGTGGTTATCTCATCTGCTTCTCATGGTTACTTCCAGATCAATCTTTTTCTCTCATCTCTAAAAGCTCCCATTTAAGAATCTCATGCCATCCTACTAGGTGAATAACTCCCACAGATCATTTGCCTTCTTTTCCCCCTTAAGATGCTGACTTACATCATTGACACTCCCTCCAGTACAGTCTCTATCACAAGCCTTGGCTATTTCAATATTCATGTTGAAGGTCCTTCCAATACCAGGTCCTCTCAGTTCCTTGACCTGCTCTTCCCAAGCATTTTGTCTGCCCTTCCTCAGGTACACACTTCTTGAGTCCTATCCTGGATCTAATCAATACCAGTAGCAGTAAACCCACCTTTTATCTATGTTTCAGTCATTGCATCCCATACTCTAACCATCTCTAACCTTTTTAGGTTACTCCCTATGACTTTACATTAACTCTAACCATCCTTAACCTCACCAAGACTCATTGATAACAACCCCTTTTTCACAAAACCTTACTTTTTTATATGCTCACTTCCTTCCCTACTCAGCCAAGATCCCACAGTTCACTCTCTTGGGAACCCCCTCAACAGTCTTGCCCTCTTCTCTTCATGCAAACTGAAGCAGTGGTGTAATTGTAACTCTGCCTATTTGCCTACTCTATACCTGCATCCAGGCAGCTGACTCTGGCAAAAAACACACACACACATGTGCACACGCGCGCGCACACACACACACACACACACACACACCTCTAGATTTGATCATAATCCCACATGGACTGTTAATGCAGCCTGAAAAGTACATGATATTTCTATCAGCCATTCACTTCCCTACTACCCCAGAAAACTATTCCAGACCTTCTTTTCCTTCAAACCTATAATGATTCTTCCATGTCCTCATTCTTCATCGACTACCTTGTTTCCTATAATGCTAAGAGTATTGAGGCAATCTAGAGAGGTTTTCCGTAAGTTACCACACATCTCCAGTTACTTTTGATCAATTCCATGAGCACAGAACCTTACTGCAATTTCACCCATATCAAAACAAAAAACAAATGCTTTTAACTTCATACATCTTCCAGCCAATGCGCCATTTCACTACTCATCTTCCTATCAACACTCCTCTGAAGAACAGAAACTCAATGTCTCTAATTTATCTTGAGTAATGTTCTCTCTTTATCATAATCAATGGTATTTGTCCCCCGTCCCACATTACAAAACCAATATCCAAGTCTCGACTGCTAACTTTTCTGAACTAATAGAAGTGTTTGATTCAATTGACCATTCTCCCCTACTTAAAATATTTCATTCACTTGGCTTCTTGAACATCATGCTCTTCTGGTTTTCCTTCTTCCTCCTTGACTTCTCCTTTATACCTTCTTTACTATTCTCTATTTATTTCTCTGACTCCAAACTTGGAGTGCTCCAGAGCTCAGTCTTTGGTTCTATTCTGTTTCTATATCTGCCCCAATGGAAATCTCATTTAGTAATATGGCTTTAAATATCATCTTCACCTATGACTTGGAGAAAGTAAACTACATTCCTTGCCTGAATCTCTCCTCCCAACTCAAGACTCAGATATTCAACAGCTTATGAGCATCTCCACTTGGACGTCTGCCGGACATCTCTTAACCTGTCCCAGATCAGAATCCTGATCTTCCTCCGCAAACCCACTCTTCACACAATATTCCCCATCTCAGATCAGTGTCCACTCCAGCATTTCAGTTGCTCGGACCAACACCCTTGAAGGAAACCTTCATCCTTTTCTTTTATACCCACAGTCAAACCGTCAGCAAACCCTGAAGGTTTCAACTTCCTAGAATCCAACTACTTCTCATTCCATCTACTATCAACACCCCTTTTCACGTCAGCATCATCTGACATGTGAATTATTGCAATATCCTACTTACTGATCTCCTTGACCTGTTTCTTCCCAATCTATCCTCAACACAGCAGGTAGAGAGATCTTTTAAAAATGTAAGTTAGATCATGTCATCTCTTTGCTAAAAATAATCCAATGATCTTTACTTTTTGTTCAGGATGAAAAGCAAAGTCGGTTTAAGAAACAGCCTACGAAGCCCTACATAGCTTGTATCATGCCTCCAGTATTTCACAGGCCTCAGGTCCTATTACTCTGCTCTTAACTCCATCTTACTTTCCATGGAATTTGTCTGTAAAGGAATAATGTGCATGACCTCTCCAATGGCAGAAACAAATATCATGTACTTTTTAGGCAGCATTGACAGTCCATTTGTGGTTATGGTCATAAGCCTAGTTGGGTGAGGATGTGTGTTTCCAGCCTCAGTCAGCTGCCTGGATGCAGGTATACAGTAGGCAAATGGGCAGAGAGTTACAAGTAAACCACTCTTTCAGTCTGCATGAAAAGTATGCTACAGGGAGATGGTGGCAAGACTGTTGAGGGAGCTCATGAGAGAGAGTAAACTACGGCATCCTGGCTGAGTAGGGAAGGAAGTGAGTGTATTGAAAAAAAATAAGGTTCTGTGAAAAAGGGATGTTATCTATGAGTCTTGGTGAGGTTAAAGACAGAGTCAAGGTAGAGTCGTAGAGAGTGATATGGAAAGATTAGAAATGGTGGTTAGAGTATGGGAGGTAATGATTGAAGCATAGACAAAAGGTGGGTTTACTGCTTTGGTTTTGATAAGGTCCAAGGTAGGACTCAAGGAGTGTATTTCTGAGGAAATGTGGACAAGATACTTGGGAAGAGGTCAAGGAACTGAGAGCACCTCATACTGGAAGGATCATTTTTCTCATTCACAAAAAATAGGAGGTGAAAAGTGCCCAGAACATAGAAATTGTTCCACAAATGGAGACTAATATAATTGTAATAGCTGTCATAAAAATAATACTTATTAAAATTTAATGATAAGTAAAATAAGATGAATTACAGCGCTAGGGACTTCCTACTTTATTTGATTTTAATTGAAATTGAGCTCTTCATTAACACTCCTTGAAAAGTTTGTTCTCTCTCTAAGGCACCTAACTGGATTTTTGCTCAGACAACTTTCCTCCACCTACTTTATAAAAAAGCAAACAAACAAAATTGTCAAATATTTTTTCAAGATAAATATTTTAAATATTTAAATAAACATTCAAATAAAATAAATATTTTTATTTTAAAAATACAATGTGCATATGATCATTTCCTGATTTGCTAGTTTAATAATCCTAGCAGAAAAGAAAAGAGGTTAGTTATATATAACTTTCTCGTAGAGCATGCCTATTGGCTCCTTGTAACCCTTTTTTTCTTTCCTTTTTAATATAACAAATTATAACATATTTTTATACTTTATAATTCATAATGTGAATTCAGATGATCCCCTTTATCTATTTAAAATATGTCCTGTAATTTCCCCTTTTGTCTCTTGTAGACTATCCAGATCCTATGTTGCCTGTTGATTTCAAGTTTGGGGGCCACTTTGGTTTCTGCCACCTATTCCTCCCACTTCAACCCAGCAGTTTCCACCATTTTGATGTCTGGATACCCATTTGTAGGAGCTCTTTGTGTGAGTACAGGGGCATCTCTAAGAGCAGCCATGCTTTATAAATGCTAACAGGGTGCTTAGTCATGGAGTGACTCAGTCCTCAAGAGGCAGTGAGGCAGTAGATGGCCAAGACCTCTTCCCTCTGTTACTATCCCACATCATGTCTCTGCCATTCAAGAAGAATAGAAGAGGAACTCAATCTGTTCTCCTGAGTGAACATCCCAGGGAGGGGCTGGTTAGGGCAGGAGGCAAGAGAGGAAGGTAATACCATGGGTATCCCAGTACAGTATTTTTTACCTGGCATTATACATTTTAACTGTAGAAAAGTGGAAGATTGTTTTCACATCCCTCTTTGGGGCTTTGATAAGGCCATTGGATTCTGTATTAGTCTGTTTTCTATTGCTTATAACAGAATACCTAAAACTGGGTGGTGTATAAGGAAAAAAAAAACATTTTTTACAGTTTTGGAGGCTGGAAGTTCACAGAAGAGGGGGCACATCTGGTGAGGGACTTCTTCTGGGTGGGAACTCTCTACAGAGTCCTGTGGCAATGCAGGGTATCACATGGCAAGAATGACAAGCGTTCTTCCACGTGTTCTCCTTATAAAGCCACCAGTCCACCCCTTTAATAACTCATTACTCCATGAATGGATTAATCTATTCGAGAGAGTGTAGTCCTCACAATCCAGTCACCTCTTAAAGGCTTCACCCTTTCAAATACCATAATGAGATTCCCTAGCCTCTTGACACTGTTAAAATGGGGATGAAGTTTGTAACACATGGATTTGGAGGTGACACATTCAAAGTACGGCAGATTCCCTCTATTTTAAGAATAATCCACTTGTCAGGTAGAGAGTGAGAAGACCATTTTTAAGCAATAAAGTGAGAAACACCCGTAGATGCCACTTGTTTGCAGGGATTTAGATTAGTACTGGTGAGATTCATGGGAAGCAGGGGCACTCTTGCTATGTTCAGTGATGATCCGGAGCATTCAAAAAACTCTTTTTCCTGCCTTCCACCTAATGGCTCATGAAGAACGGCCCAATGGATCTTTTTCTGAGAGTGGCCACGGCAGAATCATAGCTCCCACAAAGGGTCATTTCTTTTCCATGTAGTATCCTGTACAAAGGAGAAAAAGGCATACATTCTGGGCAGATGAATTATACCAAGTCACCACTTCTGTATGGATACAGTCCCTGAGTGGACGCAAACTGAGCAGCCATGCAAGTAGGCCCTGCTCCTACCCTCAAGCACAATTTGTCCTTAAGCACAATTTGTCCTTGACTTCTCTATCTTACCAGTGGTTGTGAGCTCCACATTCCCTTACGGAAACTAGCATTAGCTCATGCTAGACCCTCTTTGTCCATGACTACCCAATACCCAAGCTACAGGCTTAACACACATTTCAGCTTCTCAGAATATCCTCCCTCCATCAGCTGGATCCTTAATACCACTAGGTTCAAAAACTGACTTCTGGGGCTCTTTGATAATAACTAAACATCTGACCCTGTTTTTCCCACTTTCCTCAATCCCCAGTCTGACTCAAGCTGCCTACACCAATGGCTTCAAGTTCATGCCCCATCAGAGTCTCTTTCCTTTCTGTCAGCTGTTCCCATATCACTATCCCTTCAAGTCATTGTTCTGTCTCAACCTTCTCTCTTTCAACCTTGAATTTATAAACACCCTCCTACTCCCTTGTACATCTCTCCAGGCCTCCTCAGCTCCTAGTGATTTCCACTAAAATAAATTGTCTGTGCCTCTGCCTATTCTTCAAAGTCTGTGTAAATGTCCTAAGGGTGGAAACTGGGCCTCTCTATCCATATGAACCCACACCACTCCTGTGGAGTTATTTCCCTAAAAGTTTTCCAACATTACTTTTTGATTGAGTGATTGACAGTAACATGGTGGCCACATTTCCACAAGAAAACCAATCTGACCATTTCTCTTTTCTGAGCAGTTTGCCATTACCGGATCCCTCTCAATCATCTCTGGGAAAAAATCAACTAAGCCCTTTGTAAGTATGAGGACCATCAAATCTCAGCTGGTTGGAAGTAAAGGAACCTCAGAGTTAATTCTTCTATTTCAAAATCTTCATTTT
The DNA here is from genome assembly GCF_027409185.1 of Cynocephalus volans. Taxonomy (NCBI): domain Eukaryota; kingdom Metazoa; phylum Chordata; class Mammalia; order Dermoptera; family Cynocephalidae; genus Cynocephalus; species Cynocephalus volans. Next base: position 155,836,517 of record NC_084463.1, read on the forward strand.
ACAGTTGGAGGAAATTAAGTCTAGGGAACAGTCTAGGGAGCCCAGTTTCTCCTGGCTGGTCCATTGGTAGAACCATTATAGAACCTAAATTTCTTGCTTTCTAGACCAGTGCTCCTTCCTCTACAAAATGGTTCTCCTGTATCATATTCCAAGCTTGGAAGAGGTTTACCTCAGTTATTTAAAAAGTGGGAAAAAATTTAATTTATTTTATTATTATTTTTAATTGACAACATTTGTACATATTTATGGGATATACTGTGATATACATCTATTCAATGTGTAATGATCAAGGCATTGACCAGAATGGTTGAACACCAGGATCAGAAAGGAGTCCATGATATATTTTTAAATTTCCACTATCAAAGCAACTGAAATAAACCTCATCCAGTCAAGTAGCAGGGTGGGAAGGCATTCATCCTCTCTCCTCCTCTCCTGTCCAGAAGAGGATGTTGGAATCTCTTTCTGAGCTAGAGGAGACTATTTCTATCCAAAAAATCCCCTCTTGATAATTGGACACCCAAGAAAAAAAAGATCAGTTCAAAGTAAGGTGGAGAGTAACAAAACTTGAGTCCTGTCTGTAAAAGTTTGTAGAAGGTACATGGAGCGGGAGGGGTAGGGGGAGGTGTGTGACATTAGTACTGACCACAGCACAGAACACAGAGATAGAACTGCTTGGACCACTCTCTATATCTCCCTTGATTTCCTCAACAGCCTTAGAATCATTCTATTGCCTTAAGTGCTTCTAGAGTATGGCCTTTGGTCCCTCCTGAGAAACCCAATCTATGGCTTCTTACATAAAAGGGAAGCTTCAGAGAAAGGCAGAAGCAAACTGCAAGAGCTGGAATACCTACCTGCAGGTGGTTCAGGCCTATGAGAACCACATTCACCACACCATCTCCTGCATCCTAGTCTAAGTTTGGGGGTAAGGGGCTGTCCCAGGATATGATGATTCATTTGCAAAGACACTGACTGATATGCCAGGCTCTGGGCCAGGCTCTCAGCACATGCTCTTTTCTGTCCAAGCATCACTGGAGGATACTGCATGGTGGAAAGGATGGTTGTCCTGCCCTCTTCTACCTTGGCCCTGTAGCTATATGGCTTCATGTGCTGAGTCCCTGAAGGAAGAGTATCCTGAACAGGCAGTGTCTCTGCCCAAAGCTACCATGTGGGCAATAGAGGCCATATGTGGGGCCCATGTTGTTTTCAGGTCATCCCAAGCACAGATTTCCCTTTCTGTGTATTTAGAGTGCTTAGAAAGCTCCTTTTTAAATTAACATGTTCATTTACCACATTTTATAAATGAGAAAACTGAAGTCCAGAATAGGGAGGAGATTATTGAAGCACACAGACAGGCCAGTGACAGATCTGGGAGGGGAGTTCAGGTTTTCTAATTCCAAGCCCAGAAATCTGACCCCATCCAATGCTGTGAACTCTTCAAAACCCTGTGCCCTAGTCCTGGGTTTTAAACTGCAGTTTCAATCATCAGGAGCATATGCCAACCTCATCTACCATCCATGTGTCCTCATTGTGGCTAGCCAGACCCTGTATCTTCCTGAGTCGGGATGTGGTTTTTCCCTGAGTCACCTTTGTGGGTGTGTGGCAAAGGGAAAGGTCGCTATTGAGAGGAGCAAAGCCCTTAGCTGCTTCCTACACCTACAAAGTTTGTGAGGAAAGTGGCTACAGTCTGATAATTTTTTTGTGAGTGAGTAGAGAACCACAGGGTCTTAACCCACACACCTCTGCTTCTTGCCCTGCTACTTAAAGAAATTGAAGGTATATGATTTTCATATTGAACAAGAATTGATTGTGAATTCAAGGCCAATTACTTGTCTATTGAAGGTATATGCTATGTTTCCATAGACTTGATCACCCTTCAGGTAGGTATTCCAATTTCTCCAGTTTGTTTTCACCTTTCCTCTGAAGCTTCTCCTTTATTTAAGGCAAAGCCATAGATTAGGTTTCCCAGAGGGGACCAAAGGCCATATTCTAAAAGTCCTTAAGGCAATAGAATAATTCTAAGGCTGTTGAGGAAGTCAGGAGGTACTGGCAGTGGCCTAAGCAGTACTGTCTCTGTCTTCAGTGCTGTAGAGAGTCAAGGGGCCAGAACCTCTCTCCCCCAGGAGGAATTATTTGTGCATTCTCTCATTTAACAAGGCATTTGCTAATTATATCATGTGGTAAACTAAATAGTGAGGAGTGATACAAAGATGAATAAAACACAATCTCTGTTCACTAGGAGCATGTGGGTCAGAGGCAGTAATAGACCAAAAAAAGCACCATTGCAGTACTATGGTCAGAGAGATAATAGCGTCATGTGCTGCTTCTGCGATGAGAGCCCAACATGAAATTTTTCTTTCAGGCTCTGAGCAGCTTGACCTCAAATGCAATGAGTTCCATTGCTGCTGGAGCAGGCTTCTTCCTCCTCACTGACAGCCTGGTGGACCTGGGGACTGTCTCTCAACATTGTGACTCAGAAAAAAATTTTCTGTCCTCATTGCCTTATTCAGAGTACTATAATTCAATATATGAAGTCAAGGACTGTATCCTGGATGGTGCCAGTCTAACAGTAAGTAATTTCAGATTAAATATCCTGTCATGTGAAACCTCAGTGTAGCTCCTTTGCATGATCTGTTTTTTCAGCAGTTTTTAGTCCTGTTAGTCTGAATGCCAAGAGGCAGACAGAAAAACAACAAGAAAAAAAAAAAAAACATGGCTGAAAGAGGCCTGTCAGCTGACTGCACAATGTGAGGGTTGCATTGTATAAAGTCAAAAAAGTAAATCAAGAAGGGCAGTGGAGAGTCTAACCCTTCAGTGGTCTTTTTAAATGACAAATATGCCAATCTCAATGGGTTTAACTCTCAAAGTGCCTCCTTTGCTCAACAGGCATTTTTTTTTTTTTCCTCAACACAGGCAGAAATATTTTTCTTTATTTGGATTTTATCTGAGATTGGGATTATCTCTTTTGGTTCCCTTTCCTGGGGCTGGAAGCCCCTACTCCTTGGAAATGCTTGTTTTCTTATCATCAGTGAATTTGGGACTGGGAGAAGCCATGTGGTGTTTAATTCCTTCAAGTGCATGCCTGCTTATGCTACATTAAGTTAGGCACAGAACTTGAACCTTAAGCCTAAACATATAATTATCACACTTTGGCCCAGAAGAGGTGGCAGAAAGTGGAGGTAGGAGGGGGAGAGAGCTTACCGAAGGATTTGACTCCTAGCAGAAATTTCAACATCTCTGGGCAGCATTTTTTGCCCTTTTTCCCCCAAATTTCATGGTCACCACCTGCTGAACATGACAACCCTGGCATAGTCAATTGTCTAAATGTAGAATCACAGTGTTAAAACCATAAACCTGTAGCTTTTTAAGAAGAAAGACCTTTTTGGGTGACTTTTCCTAGTAGGAGCAAGGGGAAGACAAGGCAATATCTCTCTCTCTTTCCCTTGGATCTGTCTGTCTCACAAATTTCAGAGAACGTGTGCAGTTTTTGCACTCACAGCCTCCTGTGAGTCTTTCCATAGAGCCCAGAGGTTGCCAAAAGCAACCCCTTTGATCCAGGAGCTTGAGGAAGTGTAAGAGCACAGAGACCCATCTAGCTAGAAATCAGCAGGAGGGAGCCCAGGAAATAGTATAACCCTTGTGCAGGACAGACATCAGATAAAGTAATGAGGGTGGAAAAGACATCCTCCACAATGAGATATTGGGGGTTAATTTAAGAAAAACTAATCTCATTACATCAAACTGCCTTCCACTCTTAGACAACAAGAGCCAAAAAGGACCTCCTGCAACATCAGACAAGTTGCAACATGGCAGACCAAGTGGACCCCAAAGGCCACTCTTTCTTAATTAACATTGGAATAACCTGGACAAAAGTAACAAATTTTAAAAATTAAAAATATATATCCAAGATTGGAAGAAGAGAGGAAAGGGGAGTGGAAAAAAAAGAAATCAAGGAAGTAAGGAGTCTTTGGTTCCGGAAGCTAAGAAGGATCCTAAAGTCCAATCATCAAACAAGAGCTGAGACCAGAAAACCAGAGAAGTCTAGATAGGAGCATTGGTATTAGAGGCTAGGATCATGGAGTTTTAATGCCCATAACAGGATTTGAGTTTCCTCAATCTCATAGGGGCTCACATTGAGGACCCTGCAAAAAATGTTGGAATCTGAGACAATATTTATCAAATTTGTAAATATAAGACAAGGAAGACTCTGACCAACATCCCAAAAAGTTTTAAGAAAGCCTGCCATCAGCTCACTAAGCTTTGTTCAGGTATGGTATCCAAATTCATAATTACATATAAAATAGGGGATCCTCAAATAAAGGGATTAACTTAAAAATTGCTCCTGGATCTGTGAAACTCCTAAGGTTCTAGCAGAATCAAACCTGAACTGCCATTTAGGAAGATATTCATAAACCCAACTATAGAGTCCTGCATATCAAAGAACCCACTACCACCACTACCTATACACTGAAATTATCAAGTAATAAAAATATAATAAGGAATAAAGTTAAAAATGGTATAACAAACATGAAGTTAGTGGCCCAAGAATTGAAGATAATAATTTGAACAAGGCTATCATGAAAATATATTTTCAATAATTAAAGATATAAAAAAGTAATTAAAACCAAAATGAAAGAACAGTACAATAAGAAACAAGAAGTGGATTTGAAAAAGAACTGAATAGCATGATTGGAAGTGAAAATTACAGTCTCTGAAATTAAAAACTGAGCAGAGCAGTTAAACAGTAGATTCAATACATCCAAAGAAACAAACAGTGAAATGAAATTCAGGTCTGATTAAATCACACAGAACACAACACACAAAGATAAAAAATTGGAAAATATAAATGGGAGATTAAAAGAAATGGAGGATACAGTGAAGTGAAAAGATTAAACACACATCTAAAATGAGTTCCAGTAGGAGAGTATGGGAAAGACAGAGCATGCCAAAATAAAATACCAGAAATTTTCAGAATTTAACTAAAGACATGAGCTTTCAGACTGAAAGAATGCTCTGCAATCACTTCAGGATAAACAAAATCAAATCCACACCTTGAAATACCATCATGACGATAAAAATCACCAGAGACAAAAAGGAAATAATAAAAGCAACCAGAGATAAATGGCAGATTACTCCTATTTTTCATTACGTCTTGGGATACCATTATGTCTATGGGATAATGTAATCTATGGGATTACATTATGTCTATGGCTCTGAGATAAAACAGATGCTGCTTATTTCCCTTCTTCTGTTAAGAAATCTGAAAAAGAAGAAAAGAGGATTAAACAATTTTCTCTGTCCTTTATTCCCTCCACTGCTGGAGCCTTCATCTCCCGGTTTCCTCTCAGGCAGGCACAAGGGTTAGCTTGTGTACAGTTACCAACCATTCATACCCTGATTTGCAGGGTGTTCTGGTGGTGATGCTTATCTTCACTGTGCTGGAGCTTTTACTAGCTGCATACGCTTCTGTCCTGTGGTGGAAACAGGTCTACTCCAGCAACCCTGGGGTGAGTATGCTGATACGTCACATGATACCTGCTGTGTCCCAGGTCTGGGCTATGATGATCCAGGACCAAAAAGGAGCAGAAAGAGGAGTCGATTGTTGGTCATGAGATGTATGTGGAAGATGACTTTTATAGTGATAAAAGAGTTCCATGGCTCCTTTATGAGGATACTCTGGTCATCTGGGATCAGCTGGTTTCTATCAGGCAGCAGACCAATTGGAGAATTGCTTAATATGAAGCTAGTTGGCTTTAGAAACCACCTAGTCTAATCCCTCATGAAAGATCCAAGGTTTGGATAAAATTACATGTAGAAAGAATCATATGGACTAAAGGGCTAAGAATGAAAACTTGCATCCTCTCTTATCATGAGCACAGCCACCTGCCTGCCTTGACAGTCTCCATAGCCAAATTTTCTTACTAATGTGATGAGATTTTACCAGGACTTCTCTGTTCTGTTCATGCTTTCCTGCGCTCTTCCTTACCTTCTCTTCGCCCTTGATGTTACAGTTTTAAAATATTTTTATTTCTTCTAAAAGTTACAGCAAAAAAGGAAACTTTTATAGGGTCTGGATGAATTATGATTTAACTATGATGCTATTAAAAACAGTATAACAATTAGTAGGCTGGAGAATGTCATTGTTTGAATCAATATTGCTGCAATTGTATGCTATGGTAAAGTTGGAAGAGCTACCACTACATAAAATTTGGAACTACTACTGTACAAAATTTGGGAAGTGTTATAAATAAGCATTTTTTTTAAAACCCTCCAAAATCAAAGATTAAACAGTACTAATGAATTTTATCTTTTCTAGAGTGCACTTTTCTTACCTCGATCACAAGATCATATCCAACATGTCAAAAAGAGTTTTTCAAGGTCTGGATATGAATAACTCTTGGTCTCAGAGAAAAAAGGAGGATAAACTCAGTGCTCATGACAAAGTAATTAGACTTTCCTGAAATCTAAGCTATTTTAGAAACTGTGAAATAAACTTTAAAAAAAAAAAAAGAAAAGGAAGTTTCATTATGAGTCTTTTTATTTCTCTTGAAAATAATTTCCTGAAAGCCCAGGTCAGTAAAATTTTATTAGCCAGTCTTTCTGATAAACTTTATAAGCTTCTCTGGGTAAACTGAGCAGAAAGTGATTCATCTGTCTCTACCTACGGAGAGAAAATGTGCCCTCCAGTGCTAGTGAGAACTGGCTAAGTCGTGTGGTTATGCAGCCCCTGTTTCTGTATTATTTCCACGCTCATATTGTTTAAATATTAGATATTAGGGATTGTAAGAACATTTTAATTAATTATTTTTAAATATATGGCTCCTTCCTGTGTAATTTAATTACTTTATTCTTAAATATCTGGATTAAAAGACTATAATTAATCACTGTGCTTTCCCCCATGTAAGTTCTAGACCAAATAAGAAATTAGACATATAAAAATAATATCAACTTTATTACTGTATTAGAGAAAACAACATGACCAATCCAGTAAATGAATTCCTAATATTGCCCCCTGGGTCTAGGCCTTGGGTCTCATGCAGGAGGGAAATGTGCAACAGAAATACATATATATGTTTTCCAATCGTACAAAAGTGGTCACTGCAGTAATACAACTAATAGTCCCCAAATGAAAACTACCCAGGTGCCTACAGACAGCTGAATAGGCAAATAAACATTGTGCTGCAAGTATATTCAGACAGTAAAGTACTGCACAGTAATACAAATGAACAAGCTACAATTACATGCAGCCATATACATAAATTTCACAAATATAATGTTGAGGGGGGAAAAAGCCATATAAAAGAGAGTACGTACTGCATGATTCCATGACCATAAAGTTTAAATGCAGGCAAAACCAATATATGCTATTAGAACCAGGATAGTAGTTAAACTTTGGGGTAGTAATTAGAAAGGGTCCTGGGGGCCTTTGGGTTCCCAGCAATGTTCTTTTTCTTGATCTGGATGCTGGTGCTATACAGTTATGATTTGTGGCCTCTTATTTCTACTTATAAGTGAATAAAAACATTTTTTAAAAACAGTTGCCTTTGACCTCTTGTTCCTGTCTCTCTGTTCCTGTCTACTTGTTGAACACATCTGTCACTCCTACATTGTCAAATTTCTTTTAAAAAAAAGTCATCTCCCCAAAACCTTGGAGTCATTCTGACTCTTCGACTTCTTTTACACACCCTATCTAACCTCTCATGCAAACCTTCTAGGTCTCACTTCAAAATCAATCCAGAGGCTGATTGCTTCTCACCACTTCTCGAGTACTCTGGTCCATCTTTCCACACTGTCATTATTGAACTGATCAACCAGCAGGGCACCCACACCACTCAGTATATTCTCTGTATGGAAGACAGCAGAATCTTTTTAAATCTAAAATCAGATCATGTCTCTCGAACCCATTCCATTTCATTCCAAATAAAAGCCAGCGTCCTTAAATGTCTCTATAGGATCTCATCCCTCATTTCCTCTCTGACCTTCTGACTATTCTCTGTTTCTTCTGCTCTAGTCACACTCATCTTTTTGCTACCAATTGACATGTTATTTCTTCAGGAATTTTACACTTGCAGGTTCCTCTATGTGGAATGCTTTTCTTGCAAATATTTCCACTGCTTGCTTCTTACTTTTTTCAGGTCTTTCTTCCCCCACTAACCTACACAAAATAGCGGTCTTCCTTCCCATCGCTTGCTTATTTTTCTTCATAGTACTTACCACCATCTGACACACCATATATTTTCTTTGCTTATTTATTGTATGTCTACCTCCACTAGTCCTTAAGCTACATTAGGGCACACACTGATGACTCCCTGATGAGGATTTCAGTTCCTATTTGTCTGTTTGCAAATATGTGAGAATGTGCATGTATTTTAAATGGGGGTGGAGGACCTTGGAGATTTCCCTCCTTCCCATCAGCCAAGCAATTCAATAAATTTATATTTTTTCCAGGATCTATTTCTTTTTTGTTTTCTGCTGTTAATAGAAAGGTTCTTCATATATCTGGTCTACCGAACTGATGAAAGATGCAAAAAGAATACTGCATCCTTTATTTGCCATCATTCCCTGATCCTCCCCAGCCAGGCCAGGTTGTCTTTCACAAATGGCATGACTATTCACTCAGTTTTTAATGTCTGAAATTTGGGAGTCATCTTTATTCCTTACTTTGCCACACTACCACATTTAGTTTGGGCAACCAATTAGGCAAGAACCATTAAAAGGAAGGTCTAATAAACTCATGGCAAGAAAAGGGACTGATGGTTTGAACCAAGTCCAAGAAGATATTTCAGATATTTAACATACATACTAGAACTTCAAGTTCTGCCTTGTGGTTTAAAAAAAAAATGTAACCCAAAAGGTAACCCAATAGCAGTGGCTGAGCCACACATGCTCAGATCATTATCACAATTTCTCTCCAATCTTCTCTCCCAACTCAAGTAAGAGATTCTCCTTACTGACCTGATGAAACAAGCAAGCCATGCTGAGGAAGCAAGAAACTGAGGGCGTCCTCTAGGATCTGATGACAGCCTCTTATCTCCAGCCTGCAAAACCCAGGGCCCTTAGTCATACAACCACAAGGAAATAGATTTTGCAAACAACCTAAATGTGCTTGGAACTAGGTTTGCCCCAAGTGAGCCTCCAGATGAAAATACAGCCTGGCCGATACCTTGACTGTAGTCATATAAGACTCCGAGCAGAGGGTACCAGCTATGTCATGCCTTAATTGCTGACCCACAAAAACTGTAAGATAGTAAATATATTGTTTTCAGCCACTGAATTTGTGGTAATTAGTTACATAGCAGCAGAAAACAAATACACACTGGATTATTGCATGAAATCTAAAACAAGACAAGTTCAACTTTTAACCAAGGTCAAATTTCAGCTCTACCACTTACCAGCGGTATTGGTGGTCCTCAGCTTCCTTGTCTTTAAAATGCTTATGATAATAGAACCCATTTCCCAAGTTTATTGGGAAGGTGTCATAGTAACACACGAAGAAGAATGAATTTAATGAGGAAGTAAATTTCTCATTTTATTTAGAACCATGTTGGCACAAACTAAGTGCTGAATATAACTTATCAACCTTAAGGAAGAGTGGTCTGCTGAAGGCTGAAAGCAAAATAAAATACCCTTTCCACTCAGAGAATATCACTTACAGCTGCCCCATGAAGAGTCTGCCATTTCACCTATCTATGGAATAGTCTAGTTCTTGCCTTCTGGCCTGATTTTATAGATTAAAATATTAGGAGGTCTATCTTTGAGGAGCTTAAAAGTCAAAAGCAGAAAGAAAAGACAAAGGCTGACAACTAAAACCTGGTTGAAAAGATAAAATGAGGTCCATTTTGAAATATCCAAGATAGATAGAATTATGAGCTTCTTCTGCTTAATATCAGCAATTCAATCCTAAAAAATCAGGTATTCTTCATGAAGACAGCTCTTTTCCATCATTTTAAAGAAAAAAAAATACATATATGTGCTATTAGTGAACCTAAACTCCCATCCCATTTCCTAAAATGTAAACAAAAGGCAATAAAGCATCTATATATGAGTAATAAATTAATATGTTAGGTTGGAAAATGGTTAAAATGTTGTAATTCCTTCATCACTAAATAATCACAATGGTTGGTAACAAGCAGGTGGTTTGTTTGCAGCATGTGGCTGCAGCACCATCATGGTTATGCTTTCCTTTTATTGTCACAGCCTAATTTATAAAACTTCACATAATTCTGATGGTCTTTCAATTCTGCTTAGAATTTAAATATAAACTTGCCCCACACTTCGTTTTGTGTAAAATGTTGCATTGCACCTTAGAGACATAAATTAAAATTTACCTGAATAAACATTGGCAGGAACTGTTGTCTTGAGAAATACCTACCTTCTCTGAAGTTTGGGTGTGAAAAAAGAAAGAGGCATTCCACCAGGAAAAAATTAATGGAGTAGACAGTCTATATTTCTATACATCAGTGGTTCTCAACCTGAAGTAATTTTTTCCCTGGTGAACTTTTGACAATGTCTGGAGACAATTTTTGGTTTTGACAACTAGAGATGTGCTACTAGTATCTAATGAGCTAGAGATGCTGCTAAATGTCTTAGAATACATAGAACTCCTCCTAAAAAAGAACTATTGGGCCCAAATGTCAGCAGTGCCAAGGTTAAGAAACTCTGCTATCCATGGTCACCACACACTAGAAAATACTCAACATACTGTTTGTATATGGTTTTTGATTTTGTGAAATGATTTACCTTTATAATTTAATAGTTAAAATAACAAATATAGGAACATAAAGGACTAAAGTGGAAACAAATTCCAAAAGGCATTTTTTTTTGTTATTTTAATTAGTACTTGTATAGTTTAAACCAGGAAGGACTTGAATAGAATTAGTTTTACTTGTCTTCCTGAAAACTAAAATATCCTCTATTAAAGTGGCAACTACATCTAGTCCTATATTTTCTTTACTACTGATTTTTTTAACTTGAAAATATGAAGAAAGTAGATTTTAAATGTTCTCATCACAAGAAAAGAAATGGCTATGTGAGGTGATGGATATGTTAATTAGCTTCATTGTGGTAATCATTTAACAATGTGTAGTATGTCAAGACATCCCATTGCATACCTTAAATTGATATATATATATATAATATATATTATATATATATATATACATATATATAATTTTATCATCAAAGCTGTTTTACTTTAATGACCAAAATAGATGCTTTGGTTTATAAAGATGGAAAAATTAAGAGATTCACAGTTAACTACTGATTTTTATACTACAGAGGAATATGGTTAAACAATAAGTTAGAAAACTCATCAATGAAAAGCAGGAATTTCCTATTGAAGGAGGATGAAAGCATGCTGAAAAAAAGCACAGATATTGGAGACTGACAAGAGGTGTGTGCCTCCTTCCCCTGTCCCCTTAGTTTGTGACACTGGGCAACTTAATCTTTCTGTTGCTTAGTTTCAGTGCTGTAGAATTATTAAAAAAGTAAATGTCAATGCATGTTAAAACAAACAGAATACCTTCTACAGTGCCTGACACAGTGGATATTCCCTAAATTTCAGTTCCTTTATATATCACGAACATAGGTATGGGGACTTGTTTTTGTATATACCATGTATTTATCTTGTGCTTACCATATGTTTATAAACAAACTAATAAGAGAGTAAGACCTCTGAATAACTGTATCTTTCCCCAGGAGGGAGGGAGCTGGGTGTGCTCTAGAATTCTAAGACTCTATGACTCAATGACTGTGATTCTGTGGTTCTAGGACTGAGTTGAGGAGCCAGGGGCTCATTGCCAAGGACTCCATGTGGCACTGGTGGAGAAGTTGACCATGATTTTGGCTAAAATGTTTACTCACTCATTATCTTAATAAAGTTCTGCCATCGAATCATGGAGTCATCATCCCAGGACCAAAGAGCAACTCACGTCATCACTGTACAACCAAAGGAAACTGTATTGACTGCATTTCCCTACAGACCTCATAGTTCTCTGCTGGATTTCCTGAAGGGAGAGCCAAAACTCTTGGGGGTAAGTCCCCTCCAATCAATGGGTCTTCCTGGAGGAGAGAAAAGAAGTTATTTCTCTGTGTTTGTCTGCAGAGATACCACTGTGCAATGATTTTCAGAGAATTGATTCCACTTTTTCCCCCTTACCTTTCATCTGCAATGTACTTGATTAATCATAAGCAGTACTAAGTCATTTGCTTATACAAAGAATTGGATTATCAGTACAAGGGCCAGTCAGTAATACCACTTCTCTATATTTTGATAAGCAAGAGAAATGAAAGTTCTGTTTAGAAACATGAGTTTCCCTCATGTCTGAGGTAAAATGCTTCTGAGGGTTTATTTAACTATGAGAAATAGGATATTTAATTCTAATTAATGACTTCCCTAACCCTGGGGAAATCCTAGGCCTACCTCATGAGGAGTTAACACTGGTCTTTGAATCCTAGCAGAGGGGAAACAGGAAACTGGTGTAACTTTTTCTAATATTGAGGAAATGACCTCGAGGTATGGTGACACCTCACCAAAACTGAGAAGCCATCAGAGGAGAAGTTAAACATCCTCTTTGTGCTATGACAGACATCAGGAGTTCTTTGAAAACCATATTCAAAGCTTCCTAGTGAACCACAAGATAGACACACACAAAAAATTTTCCCATTGTAAACATACCTAGGAGAGAGCTGTAAACACAGCCTCCATTTTTTAGTACAATAAAATGACTGCTTGCGGTGTGGTGCCACAGAGGTGTGGCTTTGGAACAACCTAGAATGCTAGAGAAGAAGTTTTGCCCTAAGAACTCCGTCTTGCAGACCACTGTGTTATTTATCTCTCTGAAGACTCCTAACAAGCTGATATGCCCACTGGGTACCTCTCATCTCTAGTCAGGCCCTTGGATGAAGGGAATTGAGACACCCCCCTCCACACCCAGCTTCTCAGCTCTATGTCTGCAAACTTGATAAGCTTTCAGAGAACTGGGATGACCCCCATCCCCAAAGCATATATATGGAATGTGTAAAATATGTGTGCGTGTTGGGGGAGTGGGGGTTGAGGATAATGCAATAATAGGATAATAGGATGCTGGTGCTACAGAACGGAAAAAATGTAATAGTGGATAGTTTGTAGTCCTGTCCTCAAGAAGCTTACAATCTAGAGCTGGTCAGATATGTACTCCAAGCTGTCTGATGCAAGAGAAATTGGTAACACCAGGAAACATAGAAAGCAATGAAGGACAAGAGTGAAGGATTCAAAGCCAAAGGACGCAGGCAAGCACGATGGGGAAAAAGACACTTGAACTGAGCCTCCTAACAATCTGAGAGGGGTTGGCCAATGGGAGAGGAAGGCATTCAGATGGCAGGAAACATGTGTCACGGCAGAGACCAGGGGCTGGGGCACTTATAATCTCATGTACCCATTTCTCTCCTCACAGGCTGTTCAGATCCTGCTTGCTCTAATCATTGTGGGCCTCGGAGCCATATTTGCCTTTAATTACATCAATTTCTCCCACAAATTTCCCCTCGTTTTCCTCTCAGGATATCCATTCTGGGGAGCATTTATTGTAAGTACTGTCTATTTGGAGCTTTTGAGTAATTGCTATAAAGACTGATTTTAAATGTTTCAAGTTCTATGATTATGAATTCCATAAATACGGCCATATTTATGGGTAGACTCGTTAGTACCTCCTCCACTAGGACATACACTCCAAAGAGGACAAGAATATTGTCTGTTTAAGTTGTAATTATATTCTCAGAACCTAGAATCATGCTTGAGGCATAGTATGCATGAATGAATGAATAATTGAATCAATCAATCAATGAACATATACATGAAATAATGAATAAATGAGACCATTGTCCCTGACTATTAAAAACACACATGCTCTTTCTATAAACATAAATATTCCATGCCTTTCCTATAATTTACATTTCAAAAGCAACTAATAAGTGTTTTTGCTTTCCCAATACAAATAGCATAATATTGAATATGATTTTCAAACTACACATGCTACATGGTAGAAAATCAAACAGCCCAACTCCTCACTTCCCCATTTCACAACAGAATTTTCCCAGTGTGACTCTGTGTAATCTGCATGTATGAATCATAATGAGGCTCTGGCCTGCTTCTTTTTTTAACTCTACTCTTCATTGAAAAGATCATTACTCAGCACATATCATGTCTTCTTTGACACTGTCATAGGTGCTGAGAGTACAGGTAAGCAAGGCCCTCTCTGAGAATTAGATGAAATTTGTCATCTAATAGAGTGGCTTGAAATTTTTTTAAAGTTAAAACGTGACTCCACAGATATGTTATTACACTCTCTCTAAGTGCACTAAGAGGGGAGTTCAGGTCCCCTGTGAGGGTTTAATGGAGGACTCACCTGGAAGGTCAGGGAAGCACTTTACACACAGGTGCTCGCCGGGTGAAGTGGAAGGAAAGCATCCCCCGGCAAAGACAAAACATGAGGAAGGGCTTGATGTGAGAAAGAGCAACCAAAGGAAGACCAATGAGTCAATGATCATGGCATAAAATGAGGGCCATAAATGCAGGTTGAAAGCAGTTCATGCAAGCTCCATCAGTCATGTTAAAGAAGATGGGACTTCAATAGGAGAGCAAGGGTAATTCTCTGACACTTTTAAAGAGGGTAGTGACATTTGAAGACTTGTTATATTGAAATATCATTGTGTTTTTTGAGTGGGAAATGAATTCAGGGATGATAACAGCAAACCTGGGAGAATCAATTGGGAGGAGGCTGCAGTAATCCAGGGGAGAGATGCTGGTGCTCTGAACTAGCTGCACAGCAGTGGAGATAAAGAGAGATGGACAGCTTTGAGACGATGCGGAGGTAGAACGGATAAGACCTGGCCATCCAGTGTGGGCAGTGAACTAGAGAGGGGTATTGAAGGTAACTTTCTGATCTCTGCACATCAACTTGAGGTCCTCAAATTCCGATACCCAAATGTCCCCAAGATCCAATACCCATACCCGTTCCCATCAGCAGAATATTTTAAAAAGTAAGGGTCTTCACAATAGGTGCCAGAGTTCTCATGTTCCCTGGGTAGTAGTAGGCTCTTTATGTTCCTGAAAAAGGAGTGGCTGAGATGACTAGACCAGATGTCAGTTCCCACATCAGTCTTCAGAGGAGTCTTCCCTGAGAAAGTCTCCCTGTACTTGCTCAGAACAGGCAAAGCTCCTCCTCCCCTCTTCCAGGTCCAGACCCAGAAATCTCATTTTTTTTTTTTTTTTTTGAAACCCAGATAAGCCAAACATCTGGGTATTATTTTCTGGGCCTTAAAGAGGGGTCTGTCTCTCCCAGCTGACACTGGCAGAGAGCTCTAGTTTAGTGCTGAGCAAGTTCAACGTGGTATTTCTTCTTGCGTCAGTACCTACCCTCCTTCATTCCTAATGCTCAGCCAGAAAGACTAGCTGACTTGGAAAATTCAAACAGTGAAGCTTGTGGATCCAAAGGTGATTATAGTGTAAGGTAGTCAAACAAATCACCTGTTAACTTTTGTCTTCCTAACAGTTTATTCTCACAGGATACCTCACAGGAATAGATGAGAGATCAAAAAAAAATGTGGTAAGTCACTTTTGTAACCTCTATGTGATTTAAAATCTTCTATTTTCTTTATAGCATCTTTGTGTATAAAGCCTTTAGTAATAAAGTATCTCTCAGGAAAATCTTTACACATCAAAGTTGCAGTTCAGATTATTCCTATTGACCAGTGTCTCCATTAACCCTGCATCCTTAGACTGGGTTCTATTTCTCTGGCCCAGTAAAAGGAGTTACTAATTGGAAACCATTCTACATACAACTAATTTAATGGTTCTTAATTGGGATTAATTTCATGTCTCCCTCCTCAGGGAATATTTGACAATGTCTGAAGACATTTTTGGTTGTCACACTGGGAGGGAAGTGCTATTGGCATCTAGTGGGTAGAAGTAAGGGATGTTTCCAAGCAACCTAAAATGCACAGGGCAGCCTCCCACACCAAAAAAATTATCTGACCAAAAATGTCTATAGTACTAAGGTTGAGAAACCATGTTCCAACCAAAACCAATCTCAGGATCCCAATAATTCTCTTTCCCCAACCCCAATCTCACCTCCACTACCAACAAAAGTTTTTCATTGAGGCCTGCCCAAGGTCTAGAAAAAGAGTCTAGGCATTGATTCTGGATGATTTTAGGATTGAATTAAGGATAACACGCATTGCATGTCAACTTGAAGGGAAAAGTACATACTTCTAAAAGTTGTGTTGAGAATTTAATAAGATTTAAAAGGCATGATGATACTTAAACGTTCATGCTCCCTTCTAACCACTCTGATCTCATTCAAGGTCCTGGAGCTGTGGGCCTTCTCTCAGAGTCATTTTAACTCTGTTCTTATGGTTCTTACATTCTTATGGTCCTTTGCCTGTTTCCTGTAGGAATAGTTACACACAATAGAGAAGTTCTGGGGGAATAAATGCCCTCATTTCTACCTGTGGAAATAAATACAAACAATGCAGCTGAAGCCCCAAATGCCATTCTCTCTGAATTGACTTCTTTCCAGAGCTGAGAAATATACTGAGGTTGAGGTGGACCCCTGACTCACTGAGAGCTATGCAGATGGAGGCAGACAGCATGGTACAAGGGCAGGAGCACTGAACCGGGCATCAGAAGACCTGGCTTTCCACCACAGCTCTTCCCCCAGCTGCGAGGTTACTCACAATCACTTAATTCCCGAACGCCATTCATGTCTAAAATAGGGATGTGTCCTGCCTACATCACAAAACTGCAATGAGAACCAGATGAGACTAAGGCTGGGCATGTTCTGCAAAGAACGATACACATGAGGGATTGCTTATCTAGAGACGTTGTCTATTAAATGTCCCGTGGAGCCAAAAACAGAGCCTTGAGAAAAAAAAAAAAGAACCAAAGACTGAGAGAGATGGCTTATCTATATGCCTCTGAACATCTCCTGCCAAAATGCTTGTTTGTAATAAAGGCCTGGGTTTAGGGTAAACATTAAGTTACAAGCATACTTCCAAGTCCTGCCATGCTAAACCACAAACTGCTCTGGGAAGGATGGGCTGTGGAAACATATCATTGCATCTTCCAGCACAACACGCATACCACAGACAATAAAGGTACAGTAAATATCTGCTGATGACACAGGAAGGTCCTCTTTTTCTTCCTTTAGAAGAGCAATATCAGTGCTAGGAGTGGGTATTAAGAAACAAATCAGATGCCCCCCTTCCTCTGAAGGAGCTCAGACATACATAACCTCCCCTCCCCCACCAAAAAAAATGGGAATGAATAAAGGAAATTGAGTGGGGCAACTTGAACTTTTGATGCCTTCCATACTGGAACACTGAGGTCAAGAAAGGACACCTTTAAATTCCAGTCAAATCTGTTACCATCTTTGAATGTGTTATTGTTTTTGTTGGTTATTGTTTGAATCCTCCAGAGGAATAAATGTAAGCCACATAATGGCAGAACATCACCTCTTTTATTCATCTTTGTGTCTCCGGAGCCTGATGCAGTGCCTGACACATATTTGGTGCACACTAAGTATTTATGAAATAGATGAATAAATGGATACTATCCTAAAGTTAGGGTACATCCAAGAGATCAGGTAATTTGTACAAGGTCCTAGTGAAACTAGGACTTAAAATCAGGTTGATTTTCCAAGCCAAGATATTTTCTAACATACCATACTGCTTCCAGATTATGAAAGATGGTGCATTGAGATAAAATGAACATTTTCTTTAGCATTAACCAAAGAGTATCCTTGAGCCATTTTAAAACTTGATTTGTCTTCTGACCTTGATGAATCAGGATTTAATTTATCAAGTCTTCCAATTTTTCTGATCCGATGGAGTAACTTATCCCTGAAATGTATCTGGAAAGAAAAAATCACAAAGAATTTCTTATAGGTATTTTTGGTTTGGTTTGTTTTTTATTATTTTTAAAAACTATTTTCCAGGGACAAGGTATCATGGCCATGAATGCTATCAGTTCCTTGGTTGCAGTAGCTGGGATTACTCTCACCATTATCAGCTATAGCCAGCAACACAAGTACTGCGAGATGTCTTCCCTTGAAGGAATATGTGCTTTAGGTAGAACACTTTTCATTGTGAGTGGTCTTATTTTGTACAATGAATCTGTATAATCTTATCTGAACCGTGTCTATAATGCAATGATTCATTAATTTCATTACACTAAGTGAAGCTGTGTCAGGATTTGAACTGCTGGTTGGGAAGCCTGTTGTAGGGTGATGATTGAAATGACTGAGGAGCCATATCATCTGGATTTGAATCCCGGTTTTGTCACATATAAGCTTGTGACCTTGGCCTAACATTGTATTTTCTCTGAGCCTCAGTGGAAAATGAGGATAAAAATACCTACCTCATTGGGCTGTTGTGAGGATTACTTAAATTAAAACAGTACCTGGCATAGGGTAAATATTCAATAGTTCTAGCTGTTCCTGTGATTATTGACATGGACTGAATTAAATTTTACCTTTTCAGCATTAAAGAGGAACAAAATGACCTAACAAGTTTGCTCAGCTGACACTAAAACAAAATACAGTGGGAGAAGGTGTTTAAGCCACTTAATTTTAGGACATAAATCATTTTCTATAATTGAAGTAATTTTATTCATTAAAGCAGATGAGATATATCTTTAACAGGAAATATAATTGTAGGCATAGTTTTAAGTATTTTTCTAGTAAGTAATCAATGACATTATTTTAAAGCATGTAAATGATTCCAATAGGCCTTTCCTTATAGTTCCCTAAGCAAGGCCTGGGGTTTCATTCTATTTGTACCAGCTGCATCTTAAAGGCTCGGGTCCTAGACATTTAATGAGATTTGAACCTGTTAGCACGGAAGTGAAGTGAAATCATGAAAAAATGTCTCCCTCAATAAAGAAGGAAAGGGAAAAGAGCTGTCAGTTACTGAATACAAGATTTTATTTAACCCTCACAATCACCCACTGAAGTGGCCCTAGGGACCTTCTTACGTGTTCTGAGGTACATTCCAGAATTACACTCATAACAGGTTACTAACAAAAGCCAGAAAACAATACAAGGGATAAAACAGGAGCCTACTACTGTCCATTATGTTGGCATATATCAGGAAGAAATTGTATACTAAAAGGATTAAATCTCCAGATATATGAAATTCTGCTACAGGATTAGTTACCTGCATATGGAATCATAGACAATCTGTTCTTCGGCCTTACTTAGATAACTCCACTATTCCTAGCTATAACCCAAATATCATAAGCTAAAAAAGCCAGAACAGTAGATTTTAGACACCTCTTGGGCTGATCCCTATCCCATAGACTAATCCATTATCTACACTGCAACCAGAGTCATCAACAAATCTGAGCACATTACTTAATGGCTTCCTGTTAAATAATGAATTAACACCCAAATCTTAAGGGACTTACAAAACTATATAACACCTACCCTGCCTACCTTTCCAACATTATTCTAGGACTTTATTTGTCTCACTCCACACTGCAACCACTTCCTGGAATCCCTGAATGTGTCAAGTCCCCACTGCCCCAGGACCATAAGACCAGCTTCTTCCTGTTTTAAATGGTCCCAGCTCAGTGCTCACCCTTTTCTGCTTACACAATTAATTCATCCTCATACTTAAATTTCAATTTAAATATCACTTCTTTAAGGAAGCCCTTCCTGATCACACCTCTATTCCCAGGCTTGGTTAGATCTCCCATTATAGTAATGCATAACTCCTAATCCTTCTTCACAGCGTTTACTGCAATTTAGTTAAGTAAATCATGATCTGATCATTTGTTTCTGTCTGCCTCCCTTACTATTCTAATGTAAGTGCCACAAAGACCAGAACCAAGTCTATCTTGCTTAATGGCTGAAGCCAGTAAATTGTGTACAGTAGTGTCTTCACATATTTCAGTTTTACTAACAAATGACGAATATCTAAGCTTTTGGATGTATTGCAGGAAAACTGAGATTCAGAGAGACTCAGTTACTTGTCCACGATTAAGTGTGACCTTGGGCCCAGTTGCACCCAGCTTTTTCTGTCTCCAGATCTTAGGCTTTTTAGACACCATTCTATACCATGCTGACTCTCAATCTAAACATTACCTTAAAGCACAGTGTGCAAAATGGCAATCTTTAGGCTATATCCAGCCTGCCAATATGTTCTATTTAGTTCACACAGGTGAAAAATAACTGGGAAATTTAATCTCAAAAATATTCACCTTCCTTAAGGGAAGAAAAATAAACCAGGCATCATGGTTCCCATATTCCCACATGAAAACAATTGTCTAGATTGAGTAATGGACGCCTCCTATGAATACCGTTGCTCTCTCCTGTCTCCCTTCCTGTTTTGCTCAAGATGGTTGCTTGACCCCTAGAGGCATTTGAGTTTGTTACTCTTCCTTATCAGAAATACATAAGATAAAAATTGTGCAATGACTGATGGCTACAGAACCATCTAAAATATGAGTTTTCCTATACCTAGGCATACAGTGGAAGAAATTCTTGGCTTATATCTCTAAAATGATACAGCTTTCATTCCAGATGCCATTTATTTCTCCTTATTATTTGCAGGGAATTTTGTCAATTTTATTGATCATCAGCATAGCGGAACTCAGCATCTCTGTGACTGTTGCATCCTTTAGAAGCAAGTGCTGGACAAGCTCAGATGAGGTGCATTCAATGTTGTTATGACAATGAATTCCTACTGGGACACTTTAAGGTGACTTCTGGTCTGTTAGTGGGCAAAGCAGTATGCCCGGATGCTGAACTAAAATCTCTAAATTTAGGAAGGTCGTGGAAGGACAAGCTTTAGCTCACCCCACCCTTTGAGACAAGTATGCTTTCCTTTCTTGTCCAATCTGCTATCCTCGGTCATCTCTGTTCAGACACAGCTCTTTGTCTCCTTACCAGAGAGGAAGTAGAGAAAAAATATTAACAGTGATATTAAATATCATTTATATATAATCTTTAGGATTTACATTTATTAAATGCATACTATGTCAGTTATTATAATCACTGAGTACCAACTTACTCAATTTTAACAACTCTTATAACATCCTTATTTACATATAGAGGAATTAAGGACAAAGGGTTAAATAACCTCTCTAGTATTGCATAACATCAGGATTCTGACTCAAGCAGTATGGCTCCAGAGCCTGCTCCCTAAGACCCAAATGCCAGTCCAGGCCCTGTGATCGGTGGGCTTCTTTTCTCTTTTTTTACTTCAACATTTTAGAAGCATAATGTACAAACAATAAAATGGACCCATTTAAAGTGTACAGTTCGATGAGTTTTGACAAGTTATATATACCTGTTTAGCTACCACCACAATCAAGATTTAGTACCTTCCTATATCACATCAGTAGGTTCACTAGAACACCCTTTGCAGTCAACGCCCTTGCCACCTAGAGTAGTTTTGACTTTCCCAAACATCATATACGTGGGTAAGTATTCTCTGTGTTTGGCTTCTTTCACACAGAAACATGTTTTTGAGACATGTTTCTCAACATGCATCCATCCATGCTGTTGCTTCCATCAAGAATTCATTTCTTTTATGTACGCATATACCAAAATTTGTTTATCCTTTTACCTCTCGATGGGTATTTGGATTGTTTAAAGTTATGAATTATTATCAATAAATTGCTATGAACATTTGAGTTCACATTTTTATGTGGACATATGTTTTTGTTTCTCTTGAAATGTTATATCTAGGATTTGATTGTTAGATCACATTGTAAATAAATGTTTCACTTTATAAGAAACTGTCAATCATTTCTCCAAAGTGGCTGTATCATTTTTCATTCTCATCAGCAATATACAAGAGATACGACTGCTCTATCTCATCACTAACACTTGAAATGACCAGTTGTATTAACAATTTAGCCACTCTAGTGGGTATGTAGTGGTATCTCATTGTAGTTTTAATTTGCATTTCCCTAATGACTATTGTTGATGACTTGTGCTATATGTTTATTGTCCATTTGTATATCTTCTTTTGAGATATGTCTGACATTTATTGGATTGACTATCTTATTATTGAGTTTTAAGAGCCTAACTGACTTTTAATACAAGTCCTTTCTTCAGATATATGTATTGCTAATTTTTTTCCCAGTCTGTGGCTTGCCCTTTTATTTTAATAGTTTCTTTTGAATGACAAATTTGATGAAGTTTTTCATTTTTTGTTTTTATGGTTAGTCCTTTTTGTGTTCCAACAAAGCTTTCCCTACCCCAAGATCATAAAGTTTTTCTTCTATATTTTCTTGTAGAAGTTTTATAGTTTTATTTTTTAAATTTATTTATTTTTTAATTGGCATATATTGATTGTACATGTTTACCAGGTACAGAGTTACATTTCAATACATGTATACAATGTGTGATGATCAAATCAGGGTAATTTACATAATCATCATTGCAAAGATGTACCATTTCTTTGTGATGAGAGCATTTCAGCTCCTCTCTTCTAGCCATTTGAGAACATAAAATAAATTATTCTTATTTTTAGATGGCTCACACTACTGTGGACAACTAGAACTTATTTTTCCTATCTAGCTGTAATTTTGTATCCATTAATCAGCCTTTCTCTTTCTCCACTTAACCTTTCTTTTCTCCCTTCCACCTCCTCTTCCCAAACTCTAGTAACCACAATTCTACTCTCTACTTCTATGAGCTCAACTTTTTTTTAGCTCCCACATGTGAGTAACAACATGCGGTATTTATCTTTCCATGCCTGATTTACTTGCATTTTACTTAACATGATGTGTTCCAAGCTCATCCATGTTACCACAAATGACAGGATTTCATTCTTTTTTATGGCTGAGTAGTATTTTATTGTGCATATATGCCAAATCTTTTTTTTATCCATTCATCTGTCAATGGACTACTAGGTTGATTCCATATCTTGGTTATTGTGAATAATGCTGCAATAAACATGGTGGTGCAGATTTCTCTTTGGTGTGCTAATTTCCTTTCCTTTGGATATATATCCAGTAGTGGGATTGCTGAATCACATGGTAGTTCTATTTTTAGTCTTTTTGAGGAAGCTTCATAATGTTTTTCATAATGATTATACTAATTTACACTCCCACCTGCAGTGCATAAGAGTTCTCTTTTCTCTGCATCCTCACCAGCATTAAAATAGACAAACAGGATTACATCAAACTAAAATCCTTCTGCACAGCAAAGGAAACAATCAACAGAGTGTAGAGGCAACTGGAAGAATGGGAAAAAATATTTACAAACTATTCATCTGACAAGGGATTACTGTCCAGAATATTTGAGGAACTTAAATAACTCAACAGAAAAAAAAAAAAACCACCAAATAATCTAATTTAAAAATGGGCAAATGACCTGAATAGACATGTCTCAAAAGAAAATATACAAATGAACAACAGGTACATGAAAAAATGCTCAACATAACTAATCACCAGGGAAATGCACATCAAAACCACAATGAGATATCATCTCACCCCAATTAGAACAGATAATATCAAAAGACAAAAAATAGCAAATGCTAGTGAGGATGCGAAAAGAAGAGTAATTCTCTTTTTATTGTGGTAAAATATTCATAATTTTTAAATATTTTATATACTCTTATTTTTTGACCATTTGCAAGTGTACAATTCAAGGCATTAAATACATTCATAATGCTGTGTAATCCTCACTACTATCTATGCTCAGAACTTTTTCATCATGCCCAACACAAACCCTGTACCATGAAACAGTAACTCACCCTTTTCTCCTTCCTCCAGTCCCCCTCTATCCTATTTTCTGTCTCATAAATGTGCCTATTCCATATAACCCATGTAAGTGAAATTATACAATATTTGTCCCACTGTATCTGGCATTTTTGACTAAGCATAATGTTTTCAAGGTCCATCCATGTTGTAGCATAGATCAAAATTTCATTCCTTTTTTGGCTGAATAAAATGTTTTCCATTGATTGTGTATATATACAATATTTTGTTTAGCCATTCATTTGTTTATGGACACAGGTTATTTCTACCTTTGCCTATTGGGAATAATGCTGCTATCAACATTGGCATGTTCAAGTCCCTGCTTTCAGTTCTTTTGGATATGTATCTAAGAGTGGAATTGCTAGTTTATATGGTAGCTCTCTGTTTAACCTTTTGAGAAATGGCCAAACTGTTTTCCACAGTGATTGTAACATTTTACATTCCCACCAGCAGTGCACTTTTTATTTTGTTTGTTTTTATAACAGCCATCTTAATGGGTATGAAGTGGTATCCCATTATGATTTGATTTGCATTTTCCTAATAATTAGGGGTGTTCAGCATCTTTTCATGTGCTTATTGGCCATTTCTATATGGTTTTCTTTTTTGGAGAAACATCTCTTATAGTCCCTTGCCCATTTTCGAATTGCATTGTTTGTTTTGTTGTTGTTGGATCATGGTTCTTTTTTTATTCTGGATATTAATCCCTCATTAGACATATGACTTGTAAATGTTTTCTCCCATTCTGTAGGTTGTCCTTTCCCTTTCTTGACAGTATCCTTTGATGCACAAAAGTTCTTGATTTTTACGAAATCTGATTTATCTATGCTTTTCTTTTGTTGTCTGTACTTGGGTGTCGTTCAGGAAATTATTGCAAATTCAATGTCGTCAAGACCTCTCCCAATTTTTCTCTTATGAATTTTATAGTTTCGTCTCTTAGGTTTAGGTTTTTATCCATTTTGAGTTAATTTTTGTATGTGGTTATTTTGTTATAGATCTCAAGTTTTTCTATTTCTTCTTGAATCGTTTTAGGTAACTCATTTCAAAAATTTTGTCATTTTTTCATATAGTATCTAATTTGTTGGCATACAATTGTTCATAGTGCTCTCTTATAATACTTTTTATCTCTGTCCTCACTTTCATTTTTGTTTTAGTTATTTGTGTCTTGTTTTTATTTTCCTTTTTAGTCTAGCTAATGTCTGTCAATTTTGTTGATCTTTTCAAAGAACCAACATATGGTTTCATTGATTTTCTTTATTGTTTTTCTATTCTCTGTTTTGTTTATCTCTGCCCTAACCTTTATCTCCTTTCTTCTGCTAGCTATGGATTTAGTTTGCTCTTTTTTATTTCCTTGTAGTATGTAAGACTATTGATTTGAGATTTTTTGTTTTAATTTAGGCATTTCCTGCTGTAAATCTCTCTCTTAGCACTGCTTTCACCACATCCCATAAGTTTTGGTATGTTATGTTTTTATTTGCCTTAATATCAAAATATTTTTAAATTTCTTTTGTAATTTCTTCTTTGACCCATTGGTTAAGAGTGTGCCGTTTAATTTGCTTATATTTGTGAATTTCCCAGTTTTCCTTTTGTTACTGATTTTTAACTTTTTCCTGTTGTGGCTAGAGAAGATACTTTGTATTAAATCTATTGAGACTTTTTTGTGGCTTAACATATGGCCTATCCTAGAGAATGTATCAGGTGCACTTTGCAAGAATGTGCATTTTGCTATTGTTGGTTGAAGTGCTTTATATGTTTGTTAAGTCTACTTGGTTTATTGTGCTGTTCAAGTCCTCTGTTTCCTTACTTATCTGTCTGGTTGTTCTACCCATTGTTGAACAGGGGAGTATTGACATCTCCAATTATTATTGTAAAACTGCCTGTTTTTCCCTTCAATTTTGTCAGTTTTGTTTCATCAATTGTAAGGGTGTGTTTTTAGGTGTATAAAATTTATAATTGTTATATCTTTGTGCTCTATTGAAATTTTTATTAATATATAAAGTTATTCATCTCTTGTAATCTTTTTCATTTAAAGTCTATTTTATCCGACATTAGCATAGCCTCCCAGCCCTCTTTTAGTTGCATTTGCATGGACTAATTATTTTCATCATTTCACTTTCAACATATTTGTGCCTTTGGATCTAAAGTGAGTCTCCTCTACACAGGATATAGCTGTATCATGCCTTTTTTCCTTAATTTATTCAGCCAATCCCTGTTATTTGATTGAAGAATTTTATCCATTAACAAATAAATACTAAGAAGAAAATTACTTCTGCCATTTTGCTATTTTTTTCCATATGTTTTACAGCTTTTTTTGTACCTCATTTCCTCCATAACAGCCTTCCACTGTGTTCAATTAATATTTTTGTAGTAAAATATTTTGGCTTCCTCTTCATTTCCTTTTGTATATATTCTGTAGATTTTTTTTTTTTTTTTTTTTTAGTTACTATTGGGAAACCATTTAATTCCCTAAAGTTATAATAATCTAATTTGAACTTATACCAACTTAAATTTAATAACATACAAAAACTCTGCTCATATATAGCTTCATCCCCACTTTGTTATTGTTGTCACAAATTATATCTGTACATTTGATGTCCAATGTATAAATTAATAATTGTTTTTATGCATTTGTACTTTAAATTATGTAGAAAATAAAAAGTGGATTTACAATCCAAAATTACAATACGGCAGCTTTCATAATTGTCCATGCATTTACCTTACTGAAATCTTTATTTATTCATATGGCTTTGAGTTATTGTCTAGTTTCTTTCATTTCAAGAATACTCCCTTTAGTATTTCTTGCAAGGCAGTTCTAGTGGTAATGAACTTCCTCAGATTTTGTTTATTTTGAAATGTCTTAGTTTCTTTTGCCTTCAACAACAATGTTGCCAGATAAACAATTCTCTTTCAGCACTTTGCATATATCACCTCACTGCCTTCTGGCCTCCAAGGTTTTCGATGAGAAATTGGCTCATAATCTTTTCCAGGATTTCTTGTACGTGATGAATCACTCTTCTCTTACTACTTTCAAGGTTCTCTGTTTTTTGCTTTTAACAGATTGACTATAATATGTAACGATGTGAGTCACTGACTTTATCCAACTTAGAGTTTATTCTGCTTCTTGGATTTGTAGATTCATGTATTTTATCAAATCTGGGGAGTTTTCAGCCCTAATTTCTTCAAATATTATTTTTTCCATTTTCTCTTTCTCTTCTGGGATTCCTGCAGCGCGCATGCTGTCTGTTGATGGTGTCTCACAGGTCCCTTAGCCTCTGTTTACTTTTCTTCATTCCTTTCTGTTTCTATTCTTCAGACTCAATAATTTCAATTGCCCTGTCTTCAAGCTTGCTGATTCTGTCTTCTGCCTGTTCAAATTTGCTTTTGAACCCCACTAGCATATTTTTTATTTTAGCTCCAGAACTTAGCTCCAGAATTTCGCTCCAGAATTTCTTTTTACACCTTTTTTTATAATTTATATCGCTTTATTGATATTCTTATTTTGTTCATACCTCATTTTTCTGTGGTTTTCCATGACTTTCTTTAGCTCTTTGCATTCTTAATACAGTTTTTTTTTTTTTTTTTAAGATTTTGCCTAGTAGTTCCAAAGTCTCAGCTTCCTCAGGTATGCTTTGTCAATTTATTTTGTTCCATTGAATGGATCCTATTTTACTGTTTCTTTACATATTTTGTACTTTTTTGTTGAAAACTGAACATTTGAATCCTATAATGTGTTAACTCTGGACGTCATATTCTCCCCTTCCTCAGGATTTGGTGGCTTTTTGTTTTTTCGTTTGTTGCAGAGCGTCTCTATGCCAAGGTTCAGCCTGAGGTGAAAGCTTAAGATCTTCTTGGGTCTTTTCTGAGCCTGCATCTTTCCCTGGGTGTGCATGGTAGCTTTCCACATTCACTCATATATGCAGTTGTTTTCAAATACCCAAACAACAGTGAAAATTGGAACAGCTTCCCTGGGAAGCTACTTTAGCCAGTGAGGGTTGAAATAATGCCATCCAGTCTCGGTGACGGCACCTCACTGATCAGAAGTAGCGATAGGAAATCAGAACACAGAACGTTGATATTTTGAGGTCAAGGTTCAGCAAACCACACCAGGAACATGGGCTACCATTTCCCAGCTGCCTGCCACAGGGCTGGAGTTACGAGATGGGTAGTAACTGCCATGCTAAAAGCTAAAATTGACTTATCTTAACCTCAATTTACTAGCTAAGCTCTTGCCCCAAAGCTGCAAGTGTTCACATAGACTCCAGAGTTGCAAAATATTTACTTTATACAGTTTCTTACAACACAGTTGTTGTTTAGGTGAAAAGAAGGATTCCTGGATTTTCCTTTTCTGCCTTTTTTCCTGAGGTCACTATAGAGTAATTCTTGAAATCAGGTAGTATAAGTTTTTCAACTTTGCTCTTCTTTTTCAAAGTTGTTTTGGCTGTTCTAGGTCCTACGAATCTCCATGTAAGTTTTACAATCAGTTTATCAATTCCTAAAAAAAAGTCTTGCTGGAATTTTGGTTGAAATTGCGCTGAACCTACAGATAATTTAGGAATGATTTACTTCTTAATAATATTTAGTCTTCTGATTCATGTCTATGAAATATGTCTATATCTTCTTACATCTCCTTTCATTTTTCTCAGCAATATTTTGTAGTTTTCAGTGTATAAGTTTTACACATTTTTGTTAAGTGCATCCTTAATTATTTTATGTTTTTTCTTGATATTGCATATGGTATTTTTAAATTTTATTTTTCAAATGTCCATTCCTACATCTAAAAATGTAAATTTATTGTACATTTTTATATACTATGATATTACTAAACTTACTTATTACTTCTTGTAGCTTTTTAATAAATTTCCTAGAATTTTCTTGTTAGATAACCACTTTATCTGTGAATAAAGACATTTTTACTTTCAAACTTTATGCTTTATTTTTCTTGCCTTCTTACACTGCATAGACTCTCCAGTATAATGTTTCAAAGAAGTGTTAAGCATACCCAACCTTTCCTTGTTCCTTATCTTAGGGTGAAAAATGTTCATTATTTTACTCTTAAATATGACATTACTCTTAAATATGACATCTTGTTTAGCAGAGGGTTCTAATCATGAATAGTTATTGGCTTTTATAATTTTTCATCTCATGATTACATCTTTATTATATTATTTGTATATTATACAACTACAGAAGAGTACAAAACCCTGTTGGAAGCCCTTTAGGAGCAATATTAAAGCAAATTACTCACACTAAATAACTACTCTACTGAATTCAGTAGAGCTTTTTAATCTACTATGGCATAGCAATGTCCCAAGTACAACAGTGTATTCAAAGATAATACAATATGCACCTTGATCTCAAGAAAATAAAGGGAAAGGTGAACTCTTTATATTTACTAAGAAATTTATTTGTGACAGCTACTGTGGTGAAAAGCCTTATTTTGTACAGCCTTCTGTTATAACCACCCTGAAGTAAGGAATGTCTGAAATGGTTATTACAAGGAAGCATAGATTAGAAAGGAAAGCACGGGACCCAGTATTCAACTGCAAGGTATTAATCCTAGCTTCGCAAGTAAACATCTCTATGACATGGTTCTGGTTACTTAACATCTCTGAACCTCAGTTCCCTCAGTTCTAAAACAAGGATAATAACCTCATAGAGATGTTATAACAATTACTTGAGATGACTTTGGAACTTTGCCTAGCACCTGGTAATCACTTAGTTATCATTAAGAATAAAGAAATTTAAAATCATAGCATGTAAGAGCTTGAATAAAGAAAGAAACTATAATTTATGCCTCCAACCCTCCCTTTAACAAATAAAATACAATTCAAGTTAAACAAATTTGGGGGATGAGTAAAAATACAGAAATTTTCCCCAAAGTACCATTTATTCTCACATAAATAGTCCTCCAATGGGGATAAAATATAGGTGTGAAAAACGGATTAAGAGGGTGGAGAAAGACAGTGTATAGTGTAAGAGAATGTATAGATTCTCAATATAAGCCTGCTATTAACCAACGAAGTAAGCATAAGTCATTCATTCATAATTAATAGACTAGTCTATTCTGACTGTATGAATGACCAGTCAGAAAGGGCACAGGTTGCTAAAAATCAGCAGGTTAGGCTGTAATGACAATTCCCTAAAAAAATATATAATAATAACATAAGAAAGAATGTAAAGACTAAAGATTACATCAGACCTGATGTTTTCCAATCCTCTGGATATATCCCCAGTAGTGGGATTGCTGGATCATAATACATTGCACATTGTACACAGTTACTGAAAATCAATGTTGTTCCCCACATGTATGTATAACAAATTATCTAAAACATTTTTTTAATTAAAAAAAATGATTACGTCAGATGCTGTCACTTAGCTGTTTACAAAACTCCAATAGATTTCTCTTATCTGAAAGGGAAAGTTTAAATTTCCTAACATAGCATACCATGTAATGATATCTAACTTCTTACCATCTGCTACCAGAACATGTTGTATCATAACCTTGTTTCTTGTGCCCACTGTTTCCACCATTTCCTCTACACGGATTTTGACTCCCATCTTACTTCATCTTACCTATTATGCCTGAGGAATTCCTATTCATCGATCAAGACATAGACCAAATACCACCTCTTCTATAAAGCATTTCTTGGCTCTCTCAGAATTAGGTCATCTTCTATATTACCCTAAAGCACTTAGTACCTGCTCATATTTCTAGAATAGCATTTGCCGAATTGTATTATTGTTGCCTACTTGTATGTTGGTCTACTTTTAATTGTGAGAAGCAGGCAAAACTATCTTTGATCCCCAGCATTTAGTTTGCCTAGATGACCAATAAATCATTATCGATTAAACTTGAATATGTGAATATTGACTGAATGATAGAAAATGTCTTAGAAGCTTTATGATATTGAGTACGGGAGGAATATTTGAGGAAATATTAATCAAATTCATCTGTTCAATTTTCAAGGAAATGAGAGGCAATGTCCAAAATAATACAAATGAGTTGATGGTAAAGGCAGGACTGTTGTTTGTTTTCTCATTTTTCATTTGGATGTTACTTCCTATCTTCTGTTTTAAGTCAGAGATGAAAAATAATTTGGGATACCAAAAGGAGATAACATCAAAAATGATTATGTTGTATTAATGTTCTCCCCCTTGGTTTTATAGGTTGTATTTTTCTTGCCTTCGGATGTTACTCAAAATATTGAACGACTTGCCCCAGAAGAAATTGATCAATTACAATTTGAGCTTCAAGAAGAATCTGCCAGTGATAATACAACAACAAATGCACAAACTGTTTTCTTTGGAGGCTATGTTTTCTTCAAGTTAAGAGTATCAAAAAGTCCTTTACGCTCCCAATCCATGTCACAGCCAGGTAATTATAGTACAGACAGTCAATACACTCCTGCTGCATCTGTGCCATATGAACAACAGAAAAGGATCACTTCACCTTTCAAATTTTCAGAGGAAGAAATTGAGCTGAAACATTTGCCTCCCATATTAGAGAAAAGACTCCCAGAAAGTATTATGCACAGTCAGCAAGAGTCTACAATTGAAAAACTAAAAGACAAAAACCTGCAATCTGCTATAGTACAACCTCCCCAAAGACAAACTCAATTGCTGCAGGACCAAGGTTTTCCAATCCATTCTGTACACACACTCCAAACTTTACCACCTGGAGACTTGCCATCCCAAGCTCTGCCAGTAAAATCCCAACCAGAACAAGCCATAACATCTAAATCCCCCAAATCCCATGTCAAACAGTTTTATGACCTGACATCTGAAAACTTGCCCTCTCAAGATATACTATGCCAAGACACATCATCCCAAGACATGCCATCTGAAAACATAGTATACCAAGACACACCATACCAAAGTATGCCATCCCAATACACATCATATCAAAGTACACCATCCCAATACACACCTTACCAAAGTACACCATCCCAATACACACCATACCAAAGTATCCAATCCCAAGACGTGCTATACCAAAATGCACTCCAAGATATACCAACACAAGCCATTCTATCCGAAGCCCGAGCCGTCCATCAAGCACAGTTCCCTAATATACAACACCTACCTCAACAACCCTTAGATCCCCAACCTCAAAATGAGCAATCTTTATATGTATCATATCAAAACATTCGATCAGAAGTCATGGAACTGACCCAAGAATGGAAATCTGAAGAGGAACTCCACAGCAAGAAATTTCCAAAACGGCATTCCTTAGACCAGAAAACCAAAGACTGGCAACCCCCAAGAAGGCATTCCTCAGACCGGCAAAGCAAAGGCTGGAAATCTCCAAAAAGAAAATCCCTAGACCAGCAAATCAAAGATCAGGTATCCTCAAAGAGGCACTCCATGGATAAGCAAGCCCAATATAATCAAACCATACAGAAACTTCCAGATCAGCAAGTTGAAGATTGGCAGTCCAAAGGGGGACAATTCCCGAAGCAAGAATCCAAAAAAGAGCAAGTTGAAGACCAAGAGGCTGAAGAGGAGCAATCCCCAAAGAAACAAACCAAAGATCAGCGAGCCCAAGAGGAGAAATCCCCAAAGGGACAATCCCAAAATTGGCAAGCTGAAGGACAGCAAGCTCAAATGGAGAAAGCTACAAAAGGTTGGGAATCCCAAATCCAGCAAAACCAAGACTTGCAATCTCCCCAAAAGCTATCTCCATACTGGGCGAGTCGAGGTCAAGACTGGAGAACTCAAGACTGGTTAAACAAAAATTGGAAGGCACAAGAACGTCAATTAGAAATGCAGCATTCCCTGAACAGGGAACCCCATGCCTGGCAAACCCAAGATGTATTAGAGAAAGAAGTACTAGAGCAGAAAGCTCTGTACGAAGAAGCCCAAGCCCAGCACACCACAGCCCAAGATAACCTACATCAGCAATTACAAAATGTTCTATTTCAAGGAAGTAAGGGTCAAGATAAGAACCAACAAGACTTTCAATCCAGAGTTAAACAGAAAGAAGATATGCAAGGAAGCAGTATGCAAACAAGAGACATCGAACCAAGGGACAGGAAATATACAGTCCAAAAACCAAGGGACCTGAAATCAGAAGACATGAAGCTGGATTTTCATTCTTCTTTCTGCCAAAGCTCAGTACAAGACACATATTTAACCTATTTGTCTGATATAGATTCAGAACATGATATGCAACAAAACACAGTTTGCCCAAAATCGTACGAAGAAAAGCTGAATGTTATTTCTACCTCATTTTGTCCAAAAGATCAACAGCAATCTGAAGACTCTGACTAACATGCAGAATCCACCAAATACTACACTGCCCCCAGTCATGGAACCAAATTAGGGAAAAACAATATAGTCTCCCCCAACCTATGTTCTCAACTGTGGTTGCTACTCGATTCACTCACCAGAAAATGAAGGGCATGCAGAACACTCAAAGAATTTGTCCTTAATTAAAATAAAATGACAACAAACCAAATGTTACTGTATATTAGCACTTTCTGGGGGTGAAAGAATAACTCACAGGTAAATATTTTGTCATCAAAGTTAGTGTTTCAATTTAGGATCACCAATTCATTTTACAACTTAATATTTGAATGGACCTACTTTTCTATAGCGCTAATATTTTTCGCCTCCTTTGTGCATTATAGGGGCTCAGAGAGTTAACCAGGAAGAAGCCTATGCAGGCTCTCGAAGGGCTCAAGAACTAAAAGAGTCAGCAAAAAACAAAAATCACTCCCACCATTTCCATTTTGCTGTTTTCAATCCTTCCAGTTACTTTCCCTCCCCAAATCTATGTTAAGGATATGTACATCAGGTTTGTTCATTTATTAACGAGGTAGAATGTAGCAGCAAATACAGAATGTGGTGGATAGGGAGGAGACTAAAACATTCCTAGAGACAGGAAATGGCAGAGATGCAGTTGGGATAATAGAAAATATGTCAAAACGTGTATTGAATGTAGCTCTAGCTCCCTTCCATATGCCTACACTCTCTGCTTCTAATTTCTCAACCTTTATGACATATAATTACATCCTCTGTGGTCAAAGGAAATTGTGTTATCAAAAGCCACCAGTTACTCTTAACCTTCCAAGCCTAATCCCATTTTTCAATCTTTTTTCTCTTTGATCTCTTTGATACATTTGGAATTGCAAACCAACCCTTGTTTCTGCAATTTTCATCATGCTCGCTGGCTTCTGTGTTTTACTCTTCCGGTTTCAAAAATTCTAAAACAGATATTTCCAGAGATCTCCTCCCCAACTTCCTTATTTTTTGAAATCACATGCACTATTGTAGTTCTCTCACCCTCTTGTGAATAATCCAGACTGGGTCTTATGTGTCTTCTACAGAATATAGCACAAAGGCTTGCCTTTAGTAGGCATTCAACAAATTGTTTTTAAAAGCTTAAATGGAAGCCTCAACTCCTTACCTAGAAGCAAGTGAAGAAGTTATGTGTAGTAGAATAATGAGGTATAGATAAGGAGAGATTGTCTACATGACCCTTGCTGCCTTTGCCTTTGTAGTAAGGATTAGTTTCCTGAACTCCTCAGGATTTTTTTATCTAGGTAGAGTCCCTACCTGAGTTGACTTCCAGTTCCTGAATGACCACCAACTTGTATTTGACTTATTCTGATTAATACTTATAATTCCCACTTTTTGATTCAGCTGGATTAGCACACATTTCTATAGTGCTTGTATAATGGGTTTAACTTTAAGTCCACAAACTCTGGTGTTCAGGAAATATGAGTGTACTTCGAAAAGTTCATGGAAAAATAGAATTGAAAAATAATGTGAATCTTTCCATGAACCTTTTGAAGTATCCTTGTATATATTTACAATTTTTATTCAAATTCTCTCTTTGAGAGTCTAACTCATGCAGTCGTTCTTGCCCATTCAGCCCCATACCTACCCAATACACACAAACACATGCATGCACATATGCACAGGGACTCTGGGGTCTTAAATAGTGACAAGTCATTGGAGAGGTGATTCCTGTCATCAGTGACTGGTTCATACCAGTTACCATGGAGAAATTCATTGTCCCAGCTCAGATAGACCCTGTGTGTCCTGTGAACTGTTGCTTCCATCCTACACTTGAAACACAGGAATTTTTCCAAAATTGCAAGAATGCAATGACTATGGTCTAGATTTTTGATGGGACAATGTAAGAATGTAAGAATTCATCCTCTCTGAGGTCCATGTATCCCACTGAGGGAGATT
The DNA here is from genome assembly GCF_027409185.1 of Cynocephalus volans. Lineage (NCBI taxonomy): Eukaryota > Metazoa > Chordata > Mammalia > Dermoptera > Cynocephalidae > Cynocephalus > Cynocephalus volans. The sequence continues at coordinate 155,871,456 of NC_084463.1, forward strand.
CTAGGGAGCAAATCAGAAGCTGCAAGTGCCCCCAGAACTCATAGTCACCTTTCAATTTGCAGAAATCCCTCTTTTCTCTCTTTTCAAAGGCATTCTCCCCCTTACCTCCCCTTTCTGAGACACACAGTACTGTTCCATCAACAAGTTTGGGTCTCCAGCTGACAAAGTCAAATGTGTTTAGGAGCCAACAAGGTAATGTAAATGTATAAAGTATCTCTTTATAAGACAAGATGCAAAAGTCTATGGGAAGATGGAGCATTATGATTTACTTAAAATCTAATTTTTAAAAACTGTCTTATTCCAAATATAAGGTGTCTTTCCTAGAATCGATTAGGCTTGTTTTTAGTAAAATTGGGACCAGTTCCAAGAGATGCTAAGTCCCTGGAGAGTGAAGCCTGATCCATAAATTACTGCATAGATTCAACCCATTGCTGAAATAATCTCTCTATTCTAAGAGTAATTAGTAACTTGAAATTTATCTGCAAAGTCCCTTTTGCCATGAACGACAACATATTCATGGGTGTGATACCTCATCATATTTGCAGTTCTAGAAATTAGATCATGGAATCTTCTTTGGGACCATAATTCTTCCTATCACATCCTTGATGGTTGATACAGGAGAAAAAATAGATAATTCAACATATTTTAACATATTATTTTTTCCTTTTAATATGTTAACTTGCCTTGTCACACACGCAACCAAAGTAGTATTTTTTTAAGATTTCAATCATCACATTTATTCACATGGTTTAAAGAATCAACTAATCATACACGTTTATCTTGAGTAGTAAATATCCCCATTTGGAACTCTAAATCCCTCTAGTTCTGCCATGCACCAGACAAATACCATTTTCAATGAATTCCATATGTGAGAAAAAAAAAAAAAAGTTGAGAAGGATTGTGTCACCTCTCCTCCAGGGTGATGGAGACACAAAGGATTACTCAAAGCCCATTTCTTCTGATCAGTGAGAAGCCCCAAAGGGGTTAATTTTCCCAGGAACCCTCAAGAGAGAGGCATTCCTCCTTGGAAAGTAACACTGAACTAGGGTCTTCTCTCAGTATTTATTCTCAAGGCCAGAAAATTACAGAAAAGGAACATAGATCATTACAAAAGAACAGTAAGATAATTGTCATGGCAACAATCATTAGGTTTGGCTGCACCAAGGACATCTGCCCTTAGAGCCAGCAATTTTGCTGTGTTACAATTCTTTATCTACAACAGAGACTTTAGTCCATGGAAAGTTTCCTGTCTTTCACAAGCTTAACATTTCTATTTGTAATTTTAAAAAGTTAGGCTATACCTGAAACTACAGGGCCTCAGAAACTAGGCCCTGTGAAATACACTTGCTTTATTAATGTTAGTATACTCTACACATTTATCTTCTCACTATGAAAAATCAGGATTTAACTCCCTTTTCTATTTCTAACCCCCAAGCACCACACACATGCATATTTCACATCCTTTGCATATAGTTTTACAATTTTGGGCAGAGAGAGACACATGCTGATTATATCTTTATGAATAAATATGCCATTAGAGCTGAGTCACTTAATAGTTTATTTTTTTACACCTGCATGGGGTTTCTTTTCCCTGAAATTGTCTTTTTTTCTTTACTTTTTTTTTTTTTTTGCTTGCTTTTCACCCTCAATCTTTCCACTAGTTTTCAAAATCTCCTCTTAACACATTGTTTCATTTTACAAATTATATTCAACCTCATCCAATCTCATCTTCTTGAAGGAGTCTCTGCTGGCGATGTCCATCCAGCCTCCTCACCCTTCATTACTGGTACATACATAGCTTCCATCCTGGGATCTCTTTTTCATTATCCTGGGACTTTTTCATGGCCCTTCTTTTGTCTTATATCTCATTTATTTCCCTTACTGTCCTCCCTTAATATGAAAAAAAAAATACCCCAGGAGATTTTTTTCTCTTTCTTCATTCTGAGTATAACACATTTATTGATTTTAATGTTTCTAAGAACTGTTTTCTGGATAATTTTCTAACATATAAATAAAAATAAATATATGTGTATATTTTTATTTTATAAAATTTTACAAATTTTATTTTATAAATTTTCTATAATTCAATACATTTTTATATTTTAGGCTCTCTAAAGCTTTTTTTTTTCATTTTGAAGTAATTGTAGACTTAAAATTCTATCATTAAAGCTACAGAAATATTCTGGTGTACCCTTCACCCAGCTTTCCCCAATGGTGACATCTTATATAGCTGTAGTACAATATCAAAGCCAGAAAACTGACATTGGTACATTACAATTAACTGGACAACAGACTTTATTCAGTTTTTGATATTTTTTTTACCCTGCATCCATTTGTATGTATGTATAAAAGCGTACCTCAAAAGGTTCATGAAAAGATCTGTATTATCTTTTAATTCTATTTTTCCACAAACGTTTTGAAGTACCCCTGTATGTGTGTGTAGTTCTATACAATTTTTTCTATGTGTATATTTCTTAACCATCACTGCAATCAAGATACAGAACTGTTAAATTAGAACAAAAATATCCTTCTTGCTACTTCTTTGCATTAACACCTCACCCCAACCCTATCTTTGTTCCCTGCCAACTATTAATCTGTTCTCCATCTCCATTGTTTTGCCATTTCAAGAATGTTATGTAAATGGAATCATACATTTAATCTCTTGAGATTGACTTTTTTCAAGAAGCACAATGCCCTTGAGGCCAATCCATGTCTTTTTTCTTTTTCTTTTTTTTCATTTATTCATTAATTTTAAATTGACATCTAATAATTGTACATATTTATGGGATATGGTGTGATGTATCAACATCTGCATACAACGTGTAATAATCAAATTAGGGTAACTTACATATCCATCACCTCAGACAAGAAGAGAGGATTCTGAATATTCTCACAACAAGGTTGATTCTTTTCAACTGCTGAGTAGTAGTCCATTGTATGGATGTACCGGAGTAAGTTTAATCATTCATCTACTGAAGGATATTTGGGCTGTTCCCTGATTTTTCTGTTGTAAATAAAGCTGTTAGAAACATTCACGTACAGGATTTTGGGTGAACATGAGGTTTTATTTCTCTGAGATAAGTACCCAAGAGTGGCAATGGTTGGGTTATATGGTAAGCACATGTAAAGTTTTATGGGAGACCAACCAACTATTTTTCAAGCTGCCTTTTCCATTTTACTTTCCTACCAGCAACGAACAAGAGATTCAGTTTCTGTGCGTCCCCATCAGCATTTGTTATTATCCCTTTTCTGTTTTAACTGTTTAATAGCTTTTTAGTGATATCTCATTGTGGTTTTAATTTCCATTTCCCTAATGGCTAATGAGGTTGAATATCCTTTTATGTTTCCAGTAGCTTTTTGAGAAGGAGCACATGGGAGATAAAATTTGGAGATTGTGCATGTCTGAAAATGTTTCAATTTGTATCCTCTCAATTGTTTGGTGGTTTGTCTTAGCTAGAGAATTCTAGATTAGAAGAACTTTTTCTTTTGAATGTTTAAATCTTCATTGTTGAAATGTTGAAAAGCCCAAAGCCATCCTGATTTTTAGTCATTTAATGTGACGATTTTTCCCCCTCTTAAAATCTTTAAAGATGTTTCCTTTGTACCAATTGGTCTAAAATGTATTCATGTTGGTATATTTTTATCAACTTTTCTGGGTACTCAGGTGTAAAATTTCATTATTTTCTACACTCCATTTTTTCTTGGTTTCTGTAACAGCTATTGAACCTCTTGAACTGGCCATCATGTTGCTGTTGTTGTTATTATTATTATTATATTTTTTCTTTTATTTTCTACCATCTTTCCCTTTTGCTCTACATCCTTTCTACAACCCTTCTACTGAGGTTTGGGGTTTTTTTTGTTTGTTTGTTGTTTGGCTCTCATTTCTATTTCCAAGAGATCTATTTGTTCTGTATGTTTCCACTTGACTGGATAAGGAAATGTGGTATCTATACACAATAGAATACTACTCAGCCATAAAAAAAGAATGAAATTCTGCCATTTGCAGCAACATAGATGAGCTTGGAGAAAATCACATTAAGTAAAATAAGCCAGGGACACAGAAAAATACTGCATGTCCCCTCTCATAAGTGGGAGATAAGAAAGAAAAAGAAGGAAAGAAAGAAAAACCACAATAAAATGTTGAACTTTCGGAAGGAGAGAGGGGGAGGGATTAGGGAGTAATTGGGTAAGGGACACAAAGAATAATTATGATTTGTAATGATGAACATGCTAATAATATTGACTTGATTATCAGATACTGTATACAAATACTGATAGTCAACTCTGTACCCCATAAATACATATAATCATAAAATAATATTTTTTTTAGAAAAATAAAGTGCTCTGTTCTCATTTTATGGGTGCAGTATTTCTTCCTATATTTCTGAATGTAGTAATGGATTTTTTTTCAAGTCAAGTTTTCTTCTTCTACACAGTCTCTAGTTTCTTTTTATTTTGGTCTCTATTTCACATTTTCTCAGGTGTCTAGTAATCTGTGGTTGTCTGCTCATATGATAGAGGGAAAATATGAGAAAATTGTATTGGAAACTTTGAGCACACAGACAGGGTTTGCCATCTGTGAGCTTCAGCATAGAATAAATTCGCTGTATTATTGGTTAAGAACCCCTAGATTTCAGTATCTTCAGATACTTCCCCAAAGATTTCCCCAAAGATATTATTCCATTCTTTTGCCTAGTGATTAAGGGCCAAATAGCAAGTAAGCAGACAGGAGGTTTTAATATTTAACAGCAATTATTTATTTAATTATTATTTTTATCTGTTCCCTCTTCCCTCAACTATGTCTGTATTTTCAATCACAGACCCTTCAATACCCCATCTTCAGGATAAATGTATTGTCTTCTGCAGGGATAGGGAGGGACAGTCACTTGGCAGGTGGGCACAGAGTGGTAGAAAAGACCAATCCTCTTTATCATAGCAACTCCTTTATCTTAACCCCTATTTCCCAAAATAACTAATGTCTTCAATTTCTGAGGCTTTTGAGGACTCTGCAGTATAAATTGGTTTGGTTCTCAGTGTTCTCAGTGCTAGTTTCACATGCAGATTCATCAGGTTTGTTACTCATCCATCTGTCTTCCAGCAATTATTTTGCTATTTTATCTAATTTTCTATTCTCACTGTGATTATAGGAATATTCCTTTATTATAAAAATCCTGAAGTTTTACTGGGTTGTCAGGAAAGAATAAAATCACACATGTGTTTTCAATGTGTTAGGCATTCTCAAAAGTCAAATCAAGAGTCAATTAAAAATAAAATAAAAGTTAAGGTAGCTCTAAAAATGATAAAGTCACTAATGCTGAACATGCATGTGAATAGTTTGAATAAAATTATTTCAAGAAAAAAGATTCTTTATAATATAAAGCACAGTCCACAGAGATGCTGTAAGAAATAAATTACTCATTGTATGTGAAATACCTAAGTACTGGGCACATAAGTTGGTGCTTAAGACACATACCAAACAAAGAATCACAACTTATTGAAATAAATATCGCTAAGCATAATTGCAGTATATGTTTTCTTATCTGGCATATTGTGCGAATAGCATAAGACCATTCAGCAAAAATTTTCCTGGAGATCCAGCTATAGAAAATCATGTCTTAATGCAGGAACCAATACAAATTTGAAGCTGCCTCAGTGAATTACATAGAGGTGAGTGGTGAAACACAGAAAATATTCTAAGTACAGCCCAGGAACATCAACGGATTAGAAAAGAAATTAAATTGGGAATCTTAACTGAACCCCCTTGCATTTCTCACAAACTTAAAGAGTTTTCTGCTTTCTCTTTGAACTGTCTATATACAAAAATGGCAGCTTTAATCTGTGGGAAAATATTGACTAAACCACTCTTCAGTTCATCAGCCAAGAGATCAAAAAAATCTTAAGATTTTCAGTTCTATAATTACAATTCTGAAACAACTGAAGACCAGTTTTAGCAAATATTTTATCTTTTCTTCAATGTTTTCAGTAGCTTCACTTATCTTTCTAATTTAATATACCAAAAATCTGAAATTTCTGATATATTGTACATTTTTACCTGTGTGATGTCCTAGATAATGATCTTGTTTTCCCTTTTAGTCCAGAGTTAAAATAATCAGAAACTGATTCTGCTTTCAATTTAGGATGACGAACAGAAGAAATTTTCTCTCAAAGAAAATTTTGAATAATATTTAAATCACACAAAGCTATGCACTATCAGAAAGCAAAAGGTGGAAGAAAGTGTCCATGTGCTAATTTCCAGAGATAGAAGCATTTCTTAGGGGATCACCAGTAACACCAACTTTTGGGGACAAATGCTAAATCTGGGTGCAGGTGGGCAGAAGGGCAGGACTGCTCTAGGCCACAAAACTTTACCTAGTCAAGAAGAGATTAGCCAAGCTATATGCTTCAGCAGAGGCAAGTGAGATAGATTGGAATCTGGAGCACAAGGCAAATGCAACAATATTTCTTTTCTTCTATGACAATTAATTCTTGCCCCATATTTCCTCTAATTTTGCTAAGAAAAGACAAAGGTGGGATGGTAAAAGAGAAAAGACCTGGTTCTTATGGAGCTTGGAACCACTAAATATAAGGTCAGTACTGCACTCCATCACTCTCCTAGATTCAGACTCAGACACCACAAAAATATTAGCTTCCAGGTAGCTGCAGCAGTACCAGCAGTGCCAGTGTTGGCCACAGCAGTATTAAGTAAGGTACATGTTGGTCAACCAGTGGTGAGCTCAGTCTTCCTAAAGTGGCAGATCAATTCCAGATCAACTGAACATTTTGATAAAATCTGAATAATCACCTCCTCATTTTAGCCCCTAGGCTTAGAAAAGAACTGTCATTCTCTGGGAAAATCAAATCTAAAATGTAATATTCTTCAATCTCCACCGGTTTTCTATAAGTAAGATCCCTTATGAAATCATAAATAGAAAGACATAAATATGAGAACTATAGTTAAAGAAAGAGCATTAACAGAGACCATCATATAAGTGACCCGGATACTGAAACTAACAAAAAAAGAGCTTTAAAAAAACTATTATAAATATAGTTGAAGAATTTCAGAAAAAGATGGAAAGAATGGGAAAAAATTAAACAGACACTATAAAAACCAATTAAATAGACACTGCAGATCTGATCAATATAAAACCTGAAATTTTAAAAAGCATGTATTAGAGGGGTTTGACAGTAGAATATGAGGTAAAGAATACAGGAACTCTAAACTTAAAGGCAATCAAAAATTATTCTAAACGAAAGAAAAAAAAATGTTGAAAAAGATTGAACCAAGTATCTGTCACTTGTGGGATAATTTCAAAGAATATAAATGCACATATCATTATTGTCCCAAAAAGACAAGAGAAAAAGTGGCATAAAAAATGTAAAGTACAATGACATTTTTACAGAAAAAAAAAATCCTAATATTCATATGGAAAAACAAAAGACCCCAAATAGTCAAAGAAATCTTGAGCAAAAAAATAAATAAAGCTGGAGGCATTACATTACCTGACTTTAAATCATACTACAAAGCTATTGTAACTAATACAGCATGGTACTGGCATAAAAACAGACACTTAGATGAACGGAAAAGAATAGAGAACCTGGACATCAACCCACATACTTACAGCCAACTGGTCTTTGACAAAGGCAACAAGAGAACACATTGGGGAAAAGATCATCTCTTCAATAAATGGCACTGGAAAATCTGGTATCCATTTGTAAAAGAATGAAACTAAACCCATACTTCTTGCCATATTCCAAAATCAACTAAATATGGACTAAAGACTTAAGTATAAACCTGAAACCTTAAAACTACTGAAGGAAAACATATGAGAAGCACTTCAGGAAGTGGAACTGAGCAAAGACCTTACAAATAAGACTCCAAACACATAAGCAACAAAAGAAAAACAAATGAGACTATATCAACTAAAAAGTTCTCCACAGCAAAGGAAATGATCAGCAGAGCAAAAAGAAAGCCTACAGAACAGGAGAAAATATTTGCAAACTATACATCTGACAAGGGATTAATATCCAGAATATGTAAGGGACTTAACTTTGCAGTAAATAAATAAATAAATAATCCAATTAAAAAATGGGTAAAGGAGATGAATAGATATTTTTCAAAAGAAGACATACAAATGGTCAACAGGTACATGAAAAAATGTTCAACATCACTAATCACCAGGAAAAGGCAAATCAAAAGCACATTGAGATGTCATCTCACTCCAGTTCAACTGGCCAGTATTAAAAAGACCAGGAATAACAGATGCTGGCAAAGATGCAGAGAAAGGGGAACGCTTCTACACTGTTAGTGGGACTGTAAAATAGTACAGACATTATGTAAAATAGTATGGAAGCTTCTCAAACAGCTAAAGACAGAACTACCATATGATCCAGCAATCCCACTTCTAGTTATATACCCAAAAGAATGGAAATCATCATGTTGAAGGGATACCTGCACCCCCATGTTCATCACAGCTCTATTTACAATAATCAAGCTATGGAATGAACCTAAATGTCCATGGATGGATGACTGGATAAGGAAAATGTGGTGTATATACACAATAGAATACTACTGTGCCATAAAAAAAAGAATGAAATTCTGCCATTCACAGCAGCAGGGATGAGCTTGGAGAAAATGTTAAGTGAAGTAAGCCAGGCACAGAAAGAAAAATATTACATGTCCTCACTCATAAGTGGGTGCTAAGAAAAAAGGGAAGCAAGGCAGGAAGGAAGAACCCCAATAATACATTGAACTTTCAGAAGGAGAGAACGCATTTTTGGTTCTAGATGTGGGAGGGTGGAGGGAGAGTGGGGGTTGGGGAGAGATTGGGTAAGGGGCACGAAGAATGATTGTGATTTGTAGTGATGAATATATTAATAGTATTGATTTGATCATCACATATTGCACACAGGTGATGGTAGTTAACACTGTGCCCTAAAGATATGTATAATCAATTATGCTTCAATTAAAAAAAAATTTAAAAATTTAAAATTTAAAATTAAAACAGAATTATTGGCAGAAATACTTCTAAAATTTGATGAAAACTATAAATCTACAACCCCAGGAACCTCAATGAACTCCAGCAATAGATAAAAGGAAAACCATACATAGGCAAATTAAAGTCAAGCTGAGAACCAAAGATAATGAGAAAATCCTGAAAGCAGCTGAAGAAAAAATTAAAACAAACAAAAAACTTTCTGACTTCTTGCAAAGACATTGCAAGCCAGAAAACAATGAAACGATATTTCTAAAATTCTAAAAGAAAGATAAATGTAAAATAGAATTGTATTTCAAGGCAGACAGGACAGATTCTAAGGTGGCCCTTGTGATAACCATCTTTTGGTGTTCACCCCTCTATGTAATCCCCTCCTCTTGATTGTCACTTGCTTCTAACTAGTGAAATATGACAAAGGTGATAGGATGTCACTCTCTTGGTTACATTATGTGATATGACTCCATCTTGCTGGCAGACTCACTCTGTCTTTCTTTGCTGGCTTTGAAGAAGCTAGCTTTCATGAATCCTACAGCCATAAGGAACTGAATGCTTCCAACAGCCATATGGATTAGAGCATGAGTGCTTCCCTGTTTCTCTAAATAAGAACACAGCCAGGTTAACACATTGATTGCAGCCTTGTAAGACACTAAGCAGAGGACCCATTTCAACCATGTCTAGATCCCTGACCACATATACTGTGAATTGTAAATGTATATGTTGTTTTAAGCTACCAAGTTTATAGTATTTGGTTACACAATAATAGAAAACTAATATAGGCCGTGGTACCAGAAGTGGGGTGACTAATGCATATATCCAATCAAGATATCCTTCAAGACTGATGGAAAAATAAAGGCTTTTAGGGAATTCATTGCCAATAGATATGCATTTCAAGAAACATTGCACAAAGTTCATTAAAATGAAGAAAAATTATAACAGTTGAAAATTCAGATTTGGAGGAAGGATGGTAGTTTTCCATAAATAGTACATATTGGACAAATACACAGGTGTTTTTTGGGTTTTTTTTTTTTTTTTTTTTTTTGCTTTACTAATTTCTTTGAGACACATTTGACTTTTAAAGCAAGAACTAATTTAATTGGTGTTTTAAGAGATTACTCTGACTGTAGTGTGGAGGACGGATAGGAAGGAGGGTGAAGGAAGGAGGCAGGGAGTCAATTAGGAAACTCCTGAAATAGTGAAGGAACAGGTACTGAGTGTCTGATCCAGGGACCTACAGAAGAGGAGAGACTGAAAGATAATTCAGAAGTAAAACTGTCAGGATGGGGAAGGAATTAGAGGTGTAGAATTGAGGAAGTTAAAGAATAAACTATCTGTTCTAGCTTGAGAGATTTCTTTTGTTATTACCATTAACAAAACAAAGAGGCACAGGTTGGAGCAAGAGTAAGGGGATTAGTCAGTCCTCCTCGTCTAGTGTATTAATCAGGTTTCTCCAAAAAAACAAGACCAACAGGAGTTAGATAGATAAATTTCTTATAAAGATTTGGCTCACATGATTATCAGGCTGAGAAATCCCAACAACTGCTAGCTGAAAACCCAGGAAAGCTGATGGTACAGTTCCAGCCTGAGTCTGAATTCCTGAGAACCAGGAGAGCCAATATTGTAAGTTCCATTTCAAATGAGTCTAAAAGCAGAAAACCAATTTTCCACGTCAAAAACCATCAGGCAGAGAAAGCAAATTCTTTCTTGCTCAGCCTTTTGTTCTATTCAGGCCCTCAGTGAATTAAATGGGGCCCACCGACATGGGGGAGAGAAATCTGCTTCACTCAGTTCACTATTTCAAATGTTAATCTCATCCAGACACACCTTCACAGACACAGCCAGGATAACGCTAAACCAAATATCTGGGCACCCTGTAGCCTATTCAAGTTAACACATAAAATTAACCGTCTCATCTAGTTTATGCTCACTCTCTTGGGGTCACAGCCTGGAAAGGGCCTTAGTGGAAATCACCTGCATTAATCAAGGGAGTTGCTGAAATACAGATGTATAACCACCAAGCCCTCACAGAAACATATCACTAGCAAGGAACAAAAATGTTTTATTTTTTAATATGGTACAGAGATCCTGTCTGGAAAAGAATCATCCTTATCTATGTAATCCCTCACTTGTGGTTATAATTCCTAGAAGGGCATGAAAGTACATTACATTTCTAGAAGAATAATCTTATTGCTGGTGAATCAAACGAAAACAAAGAGTCCTGAGGAGAGTGCAGATCTCCCATTCTTTAGATTCTTCATCAATCTGCAAGGTATTTTTGGACATTTAGGAATTCCCATCTCTCACTCGGCTTGCCCCCACTAATACACACACACATATACTTTTCTTTCCCTAGGGTTCCTGTGATATTTTTCTTTGACTCTGACCTCCCCTAGGGTCCTAGTGTGGAGCTGCTGGTCAGAAACTTAAGGTTTTATTGAAAGCATCAAACTGAAGCATTAAACTGAGTCCCTGGAATCTAAATCTAAACCAAATGGATCATAACTGACTCAGCAACATTACTAGCTAGAATACTTTGAGAAAGTTTCCTTTAAAAATCCCTGGGCTTTAGTCTCCTGGTCTATAAAAGATGAAAAGAAATAGTACCCAGAACAGGATTGCTGTGAAGATTGACTAATTAATGCCTGTATAGTGATTTTAAAAATATCTGGAACACAATAGGTGTTCAAGTTTTTCCACAATGAAACATTTATAAAACTAATTCTTTTACTTGTAGGTATTGCTTCTCATGGCATAAATTTCATATATGTTATGTCAGCAAAGTCTCTCTCTCTCTATTTTGAATTATACAAATTATCTTCATGCTATGGACTAAACTTTGTCCTCCTAAAATATGTGGAAGCCCTAACTCTCAATGTGATGATATTTGAAGGTATTAGGTTTAGATGAGGGTATAAGGATGGAGTCCTCATGGTGGGATTACAGACCTTATAAGAAGAGACACCAGTGTACTCTCTCTCTCTTTCTCTCTCTCTCTCTCTCTCTCTCTCTCTCTCTCTCTCTCTGTGTGTGTGTGTGTGTGTGTGTGTGTGTGTGTGTGTGTGTGTGTGTGTGTGCGTGTGCCTGAGGAAAGGTCATGTAACAAGAAAGCAGCCATCTGAAAGCCAGGAAGCATCTTCACAAGGAACCAAATTGGTCGACAACTTCATCTTGGACTTCCCACACTCCAGAACTGTGGGGATTCAATTTCTGTTGTTTAAACCACCCAGACTATGGTACTTTGTTATGGCCGCCTGAGCAGACCAATACATACCTTTGTTATTCTTGGAGGGTGAGAAAGAGAGTAAGGGCATTAAAAAAAAAAAAATACCTCTGATCACATGAAACAAAGTATCTTTTTTTATTTCTTTGAGTACAAAATCCCTGGATAGTTACAAAGGGAATATATAATATCTATGCATAATTCAAAGAATAAGAATTAGAGAGTTTATGTCAGAAGCTACAGCCAGCGGGAAATCCCCAGTGCCTGCCTTTGTAAGTGCTGTATTAGTGTTTGCTATTATCATCTTTAGAAAGTATGTTATACATGCAATATCGTGTTAGTACTACTTTAGGGTAGTGAAGAATCAGGGTGATAACCAGCAGGACAATGAAGTTAGGGGAAGAGTGATCATACATAGAAGCCCAGATACACAGAGAGAACTAAGAATTCAATAGATGTAGAAAATCAGAACCTGAGACCTCTAGACAAAAATAGAAACCCCAGGGGCTCCTCTTCTTTCAAGAAATATCTGGAGACATTGAGAGAGAAACTGGGTTTTATCAACATCTATTGGATAAGATTTAGAATTATTATTATTTATAATTTAAAGAGCAAGAGAAAACTAGAGAACCTGAAGACTCCTAAGCAGGTGACATCCAGTCACACCAGTTTAATGCTACTGCTGTACTCTCTAGAGTATGGATATAAATCTTTTAAAAGGGGGGGATTTCACAACAGAGAGGAAGATGAGAAACTTTAGAATTGAAGTTCAGCTGCAGAAAGAGATGAGGGAAAGAACACAAAGAGCCTTTCTTGGAACTATCGAGCAAGGGAATCAGAGGAGAGGCTATGAGAAGGAGAGACCTAATCCCATTGACTGTGGGTCAGAGAACTTTGATCCCTTGGTCATCATAACTTGCCTGGAATAGCCAGCAATAAGAAGCTTGAAATAAGAGCTTGATTTGGGAGCACTGAGTAACACAAGGATGTTATACATTATTCCATAAACCACCTTAAGGCTGGAGTAATTCCCATGAAAAAAAGTAGGTTTTGGCAGATGAGAAAATAAGAAGAAACCTAAAGATAGGGGAATTTTAAGAAGTAACAGACAGATACATGTCATCGATGTCTAAACTGGGCTAGGGGATTTATTAGCCAGTGGCCATGGAATTCAACAGCCACCCAGGAATGGAGACATGGGGTAAAATAACTTTTGGATTAACTCAGTATGACATTTCCAGTGTTCTTATGGCTAAGCTCATAGAAATACATTTAGCTGATTAAAAAAAAGTGAACTCTGGAAATAATGCAAACATAAAGCAAGACAAAGTATCTGAACCATGATTAGAATGGAAAGAATAAGAGAAATAATACTTATTGCTATTGTTTTCATTATTTATTTATTTAAATACAATTTATTTAGCATCTACTCCATACCAGATACTTTATAATTCTTTCACAATAATCCTACAAGATAACAATTACTATTCCCAAATAAGAAATGTAATGTTTTAATACACATGTAAGTTAATAAATAACTTAGCCTAGACCCCTAACTTGGAATTAATTCTAAGTTTTTAGACTCCAAAGATTCAGTCTTCCACTGCATCATCAGAATTATCTTGCATGAATAAAAAAGTAATCTTTCTACCATTTGTCAAGATAGCTATTAGAACATTGTCGTAGTTACCATGCTTAGATAAAAAAACAAAACAAAAAACAGAAACTGGAAAAGGTCCAGAGCAAAGCTAAAGCATGAGCAGTAAGGGTGAAATGGTAAATTATAAAGTACATTGGAATAGAGTTGCTTAACTCAGGGAACACTAACCCAACATCAGATGATTTTCATGAAGGATGATCACCTTTAGGTTTCTATATCCATGGAAAATTGAGGGAGAGAAAGGTAAATTCAGAGAAGAGACACTGTAAGGGAGAGGAGGTCTTTTAAAAAGTTCTAGCTGGCAAGTGGCTAAAGGCTGTCACATCAGGAGGTTAAATTAAGTAAAACCTGATCTTAATAGGAAATACTAGAGGATGACAAGGTAGCGTGTAAAAATAGACACAAATTATTTTCCTTCCTTTATCTTTGTGCTTACAATTTGACAGTACACATCCTTCCGTGAAGATACAAAGTCTATTTCCTTACCCTTTGAATCTGGGTTATCTATTCAATTTACTTAGGCCTATGGGATAGTAGGACACACAACTCAGCAGAGGTTTGAAAAGCATTTGTGAGCTGGAGGAGAACCAAGTTGGCCGATTGTCAGATATATGACTGAGGTTATCCTAACTCATCTAACTCTGGAACACTCCACCAGTTGACCACAGATGCAAGAGAGAACCTGGCAGAGAAGAGCTGAGTAGGAGGAGACTAGAATAACCACCAATATGACCCGCAGAATTGTGAGTAAATCCACGGCGTTTGTTTGAAGCCACTGTGTTTTAGGATGGTTTGTTATACAGCTGAAGCTACTAAAATCAAGCGGCAAAAAAACCAAAACGACAAGCTAAATAAATGCTATGTGTATTTCAAAGAGTGGCTAATTAGTTGTGTGGCCTGAGAGGTTTTGTCCTCTCCCTCCTGAAGACAGAAAACTGTGGAATAAATGCTTACGCATTTGTAATATAATACATTGGTAAACGTATAAGCATTTATTCCAGTTCCATTTGCTTGGGAACTAAAATGTCCTTACAGATTATAGTCCAATCGGGTCAATGTACATACAAGGAAGATAAAACCAAGAGGGGGGACGTGACTCTCCCAAGGTCACAATGTGTTCCTGACCAAATCAGGGCTGCTGGTCAGGTCCTCCAATCCCCAGCGCTGGTCATTTTACTTACTAACCTTTTTGAAATCTTAAGCAGCCTTGAGATTCTATGACTCTGTGACTCTATGGTTCTATAATTCCAAAACAAAGCACAACAATGCCAGTGCTCCGCACAGCCTGGGTACAGGAAAAGAACATGGTCTAGGCTGAAGTACCAACTAAATCAGTCTCTTTCACTTCAAAATATCAACTACACCATCATGGATTCAAGCACAGCACACAATCCCGTGTTTCTGGTATTTCCTCCAGAGATCCCAGTTCCTGAATTTCAGTCAACAAACGTTTCAGCCAGGGCCTATGCAACTCAAAGTCCCTTTCAAAAGTTACTTGCTACAAAAATGAAAATTTTGGGAGTAAGTATGACTTCCCCAATGTACTTTCTATTGAGGGTGGGGGAAGGACAGGGAAAATATCTGGTGGCACATGTTTTAAGCTAGGAGCTAATTCCAACTTTTACTTCTAATCAATACAGAAAGTGTGAATCACATTTCTATATCATTTATGAGTGAGATTCTGTGGAGGAAAAAAATACAAGACGAATAAGCCAAGGTCCCTGGGCTCCTGAAGGTCACAGTCTTAGAACTGACCATCTTTAAGATTTTTCAAGTCAAGTTTAGAGAAAAGAAAGGAAAAGAAAATCAAGTAGAAATCAATAGGCCAGATTCTATAACCTGTGTTATTGCATTATACAGTTTCATATTTTCCTAGTCAAAAATCAGAACTCACAGTTTGACATAATATGGGGCTTTTGCAGAATATCCTTTTAATATCATAACTGCTCATCTCTCTATCCATCCATCTATCTATTCCATAAATATTAATTTTCTTTTACTTACCAATCCTTCTTTAAGAAAATGTGGGGGTCCAGATACAGGATAAATGTTTTCAAAGATATGGGCTGTAATGTAATTTGGAGAACTAATTGCCAAAAATCCCTACTTAGACTTTATAATGTAGGCAATTAGTTTTCAATATGTAAAATTATTAAAACTATGTAAGGAGGCTTACAAAATATTTACCAAGTCCCTAGGCCTTATTCCAGAACTAATGAATCGAACTTCTGAAGGAGTAGGCAGCTAGGTAATCTGTATTTTTAAAACCCTTCCTTGAGTGAATCTTATGAGCAGCAGATTTGGGACTATTTTTCAAACAATACTGAGAAGAATAATTGGATTGGAGTTGTGTTCTGGAATGTTACTTTAGAATAGAGAAAAATATTGGTACAGAAAGGCAAGTTAAAAAACAATTTTAGTAATTCAGATAAATGAATAGCGGCTGTTGAGGTGAACTTACTCCCATAACTCCCAGTGCAAGAGAAGAATTTGCCTCTATAATATTGAGGGCGTTGAGAAGTACAGAAGAATGTGCTTACTGTGGAAGCTCATTTGAAAGAAGAGGAGAGGAGAGAAGGGGAAGGGAGGGTACGACTGACCTCTTATTAACCAATCTCTTCTTGGAAACTCATCAAATGCAGATGGAGAAATACATAGATGGAAGAAAAGCTCTACATGCATATCTACATATGGGAGAGACTTAGGGTTTATGAAGTAAGTGTCCCAGACACCTGGCCACAACAGCAAAAATTGGGGAGTAGGTAGGGGCATCAAACATTTATGATCTTGCAAGTAGAGATAACAGGAAAGCTTGGCTACTTTTTGACTGTTAGGATCAAGGGACATTAGAAGGACTGAAGATGACCCTAAAACTTCAAGCCTAACAAGAAGATGGAGCCAACAATAGAGATGGATAAGGCAAAAAGAAGATTTAAGTTTAAAGGGTGAAAATTGAGCTTGCTTTTGGACATGTTGAATATAAGGTGTTAGTGGGACATCAAGCAGGGATGTTTGACAAGAGCTAAAAAGATGGGTTGGACTTGATGAAAATACTATCATTTAGGACTCACCTACTTAAAAGTGATCGTTTTTATGGCAGCAAATGAGATTACTCAGACCAAGAATGTAGATGGAGAAGACAAGAGGGCAGAGCACACAGACTCACATGTTGCAGACCTGCCACTCTCTATGACATTCTCATGAGTCTTCACTAGCATTTGTCGAGCCACTGCCTGGTAGCGTAGTTGCATCACAAGTGTGCAGCTTGGAGAAAAGAAATAATCAGAAGAGATGGGGAGTGCTCTGGGCATGGGAGTGTGACAATATGTCAACAGGCCCAGAGGATTGGTCATCTTAAGGAAGGTTTTCTGATAGACCACTTCTGCATGAGTCCAGGCTGGTACAGGGATTTAGAATTGTGCTTCTTAAACTTTCACATGTGTATGCTAATGAACTGCAGAGCTTCTTAAGACACAGATTCCTAGCCTCACTTGGAGATTCTATTCAGTAAGTATGGGCTAGAGTCTGATAGTCTACATATGTAGCTCCTAGGTGATCCAGATGCTGCCAGTCCATAGACCACATTTTCAGGAGCACTGATATAGGTCATTTGACCTATTACCAAATAGTATATACAGAGATTAAGAAAATACCTGGGAGCATCATAAAGGGACTTCTACTATCCTTACTCACAAAAGACAGTAATTGCCAAGTCCTGTTAACCAAGAGAAGGTCTTCTAAACAGAAGTAAACTCACCTCTTTGCTTTTTTCTCACATGACTTTTTCCTCTGTTTACAGACTACCCAGATCCTGTTGGGAATTATGAACTTTTCTTTTGGAGTTGTCTTCCTTTTCACCTTGATAAAACCATACCCAAGGTTTCCCTTTATATTTATTTCAGGATATCCATTCTGGAGCTCTGTTTTGGTGAGTATAGTCAACCAAGTTCAGTTTGAAGCCATGCCAATCAGGATGTTAGGGAATTCTTAGTTATGAAATAAGCCAGATCAAGTTGTATTATATGCTTTGAAAAGCGCAAAAAAAAATTAACCTTGTTGAAATTAGTTCTCTATTAATCAGAGTTACTGATATTATATAATTGGGTAGAATATAATTGAAGTTCCTTTAGGAATATTCCTCCGGGTCTTGAAGTCGTTTGTTTATCCATTCATTTATTCAAAATTAGTTACTATCTATTATAAGCCAGGCACATAGAGCAAAGAAATGAGAACTCAAAGGCTGGTAATCCATGAGCCTGTCCTTCAAAGGGCCCTCAGTCTAGCAATAGAGAAAACATGCAAACAGGTCATTTCAAGGCAGTGTAGTAAATATCACAGAGGTGCAGGAAGTACTTATGTAAGCAGAGATGAAGGAGCACTTTATTCTTTAGAGAAGTGGAGAAGCGGGAGGGCTTCTTGGCTGTACCTTTTGAGCTTCACTAAGGCATTTATTTAATCACATTCAATAAACATTAATTTAGTACCTAATATAGTGCCAGAAAATGGCTGGAGGTGCATGGATTCAGAAAATAGACAGTCCCTGGTCTCAAGGTCTCAGTTGAGTGAAGAGTCAGATAATTACCACAGGGTGTGATGAGAGACGATAGGGGACACAGAGTCTGCCCCTCCAGGAAAGGCACCCACAAAATGGAGGGGCATTGCTCAGAAACATTTCTCGCTTCCTAGAGTTCTAAAGGATAAGTGGCTAATCAGGCAAGAGCACACAGAGTAAGGGAGCAGGGGATGCCTGGGTGTAGAGGTAGGGATGTTTTATTGCACGACAAGGGACAAGAATGAGCAAAAGGCTGAAGGTGGGGGAGAGCATTTCCATTCTGTGAAATGCAGGAGTTCAGCACAAGGACTGGAGGATGGAGGGAAGCTGGAGAAATATCCACAAAGGAACTAGAAATTTAAACACAATGTGCTGTAATCAGATTTGGAATTTCCTCTAGATAATGATGCTACCACATTTGATTCCCCTCCATGCAGAATCTTGGGACTTTTTCTTAAATTACCAGCATATTAACTGCAACTTCACCTTACGTTCCCATCCAAGAGAACATATTAGATTGCAATAAAATGGAATCGGATCTTACTGATTGTAAACTGATTTGGCCCTGGTGTGTCATGATATCAAAGCTTGAGTCCATGATAGCTATAAAAGGAAGATGGATGAGAAAACTATAGCGCAATAAGGTTTTTAAAAATCTCCTGTTTAAATAAATAGTAAGGGCTAAAGCAAATTTCCAGTCAAGTGTTTTGTCCACTATTCATGTGTTGACAGTCATACAAGGCAACTCATCCTACTCCCTGACCTGAGGATTGTGTGAACTTGGTTGGAGGGCATGTAAAAGACATTCATAGAGGTCTATTCTGTGAGAACTCCTTAACATCAGCTAAACACATCCTTCATTAAGGTTTTTTTTTTAACAGTTCATTAATTCTGGAGCCTTCCTAATTGCGATAAAAAGAAAAACCACAGAAACTCTGGTGAGTTATTT
Organism: Cynocephalus volans; assembly: GCF_027409185.1. Lineage (NCBI taxonomy): Eukaryota > Metazoa > Chordata > Mammalia > Dermoptera > Cynocephalidae > Cynocephalus > Cynocephalus volans. The sequence continues at coordinate 155,890,827 of NC_084463.1, forward strand.
TTCTACGTTAATTAAAAATTTATAACTTTAAAATAATTCATTCTAGCTTTAAAAATGAGTTTGGAGAATCATTAGCCCACCCTAATTCCACCAGCTGTCAAGTACTGATACCAGTCGATGGCATTTGCTTCCTGTCTCCATAGAATCATAAACCATTAGTGTCAGAAGAGTGTTTTCTAGGTCATCCCATTTAATTATTTTATATATGAAGACACTGGTTCATAGAATAGTTAAACAACGTGTCCAAGTTCTGCAGCCATTTAATGATAGAATGGGTCTCAGCATTTGAGCTAGTCACTCATTCTTCCTTTTTGTGGGTATTTTTGATGCCTACTGCATACCAGACACTTTGGCAGTCTCACATAAAAGGCACACTGTAGACAACTGAATTAAACATATGCAGAATCTTGAAATAAATAATACAGTGCTAATAAATGCAAAACTGTAACTTGCAGAAAAATTATAAGTAGAATATCTTTACTCAAAGAGTCAGAGACATGAGCTTATGAACTAATAAGACAACAAATGTTTTTCAGCAAAGAACATCTGTAAGTTTTAGGAAGAAATAAAAAGGCAGAGAAATGCAATGTTTAAACACAAGAGTCTTAAAACAAAAATGTTGACCATAAATTTTACCAGAGCATCAAAATGTAATGCAACACAACTACCCCTAAGTACCTCCTCAGTGCTGTGTGTACCGTGCCCCCACCACCCCAGTTGAATGGGAATTAACTTAGCTACACAATGTGGGGAATGGAAAGGTTATTAAAAGTTCAGTGGATCCCCTCATTCTGTAGATGAGGGCCTGAAACTCAAAGAAATCAAGTGGCTTGCATATGATCACATAGCTGCTTCTTGGCATTGTGATGCTATGGCTATAATCCTCTCTCTATTCTTCACACCTATTGCTTTGCTTATAGCACAGGCTGGCCCTGAGTCATTGTGTCATGTTTTTATTCTATTGCAGGTGGCAGTGAGCCGAATAATGAATTCACTTAGCGCCCTGGGAGCAACAACTGGAATCACTCTCCTTGTATTTGGTTACACTCTAGATAAAGACTACATTTGTGGCTATTCCTCAGATGTCACTCAGTGCGATGCTATTACCATCCTATTCATTGTAAGTATGTTGCATTTTTAGAGTGAGGAGTAAATAATTTAATCAAAAAGATTTATGAGCACCCCATCAGGGCCATCCCGATAATGTTGTAGATATACACGTATTTTCTTTTATTCACAAACATTTATGAAATCCTTAATATTTGATAGACATTATTCCAGGCATTGTGAAATAGAAAAATAAACACATTATAACTCCCACCTTTAGAAATTCATACATGAGTAGAAGAGATAAAACATGCACCCAGATGAGTTTAATATAAATACAAAGATAAAGTGATACACTAAAAGAAAAAATGCAGGTATAGCAATATGGTTGGTCACAGTTCATAGTCCTAGACATAACTTAGAATCCCAGGTAGAATTTTTTTATGGTTTTTGATTTGGTTTTAATATTTAGGCTGGACTTCTGATAAATATTGGAAACAGGTACTTATTTATGATAGGTAAAGATTGAAAACAGGCATTTATTTATGCTCTTTCTAAAATACCACTAAAATTTGTGTAAATAATGTAAAAGGTATGGATCCACATGGTGAGAAAAAGTCAACAAGATACATCAAACATTGCTGAGGAAACTGAAAACGAACTACCTAAGGAAAAGGGAGTTCTGATAGAAGCAAGATATTTCATATAGAAGATTCTAAAAAATATTGAGCATTTGAATGCACCAGGACCACAGAAAGCAGAAGTGAAGAGCAGAAAATAGAGAGATTGGTTCTGCTAATGGTGAATTGGGCTATTAGGATCAACCTTTCTCTGAAAACAAAGAAAAATGCTACATTAAAGAATGAAACAAAACAGAAACCATTTTAAAGGCATTAAAAAGCTGGAAAGTCAGCTGGAACTATAAGATCGATTTTAGAGGAAATCCTGCAACCTTAAATTTATATCAATGAAATGTTAAAGAGCACCAAAGCTGCCTCGAGGCCTCTGTCAAAGTTGCCCATTTGGAACCTGAGTCCCAGCCCATGTAGAGTGAAAAAGAAAGAAGTCAAGGCTCAGAGTCCACTCACAGCAGGAAGACTGAGAAGAGAAATTTTCCACGTAGAATTAAGTCCATGGTAGGCTACTACACTCTTCAAGTGAGAAAACAAAGACATACAAAGTACCCTTCCCCGTAACAGCAGAGAGAATTGCTGAACAAAGCAAAAAAAGAAAAATTACTCAAGAAATTGTGGCCACCGACCAAACCCGCTGACAACCTCCTCCTATCTCTCACCAAGTTTAACCTTTGGTCAGCATAAACTGGGTGAACCAAGAATGCTCAAGGCCTGAATTTGGTCTCAGCATCTGGTGCCCCTAGTAGCTGACAAAACAAAAACCAAATTCTATCTAGAAGAACATCCAATAGTCTCAAGGAACTCCTACCAAATTTTCCAGTGAAAATTACCAACAAGAACTCATAACAGGCAAAACAGGAAATAAGATAACATGAATGACAACTAATAAAAACAAAATACAGCAGAAATAAAACCACACAGACTTCCAATACTGGAAGAGATTTTAAAACCATAATGTCTACTATGTTTTAAGAAATAAATGATAAATTTTAAAATATCTGCAGAAAATAGGAAATGATAAAAAGTAAAGTAGATTTTTTAAATGAATATAGAGTATATATCTTAAATTAAAAATTCAATATATGTATTTGATATATATGATACTGTATTTTACATAGATAAGAATAAATCCTATTTCATGGAGAAAAGTAAAACAAAAAAGAAGTATAAAACATACAGTGAAAAGATCTAACAGAAACTGTATTAGAATTATAGACAGAGTGTAGACAATAAGAAAGAGTTAATGGTGGTGAGAGATTTTTAGAACCAATGAAAAGCATTAGCCATATATCCAAGAGGCCCAGTGAATCCCATACACCTTGACACATTATAACAAAAATATAGAAAACAAAGACAAAGAAAACTTAAAGCAACCAGTGAAAAAAGGCAGATTATTTTCAAAAAATAAGCAATTAGAATTAGAGTTACCTTGGAGGAAATAACTATAAAAATATATAAGGGAAGCCTCCACAATGTTGGTTTATCCTTATGTACAAAACAATCTAAGCTCAAACTATTTTGGCATTTTATACTTCAGACACATATGATCTTCACAGATTCATATAGTTCACAAATAAAATTGCTGTTCTAGCTTACAAAAACTGACCACTCCCTACCTGGATCAATTTTTATTACCTACATCCCTTGAGATCCTCCAAATTCCCTTTGCCACCTCTCCCCCAGGGTGACTGAGATGTCAAGTATTACTCAAATCCCATTTCTTCTGAGCAGTGAGAGGCCTGAAAAACAGTTACCCCCAAGAATAATTCTTTCAAGAGACAACAGATCCTGGGAATAGCCACGAATCATGTTCTCTCTCTGTTTTTATTCTCCAGGCAAGAAAGTTACAGAAAAAGAACAAAGGTGGTTACAAAAAGTACAGTAAGGTATTCATCATGGCAACAATCATTAAGCTTAGCTATACCAAGGACATCTGCCCATAGAGCCAACAATTTTGCTGTGTTACAATTCTTTATCTATAACAGACACTTTAGCCTGAGGAAAGTTTTCTGTCTTTCCCAAGCTTAACACTTCTATGTGCGATTCTAAAAAGTTAGGCCCTGTGAAATACATTTGCTTATAAATGTTAGTGTATTCCACATATCCCCCTTTTTTTATTTTTATTTTTTTAAATAAAAAGTAAAAGCTATACATTAAGTTTGCACCATTAAGACAAAAACATTTTATTAAAGCAAAGTTAGTATCATTTTAGCATGGCAAGACCTTTTAATTTATCCCAGGTGGAGACTGATGATGTTGCCATCTCTCAGGACTGTTGCATTAGCATCATTCCTGGTGGTGTGAATCAGGGTGTTATTGCCAGTTGGTGAAACACCAAGATGGGGTTCTGTACCATGTAATAGTTGATTTTGAGTCCAAGGAGCTTGTTGGTGTTCACCCATCCAGGACACCGCTGCTTCCAAAGCATCTAATCTTTGTAAAATTTCTTGATCAATTACAAATGTTTTGTTTAGGAACAGGATGTCTCATCCAAGTCATAAGCACCCCCTTTAAGGCCGTGAAACTTTAGAGAACTGCTTTTGTAGACAAGATATTATTTCCCCCTTTACGATCAAAACATTCCTCATAAAAGCATTGATGATCAATTTTCTCATTGAAAAGGTTTCATTTTTCTTTGCTTCAGTCCCTCAGTGCTGGGAAGGCTCATTCCCAGGTTGTCATGTACCACATTTGGGGGAAGGTTGAAACAGCAAGATGAAACAGCAGTTCTGCCAAATTAGGGCAACATGAAGAGGGGTCAGGAACTTAGAAGAGACATGCTATTTTATAACCAAAGTTTTAAATTATATCCTGTTATAAAGAGAGAATTGATTTTTATTGAACTTATGAAAATAGCCACATTGCCATAATAATCATAAAGATACTTAAAGTTTTTAAGTTGGGGGGAGGTCAAATAGGGAGAAAACAAATGCTTTTATCTCTGTTTTAAATTATATTTTACCAAACTGTTGTGAGTTATAGATAGTTTTCTTAAATCTGGAAAACAAGACATTAATGAGCGATGTTTCAAAATAAAAACTGTAAAAACCTATAATTCTTTTTAATCAGTTCTTTAGTTTTATGTAATTAACTTTTGCTGTTTTGACCTTGGTGAGTAATTTCACAGACCCATCAGTTTCTTCATCAGAATTTTGGAAATTCAGTTCAATGGTATGAACTCAAAGTTTGTTGGAAAACTGGACCTGTCAGTTTTTTCATGAAATTTTTGAAGACATAACATTTTAAAATTATAATTGAACCAAGATTATGACCAGTAGCATTTATATCAAGACATAGATTTCCAAGAACCTTACAAAATTTTGGAACACATATTAATAACATCTTAGTATAACAAAAGAAGGTCAAACATTATTTTTTGTTTTGACAATGTTTTTCATAGAGTCTAACTTATCAAATAAGCCAATTGCTTTTGATGCATCTCTTATATATCGTTTGAGAAGCTCCAGGGCCTTGGGAACCTCCCAAAGTTAGCTCAAATCTGAGTTTTCTGAATTTGGTTTTGGAAAGTTAGTCAAATAGCAAAGGCTTAAAACACTCACAAATCATTACAAAATTAAAACCGAAGTGACAAAGGATTTTAAAGGCAGAGAGCACAAGAAATTATCATGATAAAACATGAAAAAAGTTTCCCAAGCCAGTTATATAAAAGATAAGGAAACTGTTTATAATTTTTTATTAAGAGCAGTTAAGTGTTTTCAGGAAATCTGGTTGTTTTAATGTAGGAGAGCAAACGTTAACCCTGTATAGAATATTTTTGATATTAATTTTTAGAAAAATTAATACATAATTTGCTTTCAAATCCAGTCGATCCTTCTACTGTAAAACCTATTTAACAAACTTACCCACACAAACCATTATCATGACTTAGTCAGACATTCGATGACATGCTTTAGACTTTTCATTTTGTCCTATACTTCCTACTTTTTAAATAGCCAGTCATTTTACACTGTACCAGATGCCTTCTCACATAAAAAATATTTTCTTTCCCTTAGCCTTTCTATCCACAACTACATCTCCATATCCATAGCTTTCTTCATATCTCTTTTTCTACATACTGATTCCTTTCTTACCAACAATACTAAATTAGTCTCAATTACCTAAAAATTTCATAATTAAAGATCATTTTGTTATAGGTTAGTTTCATAAAATAAAATCCTCTAGCAAAGACTAATATAATCCTGCTTCATTAGTAAACAAAGCACAAGCTAACAACGAGGCATGTGCAGGGCTTTGGAAGAAACCCAGCAGTCAGTTCTTTTATAGATTTTAGTCCTTAAACAAAAATTAAACAAGTATCAAACATACCACAAAATGTGTTGACCTAAAGACAAATTTAAACAGAAGGTTTAAAACAAATTTTGAAAATATATCTATATTTATTTTATCAAAACTTTTAGAAAATTATACTCATGTGAACTTGAAAAGTATACTTATTTATTTAATGAGCACACATTAATTATAAGCCAATTTGGTACCATTCAGACATTACCAACACATACATAGACATGAACACATGAACATGTAGACATAAACAGACAGATAAAATAGAACATTCACTAGTATAAAAGGACAGTCAGATTTAAATTATTTTCTTTTTTAAAAAAATGTCAAAATTTATCTGAGAGGCCTCACCCTGTTTTAGAGAAAATAAGGTAATAAAAAAGCTTGATTTTAGTTTAGTATTTTTGTTTTTTAAATGGGTTACTGAGCTTAAGGCTGAGCTAAAGAGCAAACAGAGATAAAGCCATTGACTTTTGGAGTTTCAAGAAAAAGGCAGAAGACCCAAAAAGAGGTCCAGTTGGTGCCAGGGCTGTGTTTCTCATAAAGCCTCAGAGTCCCTGGCCGAAAAGAGAAGCACATGCGGTTAAGAAAAAGAAAATATGCTCAAACAAAACCAACATTGCAAAGAAATATTAACTTCTGTTACTTTAGTTTGTCCAATTTAAAGTTCTTTCAATCACCGGCAAAGATTAAGTTTTATCCTTTTTCAGTGACACAAACATGTCTTTGTTTTTTGTCAAGGTCTAGAGTAGGTCTCAGCATGACTTGACATATATTCCAAACTCTTAGCAAAGGCAGAAAGACAAAGTTTTATAACACGTTTAACAGTTTCTCCTGCTTGGGCAGTAGCATGAATAAGACCAGAGTAAGTATCAATAATAACATGTAAATATTTAAGGCATCCAAAAGGGGCATTAATTTTTCTTAAATCATGTAACGATCTCCATTTTCCTGATTCATTTGGAATGCAAAATATAGGAGTTTTCCAAAAACTATGCGATGGCTCTCAATGTCCCAATTGTAACTGTGGTCTGACAAGTAAAGTAGCTTGATTTAATTTCTCCCCTTTAAGAGGCCACTGCTCCACCCAAACTGGAGGACCAGGAATCCATTGTAGTTTGAGTTTTGGGAGTGTAGCAGTGGCCATCATAATAAATTTGAAAGAGATGTCCCAATATAAACATCCCATTGAGTAAGGAGGTTTCGGCCCCATAAAGTTCGAGGGAGGTCTAGAACATAAGGCATGATGGAGGCAGTTTGCCCCTCAGGGCCGGTACATAATAAAGGATTTTTACTTTAACAAGGGGATTTGGACCCACCTAGTCCAGTAAGTGTAACTGGCAAAGTAGTTATTTTCCGTAATGGGTTCCAATCTTTTTTTTGCAATTATAGTCACATCAGCCCCCAAATCCACCAATCCTGTAATTGGCTTTTGTTCAACAGATAATGTTAACAGTGGCAGAACATTATTTAATTTTTGTATCCAAAAAGCATCAGGAGAAGCAGGAGATTGAGGTTCAGCTTTCGTTTCAGGAAACAAAGAGGACAAGAGAACAAGTTGAGCTATTTGAGTCCCTTTAGGAATTACATAATATACTAAACTAGTTATAATAACATGAATTGGTCCCTTACTATTAGGTGGAATTAGGTCTGGAAAAATTTGGATACCAATTATAGAGTATTTTGGATTGCCCAGTATAATACCAGGGGCATTGAAAGGTAAAGGACTGGAGAAACTTGTTGTCCCTGACTTTAATTGTCCTGCTTCATCTAAAATAACATCTTCTGTTAAGGTCAAATCGACATTTGTCTGATACTTTATTCAAAGTCTAGGGGAGGAAAATTGTCCTGGGCAGGACTCCAGGTTTGATCCTGAGTATTGAGAATTTGACTCCCCCTAGTTTATTGAGGTGCGGGAGTTAGCACCTCCCTTTCCTGTTTCCCGAAATGGGATTGCCTTCTATATCAAATTTAGATCTGCAGTCATTTGACCAATGAAACCCTTTCTACATTTAGGACATTTTTGTTTTGGTCTAGTTTGTTTTATTTTCTCTTGTTTGCAATCCTTTGGAAAATGACTTTCCTTTCCACATTTAAAACATGTTTTAGGTTGGAGAGCTGCAGCGAGAACTTGGGCTTTATAGGTTTCAGTTCCCACATTTTGGCAAGCTCTGATCATATCAGAAAGTGGGACTTTTATTTTTCATTGGAAGAAGGACCTTTTGACAGTCTTCGTTAGCATTGTCAAAAGCCAACTGTAGTGACAGTACCTGGGCTGCCTGAGCATTATCAATTTGTCTAGTTATGGCATCTTGAAGACAATTAATAAAATCTATATAAGGCTCAGTGGGACCTTGTCTAACAGTAGTGAAAGATTTAGTGGGAGTGTTTGTTTCAGGAATTTTGTTCCAAGCCTTTACGGCTGCGCAAGTTGTTTGGTCAAGCACTTGCTGAGGAAGTAAAGCCTGTACCTGAGGTGTTATAAAATCCCCTTCTCCAAGCAACATATTCATGTCAATTTGAACATTGTTCTGCACATTCTCTATAACAGTAGCATGCAAAGCCTCCTGAAATTCTTGTAGCCATACGGTATATTGAACAGTTGTTAAAAGTTTTTCCACGTGTTTTCCAATCCCAAGGGGTCATATTATACCCATGAGCAACTGATTCTAAGTATCCCTTAGTAAAAGTACTATGTGAGCCCTTTTCTGTTGTGCTCTTTTTAAATCTTTCAAACAAGGAGAATGGGAGGTTTTCATGTCTGGACTGAGTCCCAATTCTTATGACAGGAAAGATATGACGAGTATCAATTCCCAGGCTGTGTCCTTCTTTAAGACAGTGCCCCATTAAGGGAGCAAATGAAATGTTTGCCTCTAAAGGTGGGGATGGAGGAGGAGGAGGTGAGGGCTGTTTTTCCTCCTCTTTAGTGACATAGACAGGTTTTTGTTCTTTGTTAGGATCCTGAATAGATCTTAAAGCAAAACGACCTAAGTTCCAAACCATTAAATGAGAAGCTTTAACAGGCCCTATTTTTAAACAGCAACCAATTCATTCCCAATCCTCAATATCAAGACTTCCATCCTTGGAATAGCAAGGACAATGTTGTCTAATAACTACTAACAGTTTCCCAAGCTGCCGTGTAGTTACTTTAAAGCCGGCTGCTTTAAGGAGACAGTGGAGCTGTAATTTATGTTGAGTCTCCTCCTTAGATAAGGGAGTTCCCATATTTTAAAAGTGAAAGAGAGTAACAAAACTTTTGGGCTGAAAAGATCTGACTTGACCTGCTGTGAGCATGGATCGCTAATCGAGAGCCATCCGTGATTCCCTTACTGGAATGCATCTCCCTTGCCGGGATTCCCTTGCTGGGATGCACAGATATAAATGTTGGACATCCTTTTCCTTTCAAAGGCTTGGCAGGTTGGTCTCCGATCCGTGGAGTCATAAATTCCTCACTCAGGGCACCATTTGTCACCTCTCTACCAGGGTGACTATGTTGCAAAGGATTGCTCAAAGCCCATTTCTTCTGAGCAGTGAGAGACCTGAAAAATGGTTACCCTCAGGAATAATTCTTTCAAAAAAAGAAAGATCCTGGGAATAGCTACGAATCATGTTCTCTCTCCATTTTTATTCTCTGGGCAAGAAAGTTACAGAAAAGGAACATAGATGGTTACAAAAAGTATAGTAAGATATTCATCATGGCAACAATCATTAGGTTTGGCTGCACCAAGGACATCTGCCCTTAGAGCCAGCAATTTTGCTGTGTTACAATTCTTTATCTAGAACAGAGAATTTAGCCCAGGGAAGATTTTCTGTCTTTCCCAAGCTTAACACCTCTATGTGCAATTCTAAAAAGTTAGGCCCTGTGAAATACATTTGCTTATGAATGTTAGTATACTCCACACCCTTCTCTAAGTTCACCTTTTTGAGACACTACTGAGACTTGAAGCTTGGAAAATTTTAATAAACTAAGTTTGAATGATCAACAGTTTTCCCTGCAAGTCCTTATGTGAGGGTTTCTACAGGAAAAGACATATTAATGTCGAAGTTTTTCACATATTTTTTAAACTTTTTTTTAAATTGAAGAGTAAGTGTAGAACTTTATGACTTTTCATATACAATGCATCTGTATATCAAATTACTGTTTTTCCCTCTTTCTATACTGCAGTCTTGGGGATAAAGTCACTGTGTGCAACCAAAATTTAATGAATAGCGAGGCTTTAATTTCTTAAGTGTAGAGTATCTACATAAATTATTTGAAATTATTTTAAACAGGAGATTTGTCTACTCTCTCCCACTTATTTATTTATTCATTCAATCATGCATTTATATCAGTATGGACTTTTATGGGTATTTATTTAATACTCTGAGTCATAATCCGATACTATTATATTTAGTTTGCAAACTGTTCAAGTTTCAGCCTTTGGGAACTCTTTCAGTTGACTCCTGTGATCCTTTTACACACCCCTATGTTGGGTATTTATTTTAACAATTCTGTAGTTTCTGGCACTAAAAGATTCTCCGGGCTCTTCTTGTATATTTCCTACCCAGGCCTAGAATCCACCATTTCTTGGAGGATCCCTGTTTCCTTTTGTTGGAGAATGGTTTTAAAAACCAAGGCAAGGGCACTAGGCATGTTTGCTGCTACTAAGGTGTCATTGTTTCTCAGGCCCTCTCAGCTGACAGAGCAAGCAGATATGAGTGTGTACTATCCCATGTTATACATATATATATATATATACAGACAGTGAATCCATCACTGTTTGTATTAGGCTGTGCATGAGTCCATAATGATGTCTCCAACATAATCCATTACCACAGGATCATTTTACCTCTCCCATGGTTATCTTCAGTAACTTCCCATGCCAACAATGAGAAACCTATTACCACCCTGCATCCATTTATTTAATTTTTCAATTACATTATGCACATGTATAGTGGTGTAAGAATTGTTAATGGATACCTCCATGGGAAACAACTTTATCAACTGAAAACAGTGCTCCTGAACAGTTGCTTTTGCATTTATTCTTACAGACTCCATTCATTTCTGGCATAACTCTGGTAATCACCTTCCTCCTCAACCCTCTTCAGTGAGTTTATTTCAAATAGTTGTGATACAATTAGATTACTTTGTCACCATCTACTTTACATTCTTGGATCTCCAGATCACCTAAAAGATTTTTTTAAATGTGCATATGTTAAGGTTCACTCTTTCTAAACCAAAAGGTCATTTTGGTGAAGCCAATTTATCTTTTTGGGGGTTTTTTGTTTGTTTGTTTTAATTTGTGCCTTTGGTGCTGTATCTAAGAAACCATTGCCTAACCCAAGGTCATAAAGATGTAGTCCTATGTTTTACTCTAAATTTTTTATTGTTTTAGCTCTTACATTTAGCTATATGATTCTTTCTGAGTTAATTTTTGCATATGGTGGGAGAAAAAGGTACAACTTCATTCTTTTGCATGTTTTTCTAAGCACTGTTTTTTGAAAATATTTTTAACCTATTTTATTTCCATGGCGCATTTTGAAAATCAATTAAGCATAAATGTAAGTGCTTATTTCTGGAGTCTAAATTCTAGTCTGTCAGTCTATATGTTTGTCTTTGTGTCAGAGCATACTGCCTTGATTACTGTAGCTTTTTGACAGGTTTTGAAAATGGGGAGCACAACATACTTACCTGGCAGGGGAGATACCATGATCATGAAAATGGGGAGCACAAGTCCTGCAACTTTCTTCTTCTTTTTCAGGATTGTTTTTGCCATTGTCGGTCCTTGCATTTTCATATGAATTTTAGACTGATCCTGTCGATTTCTGCCCCCCTCCAAAAAAAGCCAGATGGAAATTTTACAGAGATTACATTGAATTTGTAGGCCAGTATGAGGAGTATTGGCATCTTAACATATTAAGTTGTTTGATCCATGAACCTGGGATATCTCTTCATTTACTTAGTTCTTTAATTTCTTTCAACAATGATTTATACTTTTCAGTACAAAAGGCTTGCAAATCTTTTGTTAAACTTACTCCTAAGTATTTTATTGTTTTTGATGCTATTATACATGGAATTGTGTTCTTAATTTTATTTTTGGAATATTCATTGCTAGTATATAGAAATACAGTTGATTTCTTTGTATTGAGATGGTGCCCTGCAATTTAGCTTTCACTTGTCAGTTCTAACAGTTTGTAGAGGATTCCTTAGGATTTTCAGATCATACTACCTGAAAATAAATATAGTTTTACTACTTCCTTCCCATGCTGGATGCTTTTATTTCTTTTTCTTGCTTAATTTCCCTGGCTAGACAATCCAGCACAATGTTGAATGGAAGTTGCAACAGCAGACACCCTTGTCTTGTTCCTAAATTTAGAGGGAAAGTGTCTAGTCTTTCACTATTAAGTATGATGTCAGCTGAGGGTTTGTATAGACAGACTTTAAGAGGTTGAGAAAGTTCTTTTCTATTCCTAGTTTGTTGAGTGTTTTTATCATAAATGCTGAATTCAGTCAAATGCTTTTTCTGCATCTATCAAGGTGATCATGCAGTTTTGGTCTTGAATTCTATTGATATAATGTATTTACATTCATTGATTTTCTTATCTTAAATAAACCTTACATTCCTGGGATAAATCCCAATTGGTTTAGTGTATAATTCTTTTTACATTGCTACATTCAGTTTGATAGTATTAGAATTTTTGCATCTGTATTCATAAGGGATATTGGTCTGTAGTTAAGTCATCTTTTCTTCTGATATCATTGTCTGGTTTTTGTGTTTGGTTAATACTGGCCTTATAGAATAATTGAGAAGTATTGCTTCCTCATACTTTTGGGAGATTTTGTGAAGTAATGATATTAAATCTTCTATAAACATTTTGTAGAATTCACCAGTGAAGCCATCTGGGCCTGGGTTTTTCTTTGTGGGAAGTTTTAAATTACTTGTTATAGGTATATTCAGATTTTTCTATTCTTCTTGAGTCAGTTTTATATTTAGTAGTTTGTGTTTTTCTAGGAGTTTGATTGTCCCTTATTGTCAACATGAGTGAATGAAGAAATATGAAAATATTGTCAAGGAGTACTGTCATGGCAGTACCATGTTAGCAGGGTTTCCTATCAATATTCTAGAACCTTGAACTAACAGAGAGGGGATAAAATAGCCAAAAGGATAAGCACATCACAATCAATGGCATCTGACATTTTTGAGGACAGTACGTTTTTGTTTCAATAGTCTTGAGTGGAAGTAGTCTAGTTGCTAATTCTGAGGAACTTTGGCTTCCATCTATTAGCTATTCCATCTTTTTGACCATCTGCTTCTGGAAAGTTTCTAGATGACTACAGCTTAAGGTCTACAATAAGTGTGGTGATGGTGGTGGTTTTAGTAACACCTATTTAACAAGGCTCAAGTGTAGTCTTTCTCTGATAATGTTTCCAAAATAACCAATTTCCTGATTAATACCATGAAGAATGATTAGATTGCTGGCAAAGGAAGGTGATACATGCATGTTAGTAGAAAACAATAATGAATTTATTATATTAATTAGTGTTATCAGAATGAGAGGGAGTAAAATCATGCATTGAGATATAACACAGAATTAATTTCAGAGGATTTAGTCAATGATGAGTAAAAAAGAACATATTAGAGATAGTGAGGTCCCTGGAAGAGCCACCCTTGCTTGCTGACACAAGAAATCAGCAGCCCCTGATAGGTGGAATGTGTGAAAACGAATCTCTCCTAAAGCCAATTTCTTATACATAGGCAAGACTGAAGAAAGTTCTTATAAGTGTTTAATAAATAGCCCAAGATAGTTTGTCTTCGAATGGATATCGGTCTAAGAGACTTTTACTCATTAGTCCTCGTGGCTGGCCAAGAACACAGAATTATAAAACCTATACATGACTCCTGCCCTATGAATGTTTTCTTACAGTATAGATGCACAAAAATATAAGTAAAAGACACGTAGGCAGAAAGGATGGTTACTGGTAAAGCTTTGGCTGAACTTCACTGAGGAAAAAAAGAAAACAAGAACAAATCTTAGGAAATGATGAAAAACCCCTGGGAGACTTTATTCCTAGGACAAAAAAAAAAAAAAAAACCCTGCTCAATGGAAAGTGCTAGACCACCCACATCAACACAGACATGCAAATCCTGACAGGAAAGCTCAAGTGGCTTGAGTAAAATAGGCACTAAATGAGTCAAAGGACTGGAACTGTAATGTTGACGAGTACTGGCTACACTTCATTATGGCAGCCGGAGCAGACCAATACATCCTGGCTCCAGGACTGTCAAGCACCTACTCAAAGACCAGTAGGGAGATTTATGACAGTTAAAGCTGAGTTTATTAAATGTGCTAAGCAAGGGAGAGCATAGAGTCTCAGTCTCAAGAGGGTACTTGTAGGTGTCATCAGCTGCAGTGAGTCACAGGAAGGTTTTAGGGAAGAGTAACCACAGGCTGGGCAGGAACTGGTTAGAGTTTACAAACTAGAGTATTTGCAGGCACAGTCTTATTTTGGGAAAGCATAAAGTCACATGAATTACTGTTAAAACAGTTTCTCTGTGGTCTTATCTTGAAAATATGGCTCTGGAAATCCTTGTATTAAAAACTGGAAGTTAGATATTTAGTCTCTCATGTCACGCTTGGGTGCACCTTATCAATTTGCTGAGTGTTTTTAAAATCTTGGTTTCTATTTCATTTCTCAGTTCTCAGTAATCTTAACTATCACTAAAACGAAGACTTTGAAAATTACAAAAAGTATAAAGAAGAAGCAACTTTTCAAAACTGACTTTTCAAAATCAACAAAAGTCAGAAGATAGTAGAATATCTTCAATGTGCTGAAAAAGTAACTGCCAACTAATTACCTATCATTACCCATTAAAATACCTTACAAGAATGCAGGTGAAATGAAGAACTTCAGATACAAAAATTGAGCCACCTCCTGTAGACCAACATAGGCATAACAGGAGGAATGAAGGATAAACTCTAAATAGAAAGAAAATAAGACAAGAATGTAATAAGAATGTAATAAATACGTGAATAAACATAAGTGAATTTTGCTTGTGTAAAGCAATAATAACAGAATACACTGGGATTAAAAAATAAAGAAGTATTTAAAATACCAGACAACATTAACGTATAAGTAGAGAAGGGAGAAAATGGTGTTTTTGCTATTTGCGTTTGCTGAGAGCCTTAGTCTCACCTGAAAAGAGGGCAAAGGGTTTATGAGATTTAGACTTTGATAAATTAAGTATGTTTTAATGCATAAGGCAGCATCAAAAGTAAGAAACTAGACCTAATAGACATATTTAGTCTACTATACTCAGCAACAACAGAATACACATTTCTGTAGCTAATACTAACAAAAAATAAGCACATGATGCAGAAATAATACGATTCCAGATTAATACTGAAGGTTGAAGGCATACAGTTTATGTTCTATGCAATAAAACCTTACACAATTATAAAAAATAATTTCAAAAACCCCTCTGTGGTTATATATCAAGAAGTATACTTCAGAGAAGCAAAATCATAATAGAAATCTAATGTTTTGGAATAAAAGATCAAAAACTTGTGGGGAGAAAGTAAAGCAATACTTTTAAGGCAAGCCATAGCCACGAAAAGGAGATACAGTCTTGTGCCACATAACAGCATTTTGGTCAACAACGGTCCACATATACCACGGTGGTCCCATAAGATTACAATGGAGCTGAAATATTCCAGTCACCTAGTGATATCATAACTGTGGTAATGTTATGATGCAATGAACTAATTATACAGGAGCAACAGGGCTGTACTATACAGGCTAGGTGTGTTGAAGGCTGTACCATCTAGGTCTGTGTAAGTATACTCCATGATGTTCGCACAATGACAAAATCGCCTGACACATTTCTCAGAATATATCCCCATCATTAAGCTATGCATGACTGTATTTTTTTTGAAGAATGTCTTTACTTTCTAGTACCACAAAATGTTCCAGGATTATCTCGTATATATCCAGTTGTTAAGTGACACATGACTGTGCTATAAAATATGAAAATTTAGAAAATAATGGTCCAAGGGCCGACCCCGTGGCTCACTCATGAGAGTGCGGTGCTGGGAGCGCCAAGGCCACGGGTTCGGATCCTGTATAGGGATGGCCGGTGCGCTCACTGGCTGAGCGCAGTGCGGGCGACACCAAGCCAAGGGTTATGATCCCCTTACCAGTCACAAAAAAAAAAGAAAAGAAAGAAAAGAATGGTCCAAGCATTAATCTCAGTGAGTTGGGAAAAGAACAAAAAATAAACCCAAAGAAAGTGGAATAAAGAAAACAATATACAAAGATAAGAGCAGAAATTAGTAAACAAACAAACCAAAAAAATCATGCACATGCTAGAAAAGATCAAAATAGCAAACAATTGGTTCTTTGAAAATGTTAATAAAATTCACAAATCAGTTTTTTCCCACTTCTCGTTATGGCAAAGTAATTTAAATCAGAATATCTCCTTAAGTAAAAACCACTTTAAAAGCTGATTGGTGTTTAAAAACATACCCAGCAATTTGAATACAGATGAAAGAAACCATAGCAGCTAGAACTTGAAGAGCAAGGATCAGGTAAAGAATTGTATGCACTGAAGTAAACCCAAAATTTGAAAACAAACAAACAAAACAAAAGAAAACAAAAAAAAGCAGCAAAAGAAACAAGCAAATTAAAACCACCTCAAAGACACTATGAAGAAATTAACATTAATTTATTAAATTAACACATATTTACTTATGTTCTCAAATGGCTAGAAGAGAGGCACTCAAATGTTCTCATCACAAAGAAATGATACATTTTTGCAATGATGAATATGCAAAGTACCCTGATTTGATTATGACACATTGTACACATGCATTGAAATATAATTCTGTACTCCATAAATATGTGCAATCAAGATATTTCACTTAAAATAAACTCCTTTAAAAAAAAAAAAAAAAGAAGGTGGAAAAGCAAGGCACAGACTAGGAAAAAAATTTCCTGGTGCATAAGGACCCACATTCAGAATATATTAAGTACTCCTGAAAAACCAACAATAAAAAGGCAAAAAATTTAAACCTAGTCAGGCTTGAACAAGAACTTCACAAAGAAAGATAAACAAATGGCTAGGGAACATGTAAAAATGTGCTCAACGTTATTATTCGTCAGATAAATGAAAATCAAAATCACAATAAGATGCCACTGTATGCACACTAGAATAATTTTAATTAAAGGGACTAGAATGTGAAACAACCGGAACACTTGTATGTTTTTGGTGGGAGTGTAAAACGATTCCACTGCCTTGGAAGACGATGTGGCAGTTTTTAGCAAAGTTAAGCATATACCTATTTTATGTCTCGCAATATATACAAGAATGTTCATGACAGCTCTACTCATCATAGTCAAAACTGGAAGCAATTCAAATGTCTATCAACAGCAGGGTGGCTAAACCGAGATTATTCAAATAATAGAATACTGATCTCAGCAATAAAGCAGCAACCTATTCATGGAACAATATGGATAAATTTCAGTCCATTATATTGAACAAATAAGTTCAGATACAAAAATGAACAGGCAAATTTAATAAATTATGTTAGAAATCAGAAGAGTGGTTGCCTCTAGATGGAGTGGGAGGATTAACGGAGAAGGGACACGAGAACTTACTGGGGTGATGGAAATGTGCTATATCTTGACCTAGAAAGCAAAAAAATAAAATAAAATATACTTCTTTACATATAAACTTTGGTATGGCAAAAAAAAAAAAAAAAAAAAACAGGAAAAAATTTTATTTTTAGATTTTATTTTTAAATTTATTTTATTTTTTAAGCAGATAACAGTGAAATTTAAATATCTTAATACACAGAAGGCATATAACTAACAAGAAATAGTCAAAAACACAACAAAATTAAATAAGGAATAGACAAAGCATATGAGGAGGGAAATTACAAAAACAGCAACTCTAATGGCTACACGTATTCACAGAGCAAGGCTCAAATTCACTAGCTGTCAGGGAAATGACAATTAAATTCACAATAGACTAATATTTACATTCATTAGACTGGCAAATATTAAACGTTATTCCACGACTGTCAGGGACATGGTGAAGAGGATGCAATAGAAATGTGACATGTTACTACCATTTTGGAAAGCAAGGAGATGAAATTCCTTTTAACCTGTGTATCTATATCTACAGCAATCAAACCACCTATATATAAGCATATGTGAACAAGAATGCTATTGCAACATTGCTCAGAAGTGTAGAACAAACAAACAAAAACCACAGGGGGGAAAAAAAAGGAGGAGGAAATAAATTAGTTCCTGTCACCAAAGAATAAACAAATTATGGCAAACGACACCATAAAATATAATGTGGCCGTTAAAAACCAGGTGGCTCTAAAATAAATAATTATCCAACCTATAGTTAAAACATGGTAGACAAATATGGCTGTAGAACATTCAGAATGTTAACCACATTAACTATTGCAACTTAAATATAAAGTAGAGCTCTCAGAAGATTACAAACCTTAACTGGCACAGTGCTAGTGTCCAGCCTCTGGGCACTATACATACAAGGTGTGTATCATTATTTGTACTCTTAGTTAAGGAAATACAAAACATCTTAAAGGTCTTTTGCAGTGATAAAAAGAACACAAGACATTATCTTAGTCAATGCTTCTTTTTATGTCTTTTTCTGCAGGCTCCTCTTTTTGTAGGCTTCTTGATTTCTTTTCTTCCTTTTTTTCTTTCCTTTTCTATTTTTGCTTATATCTTTTCCTGTTTTTTTTTTTTTAATCTTCTTTTTCCTTCATTCTTAAACAGACCACTTTTTTGATATGTATTTCTTTATATTTTATATATTTATGCAATGGGGTATTTCCTATACATGAATACAGTTTAGAAAATGTATTATTTTGTATGACTTTCTCTAAGAAAATCATATACTATGCTATGCCAAAATATATGTATATTCGCATGATCTTGCACTAATCAGATTTCTAAACATGAGATACACTTTAGAGATGTGGGTAGCTTTTATTACCTGGGCATTGCTAGCTTATTGTAATCAGAAAAATCATTACCATGTTAACACCATAAATCTTCATTTTTTTTCCTTCTTCTGTTACAGGGAATTTTGATTATGTTGATGGTCTTCAGCATTATTGAATTACTCATTTCTCTGTCTTTCTCAGTCTTTGGATCCCACTCAGATGACTGTAATTGTGAGGAATGGGGCGAATAGCACCATGAGAATAAAGATGTGTTATAATACTATTTAGAGGTGAATTCTGCTTGTGAGGAAAAGCCAAAAAGAACATAAAATCTTAAGGCTGGAAATTCTTTGCAGAAAAGGGGAGTGACTCAAGAGACAAGGATCTAAGGACATTTTGGTTTTGTTTGTTTTTTAAATTTTTATTTTAATTTTATTTTTTATTTTTTATTACACATACATGTGAGGTACAATGTTGATTTTCAATAATTGTGTAGAATGTGTGGTGGTTAGATCAGTATAGTTAGCTTATTCATCATTACACTATGCAGTCATTCTTTGTGTCCTTTGGCCAATTCCCCTGAGGACATTTTGTCTGATAATAAATTTCGCCTCCTGGCAATGCCATCTTCCCCTCTCCCCAAATCAAATGGTCATTTTGATGTCATTACCTCCGTTAGTCATGCATTCTTTAAGTGAAAGAACAGCAATGTGGTGTTGCCTCTGTGCAAAGATATAAATCAAAGTCCAGAGTCTGGGGTGGCCAATCATCTAACTTAACTGGTTCATGACATCTGCTGATGAGTTCAAAGAGACTCCCAGTGGCTTCTACTCCACTGATGTGTGGAAACATGAGCTGGCTGGAAGAAGAGTTTCACCCACAGATTTTACATTGATGCTGCAAGATCGTCGATGTTAATAGCTGGTCAACTATAATAGAAACAATAGTAAAAATAACGAGAATAAATATTGGTGGATCCACTACTGTGTTCTAAACATTATGCTAAGTGTTACACGTGTGTTACTCATTTAATCTCTCAAAAACTCTAAGAGGCAAATTTTATTATTATACCCATTTTACAGACAAGCTGAAGCACAGAGAGGATAGGAATTTGCCCAAGGTCACAAAACTTGCAATGGCAGAGCCATAATATCAATAAGCAACCTGGATTCAGAGACTAATGTCTTAATCTCTATACCAACATCTCCTAAGCTTTTTAGTCTTAGAATGCCTTCACGTCATTAAAAATTATTGAGGTCTCATTACACATTAATATAAAGGATATTTTTACTAAAATAATTATACTTTCCATAATAAAATAATTAGTGTGGAGAATGGCATTGATTTATATTTTTGCAAATCTCTTTAATGCAGTGGTTCCCAAACTCTACTGTGCATTCAAATCATCTGAGGAATATTTACAAACCCCAATGCACCACATACCAATTAAATCCAAATGTGGTAAGAGCCAGGCATCAGTAGTTTTTAAAGATTTCCACATGATTCCAGTGCAGAGCAGTTTGGAAGCCACTGCTTTACTCTCGCATAATAACTGGATTCTCTCAACGGCTTTGCATTCCATCTGGTATGATATCTTATATTCTGTAGCCTGCAGAGTACACCACTGTAAACTTGTGAAAAAGTTAAATAAGGTTTTGGTGTTATTATGAAAATAGTTTTGAGCTCATGTACCTCCTAAAAGGGTCTTGAGGACCACAGGGGACACCTAGATCACATTTTGAGCACCACCTGCCTTATACCCGTGTAATATTGCCTTCCACTGACTGAATATCTGCTAAGTATTAGAGATCTTACCTGTATTATCTCACTTGTCATGACAGCCTTCTGAGGTAGGTATGCTTTTGGTCACATACATAAAACCAAAGCTCGAAGTGGTTAACTTTTCTGAGACCACAGAGGAAGTATGATTTAGAACCAGGATTTGAATCAAGATCTCTAACTCCAAAACCTATTTTCCTGTGATACTTTTGCCATAGAAAAAAACTTACCATACTCAAGGAAACAAATTAACAGGCTTTCATGTCTGCTGTAGGCTGGAAGGACCTTAGGTCCATAGCTACATGTGCGAGGGTAGGGACAGGAAGATGGCAGGGGAAAAGCTTATTTTTAATTTTCCAGCGCAGTAAGATTTCTGATGCAAATTATTTGGCAACTGAGTGATCTTCAGATGTGTGATGTTTGAGATCCTTGTATATTTAAGGGCGAGGAACCCTTACACATACTTGCATGGACTTTTAAGTCAGATCTAGGTTTAAATGTCATTTTGTCACTTAAAGCTATGTGAACTGAACAAATTATCTAAACCTTGTGGGCTTTAAATTCCTAGACTGAAATGCAATAATAATACCTACCTAATGGGTTTGCCATAAACCTTAAATGAAATACATGAAGTGATTGTATCAGTGCTTGGATCTTAAAACTCAATTAGTAACTAATAGAAGTTCTTAAAAATTACTAATTGAGATTTTCTTGCTTTCTAAATATCACTTACTAGGTGTGTAAATGGACCAGTTTCCCTCATTTCTTAACTTTAGTTTATGCAATTAGAAAACAAAATCAATACTATATGTGTTATAGACTTTTATATGAACAGTAGTTGGCATGTAAGTAGGGATTCAACTAATGTTATTTTCCTAGCTTAACTATGTAAAGTAGTCCCTCAGAGTGGAGAGAAAACCTTATAAACGATAAAGCACTTAAATACTCAAATATATATTTTCCTTAGTGTGAATTATTTATAAGTACTACACTGGGATTTTCTGATTTAAGTTGCAATTAGATCTTTAGCCTCATCTCTGAGGGACCCTGCAATTCCCTTACCAACTCTCTGAAACCAAAACCTTCCAACAGCAGATAATACTGGGGGTCAGGGCCTTGCTGAGCAGTTGGGATCATGCCATAATGTTACTTCCTAATCCTGAATAGTCTGTTTAAAATTACCTGGATGGAGAAAGAGCCAAAGCAAAAGCATTGCATCTCATAGCACTGTAGAGGACACAGCAATCAGAAAAATCAACCCTATGTTCAAGGGACATGGAGACCAATGGCTGAGCAAGGAAAGGACAGAAATTACTATGATGAAGAACGTAGCTTTCATAAGAGAGACAAAATGTTTCAAGGATTCAAAAAAATTTGAGTGCTAGGAGGTGAGAGGAATAAAGGAAATTCATATCAAGCAAATACTAACTATATAAAATTTGGTATACTTTTATGTAGACTTTAAGAGATCATCTTTTGGGAGAGAGAAGGCCACTAGATATGACAAGAAGTTTAATTCAAAGAGAAATATTTTAAATGTGTCCTTTTAAATATGCTCAAACATTACAGAAGGCAGGAGTGGGGTGGTGAATCTAAGAAGATGCTATTGACAAATCCAAATTGCAGTGGTAATTTCAGTAGTCTCAAGCACTGAAAGGTCAATCAGTTCAAATCAGCAAAGACAAAGTAAAAGTTTATTTATTCAAATAAGTCAAATTCAAGTTCATTTGTGAAGAATCACACATAGAGCCACCTAAGTTATCTTGTTGGCCATAAAGACCAAAATAGGAAACAACCCAAGACTTACTGGGGTAAAATAGTGCTTAAACAGAGAAAAGGATGAAAAAGATTGGGCTGGGCAACCCCAATTCAAGCCTCTCTAATGCCATACATTTGACAAGTCCTCACTCTGTTCCCATGCTCACTAAAATTAAGGCATATATCTCTAACCACCCCACCATCCTGGACTCAATCCTCAAGACCCACAATCATTCAAAACTCAGACCCTAAACCATTATAATCCCTGTCACCAACCATTCAAGCATTTCCGCAGATATGCATAGACCCACAACTAGAATTTCAAATGGATGGTTCATCATTTTCACTCCCCTTCTCTCTAAAGCATTTCTGAGAGATGATGGCATGGCTTTTACTTGAGAATTCTTGGTAACGGTGAGCTATCTATTCAAATGGTAGCCTGTTCAACTAATGAACTGCTTTAGTAGTGGGGAGATGGCATTTCTTTCTTTTGCACCAAAATCAGCCTCCCAGGAACAACTTCTAGCCACTTCCAAACCATCATAAACAAAGGAGAGACAAAGGAAGAAAGAAAAGAGGAGAGAGATGAATTAACCTCAGATCAGGTAATGGAGCTGCCATATTTCAGCCCTTTAGATTAAATGAACAAATAAGTACCTACTATAGCTCTCTGTCCCTAATAAAATAAAGCAATGGACATGGAAATTAAAAAGTAATTTTAAAGTAAAGTAAATTTTAAAATTCAACATATGAATAAAAAGGTTGTATATAGCGGAGGGAGAGGAGTAACAAAATCTTTGGGCAAAACTTTGTTTCACATCCCCAATTGTTTAGACTCTCCTGGTGCCACCAACTTACCCCCATTTCCCCACTTGATCTAGCAGTGGGCCTGATGGCCGTGTGCAGCTCTAGCCCAGACTGATAAGGGAAGGAACACACTGATTAGAGAAGAAAGAAAAAGGCAGGTTTGTAAGTAAAAGTACTATTTCCATTTATATCCCCAAATATGGAGGCTGACTCTTGCCTCAAGCTCCTGGGTACATGTTCTTGCTACCAAACTATATTTTTAGGCAGTTTCTGCTAAATCTAACATGAGATATGCATGGTCTACTAGAACGCTAAGTGTGAGCAAATGAGGACATTATTAGGAGATGAAAAAGTACAACACTTCCAAATGCATGGGCTCAGTGATTCTTGAGTCTCTGCATGGATGCCTCCTCCCCACCTACTCATCTCTAAAAGTGAAGCAAGAAGGTAAAAGTCAGTCCTAACAGCCCATCTTTGGAGAATTTCTAGAGCCCTTCTTGCCCTTGGGGACCCACCATTGACACCTGCTTACAGGGTGGGGGCTGTAGAAGTTCTAATTAAGGTAGCATGAAGCACATCAGCCAGTCCCCTGGGGTCTTTTTCAAGAAGTGAAACCTCCTGGTAAGGCAGAAACTTTTTTGTATCTCCTTTGGCTCTGGTAAGTGTATATTAAACCAAAGTAATTGAAGCAAAGCTCAAGGTAGCAGAAGCTACTGATTTCCTGTCACCTGGTATCTATCAGAGATCTCAGCCCCAGGCTTAGCCTATCTCATTCACCCTCCCTGCGTACTTGAGAAATAGCGGCATCGGACTGAACTCGACAGCTAGCATCCTTGAGCCCTGCAACATTGGAGACTTAGGTAAGAAATCAAATTGATTTCTTTAAATGACTAAAAGGGGGTGACGAATAAGGCATAGGTGGTTTTGGAGCCTGGAGAGTCTCGGTCTTACTTCTAGGGCTTCCCTGGTCAGACTTTCTAATAGTGTCCCGATTTGAGGAGGGGTGATATCAAGGCTTGCTGCCCAACAACTCCCTTAACCACTCTCCCACTCAAGAATTACCCTAGGCAATCAAACGTGAGTAATTCTACAAAAGTAGTAGATTGCAGCACGTAGGTTAAAGCATGGTTTCTAACCTGTTGGGTTCAAACTGGAGTTCTATCGCTTGCTAGCCATATAACCCTAGTCAAATTACTCAACCTCTACGTGCTGCAGTTTCCTCATCTACAAAATGGGGGCAATGTAATACCCACTGCATTATGAAGAGTAAATGAGCTAAAATCCTGAAGGCATTACGACTGCCTGGTACCAAGTAAGAAAATAATCAATCATGGTCATGATCAAAACTGTATTCCTCTTACTTTAAATGCTTTTGCCTCCAAAGATATCCCGTTAAATGTAAATATACCTAGATTATGTTAAACCTTATAGGCTAACATTTTCTGGGGGGATTGGTGGACACCAAACTGAGCATAAAATCCTGACTCAAACCCATCACATAAGAAGCCAACAGTGAGAACAGGCATTGGAGATGAGGAAGCGTTAAGGAAGGGTAACAAAGATTGATATATAAGTGATTCTCTTTTTCTCATAAAATGGCTTGATCTCACTGATTTCAGGGGAGGTGAATTATCACCTTGTGCCCTGAGGAAGTAGTTGAGTTTGATGTTCAGTTTAACCTTTCTTGAGCTCATAGTATGCAGGAAACAGGTTCCCTATGGAATCCTAGTAGGACATGCAATTCCCTTAAGGAATTTACACTCCATTAGAGGAGTTAGAACATAACACTAAGAAGAAAGCAGTTGGTGAGAGACAAGGAATGCAAACAGCTATGGTCTTTGAAGGAGAAATCCTTGCAATCAGGTGAAGAAACAGCCTCAGGTGATGTTAATATCTACTTGAGAGTTTGACTGAAAGTGAAGAGGGAGCCAGAAGGACCTTTTTAGAGAGGATTCAGAGAAGAAAGCAGAAGACATGTCCAGACCAGTGGCTCTGGTGGGGAGTAGCAAAATATGAGCTTTGGAAGTCACGTAGGGCTGAACTGTAAAAGCTTTGAGGGACGAGGTGAAGGGCTTCTCCGGTAGGCAACAGGTCAACACAAGAGTTTAATTAAGCTCAGGAAGAGCATGACTTAGGCAGTCATTTAGGGAGTTTGATCTAGCAGCCTTGTGGAGAATAGATTTAAAAAAAGAAAGAGGAAAGGCAGAAAAACAAGATTTTTGTGCTAAACCAGGGAAGAAAATGACAACAAAACTCATGGGGTGATACTGGATGTAAGAAAAAGATCCATGTATGAGATACATAGCAGAGGTAGAAATGGCACAGCTTGACTGTTGATTAAACGTGGGAGATGAAAGAACTGGAGTGAGAGATGGCTCCAACTTTTTACACCTGGATGACAGGGGAAACAGAAGTGAAGCAATCTGAGGCATGAGGCCTGAGAAAAGACCATTGACTTTGCAGCACAATCTTTGAACAGAGCAGTTTCAGTTGAACGACTGGCAGAAACTAGTTGCTAAGCACTGAGGAATGAGTGGGTGGTGAGAAAGTAGAGGAAGAGAGTGGACCGTGACGCTCTGAAGAAGCTGGGGGGAAAAGGGGAGACGGCAGAGAAGATCGCTAGATTCAAGGAAAGGGGCTTTGGGACTGGGGGACACAATTTAGTCATGAAAAAGGGTTCAGTAGTGATAATTATTTATCGAGTATTTAGTACCTTATCAAGTGCACATTATCTCATGTTCTCAAAACAATAGTTTGAAATAGGCAAAGCAACTATTATCCTAAATTTATAGGGAGATCACAAAAGTAGCAAGCAACAGAGCTGGGACTAACTCTTTCTGCTACATAATGCCACAAAGTGAGAGACTATGGATGCCGGGGAGAACCAATTTCTTGGAAGGGCTAATAATGTCTGGGTGAAAGGAGATGGGCTGAAGCACACAGAGGGAAAAGAAGTGAGAACATTCCTCAGAGACAAGTGCACAGGAGGCTGGAAAGGTAAAAATGCAAAGCTACTTTGAGTGGCAAAGGAGGAAGTTGTAACAAAAGTCAGCCAGCTTTGAACTTCTTAGTAAATGATGTAACTATTGGACCTAAAAGTCATTATTCAAACCAAAACCCATAAAGGCTGTGAGATCTTCTTCAGTGGATGGGCATGAAAACAGCTGAGCCTTAAAAAAATCATAAAAGATTTGCAGACGTTGCTGAGAGTAATAAAGTGGGGTAGCATGTGATAAATTAAGTCCTGATTTTAATATCAGAGCTGATTTTAATATTTGAAAATAAAATCCTGTTGTTATCCTATTTTGACCACTAACCCCTACTAATCTACCAACTAGTCTTTGAGCATTACTGTGCACTGGGCACTGTTTAAGTCACCGTGAATAACTTTTTTTTTTAACGATAAGACAAAGCTGTGGGAATCTACAATCACATACTTAGGAGTATGTGGGCTGGTGTTATGTATTCCCATGGAATGAAATTTTTTCATTACACAGTCAGCCTACAATGTGTTGGCACAAGGAAAAATAAATATATATGTAATATATATCTATAAATATATCTATAATATATGGACATATATATTTCCATAAAAACTAAGTAGCATATAGATAGTTATGTTTTTGTTTATAAACAACTATTCTATAGCAACATTTGTTGACAGCTTTACAGAAATATAGTTGCCATAGTGAGATACCATTTTAACAGAGAAATAAAACATCCCCCTTCCTCTCCTCATCCCCCTTCATGGTCATTACTGTCATTAGGCAATACAGACACAATCTGAGTAGAATTTTCTTACAAAAAAAGGTTTGATCTCACCAATAATACAGACACAGGCTTAATCAAGCAGTTGATAAGTAAGGAGAAATTAAAACAATGTTAGTTCAAACATCTCCTTTGTTCTAAACAACTGATGACCTTTGCACTTGAAGTTGTCTTTACTAAAACTACCCCTTTGGAAAGAAGTGTAATGACTCCCAGCTCATTCCATAATTGCTGTAGGACCTCAGGAAAATTAATTAACCTCTCTGAACCTCCATTTCCACATCTTCAAAAAGGAGACAGAATGCCTATTTACTAAGGAAGGTGTTGGGAGAATTGGAAATGCACAGATGATATCCCTGGTATGTAGTAGTTGCTCAGTAAACAACTATCACTATCTGATCTAACCTGTGGCAATGCAGAAAGAGCATCACCAGCAAAGCCATGGTGACTGCCTTCCAGTTTAGCTCTGTTACTAAGCGCAAGGCATTTGTCAAGGCACGTCCCATCCCCAGGCTGCAGTTCCCTCATTTGTAAAGTGAACAGAATGATTTCTGAGGTTCTAACTAGCTCTAGAAATTCTTCCTGGTGACCAGAATTTGTACGCAAACTCCTTATGGAGCTACATTATTATATTCCTTTTTGTTGGTGGTTCTGTGAGGTGGTTTGTAGTACAAAGCATATCCCAGGACCATATGACATCTGCTAATCTAGGGCGGGGGGAAAAATCAAGTGAGAAACACCCAAGCAAAGTCTCTTCTCTTCCCTCCAGCCCATACCACTGACAGATCATCTGTTTTCAATCTATTGATAGTCATCCAAATAGCACATATATTTGATGCAAAACGGAACGGGTGCAGAAGAGGAAGGCTGAATTCCTATTCCCCATAGGAGACAAAGCAGCCTGGTATCACAGATACCTCATTTGATAAGTCTACATCCTCATTTTAAATCTTTAATGATTATGTAACTTTGAACAAGTTACCTAAGTTCTCTGGGCCCTTGTTTCCTCTTCTATAAAATAGAGGCAGTGATTCATCCTTAGTCTACTCCATGAGGTTCAAACAAGAAATCGTGTGAAATTTGTTTGTAACTATAATGCAGGTACAAATGTGATAGAGTCCCAACCACCTGTCTTATAGCATACCAACAGCTGCCCTGCTCTGTGGGTCTTTGGCAAGACAAGCAACCTGGATAGACGGTCTTGATTTCCAAGGCCCCTTATCTGACTTAACAGTCAGTAAAGATGAGACCAAAGATGTGTCCCCAAAGAGGGATTTCCAGGGGGGCCCAGGAAAGACCCAACAGAATTCACGTAAATGGTTGACATAAGCAAATAAATGCCGAAAGGAAGCACAAGATGAAGACTGATCAGTCTTAACATGATAGAGCTAGAAAGGACCTTGTTAATCACCTTCTCACTTCAGAAATGGATAAATCATGAATGCTAACAAGTAGCATTTACTACCCTCTTCCTATGTACTAGCCACACTCACATGTTAAGTCACTTATTTCTTACAAGATCTCTGTGAGAGAGGTTTTGTTAATCATTTTACAGATGGATGAAATAGAAACTAATGTTCAGAAAGGTAAAAAGAAGAACAAAAATAGCAACAGAAACAGATAATATTTATTCAGACATGGGTGCTCTGCATACATTCATTTCTTCAATAATATTTACTAAGAAGCTACGAGGGGTATTAGTATCCAAGTGTTATTTTAGATACTGAACTAGAACAAAATCTCTACTTTGATGGAACTTACACTCTACACAGGGAGAGACAGACAATAAAACAAGTAAATAAGATAATTTCCCACAGTTATAAGTGCCATGAAGCAAATAAAATAAGATGCTGAGAGAGAGCAAACCGGAGTATGCAGTACAGATTGAGGGTTCAGGGAAGGCTTGTCTAAGGAGCTGACGTTTGAGCTGCACCTGAATGAAGACACCAGCCACGGACAGACCGTCAGCCCATTGATAGCAACCTATGAGATGAGAATTATTATTATTCCTGCTTTACAGCTGAAGAACCTGAGGCCCAGAGAATTTAGAGAACTTGCCCAAAGTTTCAGAGCAAAAAGAATCACTATTTTAACCTAATCGATCTGACTCAAGAGGCCATGGTCTTACATGCAATATAAAGAGAGCTTTCTTCACGTGACTTGCTCAAGATCACAGAGTTAGATGCAGAGGAAGGCCTAGGATGGGGCCCTCCTGATTCTAAGGACAGTCCTCACCACACTCTGTCATGATACCTCTGGCCTATCACAATGGACGAAGGCAGATAAACACAAGGACATGGACAAGCCAAAAGAAAATACATTTCCCAATGTTAAAGCATAAGAAAAGCATCCAGGGATGAGACAGGACACATGGACATACATACATGGGTGTTCTCTACAAAGATAAAGTATGCCCAAAACACAGTAGTCAAGGATACTGGAAGGGACTCCAGGGTCCATATGTCTTTCCTAAGATAGCCCCTCCAAATCCTTTCTCAGAACTCGGAAGCAGGCCTTCCCTCAGATCCAAGGCCACCAAGAAGAAGCCATATCTACCCTCAATGACACCCGTGCAAGGAATACTAAGAGAAGCTCTCAGATGCATGACACAAGAAAAGACTGCCGAAAATCTTGTTCTCACTCACCTCATTATTTGTTTTATTTTTAGGAGTTTTGAGAGCAAAATGATGACACCCAGAAATTCAATGAGTGGGCCTTTCCCAGCAGAGCCTATAAAAGGCCCCATCGCCATGCAACCTCTTCACAAAGCAATCCCCAGGAGGATGTCTTCACTGGTGGGCCCCACGCAAAGCTTCTTTAGAAGGGAATCTAAGGCTTTGGGGGTAAGTCAGTTGCCCTCCATTCCGTATCCTAGGCATTCTCTGGCCAAGGGAAGCTGATGCTGCAGGCTATGTACAGAATTCAATCCAACTCGAAGGGATGTGATCCAACCTGATGTGTTCTTTACGTCTGACACAGTGGGCCAAGTCGGGTACATCAGAGAGGTTATCACCTGGATCACCTTAAGGTGATCTTATGTCACCTTTTGGTGTGGGGGCTTGTGTGTTTAGGGCTCTCCCATCCCAGTTCACAGCCAGAATCTCAGGCATACCTGCTCCTTGGAAATGTCCCATGTAGTGGGGAAAATGGATCTGAGCAAGAAAAAGACAAAATGTTTGGCACTTCCACTGCTGCGTTTAGGCATTTTGCGAGTCAGGAGCCGGGACTTCCAACCGTACCTTTGCCTTCCAAGAATGATGAGTTCAGTTCATCCATCAGTGCCCCTTCTTCTCTCCCCAGGCAGTCCAGATCATGAATGGGCTCTTCCATATTGCCCTGGGGGGTCTCTTGATGATCCCCATGGGGGTCTATGCACCCATCTCTGTGACTGTGTGGTACCCTCTCTGGGGAGGCATTCTGGTGAGTAAAAAATAACAACCATTTGGGGAATGGTACAGACAAAAACGTTAAAAATATCCACAGGGATATGTCAGAGTATTTCTGAGTTGCAGAAAATATGTGGATAGGAAATACGTCACTGGGTTAAAATAATTAAGTGGGAAGAGAGGTTGATTGATTTGAGCATGTTGAGAGTCAGTGGCCGTGCTTCATTTGGGGAACAATGTTCTGCATGGATCTACACAGGGATTGTTCAAAGCAGGACCTCGCCATAGTCAATTTTGGTACAGACAGAGGCACTAGACATTTGGCATGGCATTTTGGAAAGCCAAATGGAACAGGAGCATCCCCCTTCCTCCCATCTGCTCCTTCTTCCCTACAGTTCTGTTCAGTTACTATGGCACCTGGTGAAATTAGTCCCATCCCAAATAACTCTCTTATCAGCAGAGCAGCACTGCTCTTGGCTGCTTTGTGTACGTGTTTT
Organism: Cynocephalus volans; assembly: GCF_027409185.1. Classification (NCBI taxonomy): domain Eukaryota; kingdom Metazoa; phylum Chordata; class Mammalia; order Dermoptera; family Cynocephalidae; genus Cynocephalus; species Cynocephalus volans. Next base: position 155,921,766 of record NC_084463.1, read on the forward strand.
TCAAACTTGTAACCCTGCCTGGGTGTGTCATGGGGCAGTGATGTTTATTTCCCCATGACACTATTCATAGTTGCCACTATAAAGCTGAGTCCAGGATTAAAATTTTCAGAACAAGGAAAGATGAGTTACAGCAAAAATTTCTTCCATTTTATAGCCTGAACATTAGAAAAGATGAAAAATAATCATCATCATTTCCTGTAACAGCCAACATTTTAATGCAGCGCCTATACCGTTCAAGACAGATATTTCCTTATACAGCGAATTACTCTTCATTGGCATCGAAGTAACTTAAATCATGTGAACCCCAAGCTACATTTCCACAAATTTAAACAAAAACAAAAAATAAAACTTTTAAATTCATAGTGTGAATATTAACTGGCAAAGAAATGTGAGTTTTGTCTCTTTCATCTTATTATAGTCCTAGTCACATCTCACCAGAGGGTTGAACAGCTGTCATGGAGTGAATGTAGTTGAACCTGAATAAAGGAGAAATATGACTGCAGAAAAACAAATAAACCTGATAAAAATGGGTGGATAGTTTAGTGAAAGTGGCTGAAAGTGTAGATGGCTTCTTTACAACCAACTCTTGATGTTTAAAAAATGATCTCTTTCTCTCCCTTTGCTCCTACCTATCTCCCACCCCCAACTCTCTTTTTTACAGTACATTATTTCTGGATCACTCCTGGCAGCAGCAGAAAAAAACTCCAGGAAGGGTTTGGCAAGTAACCGTATGTCCTTCTTTCCCACACGTCAGAGAAATATCTATTGACTCAGTTGAAAACAGGGACCTTTAAAGGAGGCTTGGAATCACAGACTCTCAACCCTAAAAAGCAAAAGATCTTTCACAATGCTGTTGAGATTTTATTCGTGAAAAACTTGGAAATGAGATCTACCTGAAGTATGTCCATGGAAACAGAACTTCAGGCAGATCTATGAAGACCATACCCACAGTCTTGTGAATGTCAAATGTTGTGTGAAAATAGTAGACCTGTTTGAAAGCTATGTCATTTCTCCCAGACCATCATTTAGGAAAATTACCTGATCAGTGTTGTGATTGATTCAAGTTGTAGCTAAGATAGAAACTTAAGCTGTAATCTTGAGTGAGTAAGGTTACCTCTACACACTTCTGAGTTTTCACCTATAAAATAGAGGTAATAGTCCTGGCTGCATATGAAATCAGCATAAGGGTGAAATGGGATAATACATGTGACAGTGTTTCAGAGGCTATAAAAGCTACAGTGTGGTCTTGTTCATATAACTCCTAAGGACTCATTTACACCAAGGAAGATGCTACCCTACAGAGCTCCCAGTTCTGCATGGGTAAAGAAGAGCTTACCAGCAAATTTCCTCCCAAGAAAACCCTGCCCCAACACTTTTTTATTTACTAAATTGAGTCACTTTTAAGTCCATAAGGGACTGAGTGAATTGAGATGGTTCCTCTCTAAAAGTGGCCTGACAAACTCAGTTTTGGGAGGCGGGGGGGGAAGTGTTTATGAAAATCAAATTATTCTATTCTCCAAATATAGCCAGACCTACTGACCTTCCATCTGTAGGTCATATAGCCCAGCATGAAATATTTGTGTCATAAAATAATCATCAGTAATCTCATACCATTATGGTACTGTCACATATTTTCCTGTTTCAACCTTTTATTATCCCTGTAAAGTAGAGCATACACACTGACATTCTCTTACCTATACTACCCAGAGACATCAGCCCTACTTTTATGTTGAAAGATGGTTGACTGGAGCTGATTGCAACCTGTGTCAATGGGCAGTAGGCGGTGGTGGTGATAGTGTTGCTGCTATTTTTGTTACCGTTCAATGGTACAGAACTAGAAGGTTCTATCTGCTCCTTCCCAACCTACATGCACAACACCATCCCACTTAAAGTGCAATGCAAGAAGCTCCTCCTCTCTCTTCCATCTACCTCTTATGCAGACAGATGATAATCTGGATACTATTTATGTTCATTTAGTCAACGAAGACTTATTAAATGCCCAATAGGATGATGGCAGTGGAAGAGAAGGAAGTACAAGGATATAAGATATAAGAATTAAGTGTCACTCCTAGAAATTTGTCTTGATAAACTGAATGGATGGTGATGGCATAAAATGAGGTGGGGAAGACTGAAAAGGAACAGCATAGAGAGATGGTTTTATTTTACAGTGACAAAGAGGCTAAAAACAACTGAGAGAAGAACTTCAGTATAATTTGGGTGTAGTGCCTTTGTGAGTCAGGGGAATGGCATGTAGAATTCCTTCCCAGCTTACATTTCCAAATAGAAATCAAACCCAATTAATAAATCTTTTTGTCTTCTTTTCAGGTCAGAGGGAATATTATAATGAACTCATTAAGCCTCTTTGCTGCCATTTCTGGAATAATCCTTTTGCTCATGGACATACTCAATATTACAGTTTCCCATTTTTTAAAAATCGAGAGTCTGAATCTTATTAAAGGTCCCATGCCATTTATTAACATATATAACTGTGAATCGGCTGAGAAAAACTCTCCATCCATGCAATACTGTTACAGCACACAATCTGTGTTTTTGGTAAGTGTGAAATTGGATTTCTTCCCAGCAAGGAAGTATGACATTTTTATTATTGGCAGCAACTCTGGATTCAGAGTATCTGGGTCTGCTACTTATTGCTCTGTGGCTTTGGGAAAGAATTTGAACCACACTCTGCCTCAATTTTTTCAACTGTAAAATGGGTATGGTAATACACTTTCTTCAGAGTTCTTCTGAGGAACAAATGAGTTAATATATGCAATGCACTTGGAACAGTGCTGGTACATAGAAAGTGCTATGTAAATGTTTGACTTAACATTAATTATTCTTAACATTAAAGGTATTAATATTTATCATTATTACTACGTAAGATGAACATGGAATACCTAAGATGTTATGTACATCTTTTGCCTCAAGGAGTTTTTAATGTGGAGTTTGAAGAGGGAAAAAAAATGCTTCTCCCAAGTGTGAAGAGGTTTCCTTGATGTGATACCATATCACCCAAAGCTGGATACAGTTTAATTTGGGACTCAGTACTTATTCTTTACAACATAAAATTTTTCTTCCACTGATTATTCCTGCCTCACTTTCTAAGAGCAACTTGCAACAACCATCTGTTGTATGTCAGAAGTTGTGTTAAAAGCTTAGAGTTATAAAGACACCATCTTCTGTACTGGTAGTTCTTATAGCTAGTCATTACTTAGCTAAAGAATTGATCGTTTAATCATTTAATGTTAGTCCACAGTCTTTGTGCCATTTTTACACTTTTATTATTTCATCCTTCTGTTGTTTTCCAGGGCATTTTGTCAGTGATGCTGATCTTCACCTTCTTTCAGAATCTTGTGACAGCTGGCATCACTGAGAATGAATGGAAAAGAATGTGCTCCAAACCCAAAGCTGTAAGTAGTAGCCGCTGTGTCCATGACCTCCCTCTAAAAAATCCACATCTACAAAGAATAATTTATGAAAGTGTAATCTGATGAGACTTCAATAATAGGAGCTCATATTTCTGGAAAACAGAAAATACCAATAGTGAAGAAAAATGTCTTGAAATTTGAAATAAGTCCATAGTTAGAGGACACAGTTCTACAATATGTGCACCTTCTTACTAACCCTTCCTTCTGCTTCACTTCCAACTTCATCTTGATTTTGTGATTCAATACTTAACGTGTAAAAGCAAAATGGTTGAAGGTTGAGGCTGATTAAAGTCACTAGTTCTTTGACTTCCTTCCTCAATGTTACCCTCTTTCTCCTACACATTTTCACCTAATTCCTCTTCCAAAACAATAGATTCAAAGAGGCTCCACAATTGGGAAATATGAATATTCCAGTGATTTATCTATTAACAACTGCTTCAGAACCATCGATAGATTTAGATGATAGATTTTTAAATTATCACTCTTTCATTTTGCAAATGAAGAAAATAGGATCAGAGAGAGAATTACATTCCCAGCATTATATTCACTAAAGGCAAATCAGAACTAGATTCTAAATTCCTCTATAATTGCAGCATTCTTTTCCCAATACCATATGATCATTTCAGGCAAAGTGGCAAATGCCTGCCTGCTGCTCTTGAAAATTTACTTAAACTTGAGTTTTGATAAGTGATTTGATAAACAGCTGAGCACCTTGGAAATCATCCTGGTATTTGAAGGTATATAGTAACATAAGTAGCCTAAAAACTAGGAGGTATTTGATACATACTTGTAGAGATGGTTGAGAAAGGTGCCAATGGTAAAGGTTGGGAAAAGTTTGTTTAATTTGTGTTCTAGAATGTGGTTCTCCTGTCAGCTGAAGAAAGAAAAGAACAAGCAATTGAAATAGAAGAAGAAATGGTTGAGCTAACTGAAATATCTTCTCAGCCAAAGAATGAAGAAGACATTGAAATTATTCCAGTTCAAGAAGAAGAAGAAACAGAAATAAATTTTCCAGAACCTCCCCAAGATCAGGAATCCTCACCAATAGAAAATGACAGCTCTCCTTAAACTATGTCTTCTGTTTTCTGCTTCCTTTTTTCAAGCATTAGTGTTCATAGCTTCCAACATACTCATTCGCCCCTGTTTCTGGAGGCACATATCCTCCATATCTGCATCTGGTCTTTGCATGGAGTGACCACAGCTTCCTCTGTCACATTCAGAGAATGTAGCCATTGTGGCAGATTGTGTTGTCATGTTTCTTGTTTGGGGCAACTTGCCTACATTTAAAAAAAAATCAGAATAACTGCTGCAGAATGTGATTTCCCACTAGCCTTTTCCTTGGATAGGCTTTGTAGTAGTAGGAGGACTATTTTTTTCATTTCTTCCATCAGTAATAGGGAGACTCTGCACCTGAGGGAAAAGATATATGATTGCTCCATGCCATCTCTAAACTATCTTTAATTCCTTCCACATCTACATTTTTGGCAGAATCCCTTTTGCACCATTGTTTTAAGGAAAATAAAAAATAATAATGAGGAGCAATAGGAACCTATTCCATCTGTCTTGCTGTGGGGCTGGCACGGCAGCACATTATTTGAGCCTCCACACTCCACTAGGAAAGATCTAAGTGTCAAATACCCAACCCTTTCTTTGTATAAACAGCATAGCTTTCACACAGATATGTCTCTATCTGTCTTAAATTTCCCTAACTCCTGCTCTAGGCTCTTGGTTGCACTGCCTACTAGCTTTCAGCCTTTAGGCAAGAGAAGAAAGAATGATTGAAGAAAATGCCATCCGAATCTCAAATAATAATCAACACTTGTATTTGCAGAATAACTTCCAGATGACAAAGTATTTTATCAAATAATTTCATTCAAGAAAGAATCCCTATCCCTATTTTACAAGTGTTTCAAAGAGGTAAAGTACCTTGTAAACAAGTAAAGGTAACTTGTCAACAGTCACAGAGAGTAATTATGAGAGCCTTGTTTTATACCCAGATCCTCTTACTCAAATTCTGTGATGTTTAAAATAACCAAATTTTCCACCCAATGTCTGCATAAACTACTAGACCTTAGTCAACAGGTTTTACCAAGAACCTACTCTCTGACCAGCACTAAACAGCCTTTGAGAGAGATACAAGAGTCAGAATCAGATCTTACCCCTTGGGGATAAAAAGACATAGACATTCATAACATTTGCGAAGCTACTTATATCATTAATATACAATTAGCTGGTGGATTATATAATGCAGACACTAAATGCTATAGACATTTTCAGAAAGATCATGCTTGGAAACAAAATAATTAAAATACAAAACATCAAGCAATAGCCACTCTACTTTTCAGTTCCTGTTTATATTCAAAGATAGTAGTACCTTGCCTTGAAAGAATGTCAACCTAGAAAGACATCGCTATAATCTATCAACCACATTTATGCATTTGCTACATACTGAGTGCTGCCAGATTGTAGCAGGACTACAGACAATGTAATTTCCACTCCCTATGATATTTCCACTTTGTTTAGGGGCCACCAATAGAACATGTTCCCTGTAATTAGACAAAAAAGGAGTTAGAACATTTCTCTATGTAAAGTCTTCAAAATTAGATCTAAATGAATAAAACTCTTTATTTGTGTTCTTGTTTGCAACAGATGATTCCAACATTCTTCTTTCCTCTCAGAATGTCAGAGCATGGGAGACTCCTGTATCTTTGAGTTCTTCATATTCACGTCACCCCAATCTGGGCTGTAAGTGTGAGATGTCAGGTCATTTACTGTTCCTGTCAGTGCGTCCTTACACACACTTCCCATTCCTCGCTCTACTCCAGACCATAAATGAAATGTGTGGCATGTGCTCCAGCCTTGAACTAGAGAACAGGGAAAAGAGTATGGCAATAGCAATTCGAAGGAAAAAAAATGAAAATCAGAAAAACCCACAAAAATACAATAGGTCTATCTTATCTTCTCCACTTCTGAAATACAGATGAGGATCATTCTCCAAAGCCATCGTTTCCTAATTTTACCTCAAATAATTACTTTTTACTGACCTCATGCAACTTATAATAGGAGACACTTTTGATGTCTACTACTGAAGAAGAATAGAAATTCTTGCTATGGCCTTCTCCCCAATTAGCCTTTGGGCAATAAAGGACGGTACTTCAACAAGTTTGTGGAGAATGAAATTAAAAGATATCTTTCCACGAATTTTTTGAAGACCCTTTATAGAATCAAATAATAACATTGGCCAGGAACAAGCATGCTTTGCCAAGAAGTAGAAGATATAGTCTTGGGTCCTAAATTAATTTTTCCTCTCAATTTTTATTTTTCTATAAACAAGTTCATGACCATAAAGGAACTAAACTTTAAAAAATCAATTGTACTCGGTAGGAGGTTGACATAATCTCTTTTCGTTTCTTGTTTGCTTTCTTCTCCTTGTTCGTGATAGGATGGTCGACCATCACAGTTTGGCTGGGCCTTCTGAGGACCCAGGATTTCCTGGGATGCAGGATTTTCACTGTTAAAACTAAGATAGTCCCAGGTAGACAGAATGGTTGATCACCCTAGTTCATAGTAATGTATACCTTTACCCAGTTGCAATCACTGCATAACATAATCTTTTTATATGTAACAATATATCATAGGTTTTTTTTCCTCATTGATATACAATTTTCACAAGCATCATTTTTAATTGCAACTTAGCATTTCATTAATCAATATAGATCAATTCACCATCCTTCTATAATTGGGCACTTAGGGTATTTCCAACGTTTTTCTTTTTCTTTTCTTTTTTTTTTGCCAATCACTTTTGAAGCCACAGAAACCATGAGCAAAATACATTTCCTCTTCTCATTATTCAAATTATGGCTTCACTTTTCAGGCCTTGTCAAAGTCTACCAGTAGGAAGTATTAGCATCTGTTAAAAACCAGGAAACTCATTTTTAATTTTGCTTTGACAAGAAAATAGTCAAAGATCCAATATGCACAAATGGTAGTTTCAGATGTATTTATCCTGGGTTATTTATGAAATTTGATTTTTTAAAAATTTTTTGTGTATAACCTAAAACACTGATGGGGGTGCCACTCAAATCTTGAATTTTCTTGCAATTCTTAAAGGAGTTTTTTTTTCATTCAAAACCTGTTGTGTTTCATGAGCTAAAGAGGACTAGGTGATATGAAATGAACATGGTAGAATGGTGTGGTGGCAGAATCAAAGTAAAGTTAGGATTATCCTATAGAGTCACGTTTGTCCCTCACTCATCTCTTTCCTTGTGACTTACAATTCTCTCTCAGAAGCAATACTTACACAGATTGGAGAAAGAGACATTAGTAAAATATCCACTAGGCACCTGCTATGGGTAAGGCATACTGAATATATGAGTATAGAGGGGAATACCTAAAAATAAGAGAAGCCCCCTGACTTCAAAAATCTTAGTACCTACTTGAAGGTGATAGCCAATAGAGGTCCAAAAAAGTTCGGTGACAAAGGAATAATCTTTTCCCAAATCGTGCTGGCACAACTTGGAAAATAGCCACATGCAAAAGAATGAAACTAAACACCTACTTCACAATGTACACAAAAATTAACTCAAAATGGATCAGTGGCCTGGTTGTAGGAACTATAAAACTCTTAAGAGAAAACATAGGTATAAACTTCATGACCTTGGATTAAGCAATGGTTTCTCAGATATGACACCAAAAGCACAAGCAACAAAAGAATAAAATAGATAAATTGAACATCATAAAAATTTTAAACTATTATACTTCAAAGGACACTATAAAGAGAATGCAAATATAACCCACAGAAAGGGGAAAATATTTGCAAATCATATATCTGATAATGGTTTAGTATCCAGAATGTATAAAGAAAGCTTACAAGTCAACAATAAAAAGACAACCCAATTTAAAAATTGGCAAAGGATTTGAATACATATTTCTCCAAGGAAAATATACAAGTGGCCAATAAGTACATGGAAAGATACTTAGACACTTAGATCAATAGACACTAGGAAAATGCAAATCAAAACCATAATGAGATACTACTTCACATTCACGAGGCTGGCTATCATCGAAAAGAAAGTAACAACTGTTGGTGAGAATTTGGAGAAAATGGAACCCTCATACAGTGCTGGTGGGAATGTAAAATGGTGTACCTGCTCTGAAAATTTTTTGGCAATTTCTCAAAGCTAAATTTAACATTACCATATGACCCAGGAAGTTCACTTCTAAGTATATACCTGGAGAACTAAAAACATATTATCACACAGAAACTTGTACACAAACGTTCATAGCCATAATAACCAAAAGTGGAAACAACTCAAAGTTCTATCCACTGATGAATGTATTTAAAAACTGTGGTTTATCCATATAACAAAACATTATTCAGCCATCAATAAGTGAACAAAGTACAGGTATATGCTGCAATATGGATGAGTTTTGAAAATACCATGTTAAGTGCAAGAAGCCAGATACAAGCAGCCATATATTGTATAAATCCATTTATATGAAATATCCAAAATAGGCCAATCTATACAGACAGAAAGTAGATTAGTGGTTGCCAAAGGCTGGGGAGGGGGAAGGGGAAAATGGGGAATTACTATTGATGAGTTCAGGTTTCTTTTAAAGATGATGAAAATATTATAGAATTTTATAATGGCAATGGTTACACAATCTTCTGAATCTATTAAAGAGCACCTTAAAAGGATGAGTTTTATTGTGTGTAAATCATATCTCAATGAAAATCATTTTAAAAGATAACAAGTGATATAAAACACCTAGGAAGAACTAAGTAACGGTGTAATGCCCTAGTGCTTAGCACAAATAATTGCTCAATAATATTATAGCATAGGAAGAAGTTCAACAAAGCTGGAGTATCAATAAAGGTAAGAAAACCCCATGGAATGGGAGGGTTTTTAGATGAATCTTAGAGAATAGATAAAAAGTATACAGTAACAGAAAAATAGGGAAGAATATTCCAGGTAGGGAGAGCAATACCCAAATAGGATGAACTCAGAAACAGTCTAGTTGGGTTCATGGGCAATAACTGAATAACCAAGCTGGCCTTTGGTTAAATGGAAGTGTAATTAGAATTAAGGCAGTAGAGAAAAGCTGGAACCACAACCATGAAGGTCTTAAATGCCCACAGCACCTGGACTTTAATCAGTAAGCATTAGAGAACCATTGGAGGTGTTTGAATAGAGAAGTAACAAACTTCAATTAGTAGTGTAGAAAATTAGTGAGAGGGCAGGAGTAAACAAGAGACTAGACAAAACTAGAAAGAGGGGGTTAGATTTTAGAGACATTTTGGAGTAGATAGGACTTAATGGACATGAAGGACTTCGTTAGATAATAAAGAATAAAAAAGAAAGAAATCAGACCTCTCAGCTTTGAGTTTGGATGATGGGCTAGGAAGGAGGTCAGACCAGTGATGATGCTAATGGAGAGAGATGGGAAGCTGAAAGAAGAAACTTGAGAATTGGACCATGAACTCGGTTTTACATTGTGGATAGGAGATAAATTATGAAATATCCTGCAAATACCTGGATATGTTGGCTTGGGAATCAGATGAGAGAACAAGATGAAAATGGAATTACCTGAATTAGTCACCTAAAATTGATAGATCGAGTTATGAGAATGAATAGAGCTTCCAGGGGAAAGTGACACTTTGTAAGGAATGCCCATATTCTAGCTGTCAGAGAAAGTGAAACTAGTGAAGATGAAATTGGGGACATCTAAGAAAGTAGGAGAGGGACTTATGAGAGTGTCCTGTCTTGGAAGCTATGGAAGGGCAAGTGTCTCAAAGGGAAAGGAGGCAGCAGAGTAGTGTTGTTAAGAAATGCTAAAGAATGAGAATTGAGTAAAGACCACGAGATTCAGCAGACGCTGCTTTTGAGATGTTTGGCTGTAAAGGAAAAGAGAAAGATAATTTAGTAGTTTGTATGGGAATCAAGGCAAGCAATTAATTACACCAGAATGGTGGGTGGTCTAAAGCCTGCTGGCACAGATAGGTGCAAGGCTACACTCCTTTAGTAAATTGAACAAATATTTATTAAGTACCTACCATGTGCTTAGTACTATTCTAAGTGCTGGGGGTATAGTTGTTAACAACACGGACAAAAATTCGTGCCTTTGTGGAGTTACAGAATCCAGATGCATTAGTCTGCATCTCTCTGGTGAGCGGTCAAGAGTTTGGTACAGTTTGAACACTTCTGTTCGGTTAGAGCTACGGTTTAGTCATATCACTTCCAACTTATTAAAATTCTAATAACTTACTGACAGTTGTGTGTGGCTTTTACAACACTCAATCTTCAAACCAATGTCTGCTCAGCTAAGATAGAAACAACCACAGCAGCCGATACAGCAGCATCAAGGACAAGAGCAATGTTACTGCATGGACCAGGGGAAATCAAGGAAAAGAGAAGTCCCTGGCCCTAAAGCATAAGAAAGCTCTCATTGTATAAAGAACTCTGGCACCACTTTTCAGCAGTGTCTGCAGTAAAAGAACTGCCCAGAGAGCTACTCACAACTTTCTGTACTTCTATGTTTATAGGAAATGAAACTTGTTAAAGTTATGCTTTTGGGTTTTGCAGGAAACAACTGCAGTGAACCTAGCTGATGACATGAACAATGAGATCACAAGATGGTAGAAAAATCTGAAATTCATTAAATGAGACAGACACAAAGTTTTTCTTTTAAATAAGCTTAAATTAGGTGCTTGTCAAAATAATAAGCTAAGTTCTATCTAGGATGTATTACTTACAGATCTTTTATTTGCCAATGTGGAACTGCAAGAGATTTTTTAAAAACTTTTTCTTTCCTGAATTCTCTTTGAAAAACTTATAATTAGGAAAGCTCAAAGACAAATCCAAAAAAAGGCTATAACTGAATAGGGAAAAAAAGATTATATTTAACCTAAATTGAGTTTTGTACAGGCATTTTAGCATTTAAGCTAGGATGCGTGACATTTTTTAAATCATTGGTTTTTAACTGCAGCTGTACATTGAAATCAACTGTGGAGCTTTTAAAAATCCTCATGCCTGAGTGCTGACCTAGAGATTGCAATTATTACATGTGGGCTCAGCTTGGGCATAAGGGTTGGTAAAAAAACTCCCACGTGACTCTAATGGTCACCAGTTCGAGAACCACTCTTCTAAATTTCTTCTATGGAGTCCAAGACTTACCAAAATGCAAAATCAAATAGTGTGGAATAAAGTTGTGTCTCTCTCTCTTTGTTTCTTCCTTCCTTCCTTTCTCTTTGTTCTTCCTTCATTTTTGTTTCTCTTTCTTCTTTTCTTTCTTTCATCCATCTTACTTCCTTCCTTCTTTCCTTCCTTTTTTCATTATTTCTTTTTCTTTTTCATTCTTTTTCTTTATTTATTTATTTATTTATTTTTGGACAAGCATCTCAGAGGAAGTCCTGCTCAAAGGCAGGTTCAAGGATGACCTCTTCTGAGAGAAGACTCAAATATCGAAAATTAGAAATGAAAAAGGCGATATTACAACTGATTCATCTGAAATACAAGGAATCATTCGAGACTACTATAAACAACTATACGCCAAAAAATTTGAAAATCTGGAGGAAATGGATAAATTTCTGGACACACACAAGCTCCCAAAACTGAACCGTGAAGACGTAGAAAATTTGAACAGACCAATAACAATAAAGGAGATTGAAGCTGTTATCAGTAGGCTCCCAACAAAGAAAAGCCCAGGACCAGATGGATTCACAGCAGAATTTTACCAAACATTCAAACAGGAATTGACACCGATTCTTTACAAACTATTCCAAAAGATTGAAATGGACGCAAATCTCCCAAACTCATTCTATGAAGCAAACATCATCCTGATACCAAAACCAGGTAAAGATATAACCAAAAAAGAAAACTACAGGCCAATATCCTTGATGAATATAGATGCAAAAATCCTCACTAAATTACTAGCAAACAGAATACAGCAACACATACGTAAAATTATTCATCACGATCAAGTGGGATTCATCCCAGGGATGCAAGGTTGGTTCAACATACGCAAATCAATAAATGTGATACACCATATTAATAAACTCAAACACAAGGACCATATGATCATCTCTATAGATGCTGAAAAAGCATTTGATAAAGTTCAGCACTCATTCATAACAAAGACCCTCTATAAGTTAGGTATAGAGGGAAAGTATCTCAACATAATTAAAGCCATATATGCCAAACCCACAGCCAATATCATCCTGAATGGGGAAAAGCTGAAAGCTTTTCCTTTAAGAACAGGAACTAGACAAGGATGCCCACTCTCACCACTCTTATTCAACATAGTGTTGGAAGTACTAGCCAGAGCAATCAGAGAAGAGAAGGAAATAAAGGGCATCCAGATTGGAAAAGATGAAGTCAAACTGTCCCTGTTTGCAGATGACATGATCCTATATATCGAACAGCCTAAAACCTCTACAAAAAAACTGCTGGAAGTGATAAATGATTTCAGCACAGTAGCAGGATACAAAATCAACACACAAAAATCAGTAGCATTTCTTTTCTCCAATAGTGAACATGCAGAAAGAGAAGTCAAGAAAGCCTGTCCATTTACAATAGCCACCAAAAAAATAAAATACTTAGGAATTGAGTTAACCAAGGAGGTGAAAAATCTCTATAATGAGAACTACAAACCACTGCTGAGAGAAATTAGAGAGGATACAAGAAGATGGAAAGATATCCCATGCTCTTGGATTGGAAGAATCAACATAGTGAAAATGTCCATACTACCCAAAGTGATATACAAATTCAATGCAATCCCCATCAAAATTCCAAAGACATTTTTCTCAGAAATGGAAAAAACTATCCAGACATTTATATGGAACAATAAAAGACCACGCATAGCCAAAGCAATGCTGAGCAAAAAAAATAAAGCTGGAGGCATAACACTACCTGACTTTAAGCTATACTACAAAGCTATAATAACCAAAACAGTATGGTACTGGCATAAAAACAGACACACTGACCAATGGAATAGAATAGAGAATCCAGAAATCAACCCACACACTTACTGTCAGCTGATCTTTGACAAAGGCACCAAGCCTATTCAGTGGCAAAGGGACTGCCTCTTCAGCAAATGGTGCTGGGATAACTGGATGTCCATATGCAGGAGAATGAAACTAGATCCATACCTCTCGCCGTATACTAAAATCAACTCAAAATGGATTAAGGATCTAAATATACACCCTGAAACAATAAAACTTCTTAAAGAAAACATAGGAGAAACACTTCAGGAAATAGGACTGGGCACAGACTTCATGAATACGACCCCAAAAGCACGGGCAACCAAAGGAAAAATAAACAAATGGGATTATATCAAACTAAAAAGCTTCTGCACAGCAAAAGAAACAATTAACAGAGTTAAAAGACAACCAACAGAGTGGGAGAAAATATTTGCAAAATATACATCTGACAAAGGATTAATATCCAGAATATATAAGGAACTCAAACAACTGTACAAGAAGAAAACAAGCAACCCGATTAAAAAATGGGCAAAAGAGCTAAGTAGGCATTTCTCTAAGGAAGATATACAAATGGCCAACAGACATATGAAAAAATGCTCAACATCACTCAGCATCCGGGAAATGCAAATCAAAACCACATTGAGATACCATCTAACCCCAGTTAGGATGGCTAAAATCCAAAAGACTATGAACGACAAATGCTGGCGAGGCTGCGGAGAAAAAGGAACTCTCATACATTGTTGGTGGGACTGCAAAATGGTGCAGCCTCTATGGAAAATGGTATGGAGGTTCCTCAAACAATTGCAGATAGATCTACCATACGACCCAGCTATCCCACTGTTGGGAATATACCCAGAGGAATGGAAATCATCAAGTCGAAGGTATACCTGTTTCCCAATGTTTATCGCAGCACTCTTTACAATAGCCAAGAGTTGGAACCAGCCCAAATGCCCATCATCGGATGAGTGGATACGGAAAATGTGGTACATCTACACAATGGAATACTACTCAGCTATAAAAACGAATGAAATACTGCCATTTGCAACAACATGGATGGACCTTGAGAGAATTATATTAAGTGAAACAAGTCAGGCACAGAAAGAGAAATACCACATGTTCTCACTGATTGGTGGGAGCTAAAAATAAATATATAAATTCACACACACACACACACACACACACACACACACACACAAACCGGGGGGGGGGAAGAAGATATAACAACCACAATTATTTGAAGTTGATACGACAAGCAAACAGAAAGGACATTGTTGGGGGGGAGGGGGGGAGGGAGAAGGGAGGGAGGTTTTGGTGATGGGGAGCAATAATCAGCCACAATGTATATCGACAAAATAAAATTTAAAAAAAAAAAATTTAAAAATTTAAAAAAAAAAAAAAAAACAGAAAGGACATTGTTGGGGGCGAGGGGGGGAGGGAGGAGGGAGGGAGGTTTTTGTGATGGGGAGCAATAATCAGCCACAATGTATATCAACAAAATAAAATTTTAAAAAAAAAGGAATAATTATGATTTGTAACAATAAAAAAAAAAAAAAAAAGGATGACCTCTTCTGTGAATATGTTCCCTACCAAGCACTTTCAATTCTTATCTTGTGGACTGATTAAATTTCATAATAACTGTGTTATGTGAAATATAAATTTCACTGGATCTGACTCTCTCATTAGCATATAAACTTCGTGAAAATAAAAACCATTTTTTACTCACCTCAGCATCCCCAGTCCCTGCTCAATTGATACTCTTTGAATAACTATATTACACTTTGTTCTTTAAGAACCTCGTAAAATCATCTCTGACACAACTTCCTTCAGCAACACTAACTCCTCAAGGCACTCAAGTTAGAACAAAAGTACATGCTTTATTTTTTTTCTTTATTTTTTTTACATTGCTCATTTTATTTAATCATATTTTTTATTTTACCATGACACAATGTAAACATTTTTTGTAGCCCTTTACCAATTTCTCCCTAAACCTCCCCCACCTTTCCCACCTCTGGTATCCTCAGTTCCATTCCCTCCTTTCAAAAGTTCAAGGAATTATTGTGATTGTTGTGCCTTTTTTTCTTTCTTTTGTTTCTTGTTTATTTGTTTGTTTTTCAGTTCCCACTGAAAGTAAGGACATGTGATATCTCTCTTTCTGCACCTGGTTCATTTCACTAATCATAATTTTCTCTATGTTCATCCATGTTGCTACAAATGGCAGAATATCATTCCTTTTTATGGCAGAGTAGTAGTCCATTGTGTATATATACCACATTTTCCTTATCCAGTCATCCATCGATTGACATTTAGGTTGGTTCCAACTCTTAGCTATTGTAAACAGAGCTGCAATAAATATGGGAGTGCAGGTATCCCTTCAACATCATCATTCCATTCCTTTCAGTATACACCCAGCATTGGGATTATTGGATCACATGGCAGTTCTATCTGTAGTTGTTTGAGGAACTTCCATACTGTTTTCCATAATGGCTGCACTAATTTACAGTCCCACAAATAGTGTACAGGGATTCCCCTTTCTCCACATCCTCACCAGCATTTGTTATTCTCAGTCTTTTTGATACTGGCGAGTAAGATGCTATCTCAGTGTGGTTTTGATTTGCATTTCCCAAATGATTAGTGATGCTGAGCGTTTTTTCATTTACCCATTGACCATTTGTATATCTTCCTTTGAGAAATGCCTATTCAGCTTCTTCGCCCATTTTTTAATTGGACTACTTCTTTTTTTACTGTTAAGTTGCTTGAGTTGCTTGTATATTCTGGATATAAATCCCTTATTGAATGCATACTTTGCAAATATCTTCTCCCATTCTGTAGGTTGTCTTTTCACACTGTTAAGTGATACTTTTGCTGGACAGAAGTTGTTAGTTTGATATTAACCCATTTGTTTATTTTTCCTTTTGTTGCCTGTGTTTTTTGGGTCTTGTTCATAAAGTCTTTGCCTAGTCTTACTTCCCAAAGTATTTTCCCTATGTTTTCTTTTAGTAGTTTTATAGTTTGGGGTCTTAAATATAAGCCTTTAATACATTTGGGGTTTATTTTGGTTTATGGTGAGAGGTACAGGTCTAGTTTCATTCTTCTATATATGGATGTCCACTTTTCCCAGCACTACTTGTTGAAGAGGCTGTCGTTTCCCCGATGTATGTTCCTGTTGCCCTTGTCACATATCAGTTGGCTATAAGTATGTGGGTTGATTTCTGTGTTCTCCATTCTGTTCCATTGGTCTGAGTGTTTTTATGCAAGTACCATGCTGTTTTGTGTACTATAGCTTTGTAGTATAATTTGAAGACAGTAGTGTAATGCCTCTGGCTTTATTTTTTTTGCTCAGCATTGCTTTGGCTATTTGTGGTCTTTTGTTGTTCCATATGAATGTTGGGATTGTTTTTTTCTATTTGTTTGAAGAATGTCATTGGTATTTTGATGGGGATTGTATTGAATATGTAGATCACTTTGGGTATTATAGAAATCTTCACAATATTAATTCTTCCAATCCAAGAGCATGAAATGTCTTTCCATCTTTTTGAGTGTTCTTTAATTTCTTTCAGAAGTGATTTTCATTTCTCATTGTAGAGATCTTTCACCTCCTTGGTTAAATGATTCCTAGGTTTTTGTTTTGTTTTGTTTTGTTTTGGTAACTGTTGTAAATGGGCTTCGTTTCTTGATTTCTTTTTGCTAGTTCATTGTAGGAAGATGAAAAATCTACTTATTTTCGCAAGTTGATTTTTTATCCTGCAACTTTACTGAAATCTTTTATTAGCTCTAAGAGTTTTTTGGTAGAGTCTTCAGGCTTTTCTGTATGAGATCATTTCATCTGCAAACTGGGACAATATGACCTCATTTTTCCAATTTGGATGCTGTTTATTTCTTTCTCTTGCCTTATTACTCTAGCTAGTACTTCCAAAACTATGTTAAATAGGAGTGGTCAGAGTGGGCATCCTTCTGATATTAGACAAAGGCAACAAAAATCTACATTGGGGAAAAGACTGCCTCTTCAACGAGTGGTGCTGGGAAAACTGGATATCCATATGCAGAAGAATAAAACTAGATATGCATCTCTCACCATACACTAAAATCAACTCAAAATGGATTAAAGACCTAGGTATAAGACCCAAAACTGTAAAATTATTAAGAGATAATGCAGGTGAAACACTTCAGCAGTTAGATCAGCTCACAGGCTTTATGAACATGAGACCAAAAGCACAAGCAGCAAAAGAAAAAATAAACAAATGGGACTATATCAAATTAAAAAATTTCTGCACAGCAAAAGAAACAATCAACAGAGTGAAAAGATAACCTACAGAGAAAATTTTTGCCAACTATGCATCCGACAAGGGACTAATATCCAGAATATACGTAGAACTCAAGCAATTATACAGTAAAAAAAATAAATGACCCAATTAAAACATGGGCAAAGCAGCTGAATAGACATTTTTCAAAGGAAGACATACAAATGGCCAACAGATACATGAAAAAATGCTCAACATCACTAGTCATCAGGGAAATGCAAATTAAAACCACACTGAGATACCACCTCACTCCAGTTAGACTGGCTATAATCAAAAAGACGGTGAATAACAAATGCTGGCGAGGGTGTGGAGAGAAGGGAACACTACTGCACTGTTGGTGGGACTGTGAATTAGTACAACCACTTTGGAAAACAATTTAGAGGTTTCTCAAGCAACTACAGATGGAATCTTCCATATGAACCAGCAATCCCTCTTCTGGGTATATATCCAGAGGAATGGAAATCATCATGTAGAAGAGATACCTGCACTCCCATGTTTATTGCAGCTCTGTTTACAATAGCCAAGATATGGAACCAACCTAATCATGTCCATCAATACATGATTGGATAAGAAAACTGTGGTATATATACACTATGGAATACTACTCTGCCAAAAAAAAAGAATGAAATACTCCCATTTGCAACAACATGGATGAACCTGTAGAAACTTATGTTGAGTGAAACAAGCAAAGCACAGAGGGATAAATACCTCATGTGCTCATTCATATGTGGGAGCTAAGAGAGAAAGGAAGGGAGGAAAGAAAGACCACAGTAGTGCCGTGATCCACAGACGGAGGGAATACTCCTAGGGCTACAAATTGGAGTTGAGGGGAGAGGGAAAAGGGGAGGGAGGTTCGGGGATAATTGGGAGGGGACAAAGGGTACAAAAGTAATTTCTGGTAATGGATATGCTCCCAGTATGAATCTGGCCCCCACATCATGTGCAGGAGGGAGGACAATCAGCTTTGTATCTCATGAATATTTGTAATAAATAAATAAATAAAAAGAAAAAAAACATGATCCTAATTTGTTAATTTTACACAATCATATATGTTTCTATGTAAAACACATGAGTATTTACATACAAAAGTTTACAAATCTAAATGAAAATATTATCATTAATTATGTCTGGGTGGTAGGATTATGGGTACTTTTTTCTCTTCTTTCTTTTTTTATTATCTGCATTTTCCAATTTTGTTTATCTAATTTAAAAGTCATTAAAATGCAGTACAACATTGCAGTGATTAGCATCGGAAAGTGCAAAGGGGATGGAGAAAATGAATACTAAAGTGTTTGAGGGTGTCAAAAAAGACTTCCCAGTACAAATGAGAGGAATGTGTGAGAGCAACGCATGTTGCGAGATCTACAAATGGGCCTGTGTATTCACTTGGGGTGAAAGAGAGTCAATAATAAAAGGACTTTGGAATGACAGAAAAACAGAAGACAGGTTGTTTTAAAGCAAGGAAGTAAAAGGTACCTATAAAATCCAGGTAAATATCCAAGACTGACACAGAGCTTGGAGCAAGAAGGAGAGAAAACACAGAGGTGCCAAAGGAACAGGGTAAGTCCATTGAAACATCTCTGCCTATCTCTTCACCTAAGTCAATGGGATAAAGTGGGACTGGCCTATCTGTATGGGTTCTCTGCTGCATTCCATTCTCTAGGCTGGAGAGATGAAGCCAGTTGTTGACTCTATGTAGGGACCAGTACATAAATGAGGGAAAACAAAACTATGAAAGGAATGAAACAGAAAAGAAACGAAACAGGAAAGGAATGGTAAAGTCAGTTGCTACAAAACAGGTAGAAGATACTTTGAGGAAAAAATATCAAAAGCTAACGCTAAGAAAGTTGACAAAATAGGTTCAAATGTATGCCATTCCATGAATATTAATCAGCAACAAGGAAGCAATGCCTCATAATGAATGTTGGCTGATAATGTGGCTACACAGGACTATATAGCACAGTAGAAATATGGGAGTACTTGGTATTGTAACACACTTTAAGGTGCTTCTTTCTGGCAAAAAAAAAATAATAGGTGAAGAGCACTCATTTTCACTAGTTCAGCATTTTTTTTGTGGAAAATATACTGGTATACCTATGGATGTACTGGGTGATTCTGTGGAAATAATTCAGTATTATGTTTCACCGTGTGCTCTAATGTATTCTCAAAGGTACTGGTTATCTTCGCTCCGTTAAAAGTAAAGTTAACATGAAAGGCAGATAAAAAGAAACTAGAAAAAGTAAATTTTTCTAATTTTCATTTGAAATTATCTAGTCAAAGAGTAAAGTAGTGAGCTTTTCTCTTTTGATCTCATCAGACCTTCGATTTTTTGATGTGCTTTTTGTGCTTAAAAATAATTGCAGTTGTTCTAATTTTCAGAAAAAAAGGCAATTGATGGTAAATATTGTACCAATTGTAAAGAGAAAAATCATACTAATATGCAGAATCTATGAAAAGAGTTTACTCGTTGGTTTCCCTTTTCTTGTATTATTTACAGGATTATTCTCATTTTAACCAGATAATCAGCTATCCTCCCAATAATTTAAGCCATTTACACATTAAGTCATTTTGATATAATCTAAAAGGATCAGAACTGGCTCAGCTCTTTAATCTTTTATATAGATCCTGAACTTGATCCAGTAAAAATGCATTCTGAGAATAGCTGTAATCTTTATAGAGCTAGCTATTAATAATCTGAGTTCCATATGAAACATAGATTTTAATCCAGAAACTAGCAAATATGAAATGAGAAACCGTTCATAAATAAATGAACAATCAAGTTTCAAGGTCAACTGATTAGCAACTTTAATTCTATCTGCAACCTTAATTTCCCTTTGCCATGTACCCTAACGTATTCACAGGGTCCTGGATTAGCACATAGACATGTTTGGGGATGGAAGCATTATTCTGCCTACCACAGTCCCTTCCCTCTTTCTCCTGTCCTTCAGATGCAATGAATTCAGGGAAGGTAGATAAACAGATAGATTGACTGATTGATTGATTGATTGATTGATTGACTTTACAAAACCAAATAGAAATTGGAAAATAGATGTATTTCCATCTTTCCTTCATTTCCTTCAAATCGTAAGATATACAGAATTCCAAAGTCGAATGATAATCACGTTTCTATTAGTTGTCATTGCCCGGTATCTGCTCACTTGCCCTCTTTCATTTGCATAAATAGTTAACATTTGACAAGGTTTTCTTTAGTTTCTTTTGTGAGTAAATGTATCACCTTGGTATGTTTTGTAATGCTTAGGATAAGACAATGTCATCCAAGAAAACTCTCTCTGGAGTGCATGAAACCATACCCAATCCTTATGCAACAAGCAGCTTTACAGCTCCTGGGTATCAACAACCTCTGGGTTTCATAAACCTAAGAAACCAAGCTCAGGGTAGTCAGCCTACATTCATCACATCTCCAGGAATCTTTGCTAGCAATCAGCTGGGCCCAGGAAATACACAGATGGTAAATCCAGCTACAGGAACAGCAGCAACAAACTTTAAAGAAGATGCAAAGGCACTAGGGGTAAGTCTATTTACTAACAGAATTTTAATTTTGTATTTGCAAAGTTTTCTTGTACCCATGAGTTATAATATAGGTGGAGAGAATAACATCCAATTATTAAACCATTATTCTGGAAACTGTGTCTCTTTTAGGCAGAAATAATTAATATGCATACACACTTTACCCTGTGCTCATTTTATTTTCAGTTCAAGCAAGAACCAAACAGGTGACAGATGACACTCCCGAGCAGAATTCAGTAATATTGACATGATGGGAACACTGCTACTTCTAGCTTGATCTCACTTCTGCAATGGACTTTCTGGAAAATCTTAATCCTCTCTTTGTACAGGTTACAAGTCTGGTATTAAGTAAAAAGGTGAATTCACATTAAAATTAATATCAATGGCTGCCTTAAAAGGGAAAGAACTTCAAATGGGCAGTGTGAGGAAGGCTGAGTGTGAATTATGGGACATTCCATGTGCTGTGCCTCTCTCACTGGTACCCTTGGAGATACTATGACTTAACTGCCACCTAACTTCTACAAAGAGTACCTTGAACTGTATATCCACTGTCTTCTTTCAGCAGGCATTTTAAAATATCCCCTACTTATAGGTGAAGATACCACCTGCCTAGATGGAATTGTTAGTCCCTTTGCTGTTTTTTCCAGGTACCTCATTCATACCACTAACACAATCCCACCAAATTGAATCAAGGCTCTCCCTGTGTACAACTTCTCCGCTAGAGCATTCAGTTACTTACATTGAGTATTCATTACATGCCAGAAACTCTTCTACCCATCTTACTACCTATTTTGAGTTTCAGTGGTTTAGGAAAGTAAAAATGAACATCAGTTCCCCTCCAACAGCCCATCTAAGCTGTGGAGGCAGCCCCTCAATCCTGCTCCTGCCACATAGAGGAAATTCTCTGCTCCTATTGAGCAAATGGGACAAACCAGCCCCCCACACAGCTGACCCCACACAGGTGTCAGAAATATCGTGTTGTAGAGCACAAAGCAGGCACAACCTCTGCCCTCATGGAGCTTACAATTTAGCAGGGGAAATCAGATTACATACATAACAAAAGAAGTAGAATAAATAGTGTGTTAGAAGGTGATAAATGATACAGAGAGAATAAAACAGTGGGAAAAGGATAAAAAGTACCAGGCAGTGAGGGGGTAGCAATTTCAAATAGGTCAGAGTGGGCCTTTCTTAGAACATGACACTTGAGCAAAGACATGAAGTCGGGAGTGAACCATGCAGATATCAGGGCAAGAGAGAAATCCAGTGCAAAGGTCTTTAGATGAAAGTGTGTGACATATTTGAAGAACAGGGAGGAGGACAATAAAGTAGAACAAATGAGTGATGGAGGGATTAGTTGGAAGGAGGGCGGAAGAGTGGGAGGGGCCAGAGGCCAGACCCAGTGAGGCTTTGCTTTTTTCTGAGCAAATGAGGAGCCATTCTGCCTGGTACTGAAGAGGCACACAATAAAAATACCTTGCAAGGATAAGCGAAGTTTTGTTTCTAAAAATCTCCACATGGCAGGAGCTATTCCACTCCCTGGTGATTGTCCATCTCTTAGCAGCCCCCAGTCGCCACAGCAGTGCAGGGGTCACAAGCAGTAGGTTGTGGAGCAAATGTGACAATCAACTTGGAATTTGAAGTGCTTCTGTGACCGAAAGTGCAGAATAAATTACATGTTCAAATGTTTAAGTCCATCCTACTGGCAATTTTGATCAGTAAATGGTACAGCCATGGCTATACAAGGAGAAAAGAAAGCCAATATGAATCCAAGATCTAATTGCCCCTCATCAAGATGACAGCAAAGGCAAGGATGAGAAGTTCGTAACCAGATTATTAAATTGCTGCTCTAGAGAAGAGCTTGTGAAAACCAATATAAAGTTTAATGCAGGGGTTCTTCAACTGAGATGTATGATTGGCTACAAGAGACCTATCTCCACTCTGAAGCTACATGCAAAAATGGAGGGGGTGGGGGGGTTGTGGATGTGCAAGAATAATTTTTCAAGAGGAAAGTTTCATAGCTTTTACCAGAGTCTCAAAGAATTTCATTTTCAAAAAAATATGAATCTCTTAGCATTATTTAAGAAGCTGGGGGAGGGGGGTTCTAATTTTAATTGAATTTAATTGTATTCAGTAGCTATTATTGAAGAAACAAAACACAATAGTCTTACATTTTCACTCTTCTGGGATAAAGGTATAAACTTGGGAATAAATAAATTATAAGTCTACAATTGACTTTCGGACCAATCTAGCAACAGTTCTTTCTGAGAAATCTATCTCTATCCAGGATGAAGGAAGGTGAAGTAAGAGGTATAAAGAAGTAAAATATGTATCCCTCAGCTTTGGGAATCATCTCTTGACTGATAAAAATAATAATAATTGCATACCTGCCACTCAAAATATATATATTTATAAATGAGTACAAAATCAGGTAATAAGGTGTGCTTTATATCATAAGTTACAACAAAAAATTAGAAGGAAAGAAAAAAGATAGGTTAATTTGGCTGGTATAATCAGGAAGACTTCATGATAGAGACGGAGCTGAGTTGAGCCTGAGGAGATGCAGTACTGAATAGCTAAAATATGGGATCTGGAGTAAATTCCCATATCTGCCCCTTAGTAATTGTGTGACCTTGGACACCTAACTTCTTTGTGTGTCTGTGTCTCCATCCAGTTGTTGAGAGGATTATATGAACCAATAAATGTAAAGTATTTAGAATATTACCAAGCATATGGTTAATGCTCGATAAGAAACATTACTAAGCATATAGTTAATGCCCAATAAATGTTTTTATCTTCACTGATTCCTTTACCTATAAATGGGATTACCCAAATGGAGAATTGATGTATTTGAATAAGACAGCTACTGAAGTCACAGTTAAAGCATTTTTTTTTTCTAAGTCTTTTAGAAGCTCTCTGGAGAAACTAATGCAGTTAACTTACTTTCTGAGGAATTCCCCTTGGGCCACCCCAGCAAGTCTCCCCAAATATCTCAAACAAGGCCTTATGCTGAGGCCTTTGCTCCCCAGCTATTCTAGCATGTCAAAATCCTCATGGCCCATCTCCTGTTTTACATGCATGCCTAAATGACAGTCATGGATTTTGGCAAAATTGACAATAAAATAAGCAGAGCAGCAATGATAGTAATGTTTCACAAGCCTGAAAATGTAGAAGTAGTTTTAAAATTTCTGTTTTCTTTTTTCAGGGGATCCAGATTGTGATTGGATCAATGCACATTGGTTTTGGAATTATTTTGGGTTTAATGAGCTACTCTGATGATCAACATTTGGGTTTTGACTCCATTTCTTTTATTGGTGGATATCCATTCTGGGGTGGCCTCTCTGTGAGTAGATCACTAGAACACTTCTCCTCAGTTTATAAAGTACAGATATTTACAGCCTATTCACAACTCATTTCTTGATAAAAAGCCCCACATCTGAGGCCTGCAGAATTTAGAGAAATAACAGCTCTGATTCAGCATAAAAAGGCAGCTTAAGCCCATACCCTAAAGTTTACTCTGATCAAGTACTCTTCAAGCCAAATTTTTAGTTCCCTGTTACATTTTAGATGGAAATGTATGTGGTGTTTGGAGAGGAGCAAAAGGCTATTGGAAACATGACTGAAAATAGGCAATTGATAATGACAAGAGATTGAGCAGTAAGCTCAGGAATCATCACAACAAGAAAAGCTAAAACGAGAACAAATTCTTCTTATGCAAGAAACTAAAGAGAGAGAGGGGAAAAAAAGAGGAACTCAAGGATCTACCCCTGAGAGTTACTCCAGAAAACTGAGAAGTCTGGGAGGATTTTTTTTTTTTAATTTATCAATATACAATGTAGTTGATTTTTGTGGTCCTTTACAATTCCTCCTTTCCCTTCCTCCCATTCCCCCCTCCCACCCGCATCAACATCATATCTGTTCACGTCTTTAACAAGTTCAAGGAATTGTTGTGATTGTTGTGTTCCCCCCCATTTGTTTGTTTATGTATTTATTTATTTTTATTAGCTCCCACATATAAGTGAGAACATGTGGCATTTCTCTTTGTGTGTCTGGCTTATTTCACTTGACACAGTTTTCTTTAAGTTCATTCATGATGCTGCAAATGGTAGTACTTCATTCTTTTTTATAGCAGAGAAGTATGCCATTGTGTAGATATATGGGAGGAAATTTTGAGAGGGGGGACTAGATAAATATAAGTAGACCAGCCTTTCATATAAAGAGAAGTGCCCAGGTACAACCAGAGAACCCACTATTTCATAAATAAATTTGTCTATTTCTACAGTTCATTATTTCTGGCTCTCTGTCTATATCAGCATCCAGCAAGTTTTCCCCTTGTCTGGTAAGTTAGAATGTTGCTATTTTTTAAACCCCTTTAAAGATTAGTTTTATTGGGGAAGAAAATTGAAAAGGTAGATTCAGAAAATGTCAATGGGAGCACTTTTCCCAAAATATCTGTTGATTATCCCCATGGTATGTGTGCTGGGGTGGGGGAATTGTTCACATTACTTGCCACTCAGAAGCGGCAGAGCTCCACATCTCGACTCTTGAACTCACAAGAAGTAGTAAAGATAAGGGTTGGAAGTAGTGAAGATAAAGGCTGTTTAAGCTTTAACCTAAAGGCCCCCTGGTTCAGTAGAGGCACATTTATTGCATTAGTGGAAGTCCAAAGAAGAATCCAGGAACCAGGAAATATCTACCTGCCATATCAGTAATAAAATCTCTACTGTTCATTTGCCATTTCTCAGCTCTGCCTTGTGTTTTTTTTTTTTATTTGTGTATATCTCTTATTTAGATTGGATTTTTTTTTTTTTTTTTTTTTTTTACAATTCTTTAAGTCACCATTAAAAGCATCTAGCTTGTTCCAAAAGACAAGTTTATAAAAATAATCACTGGGACAGGAATTTCAGTTCTCGCAGTCACAGAACCTCCACCCATTGCAATTTCCTGGCCTACTATTTAACCAGGAGGAATAAAATGAGTTTCCAAGAACTAGGGTCAACTAGAGCAGAGGTGGTCTCAAGATTATACGTAATCCAGAACAAAAGGAAAGAATGGGGAAATGAGAATGTAGAATGATGTAGCTCATGCTTTTCTAGACAAAATAAAAATAATGTAGTAAAATTAAATTAAATTAAACTAAATTCAGCCTATTCCTGATTAGCTATTCCTGTCATAATCTGAAAACAAAATAAAGCATACTTTTTCTGTATCCTTAATGGGTCCTCCCTTCTAAATGATATTGTTCAAGCATAGACTCTGTCCTTTTGGAGAAGACAACCACTGAAACTCACCTAAGGTGATTTTTCTAAGAGCCTTTTACAGGCCTTCGAGAGACTTTTAAGGATGCTAAAGCAGTAGCACAGTCTGAAGAACTCAAACTGTGCCACCCCTAGCAAGTCAGCTGATGACTTAGTTTCACAATTATTCTGCTGTATGTCAAAATCTTATTGTAGCAACTGGGGAAAGTTTTGTATTCTGTTCATACACCTCTACCCACAAAAGCCTAAAGCTGTTCTCCTTCTACATTTGGGGTTTTTTACTTAGTCCCTAGAGAGACTTCAGGGTTTTCATGAACTCCTAAATTTATCAGCAAAAAATCTGTGTGCATATACTTTCCCATCTATAAAATCAGGTGCTATAGTACCACCTCATACAACGACTGTAAGAGTTAAATGAGATGATGTATTTAAAGAATTTAACACAGTGTCTGTCACAGAAAAATGCTAATTTAAAGTTTACCTGTTATTCTTTTTAAAAAGGAAGCATAGTTACTATGCATGAAGCTTTTAGATAAATATGGGCTTCTGTTTTAAATTTAAATTATTTACATTTTTCTGTAGCTTTTTAGAAGTACCCTCCATCGAAGCTGCATACAGAGTAATTAACCAGCCAGAAGGGCAGAAAAAAAAACATTTCAATTTTTAAAATTGTTTCAAGATTTCAAAGATGAAGAATCATTAAATTGAATTGATTCTTATTTCATTTAATTTCACTTATCCTATATATTTATTTTTCCTGTCATCTCCATTAGATAAAAAGCAGCCTAGGAATGAATATTGTTAGTTCTATCTTTGCCCTTGTTGGAGTGATTCTGTTACTGGTGGATATGATCATCAATGAAGTAAATAACCAAACCTATTGGACAGTGGTAAGTATCCCATAATCTACCACATGCCTGCTCTCTTTTCACTCCCATAGAGTGGGTCTATTTTTCATCTTTTATTATTGTACAGTAACTCTAGTGGAAAACCTATTTTTCTATTCCAGCACTACCCCAGTCATGTGATCTCTAGGACTATAGAATAAAGTGGGAGAGTTACCTCTGCAGATGGACTAAGGCCTAAAGGGCATCCCTTATTGATCCATCTCACTGTGAATCACATAAACAAATGAGGAAGGGTTTGGATTGGCCTTCAAGACGCCTAAAAATTATTTTCCAAATAATTCTATACAAAGCAGATAGTCAAGTTATTAGGTGACTTTTCTTATTTTAGAGTAAGAATGGGGTGAGAGAAACATGTCAGTGACAAGGACATCCGATTTTTACTAGAGAAACCCAAGGAATGAAGCAATTGCAAGATGAAGCACGTGACTCTGAATGTGCTCAAAAAAGAATCAGCCATTCATTAGCAGAATACAGGCCAATCATGGACTCAGACCTTAGGAGGCAATGGGTCGTCTCACGGCTGGAATTCTTACTATGTGGAAGGAGTGAAGGAATATGGTGCCAAATGAGGCTGGACTGGACGATGGCATTCTGCCTCAACAGCCAACTTAAGGACTTTGGTCTTCATTCTGAGAACAATGAGAAGCCACAGAAGAGAAGTTTTTTGGTTGGTTTGTTGTTTGGGGTTTTTTTTTTTTTTTCTTTTTTTTTTTTTTTTTTCCAGCTTACCAAAAACAGAGTTTATTAAATTGATATGGGCTACATATATCTAAAGAAAAAAAGAGAACAACTCTCCTATATATCTAGAAAATAGAACGTTAAGACAATATCAACAGCATTTTAAGCCAATAATCACAATAGCATTTCCCTTATCAGTTCACTCAGTACTGTGTAATTCTGTTCCACTGGATCTTGGAATAGCAGTCTTCTGAAGCCATCTGCTTCTCTCATATTGGGTCTGCAATCCTGACTCCAAACACTAGTATCATCTGAAAGTTGTCTAAGCAACGTCATCAAAAACGTGGACCTAAGAGTCTGTCCTTTTAAGTGACAATAGTTGGAAGTACCCTTGTCCACCAGACTTTGCAATGATCCTTCTTTGTTAAAGATACAGAAGAGTTTTAAGTAAGGAACTGGAACAATCTCATCTTGTTTTGAAAAGACCACTGTTTGAATTGTAAAGAGGAGGTTATAAGGAGGCAATAATAGATGAGGGAAACTCTTGGTAAATAAGGAGGAATGAAGCAAGAACAAAAAAAATTCATCCTCTAAGATACCAAAGAAAAAGAACAAAAATAATTCAAAAAACAGATTTTAAGCTGGCATCCAAGTAGAGAAACAAATCCTAATGTGACTCAGGGTGGCAGAAGAAAGCACAGCTCCTAGCCCTGGTCCTTATGCCCCAGAAATAAGTCCAAGGAAAGAGGAGAAGCCAATAGACACTGACAAGTCTCACTAATGCTCTCCAATCTGGAGCTAAGAAGATGGAGATGGGTCTTTGCTTTATCTGGGAGGATAAAGCAAATCCTGTATGGTAGAACCCCAAGAGAAAGAGGAAAAGCCACCAGATTTAAAACCTTCCAGTGCACTTTGCTGACACGCAGGAATGAGCAGAAACCCACACGAACAGAATATGCTTCCAGCCATGGAGCATGCCTTAGGATCAGGCATTTAGTCACTCTCAGAACAGAGAGAAAGCAAAGTCCATGTAGACTAACAAGAACTGTGCTCAGTGCCAGCTAAGTAAGTTCTCTCTCTCCCCGCAATAGCTGCTTGATTATAATTCAGAAAAATGGACATAAAACAATATCTAGCCCTCAAATTGTAGCTGGAAACAAGGAAAACAAATTGGAACCAGGTAAGTGGAAGGGTGAATCAAGGAAAATTCACCTATACTATATCTGAATAAACAGATGGCAATCTTAATACTTTATTGCAAAATAGGAAATAAGGCTGGCAGGTTAGAGTGTGGTATTACATCACTGGACAGCTGCAAAAGAAAAAAAGTCAAAACAAAGTATGATTCCATTCTTAGAGAATATTTCTCTCTCTTTCTTGCTCACTGTCTCATTCCCTCTCTTGCTCTTTTTCCCTCTCTCACGCTGTCTCTCCATGCATCCATTATCCTATTTACCTTCTGCTAATACCTAGAAATCTAGAATAATTGTCATCAAATATTAACTTTGTTTATTTCTAGGCAGTTCCATTTGGCACGATTAGTTGGTTTCTATATCACTTGATTTTTTTTTAATGAGTAGGTAACATTTTTATAAAAACAAGGAAGTCACTGCAAAGAAAAAAGTCTATCTCCTTTATAATATTTCTAAATGAAATAGTCTACTCACCAAAAGAAAAGTCTTCTGGCATTTTAAAGAAAATCCAAAATAAATTCACATTCCCCTGAAATAAGCATTGGATGGTAATGGAAAAATGATCATAGAGCAAGTTGAGTATAAGCAATAGCACATTTGATGAGCTAGTAAGTTTTCGAAGCCCATGTGAGACCCACTGATTAGCCACAATTTCCCTGTGTTTATTTCTGATTTTAGCTGTCTGGGAAAGGAATTTCGGCCATGCTGATGATCTTCTCCCTCTTAGAGTTCTGCATAACTTGTGCCACAGCCCATTTTGCCAACCAAACAATTGCCAACACCAACAGGGTGAGTTGGGTCTCTTCTCTGTAAAATATTCTGAATATGTGCTAGAGAAATACAGACTTGTGTCTGCTAAATCCCCCTATGGGCTTACCAGAGTGCTCTTTGTTTTTGACTTTGATGGGACTAGGAGAAGTTGAGTAGAATTATAGTAATAATATTGTTTGTTTTAATTATTTTTTCCAGTCTGTCCTGGTTATTCCAACTGTGTATTCAGCCAACCCCTTGACAATAGAAACTTCCTCAACTCCTCCCAGAAATGACAACGACCCAGCTTATGACCCTAGGTATTAAAAGAAAAAGGGGCAGCCATCCAATCTCATGGAGTAAAACTGCCCTGCAGAAACTTCTTAAGAAGGTGGCTTTTATTGTCCATGACGATTGCTAATCTTTAAAGACTGTGTTTGAGATTTGTTCTTAGGTTCATCACTAATGATAACTATATTTCCCTGTCACTGTCTCTTCCTACATACCACTACTACACACTGGAAAAAGTGAAGGACCAGAGGACTAAAAAATGACTCTGCACCTTTCTTAATATTAGAACTTTACCTGTTCACACTACCTTTTCCTCAATAAAATGCCATTAAGAACATGAGACTTTCTTGGTATATTTTTTAAATATATTTTGGTTTGACATTGGTTGTAGAGCAGTAGATCTGATAAAACACTGTAAATCAGACCAATAAAGTTTCTTTGATGTTGATTTATTTGCAGGGTACCTATGTATCTGGAGTTCCTTTACTCCTCTCCTCCTCCCCTTTCTGTATTCAGAAAGCAAATACCCAGTTGACCTTGTTGGGGGCCATACTATCCTGTACATTAATATCATCAAACATCTTGCCTCTTGGATAACTATGAAGTTTTGCTATTTACAGAGTATTTTCACTTATATTAAACTTATTTGCAATGGGACAAGAGCAGGACCAGGAGAGTGGCTTTTTGTTTTTGAAATGGGAGAAATGAGGGCATGTTTAAAAGCCAGTCAAAACAATCCAGGTGAGAGAGGGGATGAATGACAGTGTAAGTTTCAAGATAGCAAAAGTACAGATGGAGAACGTGGCCAAAGTCATCAAGAAGGGCAATTTCTCTACACAAAAGAAAGAAGAAAAGATGTAATTGTTGCAGATATCCATAGGTCTGCGATAATGGTAGTGAGTGCATAGGGAGGGTTCAATACCAGGGCTCGTGTCATCTCTGTCAAAGTAGCAATGAGGTTATACCCACAGTGGGGGGCACAGGTAGATTCAGAATATTGAACAGAATGGGTAATGTTGGAAAAGTCATAAAAATGTAGAATAAACTGATCAGAGAAACAATGGAGGATTGCCAAACTGTACTGAGGGCACATTCAAGGGGTGATAACAAATTTATAGTATGAACAAATTGCTCCAGCAGGGCTTGACTGTTCAGATATGGATACAGAGAAAATATCTACTTGATTTCATCCAGAGTTTTGCTAGAGGGGATGATAAAATAGCAGAGAGGCAAGAATGCTTAGAAGATTATCAAAAATATTACTTAAGTGATGGACTAAAAATCTAAAGTGGATAGAGAGAGAAAAAAAAAAGAGATGGGTTGATCAAAACTTGAGATATCTGCCTTTCCTCCACTGGAATTGTTGTGAAGATCAAATCAGATAATGTTATATGAAAATGATTTGAAAATAGCAAAGTATTACCCTTTCTTGAAACGTTCACATTATTAAAGAAGCCAAAGGTGGAGGAAATACAAGAAAAGAATAGGCAGAGAAACCAAAATCAGGAAAGAGGCAGATGAGAAGAATAGAATTTTTGCATCCAGGAAAGCAAATTTACTATGTCAGATGACAGCCACATAGTTTCAAGGTTCTTGTCCTGCCTGGGTCCCAACTAGTTAGCAACTTGGTGATTAGGAGTGCTGTGTCCTTCACCATGAAACTCAGCAGCTCAGCAAACGTGAAGACACGTACTCCATGGTCAGAGGGTTTAGGAACTAAATGGTGCCCCAAAAATGTGTGGAGGGGTAGTATATTGTATATCCATACATATAAAATAAATAAATGTAAAAGTAACGCTTGCTTTAGGGAGCAGAAGCATTCCTAGCAAACTCGATTTTTTAAATACATTTCTATTCCATTTTTCCATTTTGTTTAAATAATAGTAATAATGATAATTGCAAATATTTAGCCCACTCTATTTGCCAGTCACATTCCAAGCACTTACATATATTAACACATTTAATACTCGCAACATCCTATGAGGTAGGTACTACTAACAGCATCATTTTCAGATGAAAAAAACTTTGGCAGAAAGGTTAAAAACCTTGCCCTAAGATATGTTGCTAGCAAATGTGAAGCATGGATTTGAACCCAGGCAGCATGACTCCCAAGTCCAGGCAGTTCTCATAACCACTACTCCCACTGCTCTCATTATCTTAGAATCAGAGATCTGTAGCTCCAAAACAAACAAACAAACAAAAAAATGTTTCTCTATGGTAAACTTGCAGTGAATTTGAAAGAAACTGCCTCACTCCCTGATGGAGAGAAAGGGTTTAGTAATATAATAATACTGTTTTTAACACTTGCCTCCTGAAAGTCTCCATTACCTTTTTAGTGGATTCCCAGGTGTGATTAAAAGAAAGTATCTAGAGTGTCAATTGCTTCCCTCTCTAACTTCTCTTTTTTACTGGATAGTCAAAAGGTGCTTGTGGAATTGGGTTTCACCATCTAAAATTTTTATTTGAGGCCATTTAGGGTATGAAGTGCAAGACTGCCCACTTTAGCAATTTAAGCAATGCTGCAAGCATAAAATTCTTATATAGTGGATTTATTAAAACAATGTAATCATATTTTTATCCAACTGGAAACAATATCAATTAATTCATTCAGCAAATATGAGGATATTTCAAAAAGTTAATGGAAAGATTAATATTATCTTTTGCTTCTATTTTTCCATGAACTTTTTGAAGTACTCTCACACTTACTGAGTGCTTACTGGGTACAGGGTAGTGTTCTGTGTGCTTGAGAAAAACATAAAAATTCTGTTCCTTGGAAGCTTATTCTATCTAAATGTCAGACTTCCTACGAAAAATAAAATCAAGTAAGTTTGATTTTAGAGTTTAAATCTTCTAAGCTTTCTAAAAACATACCTGTGATCTGACACCTGACAAGGTGACTGGAGTAGAAATATTATATTCCCAAATACAGATCACATGCCTACTACTAAAGTGTTAATATTTATTATGGTATTTTCATTCTGGAATACCTAAAAATGTGTTCATTTTTCCATTCATTTGCTTAAAAACTGTATTACACTAGTACTTCGTGACCAAACACTGTGCTAGGTTATTACATAAAATTTAAGCTTTGCATATTTTTACGTTTGGACTAATATAAAATAGGGTGGAGTGGGCTTTATCTCAACGCCAGTGCACACATACTTTTTTCACGTACACGTAATGCTGGATTTGAGTACAAAGGCTTCACCCAAGAAATATGGCTTAAGCTATGAATATATACACACAAATGCATCCTGTATTTAGTCTCTTCCCTTCTCAGAAGAACACAGGCCATTATTAGATCTCCAGGGCTCTAGGGTGTCTTCCAATTCTAAATTCTATGAAGGTCAATAATTCATCATGGAATACATGGATTCAAGAGTTATCTTTCAAGAATCCACAAATGTATCTCAGATATATACCCATCATTGATCCATGCCAGGCCACACAACATTCCTGTAAGCTCTCTTTCCCAGAGCATGTTTTGCATTTGTCACATCCCTCTAATTGGCAATCAATCACAACTTTCTTCTTTTTCCATGGAGCAGATGCTGGCCATCCCTACCCTGAGTATGGACGACTGGGTGTGGGGTGCAGAGAATCACTAGATATTTATATGCAGGATTGATTTGCCTTACAAAGATACCGCGGATATCAGTGTTTTCCTATAACTGCTGATTTCTCCCTTCATGTTGTATTTAAAACAAAAAAGCCCTCTTCCCTCCGGGCTAATCTCTTCAAAACACAATTTATAATTTTTAACTGTTTGCTTTTCTCTCGTAAGTGCTCTCTTTCCTCTTCTCCACTCCTCAGTCCCTGGCTTCACTCTTAAAACCAAAGAGCTGTTTACTAATTCTGCCAGCTCAATAGTTCTCAAGGGGTCTCATTCAATCTCTAACTCCACACCTACCCCCAGGAAGTCTCTACCCAGTTTAAGCCTCAGTCACAATTTGGCTTTATATTTCACAACTCCTTCTACTCTCCCAAGTATGTAGCAACACTTTAGAATATGGTATGGACTTTTAGAACAAATGTCACTTCATATATTCAAACAATGAGAAAATGAACTCAAAGAGTAGGAGAGTGGAGTACACACAGCCAGAACTGAAGCTGAGAACCATCCCTAGACCTTGTGATTTCCTCAGCAGTGTTCTTTACGCAATCCCATGACAGTTACAAAACAGAGCCCTTCCTTCAGGAGCTTAGGGGAAAAAAGGTGGTGGTGGGGGAGTCTTGCAGGGCAGAAACATACAGATTCTAGATTGCTGGAATTAGAATCTCAACTCTAACATTTATAAGCTATGTGACCATGAACAAGACCTATAACTTCCCAATGTCTCGGTATTCTCATCTGTTAAAATGGAAATAGCGATGATATGTAAATCACAGGCATGTAGTGAAGTTTAAACAAAATAAGCAATGTAAGACACTTAACATGTTGCTTTAACATAGTAAATGCAAAAGAAAAAGAAAAAAAAGCCAAATAATTTTAAACTATTATTAATTAGCATTTTATTAAAGAATAGTATTTAAGTGACAAGAAATGAAAACTGAAATCTACTACAATGTTTTTATGTGTGCCTGTATAAGAATAAATATATACATACACATTGTACTTTTTATAAATATACATATATATACATATTTCATTTCTATAATAAGCTCAATCGCTTACGTTCTCCAGTTTGCATTGATCGACTTCCATTTTTCTTACTAGAACACCCTGGTTTTTCCACAGAGGAAGCATCTGTTTTCTCCTGTGTATAAGTGAAATGAAATTCCTCATAGCAATTTGGACACGGTATTTTATCATGGCTTACCATGGCTTACAGCCAACAGGATCCTTGTAAGGATCCCCAACAATGGTTTTAACAACATTATATCAGGCATGGTGGTTCCAGCACATTTTCTCTTAATGTCTTTTGTATCCTGGGAATGAATTCAAGGGAAATTCACAACACGATCCACATGGAGAAATATTTAGGATGACAAAGATTAAAAAGCTGTCATATTGAATGTCAAACCATGACTGGTTGATTCTTCATGGTTGAAAGATGCAGGGTTTTTTACAACCAAAGGATAAAAATTAAAATGAAGTGAATTCTGAATTTCCAAATCCAGGTTACAGGTATTGAGAAAATCAGTGTTGGTTTACTGATCTGTGATATTATCAGAAGAATAAAGAAATACCAAGGAACTGTACCTGTCTCACAGTTTGGCTCACTCTTCTATTCTTACCTGTGTTCATATTGAATATACATTTCGACCCTTGTCCAAGAAAAGGATCAAATCGAAGGCAATTTCCAGAGACTGTCGGCTAAACTTTAAAAGAAAGAAAAAGATACGTCACTTCTCTCACAGTCAATTGATCAGTCTTGGCAGCAAGTTACAATAGTGGTTTATGCATCAGAACTCGAGGTTGAAAAGACATTCCAGTGAGTTCCTCTTTCTATAGCACATAGAATGCTTAATATTATCAGAGCCCTCTCTGCTTATAGACAAGTAAATCGTGAAAGAACAATACTAGTGTTAGAAACTAAGCTGCTATATTATAGCTGACCAATACAAAATGAAAGACTTTAGAGCCTAAGCATTTTTCTCTTTTATTTGAAGAGACTCTGGAGTCCCAATGCAAGGAAGTTAGCTGTGAGACTAAAAATAAGGTTACTCAGTTTATAGTTAATTTTTCAGGTTATAAAAGGATCGTAAAAGGTTTTGGTGGCTTTAAGACATACTCATAACTTAGCTTTTGCAAATAAGGGTGTGGGAAACACTGAGAAAAAAATTTTACAAAAGAAAAAAAATCTTGCTTCCTGAATGTTTTACTGGCTATCATTCTCTAAATACAAACATTGCAAGCCAAAATTTTAACTTTTCTTACAATGCCAATTTAAATTTTCTAGTAATGAATGAGAGCTCATGACATTCAGTAGCTGAAGGAACGTCTGTTCTGCAGGTACTTTAATGCCTCAGTAAGACATGATGATCCCTACTTGTCAGTTAAAGATTACATTGTTTGCTTGAGATGTTTTTTTCTCCCCCACTTCCTCATCCACCTTCTCAGATCTGACTCTTGCATATCTTCTAGCTACTACCTCTACTTCTTTACACATCTCTTCATAAACATTGCTTTATCTACTGTCTATAACTGAATAGAAAATTGACACCATTTTGACACCAAACCCAACTCAGCAGGTGGATCAAAAAGTCAGTCTGGCAGCTTACTAAATACTGTCTTCCTTCCTACTAAGTTCCATCTTTTGTTACTAATGTTTCCAGGTGGGGGTGGTGCGCGGAGGAGGAGAGGTGAGCCATTGACACAGCTCCACCTAATTTTCTTTTTCATTACACTTACGACTTATAAAGTGCATTTTTGGTCAAAATTTTTCTTAAGACATTTAAGGTGAAGGACTGACTTTTCATCAGTGAACCTGGTCACTTTGCAGCTCGCATGTGTACAACAAATGTACCAGAACAGGCAATCTCTGAATGAAGATTTGGGGAAGCCATTTCTACAGACACCCAAACGCAGTTGGTGGTCCGACCACGTGGCTGGCAGGCCCTAGTGAGTCTGCGCACACGCCCTCCCTCCGCCCCTCCCGTACCTGAGTGGGTCAGCGCAGGCGCACAAGGACCACGCCGCTGCCGCTGAAGACCCTTGCTACCTACCTGAGGAGCCTGAAGGCCGGCTGCGTGCTGGGCTCCGGGCCACCTTTGTGATGGCCGCTCAGCGGAGACTGGGAACGTGGCGCTGAGGGCTCCTCCAGCCAGGATCTTCCTCTTCAGCCGGGCCTGGGCGCTGGCGTGAGGACCTGGGGTGGGTGCTGGAAGACGGCTCCCGTGGCAGGGCGGCCGGCCTGCGCGGGAGATCCCCTTAGCCGAGGCCTGGACCTGGACGTGAGAGGGTGAAACTCAGTCCTTGGAACCTTGAACAAGTAAAATGCGTGGTAATGATGTCGCTTTGCTTAAGAGATTTCATAAGTGTCAAAAGCCATGAAGGGCCATGGCGACTGAAGATGGTGCCCCTCCCCCACCCCCTGCCCCCTATCTCCTCCCTGCTCGGCGGAGTCGGCTTCTTACCCACCAACCCTGCCATTCCTGATCTCATCAAGTGTAGAATCCCGGGTCCGAGCCCAGGACTAGCCCTGGACATGCTAGAAATGAATTCCTTAACTTCTGGGAGCTCACGTTAACTTGGGAACCAGTTCTGAAAATCAAATTTAGAATACACCGTGATAGGAATTAGGCACAGAATGTTGGGGGAACAGGGAGAGGAGTATCTAACAGACTTGTGAGTCAGAGCATACTTCACAAAGGTTCCTGCTGGAGCTTGTTAGCGCGGAAACGGGGGAATGGCCAGGATGAGGTTGAGAACGTGGGCAGGGAAGCAGTTCACGAAGGGCTTTATAGGCACTGCTAATGAATTTGAACTGTATTCTGAAGGCACTGAGGGGTTGCATCCCTCTGAAGATGCTCAAGATAGAGGGGTGGTTGCTAGATATGAGCTCTCTGTGACTGTTACAGAGTTCCTGTGTAACGCGAGTTTATGGGGTAACAATGAGGTTGGGAATGAGGGCTAAGGGACGCCTCCTGCAGCTTCTTTTATATTAGTGATGAGATTACCAGAAAATAAAAACATAAAGATCGTTTATTTATTTATTTCAAAAACAGGATGCTTAACTGGGATGTACGGTAGCTAAATGTAGAATGTTTGACTGAGAAGAATTCCAACCATCAGTTATTACAGGAGTATATTGTAGGATTTTTTAGTTCTTCCTTCCACCAATTAAGCTGAGGATTTTAAACACACACGTCTTCCCCCCCCCATTAGTATTTTTATGAATACTTAAAGGGTGGTTTTGGTGGAGACCTGATGAAAATTACAGTAATGCTAAGTATTCGTATTCTACTCTCCAATTCTACTCCCTAGTTCACTTCATGGTGCTTCCACTGTTAACTACAAATGTAAAAAGAATTCTTCTGTACAGTATACACAAAAGGGCTTATTTTTATTTTCCTGTTTTCTAAAAAGTGACAAATAATAGCAGTCTAGATGGGGCTTTTCATATGAACTCTATAATTCTATGGCTTTTCATTTCATCATGTCAGAGTGATTTGCTTGCATATGTTCTAAACACTTTCTTTGTTATTTCTCAAAGGTGGTGTTTGAACATATAAAGCTTACTTCGGTCACTAACATACTGTTTCAGTTTTGGTTTGGGGTTTTTTTTGTTGGTTTTTTTTTTTTTTTGGCCATCACTTGTTCTTGTATTATTACCTAGCTTTTTCTGTCTCTGTGCTTTATAGCATTGAGATATTGAGAAAATAAATTTTAGAAACTGAAGACTCATTAAAATAACCAAGTCATGAGACTTTAAGGGTGCAGGAAATGAGAGGACATTTAGTCAAACTTTCTCCTTTCTGAAAAGATCAAACCTCAAATTTTAAGATCATCAGTTAGTAGGGTGGCATGGCTTATGCTATTGACCTATGCATGACATACTAACAGATGTAGAATTTTAGATCTACAAAGGGATTCAATCCCTTTATAATTATTAGCCAGGTTTTTATCTTACTGTAAATATTAAGATGATCTAAACACCACGGAGAAATATAGGAATAACAGGAAGGAAAGAACAGGAGGTGCCTTTAGGATTGCAGAAGCAGCTTTGATAAGTTTTCTGATAGAAGAGAAGGTTTTTTCATATAGAAAGAACTAGGTAACAGATATTAATTAGGAAAAAAAATCACAAGCCCACATTTTTAGTGAATTTAAATATAAGAACTTGATTTTGAAAATGCAAGCATGGCATTATGAATTGCATTGAATTGATTATGAATTGCAAATGAACTGTTGAAAGCTTTACCAAAAATTCTCTAATACTATTCCCTAGGTGTTCTTTATACTTTATCATCTAGAGATTGTTTACTACTCAGAAATAGTATCTAGAACATACCAATTTTTTTCAGTTGTAGAGAGAGCCTTTTAAGTTATGGAGGCAGTTATTCAGAATAGGTGGATGCAAGTTGATGCCTCTAAGAAGTAAACATAGGAAAAAGTTATTGTCTGAGTTTGGGAAGGTTGTTGCCAAACAATAAGGGAATAAACAAACTTAAGTATTTTCTTCTGAGAAAATCATGTTTTGTATTGTTTTGTAGAAGTTTGCTAATAAAGATATCACCAAAGGTTAAAGACAGAATCATTTAGAGGAAATGCTGGTACTATGGCGTGTGCGAATACAAAAATCTCTGCAGTAGATTCTCTTGTTTTAGGGGTAAGTAAGATTTCACTTTGACTAATTAAATTCTGTATCAAGAACTATTTCAATTTTTAAAGGAGTATTCTTGGATCTGGAGGGGGGCAGATTTGGTTAAATCAAAAGGATAAAAGTTTATTTTTTCAAAAATGTTGATCATCTTCTACAAATTTTGACTGACCTCATGTCCCTTCATAAACAATTTGTTCTTAGATATAAGTGTACTGACTAAATCACACACAGAGAGTAATAGAGAAGTCCAAATAAGGAATAAGAGGAAAAAAAAGAGTATGAGTATTTTTTTTAACTTTGAGAAAGATCTATCACTGATCTTTTTTAATTACTATACTGATGTCTATGCAGTAGGATAGTTATAAATTTGCCTCTTCTATTAAGTTATAAACATGTAAAGTTACAGACAGTTTATATCACTCTTAATAAACACCAAGGAATTATGAAAATCATGCTTTTTCACATCTGAAGGCGAGAATACTTTTCCACTGATGTGAACTTTTTCTCTGAATTTGGATGCTGTGTAGATCAATTGTCTAAGTCTCCTACCTGGCTATTCAAGAGGTTCTTAACCTCTTTGGGGTCATAGACCACTTTGGCATAGAATGAAAGCTCTGAATCTTCTCCTCAGAATCATGTACATATTGCAGTCCTTTGTGCTTTTTCTTTCTTGGGGGAGGAGGGGAGGAATGTCTGGCCTCCTGGAACCCATTCATTGGCTCTAGATTAAGAACCATTTTTTTACAAGCTTTGGCTATGATTGGCTTTGAACAACAGCTGGGAAAGTCATGTGGAATTACTGTTCTTGATACAATATGCTTATACTAGAGGTATTTACTGGGTGCCTGCTATATGCTGGGCACCATAGTAGCAGCTGATGATACAATGAGAAAAAAAGTCCAGGCCCTTGAGGATTTTGCAATCTTGTGTGGAGTATGTTTCTTCCGGTCAAGATCAAAGAACCTCTGTAAGTAACACCATTCTTGCAAATTTGATGCAGGGGGAAATTTAAATTTTAAATCTATAAAAATGAATAAGATTGTTACCAAAAAACTTGGTCTCTCTTTAAAAAAACAAGAAAACTTCTCTAAAATGTATGTTTAACATTAGACAGTTGCATTTATGTGTTTCACAAACTACTTGGCTTGACAAAGAGCTGGAACTTTTAAAACATTAAATAGCTTCCTATTAAATAAAGTTCATATGAAAATAAAAACAATATATCCTCTATTATTTTTAAAGAATAATTAAAAATGTGATTCAGAATATTAAATATCAGTTCACATGTAAATTCAGAAATGAATTTACTGGGACATATTTACTAGGATTATAATTGTCCTTTTACAAATTAAAGTTGAGTAATAATTCTCCCCTACTCTAACCCACTTTCTAACCAATGGGAAGACCTAATGCAAGCAAGTCAACTTTGGATATCCTCTGTATCGCTGTGTTGGATTGTACCTCACTCCAACATGCTTGTGAAAAAATCCATACCAAGTATTCCTTGAAAATAAAGATAAACTTTTATAAGATTCAAAAAGTGACTTATCCTTAATAAATTACTTATGTAAGAGAAAATGTTGGATATATGGCTTTCTGCATCCAAGTAGATTAGTAACCACATTTTCTCTCCCAAGTACCCTCAGTATTCTCCTCTCATGTCATTACTTGATAGGTAGGGAGGACAGCCAGTGGTAGAAACAAATGGTCAACTTTCTTATGAACAGTCTGTTGTTCCAAGTATGGCTGATTCCTATTTCGTAAACCTCAGTCTTTCCTGATTTGGGTGTTCTTTCTGGGATAACCAATCCAGGAAATACATAGTTAAGTGCATTGCTATTTTACCTTCATCTTTTGTAAAGATGCTAAATGTTTTTTGCAGTTAACAGTTATTGGATTTATATAATAAATTATGTTATTTCAGTACTAATATCATTCTCTTCTCACAGGCTATCCAGATTATGATTGGCATCTTTAGTGTTTTCATGTGGTATTTCCTATTGATTTTGTATATAGGACAAATTAAAGGAGTCTTTGGGACGTATGAACCATTAACTTACAAAACAGGATGTGCTTTATGGGGAATTTTTGTGAGTAGAGTACATTTATATTGATTTAATCATTCAATAAATAATATTCGTGCCAATAGTAGAAGGTGAGGAACAGTTTCTAAACAAGGTTTTCAGGGGAAATATGTAAGTAAACCCCATGCTGGTAATTTATTCAAAGTCAAATTCCTTTTTTCAAGAAATATGTTTTGAGAACCTATAATTTACAAGTGCCATTCAGGAGAGGTGGATACAGGAGTGATACACAGTGAAAACCATAAGGTGGATTGTCCCTAGATATGTGAAAGACAAAGAAACTTAAACATAATAACCATTAGCATGGTTAAATTTCGTATTTATAGCCTTCACCTTAGCCTCCTCGTAGAATGAATCAATACTCATTTTCTAAATTCATCATTACCTGCACCCTTCTGTGGTTTCTAGACAGCCATTAGGTAGGGAGGAAAACCTAGACAGAGTAGCATCCTGGAAACCAAGTGAAGAAAGTGTTACAAGAAATAGGGAAAGATCTACCAAGGTCAAGGGTTCGGATGCCCTTAACAGCCAGTAGCCAAAAAAAAAAAGAAATAGGGAATGATCAACTATATTATATTTTGTTGTTTTGTCAAATAAGATGAGTACTGAGAATTAAACATTGGATTTAGCAATAAATCCAATGGAGGCCAGTAGTAAACTTGACAAGTAGTTTCAGTGGAGTGGTGAGGCAAAAGTCTGATTGGAGTTGGCTTAATAAGTAGTAGGAAGAGAGGAATTGGAGACAGCAAATACAGACAGTTACTTTAAGAATTTTGTTATAATGTGGTATAGAGAAATATATACAGTAATGGAGTGATTGCTGGGGAAGTTTGGGTCAAGAGAGGGTTTGTTTATATATTTCTATAAGTTGAAAGAAATAGTATTATGTCTTTTGTTGAGGGACTGAACCAGAAAGAGAATTGGGAGCACAGACAGTTCATCTCTGGCAGTGGTCAGTTCATCTCTGGCCGTGGTTGTCAAATAAACATGATTTTTCCCCTGGGAGGACATTTCATAATGTTGAGCTATTTTGGGTGTTCACAGCAGGGAGTCTGCATCTAGTGAGCAGAGGCTAAGGATGCTGCTGAATATCCTACAATGCACAGGACAGCCCATCACAACAGAGAATTACCCAGCCTTACGTAAATAGTGTTAAGTTGGATAACAGGAGGGCAAGACAGAGTGAGAGAAAGGACAGGTATTGATAGGATGTTGGTAGCTTGGGAATTTTTCTTCCAATAGCTTCAAATAAATCAGTGAGTTATAAAGCAAGATCATAAACTGAGGAAGAAGATGGGCAAGTGGATTAGTTTTAGGAGAGAGGAGAGGATATGAAATCATTATTTAGGAAAAGTGAGAGACTGTATGGATTATGGAAAAGTAGTTTGATTTTCATACAGCATTAAGGACTCGCTTAAGGTTTAGGAACATGATTGTACAGTGAAACGGGCTGTGTGTCTTTCTCAGGCCATGTTCTGCTGCAGGGATGCAGGAATGCAGTAGGAGGAAAACTACATTTAATCAGAATTTTGGCTTAACTATGCAACTGTGATAAAACAAGAAATTTACAGAGGAGTTGAGAGTGAATATAAGGAGAAGTGTTTGTAATGATTGATCGTGGAATTTAAGCTGGTGAAGGAAAGAAGAATTTAACAGGGAGGTGAGCATGTTTGATTATAGATCCAGGTGGAGTCTAAGGATTGTTAGAGATTTAATACTAGAGGGCATGAGCTAGAAAGATAGCAAGTGGTAGTCAGGCTGGGATACTTGAGATTTGAAAGGACAGGAGAATGAATATGGGAGTGAATGACTAAGATAGGTTGGAGTAAAGGATTGGAGAAGAGAAATTCAAGTCGACAAGTCCAGAGTATTAGAAGAATTATATATATATATAAATTACCAAGGATTAAGTGGTGTTGGAGAGAGAGTCAGAGAGACAAGAATCAAAATCATCTGGACAAAGAGGAATAATCAAGGGGTCAAAAGATGACTTCAGCCTGAGGGATAGTGGGTGACAGAATCTGATGACATTTTATTCAAAGCTGGAAGAGAAAGAATGGTTGGAAGTAGCAATAAGCAATGCAGTAAGGCAACCACTTAAACCCTTGGTTAGAACAGATGATAGGAGGGCTGTAGGAAACAAAAGGGACACCACATGAGATGGCAAGTGATCACTAGAAGAAACAGTGATCTCTAGGAGATCTCCTGTCATTATACATGCACTGGCCCATAAGTGTCAAAGGACTGCCCTGGGGGAAAAATAGAGGGAAAATATTGAATTTTTAGACAAAATCCAGATAAATGATGGCTGGTTCATAAGTGATGCATGATTCATAAATGATGCACCAGCTCATAAGTGTCAAAGCAGTGCCCTGGGGAAAAAAAGGGATAAAAATAGTGAATTTTCAAAAAAAAAAAAATCCAGATAAATGATGCATGCCCCTTAGGATTTAATTGTTCATGTTATAAAAATAACATATTTTACTCCTATAATAAATTAGCTAAAATTTCAATTAAATGCAATTCAACGTGAAACTTTTTTAGGCATAAACTTTGAAAGGCATTTTGTAAAGCAAATGGTTTTGATAACCTAGTTAGAGAGTACTCTAGTTCATTACTGACGATATATTTTCACTTTATATTTTGAGCTTGTTCTTACCTTCACTGTGTACCTTCTTAGAAATCTCAGTTTTTGTTACAAAATGAAGTGCTGAATACGTAGATTTAAAGTTATTCTTGAAGAGTTTTTAAGCATAACGTTTGGCCCTCCTGTACATTGTATGTAGCATGAATACTGTTTTTCTAAAACTTAGCCTTTGACTTGAATCTTTGCCAAAATCACTAAAGAAGATAAGACAAGGAATATTTCAAAAGAATTGTGCAGCCCACCTCCAAACAATACGGCATAGCTTTACACTTCTTAGAAATAAACTTCCTGACACAAAATAGTGGAACCAGTTTTTTTAAAAACAAAGGCCAGGGCACGAATAGCAGCTCTTGCCTTAATAATGACTACAATCTTAGTTAAGAGATATATTTTGTACAGTCACAATGCAGTAGATTCATAACAGGTTTTCCACATCTGGATATGTACACAGTAATTATAATCAATGGTATGATCTCATTAGGAAGGATAGCATTATAAGTAATACACAAATGAGTTACAGATGACATAGCACGCACACGTATAAGCAAACTTGGTCCCTGGTTTAAGACTGCTTATGCTATCCTTGACATATTCCCACTGTCCCTCA
Source organism: Cynocephalus volans (assembly GCF_027409185.1). NCBI lineage: Eukaryota > Metazoa > Chordata > Mammalia > Dermoptera > Cynocephalidae > Cynocephalus > Cynocephalus volans. The sequence continues at coordinate 155,966,681 of NC_084463.1, forward strand.
TATATTTCTATTATGAGTGACCCTACTGTTACCTTTCAGTTCATTACTGCATGATGGAAACTTGTTCTGACCCCTTCTACTAAAACTTCTTTATATTTGTTGGCTCTTAGTATTCTAAAAATAATTGACTCAGAAGAGAAAGTTATTAAAAATAGATTTTAAGATGGCAAGCATTATCAATGAGTATTTATAAATATATATTTTTATATCCAGTTTGTCATTTCAGGAACCTTCATAATAAAAGCAACAAAGAATCCAACTCGATACTTGGTAAGTTGAAATGTTTGGGGTATCTCTAGAAATCACTTGTCCCAAAGCTAAACATTAGGTTTTAATGAAAAGATAGTGAGTGTCTAAACAATGAAGGAATCTACCCTACCTGTAAAATAAATGAAGAAATAAGTGCAAATCTAGGAGCAAATAATTTAATGTAGACAAATATGTAGTATTGGTTAAAATCATGATCACTTAATCTAAAAGTTTCTAAATTTAAATATAGTTTTTGTTTTATTTTGTGTGGTGTTCTACCTTTACATAACATTGCATGAATTTTATGAATAGAAAAATTTTAATAGGACCTAATGCTTTTATATACAGACATGACATAGCTGTAAAACTTCATTTTCTGAACTATCCAGTTTTGGAACACAATTGTGTCTTATAACAAAGCAGGGTATTTGTCCACAATAAAAATCCATCTATGTATGGAGTAGGCAGAAAGGTATTGTAAAGAAAAAAATCTTAGAATCTTAGAGCTAAAAGATATCTTAAAAATTAATTAGTCTCATCTTATAATTTTTTTGACAGATTTTTTATTGAAAGATAATTATTTATATTTGTGGGGTACAGCATTGAATATCAGTACCTGTGTACAACATGTGGTGATCAAATCAGGATAATTAGCATACTCATGTTTACAAAATGCAATCACTTTTTGTGACCCTTAACTAGATTCTCACCAGCCTCCCTTCCCCTCCCCCTTTCCCACCTCTAATAACCATAGCTCTGTTCTTTTTTTTTTGTGAAAGCTTAATATATTGTTGTGATTCTTCCTTACTTCCTTTATTTTAGCTCGCACTTACAAGAGAACACGTATTTCTCTTTCTGTGCTTGTCTTATTTCATTTAACATAATTTTCTCTAAGTTCATCCATGTTGCTGTGAATGGCAGAATTTCATTCTTTTTTAGGGCAAAGTAGTGATATATTGAATATATACACCACATTTTCCTTATATAGTCATCTGTTGATAGACATTTGGTTGATTCCAACTCTTGACTATTGTAAATAGAGATGCAATAAACATGGGAGTGCAGGTATTCCTTCAACATGATGATTTCCATTCCTTTGGGAATCCCAGCAATGGGACTCGCTGGGTCATACGGCAGTTCTATCTGTAGTTGTTTGAAGAACCTCCATACTGTTTTCCATAATGGCTGCACTAATTTACAGTCCACAAACAGTACAGAAGAGTTCCCTTTTCTCCACATCCTTGCCAGCATTTGTTATTCTCTGTCTTTTTGATAATACCCAGTCTAACTGGGGTGAGATAATATCTCAGTGTGGTTTTGATTTGCATTTCCCTGATGCTGACTGATGTTGAGCACTTTTTCTTGTGTCTGTTGGCCATCTGTATATCTTCATATAAGAAAAGTCTTCAGCTCCTTTGCCCATTTTTTAGTTGGGTTGCTTGTTTTCTGAACTGTTAAGTTGTTTGAGTTCTTTGTATATTCTAGATTTTAATCCCTTGTCAGATAGTATTTTCTCCCATTCTGTAGGTTGTCTTTTCACTCCATTAATAGTTTCTTTTTTTTTTTTTTTTTTTAAAGATGACCAGTAAGGGGATCTTAACCCTTGACTTGGTGTTGTGAGCACCACGCTCAGCCAGTGAGCGAACCGGCCATCCGTATATGGGATCCGAACCCGGGGCCTTGGTGTTCTCAGCACCACACTCTCCCGAGTGAGCCACGGGCCGGCCCAATAGTTTCTTTTGATGTACAGAAGCTTTTTAGTTTGGTATAATTTCATTTGTTTATTTTTTCTTTTGTTGCCTGTGCTTTTGGGGTCATGTTCATAAAGTCTTTGCCAAATCCTACATCCTTAAGTGTTTCCCGTATGTTTTCTTTTAGTAGTTTCAGGTCTTATATTTAAGTCTTTAAGACATTTTGAGTTGCTTTTGATATATGGTGAGAAGTATGGGTCTAATTTCATTTTTCTACATATGGATATCCAGTTTTCCCAGCACCATGTATTGAAGAGGCAGTCCTTTCCCCAATGTATGATCTTGTTGCCTTTGTCAAAGATCAGTTGGCTATAAGTATGTGAGTTGATTTCTGGGTTCTCTATTCTCTTCCATTGGTCTGAATTTCTGTTTTTATGCCAATACCATGCTGTTTTGGTTTCTATAGCTTTGTAGTATAGTTTGAGGTCAGGGAGGGAGTGTTATGCCGCTGACTTTTTATTCCCTTTTTTTTTTTTTTTTTTTTTTGCTCAGGATTGCTTTGGCTATTCAGGGTCTTTTGTTATTCCATATGAATGTTAGAATTGTTTTTTCTATTTCTGTGAAAAATGTCATTGGTATTTTGACAGGGATTACATTGAACCTGTAGATTGCATTGGGTAGTATGGACATTTTCACCATGTTAATTCTTCCAATCCAAGAGCATGGAATGTCTTTCCATCTTTCTGTGTCTTCTTTAATTTCTTTCAGCAGTGATTTGTAGTTCTCATTGTAGAGGTCTTTCATCTCTGTGGTTAAATTGATTCTTAGGTATTTCATTTTTTTGGTGACATTGGGATGATATAATCTAATAATTTTACAGACAAAAAAACCGATGTCCAAAGATATTAGTAGATTTTCCTAGATAATGAGAACTCAGGATTAAAATTTATTAACTTCTATTTGGTTTTATTTCTACAAGTACTCAATTTTCATCTTTTTGTTTTTCTTTTCTTTTTTTCCTTACAGTACAATCCCTTTTGTTCAAGTCATATCTTATAGTCTTTCTCTCAACTGACTCATAAGATTGTAAAATACAATGTTTCTGAGCCCAAATAGGAGACTCATACTTATTGGTGATGTTTTAATGTTTCCTCCAGATTCACTGAATTTTGTGGAAGTTAGAAAAATATTTTACATTAATGGCAAGCATACAAACACTTCTAATGTTTTAGAGACTAGATCAAAGTTTTAACTAGAGAACTTTTTACAGCAATACAAATTATTAACCAAAGTGTTTAAGCTGAATATAATAAATTTACCCTGTGTCTCCTTTTCAGATTGTATGTACTTTGATCATGAACATCTTCTGCATGATTTCTACAGTTACTGCAATAGGTCTAACAATAGCTGAGTTGTCTGTTTTTAATACTGTGTCATATAGGAATTATGGACAAGCAGTAAGTGAACAATTCTATAGTAACATCTTAATTTTAAAATTATTCTTTATGCTGGTTTTGAAGCATTAGGAGGTAAAATGAGGCTTTTATTGATCCTCATGAAATTATTTGATTTAGTAGTAAGTTTTGATTGAAAGTTTGAATTCAAAAATAATTCTAATATGTAAATTTTTAGTAAATACTAATTAGGTGTTTGAATTCTTGACCTGCCAAATTGAAATTAAAAAATTGAAGGTTTCAGTGGTAATTATCTATATTTTAGGCACAAGATCACTGATGATGGTCTTAATGTAAGAAAAATATAATACCATTCCCAAAATCAACAAAAGAATTCTACTATTGACACAGTTCAAATTGTGGACACCTAGTAATTTCTGGTTTAACATAAGAGCTTTTCATACACAGCTTATCTTTGAATTTTACATCAATTTTGCTTTAATACCACAAATGCTAAATGTACACAAACCTTTCTTGCTTCCATTTAATTGAATATCCAATCACATACTTCGTACCACAGAAATAACTGTACTTCTTCCTAGGATAGTAACATTCTCCAGTAAATGTGAATATCTGCACTGATAGTACAGTAGATTTATCTTAATTGTATTGGCTTTAAATTCAGAATCACAGGAATATTAGTGCTGCAAAAGACTTCAGCAGTGCTTGTAAAAATCTTGCATTTAATGTGAGGACAGATTGGAGTGGATCTCCTCTTTGTTTGACCGACAGAAAAAAACAAATAAGAATTATAATTAGTAGAAGAGTCATTGTAGGTGAGAGACAAACTTCCTCTACACACTTTCTCTCCATACCTGCAGTATATTTATTATTAAGGGGATCATTGGTGGAATGAATCCAAGCATGGAGAACAAAAGCCTGGAGGACAGTGAGACAATCATAGCATTGTCATAGATTGTTCCATCTTGTACAATGAAAACCTTGACTTAATCCTTCAACCTTGTCTTTCTAATAACCAAATATTGTTTATTCTTTATTTAAATGTTTATTGATTAGGATTCTCCTCACAATGATGGCAATAATACACAAAATAGATTATGTGTAGTGAATGATGATTTAAATAAACATGGACCAGATTTTCCCTACAAATTTTAAGAAAATTCCCCAGTTGCCTTGAGATTCAACCTAGAAATCTTCCTTTATAATTTGGGGGACAGAGAATAGGGAGGAAGGACTTCAGTTATTAAGATATAATTGTTTCAAGTTATTTAAGAGACTATTCTTATTCATCAGCTTGTAATCATCAGTTTAATTTCCAAGACCTGCCTTTTGCAATTGGCATTATAAACCATTTTAAACTGAATTTATCTGATCAGAACTCAGTATTAATCATCAGTTTTACAATCTTCCAAAATCAGAAGTTTCAGCTTTGTTTGCTATGATAAGTTACACAAAATGAACTTGTATATTAGACCTACATCTCTAACCCACCATCTTTTTCTAGTGGCATTATAGAATTATATAACTACATTTACTAAGGCAGCCAACATTTTACAAGATTTTCATATGCCAAGTTTTCTAACATAAGCAAGGGGGTTGGCTAAATCCACAAATTCATCAAATTATCAGTGTTCTCAGGTAGTTTCAACTATCCCCAAAAGTGCATGCCTCTGAGATGCGTTCCTCATGTAGCAAAATTGTTAATAGTATAGACTCTAGAACCAAACTGCAGTTATTCAAATACTATCATCAGTACTCTACTGTGCATAACCTCTTGGAAAGCTTTCTTAACTTCACTGTTCCTTAGTTTTCTTATGTGTAAAATGGAGAAAATGCTAATACATGCCTGTTAACTGCTCTGTTCTTTCTCCCAAATTTCTGACCTGTTCTAATGGCTAGTTTGACTTTTCTACTTGGATATGCTTCTATCATTATCTTCTCAAACTAAACAGATATAAAATGGAAATTAGTTATCTTCTCAAAAGTACTTATATTCGTCTATTTTTGTGTTGCTATAACAGAACACCTTAAATTGGGTAATTTATAAAGAAAAGAGGTTTATTTGGCTCATGATTCTGGGAGAGCTGCATCTGGCATGGGCCTCAAGCTGCTTCTACTCATAGTGGAAAAAGTTAGGGCACCCAGCATGTACAAGGAGACCACATAATGAAAGGAAGCAAGAGGGAGTTAGGGGAGGTGCCAGGCTCCTTTTAACAACCAGCTGTCACAGGAATTAATGGAGTGAGTACTCACTACCCCCCACCCCCAGGGAAGGCAATAATTTATTCAAGATGGATCTGACCCCATGACCCAAACATCTCCCAACACTACCACACTGGGGTTCAGAGTTCAACATAAGCTTTGGGGGACAAATATATCCAAACTACATCAGTACCGCAGTACAGGACTCCCTTGTTTCAGTCTGACTCACTCAAAACTTTGACTTAATCCTTCAACCCTGTCTTTCTAACAACCAAATATTGTTCGCACATTATTTAAACTTTAATTAATTAGGATTCTCTTGATTTAAAGTGACAAGAAATACAACCAGTATTGACTTAATCAAAAAAAGGGCACTTACTGACTTAAGCTGGGTCCAGAGCTTACATTATGTGTCAAGAATTCAGTCACTCTTTTCTCTCTGTTGTCTTTCTATTTGAGCTTCTCTGGAAGACATCTTGCCACTTACAGAGGAAGAGTTTTAGAGTAACACTAACTCATATAAATTAAGGAATGTGGGCAAAATGACTTTTTACCATCTTACCAACTAAGAGGTCACAAGGAAATTCTAGCTAAAACGACCTGATATTGTGTTTCTGTCAACAAAATTAAATCAGAGTTCTTTACCTGGGTATTTCAAAATCTCTACAGTCTTTTCCTTATCTTCCTGTATATATCATACGTGTATGAATACTGTACTTCAGTTAAAACTTGTTTTTATCATTTTCTCAAAACATATTTCTTGCATTGTTTTTTGCCCATGTTACACAACTATAGGTTGTGATATGTATTTTAGCTTTATTATTGGTTCTATTTTATGTCTCCATTTCTTAATTATTTTGTCTCACTTTTAATTTATGTACTAAATTCTTAAATTCTTTCTGGAACAAGATAGATTACAAAGAGATACATAAATAAAAGTTTAAAGCTGCCTAGAATGCTGCTTCCCCCTTTTCTTTTTCTCAGTCTCACCCTTCATTTCAAAGGTTCTACCTCTTTATGAAGCCTTCCTGGATACTAATGGCTTAGAGTGAACCTCGTGTCCCCCATAATTATTGAACAAGTTTTAAATCTATTTTTGACATATTTAATCTTATCATATGTTACCTTACCCCTTGCCTTTTCTGCTTGAGTATAAACACTGAGAAAGCAGGAAGTTTCTATATGTCACTGCACTCCTGTTATATAGTCCCTGCCACCTAATAGTTTCTTGCATATAAAAGATACTACATAAACTCAGCAAAAAAGGAGAAAGAGAAAGAGGAAGAAGAGGAGGAAAAGAAGGAGTTGAAGGAAAGAGTAATGATGTTGTTCTTTCTTGGTCTGAATATCATTCTTGTCTTTCTATAGGCAACACAAAAACTATATTTTCAGGACTCACCAGTCAGATATGTAGTTGAAAATATCTTTCCCATAGCAACAGAAGGGATCTGCTATATTTATCCCAGCAGTCAATCACCTCATACTTCTAAGTGAAATGTTCTTTGAACTCATTTTTAATTTACTCATTATTCCATATAATATCACAGCAATATCCATATGAGATTTTTATTACTACATATGTAAATTCATGTAAGTTTTTAATGAATAATAGCTGTTTCAATATATAGGACTGCTTAATAAAAAATCTCCTGATTGCCTTCTTATCATTAGAGACAGGAGAGCCAAATCTTAATGACTGAAGAGTTTAGTAAGCTGTGCCAGAAACCTGTAGTGAGGACATTAATGAGAATGAAAAGATGTAAGAAGTGAGACAAGAATACTGAGTGATGAAGATCAAGGATGGAAGCCAGAGACAATGAATTAGGGGAATGAAAGCTAGGAAAGAAAAGTGAAGCAGAAGGCAAAAGAGTAGAAATGCCTAGGGAAATCAAATGGCGAAAGCTTTATTATTTTCCTTCCTTTCCTTCACTCACATACTAAGAGCTCTTTTCGTGTATGTGTGCATTTACTAAAGATAACACAGGATTTTCCCCTATTTTCTTGTTACAGAAACTTGGGAGGGAAGTTTCACGTATTTTACTGGTCTTCTACCCTTTGGAATTTGCTGTTGCACTTACATACTCTATCAACTGCTGTTTGCTTTTGGTAAGTGTAATTTACCCTCTGACAAATCAAAAGATGTTGATTTCTTGTAAGCATACTCTATGAGGAGGTGACATGCACTGATACAATGTTTGGAACTGATGAAAATGGAATATATGATAATATTTCCTTTACTTTTTATTTTTTCCTTATTTTATAAATAGAAAACATAAGATTACAAAAGTAATACATGACACTATAAATTAAAAAGTTTTAAAAAATTATAGAGTAAAAAGTGGTTGTTCCCTTAATATAATCCTCATCATATATACACATCCACATCTACACAAAAACAGACCAACACACATAGATTACTAATTGTGTGATCACATCTATATTGTTTTATCATATGCATTTTCACAACTATCATGAACATCTTTCCATTACAAAACATATCTAAATAATGCCTTTTAATTGCTTCATTGTTCTTCTTAGTATTTAACATTCCCTTTTTACTGCATATTTAGCTTTGTATTCAGTTTTTTCTAAATTATAAACAACGATGCAGTGAACATTTTAATACTATTTTTGCATACAGGACTACTGTTTCTGTAGGTGATTGATTTCTAGAAGTGTAAGTGCAGGGTCAAGTTTAATAACATTTAATAATGTTAATAATAAATTAACATTCATAATTAATAAAATGCTGTAACAATTCACAGTGCCACAAAAGTTTATGAGAATGTTTATTTTCTCACAAGCTTAAAAAAACTATTTAACTGACATTCGTTCATTCTTTCTCAAATGTTTATGGTGGGCCTATTGTTTGCTAGGCATTCTAGTAGACAGTAAGGATGCAATGTGCCTACCATCAGGGAGTTTGCATTCCACTGGGGGGAAAAGAGAATAAACAAATAAATATATAAAATAATGTCAGGAAGTAGAAAATGTTGTGAAGTAAAATAAAGCAGAGTAAGGAGATAAGGCAAAGATTATTTTACATAAGATGGTCAGTGAAGACTACTCTGAGCAGGGACTAACAAAAGTACAGAAGGAACTATGAGATGATAAGGAAAAAGAGTTTGTAAAGAATAAAGAATGATTGGGACTTTCAGAATGGCTAAATGAGGATATGGCAAATCTCCCTAAAAAGAAATTGTATACAGACACACCAAATGGAATATTACACTCTCATGTGATACATGTATACAATTCTTTTAATTATGGGTTTAATATTAACAGTCCACAGGTATAACATATTTATAAGCTAACAGTTATAACATCAAGTTATGGCTTCTTTTCATCATAAAAGATAATGGCCTTTTAATGTGCAGGTTCTGCTGAGATTTTGTTTCATTATAAAAAGTTTTCAAATCATATGTTATTTGATGTCATTTTTCACATTGTCCATTGACCTGGCCTTATACTGCTGGCACCAAGCTGGTAGGAGAGTGAATGTGTATGTCTTTTTATGAGAGTGTGTGGTTAAGAGAGGAAATGACTTGCATTGTAAGGACAAAGATTTCTTGGTTGAAGAGGTTCTGTTGGAAGAGAATTTGCAGACCACACCATGTAAGTGTTCAGTCCACATTATAGAAGTGGATAAATTTTACATTGTTGTAGGGAAACCCTTTTTTTTTTTATTCTTGAGGTGGTTTATTTTCTTGGCCAATATTTGTGTAGTGCTATTAAATTTTAAAGGTATAGGTATTTATTTTATTGAAATGTAATTGATTTTAAGAATTGTTGTTGTATGGAATGGACTATACATGTTAGTATACAATACGTGATGTTCAAATCAGTATAATTAGCACTTCCATCATTGCATGATGGAATCGTTCTTCATGTCCACTAATCAATTTCTCACTAACCCACCTCCGTTTTTGCCTTTCACACTTCTTGGAACAACACTTTGCTCCTCTTGTTCTAAAAGGCCAACCTGTATTTAGGATGGTTCTGTATATTTCTTTTTTTTGTTCTTTTGGTATCTTTCTTTCTTTCCTACATTTCCATGTATTCATTTGTTTCTTTATATATGTATATATTTATGTCTTTATATGGGTTTACTGTGTCAACATCTTTCCTTTTATACAAAACTTCCTAAGACCCTTAATGTTGAAGGGATGTTGAAATGTGTCACATGCTTCTTCTGCATCTATTAAGATAATCCTACCAATGCTGTCCTTGATATTCTGGGTGTGGTGTATCACAGTTGTTTGTTTTTTTTTTTTAACTTTTATTTTGTCGATATACATTGTGGTTGATTATTGTTGCCCCTTACCAAAACCTCCCTCTCTCCTCCCTCCCCCCACTCCCCCCCAACAATGTCCTTTCTGTTTGCTTGTCGTATCAACTTTAAGTAATTTTGGTTGTTATATCTTCTTCCCCCCCCCCCCGGTTTTCTGTGTGTGTGTGTGTGTGTGTGTGTGTGTGTGTGTGTGTGTGTGTGTGAATTTATATATTAATTTTTAGCTCCCACCAATAAGTGAGAACATGTGGTATTTCTCTTTCTGTGCCTGACTCGTTTCACTTAATATAATTCTCTCAAGGTCCATCCATGTTGTTGCAAATGGTAGTATTTCATTCGTTTTTATAGCTGAGTAGTATTCCATTGTGTAGATGTACCACATTTTCCGTATCCACTCATCCGATGATGGACATTTGGGCTGGTTCCAACTGTATCACAGTTATTGACCTGTGTGTGCAGAACAATCCTTGCACCACTGGGGTGAATCACACTAAATCATGGTGTACAATTTTTGATGTGGAGCTGTGTTGTGATGGATACTATTTTGTTAAGGATTTTTACATCAATGTTCATTGAAGATATTTAGACTGTAGGTTGTTGTAGTTTTTAGTGTTGCTGTTGTTGTTGTTTTGTCTTTGTATGGTATCAGTATCAAGGTGATAATGTCCTCATGAAATAAATTTGGGGGATTAGGAAAAAAAAGAAAAGAAATTGTAAAACTAGACAAAATTGTCAGTAAACAACCTTTTTAAAAATTCAGGAAGTTGACCAAAGCATACAACAAATTGAGAACGGTTTGCTTAAGAGAATCTACTGGACCTCAGTAAGAACAGTGGATATCTGTGGCATGTTAGCTTGAGGCTGCTCCCATTCCTCCTACGCCCCAGGTTTAATTATGCAAAAATTTTCCTTGGTGGGTCAGACTGTGAGGACCAATAGCCATATGGCTTGAGAAGGCTAAAATTTCATTACCAGGGATGTTATTAAAACAGTAGTGATCTCAGTGGCAAACAAGCAGGTGAGGCCAGTGTCACTCCTAGCCTGATTAAGATCACAATTGTTGAGGCAAGAAATTTACTGGCAACCAGCTAGAAACTCAACAGAGAGATTAAGAGAAAAAGACAGCCACAATGGACCTTGATAATATCCTACTTATCTGTGGAAGAATATAAATATGTGCAAGGCTACACACATGCTAAGGAGACTGGCAGGGCCCTAGTAACCCACTCACCTCTGGCTGAACAAGAGGACTTGAAAAAATAAAGTAAAAGCTGGAGCAGACTTATAAGCAGCCTAAACTTTGAATACATTCCTCAATGTATTTCATTTTCATTGGGAAAAGGTAGAAGTCTTACTGGCTCAAGGTATGTATTACTTTGCTAGGGCTGCCATAACAAAAGTACCACAGACTGTATGGCTTAAATAAATTTATTTCCTCACAACTCTACAAGTTATAAGTGCAAGATCAAGGTGTTGATAGGGTTAGTTTCTTCTGAGGCCTCTCTCCTTGGCTTTCAAATGGCTTTCTACTCCCTGTGTCTTCAAATGGCCTTACTTCCATGTCTGTGCCCTAATCTTTTATGAGGACACCAGTCATACTGGATTAGGACCCATCCTAATGACCTCATTATAACTTCATTACCACTTTAAAGACCCTGTCTCCAAATACAGTCACATTCTGAGATACTTTGGGTTAGACTTTTAACATATTGGTTTTGTGGGATATAGTTCAGACCTAACAAGGTGTTTAAGCACAACCTCTGAACAGTCATTGGCTGACCACTTATGCTGACCCAGGGGAGAACCCAAGGAAGCCAGTCTTAAAAATAAAAACAAGATTTTTTTTAAAAAATGAAAAAGTGAGTAGATATATCAGAAGCCACATACTGCAAGGGAAACAGACTCTACACAATTAGTGCAGGGAAGTCACTAAAAAGATAGCAGTAACCACTGCTTTGGGGAGAAAGTGAGACAATCAGAATCCAAAGTTGCTGTAATACATTATCTAAAATATCATTTTCAACAACAAAAAAAATGTAACAAACAGGATATAGTGACCCATACACTTGAAAAGAGTCTCAGTACGTACAGTTCTTTTGGGAGGAGGTTAGGACAAATGTTGGATTCAACAAAGAAAAACTTCAAAGAACTAAAGGAAATATGTTTAAAGAATCAAAGGATAATAACAATGACTAATGAAATAAGAGTATCAGTAAGAGAGACAGAAATTGTAAAAAACCAAATGGAAATTCTGGAGTTTAAAAATACAGTAACTGAAATAAAAAACTCACTAGCGGTGCTCAAGAGCAGGTTTGAGCTGACAGAAGACAAAATCAGCAAACATGAAAATAGCACAGAAGGGATCATCCACTCCAAAGAACGGGGGGAAAAAAAGACTAAAAATGAACACAGCCTCAGAAATCTTTGGGACACTCTCAAATGTATAATGAGATATCCATAGAAATGTAGTGGGAGAAGGAGGAGAGACAGGAAAAAAACTGAAGAAATAATGGCCAGATTTTTCCTAATTTGATGGAAAATATTATCATATACATCCAAGAAACTCAGTGATCTTCAGGCACAATGTGCACAAAGAAATCTACTTCTAGACCCCTCAAAGTCAGAAGGATAAAAAAGGGGAAAAAGCAGCAAGAAAAACATGACTTTTCACATACAAGGGAACCACAATAAGATTAACTAACAGTCGTTAGAAACAATAGATGCCAGGCAGTAGTAGGAAGGCATATTAAAGTGTTGGGAGGAAAAATATCAAGTAGAAATTATATATCCTTTAAAACTATCCTTCAAAAATGAAGGTGAAATAAAGTCACAAATAAACTTAGAGAATGTATTTTTAAGAAGAAAAAAGTGTGTTGCTAGCAGAATTGCCTTACAACACTAAAGGAAGCTCTTTAGACTGAAAGGAAGTGATATCTGATGAGACTCAAATGCACATGAATAAATAAATAGCACCAGTAAAAGTAATTATGTAGGTGATTATAAAAATCAGAATAAATACATCTTTTGTGTTGTCTTCCATTAACTGATTTAAAAGACATTTGCATTGGGCTCACTCAGACAATCTAGGATAATCTCCTTAATTTAAGGACATGTTATTACCAATATTAATTTCATCTGTCACACCTTCTCATCTCTGCCTTTTAACACGAAAGCATCCATAGACAATACATAAATGAATGGATATCGCTGTGTTCCAGTACAATTTTTTTTACAGAAACAGGCACTATGCCAGATTTGGTCCATGTGTCACAGTTTACCAACCTCTCCTCAATAGATATACATTTTCCCCTTTTTTCTCTTAAATTTTAAAAGATAAACTTACAAAAGTAGTAATTATAACACTATATTATTGGGTATATACATATCTAGATGTAATATATGACAATAATAATACCAAGGAAGGGGGAGGGAATAGAACTATATGGAAACAAAGTTGATATATTTTACTGGAGTTAAATTACATTCATCTGAAGTAGATTGTGATAAATTAAGATGCATATTTAATAACTAAAACAAAAAAATTATAGTTAAAAAAATCAACAAAGGAATTAAAATAACACAAATTATTGCTAATTTAAAAAAACAGGTTAAGGAAGAACTCAGAAGGCATGAGACACATAGAAAACAAATAGCAAAATAGACATACATTCAACTATTTCAATAATAACATTAAAATATATTAAAGCTTTAATGCAATATGATTAGGTGCCTAGCAAAATAGCTAAACTTCAAAATACTGACAATTCCAAGTGATGGTAAAGACTATGGATAAAAGAAATCTCTCTCACAATCTTGGTTGGAATGTAAATTATTGCAACAACTTCAAAAACTTTTAGGGAATTATCTACTGAAAGTTAAGATGTGCATACCCTATGATCAGAATTTTAAGTCCTTGGGTATATACCCAACAGAAACGTATGCACATATGTACCAAGATATTCTTCCAGGAGTATATATAGCAGTATTAGTAAAAAATAGCCCCAAAGTGGAAACAACACAAATGAGTGAGTGATGAATAAATTAAAGTATATTACTCTAATATAATTCTGCATAGCAATTAAAACAAACTATATCTAGACTTAACAATATTGATGAATCTTATAAATACAATGTTGGTTATAAAAAGGCAGACTCAAAAGAAAGCATACTTTTTTAATTGCATTTATATGAAGTTTGAAACCAGGCAAAACTAAAGCTAAACTATAGTGTTTAGAGATGCAAGCTTAGTTGGTGAAATTAGAAAGAAAAGAAAGGATTGATTACCTAAAAGTCAAAGTGACATTTACCTTGGAGGGAAGGAATAAGTAATAGTAGGGAAATGTCATGAGAGCATAGAGTGACTTGTGTTGTGTTGGCATCTGTTTGTGTTTAAGAAGACCATGAATATTTTTGTTATAAAAGTCTGGAAGTATACCAGAAGTTACAAGTGATCCAATAGGAACTAAGAAAGTAGGTTATGGGAGGAATCAGACAGAACTAGGAAAAATGGCACTTTAAGACTTTAAAAACAGTATTTTTTAAAATTATGTATTACGTGTATGATTTTAAGAAACATGATTTGTAAGGGGTTAATTTTTTTTTTCCAGGGTCAAAGACATGAAGATAATTTTACATCTGTTGCAGAGGAAGCTGAGAGCACGTTTTAAAAACCTTAGAAATATGAAATTTTTACTGGTGCTAATGTCTGATGTGGGCTATAATGGTATCTCTGTATAATAAATTGCTATGAAGCCCACAGATTTTGTGCAAGATAAAATACAAAACAAGTTGGACTTTTCTCCTCAGTATTCAAGAAATTTCTCACACATATTTTTCTAGGCCCCAGGGGGAAAGTTTTTTCCTATTTAAATATGAGATTATTACAAGGAAGTATTTATCTGGGTACTTTGAATAACTGCATCTCTCCTTAATGGAGCTTTCATAAGAGACCATAAAAATGATTCGTTAATATCTCTAGAGTGCAGGCTATAAAGACAATGTGTGATGCTGTATAATTCACAGGAAAACTTTAAATAATTATGTCCCTACAAGTAAAAAGCACATTTCACAGTCTAAATTCTTCTACCTGAACTAACTTCTACCTTGACAAAGTATGAATCAAAAGGCCTCCAATTCATATTCCCTGCATTGATTTCTCCTCACTTCATTGAAGTTCTTTTCTGTCCTAAAAGTCTCTGCAGTCTTTTTTCCCCTTTCATTTCCTTTGCTTCTTACTTCCTATCATTGTTTGGATCATCTGTTCAACTGCTTTTCAAAGCGAACAGACTACCTTTCCACAATAAAAGGAATTCCCGAGGATTCTGTTCTGAATTCAGTTTACTGTCTCTTCTAACATGGAACGTTACTTCAGAAAGCCCTGCTCAGCAGTATTAACCATGCCAGTGGAGTACATGTAGCTCTCTTTTAAATGTGCTAATGTTTTTTGTTTGTTTTCTGCCTTGTCTTTCAAGATGTTTTACCAATTGTTATCTAATACTATGAATTAAGATTTCTTGATTCTAAGAATTTCAGTGCTTAGCTTATTTCTTTCAGAGTGGGTACCGTGTGCCAAAGAATATATTAAACTCAGGACTATGAGATATTAATAAGGACATCCATATGCAGAAAATGAAACTGGACCTGTACATCTCACCATATACCAAAAGCAACTCAAAATGGATTAAAGACTTAAATATAAAACCTGAAACCATAAAATTGCTAAAAGAAAACATAGGGGAAGCACTCTAGGAAGTAGGGCAAAGACTTTATGAATAAGGCCCCAAAAGCACAAGCAACAAAAGAAAAAATAAACAAATGGGATTATATAAAACTAAAAATCTTCTGCACAGCAAAGGAAACAATCAACAGAACAGAAAAACAACCTACAGAATGGGAGAAAATATTCACAAACTATGCATCTGACAAGGGATTAATATGCAGAATATACAAAGAATTCAAACAACTCAATAGTAAGAAAACAAGCAACCCAATTAAAAAATGGGCAAAGATGGTGAATAAACATTTCTTAAAAGAAGGTGTACAGGGCTGACCCCGTGGCGCACTCAGGAGAGTGCGGCGCTGGGAGCGCAGTGACGCTCCCGCCGCGGGTTCGGATCCTTATGTAGGAATGGCTGGTGCGCTCACTGGCTGAGCGCGGTGTGGATGACCCCAAGCCAAGGGTTGTGATCCCCTTACCAGTCACAAAAAAGACAAATAAATAAATAAAAAAGGAAGGTGTACAAATGGCCGACAGACACGTGAAAAAATGTTCACCATCCCTCAGCATCAGGGAAATGCAAATCAAAACCACACTGCAATGTCACCTAACCCCAGTTAGACTGGCCATTATCAAAAAAACAAAGAACAACAAATGCTGGTGAGGAAGTGGAGAAAGGAAAACCCTCCTACACCATTTGTGGGACTGTAAATTAGTGCAGCCATTATGGAAAACAGTATGGAGGTTCTTCAAACAATTGCAGATAGAACTGCCATTCAACCCAGCAATCCCATTGCTGGGTGTATCCCAAAGGAATGGAAGTCATCATGTCAAAGGAATATCTGCACCCCCTTGTTTATTTGCAGCTCTATTTACAATAGCCAAGAGTTGGACTCAAACTAAATGTTTAACAACAGATGACTGGGAAAGAAAAATGTGGTATATGTACTCAATGGAATACTACTCTGCCATAAAAAAGAATGAAAATCTGCCATTCACAGCAACATGGATGAACTTAGAGAAAATTATGTCAGCTGGAACAAGCCAGGCACATAAAGAGAAATACTGCATGTCCTCACTCATAAAGGGGAGAAGGAAGAAAGGGAGGGAGGGAGGGAAGGAGGGAGGGAGGAAGAAGGATCATGATAGTACATTAAACTTTTTTAAAAAGAGAGAGAACAGAGTTGTGGTTATTAGAACTGGGAAAGGGGGAAGTGGAGGGGGGATGGGAAGAAACTAGTTGAGTCACGAAGATTGATTACATTTTGTAAATATGTGTATACTAATTATCCTGATTTGATCACCCCATATTGTACACATGTATTGATATTAGATACTGTACCCCACAAATATATATAATCAATTATCTTTCAATTAAAAAACTGTCAGAAAAATTACTTGTCCCTATTGAAAATACATGGTTTATTCTTTACATTCAACAAATGCTTTTTGACTGTTTACACAAGGTATAGCAACAGGTGCATAAAGAGGTAAATTCCGGTAGTTTGAAATTACATAGACTATGACATTTGCTTAAAATTGATTTCTATTAAATACTTGAGGCACGTAAAATGTTATTTAAAAAGAAAAAAAAGAATTGAGGAGACTTATACTAAAAGCAAGTTATCTAGTTTAGAAGATTACTGAGATTATCCAGAGGAGAGAAGATGAATTCTTTGACTAGGACAGTGGGAGATGAAGACAAAGAGGAAAAATTTGAACTATATATGGGAAATAAAATCAAAAGGATTTGTAGATTAGTTAGATATAGGAGTGATTCCAGTGCTCTGGTTTGGGCAGTTAGCTAGATGGTGATGCCGCTAATTGGAATGGAAGAAAAAGAAAAACTTTATGGGCAAACGATGTGTTTACTCTGGGTTATTTTTTATCTGAGGTGCTTTTGGATGAACCATGTGGAAACATTCAGTGGGAAGTTGAAAATATGAGACTAGGAATTCAGTAGAGAGTTCTAAGGTAGAAATTCCACTTTGGAAGTTATTTATAAGATTGCAGTACACAATGTACATGCAAATGGAATTTCAATAGAGAAATCCCAGCACCAGCAATCCAAATGTCTACAAAAAACTAGTTATAAAACTTTAGAAAGTGGTGGCCAGATGGTGTCTTAGAGACTCAAGCCCCATCTAAGTCCCTCAAAATTGAAGTTAAAAAACCAAATTACTGAATAAGCCAAAGAAACGAAAACCTTAAAGTTTGAAAACTAAGTTGTTATGTTTAGTCCAAGGGTCTTTCTAATTGTCATTTCTGAAGAGAGTGAAAATAGAAGGGACTTTAGGGAAGAATATCGTTTAAGACCAAAATATAAGGCCACGGAAAGGAGTCCACAAGGAGTGACCTAAAGGTACACAGAGAACTAGGAGAGAGTCAAATATTGTAAATTAAAGGAAGAGACAGATGATGATGAAAAAAAAAAGTCATTTTAATTATAATTATTTAAATCAACTGTTTATCATTTATTTATAATTTCTACAATTTACAGTAATATTTAAACACACTTTCTAGTACTACTCAACCGCATTTTTACTATTTTAACTAAAAACTACTCCTATGTAATCATTATAATTCATCCTTGTTGCTCTTGTTCACTTAGCACATATTTAGGAGTCCATCTTTGTTTTGGGGCCTGGGTGTAAACAGGATAGACAAGACCCCTACTCCAGTGGAGCTAGAAGGAAAAGATAGATTATATATAAGTTAAATACATTAGTTAGCAAGAGAATTTTAGAAAATATCAAATAGGAAAATGCTTTGTAGGAAATACACAAAATGATGGGAAGAAAGTAAAAGATGGGGTGGGTAAATGGCAGTATTATAGATAGGAAATAAATTCCTTTCTAAGAAGGTAACATTTAGGTTGAAACTAAATGTCATGGAAAGAACACAAAGAAGTGGAGCCAGCCATTTTAAAAGTCAGGAAACAAGTGCTCCAAGAGAAGAACTAGGAAGAACAAAATCTTGACATGAGAAAGGGCTTAGCTGATCTGAGAGGATGGTGTGGCCAGAACTGACTGATGAAAAAGGAAAGTAAATAAGGATAAAGGTAGAAAGACAGGCAGAGTCAACTCATTTAGTGCCTTTTTGGCCTTGTTAAGTTTGAGCATTTAGTGTAAATGTAGGAAAAAAAGACATTAAGATGAAAAGAGCTGAAGGAGGGAAGAGTTTATAAGACAGTGAAAGGTTTAGAACAGAAATATTCAATAGAAATATTATATGAGCTACAAGTGTAATTTAAAATTTTTCTAGTTGCCACACTAAATAGAAACAGATGAAATTAATTTTAGTAGTATATTTTATTAATCTGTCAAAAAAGTTTAAACCTGAATGTGTCATCTAAATATTTAATCAAGATGAAAATTATTAATGAGATATTTTACATTCTTTTTATCATGTCAAGTCTTCAAATTTTGAAGTAGTGTGCATTTTGCACTTAAAACACATGTCAGTTTATACTAACTACATTTCAAATGTTAAATAACCACATGTGGCTAAGGATTGCTGTATTGGACATTGTGGTCTCAAAGCTTCAGCAGAATTCACAGAAAATGTATTCTCCTTTTTTCTCATCCAAGAATTACTGGTTCTGGAAAGAATGACCAAGCTCTTAGAAAAGTATTGTCCTCAGAGGAAAGTTGGATTTCAGGACAAGAAGGTGGATAAAGCTTCCTGTGACGAAGTTGGGGATATAGAGGGGTCTATGCACAATAGAAGGCAGATTCCAGAGGACACAGAAGTCTTCCTACCCCATCCTCATTTTAGCTGATGACTTCAGTTTTTTCTTCTCTTCTGGATTATTCTCACCGGCATATAAACATGTTATTATTTCTCCTGTTTAAAAAAAAAAAAAAAAAAACCTCTTGACTCTACTTCTCCCTCTACATATGACTCCATTTCTTTCCTTTCCTTAAAAATAAAACTCAATACATCTATATTGATTATCCCCAAATTATCTCCTCCTGTTTTCTCTTGAATTCAATCCAGTTAGGGTTTGACCTCCAACTCTCCTCTGAAACTACTCTTGTCAATAATAACAGTGATTTCCATATTGCAAAACCTAATGACCAATGCTCAGCTCTCATCTTAATCGACCATCTAGGAGACTTTTACCATCATTTTACACTTTTTTTCCTTAGACTCCAGGACTCTGCAAGTACCTATTTACCTTTCTGGCCACTCATCACCTCCTATGCTGGATCCTATATATTTCCCTTAGCTCCTAACAGTAACACTTATCTTCCCTACCCCCAACCTTCCCACAAAGCAAGCTCCAAGGCGGGCAGGGATATTTGCATATTTTCTTCACTGCTTTACCCCCAATATGTAGAACAATACCTGACACATACTGATGCTTAACGTTACTGTTCAACGAATTGTACGCTACGTTAACACGTGATAACTAAACACTCAACAAATGTTAATTCCATTCCCTATTAAAACCACACCTTTAGTTAGCCTTCAAAGCAAATCATTTTTACTCTTAAATTGGGCTCATTATAAGCTGAGGAAGTTTGAATAGATGAGCTTTGATTCATTTATTCTTTCCCGCTATGTGCCAGACACAGGTCCCTTACACTTAGTGTTCAGTGGTTTAAAAAATAAGAAAGTTATACATGGTGTCTGGCCTCATGGAGATGTCCTTCAAGTCAGGATTGTAACATATCAGTTGTTGGGACCTGATTACCACAGTAGATTTTAAGCTTGTATAAGCCGATTTCAGTTTTCAGAGTAAGTTAGTAATGTACACAGAACATGTATCATCTCAAATGTACAAAAAAACAATCTAAGGAACAGGAACGATCTCAGTATTTTGCCCAAGTACACAGCTATCTAAATAAAAGGAAAAGTAAGGTTCAGAGAGCCCAGATTTGCTGACCTGTACTCTTCCCTCTAGGCCATGTGGGAATTAAAGGTAAAAAGACTTTCGCTGATACTAACCTCGTAGAAAAGTGGAGAAGGCTTGATGGAGAAGTCTCTAGAGGCACCCAGGGAAACAGCCTGCGGTTGTTTTCGGGCTCGGCGAGGTCCACGGGCGGTACCATGCTGACACAGGCAGGAAAAGGCTTACCTGCGTCAGCTGCCGCCGCCACACCTCCTCCCTTACCCACGTTCTAGCAGCCACCCCCGCGTCCTCGTCCGCCGGTCTCCTCGCGCCGCGCCCCTGGCAGCCGCGCCCTTGACCACAACCGCCGCGTTGGAATCGCGCGAGGGAGAGTAAGGGGCACGACCGAGGGAGCGGTGCCCACCGGGCTGCGCCAGCACCCGCAGCGGGAAGGTCTGGAACGAAGGGCATCACTTGCACGATCACGCCCCGCTGGCCCTGTGATCAGGTGAGTGTAGGAAGCCATTGCCGGTGTGGACTACACTGAGGCGTTGCCGACACTAATTCCTCTTGTTGGAGTTTCAATTTTGTACCAGTTTCTCTGGTTCGCCCCCCAACATAATCCTACAGGCTTTTTGCTGCCGAAGAAAGGGCCTCTGGACGAGTAAATAATATGGACAAGGTCACACAGTAACTGGTAAGATTTGAACTCCTTTGACTCCACTATACCTTTCTATATTTTCTCAATTTCTAGTATCAATGGGCAACTTAAATCTTAAGGAAAAGGTTTGAAATGAAGAATTTGAATACAGGATGTGAATGTTCAGATAGGGCTATGATAAGAGGTTGAAGTAAAAAGCAAAGAAGAATCATCAGACATTGGAGATTGGCGAGACTAGATTGTCAACGCCATGTGAGAAAAGTTAAAAGATAAGGCGACTTAAAATTAAAAAGCTTTTTGATTGCAAGAAACAGAAACTCTCTCTTACTAGTTTCAGCAAAATTCAGACGTATTTATTGTAATATATGAACAGTTATATTTTCATAATGGAAGAGCAAGAAGTCATCCAGGCTTCCAAAAGAAATTGGAACTAGAAAACGGAAAGCCATCAGAAACTTGGGGAGTTCTGCACCTTCTGCCTCTGCTTTTCTCTGCCTGTCCTCTCTACTTTTCTCACTCTCAAAACTTTCTTTACAACTCTGTCTGTTAGGGTAGAACATGCCAATGCCACTGCTCCTTAGTTTTTACATCTTATCAAAATATCAGCCCAAACCATCAGGGAAAGACTATATCACGGACCCACTTCAGTAAAGTGTTCACTCTTGACTCAACCAGCTAGGATCAAAGAACGATTCTCGTGTATATTAAACATGGAAGCCAGGGAGGATTGGTATAAGTTATACATGATAGAATAACAAAGGTTATCCACAACTTAAATGGTAGCTATCTGCGAGTTGTAATTTTCTTATCTATTGAACACTCTCGCTATATTTTTATTGGCCCCTAACTTGTGAAGCTCACTTTTCCAAAGTATAATATATAGCACTTTATTTTCCAGCCTCCCCTGGTGTAGGAATGTGACATGGGTTCTTCCAGTCAGGCACCCTTGAACCAGACTTTAATTTGTAAGGAAACAAGAATGAGTAAGAGAATAATCCCTGGCAGTCAAAAGTCCAATTTTTCTGACCCTGTTAATGTGTGGATATGGGTAATTTCCAGAGGGGTTGATGTGATTGGGGGAAGCCACCACATGCTATTTACTGAAATCTAACTTAAGGTTGATAAATGCCCAAAACTATTTGAGAGGTAACTATTGGATTTTGTCACAACAGTAATAGTGGTGGTTTGATGCAAAAACATATCTCAAAGGACTACAAAGTAGTGAAAAATGAATTGATTTCCCTCTCAAGTTTAAGTATCTTACCCAAGAAAATATTTAATACTAATTTGTCTCCATATTTTCCTACAGGAAAGGAACACATTTATCCTCATATTTCTCTATCATATCTTAGTGGAAAATGCCACAAAATCGTCTGTGGATAAGAGAGGAAATGAGATTGTTGGGGGTAAGAACTAAACGCTACTTGAGCAAGTAAATGACTATAGAGTTGCAACTTCTAAACATACAAGGGAGGAAAATTTAACCACGTCTACTATGAACTCTCCAAGTGAAGGAGAGCTAATGAAAGTTTCCTGAAATGGTTATGTAGCATCTGCATTTTCCACATGTAGCCTGAATACATAATCTGTATGTCAGGCTAAAATTAAATAAGGCAGAAATTATGGATCTATCAACTACATTAAATGACCCAACACCATTACGACCTACTCATACTTAGAAAATATACCCTGAATCTGGAAATGAGTGGAAAATATATTTTTGTCATGTATAAACTATTTCAAGATAAGCTGATGATATGGCTCTAAATGAGATGGTCAGAGTGTGGGAACTACATTCAGGAGAAGCTACAGACTGTAAA
Source organism: Cynocephalus volans (assembly GCF_027409185.1). Lineage (NCBI taxonomy): Eukaryota > Metazoa > Chordata > Mammalia > Dermoptera > Cynocephalidae > Cynocephalus > Cynocephalus volans. Next base: position 155,989,563 of record NC_084463.1, read on the forward strand.
GCTTTGTGAACAGTGGTCCTAACAGCACTGTGTTCTCAGCATTAACCCCCCAGACATAGCACTCTTTTCCCAATCAAGCCCATTAAATATAGCAGGTATCCACCCATATTGCTGAATGATTTTACATTATCCACACATAGTGGTGCATTATCAACCCATATTGTTGGATGATGGAGCCAAATTAGGAGTCAAACCTAATTAAGCAAGATTAAAGCAGCAAAATTGGTTCAGGAAAATTTTCAGCATCACAAGTCTATAATTTCCTCCACTTAGTTAAGATATACCTGATCCTCTATCAGAATTATACTAAGAGCCTTACAGAAAGCAAGAAATGAACCCAATATTTCTTCTTCTCCTCTTTCCCAATGTTATGATGTTAAAACAGGGATTCCTAACACCCTTATCTGGTCTGGGTATTGGGGAGGAATAGTTGAAGTGTGCCTGAAAATAAGTAGTTCTATTACTGGCCACATTACTGTCTTTCTAATGAGATCTACCATTATTCAAGAAGACACAGGGTTCAGTTCTCATTTCATCTAATAAAACATTCTCAACTTTCAATTCTGGACAATATGGAGTAGAAACACTTCTCCCTATTTCTACCACTAATTACAGTTAAAACTCTGGACAAATATAAGAAGGCTGAAAAGTACAAATAAGGAGGAAGAAGAGCTAGGAACTTGGAACCCAAGGAATGACATGGTAATGGGTTTCCTGGGATTTCATTTTATTTCACGTATCTCACACTGGGTGCTCAAGAAACCTGCAACCCCAAACACTAATAAGGAAAAAAAGCTCCAAGAAAAGCTTATTTTTTCCAGTCATACATTAAGGAAAGGGGAAGCCTAGCAAGGCAGAAAATGTTTAGAAAGTAATTACCCTACTCTAGCCAAATACAATAGTAAAAACTATGGCCCGCCCCCCCATCTCCATAAACAATGTCCTTGTGGGAGCCTAAACTTCCATCATTACTTTGCTATAACAGAAAACCTCTCCCCTTCCCCAGGGTTGTGTCAGATGAAGCTGAGTGGGAAGCTGAGACTTTTATTACCTCTTAGCAGTAATGGGCTCCCTACTCCAGCCTCCTGTCAGTAAGCTACATAGGGAAGCAGTGATGTGGTTACCTTCCCCACCCTGCTACAGTGGTGTCAGCAGAACTGAACATCCATCCCCACCCACCAATACTAAAATGATCCCCACACGGTGTCAACTGAGGCTAAGTTGGAATCTAACCTTCCACTCCCACCTAGGAGTAACAAGGCTATGCCCTGTGCCATTGTCAGCACAGTATCTGAGAAGATCTGGTGAAACAGAAGATTTAAGTAATGTCTTTTTTTGGTTGTGGTAAAATACACATAAAATTTCTAATCAGAACCATTTTTAAGTGTACTGTTCAGTGACATTAAGTGTGGATGTTCTACCATCCATCCACAGAACTCTTTTCATCTTGAAAAACTAAAACCCTGTAACCTATGAAACAATAAACTCCTTACCCTCCTTTGCACAGCCACTAGCACCCATCCTATTTTCTGTCTCTATGAATTCAATTGCTCTAAGTACCTCAAATAAGTGGACTCATGCAACACTTGCCCTTTTGTGATTTGCTTATTCACTTAGCGTAATATCAACAAGGTTCATTCATGTTGTAGAATTTCCTTCCTTTTCAAGACTGAATAATATTCCATTGTATGTACATACCACATTTTGTTTATATATTTATCCATCAATGAACATTGGGTTGCTTCCAACTTTTGGCTATTGCCAGTAATGCTGCTATGAACATGGGTGTACAAATACCTGGAGTCTCCACTTCCAATTTTTTTGTATACATACCTAGGAATGAAATTGCTGGGTCATATGGTAGTGCTATATTTAATCTTTTTTAAGAAGCTTCAAAACTGGTTTTGTAACAGCAGCACCATTTTACATTCCCTCCCACAATGCACAAGGGTTCCAATTTCTTCACAGTCTCTCAACACTTGTTATTTTTTGCCTTTTTGATAGCAGCCATCCTTGTGAGTGTGAGATGGTATCTCATTGTGGTTTTAATTTGCATTTCCCTAATGATTAGTGATGTTGAGGGTTTTTTCATGTGCTTATTGACCACTCATATGTCATCTTTGGAGAAATGTCTATTCAAGTCCTTGTTCATTTGTTAATTGCATTGTTTTTGTTGTTGCTAAATGGTAGGAGTTTTTATATATTCTGGATATTAACCCCTTATCATATATATGATTTGCAAACATTTTCTACCATTCTGTGGATTTTCTTTTCATTCTGTTTGTTGTGTCATTTCATGCACAGAAGTTTTTAATTTTCATGTAGTCCAATTTATCTGTTTTTTCTTTTGTTGACTGTACTTTTGGTATATTCAAGAAATCATTGCCTAATTCAATGTCATGAAGCTTCTCTATATTTTACCTTAAGAGTTTTGTAGTTTTAGGTTTTAGATTTAGATATTTTATATATTTAAAGTTACTTTTTGTATATGGTGTAAGGTAAGGATCTAACTTCATTCTTTTATATGTAGATATTCAGTTTTCCCAATACCATTTTTTAAAATTTTTTTATTAAAATGTAATTGATTATACATATCTTTGGGATACAGCATTGAATATAAATACCTGTGTGCAATATGCCAACACCATTTATTAAAAAGACTGTCTTTTCTCTACTGAATGGTCTTAGTACCCTTGTCAAAAATCATTTGACTACATATGGAAGGGTTTGTTCCTGGGTTCTCTGTTGCATCCCATTAGTCTATATGTCTGACTTTATGACAGCAGCACACAGTTTTGATTACTATTGCTTTGTAGTAAGTTTTGAAATCAGACTTATGAGACATCCAACTTTGTTCTTTTTTTTTTTTTAATTTTATTTTGTCGATATACATTGTGGTTGATTATTGTTGCCCCTTACGAAAACCTCCTTCCCTCCTCCCTCTCCTCCCTCCCCCGCAACAATGTCCTTTCTGTTTGCTTGTTGTATCAACTTCAAGTAATTGTAGTTGTTATATCTTCTTTACCCCCCCCCAGTTTTTGTGTGTGTGTGTCTGTGTGTGTGTGTGTGTGTGTGTGTGTGTGTGAATTTATATATTAATTTTTAGCTCCCACCAATAAGTGAGAACATGTGGTATTTCTCTTTCTGTGCCTGACTCGTTTCACTTAATATAATTCTCTCAAGGTCCATCCATGTTGTTGCAAATGGCAGTATTTCATTCGTTTTTATAGCTGAGTAGTATTCCATTGTGTAGATGTACCACATTTTCTGTATCCACTCATCCGATGATGGACATTTGGGCTGGTTCCAACTCTTGGCTATTGTAAAGAGTGCTGCGATGAACATTGGGGAACAGGTATACCTTCGACTTGATGATTTCCATTCCTCTGGGTATATTCCCAACAGTGGGATAGCTGGGTCGTATGGCAGATCTATCTGCAATTGTTTGAGGAACCTCCATATCATTTTCCATAGAGGCTGCACCATTTTGCAGTCCCACCAACAATGTATGAGAGTTCCTTTTTCTCCGCAACCTTGCCAGCATTTATCGTTCAGAGTCTTTTGGATTTTAGCCATCCTAACTGGGGTGAGATGGTATCTCAGTGTGGTTTTGATTTGCATTTCCCTGATGCTGAGTGATGTTGAGCATTTTTTCATATGTCTGTTGGCCATTTGTATATCTTCCTTAGAGAAATGCCTACTTAGCTCTTTTGCCCATTTTTTAATTGGGTTGCTTGTTTTTTTCTTGTAAAGTTGTTTGAGTTCCTTATATATTCTGGATATTAATCCTTTGTCAGATGTATATTTTGCAAATATTTTCTCCCACTCTGTTGGTTGTCTTTTAACTCTGTTAATTGTTTCTTTTGCTGTGCAGAAGCTTTTTAGTTTGATATAATCCCATTTGTTTATTTTTCCTTTGGTTGCCCGTGCTTTTGGGGTCATATTCATGAAGTCTGTGTCCAGTCCTATTTCCTGAAGTGTTTCTCCTATGTTTTCCAACTTTGTTCTTATTTTTAAAGAATGTTTTAGCTATTCAGGGTCCTTTAAGATTCCATATGAATTATAGGAAGGATTTTTCTATTTTAAAAAAAAGTTGATATTTTGATAGTAATTGCATTGAATCTGTAGATCCCTTTGGGTAGTAATATTGACAATTTAACAATATTAAGTCTTCCAATTAATGAACACAGGTATCTTTACATTTATTGGTATCTTTAATTTCCTTCAGCACTGTTTTATAGTTTTCAGTGTATAAGTCTTTCACCTCCTTAGGAAAGTTTATTTCTTAGTATTTCGTTCTTTTTTTCTGCTATTATAAATGGAATTTCTTTCTTGATTTCTTTTTGTGATTGTTAATTTTTAGTGTATAGAAACAACTACTTTTTGTGTGTTGAATTTTTTTGTATCCTGCAACTTTGATGAATTTATTTATATGTTCCAGCACATTTTGTAGAAACTTTAGTGTTTTGTTCATGTAAGATTATGCCATCTGTGAACAGAGATAACTTTACTTCCCTTTTTCTAATTCGGATGCCTTTTATTTCTTTTTCTTGGCTAATATGTCTAGCTGGGAATTCCAGTACTATAGTAAAAGTGGGTATTATTGTCTTGTTCGTGATGTTACAGGAAAAGATGTCAGTTTTTGACTACTGAGTATGTAGTTACCTGTGGGCTTTTTGTATGGAAAAGCCATATATGGCCCCTCCTGTACTGAGGTAGTTTATTTCTGTTTCTAGTTTGCTGCGAGTTTTTATCATGAAAGGGTGTTGAGTTCCCCAAAGCCATTTTAGTCAGTCTGTTGTTTTTTATTTTACATCTTCATGGAAAGGGAAGAGCCTGAAGCTTCTTAGTCCACCATCTTACTGACCTTAATCAATATCTTGAGTCTCAGAACATAACACCGAAAAAGTCCAGGAAACAATTGAAAATTACTTATTCAAAAAGAACTAGGAAAATCTAGACTTGCATGAGAAAAGACATCAATAGATGGCAACACCAAGATGGCACAGTGTTAGAGTTATCTGATAAGGATTTTAAAGTATCCATCAGAAAAAATGTTACAAACAATTATGAACATGCTTAAAACAAATGAAAAAAATAAAGGTTTAAGCAAAGAAATGGAGGCTATAAAGAAGGACCAAATGGACATAACTGGAAAATACAACAACTGAAATTTTAAAACCCACTAAATGGGTTCAACAGAAGAATGTAAAAGAAGGAGGAAATAATCAGTAAACTCAAAGACAGAATGATAAAAAAATACCCAGTTTTAAGAACCGAGAGGTAATAAACAAACAAACAAACAAAAAAGCAGAGCCTCAGGGACCAGAATTTGTAATTTTAAAACTCCTAAAAAAGAATTCTGCAGGCCTGAATTTCAGAGGAGAATTTTACCAGATGTCTTTGGAATATTTAACACTTCTCAATATTTTCCAAAAAGCAGAAGAGGAGAGAACATTTCCCAACTCATTTGAGGAGGCCAGTATTACTCTGATATCAAACCAGACAAAGACATCATAAAAGAAGAAAACCACAGATCAGCATTCTTCACAATATAGACACAAATATAATTCAACAATATGTAAAAATACTTTACACCATGACAATGTGGTGTTTATTCCAGGAACAAAGGCTGGTTCAATATTCAAGAATCAATCGATGTAATCCACCATATTATAGGCTAAAGAAAAAAAAATCACACGATGATGCCAACTGGGGCAAAATAAAAACGCATTTCACAAAATTCAATGCCCATTCATCACACAAATTCTCAGAAAAACAGGAATACAGGGGATTTTCCTCAACTTGATAAAGAATACCTGTGAAAAACTTACAGCTAACATCACAATCATGAAAAACTGAACTCTTTCCCCCTAAGATCAGGACCAATGCAAAGATGTCTGCTCTCACCATGCTTACTAGCATACTACTGGAAGCCCTAGCCAGATCAGTAAGATAGAAAAGTAAATAAAAAGCACATAGAATGGAAAGGAAATAATATGAATGTCCCTATTTACAGATGACGTTATGATCTATGTAGAAAAGCCCAAGCAATTAAAAAAAAAAAAAGCATTCCTAGAACTAGTAAGTGAGTTCAGCAAGGTCACAGGACAAAAGATCAATATGCAAAATGAATTATATTTCTATATAATAGCAATGAACATCTAGAAACCAAAATTTAAAATTAATACTATTTATGAAAGAATTCAAAGTAAGCTACATAAATGAAAAGATGTGTTTGTAGATTGGAAAACTCAACAAAAATATTAATTCTCTCCAAATTGACAGATAGGTTAGCACAATGCCTATCAAAATCCTAGCAACATTTTTTATAGATGTAGATAAGATTATCTAACATTTATATGGAAAGGCAAAGGAACTGTAATAGCTAAACATTTTTGAAAAAGAAGAATAAAGTGGGAGAAACTACACTACCTAATTTTATGACATTGCATACCTGCAGTAATCAAGACTATGTAGTAATGGTGTAGCAATAGATACATAAATAAATGGAACAGAACACATGATCCAGAAATAGAGTCATACGAGTACAGCTGACTGATTTTTGGTAGAAGTAATTCAATGGAGGAAGTATAGTCTTCTCAACAAATGGTGTTGGAACAATTAGATAGCTATCAGAAAAAAAAAACTCAGAAGTCCCCACCTTATAGAAAAATTAACTCAAAATGGATCAGAGATTTTAAATATAAAATAAAAGACTATAAAACTTTTAGAAGAAAGCATAAGAGAAAATATTTGGCATCTGGACTAAATGAAGAGTTTGTAAACATGACACCTGGATATCCGTTTGTAGAAGAATGAAACTAGACCTATACCTCTCGCCATATACCAAAATCAACTCAAAATGGATTAAAGACTTAAGTGTAAGACTTGAAACTATAAAACTCCTAGAAGAAAACATAAGGGAAACACTTCAGGATGTAGGACAGGACAAAGACTTTATGAATAAGACCCCAAAAGCACAAGCAACAAAAGAAAAAATAAATGGGATTATATCAAACTAAAAAGCTTCTGCACAGCAAAGGAGAAAACCAACAGAGTGAAAAGAGAACCTACAGAATGGGAGAAAACTATATATCCAACAAGGTATTAATATCCAGAATATATGAGGAACTCACTGTAATTAATAAATAAATAAATTAATTAAATTAATAAATAAATAAAAATAATCCAATTAAAAAGTGGGCAAAGGAGCTAAATAGACATCTTTCAAAGAAAGACATACAAATGGCCAATAGGTACATGAAATAATGCTCAACATCATTAACCCTCAGGGAAATGCAAATCAAAACTACACTGAGATATCATCTCACCCCAGTTAGACTGGCTATTATCAAGACAGAATAGCAAATGCTGGTGAAGATGTGGAGAAAAGAGAAATCTTCTACACTTTTGGTGGGACTATAAGTTAGCACAGCCATTATGGAAAATGGTATGGAGGTTTCTCAAACAACTACAGATAGAACTGCCATATAACCCAGCAATCCCACTTCTAGGTATATACCCAAAGGAATGGAAATTGTCATGTCAAAGGGACACCTGCACTCCCATGTTCATTGCAGCTCTGTTTACAGTGCCCAAGATATGGAACCAACCTAAGTGTCCATCAACGGACAAATGGGTAAGGAAAATGTGGTATATAAACACAATGGAATACTACTCAGCTGTAAAAAAAAGAATGAAATTTTGCCATTTGAAGCAACATGGATGCGCTTGGAGAAAATTATGTTAAGTGCAATTAAGCTGGGCACAGAAAGAGAAATACCACATGTCCTCACTTATAAGAGGGAGAGAGAGGGGGGGGAGGAGGAGGAAGAAGAGGAGGAGGAGAGAAAGGGAGGAGGTTAGGGAGTAACTGGGTAAGAGACACAAAGAATAATTACGATTTGTAGTGATGAACATGCTAACAATATTGATTTGATCATCACATACTGTACACAAATACTGACAGTCAATTCTGTACTCCATAAATATGTATGATCAATGTTTCAATTCAAAAAACAAATTTAAAAAAAGACAACAAAAGCATGGTTCATCCGTAAAAGAAAAAAAATCAATAAATTGAATTTTATCAAAATTAAAACAAAACACTTTTGTTCTGTGAAAGACCTTGTCAGGAAGATAAAATGACAAGCTACATAGGAGAAAATATTTGAAACCACGTATCTGACAAAGAATTTTTATCTAGAATTTTTTTTAATTCTGGAAATTTTTTTTTTATTTATTCACATTGTGGTGCTTTATTTTACTGAGTTACACTTAATTCTGAATTGGAAATGATGTATGATTATCTTTTACATAGTATTTTCACAAATGTTTTTTACCCATTTAAAAATGGTGCTAGTGAGAATATAAAAATGGTAAAGCCACTCTGGAAAATAGTTTGACAGTTTTTTTAAATACTAAGTATACACTTACCATTAAACCCAGCAAGTCCACTCCTGGGCATTTAACCTAAAGAACTGAAAACTAATGTCTGTATAAGAAATTATACATGACTATTCATACCATCTTTATTTGTAATAGCCTCAAAACTGGAAACTATCAAAATGCCCCTCAATCAGTGAATAGTTAAACAACTATAGTCATTCATATCATGGAATACTACTCAGAAATAACAAAAGGAGCTGCAAAGTCACACTACTATGCCCGTTGTCAAGTAAGGCATATCATAACTAAAGCCAAAATGTTTCATTATTCTAGTTATACTGAGTTTCCATTTGTATTGTCAGGGCTAGGGCTCAAGACCTTTCAAACCCATTGTATCAACTGGGTCACCAGACCGTTCACATGCCAGGCTAGGTCACCAGACCCCTCACACGCAGGTCCACACTAGGTAATTGGGAAAGATCCCAGGAGCCGTTGGCAGATGACATGAACTCAGTCCTCAGCAATGGCAGCAGCAGCTTACAGGTCCAACATCTTACAGGTCTGGCAGTGGCGGCGACCTCGCAGAGGGTCCCAGGGGCCCTGACAGCAACAGCTTGCAGCAACAGCCTGTAGCAATAGCCTCCAGCAGCAGTAGCAGCCTCCCCATCCCCCTCCCCCGGGATCCCCGGGTTGGGGGGTGCCATGGATCAGAGTCACTCATCCTTTATACTTAAGTCTGTAACCCAGGACACCTGGATACACATGCTCAATTACATTAGACAATAACCAAGGAACACCTGGGTGCATATGCATATTTACATCAAATGCTCAGCAAGATTCTGAACATCTGAGGGGCCCTGACCATTTTCCTATATTTTCCCAACAGTCCACCCCCTCACTGTACAATCTGCATATTGAGAATCCTCTGCGATGTTCCCTTAGTGAGGATATTCCATCCCAACAGTCTTTAGCTTTTTCCAGCACCAACTCAAAAATCCAAAGTCTCATCTGAGACCAAAAGCAAAACTCCTTTCAGCTGTGAACCTGCAAAAATCAAAAACAAATTTATCTACTTCCAAGATATAGTGGGACAGACATTGGGTTCACATTCCCATTCCAGAAGGGAGGAATAGACCAGGAAAGAGAAAAAACAGGCCCCAAACAAATCTGAAACACAAACAAGGCAAACATTAAGCACACTGAGTCACCTGGACCCGCACAGCATTGGGCAGTCTCGCTCCTACAGCTCTACCAGGTGCAGCCCATTTAGCTGCCCTGGTGCCTGCAGTTTTTGCAGGCTGGTGCTGCACATTGCCAGCTGCCCCACAGTTCAGGGCTCCTGGCAGCAGTCCCACCATCCTGGCTCCACTAGTCATTTCCTCAGTGGGGGTTCTCTGTTGGGGCTCCAACCCCACTTTTCTGCTCCACATTGCTCCGTAGATGACCTCTGCAGTGGCTCCACCCCTGCAGCAGGTCTCTGCCTGAGTCCTGCGGCTTTTTCATACATATTCTGAAATCTGGGTGGAGGCTGACATGCCTTCCCTGTTCTCATGTTCTCCTGGCCTGCAAACGTAACACAATGTGAACACCACCAAGGTTTTCAGCTTTTGCTCTCCAGAGATGCTGCATGAATCACACTTGGGGCCACCCAAGGTAGCGCTGCTCCAGCCAGAGCAGCTGGGATGCAGAGAGTAGTTTCCTGAGGGCAATGATGCCTCATGTCTGCCCTCCAGAGAAACTCAGTTCTCTTAGACCTCATGGTCTATAATGGAAGGGGCACTCCTCCGAACTTCTGAAATGCCCTCAGGGCCCTTCTCCTATTGTCTTGGTCATTAGCATCTAGCTGCCCCATCCCTGGCTCCTGAATTACTTGAATCAGCTCAGCTTACACTGGCTATTCATTCACAGTCCTGGGCAGTTCTGCAGCATTTGCCCACACAGTTGAAACAACTGCATTCTCCAGTCCATCAAGGAGTAGCTGCCCTGCCCTTGTGCATATCTGCGGCTATCTTGTAACCATTCCCACAAAGACAGGTGCATAGTAATGGAGGCTAACTTTTCCACCTTTTCACCAAGTGAAAATACACTTGAAAATCTGCAGGGGCACCCATCCTTGGGCCATCTGCCCATCTGCATGTGGCACTCTTTTCTCAGGTTCATATGGCACCTGTTGAGCCATCAGGTTTAAGTGGCACCCTCTGAACCATTTGCCTTCAGACAAACATGACATGCATTTACTACATCATCTCCAGAGCACGTTACACCATCCACGCCTAGGTCCCATAGCTGTAGCAGCCAGGGGCTCTCCCTGTTTCTGCTGCTTTATTGTTTTCCCAAGCCCACCAATTTGACCTGGGTATGTGAGCCATAAGTAGTGAATTGGGTCACCTGTAGGTTGCCTACTCGTCCGCCCAGTCCCATAGGCTGCTTGTGCTTCACTTTCTGATGAGCAGGTCATTCCAGGAGACTCACAGTCTCCCCCAACTCACCATCAGGTTCATCATATGTCTTTGGTGTCAGAAGCAGGGATAATCTGTTACTATACTTCAGCCTCCAGGGCATATATCCGCCCTTCCAACCTGTCTGCTTTCTGCTGCAAGTCTTGAAACTGTGATGCTTCATGGGATTTCTGGTCCATGTTGGCTCATAGTACAGCAAGCAACAGCCAGACCGCAGTCAATAGGAAAGCAGCCACTGGGCACCACATACCCAAGGGTAGCCACATTTCCTCCCCCTCCCAAGGGGCTCTTTGCTTCTTTACCTGCTTGGTATCCTGCAGTGACTACTCAAATTGCCAGGCTCTTTTACCTGCCCGGAATCCTGCCATGACTATGCCAATTGTCAAGCACTTTTACCTGTCCCAAATCCTGCAACAACTGTGCAAATTGCAAAGCTACACCACTATGCCAGTTGTTGAGTAAGGCAAATTGTAACTGAAGCTGAAATGTTTCATTATTTTAGTTATGCTAAGTTTCCATTTGTATTGTCAGGGCTAGGGCTCAAGACCTTCAAACCTATTGTACAGACTGGGTCACCAGACCCCCACATGCCAGGCTGGGTCACCAGACCCCTCACATACAGGTCCATGCTAGGTAATTGGGAAAGATCCCAGGAGCCATTGGCAGATGACACGAGCTCAGTCCTAAGCAACAGCAGCAGCAGCTTACAGGTCCAACACCTTACAGGTCCAGCAGTGATGGCGGCCTTGTGGAGGGTCCCAGGGGCCCCAGCAGCAACAGCCTCCAGCATCAGTAGTGGCCTCCCCATGGTCCCCATGGGGGATCCAGGATGTGGGGAGCACCATGGATCAGAGCCACTCATTCTTTATACCTAAGTCCATAACCCATGACCCCTGGGTACACATACTCAATTACATTAGACAGTAACCAAGGAACACCTGGGTGCACGTACATATTTACATCAAATGCTTGGCAAGATTCTGAACATCTGAGGGGCCCTGACCATTTTTCTATATTTTCCCAACAGGAGCAAACTACATTGATAGATGCAACATCTTGGTGGATCTCAAGGGTATTATGCTGTATGAAAAAAGCCAAACTCAAAAGAAACATACTAAATTATTCCATTTATATAACACTCTCAAAATTACAAAAGTGTGGATATGGAAAACAGATTAGTGACTACCAGGATTAAGGATGTTGAGAGAAGAGTGACAATAAAGGTGTACTACAAAGGATATCTTGTGGTGAGAGAATAGTCCTGTGTCTTGATTTTGGTGATAGTTACACAAATGGACACATGTGATATGATGGCACAGAATTATACACACACATTACGTCAGGGTCAATTTCCTCATTCTGATATTGTGCTATACTTACATAAGATGTAACCACTGGGAGAAACTGGATTCGGGGTACGAGGACTTCTCCATACTATTTTTGAAAATTCCTGTGAATCTATAATTACTTAAAAATAAAGTTTTTTAAAATCCTGCAATTTTCACTAAACTCAGACTTCAGAGGTTGTGTTCTAAGGCAAACAAAGAGCTGAAACTGCACAGCATGGCAGTAGTGGGGAAAGTCTTATTCACCCCAATTTCCCCTTGCTTCTTTCCTCTGCCACAGCCTGTCAAGGTACCACTGTGTGCATGGTTTTGTGCTGCCTGGAGGTCAGCATAATCTATAACGGAAAGGAGTACTCCCATCAACTAGCCACTTCTTGGGTCTTGCCATAATCACGTAACATAACAAGAGCACATCACAAACTTATACGTAAGATCTGTGCATTCAGGATATGATTTGTTGACCTAGGTCAAGAATTGTTGACGACACAGGTCAAGGATTATTGACCAAACATTGACTGAGTCTTGAGGGAGATCAATTCTTTTGGGGCTGCAGGACTTATTCTGTATGACCCCTTGAACCAAACAGATAAACAGGCTCCCAGTATAACTTTATTAAATATGTAAATAGTCGTTATATCTGCAAAACTGCTGTTTTTTATAATAATAACAGACTCTCCTCACCTGAGCTGAATGTGGAGAAACCTGAAATTCTGTTAGGTTGTCACCTTTCTTCCCAACCTTGGCTTTTTCTTGATGTATACTCCTTTCAAAGGTTCAACTGGAAAAGTAAGTAATTAATGATGGTATTCTTTCCTTCCAGGCCATACAAATAATGACTGGTTTGATTCTTCTCTCCCTGGGACTGATATGGGCATATTTGTTTCGCACACAAAGTTTTGCATTTGGAAGTATATATCTTCCTCTTACATCAGTAACAGGATACCCATTTTGGTCATCCCATCTTGTGAGTAAATAATCAAATCTCTGATTGTCAATCATTAATTTATTTACTGCATTTAATGACTGTTTCTGAATCAAGCAGTGTGCCAGAGACAGAACACTAAAACTACACCACCTGTTCTCAAGGAACTCATTTTTATGTCTAGTTGAAAAGGAATATATCAACATGAAAAAAAAAAAACTTAAAGATTCTTATCAGTAATCCTGTTTCACAGTAAAAAGTCTTTTGTTAAAGGGCTACTGTTTACATCCTTCTTGGATATGGGGAACAATGATAAAGTGCACAAGGGGCATTTTTAGAAATCAGAAAATGGTTGGTGACTCTTCAACTACCATACGACGTTTATTTTGCCAGTGGGGCAAGTAATGATGAGAAAGCGTAGTTGCTGAAGAAGTAGAACTTGTGTAGAGAAAGAAAAATGAAGTCTTGGTGTTCTATTGGTCCAAGAAAAATTTAGTGAAATTGAACAGAGATTTATAAAGTAAATTTTATTGTGTTTGATAGTATGGTAAGTGATGTACCATTGTCCTTGAAGGAGGATAATCCAAAAGAAGCATATAACGGTGAGTGATGTGCCACTGTCCCCCACATCATCCTGAATGAAACTCATTATAATAATAATAATATATTTCAAGTTTGGTCACTCAACCAGTACTTACTGAGTACCCACTATGTTTTAGGCACCATTCTAGATACCTGAGATACATCAGCAAACAAAATAAAGGTTCCAGTCTTTAGGAAGCTTTTATTCTAGTATGTTAGAAGATGATAAAGCTATAGAAGATAAAAAGAAAAGTAGTAGGTTAAGGGGGACTGTAATTTCTAGGAAAGTGGTAGGGGAATATGGGTTACCATTTAAAACTGGACGGTCGACGTAAGTAGAGTCACTCTGAAAAGTAACTCCATTACTAATGTATTGTTATATAACAAACCACCACAAAACCCAGTGGCATACAGCTACAAGCATTTATTTCTTACTCATGCAGAGTTAGCAGAGATTCAGCTGATATGGGCTGAAATTAGGTAGACTTGGCTTCCGGCTATAGGTTGGGTCCAGATCTGATTAATTTGTATCACGTTCTCTGTAGACTGGTGGCTACTGGACATAATATTCTTTTCACAATAAAAGGCATGAACACAAGAGGATAAGCCTAATCACACAAGAACATTTCAAGCCTTGGCTTAGGTTATTTCTGCTAAAATCCCAGCCAATTCAAATAAAATGGCCAAGTTCTAATTAAGCTGCAGAGAAGCAGAGACCAACCACCATGAGACCATGGAAAGAGTAGGGAAGTATATTATTATTGCCTTAAGTAAAGAACTGTGACCAAAAGTTCAAACTCGTATGGTGACTTTTAAGGAAAAACTTGAAAATATGATGGTTTTCACCACATAGTTATGTAGGGAAAGAACATTCCAGGAGAGGAAATAGCCAGAACAAAGTCTCTAATGTCTGTTGTGCCTGAAGTATTCATAAAAAAGTGTGGCCAGTATTGCTGGAGCAGAGTGAGCAAGAACAATCATAGGAAAGATACTGGGGGGCCTGTAATACAAGGCTTTATATGCCATCGTAACGATTTTGGCTTTTGCTGTTAAGTGAAATTCTAGTTTAGATAGTGTTTCACAAACAGAGTTAAATAATGTACCTTAAGTTTTAAAAGGATCACTTTGACTGCTGGGTTGATTAGAGAATGAAGGGGGCCAAGGAAACCTTTTAGAAAGCTCCTGCAGAAATCCAGATGAGATTCAGACAAAGTTGGTAGCCGTGAAGGTGGTGAGTGTAATGATTTTAGATGTATACTGAGGTAGAGAAAATTGAATATCCTGTGGCATTGGGTGTAGAATGGGAAAGAAGTCAAAGATAATGCCAGGATTTGGTTTTAAGATAATAGAAGGAATCACTTGGCATCAGCTGATACAGGGAAGACTGTGAATAGAACTGGTGTTCAGAGAAAGACCATGAGTTTGTTTTGAACATGTGGAGTTTGAGATATTTAATATTCAGCTGGAAATATCAAGTCCTCTTCAATGCAGAATCCAAAGTTTAGAAGAGAGAATTAGGCTTAAAAAGTAAGTTTGGGAGTCATTAGCAGGGAAATATTTAACACCCATGAGATTACATCAGATCACAAATGAAATGAGTGAAAATGGATTAGAGAAGATAAGTAAGGACTAGAACTACACTGTCCTATACAATAACCACTAGTCACATGTAGCTATCAAACCTGCAAAATGCAAATAAACCACATTGAGAAGTGCCATAAATGTAAAGACTTAGTATGAATAAAAAGAATGTAAAATATATAATTAATAATTTTATATTGATTCTATGTTAAAATAATATCTCAGATATATTAGGTTATATAAAATATATTGTTAAAATCAATATCATATATTTCTTTTTACTTTTCTTAATGTGGCGATGGAAAACTTAAAATTGCGTATGTTGCTTGCATTATTTTTCTACTAGACAGCCCTGGGTAATATTCTGACTGAGGACAGTGCCCTGGTTAGATTTGTTTTAATACCATGACTCAATGAGTAATAAGAGATTAGATTTGAGAAGATATGGGAGGTTAGAGGAGGTCACTACAGTGATTCAGGCAAGAAAAATGAGGGCCTTAATTCAATTTAGAGGTACCAAACATATAGGTTTTGTCTTAGTCTGTTTTGTGTTGCTATAACAGAATACCACAGGCTGGGAAATTTATAAAAAAAGAAATGTATTTCTCACAGTTCTGGAGGCTGGGAAGTCTAACATCAAGATGCTGGCAGTTTACAAAGAGGGCCTATGTGCTGTTGCAGCCTCCCATGGCAGAAGGTGGAAGGCAAGCAAGGGCAAGAGTGAGAAACAGAGAGGGCCAAACTTTTATAACAATCCACTCCTGTGGTAATGACATTAATCAGTTCACGAGGGCAAAGCCTTCATGGCCTCATCCCCCCTTAATAGTGCCACCTGTTAATACCATCACAATGGCAATTAAATTTTAACATGATTTTTGGAGGGGACATTCAAACAGTAACATATTCTAAGAAGTTTCTAAAATTATCAGATAACTAAAAATGTTGACATGAAGCACAGATGCATCACTGGCATTAATAGCTCAAAAAAAAGTCTGGTTAAAAACAAGGTTGCCATTGTAAAACTTATCACATATGTTTATATTTATGATATGAAAATATTATTTGAAATTATTCAGGGCTTTTTTGTTCATTTAACTCAAAACAATTTTTCTAAGATTGCTATTTCCTATATTTAATATATATTTTCGTTTCATTCAAGAAATATTTATTTACTATTTAATTTGTGCTTGGCCTTTTGCTAAGTGTGAGAATTAAAAAGCAAACAAATAAATTACTTAATCTCAACAAATTTACACCTCAGATGGAGAGACATTCTTTCATTCTCTAAAAAGAAGTGTTCCAAGTGCCAGACACATTGTGAGGGAGAAAGGAGTAAGGGCCTTTGAAGGTAATCTTGGTTGAAGAAATAATATGGATTCATATGGATTCATTCAGAAGCAAAAATGTTTCAATTGTTATAAGTTAATTTTTCATTATTCTTTCAAAATGCCTAGTCTATTTTCAAAATGTTTTTCTGAGATCTTAGTAGGAGTGTTAGTTCTGGCTCTTATATAATGTTGCTCTCATTTTCCATAAACCTATTTCTAACATGGAAAGGAAGACCTTAGAACCAATAATATTTGCATGGGATTATTAAAATATTGGATTAGGGTTTTAATGAGAGAAAATATTCTAAATTCTGCCACTTAACACAATTTCAGAAGAAAATTTCTGACAGTGAATTGAATTTGGTACATTGATTAGCTTCTATATTAATTTTTCAAATTGCCTAAGGTTATGGGAGAGAATATTTTGAGTTAGGTGCTGTTGTTATCCTGCTTTATTTTTAATGTTTAAATGAAACATACATACACAAAAGTCCAAAATTATAATTGTACATCTCAATTAATATATCACTGTAATAACTCAAAGGTGTAAAAAAAAAAATTCTAGAATCTCAGAAATCCCTCTCATGTTCTCTTTCTCTTTTAGTCAGTAATCTCTCTCTTCTATTAGTGGTTCTAACCACTAATCGACTTTTAATATCATATTAGCCTTAGCTGTTTTTAAACTTTATGAGTACAGTCATACAGTATGTTATTTTGTATCTAGTTTCTTTGCTCAGCTTATAACTGTGAAATCCATTCTTGTTCTTGATATAGCTATATAGTTCATTCATTATTATTAATTTTCTATTGTATAATCTACTATAATTTATTTATTCAATCTAATTGATGAATATCTGGGTTGCTTCCAGTTTCGGGTATTATGATATTCCCAGTCTTAGGTATTAGTAACTTTCATGTACATGTCTTAATTGCACATGTGCAGATATATCTTTAGGTATATATACAAGAGTGAAATTGCTAGGTCTTAGGTTATACATGTACTCAACTTTAGTATATAATGCTAAACTTTCCCAAATAGTTTTATCAATTTGCATCCACATTGGCAGATTATGAGAATTACTGTTGTTCCACACCTTCAGCAATACTGGTCAGTGCTTTTAATTTGTTGTTTTGTTTTGGTTTGCCTTGATGACTGCTGAAGTTGAATACTGTTTAATTTGTTTATTGGCTATTTTGTTGACATCCTCTTTTGTTAAGTACTTGTACAAGTTTCTTCACATATTTCTACTGGGTTTTCTCTCTTTTTTGTATTGATTTGCTATAGTTCATTATATATCCTGGCTACAAGCTCTAAACATCCTTTCTGTCCTGTGGCTTGCCTTTTCTCTCCCTTGAGGGTCTTTTGATTAAATAAATTTGATCTTTGTTTCCAGTTTATCATCTCAGGAGCCTTTGCAGTACTGGTAGAGAAAAGACGTTCAAAGATGTTGGTAAGTAAGAATGCTTGTAAAAACTCTAGAGAGTTTTATTTGCCAAAAGAAAGAAAGTCAGTGAGGAAGCAGTATTATCTGTGAGTCACTAGAAACCTACTCAAAATTATTGGAGGATAGATTTTTAAAATATAAGAAATGTAAGTTTCTATTACATTTTCAACCAAAAAAATAATCTTTGTTATATTTTATTAGTTACAAAAGTAATTCAGGATGTGTAAACTTAATCTAGAAGTTTCAGGTCCAACCCCAGAGACCCAGGCACCAGGCCAGCCTGCCTGAGGACTCCAGCAGCAAGCCCACCCCCCAGCTATACCAGATGTCCTGTACAGAATCTCTAGTTGGGCTCATTGGTGAAAGGCTTTCCCAGACAAAGCCAGTCTACAAAAACTAGAATATATCTCTACTTCTTCAAATGGGCAGTCATCAACATAAGCCAACAAGAAACATGAAAAATCAAGGAGACGTAACACCATCAAAAGAACACAACAATGTTCTAGTAGCTGACCCCAAAGAAATTGAAAGACATGAACTGAGATACGTGAAAATAAGAAAGCTCAAGGAACTTCAAGAAAATACAGAGAAATAATTCAATCAGACCAGGAAAACAATAAATGACCAAAATGAAAAATTCAATAGATTGAAATTATATTAAAAATAAATAAAATAAATTATTGAGATAAAAATTACAATGAATGAAATGAAAAAAAATTTTTTAAAGCATCAACAGCAGAATTAATCAAGTGAAGAAGAATCTATGAAATCAAAAACAAGGTAATTAAAAATATACAGAAAAGAATAAAATGAAAAGAAAGCTTACTGGATTTATGGGACAGGATCAAAGAGGAAATGTTCAAAACATAGGCATTCTAGAAGAAGACAAAGAGATAGAAAGTGTATTTAAAGAAACAATAGCAGAAAATTTCCAGTACTGGGGAAAGATATAAATACAAGTACAGAAAGGCTGAACATATTATATTAACAATATTACATTATATTTAATCCAAACAGTATGAAAACTGTAATAAAAAAGAAACAGATAACATAAGGACACTCTAATAAGGCTAGTAAGCAGATTTCTCAGCAGAAACTTAACAGGCCAGAAGAGAGTGAGATGATAATATTCAAACTGCTAGAGGGAAAAAAACTGCCAACCAAGAATATTTGACCTTGCAAAGCTGTCCTTCAGGAATTAAGGATAAATAAAGACTCTCCCAGACAAACAAAAGCTGAGAGGGTTTATCACTCTTAAGGAAGTGAGGAGTCAAAGGTTATAAAATTTTAGTCAGATAGGAGAAATAAGTTTAAGATATCTGTTGTATGATGAGGTGACTATAGTTAGTATCACCCTAGATATAGAAGGGGTGTAGGAATTATTACACTAGAAATTTACAAACAGCTATGATTCATATGCTAAGGGCTCCGGTGGAGAAAAGTGAACATGCAAAAACAGGGAATGTGAGCAGAAAAATAAAAATTCTCAGAGTAAAAATGCTAGAAATCAAAAACACTGTAACAGAAAGTTAAAAATGCCTTCAGTGGTCTCATTACTAAACTGGATATGGCTGAGGAAATAACCAGTGACCTTGAGGATGAGTAAATAGAAGCACAAGCAACAAAAGAAAGAATAAACAAATGGTATTCTGTCAGACTTAAAGGCTTCTGTGCAGCAAAGGAAACAACAGAGTGAAAAGACAACCTACAGAATGAGAAAAACTATTTGCAAACTATGCATCCAACAAGGAATTAATATCCACAATATACAAGAAAATCAAACAACTTCACAGGGGAAAAAAGTCCGATTAAAAAAAAATGACAGAAGAGCTGAATAGACATTGTTCAAAAGAAGACATCAAATGGCAAATAGGTACATGAAAAAATGCTCAACATCACTAAGCATCAGGGAAACACTGAGATATCATCTCTTCCCAGTTAGACTGGCTGTTATCAAAAAGACGGAGAATAAGAAATGCTGGTGAGGATGTGGCGAAAGGGGAATTTTTCCATACTGTTGGTGGAACTCTAAGTTAATACATCCATTATGGAAAATAGTGTGGAGGTTTCTCAAATGACTACAGATAGAACTATCATAAGATCCAGCAATCCTGCTTCTGGATATATACCCAAAGGAATGGAAATCATCATGTTAAAGACATACCTGCACTCCCTTGTTTACCACAGATCTGTTAATGATAGCCAAGAGTTGGAACCAAGCGGATGACTGGATAAGGAAAAAAAAAAAAAAAAAAAAATATATATATATATATATATATATATATATATATATATATGTACACACACACACACACACACACACACACACACAGTGAGATACTACTCAGCCATAAAAAAAGGAATGAAAATCTGTCATTTGCAGCAGCTCAGATGAGCTTGGAGAAAATTATGTTAAGTGAAATGAACCAAGCAGAGAGAGAAATGCTGCATGTTCTCATAAGCGGCAGCTAAAAACAAAAGAAAGAAAAGAAAAAGTCCAAAATCCAAGGAACACAACTGGTTTCTGTATGGTGACACAGGGTATTACACGATGAAATGGCAGAAGCAGAGAGAAAGAGAGAGCTTATTACACACTCTTCTTTTAAAGCCAACAGAACCACACCCAGAACCACCATTAAACCATCAATGGATTAAGCCATTCACTAGGGCATAGCCCTTACAATCTAATCACCTCTTCAAAGCCTCACCTTTCAATTACCATAATAGGATTTCTCACCCTCTTAACACTGTCACAGTGAGGGTTAAGTTTCTAATACGTGGAACTTTGGGGGACACAATCTAATCCATAGCAGATATCATGGATGAAATGAAATAATTCCTAGAAACACATAACCTACAAAGACTGAATTATGAAGAAAAAGAAAATCTGAATAAATCTATAACTAGAAAGGCCATTAAACAGTAATCAGAAACCACCCAACAAAGAAAAGCCCTAAACTGGAAAGCTTCATCCGTGAATTTTGTGAAACATTTAAGAAAGAAATAACATCAACCCTTCTCAAATTCTTCCAAAATTGAAGAGAAGGGAACCCTTCCTAACTCATTCTATGAGGCAAGCCAAACATTGATACCAAAGCCTGACAGAGACAGTACAGTAAAACTATAGGTCAATATCCCCTACAAATATTAATGCAAAAACCTCAATAAAATATTAGAAAACCAAATTCAATAGTATATTAAAAGCATTATGCACCATGTATAGTGGAACTTTTTCCTGAAATGTCAGGAAGGTTCAACATATGAAAATCAAAGTAATATTTCACACTGACAGAATGAAGGAAAAAGCCACATGATCATCTCAATTGATGCAGAAAAAGCATTTGACAAAACTTAATGCCTTGTCATAATTTTAAAAAAACACTCAACAGACTAGAAGAAAACTACTTCATATATGAAAGCCAGCACCTAACATCATACTCAATGGTAAAAAACTGAGAGTTTTTCTTCTAAGATTAAGAATAAGAAAAGGATGGCTACCTTCACCACCTCTATTTATCATAGTACTGAAATTTCTAGCCAGAGCAATAATGCAGGAAAAAATAAATAAAAGGTATTCAAAATTGGAAAGAAAGAAGTAGAATCAATTCTATTTGTAGAAAGTATAAGGTTCCAGTCAAGATGGTGGAATAAACAGTTCCCAGCATCACTCTCTCCCACAAATCAACCAATCTACAACTATAAAAATGTAACATCAGCCAAGTTGGGACCACTAGAGCTCAGGGGAAGAGGAGGAGAGACCTACAGAGTGCATGAAGGCAAGAGAAACCATGATGAGAGAAAGAAGACTGCTCTGAGTGTTTCAGGCCACAACTGCTTTAAGGCTCAAGCTCCTGAGGTGATGGAGCAGGAGCCAGAAGAAGCCACAGCTGTGCCCTTGAGATGGAGCTACTACTTCGAGGTGGCAAGGAAGAAGAGGGCTTTGGCAGCCCCAGGACAGCAAGACCACTAATAGAGTTCCCATGGACCATGCAGGAGTGAGGAGCCAGAACAACTGAAAATAGGGAGATATTCAGAGGCCGGGCAGTCATCACAAGGGACCAGTGCAGGGCCCATCCCATGGGAAGTGTTTGGAGCATGCGTGGAGGGGGAGACAGGTCCACCAGGAGAACCCTGGGGCACAGCAGGGACAGCTAATCCACCCTCCAGTCAGCACAGGACCACTCAGAGACTAGTCGGGAATGCAAAATTGCATGGGGTGCAGTTTGATGAAAAAACTCAAGCCCAAATCAGAGATTCTACACAGCACAGATCCACCAGGTCTCCAGAGAGCTGGAAGTACCTATAAGGTCAACCATTAAACCCTGAGCTAAACAAAAAGCGTTCCCTAGGGAAACAGCAGCAAAGCAGCAATTTAACTCAACCACCCAGCTCAAGTACTGGTTCCCACAGGAAGTTCCCCCATTTTAGAAGTAAGCAAAGGACAAAAAATTAGTTCCAGCCCAGGCACACCACCAGTGCCTTGGGGCCTGCCTGGGAACGGGAGGCTTGGAGCCAGGGACCAGACTTCACTCCCACATCCAGGCCAACCATACCAGTGCTTTGGGGCCCGCCCAGGGACCCGAGACATGGAGAAGGGGACTGGACCCCACTCCCACAACCAGGCACGCCACACCAGTGCCTAGGGGCCTGCCCAGGGACCCAGGCCATGTACAATGGGACTGGACTACCCTCCCACAACCAGGCTCACCATGCTAGCACCTTGGGGCCTGCCTGGTGACCTGGGGCATGGAGAAGGGGACCAGACCTCTCTCCCACAACCAGGCACACAGCGCCAGCACCTCAGGGCCTTCCTGGGGACCAGAGGCATGGAGAAGGGGACCGGTCCCCTCTCCCATAACGAGGCACACCACCAGCACCAAGGAGCATGCCAACAACATCATTTCCATGTGGGTGGCCCACCACAGCCACCACAATAACCATGGCTGCCACAAAAGCAGCTAGACACCCCAACTACCACACACAGTCCACCAACCACTGGAGTGCATTCACACAAGGAGAGTCACTAGCAGAAATGAAGAAAAGAAGATGATGTCTCTATCCACAAAGCCCATTTCAGAGTGACAAAGAAGCATCTTCTCTATGATAATATTGGGGGACCTGATCACACCTCTCAGCATGGGACAGATCATCTAGGCAACAAATTAACAGAGTAACCATTATTCTTTCAGAAGGAGAGAAGAAATCTAGGGTAGTTAGACGGGGGAGGAAGTCAAGGAAGGGGAGAGATTGCAAAAGGGGCATAATAAGTACGATTTGTAACAATATGTATGCCAGCAATATTGATTTGATCAACATATCTCAATGTTGAACCCCCAAAATATGTATAATCAATTTTGATTCAATAAATAAATTACATATAAAAAATAAGAAGAAAGAAAGTATAATCTCATGTATATAATAAAATGAACAATCTAAAATAGAAAATGAAAATAACACACCATTTACCATATATAAAAATACAATAATGCAAAAAAAAAATACAGTCAAGCATCACTTAGTAACAGGGCTATGTTCTGAGAAATACATCATTAGGCAATTTTGTAGCTGTGCAAACATCATAGAGTGTACAAACCTAGATGTTATAGCCTACTACACTCCTAGGCTATATGGTATAGCCATGATAATATTATGGAAACACTATTGTATATGCAGTCTGTCCTTGACTGAACTTTTGTTATGCAGTGCAGGACTGTACTTAAGAACAAACTAAATCAAGAGTGTAAGGCCCTGGGGGTAAGGGAAACACACCCAGCCCAGCAACTGCTGAGCTGAGCTGAGACCCTTGCAGCACTGGAGCCCAGTCTAAGGCTCCGGGGTGGGGGGGGGGAAGGGAAATGCATACAGCCCAGCAGCCACAGAGTTAAGCCAAGACCCGCATGGCCTCGGGCTCAGTCTAAGGCCCCAGGGGGAAGGGAAGTGCACACAGCCCATTATGCACTGAGGTGAGCTGAGACCTGCACAGCACCAGGGGCTCAGTCTACAGACACAGAAAGCTAGAACAGGAGCCAAGGTGGTGTAATATAGATACCACCACACCTTCTGTCATCACAAGGACAGTTCACCACCACAGTAGCTGCCAGGGCCACCCTACAGGCAACCTACCACTCACTTGAATATACTGATATAAGAAGAGTCACCAGTAGAGCCTGCAAATAGAGGAGGAAGTCTTTATCCTCGTAGCCAACACCAGAGTAACAGAAGAAGCAAGTCCTCTACCAGATGACCAAACATCAATGAAAAAATACTAAAACTACAAACAAACAAGAAGCTATTACACCACCAAAGGAATACAGTAATGCTCAAATTCCAGACCCCATAGAACAGTGAATCCTTGAAATGTCTGAAAAAGAATTTCGAGCAATGATCTTAAGAAACCTTGAAGAAAAAAAAAAAAAGACTCAATTAGAGAACACAAGGAAACAGGAAAAAATATCCAGAATATGAAGGAGGAAATATACAAAGAGATTAATACCTTAAAAAAAGAATGTAGCAGAACTCCTAGAAATGAAAGATTCACTCATTGAAATAAAAAACAAAACAGCTTAAGCAGCAGGCTAGAGCAAGCAGAAGAAAGAATTTCAGATCTCAAGACTGTCTTTTTGAAACAACCCAGGAAGACCAAAAAAAGGAAAAAAGGATTAAAAATAATTAGGAAAATCTAAGAGAGATAGCAGACAACCTCAAGTGCTCTAACATCCAAATTGTGAGTATTCCAGAAGGGGAGGAGAAAGGAAAAGGTATTGAAAACCTATTCAAAGAAATAATAAAAGAAAACTTCCAAGGGGTAGAGAGAGATGCAGACCTTCAGATCCAGGAAGCTCAAAGTTCCCCAAACAGATTCAATCCAAAAAGATCCTCTCCAAGACACATTATACTCAAATTTGCAAAGCTCAGAAACAAAGAGAGAATTCTAAAAGCAGCAAGAGAAAAGCACCAAGTCACCTATAAGAAAACCCCCATCAGACTAACAGCAGAATTCTCAACTGAAACCCTGCAGACCAGAAGAAAGTAGAACAATATATTCAAAATACTAAATGAAAAAAATTGCCAAGCAAGAATTCTTTACCCAGCAAGGCTCTTCTACGGAAATAAGAGAGCACTAGTGTATTTCCCAGACAAACAAAAGTTGTGGGAGTTCACCCCACATGACCATCCCTGCAAGAAGTTCTCAAGGGAGTCCTGCATCTGGAATCTGAATAATATATGTCACTATCACAAATAAACAAGAGAAAGCAAAACCTTCTGTTAAAAAAAAAATGCCATTGAGAAAGAGCAAGAAGCTAAATCATGCCACCTCAAATATCCAACTAACATTGAAGAAGAGAAACAAAAGGGGAAGTAAGGATCAAATATTTAAAACATCTAAACAAAAAGCAATTAAAGTACAGGAATTAAGCAATACCTGTCAATAACCACCTGAAATGTGAATGGATTAAACTTCCCATTCAAAAGGCACAGATTGACTGATTGGATTAAAAAGCTAGACCCAAGTATATGCTGTCTTCAAGAGACCCATCTCACATATAGAGACACAGACAGACTAAAAGTGAAGGGATGGAAAAAGACATACCATGCCAATGGAAACCAAAAATGAGTAGGAGCAGCTATTCTTATATCAGATAAAATAGACTTTAAACCAAAAAAACATAAAAAGAGACAAAGAAGGCCACTATATAATTATAAAAGGATCTATGCAGCTAGAGACATAACAATCATAAACATGCATGCACCCAATACTGGAGTACCCAGATATATAAAGGAAGCACTCTTAAACCTAAAGAAAGAAATAGGCCCTAATACGTTAATAGTGGGTGACCTGAACACCCCTCTCTCAGTATGGGACAGATCTTCCAGGTAACAAATCAACAAAGAGACTAAGGATTTAAACTACACATTAGACCAACTGGACCTGGCAGATATATACAGAACATTTCACCCAACAACTAAAGAATATACTTTCTTCTCATCAGCACATGGAATATTCTCCAGGATGGATGACATATTAGGACACAAATCTAGTCTCAGCAAATTCAAAGAAATTGAAATCCTTCCAAGTATCTTTTCAGACCACAATGGACTAAAACTGGAAATCAATAGCAAGCAAAACCCTGGAAACTGTACAAATACATGGAAACTACACAATAGGCTCCTGTGTGACCTATGGGTCTAAGAAGAAATTAAACAGGAAATCAAAAAATTTCTTGAAACTAATGAAAATAAAGACACATCATACCAAAACTTGTGGGATACTGCAAAAGCAGTACTGAGGCTAATTTATTGCAACAAATGCTTACATCAAAAGGATGGAAAGACTTCAAATAAATGATCTAACACTACACCTCAAAGAACTTGAAAAACAACAACAATCCAACCCTAAAGGTAGTAAACAGAAAGAGAGAAGATCAGAGCAGAACTAAATGAAATAGAGACCCAAAAAACAATAGAAAAGATCAACAAAACAAAAAGTAGGTTTTTCAAGAAGATAAATAAAATAGACAAACTATTAGCTAGGTTAACAAAAAAAAGAAGGGAGAAGACCCAAGTAACAAAAATTAGAAATGAAAAAGGAGACATTACAACAGATACTATAGAAATACGAAGAATCATTAGAAACTATTATAAACAACCATATGACAACAAATATGAAAACCTGGAAGATATGGATAAGTTTCTTAACACATACAAACTACCCAGACTGAACCAAGAAGAGGTAGAAAACCTGAACTGACCAATAACAAGCAACAAGATTGAAGCAATAATCAGAATTCTCCCAGCAAAGAAAAGCCCAGGACTGGATAGCTTCACTGCTGAATTCTACCAAAGCTTTAGAGAGGAATTAATACCAATTCCCCTCAAACTATTCCAAAAAATTGAAACAGAAGCCATTCTCCCAAACTCATTCTATGAGGCCAACATAACTCTGATATCAAAACCAGACAAAGACACAACAAAAAAAGAAACTTACAGGCCAATATCCTTGAGGAGCATAGATGCAAAAATCCTCAGCAAAACGTTAGCAATTAGAATACAGCAAAGTATTTTTTTAAAATTATACACTATGATCAAGTGGGATTCATCCCAGGGATGCAAGGATGGATCAACATACAAAAGTCCATTAAAGTGATACATCACATCAGTAAACTCAAGGACAAAAACCATATGATTATCTCAATAGATGCCGAAAAAGCATTTCACAAAATTCAACATCCCTTCATGATAAATGGTCTCAGCAAATTAAGTATAGAAGGAAGATATCTCAACACAGTTAAAGCCATATATGACAAACCAATCACCAATATCATCTTGAATGGGGAAAAGCTGAAAGCTTTTACCTTAAGAACACAAACAAGATAAGGATTCTTTCACCATTCTTACAGTACTGGAAGTACCAGCCAGAACAATCAGGCAAGAGAAAGAAATAAAGGGCATCCAGATTGAAAAACCTGAAAACTCTACCAAAATATTCTTAGAGCTGATTAACAATTTCAGTAATGCTGCAGGATACAAAATCAACACCCAAAAATCTGTAGCATTTTTATACTCCAATAACAAACTAGCAGAAAAAGAAATCAAGAAAGCATGCCCATTTATAATAGTCACCAAAAAAATAAAATACCCAGGATTTGATTTAATCAAGGAGATGAAAGATCTCTACAGTAAGAACTACAAAACACCACTGAAAGAAATTAAAGAGAACACAGAAAGTTGGAAAGATATTACATGCTCTTGGATTGGAAGAATTAACATTGTGAAAATATCCAAAGCAATCTACAGATTCAATGCAATCCCCATCAAAATACCAATGACATTTTTCACAAAAATATAAAAAAGAATCCTAAAATTCATATGGAACAACAAAAGACCACAAATAGCCAAAGCAATCCTGAGCAAAAAACATAAAGCCAGAGGCATAACACTATCTGACTTCAAATAATACTACAAAGCTATTGTAACCAAAACAGCATGGTACCAGTATTAAAACAAGATACTTGGACCAATGGAACAGAATAGAGAACCCAAGTATTTTGTTATAAGCAAGAGAAATGGAATAATACACATACTCTCACTAGTTTTATTCAACATAGTACTGGAAGTCCTAACCAGAGCAATTAGGCAAGAGAAAAATATAAAGGACATCCAAGTTGGAAAGGAGGAAGTCAAGTTGTCCCTGTTTACAAATGACATGATTTTATATAGAAAGAAACTTAAAGACTACTGAAAAACTATTAGACCTGATAAACAAATCCAGTAAAGTTGGAGGATACAAAATCAACTACAAAAGTCAATAGCAATTCTATACACCAATAACAAACTTGCAGAAAAAAATGAAGAAATCTGTCCTATTTACAATAGCTACCAAAAAAAAATACCTAGGAATAAACTAACCAAAGAGATGAAATATCTTACAAGGAAAATTATAAAATACTGATTAATAAAATTAAAGAAGACACCAAAAAAAAAAATGGAAAGACATTCCATGCTCATGGATTAGAAGAATCAATACCATCAAAATAACCAAAGCAAGGGGCATCACACTTCCTATCTGAATATCTGTATGTAGAAGGATGAAACTAAACCTGTACCTCTTGCCTTATACCAAAAGCAACTCAAAATAGATTAAAGACTTAAATATAAAACTTAAAACTATAAAACTCCTGGAAGAAAACAGGGGAAACACTTCAGGATATACTGGGCAAAGGCTTTATGAATAAGACTCCAAAAGCACAGGCAACCAAAATAAAAATAAATAAATGGGACTAGATAAAACTAAAAAGCTTCTGCACAGCAAAGGAAACAGTCAACAAAGTTAAGAAACAACCCACAGAATAGGAGAAAGTATTTGTAAACTATGCATCTGACAAGGGATTAATATCCAGAATATACAGGGAACTCAAACAACTCAATAGTAAAAACACAAATAATCTGATTAAAAAGTGGGCAAATGAGCCGAATAGACATTTCTCAAAAGAAGACATAAAAATGGCCAACGGGTATATGAAAAAATTCTCAACATCACTAATCATCAGAGAAATGCAAATCAAAACCACAGTGATAATCTTCTCACCCCAGTTAGTATGGCTATTAGCAAAAAGAAGGAAAACAACAAATGCTGACAAAGATGTGGAGAAAGGTGAACTCTTGTACATTGTTCACAGGAATGTAAATTAGTACAGCCACTATGGAAAACAGTACAGAGACTTCTCAAAAAACTACGGATAGAACTACCATACTATCCAGCAATCCCACTATTGGGTATATATCCAAAGGAATGGAAATCAAATGTTGAAGGGATACCTGACTTCCAAGTTTATCATGGCTCTATTCATCATAGCCAATATACGGAACCAACTTAAATGTCCATCAATGAATGATTGGATAAAGAAAATGCGGTATATATATATATACACAATGAAATACTACTCAGTCATAAAAAAGAATGAAAGTCTACAATTCGCAGCAACATGGATGATCTTGGAGAAAATTATAATTGAAATAAGTCAAGCACAGAGAAACACCACATGTTTTTGCTCACATGTGGAACCTAAAAAAGTTGATCTCATAAAAGTAGAGCGTAGAATAGTGGTTACTAGGTGGAAAATATTACTACTAGGAAATATTATGTGATTTTTTTTTTTTTAATTTTACATCACAGGACTGGCTGGTTAGCTCAGCTGGCTAGAGCACAGCCTTGTAACATCAGAGTCAAGGGTTCAGATCCCCATACCAGCCAGCCAAAAAAATAAGTAAATAAATAAAAATGAAAATAAAATTATATGTCATAATGAAGTAGCATTTATCCCAGGAATGCAAGTTTGATTTAATATTCAAAAATTAATCAATGTAATTCAACGTATTAGGATAATTTAAGAGTAAGGGAACTGAGGACACCAGAGATGGGAAAGGGGGATGGATGGTAAGGCGTATTAGGGAGAAATTGGTAAAGAACCACAAAAAATGTTTACGTTGTGTAATGATAAAATAAATAAATAAGAAAAAGCATTTGACATTATTTTTTAAAAACTCATCAAATTAGTATAGAAGGGACCTTACTAAACCTGATAAAGGGATATATAAAAAACCTGTTCTTCACATCATACTTAATGGTACAAGACTGAATGCTTTCCCCCTAAGATCAGAAGTAGTGAAAGTATGTACCATCTCACCAAATCTATTTAATATTGTACAGGAATTCTTATCCAGTGGAATAGATCAAGAAAAAGATATAAAAAGCATAAAGATTGGAAAGTTATAAGTAATTCTTGCCTTATTCACAGAAATTCTAAACAAAACATCCTAAGACATCCTAAAACATCCTAAGAAGTCTACAAAAAAAAAAAAAACATTGTAAAGTACAAGTTCACTATGTTAAAAAATCTGTTGTATTTCTATGTATTAAAAATAAAATTTTTAAAAACACCAATTATAATAGCACACAAAAGTAAAATATTTAGGAAATATTTCCCATAACTGTTACTGAAATATTTTCAAGATCTCCACATGTAAAACTACAAAACATTGCAGAGAGAAATTGAACAATATCTAAATAAATAGCAAGATATGTTCATGGATGAAAACACATGAAAATTCTGAAGTCAGTTTTCCCTGAATTATTTTATAAACTCAACACAATCCCAATTAAAATCCTAAAAGGATTTTTTCTACATATCGATAAGTTGATTTCAAAATCTACATGGAAATATCCAAAAAGAAAAAAGTATAGGACTAACACTACCTGATTTCAAGACTTACAACAAAGATACTTCAAAAAGTTTGTGGAAAACAGAATTAAAAGATAATACAAATCTTTCCATGAACTTTTAGAAGTACCCTTGTACGTAACTAATCAGTACAATATTGGTGAATAAAACAAAAATGGACAAAGGGGATTGCATCAAACTAAAAAGCTCTTCACAACAAAAGAAACAATCAACGGAGAGAAGGACAACCTACAGAACGGGAGAATATATGTGTAAACCATACATCTGGTAAAGGGTTAATACCCAAAATAGATAAGCAACTCACACCATTTAATAGCAAGAAAACAAATAACTATTAAAAATGGGCAAAGGACCTGAATAGACATTTCTCAAAAGAAGACAGACAAATGGCCAACCAGTCTATGAAAAGGTGCTCAACATCACTAAATATTAGAGAAATGCAAATCAAACCTGCAATAAAATATAACCTCACACCAGTTAGAATGGCTGTTATCAAAAAGACAAGAGATAACAATTGTTGGCGAGGGTGTGGAGAAAAGGAAACCCTTGTACACTGTTGGCAGAAATGCAAATTAGTACAGCCATTGTGGAAAAAGTATGGAAATTCCTAACCCTAACCTTAACCCTAACCCTATGAACATTTACATCCAAATCTTTGTACAGACATATGCCTTCATTTCTCTTGACTATAAATACCTGAATCATTGGTAAACGTACGTTTAACTTTTTAAGAAACTTATGAACTGTTTTCCAAAGTGGCTGTAGCATATTAAATCACTAACAGGCTGAGTATTCCAGTCCTTCCACATCTTATGGTGCACTCCAGTACCACCACAGCCTAGACCACAAACCAAAACAAGTGCCTTTGCTTGTTTTACTCAGGTAAGTTTTTGCCCACAAAATTTCATGCTCCAGAGAAGAACACTTCCTCCAAGTGGACTTGATGCATTTCCTTAACAACGTGGCTCTTTTTCTAAATAAAAATTGATTATTTTGACATAACTGTTTGTCCATGTAGTTGAAAATTCATCAAGTACTTCATTGTAAAGACTGAATTACATTAATACACTAAGCAATAATGTTGGATGTTTAGGTTGTTAAATTGAATTAATGAAAATTTTGACTGTCTTTTGTTAAAGATTTGTTTCAAAAGAACAAATTAATTAAGATCATTGAACAATATTCAATAGCAATTTAAATAAACATGTGCTTTATCCAATGAAATAGATTTCAGAATCCAGTAGTCTAAGTTTTCATACTTATTATCTAATTCAAATTACATAGAAATATATTAGTGCATATGTATACAAGAAAATAAGTATAAGAGAAGAATCTATTCAGTAACAATATCCTGTGACTTATCACCTCTCTAACATCATATATGGATGAAATGCAATTATGCAGCATCATTGTACATATGCATTTCCTGGATCATACAGCCTAACAAGAGTGTGGCCTGAAAACAGAGTAGGTACCTCCAATAATGTAGTTCTCCACTATCTTCAAGATAAAATCCTAAATGTCTAGCTAAATAGCACCCTTCTTTCCCAAAAAATTTTCTACAACTGCCTTCTTGCACTACAAAATTAATGATAGCAAACTTCTAGAATATTAGCTCTCTGGTAATCTGAAACTATATGGCACTATGAATTTCCCCATATTGTTAATTTTTTTTTTTTTTACATTCTGTTCATATTGAATTTGTACTTGTCTTCCTCAATAGTCTGAAAATTCCTTGAGTGCAGAGGCCATTTCTTTTCTGCCTCTTTATCTACTAACACAGAGCATAGTTTGTACGGTACAGAATAGGCATTCAATAAATTGTCAGTGAAGAAATAATGCATGCTATATCAAAAGTTTTATTATCGCCAGAGTTGTTTAGTTCTAATGAGATCCTGACAGATCTGCAGTCTGACAGCCCTTTTAATAATCTTACTATTCTGGAAATATCAGAATTTATGTAAATCTACTTGAATATGCTTGCCAGTGATGCATATGGACAACTTGCAGTGACCAAGTGATTCTTTTCATCTATTTCAGGTGTCCTATACTTTAGTAATGAACATCATGAGTGCCTGTATTGCAGTGATTGGTCTACTTTTAATATCTCTGGAGCTTTTAATATTTAGTTTGAGTTCCAGAAGTATTATTTGGCCACAAGTAAGTACCAGGTTTCTATGAGAATTTCATCACAATTTTGCTGGATTTATCTTATTTCTATTTAGTTTTGAAAGTGATTTTACAGTGAGTGGGACTTCAGACTTCCTCAGGGAATGATTTATGTGTCTGATTCAATAAAGAAACAAGCTTACAAAGGTTAATCTTCTTGCTCTGAATCATAGGGCTAGTGACTTTCAGAGCATTGATTTTAATCAAGGATGGCACAATTTCTAAGTTATTTCACCACATAAAATTGAGCCTTAACAAAAAGCAATTGAGTGGCACATCAAAGGACTGTTTTATTGCTGTAGGGAATGCTAATGTTTTATAGCATAAAATGAATTAATGAAAGATGGATACCTTCAGTGATATCTTAAATAAATATGAACATCATGATATTGTTTAAGATTATATTTGCATAACAGGAATAGCTCATTTTATTGGATTGAAGTGAAATTATAGATTTAACTCTTTCATCTTTCCAATTTATCTCTTGAACCAGCAGTGCTCATATTAGTAGGAAATCCAGTATCTTCCCCTTCAGGCCCCTTCCTTGTTGATCCTCTCAAGTTATTTAAGAACACTGGGAGCCAAAGTTTCAATATTGACTCGAATCCCTAGTTGATAGAATCCTGGAGCATCTCAGCAGTCCATCAGCATGCCCATAACTTCCACTGACATGGTTCAGTTACTATTTTTTAAGGTAATTTTTTTTAAGAAATGAATCTGATTTTTTTAAGTTTATTTTTTTTCTAAAAAATCTTTTTTTGATTATACATATTTATGGGGTACAGAGTTGACTAACAGTATTTGTGTACAGTATGTGATGATCAAATTAATAACATGTTCATCTTTAAAAATCCTAATTACTCTTTGTGTCCTTTACCCAATTACTCTCTAACTCCCCTCTCCCTCCCCCTTTCCCACTTCTAGTAACTATTAAATGGTGCTATTATTGAAGTCACATCTGAATAGCCCATGGTAGCCTTGTCACAAAAGTGTTTTGAGTACTGACAAGGCTTGGGCTTCCAGTATTACAGACTCTGTGTTCTCGTTCCTGTCCCAACACTCCTGTGAGGATATGGGTCTATTGGGGCTTATAGTCTCAGGCACAATCCCAGGAGGAAACAGCCTAGCCCCAGGACCAGAAGCCCTTGCGTTAGGCCCAGGTTACAAATCCAAACCTCTTCTTTCACTGTGAGTTCCTCTTTAGGATCCTTTCCTAGAAACAGAGCAAATTTTACACACCTCTCCATTAAATAAGTTCTGTAACACTGAACCTCAAGAGTGTCAGTTTCATTTTCTCCAGAGATTTATTGGCCTCAGTGAAGATCTACTGATTTTATCCACAACACCCAACAGGAAAACATAATCAGTTTCTCATTATCCGTTTGGCAGAAATGTATCAGTTTACCATCATCCTCAATAGGATGTTATTATCATTATGATCAAGAAAAATATATTACAATTTCTGTTGTTGACAATGGAGGATATAGTGGGTAGTTTTTCTCTTCTATTTTTCTTCTTCCTCCAATTTTGTGATACCTTTTATTATTTTTAAAGTGTTAACATATAAAGATGTGTGAGGAACGTACATTTTCTTTTTGGATACAGAAAAGTGGTAAAATCCTTTCAGAATATTTGTTCGTATTCACCTTCTTGGAGTTGTTTGTGACAGCTACAGTGACCCACTGGGTATACCAAGCAAAACGTAGAATATAATAAAGATACCGTGAGTATGTCATTTCTCCTTTGGTGAATCAGAAGATATTGATATCAGAAGAATCAACCAAATAGGGTTGGTTTCTGTTATGAACCCTATTTGAAGAACTAAGTGTAAGAATTAAGTATAGACAGTGTCATCTCTAAGCTGTGATTGTAGATAGCTGAAAACATCCTGCACTATTGTGCACTACACAATAGTGTGTGGGTTTCTGTACAACTGAAGATGAACGCTTTGCCGTATACCAAAGTGTTTTGTATTATAGCATATCTTTAAGTCCACACCCTCATGAGAGAATAAGGTAGAAGATGTATGATTTTCTGACTCAGGTCTGCTTAATTCAACAGATATTCCCCTGGATACAAAAAGCTTTGTAGAGGTTGGTACCAGGCACAGGGATATGGCAATGCTGAAGTCTTAAACCTTTTAGCCTCAGTAGTCAGGAGAATAAGTTAAATATTAAAGTGTAGGACTTCAGAGACTTCGCAAACCAAGATTTTAGGTAACTGAGGAGTTGAAAAACATGGCAAAAACCTTTTTCAGTAAAGCTATTTTCCTAGTTTCTCCACACCGACTACTTCATGTCTAAAGCAAAACTATCTCCAACTGACCTCAACACCACTGAATCAGAGAACTTTGATGAAAGATATATCTGCCCTTTC
The DNA here is from genome assembly GCF_027409185.1 of Cynocephalus volans. NCBI lineage: Eukaryota > Metazoa > Chordata > Mammalia > Dermoptera > Cynocephalidae > Cynocephalus > Cynocephalus volans. The sequence goes on from NC_084463.1 coordinate 156,024,902, forward strand.
CTCCCAGTGCCCACTGGCCCAGGCTTAGGGATCAATGCCACTATAAGAACAACTCAGAAGGGCTGGCTGCTTAGCTAAGTTGGTTAGAGTACAGTGTTTGGTCAAGGATTTGGATCCCTGTCCTGGCCAGCCACCAAAAAAAAATTATAATAATGATAATAAATTCAGAAGGTACACAAGGTTAACATGAAGGAGAGAGTGGTCTCACCATATATCCTAGACCAGATGTACAGGGAGGTTTAGTAAACTTCAGCTCCTCCATCCCCATTTTACCACTTCCTACTCTCACAAATTTGGCCCTTTGAGCTGACTTCTTACTTAGGCCTTAATCTCTTTAGGCTGCTACTCTGTCCCTTGACTTTTCCAAGATTTGTATTTTAATTCTATTTTTCCATGAGCTTTTTGAAGACCCCTCGTATATACCTACAGCTTTGTTAACGCATTTATAGATTTACAACAATCCTACTGCTGAATCTCTATTGTAGACCTTTCTACTGAACTCTATGCTTACATTTCCAATTCCTCATGAGAGATTTTGACTCAAACAATCCCAAAGTGCCTCAAATAAAATATATCTAAAACTGAACAATCATCTCACTTTCAAAGTCATTTCCTTATCTCTTTTTCGTTTACAAGCCCTACCATCCACCTGACTGCCCTGGCTAAGGAGCTAAGAAACATTCCCAAATTGAAACAATTCAACAATCCTTCTTATATGATTCCTTAACTATATTTCAGTAATGTCCTCCTTTCCTTCATTTCCAATAATGAAAGTTTAAACGGGCAAAACTTACAGCATGAGTGCCGTATATTCTAGTACATTCATTTCTGCAATAATTTAGCCCCAGTCTACTTTCTTGACCTCATTTCCCACCACTCACTCTCACAAACACTGTGCTCCAGCCTCATCAGTTTACTTTCCATTTTGTAAATATGCCTTGTTTAGTTTACCGTCTTAATCTGTAGATATCTTTGCTTAAATAATCTCTTGTTTTAATTAATCAGATGAAATTAATTAGGAAGAGAGAAAATTATCAGATTTTTTCTTTGGACTTCCCACTTTCTCTTGATGCTCAGAGGCTGCTTCTTCATTTGTACTGCAAAAGTCATTTCCTTTCAAAAACATGTGAGTTAGATGTCATTCCACAGGAATCAGGGTATTGAAAACATGATATCTTGATCACAGATTGCCTCTCTGTAATTTCCTTTAAATAGTAAAATGGGGAGCTGAAGTTTTGCCTTAAGGCCTTCAAACTCAATCTAAAAAAGTTTATGGTTCTAGTTAAAAGCAAAATAAATAAACAAAAACATGTACCAAACACACACACACACACAGACACACACACACACACACACACACACACACACAAGGCTTCATTCTTAATTTTCTTCCAAGTAAAAAGGAAAAGAACACGGATCGAACAGATAAGAACATATAGTTTTCTACTCAGACTAGATAGAATTTAAACTGATAGGTATTCAACACTGTACTTAATAGTAAAACAATTTAATCTGAGTAGAAAACTATACGTCCTTATATGATCAATCTGAGTTTGGAGGACTATATTTGTATAGCATTGTCTCTGGCTTTCAACCTAAAGAAACGAAAGAAGTAAGGGAGGGAGGGACGAAGGGAGGGAAAAAGGAAACTAAAAAGCATCAAAAGCACATGGTTTCATTTTTAAAATCTCAATGATGAGACTATTTCTATTAGAATCCTTTCCAAAATGCCACCCAAAATCATATATTTCTTTATTTTAGAGTGTATTAATGATCAGTTTACTAACATCCAACTTACTCCAGGTTCATGACAAAAGGGGATTCCTTTCTTGCGTATTAAAGAACTACCATGACCTCAGTCAAGGAGAAAAGTCTAGTGGTGAATGAAGAACTTCATTTTGTTCAAGAGGTCTCTTGGAAAATGTAATTTAATTAAGTCCATCTCAGTATTTCCTTTCCCCAATTTCATTAATAAAAATTAAAATTGATGAATATTGTTATGTTTTTCTGTGTGGGGAGCTAAGCATAAATTTATCTCATGTTGAATATGGTCATCCTAAATTAAGAGATTCTTCCATACAAGAGAAATTCTATGAATGGGCACATGTTTCTCATGTGGAATCTTGCTCTAATTTTGATAGAGTGATATAACAAATGTTGACCCTGGAAATTATTTCAATGGTGAAAAGGAAAATTAGCATATACTCCCATTGCCTGTGAAAGCCTCTTAAACAGATTAGCTCTAAACACTATTTCTCTGTGTGTGTGTGTGTAAATATTTTTTTAAATTTTATTTTATTTTGTCAATATACAATGTGGTTGATTATTGCAGCCCATTACAAAAACCTCCCTCCCTCTTCCCGCTCCCCGACTCCCTCCCAACAACTTCATATCTGTTCGCTTCTCATATCAACTTCAAGGAATTGTAATTGTGGTGTCTTCTTCCCTCCCCTCCCCCCAGTTTATTTGTGTATTTATTTATTTATTTACTTTTAGCTCCCACAAATAAGTGAGAACATGTAATATTTGTCAGTCTGTGCCTGACTCATTTCACTTAATATAATTCTCTCTAGGTCCGTCCATGTTGCTGCAAATGGCAGTATTTCATCCTTGTTTATAGCAGAGTAGTATTCCATTGTGTAGATATACAACATTTTCCATATCCACTCATCTGATGATGGACATTTGGGCTGGTTCCAACTCTTGGCTATTGTAAATAGTGCTGCAATGAACATTGGAGAACAGGTATACCTTCGACTTGATGATTTCCATTCCTCTGGGTATATTCCCAGCAGTGGGATAGCTGTGTCATATGGTGGATCTATCTGCAATTGTTTGAGGAACCTCCATACCATTTTCCATAGAGGCTGCACCATTTTGCAGTCCCACCAACAATGGATGAGAGTTCCTTTTTCTCCGCAACCTCGCCAGCATTTATCGTTCAGAGTCTTTTGGATTTTAGCCATCCTAACTGGGGTTAGATGGTATCTCAGTGTGGTTTTGATTTGCATTTCCCTGATGCTGAGTGATGTTGAGCATTTTTTCATATGTCTGTTGGCCATTTGTATATCTTCCTTAGAGAAATGCCTGCTTAGCTCTTTTGCCCATTTTTTAATTGGGTTGCTTGTTTTTTTCTTGTAAAGTTGTTTGAGTTCCTTATATATTCTGGATATTAATCCTTTGTCAGATGTATATTTTGCAAATATTTTCTCCCACTCTGTTGGTTGTCTTTTAACTCTGTTAATTGTTTCTTTTGCTGTGCAGAAGCTCTTTAGTTTGATATAATCCCATTTGTTTATTTTTCCTTTGGTTGCCCGTGCTTTTGGGGTCATATTCATGAAGTCTGTGTCCAGTCCTATTTCCTGAAGTGTCTCTCCTATGTTTTAAGAAGTTTTATTGTTTCAGGGTGTATATTTAATTCTTTAATCCATTTTGAGTTGATTTTAGTATATGGTGAGAGGTATGGGTCTAGTTTCATTCTCCTGCATATAGATATCCAGTTATCCCAGCACCATATGCCCAAGAGGCAGTCTCTTCCTCAGTGTATAGGCTTGGTGCCTTTGTCAAAGATCAGATGGCTGTAGGTGTGTGGATTGATTTCTGGATTCTCTATTCTATTCCATTGATCAGTGTGTCTGTTTTTATGCCAGCATCATGCTGTTTTGGTTACTATAGCTCTGTAGTGTAGTTTAAAGTCAGGTAGTGTTATGCCTCCAGCTCTATTTTTTTTTTTTTTCGCTCATAATTGCTTTGGCTATGTGTGGTCTTTTATTATTCCATATAAATGTCTGATAGGTTTTTCCATTTCTGAGAAAAATGTCATTGGAATTTTGATGTGGATTGCATTGAATTTGTATATCACTTTGGGTAATATGGACATTTTCACAACGTTGGTTCTTCCAATCCAACAGCAGGGGATTTCTTTCCATCTTCTTGTATCCTCTCTAATTTCTCTCAGCAGTGGTTTGTAGTTCTCATTATAGAGATTTTTCACATCCTTGGTTAAATCTATTAATAAGTACTTTTTTTTTCTTTTTGGTGGATACTGTAAATGGGCAATCTTTCTTGATTTCTCTTTCCGCACATTCACTATTGGAGAATAGAAATGCTACTGATTTTGTGTGTGTTGATTTTGTATCGTGCTACTTTGCTGAATCATTTATCAACTCCAAGAGTTTTTTTGTAGAGGCTTTAGGCTATTCAATATATAGGATCATGTCATCTGCAAACAGGGACAGTTTGACTTCATCTTGTCCAATCTGGATGCCTTTTATTTCCTTCTCTTCTCTGATTGCTCTGGCTAGTACTTCCAAAACTATGTTGAATAGGAGTGGTGAGAGTGAGCATCCTTGTCTAGTTTCTGTTCTTAAAGGAAAAGCTTTCATCTTTTCCCCATTCAGGATGATATTGGCAGGTATGCCTTTAATTATGTTGAGAGACTTTCCATCTATACCTAGCTTGTAGAGAGTCTTTATCATAAATGAGTGTTGAATTTTATCAGATGCTTTTTCAGCATCTATAGAGATGATCATATGGTCTTTGTGTTTGAATTTATTGATATAGTGTATCATATTTATCGATTTGCTTACATTTTTTTATAGAAGAAATTACATTTATTTTATGTGGCTTCAAAGGCCAGAACTGGAATAATGGGAGCAAATTATACAAAGACACACTTTAGTTCACTATATGTACAAATCTCCAAGAACTAGGATGTTCTACTCATTTCGATTTGCTTACATTAAACCAAACTTGCATCACTGGGATGAATCCCACTTGATCATGGTGTATAATTTTGCATATGTGTTGCTGTATTCTGTTAGCTAGTATTTTATTAAGGATTTCTGCATCTATATTCATGAAGGATATTGGCCTGTAGTTTTCTTTTTTAGTTGTATCTTTACCTGGTTTTGGTATCAGGGTGATGTTTGCTTCATAGAATGAGTTTGGGAGAATTGCCTCTGTTTCAATCTTTTGGAATAGTTTGTAGAGAATTGGTGTCAATTCCTCTTTAAATGTTTGGTAGAATTCTGCTGTGAATCCATCTGGTCCTGGGCTTTTCTTTGTTGGGAGCCTTCTGATAACTGCTTCAATCTCTTTTATGGTCTGTTCAGATTTTCTACATTTTCTTGGCTCAGTTTCGGTAGTTTGTGTGTGTCCAGAAATTTTCCATTTCCTCCAGATTTTCAAATTTGTTGGCATATAGTTGTTTATAGTAGTCTCGAATGATCCCTTGTATTTCAGATGTATCAGTTCTAATATCACCTTTTTCATTTCTAATTTTTATTTGTATCTTCTCTCTTCTTTTTTTATTAGCCATGCTAATGGTTTGACAATTTTATTTATCTTTTCAAAAAAACAACTTTTTGATTCATTTATCTTTTGTATCATTTTTTGGGTTTCAATTTCATTAAGTTCTGTTCTGCTCTTAATGATTTCTTTCTGTCTGCTAACTTTGGGATTCGATGGTTCTTGTTTTTCTAGTTCTTTAAGGTGAAATATTAGGTTGTTCACTTGCCATCTTTCCATTCTTCTGAAGTAAGCATTTAATGTCATAAATTTCCCCCTTAGTACTGCTTTTGCAGTATCCCCCAGGTTTTGGTATGATGTATCATTGTTTTCATTACTTTCAGTAAGTTTTTTGATTTCCTGTTTGTTTTCTTCATGGACCCATATGTCATTAAGTAGAATGCTGTTTAATTTCCATGTGTTTGTATAGTGTTCAGAATGTCACTTGTAGTCTCTGTGTGACTTTACAGGTGAGGCAAGTCTCTTGTAGACAGCATATATTTGGGTCAAACTTTTTAACCCAATCAGTCTGTGTCTTTTGAGTGGGGAGTTTAATCCATTTACATTTAGGGTTGTTGTTGAAAGATATTGTCTTACTCCTGACATTTAATTGCTTTTCTCATAGTTGATTTAAATATCTTTTGTTCCTTCCTTTCCCTTTTATTGTTTGTTTGCAGTGTTTGTTGTTTTTTTGAGGTGGTATGGTATAGTTTCTTTCTCTTTCTCATTTGCATATCTGCTCTGCCAGTGGTGTTTGTTCTTGTGTATTCATGGTGGTGTTATTGTTTGGGGGGGTGCGTTCCAGATGCAGGACTCCCTTAAGGATTTCTTGTAGAGCTGTCATGGGGTGGTGAACTCCTGCAGCTTTTGTTTGTCTGGATAATAAACTATTACCCTTTATTTCTGAAGGATAGCCTTGTTGGGTATACTATTCTTAGCTGGCAATTTTTTTTTTCTTTTAGTGCTTTTAATATATCATCCCATTCTCTTCTGGCCTGTAAGGTTTCTGCTGAAAAGTCTGCTGTTAGTCCCAGTGGGGTCTCCCTTATAGGTGACCTGGTGCTTTCCTCTTGCTGCTTTTAGGATTCTCTCTTTGTCTTTGAATTTTGTCAATTTGACTATGATGTGTCTCAGAGAGGATCTTTTTAGATTGAATCTCTTTGGGGATCTTTGAAGCTCTTGGAGCTAGACATCCTATCACTATCTATACCTGGAAAGTTTTCCACTATTACTTAAATGAATATTTTTTAATGTTTTTTCCTTTCTCCTCCTCTTCCAGAATACCCATGATTCAGATATTTGTGCCCTTAAATTGGTCTGCTAGCTCTCTTAGATTTTCTTCATTTTTTTTTTCATTTTGTTTTTTGGTTTTTGGTTTTAGGTTTTCTTTGCTTCACTTATTTCAAAAAGACTGTCTTCAAGATCAGAAATTCCTTCTTCCACTTGCTCTAGTCTGCTGCTTATGCTCTCAATTTTAGTTTCTATTTCATTGAATGAGTCTTTCAGTTCAGGAGCTCTGCTACATTCTTTTTATGGTATTTATGGCTTTGTAAATTTCTTCCTTCATGTCCTGGATTAATTTTCTCATTTCACTGTGGTGTCTAACTGAGTCTTCTTGTATCTCACTGAGTTTCTTTGAGATTGTTACTCAGAATTCTCTTTCGGACATATCAAGGGTTTCCTGTTGTACGGGATCTGGTGTTTGAGAATTATAGTGTTCCTTCGGTCGGATCATATTTTGTTTTCTTTTGTTTTGTTTTTCGGGTTTTTTTCATATTTCTTTTTTTTCCTTTTTTCGTGACCGGTAAGGGGATCGCAACCCTCGGCTTGGCGTCATCCGCACCGTGCTCAGCCAGTGAGCGCACTGGCCATCCCTATATAGGATCCAAACCCGCGGCCTGAGCGCTGCTGCGCTCCCAGCACCGCACTCTCCCAAGTGAGCCATGGGGCCGGCCCCATATTTCTAATATCCCTACATTGATGCCTAATCATCTGTTGGTTGGTTGTTTCTCCTATTACTCTGGGGTGGCTTTTGAGGAGAGAGACTCCCTCCTGTACATTTGTTGTATATTTCCTGTTGGATGGGGTGTTTTAGTTTTGGATCTGAGTAGATTCAGTAGTTTCAGTAGTTCCAGGTAGTCTCAGTTGTTCTAAGTAGACTCAGTACTTCCAGGTGGTGCTGGCAGCTATGTTTGTGGCTGGGGCTGCACTTATGGCTGGACTTGCATGGGTGGGTAGGGGCAATATGGGCAGCCAGAGTGGTTGGGGCCATGCTAGCAGCTGGATGTCCAGGGTCACAAGGGCAACTGGGACGGCTGGGACTTCATGAGAAGCTTGATGGCTGGGTCGACTTGGGTGGGTGGGGCCATGCAGGCAGCCTGACAGCAGAACCCACATGGGTGGGTGGAGCCACATGTCTGGCTGGGCAGTTGGGGCTGCAAGGGCAGCTAGAAGCTGGTCCCATGTAGATGGGTGGGGCCAGACAGGCAGCTGGAAGGCTGGAGCTATGCAGGCACCACGCACCACATGGGCAATGTGAATCACATGGTGGGGTGCACTGTGCAAAATGAACTCCTTTGTGGGGAGAAGGACTATGGCTCTAGGATTAGACAATAACACAGGCAACTGCAGTGGTGGTGGGGGCTAGCTGAGGGAAGAACAGGAGGAGAGTTACTGCTGGGAAGTGCTCATGGCTGAGGAGATTCTTTCCACCACAAGGGAGAAATCCTCCTGGCTGATCCTGGTTTGGGAGAGATGGTGAAGACACGTGCTTCTTTCTCCTCTACAATACGATGCTTGATTTTTGTGCTCCATAGGGTCCTCACGAGGATCCTGAAGCCTTCCCATGCTCTCTCACCAATGCTCTACCCCATACTTAGCTGTTCTTTCCTTGCTGTGGTCCCTTTCTGTGGAACAATCATGCATTGGGCACCTCTAGTCCACTATCTTGCCCCTGAAAGCTATTTTTACCTTTCGATTTCATTTTTCCACAAACTTTTTGAAATACCCTTGTGTACCACAATTTATTTATCCATTCATCCATCACTGAATACTTAGGTTATTTACATATCTTGGCTATTGTGAATAATGTTGCAATAAATGTGAGAGTGCAGATACCTCTTTCACACACTGATTTCATTTCCTTTGGAAATATACCCAGAAGAATTATTGTTGGGTTATATGACAATTCTATTTTTAATTTTCTGAGGAACCTCCATACTGTTTTTCATAATGTCTGTGCTACATTAAATTTCCACCAACAGTTTGCAAGGGTTCCCTTTTCTTCACACCTTTACCAACACTTATCACTGTCTTTTTGATAATAGCTGTTCTAAAAGGTGTAAAGGTGATATCTCATTGTGGTTTGAATTTTCATTTCTCTAATTGTTAGTGATGTATACCTTTTCATGCACCTGTTGGCCATTTGTATATCTTCTTTTTATAAAGTCTATTCAGGTTCTTTGCCTATTTCTTAGTAGAGTTGTTTGTCTTTTGGCTATTGAGCTGTGTGAGTTCGTTATATTTTTTGGATATTAACGTCTTATCAGATATATTGTTTGCAATTTTTTTCCAGTCCATAGGCTGTTTTTTCCTTTTTTGATTGTTTTATTGGCTGTACAGAAGCTTTTTTATTTTGATATAGCTGCATTTGTTTATTTTGGGTTTGATTGCCTCAGCTTCTAGATTCATATGTAAAAATCATTGCCAAGAACAATATCAAGAAGCTTTTCTCCTATTTTTTCTCCTAGGAACTGACGCCTATTGGATTCCACAAACACCCTGAGATAGGGCTTTTCTCACTGAGTGAGTTCTGAGTCAGGTCAAATAAAGATAAACCATGTGATTCGGGAGCTAATCAAATAGTGACAATTCTCTTGGGGGAGGGCTTTGGGGGGAGTTCTAAACTTGTTTTATCCCCTCCAGTGGATATTAGTTTGCTTCCTTTCACAGTTACCATCATTTTGAGGCTGCTGGATTTAAAGGCTACCAGGAAGGTAGAGAGAGGGAGATGGGAATAGTGCGAGTTAAAACACCACAGAGCTCACTGTGCTTCTCATTTGCCTTTGTATTAGTCAGTTCCTGTTGCTTATAACAGAAATACTTGAAATAGCATAATTTGTAAAGAAATAAGATTTATTTCTTACAGTTTCTGAGGCTAGGAAATTCAAAGTCCAGGGAACACATCTCAGGAGGGCCTTATTGGTGGGTGATGACTCTTCACAACAACATTTCACATAGCAAAATGGCTGTGAGCAAGAAAGACACCTAAGCTTCTCACTCACTCTCCTTATAAAGCCATCATAACCATGCCCATGACCACCATTAAATCGTCAATGGATTAATCCACTCACTAGAGCATGGTCCTCACAATCTAATCCCCTCTTCAAGGCCCCACCTTTCAATTACCATAATAGGACTTCCCACCCTCTTAACACTGTCACAGTGGGGATAAAGTATCAATGAGCTTTGGGGGGACGTTCAATCCACAGCAGCCTTTCTTATACAAACTATTAATATACTAATATCTCTAAAACAGAGGCAACCAGTCATCACGTGCATCTTAATGTAATTCAGTAGGGAGTAGACAGCTCCAACCATGAAGCACTTTGCCAGAAAACATGAACCTAAGTCTACTCAAACCTCTGTATATGACCACCAGTTTACAGGAAATATGGGGAATACAGAGAAATTAAATGACACCACACAGATGCAATGAGATAAATTCAGAATGTGGGAAATTATAAGGCATAGATGACCTAGTTTTCTTACTAAATATATAGTATTTTTAAAAAGAGGAAAACCATTAATAGATTACTAAGACTTAAGAGATATAGCAAAAAAAATTCTTAAATAAAATAAAATAACCTAAGAAATGGGCAAAGTATCTTAATGGGCATTTCTCAAAAAAGAACTTACAAATGGCCAAAAAGTTACCAAAAAAATGTTCAACATCACTAATCATCAGGGAAATGCAAATCAAAACATCAATGATATACCACCTCACTCCAGTTATAATGGCTATTATCAAAAAGACAACAGATAATAAGTGTTGGCAAGCGTGTGAAGAAAAGGGAACACTTACAAACTCTTGGTGGGAGTGTAAACTAGTACAGCCATTATGGAAAACAGAATGGAGGTTCCTCAAAAAATTAAAAATAGAACTACCATATGATCCAGTAGTTCCACTACTGGGTATATATCCAAAGGAACTGAAATCAGTATGTCAAAGAGATATCTGCACATTTCCATGTTTATTGCAGTTCTATTTACAATAGCCAAAATATGGAATCAATGTAAGTGTCCAACAAATGAATGGATAATGTATGTGGTATATATATACAATGGAATAGTTTTCATCCATAAAAAAAGAATGAACTCCTGTCATTTGTGGCAACATGGATGGTCCAGGAGGACATTAATGTTAAATGTAATAAGCCCAATACAGAAAGACAAATATCACGTGATCTCACTTAAATGTGGAATATTTTAAAAACTTGATATCACAGAGTAAGAGAGTAGAACAGGGGTCATCAGAGATTGGAGAGGAGAAGAGAAGGAAGGGAGGACAAAGGGAGATTGGCCAACAGGTGTAGAATTACAATTAGAGAGGAAAAATAAGTTCTGGTGTTCTGCTGCGCAGTAATACTACAGGATGACTGTGATCATCATTAATCACGGGGTAACTATGGTTAACAGAAAAGTATTATATATTACAAAATAGCTAGAATAAAGGCTTTTTGATGTTCTCACCACAAAGAAATGATAAATGCATGGCGATGAATACACCAACTACCCTAACCCAATCATTGTACAACATATATATATATCAAAAAAATTGTACCCCATAAGTATGTACAATAACAATGTGTAAATTAAAATATTTTTAATAAAACATACACTTAATTTTTTTTTTAAAAAGCAGGTTAAAAACTAGTATGTTCCCTATGAGTTGTTTTATGTAAATCTGTGAGCTTGAAGATAGAACATAAGAAATTATCAAATTAGAGAAGCAAAAAGAAAAAAGAATAAGAAAAAATGAAATAGAAATACAGCAAACATGGGTCTCCCTCAAGCAAAATAACCTCCACATACCTAAAGGAAAGGAAAAAAGAAGAGATGTAGAAAGCATATACAGGAACATAATGGCTGAAAATTTCCCAAATATGTAGAAACATGGCAGCATTCAAGTACAGGAAGCTTGGAGCTTGCCACCAATCAAATTCAATCCAAGGTGGACCACCCCAAGGCACATCCTAATTGAATTATCAAAAACCAAAGACAAAGAGAGAATACTGAAAGTAGCAAGAGAAAGAAACACGTAATAGTCAATGGAGCCCCAATACATTTCTCAGTGGATTTCTCAGAAGAAACCCTACATGCCAGAAGAGAATGGGATAATATATTCAGGGTGCTAAAAGGATAAAGATTGTCAGCAAAGAATTCTCTATCCAGCAAAATTAACCTTGAAATATGAAGGAGAAATAAATCTTTCCCGGACAAACAAAACCTAAGGGAATTCATCAACACTAGACCTGCATTACAAGAAATGATAAAGGGAGTTCCTCAATGAAAGAAGACAATGCTAAGGAACAGGAAGAAAATAATTTGATGGTACATAATTCATAAGTAAAGTAAGTTCACCACCTAGGAATACTCCAGTGCCATAAGGGCATGAATACACTGCTTACATCCTTAGTATGAAGATTAAAGGACAAACCTAATAAGACACTAACATATACAACAACTATATAAGAGATAGGTAATATTAAAAGATGTAACCTGAAAAAACAAATTGTCAAAAAGTGGGGTGGGGAGGATGATGCCAAAGCATAGAGTTGGCTGTGGGTTTTTTTTTCTCTTTTCTTGGATATCAAAATTAAGTTGTTATTAGTCTGAAATATGTCTCATGGTAACCACAACACAAGAACTTATGAGACATGCTAAAAATAAGTAACGAGAAATCAAAATACACTGCTAGAGAAAACCACTCAACTATAAAGGAAGACAGTAAGATTGGAAAAAAGGGGTAAAAAGATAAACAAAACAACCAGAAAAAAGAAACAAAATGGTAGTAACAAGACCCTATATGTCAATGATAAGTAACTGTAATGGATTAAATGCCCCAATTAAAAGACACAGAGTGGCTCAATGTGTTATAAAACAAGAATCAACAATATGCTTCCTAGAAGAAACTCACTTCGCCTATAAAGACACACACTGTCTGAAGGTGAAGGGATAGAAAAAGACATTTCGTGCAAATGGAAGCCAAAAAAGTGCAGGAGTAGCTGTATTTATACCAGATAAAGTAGATTTCAAGCCAAGGAAACTTTTTAAAAAGATAAGGAAGGTCATTATATAATAATAAAGAGATTGATTCGACAAGAGGATATGACAATTCTAAATATATATGCACCCTACTCTGGAGCACCTACTTATATAAAGCAATACTATTAGACCTAAAGGGAGAAATATACACCAAGACAATAATAGTTGGGGACTTTAACACCCCACTCTCAGCAAAGAACAGATCATTCAGACAGAAAATTAACGAGGAAACATTAGAATTAATCTCCATTCTGTGCTGATTGGACCTAATGGACATAAATAAAACATTTCATCCAACAGCTGCAGAATACACGTTCTTCTCAGCAGCACATGGAACATTCTCTAAAATAGACCACACTAGTTCATAAAAAATGCCTCAGCAAAATTTTAAAAATCAAAATCAATCAACAACCTTGTCCAACCACAATGAAATAAAACTAGAAATCAATAACAAGAGACACCAGAAACTGTATAAATACATGAAAATTAAACAATATGCTTCTAAACAACAAATGGGTCAAAGAAGAAATCAAAAAGGAAATTTTAAAATTCCTGGAGACAAATAAAAATGAAAACAAAACATACCAGAACCTATGGAACATCAAAAGCGGCACTATGGGGGAAGTTTATAGCAATAAATGCTTACACTAAAAAAGAAGAAAGAATTCAAATAAACAACATTACACCTTAAAGAACTTGAAAAACAAGAATAAACCAAACCCAATATCAGTAGAAGGAAAGAAATAACAAAGATCGCAACAGAAATAAATGAATTAGAGATTTAAAAAACAATACAAAAGACTGATGAAACAAACAGCTGATTTTCTGAAAAGATAAAATTAATAAACCTATAGGTAGACTGATGAAGAAAAAAGACAGAAGATTCAAACAAAAATCAGAAATGAAAAAGGAGACATTACAACTGATACTACAGAAATACAAAGGATCATAAGGGACTACTGTGAACAACTGCATGCGAACAAACTGGAAACCTAGAAGAAATGAATAAATTCCTGGACACATACAACTTACCAAGGTTGACTCATGAAGAACTAGGAAACCTGAACAGACCAATAACAAGTAATGAAATTGAAGCAGTAATAAAAAGACTTCCAACAAAGAAAACCCCAGGACCAGATGGCTTCACTGGTAAGTTCTAGCAAACATTTGAAGAACTAAAATAAATTCTAGGGCATGGACAAAATAAATTCTTCTCAAACTCTCCCAAAAAATTGAAGAGGAGGAAATACTTCCAAACTCAAAGAGAGGCCAACATTAACCTCATACCAAAGCCAGAAAAAGATACAACTCAAAAAGGAAATGACAAACCAAATATCCCTAATGAACACAGCCAAAGATCCTCAACAAAATATTAGAAAACAAACTCCAACAGCACATTAAAAAGGTCATTCACCATGATCAAGTGGGATTCATCCCAGAGATACAAGGATGGGTTCAACAGTAAGAACTATCTAGCTTTTGACAGTCTGATAGATATAAAGTATTGCATCTCATTACTTTTCAATTTGAATTTCTCTGATTACCAATAATTTTGATCATCTCTTTATTCGTTAACTTTTTAGTTTTTCGCTTTTTCTGATGGAATCAAATTCACCAATTATTTGCCACATGGTAAATGTTTTTTAACTTTGTTTTAGAAATCCTTCTATAACCCCATTACCATGTTATTCTCCTGCATGTCTTTCTATTAACTTCAGAGTTTTCCTTTTAAAATTAGAGCTCCCGTCCATCTAGAATCCACTTCGTATGTGATGATAGGTAGTTTTCTAGGTTTATTTATCTCTATTTAGCAAAATGGCTTTCCCAGCAAAATCTACTAAACAATTTATCCCTTGCCATTGATTTTTGTTGTTATCTTTATCATATGTTAAGCTCCCATCTATATATCTTAGTAACATGTAGAGCAAGCACATCTTTATTTTTCTTAAGGCTAACAGTATTCATGAACCTTTATTCCTTAAAATTTTAGAGTTAATTTACCAACTTTCTCCAAAAATTCCAACTTAAGTTTTTCACAAAATTAATGTACTAATTAACGTATTAATTTGGAAGAATTAACTTCTTTATAATATTGAGTCATCCCATCTAAGAGCATAGAATGTCTCTCCGTTCATTTATATCATCTCAATCATCTTCTTATGTCCACCATGAGAGTTTTAAAGTTTTCTCCATAAAAGTTTTATATACACTTGGTTAAGTTAATTCCTGGATACTTTATAGTTTTTATTATAATGAATGTTGGTCTTATTCTTATTACATTTTGTAGTTGGTTACTACTTGTGTAGAAAAAATTAAATTGGATTTTGTAGGTTGATTTTAGATCTGTTTAGATCAGGTAAACTATCTCCTTAGTTCTGATAGTTCTTTGGTAGATACCATTGACTTTTCAGGACAAATGATTATATCATTCATATATCATCTTATCACTTCACTTTCAAAAATTTTACTATTTATTATCATGTTTTTTGAGCACTGGCCAGTTCAATGATAAATAATAACAGTAATAGTGAGCATTTTGGTTTCTCCAAATCTTAAAGAGAATGAATCTCAAGTTTCCCCATTGTTATAGACTGAATGTGTATGTCCCTCCAAAATTCATATTCTGAAATCTAATCCATAATGTGATGGTATCTGAAGGTGAGACCTCTGGGAGGTGATTAGGTCATGGAGGTAGAGTCTTCATGAATGGGACTAGTGCCCTTATAAGAAGAGGCTAAAGAACTAGCTAGCTCTCTTTCCACTATGTGAAGATACAACAAGAACTTGGCAGTCTGCAACCTGAAAGAGGGCCTTCATGAGAACCCATCTATGCTGGTACCCTAATCTTGAACTTCCAGTCTCCAAAACTGTGAGAAATAAATTTCTGTTTTTTATAAGCCACCCAATCTATGGTATTTTGTTATAGCAGCTTGAACTAAGACACCCATAGTATAAGATTTAGTATAGGTTTAGTTTATAGTTTCCACCAAGTTAAAGAAATTTCCTTTAGACTACATAGATCTGTTTTGGCAAGAGTCTGGGGAACTTTCTAGAAATATACGAATCCACTGGGTGAAATTCATTGGCAAGGGTGCACTTATACAGGATTTCAAATTTACTATGTTAGTTCAAGCACCTGGGAACAACTGTTGGTTACTTAACCGGAGCCAGGCTTGCAGATAATGTCATCTAACATATTGGAACTTCTCCTGTATATGCTAGAAGAAGGAGTCTGAAGACTCAGGGAAATAGGGACCTTGGAGTGAATCTATTATATACAAAAACATACCCTAATTATATTCTCTAGAAGCTCCAGAGGGCACCATCTTCACCAAGGCATTAAGACATACGTTGGTGACAGTATAGTGGCAAACTGAATGGATTTGTGATAGCTGTCTCTCGCAAGCTGGGGATGGCAGTGGGTGATGCAGCAATGGAATCAACTATCCTGATCTCAGTGGGAATTATGGGATCCCAAAATGGTAGAGGGCTAGAGATGGCACTTAACTGTCAGAGACAATGGGGGCAAAACTCTTTAACACATGTTCCCCAGACTCCTGCCAATACAGATTGATGCAGTCTCAAAACTCTTTAGTGAACAGACTAATCAAAATCAAAGAGATGAGAATAAGTAGGAGGTAGTCTTGTGTTTCACACTAGGACACTGTGCTGCTATTTATTCAGAATCTGCACTTGCAAGTCTTACACATGTACTTCTTTGGTTTACTAATAAAAATACATATTTACATACCATTTATTGGGCATTTACTAGTGCTAGGTAAGTGTTTTATCTGCATGCATTTTTTTGTCCTTTCCTTTCTTTTCTTGAAAATTATGCATTAAAGGGGTATTATCTCACCCTCAAAAGATTCCATATTTAGCCAGTGCTCTCTCTCCTGCATCAACCCTAGTGTCTCTAAGAATGTGCAAGGCCTAAACTGATTTGACTATTAGATTCCATAACTACTAGATTCCCATTTGACTATTAGATTCCATAACAGGTTTTTTGGATGTGCCCATCTTAGAACAGTCACATAGCTGGAACTGAAGCACTAAGTGGATCACATTTTGATCAGTGAATCAGAATGCTTGATAAGCAATGGAGCTTATGGCTCTAGAGTTCATTCATTTATTCATTCATTCACTCATTCATTCATTATTACTATGTGCCAGACACAGTGCTATACACTGGTAATAACTGATTGCCAGCAGTTGGAGGTAGAGAGAAATGAATAGGAGGGACACAGGGGTAAAGAGGTCCGACAGGGTATCTGCCCTCCTGAAAATCACCATCTAGGAGGATTCTAAATATTTGAGCCTTGGTTTTTATTTAATCAGAATAAAATAAAATAAAATGTACCTGATTATAGTAGAAGATTATATAACAACTTTGGTCCTCAAAGTTTCATAGCATGAGCACGGTGAGGTACCTGAGCAGGTATTATCTACACTCTACAGAATAAAATGACGACAGGAGAAGTTAACTGTTCTTCCGAATGTTGTACCCACCACATCTTGTAAAAGATTCTTAGTGGCAGGGAGCATCTGATAATGATGCTTCTTCCAAGGGGCTGGTGTCTCTGCGGTTAGCTATCGGTCTGCCTCGTGATCGATCCGCTGGTAGCGTCAAGCACAGCCTCTTTCCCCCTGAGTGTGTCCAGGTCCAAGGACAGAGTGTGAAACTGACACATCCAGGAAAGGGCGGCATCTCTGACAGCACACTACCCCACCTTCGCCCTGGGAGCCTGCAGCCTCAGAGGAGCTTCGGGAGCCCCACGTGCCTCCGGTATCCGCGTGGGTGTCCACGCAACGCTCCCGCAGCCGCGCTCTTGCCCACGACAGCAGAGTTAGAACCCCGGGAGGGCGGATGCGGGAGCAACAGGAGAGCAGTGCCCACCGGGCTCCCCCAGCTGTGAGGCCCCAGACCGAGGGTGCTGACTGAGAGATCACGCCCCTCTGGCCCTGTGCTCCGGGAATGACGTGAGTGTAGGTAGCCTTGGCAGGGTCGTAACTGGGACAGACAGGGTCACACTGAAGTCAAGGTTTGCCAGGCCCTGGCACCCTGGAACTCCCTCGTCCTGGGTTGTCCCATTGCTAGGAATGATTTACTGGTAACAATAGTTGAGTTCATATGAGCCATACTCGTCCTAGCGTTTCAACAGGATTAAGACGTCTAGGTGGCTTATTACATTGCCCAGGAGAATCTTCCATCACTTCATGTAAGTAGATGCCGTACTTTACAGGGGGGAGCCTCTTAAGTAATATGATGAGATTCTAAAGATTGCTGTGATTGAGATGTGGGGAATGGACTGGAGGGGCGAGGAAAAGAATGAGGCATTGGAGGAAAGATCGAATAAGAGATCTTTACAATAATCCAAGCAAAAAATGAGTCCCATGTCAACTTAGCCACTGACTGATCTTTGTCTCCCACTTCTACCTCAGCACCCACCCCTCAACATAGTAATGGATTTAGCTTTTGGTTTCACCAGGTTTTAATTGCTTCGTTGATTTAGTTGAGTTAGGTTGGCTTTGAGGAAAGAAGTTAGGAAGAAGAGAAGGAAGTCGGAAGGAAGCAGTGAGCATATCCAAGTTTAGCAAAAGATCATCAGTCAGATGTCTGGGCACCATTTTAGTTCCACTGAGGAATGGCAGTTTAAATCAGGAATGGGGCAAGAGCCAAGTCCAGAAGATGGAGAGCTCACAGAGCAGGTAAGAGGAAAGCTGTAATGCAGTAAGCGTAAGGGAACCCAACAGGCTCGCTTCTGGGATATAAGACACGTCAGTGGCTTATATTAGTCTTTATTTAGAGTAGAAGACACCAAGCAGTGAATAACTGGCAAAAACTGTCAGAATAAACTTTCTCAGAACTCTCGGAATTAACTGAAACTTACAGCAATGAGGAAATGCTTAAGGAAGAGAACACAGCTGATTCTGGGTAAGAGAGGTTTGTAGCATTTTAATTTATCCTAATCCTATTCCCCACGCCCCAGGTCAGCAGCGGCCTTGAATTAAACAGCCTACATTCCCAGTACAGGTACCTGGTAACAGGGGGCAGAAAACAAACTTTATTCAAGAATTGTGGCTGTTAGACTTGTCTGGTGATTCCATGGAGGGCCTGTTCAAAGGACCTGCCTTTTTCTCACCTAACTTACAACTGTCCCAGTGCTCTGGTAGCTACCCAAATGGCGTTTGTCAAAAACATATAAAGGAGAGAAATATACTAGCCATTGCTTCCTGATGTAGGGACAACAGTTGGTGCAAACAATAGACTAACTGAAAAGCTTGGGAGAAATAGCTGGGGAATGAGATGTTTTGGGTAATGAGGCTTTGAAAAGCTCCCACGTATTTCTGAGAGTCTAGAAGGCTGTGTATATATCCTGGGCTGGATATATGCTCAGAAAAGACCTGAAAAGACCCTAAGCTCTCAGCTCTAGGTAATGTTCAGACTGTGTGTAAGCAGGAAGTAAAGAATAAGCAGAGTAGACTTTAATCCATTTTGAGTTGATTTTTGTGTATGGTATGAGAAAAGAGTCCAATTTTATTATTCTGCATGTGGATCTCCAGTTTCCCCAGTACCGTCTATTGAAGAGACTATCCTTTCTCCATTGTGTATTCTTAGCATCTTTGTCAAAACTCAATTGATCATAAATTCGTGAGTTAATTTCTAGGCTCTTTATTCTGTTCCATTGGTCAATGTGTCTGTTTTTATGCCAGTGCAATGCTGTTTTGATTACTATAGCTTTGTGATATATATTTGAAATCAGGTAGTGTGATGCCTCCAGCTTTATTCTTTTTGCTCAAGATTGCTTTGACTCTTTGAGGCCTTTTGTGGTTTGATGGAGTTTGGGTGTGTTGTCCCCTCTGAAACTCATGTGGAAATTTGATCTCCAATGTGGCAGTGTTGGAAACTGATTGAGTCATGGGGGTGGATCCCTCATGAATGGATTAATGCTCTCCCTGGGGTAGGGGGGATTAATGAGTCAGTTCTCACTCTATTAGTTCCCGTGAGAGCTCGTTGCTTAAAAAGACCCTGGCACCTTCTCTCTCTCTCTTGCTTCCTCTCGCCATGTGATCTGCTTTTACCCGCCGGCTGCCTGCCGCTTTCCACCATGAGTAGAAGCAGCCTGAGGCCCACGCCAGATGCAGCTGTCCCAGAACCATAAGCCAAATAAACCTCTTTCCTTTATAAATTACCCAGTCTCAGGTATTTCTGTTATAGCAACACAAAATGGACTAAAACAGTGGTTTTATATGAATTTTAGCATTTTTCTCTATTTTTATGAAAAGTGTCATTAGATTTTGATAGAGATTGCATTGGATCTATAGATTGCTTTGAGTAGTATGGACATTTTAACTATTCTTTCATTCCATGAACACAGGAAATCTTTCCATTTATTTCTGTCTTAAGTTTCTTTCATCAATATCGTACAGTCTTTCTATACATATCTTTCCCCTCCTTGGTTAAATTTATTCCTAAATTTTTTTTATGCTATTGTAAATGGGATTGTTTTCTTGATTTCTTTTTTGGATAATTTGTTGTTAGTGTGTAGAAACTCTACTAATTCTTATATGTTGATTTTGTACCCTGAAGCTTTACTAAATTTATAAGTTCTAACAATTTTTTGATGGAGTCTGTAGGATTTTCCGTAACATCATATCATCAGCAAATGGAGACAATTTACTTCTTTCTATCCTGTTTGGATGCCTTTTATTCCTCTAATTGTTCTGACTAGGACTTTCAGTACTATGTTGAATAAAAGTAGTGAGAATGGGCATCTTTGTCTTGCTCCTAATCTTAGAGGAAGTTTTCAGTTTTTCACTGAGTATGATGTTAGCTATGGGCTTGTCATATATAGCCTTTGTTATGTGGAGGTACATTCCTTCTATAATTTGTTGAGTTTTTTTTTTTTTTTTTTTTTTCCTGACTGGTAAGGGGATTGCAACCCTCGGCTCGGTGTTGTCTGCACCACACTCAGCCAGTGAGCGCACCGGCCATCCCTATATAGGATCTGAACCTGTGGCCTCGGCACTACCAGCACTGCACTCTCCCAAGTGAGCCACGGGGCCTACCCTTGTTGAGAGTTTTTAATCATGAAAGAATGTTGAACTTTGTCAAATACTTTTTCTGTATTTATTGAGATGATCATATGATTTTTATCCATTGTGTTAATGTAGTATATCAAATTTATTAATTTGCATATGTTGACTCATTCTTGTTTCTCAGGGATAAATCCCACATGATCATGGTGAATAATCCTTGTAATATGCTATGGAATTCAGTTTGCTAGTATTTTGTTGAGAATTTTTGCATCTATGTTGTGGGGAAAATAGTTTAGTCAGGCTCCCTCCACTCAGGTCTGGTTGGGGGTCATGCAGCACATTCTTAATTCTTTGTAAACAAGTTGTGTGTGGGTGGAGTTAGTATGCATGTGCACCAATGTATCTTTTTAGTTTTGTTGCTATTGTGTGTTCTTCAGTTCCTGAAGCAGAGCTGGCTGGCAGATCTTGTGTCTAAAAGTAGAGCATGTTTACTCTGCTGGCAGCTGCTCAGTTTTTCTTTGGACTTTGCCAGTAGCAGTTGAGTTTTTTAGTTTCTCTTTGTACTGCCTAGCTCCTAGATATGTGGGTGCTGAATAAAGACTATTCCTACTTCAATCAAGGCCCCAAGGACCTTTTTGCCGGTTACCTAGCTCTTAGACCTGCGTGCGAAGGGTTTGTGAATGGGCTCGAGGGGTCTGTGAGCTCCAGACCCTAGCTGTAGCTCTACATATGTTCATAATGTATATTGGCCTATAATTTTCTTTTCCTGTAGAGGGCTTTTCTGACTTTGGTATCAGGGTAATGGTGGCCCCATAAAATGAGTTTGGAAGTATTCCTCTTCTCCAATTTTTTGGAAGGGTTTGAAAAGGATTGATACTACTTCTTCTTTCAATGTCTGGTAGAATTCAGCTTTTTTTTTTTTTTTTTTTTGACTGGTAAGGGGATCGCAACCTTTGGCATGGTGTGGTCTGCACCACACTCAGCCACTGAGAGCACCGGCCATCCCTATATAGGATCCAAACCTGTGGCCTCAGCACTACCAGCCCCGCACTCTCCCGAGTGAGCCACAGGGCTGGCCCTGTAATGTTTCCTTCTTCTCTTCATTTCTGATTTTATTTACTTGTCTTCTCTTTTTTTCTTAGTCTAGCTAAAGGTTTGTCAGTTTTTCTTCTCAAAAAAACACGTTTAGTTTTGTTGATCTTTTCTATTGTTTTTCTAGTTTCTATTTCATTTATTTCTGCCCTGATCTTTATTTCTTTACTTTTGCTAACTTTGGGCTTAGTTTTTTTCTAGTCCCCTAAAGTGTAAAGTTAGGTTGTTTATTTGAAATCTTTATTTTTCTTCATGTAGGATTTTATATTTATAACCTTCCCTCTTTGAAGTGCTTTTACTGCATCCCATAAGCTTTGATATGTTATGTTTCCATTTCATTTGTCTCAAAATATTTTATTTCCCTTTTAATTTCTTTTTTGAAGCAAATTCTTCAGGAGGATATTGTTTAATTTCCACATATCTGTGAATTTTTTAGTTTTCCTTATTTTATTGATTTCTGGTTTCATACCATGTGATTGGAAAGGATGCTTGATATAATTTCAATCTTAAATTTGTTAAGACTTGTGCTATGATTTGAATGTTTGTCCCTTCCCAAACTCATGTTGAAATTTAATTGCCATGGGCCGGTGTGTGGCTCACTCAGGAGAGTGTGGCATTGGTAGCACTGAGGCCGCAGGTTCGGATCCTATATAGGGATGGCTGGTGCACTCACTGGCTGAGCGTGGTGTGGACAACACCAAGCCAAGGGTTACGATCCCCTTACTGGTCAAAAAATGGAAAAAAAAAGTAAAGAAATAAATTTAATTGCCATTGCAACAGTATTAAGAGATAGAACTTTAATAGATGATTAGCCTGTGGCCTTTCCCCTCATGAATCAATTAACACCATTATTGTGGGAGTGGGTTCATTATTGAGGAAGTGGGTTTCTTATAAAAGGATGAGTTCAACACCCTTTTGCATCACTCTCTCACCCTCTCTTTGGCCTTTCACCATAGGATGATGCATCAGGTAGGCCTTTGTAAGCTTCCAGGCTCTCAATCTTGAACTTCGCAGCCTCTAAAACTATGAGTCAATAAATTTTGGTTCATTATAAATTATCCAATCGTGGTATTCTGTTATAGCAGCACAAAATAGACTAAGAAAACTTGTTTGATGGCCTAATATAGGATGTATCCTAGAGAATGCATCATGTGCACTTGAGAAGAATGTGTATTCTGCTGCATTGGATGGAATGTTCTGTATTTGTTATTAGGTATTACTTTTTGTCTAAAGTATGGTTTAAGTCCAATGTTTCTGTAGTGATTTTCTGTCTGTGTGATCTGACCATTGCTGGAAGTGGGGTATTGAAGTTGCCTATTATTGTATTATAGTCTACCTCTCCCTTCAGGTATATTAATATTTGCTTTATATATATTAGGTGTTTTGATGTTAGGTGCAAATATATTTACAGTTATATCCTCTTGATGAATTGATCCCTTTATCATTATATAATGACCTTCTTTGTCTCTTTGTACTGTTTTTTACTTATTACTGTTTTTTCACATATAGATATAGCTACCCATGCTCTGGTTTCCATTTTTATGGAATATCTTTTTCTGTCTTTTCATTTTCAGCCTATGTGTGTCCTTAAAGGTGAAGTGAGTTTTTTATAGGCAGCGTAGAATTAGGTCTTATTTGTTTACCCATTCAGCCATTCTGTGTCTTTTGATTTGAAAATATAATCCATTTATACTTAAGGTAATTATTGATAGATAAGGATTTACTTTTGCCATTTTGGTAATTGTTTACTGACTGTTTTGTAGTTCCTTTGTTTCTTTCTTCAAATATTGCTGTCTTCCTTTGTGATTTGTTGAATTTTTGTAGTGGTATGCTTTGTCCTTTCTCTCTATATTTTGTGTTTCTGCTATAGGCTTCTGCTTTGTAGTTACCATGAGGCTTATGTAAAGCATCTTTAAGCTATGCCAGTCTATTTTAAACTAACAATTTATATTCACTTGCATACAAACTCTCCCCAAATTCACTCCCCTCACCACATTTTATGTTTTTGATGTTAGAGTTTACATCTTTTTATTTTGTATATCTATTAACAAGTTAATGTAGCTATAGTTATTTTTAATGGTTTAGTCTTTTTACATTTATACTAGAGTTATAAGTGAGTTACACACCAGCATTACTGTATTAGAGTACTCTAAATTTGACTGCATATTTACCTTACTAGTGAGTTTTATATTTTCATATTTTTTTCATGTTACTAACATTAGCCTTTCGTGTCAGCTTGAAGAACTCCCTTTAGCATTTTTGTACGGCAAGTGTAGTGATGATGAATTCCCTCAGCTTTTGTTCATTTTTCCCTTATTTTAAAGTATAGTTAGTCCAGGTAAAGTATTTTTGGTCAACACTGTGTTTGGGGTTTTTTTTTTTCAGTACTTTGAGTATATCATTTCACTCTTCTGGCATTCAAGGTTTCTGTTCAGAAACCCTCTAATAGCTGTACTGGGACTTCCTGGCATATGATGTGCTTCTTTTCTCTTGAAGCCATTTCTTTGTCTTTTTTTTTTTTTTAGCATTGTGAGGGATTTTTATTTTCATTTAAACGTAATTTATTGTACATATCTTTAGGGAACAGTGTTGAATATCAATACCTGTGTGCCTTATGTGATGCTCAAATCAAGAAAATTAATATATTCAACAGTACATAATGCAATCATTTTTTGTGAACCTTTACCAATTTCTCGCTAAACCCCACTCTTTCTCCCCCTTTCCCAAATCTTGTGGACTCAGTTCTGTTCTCTCTTTTTGAAAGCTAAATGAATTATTGTGATTTCTGTATCATTCTTTCTTTTTTATTTTATTTTATTTTTTTAGCTCTCACTTATTAGTGAAGATATGTGGTATTTCTCTTAATGTGCTTGGCTTATTTCACTTAACATAATTTTCTCTAAGTTCATCCACATTACTGTAAATAGCAGAATTCCATTCTTTTTTATGCCAGAGGAATATCCCTTTTATGTATATATACCACATTTTCCTTATCCAGTAATCTATCAATGCACATTTAGGTTGGTTCTAATTCCTGGCTACTGTAAGTAGAGCTGCAATAAATGTGGGAGTGGAGGTATCCCTTCAACATGATGATTTCCATTCCTTTGGGTATATACCCAGCAATGGGATTGCTGGATCATATGGCACTTCTATCTGTAGTTGTTTGAGGAACCTCCATACTGTTTTTGATAATGGCTGCACTAATGTACAGTCCAAATCAGCAGTGCAGGATGGCTCCCCTTTCTCCTCATCCTCACCAGCACTTGTTATTCTCTGTCTTTTTGATAATGGCCAGTATAACTGATGATATCTCAATGTGGTTTTCATTTGCATTTCCCTAATTCTGAATAATGTTGAGCATTTTTTCATGGTTTTTTTGGTCATTTGTATATCTTCCTTTGAGAAATGCCTATTCAGCTCCTTTGCCCAATTTTTATCAGTTGGTTATTTTTTTACTGTTAGTTTGTTTGAGTTCCTTGCATATTCTGTATATTAATCCTGTGTCAGATGCATAGTTGGCAAGTATCTTCTCTCATTCTGTAAGTTGTCTTTTCACTCTATTGTTTCTTTTGCTGTGCAGAGCTTTCTAGTTTGATATAATCCCATTTGTTTTATTTTTCTTTTGTTGCTTGTGCTTGGGTCTTATTCATACAGTCTTTGCCTAGTCCTATATCCTGAAGTATTTCTCCTATGTTCTCTTTTTAGAATTTTTATAGTTTTAGGTCTTATGTTTAAGTCTTTAATCCATTTTGAGCTGACTTTGATATATGGCAACATATGGATCTAGTTTCTTTCTTCTGCATGTGAATGTTCAGTTTTCTCAGCACCATTTATTGAAGAGGCAGTCCTTTCCTCGGTGTATTTCTTGATACCTTTGTCAAAGATCAGTTGGCTGTAAGTATGTGGGTCAATTTCTGGTTCTCTATTCTTTCCATTGGTCTGAGCATCTGTTTTTATGCTGTTTGGGTTACTATAGCTTTGTAGTATAATTGGAAGTCAGGAAGTGTAATGCCTCCAGCTTTTTTGTTTGTACTTTTGTTTTTGATCTGGATTGCTTTGGCTGCTTGGGTCTTTTGTTGTTTCATACAAATGTTAGGATTGTTTTTTCTATTTCTGTGAATAATGTCATTGGTAATTTGATGGGAATTCATTGAATCCATAGATCACTTTGGGTAGTATGGACATTTTTCAGATGTTGATTCTTCCAATCCAAGAACATGGGATGTCTTTCCATCCTTTTGTGTCCTCTTTCATTTCTTTGAGCAGCAATTTGTATTTCTCATTGTAGAGATCTTTCATCTCCTTGTTAAACTGTATCTTAGCTTTTTTTTTTTTTTTTTGGTGACTATTGTAAATGGGCTTACTTTCTTGATTTTTTTTTCTGCTAGCTTGTTATTGGAGTATAAAAATGTGACTGATTTTTGCATGTTGATTTTGTATACTGTCACTTTACTGAAACTGTATATCAGCTCTAAGAGGTTTTCTTTGTAGAGTTTTTAGGGGTTTTTTTGTAGAGTTTTTAAGTTTTTCTATATAGGATCATGTCATCCACAAACAGGAGCAGTTTGACTTCGTATTTTCCAGTTTAGATACCCTTAATTTCTTTCTCATGCCTGATTGCTCTGAATAGTATTTCCAATACTATGTTTAACAGGAGTGGTTAGAGTAGACATCCTTGTCCTGTTCCCATTCTAAAGGGAAAAGCTTTCATCTTTTCCACATTCAAGATGATGCCGGTGGTGCACTTCTTTTATATGGCTTTTGTGCTGAAATGCTTTTCTTCTATAATTAATTTGCTGAGAGTCTTTATCATGAAGCAATATTGAATTTTGTCAAGTGCTTTTTCTGCATCTATATAGATAATTGATGGAGTTTAGATTTGTTGTCCCCTCCAAAATTCATGTGGAAATTTGATACCCAATGTGGCAGTGTTGGAAACTGATTGAGTCATGGGGGCAGATCCCTCATGAATGGATTAATGCTCTCCCTGGGGGAGAGAGGATTAATGAGTGAGTTCTCGCTCTATTAGTTCCTGTGAGAGCTCATTGCTTAAAAAGACCCTGGCACCTTCTCTCTCTCTCTTGCTTCCTCTCTCACCATGTGATCTGCTTGTACCTGCCAGCTGCATGCCACTTTTCTGCCATGAGTAGAAGCAGCCTGAGGCCTGTGCCAGATGCAGCTGTCCCAGGACTGTAAGCCAAATAAACCTCTTTCCTTTATAAATTACCCAGTCTCAGGTAATTCTGTTATAGCAACACAAAATGGACTAAAACAGAAAATCATATGGTTTTTGTCCTTGATTTTGTTGATGTGGTGTATCACATTTGTTGACTAGTGTATGGTAAACCATCCTTTCATCCCTAGGATGAATCCCTATCTAGCTCCTTTTTTATTTTTGATAGTTTAATTTTATTGTGTATTAGTGAGTTCTTCTTTGGGTTGAATATTTTTGGAGATCTCTAAGCTTCTGATGCCTAAATGTTCATAATTTTTGCCCAGACATGAGATATTTTCTACCAGTATTTCTTTAAATAAGCTTTCTGTCATTTTCTCTCTTTCTCTTCTCCATCTGAAATTCTTATGATATAAAATTTAGTTCTCTTGATGGTGTCCTACATACCCCATAGTCTTTCTTCATTTCTTTTCATTCTTTTTTTCTTTTCTGACTGGATTTTAAGTTATCTCTCTTTAAGTTTGCCTATTTGCTCCTCTGCTTCATCTAGTCTGCTGTTGAAGCTCTCTATCCAATTTTTTAGTTCAGTCATTGTATTCTTCAGTCCCAAAATTTCTGTCTGGTTCTTTTTTATGTTTTCAAACTTTTTGTTTAGCTTCTTTTTTGTTCTTGTATTGTTTTTCTGATTTCTCTCAATTGTTTATATGTTGCCTTATAATTTGCTGATCTTCTTTAGGTCAATTTGTTTGAATTCTTTGACATACAATTCATGAATCTCCAATTCTTTGGGGTCAGATACTGGGATATTATTGTGTTCCTTTGGGGGTGGTGTTTTCCCAGTTCTTCATGATTCGTGTAGTCTTCATGATTTGTGTAGTCTTGCAAAGGTAACTGCACATTTGAAGAAGCAGTCTCCTTGTAGACTGTATGGACTGGCTTTGGTAAGAAAAGATTTTTACCTGCAGGAGCAGATACAGGAAGGAAGGCATGCTGGGAGTGCTATGACACTGGGTCTAGTGTTTCAAAATGCCAAGTGTGGGGCATGTGGTGACCCTGGGTACAGAATGACACTGAGTCTCATTGGTTTAGGCAGCTGGGGTCCATGAAACTGGTATCTGCATAGTCTTCGGTTGCACAGCTGTGAGAACATCATAGTGGCTGCAAGGGCTGTTGGGGATCTCAGCTGTTCCTCTGGGTCCAGCAGATGAGTGCTGTGGTCAGCACTGGTGGTAGCTAGAGCCAGTAATGTGCCCGCATTCCACTGCAAAAGCCAGTGGCAGGCATGTGTGTAGAAGCAAAGGCCAGCAGCAGGCTCACACGGGTGGCAAGGGCTGTGGTCAGAGGCAGGGGCTGGGGCCATCTGCAGATGCACAAGTGGTAGGGGGACTGATAGCTTGCATGTACACAATCATACAGGTCAGCTGTGGACTAGCAACAGATGTCAGGCTGTCTGCATATGCATGAGCAACTGCAGGGCCAAGGTAGAAATGTGCATGCCCATGCAACTGCAGGAGCCAGCTATAGGTGCAATCATAGTAGTGGGGGCAGGAGCAGAGGTCAGGGTCAGCCACTATGCAAGCTCAGCTGTGGAGAACAAGGCTTGCAGCATGCAATAGCCTAGCTGCAGGAGTCAGCCTTAGGTGCTCATAGCACTGTGTTTGAAGCCTATGATGGGAACCCCAAGGCTGTTCGCAAACATGCGTGCAGCAGCTACACCAGGTACTTGAGCCAAAGCACCTGAAGAGGCAGCAGCTGGGGTGACTCTGGGGAACAGGGGTGGGACTTGGGTGCCTGTATAATACAGTGGCCTCTGGCATGGTCCTTGAGTCTGAGAAACTATGGTGAGAGCAGGTCAGGCAGCTTCAGGGAGAGGGAAGGGACTGCCAATGCTGCTGCAGCATTGGCTCCTGGACCAGGACAAACACAGCAGTAGCAATTATGTGGCTCTATGTGGCTCCAGAGAGTGGAGGGAGAAGGAATGTGGCTCAGGCACCTGGAAATTATAAAGGTGTAAAAAAACTGTGGTGTCCAAGAAGTTGGTTTCCTTAGCAGCAAAAGCTGCTTAGCTTCTCTGCAGAACAAGCTTCTGGAATCCATGTTCACAAACACTGAGGAGTCCTTGGTGGTGAAAGCTGCAGCTACTAGGGCTATTGAGATCCTTAGTGGAGAAGTCTGCTAGAGTCCTGTGCTAAGCAGGCCACTATGGGTCACTGTGACTCCCACTGCATGGCTGATACTGATAAAGCCTGTCTCCCTTCTTTGTTCTCCCCTGTCTCCAGACATCTGAGCTTTGCCAGTCCCCCAGAGATCTGGGTGGGGTGAAACTGAAGGCGGTTGTTCCAATGGGGTTCTGAAAAGACGGGAAGCTCATTGTACACCCTGCTTTTCTTTCGTTTTTTTTGTTTGTTTGTTTGTTTGTTTTAACAAGCTGATGTGCGAACCAGAGAGTTCCCTCTTCATGTTGAGCAGTGCCAGCTTGGGGGATGGGCTGTTGCAGTAAAAATGATACTATTCTTTCTACCCGTTTTGTGCAGTTCTTGGGGTTGTTTTTTTTTTTTTCCTTCTACTGTATTGCTGAGGCTTCTTAAGTGAATTCCTAAGCTCTTCCAAAGCTGTTTTTGTTCATGACAAATGTTGCTCTTTGTGGGGAAAGGAAATCTAAATTTCCAGCTCCATCATGCTAATATCACTCTTCTGTAGAGACAGGATTTGAGCCCCGTTTGTTTTTTTCTCTTTCCATTATACTTAGGCTTCATTCTCTAAGTTTCAAGGATAGAAATCCCACTTCTCTTAGTTCCATGTGGAATGCTTCCAGTCAGAAACACTCCTGGTCTCTTTTCTTTTCAACTCTTCAAAAAATTATCTTAAAAGAAGTACTTTAGGCAAAATTAATTTAATAAAATTTATTTAAGCAACAGAATCAGGATTCACCAAAACCAAAAAGAGGTTACGGGCTCCACCTCAGCAGCATGGACAGTAGGCTTTTATAGGCTAAACACAGCAGCAAAGTAAAAGAAATCACCTGATTGGCAGCAGTTAAGCATTATCTTGTTTTGGTACAGTATGGTCTCGTTGGAGAGCCCTAGTATATATCCAATTGGATGGTTGACTGTCTGTGACTGGCTGAGGCTGGTTTTTCTTAAAGTCACAAGAAATGCTTCCCAGTTTCAGTTTGCTTATGTAAGAACTCAAGGTGCAGAGAACTATAGGCTAATAGCCTCCTTAATTGCTTTAACAAATCCCCCCTTTTGGTCAGCCTCTCCGTCCTGGCTATCACAGTGGCCCACACTTCAGCAGACATGAGGGCTGCCTTATAAAATGTATATGAAGTTGTTCAGCTCCAGCTTGTAGGGTTTCAGGAACAGAACAGTTTATAAATAACAAAATGTAAAGAATAATAAACAGGATTAGAATCTGTATTCATTTATTTAGTCCCATGTAATTCTTGTTCCTCTTGATGTTGGGTTAGTTTTATGAATCAGTCAGCTTCTTCATTAGAGTTCTGGAAATTCCACAATGGAAAGGAAAAAGAGTATAGGACAAAACTGAATAGATATAAGAAAGTTGTAGGTTTGTGGATGAAAATTCTTGGAGAAGGAGTTTTATGTGTGGTCAATCTGGCTAAGATTTGAATGAATTTATTTATAAGGTTTTAAAAGAGAAATAATGAGCTTTAGTATCAAAAGTACATTGGCACTAAACTAGAAGTTGGTTTTTCTCTCTGTTAAAAGGACAAAGTTTACTTGGAGTATTAGTCTGCCCTTGATAATGTTTCAGTATTCTACCTTATTTGGAAATGATCCAGATACTCAATGAATATTCATCATTTAACTTAGCAAAACTCCAAAAGTATGTTACCAAAGAAATTTGGGAAGCTATTTTTCAAGTGGACGTATCACAAAATAAGGCTAGCCATCATCAGGTTTTTTCCATATTAGCTATTTTTACAGCATGTGCATGTTAGGCAGTCACAAAATATATACTAAAAAGTTAAATTCGTGGCTTGTTTTTTCTACTGCAGTGCTTGATATACATGAAGTAGTGGAAATGGCACTTCCAGTTCACATTTTTTCTTAGGTTAAACTCATGGTTCTATAATCTTAAATATCTAGTATGATAACATAAACTTATTTAACTAGTAAATCCAGGTAGAATGAAAGTTATGTGTCTGCATTATATTTAATGCTGGCAGTTCTAAAGACATGCCTGTTTTAATTAAACCAACAAACTTAAACTAGCTTTTATTTGCTGAATACTATCCCAGATTATATGAATTTGAAATCATTTGGGGTTAGTTCTTATCTTTCTTAGAGTTTGAAGAATACTTTATACAGTTTTTTTTATAAATTAATTTTTTCAATGCCACCCAGAGTTAGAAAAATATCACATATATAGGACATACATACATAGATGTACATAAACATATAGACAGATGCAAAGAGATTATATAGCTATCATTTTTAAATTAGCCATGTACCTTGTATAATACAAAACTCATTGGTTTATAATAGAATATCTGGATCTGAATTATGTTTCTGGCAAATGGAATAAGATTACCTGACCAGATGACTAATAAACTTTTTACTAATACTTGCAAAAAAGACTTTTAACATTTTTTTATTTGCCAATTTTCAAATAGTTCCTCTAAATTTGAATTTCCAAAGAGATGGCTCCTAGGTGAGACAAAGTAGAATATTTACATCTCAAAGGCACAGAGTTTAGACTTCAGGCTTAAATGCCATCATTTGCTGAAACAAAGAAAGAAGAGTGTAGGTAAAGACCCAGGTTAAGACAAGATGGTCAGGAAAAGCACTTACAAGAAATGCCTTCAAGTTAAGTTTTAGTTTGATC
Source organism: Cynocephalus volans (assembly GCF_027409185.1). Lineage (NCBI taxonomy): Eukaryota > Metazoa > Chordata > Mammalia > Dermoptera > Cynocephalidae > Cynocephalus > Cynocephalus volans. The sequence goes on from NC_084463.1 coordinate 156,056,676, forward strand.
AGGTCAGAGCTCTCCAGGTGATGAGACATCCTCAAGCTAATGGCCTCTTTTTTATTTGTTTTAACCGTCCACAAACAAAGATGGAGTTACCTGAGTGATGGGTGACAGCCATTGCTCTGTATTTCTCATTTTAGGTTGAGTAAAATAATGAAAATGCTTTAAGCACTAATTGGATTTCTTTTCTTTCCTTTCTGCACTCAACCAATGAGAGGCAGTGACTATATATAAATGTGCCTGATCTGCAGAGTTTACTTTTCCCCCCAAGCAGACTCCCCAAAAACTGAACTGGAGGACAGGGCAGAGACAGTGAGCAAAACCATGTTGTTAAAGACACTGGCCACATCCTCCAAACAGAAAAACCATTTTGTCACATACCTTGCCCACATGCTCCAACCCATTTTATTACTAATAAAGCTAGTCTCCATCTGCCTCACTCCTAAATGTCTCTCTAAATAGTGTACAAACTTAAGTCTCTCTCAAATCTCAAAAGAGCATATAACTGGTATTTAAGTACATGAAAATTATTTTGATTTTTAATTGTTTTAAAAAGTATGTAAATGAGGAAGTTGGAGCCAAAGTCTAAGATATAAGCTAAACTAATGAAAATCTCAGAAGGTAGAATGACTAGATATTGGAGAACCATGAGAGCAGTAATGGGAAGGGATTTATGGAAGAACAAGGCAAGGGAAAGCATTGAAGGAGAAATAGAAAGCCAACACTTCCTTATTTAATTGAGTAAGGCATAAATCTCTGCTTCTCTCAGTCTGTTATGCTAGCTCGTAGTCTATGGACTTCATGTAGATGCATGGTAGTTCCAACATGCCCCAAGAGAAGGGCTCACCCAAGAGAAGCTCCACTAGGCCCAAGTGACTTTTGTAAGATTTGGCTACAAATTCCCACTGTCCCAGAGGTGCTTTTGTTTAATGCCCAGTGTGAGAAATGTCCTCACCCACCCAATGCCAAAGGATGGACATGGAGACACAAGGGACAGTAAAGCAAGACTTTAATTACAGCCTTATAAGGTTCAGGTGTCTGAAGGGCAAGCACACAAAAAACGGCTGTAGCAAGCAATTTATTCCCTATTACACAAGTCCCTTCCCCCACTTCCTTATTGGCTGAGAGTACTACCGGATGCACAATCTTCCTGGATGATGCCTAAGATTACCCCTGTAAGAAATTTCTTTGAGGGCTCAGGACAAGCCCATGATAAAGGCCCACTGAAACCCTGTGAAAGGAGAAACACCAGGGAATGAAGAAAACAATAAAGGGCTAGTAACTCATTACCATCTCAAGGAGAGCTCTGTTTATTCAGAGAACCTCCAGGAATGGGCTAGACCAGTCAAACAACTTTTGGGCTGGGCCTGAATCTGTTAAAATACCCTCAGATAAGTCATTTCTGAAAATGAATCAGATTATTTTCTTAGACCCAATTTATCAGTTTTCATAAGTTTATTGGACAATTAGCCTTCCTGTATAGTTAAACAATCATCATTCCCCCAAATATTCATACACAATTTTCAAATTCATAAAACAAAATATATACTTATGAAGTCCAAGTATTTAACACAAATTAATATACAAATGATGAAATTGTTCTAAACATTTCATTAAAATCAAAGCTAATATATTTGTTGCTATCATGAAACCATAAACAAAATATAACCATGGTTACAACTAATGATATCATCAATACATAAACTTCTTAAAAAATAATTATTACCATCAATTTGAATTTGTTTCTTCTTTCTGTCTTTTCATATTCTTATGTTTATTGAGTGGTAGTATAGCAGAAAATGATCGTGGAGCCAGACTGTGGATTCAAATCCCAGATCTTCCACTTAATTGCTGTGTGACCTTGAACAACTTACTCAGCTTCCCTGTGTCTCTTTCTTATCAGGAAACTGTCAAAATACCTATCTCATAGGGTTATTGAGAAGTCTATATGAATTAATATGTGTACAGAATAGTACCTAGCAGAGTAACCACTTGGAAAATTTTAACTTCTCTTTCTCTCTATAATTCCTAGGGTACCAGCAGTTTTGACAAGTACTATTTTTAAACATACTAGGGTTGCAAATAATCTTTCCAGACCCAGAGAAAAAGAAGGTTCCTTGGGCCAAGCAACCTGGGCTGCCAAATTTATTGGTTGTTGGTGGAGTCATGAGACCCCATTCTGCAACCTAAAGTTACTGAAACCTGCTTACTGGTCATCAGACTGAGACTTTGTAAACTGGGAAATGTATGAAACTTGTGGTGCTAATCAGTTCTTTGATGCTCCTTATACTAGGAATAAATGCCAGTGGACACGTACTCCACTCGCAATATTTTATTCCCTCTTCCATGCTTATTGATATAAATATCTACATATTTATTTACTTATTTGTGCTTTAAAACTGAATACACACTTAATAGAAGAAATAAAATACACATATTTATATTTGCACTTCCCTACCACTTCAAACCAATGAAAAATAAAATACATCCTAACATGTTCACATTTTCTAGGTACTACAATCACCATTGTTAACACTTTGAATTTTCTCTTTTGCATATCATGATGAACTTATGACCTTTCACAGACAAATCATTTTAAACTATCATGATTGGGGGGAGACGGTGGCATTTAAATTGTTACAAGTGGGAACCCCATTAACCTGATTTCTTTGTCTTTTGTGCACTGTCTCTGACATACTCGACAGTATCCTTGCTTTCTTTTAAGAAGAGGATGTGCTATACACATTATTGTTTTTCTACATCAGCTCCCCTCTTGGTTTCTTTTGGAGGAAAAGACAGAAAACCAAGTAGGGCATTAGGGTTACACATAAGATTTAATAGGGAGCAAAAAAGCTACTTCTGTTTGGGCAAATTTTGGAAACTGAGCTAGAAAAGTTATTTATTTTTAAGAATCTGAGTTCACATTATGTCTTATGGTTTGAGACTTTTCTTACTACCAAAACTCTCTACTTCATTGGCCACACCCAAATTGGTGAAGTCCCACTATATTCCCCAGAGGTGAACTCCTCTTTCGTTTGTCTTTGCCATGCTCCTCTAATAATAACAGCTTTCTCTACAAAACTGTAGCCACTAATCTCAGCTACCATCCCAAGACCACCAGTGAGATTTTTCTCTCAAAACTTTCTGCCTGCAACTGCAGCTGAGAGGGATGGTGTGTGTAGTCCTGGCCTTCTCTTGTTGTGCAGGTCACTCCCTTCATATGATTTGCCTAAAGGTGTTGGTTAGTGCCAGGGTATTGGTCAGTGTTGCTGATGTACCCACCACAAAATTTCAGGTTTACAAGAATAAACACTTATTTTTCACTTACTGGAGCTTTGTTCAATGCTATGGGTAAGCTGTGGGCCTGCTTCATGTGTCTTCATTCTGAGATCCGTTCTATAAAACAGCCAAATCCTGAGAAATGATATTCTTACACCAGAGGTAAATGAGCAAGAAAGCTAATAGAAACTTATAGTACCTCATAAGCCTCGATTCAGATGTGGCATCTGTCATTCCATCAGTCAAAACCTGTCACAAGGTCAAATCCAATATCAACAAGGTAGAGAGATATACTCTTCCCATGGAGTGAGGGGGGACACTGCAAGTCACAAGATAACATGTGAAGCTGTAAAACCCTTTAACAGGGAAAGGGAAAAGAATAATTGAAGACAATAATTCAATTGACCACAGCCACTTCTCTGAACCGTGACCTACCAATAAGCCCTTGTAGAAGGCTACTAGCCACAACCTCTGACAATTTCATGAGTTTAAGATGCAAAATACTTCATTTTGTCCCAGGCTTTAAGTCTCAGCCATTATTCTGGAACACTACAAAAATTCTCACTTGATATAAATCCTCTTACACTAGTTTTAACAAAACGAAGGGGAATTTATTTTTTTAAAGGTGCAGGTGCATCTCATAGACAAGCCCTGAAAAACAAAAAACTGGAATCAGAAAAGTGAGAGTCATCAGAATTGGAGGAGGGGGTTTTGTCCCTTCATCTCCTTACTCTAGGTGTCCCTCCACTCTTCTTTCTATAAGTTGGAATATGGCAGTGCTACTACTTCTTATTCAAGAGACAAGCCCAGCAGGGGACTGTACTGTATTAGTGCTAAATGTACTTCCCTGGGAAGGACACTGTTATTGTCTCAATTACTGTATTATGTCCACTCCTTTTCCAACCAGGTATGGCTAGATTGCAGGACATTCTTGTGGAAAGCAAATATAGTAATTAGTAACCCAAACCTGGGTGACCACATGGACTTAGGGGAGCAGGTAATTCCTAGAAAAGGAGAAAATAATTGGAGTGGGTCAACTACATTAAAAGGTATCTACTCAGTCTCATTTAAAGCCCATGATAGAAGAATAAAATCTGAGAGATAGCTCTTGGGTTTTGCCAGGAAATTTTTAGCTATTTGACAGAGACCAATATCAGTGGGTTGATGCAAAAAGCTTCTTTCAAGGAATTGCCTTATTTCAAAAAATAATTAGTATTATTTTTTCTCTACATTTCTCCACAGGAAAGAAGTCCATCCATTCCCTATAATTTTTATACCATATTTAGCTAAAATGCCACAAAAATTTCTCCTAAAAGAAGAGGCCAGAATAATAGGGGTAAGGACTAAGTGCTGCTTGAGTTAATAAATGACCAGTGTTACTTCTTCCTAACATAAAAGGAAAGAGACATTGACCACACCTGCAGTGAACTCTCCAAAGGAAGAAAAATTGATGAAAGTGTTCTAAGGTGATAACAATCAGATTAGAGCTCATTGGACACAAATTATGAATCTACGAAACATTCCTGAGTAGTTGAACATCATCACAACTTACCCAAGTTTCTAGCAAAAACACTGTGAGATTGCCAATGTATGAAAGGTTTATTTTCTGTCTTTTTTTTTTTTTTTTTGTAAACAGTTTGAAGCAAAGCTTATAGGTTATAAATGAAGTGGTCAGGTGATGACTCCAAAACCAAAAGAGGCTAACAGACCCCGGGCATGGTGCTGTCCCCACATGCTCCCCCCACATTTATGACAAGGGGGTCATATTCTGCATCAATTATCTCCCTTTCACCCCTTCTCAATCTTAGAATGCTATATCCTTTTGTATTATTCACCAATATTGGTGGGGTCTTGAATCACATTTGGATCTATGTCATCAACATTAAACTTCGCATGAGGAAAATTCCCAACATATCAAATCCATGATTATCTCCAGCTGGTTGGGACCTACCTAGTACACTGTCAGAATGCAGTGCACACCTATACACAGCAAAGACCCATATATAGTAGAAACAGGGGACTGGTGGTTTCTCCACCCCATCCCCCCAATCGCATGGTGTTTTAGGTCTAGAATGCTTGCTCTTTATCTTCTTATCTGGCCTGGAGGGTGGTGGTGCCAATGTGTTGGAAAAGGTATAGGCCTGTCACTGGCCAGTCACTGACCTGCCAATGAGATCCACCGCCTCAGAGAGCATGGAGGGCTTAGGATCTTATGTTAGTTCCTCCTACTAAACACTACTAAGTCCTTCACTGGACTCAGAGTAAGTCAGTGGATCCACAGCCCAGAAAGGAGCTGAAATTGAAGACCATGGTCGTGAACAAGCCATCCAACCCCATCCCAAATTTCCATCCCCCATCTGTCAGACTGAGGCAGAAGTTACCAATAAATGCGTGGTTTTGTGTTGCCTCAAGGTCAGTGAAATCTTCAAGGGAGAGAAGTATCATCATTCAATAACCGCTTTTTGACTTTCTGTGATGGTTAATTTTATGTGCCAATTTGGCCGGACCATGGGGTGCTCAGATATTGGATCAAACATTATTCTTATTGTTTCTGTGAGTGCGCTTGTGGACAAGATTGACATTTAAATCAGAGGACTTTGAGTAAAGCAGATTGCCCTTCACAGTGTGGATGGGCCTCATCCAATCAGTGGAAAGGCTAAATAGAAAAAGGCTGACCTCCTCACCCCCTCTCAAGCAACAGGTATTCCCCAGCAGATTGCTTTAGGACTTTATCTGCACCATCAGCTCTTCCAGGTCACCAGCATGCTGAAACTTCAGACTGGAATGGAAACACTGGCTCTCCTAGGTCTCCAACCCACCAGCCCACACTGCAGATTTTAGGTTTGCCAGCCTTCATAACCAGATGAACCAATTCCTTATAATATATCATATAGTATATTATATATATTTATATACACATATACACACACATATAGGTGTGTGTGTGTGTGTGTGTATATATATATGTATATATATATATGTATATATGTGTATATATATATATATATATATATATATCCTATTGGTTCTGTTTCTCTGGAGAACCCTAAATGATACAGATTTCAGTACTGAGAGTAATTCTAGAGGAAAAGAATTCTAAGCATGATGTTTATGACCTGGTTCTGAGGTTTCTGGAATTGGCTATCTGATTAGTATTAAAAATGTTAACGACTCTAGTATCAGAGCACTGATAGTCCGTGGTATGACCTGGCAATACAATTACACAAAATATCACCATTCGATATTCCTAATCAAACATCTATAAGAAGTAAGGATCTGAGCGACTGTGTATATGATACTTTTGAACATTTTTGTCAAACTAACAAGTATAATGAGATTGGCTGGTTGCTCCTAATGTCACTGGACAAAGTAGGGAAAGAAATAATGAGCTCAGGGATTTGAATACCCAGCTCAAGTTCTGAACAAATGACCTGAAATCTTCTATGTCTACTCTGGAAGAAATCCTTAGCTCCTATAGCCCCAGGGCTAGTATTGCTGAAAACCAAACTCAGAATCTCATTCTGCGAGTGGCTGACTTACAATGCAAATTGAATTCCCAGTCTCACAGGGTGTCTACTGTTAAAATAAGGAACTTGATTTTTAAAAATGGGATCCTGAAACTTGTAGTGGGGCAGAGACCTATGGTGTTGACTAGTTTATTATGGTTTTCCTAGAAGTGAAATAAATAGAAATCCTCCTAAATTCTTTCTTGATTAGTATAAGCAGAAAAGTTCTAGATCAAGTGAACAAAAGTCTAACACAAATCATAAAAAACAGAGAACCAAGAATCCTCAATCAGTTCCCAGACTTGAATCAGTTTATAGATCTAGAACCCATTCAATGAAGAGGAGGCTGTTTAAGAATAATTGAAGTACACTGCCAAAAATGTATACCCTTAATCTTTCTCTTAGTCTTCCTTGAAAAGACCTATGGCCTTTTGCAAGGGTAACTGTGAATTGGGGAAAAGGATATAACCAGAAACTACTGGACCTGTCTCTGAACTGACACTAATTCCAGGAGACCCACAACATTACTGTGGTCCATCAGTTTAAGAGTAGAGTCTTATAGAGGTCAGATGATCAAAGGAATTTTAGCTCAAGTCTATGTCACAGCAGCCCAGTTAGTCCCCAAATCCACTCTGTGGTTATTTCCTCAGTTATGGAATGGATAATCGGAATATTTACATTCAGCAATTGGCAGAATTCCCACATTGGTTCCCTAACCTGTGGAGTGAGGGATATTATGGTGGGAAAGACTAAGTGGAAGCCACTAGAACTGCCTCTACCTAGAATAATAACAAACAAAAAGCAATACTACATTCCTGGAGATTAGTACCACCATCAAGGTCTTGAAAGATGCAGGGGTGGTTTCCACCACACTCTCCTTGCCTGTCTGGCTTGTGTGAAGACATATGGACCTCAGTGAATAACAGTGGATTATTGTAAATTTAATCAGGTGGTGATTCTAATTGCAGCTGCTGTAACAGATGACATTCAATTGCTTGATAAAACTAACACATCCCGTGGTATATGGTATGTAACTATTGAGTTGCAAACGGTTTTTCTCCATCCTTGTTCATAAAGACCACCAGAAACAGTTTGTTTTCAGCTGGCAAGAAGATCAGAACGCCTTCACCGCCCTCCCTCAGGGGTGTGTCAACTCTGAAGCCCTGTGTCATAGTTTAGTTTGTAGGGATTTTGATCACTTTTCTCTTACATAAGATATCACACTTGTTCATTGCATTGATAACATTATGCTGATTGAGCCTCGTGAGCAAGAAGTAGCAACTACTCTAAACTTATTTGGTAAGTCATTTATGTGCCAGGGGATGGAAATAAATCTAACAAAATTTCAGGGCTCTTCTACCTCAGTGAAGTTTCTAGGTGTCCAGTGGTATGAGGTATGTTGAGCTGCCCCTTCTAAGGTGAAGGATAAGTTGTTGCACCTGGCCTCTCTTACAATCAAAATAGAGGCACAACACCTAGTGTGCCTCTTTGGATTTTGAAGGCAACATATTCTTTATTTAGGTATGCTACTCCAGGACACTTACCAAGTGACCTAAAATGCTGCCAGTTTTGAGGAGGGCCCAGAACAACACAAGGCTCTGCAGTAAATGTTCAGGCTGCTGTGCAAGCTGCTCTGCTGTTGGGCCATATGACCCAGCAGATCCAATAGTGCTTGAAGTATCAGTGGCAGGTAAGAATGCTTTTTGAAGCCTCTGGCAGGCTCATAGGTAAGTCACAGTGCAGGCCTTAGTATCTGGGAGCAAAGCCCTGACATCCTCTGCAGATAACTACTCTTCTTTTGAGAAACAGCTCTTGGGCTGATATTGGGCCTCAGTAAAGACTGAATGTTTATCCATTGGCCACCAAGTTAACATGTAGCCTGAGGTGCCCATCATGAACTGGGTGTTACCTGACCCACGAAGCCGTAATGCTAGGCATACACAGCAGCACTCCATCATCAAATGGACGTGGTATATACATGATCGAACATGAGCAAATAAGTTACATGAAGAATTGGCCCAAATGCCTATGGTTCCTACTACTACACTGCCTTCTCTCGCTCAGCCTGCACTTATGGCCTCGTGAGAATTTTCCTATGATCAGTTGACAGAGGAAGAGAAGACTAGGGCCTGGTTTTCAGATGGCTCTGCATAATATCCAAACACCACCCAAAAGTGGACAGCTACAGCACAACAGCCCTTTTCTGGGACAACCCTGAAGGAGAGAGGTGAAGGAGAATCCTCCCAGTGGGCAGAACTTCAGGCAACACACTGGTTGTTTATTTTGCTTGGAAGGATAAATGGCCAGACATGCAATTGTATACTAATTCATAGACTGTGGGCAATGATTTGGCTGGGTGGTCAGGGACTTCAAAGAGACATGATTGGAAACAAGGAAGTCCAGGAAATAGTTATGTGGCTAGACCTCTGAATAGGCAAAAAAAAAAAAAGGAAGATATTTGTGTCCCATGTTAATGCCCACCAAAACCAAAGGGCAACCTTAGAAGAGGAGGGTTTTAATAATCAAGTGGATAAGATGGCCTGTTCTGTGGATATTAATCAGCCTCTTTCCCAAAGCCACACCTGTTGACATTGAAAGAGCTCATGAACAAAGTGGCAATGGTGCCAATGGTGGTAGTGGCAGAGAGGAAGTTTATGTATGAGCTCAGCAACACGAGCTTTCAGTCATTGAGGCCAACCTGGTTATGGTCACTGCTGAGTATTCAATCTGCCGGCAGCAGAGACCATACTGAGTCCCTAATATGGCACCATTCCCCAGGGTGATCAGGCAGCTACCGGATGGAAAGTTGATTACATTGGACTATCTCCATCATGGAAGGGTTAGTGTTTTACTCTTACTGTAATAGATACTTATTCTGGATATGAATTTGCCTTTCCTGCATGCAGTGCTTCTGCAAAAACTACCATCCATGGACTCACAGAATGCCATATCCATTGCCGTGGTAGTCCACATGGCATTTTTCTGATCAGGGAACTCATTTCACAGTGAATGAAGTACAGCAATGAGCTCATGGAGTTCACTGATCTTACTATGCTCCCATGTGAAAAAACAATGCAAAATAGAGTCACTTATGTCAAACCCCTAACCAAAATGGAGTCAGAGAAGGGCCATAAAGAAGAAGCCCTCACGCTTTTATTTCTGAAATACCTGCATATCTCCTTTGTACTTTGTAAATAGTGAAAACAGAGCTTATCACAGAAATTTCCTCTAGCCTTCCATATTTCAAATAAGATGCTCAGTACCTGCATAGTTGCCTAGCAATGGCGATCAGCCCCAGTGAACTAATGCTAACTCCTGCAATGAGTTCCTGAAACCAATGAGCTTGGTTTCAAGGCTTTTTGCATGGACTTCTCTTACCTTTAAAAACTCCCCTTTGTCCTGATTCTCCTTGGGTGGGCCCGTGATTTTCATAACTTTCACACTGCTGGTTGCAACCCTTTTGGGGGAAGGGAGGAGCAGCCGACCAGTGTGGGATTCGAACCCTGACCTGGGTATTGTAACACTGCTAGCACCACACTCTAACTGAGCTAACTGGCCAGCCCGCTGCAACCCTTTCTATTGCCAAATATTTTATTCTAGAGAGTCTTTCTCTCTGAATTTCTTTTTTAGGTTGACGCCCACTACGTTGAAGCAGTTTGTTTGATAGAATAATGGAATAGACTTTTGATGACTCAGTTACAGCGCCATCTAGGGGCAATACCCTGCAGGGCTAGGCAAGGTTTTCTAGGAGGCTGTGTCTCCCATAGCCGGTATTCACATATCCAGCAATGGAGAAATTGAAATGGGAGAGGCACTGCTCGTTATTACCTTAGTGACATACCAGCAAAAATTTTGCTTCCTGTCCTGCAACTCTATAATCTACTGGTTAGAAGTCTCCATTCCAAAGGAAGAAATGCTTCCAACAGAAGACACAATAATTATTCCATTGAACTGGAAGTTAGGACTGCCGCCTGGCCATTTTGGACTCCTTATGTCTCTGAATTAGTATGCAAAGAAGGGAATTACTGTGCTGCATGTGGTTATTGATATTGACTACCAAGAAGAAATTTGAAGTATTACTCTGCAATGGAGTTAAAGAAGTGTGTATCAGGAATACAGAAAATCCCTTAGGACATCTATTAATATTCCATGCCCTATGGTTAAGGTCAGTGGAAAACAACAACAGCCCTATCAGGGCAGGACAATGAATGGCCCAGACTGTTCAGGAGTGAAGGTTTGGGTCAGCCCACCAGGTAAAGAATCACAACCTCCTGAGGTGCTGGCTGAAGGCAAAAGAGAATATGGAATGGGTAGTGGACAAAAATAATTATGAATATAAGCTACAATCATGTGGCCAGTTAAAGAGATAAGAACTGTAATTGTCATGAGTATTTCTTCCCTATTTTGTTAAGAAAGTTTGTGTATATGTATCTCATGTCTTTGTTTTCTTCTCTCTAATCCTCTTATCATGTAACATAAGATGTATTAACTTTATATTGTAGTATTTAAGTTATGGGATATCAAGAAGAAGAGTAAATATCACTCAAGGATTTTGCATTCTCTTCTGTCAAAGGATTAGTGCATTTCTGGTTGCGTGCATGATAGCTGTTAGGCAGAAGTATTACCTTGTTATTATCTTTACTTGGATATTAAATACGGTTTAAGGATATGTGTATGGGTGCCAATTAGACAAGGGTGGACTTGTGATTAATTTTATGTGTCAGCTTACCTTGGCCACAGAGTGCTTAGATGTTTGCTAGACATTATTCTGGGTGTTCCTGTCAGGATGTTTATGGATGAGATTAATATTTAAATCATTGAACTTTGAGTAAAGTAGGTTACCCTCCATAATGTGGGTGGGCCTCATCCAATCAGTTGAAGGCCTAAACAGAACAAAGGCTGACCTTCCCTCCCCCAATGGATCAGGAGGAATTCTTCTGAAGACTGCATTTAGACTTCATCTGCACCATCAGCTCTTTTGGGTTTCCAGCCTGCCAGCCCACACTGCAGATTTTGGACTTGCCAGCCTTCATACAAAATAGATAGATGATGATATAGATAGAGAGAGAGAGAGAGAGAGGTAGATGGATAGATAGGTGAAGGGTCTTCAAAAAATTCATGGAAAGATTTGTAAGATCTTTCAATTCCATTTTTCCATGTTTATATATGTGTGTATAACATATATATATATATATGTTTAATATATGTGTATATACATATGTGTGTGTATATGTATATATTTTATACACTATTGTGTTTCTTTGGAGAACCCTGACTAATACACTTTCCCATAATCTCAATACCAGAACAGAAACCTATATACTCCCTGTGAACGTGAAGTTTAAGGTAATCTGATTTAAATCACTAACATTCACTTTAAATTATCTAAATGGATCTGAGTCAGAAAGAATAAGTATTCTGGCATAAAGCAGTTGCAGGGCAAGTGATGCTAGGTTCTAATCTCCAGTCCAGCTCCTTCAGTGGTTGCAGACACCCTCGTCACTGGTGTATATATGTGGCTGTATTCCAGCTGGAGAATTACACCCAGCTCCAAGCACAGCCCCTGAGAACTACTTCACATGAGAGTTTTAGAACACCAAGGGTCACTGAAGAGCCTTCCTTCAAGCTTTTTTGAACAATGCCTGTTACACAGAACACTCAGCTCCTGGCTGAGGCTCCCCAAAATTTGATACTGAACTCAGAGGTCCACCTGCCTGCCCCCAAACAAAAACATAAATAACCCAAAAGTCAAATGTTGGTGAAAATGGAAGTAAGCTTTTACTCAGGAATACCAGTGACCTGAGGAGAGATGTTAGACTAAACCATCTCCCCAGTAAACCTGAAGCAGAATGGCCAGGCTAAATCCATCTCAAAAATTCAGGTTTACTGAGGGGTTTTTAAGGAGGGGGATGAGGGAATGGGACATGGGAAAATGAAAAGCAAGAGGGAGAGGCCTGTGAGCAGTGAGGGCTTCACGCAAGGTCTCAGGTGTAAAGTCTCACCAAGACTCCATGTGGTTTTTACTCCCATCTTTGCTGTTATCTAAGGGTCTCTGTAGTATGTGCTAATCTGCAGCTTGAGGCTGGCTAGAAAACACCTTTACATTCATGTAAATAATGTCACCTTGCCCCATAACTAAGGTTCAAAATATCAACCATGGGAAAAGAGGAAACTGAGAGAAAAGCATGCCAAGAAGAAAACTTGTATTTTTTTTTTTAAATATGCCTACAGTCCATGCGGTTTTATGTCCCAACATGGCTTCAGTCTTGCTCACTCCAACAAGCCTAGGCTGTGGTCCAGACTGTGGTTACAAAGGTCAACACTGGGTCTGGGAGTGGACAGATCAATGGCAAACCAACCTATAGTCCCAGACCAGAGAGGATGAAAGAAGTAAGGCAAAGTCAGAAGTTCCTGTTTTAGATTTGTGGTGGTGAACAAGAGCTGAATATGCAGCTGGAGTTGGCCTCGGAGAACCAGCCATAGGAGAAAGAGGGGTAACAAGGCAGAGCCTTAGAGATGCGCAGAGCCAACAGTGCTCCTTTTAGTTGTGTGTCCTCCTGAACCAGACAGACAAATTGGCCTCTGCTTTTTAGTTAACTAGAACCAACTAGAAAATTAAATGTTAATTACCTCTGAAGGCTGCTATGAAACAAAAACAAATACTCCCTGTTTAAACAAACGTGGCCACCACCCAACTGTGGCTGCCATTTCTCTATCCACCTTGGTTCCTCCCTGACAAATAATTCCTTCAACACTGCTTCAGAAGTACCAGGGTAAACTGGACATTCTCATGACCTCTGTCACCCAAATTGTAATCATCTGTGATAGATTTGACTTGAATAATAATATTGATTCTCCCTTCTCACAGGCTCTGCAAATAATAATTGGCATAATTCAGGGTGCACTGGGGACTCTCTGGATTCATTTTTATTTCCTAGAAGAGAAGTCAAGTAGCACTGGTCCTGTCCCTATTATTGTTACAATAGTTTATGCGATGTTATCAGCATTGACTGTGAGTAAACCATGGTATTATTAATTTCTATTGATTTTTTCCTTCTACTGAATCAATTGTTTTACTCAGGTGGTCAGGCAATGAGATAAACACCCAGTCTCTGACTTAAAGATCATTTTAGAGTGAAAACAGACTTAGAAACATCTTTTTATGTTCGTTGCATGTTTTGATAAGTTTCTTGAGAGGATGGAGCATACAGGAGGAAAAGATATTGAAGGAGTATGCCTGAAGAATAATAAAGATAGTGGCTAGATGGATAACTAGAAGGCTTTTCTTTTTCAGAGTTAAGCTTAACGTTTGAGGCTGTAGAGGCAATTTTTAGAGAGGTTATATAAGGAGAGAGAAAAAAGAGACCTGGGGCCCAAGAGGAATATGGAGAAATTAAACTGAGATTTCCAAAGTGGATGTTTTGATAAGGATATTATAATAATTGCATGGGTATAGCTGCCAAGGTCCCCAGCGGGGATATGCCCAATTACAAGTCATTACACTCAGGGAAGCCCAAAGCTTTTCTACAAGCTATTTTTAGTTCGCAGTCACATACAATTGAGAAGCAATTTATCAGTCAAGGGTCATGTTACTCATAAGCAATGTGGCCTAGTAACACCACTGACATTCCAATTGTATCAAGTTTTCAACTGAACAGAAGTAGAATGTTAACCCGAGGTCCAATTTCTCCATAGAGAAGAAAGGATTTCATTAAGTCCTTCCTTGCCCAACCATTTACACTCCTCAACCAAAAACAGATTTTAGTGTGACCCAGTCCCTGTGCTTTGTGAAAAGGTCTTCTGAGACATGCAAATACAGTCATTTCACCCAGAGAAGGACCTGGTAAATCACTGCTCTGAGATGATTTACCTCAGAGGTTTTCCTATGGCAGGAGTCCTCATGTGGAGACGTTTGCCAACATTGAGAACTTTCTGGAAAAGTCTGCATGTAATAAAGAGAAATTATTTAAACAATAATTTTTTATTATTTAATATTATTTAATTATTAGATATGATATTTAATATTATTTAAACAATAATAAGAAATAATACAATAAATTACCTGTTACAAAGCATCTAGAAAGGATCCTAAGCCCAAGATGTGGAAGAGAAGCCAATGGCAGAAATTAACCACAAATAATAATCATTCAAGGGTTCAATGTTATAACACAAGGGTCAAGGGTTTGGATCCCCAAAAGGCCAGCTGCCCAAAAAAAAAAAAAAAAAAAGAATATATATATATATATATATATAATATATATAATACATATACATATATTATATATATAATACATATACATATATTATATATAATACATATACATATATAATATATATAATACATATACATATATAATATATATATAATACATATACATATATAATATATATATTATACATATACATATATAATATATATATATAATATACCAAGTATCTTCCAAAGGCACTTCAAGTTCATTTTACCTAATTGCCACAACAACCCAAGGAGATAGCTATTAGTGATCCCACTTTACAAATGAGGAAACCAAGGCTAAGAAAATGTAAGTGACTCTTACAGTGACAAAGCAATAAAGTGTCAGAGATTTTTAAAAATATACCAAGCTAAGGTACTTCTGTTTCCATGACAGGATCTCATTTTCCTGGATTGGAAGATTCCCAATCCTCTGTTTAGTATATTTGAGTTCCCTTTTGTTAGTGCTACAGGCGATTGAGGGCAGGTATAAAATATACATTAGGGGAAAGTTAAATTCTTTTTATTATTATTATTTATTATTTATTATAAGCATATTATTATTACAAATTGTGATTTTTCTTTGTGTTCTTTACCAAACCTATCCTTCCCAAACCCCCTCCCTGCCTCCCCCCATCTCTAGTATCCTAGATTTGTCTTCCCCTACTAAAAGTTCTCATATATTGTTTTGATCTCTCTCTCTCTCTCTCTCTCTCTCTCTCTCTCTCTCTCTCTCTCTGTCTTTCTTTCCACCCAGTTATAAGTGAGAACGTGAGGTATTTCTCTTTCTTTGTCTGGCTTATTTCACTTAACATAATTTTCTCCCGACTCATCCATGTTGCTACGAATGGCAGAATTTTGTTCTTTTTTATGACTGAGTAGTATTCCATTGTGTATATACCACATTTTCCTTATCCAGTCATCCATCAGTGGACACTTAGGTTGGTTCCCTATTCTGGCTGTTGTAAATAGAGCTGCGGTGAACATGGCAGTACAGGTATCCTTTCAACATGATGATTTCCATTCCTTTGGATCATATGGTAGAAGACATACAAATGGCCTACTGGTATATGAAAAACTGCTCAACATCACTAGTCATCACAGAAATGCAAACCCAAACCACATTGAGATATCATCTTACCCCAGTTAGACTGGCCATTATTAAAAAGACTGAGAACAAGAAATGCTGGTGAGTATGCAGAGAAAGAGGAACTCTTCTACACTGTTGGTGGGACTGTAAATAAGTACATCTATTATGGAAAACAGTACGGAGGTTTCTCAAACAACTACAAATAGAACTGCCATATGATCCAGGGGAAAGTTAAATTATTGATACACCAAAGACAACAATCCTTTCAACTAGTGCCAGCAGGTGATGATAGCACTTAGGACATGATTTTTGTGAAAGGCAATCTATAAATAAAAACTATTTTCTGTTGATGAAGTATTTTTTCTACAGCGTTACTGGGGAGGGAGGCATCCTTGCAAGTGAGAGCTACCACACTTGCCATTAGGGATTATTTTCAATTCAGGTAATTGGCTCAATAAATGATAATCAAAACAAGTGAAGTGCCCACTGCTGGTCCCTCATAAAACCTTTGTGACATCCCTAAGTCCCACCACCTATGCAAAGGTCTCATTAATGTCCAGAGACTTTTAAATATCCTTTCATCTCTGTAACAGAAAAATAATAAATCCATTTCTTAGAGATTCTCCTAGTGGTCACCACAGAACTGAAATGGGGTTTTTCATGTTAAAACCACGTTCTTCAGAGAATTCAGTGATACTTTAGATATCAGGAATGTTACTGGTATTAGGAAAGAACTTGTTGAGGGGATCACAATAAAGGATGGGTGTTTATAAATGCCCGTTTCTATCCCCAGTTCGCCAACGCAGGATGCTTCAGTGTGATACGGAAGGCTACACGATATAAGGTATGTAGGAATGTTTAGAGCAACTCCAACGATAAAAATGTTGCCTGGCACAAACAAAGGAGGAGAAATTATTGCTTCTGAGCCAAATTTGGGGGTAAAGTTTTTCCAAATGTTTGTATAAAAAAATTATTTAGTGCTGGCTGCTTAGCTTAGTTCGTTAGAGCATGGTGCTGATAACACAAAGGTCCAGGGTTCAATCCCTGTACGGGCCAGCCACCAAAAAAAAGAAAGAAAAAAAGTATTTGATTTTTATAAGGATGAGCTCCAGTGCATCTTTTGTGTGTGAATGTTGGAGGAGGGGGCAGCGAGAGCAGTAAGATTGTATAAGGAGACAGATGTGAGAGTTTCCACGGAATAAATCATCTCAAGCTATTTAAAAAGGTGTATATATAACCAAACAAAACTCTTACCTGGAGTCAAAGCAACGCAAAGTGAGAAAAAGTAGAAAGAGTAAACTCAGTCAGTGTCAGTTAGGGAAGGGAATAAGACAAAATAATGTATGAAAAGAGAATTGCCTTCAGCAAACCCAGGTCTAGTGAATATCGCTAGAATACAAACGAGATATCTTTATAATAAATCCAACAAAGGGCAGTCCCTTTCTCCTTTGGAACTTCCCTTCTCCCTCCTCACTTCCTCTGCCCCCTCAGAGTTAGGATCCCAGCTATGGAGGCAGTGTCACCTCCTGCAGAGTGACAGAGACACTAAAGACTACTCAGAGCCCAAATATTAAGAGCAATGAGAAGCCCGAAGGGGACTGCACCAAGAAAACTCCTTCAAGGGAGGAGAGATGAGGTACAGCCCCGAGTCAGTTTTTGCTTCAGCTTTTATTGTAAAGACAAGAAAGTTACAGAAGAAAAACAGATGGCTAATCAATCATAGTGAAAATAGAAACAAACTGGCTACCTAACAAACTTCATTTAAGCATGTGTAGCTTAACAGAGTTTAACAAATTACCATCAAAATGAGTCATAAAACTAAGCTCTGTGACGTACAAAAAGAAACAATAAGATAATCACCAAAGTGCTTAACTCCTTCAAAGAAACAGCTTAGGTCATGATGCGGAACGTCCCCCATATACTAATTAATCTAGCAGAATATCCTTGAAGATTTTAGCTTACATACCTTCCAATCATTTGGGTCTAACTGTACTAAAGGCAACTGCCCACAGAACAATCCTCGTTCTACTTCAATTCTCTACATCAAAGGTTTAGTCCTGTGAAAATTTTCCAGTCTTTCTCAATCTTAGCATTCCTATATGTTTTTCTAAAGGGTTGGGTTTTGACCCCCTGAACTAACTAATATCATTTTCCATTCTAATCCTTTTTCTGTGCTTGTTTCTCCATTGTGTTTGCAAGCAGAGTGTACATGTGGCCTAGAGGTCATCCGGTATTGCTTTTCCCTCAGTAATATAAGAACAGCTGACCTCAAAGCCCATGAAGCACCCTTGTGATTTTACAAATTCCTGGAACTGGCCTTGAAATATTTCAGTTTCTGTGTTTGTGCAAACTATCACAATTTTGCTCCACAACACCCAAGGAAGCAGGTAAAAATAAACTTGGCTCCTTGATTGGTTTTCACAAAAACTCATAAAAAGTGTTTGGTCTTTACTTGACCAATGGTGGGAGATTATGATTATAATTTCCAAGTTCCAGCCATGATCTAGATCCCTTTGTAACCCTTCCCCAACCCCCAACATCACTCTATCTTCTGCCCTCCTTTTTTTTCCCTCCCCACTCCACATCAAGAAGCAATAATAAAGTTCTCTTCTTGTCTTACACAGAGTTATTCCATTTCCTTCTTTAGAAGCTGTTGACATCATTCCTTACAGAAACACAGAGACTCGTCTGTGTTTCTGTAAGGAAACAAAGATGCTTGTTCAGGAATTTTCCAAACCAATGTGGCTCAAGTCCACAAGAGGAGATCAAATATAGTTATTTATCACCATGAAAATATGCTTTGAAAAAATTATTATAGTGGCCCCATAATATTCTATTATACTTAGGTATCATAATGTACCTAATGTACCTAATTTAATGTACCTAAATTCCAATAATTTTTCTATTGCTCTGGAGTGGGTTTTGAAGAGAGAGACTTCCTCCTCTTTTCCTGGGCTCCACTGGTGATTCTCCTTGTATCAATGCAGCCAAGTGGTCAGCAGGCCACTAACACAGTGGCCATAGCTGCTGCTGTGGTGGAGAGCCACTCTTGTGGAAGCAGTGTTTGTGGCAGTGGCAGGGGCTGTGTTCCTTCCTCACGGGGTGCACTCCTGCCTTCTGTCATGTGGGGGTCTGCCCATAGCTCCTACTCAGGTCCCCAGGCACACTCCTGCCTTCTATCAAGCCCTTTAACTGTTATATTTGAGAATCCACTCTAAAAACTGAGGACTCGAAGATTTATGCCTGTTTTCTTATAGACATTTAATACTTTCAGTTCTTATATTTAGGTATTTAATCCATTCTGAGTTAATTTTTGTTAATGGTGTGATGTTAGGGTCCAATTTTATTCTTTTCTATGTGAATATCCAGTTGTCCCAGCACCATTTGTTGAAAAGAGTATTCTTTTCCCCATTGAATTGTCTTGGCACCCTTATAAGTTTATTTCTGGACTTTGAACTTATTGCACTGATCTATATGTCTGTCTTTATGCAGTATCACAATGTCTTGATTATTGTTGCTTTGTGGTAAGTTTTGAAATCAGGAAATGTGAATCTTTCAACTTTTTTTTTAAGTTTTTTGCCTTTTCTGTGGTCCCTTGCAATACCATATAAATTCTAGAATTAGTTTGTCAATTTCTGCAAGAAAAATCATCTGGGATTTCGATAGACTTTGAATTGACTCTGTAGATCAATTTGGGGAGTATTGCCCTTAACAATAGTTAAGTCTTCATATCCATGAACGTGGATGTTATCCACTTGTCTTTCAGCAATGTATTTTAGTTCTCAGAATAAGTTTTTCACCTCTCTTGTTAAATTTATCTCTAAATATTTCATTTTTTATGCTACTTTAAATGTAATTTTCCCTTAATATTATTTTGAGGTGGTTTATTACAAATATTCAGAAATAAAAGTAGATTTTTGTGTATCAATCTTATACCCTGTAATCTTGTTAAACTCATTTATTATTTTTAATACTTTATAGTGAATTCCTTATGATATTCTACATTCAAGAACATGTAATCTTGGATAAGTATAATTTTATTTCTTCTGTGACCAATCTAAATGTCTTTTGTTCCTTCTTTATTGCTCAACTGACTTGGCTAGAACCTCTAAACCAATTCTGCTTGATTATGGTGTATATTCCTTTTTATATGTTGCTATATTCAGTTTACTAGCATTTTTTGAAGTTTTTTGTGTACATGTTTATAAGAGGTATTGGTTTATCGGTTTCTTTTGTTGTGATGTCTTAGTCTGATTTTGGTATCGGGGGATAGTGACCTCACAGAATGAGTTAGGAAGTGTTCCCTCCTCTTCTATTCTTGGAAGAGTTTGTGAAGAATTGGTATTAATTCTACTTTAAATGTTTGATAGAAGTCAGCATTGAAGTCATCTCCCTGGGTCTTTTCTCCATGGAAGTTTTGATTATTAAATTCTTAATTTGTTATATGTCTATTCAGATTTTCTATTTTTTCTTTAGTCAGTTTTAATAGTTTGTGTGTTTCTACAAATTTGTTCATTTTGTGTGGGTTATCTAATGTGTCGACATGTAATTGTTTATAGTATTCTTTTATATTCCCCTGTATTTCTATAAGGTACTGTATTAGTGACCCTTCTTTTATTTCTGATTCTACTACTTTGAGTCTTCTCTATTTTTTTCTTAGAGTAGCTAAATTTTGTTCATCTTTTCAAAGAATCAACTTTTTGCTTCATTGATCTTCTCTATTGTTTTTCTGTTCTTTATGTCAATAATTTCCACCCTAATCTTTACTACTTATTTCCCTCTGCTTTCTTTAGGTTTAATATGCTGTTCTCTTTCCAGTGTCTTGAGATGGAAGGTTAGGTTATTAACTTGAGAACTTTCTTCTTATTTAATGTAGGCATTTATAGTTACAAATTTCCCGGTAAGCACTGATATATTTTCTTCTTTATTTTCATTCATTTTTAAGTATTTTGTAATTTTCTTTTGATTTCTTCTTTAATTCCTTGATTATTTAGGAGTATGTTGTTAATTCCCACATATTTGGAGTTTCACAAATTTCTTTCTGTTATTGACTTTAATTTTACTCAATTGTAGTTGAAAACATAATTTGTACTACTTCTGTACTTTTAAATGTGTTGAAATTTGTTTTATGGCCTAAATTGTGGTCTATTCTGAAGACTGTCCATGTACAGATAGCAAGACTTTGTCTTCTGCTGCTTTGGGGTGGAATGTTCTATAAATGTCTGTTAGGTCTCGTTGGTTAACGTTGTTTGTTCAAGTCTTCTGTTTCCTTGTTTATCTTCTACCTGGTTGCTCTGTTCATTATTGAAAGTGGGTTATTGAATTCCCAACTATTATTGTTGGATTATCTATTTCTGTCTTCATATCTGTCTGGTTTTGCTACATGTATTTTAGACACTGCTCTTAGGTGCATATATGCTTATAATTGTTATATTCCTGATGGGCTGACACTTTTTTCATTACAAAATGTCCCTCTTTATCCTTAGTAGTAGTTTTTTCTGGATTTTTGGGGGGGGGGTTTTGGTTTTTTGGTTTTTTGGTTTCTGGGGTTTTTTGGCAGCTAGCCAGTATGGGGATCCAAAGCCTTGACCTTGGTGTTATCAGCACCACAATCTCTCAAGTGAGCTAACTAGCCAGCACTTTTGTAGTATTTTTTAAAGTCTGATTTGTCTAATATTAATGTAACCACTCTAGTGTTTTCTTGTGTTTTTCTCTTTAAATAATATATTGTTTTCTATCCTTTTACTTTCATTCACTTTGAATCTTTGAATCTAAAGTGTATCTCCTGCAGCCAGCCTATAGTTGGCTCTTGTTTTTTATCCAGTTTAATAATCTCTGCCCTTGATTGGATTATTTCCTTTATTAACATTTAATGTCATATTGAGGTGGTCAGACTTACATCTGCCATTTTACTTTTTTTCTTCATGTTTTATGTTTGTCATTCCTCTATTTCCCCTTTACTGCTTTATTTTTCATTAAGTTAATTTATATGTAGACTTTTAAATTTTGATGATTTTTTTACCAAAGTTTTTAGTTATTTCCTTAGTTGTTGCTCTAGGGCTTACTATATACACCTTAACTTATCAAAATTGGCTTTGGATTTATACTAATTTAATTCTAATGAAATATAAAAACGTTACTCTTATATAGCTCTATTCCAGTACCCCTTAATGTGATATTGTTCTTTTACGTATTACATCTATAAATATTACAAATCTGACAGTCCATTGTTGTAATTATTACTTTATATAGTTTTATGTCTTTTAAAGAAGCAAAGAGAAGAAAGGGGAGTAATTATACATTTATAGATTTTGTTATTTACCATTTATTTTTGATTTATCATTTCTGGTTCTCTTCATTTGTTTGTGTGTGTTCAAGTTATCATCTGAAGTCATTTCCTTAGCCTGAAATCGATTAGCTCCTTCCACCAACTTTTGCTGTTATTGGCAAGTATACTGTATTTCCATCTACTATAGGCCCAATGTATTAGTTTGTTTTCTGTTGCTTCTAACAGAATACCTGAAACTGGGTGATTTATAAGAAAATGAAATTTTTTACTTAACCATTTTAGAGGATGGGAAGTCTGAGGTTCTGGGAGTGCATCTGGTTAGGGTCTTCTTCTTTTGGGGGCCCTGTACAGAGTCCTGTGGCAATGCAGGGTATTACATGGCAAGAATGACATGAGCAAGGGCATTAAAATGCTCACTTGGTCTTCTTATAAAGCCATCAGAATCACTGCTGGATAGCCCATTAAACCATTAACTTGTTACTCCATGAACGGATTAGTCCATTCATGAGGGCATAGTCCTCACAATCCAATCACCTCTTAAAGGCCTCACCTTTCAAATATCATAATAGGATTTTCCACCCCCCTAACACTTTTACAGTGGGGATCAAGATTCAACAAGTTTTGGGGAGACTTCAATCCATAGCATCCAATAATACATTATATACATAATGTTTTAAACAATTGCTTTTTAAATAAATTAGTAGAAGAAAGAGAATAAATATGTATTTACATCATCTTTTATAATTGCATAATCTGTCTTTGCCAGTGCTCTTTGTTTTTTCACATAGATTCAAATTACTGTCTGTGGTCACTTGCTTTCAGTCTGAAGAATTTCCTTTAGTATTTCTTTTAGTATTAATGCTAGCAACAAAGTCTCTTAGATTTTGTTTATCTGTAAATGTCTTCATTTTTCCTTCACTTTTGAAAGATAGTTTTGCTAGAAATAGGATTCTTGATTGACAGTTTTTTTTTCTTTATGCATTTTGAATATTTTTTCCCACTGCCTTCTCGATTCCAATGTTTATGATTATAAGGCACTGTTAATCTTATTGGAGTTTCTTTGTAAGTGTCAAATAATTTTGCTCTTGCTGCTTTCAAGATTTTCTTTTTGTTACTGGCTCTCCACATTTTTCTATAATATGTCTATTTGTGGATCTCTTTATGGATTTCCTCCTTGGAGATTGTTGAGATTCCTAGGGGTATAAATTAATGGTTTTCAATAAATTGGGAAAGTTTGGGGAAAGTTTTAGGGTTTATTTCTTTGAACATATTTTTTGTCCACTTCTTTTCTCTCCTCTTTCTGGTGCTCTCATTACACATATGTTGCTGTGCATAATGGTATCCCACATTTCTCTGAGGATCTGCATTTTTCTTCTATTTTCTCTGTGTTCTTCAAGTTGCATAATCTCTATCAATGTATCTTCAAGGTCACTAATTCTGCCAGTCCAAACCTACTGTTGTGCTACTCTATTAGATTTTTATTTCAGTTATTATAATTTTCGACTTCAGAATTTGCATTTAAGGTTGGCTTAATAATTCATATTTTTGTATTTATAAACTCTATTTGATGCAGTGTTGTTATAATACCTCCCTTTACCTCTTCAATCAAGGTTTACTTCAGTTCTTGAACATCTTTATAATGACTACTTTGATGTCTATGTCTATTAAATTTTAAATCTGATCACTCTCAGTTTCTGTTGCCTTCTTACGATATATGAGTCCAACTTTCCTGTTTCTTTGCCTGTCTCATAAATTTTTGTTAGAAACTGTACATTTTAGATAATATATTGGAGTAACTCTGGGTACTAGCCCCCACCCCAAGGCTTGTTACTGTTATTTGCTTAATTTTTTTCTAATTACTGGGTGGATTATTTTAGTGAAGTCTATTTATTCCCCTATCATCATTAAGCTCTGATGGTGCTTCTCAGGGACATAGCTTTGGGTATGCCCATGGTCACCTTAGAGTGACATTGATTTTGGAAGGGCTATCTTTGTCTTTTTCACTGACCATACTCAGCTCTTAATCTCTACTAATTATCTGCTGGCTGTCCTGGGGCATAAATTGTTTCACAGACTAATATAAACAAATTTGGGCTCCTTTGAAGGGATAGTTCTCAAAATCAGTGTTAGGAATTTTTCTAACTTCAAGAAGGCTCATCCTAGCTGCTGCTTTCCCCATTTCTCTCTGGAAAACTAGCTGGCCTACAGTTTAGCCAATATCTCAAATGAATCTGTCAATCCCTCCCAATTGCCTTTCACAACTTTCTCTGTTTTTGAGAGTATTCTTCTGTTAAAACTCCTCCACATTATACGGTAAATGAAGTCATATCCTTTGGGGAGACATTAGATGTCTTTATTCTATAGCCTACTTCCTCCCCCACAACCCTGGGCAAGGCTCTGGTGTAGGGTTGGAGAAGGGGCAGGGATAATGGAGTTTTTCTCTCTGAGTGGCACTCCTACTTAAGAGCTGAAGGTTTGGTGAAGTGGGAAGAGGTGGCAGCAGTCCCAGGTCTGCTCAGCTTGCCTCTCTTGGTGTGAAACCCCTACCTTACAAGCCTGGGCAAGGTTGGTTAGGGCCCAGTATTCTCAGTGGTGACATGCCCAAAGTAGATCCTCCATTCCATGAGTGGAAGCTGGGAAAAAGAAAAGATCCCCTATCTCTAGACTGCATTCACCTGGGACTTAGCCTCAGCAACAGGGATCTGGGGAAAGAATTAGAAAAGCTAATTAGATGGCCTGCCCCTCCTGCAAAGATCGTACTACGTAGCACCCTGACTGGGATCCAGGAGAAGAGTGAGCCCTTTGTTCTTGGCTACCACAACCTAGAGTGATCTTGCTAAGTTGAGTGGAGGAAAGTAGGGTGAAGGTCTTGATTCAAATACCACAGACTCTTACAGTTTTTACGGAGTTTTGGTGGATTTCCTTGAATAATTTTTTCTTTATTTATTGAATATTCTTAGGACCATTTCAGAGATGTTAAATGATTAAGGCTTTTTTTAAGTAATTTTTTCAAGTTTGACTGAGGGGTTGGTTCAGTGTTACTTACACTCTCGTGCTGGAAGTGGAACTCTTCAAAAGTAGTAATGCTGTATACTTAATTCTACAAATTATTTATTAAAAATTTTGGAATGTAAATGTTTTTCTATAGATTATCCTGGTTTATACCCCTCTCTGTCCTCATAAATGGGCTTAGACTAAGTGGGCAGAGGCATTATATAAGTGCATTTTCTGAAGAATACTACAACCTAACTTCGTACTAAGGAGAAGTCTTTCCAGCTGACAACTCCAGCAGCATAACTCTACATATGTACTGAGATAAAATTGAGGGGTGGAAAGAGATGGCCTGGAAGGATCTACCACTCATCTCTCCAAAAATATAGAGTATACATCAAATACACAAAATCACTTGGACAAAAATAACTAAAGAAAAGAGCTGGAAAACATCAAACGAGTAGCAGAGAGGCTGGTGAGTGCAGAAACTCAGGATAGCCACACCGAGAATGGAAGAAAATTCCTGGCCTCCACCACCCCATCCCCCAGCCAGGAGCAACAAGGATTCAGGAGTAATTTCTGCCTGCAAGAGAGGTGAGCAAGTATGGCACCACAGGCCCAGCAGCCCAAACCACAGGAGAATTGTGCTGCCCCTGTGGGATACGTAC
Source organism: Cynocephalus volans (assembly GCF_027409185.1). NCBI lineage: Eukaryota > Metazoa > Chordata > Mammalia > Dermoptera > Cynocephalidae > Cynocephalus > Cynocephalus volans. The sequence goes on from NC_084463.1 coordinate 156,082,726, forward strand.
CTGGTATGAGGAATTACTGGGGGCCCATGTGACTGCATTGATCCAGAGAGTGAGTTCATACAGAGCCATTCCCCCAGCCCCTGGGTCCCAGGCTGCTGCAGCAGCTGCCACTTTGAGATCAGACCCAACACCTGAGGGCATTTTGTTTTGGGGCCCAATAGCCCCAGTGGTTTCACAGCCTTGAGGCCCCATCACTGTGCCAGGTTGCCTGCACCAGAGTCCATGCAGTGTCCTGTACCATGAGAAGAGGCAGTCCAGTGCAGCAAGGGGACCACCCTCAAGACAGAGGGGATCAGTCTATATACTCTCTTAAGTACGAAAGCTGAATAATCAGGGCCTTTGGGCACTACTGGCAACCCTGCCCTCTTTGGTGCAGTGCCCTTGCAATTCTCACAGCCATGTGGAGTTACTCTATAGCCCAAGTGGGCAGACATAGGCCCATGCACTCCAGCGGGGTGGTGGCAGAGGCCCAGACACCTCTCTCAGGGGGCACAGATCCCTGCCTGCAGCACCAATGAGCCTGCCCTGCACTGCCTGCCCCAGCAAGGGGAATGCTGAGGGGCCCAGAATCTCTTAAGGGTTTAGGGGTAGCACTCCCTGAAGCCGAAGAGCCAACCAATCAGGACCTACTGCCGCTGTTGGCAGCCCCACCCTCTTTAGTGGGGCACTCTTACAACTCTCACAGCCATGCTCATTTGCTTTTGGCGAGGAAGACCCACACAATCCCATGCCCTGCAGCATAGAGACTGTGGAAGCCCCACATGCCTCTATCAGGGACACAGATTACCACCCGTGAGCCTGCCCAGGGCTGTCCACCCCAACAGGAAAGCTGCAGAGGGACCTAGCATCTCTTAGAGGCACAGCAGCCTGCCAACAGCCCCAAAGGCCTCACACAGGGTAATCTACCCCCAACAGAGGAGATCCAGAGTAACCCAGTACCTCTCAGCATCACAGGATCCTGCCCACAACTACAGCAGCCTCACTCAGAGTGGCCCAATTCATCCAAGCAGCTGCAGAGAATATTAGCATCTCTCTTGGAAGTGCAAAGTACTGCACACAACCACAGCAACCTTATCCAGAGTGGCTAACCCTGACTGAGGAGCTGCAGAAAGACCCAACATCACTCTTGGTGGTGCAGGTTCCCATTCATGATCACAATGGCCTTGACCAGAGTGGCCACTCCAGCTGAACAGCTATAGAAAGACCCAAAATCCCTCTTGGGGGCAAAGGGTCCCACCCAAAACTGCTACCACCTCTTCCAGAGTGGCCCACTAGTGCTTCAGAGCCACTTGGTGTCCCTCTTGAGGGTTCAGGGTCCCATTCATGAACATAGAGACCTCACCAAGGGCAGCTCATTTCAATGCTAAAACTGCAGAGAACTCCAGCACCTCTCCTGGGGGCACAGATTCCTACCCACAGACCCAATGACCTCACCCAGTATCACTAACTTCAGCTGCAAAGCTCTCCAACACCTCCTTTGGGGATACAAGGCCTAGCTCAAAGCCCCAGTCACTACAGTAAGTTTCCCACTCTAGATGAATAGCTGCTGAGCACCTCATTGTCTCCATCAAAGTCCAAGATCCTAATACCAACACCCATAAATCCCACCCAGGGTAGCCCATTTAAGGTGAGGAGCTTCAGAGCACCACAGTGCATCTATCAATGTCATAGTATTCTGTCTGGGGCACCACTGAGCCTGTCCGGGGTCACCCAGTTCTGCTGAGGAGTAAAAGGGCACCTATACACTTCTTCCAAGACTTCAAGACCTTGCACATGACCCCCACAACCCAGCCAAGTGTCACTTCAGCAAAGAACTGCTGAGTGCCTCAGTACCTAGGCCATAGAGGCACTCACAGGCAACTTTGATGCTGAATGTGATCAAAGTAATTACACAGAGACTACACTACTGTATCTACCCTAACCAACCCTAATATCACCCTACTGAGTCATCACTGTACGGCACATCTACAGGGTGGAGACTCTCCCCTCAAAAGCTGCTCCAGATTATTAGAAGAAGAAATTACTCCACCAGATGCCCAGACATCAATGTAGGGATAATAGAAATATGAAAAAATATATGTGAAAATATGACACCCCCAAAGGAATACAATAATTCTCTAGTGACAGGACGCAAACAACAGGGAACCTATGAAATGTCTGAAAAGGAATTTCAAACAATAATCTTAAGTAAACTCAATGAGATGCAAGTCAGATAGATAACACAACAAAATGAGAAAAACAATCCAGCCTCTAAAGGAGGAATTCAACAAAGAGATAACGTCAAAAGGAATCAAGAGGAACTCTTGGAACTGAAACATTCATTTCACAAAATAAAAAATGCAACTGAAAGTTTAGGTGGCATGCTTGAGCAAGTAGAAGAAAGAACTTCTGAAGCAAAAGACAAGATTTTTAAAATAACAAAGGCAGTCAAAAGTAAAATTTAAAAATATGAAGAAAGCCTATGAAATCTATGGGAAAACAGTAAGCATATGAACATACAAATTATAGGTTTTCCAGAAGGGGAAGAGAAGGAAAAGCCATCAAAAACATATTTAATGAAATAATAGCTGAAAATTTCCCAGTTATTGGGAGAGAAATGGACTTCCAGATCCAAGAGGCTTGAAGATCCCCAAACAGATTCAATCCAAAAAGGTCCTCTCCAAGACACATTGTAGGCAAATTGTCAAAAGTCAAAGACAAAGAGAATTCTAAAAATAGCAAGAGAAAAGTGTCAAGTCATCTATAAGGGAATATCCATCAGATTAACAACAAATATCTCAGCAGAAACCTTACAGACCAAGACATTCAAAGTAGTAAAAGAAATAAACTGCCAGCAAAGAATACTATACACAGCAACGCTATCCTTCAGAAATGAAGGAGAAATAGCATCCTTCTCAAACAAACTAAAACTGCAGGAATTCACCATCACAAGACCAGCCCTAAAAGAAATCCTCAAGAAAGTCCTACATCTGGAATCCAAAAAACAATTATTACCATCATGAATACATGAGAAAGAATAAGACCCACTGGTAGAGAGGAAACACAAACAAGAAAGAGAAAGAAACCACATCTTACCAATAAAAAAAAATCAATAAACACTGGACACAAATAATAAAAGGGAAAGAAAGGAAAAATATATATATATAACAACCATTAAAAAAATCAATAAATGTCAGAATTAAGGTGATACCTTTTCATTACAACCGTGAATGTAAATGGACTGAATTCCCCAATTAAAAGATATAGACTGGCTAAATGGATTAAAAACTAGACTCAACTATATGCTGTCTATGAGAAAATTCACTTCACCTGTAATGACACAAACAGACTAGTTGTGAAAGGATTGAAAAAGAGATACCATGCAAAGAGAAAACAAAAATGAGCAGAAGTAGCTATACCTATGTTGGATAAAATAAACTATAAAACAAAAATTATAAAAAAGAGACAAGAAAACATTATATTATGATAAAGGAATCAATTTAGTAAAAGGATATAACAACTGAAATATATATGCACACAACATTGGAGCACCCAGATATATAAAACATGTGTTGTTGAATCTAAAGAGAGAGACAAACCCCAACAATAATAGTTGAGGACTTCAACACCCCTCTCTCAGAATTGGATAATGATCTAGACCAAAAAATCAGCAGAAAACATTGGATTTAAACTATAGACCAATTGGACTTGACAGACATCTACAGAACATTTCTTCCAACAAGTACAGAGCATGCATTCTTCTTATAAGCACGTGGCACATTCTCCAGAATAGACTACATGTTAGGAAAGAGTCAAGTTTTAACAAACTTTTAAAAATTGAAATCAGGGCTGGCCAGTTAGCTCAGTTGGTTAGAGTGTGGTGTTATAACACCAGTATAGGATTTGGATCCCTGTACTGGCCAACTGCCAAAAGAAAAAAAGAGTGCAATCATTTCAAGTATCTTTTCAGACCACAGTGGAATAAAATTAGAAGTGAATAACAAGCAAAACTTTGGAAACTATACAAATATATGAAAATTAAACAGTATGCTTCTGAAGAACCTATGGGTCAAAGAAGAAATTAAGCAAGAAATCAAAAACTTTCTTGAAACAAATGAAAATAAAAGTATTTTATACCAAAATGTATGGGATACTACAAAAGCAGTACTAAAAAGGAATTTTAAACATTACACCTCAAAGAACTAGAAAAACAAGAACAATCCAATCACAAAATTAGTAGATAAAAAGAAATAACTAAGATCAGAGCAGTACTAAATTTAAGAGACCAAAAAAAGATACAAAATATAAATAATACAAAAAGCTGGGTTTTTTGAGAAGATAGACAAAATAGACAAGCTATTAGCTACACTAGCTAAGAAAGAAGAGAGAAGACCCCAAAAACAAAAATCAGAAATGAAAAAGAAGACATTACAACTATACCACAGAAATACAAAGACTTATTAGACACTATATGTCAACAAATTTGAAAATCTGGATAATAAATGGATAATTTTCTGTACACATAGAACCTACCAAGGCTGAACCAAGAAGAAACAGAAAACCTGAACAGACCAATAATAACTGAGATTGAATCACTAATCACCAGTCCCCCAACAAAGATAATCCCAGGACCAGATCGCTTCACTGCTGAATTCTACCAAACTCTTAAAGAAGAATGAATACCAATTCTTTTCAAACTATTCAAAAAAATTGAAGTAAAGGCTGTTTTCCCAAACTCATTCTATAAGACCAGCATCACTCTGATTCCAAAATCAGACAAAGACACAACAAAAAAAGAAAACTACGGGCCAATATCCTTGATGAATGTGGATGCTAAAATTCCCAACAAAATCCTAGCAAACAGAATTCAACAGCACATTGAAAAGATTATGCACCTTGATCAAGTTGGATTTATTCCAGGGAAGCAAGGATGTTTCAACATATGCAAGTCAATAAATGTGATTTACACAACAACAAAATGAAGGACAAAAACTGTATGGTCATCTTAGATGCAGAAAAAGCATTTGACAAAATTCAACATTGATTCATGATAAAGACTCTCAACAAATTAGGTACAGAAAAGAAGTATCTCAACACAACAAAATCCACATATGACTCCATAGCTAAAATCATCCTGAATGGGGAAAATCTGAAAGCTTTCCCTTTAAAAATAGGAAGAAGACAGGATGCCCACTTTTACCACTCCTATTTAACACGGTATTGGAAGTACTACCCAGAGCAATCAGGCAAGAGACAGAAATAAAGGGCACCTAAACTGGAAAAGATAAATTCAACTGTCCCTGTGTGCAGATGACATGATTTTATATGTAGAAAAACCTAAGGACTCCAATAAAAAATTCTTCAACCTGCTAAACAAATTCAGTAATGTAGCAGGATACAAAATCACTGTACAAAAATCAGCATTTCTATACACCAATAACAAACTGGTAGAAAAAGAAATCAAGAAAGCAAGCCCATTTACAATAGCCACTAAAAAAAATAAAATACCTAGGAATACATTTAACCAAAGAGGTGAAAGATCTCTACAATGAAAATAAAACACTGAAGAAAATAATTAAAGAGGACACAAAAAAATGAAAAAACTTCCATGCTCTTGATTGGAAGAATTAATGTTGTGAAAATGTTCATACCACCTAAAGTAATCTATAGATTCAATGAAATCCCCATCAAAATACAAATGGCTCTCTTCACAGAAATATAAAAAACAATCCTAACATTCATATGGAACAATAAAAGACCCCAAATAGGCAAATCACTCCTGAGCAAAAAATAATAAAGTTGAAGGCATTACATTACCTGACTTAAAAATATACTACAAAGCTAAGGTAACCAAAACAGCATGGTACTGGCATAAAAATAGTCACATGAATGAATGGAACAGAATTGAGAACTCAGAAATTAACCCATGTATTTACAGCCAACTGACCTTTGACAAAGGTACCAAGAACATACATTGGTGAAAAGTCAGCCTTTTTTCAATAAATGGGGCTACACATGGATATCCATGTGTAGAACAATGAAACTACACTCCTATCTCTCACCAAAATACAAAAATCAATTCAAAGTTCATTAAAGACTTAAATATAATACCTGAAACTGTAAAACTCCAAGAAGAAAACACAGGAGAAGCACTTAAGGATGTACTTGGAAAAGACTTTATGAATAAGACCTCAAAAGCACAAATGGGACTGTGTTGAGCTGAAAGCTTCTGCACAGCAAAGGAAACAATCAACAGAGTCAAAAGACAACCTCCAGAATGAGAGTAAATATTTGCAACCTATGCATCTGACAAGGAGTTAATATCCAGAATATACAAGGGACTCAATAGTTAAAAAAAATAAAAAAATAAAAAAATCCTATTAAAAAGTGGACAAAGGAGCTGAAGAGGCATTTCTCAAAAGAAGACATACAAATGGCCAACAGCTATATGAGAAATGCTCAACATCACTAATCATCAGAGAAATGCAAATCAAAACTACACTGTGATATCATCTCACCCCATTTAGACTGGCTGTTGTCAAAAAGACAATAATAAATAACAGCGAGAATAATAAATAACAGTGAGAATGTGGAGAAAGGGGAACCCTTATACACTGTTGGTTGGATTGTAAATTAGTACAGTCATTATGGAAAATAATATGGAAAACTGGATGGTGATACTTTTCTGTGCTAATTAGGCATTTTAAAAATAAACTTCAGAAAGACAAGTTGGTCTTTTTCCAATGACTCTCTTATAAAGGGCTATTTAAAATAAGGCATTTAAAGAAATCATGTTCATTAATACCTTGTAGCAGTGATTACATTAGCTCAGTCTGTCCATTGATTGGCCTCAGAGCATTGGCACAATTATAAATAGAACTGCTATACACTCTAGCAATCCCACTACCGAGTATATAATCAAAAGAATGGAAATCATCATGTCAAAGGGATACCTGCACTCCCATGTTTATCACAGCTCTATTCACAATAGCCAAGATATGGAACCAACCCAAATGTCCATTGACACATGATTGAGTAAAGAAAATGCGGTATATCTACACAATGGAATACTACTCAGCCATAAAAAAGAATGAAATTCTGCCATTCACAGCAACATGGATGAGCTTGCAGGAAATTATGTTAATTGAAATAAGCCAGGCACCAAAAGAGAAATACTGCATATTCTCACTCATAAGCGGTATGAAAGAAAGAAAGAGAGAGAAAAGAAAGGAAGAAAGAAAGGAAAGAAAGAGGAAATTGAACTTTCAGAAGAGAGAAGAACTGTGGTTACTAGAGGTGGGAAAGGGGAGAGGAAAGGGGGATGGTGAGAGGTTGGTTAATGGACACAAAACAGCTAGGTAGGAGAAATAAGTTCTATGGGTGTACAGTAGAGATAGGCATTTATAATTAATAACTTACTGCATATTATCAAATGGCTAGAAGAGAGAAGATCTAATGTCCTCATCACAAAGAAATGATTCAGTTTTGTAATGATGAATATGCTAATTTCCCTGGTTTGATCATCACAAATTATATACATTTACTGAGATATATATATATATATACTTTTGGGGGGGGCGGGCAACTGGCCAGTATGGGGAACCCAAGCCATGACCTTTGGGTTATAAGGCTGTGCTCTAACCACCTGAGCTAACCAGCCAGCCCCCTATTCATGTATTGATATTCGATTCTGCACTCCACAAATATGTATATTCAATACATTCCCATAAGAAATAAATAAAAGATAAAATTAAAAATTCTTACCACATCATACTAGATTATTCATAATATATTCCCCACCCACCTCTCTAGCTACACTTTATCCAGCTCTCATTTAGCAATATACATTTCAGCCACACCAAACACCAGATATTTTCCTGAAGACATGCTTTTCCTTACTTTTGAAGTTTTGTACACACTGTTCTCTCTCCCATAATAACACTTTCCCAATTTTGTCTTCCATTTTGGACTGAATCTGCTAATAACAAGATGGAATCCATTTAAAATATGTCAGGCTCATAGCATTGACAGGAGGTGAAGGACCATGTTGTTACCATCACAAGACATCATAGCTTCCCTCTGGCAACCAAGTTCACCCTTGCCCCCACTGCATAACATCACAGAATTCCAGTATTTTCTTCACCTTTAAGTCATTTGCTCATGATTCACAATCCTTGGGAGGATTATTTTATTGGCCGTGTCCCTCCTCTGGCTTTTATAATAGAAATTTGATAAATTTATTTTATAAAAACTTAACCAATGAGGACAGCCCTCAAAATAGGAAGGGGTCTTCCTACTAGAAAACCAAAAATTTGAATGTCCACTTAGGTCCTTTCCTTTGATTGACTAGCATCAAATCATACCCTTCTTCCCATTATTGAAAAAAAAAAAAAAAACCCTCCTCTTTAACACATAAATATCCCTCACACTCACTTGCAAAATACATGTATCCCCTTTAAGAAGGGGCACAGACTTTCTTCACAGGTCATGAAAGACCCTCAGTGCCATTCAAGAGTATGGATGCTCTCTTGAAGAAACCTGGGAAGCATTGGAAGATTTTATGTACTAAAGTGACATTACTGGAGGAGGAATGACACTGACAAATCCCAAACTTGAAGCTTATTCATAGCATGACATTTATTAAAGTTTATTGAATAAAATTAAGTGTTTATAATTTTGTATTCCTCATTAGCTTGAAAGCTCCTTGAGGAGAAGCCTGAGGTTATCCCTAGCACATTAAAGCCACTGTGTAGTTATCTGTTAAATGAATAAATAAATGCCTCTTCTGAAAAAAACTTTTTATCCTCCTAGCTTGTAGACATACTTAAGGTAGAGTCTTGATATCAACCACCGTTGAGATTCCCAAAAGTCAGATAAAAAAAAAAAAGAAAAAACACTTCAACATAAATGGTCTAGCCAGTATGGCAGATCGATTGCCTCATTAAAATCTATTTATGCTGTCTATGACCAGTTTTTCTTTTTATGTCTATTACAGCTTGTGTCAGCAATTGTCATGAACAGCATGAGTATCTGCATGGCTTCAATTGGTACATTTATATTATTAATCCTGTTTACAACTTTTGAAGCACGTGCAATTGAATACAGTTGGTCAAATGTAAGTACCAATTTTAATAATAACTGGATCAAAATTTCAGATGTATATGAAAAAAACTATTGTGAATGACTTAGGTATGTTGAAGTAAGCAAGGTACAGAAAAGGCAACCAAATGGTCAACTGTCTTTGGCATAGAAATATAAAAATAAATTACATTTCCTCCAATTTTTTTCTGTTGGCATATGCAAAAGTCAGTTTTCCTCCAAAATTTGGAAACATCTCTTAGACATGATAATTTGCATTCCTTTGGGTATATACCCCATAGTGGGATTGCTGGGTTGTATGGTACTTCTATCTGTAGCTGTCTGAGAAACCTCCGTACTGTTTTCCGCAATGGCTGTACTAATTAACGATCCAACCAACAGTGTATAAGGGTTCCCCTTTTCCACATTCTTGCTGGTATTTGTTATTCTCTGTCTGTTCGACAACAGCCAGTGTAGATGGGGTGAGATGATATTTCAATGTAGTTTTGATTTGCATTTCTCTGATGATAGTGATGTTGAGCATTTCTCATATAACTGTTGGCCATTTGCATGCCTTCTTTTGAGAAATGTCTATTCAGCTCCTTTGCCCATTTTTTAAGCGGATTTTGGTTTTGTTTTTGTTTTTACTATTAAGTTGTTTGAGTTCCTTGTATATTCTGGATATTAACTCCTTATCAGAGGCATAGGTTGCAAATATTTACTCACATTCTGTAGATTGTCTTTTCACACCATTGTTTCCTTTGCTGTGCAGAACTTTCAGTTTGACGTAGTCCCATTTGTTTATTTTTACTTTTGTTGCCTGTGCTTTTAAGGTCTCATTCATAAAGTTTTCCAAGTCCTACATCCTGAAGTGCTTCTCCTGTGTTTTCTTCTAGGGGTTTTATAGTTTCAGGTCTTATATTTAAATTTTTAATCCATTTTGACTTGATTTGGGTATATGGTGAGAGGTAAGGATTTAGTTTCATTCTTCTACACATGGATATCCAGTTTTCCCAGTACCATTTATTGAAGAATAGTCACTCCTGCTTGTTTTTAGTTTCCATTTGTATGGCGTATCTTTTTCCATCCCTTCAATATTAGTCTGTGTGTGTCTTTAAAGGTGAAGTGAGTTTCTTGTAGGCAACATATAATTGGGTCTAATTTTTTATCAGTTCTTCCAGTCTGTGTCTTTTGAGTGGGGAATTCAATCCATTTACATTTAGCTTTATTATTGAAAGGTATTGTCTTACTGCTGTCATTTTACCTATTTTTGTATGGTTGTTTTATATACTTTTTATTCCCTTCTATTCCTTTTATTGTCTTCAGTGTTTGTTGGTTTTTTGAATTGGTAAGATAAAGTTTCTTTATCATTCTTATTTGCATACCTACGCTAGCACTGGGTTTTATTCTTTCTCATGAATTCACGCTGGTGATTTTCATTTTGGGGGTTCCAGATATAGGACTTCCTTGGGTATTTCTTGAAGGACTGGTCTTGTGGTGGTGAACTCCCACAATTTTTGTTTTCCTGGGAAATACACTATTTCTCTTTCATTTCTGAAGGGTAGCTTTGCTGAGTATAGTATTCTTGGCTGGCAGTTTTTTTCATCTCATTCTTTCTTGGCCTATAAGGCTTCTGCCAAGAAATCAGCTGTTAATCTGCTGGAGACTCCCTTATAGGTGACTTGATGCTTTTGTCTGGCTGCTTTTAGTATTCTCTCTCTTTGACTTTTGACAGTTTGACTACAATATGTCTTGGAGAGGAGTTTTTTGGACTGAATCTGTTTGGGGATCATTGAGCCTTGTATTATTCCGTTTCTGCTGCTTACAACAAAATACCTGAAACTGGGTGATTTATAAAGAAAAGCTACATTTATTACTTACAGTTTCTGAGGCTGAGAAGTCCAAAGTCCATCTGGTGGTGGCAACAGTGACCCGGGGACCTCACATTGCAAGACGGTGGAAGCAGAGAGAGCAGAGAGAGACTCTCCTCTTCTTTTAAAGCCCCCAGAACCACACCCCTGACCACCATTTTTAATCCATTCACTACTGCATAGTCTTACAATCCATTCACTTCTTTAAGGCTCCACCTTTCAATTACCATAATAGGATTTCCCACCCTCTTAACAGTCACAGTAGGGATTAAACTTCTAATATATGAAACTTGGGGACACAATTCAAGCTTTGATGAGTTTTGGGGGGACATAATTCAACCCACTATAAGCCTCTTGGATCTGGAAGTCGATATCTCTCCAAATACTTGAGAAATTTTCAGCTATTATTTCATCGAATAGGTTTTCAATGCCTTTTCCTTTCTTTTCCTCATCCATAACACCCATAATCAGATAATTGTATGTTTAAGCTTCTCCAATAGATCTTATAGGTTTTCCTTATTTTTTAAATTCTTTTTTCCTTCTTTTGTTCTGTTTATTTTGTTTCAAAAAGCCTGTCTTCAAGTTCGGAAATTTTTTCTTCTGTTTACTCTAGCCTGTTGCTTAAGTTCTCATTATATTTTTTTATTTCACTGAATGAATCCTTCAGTTCCAAGATTTCTGCTATGTTCTTTTTTAAAGTGTCCGTGTCTTTGTTAAATTTCTCCTTCAGATCCTGGATTGTTTTTCTCATTTGTTCTGTTGTCTGAGTGTTTTTACATCTCATTGAGTTTCCTTAAGATAGTTGCTTGGAATTCCTTTATAGTCATTTCATAGGTTTCCTGCTGCTTGAGGTCTGGTACTAGAGAATTATTGTGTTCCTTTGGAGTGCCTGTTTTCTCATTTTTTTTTTTTTCCGTATTTCTAGTATCCCTATGTTGATGCCGGGGCATCTGGTGGAGCAATTGCTTTTTCTAATATTCTAGAGTGGCTTTTGAGAAGAGAGACTCCCTCCCATAGTTATTTTACATTAACTGTTGGGTAGAGTGTTTTGGCTTTGGTCCCAGATAAATGCAGTAATGTAGTCTCTGTGTGGTTACTTTGACTGTATTCAACACTGGAGTTGTCTGTGAGTGCCTCTGTGGCCTAGGCTCCGGGGCACTTGGTAGTTCCTTGCTGAAGTTAGTGACACTAACTAACTAGTTGGGTCCTTGAAGTCATGTCATGGGTGGATCTTGAGTTTTTCGGAGAAGTACCTAGGTGACCTGTGACTCCTTGGCCAAGGTCAATAACCCTGTTCAGATTTGCTGGTACCCCAGCTAGTGTCCTATGAGCCTGATAGATGCACTGGGGGTATTCTGAAACTCCTCAGCTTTGATGGATGATCCTAGGCAGAGTTTCTGGGGGGGTCAAGATTAGGACCTTAAGCTTTTAGGGAGACAAAGTAGTGCTCAGCATCTCCTCAGCTAGAATGGGCGACTCAGTGGTGTCAGTGGGGCTCTAGACAGAGCTCTGTATACCCAAGGGAGATATTAGGGTACTCTGTAGCTTCACTGTTCAAGTGGATGACACGGAGTGAGGTTGTTGGATTTGTAGGTAGAGCCCCGTATCCTCATGAGCGGCACTGGGTTGCTCTGCAGCATCACTGCTGAAGTGTGCCACTCTTGAAGAGGTGTTAGCAGCTTTGGGTAAAACAGTTTTTCCCCAAGTGGGATGCTGGGGCCCTCTGTAGCTGTTCAGCTGGAGTGGACACTCAGACGAGGCTACTGCAGCTGTGAGCAGGCCCCTGTGGCCCTAAGAGATGCACTGGGACACTCTGGAACTCCTCAGCTGGGAGGAGCTTCCCTGTGTGAGGTCACTGAGGCTGTGGTGGGCTGCTGTGCCCCCAGGACAGGTGCTAGATCCCTCTGAAGCCCCTCTGCTGTGGCAGGCAACCCTGGATAGGTGCTCTGGTGCTACACGTGTTGGTCTGTACCTGAGAGTGGTGTATAGGTTCTTCACCACCTACTCATGGCTGCAAGAATTGCAAAGGTGCTTCACCAAAGAAGGTGGGGCCACCCAATTAGGTGGCTTTCTGGCTCTGTAAGATGTGTGTGCTGACTGCCTCGATCCAGAGGGTGGCGCTCTCACTACACTGTACCACCTGTTTCCAGGGCACTGAACACTGCATGGACTCTGGTATAAGCAACCCAACAAGATGATGTGGCCTCAAGGGTGTGGAACCACTGCCAGGACCAAAACAAAATGTCCTTGGGTGTTGAAACTTTTATCCTTAGTTATTGTTATGGTCCACTGTTTGTGTCCCCTCAGAACTTACATGTTGAAACCTAATTTCCAATGTGATAGGTAGGAGGTAAGGCCCATGGGAGGTGATTATGTCATGAAGGTACAGCCTCATGAATGGGATTATTGCCCTTATAAAGGAGGCCCCAGAGAGACCTCTTGCCCCTTCCACCATGGCAGGACACAGTGAAAAGACAGCCATCTGTGAACCAGAAAGGGGGCTCTCACCAAACACTGAGTCTTCTGGCACCTTGATCTTGGACTTCCCAGTTTCCAGAAAAGAAATAACCCCTTAAATATTGAAATGGAAAAAATAATACGTAGCCCAATCAAAATAATAGCAAAACTATAAAAATATAATAAGGGGCATAAAAAAAGAACTGAATACCTTGAAAAACTATATTCTTGAGTGCAAATTTACAACATCACAAAATTTCAATCTTCTTCAAATTAATATAAAATTATTATGCAATTCCATTTAGAATCTCAACAAATTTTTGGAAGTAGTATGATAAAGTCACTCTAAAATGCATATGGATAGAAGAATAATTGGGTGAAAATTGCTAAGGAAATCTAGAAGTCACATAATGATTGGAGAGGGCCAGATAACTTGCTATACTAGATATTAAAATTTGTTATTAGGCTATTATAATAGAAATGGTATAGTATTTACACAGTGAAGGAAAAATTGATCAAAAAACACAATAGACAGTTGAGAAATAAATTCAAGTATAGGTGGAGATATTTTACTTTTGGGAGACAGCATTACAAGTAAATACTGAAAAGATGAAACTTAAATAATACTAAATCAATGACCTATCCATTTCAAAGAAAATAAAAATGGACACCTGCTTAGCACCATGTATAAAAATAAATTACAGATTAAGGGTATAAATATAAAAACTATAAAAATTAGCATAAAGTATGGAATTAATATATGAGTTACACAAGAGAGAAAACCAAGAAAAAGTATAGAGAAAAAAGAGACACATTTTATGCCACAAATATTTGCATTTTTATATAGCAGAGGCTTGAGACAACAATAGCCTAAAGAGTGAGACCACTGCACCAATGGGCCAAGAGGGTGGGGCTACCACCACAGAGAGCCAAACAACAGAGCTGCCTCCCCAGCAGGCCCACAGGACAGAGCCATAGAAGATTACTCTCAGGCCTTGAAATCTAACAAAATTCTCCATACAGGGTTTTGAACTTGCTTAGGGCCCATGGCCCCTTCTTTCCTCCTTAATTCTCCCTTTTGGTATGGGAATATATATTCTGTGCCTGTTCCACCATTGTATCTTGAAAGAAGATCACTTACTTGTTTTCTGGTTTCTCAAGTCCACAGATGGAAAAGAATTTTGCCCCAAGATGACCCATAACTGATTTAGATAATGAGATTTGGATATTTTGGGTTTGATGATACTTAGGACAGATTTTGGACTCTGAGTTGCTGCTGGAGTGGGTTAAAACTTTTGGAGATGGTGGGATGAGATAAATATATTTTACACATGGGAAGGATATGAACTTGATATACTAGAGACAAACTATTTCAAGTTGAACATGTCCCCGAAAAAAGATATGTTGAAGTCCTAATGTATAATACCTCAAAATGTGACATTTGGGGGGGGGATGGGGCTATTGAACATGTAATTAGTTAAGATGAGGTCATACTGGAGTAGAGTGAGGCATTAGTCCAATATGACTGGTGTCATATAAGAAAAGGGAAATGTGGACACAGGCACATAAGAAAGATGGCCATGTGAGCATAGAGCCAGAGATAGCAGTTATGCTGCTATAAGCCAAGGAACACCTGGGGCTACCAGAATCTGGAAGAGGCAAGAAAAGATCCTCCCCTAGAGGCTTCAGATGGCGCATGGTCCTGCCAATACATGGGTTTTGAACTTTTAGCCTCCAGAACTATAAGACAATAAATTTCAGTTGTGCTAAGTCACCCAGTTTATGGTACTTTGTTGTAGCATCCCTAGGGAAACAAATACAGAAGGGCAATAAATAATCGTCCACTTTTCTCTCACATTCTGGGCCAACTGAGATAGGACACAAGAATCAGGTGGACCTAGACAAAACTACCAGCTTTATTATTGAGCATTATAGTTCGAGAACAAGTTTTAAATCTGTGGCCTAATGAGCTTGCTAGTACCTCTCTTTATGAGTTAAATTCATCCACCTAGTTACAGATAAACCACAGATCATAGGCCTCTGTATTATGGGGTCAGACAATTATCAGATGTTGGAGAAGAGAAATTGTGGTGATAAACACAGTTCATTCTGAAAAAAAGAGAATCTAGAATAAGCTGGTTTCCTTCTCTCAAAATCAACAATTAGACAAACCCCTGCTCTTCCCATGGGGGTTGTAAGTGAAGAGCATTGAAAAGAACCAGAAGCCATTTTCACCTATTTCTAAGAGAGAAGAAACTCTTACTTTGTGCCATAGTAAGAATGTGGAAAGAGAGAGAGTGGTTCCATTTAATTCACTGAATAATGCTTATGACACATGAATTAAAAAAAAATAGAACATGCAACTATATGTGCCCTAAATGGAATAACATAAATCTCACCAAAAGAGAGAGCATAAAGATTGAAAAATAAGGCCACCCAGTGCCAAACCTTGAAGAATTCCAACAGACCACAGTACTATAGCTTATCTCTCTACTTTTCAGTCTTATCATATATAAAGGAGAAATAAAAGTATCTAACTTGCAGGATTGTTGCTAGAATTAAAGTGCTTAACATAATACTTGATATTATGTGTGTAAGTATTTAATAAATTTAAAACATATTTAGTTGTTATGAAAAAAGTCCCAAAATAATTATAGTTGTGTGAGACTGATAGGATGAATGATATTTATTCCCTATTTTCTAAACATTGTTCTCATATAAATTTTAAATGGTTAATTAATATGAATAATATTTCTTTTCTTTTTAATTCAGATGGCTGGTATGATTCTTTTACAGTATTTAATCATTTTCACCATCTTACAGCTTGTCATTTCAATTGTAGTTATCCACTGGTTTAGAATAGCATTTCATCATGAAATACCCAGAGAAGAACGTGAGTAACTTTTTTTCTGGCTACCAAATCAAGATAAAACAGTTTCTGTTAAGAACATTTTCTGAGGGTTTAAAGTGCAGCTATAGTTGGGAAACAGAAATGTTGCTTCTATTTTTTTTTTTTTTTTAAGATGACCGGTAAGGGGATCTAACCTTTGACTTGGTGTTGTCAGCACCACGCTCTCCCAAGTGAGCTAACCGGCCATCCCTATATAGGGATCCGAACCCATGGCCTTGGTGTTATCAGCACCACACTCTCCCAAGTGAGCCATGAGCCGGCCCTCAGAAATGTTGCTTCTAAAGTAAGGTCAAAGGCAGCTGAAAACATGCAGAGGTATCTAATGCTTGTTACTATGTGAAACTGAAGTCAAACAACTTGACCTGGCAAAACTATATGGGAGAAGTTTGTCTTTAGACTTACATTTCTCAGGAGATTAGCAGAGGAAATATATAAACCAAAGAGGTTTCAGAGGGCATACGGATGATGAGGGAACACTGAATGCTATAGGCTTTAAAATTCAAATTTTGTTTTGAAATGTGGGTTTACAAAGTTTGGAATCTTCAAATGCCTTCAGAAAGTAAAGATTTTAGAAGACATTGAAGAGAGTATTTCTGGAATAGAAAAGCAAAAACCACCAAAAACTCATTTCTCTTTAAAAACAATGAGAACACTGGAAAAGTTTTCAAAATCAACTTTTTCAGAACTATGGAAATTAGTCAAAGATTTGCAACTATTCAAGAAATGTTTATTTAAGGAAAACGGCTGAATCTTCATAAAAACAGTGAGCTTTGTGGTATTATTACTTGTCCTGTTTCTATCCCCTCATGCCATTTCTGCAGTAGCCTTGAAAGGTAATAGCCTTGGAACCATAGTACCTGTGAAAAACACCAGCCTAGCAAACACAGGAGGAGGAAAAATAGGATTGGGGTTCCTCCCCTCCAAAAATTTCAGGGTATTGTTATTGATTTTTCTGGCACCTCCCCCAGAAATCCCCACTGGCAAGGCTCTTTTTAATTTGTCTTCACTCAGGGCTTAATCACTGTAAACAGCTTTTCCCCCTGGGATATTTGTGAGAACAATCTGTGGCATTTAACATCACAGGTGCCTGAGGCAGGGATAACACCTGGGAAAAACCATAGGCTGACTAAAAAACTTAGAAGGAAAAACAAGCAAGATCTCCACAGAAGACTCTGAAACTATGATGATGTCTGGAAATATAGAAATCCATATCATATCCAGGAATGTGCACATGCCAAGAAAAAAATCTAAGAGCTCCCTAATCTCTCACCTCTGGCTGACCTAAGGATGTCTGCAAGCAGGAAGTGATGGCTAAGATAGACTTGCTGACTGTCTCCCAGAGTTTAAAGCCTTGCCCCAACACACACAGCCTCTCAGGAAAAGCTGGGAAATTTATTGGTTCAAGGAAATAAAGGAACTTTATGTCCAACAATTAACTGACCACTAAGATAACAGAGAAAAAGACTTCAATGGCCACACATGACAAATATGAATACATTACACAATTAGTTCAGGAAAGTCACCAAATAAACAAATAACAAACAACAAAAACCAGCCCCTGGAGGGCTATGATTTTCAATGTTGCCACACTTTATTATTTTAAATGTGCAGCTTTTAACAACAAAAAAAATGAGGTATGCACAGAAACATAAACATATGTCCTAAACATGGGGGTGGGAGGAAGAAGCAGTCAATAAAAATTTTTTCTGAGAAAGACAAGATGTTGGAGTTACTTGGAAAAAAACATTAAATGAGCTATTATACTAAGTATGTTCAGAGCTGCGATGAACATGGGAGGGCAGGTATCCCTTCAACATGATAATTTCCGTTCCTTTGGGTATATACCCTGAAGTGGGATTGCTAGATCATATGGAAGATCTATCTGTAGTTGTTCGAGAAACCTCCATACTGTTTTCCATAGTGGTTGTGCTGATTTACAGTCCCACCAACAGTGTAGGAACATTCCCTTCTCTCTACGTCCTCACCAGCATTTGTTATTCTCTATCTTTTTGCTTATAGCCAGAAGACTTAATTTAAAATCATGAATAAAAGAAGAAGCATTACTAACAACTTTAGAGAAATAAAAAGATTTAAATGGTGTACTATAAACAATCATATGCCAAAAAATTAGATAACTGACATAAAATGAGCAAATTCCTAGAAATACACAAACCACTGAAACTGACTCAAGAAGAAATAGAAATCTGAATATACCTATTAAAAGTTCACCAACAGATTGAAGAGGCAACCTGGACAATGGGAAGAAATATTTTAACCTATTTATCAAACAAAGGATTAATATCCAGAATACACAAGGAACTTAACAGCAAAAATGATAATAATAATAAAAAATCTGATTTTTAAATGGGAAAATGATCTGAACAGATATTTCAGATCTTTGCAGAATAGAAAAGAAGACATACAAATGGCCAATAGGTGTGTGAAAAAACACTCAACACCACTTATAATCAGGGAAATGTAAATCATAATTACAATAAGATTTCATCTCACCCAAGTTAGAACAGCAATTATCAAAAAGGCAAAAAATATATATATATATGCTGGTGAGGATGTGGAGAAAGGGGAACTCTTTCACACTGTTGGTGGGACTGTAAATTACTATAGCCATTATGAAAAACAGTGTGGAGATTTCCACAAAAAACTAAAATAGAACTTCCAAATGATCCAGCAATTCCATTATTAGGTACATATCTAAAGGAAAGGAAATAAGTAATATCAAAGAGATACCTGCACTCCCATGTTTATTAAAACACTATTCATAATAGCCAAGATATGAAATCAACATAGGTGTCCATTGACGAATGGATAAAGAAAATGTGATATATACATGCAATGGAATACTACTCAGCCATAGAAAAGAGTGAAATTCTGTCATTTGCAGCCACATGGATGAGCCTGAAAGACACTACAGTAAGTAAGAGAAGTCAGGCACAAAAAGTTAAATACTGCATGGTCTCACTCATATGTGAGAGCTAAAAAAATGTTGAGCTTATGGGAGCAGAGAGTAGCAGTGTGATTACTAGACACTGGGAGGGGAAAGGGTGGGGGAGGAAGAAAGAGGTTGGTTAATGGATACAAAATTACAGTTAGGTAGGAAAAATAAGTTCTAGTAGTCTATGGTAGTGTTAGGCATCTATAACTAACAATAATTTGTTGTATGTTTCCAGAAGAGCAGAGCTCAAATATTCTAATCACAAAGAAATGACAAATTTTTGCAATATTGATATGCTAACTACCCTGATTTAATCATCACACATTGTGTATGTGGATTGAAA
Organism: Cynocephalus volans; assembly: GCF_027409185.1. NCBI lineage: Eukaryota > Metazoa > Chordata > Mammalia > Dermoptera > Cynocephalidae > Cynocephalus > Cynocephalus volans. The sequence continues at coordinate 156,102,318 of NC_084463.1, forward strand.
TATAAGTCTGTACCCCATAAATATGTAAAATTAATACATGTAGATTAAAAAATAAATAAATACATTCTTACACATCTAATTGACTTTTGACCAGAGTATCAAGACAGTTCAATGAGGAAATAATCTTCAACAAAGGGTAATAGGACAACTGGATATTTACATACAAAAGAATGAAATTAGACCACTACTCACAGGATATACCCAAATAAACTCAAAATTCACATAGACCTAGATTCATGAGCTAACACTATGCAGCTCTTAGAAGAAAATGTAGGTATAATTCTTTGTGACCTGGGTTAGGTAATGATGTGCTGGATATGATACCAAAAGCACAATCAAGAAAAGAAACATAGATAAATTGGCCAAGGAAAGAAAACCACAGACAAACATACCTGATGAATATAGATACAAAAATCCTCAACAGAAAACTAGCAAACCAAATCCGAAGTATTATACACTCTGACCAAGTAGGATTTATCCTAGGAATTCTAGGTTAGTTTAACACAAAAAAATCAATGAACCACAAAAACACCGCATTGATAGAATAAAGGACAGAAACACAATCAATGAATAGTGATGGAAGATGATTTTATCTCCGTATCTATCGCTTGCCTAAATTCTTTCAAAATAGATAATTAATCCCATGTACTTATCTGCAGTTTGCTGTCAACCTAAAACTCTGCCTAGAGCCAAAAGTATGGCATGTTTGTGGAATTCCTGTAGAATTGTATGTGGAGGAGTGTAGTGGAAAATTAGGTTAGAGAGGTAAATTGAGACCAGATTCTAATGGGGCTTAATAATTACCTTATTACAGAATTTTGAATTTAGTCTGTAGGTACCAGGGTGCTCTTGGAGGATTTTTAACAGCAGTGTTTCTTGATCAAACTTTTTGCTTCTATAATTATTTCCATTAGAACGTTTTCTGCAGTAAATTAAAGACCCCTCCCCAACTCAAACTGCTAAATCAATCAATCAGTCAATATTCAGTAATCAATAAATATGTCATCTCTTACAACAGCAAGTCCACAATCGGGGAGACTCCTGGCTTGATTAATTCAGCAACTCAGTGATGCTGTCAGTGACCTAGATTCTTTCTCTCTTCCTGTCTGCTGTCATCATCTTTATCCTAAGCCTGTCTCACCTCATGACCATAAGATAGCTTGGCAGCAAAATTCGTGGATCACATCCAGAAGTAGAAACTGGCTTCTTTCTCTCAGAGGTCACAAGGAAGCCTCTGTTTACTTCACATTGGCTCAATTGCCTCAGGCCTGCCCATCTCCAAACTGAAAAATAGCAAAGGGGATGAGATTGCCATGAAGGATTTAGACAAACCATGGGTAGTAGAGTGATTTTGAGGACGCCAACCATAGTGTTCCCAATCATTATGGCAGAAGAATAGAGATAGAATTGGAGAACAGGGCTAGGGACAGGGATAATTGGGTGGTTGCTCTAATAGGCCAGCTTAATGATGAATACCTAAACCTGAACAATGGAAAATAAAGAAAAAAGGGTAAATTTGAAAGACACTTAGGAAGTTTATTAATGTCTTACATATTAGCTAGTTTCACACTCAATGTTGCTACATAACTAAGCTTCGATTAACTAAAATTAGTTTCATAAACTGCTTATTTCTAATTCCCAAGTTGCTCAATAACTGTTAAACATAGCTATCTATGTTAAACACCTATCTATTTTTTCATTATTAGAAAACTATTTTCGAAACGTTTGTGAATTTTCAGTTGTGTGTGTGCTTTTACAACATAATATTGTATTTTAATACATATCAAAATACAAAGCTTATTTTGAACAATCAGCCAGTTCAAAACGTATTTTAAGATAAAAATACGAACGTGAGGATGTTGATATGATTGATATAGTGAACAAAATAAGTAACAACTTACACAATGAAAAATCTGCAATTTACAACATAATATTCTGCTATAAACTTAAAAACAAAAAACAAAAGCACAGGAGTTTTACTCAGGGAAAGAATGGCGCTGTTCCCGTTGGGATGCCTCTGCAATGACTCCCAGAAATCCTGTAGTCTGAGCCAGATGGCTCCCCCTCCACTGGTTGTTCAATATTTCTCTTCTGCCCTAGAACAGAAAGTAGAGGACTGAAAGGGCTCATAGGGCTCACCAGAGTCCAGCTGAAGGTTAAAGTCATTTTGAGAAGAGTAATATTCGAGTTTCATATGGTCGTTGTAGTCCATTGAAACCTCTCCTATCTGATGGGTCATAGTTTTGATGTGCCTTTCACTAGGCCTCCAGGACAGAGTAGGTGCTGTCTTTGCATTATGTTTTCAACTGGTCACGTTCTAGGTTTACATATTTATTTGGTTTTATTTGGTGTTGTTTGTCTTGTTGTCTTGTTTTGACTCAGTGGCTCAGGGCGAGGCTTTATTTATCTTAGAGTATAATAATAATCAATTTGCTATCATTCAACTCATCCCAGGCTCTTTAACCTCAGAAATCTCGCTATCGGACCTCTCGGGAATCTCATCTTCAGAATCCTGTATCTCCACGTAATTTGCAAAGAACCACTCTGACTCCAGCCACGAACAAAAAATGAATGGTGAATTAGTGAAGAACTCCGTAATTTTTTTCAAGACGCCTCATGGAAATGCATTTTAGTGAAGTCCTTTCCGGTGCCCTTTTCTTCCAGTTCTTCAATAAAGGATGCAATTGGATCACAAGTTGGCGCTTCCCTTTTTGAAAGTTAACGTGGGTTAACATGGATAAATATAGCCTTCCCCACCAGTGTGGTCTGTGGGATGTAGGAGAGTAGAGTTGAATGCCCACTTTATCTCAGGTTCGAAGACATTGACCTGAATGAAGGGACTCCTGAATCTGAGAGAAGAAAATACTCTGACTTTGAAAGTAGGTGTAATGTCAATTTAGCAATAGTGAGACTCTTGATCTCTCTGCTTTGTTTTCTTGCCTGTAAAACAGAAATAATAGTCCCTAGCCTATACAGTAGATGGGAAGATTAAATTAAATCATTAAAAGAACTCAGAGCAGATCCTAACTCATAGTAATCCCTCAATAAATTATTATTAATTATCATTGTTTAGCTCTTTTATCATCATATCAATAGAATGATGACGTAGGAAGCCAGAATGAATTGTTCCTGTTTTCCAAGAATTGGTGACTAGAGCTTACCTCTGAAAGCAGATGGACTCATTTTAAGTCCATAAAATCACCTGAGATCTTCCTGAAAAGGGCTGTTATAGGTTGGATTTTGTCCCCCCCCCCCAAAAAAAGTGTGGAAGTCCTGTTCCCCAGTACCTCAAAATGTGGCTTTATTTAGAAATAGGATTTTTACAGAGGCAATCAAGTTAAAATGAGCTCATTAGGGTAGGCCCTAAGCCGGTATGATTGGTATCCTTATGAAAAAGGAGAAACTTGGACATGGAGATAGGTCTGCACAGAGGGGAGATGATGTGAAGACACTTAGGGAGATTAGCATGTAGACGGAGGACCGGAGTGATGGGTCTGCAATCCAAGAAATGCCAAAGATTGCCAGCAACCCACAGGACTCCAGGCAGAGGTAAGAAAGGACTCTTATCCGACAGGTTTCAGAGGGAGCGTGAACCTGCCAACACCTTGATTTTGGGCTTCTAGCCTGCAGAACAATAAATTTCTGTTTTTCTAAGCCACTCAGTTTGTGATACTTCGTTACAGCAGCCCTAGGAAACGAAAGCAGGTGCCCTTTTACTCCCTGGAGGGTGTTAGGTGTTTAAGGGAGGTTATCCTCTCACCTCAGCACCCCACAGTAGGAGTGTAGCATTTGAATGGTTCTACTCTCTAAAGCTGGAGGAGAGAAGAAGCATCTATAAAGTTTGGAGGTACCTACAGGAAGAATTCCATTCCCTACTGATAGTCTTTAGGACCCAGTTAGAACTTGATGACCTGCCCAGAACAATCAAGGCAAGAACCAGCAATGTTAGGAGAAGGCATAGCTGTATGGCGGTGCAGAAAGGGACCACAGACCACCCGTAAAGGTCAGAGTTTGCAGGAGGTAAAAATAAAAATCTCACCACTGCCTGCAGGACCCAACATCAAACACTAGAGGGAGATGAGACCAGAAGCCTCAGGTTTCCTGAGAATTGCTGTAGCATGGGGAGCAGCAATTCATATCAAAGCACTTCAGTGAAATATTGCCCGTTGAGGGCCAGTACAGAGATGTAGCCAAATTACAAAAGAGGCTCCCATTGCCTAGGACACCTGCTCAGAATTGAATGACTCATTTTTGTTGCTGGTAGAAGCCTCCATGTACCCACCTAGGTTGGGGATATAATCCACGGAAAGAGTACCGTATTCTGACATGGGAGCTCAATTAATTTCACTTATTTTTTAAAAGACAGCAGCAAAGTTTATTTTAAAATAGTTTGCATTTGCCATTTTACATGCATTTTTTTAAGATGTTGTAACTCAACCATTTAAAAAATCTCTGTTGTAAAATTTCATGTTGAAGTTATGTATTTGGGTTTTGTCTATTATTCAGTTTTATTCTGATGCTATCTCCAGGGGTCCAACATACAACTTCTCCAAAGCAACTTTTATAACTATGTCTTCTTCCAATCCATCCTTGATACCCTGTTGTCTTTGAAGATGATAGCACCAAGATTATGTTAAGTATTAGAGACTGAACATATATCTCAACATATGGTGGGATCTCTCATAGAACGTTTTATGGGATACTTTTTCATTTCCCCATCCCATATAATAACACAGGAAATTAACACTGTATTTGCCCTAGTTGATTATGAGAATATTCTTCATTTTCTCTACTTCAATACTCTAACTGGCTTTAGCCTGGTCTGCCTACATAGATTAATAATATATCCTCCTTTCTCCTATCTTAGACTGATTAAGTCTGTCCTTTTATTACTTTACTCTTTTTTTATTACTTAGAGTATTAATTCCCACTCATACCTCTGCCCCTTCAATTTTTTTTTTTTGCACTTCATATGCAAATGGCCTCTGATCTCTTAAGTACTAAGTTATTACTATAAAAATGTCAAGGCATTGAACTGTTATTCTAGTATATTCATATCTGAAATTGTACTGAAATTTCAGTATATATTTATAATGAAATAGATATTTTATTATATATTTATTTCATTTTCCCTTTACATTGTAGTTAGACATTACATTGATCTATTTTAAATTGTGTAGATATTATATGTGATTTTTCATTTCAGGATATGAAAAAAATTAACTCTACACTTATTTTACTGAGAAATTTTTAAACCATCTAGATTTTGACTAAAAGTCTTAGTAAAGACTTTCAATTCTGTCCAATGTGATGTAACTGAAATCAGATTTACTGATTAACTATGAAAACTGGAGGGAACATATAAAACATTAATTTGAGGCACTCTACAAAACCCAACACAAGGTTTTAATCCTTTACAAGTGGGGAGACACATAAGGTGAGCCCCACACTCACATATGCTTCCCCTTGGAAACATTTTCCAGGTCACGGAATAAGAAGATGGGGCCCAAATAGGTATAGTTGTCTTGCTGGATGGATGAGGCAGAGAGAGTTTAAAGTTGCTAACGCATCTGGGCATACTGACAGAGATGGGAAAGCCATTGGAACAGGGACCTCGGAAGTCTACAAAGAAATTTCTCTCAAATCCTTAGCTGAATCCTGGCCATATCCTTTGACTCAATTTCAGAAAGCCTAGCGAAAGCGGATTCTAGGGAGACTGAGAGCTGAGTAGAGATTCTAGATCTTATGCAATATGGTGAGCGGTGAATCTGGAACAGCCAGAAGAGAGAGACCTTGATCATCCCTGGCATTCGGAGATACTCCAGAAATGCTACAACTTACAATTAAGGACCATGAACTAGGAGTACAGGCTACACCTAGTAATAAGGATAAAAAAGGAAAAAACCCATCCTAACAAAACCTAAAACCAATACTCAAGATGATCTTCAAAATTTTAATTGTCCTACGTAACAAAACGATGCTTTTCAGAGGAGGATTACTAAGTTCATATCTACATCATGTTATCACAATTTGAGCATACAATGAAAAAGTATTAGGCGTAAATAGCAACAGGGAAAAAAGACTGAACCCACATAGAAGGGGCTACAGCCAATGGGAGGAAGGAGGCACTGCAGAGAGCCTCATCCTGCACCTTCAGGACCAGCATAGAGCCATGCACTGAGAGGATCTGCTGTCTGAGAGGTGAGAGGAGGAGGTGGGTATCTAAGATTTCCAGAGGTTTGGAAGTCTTCACAAGTGACTCATGGAGGACCTGCCCCACGGGAAACATTTGGAGTGCTGTCAGTGGGGGTGGGCACTGATCTACCTTGGGTGCATAGGGCACAGCATTAGCAGCTGGTCTGCCTCCCAATTGCCACAGATGCTACACAGTGAAGACCAGACAGCTAGGATAAAGGGGGCCAGTCCCAGGCTGGATTTTCCACACAGCCCACTTGCTTTTGTGGAGTCCCTACAAGACCTGGAAGTGACTAAAAGGCTGACAATTAAAATCTGGTCTATGCAAAATGTTTTCCGAAGGCCAAGGAACAACAACGGCAAGGCAGCAATTTGGCTCAGGTACAGCATTCAAGTTCCAGTCCCTACAGTAATGTTTCCCTCAGTCCGGGAATTAATGGCAGGACAGAAAATGAGTTCTAGTGCAGTGCTTAAGTGGTGGTGGTTGCTATTAATCTACCACAGAATGAAAACAGACCAGAGATAAAGCTCTAATACTGAGCAGTGGATTAACAGGTACAGAGATACAGGTACATAAGAAAAATAAGTCCTGGTCTTCTAGGCTGACTAGAGCTAATGATATTATATTGTATATTTCTAAATAGCTAGAAAAGAGTAGCTTGATGATAATCAAGACAAAGATAAATGTTCAAGTAATGAATATGCTATCTACCCTAAGTGAATTGTTGTGCAAATATGCATATGTTAAAACAACACATTATACCCCACAAATATGTATAAGTAAATCTTAAAATTAATAATAATAATAATAATAATAATAATAAATCGAAGCAGATCTAGAGATAATCCACATATTGGAATTAGCAGACAAGACCCCAAAGTAGCTATAATTAAAATGTTAAGGAAAATAGAGTAGAAGACGGGCAAAATGGATTAAAAGATGAAATACTTAAAATTATAATCTATAAGAGAGAATAAACATTCTAAATTTTAAAAACATAATATCTTAAAAAAACTCATTGAGTGGGTTTAATAGCAACCTGGACACAGGAGAAGACAGGATTGGTGACTTATTTTAGAAAGTCAGTAATAAATATCCAAACTGACACACAAAGAGGGAAAAAAAGAATATAGGATTAATACAGAACATAGTCAAAGGGACTAATATATGTGTATTTGAGGTATACAAGAGGGAAAAAATTGAGAAAATGGGACAGAGGCATATTTGAATAAATAATGGTCAAGAAGTTTACAACAAATAAAAAAATCAAGAATCTCAGCAAGCCCCAAGCAGAACAAATACAAAGCAAACCCCATCTAGGAAAATCATAATCAGACTGTTGAAACCAAATATAGAAACAAAATTTTTAAGGTTAGCCTGAGGAAATTAGACACATTACCTTCAGTTAAATAATTTTTTAAACTCTAGCAGAACTCTCAACAGAAACCATGAAAGCTGGAAGACAATGGAAATTATACTTTAAAATGCTGAAAAGGAAAAAACCCTGCCCACCTAGAATTCTATACCCAATATAAATACCTTTCAAAAATAAAGTCAAAATAAGTAACTTCTTGAAAAAAAAAAATTGAGAGAATTTTTATCAACTGAAAACAGGAAATACTTAAGGAAGTGTTTCAGGCCGAAGGAAATTGGTCCCATATGGAAGCACAGAAATACAATAAGAAATAAATAACTGGGAAATCAAAAATATATGTATAAATATAAAAGAGTAAAATAAACTATGTCTCATGAGGTTTCAAACATACATAGGAGTAAAATTAATGACGATAGTACCAAAAGGATGATAGAAAATTAAATTTAGTTAAAATGTCGTTAGGTTTCTTTTCTGGCAAGATGGCTAACTAGAAGCAGCCAGACCTTGCACTAACACAAAAAAAGTCCAAAGCAACAAATAGTTACCTGTACAATAGATTGTCTAGGAGAAAACAACAGAATCCAGCTAAACAGTGAGGAAAACCCCCCAAGATCTGGAAACTAGAGAAAACAACATAGAAAGACAGGGGAAGTACCCAACCAAGACTGGCACAGAGACTGAAGAAACCCTGCACTGCTGAGACAAGGTAGACAGGGAATGGTCAGTGCTCCCACCGCAGATGCCTGCAGACAATGAGCCCAGCATGTGGAGTGGCTAAGAGCCCACACAACTGTATTTTTACACATAGAAACTACACACGGAGTCGCCCCCACCCACTCTGTCTGTGGCCACCACTGTAAGTTGCTATTTTGAGTAAGGAGCCATGGGAGCTCAGAGGCCTGCCAACCCAGTGGTCCTGCAACCCTAGCAGGGAGCATAGGGGGAGTACAGCAGCTGCCTGTATCTACACCTTCCTTCCCCAGGAGCTCTGCCTGATGCAACAACCTGCCAGCACCAGCAGAGAGAATGTAGGGGGTGTATAAGCCACCTAGATCCATGCCCACCTTCCTTGGGAGCCTGGAGACCCACCTGACCAGCAGAGAAGGTGCTGGGAGCAAGTCAGCACTTACCATAGCACCCACCCAGAACCAAACCTGCAATACCCAATCCAACTATTAATATAGAACATTTCTACAGGGAAGAATCTCTCCCTCAAAAACCACTCCAAATAGGGCCAGCCCATGGCTCACTTGGGAGAGTGTGGTGCTGATAACACCAAGGCCACAGGTTCAGATCCCTATATAGGGATGGCCAGTTAGCTCACTTGGGAGAGCGTGGTGCTGACAACACCAAGTCAAGGGTTAAGCTCCCCTTACCAGCTATCCTTTTTTTTTTTTTTTTTTGACCAGTAAGGGGATCACAACCCTTGGCACAGTGTGGTCTGCACCATGCTCAGCCAGTGAACTCACCGGCCACCACTATAGGATCCAAACCCGCAGCCTCGGCACTACCAGCACCGCACTCTCCCAAGTGAGCCACGGGGCTGGCCCTTACCAGCTATCTTTAAAGAAAAAAAAAACCACTCCAAAAATTAAAAGAAGCATCTACACCACCAGATGCCCAGATATGAGAAGCATGAAAAAACAGGGAAACATGCTTCCCCCAAAAGAAGACTACAATTCTCCAATGCCAGACCCCCAAACAATAGGAAACCCATGAATCACCTGAAGAAATCCCAAACAGCAATATTTGGGAAACTCAACATGATGCAAGAAAAAAAATAAATAGAAATCACAATGAAGTCAAAAAAACAATTCAACAAAAGGATAGAAATGACAAGAAAGAAGAAATCCTGGAACTGAAGATTTCCTTCAATGAAATAAAAAATACAACCAAGAGCATAAGCAGCAGGCCAGAAAAAGTGGAAGAAAGAATTTCTGTACTAGAAGACAGGCTTTTTGAATTAACACAGTCAGATCAAGAAAGAAAAAAGAATTTTACAAAAAGAAAGCCTAAAGGCTCTACTTGACACCCTGAAGCATACAAACATCAATACTATGGGTGTACCGGAAGGGGAACAGAAAGGAAAAGGCATCACAAACCTATTTAATGGAATAATAGCTAAAAACTTCCCAAGTACTGGGAGACATACGGTCCCCCAGATCCAAGAAACTCAAAGATCCCCAAACAGATTCAGCCCATAAAGGACCTCTCCAAGACATGCTATAGTCAAATTGTTAAAAGTCAAAGACAAAGAATTCTAGAAACAGTGAGAGGGGCTGACCAGTTAACTCAGTTAGAGTGTAGTATTATAACACCAAGGTCAAGGGTTCGGATTCCTGTACCAGCCAGCCACCAAAATTAATCAATGAATAAATAAACACTACAAGAGAAAAGTGTGAAATCACCTATTAGGAAATCCCTGTCAGGCTAAGAGCAGACTTCTAAACAGAAACCTTACAGGCCAGGAGAGAGTGGAACGATAAAAGAAAATAACTGCCAATCAAAAACACTATACCCAGCAAAGATATCCTTCAGAAATGCAGGGGAAATAGTATCTTTCCCAAACAAAAAGTACAGGAATTCACCACCACAAGACCAGCCCTTCAACAAGTCCTCAAGGGTGTCCTACCTCTGGAATAAAAAGAATGATATATATCACCATAAATACATGAGAAAGAATAAAAACCTCTAGTAGAACAGATACAAAAATGAGAAAGAGAAAGATATTGTATGTTTTCACTTCAAAAAAAACAGCAAAGTCAAACAATAAAAGGGAAAGAAAGGAACAAAGAAATATAAAACCATTAAAAGTTTAAGAAAAGGACAGGGATTAAATGTTTGTTTCATTTGTTTAATGAAACGTTTATGTTTTATAATGATGAACATGCTAATTATCCTGATTTGATCATAACATATTGTACACAGGTATTGATATTCAACAGCATACCCCACAAATATGTTTAATAGGTTTTCAGTAAAAAAATTTTTTTAAATAATAAACCAACTTCTACCCTCATTTTTTTAAAAAAGCATTTATGCTTCAAGAAAATGAATCCTGCTTAAACTTTTATTTCATGAATTATTTATACATTAATAAATTTTATAATTCCCAAAGTGTAATCTTTGGTTTTAAACCACAGCCTTCCTTATTTCGTTTTTCACTTGGAAAATAATTTTTCCATGTAGAAAATCATAAGATTCAGTCATCTGACAACTAATTTCTTAGCCTATCTAACATATTTGTACAAGTTACAGGGTGTAATTCACTATTTGGATCTCTTTGTAAACAGTGACTAAAGAATCTATGTTTTAATTTTATCTCAGCATTGAAAGAAAATTCTTTTTTTTGGAAAGAAAATGTAATTTCATTAATATTAATTTTTACATTCTAGGATGTTGCAGAGCAGTTGGGAGGAGGAGGGAGGGGGAAAGGGGAAAGAAAAGAGATGGAAGAAGGAGGAAGGAGGAGGGGTGGGACTGAGGCCTGTGGCACCCCCCTCATTCCCACAGGGAAGAATGGGGGGCTCCCAGCAGTGGCTTGGTTATTGCCAGACTGGGTGCAGATGTCAGGGGTGTGTGGCAAAAGCCCTTGCCCCCCATTGACCCAGCTCTGGAACCCGGAGCCCTTCTTGCTGTGGCTCAGTGGTCATTGCTGGGCTAGCAACAAGTGTTCAGGGGATGTGGCTGAGGCCTGAGGCCCTCCACCACCCTGGCTCAGGAGAGTCCCAGGCACTTCCTGTGGTGGCTCAGGGGTCATCTCTGGGCTGGCTGTGGGTGTCAGGGAGGCATGGCCAAGGCCCTCTACCCTCCACTTCCCTGGGTCGGGAGAGACCTGGGTACTTCCTGTGGCAGCTCGGTGGTTGCCACTGGGCTAGCTGCAGGTATCAGGGGGTGCGGCCAAGGCCAGAGGCCCCCCACCACACTAGCTCAGGAGAGCCCAGGGTGCTTCCTGAGACAGCTCAGTGGATGCAGCTGGGCTGGCTGTGGGTGTCAGGGGGACATGGCCAAGGCCCGAGGCCCCCCCACTGCCCCAGCTTGGGAGGCACAGGTGCTTCCTGCAGCTGCTAAGTGGTTGTCGCTGAACTGGCTGCAGGTGTTGGGGGGTGTGGCCAAGGCCCGAGGCCCCCATTACCCCAGCTCAGGAGAGCCCAAGGCACTTCCTGCAGTGAGTCTGTGGTCACTGCTGGGCTGGCTGTGGGTGTTGGGGGGCATGGCTGAGGCCCAAGGCCCCCTACCACCTGGCTGAGAGAGCCCAGGACACTTCCTGTGGCAGCTCAGTAGTAACCATTGGGCTGGCTGTGAGTGTCAGAAGGGCAAGGCTGAGGCCCTTGTCCCCCACCCCTGAGATTGGTTGCTGGTGTCAGGGGGCATTGCTGAGGCCCCTGACCCTCCCCCCTTTCTGGCTTGGTAGCCCAGGGGACTTCCAGTCCTTCTAGGTGTTATAGGTGCTCTTTGGTAAAATGAGACCTTTACTAGTTAACGTGAAACTTTGTCTCTGGTTGCAGGTGCTTTGTCTTTTCTTCCATTTCTGTGTTGGATTATTTGCCATTTCCACCATTTAAACCCTGCACTGGAACTAATTTGTTGTCCTTTGCTTACTTCTAAAATGGGGGAACTTCCTGTGGGGACCAGTACTTTAGCTCTGTGGTTGAGCTAAATTTCTGCTTTGCTGCTGATTCCCTGGGGAAGGCTTTTTGTGTAACTCAGGTTTTAATGGTTGACTTTATAGGTACTTCTGGCTCTTGAGAGATCAGGTGCACCTGGGTTGTGTAGAAACACTGGTCTGGGCCTGAGTCTTTTCATCAAACTGCACCCCATGGAATTCTGTATTCCTGGCCAGTCTCCTCTGAGTGGTCCTTCACTGATTGGGGTGCAGATCAGCTGTCCTTGCTGTGCCCCATTGTTCCCCCATCAGGCCCATCTCCCCCACCACCCATGCTGCAAATACTTCCCATGGGACAGGCTATGCACTAATCCCTTGTGATGACTCACCCATCTCTGAGTGGCTCTTTTTTCTCAGTTGCAGCTTCTTGCTTCTATGTGGGTCCACTGGCCTAGGGGACACCATGGCCCTCTTCTCCCCTGCCATTTCCAAGCAACTTCATCCAAAGGGCACAGCTGCAGCTATTGCCAGCTCCTGCTCCACATTCCGTGCTCCATGCTTAACAGCTCCATCCTGGATGCAGCTAGTGCTTGAAACGGTCAGAGCAATTTTTTCTTTCTTTCATCATGGTTTCTCCTGCCTTCATGGACTCCACAGGTCTCTCCTCCTCTTCCCCTGAGTTCCAGTGGCCCCAGCTTGCCTGTCGTTGCTTTTTTGGAGTTGTAAATTGGTTGATTTGAGGGAGAGAGTGACACTGGGACCATCTATTCCACCATCTTGACCAGAAGCCAACATTGAGAGATTTTCTTAAATAATTTCTTATTTTTCTTCTTAAGAGTTTTTGAAAACCTTATCTTATGTTTATATATAAGGGCTAAATAGTTTCCTGAAATTAATCACAATGGAGCTGCACTGTTTTATTTTTTTTTAATTTATAATTGACAGAGTAATTGTACATATTTATAGGGTACGATGTGATATTTCTATACATGTACACATTGTGTAATGATTAAATCAAGGTAATTTGTATATCTATCATCTTAAATAATTATTATTTCTTCAAGATGAGAACATTCAAAAACTTCTCCTCTAGCTATTTTGAAATATACAATACAATACTGTTAACTCTAGTCATCCTGCCATGCAATTAAACACCAGGACTTATTCTTTGTATCTAACTGTGGCTTTGTACCCATTGACCAACCTCTCACAATCACCGTCATCCCCCCTAACCTCTCCATCCTCTGCTAACCACTATTCCACCCTACTTCTATGGAAACTCCACTGTTTTGACTTTATAGCCTTTATGTTTTAGTGTCCTCCTAGGATGAACTATCCATCCAACTTAAAGATCACCTTCTAAAAAAATGTTTTCTTCATCATCCTTGATAAATCTATATCAATATTGAATAAAAGGCATCTTTTACAACTCAATTGCTTCAGCATTTAAAACACTTGCATTTCTTTTGAGAACAGAAGATTCCAGACCTTTAAATGTGACCATTTGAGAAATCTATAAACTTAACTGATTTGCAACTGTACACCTTGGTTCTCTTCAATATTATTTTCTTGTAAAATATGCAGGCACTGCCGATATGAGGCTTGTGAATCAAAAAGACCACTGGTGATCTAGCATACTCCTGGATTCCTGACTCCCCAGCTCTCAATTCACTAGGGCTTTCACAAGAGAGAAAAGAACTTGCTCTAAAAACGGAAAAGAATTTTTAGTTACTGGGCCAGTGGGGTTTATATACACTTCCATTTATCCAAAGAGAAAGTAGAGGAAATGTATCCATTCAATTTTTTAAAAATCAGATTCACATAATTGCCATGGGCTTTCCATAAGCCAGTTCTTCTCCAGGAAAGGACGATTCATCATATATTTATTGTGAGCCTTGTGTCAATTTGCATGAGTAGGACTCCAACATCTTCCTTTAAATAGTCATAGGTATTGTGTTTATCTCAATTTGGGGGTAGTTTCCGTTTGCCCTCCAGATCCATTTGCTGCTCTTAGAGCAGTCAGGTAGCTGGTAAGACTGAGATGGAGCACTCAAATAGGATAATTTTTTTTTTCTTGGTGGCTAGCCGGTACAGGGATCTAAATCCTTAACACCACACTCTAACCAAGAGAGCTGACCAGCCCTCAAATGGGATAATTTGATGGACATTTAATTACAGGGTGCAGAGAAATCACAAGGGACAAAGCAATATTCCAAGGTCATTAAGAGCAGATGCAAATCATAATCCTCTAAGTCTGATGGGGCCAGTGAAAAGAGTGGTTCCCCAGACCCCAGGAGAAGAGAGTTATGTGCAGAGGGTCACCTTGACAGAAGTTGTGATCTTTGGTCAAGGGACCTGCCAACTCTTGACAACACTGCAGAGAAGAAAGCTGAGCAAACATATGACTTTCCCTGTCTCTTTCAATCCTCTAACAGGGCAAGGGTGCTTGTTGACTAAATCCACAAAGATTAGTCCCCAGGGGCTAACGGAGAAGGATAGAGAAGAGATTTGGAAAGGCAGATGAAAGATAGCCCCACAACCCTCCTCTGCCCTGCTCTGTACCCTGGGAGGCTGACCGACATGGACTACGTCATCTACTGTGGCCTACTGATACGGGGACTGGGGTTCAACCCTGTTGAGGACTCTCTAAGAGACACATGAAACACACTTCAAAATTATTCTTGGGGGGGGATGTGGCAAGAAAGCTAGGGTAGTTATCCAGCATACCCATGTTTCATTGGTTAAGAAAAGTCCCTGAGGTATCAACTTTCCTACACTTTGGCCTGCCACACACCCAAGCATCCTCAGGAAAAGAGAGGCAGGAATTACCTGCAGGTATGGAAACTGTCTGAAGATGACCTCCAGAGTGGACCAAGAAGATATGGATGGACATCAACAGCATTTGCTGCAAAAGATTTGGACAAGAATCATCTCCCCTGTATGTCTCCAGTCCCTTCTAGGAAGTTGGCACCATTTCTATGAACTCAATAAAAAGGTGGAAAATTTTATCCTTTATAGTATTGGGTTAAATGTGGTCCCAAGGGGTCCATGTGAACTAGGGCTTAGTCACCTACATGTCCCTGATCAGATGCCTCTTATTATTTCTATCAGTATAAGTTGGTTCATGCCATCCATCTTTTCAAAAAGCTGTTCAGTTATTTTGTGGAGTTAGACAAATTAATGCTAAAGTTCATTTGGAAAAACAAACATGCAAGAATATAGAAAAATAATGGAAAAGAAAAAATTATAAGGGGGACTAGCCCAATAAAACATTAACGTATACTATAGAACCTCTCTAATTACAACATTATTGAAATAATCCATGAATAGACAAATAGACCAGTGGAACAGAAGAAAAAGACCAGACAGAGTTAGACCAAAAAGCATACAGAAATTTAGCATGTGACAAAAGTGGCATTTCGAATGCCACTGGAGTAAAGAACTATTTAATAAATTGTTCTGGGACGATTAGGTAGCCTTTTGGAAATATATATCCATATCTTGTATCATTCACAAGAATAAACTCTAAATGTATTAGGAATCAAAATGTAAAAAGTAAAACCATACCAGTACTAGGAAAAAACACAGGTGAATTTCTACTTAATCCTAGTGTTAGGAAACGCTTTCTAACAATAATTCAAAATCCATAGAGCACAAAGGATTGATAAATTTTACTACATAAAATGTTTTAATTTTTATGACCAAAAAAAACCATAAACAAAGTCAAAAAATACAGCCGTCAAACTTGGAGAAAATATACCACAGTTAGTTAATATCTCTTATATATAAAGAACTCCTAAAAACTTGCGGACAAAGATATAGAAATTTGAGGGGAAAATGGGCAAAGACACGATATCTAGCTCCAACTACCTTTCCATCCTTATTACTTGCAATATCCTCCACTATGAGACAACCAGAAGATGTCCTGTTGTCCTGTACCTTCTCTCCTCCAAGACTTTGCTCTCTTCTGTTCCCACTGCCTATAATAATGTTCTTTCTGTTGACCATCTTACAAAGTTCTAGCCATCCCATCAACTTCATTTGTTCAGTCAGTAAGCATTTATTGAGTGCCTATTATATGACAATAGGAATACAAAGGTGAATGTGCCATGGAGTATTCCATCGAGATGCCCGTTGCCTGATTTCTTATATGAAGACATACAAATGGCCAACAGAGCCATGAAAAAATGCTCAATATCACTAAGCACTAAAGAAATGCAAGTCAAAATCACACCAAGATATCATCTCATCCCATTTAGACTGCAACTATCAAAAAAGACAGAGAATAACAAATACTGGTGATGATACAGCTACACTGTATCTGGGATTATAAATTAGTGCAGCCATGATGAAAAATGGTATGGAGGTTCCTCAGACAACGACAGATAGAACTGCCAGATGATCCAGCAATCCCACTGCTAGGTATATACCCAAAGGAATGGAAATCATCATGTCGGAGGGACACCTGCACTCCCATGTTTATCACAGCTCTATTGAGTATAGCCAAGTTGTAGAACCAACCTAAATATCCATCAATGGACGACTGGATAAGGAAAATGTGGTACATATACACAATGGAACAGTACTCAGCCATAAAAAAGAATGAAATTCTGCCATTCACAGCAGCACAGATACGCTTGGAGAAAATTATGTTAAGTGAAATAAGCCCAGCACAGAAAGAGAAAGACCACATGTTCTCACTCATCAGTGGGAGCTAAAAAAAAAAAAAAAAAAAAAAAGGGAAAGACAGAGACCACAATCACAATAATTCATTGAACTTTCAAAAGGAGAGAACAGAACTGAGTCTACTAGAGGTGAGAAAGGAGGAAGGGGAAGGGAGGTTAGCAAGAAATTGGTAAGGAGCCACAAAGAAATGATTTCATTGTGTAACGTTGAACAAACTAATTATACTGAAAACTAAGTAAATAAGTAAAATTATTTTTTTTAAAAAAAGATGCTCATTGCCTAGAGGAGCAGCTCTTGTACATTTTGCCTGTGCAATTCACATAATGTATGTCATGGCTACATTGGATATCCTCCCATGGGTGGTTTCTGATTTTCTATAGGCTCTGACTTAGGTAAAAACAGGTCTAAATTGATGCAAGTCTTGTTTCACTTGCTGTGACTCCACCCCTTTTCTCATTGCAGTTTGTTGAGTTCAAACGCTACCTTCCTAGAAGTCTTCCCTAATCTTTTCAAATGCAACCCATCGTTCTCTCTGTTCTCATGTAGGAGGCAGGGGTGTCTCTCTACTGCGATGTTCGATGTTTGTGTTGTTCTGTCTTTCATTGCAGCTATGTACATATCCTGAGTGCCCAGATCCTTTCTGGGTCTCCCAGACTACCAAGCACAACCCTTTCTTCTCCACAGATACCATTAAACAGTTGTCAAATTGAACTGTATTTAATTGGCTCACTGGCCAAAACAGGAACTAAATATGGGTGGGGACGCTGAGCTCTAAGCAGCTGGTGACCTGGCCCGCATCCAGGAAAAAAGTGGAGGGGACTTTGGATCCTTCTAAACATATTAACCAGCTGGACCCAGTGCATTCATTCTCCCTGGGAAAAACAAGTTCCTTACAGCAAAGAACTGGGAACAGGATCAAGAGAGACTTGGCTGCTGGCAAAGCAAAGTGAGTATGCTTAATCTAGTGGTTTCTATGGATAACTGAGGGATGGTGATAAGGTATTTCTGATAAAAGAGATTTATAGTGAATCTGAGTGTGAGTAGAGAGGACATGGCAGGGGTCATTGTACTACCTTTATTGGGTCTGCTCCAAAAAAAAAAAGAGATGGGATGGATAGGAAAGAAAGGGGAGACGGAAGTAGGAAGAGAGGGAGGGAGGAAATAAGAAAGACAAAATAATTTTAAAACCATTCCAGAATTCATTAATAGTGTAGAAAATTGAGTGGTGTAAGAAACCCAATGGAGATTCCCTTGAGGATGACGATGCCCATTCAATTAATATTACATGAGGGGGACCTTGGAGAATTCATGTCCATTCTTCCACCCTCAGTTTTCTTTTCCAGAAAATGAGAAAATTGAACTCAGTATTCTCTAAGAGGTTTTCTAGTTCTGAAATTTTGTTATCAGATAAAACTAAAATATGCAAAGCACCAGGCTAAATACCATGAGAGATACAAAGATAAAAATACACAGTGCTTGCCTCCTTATAGCACTTAACCTCCTCTGGCCTTAGTTTTCTCACCTGTGAAACTAGGCAGGTGTGAGGTTTCAAAGACATAAATTTGTAAAGCATTGACCTCCTGGGCACCTCTTAAGTGCCCTGTGACTGCTATCTAATGTGATCTCTAAAATGGGATTAATAAACTCATAGGGATTGAGACACTCAAACGAGCTAGCCGAATCAAAAGTCCTTTTTAATTGTAAACACGAGTGCATATGTGAAGGACGACTCTATCACGTTTATTTTTTAGCAGCATGAGTTCGACAGGCCCCATGGCCAATTCCGTGTTTGTGGTGGCACCCCACAATGGTTATCCTGTGAGCCCGGGAGTCATGTCTCAGGTGCCCCTATATCCAAACAACCAGCCCCAAGGCCACCTAATTCCTGGAAACCCACCTGGTTTGGTGTCGAATGTGAATGAGCAGCCTGCCCAGAAAGCCTTGAAAGAAGGCAAAGCCTTAGGGGTAAGTGAGATTTCAATTTGCAGGCCAGGGGTCACATGGCTGGAGTTGGAGGAGGGGAAGGTTTGGAAAACAGAGAAACTCCAAATCCAGCAGGTGGTGTTGAAGCTGACGGGCTTTGCCAAACCCAGGTCTATTAGAGAGCTTGGCTGTGCAACATCACCAGGAGCCTTGGTATAGAGCCTTGTATTTTCTGATACAGGCATTTTGTGAAAGAGGGGGGGAAAGTGACAACAACAACAATAAAAAAAAAAAAAAAGCAGTGCGTTTGAACGTTGATCCTGTCACCAGCATCCATGTTGATCCATGTGGCCCCTGAAAGAAAAGTGGATCCAACAAGGCCAAGGTAGGCCACAAGGTGGAGTCGAAACCTGGTGTGATTGAATCAATAGGAAAAAAAGCAGGTTAGACAACCAACAAAGTAAGAGTTCACAACCATCCCTGAAAGGCTGTCCTTAGTGGGACTACAGAAATCTCATTTCACTGTGTAGCCAAATCATGACAAGCAGGATTCTGACGGAGACCACCCAAGCTCCAACTCTAGCTCCACCCTCTAATATTGCTCATGGGAGTGTAAGTTGATGCAACCTGTATGCAGGGCATTTGGATCTGTCAAATTTACAATATACCCAATGATTCCATTCCTGAGACTTTATCTTCCAGATATACCCGCACCCACAAAAAATGTGGTACATATGAGCTTATTCATTACAGCATGGTTTGTGATAAAGAAAGAAGGGAAACAACCAAAATATGCATTGATATAGTACTGGTTATCTCAATGTATTGTACCTCCAAAGAACGAAATGTAGTGGAGCTGTAAAAAGAACAAGGAAGCTCGTTACATAATGATATAGGCATACACTAAGATGTATCTTTAATGGGAGAAAGTAAGGGGCAGATGTTGTGTATAACTTGCTACCATTTGTGTAAATTTAAGGAAATAATATGTTTGTATGGGCTATCATGTTTGTAGTGTACATACATACATATATATATATACATGTTCGTATATATACGTGTGTGTGTATGTATGTATAGATACCATTTGTGCAAGAATCTGTGTTGGTTTCCCAGGGCTGCCATAACAAAGCCGCCACCATAAATTAGATGGCTTAGAACAACGGAAATGTATTGTCTCACACTTCTGGAAGCCAGAAGCTGGTAATCAAGGTGTGGTCAGGGCCACACTCCCTCTGAAGGCATTAGGGAAATATCAGCCCAGGCCCTTCTTCTTGGCTTGTGGCAGCATGACTTCAAGCTTTACATGACATTCTTGTTATAAGGACACTGGTCATATTGGATTAGGGGTCCACCCTACCCCAATGTGACTCATCTTAGCTAATTACATCTGTAACAATCCTTTTTCCAAATAAGGTCACATTCTGAGATTCTAAGGGTTAGGACTTTAACAATTAATTTGGTGGGCAGGAGGGGTTGGGGGGACACAATTCAACCCATAACAATATCCTAAAGAAATAAGAGAGGAGATCAAAGATTTACAAACAAGTTTGTTCATTGCAACATTATGTATAGTAGGAAAAAAACAGAAACAATCTTACCTGTCCAATATCTCCATTCCAACTACTCCATAGGATTGTATGATGGAATCTGAGCAGCCCTTAAAAAGCATACGTTTGAAGAATATTTAATACCATGGTGGCATGTTCATGATGAAATATTAAGTTAATAAAATACAGAGCCATTTTGTATTGTCAAGGTTATATTCGAAAAGAATAGGGCTGGCCGGTTAATTCAGTGGTTAGAGTATGGTGCCCATAACACCAAGGTTCGGCGTTGGATCCTTATACCAACCAGCCTCCAAAAACAAACAAACAAAAAGAATAATGGAAGGTTATACACCAAAATGTAAATGGTTGTTTTCTCCAGGTGGGGGGAAATTATGGGGAGTTTTTATTGCATTTGTACATTTTTTGTATTACTCTTTAGACATCCTTGTCTAAAACATTTTATTAAAATTAAAAGGTGGCTCAAAGGGAAGGCAGGATCTAGCCTCAGAAACAAAGGCTTCAGCTTGTGGTTTCCCCAACAGGTCGTCCAGATCCTGACCGGCCTGGTACACATCGGCCTTGGCTCCATCCTGGTGACGGTCCTCTCCGGGTACTATGTACCTATCTCATTCTATGGAGGCTTTCCCTTCTGGGGAGGCATCTGGGTGAGTAACTCGAGTCACCCTGCAAGGGAGTTCCCAGAAGGTGCCAGCTCGCTTAGGTTGTTCACCAGGCTCATTCGTTTGCTAAGGCTACTGTGATGAAGCACCACAGACGGGAGCTGAAACAATGGAAGTTTGTTATCTCACAATTCTGGGGCCAGAAACTTGAGATCAAAGTGTCCCCTGAGATCTTCCTCCTTGACTTGCAGATGGCCATCCCTCTGTGCCTGTCTGTGTCCTAAGCTCTTCCTGTAAGGACACCAGTCACCCTAATAACCTTATTTAACCTTTTTTACCTATTTAAACATCCTCACACATCTACCTGTGACTCAAATACAACTTTTTTCACAGGTAGTAAAACTCTAGAGTAATCTAGATGTCAGCCAAGTCACCCTATCCCATAAAATTTAAATAAAATAGCCTAGAGCTATCCCCCACCTCCAAATACAGTCACATTCTGAGGTACTGGGGGTTAGGACTTCAACATATGAATTTAGGGGGGCTGATGGGGGGGGACACAATTCAGCCCATAATATCAAGTTACAGCCCTGCAAGGTGGCACCCACTTGAAGGGGGCACCTTATCTAGTTCATCCATCCCAAAGATCAGGAAACATTTTTGTAGTTCTTCAACTTAGAGGTGATACATTTACTTAATTCACAAAAAAAGGCATCAACGTGTAAAAAGATGTGCTGGGAATAGCCCTCAATTGTTGTTCAACACAGGCCAACAAGCCTGAGCTTGAGGAGACATGCACTTTCACCAACGGTCAAGAGTGGCTTCCCAGTTATAGGACAGCAAGGGTCTGCATGCTTGAGCAATGAGAGCTCTTAATCTAGAGTCCATAGATGGGTTTTGGAGGGGAGGCCCCATTTGGGGAAAATATCTGGTATGTTAGATGTGCATTTTTTTTCTGGAAAGGTCCATAGCTTTCATCAGTTTCTCAGGGTGGTCTGTGACTCCATAGAAGGTTAAGAACATAGTCTTTCTCCCATCCAGTTTATTGCCTTTATGATTTTTTCTTCTCTCCCTAGTGCCTCCCCACCCCCCAGGCACACAACACTCCCTCCCTCTTCTCCCCTCTCCAACTACCTTTCTCCTTTTTCTCGCTTCTGTTACACAGTGTCTCCCCTGACTCACACACCTATCTATAGACCCAAATGCAACTTTTCTCACAGATAGCAAAACTCGGGAGTAACCTAGACGTCAGCCCAAGTCACCATAAAATTTAAATAACATAGCCTAGAGCTATCCCCCACCCCCACCCCACACAAGATCTGCAAAATGGCAGGCTTCGTGCTCTTGGGAGCATCTGTCTCTGAGGGCCTGCTCTCTCTTTTTCCCATCCACCGTTCATATCAAGATGCAGTCTTCCCTCCGCTCTGCACAGACCCAGACTTGGAACTCAGCCTCTTTTCCTCCCCCAACCACTCACAAGTCACCTGGGTCTGTATCTCTGGCCTTCGTGGAGTTTGGGACTGTGAAGAGGACTAACATCATGGCCCCCACAAACGGTTTGCTGTTGAGTGTTGGATTCTGCTGAGCATTTGTGAGCGTCAGGTGGTAGCCCTGGCCTCCCAGATGCCATCCTGGCCATGCCACTCCCACCAGGTCACTCAGGTCCCTTCAGCCCCTGCAAGCTTCCTCCCTTCTTTCTGCAGTGCAGTTGTGCTCTTTGCTGCCTTCTTGACTCCAGGACTATCTTTCTATTTCCCAAAGATCATTAACATCCTCTTCCAAAACAGAGGCCCATCTCCCTTGGCAACCCAGAAGTCCAGCCCCTTCTTCCCTTCCTTCCCATCAAGTCTCTATAAACGGAAGGGTGTAAAACTGAGATTTCTTTTTCCACTTATAAGAAAATATGGCATTCCCCTTGGAAGGCAGGAGAAGCTAGAATAAGTTTTTGTTGTAATAAGTATTTCTATTCCATAGCACGTGCATCTACCCCATATGAGAGGGAGTGTAAGGTGAGGGTTAAGAACACAGAGGCTAAAGTCAAGCTGCTTAGATTTGATTCCCAACTCTGCTACTTGGTGGATGACCTTGGGTGAGTTATTTAAAATCTCTAAGCCTCAGTCTTTTCATCTGTAAAATGGGAATAATAACAGTGCTTGATGGGCCATCGAGCAGTTAAGTAAGGCAAGATTTACAAAGCACTTCATGTGGTGAGGGGAAGGGAGCAATGGAGCATGACTGCTGGTGGGTATGGGGTTCCTTTTGGGGGTGATAAAAATGTTCTAAACTTAGACTGTGGTGATGTTTGTTCAACTCTATAAGTATTATTGGACTACTTATTATTTAAAATGGGTGAATTATATGGTATATGAATTATACTCATATCTCAATAAAGCCGTGTTTTAGTCCATTTTGTGTTGCTGTAACAGAAATACCTGAGACTGGGTAATTTATAAAGGAAAGAGGTTTATTTGGCTTATGATTCTGGGACAGCTGCATCAGGCATGGGCCTCAGACTGCTTCTATCATGGTGGAAAGTGGCAGGCAGCTGGTGGGTACAAGCAGATCACATGGCGAGAGGAAGCAAGAGAGAGAGAGAAGGTGCCAGGGTCTTTTTTAAGCAATGAGCTCTCGCGGGAACTAATAGAGCGAGAACTCACTCATTAATCCCCCCTCCCCCAGGGAGAGCATGAATCCATTCATGAGGGATCCGCCCCCATGACTCAATCAGTTTCCAACACTGCCACATTGGAGATCAAATTTCCACATGAGTTTTGGAGGGGACAACACATCCAGACTCCGTCAAGCCATTTAAAAAAAAAAAAAAAAACACTTTCTGTAGTGCTCAGCAAATGGTAGCTTTTATTAAATTATAGCTCATGCCTTTTAGACCACTGTTACTATGACATTGGGCAAAGGATGTCAGGTAATCCCGTCAGCCACAGTGCCTGCAGGACACCAGTGCTGAGGTGAAATGCACCCAGTCTATATCATCACCCTCATATTTGCTATTCAGCATCATGAAGGCACAGAATTTATCTGAGTAACTAAAAGGTACTCGTCCAGATATGTAGAGAAGCAAGGACTGATGTTGGGCTTATATCTAAAAGCAGCAGACACTGATAACCCCTTCCTTGTTCCCTCCGGAGCCCCCAAGCCTGACTAAGTCTTAATATAAGGATTGGAACACAACAAGGTGTAAATTGGGAAAATAAAAGACAAGGAAATAAGCTAACATTGATTAAGCATCTACTATGTGCAAGAAATACTAAATGTCAGATGCAGGGCATAAATTATCTCCTGACAATGATGCTTAAGGACGAGATATAAATCTTCCCATTTTTCAGATGAGGAAACAAAGACTTAGAGAAATTAATAACTTAGCCAAAATCATATGGGTTTCAAGCCAGAATTTAAAACCAGGGCTGCTTGATCCTAAAATCTGTGTTCATCCCACCTCACTGCCCTATCATGTGGTGCAAAACAGCTCATTCATTCTATTTACCATGTTGAGCTGATGGTCCCAGCAGAGGAACCTAGTGTGTGTGAGAAAATATGTGTGACCAGAATCACAGAAGCCTGAGAAAGGGCGCCCTAACCCCTGACCTCTTTCTAAACCCCCCATCTTCTGTTCCAGTTTATCATTTCAGGATCCCTCTCTGTGGCAGCAGAAAATCAGCCAAAGTCTTCTTGCCTGGTAAGTCACATTCTCAGATGAGCTCTCCCAACTACTGGATAGTGTCACAGGGGGAAATGAAGTTAACATACATCCTCGTCCTACCATAACCAGACACAGGGCACTCACACACATGCTTTCTTATATGTACAGGTCACATGAGCCTGGCCCTGGAGTCACAGTGGGAAAGACCCCAGAGGATGCAGAGGAGGGAAGAGGCAACACGGTCACCTTAGTTAAGACATCCCAGGGTGGAGAGAAGGAGAAAGAGAGAATAGCTTCCCTAAGAGGTCCTCACAGGAGGAGGCACAAAGCTCCCAGGGCCTCAGCACTCCCCTCCAGCAGGGCAAGGAGCCCAGCTTGCCTGCAGCACACAGAGCAGGTCTCCAGCCATTTCTGCAGGGAAGCCAAGAGAGGCTCGGGCACCAGCTTCCCCAATGGATCCAGCAACAGAGCTCTGAAAATCAACATGGATAAAGCTTTGTGCTCCCCTAACAACAGACCAAGAAGCTACCTCGATTCTCTCACAACCAGGTTATCTAGGGTAAGGGATGTCAGGGTGACCAGATCCCTACAGCTAGATGAGATCCATTTGAATACCTTCAAAGGGAAGCTCAAAATGTCTGCACATGTCCCACATGGCCCAAAATTGTAGGGCATATGATCTTATTGCATCGCAAGGCACGAGAACCGAGACTCCTGCCCTTCTCCTATGCAATAACTGGGTCGAGTGTTTCCTGTAGATTATTCATGAGAACTCCTGTCCCTTGACATCCTCAGTGAAGATGGTTAGGTGAACTTGTGAGCCTCTCTATTTATCGTCCCCTCTCTAGAAGATCCACAATCCTTGTTAAAGTCTCCAGGAAATCCTACAACAAAAATCTGTTTACCTTTTGTTCAACCCAGCCTTTTCCAAACCTAAATTACCCTAAAGCCTTTTTGCACAGAACACCTTATTCAATTAAGCTCGGCCTGAAGACACACTGGACTGTAACCTGATGTAACGTGCAAACAGTCTGTAACCTACTCTTGAAACAAGTAGCTGAGTCTCAGCCAATTACAGGCAGCCACCTGGTCAAAGCAAACACCCAGCTGCAACCAATCCAGCTGTTTCTGTACCTCATTTCCTTTCTCTGTATTTCACTTTACTTTTTCTGTCTAAACCTTAGTCAACCACGACGCAGTCCCAGAGTCGCCCTGAATCTATTCTGCCCGATTCGTGAATCATTTTTTGCTCAATTAAATTTAATTTGTCTGAAGTTTTTCTTTTAACAACCTCTTTACTTGCTGTAGAACGAGGGTTCCAGGAATTCACATTAAGAAATACTTTCTTTCTTTTTTTTTTTTTTTTTAAAGATGACCGGTAAGGGGATCTTAACCCTTGGCTTGGTGTTGTCAGCACCACGCTCAGCCAGTGAGCGAACCGGCCATCCCTATATGGGATCCGAACCTGTGGCCTTGGTGTTAGCAGCACCGCACTCTCCCGAGCGAGCCACAGGCCGGCCCCAAGAAATACTTTCTTTTGAGAAGTGTTATGCAGGTAGATGGTGATAATGTTTGCACAATATTATGAATGTAGTTAATACCACTGAACTGTAACACTTAAAAATGGTTAAGATGGTACATTTTATGTTATATATACATTAACACAATAAAAAAAAATGGGGGGAAAAAAGAAATACTTGGTGAGTCTCTGCTCGTCTCAGCTGTGATGGTTTTTCTCTCCCACCCCCCTGACCCTCTGTGTCTTCTTCAGCTGAATGGCAGCGTGGGCTTGAACATCGTCAGCGCAATCTGCTCTGCAGTTGGAATCATCCTCCTCGTCACAGACATAAGTATCATCAGCGCATATACCTACCCTGACTATTTTTCTCATGACACCTGGGGTCTGGTGAGTATCCCTCTCAACCAAAGATCCCCTGGACTGTGACTTAACTATGTTTAGAAAACTGCCCGAAAGGGCCTGACAACCGGGCTTCTTCACTGAGCACTGTAGGAAAAGGAGGTGCTATCAGAATCGGAACAAAGTGAAAAGTCCTTGACCGGCAGCTTGCTTATTTATTTATTTATTTATTTTATTAAACACACGTGTGGGGTACATGTTGATTTTCAGTAACCGTGTAGAATGTGTGCTGGTTAGGTCAGTGTAGTCAGCTTAGTCATCATCACAGGGCGCAATCAATCATTCTTTGTGTCTGTTGACCAATTCCTCATCAGCCCCCCTTACCCCCTCCCCTACCCCCCCCTTTTCCACCTCTAGTTTTCTAAAAGTTCAACGTATTACTGTGATTGTTGTTTCTTAGGTCACTTGACTTTTCTTAGTCTTGGTTTCTGCCTTTGTACAGCGGCACCTCCCTTATGACATTGTTGGGAGAATTAAATGCAGTCGTACACATAATGCCTCCCTTATGACATTGTTGGGAGAATTAAATGCAGTCGTACACATAATGCGTATGTACCCACCAACCAGCACCTCTACCCATAGTCTCCGCCTTCCTGCCCGTTACTATAGATAAGAGGTTAGCAAACTTTTTCTGTAAAGGGCCAGATAATAAGTATTTAAGTCTTTGCAGGCCATGTGGTCTCTGTCACAGCTGCAGCTGCCCTGTAGCAGCCTCAGAAAATAGTAAACAAATGAGCATGGCTGTGTTCTGATAAAACTTTTAGGCAGCAGGGAGGATTTGGCCTGTGAACCATAATTGGTCTACACTCACTGTCTCTAATCCTCTTCTCTCCTGGTCTCTCTGGAACCCGCTCTCATGACACTTGGAGCCTCGCTCTCCAGGGACCTGCTGTGCTGCACGTCCCCGTCATTCCTCCTGCCTGAAGCTCTTCCCTCGGCTCCCAGCCTCCACCCTTGCTGGCTGCTCCCCTCTGTCTCCTGTGCTGCTGCTTCTCTTTCCCGAGTCTCAAGCCCCATCCTTGGTCCTCTTCTGTGTCCTCTCTGTCCTCACCACCTCGTCAGTCTCACCCAGTCTGTGACATGAAACACTTTCTCTGTGACGATGACTCTCGAATGAGTAGCTCCTAA
The DNA here is from genome assembly GCF_027409185.1 of Cynocephalus volans. NCBI lineage: Eukaryota > Metazoa > Chordata > Mammalia > Dermoptera > Cynocephalidae > Cynocephalus > Cynocephalus volans. Next base: position 156,129,978 of record NC_084463.1, read on the forward strand.
TTCTCATGCCCACATGCAATCTCCAGGTTTCTCTTCCCGAACCTTCTCCACTCAGTTTTCCTCATTCCAGTCGGTGCAACCCCATCCTTCCAGTCGCTCAGGACAAACGCTTGGAGTGGTCACTGAGCCCTGCCTTTCACTCACACCGCACAGCCAGTTCCTAGGGGAGTCCTGTGGCTTCTACCTTCCACGTGCTTCCAGCATCCACACGTCTGCCCCGGGTCCTGCATCTCCACGCTGACCCGAGCCACCGTGTCTCTCGTCTCAGCCACGGGAACAGCCTCCCGCGGCTCGCCCTGCTCCCACCCTTGCCTCTTTGAACATCATTTCTCTGCTCCAAACCTTGCACTGCTGTCGTTTTACTGAGAAAAAAGGCCACATCCTTCCAGTGGCCTAAAGACGCCCACCCTCCAGTGCCGTCAACCCCTGCTCTGTGACATACTCTCTGGCTCTCACCCCGGGGGCCTCTCCAACATCCCTGATGTTCTCTCAGACACCCCAGGCCTGGAAGGTCCCATCTGAGTGGGTGCTCTTCCCCCAGATATCCTGAGGGCTCCCTCGTCCCCTTCCTCACCTCCTCCTGGTCGCTACTCAGTAACTACCTTCTCAGTGGGACCACCTGAACAACCCAGTGCCTTACCTGAAGTCACAAGCATCCACGCACACTGTCCCAGCATCGCTCCCTTTCCTCTGATCTACATTTGCCAACCTGAGCATCGTCTACGGCCCTGCACAGGTGACTTGTGTGTTACGTTTTGTGTTTAGTGCCCGCCTCCTCCCACCAGAGTATAAGCCTCTTAAGGACAGAGAGGTTTTCCTGCTTCATTCACTGCTGGACCTCAAGTACCACAACTGTGCCTGACACACATTTGACACGTCACGAATCCACTTTGTCAAAAATGCTCCAGCTGTGGTGTGCACTCAGTACACAGTAGCCACGAAGTGTTGTTGTGTCCTTTTCTCTCCAAGAGACCTGTAGACGTCTCTCTCCAAGATTTCTGAGAAAAGCCTCTCCCCAGAGAACCTAGTGACCATGTCATTTATCACAATCACCTTGACTTCCTCCCCTCCCAGAAGCATTTTATGGTTCCCAGTTGCTTCGGGATTAAAGTCCAGGTTCCTCAGCCAGGTGTGTCCTTCCAGGCATCTGGCTCCATCCCTCTGCGCCCATAGCAGCTCACCTCCCTTCCAGCCTCTCCCTCACCCTGACCTCCAGCTCCCCACATCCACTGGGACAGGCGGGCAGGAAGAGCATGTGGGGCTTTTCCTGCTGGGAAAGAACCACCCGAGGAGGCATGGAGGGCCCAGCGTGAGAAATTAGGGAGCAGAGAAAGGCTGGTTGAGGAGCCAAGGAGAGGGAGACAGGGGAGGGTAGGAGAGGCTAAGCCCCAGCGGCACAGCCAGTGCCCTGCAGAGGAGACGGCAGTCATTTTTGAGTCAGAAAACGTGGCTTCTCATCTCAGTTCTGCAAATGTGTGATCTCGGAGAGAGAACCCGCCCTGTGCCCAGCGCCCACCTCGCCTTCAGACCCCCGTCCTCCCACTGAGCATGGGGGGCGAGACTGCGCCAGAGCTGTGCAAAGAACGACTCAAGCAATGGAGGCCTCCAGGGCTCCAACAGCACCAATTATTTCCCTTCAAATAACACGTGTCTCACTGCTTGAGGGACCCCTTTTCCATGGAAGGTTCTACGTATAAAAAAATTTTTGTTCAAAAAAAAATTGGAAGGGACCTGCGTCATTTGGAGGGTCCTTCTCCTGTAAGCGGCTGTGACTTGTTGACGGGGACATCCTCACCCTGCCTTTCCCTCTGCGGGGACACCGCTCCCACCCCACCCTCTCTAAGTCCCCTCCTAAGAATCAATCTCCTTCTGCCCAGTGTCCTGACCTCTCTTTTGCTCCAGCATAGCTGGGACCCCTTCCGTGGGAACTCGAATTGTGCATGTCTGTGTCTGTCTCTCACTGGATTGTGGCTCTCGGGAGGCTTTTCTTAGCCACTTGCTAACTAGACAGCGAGGAGGAGGACAGGAGCTAAGGAGTAGCCTCTCCACACGGGAGGGTTCCCCCAGCAGCTGGCTGTCGCCAACGCTAGTTTTCTAAATCATAACAGGAAACATTTCTTTGGCCCTTTTGCTATCATATTTATTATCTCAGATAATTGGATCCCAAGTGGCAATTGGGGTCATCCCTCGACCTTTGCGATGAAATGGATTCTACTCAAACTCTCTTCCCAGTGCTGGGGAGACCCAGGCTCCTGGGTGCTCCTGGAGGACAGCACGGGGAGGCTCATAGTCCTCCTGGCCACCGCCTGCTGCTGCTCAAGCACTTCAATTTGGGGATCACTTCACTGATGCTTTTTCCCAAGGCAAAGGGACAGCCCCAATTCCTTCCCTCACGAAATGCCAGTGTCACGAGCCCAGAAGCTTGTCTCAGTAGCTGAAGGGACGGTGGAGGTTTACACCGAGCCCAGCAGACTACTGGTTCCTGAGGGCAGTTGTGAGGCCTCGTCTGTCCCGGGAGCCTCTGCTGCAGGCTGCACCTTCCTCGCAGCTCAGCTCCATCTTCCTCCCCCAGTCCCCTCGCTTTTCCCTCCGGGGCTTGTGCATCCCTCAGGTCCTGTTCCCTCCTGCACAGAGCAGGTTCGCTGTTTCACCTTCTGACTGCAGAGCGCAGCCTCTGCTCTCCTCCAGACCTGAGGCACCCATCGAGGGGATCCCCAACAATGACCCCCTTTCCCTCAGGGGAGCACTGGTAGTAAATAAGATGAACGTTCTTCTACACCCACACTTCATCCTCACAAAAACCTGGTGCACGATTGTCCCCATGTGACTGAGAGAGGGTTGGGGACTTCCCCGAAGCCACAGACATGGCCCAGCAGAGCCACTGTTGGAGCTCAGACGGCCGGACCCCAGCCCAGGCTCACGCCCTCCCGTACCTTCTGCTGCAGATCCCACAGCTGGCTATCTGTGGCATGCTGCTGGTCTTCTGCCTCCTGGAGTTCTTCACTGCATGTGTCTCTGCCCACTTTGGCTGCCAACTGGTCCGCAGACAATTCAACAATGTGAGTCCTGAGCCTCCTCAGTGGGTGAAAAGATGCCCCAAAGGGGGTGGAGCCTAGAGGGGTCTTCACTTCACGTTTCCGCTCCCTGCCCAGGAGCAGGAGGCGCCCGTGGTGTGTAAGGCCTCGGTCTGTGCCCGGCCTTCTCTCCCCCTTATTCATGTGCCTCCTGTGTGCCTGTGTTTTCCAGGTCACCGTGATCTACCCAAATCTCTACACAACAAACCCAGTGGTCATCCCAGAACCAGCAAACTTGCCGCCCTATTATTCCCATGATCTCCAAGGCTCCAGATAAGCAAAGCTAAAGATTCCAGAAGCACCTTTCACTGGGAACAAAAGAAGTCCTCTATTTTAGGGCTTCCATAACCCAGGTTCTTATTTTCCTGGCAAACTGAGGAAAATGTCTCTCCAGCCCCTTGATCCTGGACTTTATTCTTCCATTCAGCCTGGGAAATCGTGCTGTTCTGCTTTTAAAAAGCAGATAGGAACTTTAAATGGATTTAACACAGAGGCCCCCCTGAGGGCATGTGCACCTGTGTGCGTGTGGTCATCCACACATGGGGCCTTCGTGCACACACATCCGTGTGCTTCACTGAATGTGAGCAAATGGCTGGGAGGAACAAATATCTCAACACCCAATCATCACTCTTTCAATGATTCATTCACTTAATAAACATGTATTGAGCATTAGATGTGTTCAAGGCTCTTTCTGTGGCAGGAGGAAGGTGAACATTGGTGAACATGACATAGTCCTTGACCTCAAGGAGCTTCTGGCCTCAGGAGAGAGGACCCCATGTGAGCGAATTCACCAGCACGGGACAGTATGGGGGGATAGGCAGAGGGACACAGAGGTGGATGGGATTTATTCAGGCACAGAGACAGATGTGATTTATTTGGGCAGCAACACAGTGAGGCATGAGGAAAGCAGAGAACAAGCTTGGCTGAGGAACAACTTGTGAGCAGGGCATCCAGGCACAGGGAGGGCTTTTCAGTGTAATCAGGAAGCACACTCTTTGGAAGACCTCTGGAGACAGTGAGTCATCCACTAAGCTGCTCGGGCCTGTTCTGTGCTGATACCACCGGTGTGACAGGACTCGTGAGTGTACAATGTCTTCAGATCAGGAATCTTCCACAGTCATGAGGCTAGTACACCATCATTCATAAAAGGATAAGGACTGATTCCCAAGAGAGATGGTGGTGTCTATAACTTCTGTATTCACAGATGGTGTTAGATATTGTGATCCATGACGCTCAACTGGCATCCGAAAGGTTACCTTCTGATGAGTTATAGCAATAATCTCTGAAGTCCGGGTGCTGTCAAATTTGCCTTTGCTGAATTTCTCCCCCAGTTCTCCATATGCTGAAGACACTGCTCCCACCAAAGTCACCAGTGCCCTCCAATTTGCAAAGCCCAGTGGTCTTTTTCTGACCTCATCTTACTTGACTTCTTCAGGATTTGATGCAACAAACCACTCTCTCCTTAAAACACCATCTGCTGGTTCTGGTCCAGCTTCTGCAGATGTTCCTCCTCCTCTCCTGTAGGAGCGACTTTTTCTCCTCTTGTGCCTCCGGTATGGCGTTGTCCTTGGCCTGCTTCTCAGACAATGCACTCGAGCCCATCTCTTGGAGCTGTTAAGAGATTGACATGTGCTCATCAGTGCTGGAAGGTGCTGCCAAGGGGTTATACCAGTCAGACCCTAGGTCCCAGGTCTCGCATTCCTCCAACTTTGAATTTCTTCTGAAATAGGCCATCCTATTTCCTGGTTGGTGTGCCTGCCACCTGGTAAGCTAAAGTGCCACTTCCATAGGGGAAGCCGTCTGAGGCTCTGTGCGAGATAGGAAAAACCAAAATCTTCCCTCCTCTCACACTCAACACGTCTAGTCACCAAAGCCTGTGGGGATTTTTCCCACACTGACCAATTCTACAGTGAACACTAACTGGATGTCCTATAATTCAGTTCAATTCTGACACTCTCCACCTAGAGTGAGAGTCAGCCCCCACAGGTTAAGGTCTCAGTTCCACAAGTTCACCCCCACTCCAGGTGCCAATTACAAGCCTGGGCTCTGAAACTTCTGGCCAACTGGTTATAAATTAGAGGTTCCCACCATCTCCTCTTCTGATTCAATTGCTAGAGGGGCTCACAGAACTCAGGAAAGAGCTTTACTTACAATTACTGTTTTTTTATAAAGGATATTACAAAGGGTACAGATGAACAGCCAGATGGAAGAGATGCATAGTGCAAGCATGGGACTCCCCTGGCCTCTAGGCACCCCACGCTCCTGGTGTTCAGCAATCCAGAAGCTCTCTGAGCCCTGTAGTCTAGGGCTTTTTACAGAGACTTCATCACACAGGAATGACTGATTAGGAACTCAGTTGCCAGCCCCCCCCTTCCCAGAGGGTGGGGGCTGGGACTGAAAGTTCCAAGCTTCTACCCGTTGCTTGGTCTTGATGATGACCAGTCCCCATCCAGGAGCGCACAAAGAGTCAACTCAGGAGGACAAAAGGTGCTCCTGTCACTCAGAAAATTCCAAGGGATTAGGAGCTTTGTGTTAGGAGCTGGGGTCAAAGACCAAATATTAGAACAAAGACATACCTAGCATCCCTTTTGCTCAGGAAAATGCAAGAGTTTTAGGAGCTCTGTGCCAGGAACTGGGGCAGAGATCAAATACATGTATTTATTATGTCACAGGTTCCTACAGCCACAACCTCCAGGGAAAAGCATCCTGTGGTGGGAGCCAGGGAGGGGGGTGCACAATGTGATCCTCCAGTGATGACATTGAATTAACCTTGAGAATTTTTTTGTCTTGCCTGAAAAAAAATTAGATTTTTGTATTGTGACTAAAAAAATTTTTTTTTAAAAGAATTGTGGCTTTATTTTTTTCAGTAGCCAATTCACACTCAAAGCATTCACACCTCCTCCAACCTCCCTGAGCAGTTTGGCACATTACACTGGGAAACTGTGTTTAGTCTTGAAAGGCACATTGCAATGTCTGGGGGTCTGTCTATCAAGGAAAGACAGCACCTCCCCAGGACTGCCATCCCAATGCCGTGCTGTGACCTACGCCCCCTGCCCTTTCCTTCCCAGGACTCTTGCTGCCTGCAGTCTGTCCCATCCCATCATGTGGATGCACCAGCTGCTGTGGGCAATTTGAGCCTCCTGGGCACAGACACGATGGCTTCACCAGCTCCCAGCTCTCCAGCCTGGCCCAGGATAAGCCTCAGTACAAAGCGGCTACTTGCCGGGAATATTTGCTAGAATAAAAATTATCATATTCCTTACAGAAAAGAAAGCCAACATATCCATCCACTGAGTCATTTGGCAATAAGCAGTGCCTACTGCATGCCAGGTGTGGGCTAAACAGTGGTGCATAAACAGATGTAGTCCCTGCCCTCCTGGGATGGCGTGCCAGTGTGGGAGCCAGGCAAGTCACAGGGTCACCTAAGTGAAGAAAAGTGGGATGAGAGACACAAATGGGCCGTTCATATAGACAGTGCTGGGGAGGGGGAGGAGGGGATAGAGTTTTAGAAGAAAAGGCCTCTGTAAAGAAAGGCTGGTTAACCCCGGACGTGTAGGATGGGAAGCAGCTAACCACACGGAACGTGCAGTGAGACCATCGGCCACAGAGGACGCTTGTGCAGAGCTGCTCAGGCAGGAAGGAGCTCGGAATGTTCAGGAACTGAAAGAGCATGGAATTCAGCTGGGGAGACGAGAAGGTCTCAGGTGGGGCTGGAAAAGCAGGCAGCGGCCACAGGAAGGGTTTGGGTTTTATTCTAGGGCTGAAAGCCATCGGATGATTTTAAGCAGGAGAGAGATGTAACCTGTTATTTAAAGATCACCCTGCCTGCTTTGCAGGCAAAGGATCAGAGGAGAGGGAAGGCAGGAAACGGGGAGACCTGGAGGACCCTTAGTGATAGTCCAGGACAGAGCTTGGCACACTAAGGCCTGTGGGCCAAATGCAGCCCACCTCCTGTTTTTGTAAGTAAAGTTTTAGTGGAACATAGCCATGCCCATTTGTTTACCTATTGTCCCTGGCTGCTTTTGCACTACAACAGCAGAGTTTGGTAGCATGATGGAGACCACGCAGCCAGCAAAGCCTAAAATGTTTACTATGTTGCCCTTTACAGAAAGGGTGTTTGGGTTTTTGTGTGTTTTTCTTGTTGTTGTTTTACTGTAACATAGTTGATTGTACGTATCTGTGAGTTACAGAGTTGAATACCAAATACCTTTGTGCAATATGTGATGTAGAAATCAGGATAATTAGTATATTCAACAATATACAACATAACCATTCTTCGTGGCCCTTTACTAATTCCTCTCTTAACTGCCTTCTCCCTTTCCCACGTCCGGTAACCTCAGCAGAAAATGTTTTTCCACCCCAGAGATTGGTGATAATGGTGATGATAAAGTCACTGTCCTTTGTGTTCCAGAATCAGGATGTTCCAAGTCACTTGCTCACAGTGGGGATGAAATGGCTGTGATCCACCCTTCCTCTCCTGACCTTGATGATTAGAGACTCTCCTGGTGAAACAATTAACTGGAATCTGTAAACCTGCAGCCAAGGTTAGGGAAGTGCACAGAGAGGTAGGTGCTCTGTAAATGTCTGTGGAATGCCTGGAGTAGGGGTGACAGTGGAAACACAGAGGCAGATTTGGGATATGGTTTGCAGGTGAAAACCTGAGAGCTCATGGATGGGTCAGACTGTGTACAGGGGGCTGAGGAAGAGGGGGAAATTGAAGACAATGTCAAGGTTTCTGGTTCAAGTAACTGGGTGACAGTCATTTACTGAGATGGGAAGGGCTGGAGGAGGTAAAGGTGTCAGAAGAAACACAAAGATTTTAGTAATATTTCCCTCAAGAACTTATAGGAGCATAGAATTTCAGAGGTGGCCAAGAACTTAAAGACTGTATAACCATTTGATGCTTGAATGTCCCCTATGATTTCCCCTAGACCTACACTATCAGCACCCCCTGGGAGCCTGTTAGACATGCACATTCTTTGGCCCCACCCAGACCTACCAAATTATAAACTGCAGAGGGGCCCAGCAGCGTTTTCACAAACCTGTCAGGTGATTCCCACGCACACTCAAGTGAGATTACCACTGCTCGAGGTGTCTTCTCAATTGACTGTTTTTTCTTATTCTGAGCATCTTCTGATATGATGGTGTATATTATGATGGTATCTCCAAAGACAGCCCATGCCATCCCTAGAAAACTACTGAAAAGCTCTTCCTAAGAATGAATTAAGTCAAAGTGGAAATCCAGACAAGACACACAGAAGATTTTTAAATAACTGAAACACAAACCCCTTCATCTTTAGGCTTGAGGAATCCGAATATTGGGTAAGATTCACTCCCAGCCTATTCATTTCCTACCAGTCTCTCCCCCTTTCCACCCACATAAGGTTATTTAATGTCGGGTGCACTTTTTATATCTCATAAAGTTAAATCAACAAGCAGGAGTTAACAGAGGCAACGCAGATGCAGAGGGCAATAAAGTCAGGAGCAGTGTGATTAGACTTCACCCAGGAAAGAGGGCAATAAAATCCCATAAAGGAAAACCCACTGGGCCAGTCAAAAGAGCATCACATGTGGTCGAAGAAGGCTCCGCACCCTCTCCTGCTGAACTCTGCCAGTGTGCTTAGCACAGGGATGTAGGTGCTCAGTAAATACTTGTTGACTGAACCCAATCTTCTGAAAAAAAATAAAATAAAATAATAATAATAATAATAATAATATTTATTGAGTCCTTAATATCTGCCAAGCTAATGTGGTCAATCCGCTTTCTCCTGCATTATCTTATTTTATTTTCAAACAATACAAAGTGGCATTATCTATGCCTTAGGAATAAGAAATATGAACATGAAAAATCTGTGGTTCAGAGAGGCTATTTGCTCTAGTCCACAGTGCTGGTAATTGGTGGAAGAAATTTGGGGGGAATTTCCTCCAGAGCTCATGTTCTTTTACCACCTCATCTTGTCATGTCTACAGTGCTGGCCACAGGACAAAAAGAAAGCTCATGATGGTGGTGGTGATGATGATGGAATCATCCCGTGTGTACCAGGACCATGAGATTCAAGCTACTTGTTCACAGTGAAATGATTTGGCTGTAATCCACCTGCCTGCTCTTGCTCTTGATGATCAGAGCCTCCTCTGGTGAAACCAACTAAGATGGAATCTGTAAGCCGACAACCATGCTTAGGGGAAGGGCTTTATTCAAGGCAAATAGGCTTTGACAAGCAATAAAAAAGGGTAGAGTAAATAAATGTCAACACTGCTGCAAACACCAAGCTCTAATGGGACTAGGTTACAGATTTCAGCAAATTTTATTCAACAAAACACAAACACAGACCAGCCAGGAAATAAACCAGATGATAAATACATAAACATGTGATAATGAGTATTTCCTCCACCAACCATCAGCCCCATACGTAGAGGGACAAAAGCCAATAGGGCAGAGGAAGGTGTGGGGTTGGGGGGTGGAGGGGAGCGGGAATAGAGACATGCCTGTGAATGTCATCCTCAGAGACCTCCTTTCTCACTGAATATAAGGAAATTAGTCTTCCTCTCCCTCGGTGATCTCTTCTTCCACCCTCCCTCAGTCATTCACTCCCATCGTCACACCTTGACCTGGTCATTTCCACACTGCACTCCCCCCATAATCTGTTTCAACATCCCTCTCTCTAACTGCCACCTCCTAATTTTCCAGCTTGATGCCCCAAATCTGACAGTTCTCAGCTCCAACAGGACCTACAACCCATCAATCTCCCACTTTTCACTATCTCTACTTCCTTCCCCTTACTCAATTTAGACTCTATGGTTCGTCCCTATAATCACTGTTTGCAAATATTCTCAACTCCTCTCACCTCACTCTGCTTTGTCTGAAAATTGCAACCAGGGTTTAATCCAACCACCTGACTATTTAGTGTCTAGCACGTGTGTTTTATTTCCCTAGTCTACATTCTCTCCCAACATCTGGACAACTATTTCACATCTTATCTTCTCTGCAAACCCCAACACCTTCCCCCTAATTATCACTCTCACCTAATGATCTTGCTTCCTGTTTCCCTGAGAAATTGAATGTGTTCAGAAGAAAACCACAGGCCCTGACCACCATTAGATCCTCTGCACTCATAGCCTGCTTCCCCTCTAATGACTACAGAGGAAGCATCAGGCTCCTTCCACCCGGCCCCGGACACCATTCTCTCATCTACTCACTCTTTCCTAAGTCATAGTTTTTCATGATCTACTGAATTATTCCCAACAACACCCAAACATGCTGTAATTTCTTCCCTCTGGAAAATGAAACCCTCTTCTGACCCCAGAAACAACTAGAGATGCTGCCATGCTTCTCTACACCTCTATTACAGAAAAAATCACCTCAACACAATCGTCTGCTTGCTATCTGCAGTTCCTCTCCTCCCATCTCTCTTGAACTCGCTCTACTCAGGCTCGTACTACCACCTGCTCACCAAACCACTCTTTGTCACGTCACAGTGACCCCCACATTGCTGAGTCCAGTGGCTGGTTCTCAGGCCTTGTTCTCCATGACTTAGCAGCAGCACTTAGTTCAGCTGGTCATGCCCTGTCCCTTGACACTCTTCTTTGCTTGGCATCCACAACCCCCACATTGACAAAATCTTCTGGCTTCTCCCCTGTGTGGTTTTTCCTCCTCAAAATCCTTTGCCCATTCCCCCTCTTCTCCCTGAGCTGAAACACTGGAATGTTTCAGGACTCAAGTCCTTGAGTCTCTTCTCTTTATCTGTGTTCACCGCCCCAATGATCTGATCCAGGCTGCTGGCTTTAAATACCACCTTTATGCTGATGACTCCACAATTCATATCTGCAGCCCGATCTCTTCCGTGATCTTGCTTACGTACCTACTCACCATGTCCACCTGGGTTTGTCATGGGTTTCTCATATTTAACCTATTCAAACCCAAACTCTGGTTCTTCCCACAGTCTTCCCCCTCTTCCGGGCAACCCCATCCTTCCAGATGCTCAAACCAAAACCATGGGCATGATCTTTGATTCCTCGCTTTCTCCCATCCAATCTGCCAGGAAATTTTGTTGGCTCTACCTTCAAAATATGTTCAGAACGACCACTTCACACATACCACCCTAGCTTAAGCCACCAGCTTTCCCCACCTGGATTATAGCAATAGTCTCTTAAGGTTCTCCCAGTTTTTGCCCTTCCCATGCTAAATCCAGTAGTCAGATTTAATTTTCATGTAACGGAAATCTAACCGTGTCACTCCTCTGCTCAACAGCCACCAATAAAGCTTTCCAATGCCTTCAGAGTCAAACACCGAGTCCTTCAAATGATGTACAAGTCCCTACAGTATCAGCTCTCCTTTTACATCTCTGATCTCACCTCCCTCTGGCTACTCTCTTCCTGCTCAGCACGACCCCAGCCTCACCAGCTGTCCCCACCTCAGGAAGGCCTTTCCACCCCAGTTCCTTCTGCCAGGAATGCTCCTTCCCTATGTACCACAAGGCTCCCTCCTTTACCACTTCAGTCTCTGCTCAGATGTAACCTTCTTTGCGAGGTTTTCCCTGGTCACCTATTTAAAACTGCAAACCTCCCACCAGCTAGCCATGCACTACTGCTCCCTTTCTAGTCTTATTTTTTCCATAGTACTTTTTTTTATCATATGAGATACTATATATTTTTTACCTATGCATTTGTTATCAGTATCCCCCAGCTAAAATATAAATTCCACAAATTCAAGGCTATATTTTTCCTATTTTATTAACTAACGTATTCCAAGAATCAAAAACAATGTTTGGTTCATAGTAGGTCCTCAATAAGTATTTACTGAATTAATTAAAAAATAAATCTAGTCCCAGCTACTCACTGGGATACTGAAAACCAAGATTACTGAAGAGGCAAAGACTGGACCCAAGTCCCCTGGGCCCGGTGCTCCTTGCACATCTCTGGCTGTGCTGCAGGTAGAGGTCAGGGAGTCTAGACTGCTCAGACCACTCCCCAGAAGAGCTTGCAAGCACTAAAGCAGACTCAGGTTGAGTCAGACCTGAAAAACGTATAAAAAACATTTTGTTTAAATGGAAAGGTATTTTGATGAACCAAAAGAGCTGGCTGTTTAAAGAGCCACCTGACCTTCTGTCCTACAGGGAGAGAATTCAGTACCTTCCTCTGGTGCCAAGGAGATGTGTTGGGCTCCAACATAACCAAATCCTTAATGGGAGAAGAACCTGGGTCTACACTAGCATTTCTCAAAGTATGATCCACAGACCCCTGAGGGCTCTTGATCTGTCAAGGTCCCGTTCAGCTGCACAATCCCTCTTCCCACAATGTTCAAATCCCAGGCCTACAGCCAGCCTGTCAATGGCTCCTGTCTTGAATTCACCAACTTCAGACACCTCTTCACTCACTCATCAGACACCAAGCACTTGCCTCTGCAGCTAACACCCAGATGCACCCCTTGGGGATAAGTGGCTCACAGGGAAGGAGGTGCCTATACACAGAGAGGTTCACATAAAATGCCATGGAAGCTTGTAGAGGGAGCATGCATTTGTTTTTTTCAAGTGGCAGCAGATATCCTTAGGGGACAACTATCTTTGGATCTTTGGGGGTATGAGAAATGAAGCCCTCCTCCTACCCCAAGGAATGGTCAGGATGGAGAGGGCGAAACATGGAGAGCTCCTTGTTCTGCACAATAATGTGGGAAGAATCTGGAGATTCTGGGGGTGGCCCTACAGGGGCAGAGGAGGCCCTGGAATGGGAAGAAAAGGGAAGAGAGGGGAGGAAGGCCGGGGTCCTGGAAAGGGCTTCGTCAACATTCTCTGTGGCAGGAACAGGCAACGGGCTAAGATCAGAGACATCCAATTCTCGATTTTAAGTTAATTTCTCTGTTTTGCTGCACTGCTACCTTTGCCAAATCCTCTGGCCTCCACTTTTAGTAAAATTCTGCAAAAGAATTGCTTTCTGTGAGTCAGGCTTTGGGAAGTCAAGGAAGGGAGATCTTTTAATTTCCTAGGGCTGCATAACAAAGTACCACAGACTGGCTGGCTTATCAATTAAATTTGTTGTCTCACGGTTCTGGAGGCTAGAAGTCTGAAGCCAAGATGTCAGCAGACCTGAAGCCTTCTAGGCACTTTGAGGGAAAATCTGTTCTGTGCCTCTCTCCTGGCTTCTGGTGGTTTGGGACAGTATCTGGCTTGTGGATGTATCACCTCGATTTCTGCCTTCATGTTCACACAGTGTTCTTGTTCTGTTCGTATCTGACTGTGTCCAGATTTCCCCTTTTTACAAGGACACTGGATTAGGATCCACCCTAATAACTCATTTGCACTTAAATACTTTTGTAATGACCCTATCTCCAAGTAACAGTCTGAGGTTCTGGATAAGGGTTAGGACTCCAATATATCTTTCGTGGGGAGACCCATTTCAACCTATAACAGGAGCTGTGTTCCGTGACTGAGTTCATGGGGGGTGGACAAACAGCTATAAAAGGTGAGATGTGAGTGAGATCAGGAATGTACAGGAAGCAGGGAATTGGAGCAAGAGGTGACTAAGAAAAGCATAGTCCACAGCCAAAAACCCTGAGTTATTGGGAGTGGGGCCATCATAGGTGGGATGGGGACTTCAGTCAGTCCACGTGAGTCTGGAGAGAATGCTCCTGTAAGGCTGGAAGAATTGGAAACACACTTCCTTCCTCCCCCCGTTTCATCCCTCGTAAGGAAGCTCACATTGGAGACATTTAGGTTTCAAAGAGATTTGTTTTGACCGGAAAATTCGAGGAAGATTTCGTGGACTGAAAGACTTGAAGACAGGTCTTGAAGGATGAGTCGGGTGTGGATAAGCACCTGCACCTCTGGTTCACACTCTTCTAGAATACTCTGTGCCTTTTGTGCAGTTTTTTTTTTTCTTATGTTTGTTTATTTATTCATTCATTTGTTTGTTTGTTTGTTTGTTTGTTTTGCAGCTAGCTAGTATAGGAATCAAACCGTGTACCTTGGTGTCATTAGCACCATGCTTTAACCAAATGAGCTAACTGGCCAGTCCCTTATATTTAATTTTTGTTATTTTGTTGTTGCTGTTATTGCGCAAGTGAAGAAAAAGCTGGGTTTATTTCTTTTTTTTTTTTTTTTTTTTCTGTCCAAGTTGATTTATTAATTAAATACAATTAATTTCACCATATTGGCCACAGATCTCTGGGACTGTAAACTTGTAAAAATTTCCTTTTTTTAAATTACAAAAGAAAAATGTTTGTTTTTAAAAAGTGGAAAATAAAAAGGAGAATTTTATAAATTATTTTATTTCTACTCTCAGTGATAACTCTTTTTTTCAATGTATTATATGTGTCTGGGTATGTATGTGTTTGTTTTTGTGAATATGGGCTCTGTGATCATTTAAAACTATGTTCACAAATTCTCTGATATTCCTCCCTTCAAGAAGTGGAGCCTAATTTCCCTTCTCTTGAAATTACAGGGCTCGACTTAATGACTTGCTTCTAATGACTGGTATATGATGGAAGGTATGTGTATAAATTCTGATACTAAATCATAAATAAACTAAATCATAAGCTAAATCATGTGGCTTCAGCCTTGCTCTTTTTCATTTTTTTTTTTTATTTTAAATTTTATTTTGTCGATATACATTGTAGCTGATTATTGCTCCCCATCACCAAAACCTCCCTCCCTTTTCCCTCCCCTCCTCCCCCCCAACAATGTCCTTTCTGTTTGCTTGTCGTATCAACTTCAAATAATTGTGGTTGTTATATCTTCTTCCCCCCCCCCCCCGGTTTGTGTGTGTGTGTGTGTGTGTGTGTGTGAATTTATATATTAATTTTTAGCTCCCTCCAATAAGTGAGAACATGTGGTATTTCTCTTTCTGTGCCTGACTTGTTTCACTTAATATAATTCTCTCAAGGTCCATCCATGTTGTTGCAAATGGCAGTATTTCATTCGTTTTTATAGCTGAGTAGTATTCCATCGTGTAGATGTACCACATTTTCCGTATCCACTCATCTGATGATGGGCATTTGGGCTGGTTCCAACTCTTGGCTATTGTAAAGAGTGCTGCGATGAACATTGGGGAACAGGTATACCTTCGACTTGATGATTTCCATTCCTCTGGGTATATTCCCAACAGTGGGATAGCTGGGTCGTATGGTAGATCTATTTGCAATTGTTTAAGGAACCTCCATACCATTTTCCATAGAGGCTGCACCATTTTGCAGTCCCACCAACAATGTATGAGAGTTCCTTTTTCTCCACAGCCTCGCCAGCATTTATTGTTCATAGTCTTTTGGATTTTAGCCATCCTAACTGGGGTTAGATGGTATCTCAATGTGGTTTTGATTTGCATTTCCCGGATGCTGAGTGATGTTGAGCATTTTTTCATATGTCTGTTGGCCATTTGTATATCTTCCTTAGAGAAATGCCTACTTAGCTCTTTTGCCCATTTTTTAATTGGGTTGCTTGTTTTCTTCTTGTAAAGTTGTTTGAGTTCCTTATATATTCTGGATATTAATCCTTTGTCAGATGTATATTTTGCAAATATTTTCTCCCACTCTGTTGGTTGTCTTTTAACTCTGTGAATTGTTTCTTTTGCTGTGCAGAAGCTTTTTAGTTTGATATAATCCCATTTGTTTATTTTTCCTTTGGTTGCCCGTGCTTTTGGGGTCGCATTCATGAAGTCTGTGCCCAGTCCTATTTCCTGAAGTGTTTCTCCTATGTTTTCTTTAAGAAGTTTTATTGTCTCAGGGTGTATATTTAAATCCTTAATCCATTTTGAGTTGATTTTAGTATACGGTGAGAGGTATGGATCTAGTTTCATTCTCCTGCATATCGATATCCAGTTATCCCAGCACCATTTGCTGAAGAGGCAGTCCCTTCCCCAGTGAATAGGCTTGGTGCCTTTGTCAAAAATCAGATGGCAGTAAGTGTGTGGGTTGATTTCTGGATTCTCTATTCTATTCCATTGGTCAGTGTGTCTGTTTTTATGCCAGTACCATACTGTTTTGGTTTTTATAGCTTTGTAGTATATCTTAAAGTCAGGTAGTGTTATGCCTCCAGCTTTATTTTTTTTGCTGAGCATTGCTTTGGCTATTCATTGTCTTTTATTGTTCCATATAAATGTCTGAATAGTTTTTTCCATTTCTGAGAAAAATGTCTTTGGAATTTTGATGGGGATTGCATTGAATTTTTATATCACTTTGGGTAGTATGGACATTTTCACTATGTTGATTCTTCCAATCCAAGAGCATGGGATATCTTTCCATCTTCTTGTATCCTCTCTAATTTCTCTCAGCAGTGGTTTGTAGTTCTCATTATAGAGATTTTTCACCTCCTTGGTTAACTCAATTCCTAAGTATTTTATTTTTTTGGTGGCTATTGTAAATGGGTAGGCTTTCTTGATTTCTCCTTCTGCATGTTCACTATTGGAGAAAAGAAATGCTACTGATTTTTGTGTGTTGATTTTGTATCCTGCTACTGTGCTGAAATCATTTATCAATTCCAACAGTTTTTTTGTAGAGGTTTTAGGCTGTTCGATATATAGGATCATGTCATCTGCAAACAGGGACAGTTTGACTTCATCTTTTCCAATCTGGATGCCCTTTATTTCCTTCTCTTCTCTGATTGCTATGGCTAGTACTTCCAACACTATGTTGAATAGGAGTGGTGAGAGTGGGCATCCTTGTCTAGTTCCTGTTCTTAAAGGAAAAGCTTTCAGCTTTTCCCCATTCAGGATGATATTGGCAGTGGGTTTGGCATATATGGCTTTAATTATGTTGAGATACTTTCCCTCTATACCTAACTTATAGAGGGTCTTTGTCATGAATGAGTGCTGAACTTTATCAAATGCTTTTTCAGCATCTATAGAGATGATCATATGGTCCTTGTGTTTGAGTTTATTAATATGGTGTATCACATTTATTGATTTGCGTATGTTGAACCAACCTTGCATCCCTGGGATGAATCCCACTTGATCGTGATGAATAATTTTTCGTATGTGTTGCTGTATTCTGTTTGCTAGTATTTTAGTGAGGATTTTTGCATCTATATTCATCAAGGATATCGGCCTGTAGTTTTCTTTTTTGGTTATATCTTTACCTGGTTTTGGTATCAGGATGATGTTTGCTTCATAGAATGAGTTTGGGAGATTTGCGTCCATTTCAATCTTTTGGAATAGTTTGTAAAGAATCGGTGTCAATTCCTCTTTGAATGTTTGGTAAAATTCTGCTGTGAATCCATCTGGTCCTGGGCTTTTCTTTGTTGGGAGCCTTCTGATAACAGCTTCAATCTCCTTTATTGTTATTGGTCTGTTCAAATTTTCTACGTCTTCACGGTTCAGTTTTGGGAGCTTGTGTGTGTCCAGAAATTTATCCATTTCCTCCAGATTTTCAAATTTGTTGGCGTATAGTTGTTTATAGTAGTCTCGAATGATTCCTTGTATTTCAGATGAATCAGTTGTAATATCACCTTTTTCATTTCTAATTTTTGTTATTTGAGTCTTCTCTCTTCTTTTTTTTGTTAGCCATGCTAATGGTTTGTCAATTTTATTTATCTTTTCAAAAAACCAACTTTTTGATTCATTGATCTTTTGAATTGTTTTTTGGTTTTCAATTTCATTCAGTTCTGCTCTGATCTTAATGATTTCTTTCCGTCTGCTAACTTTAGGTTTGGATTTTTCTTGTTTTTCTAGTTCTTTAAGGTGAAGTGTTAGGTTGTTCACTTGCCATCTTTCTATTCTTCTGAAGTGAGCATTTAATGCAATAAATTTTCCCCTCAATACTGCTTTTGCAGTATCCCACAGGTTTTGGTATGATGTATCATTGTTTTCATTAGTTTCAATAAACTTTTTGATTTCCTGCTTGATTTCTTCTTGGACCCATATGTCATTAAGTAGAATGCTGTTTAATTTCCATGTGTTTGTATAGTTTCCAGAGTTTTGTTTGTTATTAATTTCTAGTTTTAATCCATTGTGGTCTGAGAAGATACATGGGATAATTCCAATTTTTTTGAATTTATTGAGACTTGATTTGTGACCTAATATGTGATCTATCCTGGAGAATGATCCATGTGCTGATGAGAAGAATGAATATTCTGAGGTTGTTGGGTGGAATGTTCTGTAGATATCTGCCAATTCCAATTGGTCTAGAGTCTTGTTTAGATCTTGTGTTTCTCTACTGATTCTTTGCCTAGATGATCTGTCTAATATTGACAGTGGAGTGTTCAGGTCCCCTGCTTTTGTGCAGTTTTGATCCAACCTTTCTCTTTTCAATGTCCAACTCGATGTCTAGCCACTTAGCAAATCTCCTAGGACCAGCCCAGCTCTTTGACACATCTGCCAACTCCTTCATCCCTGGCGGTCTATTTGTTTGTTCCTAGCCATACTCATATGTGATCCAACAATGGCCATATTCTGCCTTGCCAACTCTGTAAGCAAGAGAGCACCTTGTATCTCAGCATCTAGCGTACCATCCAGGACACAAAAGACACTCAATAAATACTCATTAATTGCTTAGTAACTGTAATCTCTTGGCTCATGAAATCTTAATGACCTATTTCAGAATTTCTCCCTTTCTCAAACATAGACCTTGGAAGGAATTCCCATGGAATACTGTCCCAACCAAGACCATAAATATTCTGAGGGGCAAATGAACTCAACATGAACACCACACCATAGACTCACTGACTTTAAATGAAACTGCAAAGAGGACTTCGGAGCTTGAAAGAGAAACCTAAGTTTTCTTCCTTTATCAGGAATTTCTATACCATGCTGCAGAAACTCACAGAGACTGAAGAAAGAACATCCAAAGGCTTTCTAGGACTACAAGGTAAGACTTCTGTAAGACTCTGAGGGAGATGGGATCATACCAGGAGAGAAGTGGGACCTACACATGCCCTGGGATGTGTCTCTCGGGAACTGCCAGGAGTCAGGGGTCCGCATACAGGCTGGTGCACTCCAGCAAGATGATGTTTGCAGCAATCCTCCTCAGAAATGCAAAGTTTGGCCAGTTGGGAGGTAACTGAAGAGCCAGAACAGGTTCCTGAAACTAGTTCATATCTGTGCAATGTTAACATAGAAGGCTGGAAACCCGAAGGACATCCACTAGCGAGTCCAGCTGTGATCAGGGTTATGTAGAGCCTCAGTCTGGAACTGGTAGAAAGGCTTCTGACAGAACCACCTCCTTTGTTCCTGACATTTTCCTAACAGGAGGGAGACGTGAAGGGGTCTCAGGAACATTCGTCACAGGGCCCAGCTGTCTGTGACAATTTTCAGGTTGAAGGCTGTATTGCTTTTCACACAGAAAAAGAAAGCCTGCTCTGAGAAGGGAAGACAGAAATAACTGTTTTTTCATATCATGAAGCAGAGTATAACGTTTAACACAGTATTCATTATGAAAACAGAATGCAGACAGAACTTCAGTTCTCATAATACAATCTTCAGCATCTTCCTAGCTGTGTGACGATGGCCAAGTCACTTAACCTCTCTTAGCCTCAGTTGCTTAGTCTGAAAAAAATGGTTATAGCAGCAATATGTTACTGGAGGAATTGCTTTCTATCTACAAGGCTGTGAGGCATAAATGTCCACAGTCTCTGGAGTCCTGATTGTAAACCACTCCCCTGAGAAGCTGCTGTTTGCCTGAGAAAGCAAGGAATGCTCAAGGTCTAAGGCAAAAGTGACAATGCTGCCTGGTAGACAAAACAGTCTTTCTGAGAAATGAAAACATAGTGAAATAAAAATAGCAATCAGGAAAAAAATAAATCTGAGTCCCAGATCCGCTCCAGTGAGTTGTACTATCATAGGCAAGTCATTTTGCCTTCACATTCTCAGTCTCCCTGCTTTGCAGAGATGGGGGTAGGATCAAAGTGAGTGAGAAGATATGGGCAAGTGTCTTAGCTGCCAGGTGACAGACTAATTACAGTTGTTTCTCTTATGAAAGAGTAGAGCTAGAAGGGGCCTTAGAGACCAGCTGGATTTAAAAATAAGGAAAAAGCTGGGAATGTCGTGAAGTTCCCTATAGCCAATATTTCTAACTGTTGGGACCCAAGGAAAGGGAAGTGAAACCACCAAGGAGCAGCATGTGGCATTTTTGTATGGCATGGTTCTCAAACGTTAGCAGCATCAGATCACCTGGAGAGCATGTTAAAACGTAGACTGCTGATCCCCACCCCTGGGGTTTCTGATTCAGCAGGTCTGGTGAGGGGACCAAGAATTTGCTCTTCCAACAAGTTCCCAGTGGTCCTGATACTACTGGCCTAGAGACCACACGTTAAGATTCACTGCTGTAAGTACAGAAAAAAAATAGTTCAGCGCCAATTCAGAAAAATGTTCAAAACAATGGCTCTTCTCTTACAGATGGTTTCTACCCTTCAACAAAGAATAAATGTTAATTGCATATTTCCTCTGTGCAAGGCTCTGTGCTGGAAGCTTCACACTTCATCTTCAAAATACCCACTGCAGAGGTGCTATTATTGTCTGCCTTCTAGAGAGAGAAAACAGAGCTTAGACAACTTGCAGCAGGTCGTACAACTAGTAAATGAAGGAACTGAGATATGACCCAGGGCTGTCTGATCTCTTAGCCCTGATGCTGTCTTGCCTTTGAGTTTATTTCCTAGATGATTAATACTAAATAGTGCTGATCCATCAGTCAGCACCAAACCCAAATTGATCATTGACAGTTTGGAGTGTTTTTCTCTCCGGAAGCAGCTGGGACAGTGGGGACCAATGTAATGTATTCACTTTATACTTGCGATTCAGAAAGTGCAGAAAACCTTCCAATAGCACACTTCTGGAATTCACTACACATTATTTTGTGCCATGGGATCTGGTTTCCTGCCAGCAAGGAGTATATTGTTTAGGTGGAGAAACAACAATTAACAACTGAAGTATACAAGTGACTTTTCCTGCCGTCTGGATGGGCTGTCTTTCCACCTAATAATATCTTCAGTATTTTGAGGAGGCTACACACCTACCTCTTTCCATGGCACACTTGCTCATCAGCATAAAAACATTAAGAAATTTTCCACATCCAGCCTTCGGGGGTGACCCCTTACCCAAACTCATCAAGAGTGATCCAGCATGACACAGGAAGAGCAAACTCACAGAACCCACCCATGGTGAACCAGAACCTAGCAGGAGCGACAGGTGCCCAGGGTCAACCCACTGAGCTCCAGTATCCAGCATGAACGACCAGTTTGCAGACTCCACCTGGACTGGCCCAACACTCACTGGGAACATCGGCGCTCCAGACCCTGCCTGGAGACCTTCAAAATCCTCTGAACAACATACACTGGCCAACATATACCTCAAACCAGTCCCGATGGAACATGTCATTTGGATCATTTCCTGCATTGAATCCCAAGAAATTCATAAATTTCGAGGAGGTCGAAACATGAGGGGTGTGATTCTTCCTCTCTCCAGTTTGGGTCACTTCATAAGCTCACTTCTAGTGCATTTAGATAAGGAGGGGAATGGATTTAGGGGGCAAAGGACAAAACGAGGGATGGCTGTTTCTGGAGACTGGACCCAGGACAACCCCACAGATGCCATCCCCTCCCCCATCTTCCTGCCACTCCCCAGTCAGATCCATGGTCTCTGAGGGAGGCTGTAAAATTGATTAAATCTCTCGCACCTAACTAGTTTCACCAAGAAGACCATTGAACAGGAAGTCAGGCAATCCAGGTCGCTGGGCCATCTGGATTTGCTCAGTGGCCTCAGGCACATCCTTTCCCCTCTCTGGGCCTCAACTGCCTCACCTTTAGAATGAGAAGATCTAGCAAGTTGCTGTCTTCAATTCCTTCTAGCTCTGAGGTTTTGTGATTTCCTCTTCAACCAAGGGGGTTCCTGCCTCTTTCCTGCCACCTCCTGTTTCATTTGGCACCTTGCAAAGCTTGATTCCTTTTCATTTTTGATACATAAACCAGATCAGTCCTGTGCCCCACTGGACGACCCGCCAACTGCCAGCGTGGGGAATGGCATCCAATGGGTACTCAGTCTGTAGCATTCACCCATTCCCCATGGCAGGCACTCTGCGAGGATCTGGCAGTTCAGAGGTGACCAAGACATCATCCTTGAAGACCAAGGAGGGTGTTTCATAGCAGCTGTCATAATTATAATACCTTCTGGCAATTGCCAAAGGACATATGCACAAGTTGTCTTGGGTACCCAAAAAGTGCAAATTGGTCAACTTCCTTGAGAGGTTACAACCTCCCCCTGGAAGCAGGAGTAGGAGGATAGGTTAAGGAAGGGGACAGACTCATGAGTACCCCCAACCCATCCCTCCATGTTGATCTTTCAGGGATAGACAAGTGGATTGTACCAAGAACAAGACATCGTTTGCATCTCGAACGTATCAGAATCAAATCTTGGACTAAATTCTGTAAGACACAATCGGGAATAAAAATCTTGGTCATGAGCATCAAGTGAGATTATAAATGTGTGTGGAAATTCTTCAAAAGGTAAAGATAGTATATGATATTACATAGTAATTATAATTTTGAATTATGATTATAATTTTGAATCATGCTTGTAATTTAATGTAATTATAATTATAGTTTTGAATTATGATTACTATCCTTATTATTAGTTTATATTGGGCGAATGCTTATTAGCTTTGGCTCTCAATTATTTTAAGGTATTTTGGAGGATTTGAACATTTCTCAAAACAGAATTCTTTTAAATCAGAGCAAACACAGTGAAAAGCCAAAAATGTGGACTATCTGTAGTGAATTACAATTTCATCAGGAGAGGGGAACTCTGCCTGTCTCCTTAGATGCAGTAAAGTGGGCATGCAGACAAAAAGAGGGACACTGTCTTATGAAGGGACATTTATGTGGAATCCAGGTCTGTCACCAGCTCCTAAACTCATGAAGCTGAAAGTGTCTGCTCTACACTGGTGATTTGACTCCTGAGGAAACAGACACAGAGAAGCGAGATGCTACCCCAAGGTCTCAGGGATAGCAAATGCTGTGGGAGCCCCACATAGGAGGGGATTCATCCTGAATGGGGTGTTGGAAAAAGGATTTAGATGATCCTTACAGAAGGATCAGATTTCAGTAGGATGAGAGTGCAGCAAGTGGATTTCAGGCACAGACAACAGTGGAAGAAAAGCAAAGAGCAATGACCAAGAACACATTCTTGCAGGGGACAGAGGGTCCCCCAGAGTGTCCATGGCAGGGGAACTGTGGGCAGTGCATAGGAAAGGCCGAAAAGAGAGTACGGGGTGGGAAAGAGGAATAGTGTCAGCAGAGGGTGCTGAACTCCTGCTGCAGGCCAGGAGCTGATCTACAAACTTTACATGCCCTTCTAATGGCTACAACAACCCTGCAAGCCAGATGCTGTTGTCCCCCTCTTACAGATAAAGAACCTCAGACACAGAGAGGGTGTTTGCCTGAGGCCACACAGCGGCCAGTGCCAAAGCCAGGACACCAGCCCCAGAGGTCTGCTGCCAAAGCACCAGCTCAGCTTACCTCTCTGCACACCTGTGGGATCCAAGTGTGAAAGGAAGATGTTCCTTCCTCCATTCTTACACCTGTGCTTCTCAAATCTGGTGCGCATTAGCATCACCTGTGGAGCTTTAAAAACACATAGGCATGGACCCCACCTCCAGAGATTTTGACCCAGTAGGTTTGGGGTGAGCCCCAACACCAATCATGCCTCAGGTGATTCTGGGGTGCAGCCCAAAGGCCCCCAGTTCTGCTCTCTCTTATAGCGACTTGTTCTCTCTGGCAGCCATCCAGATCCTCATTGGCCTCACGCATATTTTCTCTGGAATCAACCCTTCACTGCATTACAATTTATCCACAACTGGATGGTCAGGGTACCCGTTCTGGGGAGGAATATCTGTGAGTACAAGGCTATGTGGCCTCCTTCCTGGGTCACCAGACGGGGACAAGGAAAAAGTAGAAGAAGGAACATGGAATCGCATTCCCAGTCCTATGACCCTCTTAGCCTAGATCCAGCCACCTAACTCTGTAGGAGCGGCAACGAGTTAAGGATCCGACCCCACCCCTGTGCCCCAGCAGCAGCCCCTCCAGCCTATAGGTACTTTTGGCTACAAACACTCATTGCCATGTGCTTTAACTATTCCACTCTCTCTGGGTTCTCTTTTTATGAAATATCTCGTATGTAAATCAGAGTACATAAAGCTGTGGTGCTAGAGACAGCATCTACCTATCAATTATGGGAGCTGAGTATACAACTTTCAGGAATAATGTAAACTGGTTGTCAAACCATTTGGTAGGGGGAGATTGAAAGTAGCAGGTGTATATGCACCACGGAAATCAACAAATGTTCCAAATCAGGGCCTTTCCCTGCATCACAGACACCTCACAAGGCAGATGTTACACATGTACCACACCACCGAGTACATACAATGTTGTAGAGTTTAAATAGTAATAAAATGAACACCCACGTGTATGATTTCACTTATATGAGGTATGCAGGGTAGTCAAATGCACAGAGACAGAAAGTAGCATGGAGGTTGCCGGGGGCGGAGGGGGGGAGGGTAATGAAGAATTAGTGTTGAATGGGGACAGAGTTTCAGTTTAGGACGGTGAAAGGAGTTCCAGAGGTGGGCGGTGGTAGTGATCACACGACAATGTGAATTTGCTTGGTGCCGATGAACTGTGCAATCGAAGGTGATTGGAATAGTAAGTTTTATGTTATAAGCATTTAATATAGCACAGTTCAAAATAATTAAAAAATTAAGTGTTTTTTAAATAAAATAAACACCCACATGTTCACCACCTAACTTAAAAAACAAAGCATCACCAACAGTTTTTAAATCCCCAGGAGTATCCCCTCCCTTTCCCAGAAGTAACCACTATTCTGTTTTATGTTTATCATTCTTTGTTTTTCTTTCTAATCTGACCACACATACTTGTATGTCTGAACCATGAATGGCCTGGTTTTGCATATTTACAAACCTGTGTAAATGGAATCACACTCTATCTGCATGCAACTAGCTTTTGTCCCCCACCGGACATCTTTCACTAATATACAGTATCCCACCGTACAAATACACCACAGTTTATTTATCTATTTTCCTGTTAACCAACATTTATGTTGTCTGCAGTTTCGTGCAATACAAACTATGCCACTGTGACTGCGCTTGTGCATGTTCCCTAGCGTGTGAGGGCAGAACCCGCCATGCTAGCATGCTGTGAATGGTCCCAGGTGTGCCCTGAGACACTGCCCCCGCCTCCCACCACCTCCCGCCCCCCGGCCAGGTAGGGCTTAAGGAAATCATAACCCCCCAGTCAGTTCTTCTGACTGCATGGAGACTTCCCCGGGGCTCTTCTGAGAGCTGTTGAAAGAAAATCCATTTGTGAAAAGCACAGAGAATCACAATTCAGCCAACACTTGCATGAAAGTGTGGTCGTTGGACCAGCAGAATTACCAGAGAGCTTGTTAGAAATGCAGTCTTTCCTATTGAATCTGCTTTTAACAAGATCTCCAGGGGATTCATGTGTACATTAAAGTTTGAGAAGTACTTCTTTAGACTGTTAGTAGTAGTGAAATGGCTGAGTGTGGGATTTGTGCAGATCGGCTTTGCTAGGGAGAGTCAACTGCCCTCCAAAGAGGTCTTAGCAATAAGCATTTTCATCAGCAGCAAGAGTCCCTATTGCTATTCACGTTTCTCCCTTGTTAATTACGTTTTGCAAATACCTTCTTCCAATTTTTTGGCTTGTCTTTTTACTTCCTTTATAGTATCTTTTAATGAACAAAAGATTTTAACTTTAATGTAGTCTAATTTGTGTCAAAACTTTTATGGTTTATGCTTTTCATGTCTTTCTCAAGAAATCTCTTCCTATCTAAGGCCATAAAGAGATTCTTCTATATTTTATTTTAAATTTTTTTAAGTTTTCCTTTTACATGTAAATCCTTAGTCCATAGGGGATTGATTCTGGTTTATATTATGAAGTGAAAGTCCAATATTATTCTTTTTTTCTCTGTGAATAAGTAATTAATTGTCTCAATATTATTTACTGACCATGTCTCCTTTCTCCACTTACCTATAAAGCCACTGTCATATGTCATATACATGTGTGGGTCAGTTCCTGAGATCTCTGTTCTATTCCTTGTGTCTCTTTGTCCATTCCTGCAACTATACATTACACTGTATTAATCACTATATATAGTAAATCTTTATAGCTAGAATTTCCCTTAATTCCTTCCATTTCAGTCAGGAACCTCTAAACTAATCTTAGCCTTTGATCATCCATTGAAATTTTAGGTCCCATGAAAAACTCCACTGAGATTTTAGTTGAACTTGCTCTGAACCAACACATCAGTTTAGGAAGAATTCACATCTTTATACAATTGATTCTTCTGATACATGGATACGGCATAC
This sequence comes from Cynocephalus volans, assembly GCF_027409185.1. NCBI lineage: Eukaryota > Metazoa > Chordata > Mammalia > Dermoptera > Cynocephalidae > Cynocephalus > Cynocephalus volans. The sequence continues at coordinate 156,156,363 of NC_084463.1, forward strand.
TACTCCATTTAAGGTCTATAATTATCTCTTTCAACAAAGTTGAATAAATTTCCTCATAAAAACTTGTATATGTTTTTTCTGATTCTTTCCTAATTTTCTTTGCCTGTGTAAACATATTTTTAAATTACATTTTCAAACTTCTCATTGCTGGTGTATAAACATACAACTGATTTTTGCATATTGATCCTATATCTAGTTAAGTCACTAAACTTTCTTTTTAATTCTAGTGATTTGCTTACAAGATCTTTTGGAATTTCTGCATAGACTATCATGCCATCTTCTAATAATGACCCTGTTTTTCTTCCTTTTCAATCCTTCTGTGTTTTTATTTCATTTTCTTGTCTTATCAAACTGGTTTGTACCTCCTTCCTGCATTCTTAGATTGCATCTAAGTTTCAAGTTTCAGTCTCCTGGACTCAGCCATCTGGGACTAGGTTATAATTTTTAGGATTTCAGATCATCTAGTTAAAAGCTCCCTACCAAATGTCCAGGGATTGGCCACAATACACATTTTTAGATGCACTTCATCATTTATTAAGTATTTCTCATACAGCATCTCAGTGATCCCCACACAAAGTAGTATAAGGTGGGTAGAGTGACTTTCCAGATCTACCCAGATTATTTTTTATGAGCTGGAAGGGGTCTTTGATGTCATGAATCTCCAACACTGTCAAAATATCATCAGATATGTCAAATAATTTCCTCCATCCATTGAGTTATTTTAATATCTAGCATTTTTGAAATTCATTTGGCAAACCTATTCGATTGTTGCACACCGAGTTAAATAAAAAGATCAGAAAGATGTCAAATATCCTGCCCTAGAAGGATTTACATGGAAAACATAAATTTACAATAAGAACAAGTCAGATCATATCAATAAAATCTGCTTTTCCCTAACTACAAACTTGGAGTTTTCAACACTGCCCTTAAAGCCTAACACTGGGTTAGCCAGATCTTAGACTAGTTTATCATCCTGATAACCTTGTTCCAGGCTTAAAGCCCAAGTCTATTGTTTTTCCCACACAGTAGTGACAGGAATACCTGTCCCCCGGAGTGACACCTTGAACACAATCAAGTCCCATCTGTGAGGAAATTGTCACAGCTGGAAGGCTGGAGCTGCTGTCAGCACATGGTGTGAAATCATTATGCCTCGGCCACAAAGCTCATGGTAGCTTCGCAGCAAGCTCCACCTCTGCCCTTTATGCTCCAACTTTATCTCCTCCCACAATGGCAGAGGAAGTGAGTTCCTTTGAGGAGCAGCTTTAAGAGAGCTAGCAAGGCCCCTGGGTGCCCCTGTCCTCCCCATTGATAATTCCACCCTTATTCTCCTACTTGAATAGCATAACTCACTTGTACATAGAGAGGGCAAGGACCACTATCTCGTGCCCATTTTCCAGATGAAAAGACTGAGGCACAGAGAGATGAGACGATACCACCACATCCTCATAGCCAGGAAGTGCTGGAAGGTCTGAGACCAGACCCCCTCAGTTCAGGGCTCTCATAACTAGACTGAGTTCCTACTGCCTCTGTGTGCAGTGTATCACTTGCCTAGCAGCACTGAGTGCTAGTTGGGACCCTCGGGATGGGTCCAGGACCACCACAAGGTGAGTTAGTAGCAAAGAGGAGCAGGGAGGTAGGAGGTGCTCAGTCCCCCTCGGTTTGGATTTCAGGCCCCACCCCTGGGCCTTAGGCCACTCCCCTAGGACTCAAGCTCCACCTCTCAGTCAAGCACTATGGTGGCCTGTAGCACCTATTTGGGCACCAGCACATGGAGACCAAGACCACAGGGGGCAGACTTACATAATCTCATTTGCTGAGCATGCTCAGTAAAAAGTTTATCCCTTGAATGACCTCCCACTAGAGGTGCTAGAGAGCACAGAATATATTTGAACATATTTGGTGCATGTGGTAGAATTTGGCCAATGAACATGCTCTAAAGAGGCCAACTGAGCATGTGCAAGGCTATGTTACATAACAGAGAACCACTCCCTTAGTTGAATATTCATTAGATAACATGAATATGTATTAAATAATGAAACTATAAAAGTGGAATCCCCATAGAAGGCAAAATTGTTGCTCACTCTCTTGGGGCCAGCCCACACTTTGCCTAAGGTGTGTATTTCTTTCTTTTTGTATCAAACTTGCTTTTAGCATGCTGCCGTTCTAGAGCCTGCCTGCACTTTGTCTGTGAATGTGTATTTTTTACTTTTGTATTAAACTTGGTGCAGGCCAGCTCAGTCTCTGGAGGTAGGCTGAACTTTCTCTGTGAAGTCTGTGTTTCTTGTCCATTACATTAAACCTGTTTTCACTTTCTACTGTGACTCCTTTTTTGAATTCTTTCCTGTAACAAAACCTGGCAAGAAGACAGGGTGGGTTGAGGTTAGCCATCAGACCTCCCCAAACCCTCTTCTCTGGTGTCAGCAGGAGCCCAGGTCTCCCATCTCCCAGGCTCAAGCCTCTGTCCACCATATCGTCCTGCCCTTGGTTTTCCAAGATCACAGCTGAGGATAAGGCAGCCTGAGACCAGATGAGCAATAAATGAGTTTGGGCGATGATATGTCCAGGCAATGGACTCAAAGAGAACGAGTAAAAAAAAAATAATGCTAAGACTTACAGCATCCTGGAAGAAAATTCAGGTTTTTAGGGGAAAGGAAAGTTTCAGCCTACACATACAGGAGTTTGAGTATCATGGTATTTAGGATATTTGCCACCCAACCACTGGAATAGTAATAATGTTGAGAGGAAGTAAACAGATGTGCACATTTTGTGAAACAAGGTATGTAGAACTTGAAGACTGAGAGATGGATCTCTGAATGGAAGCCTGTCTTTTTTTAACATACTGCGCAATTAGTCATCCTTTATTTATTTATTTGTTTGTTTGTTTATTTATTTATTTGTCTGTGTAGTTTATTGCATCTGAGTCCCTCTCAGTATGAGCTGAAAAGGACCCCAGTCTTTGCATGCTTCCTTTTCTCCCTAAAGGCTCCAGCCCCCATTCCTGCCCCACAGGCAGGAAAAGATAATTCACTGCTGGCCAGAAAGCAGTGCCTTCCCATGCGGCTGGTCTCTGGGAAGAGCACAGGGGAGGAATCCTTGGGAGGAAATCTATCCTTTCCCCACCAGTGAAGAAAACCTAAAGGCTGGAATCCAAAGTGCTGAGCTCAAGGCTGCATTCCATCCTCTTCAAGTATAGATTAACCACCTGCCATGTGCCAGGCACTGTACTAAATGGTAAGGGTGCAACCAGGAGTGAAAATCAAAATATTTAACAATGGATATGCCACTGACACTGACCAATTAGTATGGACAAAGGCCACAGTGCTGAGCAGGGCTCTGGAGGCACCCTGTTGTGCCAAGCATAGCCCTTTAGTTGTTGGATCATGAAGAGGTGAGGGGGCTTCAGTGGAGAGGGTCTAAGCACTGTGCACATGCACAGGGGATCTCACAGGGCTCAGGACAACCAGAATGAAAGCGCCTCAATATTGTAATAACCAGTCCACTGTGCCAATGTATCCCAGCAAAGTATCAGCCCAGGGTACAAAACTGAACAGAAGCAATGTGGTCCCTGCCGCCTTGAAGTTCACCTTCCAGCAGGGAATCAGCAGGAGCACTACACTACAGGAGCATTACACTGCAGGAGCACTACACTGCAGGGGCACTACACTGCAGGAGCACTACACTGCAGGGGCACTACACTGCAGGGGCACTAACTGCAGGAGCACTAACTGCAGGAGCACTAACTGCAGGGGCACTACACTGCAGGGGCACTACACTGCAGGAGCACTAACTGCAGGAGCACTAACTGCAGGGGCACTACACTGCAGGGGCACTACACTGCAGGAACACTAACTGCAGGAGCACTACACTGCAGGGGCACTAACTGCAGGGGCACTACACTGCAGGGGCACTACACTGCAGGGGCACTACACTGCAGGAGCACTACACTACAGGACCATTACACTGCAGGAGCACTAACTGCAGGGGCACTACACTGCAGGAGCACTACACTGCAGGGGCACTACACTGCAGGAGCACTACACTGCAGGGGCACTACACTGCAGGGGCACTACACTGCAGGGGCACTAACTGCAGGGGCACTACACTGCAGGGGCACTACACTGCAGGGGCACTACACTGAAGGAGCACTACACTGCACGGGCACTACACTGCAGGGGCACTACACTGCAGGAGCACTAACTGCAGGGGCACTACACTGCAGGGGCACTACACTGCAGGGGCACTACACTGCAGGAGCACTAACTGCAGGGGCACTACACTGCAGGGGCACTACACTGCAGGGGCACTACACTGCAGGGGCACTACACTGCAGGAGCACTAACTGCAGGGGCACTACACTGCAGGGGCACTACACTGCAGGAGCACTAACTGCAGGGGTACTACACTGCAGGGGCACTACACTGCAGGGGCACTAACTGCAGGAGCACTTCACTGCAGGGGCACTAACTGCAGGGACACTACACTGCAGGGGCACTACACTGCAGGGGCACTACACTGAAGGAGCACTACACTGCAGGAGCACTAACTGCAGGGGCACTACACTGCAGGGGCACTACACTGCAGGGGCACTACACTGCAGGGGCACTAACTGCAGGGGCACTACACTGCAGGGGCACTACACTGCAGGGGCACTACACTGCAGGAGCACTAACTGTAGGAGCACTACACTGCAGGGGCACTAACTGCAGGGGCACTACACTGCAGGGGCACTACACTGCAGGGGCACTACACTGCAGGAGCACTACACTGCAGGGGCACTAACTGCAGGGGCACTACACTGCAGGGGCACTACACTGCAGGAGCACTACACTGCAGGGGCACTACACTGCAGGGGCACTACACTGCAGGGGCACTAACTGCAGGGGCACTACACTGCAGGGGCACTACACTGCAGGGGCTCTACACTGCAGCGGCTCTATACTGCAGGGGCACTACACTGCAGGGGCACTACACTGCAGGAGCACTAACTGCAGGGGCACTACACTGCAGGGGCACTACACTGCAGGGGCTCTACACTGCAGGGGCACTACACTGCAGGGGCACTACACTGCAGGGGCACTAACTGCAGGGGCACTACACTGCAGGGGCACTACACTGCAGGGGCACTACACTGCCGGGGCACTAACTGCAGGGGCTCTACACTGCAGGGGCTCTACACTGCAGGGGCACTACACTGCAGGGGCACTACACTGCAGGAGCACTAACTGCAGGGGCACTACACTGCAGGGGCACTACACTGCAGGGGCTCTACACTGCAGGGGCACTACACTGCAGGGGCACTACACTGCAGGGGCACTAACTGCAGGGGCACTACACTGCAGGGGCACTACACTGCAGGGGCACTACACTGCAGGGGCACTAACTGCAGGGGCTCTACACTGCAGGGGCTCTACACTGCAGGGGCACTACACTGCAGGGGCACTACACTGCAGGAGCACTAACTGCAGGGGCTCTACACTGCAGCGGCTCTATACTGCAGGGGCACTACACTGCAGGGGCACTACACTGCAGGAGCACTACACTGCAGGGGCACTACACTGCAGGAGCACTAACTGCAGGGGCACTACACTGCAGGGGCACTACACTGCAGGGGCTCTACACTGCAGGGGCACTACACTGCAGGGGCACTACACTGCAGGGGCACTAACTGCAGGGGCACTACACTGCAGGGGCACTACACTGCAGGGGCACTACACTGCAGGGGCACTAACTGCAGGGGCTCTACACTGCAGGGGCACTACACTGCAGGGGCACTACACTTCAGGAGCACTAACTGCAGGGGCACTACACTGCAGGGGCTCTACACTGCAGGGGCACTACACTGCAGGGGCACTACACTGCAGGAGCACTAACTGCAGGAGCACTACACTGCAGGGGCACTAACTGCAGGGGCACTACACTGCAGGGGCACTACACTGCAGGGGCACTACACTGCAGGGGCACTACACTGCAGGAGCACTACACTGCAGGGGCACTAACTGCAGGGGCACTACACTACAGGGGCACTACACTGCAGGAGCACTACACTGCAGGGGCACTACACTGCAGGGGCACTACACTGCAGGGGCACTACACTGCAGGGGCTCTACACTGCAGGGGCTCTACACTGCAGGGGCTCTACACTGCAGGGGCACTACACTGCAGGGGCACTACACTGCAGGAGCACTAACTGCAGGGGCACTACACTGCAGGGGCACTACACTGCAGGGGCACTACACTGCAGGAGCACTACACTGCAGGGGCACTACACTGCAGGGGCACTACACTGCAGGGGCACTACACTGCAGGGGCACTACACTGCAGGAGCACTACACTACAGGCGCATTACACTGCAGGAGCACTAACTGCAGGGGCGCTACACTGCAGGGGCGCTACACTGCAGGGGCGCTACACTGCAGGGGCGCTACACTGCAGGAGCGCTACACTGCAGGGGCGCTACACTGCAGGGGCACTAACTGCAGGGGCACTACACTGCAGGGGCACTACACTGCAGGGGCGCTACACTGCAGGGGCGCTACACTGCAGGGGCGCTACACTGCAGGGGCACTACACTGCAGGGGCACTAACTGCAGGGGCACTACACTGCAGGGGCACTACACTGCAGGGGCACTACACTGCAAGAGCACTAACTGCAGGGGCACTACACTGCAGGGGCACTAACTGCAGGGGCGCTACACTGCAGGGGCGCTACACTGCAGGGGCACTACACTGCAGGGGCACTAACTGCAGGGGCACTACACTGCAGGGGCACTACACTGCAGGGGCACTACACTGCAGGGGCTCTACACTGCAGGGGCACTACACTGCAGGGGCACTACACTGCAGGGGCACTAACTGCAGGAGCACTACACTGCAGGGGCACTACACTGCAGGGGCACTACACTGCAGGGGCACTACACTGCAGGAGCACTACACTGCAGGGGCACTACACTGAAGGGGCACTAACTGCAGGGGCACTACACTGCAGGGGCACTACACTGCAGGGGCACTACACTGCAGGAGCACTACACTGCAGGGGCACTACACTGCAGGGGCACTACACTGCAGGGGCACTACACTGCAGGGGCACTACACTGCAGGGGCACTACACTGCAGGGGCACTACACTGCAGGAGCACTACACTGTACGAACACTCTATATCCATCATCTTGTTGAATCCCCAAAACGTAATTTAAAGATGAGGAAACTGAGACTTGGAGAATAACTTGCCCAGAGTCCCACCACAACAAAGGCATTGGAAAGAGTACAAACTGGGCCTCAGACTCCAGGGTAGGGCTCCTGATGCTGTGTGGCTGCAAGTGGAGAAGGCTCTGAAAGCCGAACAGAGACAGGGATGAGGATGTGGTCGTGGCTCCAAACTTACAAACACACACACACACACACACCTGAGGGATATGCAACAATCACTTGCCAGGCAACCAGTGTTCAGCAGGCAGCCCACCCTCCTTCACCAATACAGCCACGTCCTGGGGTGGGGGACCCAGGAGAGGTGACCATCCTCACACACTCCATAAAGAACCACTGAGCTAGTGGATTGCACCATTATTGGTAATTGCACAAAGTTGGAAACATCAGAAATATCCCTTGAGAATCAGGGGACTGACTACAAAAGCTATGGTACATCTATACAACAGAGTACTGTGCAGCTGTAGAGAGGATTGAGAGTGACCTCCACATCTGCTTGGAGTAATCTCCAGAATACCTTTTTAAGTGGAAAAAAAAAAAAGAAATGTACGGAATAATAGATACAGTATGTTATTTTTGTATGAGAAAGGGGTGAATGTGAACTATATGTATTCATACAGATCCTATATATAAACACTTACACACAAACATATTTTCAAAAAGAAACAAGAGAAGGATAAACCAAATAGATGCATAAATAAATGGAGACAGAGTATATGCATGAATTGGAAGATTTGATGTAGTGGAGTAAGGTTTGTTTACAGATTCCTCTCGTGGCCTCTCTGGGCTAATAAGAGTCTAGAGCCATCTCCAGTAAAGGAGAATTTATAAACTGCCTTTAGGCAAAAAAGAGGGAGGGTAGAGAGAGCTTGTCCTGCATTTTCTGCATTGCTGGTTCTTAATTGCCTTCAGCTCAGAAAAACGTTCATGTCAAAGAGGTATATTTGGGGGTGATATATTCTGGTTTCCTTCAATAAGCACAACACTTTGGATCTCAAAGGCATTATCATGAGTGAGAAAAACAATCTCAAAGGGTTACCTACCATGTGATTCCATTTACATGATATTCTTAAAGTGACAAAATTATAGCAAGAAAGGAACAAATGTGAGCATTAAGAATAATAGCAGCCACAACCCCTGCAAGGGACTGAAACACATGGCCTCATCATGATCTAAAAAAAAACCAAAAAAACTTTGATCATCTTTGGAGCTTGCTAGGGCACACCTATTATTTGGAAAACTGGTAAATAACAGGACACAATCCAGCATTCCCAAAAGAAAAAACAAGGAGAGGAATCACTCAGCTTTGGAGTGATTTGCCTGTAGCAGCCAAATCAGGTCATCAGCCAGGACAACACAGCAGGGGGTCAGGGGTGGGTAGGCCTTAGTGCTGGGCTCGGAATCTGGACATTCCCATTCTCCCTGCTGCTCCTAGATCTTAGATGGCAGCATGTCCTGTTTGGTCCCTGGCCTATGGGGTTGCTGATGTGAGAAATGATAAGGCTACCTTGAAGAAATGGATTGCTTCACTTAACTATCGCCACAAATGTACTACATAACAAAAAACTTTGAAACCTCAGTGGCATGCCTCAGAAGCATTCACTTTTGCTCACAAGTCTATTTATAATTGGCTGGGCAGTTCTCCCAATCTGATCTGTTCTGGGCTTGGCAGGACCCATCCGTGTATTAGCATTCAGCTGAGGGTCTGCATTGTGGCCCTGCTGACCTTGGCTGCATGTGCAGGGCTTCAGCGGGATGGCCAGGCTGGCCTGGCTTTGCTCCATGTGTCCCATCCTCCCACAGGCTTGCCCAGACATGCTCCAGGGTTTCTGCAGAATCCCAGGAGAGGACAGAAGCAGGAGAGGCCTCTTGAGGCCTCAGCTCAGAACAGGCACGGGGCCGCTTCTGCCTTACTCTATTGGCAAAGAAAGTCACAGGCAGCCCAGCTACAAGGATTTGGGTAAACAGAAAGCCCCAGCTGCAAAAGGTGTGGATACATGGAGAGGTAGAGAACCAGGGCCATTTTTGCAATCAATCTGCCACACTTCTATCCCTGATTCAACTGAGAGCTGGCCCAGGCCATGCCTTTCAGACCATTCCCCATGCCAACTTGAGCCCCCTGGTCCTGTGTCATCTCCCAGACTTTACACAGAGGCCTCAGGGGCTACTTTGGTGAGAACCTGAACCCAGAAACTCATGTACACATTTTTCCACATACATATGCTGCTTGAATACCCCTCTGTGAGTGTACACACACATTCGTGCACTCACATACACACACTCTGCTCTCCGCCACTGGAGAGCCCTGGGCTACCCAGCCCTTCTTACCTAACACTGGACAAGTCCAGGTGGAGGAAAGGCAAGCAGCTTTCCGATTACTCTCTGAGATTCCCCTGGTCGGCAGCAGGCGGATGAAGGCCAGTATGGCTCCTGACCCCAGGTCTAACACCAACAGCGGGACCCTAGCAGGCCACTTGCCTCTCTGGGCCTCAGTTTCCCTTTCTGTTGATTGAAGGAAGGGAACTAGATGATCTCATGGGATCCTTGTGCCTGGGAGTCCAATGATTCCATGAGCGTCTTCTTCAGCCCTCAGTTGGGCCAGACGAGCAGAGGCCTCAGAACCAGGAGGGACTTGAGAACTTCCCAGAGGTGGCAGCTTGCAAACAGAGCCGATGCCCAAGCCCCACACAACAGCACTGCTTTCACATGAATATGTGTGAACTCAGGAGAGCAGCTGTGGGAGAGCAGAGGCAGTGGGACGAGCAGTGACACAGCAGCGGCAGCAGCCCGGTGAGTACCCACAGCCTCCCAGGGGGGCAGCCCGGGCACCCAGCCCCTGGGGCACAACAGGAAGCAGGGCAGGGGCGCATGGGATCCCCGGAAAAGAAGAGAGAGAGAGGCCACTCAGCAGAGACGGTGGCCACTGTGAGTCTTAGCCCCACCTGGCACTAAAATGGGGCGGGGTGGTTCTCAGGGCCATGAGAACTACTGGCTTCCCACTGACAGAGAGCCACCAGCTCGGGGTCCAGAGGGCAGGGTGGTAAAAGAGGGGTGACTGTCTTCTCTCCTCAAAGCCTGTGGCTGAGATGACTCAGGTATCCCCAAGAGACCCCAGGGCTTTAACGATCCCCCCAGGAAAATGGAGTCTTGGCCCCACCTGGACCCAGCTCCAGGTCAGGCACAAAGGTGATTCCAACCCAGATGCAGGCGCCTTGCCCTGTCCTTTCTCCAAGAGAAAGAGAAGGACCTGGCAGGGATTCTCAGCTGAAAAGGGGCTTAGGGGCAAATATTGTCTCATTTATAGACGGGAAATGGAGGTCCTGGGAAGGGAAGAGGCTGTCCTGCCACCCGACATCACTGAGGGGTGGGCAGCAGAATGGAGCCTGGGGGCCAGGCTGTGGGAGTGGTCCAGTCCAGCAGGCACAGGGTAGGGGAGGCTTCTCCCATCCTGTGTTTGCATCCATTGACAACCTTTCCAGGCCAGTGGGGCAGGTCTGGGCCACCCTGGAAGGTATGAGATTGGAGGAGCCCAGATGGCCTCCTGGCAGCCCAGTGGGTGCCATGGGGTTGGACTTGGACAGGAGGAGTGAATTCTTGCCTGATCCACAAATCAGCAGAGCCAAGGAGCACAGATGCAGGGGTGGTGGGGAGTAAACGGGGCATCCTCAGAAGCCTGGAGCACCCCAACAACACCACAGACACCCATATGACAGACAAGGAAACTGAGGCCCAGAGATGTGAAGCAACTTGCTCAAAGTCACACAGCTGGTGGTAGGGTGGTTTCTTACCAGGCTAACCCCAGGAACTATGGCTTAACCACTAAGCAAAGCTGCCTTCTACCACATGTGAAGCCCCCCTTCCCCCCAGATGAGCTCTTGTGCACTTTGTCCAAGACACCCTCCTTAGAGCCTCTCTCTTCTGGCTGGTAACACCTCCCCAGGCAGCTCCAACCTGTGAATGAACAAAGCTGTTTCTGGCTCCTATTGATTAAAGATGATGCACAGAGATGCTCAGCAGACAAGCACTGGCAGCTCAGGGGCGGCTCAGCCTAGCACTCTGGGGCAGCCTGTCACTGGATGTCTGTGAGCTCAGCTTCCTCATCTGCAAAATGGGAATGATAATAGTGCCTACCTCATGAGGTCATCAACGAAATAGAAGCTAAAAGGTGTTGGATGCCTCCTGCATATCAGGACTGTGCTGGGAACTACATGGGCGTTATTGCTCTTAAAACTCACAGCAACCATGAAATGGGCAAGATCGAGGTAGTCCCATGTCTTTTCTGGCTGCACTCAGTCAAGACAAATAGCTGCGATTTAGTGTAGTGTCCAGTCTTGTGTTGTCATCACTTTATTTGGAGCACCTCTGTCCTCAGCCCAGGTTTTCCTGCCCTCTTCCTGCTGGCTTTCCCTCCTCCCCAGCTGGCTAACTGTGGCTTCTGCTTTTTCCAAGGCTGGGTGATGGGGAGGCAGAAGAGGGGTGGAAACGTGTACTTGGCTGGTTCTGTTGTTCGCCAGCATCACTCTCCCTGAGGCTGGCAGAGGGTAAGTCGACTTCTCTGCAGGGGGAGTTCATGGATTTAATGGAGACGCCCCCATCACTGGGGGGTCTCTCTCCTGTGTACCCTTCCACCCCCAAATTCTTCCCTCAATTCAGGAATCTGGCAGGTCCAATATGCAGGACATACCTATGAATTTTTCCCAGTAGTCTCCTTAAAGCCAGCCTCTCTGTCTTGTCTTAAGGTGAACAAGGACGTATCCCCCTCCTCCCCACACAATGCTCAGATCGTTCTGAATGGCCTCTCCCAAAATCAGCTCTCGATCCCCACTCCCAACCCTGTGGAGAGGGTGCAAGAGTCATCTAGCAGGTTCTCTGCCACCTGCGGTTTCGAAGTCTCCCTGCACCATCTGTGATGTGGGCACAGCTCACTCCAGTATCTGTCCTCAGCTGAAACTTCTGCTTCATCATCTCTAACAAATACATCAGCTTTCGAGGCCCACAGCCTGTCCTGCTCTGCCACACTGCTATTTCTGACCTTCAGTTTACCAGTCTGCAAAATGGCTGGATAACGCCTACCTTACAGGGCGGTGGTAAGGGTCTTATACAGGTGACAGCTCTTTGTAAACCGTAAAGGGCTATGCAAACCAGAGGTCATTACTACTACAGCTCATTCAGCAGTTGATAACATTCCTATTATTGATGTCTGGGTGTTTTCTTTGTCTCTGTTACAGGCGGCTGTTTCCCTGGTGGGTATCTTGTAGACTCCTGCAGGCAGGGGACTGTGGCTTTCCCTCTTTTTCACCTACCTGTCCTTGACACCTGCATTAGTGTTTGGGGCATGCTGGCTAATTGATTAGTAAGAAAAAGGTAGTTCTCTCTCTAGGTGGCACAGAGCCAGGGCACAGGCCAGGTGGCAACTGGGATAGATAGGGCAGATGGGTTAGTCCCTGGCCTCAGGGTGCAGAGGTGCTGGTGGTGGCCTGGGGGGTGGGGGGTGAGAGAGGAGTTTGCAAGTCTCAGAAACTCTGTGATGCTTTCACACTTGTGATTGCCACTCACTTAAACTGTCTACTGGCAGAAAGCCTATTTTTGTAGGTGTTTTCTCTTCTCCTGTGGCTCATGAGGTCTCCATTTTATCAAATTTCTCATCACCTGCCCAGGAGAGATGTTGTTAATTATGCATGCGCTCCCTTCTGAGGCTGCTCGGGCCCCATCTGATCCAAGAGCCCAGGAAGGGTCCAGTTGAGCTGCTGTGGCCCTGGTCCTTCCCGACCCCAGACAGCAGCCCACAAACACAGCCACAAACCATCGTGGGTCTCAGATGCGGTTTTCACCTGCCCCTGATGAAAGGACACTGACATGAGCAGAGTGTTGACGTTTCCACCAAGTTAAACGTGTTCCACTTAAACGCTTCATTCTTTTATTCTAAAACTATGTCCTTCCTACTTCTTTGCTTTAAAATATCCTTTCTAGGAGATGGTGAGAACATGGATGACTTTTTAAATGAACTTACTTGGGGAAGTGAAGCGTTGGCAGGCTCATTCAGTCCCCGTTTGTTTTTTAATGAGCTGATCTGTGAACGCTGAGCATTTTAGAACTCTCTCTCCAAGGAGTGAAGTACAAGCACTGATCCCCTGCCTATGACAAAGCTGAGAGTCAAACCCAGAAGTCTATGAATTCCATAAAGTCAGCACTCTTCCTCCTTGGAGATGGGAGTCCGGGATCTATGCCAGTTCTGCCTCTGGGGTGCTGTGTGACCATCAGGGAGACACTCACCCTCTCTGAACCTCTCATCTCAAGAGCACAGCTAATCCACACCTTCCTCTCCCTTAGGATGAGATGAGGGCTACCAATTTCATTATTCACACCTCAAGAAGCCAAAGCCCTGTGGGCAGGGCAGGTCCTCCTCAGCCCAGACTCTCCATTTGTCTCTCTCATCCCATTTTCGTGGACTCCCAGGCCAGGCAATCTTTAGTAGTGTCCTCAGCAGCTGTCTAGTTTTCCCACATATGTCTGGAGGGAGGGAAAAGACCAATACGTGCAGAAGGAGAAAGAGATGGAAGAAGAAAGAAAGAGCAAAGAAAAGGAGTGTGGTAGAGGGAGGGAGGGCAGGAGCAGAGGAGAGCAGCCTCTGAGGACCCGTTTCAAGGCCACGTCCTCCCTGAAGACATCCTTGACTTCCACAGTCTCTCTCCTAGCAGTGGCCCCTCTGCACTGCAAGACCTTGATGGCAGGACAACCGGCCTGCACTCATCGTATCCTGGCCCCTGTGCTTAGGGCTCATAGCAAATGCTCAATAACCGTTCGTTGGACTGAACTGCAAATCTCTCCTGCTCCTCCCACTAGACTCTAGGCTCTTTGAAGGCAGGGACTCGGTGTTTCATCCCTTTCTATGTATTCATTTATGGAGGGTGTAAGGGTCAGGAGAAGGTAGGTTATGCTGCTGTAACAAATAGCTCAGTGGCTTCAGACAACAAAGGTTGATTTCTTCCTTGTGTTTCATGACCCCTGGGGGCTTTGCTCACTCGGAGACCCAGGCAGATAGAGCAGCCTGTGTCTGGAACATTGCTAGCCACTGTGACATAGAGAAAAAGAGCTCTGCAGTGCTGTGCACTGATCACTAAATGCTTCCACTCAGAAGCTGTGTATCTACTTCCACTTGCATTTATTTAACCAAACAAGCTCCATGGCTACACCAAACTTGAAGGCACACAGAATGTTAAGAGCTGGAACAATGGACAAATAACAGTGTGACTGCCACTGGAAGCAACAGCAGGGGACAAATGCGGGCTTTGCAGATGGACAAACTTGAACTTGAATCCTCACCTTGCTGTTTGCTAACCGCATCACCTTAAGCAGGTCCCTTCACCGCTCTGAGCCTTGGCTGTCACATCCATAAATTTAACTTTGAGGAATTAGCAAAGGATCATTGTGAGGATAAGAAATAACATATCTGAAGGTCCTAGAAAAGAGTAAGTCCTCAAAAAATACTTACTATAAACGCTTGTTAACCTGGCACCAGCACTGAAACAGTGTAGGGTTCAATTGCTATGAATTGGTTTAGAAAGCTCCAGAGAGATGAGCGATGAGGGAGGATCATTAGCAACATCATTTTGAAACCATAACCCTAAAAGTGAACCCCAACACACCCACGGCATGCTGCCAATTTCCAAGTACTTTCTTATCCATTTTTGCATTTGATCCTTAATGATAAAACTCTGGGGCAAGATGAGCAGCCATCGTAATCCTTATTTTATTGAAATGTAGAGTAGTAGCTCAGTGCAGTTTCACCTCTTGCCCAAAACCACAGCAAATAAGCAATGTAAACAATATTTGATGCAGTAGCTAAAATTGATTGAGCATTTACTATGTGCAAGGCACTGTTCTAAGAATGGGGTTGGCAAACTTCAGCCCACAGATCAGATCTGGCCCACCACTTGTTTTTGCAAATAAAGTGTGATTGGAACACAGCCATGCCCACCTGTGCATATATTACCTATGTCTGCTTTATGCTACAACGGAAGAGTCACCCACAGCCGGCCCCCCATAACTGCAAGTTCCGCATCCTCGGACTCAACCGACTGCAGATTGAAAATATTCTAAAAAAAAAAATAGAAAATAACAATACAACAATAAAAGCAATAGAAATTTTAAAAATACAGTACAACTACTAGTTACGTAGCATTTACATTGTATTAGGTATTATAAGTAATCTAGAGTATATTTAAGTTTAAAGCATATGGAAGGATGTACATAGGTTTATGCAAATACTACTCTATTTTATATAGGGAACTTGATCATCCACAGATTTTAGTATCTGCAGGGGGTCCTGGAGCCCGTTCTGCAAGGAAGGACACAGAGGGACAGCTGTGGTCACAACAGAAGCCATATGGCCCCACAAAGCCTTTTTCTCCACAGAGAAATTTGCCAACCCTGCGGGTTAGTGTTCACGCCTGCTAATAATCATTTTGCTGTGAGTTCATGGAAATGAGAGCCCCTCTGAGTCGGCGCTATCAGGAAAGTCACAGCATAACCCCTGTGGAGATCATTCTTGACATCACATGTTGGTCACGCCTCCCAGGCTGGAGGGAGCCGTGGTAGTGAGCCCTTCAAAACGTCTAATGATTTCCACTACCCACTAAATGCCAGCAGGTTTTTACCCTGTGTTTCCCCAACCATTTCCTTGGAGGTGCCTCTAGTCTCTGTAAACCTTGCTTAACAGCCTGTGTGTGCTCTTTCCTCTGTTTCTCTACAGCAGGCCCAATACTGTCCCTCATCCACTTTGTCCACCCATATAAGTCAAATCCTTACAAAACAAATGGCTCAGAGGCTCCCTGGGGGACATCCATGTTGTAAGCACGGTCACCCCATGTTAGGTCAGCAAGACAAACAGAAGAAAGGACTCTGAGCCAAATGTTTTTATGCAAGGGAGTTTAATCCAGCAAACCTGGAGGAGAAACTGAAAGATCAGGGTTCCACCCCCATACAGACTAGCAGAGGCTTTATAGGGTTTGAATTTGGGAAGGAGAGGGTTTGGGGGAAAAGCTTAAGTTCTGAGGGGTTGGAAAGCTATTCTGAGCACTAACAGCTTTGTGGTTTTTCCGTTTTTTACAAGATCCTGTTTTGTACCAGATGTTCTTATCAAAATGCACCAGCCTTGAGGGAAAGGCAGGAGGTAGGGGACAGAGTGAGGGAGTAGTCAGCATGGCTGTGCTCATGTTAAGCTGACTGTGAGGCCTAATACCCCAGAGCAGTGAGACTGAGCCCTCATCAGCTGAGAGTCTCTGCAGAACTCTCAGAGAATTTGCTGCACATTCTGCGAGCTGGCTCTCTCCTGATGAGCATGTACAGTAACTCTCAGAGCATGGGGGAAAATGCACCTTAGCTGTTCATTGTAAGTAACTGGTTCATATATACTGTATTTAAGAAAATATTTCAGGCAAATAGTATTCAAACAAATGGCTTTTATCGAGTCACGTACGTTGTTCAATCTAATTCACACCAAACCCTACCAGACTGGTACCTGTGTTATTATCCTCACTCCACAGGTAAGGAAACTGAGGCAGGGGAGGTGACCATTTTGCACCCAAGTCTCACAGTAACTAGAGGGGCCAGGATTCTAGTACCAGCTTCTGTCTCAGAGCCATGAACCGCTGAACTCTTCACCCACTAATACCAACAAGAACAGTAACTGTTTTTAAGTTAATTGTGTGATGTAGCAGATTCATCATTGCGTGATGTCCTAGTAAACTCATCTCCTGATGCCTGGGTAATGGGTGGTTTTTCCCCAAAGTGTTTGCCCAGGCAGCCACACCTAAAGCTTCCATAATCCATAACTATCTTGGCTATATTAATGTCAATATGTGGGTGGCCAAATGGAAAGCCTCCCAAAGCAGGAAATTACCCAGGGGAATTATTTGCAAAAACTCAATAGCCGTGAGCTGAGAGGCAGGAAGTGGCAGGTGAGTCCTGGTCTAGGGGCGAAGAAATGAGCACACTGGCTAAGCTCCACCTTGCACTAGCTGTGTGGCCTTGGGCAAGTTATTTGCCCTCTCTGGGGAATGGATGATGTTTAAATATATGCTCCTCCTAAAGATCCTTTCCACATAATATAGCAGGGGATTAAGAGCGGGGCCTCTGGGATCAGAGATCCGAATTCAAGTCTCAGCCTTACTCCTCCTCGAGGCCCTTGATCTCGAACTTCCTTTGTTTCTCTGGGTCTCAGCTGCACCAACTATAATCAAAGATTTTGGTACCATCCTCACAGGGCTGCAGTAAGAAAGGACAGGTGGACACATTGTTTATAAACAAACAAGCTTCTTGTAGATGCATAATCATCATCATCCTTGTTATTTTCTCCCGAGCCTTTGTTTCCCAGGCACTCCAAGCACGATGTCCGCAGGTCCTGCCAGCAATGGGGTGTTTGTTGTCATCCCGCCCAGCAATGCCAGCGGCCTCCGCCCACCTCCAGCCATTCTGCCCACCTCCATGTGCCAGCCTCCGGGGATCATGCAGTTCGAGGAGCCACCGCTGGGGTTGCAGACACCAAGAGCCACCCAGGCACCCGACCTGCGGCCCATGGAGACATTCCTGACAGGAGAGCCCAAAGCTTTAGGGGTAAGGACAGCAGCCTCCCCGCACGATCTGAAGCAAAGTTACTAAGCAGGTAGGGAGCACCCCGGCATCAGCACTCAGGCACACCTTGGAGAAGCGCAGCCAGCAGCCGACAAATATTTAGTGAGGACTCAAGGATTCAGCCGTGCACCAGATAGACAAGGACCCTTCCCCCAGGGAGCTCACAGAGAGTAAACCAGCAAACAAATGACTAAGATAACTCCAAAGAGGGTAACAAGGTGGAAAATAATGGATGGGGGAGAGGCAATGCTAGCAAAGGTGGACAGAAATTCTCTCTGGGGAGATGACATTCAAGCTAACATGCCTAGATCCTAGGTTAAAGCCAGTCCAGGGAAGATCTGGGGGGAGGGGCTCACCAGGTAGAGGGAACAGCAAGTGCAAAGGACTGGAGGTGGGAATGAGTGCAGCTTGTTCAAGGAAGAACCAGAAGGTCCACGTGGCTGGTATGCAATGAGCAAGGGAAGGAGGGAGGTGAGATGCTGAAGTGGTAGGTGGGGGCCAGCTCCTGTAGGACCGTCAGCCCATGAAAGATGGCCTCTAAGCTCTCTTCCAATCTCAGCTGGCCTTGAGATAGCGGTCTCTGGAAGGGAATAAAATACCAGATAGACAGATAGACAGACAGATAGATAGATAGACTCAGGTGCAATTGACGAGTAGGCTAGGATTTTTCCTAGTTGTGTCTGATTAAGTTCTCCTCACCCGCCAGTAGGATAGATAATATGGTGATTATTAGAACTAGGTTTAAATTAATTAATGATGAGACCTGAAATATAATTGAAATTGGTGCTAGTTTTTATCATGTTGATAGGATCATGCCTGATATGAGTGGAATTCCTTGTGTTACTTCTGGGACTCAGAAATGGAATGAGGAGAGTCCAAACTTTATAATTAGTGCCATAGTAATTATTAGGGATGTCACTGGGTTAGGAATTTTTGTAACTGTTCATTGTCTGGAATATAATATATTAATGATGATGGCTATTACTAACAGTATAAATGTGGTTGCTTGTGCTAGGAAATATTTAGCAGCTGCTTTAGAAGTGAGTAGACACATACGTGTGTGTGTCCTCTTAAAGAGAAAACTCTGAACAAGCTAAATTTAACAGAGTTTATTTGAACAAAGAACGATTCACGATTCAGGCAGCACTCAGAACCAGAAGAGGTTCAGAGAGCTCCAGCCAGCAGTGTGAGCAGCAAGCTTTTATAAGGCAGACAGGGAAGCAGAGAAATCACCTGATTGGCTACAGCCAGGTGTCTGCCCTAATTGGGCCTGGTGTGAGGAGGCGTTTGCCTTATTTGGGCATGGTCTGATTGGTTGGCTGCCTGTGATTGGCTGAAGCATGGCTGTTTGTGATTGGCTGAAACCCAGCTATCTGTCACAAAAAAATATACTCCTGATTTAAGTTTTGGTTTGTTTATGTACTAAGTTTGGTTGCAGTTTGTTAACATAGAAACTGAAAGAGACAGTCTGGGTCTAATGGCCTCCTGCTGATTTAATTTTATACATACCTATATATATATATACATATTCTTCAGTTTGTCCCTTAGCCTCAGTTTCTCCAAGTAAGAGATGAAAACAGCTAAGCAGTGGTGGTGATGATGATGGTGGTGCTGATGACAACAGCTCCTATTTATTAAGTGCTTCCAAGAGGGGCATCCATTGTGCCAAGGACTTTGCGTGCACTGCCTCGTTAGATTCTTAGCACCACCTTGTGAGACAGGGATCCTAGTTCCATTGGACAGATCAGGGAACTGAGGTTTGTCAAGGCTAAGCCACTTGCCCAAGCCCACGCAAGTGGTAAGTGGCATCCTGTCACCAAAGATGGCATGAATGAAAAGCTCTGCTCCTAACCCCACTGTTCAGCAGCATCTAGGACTTCTGGCTCAAACACGCTGGAGTTTAGAATCCTACCCTAAAAGTGTCACCAAGTCCACAGGTGCAGGAAGGGGCTGGAGACAGTGAACAGAGATGGGGTCATCAACGGCTGGAATTCTGAAACCGCAGAGCAAACCCCGGAACCAATGCCCTCCCCACAAAGGAATTTAATGAGACAAATATAAATTGTTGAAAAACATAAAAAGTGGAACATACAATTAGGTGTTAAGGAGTGTCACCCAGTGAGAAGGACACCAGCTTTAGAGTCAGCTGGCCTGCCACTTCACATCTGGGAGACGTCAGATAAGCTACTGAACATCACTGAGCCTCAATTTCCTTATCCACAAAATTAGGATAATCACACCTACCTCATCACATTAGGATTAGCTAAGGTCACATATAGACAGACATGCAATAAGGGGCAGCTGATGTCATTGCAGTAGCTGTGGCAGTCTAGCAGCAAGGGTAAAGCTGGGATGCCATGCCACATCAGGAAGTTGAAGAGGTGAAGACACGCCCATACCTATCCAAATTCTTGGCACTCGTGTTAGAAAGTGATCTATATCCACATGACCCAAGAATACAACCCTAGTTGTCCTCAGTCAGAACCGCCCATCAATGGACCGTGCTGGTCTGGGTGGTGGCGAGCACTGGTCACTGCAGGAGTGTGCATGGAGGTCACCGAGCTGGAAGGGGCTCCTGAACTTGGCAGAGGCTGGATTCAGGGCCTTGAACATCTCTGTCCACTCATTCCCAGAATTCAATAGTTACCGAAAACAATGGGCAGCAATGTGGCAGAACTTACCAGAAGCCCACGTGTCCCCGCCCTTGGGAAAACCATCCCACTTCTGGGAATGGATCGGGGGATGCTGGTAAACCAAGGCTTT
This sequence comes from Cynocephalus volans, assembly GCF_027409185.1. NCBI lineage: Eukaryota > Metazoa > Chordata > Mammalia > Dermoptera > Cynocephalidae > Cynocephalus > Cynocephalus volans. Next base: position 156,176,961 of record NC_084463.1, read on the forward strand.
AAAACCAAATTAAAAACCCAAGTCAGATTTCACAGGGTGGGAGGCGGCCCCAGCGCAGCGCTGGAATGAGAAGACGCTCGGGGACGCGTTCCCCGCAGGCTGCAGCGGGCGCGGCGCTCAGCGCAGACAACGTTGTCGGTCACCGAGCTGAGGCCTGGGAACTCCAGGCAGCAGCACCGAGCGGTGCCCGAGAACCGCAGGCGGGAGCAGACAGCAGGCGGCGGCCCGCCCGGAGCTGTGCTCTGCCGGCCCCTGGCTGCGGGGAACGGACTTTCTCCCTCGAACCGTCTTTGACGGTGGTTGCAGGGATGTCACCTCAAAAGCAGGGAATCTGAGTTTCCTTCCCCGTCCCTGGGGGCGGGGAGCTGGGGGAGCGCAGGGGCCCGGCCACCTCTCCGCCGGGGCCGCCAGGGGGCAGTGCGGAGCCGGGCCCGGCTGAGCCTCGCGCTCCCCGCAGACCGTGCAGATCCTCATTGGCCTCATGCAGCTGGGCTTCGGCAGCGTGCTGCTCATGGTCCGCCGCGGCCACCTGGGGATGTTCTTCATCGAAGGCGGCGTCCCCTTCTGGGGAGGAGCCTGCGTGAGTACCGGGGCCATCTGGGAGCTCACCCCTGCCCCCTGCGCCCACCCCCGCCATTCTCCTGAGCACAGACCCCCCTAGGTGGGGGGCCCTGAATGCACTTCCTAGAAGCACTGGAGCCTCATCTAACACCTTATTTCAAACCCTCATCGTCAACCTAAGCCTGGCTTGACTCCTATGTATGAAAAGCTCCCCACACACAGCCAGAGAAGGCTGCCAAAAAGGATGAGTGGAGGGGGTGAGGACTGGGTCCTCACCACCTGTACTGCCTGGATCCTAAGCCTCGCCCCGCAGCCAAGCCCTGTCTGCAGAAATCCTCCAGCTCCCCTCGGTGGGTCCCAGCCCTCCATGAGCTCTATCCCAGATCGGACTATACCCCGGCCCACCTGGCCACCCGGCCCTGCTGGAGAATCAGGTGAGCAAGTTGTATCAACTCCAATACTCAGAGAGCACTTCGGTGTTTACAGAGTGAACGCTGGTGTTTGCGCCTTTTCCAAAGGTAAAAGTGTTTGGTTTGCAAGGTGTTTGCACCTTTACCTCCATATTGCCAGAGCCTCCTGGCCGTCCCGAGGAAACACAGGCTTTGGGGTCAAGCCAAGGGGGTCTGAACCCCAGCTCCACCGTCTGTTGGCCTCAACCTCCTCATCTAAAAAGTGGGTTCATAGATCAGGCACTGCCTATGCCATCGCTTGCTGAGGAAAACAAGAGGTAACCCTAAAATTCTGCACCAAATGGTGGACTGCCATTGCAACTTCCCCTTTTAGAGGGAGAGTCAGAGATCTGCATGAGGGAGACCACCACTGAGTGAGTGGTGGGTCCAGAACCCAGCACAGTGGCTTTCTCCCCCTGCACAGGCTGCCTCCAGCAAGAGCTCAAAACCCCCACCAGTGGGGTCCAGAGAGACCAAAGTTGCTGGGGGAGAAATCAGAACAGAAAGAAACACAGGTGTCCCTTTCTTCTCTGAGTCCCACCTGCCAGGCTTTATCACAAAGTACACCCAGTAAAGACTTCAGAAATGTTGGAAAGGGAAAAAAAAACTTTTCAAATTCAGAAGTGTATCAGAGTCAGGACACCCTGTGGGACATGTGTGAATGCCAACATTTAATCATTCAGTTAGATCTTCACACTCCTGACCTCGGGGACCCCAAAAAATATACATGTATTATGTGCATTTGTCTAGAAAGAGGGCTCATAGCTTTTCTTAGAGGCTCAAAGGAGTCCTTAGTTTAAATTTTCCAAAACTGGCTGGCTGGTTAGCTCAGTTGGTTAGAGCACGGTGCTGATAACACCAAGGTCCAGGGTTCGATCCCTGTACTGGCCAGCCGCCAGCCCCCCCCAAAAAAATTCCCAAACTTGCAGGACGGGACGATAACTTGCTCCCTACAAAAAGAAAGAGGCAGGACAGCTGGAATGTGGTCCCAGTGGGCCTCCTTCTCTGTGTGACCCTGGGCAAGTCACTGCCTCTCTCTGGGGCTTGGCTTCTTTGTCTAGGACTCGTAATGTCTGTGTCCAGCCCTGAGAGCTGCATCTAAATCCAGCTGCTGTCCTGACATCTCCACTTGATGTTGAAGAGGCAGCTCTTGATTCCTGCTGTTTCCAACCCTATTCCAGCCCCTCCCCACTTCATCTCAGCCAGTGGCACCTCCATCCACCTAATTGCCAGAGCTAAGATCATCCCAAGGTCATCCGAGCCGCCTCCCTCTCCGCGCTCCCACATCAACCCTCCCAGCACGTCCCGTCGGCTCGCCCCTGCCTGCACTGCCTCCACCCCGATCCCCACCATCTGCGCAAGTGTAGTAGCTCCTTCCTGGTCCGCTCTGTCTCCGTGTAACCCCAGCCCCCCAGCACGGGCCTCCCCGTGGTCTGTCCCTGCGGTCTCTCCAGTGTGGCAGCAAGTGCAAGGGTGCAGCCTGCCAGCCCGCTGAGCATTCAGCCAAAACCAGCACCACGTGCTCTGGCTCCATTCTAGTTCAGCCAGTCGTGGGGCCAGCCCAGAGCCACTGCAAGGCAACGGCTGGGTGCTGGGTGCCATGATGTGGGTCCAGTGGGGGGCCAGGCTCCCACCCTCCATGCCCTGCACCCTCCCACTGGCATCTCAGCTCAGAGAGGCCTTCTGTGACAATCCCCCCCAACCCCCAGTGACTCCTCATCACGTCATCACACCCAAACTCTTCTTCATTGTCTATTTGCTAAGTGTCACTCTTCCCCAATTAGAGTAGAAGCCCCGTGAGAGCAGGGATCGTGTCTGTCTTGCTCAACCCTGTTCTGTTCCTGGCACATAAGTGCCGCTCAGTCAGTGTTTGTTGAGCGGCTGTCTGAGGAACAATCCCCTCCCATGAGGCTCTGGCAATATGGTGTCAATGAAAACACTTACTCATCAGCTATGGCTCTAGTCCCCTGGACAGGAGCCCCTAGTAACCAGGGGACAAACTTACAGAGAGACCCAAGGTGCCTGGCCGGGAGGCAAGGTGCTCTGCAGCCTCTCATCAGAGCCCAGACACAGGTGCCCTGCCCAGGGTCCTGGACAAAGCCTCACTCGTCCCCTCTTCCCCACACAGTTCATCATCTCTGGGTCCCTCTCAGTGGCGGCTGAGAAGAACCACACCAGCTGCCTGGTGAGTCTGAACGGGTGGACCCAGGGGTGGGGATGGGCCACAGCTGGATTCCACCCCACTCTGCACTCCCATCTGCTCACTATTCAGCCATTCAGCGAGCATTTCCGGGGGGCCTGCTAAGCGCTGGAGGGGTTGTTGGGGAGGGGCGGGGTCAACACCAGGCAGACCAGACACCGACCCTCCGTGTATGCAAAAGGAGGGGCCAGGACACACTTTCAAAATACAACCCAGGGTAGAAAGTGACAGTCCACAGATGAAGCGCTCGGGCCATTCAGAGAAAGTTGTGCAAAGGCCTCCTGGAAGAGCAGACAGCGAGCTGGGCCTTGGCGTGCGGGTGGGACTTGGAAACACCAAGGGAAAAGCATCAGAAGGCGTGAAGCGGCGTGGGCACGGTTGCTATGGAAACCATGGTGTCTCCACTGGACCAGGGCAGAGGTCCAGGAAAGGGGTGGAAAAAATTAGATGGGGAAATGCTCTGGAGGGGGTCCTGGAAGGTTCCAGTGCCTTGGCTGGCCACCAGGAGGCGATGAAGGCATATGAACAAGACAGTAGCAGCATCCCCCAGGCTCAGAGAACACGGCCACAAGGGTCTGGAGCTTAGGTTCTGGTGTCTGCAAAGACACCCAAAAAACAAACTAGCAAGTAAGATAGTTACTGAGCACAAAAAGCGCTAAAAGGAAGCAGACAGGATAATGTGAGAGTCGTTCTGCTCAGCTCAGACAGTCTGGGATCCCTGAGCGCAGACCTCACAGTTCAGATGGCCACAGCCAAGGAAGAGCCGGGTGGGGAGAGGGGCCCAGGGCTGGACCATTGAAAACCGGAGGCAGGGTGACAGGGAAAGGCCAGGGGAGGTGATTCAGAACCTGAATGTGGTTTGGAATTGATTTTAAGGGCAATGGAGGCCACTGACTGTATAAGCAGAGGAATCCTTGCCCTTTTTATATTCTAGAGAGCTGCCCTGGGTGCTGGACAGAGAATGGGTTGCAGAAGGGCAGGACTGGAAGTGGGGGTCCTCAAGACCAAATTCAATGTCCGCTTGGGCTGTAAACTCGAGGAGGGCCGAGACCTGACTTACCCGCCCCTCACAGCACCTTGCATAGGCCAGACATGCAATAGGTGCTCAAGAAAAGCTCATCAAATTAATTAATTGATTGCCTGATTGATTCTCTGCTCTGGTCTCAGTGACCTCCTGGCTGTCATTTGAAAAAAAAACAAAAAGAAAGAAAGTCAGGTATCTTTGAACTTGAATGGGTATTGCAGTGCCCAGCCCACTGTAAGGCTGGGCAGTTTCATCAGAATTTTCCAGCTACCAGGCCAAAAGAGCATCAGGTTCTGGTTGCATAGGGACAGTGACCCCTGGGTGACCACCTGGACCACCACAGGGATTCATTCACCCTACATGCTCTTCGGACCCAAGCACAAGAGCGTGGCCCCTGCCTCCTTGGCTGTGGGAGGGAGGTGTTGGGGGGTGGCAGGTGAGCTGTGGCCTCTCCTCCTTTCCCCTTCACTTCTCTCTCCCCTCTGCTTCTTGCCCTCCCATCTCTCTCCTTCCTGCAGGTGAGGGGCAGCCTTGGGACCAACATTCTCAGTGCCATGGTGGCCTTTGCTGGGACAGCCATTCTGCTCATGGATTTTGGTGTCACTAACTGGGTGTGTTGTCACATACCCCCAACAGTGGGAAAACTTGGAGAATGCTGGAGCCATGTCCAGGAGGGGGAGGGAGGCAAGAGTGGGCAGCACTAGGATGTTGGCAGGGCCTGCCGGTCCCAATAGACCCCATGAGTATATTGACCTATGACCCTACCCCGAGAATGGGCATCAGGGGCATGGAGAGAAAGCCTGTACAGGGAAAGAGAGGGTGGGGACAGGCAGCAGGACTGGCCCACGTGCAGCTCTGCCACCAACTGGCTCTTTAACCTTGGGCGAGTTCTTCTCAGCCCCTGACCGTGGGTTTCTGGTCCCCAGGACGTGGGCAGGGGCTATCTGGCCGTGCTTACCATCTTCACCATCCTGGAGTTCTTCATTGCAGTCATTGCCACCCACTTTGGGTGCCAAGCCACCCGCGCCCAAACCAACGCGGTAAGTACTTCAACCGCCACGTCCACCTAAACCTGAGCCTCTGGGAAAGGCTGCTGGCTGGGAAGCAACACGGGGAAAGGGCGCTGCAATGAGCGTCCCACTCACCCATCAGGGGACCCAAAGAAGTCTTCGCAAAGAAGTCCTCGTCAGTGAAGATGGGACTATTCTCCTCGTGGCCACAGGAGGGCGCCAGCGCCGACAGACCAGCTGCCTTGTGCGGCTGCGCAGACAGCCTGGGCTCCTCCGGGGAGAAGGGGCGTGCAGTGCACAGACGAGCAGCTCCGGCCCGGGCGGGCAGAACGGCAGCAAGGGCCGGCCGGCTGGCTCAGGCTAGAGCGCGGTGGTAGAACACCAAGGTCGGGGGTTCGGTTCCCCGTACCGACCAGCCGCCAAAAAATAAAACAGGGCGGTGGCATTTGAGCTTAGTTTCCATGGAGGGTGGAAAGGGGGTGATGGGGGGGAGAGGGGGCATTTGCAGGGGGTTCCTCGGGGGGTGGGGGGCGGTGCTGCGTGGCAGGTGGCTGTATGCAGAATGGGAAGGTGAGAGTCTTTGGGTTCAGGGAAATCCGTCAGAAGATCAGGGCCTGAACCACGGCAGAAGAGTCTCAGAGAGAAAGGACACCAGAACGTGAGCTCCTAGAGAAATGGGGGTTTTGCCTGTTTTGTTCCCCGGTGTACTCCCAATGCTTGGATTATAGTTGGCCCCAGTAAATGTTTTTTGAAATATTAGTTGAACAGGTGGCAGTTCTATGTGTATAATTCAGATTTGCAGAATTCATTACTAGGACGCTGTTCTCGGAGTCCCCACAAGGGGGCACAATTGTAACACCTCCCTGAAGGCTCCAGGCCTTTCATTGGGTTTTCTTTTTTTTTTTATTTTTATTTTTTTTCAGCCTGTAATTTTCCTGCCAAACGCTTTCAGCGCAGACTTCAACATCCCCAGCCCGGCAGCCTCACCGCCTCCTGCTTATGACAATGTGGCATACATGCCCAAGGAGTCGTCTGAGTAGCAGATTGTGACTCCAGCAGGTTGGAGTCCAGCCTTTCCCCTCTGGGCCCAGCCTCTCCCCACCCCCACCTTGTTCATCAAGGGGCAGCCCCTCTCCTGCTGTCTCCCCTCACCCAATCCACACATATTGAGGCACCTGAGTGAAGCATTCCCCAGGGACGTCTGTCCCACACATTTCCCCAAAGGGTTTCTTTCCTAAAAGACACTAGGTCATGTCAAGGTGCATGTTCTTCAGCTCCATGAGCCCTGTCCGCTGTCCAGGAATGACCCTCGTGTGACTTTGCATTTCTCTCTGCTCATTGGAGGAAATCCTAATGCCACTGAACACTCAGGTTCAAGGCTGTCCTGGCCCTCAGGCCTTGAGAAGGTCATTAAGCCCAGAGAGCCCAGATCCTCCAAAATGGAGTAGAGTCTGGCCCTAGGACTTCACAGAGGTGCAGAGCTCAGGCCGAGGCCACATGGCAGAGCAGTGGGCCTGACTTTGGGCCTCCTGGCCGCAAGAGTAGCTCTGTCCTTTGTCATCTGCTGCTACATCTTTGGGCCTTAGTTTCCCCACCTGGAAACTGAAATGTTGAACCAGATAACCTGTAAGGTCCTTCCAGCACCTCTGGGTTCCCTGAAGTCCTGGGTCTAGGCCAGACATTCTCTCCCAACTCTCTCCAGAAGCCTTCATTTTCCTTATCTGTAATACGGAATTGGTGTTGACTCCTCTCCCCTTCCCCCTGGGAAAGGGTAGGGTGGGAGGTTGCAGGGAAGGGCTGAAGCCAGCGCAGTCCTCCAGGCCTCCACCACAGTCAGCATCAACAGATGCACGGCCAAGGTAGCCTCCCTCCCCCAGTGGCTTGGGACCTCCTTGTGCCTTTCAGTGCCACCCTCCCCACACCCACAGCCTGAGGAGCAAGGATGTCCCTGAGGGTTACCACAAGAGCTGGGCTGGGTCTCTGGGGACAAACAGACACCTTCAGCTGGCTATTCACAGGCCCAGGCAGATGGTTTGTCTTGTCCATACCACAGAGGGAAATAAACAGTGTGGCTTAAATTTTGAGTTGGTCTCTTTGCAATGACTTTTTCTTTTTAATCTCAGGGGCTTCTAAGCCCATGTTTATCAGAGGACCTAGGTAACTGTCCCAGCGTCACAGCAAAAGGGCTCTTATGGGTGCCAAGTGCTATGCTCTGTGTGGTATAATCCTCACACCGATCCTGTCTCCACCTCAGCCCAAACAAGCAAGCATTCATATGCCTACTCTGCAACAAAGGAGGCTGAAGCTCAAAGAGGTTAAATCACATGCCCAAGGCCACTGAGCTAGTAAGAAGCAGTGCGGGGATTTGAACCATGGGCTCGCATGGGCTCCCCATAGCCCAAGCCACCAACCCTCTTTCCTCCTGCCCTGTTTCTTCATCCCAAAGACTGGACAGGCGGCGTTCCTCTGCACACCTACTTCTTCATCTAACAAACTCCTGCTCCTCCTTCAAGACCCATTTTCAATGTTACCCCTTCTGTGAAGTCTTCCCAAAGGAGGGGTAGTGGACTAAGTGCCATTCGACTACAGGGCCGAGACTAGGGTGCCGTTTAAAGAGGACTCTCAGGGTTGTGCCAGTGCAGAGCTGAGGTGTGGCTTACAACAAGCTTTGGCTGAAAAATCAAGAGAGGAGACAAGGATTTAGAGCTTAGAATTTATGATCGTAAAGTATAGAGCTGAGGGGAAATGTGCTTGAGGCTTTAAGGGCAGTTTTCTTGGCACGCATAAAGGAGGTTAGAGATATTTCAGAGCTGAGAGGAGGAGTTTGGAGAGAGGGAGGGAGGGAGGGAGAAAAAAGGAAAAGAGAGCTTAACATCGGGCTGGAATTACTGCCCTCTGTCTTCCGCTAAGTCCCTCTGGGGACAAGGGCGACAAAAGACATAGATCAATTAGGAGCAATTAGAGAGCCGGGATGCTTCCTCATATCCCAGGTTATATCCTGAAGAGGCAGCAAGGTCCCTAGAGACATCCATGTCCAAACTCATGGAGCCACAGTGTAGAGTGGTGACGGCTGAGGGCTGTTCTTGGTGACACGGAGTCCTGCACTCCCATGTGCTGTGTAAGTCAAAGTGTCGCAAGGCTTCCTGTGCTTCCTGAGAGGGCCAGGGGTGTGGTGTGGATCCCACGAGACTGTCACTTCATAGCAAATAAAAGATTGGGGACAGTGGCCACCACTGAGAGACCAGCAAGGACAAACTACACCTCAGCAGAGGCCCGCAAAGACAGATAATGGCTTGTGGACTGGAAGTCACAAGAAGTGACCGAATTATCCCAAATTGGCAAGATTAAGTTTTCTAGCACTGAGAGGAAATGGGAGGTGGAACACTGAAAACTACAAAACATTACAAAGAGAAATTATCAAAGGCCTAAATAAATGAAGGCATATGCTGTGCTCATGGATTGGAAAGCTCAATTTTGTTCAAATGTCTTCAATCTCCAAAGTTTATCCTACAGTCAATGCAATCCCACTCAAAATTTCAGCACTTTATTTTGGGAGAAAGCAAAAAGTCAATTTTAACATTCATATGAAAATGCAAAGGACCTGAAAGGTCCAAGAAAACCTTAAAGAAAAACAAAGTCAGAGGACTTAAACTAACAGAGTTCAAGACTTCGAATAAAGCAATAATTCAGATAGCATACTTTTAGTGCAAAAATATACAAATCAACCAGTGAAATAGAATAGTGAGCCCAGAAACAGACTCTCACATATACAGTCACTTGATTCTATAACAAAGACACCTCTGCAATTCAGTGGAGAAAGGATGTTCTCAATAAATGGTGCTGGAGAAATTGGATATTGGTATAGGAAAAAAAAAAATGAACCTTATTGCTACCTCACACTGTAGATAAGAAATTAATTCAAGATGTGTCATAGATCTGAACTCTAAAACCAAAACAAGCTTCTAATAGAAAACATAGGAGAATGTCTTTATTACATCGGGATAAAGAAGATTTATTAAACTAGACACACTCAGAAAAAAAGGAAACACTAATTAGAAAAGATTGACAAACAGAGTTTATTAAAATTAAGAACTTCTGTTTATCAAAAAACACCATCAACGTGAAAATATAAATCACAGACTGGAACTTCAGAATACATATCTGCCCGAGGTCTCATATACTGAATATATAAAACAACTCCTAGAAATAAATAAGAAAAAGAAACACAACTCAGTTTAAAATGGGCAAAGAACTTGAACAGACATGTCACAAAAGGGAATATCATAATGGCCCATAAATGTGTTCAACATCATCAGTTATCAGAGAAATGCAAATTAAAACTACAATGAAATGCCACAACATACCAGAATGGCTAAAACCAGTGCTGCTGAGCTTGGGGCACAATCTTCTTACACGTTGCTGGTGGAAGTATAAATTGATACGAACACTTTGGAAAAAATGTTTAGCGAGATCTACTAAAGCTAAACATATGCATGCAATATAACCCAACGGTCCTATTCCTAGATATATACCCCACAGAAATGAGTGAATGTCCACTGTATCAGTCCGTTTTGTGTTGCTATAACAGAACTACCTGAGACAGGGTAATTTATAAAGAACAGAAGTTTATGTGGCTTACGATTCTAGGACAGCTGCATCTGGCACGGGCCTCAGGCTGCTTCTACTCATGGTGGAAAGTGGCAGGCAGCTGGCAGGTACAAGCAGATCACATGGCGAGAGGAAGCAAGAGAAAGAGAGAAGGTGCCAGGGTCTTTTTAAACAAGCAGCTCTCGCGGGAACTAATAGAGCAGAACTCACTCAGGACCCCCTCCCCCAGGGAGAGCATTCATCCACTCATGAGGGATCCGCCCCCATGACTCAAACAGCTTCCAGCACTGCCACATTGGGGATCAGACTTCCACATGAGTTTTGGAGGGAACAATAGTATCCAAACTCCATCATCCACCAAAAGGCATGAGCATAAGCTTTTAATCACAGCTTTATTGATAATAGGCAAAAGCTTGAAACATCTCAAATGTCCGTCAACAATACAACAGGTAAATAAATTGCAGTGTATTCATTAAAAAAAAAAAAGGAATAAATAAAAAAGAACAAACCACTGTTACGTCTAACACATGGATGAATCTCAGTGAAAGAAGCCAGACAAAAGAGTACAGACTGCATTATCCCACTGATGTGAATTTCCAGAGCAGGTGACAGAAACTGAAGGCGATAGGCGCCAGCGTCGTGGTTTGCCCACCAGGTAATCTCTCCATCTCAAGAACCTTAACTTAGTTATATCTCCAAAGCCCTTTTTGCCATGTAAGTTTACATATTCGCGGGTTCTAGGGATGTGGACGTCTTGGGGGGGGGCGGGTGGCTATTATTCTGCCAGACACAAACTCCAAGCTCGTCGAGGGCAGGGGCGCCTGGCGTGTCATAAGTGCTCATTAACTTTTATCAATGAGTGGGTCAATTAATGAACAAGGTGGGAGGCAAGGGGGGAGTTAGTCGACCTCTGACCCAGTAAAAAACCACAGGGCCTGGAAAAGCACTCGTCCCATGTTTGATGAGCCAAAGCTGTGGGTGAGGAACAGGAGCGCAGCATGATTGCAGGAGGCCATCAGCGCCTCCTGTCTGAAGACTATGACGGGCAGGGAGGCGCCTCCAGGAGAAACAGGCCTTCCAGAGCTTCTGACTCCCAGCCTCACCCATCATGGGAAGCTGCACAGTCCAGAGACCTGAGACATGAGTAACCCCTCATGGGGTGGGACAAGTGATAAGTGTGTGCTCTCTGCCCAATTGTGCATGTGACATTGGAGTTCTTGCCACAGAATGTGCAAGACAGCTGAGCGTGAGGGACCCCAAGTGCATAGTGACACAATAATCATGCACAGGAACTAAGATGTGTCGGGTGCTGCTTTAAGTGTTTTATATACTATAACTCATTTGACTCTCCAGCATCTCCATGGGTATTATTATCCTCATTTTACAGAGGGGAAAACTGAGGCCCAGACAGGTCAAATAACTTGCCCAAGATCACACAGCTATTAAGTGGCAGAATCAAGATTTGAACTCAGGCATCCAGATCCGAAGTCAGCTCAGAAGTGCTATGCTGAGCTTAGCAAGCTGAAGTCAGTACGTCCTGGCGCTGGGAACCATCTGAGATGGCCACAGGGCTCCGTGTCCTGCTTTTCTACCCACTCTCAGCATAACAATGAAGAGAGAGAAGCCAGATGGAAAAGGAGGAGCCCAGGGTGGGAGCTGAGGGTCGTGGAAGCCCACTGCACACCTCCTGTGCCAGCAGAGCCCCACAGAGGATCCCCACCCCTCCCACAGTAAGGCACCACGCTCCAGGCCAGGGCAAAGCAGTTCGGCTCGGCCGGATCTGCCTGATACAATGTGTGGGCCATTCTTCCGTCCTGATCAGAGCAAATCAAAGGTAACGAGATATTTAGGAGACAATCTGAATGCTAACCAGATATTTGCTATCTAGTAAGCAGTAAACACTGGATGAGAATGGGTTTTTCTGACTCCTGGTGTTGAACTTCTCCTTTGCAAGAGCTCTGTGGGGCTGAGGGCTATGTATTGGGTATGGATACGCCTTGGTGAGCACCAGGGCTTGGCTTTCATTTTGTAGTTGTGATCACATGGTCATACTTTTTTAAAGAGCCAGAATCTTTTAGACATAAATACTAAAATGCTTACAAATAAAATGGTAGGATGTCTGGATTTTGCTTACTGTTGGCGGAGAACAAGATAGGCCAAGAGCCACTGATGGCTACAGCTTGGGCCTGGGTACAGGGGTGTTCACTGAATCATTCTCTCTACTTTTGGGAATGCTTGACATTTAAAAATTAAACTAAAGGGCCGACCCCGTGGCGCACTCGGGAGAGTGCGGCCCTGGGAGCGCAGCAGCGCTCCCGCCGCGGGTTCGGGTCCTATATAAGGATGGCCAGTGCGCTCACTGGCTGAGCGCGGTGCGGCCGGTCACAAAAATGACAAAAAAAAAAAAAATTAAATTAAAGAGATTTCTTTCAAAAGGCTCAATCTCTGACTCTAAGAAGATTACTTTCACTATATCAGTTTTGCACTGTAAACTGGTTGCATTGACAACATTTTACTAGCCAAAGGAAATTTGCAACTATAAAAGAGAGACAGGAAAGGGCACTGAGATTTTCACCTGCCCGGGTTTGGGGGATGGGGGGAGACTCTGACAGCGCCCATGCAAATGGGGTCTGGAGCAAGAGGTGGGTCCAGGAGGGAAAAGATCCAAAGTCTAATGTTGTAAAACGTTCTGATTTTCCAGCGCCGTCTCTGTCTCCCTGGGGCTGAGGTGGCTCCAGAGGGCAAAGCACAGCTGGAAGCTCAGATCAGAGGTCCCGGGCCAGGTGAGCAGTCCCCTGGGGCAGAAACAAAGAGGGGAGTGTCTTTACGACCCCACATGGGCTTGGGGGTGCTCAGGAGCACAGACTTGGTCCCACCCTGCAGCAGAGAGCCGGCTTTTTATACCCCCTGCCGCTGGCTGCAGGGTTGGCAGGGGTGTGACTTCAACCCCCAGAAGGAGCAGATGTGAGCCCTCAGCAGCTGCAGCGTGGGTGTCCCGCCCAGTAGAGAGGATCCGGGAAGTGGGGGACACCGCCACTTCACTGACCACTGGAGCTGGGAGGTACCTCAGCCACCTCCATTCTGACCCTGGGAACACACACACAGAGACAGCTTTGAGAAAAGAGAGGCCCAGAGAGGGGAGGGGACATGTAGTGGGCCACTTGGGGGCGTAGAAGACAGGCCTCCAGACTCCCTCCCAGAGCAGAGGCCTCTGTTTCCCACAGGCCGTCTGTCCTTGCAGGTGAGCCTCCCTGTACACTCAGTCCTGAAGCCCTGGGAGGAGGCAGGCTTTGGCACATCCGCAGGCTGTTCTCTAACTGGCATACGTTGAACCCCAGATCCTCTGAGGGTTCTCCCCCCAGCCTCTCTGTCACATGCTGTGACTCAGTACTTCTCAATTCCTGCGCTTCTCTGCTTGACACGCACATGCACATGCACGCACGCATGCATGCACATGCTCACATGCTCACACACACACTCCCGGAACCTCTCCCCATCTTCTAGGCCCCCACTGCACCATCTGATTAGGGTCACATTATTCATGCCAGGTTGTCCCTGCCTGCTCCACCACAAACCTCCCATGGACAGACCTCACTCATTCCTGCATGGGTCCCGGAGGCGTCCTGTTCAGAACCCCACAGACAGATCCATGAACAACAGTGGCGGATCTCAGACCACTAGCTCAGCACACTGGGCATGCTCCTTCCTCTCCACACCCTTCCCCTGCACCCCCAGGAGCCCAGAGCTTTCATGGCCTCCTCCCCCTGTAAGCAGAGGCAGATGGAGGCCATAATCTCCAGATGACAAGGACAGGATGTGTTGTGTCTTAGCAGAGAACCAGACGAGAACAAGGTAAAGCCTGGCTGGCAGGATTCCAAGCTAGTGTAACACTGGCTGGCACTTACTACTGTGTGCCAGGCCCTGCATGTTGCAGACATTACCCCATTTAATCTTCACATCCCACCCCCCCCCACCAGGGACAGGCATGAGCACTCCCCGGGTGAGGACAGACTGACACCCTGACATGTAAACAGCCTGTCCAAGGTCAAACCCCTAGGGAGCAGAGCCAGGATTTGGCCCAGGCTCACCCACTTCTGTGTTCACGGTCTGACCCACCCGCCGCTCTGCTAGGGGGGCTGGAGGGTCCTGCCCAGTCTGTCCCTGCCCTCCCAAAGCTCAAGGAACAAAGGGAACCTGTGGGGCCGAGCCTGTGGCGCACTCGGGAGGGTGCTGCGCTGGGAGCGCGGCGACGCTCCCAGCGGCCGCGGGTTCGGATCCTATATAGGAATGGCCGGTATACTCACTGGCTGAGTGCCGGTCACGAAAAAGAAAAAAAAAAAAAAAAAAAGGGAACCTGTGCAGGACCCAGGTGGCGCGTGGACGTGTGTAGAGTGTTGAGGCCCTGGTGGGTCTCCCTTGGGATGCCAGGCTGGCTGGCCCAGAAGGTCCTGAGCTGGCTGAGGGTACTGGGGAGGGACCCAAGCCAATAGAGCTTCCTGCCACTACCCCAAACAGTCTGCTGCCCACCCCCTCCCTGTCAGCCCACCTCCACACCCAAGCAGCCCTGCCCAGGTCCTGGGGGGTCAGGCAGGTACAACAGGGCATGGGCTCTCTAAGGAATAAGAGTTTACACCCTTGGCCTTAGGAGGTGGAATGGAACTTTGTCACAGACTTTTCCCTCTGTATCTAAGGTCCACCCTCTGCAGCCCCTCCTCTCTTGCTTACAGAAAGTTCCTCGTAGCAGCCCTCTATCCCACGAGAGGATTACTTAAAGTTGGAAGTGGCCCTAGAGATCATAGTCCAATCCCCCCCAACCACCACCATGATATGCATGTAAGAAAACCAAAAGAAGAGCAAAGAAGGCCCAGAAAAAGCCCACAGTACCAGAAGTTTGCAAGTTTAAGTCCACTTTGCCCAAAAAGACCAATGCAGAATACCAATTGCATGAAATCGCTGGACTAAGAAAAAAGTTTCTATGGCCAATTCAGTTTGGGAAATGCCCTTAATTTTAAAACAGGGTGCTCCACTACAGGAATTCTCAGAGCTTTTAATATGAGAAAGAGGGAGAAGACGATATCCAGAGTTTCCCCAGCTCACTTGACCATGGAGCCTTTTTACTGTAGATCCATTAGGACCAGTGTTCCGTGGAACATCCTTTGAGAAAGATTACTCTGGATTCTTAAATTCAATTCCCTGTTGGATATTTGAACAACTGCCACTGCCACAGCTGTCACAAGTGAATGCCCAGGTGGAGCTGTGCCTCCGGTGCCTGGGCACTCACTGTCCCCTGGACAACCCGTTCCATACGAGACACTCTGCTAAGAAATCTTCCTTCTTCTGTGCTCCCCAGTGACATCCAGGCTCAGGTCCAGATTCTATCCTCCCAGGGACAAGAAGTCTAGTTGCAGCCGGTGGCTTATCTGGTGCAGGCCTCTGCCACCAATACATTCCTCAGTCCAGCTAGCTATGTCAGAAGAGCCACTGAAGACTTGGGAATCGAGAGAGGGACAATTCCCAAGCACAGCTGAGTCAGGTCACAGGAGAGAGAGTCATGCGGGCTCAGTTTCTGAAGCCCAGGAAGGAGGGAGGCCCGGGCTCCACGCCCCCCTCCACTAAAGCAGGGGTTGTCACTGAAGGCCGGTCAGTAGAGCTAACCATCATGGGGTCCCACCCAGCAGCCCAGACCCAGAGCACTGGTGATGGACTCAGACCATGCATGGTTCCCATGCCAGGCACTTACTCGCTGTGTGACCTTGGCCAAGGCACTCAACCTCTCTGAAGTTTCCTCTTCTATGTAGCGGCTCTGACTTCCTGGGGGGTTAGGGAGATGGGCACACGGAATTGCCTCCTGGCGCAGTGCCCACCACAGCGTGCTCCCCAACCGTGAGGCCCCATTGGCTCTCAGACAAGGTCCCTTCCTTTTCTCCCTATCCAGGACATAGTTCCCTGGGCTATTTGTTCCTCCCAACCTCCCAAGGTGCTTTCCCTGAAAGGACGAGTCGACACCAGTTGACGATCCACCGGAGAGAGCTCGTTTATTAGGCAGCACACGCACACATATATAGGGCTTTAAGGGGAAAGCTGATTGGCTTAAAATACAATCCCTACTTAGCATACCGCATGGGGCTTGGGGGGAGCTGATTGGTGTGTAATTCGCGCCGGCGGGAAGGAGAATAAGGAAGAGAAAGTCAACCAGCGCCATGATGGGGTGTGGCCGAGAAGGGCTTATGTGATCGGGGTGTGATCCCTTGGGGCATTTGGGTCCCTACATTCCCCCTCCGTGGAAAGGAATCCTGGTACCCCCGTGGCCAGAAAACAAAAAAATGTGGATGTTCAAACAGGATCTCCTGAATTCTCAAGTCAGACTTAAAATGGAGGATAAATGGATAGAGTCTGAGAGCAGCCCACTCTCTTCAGAGGACTTACTCATCAGCCTTGTCCACATGAGAAACCATCTCCTTCCTCAATCCCCACAAGCCAGGTGTCCTCCCAGCTCTCCACCCCCCTGAGGACGACTTCGGGTTTTCTCACCGAGTCACCAGAGAGCCCTCGAAGCCTGACGTGCCCCCATGGCATCAGTAAACACTACCATGGCCAGGCCCTGTTGCAAGTGGTACTTTTAGCCACCGACGAAGTTTTCCCCCCACCTCTTTCTTGTGCCCATTGAAACATCCAGAAAGTTCATTTTCATTTGTTGAGCCAACAGTACATGTATTAGTCTGTTTGTGTTGCTTATAACAGAATACACGGAACTGGGTGATTTATAAAGAAAACGAAATTTATTGCTTACAGTTTGTGAGGCTGGGAAGTCCAAAGTCCATCTGGTGATGGTGACAGTGACCCAGGGGTCTCACATTGCAAGGTGGTGGAAGCAGAGAGAGCAGAGAGAGAGAGAAAGACAGACTCTCCTCTTCTTTTAAAGCCCTCAGAACCACTCCCCTGACCAGCATTTTTAATCCATTCACTACTGCACAGTCCTACAACCCAATCACCTCTTCAAGGCCCCACCTTTCAATTACCATAACAGGATCTCCCACCCTCTTAACAGTCCCAGTGGGGGCTAAGTTCCTAATATGTAAAACTTGGGGGACACAACTCAAGCTTCAGGGAGTTTGGGGGGGACACAATTCAATCCACTACAGTACATGAATGACTTAAGACCACAGGTCTGGAGCCAGCCTGCCATGCTTCAAGTCCCAGTCATTTATTGGCTGTATGACCTTGGGCAAGTGGCTTAACCTCTCTGAGCCTCTTCTGCAAAATGGAAGTGAGGACAGCACGATATTTACCTCATAGCGTTGGGATGAGGATAAAATCAAACGATGCATGTAAAATGCTTATCCCAGTGCCTGGACCACAGAAAGAACCTGAAGAAATGTTAACATTGTTGTCATTGCTAAATACTGACTTCCTGGCTCTGTGCTGGCTCACAGTAAGTCCTCCACAGAAGCTTCTTTCCCTTCTCTTCCCCATCTGCCCAAACCCAGGAGGCACGGGCATCACTGCAGGTGGTAGGACAATTATTTGATTCCCACTTGCCTTCAGTGGGCTCATCGCAGGCCAGTGGATGGGGACTGTTTACAAAGTGCACTGCACCTGCCCAGGCCTCCTGCACCGCTAGGCTCTTTCCAAGCTGCAGTCCGCCAGTTTGGGTGAGCTCTGTCTGGCACTAGTTGTCTGGTCCTAATTTTCTGCCCCAAAAGGAGCTGTATCCTTGAAACCCCAGAGAGACTGTGAGTAGCAATTTCTCCACATCCCCAGCGGCCAGATTACTTCTGATCAAATCAAGTTCAGGGCTGCTGGGCAAGGCAACCACTGTTCTGGAAGGCCCCAGCCCAGAGGGCAGAGGTGACAGACAGAATCTCACCCAGGCACGAGTCCCAGAAATGAGACAGGTCTGACTGTCTTGGCCTTTCTCCTTGGCTCGCAGCCAGGGTCCCCAGCTCGTCAATGGCAGCAGAAGCCAACGGGACAGCCGCAGTCACGCCCAGCTCTGGTGCTGGCGAACTCCTGCCAGGGCAGCCCCTCAGCCTAACCCAGCCTGGGCAGATAAGTCCACCCCAGAAGGTGACCCAGCCCGGGCTTCTGGCTCCAAACTGGCACCAGGAGAAGGCCCAGAGGAGGAGCTGCCTTCTCCAGGAGCTGGGCGTGAGTGTCTACTTCCTGGGGCCCTGGTGGTGGAAGGGAAGGGAGGAAGGTGTATGGGGAGGACACTGGGGGGCCCTGACACAGAGAGGGCAAGGGAAAGTCTCCAGCTTCCCTGCTTACCCCTCATCCCAAAATTGAGAAGGCCTTGAAGGACAGGTGGGGAGAATCTGCCCACACCTACTGCCTGCTGAGGTTTGCACGGGCTCCATCATGGGTGACAGCAGGGAGGAGCTGCCAGCCACTGAGAACCAGCTCCAGGACAGATGGCCTCCATGGAGAGACCTTGGCAGCCTCAGCTCTCCCCGCGGGACATCCCAAGGAAAGATCCCCTTGCAGACTGGATCCCTAAGAGAGCGCGTATTAGTCCATTTCTATTGCTTATAACAGAAGTACCTGAATCTGGGCAATGTGTAGAGAAACAATATTTATTGCTTACAGTCTCAGAGGCTGGAAAGCCCAAAGTCCAGAGAATGCATCTGGTGAGGTGATTCTACAGCAATGTAGGGTGTCACCTGGCAAGAATGGCAGAGCAGAGAGAAAGAGAGCTCCTCACGCACCCTCCTTTTTAAAGCTCTCAGAACCATGCCCATGACCCCCATTAATCCATCAGTGGATTAATCAATTTATTAGAGAATGGTCCTCACAAGCTAATCACCTCTTCAAGGCCCCACCTTTCAACTACCATAATAGGATTTCCCACCCTCTTAACACTGTCACAGTGGGGACCAAGCCTCAATGAGTTTGGGGGGACAGCCAGTCCACAGCAGGGTGGGAAAGGAACTCACTACAGCCAGCAGGACTGGGGCACAGGTGGCCTCCCTGGGGCTGCTCACCTTCCCACCCAGGCCTTCTATGTCATCGTCGCTGTGCTGCACCTGTTCTTGGGCACTTACCTGCTCTCCAGAGTCAAGAGCCTTCACCTGGTGGTGCTAAAGTCCTGGTATCCATTCTGGGGTGCTGCCTCTGTGAGTAGGAGCCAAAACATGGGCTGGGTATGGGGTTGGCAGGGCAGGGCTGGGCGGTCCTGGCACTTGGGACCGATGCCAGGTGGGGCAGAGAGGGCCAAGAGGAGCGAAGCACAAGCCAGCTCCATCCTCCAGCCTCCCTATCTCTGCTTCGATTTTCTCCATCACACTGGAAATAGCTCCTTCCCTGGGGCCCCGTCAATCTGGAGTCCCAGGAGAGCACTCCCAGCTCTCGGGACTCTGCCATAATTGGACATGTGCCTCCCACAGGGAGAAGGACAAGGCCTCAGGCTTCTGAGTAGCCAGGATGGGAGATGAGGTGAGACCATTTCCCAGAGGATCCACGTCCTTCCAGGTCTCCAGGGTGCCCACCCCGTCCCCACCTCCCTGGTGGTGTCCTGCTTAGGTGCTAAGTCCCAGCTCCACGGTGCCTTCTTGGACAGGTGTCCCAACCCCCCACTTTCACATCAGTCCTCTGTCCCCACTTCCCCTGGCTTCAAGCTTTCACCACATGGTGACAGAACTTTCTACACACTCAGTGCCGTTTTGTCCTGTGCTCTCAGGGACTGGCACAGCGCATAGCAGGTGCTCAGTGAACATTCAAAAGAAGATTGCAGAGATACACCAGAGACCTTAGAACCAGGACCTAATGTCCCCCCAGCTGCAAGATTCAGGAAAGAAGAAAGGGTCGTGGTGAAGGGAATCGTACAGCTGACCCAAGAGGGGGTTTGGGTTTGTAAGGCGGGGGAAGCGGGGGGAGCTAGGAGGGCATCTAAGTGCAGGGCACAGCTTGATCCAAGGTGTGGAGACAGGACAAGTCGTGGAGGTTTGTGCACATGTGGGAGGGTGCAAGGTGGGGCAGGGCCTGGGATGGGCCTAGTGGCAGGCAGGATGAGCTCGCTTTGTCAGAGGAATGGCGTTCTCTGCCCTGCTGGCCACCAGGGGTTGGTTTTCATGGACAATAGAGGGGAGGAATATT
Source organism: Cynocephalus volans (assembly GCF_027409185.1). Lineage (NCBI taxonomy): Eukaryota > Metazoa > Chordata > Mammalia > Dermoptera > Cynocephalidae > Cynocephalus > Cynocephalus volans. The sequence goes on from NC_084463.1 coordinate 156,196,905, forward strand.
TGTAAGTTTCAAGGAACCCCAACTTCTCTCTTTGACCTCCAAATCTGGCCTGCAGTTTGTCATTTCAGGGATCTTGGCAACAACAATGAAGACCTCTCCTAAAATGTGTCTGGTGAGTTGGCGCATTGAGATCATTTCCTTCCTTCACAAGCCTGGGGCCACTTTGTTAAGGGCGTCTGTGTGCAGTGGTGATCCAGGAGGAAGCTCTCAAGGATTTGCTAGGAGCAGGAAATGTGCCTTCAGGACAACAGAGGGCATCTGAGCAGAAGGTTCCAGATGCAGACAGGCTGGCGGATTTGGCTGTGGAGGAAAGGGTACATCTGGCATATCTGATGTAGGGTGGTCAGGGTAGCTTTGAGGTGGAGACGGCCATGAAGCATCCTTCTTTGGAGGCAGCTCTTGGGTTCTCCTTTGCCCCATAGAACATGAAAGCTGATTGGAACCTCCTCAGTGGTCAGTAGCTCAGCTGCTGGTCTGTGGTTGAGAAGACTGAAGCCCAGAGACAGGCAGAGTATTTCCTGAGGCCACACAGCAAGCTACTGGCAGGCCTGGGAGGAGGACCTGGACTTGGGTCACTAGCCTTTGAACAAAAGCTGTTACCTTACTTCTTGCTTGTAGAAGGAGTTGTGCCTGATGGCAAACCTCATCAGTTTCTTCTGTGTGCTGTCCGGCCTCTTTGTCATTGCCAAGGATCTCTTTCTGGAGAGCCCATTTGAGTCCCCAATCTGGAGAATGTACCCCAACACCACAGTGAGTGCCCAGGCCCAGAGGTTCCTCTGTCTCCTAGGATGGCGCTGCCTTGGGCTTGGCCAAGAGGAAGTTTCCAGCTCTGGGGAAACCCGTCCCGGAGCCTCGCCACAGGCAGCCGCATCCTCAGCTGGAAGGGGGAATGCCCGGGCTTCTCACTGGTCAGCATCAGGGATCTGGATGGGGCCTCAAGTCACTAAGTCCAATCCCACTTTTATAAATGGGGAAACTGAGGCCCAGAGACGGGGAGGGGCCTATCTGAGGTTGAGCAGCAAGTTGGCTGCAAATCCATCCAAGACCACAACTTAAAACTGCTGGTTCCCCAGCCAAGGCTTTAAATAAGGTATCCCCTACAACCCCTGCAATCTGTGAGCCTCCCAGCAGCCTTGCAAAGCTGGCTAAGTCACTTTGTTACCCCCATTTTATGGGAGTGAACACGGAGGTCCAGAGAGGCTCAGCTAGTGGACTAAGGCCACACAGCAAGTCAGTGGTGCAGTGAGGACTTGCTGCCAGGTCTATGACTCCAAGCCCAGTGCCCCGTCTGCCTCACCACAATGCTTTGGAAGCAAAAGGTGGATCAGCCATTCCAAGGCTGGGTGCCTCTGGGCCAAGTCCCAAGGGTTCTGACCATGGTGGTTTGCTATTCCTCATCTCTCCCAACTGCGCACATACACATGCATGCACATGCAAACACGCACACACATACATGTATATACACACGCACACCCATACATATATACATGCATATACACATGCACACACATGCCTATACACACACACTTCCCCAACTGAGTGCTTGTGGTCCTGTGCGATGTCCCAGCTGCACAGGAGTCCTCAGCCTATCTCTTCCCCTCCCCTGCTATAAAAGACACTCCTTCTCAGGTATCCCCATCTGTCAAGTAGGGTTGGATCAGATGACCCTTCAGGCCACCTTCATTTCTTCCAGGGACCCATGGGATTCTCCAACCCTCAAATGTTAGGCAAATACTCCCTAAGGACCCACGTGTGCCAGGTGTTGGGCAGAGAGCAGTGACTGAGACAGACCCAGTCCTAGTCCCACAGAGCCCACTTGCCCTCCTGAGCATGCCTGGGAGCTGGAGCCCCACTGCCTCTGCCCTGGATCTGACCCTGCCCTGTCAGGCCCACATAGGGTGCAGACACCCAGCAAGTCCTTGCCCTGTCCCCGCCTCCCTCTTCCCCTCTCAGGTCCACATCCAGAGGCTGGAGCTGACCCTGCTCTGCTTCACCTTCCTGGAGCTCTTCCTGCCAGTGCCCACGGCCATCATAGCCTGCCCAGGAGACCACCTGTCTGCAGAGGTGAGGCCCTTCCTGGGGTGACAAGCTCTCAAGAGATGGGGGCAGAAGGCGGCAGAGGGCTCAGAAAGGGGAGACAACAGGCAGAGGTTACAGGAGGAGCGTGTCTCATTCATTCAGCACGTTGCTGAGCATTTACTAATAGGCAACCCACGGTCTCAGGGGAGACACAGCATGGGCTGAGAGAAGGCCAATTCACGGTGAAAAGTGTATGGCCACCAAAGAGAAGACACCGTGGGCTTGTGGAACAACAGACCGCCACGCTCCCAGCTCAGAAGGCCCCAGGGAAATCACGTCGGGGAGACTCATGGAGAATAGGCAGGATTAAAACTCATGGATGTGGATGGAGAAGGGACTTCCCTCCGGAGAAGGGACTCCCCGTAGAGACAAGTAGTGGCTTGGAGACAGGACCTGGAAGGCCTGGGAGAGCTGCAGCATGTGTGGTGTTCAGCTGTGGTAGGAACAAGGGAGAAACAGGGTCATAGGGGATTGAGCACTTAAAGCTTACCAGGTACCCTGTTAAATATGCTATATTGATGGATGGATGGATGGATGGATGGATGGATGGATGGATGGATGGATGGATGGATGGACGGATGGATAGATATAACTTTATTTAACTTCATCTTCTCAACAATCGTTCAAGGTAGGTACTTACTTCCCATTCTACAGATACGTAAACTGAGGCTTAGAGAGGTCACGTCACTTCCCCAGGCCAAACAGCCAGCAAGGAAATCCAGGACTCAGCCCAGTGTGTGTCTAATCCACAGCCAAGCTCTTGTCTACCAGGAGGGATGACGAGCAGAGTGGGGCCAGGTGTATTTTAAAATAGAAGACTAGTCTCTCCCCACCTGAATGGCCCTGACCAGAAGTGATCTCCAAAGCTCTTTTCATTAAAGGAAAAAAATTAATATTATAATCTCAACTTTAGAACATTATAAAATATACGTTCCAAATGCCCCATAATCCCACAAGTTTAACATTCTGATTATTTTCATGTTAGTGTTCATCCGTACACTGAATGTTCACAAAAGCAGATATAAGTTTGTGAGCTCCAAGTCTTATTTGACATCAAGCAAATAAGTTGTCTTAGTTAATGCCTGTCTGTCTGGCAGGAAGTCTCCTCATTAGGATGTCAGAGAGCTGGCCGGGGACCTGGAGCCCACTTTTAAAGCTGGAGAAACCGAGGCCCCAGGTATCAACGATAATTGTTCCTATTTATTGGCACGTACTGTGTGCCAGGCACTGTGCTAAGTACTGCAGGTGGCTGTATTAGTTTCCTATTGCTGCTGTAACAAATTATCACAAATTTGGCAGCTTAAAATGATACAGATATATTATCTTATTCCTCTGGAAGTCAGCATTTGAAATGGGTCTTGATGGGCTCAAATGAAAGTGTATTGGCAAGGCCGCATTCCTTTCCGGAGCCATCAGGGGAAAGGTTCCCTTGACTTTCCCAGCCTCTAGAGGCCTCCTGCATTCCTTGGCTTGTGGCCCCAGCATCCACCTTCAAAGCCAGGTGCAGCATCCTCAGATCTCTCTCTTCTGTCCCCCTCTTCCACCTTTAAGGACCCCTGTGGTTACATTGGGCCTATCCAGATAATCTAGGATAATCTCCCCATCTCAAGGCTGATTAGCAACCTTAATTCCATCTGCAACCTTAATTCCCCTTTGCCACGTAACCAGTAATTAGGACATGGGCGTCTTTGGGGGGCCATGCTTCTGTCTACCACACTAGTGGAGACCTCCTTGAATCTCACAGCTGTTCTGGGAGGCAGGTTCTGCTTTCCCATTTTAGAGAGAAAGAAATGAGGCTCAGAAGGATTAGGCACTTCCCCTGGTCACACAGCCAGTAAGTGGCTGTGCTGGGCCTCCCCTGAGAGCCCTTATGCCCTTCTTCATCTACAGTGCCGGGGACAGGCTCTGCAGAACTTGGTGGATAGCACCTTGTCACAGATAACAGATGAAGACATGGCAGAAGTCACTGGAGATGCTGTTGGCATTAAACATGCCCCTTAGAGTGTATTCTGGCTGGAAGGGCCTTGGTGTGTCACCTGGCCCAGCCCCCCTTGGGAAACCCAACAGGATGAATGACTTGTTCATGGTCACCAGGACACTGGTAGCAGGACCAGAACGAGGGCCCAGGATACTACGTTCCATGTGGGCCTCCCCCGACTCCCTTCTCAAGAACTTGCCCACCATGGAAGTCACTTCATCTTTCCAGCCTCAGTTTCCCCATCTCCATGGGGATCTTGAGATTTCGAAAGGGAACCAGTGGGGAAGTGCTCTGTCAACAGCCGATTGCTCCACAGATGTGAACATCAGGCACGGTGACCCCTCCTCTTTTGCAGGAGGACGACTTGTCCCTTGTTCCCAACACACCTTTGGAGCTCAGGGGTCTGTCGATGGGGCCTCCCCCGTCCTACGAGGATGTGACTCAAGGTGACACACAGGATGAGCAAAATCAGAGGTGAAGGAGCTCGGCCCCAGCCCCCAGGCCCTCAGAGCTCGCCCACAGCCCCTTCACCCCTGCATGGGTAGGAACCGATTCCTGATTCTCAAGGGAGCAGTTCCCAGAAAGAGGCAAGCGATGCTGTCTGCCCCTGGAGTGGTGGCCGAGGTGGGGTAGTCCCATCCCCTCAGACTCTAGAGGAGCCCCCAGCCCCCTCTCTCCCTCCCCAACACCTCAGCACCCCATGTGGTTGGCCAAAGCTGCCTCAGCCAAACCAGGGCAGGACCAGGGCCCAGCCACCCTCCCTACCAGCCTCCAGAGCAGACCCCTGGGCCGGCAGCCCCCAGGCACCCCCCTCCCCCTCTAGCCTCCCTTGCCTGCTTTCTCCAATCAATGGTGGACATGTGGGGGCTGGGAGGGAAGCCAGAGATGGGGTTCTCAGAGCCCAGGCAGTCATGACCTTTCCTTGCCTCAACCTACCAAGAGGCTTCGGGGGGAACCTGTGTGTCTGAATCCCTGCATTTGTGGTGGGGGCAGCAGGGGCGTTGAGTCAGACAGAAACTGATCAATCCTTCCCTCCAAGCCATCAATAGGTCTCTTTGCCTCCCTGGGCCTTGGTGCCTCAGTCTGTAAAATGAGGGGGTGGGGGTGGGGTAGCTGAAGTGAACCAGGAGCCTCCCAGCTTGAAAGCTCCAAGGTCAGGAGTCAAATTCAAGGTTCTGGTTGTGCCATCTGAGGTCGCCAGTGAAACTTCAGCATCGGAATTCCAACCTGCTTGTGCTGAGTTAGTAAGGTGGGGAGGGTGACCCAGCCTCCTCATTTCCCAGATGTCATCTGGAGGGGGCCAGTCTTCACGATTTTTGCCTGTGCGTGGACTGTACTGTATTCTTTCTGTTTCTTTACATTGATTTTTTCTTATATTATTTCAAAGGGGCACTTTGTAGCAGCAATTAATGGGAGATCAATATTTCTCCATGAATTGATGCTAACCCCCAAAATAACATAAACACGATGAAAACAAAACGTGACTCCCCACCCCACCTCCATGACCTCACCTACTACTTCTCTTCTTCTTGCTTGCTCTGCTCCGGCCGCTCTGGCTTCCTCGAGGTTCCACAGACACCCCAGGCATCCCCCGGCCTCTGAGGCACCACCTTACCCTTCCTCCACCTGGACTCTCTTCCCCCACTTATTTGTAAAGCTCACTCTTTGAACCTTTACTGGGCCACCAACTCTGGGCCAAGGCAGATGTCATTTAATCCTCCCATCAGTCATGATGCAGGTGTTGTTACTGTTTTCATTTCATGCAGGCTCAGAGAATTTAAGTAAGTTGCCCAAGGACACACAGCTAGTAAGTGATGGAGCCAGGATTTGTACCCGTGCAATCTAGCCCCAAACTGAAGTGCTGCCTCTGAATAATGCCCACACTTGGTTGTAGAATGCCTCCTGCTCTCCTGAGGCTGCACTTTGCACACCGGTCTATGCAGCAAAGTCAGCCCTCGTAGCTCGTGGCAACCCCGTCCTCCCAAACGAGCCATTTCCCACATGGGGGCTCAACACGTGTGGTAGCCCAGGTTGTTAGTTGCCTGGGATAGCATTCCTCTCTCCCCTGGCTTGTGAAATCCCTTATGTGTAGGCATTCCCTCAGTATCTTTGCCCTTGTACTGAATATCCTTGGGCTTCAAGGTTCTTTGAAATCTCCTATCTGCTTTGTCACCCCTGGCTGTAATAACACCTCTTCCCTCCACTTCTGATGTTTTGTTTCCAACCTTCTGTGTGTTGCAGCTGGCTTTAGAATAGAAAGTAGACGTCATTAGGCTCTGAGAGCAGCAGAGAACCATGCAGATGTTTAGGATAAATATGATCTTTCATTAAAAAGGTGTGATGGAGTGAATCTCAGCTTGGCAAACTCCAGCTCTGCCACTAACTTACTGTGTGATCTTGACTCAGCCCCTGCCCCTTTCTGGGCCCCAGTTTCCTCATTTGTAAAATACAATATTGTGCTAGACCAGTGGTTTGTGTCAATAAAGGTAGAAATGGCACCTGGTTAGATTTATATTCTTTAGAAGTCAGACTTATTACAACCACATTCTCTTTAAAAGGGCATGGTTTCGTGGCCTCTGTGGATGGCTGGAGGAATCTCATGCAGGGTTAGCAGAACTCAAATGAGCAGGGTCACAGCCCAGTCCCTGTGTGGCTTAATACCGTGACCTGCTGGAGTGGTTTCCATCACCCTGCAGTTGGTATCTTCACAAAATGCAGAATTTCTAACACCAGGCTAGAAGCTGAAAGCAATCTTTGACTACTGTTGATGCTGTAGTTAAATTTCAGTCAACATTTTTGTACATATTCAGCCCTAAAACTAAACCTAATATTGTTTTTACCCATTATGAAAAAAATTCAAACATGCAGAAAAGTTAAGAGTGGTACAACAAATATCCTCAGTCCTTCCACTGAGATTAAAGTGATCACATTTTCACGTTTGCTTTCTCTTCTTCATCTGTATCTGCCTCTCTTTATATGTGCGTATATGTAGCATGTATATAGTATGCATGTGTGTATATGCACACATATACATACGTACATTACATACTTTTTTATTGAACCATTTGAAAGTGAGTTGCAGATCATGCCCTTTCATCTCTAAATTCTTCCCACCTGCATTATTTTCTATTAGCTTCACCTATTTCTTTTTACCATTTTTATTTTGGGGCAGCTGGCCAGTATGGGGATCTGAACCCTTGACCTTGGTGTTACAAGGTGATGCTCTAAACAACCGAGCTAACTGGCCAGCCCCTTACTTTCTAAGAATAAGAACTTTCTCCTATATAATCACCATACCACTGGGAAAATTAAAAATAATACCCATAATCCTAACTAATACCCTGTCCGTATTCAAATTTCCCCCACTGGATCAAAAATGTTTTTATGGTGATTTATTTTTAATCTGGATATAATCAAGTTTTATACATTATATTTGACTGTTATATCACTTCATTTTCTCTTAACCTGGAATAATGCTGTCACCTTTTTCATGACATGGCCATTGTGAGACCAGTCGTCCTGTGGAACATCTGATGGTTTCCCCTTGGTGTCCTTTCACTTGTTCCTATATCCTCCCTCTTTCCTAAAGCCTGGCAGTCACAACTAGACCCTCAGGGCTTCATTCAATGCCGGGGACATGTTTCTGGGCAGAACACTCCAGAGGCGATGCTGTGGTCTCCATCTGGGTACCTGGGGGCCACTCCGTCCCTCTGTTAGAGATGCTGGGCTCAGGGCAAGCTGCCATGTATCTCCACTGCATGTGTTGATTTTTATTTTTATTCCTTCCTTTTTTTAATAATTTATTTTATTAAATCAAAATCGATTATATGTATTTTGGGGGTTGAGCATGGAGATATTTTGATTAAATCAGTATTACTAGCATATATATTGTTATAAATCGTAATTATTCTTTATGCCCCTTGTCCAATCTCTCCCCTTCCCCCATTCCCTCCCCCTCCCCCCTCTAATTGCCCTAGATTTCTTCTCTCATTCTCGAAGAATAATGGTTACTCTGTTAACTTGTTGCCTAGATGATCTGTCCAATGCTGAGACATGTGATCAGGTTCCCCAATATTATCATAGAGCAGATGCTTCTTCTGTCACTCTGAAATAGGTTTTGTGGAGAGAGACATCCTCTTCTTTTCTTTGTCTCTGCTGGTGACTCTTCTTGCATCAATGCACTCCAGTGGTTGGCGGACCATCTGCGTGGTGGCTGTGGTGTCTAGCCGCTTTTGCAGCAGCCATTGTTCTTGTGGTGGCTGTGGTGGGCAACCCATGTGGAGGTGATGTTTTGGGGATGCTCCTTGGCACTGGTGGTATGCCTGGTTGTGAGGTGTGTTTGGTCCCCTTCTCCATGCCTCTGGTCCCTGGGTGGGCCCCGAGGTATAGGCGCAGTGTGCCTGGTTGTGGGAGAGAGGTCCAGTCCGCTTCTCCATGCCCCAGGTCCGCAGGTGGGCTCCGAGGTGCTGGCATGTTGTGCCTGGTTGTGGGAGGGAGGTCCGGTCCCTATCACCATGCCCCAGGTCCCTGGGTGGGCTTTGAGAGGCTGGCATGTTGTGTCTGGTTGTGGGAGGGTGGTCCAGTCCCCTTCTCCATGCCTCAGGTCCCCAGGTGGGCCCTGAAGCGCTGGCTCAGTGTGCCTGATTGTGGGAGAGGGGACCATTCCCCTTCTCCTTGCCCCAGTTCCCTGCGTGGGCTCTGAGTTGCTGGCATGTTGTGCCTGGTTATGGGAGAGAGGTACTGTCCCCAAATCCATACCCCGGGTCCCTGGGTGGGCCCCAGGGCGCTGGTTCAATGTGCCTGGTTGTGGGAGCGAGGTCCTGTCCCCTTCTCCATGCCTCGGTTCCCCAGGTGGGCCCTGAAGTGCTGGCTCAGTGTGCCTGGTTGTGGGAGAGAGGACTGTTCCCTTTCTCCTTGCCTCGGGTCCCTGGGCAGGCCCCAAGGTGCTGGCTTAGTGTGCCTGGTTGTGGGAGGGGGGTCCACTCCTCTTCTCCATGCTTCAGGTCCCCAGGCTGGCCCCGACTCACTGGTGCAGTTTGCCTGGAAGTGGGAGTGGGGTCCAGTCCCCAGATCCAAGCCTCCAGTTCCCAGGCAGGCCCCAAGGTGCTGGTGGTGTGCCTGGGCCGGAACTAATTTTTTGTCCTTTGCTTCTAACACAGGGGAACTTCCTGTGGGAACCAGTACTTGAGCTGTGTGGTTGTTTAAATTGCTACTTTGCTGCTATTTTCCTAGGGAAGGCTTTTTGTGCAGCTCAGGGTTTAATGGTTGACCTTATAGATACTTCCGGCTCTCCAGAGACCTGGTGGATCTGTGTTCTGTAGAATCTCTAATCTGGGCCTGAATTTTTTCATCAAACTGCACCCCATGCAATTTTGCATTCCCAACCAGTCTCCTCTGAGTGGTCCTGTGCTGATTGGGGGGCAGGTCGGCTGTCCTTGCTGTGCCCCAGTGTTCCCCTGGTGGGCCCGTCTACCCCACCACCTGTGCTGCAAACACTTCCCATGGGATGGGCCCTTGCGATGACTCACTGGCCTCTGAATGGCTCCCTTTCTTCAGTTGTGGATCCTCGCTCCTGCATGGGTCCACAGGAACCCTATTAGCGATCTTGCTGTCCTGGGGACCACCAAGGCCCTCTTCTCTCCTGCTGCCTCCAAGTAACTCCATCCGAACGGCACAGCTGCGGCTTCTGCTGTCTCCTGCTCCATGCGCTTAGCAGCTCGAGCCTTAAAGCAGCTATGACCCGAAATGCTCAGAGCAGCTTTTTCTTTCTCTCATCTTAGTTTCTCCCGCCTTCATGAACTCCGTAGGTTTCTCCTCCTCTTCCCCTGAGCTCCAGTGGCCCCAGCTTGGCTGATGTTACATTTTTATAGTAGTAAATTGGTTGATTTGTGGGAGAGAGTGACGCTGGGGACCGTCTATTCTGCCATCTTGATTGGATCTCTTATTCTTTCCTTTTCCTACAGTGTTTGTTTTGGGGTTTTTTTGTCTTTGTTTTTGCTTTTTAATGAAACAGGTTGCATCACATGTCAAATAGGAAAATATTGAAATGTGTCTTTCTGTAACATGTAAACATACACTATAGAAAAATTGCAAATGGATTAAACACTAACTTTATAGTGCTATATTGAAACCAATGACTTACACTTGTTTTTTTGTTTGTTTGGTTTTTTTTACTAGAGTTCCCTCTTTATCATATGCCATGCAGAAATGCAGAAGCATTGGATATTCCTGGAGGGTCCATATGATTACAGAGCCCATAGCAATATAAAGGGAATTCACGAGTCTGAATAGAGGTTTGGGGACGCTGAACTCGATGATCTTTAGGTCCCCGGCCAGCTCCAGCACTCAAGGTTTCTACAACAACGAGCCTGCAGAAGGAGGGCGTGATGGCCAACATCTGGCTTCAGGATGCTCTTGCTTAGAGATGTCGGTTCAATGGCCTTGGAGCAAACCCGAAGGCTCAGGCCCCGGGTCTTTCCTACTGTCCAGTGAAGACACTGCCCATTTAACCCTAAACCTGGGGGATAACAGGCTTTGTGAGCAGTCGGCTCCAGAAATGATGAGCACGTACAGCTGTGTGCACCCTGTTTAGGGCAGTGGGGAGAGCAGCTCTCAGGGGATGGAAAGAGCACCTGGGACTAAGAACTTCCTCTACCACTCGCTGCAGAACTTAGATAAAATACCTAACTTCCCTGAGCCTCAGTTTTCTCATCTGTAAAATGGGAATGATAATCCCTCCATCACAGAGTTGTAGTGAGAATCAGAGGAGAATATGGATATGAAATTGCCAACTTGGTGTCTCCAAAGTGTGAGACACTGAGGGGAAACTGGGTAGGGATACAAACCCGTGGCAATAATAATGAAGGTATTTCCTTTTCAATCTCAAATTTATGTGGGGAGAAAGTCTCAGTTTGAGGTGGCTATATCTTTGACTCCTCTCTAACGCTTGCTGATCTCTCTTTTTGCCGAGACAGCAGACCCTGCCTGCAGCAGCCAATGGCATCTAGCCAGAATTAAACAAGCTGTGTTGTTTCCATGGGCTTTACTACTATGGCCATCTTCTATTTATGGCAAGTGATACTGAATTTCCATTTATGACAGTGATACAAAGTGCTTTTTTGTAATACGTATATATAAGTTACAACAAAGTGATAATGGAAACGATTGGGGAGATGATGAAAATGTTCTAACGTTGACTGTGGTGATGCTTGCAGAACTCTGGATATACTAAAGATCATTGAATTGCAAAAACAAAAGGGGGGGTCCATTTATAAAAATGTATTAAATAAATGATGATACAAAACACCAACATGTAAGACTCACAAAGGCAGAGCTTGAAGGACTGAAGTCCGGGAAAGGAGGAAAGTAGATGTTTTCACCCCACCCTGCTTGCAGAAAGGGAGTGGATTTACGCTCTGTGGTTGAGATTAAAAGTTCACCAAGGCCCTTGAACCTGGAATTCTGCTTCCTAAGTTCATTGAAGTTTTGTGCTGGAAGAATCTTTATGTAACATCTCACATAGACCCTCATGTGACAAATGGAGAAACTGAGGCCCAAGTGGGTGAAGGGGCTTACTGAAGGCTGCCCGGTGGGCCCTTGATTGAGATGAGGCTAGAACCCAGGTCTTGTGCCCTCACCCCGTGCCCATGGCACACCTCCCCAGTCCTGTCTCACCTGCTTCTTTGGGAGCCTGAGAGCAAAACAAGGCCATCTCCTGTCTATGTCCAACCCCCACCCCAAGTTCCTGGCTCCCAAACTTATGGTCTCCTCCAGTCTGTGAGATAATCCTGCAAACTCCAGCCACACCTCCATCCCAGGAGTGTAAGAGAAACCTCAAAGCCAGGCCTTTCCTCCTTCCCTACCGCTTCCCTTCACCCCTGCCCTCAAAGCAGGTTGTGAAGTCATGACAGCATTGAATTCATGTATCCCTTCATTCATCCATTGGTGACAACTGAGGTCCTACCGTGCTATGCCTGGGGGCAGACCACCATGAGCAAGCCTTGACACAGTGCCCCGCCTCTCAGAGGTTGCATTCTGGTGGGTGAGACGGGCACTCACTAAACGATCACAAGTAGATGTGTGACTACTGTAAAGGGAAACAGAGAATGTAATGGGCACCTCAGCTGGAATATGGAATCGAGTCGGAGGGGAAGGGGTCAGGAGGCCTTTCCTGTGGAAGTTGTGTGAGTGGAGGCCTGAAGCATGGGTGTCCAAGCTGTGCTGGCCCCACCATTTCTTCCACACAGAGACAGCCCACCCCCTCACCTCCCCACCACCCCAGATGGCTCTGATCACTCCCCACTGTCTTTCTCCCCAACAGGCCTGCTGCTTTGCATTCACTGAGTAGCAAATTGCCTGCCACGTGCCAGGCTCCTGCCTGGTGCTGGACACTCTTATCACTCAGGGCTCAACCAGAGAAACAGAACCAGCAGGAGATATATATTGAGATTTATTGCAAGGAACTGGCTTATGTGATGATGCGGCTGGCCAAGCAAGTGCAGAATCAATAGAGCAGGTGATCGGGAAGACAGGCTGGATCTCTCGGGCATGGCTGGAGTAGCCGTCCACTGCAGGAATTTCTTCTTCACCAGGAAAACCTCAGTTCTATTCCTTGAGCCTTTCAACTGATTGAATCAGGCCCACCCAGATTATCTAGGAAAATCTCCCGTACTTAAAGTCAACCGATTATGGATTCAATGACACCTAAAAAAAAAAATACCTTCACAGCAACACGTAGCTTGATGTTTGACGGAATAACAGGGGACTGCAGCCTATCCAAATAGGCACATCGAAAGACCATCACGGACACATAGAGGCAAATGAAGTTGCAGAAGGAGAGGTGGGTAGAATTATCTCTGGCAGTCTTAAGGGGGGTAGTCCTCAAACATCCCCATGCCAACAAATTTTATTCCACTCCCATAGCTAACATTTATTGTGTCCTCTATGCCAGGCACCATTCTAAGCATTTTTTTGTAAGAAATCCTCACAAAAAACAGTTTATGATTTAGGAAACTCAAGCACAGAGAAGTTAAGTAATTTCCTGCAAGTCACACAGCAGGAAAGTGATAGAACCAGGAATCACACTCAGTCGGATGTCAGAGCCTGAACTCGTGACCGTTCTGTGATGCTGCCTCCGTTTGTTGGTTCTTTGATGTCAGAAGGGGCTGAACAGTTTGCCCACATCATATTTCAGTCCACGGGGATCTTATGAGAAAAGGGCTGTGGTGGTCTCTATTTCATAGGTGAAGATACTAAGGCCAAGAAAGGTTGCATAATGCAGCTCCTTCCTTGGTGGCAGAAAGAGGACTCCTCTGATCAACTGCAAATTCTAGGCTCTTCACTCCCTGAAACAGGTGAAAACGCCCTTCTGTGGGGCGGCTCTAGGGAGTAAAAAAGTAAACACAGGACAACACGGTGAGATTAGGAGTGCCAGGGCCAGGTGTCATGGGATCACAGAGCGGGGAACCATAATTCAGCCTGGGATGGGGCAGGCAGGGGAGTGCTACACGAGGATTTGGTGACTGAGCTGAGTTTCAAAAGGAGGAACAGTGTTCTGGGCAGAGGACACAGCGTGGGCAAAGGCCTGGGATGGGAGAAGTGGGAAGCAGGTATGGCCCGCAGACGCAGGACACCCCCTTTGCACAGAGGTTAGCATCCCAAGTCAGAGGATAAGATAAAAATCAAGGAGAGCCAAAGTTGTCTTAGAAAATCCTTTAAATTACCCAAAAATTTCCATAATACAAAACAGACCAACTGAGGCAGCACCACATTCCATCTCCACTGTAGACTCTCTCCGGGCTTTTGGCTGATGGAGAGGAAGGTGGTGGGAATGCTCTGACAGTTAATCTCTTACTGTCTTCTCCCCAACCCCTGGAGAAACGTAGAAGGTAAGGTGGGCAGAGCATGAATAGTTGAACCTGAGGATGTTCAATATCACATTTGGGGTCTGCTCTGGGTTGTTGTGACTGGGCTGAAGCACAAGGCAGAGACGGGCAGGGATGTGTCACCAGGGGCAGCTCAGAGGTTGGACTTGGATCAGACTAACCTGAGGAGCCTTTAAAATCCACACACACACACACACACACACACACACACACACACACACACACACACACACGCCCCACCTTCAGCAGCTCGCGTTTAATTAATCTGGAGCAGTGTTCTCACTGGCAATGTCCAGAGACATTTTTGGTTATCACACTGGGGGGAAGGGTGCTACTGGCCTCTAGTGGGTCAAGGTCAGGAATGCTGCTAAACATCCTACAATGCACAGGACAGGCCCCTGCAACAAAGAATTATCCAGCCCCAAACGCCAATATTGCTGAGGTTGAGAAAACCCTGTGCTAGTTTGAGCCCTGGGCTTTCATACTGCACTACGGGCCATAGAGAGCCATTGCTTTGTGTTCTGGAAAGATCTGTCTGGGACCATGGTGTGGAAAGTCCGGAGAATTTCCTGCCTGGACGGAAGCCAGCGACTGCTCCGCTGGTACATCAGCTCAGGGGCAAACCCCTGTGCCTGGCACTCAAGGCTCAGATATTTGCGGAGCTTCTTCCTGTCTGATCCTGCTCTTCACGCCTCCCACAGTCAGTCGCCCACCCTGCTTTGGTCGACAGTTCTCACTTCAGAGAGGTCAAGTGACTTGCCCAAGGTGGCACAGCTGCTGTGTGGCCGTGACCAGGGTGAGAGAACACGGACGGGGCCACACACAGGGCCCCTCTGCCCTGGAGCCTCACTGGCCATCAAAGCCAGGGCCAGTCCACCTGAGCAGGTGAGAAGGCTGCTTGGCTGCAAGAGGATGCCAGAAGCTGAGGGACAGAGTGAAGAGAGGCTGAGAAAAGAATAGTGACAGAGGGGGTGGTGCTTGTCCCCGAGGGAAGCAGAAGCAGCTGTGAGGGCGACGATGATTCCAGGATGAGGAGGGTGAGAAAGCCCAGGAATGTGTACCAGTGCGTGTGTGCCTGTGTGTGTATGCCCCTGTGTGCCTGTGTGTGCCCATGTGTGCCCGTGTGTGTGCCCGTGTGTGCCCGTGTGTGCGCCTGTGTGTGCCCGTGTGTGCACCTGGGTGCGTCTGTGTGTGTGCCCGTGTGTGTGCCCATGTGTGCACCCGTGTGTGCCCGTGTGTCTGCCCGTGTGTGTGCCCATGTGCATCTGTGTGTGTGCCCATGTGTGTGCCTGTGTGTGTGCCCGTGTGTGTGTGCCCGTGTGTGAGCCCGTGTGTGTGCCCATGTGTGCGAATGACACTGATACACACCGACTCAAACAAAGTAACTGTCCCACTTTCTCTGAGAACGATTTCACATCCGTGGGCTGACCCATGTGACATTCCACCACGGATGGAAAGGGCACCATGGGCAGGTAAAACACTCTATTTTTCTTAATTGAGTTAAACCTGGCTGTAAATCCCAGGGACAGCTGATGGGACAGCTGTCCCCCGTCACTGTTGGGGTTCTGCCTGGCTCCTCTGGGTCATATAGAAACCGCAGACTTTATCCTCGTAGCAGTGGGTCGAGGCAGCAGGACCACACCCGTGGTGGGCTCTGCTGTCTCTTTGGCTACACGACACTTCTGACAACCCCAGAGACGCCCCCCATGCCCTCAGTGTGGGGTGGGCCTGCTCAGTGAGCCCCTCCCCCACTGCCCTGGAGGTGGGGTGCCAGGGGACCGTCCCTGTATGGCCCCCATTTGTGAGGCCCCTCACACCTCCCCAGGAAGGGCCACTCCACATTTCCCAGCCACACACCCCCCCCCTCCTCCCCTCCTTCAGACCCCTTCAGACAACTCCATTTTAATTTTTAAATGAGCCAAACCTTCCCAAAAACATCTGCGTGGAAGATGTTTAGGGCAGCCCTGAAGCTCAGAGATGCTCTTACCTTCCCTGTTCTCTCCTCTCTCCCTCACGTGAGAAGAGCCTAGACCTCAGACCTCCAAAGATTTCTCTGTCCTTTCCAGGAAGAGGAAGGAATGAGCCTGGATCTGCAGTATCAGGGGAGGTCACCACTGGTTTCTCCCCCAGACCAGTCCTTTCCCTTTCCTTGTCTGCCATGGAGGCGCCCTGGCACCTGCTCCTGGCCCAAAGGGTGACGCTCAGGAAAGCTTGACCAGCAAAGGGCTCTGGTCCTGTCAGTGAGTTTAGCATCGCCCGTTGTTCTTGTGCTAAAGAAGAGAAAACCGAGCCCCAGGGGTCCCTGGCCAGTGGGCACAGGGCAGAGTGACACTATCTGGCCCCACTCCCAGATCCACACTCTCCTGGAAACTGCGGCTGTAAACTGGAAAGGGCTTGTCATGTAGTTTCCAAACAAATAGACAAGACCCTTGAAGCTGAAAGTCCTTCCAAGGACCAAAAACATTTGTCTCTTGGTCTTTGTGTATCTTACCCACTGAGCCACAAGCTCCTCAGGCCTGGTGACATCTTTATTTCCTGTTCCTATAATAAATCACAGTTTATTGGTCTATCCAGTTAAAATGAATTGAATTCAGACTTCCTCTGTCACCCCTTACACGCAGTCTTGGAAGAACATGTTGGGTGAAACCAGCAAAGGTGACAACTTTCACCAAACCTCTGTCATGGTCTGGGTATGAATTCGAATCCCTAAAAAGTGGGAAAGTATTGTCAACAGCATTACTGAATTTCCAAACTGATGTCTTAATTCTCCTGAAACTCTCTCTTCCCGGGCCTTCCTCAACACAAGTCAGTTCCTTTTAATCACCCTGGCAATCTCGCTGGCCTCTGCTCACTGGGCATCCCCGTCTGAATGTGCACCAGGACTGATGGAGCTTGGATGTGTTGTCCCCTCCAAAACTCATGTGGAAATTTGATCCCCGGTGTGGCAGTGTTGGAAACTGATTGAGTCATGGGGGTGGATCCCTCATGAATAGATTAATGCTCTCCCTGGGGGAGGGGGGAGTAATGAGTTAGTTCTCGCTCTATTAGTTCCCGCGAGAGCTCGTTGCTTAAAAAGACCCTGGCACCTCCTCTCTCTCTCTTGCTTCCTCTCGCCATGTGATCTGCTTGTACCCGCCGGCTGCCTTCCACTTTCCGCCATGAGTAGAAGCAGCCTGAGGCCCATGCCAGATGCAGCTGTCCCAGAATCGTAAGCCAAATAAACCTCTTTCCTTTATAAATTACCCAGTCTCAGGTAGTTCTGTTATAGCAACACAAAACAGACTAAAACAAGGACACTGGGTAGAGTTTATCCTTCTCTGTTCCCACTATAGCGCGAGCCAGAGGGGTGCTTGGCTCTTAAGGAATGTGCACAGAATTGACGGAAATTAAGAGGGCAGAGAAAAGGTGGAGAAGGTAAACACAATGAATGAGACTGAAGGAGAGGAAATGTAGAAGGTAAAACTGCTGGAACAACCTGTATCAGCTGGTCCCAACAGAAACAAACAACACACTCAATGTGGATAACAGGAGACCTTAACAAAAGAACCGTTTACAAAGGTGACAGCAGGGTTTAGGAAAGGTGACAAAGAATAGTGCCATACCTGGGGCCACTAATGCCGGGGAGCTGTCACCACCCCTAAGCCCAAAGGATCAAGGGGAGAGGGTGGTTATCAGAACCCAAAGCCAGCTGTAGAGAGAGGGTCCCCCGCCAGGAGCTGTGGCCTTGGGAGAGGACAGAGCCAATCCACAGCAACCTGGCAGGGAGGGAAGGAACAAATACCCCAGCCTCAGTCTCCTCCCTCCCCTGGGATCACCTTCCAGCATCCTCATTGGCTGAAGCCAATAGGAGGCCAGCCAATAGGGAGCCTGTGGTGGCAGTTCATGTGCATCATCTAACCCAGGTCCTGGGCATAGAGGTGGATGGAGAAGGTGGGAGAGTGATCCTGGAGGGACACACAGAGAATGTGCAGCACAGACCCTAACGTGGTAACCTGGGTGTCAGGACACTAGTTCCCCAAATCACCTGCGGATTCTTTTCTTTGCCTGTACAAAGACCAGCCGCCCCATTCCTGCTCCATCAGCTAGTCTCCTATCATCAGCTGCCTGCACAGCACTAATACCACCTTATGCCTTAATCCCCTGAGCTCCAACTCAAAGAACCCTAGACTGTCCAAGCCAGCAAGGACTTCAGACATCAGCTAGCCTACCTCCCCTTTATGCAGCCAAGGGAACAGGCCAACGGAAATGAGTGGCCTGAGGATTAGGAGATGATAAGAGGAAGAACCAGAACTATCCCTCAGGCTGCACACCTGCCGCCCTAGATATCTTGGGTGCACAGTGACCAGGAAGCACTATAGCCATGTCAGCACCTGGGAAGGCAGAAAAAGTAGCAAAAATTTAGAAGGAAATCTTATGTAGATAAAGCAGATATAGATGGCATTTTATTATCACAAATGCATTTTGCAATTCAGTTTTCTAGCATTTATCTATTACAAAGTGAGTCAATGAGAGCAATGAGGCAGTTTCAACGAGGCACAAAATTTGAAACCAAGGAGTATAATAGCTGTACCCACATTATTCCTGAATTTGATTTGGTTGCATAGTATCAAGAAAGGCCTGAATCAAACAGACAAGTAATTGCAAATGGTAGTGGTTTTTCCCAGCTTGCCTAACAATCTCAGGGTGCTGTTTAATAAAGTGAAGTTGGCAGGAGAAATTTTAAGTCAAAGTCAGCACAGAAGTGGGATAAACTAGCAGCCCAAGTAAACACGTTAGTGGACTTCAACTGTCAAATCTGGGATACAGTATACGTTTGAGTGTGCTTGATTTCAAAACTTTGTTAAATAGTTAAAATTTGTGTTTTAGAATTGGAATTCTCACCAAATGTCAGAACCCCTGATGCACCTCACCATAACATTGGTTACTCCTGTTGTAAAAACCCCAGAGTAGAAGGGAAAAGCTAGTCAAGTTGTCTTTGCTCTGCCCACTGTGTGACCTTGGGGCTTGGGGTGGGGGGAGAGGAGGTTGGGGAGCATAGTGGGAAAAATGTTCTGGCTACAATTTCCCCATCTATAAAATGAATAAACTAAATGAAAATGAAAGTATATCAAAATCTGTGGAATGCAGCTAAAGCAGTGCTTAGAGGTAAATTTATAGCCTTAGATATTTATATTAGAAAACATGAGTATGGGCCGGCCTGTGGCTCACTCGGGAGAGTGTGGTGCTAAGAACACCAAGGCCCCGGGTTCGGATCCCATATACGGATGGCCGGTTCGCTCACTGGCTGAGCGTGGTGCTCACAACACCAAGTCAAGGGTTAAGATCCCTTTACCGGTCATCTTTAAAAAAAAAGAAAAGAAAAGAAAACATGAGTAGTCTCGAATCAGTAAAATGAATAATTCCCAAACTCTTCCCCTCTGAAGATCAGAATAGTCACAGCATCGTATAATCATAAGTCCTGACAATCTGATGCAACATACCAATCATTTTAGCTCATCACTCTCATTTTACAGGTGGGAAAAACAAGACCCAGAGAAGGGAGTGATTGGCCTGACATCACATAGAATGTTAGAGGCAGAGCCAGGACTTGAACTTAAGACCCACTATTGTTTCTCCATCAAGTTCTTGGAGACCAGAAGCTAGGGCTTATCTCCTATGTTTCTTCCTGATATGGCACAGTAAGGAAAGCCCAGCAACTCCTTATTCTTTGTGAACATTTGTCACTCCATCCTGGTCCATTTCCTCACACTGGACATGTGGCATTCAAGTGGCAACTTCTCCTGACAGTGCTCAAGCTGTGCCCTGAAACCCTCCTGGATCCTCCACCCCATTTATTAATCACCTTCTGGGGCTTATCCTTTTCTAAGAAGATGTCCTCAGTTGCTAAATCTCTTTGCTTTTTTTTTTTTTTAAAGTTAAACCTGGTCACTTTCTGTTACTTACGTGTTAACTCTGCGAGACTGGGAGACTACTGGGGGATTTTTCCACTTTATAATCCTGGCACTCAATAAATATATGTTGGAATTAAAACAACATCTACTAACTTTGCCCTTTTCTCAGCAGGTCTGGAGAGGACTTTGAAGGAAAGAACAGTCCTAGCTGGTGTTGGGCCCAGACTCCTGCTACCTGACTTGGATGGGCAGAGGGTAAGACAGTGGGCATTTACTCAGCACCTGCAGTGGGCCAGGCACTTAGATATCACTCCCTTTACCCACATGAGAAAGCCAAGGAGCAGAAAGGTGGGATTCCTTGTCATAAAGTATATCTATTGGAAACTTGTGGACCTTCCTCTCGCCATCTCTTAAGGGAGGACCGCTGCTGGCCGGTCATAGGGGCTGATCGCCACATTGCCCCCGACAGGAGAGGCTGCCTCATTTACAGGCAATAGCTTTGAAGTGTGGAGCAGGAAAAGAACTGTTTCTTAGCTGCAAAAGCGAGTCTCTAAACAGGGAACACGGCTCCAGGGCTGCTGTGGATGCAGACAGGATCCCGGAGGCCGGGGCCGCGCTGAAGGCGGCCAGCTGCCCTATTCAGGATTCGAGGTTTCAGGCCGGCATTAAAGAAGATTCCGGGGAGCACCCGAGCCGCACCGCGGGACTGACTAAACAGCCCGAGGCGGCAGCGGCTGAGAATGGGGAAGGCGACAAACCAGAGGCAGAGAGTGAGCGCCCGACCTGGCACAGCCCTGTGAGTGACCCCTGGCCCAGCCCTACTCGGGGGTGCTGACACCCACCCAGCTCCCGCCTGCATCATCGGGTTACTCACCGCCCCGGGGCTGCCTCCATTTTCCCAGGTGCTGGCAGCTCCGGCCCGGCTCGGCTGGGCTCCGGCGTGGGGCTTCCCGGGGCCTGCGGGCCAGCCTCCCCTCCCACTCCCTCCACGGTTCTCTGGTGGGGCGGGTGGCGTGGGGCGTCCCCGGCCAGTCTCAGGAGGGCAAGGAAGTACGGGCGGGACCGACTGTCACTCCACCACACCCTGGACTCCGGCCCCCGGTAAACTTCCTGTTACTGGGAGGCAGATACCATCTCTGCGGCCACCAGTTTGGAAAAAACGCCTAACCAATTTCTGGTTGGGAATAGTGTGGTAGGAGAGTCCCCAAGTCCGCTTGAACCTGCCGGAGAGCTGGCTGCAGGCGGGCGCTAGACTCGGTCCATGCCGGGGGGATACAAAGATGAACAAGTCCCAAGAAAGATCTACACAGTGCTACAAAGGCACCCAGAGCGACTGGTCGTCTGTGCCTACCAGAAACCTGGTAGACTTCCTGGGCGAGGCGGTGCCGAGCAGGGTCTTGAAGGCCCAGCTGATAGACGAGGGTTGCAGAAGACACATCCCAGCCCAGCACAGTGCGCACAGAGTGGGGAGATGTGCGGCCAGGGAGGCGGAGACTCGACAGAAACCACACACCCTGTGGGGTCGCCACTGCACAATCCAACAGCCTGGGCCAGAGCACACAGAACAGGGAGAAGTCCTGCACAGGAAGTGAAAGCTCAACAGAGATCACACACCCTGTGGTACGTGATCCAGCAGCCCAGCAGAGTCCAAGCTGACCAGAAAGGTGGCTCCCTGGGGAGGCCCAAGACCCGAGGCAACCACACACACAAGGCACTAGAGGCCAACTGAGCAGTCACAGAGGGAGCCATACGAAATTGGCAACTACAGCAACATCTTAGTTAGTCATTAGTCTCAAACCGGTGGACTGTGAAACCCCCTGCCACAATGAATAAACATCAAAAAAAAAGATACCAGAAATACAAAAAATCAAGAAAGTACACCACCAAAAGTTAATAAATCTCAAACTCTAGATCCTATAGAACAAGAAGCCCTTGAAATGACTGACAAGGAATTTCGAGTGATAATTCTAAGGAAACTGAATGAGAAACAAGAAAACTCAGCTAGACATCATGATGAAATGAGGAAAAGTATACAGGATCTGTACAAGGAAATCAATGTCCTGAAAGAAAATGTAGCAGAACTTGCTGAACTGAAGAAGTTATTCAGCGAAATAAAAAACACAACAGAGAGTTTAACCAGCAGGCTTGTCGAAATTGAAGAGAGAACCTCTGAACTTGAAGATGGGCTGTTTGAAATAACACAAGCAGACAAAAAGAAAGAAAAAAGAATCAAAGACATTGAAGAAAATCTGAGAGAGATATCAGACAACCTTAAGCGCTCAAATATCCGAGTCACGGGTATTCCAGAAGGGGAGGAAAATGGAGATTCCATTGAAAACATATTCAACAAAATAGTGGCAGAAAACTTCCCAGGTATAGGAAAAATCACAGATCTTCAGATCCAGGAAGCTCAACGATCTCCAAACATATTCAACCCAAAAAGGCCTTCTCCAAGACATGTTATAGTCAAATTGGCAAAACTCAGAGACAAAGAGAGAATCTTAAAAGCTGCAAGAGAGAAGCATCAAATCACCTATAAGGGAGCCCCAATCAGGCTAACATCAGACTTTTCATCACAAACCCTAAAAGCTAGAAAGGAATGGGATGATATATTCAAAATACTAAAAGACAAAGATTGCCAGCCAAGAATACTCTACCCTGCAAGGCTATCCTTCCAAAATGAAGGGAAAATAGTATATTTCTCAGACAAACAAAAACTGCGGGAGTTCACTACCACACGACCACCCTTACAAGAAATCCTCAAGGGAGTACTGGGTTTGGTTCCTGAAAAATAACTACCACTGCCATAAAAATCCAAGAAAAATCAAAACCCACTAGTATAATAAAAATGGCATTCATGAAGAGAAAACAAGCAAACAAAAACGCTATCTACAACCTAAGGAACCAACAAACACAGAAACCAAACAGTAAACCAGAAAGCAAGGAACAAAAGACACCTAAGACAACCAAACAACCAATAAAATGCTAGGAATAAATCAACACCTTTCAATAACAACTCTTAATGTAAAAGGCTTAAATTCCCCAATCAAAAGACACAGACTGGCTGACTGGATCAAAAAGGAGGACCCAACTATATGCTGCCTACAAGAGACCCACCTCACCCATAAAGATTCACACAGACTAAGAGTGAAAGGATGGAAAAAGATTTACCATGCAAACAGAAAAGAAAAACGAGCTGGAGTAGCTATTCTTATATCTGACAAAATAGACTTTAAACTAAAAACCATAAAAAGAGACAATGAGGGACACTACTTAATGATAAAAGGACTGATCCATCAAGAAGACATAACAATCATAAATATGTACGCACCCAATGTTGGAGCAGCCAGATTTATAAAACAAACTCTATTAGACCTAAAGAAGGAAATAGACACTAATACCATAATAGCAGGGGACCTGAACACCCCACTGTCAATATTACACAGATCATCTAGGCAAAGAATCAGTAGAGAAACACAAGATCTAAACAAGATTCTAGACCAATTGGACTTGGCAGATATCTACAGAACATTCCATCCAACAACTTCAGAATATTCATTCTTCTCATCAGCACATGGATCATTCTCCAGGATAGATCACATATTAGGTCACAAATCAAGTCTTGATAAATTCAAAAAAATTGGAATTATCCCATGTATCTTCTCAGACCACAATGGATGAAAACTAGAAATTAATAACAAACGAAACTCTGGAAACTATACAAACACATGGAAATTAAACAGCATTCTACTTAATCACATATGGGTCCAAGAAGAAATCAAGCAGGAAATCAAAAAATTTATTGAAACTAATGAAAACAATGATACATCATACCAAAACCTGTGGGATACTGCAAAAGCAGTATTGAGGGGAAAATTTATTGCATTAAACGCTCACTTCAGAAGAATAGAAAGATGGCAAGTGAACAAACTAACACTTCACCTTAAAGAACTAGAAAAACAAGAAAAATCCAAACCTAAAGTTAGCAGACGGAAAGAAATCATTAAGATCAGAGCGGAACTGAATGAAATTGAAACCAAAAACAATTCAAAAGATCAATGAATCAAAAAGTTGGTTTTTTGAAAAGATAAATAAAATTGACAAACCATTAGCATGGCTAACAAAAAAAAGAAGAGAGAAGACTCAAATAACAAAAATTAGAAATGAAAAAGGTGATATTACAACTGATTCATCTGAAATACAAGGAATCATTCGAGACTATTATAAACAACTATATGCCAACAAATTTGAAATTCTGGAGGAAATGGATAAATTTCTGGACACACACAAGCTCCCAAAACTGAACCATGAAGACGTAGAAAATTTGAACAGACCAATAACAATCAAGGAGATTGAAGCTATTATCAGAAGGCTCCCAACAAAGAAAAGCCCAGGACCAGATGGATTCACAGCAGAATTTTACCAAACATTCAAAGAGGAATTGACACCGATTCTTTACAAACTATTCCAAAAGATTGAAACGGACGCAAATCTCCCAAACTCATTCTATGAAGCAAACATCATCCTGATACCAAAACCAGGTAAAGATATAACCCAGAAAGAAAACTACAGGCCAATATCCTTGATGAATATAGATGCAAAAATCCTCACTAAAATACTAGCAAACAGAATACAGCAACACATACATAAAATTATTCACCACGATCAAGTGGGATTCATCCCAGGGATGCAAGGTTGGTTCAACATACGCAAATCAATAAATGTGATACACCATATTAATAAACTCAAACACAAGGACCATATGATCATCTCTATAGATGCTGAAAAAGCATTTGATAAAGTTCAGCACTCATTCATGACAAAGACCCTCTGTAAGTTAGGTATAGAGGGAAAGTATCTCAACATAATTAAAGCCATGTATGACAAACCCACTGCCAATATCATCCTGAATGGGGAAAAGCTGAAAGCTTTTCCTTTAAGAACAGGAACTAGACAAGGATGCCCACTCTCACCACTCCTATTCAACATAGTGTTGGAAGTACTAGCCAGAGCAATCAGAGAAGAGAAGGAAATAAAGGGCATCCAGATTGGAAAAGATGAAGTCAAACTGTCCCTGTTTGGAGATGACATGATCCTATATATTGAACAGCCTAAAACCTCTATGAAAAAACTGTTGGAATTGATAAATGATTTCAGCACAGTAGCAGGATACAAAATCAACACACAGAAATCAGTAGCATTTCTTTTCTCCAATAGTGAACATGCAGAACAAGAAATCAAGAAAGCCTGCCCATTTACAATAGCCACCAAAAAAATAAAATACTTAGGAATTGAGTTAATCAAGGAGGTGAAAAATCTCTATAATGAGAACTACAAACCACTGCTGAGAGAAATTAGAGAGGATACAAGAAGATGGAAAGATATCCCATGCTCTTGGATTGGAAGAATCAACATAGTGAAAATGTCCATACTACCCAAAGTGATATACAAATTCAATGCAATCCCCATCAAAATTCCAAAGACATTTTTCTCAGAAATGGAAAAAACTATCCAGACATTTATATGGAACAATAAAAGACCACGCATCGCCAAAGCAATGCTGAGCAAAAAAAATAAAGCTGGAGGCATAACACTACCTGACTTTAAGCTATACTACAAAGCTATAATAACCAAAACAGTATGGTACTGGCATAAAAAGAGACACACTGACCAATGGAATAGAATAGAGAATCCAGAAATCAACCCACACACTTACTGCCATCTGATCTTTGACAAAGGCACCAAGCCTATTCACTGGGGAAGGGACTGCCTCTTCAGCAAATGGTGCTGGGATAACTGGATATCCATATGCAGGAGAATGAAACAAGATCCATACCTCTCACCGTATACTAAAATCAACTCAAAATGGATTAAGGATTTAAATATACACCCTGAAACAATAAAACTTCTTAAAGAAAACATAGGAGAAACACTTCAGGAAATAGGACTGTGCACAGACTTCATGAATACGACCCCAAAAGCACGGGCAACCAAAGGTAAAATAAACAAATGGGATTATATCAAACTAAAAAGCTTCTGCACAGCAAAAGAAACAATTAACAGAGTTAAAAGACAACCAACAGAGTGGGAGAAAATATTTGCAAAATATACATCTGACAAAGGATTAATATCCAAAATATATAAGGAACTCAAACAACTTTACAAGAAAAAAACAAGCAACCCAATTAAAAAATGGGCAAAAGAGCTAAGTAGGCATTTCTCTAAGGAAGATATACAAATGGCCAACAGACATATGAAAAAATGCTCAACATCACTCTGCATCCGGGAAATGCAAATCAATACCACACTGAGATACCATCTAACCCCAGTTAGGATGGCTAAAATCCAAAAGACTCTGAACGATAAATGCTGGCGAGGTTGCAGAGAAAAAGGAACTCTCATACATTGTTGGTGGGACTGCAAAATGGTGCAGCCTCTATGGAAAATGATATGGAGGTTCCTCAAACAATTGCAGATAGATCTACCATACGACCCAGCTATCCCACTGCTGGGAATATACCCAGAGGAATGGAAATCATCAAGTCGAAGGTATACCTGTTCCCCAATGTTCATTGCAGCACTCTTTACAATAGCCAAGAGTTGGAACCAGCCCAAATGTCCATCATCAGATGAGTGGATACGGAAAATGTGGTACATCTACACAATGGAATACTACTCAGCTATAAAAACGAATGAAATACTGCCATTTGCAACAACATGGATGGACCTTGAGAGAATTATATTAAGTGAAACAAGTCAGGCACAGAAAGAGAAATACCACATGTTCTCACTTATTGGTGGGAGCTAAAAATTAATATACAAATTCACACAAACACACACACACACACACACACACAAAAAAAAAAAAAAAAAAAACCGGAGTGGGGGGAAGAAGATATAACAACCACAATTACTTGAAGATGATACGACAAGCAAACAGAAAGGACATTGTTGGGGGGGAGGGGGGGAGGGAGGAGGGAGGGAGGTTTTGGTGATGGGGAGCAATAATCAGCCACAATGTATATCGACAAAATAAAATTTTAAAAAATAATAATAATAAAAAATAATAATAATAAAGTATATCTATTGGAATCCCAGTGCAGCTCTCATGTAGATCAATGGTTAACTCAAGTGAGCCCCCAAGTCTTGCTGAAAACTTGCATTCCATAGACATGTTAGCAGAGCCCAGGCAGGACCTCAGAAATGTTAGGCATGGAAGTCACACCTGCTGGGACAATAGATACATTTTTCTTCTGTTTCAAGAAATAAATAATTATAGTAGAAGTGGATACTTGGTCACAACCATGAGACTAAGAATGCTAGAATTGGGAATGGCCTTGGGGGTTGTGATCTGGTCCAATGTCCCCATTTTACAGATGAGGAAACTGCAGCCCAAGAGGGGAAGGGACTTGCCAACACAGCAAGTCTGTACATTAAGTAGAAGAAGCTAGACGTCCTCCCTCTCCAGTCAGTCCTCCTTCTACTGACTGTCCCCGACCAACTCCCACTGAATGGTGAGGAATGTTCCCAGTCCCTTCTCCCAACTCTAACACCAGGCACCTACCTCACCCCCTCAACAGCACAGCCACCAGCTTTTCCTGATGGCTGCTCTGCCCCACTGTCATGGCCCACAGAGGTGGCAGAGAAATCTAGGAAGATAATCCCTCAAAAGATCCAGCAAGATTTAAGGTGGAAGTGAGCATAAAGAAGTGGGAATGGACTGACCCTCCAGGGACAGCAGAATTGGCCATTCCCAATTCTAGCATTCTTAGTCTCATGGTTGTGACCAAGTATCCACTTCTACTATAATTATTTATTTCTTAAAACAGAAGAAAAATGTATCCATTGTCCCAGCAGGTGTGACTTCCATGTCTAACATTTCTGAGGTCCTGCCTGGGCTCTGCTAATATGTCTATGGAATGCAAGCATTCACAATGGGCTCGGTGAGGCAGAGAGCCTGGGGCTCGGGGTGCCTTCCACAGGATGCCAGCCCCAATTATCACCTGCCTAGGTGCAGGATGCCCCTGGGCAGACATTGCGACTGGCAGATGCTTTAAAAGGAAACACACAGGCTTTTTGTAGGGATGGAGCTATCTCTGCAGAGAACAGGCAGACATCTCAAAAGGGCCTCACCTCAAGCCGTTTGAGACAGTTTTACAAAACGTAAGGGTTGAGCTCAGTTTCAAGCCTCAGGAGGACCCTAGTCCATCATTCCTGCAGCCCGTTCACATCTGGTGGAAAAGAAGACACCAATGTATGCAGCCACCTCCACCTGCCACTAACTCTGCTGGGCAGCTTGCACATAGCATCCCATTTAATCCACAAGATCTTGTGGGTGGGATAGGTATCCCTTACCCCTTCTGAGATGAGCAAATGGAGACTCAGGTCAGCTGACTCGCTCAGATGTGGAAGTTGCGATATCAGAGGAGAGAGAGGGCTTGCAGCCAGGGCACCTCACAAACATCACAGAAACCCAGCAGGGCCTGCAGGATGGATGGGTTTGGATGGGCCAGTGTCCTGCAACCCAGCCTGATCAGAAGCATCACCTGTGGTATATTAAAGGCAGAGATTCCCAAGCCCCTGCCCTGGAGAGTCTGATTTGGAAGGCCAGGAGTGAGGCCCAAGTGACCCGTTTTTAGCAAGCACCAGATAATTCTTGTGGTCAAGTAAGATTGGGAAACACTGGGTAGAGAAAGACGAAAAGGGACTGCAAGTTGTAGACACTGTTCGTGCAAAGGCTCAGCAGTGGGAAGCATGTTTAGAGGCAGCAAGAGGTGCAGGCAGTGAGAGGGAGCAATGTTGGGAGAGGTGCGGAGGTGTCCAGGCCACGGGATGGAGGCCCCACGGCCAGGTGAGGGCCCAAAAGCCTCAGGCCTATGGACCTCGGGCCCTCCCAGCTCTCTGTTCCAGGGCACAATCGTAATTTGAGCATTTTTGTTTCTCGTTTTCAATATCTCCCATTTTTGCATAGGGAGGCAGCATGTAGCAGAGGAATGAATACTGGACATGGGAGATCCAGTGTCCATCCATCCATTCACAGCCTGTCTGACCTGCACAAACGGAGCAGATGCTCCCTGCCCGACACACACGCGGGGTGATTAGTAATTAAGCAGGGGACCATCTGTGAAGACGGTAAGTGGTAACAAGCTATAGAGACAGGTGTAGGCTTTGGAGCTGGTTGTATTATTAACTAGCCTGGCTGAGTAGGGAGGGGAGGGGAAGGAAGGGGGTCTCCTAAAGCAGGAAAAACCTAGAGTTTGTAGCCAGCTGTCCTGGATCAGATTCTCAGCTCCGCTATTTATCAACTGTATGATACAAGCAAATTTCTTAACCTCTCGGGTCCTCTGTTTGCTCAAGAGTGAAATGGATATTGCCCTTATCAAATTATAAATGCGCATTGGTAAGTGTGAGCCTGTGGCAGTTGCCACGGGGTCCAAACCTCTCCCCCACCTCTTGGTTTCATTCTTCCTTTTTTCCCCCAGCCCCACCCTCCCAGTGCCAGGCTGTAGTGTGTTTTAATGTACTGTATGTTGTTTCGTCTGTGAACTGTCTGGTGTGCACATATTTAATTTATAGAAGTGTTACTGTGATGTCTCATCCTGTCTTTTATATCCCGCTCAGCCCTGTGTTTAAGATCCATACGTGTTGCTCCCTGTGGACATCCAGTCCTTTGCTTTTAGCTGCTACAAATTACACACACGTCCATGCCTTACCAACCACCTGTCCTGGTGATGAAGCTTTACTTTTTTTTTATTAAGATGAATGGTAAGGGGGATCTTAACCCTTGGCTTGGTGGTGTCAGCACCACGCTCTCCCAAGTGAGCCGCGGGCTGGTCCCAAGCTTTACTTTTCTGATGGGAAAACTGAGACCCAGGAAATGGGCATCTGCCCAAGAATGCTGTTCCTCACTCTTGGCCCACGGATGTGTGTGCCACAGGTATTCTGAGATGGCAGAGGTCAAGCCCTGGGCTCCAACTCCCTTCAGCAGGCTCAAGGCAGTCCAGTGCACAGACCACCTGCCCTCTGCAGCCAGCTCATCAGGGGTGACCAGCCAGCAGCAGCCAGTGATGGTCCCTTCCACCCCAACCCCAAGAGTGCGGTGGCAGAGCCCAGAGGAGAATGTCCACCCCAGCAGGGAGGAGCTCTTCTTCCAGGGACAGCCAACCACGTTGGGAGTAAGTAGACTATGCAGTCTCCACAGACCCACCCCTTTCCAAGGTGGACACAAAACAGCCACTGCCAATCCCAACAGTGACGGAGTTAGTAGGATTCACAGGGGCCAAGGCTACATACCAGCCAGACAGAGCAGACCAGCTGGGTTTCCCCTGCATGGTCTCCAGCTGCATGGTTTCCATAACAGGAAAGGGCTGGGGCTGCTGCCACCCTCTCCTGGAGGGTGCCTGCTTGAACCCAGAGCAAAGGTGCGGCGTGCTCAGCAAAACTGTATCTCTCTTGCCAGGGCCCAGGAACTGGTTAACATCCTCCTAGGGCCATGCTGGGTGAAGGGGCAGCTTTTCTCTAGTTCCCTCTACTTTTCGATGCCCCACACCTGTACTGAGGTCCTTCCCACCGTGCCTGAGCAGGCTCTGGGCAGTGGTGAGCCAGCAAGCGTGGGGAAGGCTCTGCCTCTCCAGCACTGGTACCAACAAGAGGCAGCTGAGCAGAGAACTGGGGCCCAGCCAGGCATTTGCACCCCAGATCCTGCCTTCACTGCGCATGTGACTCTGAGCCCCTGTTTCCTCTAAGCACTAATGACAAGAGGAGCAGCAAGTGACAGGGGGGGAAGCTATTCCTCCTGGTGACACTTGAGAGGCAGAGTGTCAAGGGAAGGTCAAATTGCTGCTCTCAGGGTCAGAGAAGCCTGGGAGGATGCTGGTCACACTTTGGGACAAATTGCCACAAACTGGGTGTCAGCCTAGACTGAGTCAACCCCGTATCTTGGGAGGAAAGGTTGAAAGAACTGTAGATGCTCAAAGATGCTTATGAGAGGGGAAGGGAGACGGGCCTTGTGCTTGGGCAGAGACAGCCCAGCTCCCGGCTCCCCTGCGCCTCAGCTTCCACCTGAGCCACGGTGTGAGGGTGCTGCCTGCTGGCATCAGTATCGTGAGAGCTGGATGATTCCATGCTCAGGGCTTGCTTGGCATACTCGGTGTCTGGCACCTTGGTGGTAACCGACATTACAAATTCACAATAATACCTCACAGAAGAAGGGTTGGGCTTGATGCCCGAGATGGTCCTAACCCAAGGTTTTTGGGGTTCTGCGACCCTGCAGTGCCAGTGGGGAATGGGAAGGCCTGGTTCTGCCCCAGTTGGCTGGGGGAGGTTGGCAAGGCTCTCATCCTCCCCAGGCCTGTTTCCTCAGCTGTCAAGTAGGGAGGTAGATAGGGAGCTTGCCAAAGATCCCTTTCAATGGAGACATCTGGACAAAGATTTGCCCAGCTCAGCCACTCAAGTCCCTGGGAGAGAGAGCCCCTCCCAGAACACCCGAGGCTTTAGCTCTCCCACCACCCCCACCCCCAGGCCCTGCAGATCCCCATCGGCTTGCTTCATGTCAGCTGTGGGGGTATCCTGGCTGCTTCCCCGAACTCCGTGGAGTTTCCCACCACCTACTGGTACCTGCTGGCAGGAGGAATGCTTGTGAGTACTGTGGAGACACCACCCAGCGGTGGCCCAGAGCCGGGGAGGGCAGTGGGGACCTGGGAACACTACTGCATCCTCCCTGGGCCCTTGAGGGAGAGTCTGTGAAATGGGGGTGAAGCTGCGGGGTGTGGAGCTGTTCTGAGGCGAGGGGCAGCTCCAGGTCCACCCCATGTGAGCGTCCATGTGGAACCAGCTGGCCCAGGAGAGGGAGCTGGGCTGTCAGGAGGGTCCACTAAAGAGCCGCAGCCGCTTCACAGCACATGGTGGACAGAGTCACAGAAACAGTGCCTACCCCAACACACGCAGCCCAAGGAAGAAAGGTGAGGTCCCCGGGTGGTCTCCCCCAACAGCAGCACTCAAGTCAAGAATGAAGCCTCTGCAGTGGAGCAAAAGGCCCCAGGACTTAGAGCTGAGACTTGATTTCCAGTCTCAGAGTTATCACTTAGCACTGTGACTGGGGCAGGTTTGCTTCCTTCTCTCAGCCTTAATTTCATCTTCAAACTAAGAGGCTAGTCCCTCCCTGCTCAAAGCATGGCCCAGGGACCAGAGGCTTTGTCATCACCAGGGATCTTGTTACAAATATAGAATCTCAGGGCAGACCAGTTTGATTCCAGCCACCACCACCACCACCCCCAAAAAAATCAGAATATCAGCCCCATCGCAGATGGGCTGAGTCATTCTGCATTTTAACAAGAGCCCCAGGCTGCTCATGTGCTCAGTCAAGTTTGAGAAATACTGGATCAGGTACCCAGGAATCTGTAGTTATCACCTTCTAGAATCCTGTCCTTCCAAGCTATGCAGATCCCAGTGGGGAGAACTAGGTGCCCTTCTCTGAATCCATGGCCCTGTCTCTCCCTGTTACACGGCCACGCTCTGAGCCATAAATGCCCATGCAAACCTTCCCAGCATGAGGGTTTATGGGGAGGCAGGTGTTCTGGGTTCCCTGAGACCATCAATCCTCCTGCCTCTCTCTGCAGTTCTTCATTTCAGGAGCAGTCACCCTGGTCATCTCAGCAAATTGCACAGTGTGCAGGGTGAGTTTCTCAGCCCTGGTCTTTGCCTCTGGGCACAGCTCATCCTGGAAGAACTTATGTGAAGTTGGATGCTTGTGGGAACCTTTCCACAGGGTGCTGGGGGAGTGGGGAGCGGGCTGCTGTCCTGAAAGCCACCTACAGTGGGTCTGAGCTGCTGGCCATCTCTGCTGCTATAGGAGCCTCCTGCAGGAGCCTCCTGCATCTAACCAGAGTCTGGTAAATGTCCCGGTGCTCTCTCTTTTACCACAGCTCCTCCAGCCTGGACCTCACTGCAACCACCAGGTTGCCCCTGACCTGATAGGCTGGATGCAGACCCAAATGGCATTCACCTTGCTGGACTCCTGGGTCAGACCTTTGGAATGGGATCCATCCGGTTCCCTGAGCAGCCCCAGCCAGGGCCACCTGTTTTTGAATCTAGAGAATTGGAATAATGTATTTGTTTCTTACGGCTGCCAAAACAAATTACCACGAACTGGGTGGCTTTAAACAACAGAAATTTATAGTCTACAATGCTGGAGGCTAGAAGCCTGAAATCAAGGTGCTGGCAGGATTGCATTCTCTTTGAAGGCTCTAGGGGAGAATCCTTTCTCGCCTCTTCCCAGCTTCCAGTGGTTGCTGGCAGTCCTGGTGTTCCTAGGCTTGCAGACACATCACTCCAATCTCTGCCTCCACTGTCATGTGCTGTTCTCCCTGTGTGTCCTCTTATAAGGACACCAGTCACAATCCAGTATGACCTCATCTTAACTCGATTCCATCAGCAAAGCCTCTATTTCCAAATAGGTCCCATTCACAGGTACCAGGGATTAGGACTTCAACATATCTTTTAGGGTGACACACTTCAACCCACAAAAGAAGGCAGATAGCTTTTCTATTGATGCCAGCTTTGGTAAATGCTGAAGATTGATTAATGTTGTCTGCCGTGGGCACAGGAGGAAGAAGTGGCCACATGTGTACTGTCTATGTCCCCCTACAATAGATCCACCTTCTGGCTACTAAGGATGACTTAATTCTGTGGCCTATGGGCTCCAGCAGCCAGAGCAGAGATGTTTTTCTCACCTCCAGTCATTGGTTCCCAGCCATTAGGGCAAGTCGGCGGCTCTTCCTGCATCAAAAGCCCACCAAGGAAGCTTATGACACATGGGGCGAGTGAGGCCAGTGCCCTCCCCTGCTGGCTGGGAGTGACGGGTGCTCTGGTCTCTTTGGCAGATGGAGGTCAGCACAGGGCTGAACGTGGCCAGCTCACTGTGTGCCAGCCTCGGGGTGTGTGCCTTGGCGGTGGAGCTGGCTGGCAGCAGCAGGTTTGCTCCGGTGAGTTTTGCCTTGGGCCCAAATGGGGAGGAGGTCGAGGAGCCAGAGAACAACACCCACCCTATTGTGCACCATTCAGTCCTGGAAACAACCCCCAGAGATTTCTTACCTCCTATTACCAAAGTAGAGCTGGGGGATGGGGCTAAATTGCTTTAGCAACTAGCTGCAGAGTCTCTGAGGATCTGTCGCCCAGGTTCTTGCCACTAGACTAGTTTTTCCTGTGTTGATACTGATAGAAAGATCACTCACGTGGAGGAAGATACTCCAGCCCCTTGTCCCCTCTAATAGAACATAGGGCAAGGTGACATCAGGGAGACTGCAGAGCTGGGGCTCACTGGGCTTTATCAGTGTGTCTCACCTTCTCCTGGCTGGGGCCCATCTGGGTCAGACCAGTTCAATGACACACGAACACATTGTGGGGGTGCTCCGTGGCACTGGATGGAGCAAGAATGGGGGCTGGGAATATTGGGGGGAGGAGTTCCCTCTGCCCCTGTCCCAGGGAAGGAACAGGAAAGGAGAAACACTACTCTCCAGTCAAGTCTAACACACCACGTGGGCCCGGGGGGGAGGCAGGAAAGACACTGTCCCCTGCTGTGTCCATCCTGACTGCCTCAATGATCCAACTGCCCCGTAACCCCCAACCTTCCCCCATAGACTGGGGTCCCTGCATAGCCCAGGGCTCTACTTCCTGCCCAGGACTTCGAACGTGCCTGGATCTTCACGCAGCCCCCCTGTGCTTTCCTCACGGGTGCAGAACAAACCATCACTCCTGGCCCCGTGGCCCACATCCACTGCTGCCACCTTCCCCAGGCCCCCCCTCACCTCTGGTCCCTCTTGACTCCTCTGAGACCCTGCATCTGACCGTGGTCCCTTTCTCGTCCCTTTCACAGCGAGGATCTCTTATTGCCTCCACCTCCTCATCCCCCATCCCTACACGCCTCAGCCCTCCAGCGGAGACCACCAGTGCCTCACTGCCAAACACACTAGATGCTTTTCCATGTATTTTCTGACTTGCCTTTTCTGTCCTTGCTGTCGGAAATCTATCTGAATGGCTGAACACAGGGGACTTGGGATTGGACAGCTTATGTTTGAATCCCAGCTTTAACTTCCTGGTTGCGTGGCTTCAGACAAGTCCCTTAATTTTTCTGAAGCTGTTTCATCCTCTGTGAAAAGGGGCTAACAGTACCTACCTAATAAGGTGAGTGGGATTTAAACGAGCACATAGCAGGAGCTCAGTAGATGGCTGAGGGCTCCCCCCGTCTTTGTTGTGGTCAGAGTCTACTGACTGACTCCAGGACCTGGTGTGGCCCCTACCGCTCAGAGCAAGGCACAGAGTGAGGAGCTTCCTACTGCTGGCTTTCCAGGTGCCCCAGAAGAGTCTCTTGGTGGTGCTGCTGGTTTTCACCGTCCTGGAGCTAGGCATCGCCTGCTCGTCTGCCTTCCTGGGCTGCCACGCCACCTTCTGCTACACCTGGCTGGTAAGTGGGTCAGCAGAGTCTCTGTGGGACATGCCCACCCTCTTGCTCTGTCCCCAGGGCCTGGACAGGGTAGGCAAAGGAAGGGGGACAATAAGAGAGTGGTATGGGTGGAGACAGGAGAAAGAAGCCTGCCTTCCTGCACCATCTGCCCAGTGGCCACGGTGTGTCCCCCATGGTCTACATTGGGGTTCTGTGCAGTGGCCCTGGTGTGTTCCTCTTGGTCTACATTGAGGGTCTGTGCAGTGGCCATGGTGCATCCCTCCTGGTCTACTCTAGGGGTCTGTGCAGTGGCCATGGTGCATCCCTCCTGGTCTACTCTAGGGGTCTGTGCAGTAGTCGTGGTGCATCCCTCCTGGTCTACACTGGGGGTCTGTGCAGTAGTCATGGTGCATCCCTCCTGGTCTACACTGGGGGTCTGTGCAGTAGTCGTGGTGCATCCCTCCTGGTCTACATTGGGGGTCTCTCTGCAGTGGCCGTGGGGAGCCCTGCTTGATCCACTTTGGAGGCTGCTGCTCTGAGGATCATGTGAAGGGGAGGGGCTAGGAAAAGACGTTTACAAAAGCTTAAAGCTCAGCACCCATGTAACCGACTGGGGACAGCAGCCGTGTGGTGAGGCTGGACTCGGGAGGGGGCGGCAGCTGCTGCAGGAAGAAAGAGCAGAGGGGCAAGGCTTCTGGGTCCTGGCCGAAGCCTGCAGCTCAACATGCACTGGGAGAGGACGGTCACAGCGGCTCACTTCAGCAAGGGGCTCCCACTAGCTCGTCCCCTGACCCTCACAATGAGTGGGGGCAGGGAAAGGCGTGACCACACACACACACACACACACGTGCGCACATCACAGATGAGGAAAGTGAGGCCCAGAGAATTGAAGTGACCTGGCCAAGGTTACAGCCAGCCCCAGAATCTAGGTGTGACTCTCAGGCAACCTTCTCCCCAGGGAAGGCCATGGCAGTGAGGATTCAGCCCAGAGCATGGGGTCTGGGGCTCAGGCCACTGCTGTCTGGTCTGCAGCAGGCCGTGCAACAATCATGGGATCACATGGGCATCTGGGCTAAGTAAGGGCAAGTGGCCTGACTCTTCTTTACCCTCTTTACTCCAGTACCTGAACCCAGCTGAGGACGTGCCCATGGCTACAGCAGCCTCTCCTGAGAGCACCCCATGGTGGGTGCAGCAGCCCCCAGCCACCATCTAAGCCTGGGGCACCCCCTGTTCCTGGGAGATGGGCTCTGCTCCAGTGCCTGGTCTCTCGAGGCTCCGCCAGCTCCCCCTCCCCTGCCTTTGTCACAGCCAGTTCATGGGTCACTACTCCCCTCCCCCCCACACACATGCCCACACCCCAGCATGGGGAGGACCTGCCCAGTGTGTCTGGGAAACATCCCTCAGGGTGCTGCTTTGCCATCAATTAAAGGCTGACATTTCACTTGGGTCACATGCATCTGGATTTAGTGACTGAGAAGGCACATCTTGTCTGTGAATGTACATGGCCAGGGACCCTGAGCATATCACGTCCACAAGTGTGGCTAGACAAGTGGGCAGGGGTGTCCACCTTTTCCTCACTTAATCACTTGAATTTCTTCCTGAAAACTCTGTTGCTAGGTGAAAAGCTGTTAAATAAAAACATTTTCATTAACGTGGATGAGAAAAATTATGCATCTCATCCCAACCCAAGGTTCCCGAGCAATTCTCAGGAAAGTGTTCAGTGGAAACAAGCAGATAGGCTTAAGCAGTCTGAGTGTAAATACACACACATAAAGCTGTGACTGTTTCTTTACACTCACAAAGGAAGGAAGGAGTTGCCAGTGGGTGGGGATGGGTGAGAGGAAGTCCTTCTTTAGAAGGCTCATTTCTCATTTTCTTCACCAATTTTTCCACTTTTGGGGGGCTCAGGGAGAGTTTAAGCTACCCTAAACATAGCACAGATAAAAGCCTTTAAAGCAAAATAAAGGCAAGACTCGAGAGCTGTTGGACACATGTGAAGTAGCGCACGTACCCGTGGGTGAGGACCGTCTTGGGATTCATCTTTGACTCTCTCTCTTAGCTGATATGCCTCAGTTTCCTCCTCTGAAACAAGAGGGAGCTGAACTAGGAGGTCTGGAAATGTCCTTCCAACTCTGGCAGTGTAGCCATTCATTCATTCACCCATTCATTAAAGCAGTGTGACCCCAGTAAGTGCCGGGACCCCAAAAGTCTGCCTCTAAAAGCACCGAGGAATGGGGAAGGCCTCTACTGTAGGTTTGCTTAAGGAGACACCCCTGGGATTTCACCCAGCCTGCCTTACTGAAAGCACCCCAGAAGCCTTCAGGAGACATTGTCCCCTCTCCCCAGCATTCCCCATTCACTGCAGCCACCAAAATCCCCACTCTCTCATCCACTGGGCCCCTCGGCCCATGAGGCTGGCTGTGCTCACCTCCTCACTTCCTGAACCCCACCTGTACCAGGGTCCTCCAGAGAAACAGAACCAACAGGATGTGTGTGTGTACACAGAGGTTTACTTTAAGGAATTGGCTCACGCAATTGTGGAGGCTTGGTGAGTCCAAAATCTGAAGGGGTAGGCTGGCAGAGCTGACCCCCCTGGGACTAGCAGCCTCAGCAGGTGCACGTGAATATCTGACACTGGTACCCACCTGGCCAGGGGGCTCCTGAATTCTGCCAGTCTAGGGCAGGTGCCCAAGTTCAGTGCTCCATGGCACACCACCACCTCATGGCCTCTTGTCATGAGTCTCTGGGGCTGCCTGTATGTAGAAAGTGACTTTCCCTGGGACTACAGTGATCAGATCATTTATTGTCCAACTGAGAGCTTCTGTCTAGATGAGACATCAGGACAACAGGTACAAACAAAGTCTATGCCAGGGACATATGGTCACTCTACTTTGGCACCTCCCAGCTACTGGAATGTGTATTCTGCAATCTGCTGTCATGAGACAGGTGGGTACTGAGGACTGGGCTTTACATATGTGATTTCTTTTGATACTACAAGCTTGTACGGGTGGTAATGATACCATCCCCATTTCACAGGAGCAAACTGAGGCTCAGGCAGATGGTGAGATTTAGCCAAGGAGCTTGCCACTTCTCTGGGGAAGGCAGTAAATGTGAGCTCAGGGGCTCACCCTTTGCAGGGCTGTGGGCATGTCTGAAGCACATAGGTGTTTGCACAAACCAGCTGAGGGAAGACTGGCACCAGACCTCCCTGCAGCTCCCAGAATGGCCTGGAACACAAGCCTCCAGAGGAACATTTGGTATCTCTTTGCACTTGGTCCTGCAGAATGAAATCCACAAGAGGAAGCATAGAGAACACCCCTTCATTGCCACCACTGCAAACACACCAGAGTCTTTACTCAGGAAAAGCCTGCCCACGATGCTGCCTTTTGGGAGTGGCCAGCAGGGGTCCTGGGAAGGAAAAATAAGAGAAGGCTTAACATCTCCATCTTCTGCAGTGCTGTTCCTTCCTCCCCCACCCACACCCATCACCAGCGAGGGCCACCTCCACCCCACCCACACCTAGGCCTGAAGGGTCCTGCCCAAGGTGCATCATGGCCTGGGAGAGACATTAGTTCCTCTGTCCACTCATCAGCCCACCCACTCTGTGCTCAGCCCTAGGCACCAGACACAGGATGCAGGGATTCAGGGCTCCGCCCCAGCCCTGCCCTCAAAGAGTTGGTATTGAGCACCAGTGGTTTGCAAAGTTCGTCTGAAATGGGGAAACTCTTTGTTAAAGTGAAATGTTACTCAGAAACCCAAATTATAAAGTAGGTGAAAGCAAGAATTCTCTTACCTATTGAATAAAAGGAAAAGTCAGAGCTCTTACTTGCCCCACAAGGGTTGCCACGTTTGGCTCCACAGGTCGTGCACTGCACAACTCCAGGCAGCATCGTGTTTATAGACAAATGTGAATGGTGCCCCTGGAGTTGAACCAGGGAGCCCCTCTCATTTCACTCCCACTCCTGTCCTTGAGAGCCTCCATGAGCAAATGTGAACCACTGATGACTATTGCAGAAAACTTCCCAGAAAACCTGTGTGGCTTGGGGTTGGAGGGAAAAAACCCGGCAAGGAGGTGGAGGTAGTGCTTTGGTGACAGGGAGGGGATAGCAGGGCCGCAAAAGGCATCAGGCCTCAATTCCTCAAGGCATCTTCCTCATGTCACCTCGGAGGCCTGAGAGGCCCCTGGGGCAGGTGTGCACCTCTTTCCCACTGGAGTCTCCCTGGCAAGGATCATGATGATAACAAGAGCAGGTGCCACCTCACTGGGCATTTAGTCTGCCTGGCACATACCAAGTATATTTCGTCATTTAACCTCCACAACGACCCTATGATGTAAGTATTAGTTTTCTCATTTCTTACTTGCAGAAACTAAGGTTAAGTGATTTCCCCAGAGACTCCCCATTAGTGAGTAAAACACCAAGATATGAATTCACATCTGGCTGCCCTAAAGGCTGTCAAAGCCTTCCTCAACCTTCCTACAGCCTTTCTACCTTCTCATATGTGTGAACATCCAGCTGCCCATTCACGGGTTGCAGCAATGATGGTGAAGGTAATAACCACTGTTCACTAGACCTTCTCATGTGCCAGACACCCTGGAAGACCTGGTAAGAATATGACCTCTAATCCTTACAGTATCCCCACAGGTTCATTTTTTATTACATTGACCACACAGATGAGGAAACTGAGGCCCAGAAGATAATGTACATGATGGCTAAGAGCACGAACTCGGGGGCCAGACTGTCTGGGTTCGACTCTCAGCTCTTTCCTTCCCAAGCTGTGTGAGCTTGGGCAAGTGACTTAACCTCTCTGCACCACCCTTTTCTCATATGTAAAGTGGGGCTAATGATAATTCCTACCTCATGGGGTTAACATTAAAGTCTATATGAGTTAATATATGTAAAGCACTGCCTTAGAGTAGTGACTGCTTCTAGAAGGCACTCTAAAAGTGCTACCTTATTAAGTACCTTGCCCAAAGCTTCACATTGGTGAACAGTACATCCTTGATTAGGAAAGAAATGACATGAATCAGATGCCTCACCCTGGAGGAGAAAGAGAGTTATTAATCCACTCATGGACGTTCAGAGACTGGTGCTTCCTGGTACCCAGCTGTCACGTGACAGTAGATTGCAGAATACACATTCCAGTAGCTGGAGGTGCCAAAATAGAGTGACCATATGTCCCTGGCGTAGACCTGGTTTGCACCTGTTGTCCTGGTATCTCATTTAGACAGAAGCTCTCATTTGTACGATAAATTGCCTGATCAATTTCCCTGACCCAGGGAAAGTCACTTTCTACAGACAGGCAGCCCCAGAGACTTATGACAAAAGGCCACCAGGTGGTGGTGTGGCATGGGGCACTGAACTTGAGCACCTGCCCTGGACTGGCAGAATTCACTGGTAACGTGCAGCTACCAGTGTAAGATACTCACATGAACCTGCTGAGGCTGCTGGTTCCAACGCAGTCAGCTTCACTCAAGCTGCACGCAGAAAGATATTTATTTGCAGAATGGAACAGAATTGGTCAAGGAGGGAACAGCCAGGAAAGTCATGGGTCCGAGACACCGAGCTGGTGCCTCCTTGGGCTTCCACTGACACTCAACCAGTTGTGGTCACCCTAAGCTACCCTCAGTCCAGAGACTAGTTGTGGCCTTTGGGACACATGAATTATTATTTGGGACACTAAAATTATTCCACATGAATTCTTATCTCACCAATAGGACCATGTGGACTGGCTCAAGTCCTGCCTGGAGGGCAGATCAGAAACACTTGGGCATCAGGAGCCTACTAAAAATTTGGCGCCCTTCCAAATTGATAATCTTCCAATAGATGTCTCATGTTAACTGAAGATGGGAAGAAGCCATTTTCCCATTAGGAGAACATGTAACCCTTTTTCTTTATGTTCGAAGTGGAGATGTATCACGTGCACCAGTGGAACTCCAGTTTATTTGGGATTGCCTTTTTCTTTTTTCTTTTTTTTTCCCTCCCACCCATTATCCCAAACGTGTGGGGTCTTCCTCCCATGACAAAAACTTAAAGCTCTGCTCCCTCCCACTCTTGTCCTAGCCATTTCTGCATCCCCCTCCCCCTGCCTGCCTTGTGCCTGAGGATGTCACAGGGCTGTTGCCAGATGGACACAAGATGGAATCTGATCTTGCCATGAACCAGCTGTGCACCATAGGGCCTCTCAGTTCACTTTTGGCCTCAGTTTCTCCCCCCAAAAAACAAGGGCTAGGCCCCCCGAGGTTCCTTCCAACTTAGCTTTTGTGGGCCCCATGGCCACTGGGACCAGGCTCAGTTCAGCAGCAGCTCCCTCTGCCCCTCACCTGCCCCTGTGGAAGGAGAGAAGGGAACCAAGGCAGGAACTAAACCACCCCCTTGAGATGTCACCCTTTGGTGATGTCACCCAGAGCTGCTGTCTTACTAGCAGTGATGATAACACCCCCTTCCCTGAACGTTCTGTGCCTCCCAGACCTTTAGTCATGTATTTCTAATGGTGACATTTTAGACATTGTCATGGTTCTTAGTAGGGGGGGATCTTCCGGGCTCCCTCTCACCCCTCCACACCCTTCTTTCGTTTCTCTCTGCTTCCCCCTCCCTCCTTCTGCATCCTCTGTCCCCTTCCCCACCCTTTCCCTTTCTTCTGCCCCCACCTCCCTTGCCCCCTTGGCCTCTCCCCCTTTCTGCATACTGTGGCTCATTTCATCCTAGCCTCAGCTTCCCCCTCTGTAGAATGGGGGCTTTCAAACCCTCTGCTCCCACTCTCCAGGATTCCATGGTCACTCCCTCTCTGGGCCTGGAATCAGCTGGTCTCTAGGGCCCTGGTCAGCTTTGGGTGGCATCTGACCCTCCCGTGTTCCTTCCTGGGGACCTAGGGCACCACTGCTCCTCAGGCCACTGGGCTGGGTCTGTCAGGAAAGGGCGTGGGCCTAGAGAAAGATGGAATTGTCTTTCCTCCCCTGGCTCTTCCTCCACTCATAACTGGAGAGCACTGCCCACCCACTCACCCTCACTCAAACAGCAGAAATCACTCACTGTGGGAGCAATAGCAAGGCTTATTCTAAATATATTTATCACTGTTTTCACGTGTTTATAGTTTACTTTTCTGTAGTTGTTATTCTCTCTGTAGTACCAGAAAGTTTTTTAGGAGACTTTTGGGGGTGGTGAGGGGCAGCTGGCTGGTAAGGGCATTTTAGGGGCTCGTAGATACCTTCTTGTTAGTCCTTCACAATGCATTATTTGGTTTCAGAACCTGGCTGCCCAGCGAGGCTCACTCCAGGGACGGCCTGCTGGCTGGCCTCAGGGCAGGCAGGCCAGTGGATGCAGCAGCATGCAAGGCACCATGACAAAAATACCCCACAGAGGTGGGCAGGTGCTGCCGAGGAGTTTTTCTTTCTACTTAAGAGTATTATCTATTTTGGCAAAAGGGACACGAATTTCCTTTCCATCGGCTATGTGAGAATCTGCAGATGGAAACTTGAGTTAACAGGCAGCAGATTTCTGACAAATCCCTGTGGCATTTCAGTTGTCCTCTGATCAGTGTCTCAGGAAGCTGCCCACCTGGTCAGTCTCTCAGTCTCCACTGACCTTTCTCCTCTTGGAAGTCCTCATTGACACTCTCATTTTTGGGATCCTCAGCTGGTGAAACCATCAGTTTAGCCTCTGGGCCTAGCTTGCCTTACTCGGCTGGCTGCATCCCAGACGTCAGTCTTATCTCTCCAGCTGGATTCAACATAGCTGAGGACATCATTGCATCTTACACTTGTTTGTGGTCCCCATGATACCCAGTACCTGCCAGGCAGCAAAGGAAGGTTTGCTTGATTCAATTCTTCCCAGACGTCAGTCTTATCTCTCCAGCTGGATTCAACATAGCTGAGGACATCATTGCATCTTACACTTGTTTGTGGTCCCCATGATACCCAGTACCTGCCAGGCAGCAAGGGAAGGTTTGCTTGATTCAATTCTTACTTGCCAACTAATGCTACATCCTTTTAGAGAGTGTCCAGGAACCAACACCATAAACAAACTCCTCAGTATACACCTGAAATCTCTCTAACACTCATCATATATTGAACGATTCTTTTTTCTCTATTTCAACTTTTAACTTATTCTAAGGAAATTCCCATCACGTTATTTTGACAGTAATTCTCTTGAGGAATCATTGTGAAAAATTGCACCCACTTGGTGTTTCATCTCCACTCATTCATTTGACAATTATTTATTGAGCAACTACTAAGTACCAAGTACTAGTTTGGGTTTTGTGATTACAGCAACAAACAACACAGAAAGAAGCCTGTCCACAGGGCACTGACAGTCTAGTCATGGGAAATGGGAAATAAACAAGTCAGCAAGTAAAATGTATTAACATACTGTGACTAAAGAATCAGAAAGAGCTTGTCCATCCAATCTGCCTCTGCTAAGTAGTGAAGATATGACTGGGTGTTATCCCTGCCAATCATATGAGTATTTGCCCTGGGAAAGGGTGCAAAAAGGCCACAAGACTTTCCCCTTGAGATCGATACCTGATTGTTAGCAAATACTTTCCATACCGGTTACTATTTATTGCTGGGTAACAAGCCAACCCAAAACTTAGCAGTGTGAAACAACCAAGTTATGATGCTCGTGTACTTTGTGGCACAGAACGCGGACAGGTTCTAGCAGGGAAAGATGATCTCGGCTCCACTATTTCTGCAACCCCTGCTGGGAATACTCAAAGTTGGGAGTCACCTGATGGGGCGGGGGGGGGGCTAGAATCATCTGGAAGCATCTTGACTCATGCCTGGCGGCAGATGATGCAAGTTGTCAGCCTGGACCTCAGCTGAAACACCCTTGCAGTCCTCTCCCACGTGGGAGAATTTGGACTGCCTCATAACATGGCACCTGAGTTCTAAGAGCTAGCGTCCTGCAAGAGCCAGGCAGAAGCACACAGCGTTCTTATGATGTAGCATCAGAAGTCACATAGCGACA
Organism: Cynocephalus volans; assembly: GCF_027409185.1. Taxonomy (NCBI): domain Eukaryota; kingdom Metazoa; phylum Chordata; class Mammalia; order Dermoptera; family Cynocephalidae; genus Cynocephalus; species Cynocephalus volans. Next base: position 156,241,139 of record NC_084463.1, read on the forward strand.
GTTCTGCCACGCTCTTTTGGCAGAGGCAATCAAAAAGATCCATCCAGGTTAGAGGTGGGGGGGACATAGACCCCACTACTCAAGGGAAGAGGTATCCAGGTCACATGGGAAGGATAGAGCATGGGTGAGAGATACCATCAAAACAACTTTAGAAAATGCAACCTCCCCCGCCCCCCAACCTCTGCACAATTAAACTGCATGTGAGCTCTGAAAAAAAAAAAAGAAAAAAAATGCAATCTCCACCTCCTGTGTCTAATTTCCAACAAAGTGGGATATCTAGATCTACCCAGTGTCATCTAGAAAGCAGATAACTAAAACCACTCAAGCAGAAGGTGATATTATCTGAGTGTTGTGTAATGTTTTGTTTCAAGCATAAAATAAAAAAGCAATTGAATAACCCTTTGATCGATCAAGCCCTGCCCTAAGAAAGGTACTCTTAAAGACCTGAAATTTCTGGCTTAATTGCAAAGAATAGAAAAATTAGGCCAATTAGACATATTCTTGATTTAGATTCAGTGCCTAAAACACAGAAGCAGAGAGGTGGAAGTGAAACTGCACGCGCTTTGGAAGCTGAGTCCTGGATTCATACCTTCATTGTGCCACTTACCAGCTGCCTGGCCCTGGACAATTTCCTCCACCTCTGAAAACAGGGCAGCAGGACTAACTTCCTCATGGGGTGGCCGTGAGAATTAAATGAGATAATACTTGCAAAAGCCCTCTGTATTTGGTAGCTACTCTGTACAAAACCTCTATCATTTAAGCTACCAATGAAATGAGTGCATTTTTATGATTTTTTAAATCCACACAATAAAATACATCCTCCTTAATATTGTTTACCATTTTTATGTCCTTAAAACTTACCAGAAATGATATGCATTTCAATCTGCAAACATGTGAATGGTCCTTTTCGGGGAAATGATCTGCTTGTTTCTATAACAGTCCTTTGGTACAGGTAGCCACGGCATTTGAGATCCAAACGAATTGATCCAGTGGATTCCTAGGGGCAGCTCTATCCTGCACCTGGGGGGCACTTCACAGAGGCTCCGTGAAAAGAACAGAGACAAGACTGTTGACTCAGGGGAAGGCTCATGTCCCCAACCTTGTGCTGTATGAGCCAGCTGAGTTCGATTTGGGGTTGGTTTTAACCCCCGATAGAGTGTGAGTGGGTGGAGAAAGCAGGGATTTCCCCCACCACAGGGTCACCAGATTCCCGCCATTAAAACAGGGAACAAGTGGATTCGAGCTTCAAGGAAGGGGCCTCATAATTTGCTCTTGGTAGGCTCGTCCTTCATCACCAAGGCGAGGTCTCCATGGAGCTGAGGCCACCATATTGATCAGGAGAGACAACCACTGCACAAGCAGACATCTCACTGTGGAAGGGCCAGAGCTATAGAGAAGCCACATGCTAGAGGAAAACAGAGAATAGGGACAGGTAAACAGAGAGGAAGGGAGGGGATGTGACTCACTATGAAACTCCATAATTAGGGCCGGCCCGTGGCTCACTCGGGAGAGTGCGGTGCTGATAACACCAAGGCCCCGGGTTCGGATCCCATATACGGATGGCCGGTTCGCTCACTGGCTGAGCGTGGTGCTGACAACACCAAGTCAAGGGTTAAGATCCCCTTACCGGTCATCTTTTAAAAAAAAGAAAAAAAAAAGAAAAAAAAACGAAACTCCATAATTATCCGGGTCTTGAGAAGTGAAAGCCCATGTGCGTGGGCATGTGGGTATGTGTGTCTGTCTATCTGCCTATCTGCCTGTCAAGCTCTCCTTCCATACACAAGGATGAAGCCCCCAGCTGTCGCCCACTGGCAGCACATGCGCAGGGCCTGTAGCTCTCCCTTCCAAATCCCATGAAGTTGAGATGGCTCATTGCCAGGGAAGGGGGCCAGATTTCAAGTTAAGAAGTTCTGAGTTCAAGTCCTGCCACTTACTATTTGGGCAACTTTCAGCAAGTCATGTAACCTCTGTGAGATACTATTTCCTCACCTGTAAAATAGGGAAAATAATTCCTGCTCAGCCTTTCTTGAAAGATAGTTTTCAGATTCAAGTGTTTAATATCCATGCCCCCAAGATGATATATGTTCCATCAAGGCAGGGACCACAACTGCCTTGTTCCCTGCTGTACCTCTAGTGCCTGACATACAGTAAACATTTAATAAGTACTTGGTGAATAAATAAATGATAGGATGATGGTGAACTCGGTCCCTGCCCTGTATGGAAAGCAAAGAAAGAAGCTCTTCATGCATCCCTCATTCCTTCCTACAGGACACTGCTCCTCAAAGTGTGGTCCACAGCCAGCAGCAGCATCACCTGGGACCTTGCTAGAAATGCAAATTCACGGCACCACCCCAAACCTACTGAGTCGTGACTTCATGGCTGGGGTTCAGGAATCTGCTTTAACACACTGTCCACATGATTCTGATGCTCATGAAGTCTGAGAAGCATTGCTGTTGGCTGCATTGGGGTGAGGGTAAGATGGGGCATGAGATGCTATGCTGGTCCATTTCTGTGGCTTATAACAAAATACCTAGAACTGCATAGTTCGTAAGAAAACAAAATTTATTCCTTATAGTTTCAGAGGCTAGGAAGTCCTAAGTCCAGGGAACACACAGCTGGTGAGGGTCTTCTTTGATGGTGGCTTTACAGCAATGCAGGGGTCTCACATAACAGAAAATGATGGAGCGAAGAGAGAGACTCTCACGTGCTCTTCTTTTAAAGGCCTCAGAACCATGCCCCTGACCACCATCATTAATCCATTCAGTAGCGCACGGTCCTACAATCCAATCACCTCTCCAAGGCCCCACCTTTCAATTACCATAACAGGACTTCCCACCATCTCAACACTATCATAGTGTGAACTAAGCTTCTAATATATGAACTTTGGGGGACACAAATCAATCCACAGCAGATGCCACGCCCCCTTTCCGGGGTACCTACCTCCCACCTAGCATGGGTATTCATTTCCCAACCCACCCCCACCTCTTCTTTGGCCTGCTTGAGGCAGGAGAACACGATGCAGAGGCTCGCAAGGGCCTGAGGGGGGAGGAAAGTTCTCGTCTCCCTGACACGTCCCGGGGTAGCAGGTCTACCCCTTCCTGTTTCAGCAAAACCTGCAGATGCCGTGAGAGGATCAGGAGATAAGCTTTGCTCTCCTCCACCCTGAACAGTGGCAGATACATGACAGCTTTGCAAAGAGGGCCCTTCCAAGTCCAGGCAGCTTCTGTGCACCCTGGAAATGCCCTGTGGGGACAGTGAGGAGGTCTCACCCGCAGGTCCCCAATACCCCTCCCATCCTTCCCACCCTGGCCCCTCTGCTGAGGTCTCTTCCCCCTCCACTCAAGGATCTGAAATTCACAGTGAGCTTTTGGGAACACACAGCAAAGATGAGCCTCCAAGATAAGCACTCATGATAAAAACAGACACGACTGCCCTTGTCCTGTTCCACATTCTCAGTAGGGCCTGATTCGAGGTACCCAGAAGTAGCTGCTCACGCATGCAAAAGAGGAAGGGGGAGCAAGTGTTGAAGGAGTAGAACTGCACCGCCAGAGAGGTCAAAGCAAAATGCAACAGGGACAGGCGAAAATCCTGCACTATCCAGAAACACCAGCCACTGGTGTCCAAGGTTGGGCAGAACAGCCTGGCAGCATCTGGAACCAGACTGAGGGTTTCAGTCAGATGCCCACTGGGTGGCTCATTGCAGGGAAAAGGACAGGGTCCTGGCCACACTGATATGAATCGTGGAGTAGGGAGGTAAAAAATCCACATGGCAATCTAGGGGTAGTCAACCCTGGGTGCCTGCAGGAGCTCTGGGCACCACATTCTGGAAGCGTTGTGGAGAACTGGTATCTTTCCCAAAGATTTATAGTGCTATCATGGGAGGAGCAGCTGGAGGAATGGGAGATGTTCAGCCTGGATAAGAGATGACTCTGGGAAAACTACAGGAAAACCATCTTCAGCTACTTAAGAGCACTCTGCGTGGAAGAGAGAGCAGCCTGGATCCATGTGGCCCGACAAAGAGCAGCCACGACCCAGTGACGCCTCTGCCTCATATGGGTTGATGAAGTTTGGATGTGTTGTCCCGTCCAAAACTCATGTGGAAATTTGATCTCCAATATGGCAGTGTTGGAAACTGATTGAGTCATGGGGGCAGATCCCTCATGAATGGATTCATGCTCTCCCTGGGGGAGGGGGAATTAATGAGTGAGTTCTCGCTCTGTTAGTTCCCAAGAGAGCCTGTTGCTTAAAAAGACCCTGGCACCTCCTCTCTCTCTCTTGCTTCCTCTCGCCATGTGATCTGCCTGTACCCACTGGCTGCCAGCTGTTTTTCCACCAGGAGTAGAAGCAACCTGAGGCCCGTGCCAGATGCAGCTGTCCCAGAATCATAAACCAAATAAACCTCTTTTCCTTATAAATTACCCAGTCTCAGGTAGTTCTGTTATAGCAACACAAAACGGACCAAAACACGGGTCCTGCCCTCACTCCAGCCACACTCAGCAATGTCCCAGTTGCCAGAGATACCCCAGACTAAGGAAGTCCTTACCCATCCTCAGTTCCATCTCCTAGTCCTGGGCCTGGTGTATGTGAAGGTTAAGGGCTTGGGTTTCAGATTAGGAAACCCCAAGTTCCAGGCCTGAACCTGTACCCTCTTCTTTGTGATTTGGCGTGACCTGGCACCAAATCCCGACCTCTCCAGACTCGGATTTCCTGGTCTGTAAAATGGGGATAATCACCCCTGCCCTATGGGGTCCTAATGAGGATCCACTCACTCATTCAACAAACATTTATCCAGCACTGCACTGGTGCCGACAATCACCTCCTGGACTGCTGCTCCAGGGGATTAAATGAACACCAAGGAGAAGCCCGGCACACAGTGAGTGCTCAGTTAGTGCTGCTGGTGACTGTCAGGGGCCCCTGCCCATCTCTGATCATGGTGCTGAGCAAAGGACCAGGGGGATGCAGGCCCCCTGATATCTGTGTACAATAAAACCTTCTCAACTGCAACACCCCTTAGCTGGGTGGATCAATAGCTCAGGAAAGAACACCTGATCTGTATCTACAGTCCATCTGTGGGTGTTTGGTTTCCTTCAGTCAGCAGATCCAGGGTTTTATAAATAAGCCAGGTATTGCCAATTCGGCACTCTGTATGTTGTGTGAGACAAGGCATTTGGCACCTCCCCTGAGGTAACAGGGAGATTTACTGTTAAGAGTTGTGGCTCTGGAGTCAGACAGCCTAGGACTGGATCCCACCTGCACCACTTATTTGCTGTGTGACCTTTACAAGTGTCCCAGCCTCTCTGTGCCTCAGTTTCTTTATCTGTAAAATGGGAGTAAGAACCTGCCTCATAGGGTTGTTGTGAGGAATAAATGTTCTCGTACATGTAGACTGTCTGAAAGAAGTCTGGACCAATAATTGCTCGTCCCAGTGTTTTAGGCTGAGTTCCTCCAGAAGCCAACTTCGAGACAAGGGTTTAAGTGCAAATAGTCTGTTCAGAAAATGACCCCAGCAAACACCGATAAGGGAATGGGAAAGAGGGACAGGAAGCCAGAAGAGGGTGCATGAATGACCAGGTGACCTTTGTGAGCAACTAGGGCTCAGTCCTGCTGGAGATCTCTGGGGCAATGTAGAGAATCCCCTCCGCATCCTCCCACCTGAAGGCAAGGAAGCTGGGACGTTTGCAGTAGAAAGCAAAGGAGTATAAGAGAACAGAGACCCAAAAGCGACTGCCACACCAGGCTCCTCTGGAAACTGCAGGAGTCTTCCCTGGGCCCCTGCACCCCGTGTATAATGACAATGACAAGCTGAGCTCAGGTGGGAGTGGGGGTTCTGAGCCAGAGCTCATCTGATGCTGAGGTTGATTAAGCTCCTCCACACATCTGAGTGACATTCAAAGGCCTCGCATCTAAAACACATCTCCCTCTCTCATACCACCCTGGCAGGGGCCGGACATTACCCTCTGAAGTATTTTAAGCAGGGCTGGAATATGTTTCAGTCAGCACTTGAGCATGATCCCTCCTGCTGGGGACAAGATCTCAGGAAGCAGGGTGAGCTGAGAGGTCCTGGAGCAGAGTGATAGCGGGTGGGGGGGGCACGTACATCTTCAGTCACCCTGGTAATGCACGCCAGGCGCGGTTCTGCATGTCGGACCATTCAGGTCTCCAGGCAGGGGCAGGGAATTTAAGGAACTGAATGGAGCCCACTCCTCTGAGAGTTGCGGGCTGGAAGAGCTGAGCAAGGAGGTGTCCAGGCTGCTTCTGCAGTGGAGGCAGCACTGCAAGGAAGGGGCACTGAGGCAGCCAAAGCCTCCCTGCAGGGCTCTCCTTGGCTCAGGAACATGAGGGCACTGAGCCCAAAGATGAAGCCTCTGATGGAGACCAGAGAGGCAGGAAGTGATGTACAGTTACAGTACAAGGATGTAACTGTTTCTGATGACCTGGAGGGACAGGGATAAGCTGTGCTAGCGCCTTCCCTGAGGGAGGACTCAGGCAGAATTCATCAGGATGTATTTTGAATGCTGTGTGGCACTGGGTGAGGGGTAAGCGTCGTTAAAGAATTCTCAATCTACTTTTCCACCCTCTAGGAACCTTTGTCTGGGTGGTCTTCTTCCTTGCCTCCTCCTTGATCAACGGTCAAGACACCCTGGCCCCCCACCTGACACTCCTGCTCCAGTGTCGGCAGAGTGACTCAGCAGGTAGGGGCTGTGCTCAGCGCTGAGACTCCCTGGCTGTCTGCCCTGTCCTTCCTAACCCATGAGTAACCTTGGACAACTTCCCAGGCCCTCTCACAACTCTCCAGCTAGAGAAACAACAGTTTCTAAAAGAAGCCACTGGGAGGGCAATGGTTTTTTCACTGGGATTCAAGGGACCTTAAGATCCCTGAGGGCCATCCCCAGGCAGTTCCAAGAATAACGCTGGAGAAGGGCTGGGATGTAGTTGGACCACTTCCAAGATGTTCTTCCTAAGAAAGAAGCATGCTATTGAGTAAATCAAAACCCCATCTCCAGGGTCTCACACAAACGGGCTCTGAAAAAGTCTTTCCTGGGTACTGGGAGGTCCAGCACATTGGCGAGACCCCAAAGTGCTTAGTGAACCAAATACATTTAGTGGGGAATAGGAAGGGAAGGGAGGTGGGCGGGTTCAAGCTCAGGAGCAAAAACCACTGTCTTGGCTGAAAGGAAGATAGGACACGATCCAACCTGTTTCTAGAACTGGGACAGGAGAAAGGGGACATGGAAGGGTATGCAGCGTGGCCAAGGGCCCAGGTATGCCTCAGCACAAAGGTGGTGTCTCGTACTGGTACCTCAACTTCACTCATTAATGTTGAGAATGTTGGAAAGGGAGAGCCACAGGTTGTATGCCTCAGCACAGTTTGGGATAAGAGAAGACACGGGCGCGAACACTTCACACAGGACTCCAGCCAGACTTAAGAGATGTCCCAGCTCCAGGACTCCCCAGGTAGCATTCACTCGGGCAGTTAGGAGCGCTGCGACAGGGTCATGTTACATGCACTAAGCTGGTGCAAAATCACCACTTCACAAGTGAAAAGACCGAGGTGCAAAGAGGGCAGGATCTCTGTCCGGTCACACGGACTGACTGAGCGCCAAAGTTTCCCTCTAACCTTGCTGGGGGCTCCCCGGACCTTTTCCCATCCTCTTCTCTCCTAGAAATGAGTTTTCCCCCACCCCCTTCCCTTCTCTGCCTGTACGCTCTCTTTTCCCCCGGGAAACTGTTTGCACGGAAGACAAACGCGAATCAGAAAAGGGACTGGATCATTGATCACAAATCACAGCGCCGACACTCACTACGCATGCGCCTAACCAGCCCAGCCCCCGCCGGACCGACAACCCCCTCCTCTCTGCCCCTCACCAACATGGCCTCCCCGGCAACAGCCCTTCCTGCCCGGCGCAGGCGTGGCGGCTCCTGACGTCATAGGAAGGCGCCGGTTGTCCAAGAGGTGGCGACTGCACGTGGGCTCGGACTTGAAAACTTTCAGGCCGAGCAATGGATACCCCGCTAAGGCGCAGCCGGCGGCTGGAAGGCCTAAAGCCTGAATCCCCCGAGCTCCCCACCTCGGTTTCGCGGGCGAGACGGACCCCTGTGGAGTTCGAGTCGAACCCAGAAGAAACGAGGGAGCCGGTGTCTCTTCAGAATGTGCGGCAACCTGGTCCGGGGTCCCCCCGACATCAAACGGAGACAAGCCCGGGGTCACCCAGTCTGCGGCAGGAAGCAGGCTCGGGGTCCCCTCGAAGGCAGCTAGAGCCGGACCGAGGGTCCCCCCAGCGTCATCGAGATCCAAGCCTGGAGTCGCCTCGAAAACTGCCGGAGACGAGTCCTGAATCCCCCCGACGTCAGCCAGAGCCAGGTGGGGAGCCACCGCAGTTCTCCCAGGGCCAGGGAGAACTGGACTCGGAGTTGGCCCAGAGTAAGGAGCTGACACCGGGGTCCCCACAACATCAGCTGCAGCCGGGTCCAGGATCACCAGAGCCTTATCCCGGTCAGCAAGCGCCGGGTCCGGAGCCTTCGCGGCCACTGCAGGAGCTGACACCCCATGTACCCGGCTCCCCCCGGGGACAGCAGGAGCCGAGCAAGCCACCTAGGGGCAGGGAGATGGTGACAGCCGGCCTTGGGACAAAGAAGAGTAAAGGTTCTTCAGCCCAGGCCCCAGCGTCCAAGAAGTTGAAGGAGGAGGAAGAGGAGGTTCCTGTAATCCCGAAGGGGAGGCCCAAGTCGGGACGGGTGTGGAAGGACCGCTCCAAAAAAAGGTGAATTGCTGTTTGGGATCTTTGAGGAAGCAGCTGCGGTGGGTGGGGAGAGCCCAGAGACAGGTGGAGAAAGCACCTGCTGCAGAGAGGGAGGCAGCCACGGCTGGAAAGGTGTTCGAGGTAGGGAAGGCCTGGCTGCAGCGCTAACTTCATGCTCATGCCAAGTGCCACCTTCTCCACAGTGCTTCTTGGGCGCTCTGTCTCCCTTCTTTGAGGAGTAACATTTATTGAGAACCTATTTGTGTGTGTCTATTAATCCTCCCACCACTCTTTGGGGTGGAAACGATTCTCATTTCCATCTGGGAGAGTGCTGAGACTTAGAGAGGCTGGAATTGCACTGCTTCAGTACCTTAGCCACATGTGGCTATTTAAGTTTAAATTAAGTAAAATTTAAAACTGATTTTCTCCATCAACACCAACCACATTTCAAATGCTCAGCAGCCACCTGTGACTAGTGGCTACCTTACTGGACACTTATAGGGTCGTTATAGAGCATTTCCACCATTACAGAAAGTTTTGTTTGACAGCACTGCTCTAGAAAGATGCAACATCGTGTCCTGTAGCTCTTTGTGTCTTCAGACTCCTACCACCTTTCTTGACCTTCAGAAGTCAAGAAGTTGGTGGGGGGAGCAGAAAGGTCACTGTGAGGATCTGCTGAGACTTGAGGGGCAGGCCTGTGGGACACCCAATTAGGCTTTGAATAGTTAAGGCGAAAGACCTAAGTTCAGTATGTGGAGGCCACCAGGATGCTTGTTTTCATTTTGTTTTTCCTTTTTATTATGGAAATTTTCAAGCATACCAAAAAGGAGAGACCAGGGTGTCCTGAATCCCCGTGTCCGCATCACCAGCCTTGACAGTTCTCTGCATTTTACTAGTCTAGCTTCATCTTTGATCCTCGACATTTTTTCTCTTTTTTTTTTTTCCCCGGAATGTTTTAGAGCATATCGTAGATCCCACCCATAAATCCTTGCAGTGTGAGTTCTTACAGAGATCATCCTGTTTCTCCTATGACTCTAAAGTCATTATCACTTTTAAATTAATCCAGACTTCTCAGATGTCCCTTAATGTCCATGCCACCTTCACATCTCCCCAGCTGATGGGGAGGGATTCTGAACCATTACAGAGCACTCCAGCCATTCACACTGTTCTGAAATGGAACGGGCCACCTCCATAGGGAGTGAACGCCCCATCTCCAAAGGCATTCACACCTAGGCTGACTGTGCTTGGCAGAAGCGGCAGAACTTTACAGCAGAGGCTGTGTGGCCTGGATTCTGCAGTCACAGACAGGGGTTCAAGTCCTGACTGCTGCTCAAGGACAAGGTGACCTTGGGCAGTTATTTAACTTCTCTGTGCCTTGGTTTGCTCCTCTGAAAAATGGAGCAAACAGGAGTCCCCACCTCAGAGGCGCATAACCAGGGCTTGAGAAACGGCAGTCAGCACAATCAGGGTCCTGTCCTGCCCCAAGTTTCTGCAAACCTGGAGGGCTGACTGCCAGGCAGACAGCGTTCCAGAGAAGGTCCAGGGCCTGGAGCTGAGAGGAGAAAGGGCAAGGCTAGCATCTCACAGAGCCCGCTCTCCCCGGTCCAGGTTCTCTCAGATGGTTCAGGACAAGCCCCTGCGCACATCCTGGCAGCGGAAAATGAAGGAACGGCAGGAGAGAAAGCTGGCTAAGGACTTTGCCCGGCACCTGGAGGAGGAGAAGGAGAGGCGCCGGCAGGTGAGGGGCCAGCCAGGCATAGGCTGGCGCTCAGGGGGGCTAAGCTGGTGGGGGGCTGACCTGATCAAGAGAGATTTTGAGCCAGAGGGTCCCGGGGAGGAAGGCAGCCTGGCCAGCAGCAGAAGTGCCATCTGGGACTGCAGGGTAGGGAAGCCCACAGGACCATCCACTTTAGCCCTGGCTATAGGAGACTCAAGGATGGGGAGGGGGCCCAGGAAGAAGCCCTGGTAGCCCTCTCTGGTGGTAGAAGTATTCTCTGGTGGTAGGAGCATCCAGGAGATGAGATCAGGGTCCCTGCCCTGGGGCCTGCTCAGGTGGGAAAGGCTTACAGATTGAAAAGCGCTCACCCCAGTATTGTTGCTGTCATTTTCCAAGAAGTTCTGCCACTGACCGGCAACATGGATGCTCCACTTCTTTCCCCTGTCACCCATCCCAGAGCCAGAAATGCCCCACTAAAGGTTCATACCCAACATCTTCAGTCTCCAAGAAGCCCTTATAAGGGTCACAGCTTCACCCACATCATCTAGGGACTCTCTTCAACGGGAGGGAAGCGGGAGCCAGCAGGCAGCATGCAGAAAGCCAGGTGGTGGCTGTAGTCCATCACTCTGTCCCCCAGGATCAGACTGATCAGTGGAATGTTACCGAACTGGTGACCCCAGGGGTGGCGACTGAACCTGAGATAAACGACTCATCCAAGGCCTGCGGTCCCAGACTGGCCACTGAGAAACGGGGGTGGGCCAGTCACATGGTCATCCATCCCCTGCTTTGAGTCACCCACCCCAGCTCAGCCTATGGCTGAAGCCCTAGGAACAGCATGGCTGCCACTGTATGCTGAGCCCTTACCTAACTTCCTGTGTGGCCCTGGCTCCCTCTTGGGCAACCCAGTCCACCGAAGATGTGCTCCTGCCCAGCCCCCAGCCCAGACCTTCCCCTGATCACAGAAGCCCAAGTCTCATTCTCCTTTCCCCTCAGGGCCCAGGCCACCCCTGCTACCTTGAGTTGCCAGAGCCAAGCGAGGCCCCAACCATGTGGCAGCCGTGAAGCCAACATTCCTGTCAGCATAGCCAGAAAGCATCAGGCTTCCCATTCCCAAGCCAGACCCCATCTAGATTCTAAGTGTCCCCAGTGAGTTGGGTACAGTTCCAAGCCCTGCACGTGTATGCACTCATTTATTTCTCAAAACACTTGCTCATCTTCACTTTAAAGATGGGGAAGTTGAGGCACAGAGAACAAGCCAAGGTTGCCTGTTTAGGAAGTAGCAGAGTCAAAATTGAAACCCAGGCCAGATACCTCAGAGCCTCTTCTTTGCAGCTCAGCCCCTTCCCAGCCCCACACCTGTCCTAGCGCCAGGTGCCCACCCTCCTGTCTAAGCCCCTGTCCTCAGCTGCCTGTCCAGGTACCTACCTTCTAATGTGGAGTCAGAAACTTCCCACCACAGTGGGCCTTGGCACTGGGCCCATGGACTCAAGGATTGCTCCTCACTGGCCCTCCCCAGAGCTTCCCAGGCCCTTAACCCACACACCATCAGTAATGACCTGGAGCCCAGAGAGGAGGGCTCCCTCCTTCCTGGGACCTCTGCCAGCTCTCTCTTCTGGGGCCTGAGAGACTAGGAATGCCTCAGCTCCCAGATTCAAATTCCCATCCCTTGTGTGTCCCAGGAGAAGAAACAGCGCCGGGCGGAGAACCTCAAACGCCGCTTGGAGAATGAGCGGAAGGCAGAGATTGTCCAAGTGGTGAGTGTCTCAGCTTCCCCCTGCCCTACTTAGGGGTTGCAAAGCAAGGCCAGCCTGGACATTGCATTCTAGATGCCTCGGCCCCCCTGCCTCATGCACCATTCTCACACTGCGATCCCAGGCCCCTGCAGGTGGCCTTCCTTTCCCCAGGGAGGGACAGGTTTCAGCCTCACTAATGCACTCCCCTCATACAACCCCCAGATCCGAAACCCTGCCAAGCTCAAGCGGGCAAAGAAGAAGCAGTTGCGCTCCATTGAGAAGCGGGACACCCTGGCACTGCTGCAGAAGCAGCCACCCCAGCGGCCAGCAGCTAAAATCTGAGCTCAGGACAGCCTGGAGGCCTTCCATGGCCAACAGCCATCTCAGAACACGGCACTTCTCGGCCACAAGTCAGGTGCCTCTGCTGGAGCCAGCACTCCCACTCTATGGCTCCAAAACAGGGACCCCACCCCAGATGTAGCCCCTGGGCCTTTGAAGGCTCTCAGACAGATCTCTGTGGGACAAACACCTAGGGGGCTGGGACCTGGCAGACACAGGGAGGGAGGAGATTCAGCTCTCCCTCTCTCCTTTCCCTTCCTCCAAGTGCCTTCAGATCATGAACAGTAAGTTCTCTGGTTCCTCAGTGAGCTGATAACTGGAGGGTGACTTCCCCAAATGTGTGTGTCCTGTCTCAGGGTCCTGGGTCCAACCCAGGCCTGGAGGCTGGCAGTCAGGAATCCCAAAGGCTGCCATGGGTACCTCCGCACCCCGCTGACCCCATCACCCAGCAAACTGAATCCGGCTCCTTCCTGCTTTTCAACACTGAAAGATTAAAATGGGGAAGTTGCAGGGAGCAGGGTTTCTCTCTAGCACCCCCTTTCCCATACTGGGCTCAGCAGAAGCCCCAGAGATCTGACTAACTCACGCCCATCCAGTCTATAGCAAAAACATTTATTGAATGCCTATTGTGTACAGGCACAGTTCTAGGCACCAGGGAATACAGACAACAGACAAAAGTCCCTGCCCTCAAGGACCTTTCATTGTGATGGAAAAAACAATAAACAAGTAAACTACATCATATATCAGATGAGGAAGTGTGCTATGAATGAAGCAAAGTAGGGAAGGGAGAGAGTGTGGGGCGATGTGTTGGGACTGGGATCTCTTCAGTCAGCTGCACATCTCACTGCCAAGTTTACTGAGCACCTGCTGAGGGCTGGGCCCTCCTGGCACTGGGAATGAACAGTGAGCTAGCCAGCCCAGCCTTCAGTGGCACAAGGAGCACTGGACCAAGATCTCCACAGAGTTTCATCTGCCAAACAAAGGTTTACTGACTCCAATTCTGTCCATCTCTGGGATGCAGAGCTTAAAATAGAGCAGTCTCTGCCCTAAGTCCATGGTGGGTTGAGGAAATAGACTTCGTACAATGGAAGTGCAGTGACAGAGATACAAGTTAGCCTTCTTGTCTACAAATTGGAAGTGATAGCTGCCCAGTACCCACTGGTGTGGTGGGGAGGTAGGTGCTGCAAAGATCTCGGGATTACCTGTGCTCCAGAGGGCATCCCACACAGCAGACTTGCACAGGGCTTGGAATAAGTAGGAAGTGTCATGTGCTGTGGTCTCAGGGGCTGCAAGTATTCAAATTTACTACGGATTGAGACCTTCAGTAATGATGCCTATTAGACGGATTAACCCAGGTTTCCCAAACACTTGACCACAGCACCCCCTGCTTTTTCCTTCTTATAAAAACTTTGGGCAATGCTGAGTCCCAAGGATAGAGGTGGGGGCTCCGAGACCAAGGTGCTAAGTACCTTGGGTAGGTCAGAGGATGTTCCTTCACTTCCCAGATGACAGTGGAGCGTGTGCCGCTTAAGGTTAGAGATCAGACCCTGTGGTCACCAGCCCTGACACATTGGGCAAGGTACTTGACCTCCCTGAGCCTGAGTTTGCTCATCCGTAAAGACAGGCTAATAGAAGCTGCCCCTTAAGATTGTGGAATAAAGCGTCTGGCTCAATAAACGTTGGCTAAACTGAAGAGGTGAGCCTGGAACAGTGCCCCTTAACTTCCTCTCCAAAAATACATCATTGTTTAATGTAAAACTCCCCCTCCCCCCATCATCTGGTAAGATTGAGCTCCACGGAGATGGCCCGGTGTGCCCTTGGGACTCCACTCCCTAATTTGAGAAGTCTAGTCTGATTGCAACCCTGTGTTCCCCCCAAGTGTGGTCTGCGAACCCCAGAGCTTGCTGCAAATGCAGAATCCACACACAGGCACGCACACCCCACCCCGCCCCGGATCAGACTGCACCCTAACGAGACCCCTAGGCACATCAAAGTCCGGGAAGCGCTGCTTTAATTCACTTTGTTTCTGCCCCGCCCCCCGGGCCCGCGCCGTCTAATCCGAGGCGGTGCTCAGCGCCGGCTTCAGCGGGCCCCTTTCGTCCTGGGATCGGGCCCGGCCCCTCTGCGGGGACACCGCCCGGCCGCCCCGCAGCCAGCCGAGAAGGCGCGCGGGGCGGAGCGGGGGCGGGCGGCGACCGGCGAGCGAGGAGGAGGAGGCGGCGGTGGCCGTGGAGGAGGCGCGGCGGCGGCGGCGGCCGCCCGGGCCCCCCAGCTCGCTGTCGTCCAGCAGCACGCTCTCGAGCACGGTGCGCAGCGAGCGCCGCAGCTTGCGCAGCACGTCGGGGCAGGTGAGCACGTAGAGCAGCGGGTTGACCACGCTGTTGAAGAAGGCCAGGCTGCTGACGAACGGCAGCCCGCGCCACACGAGCGGCCGCAGCGCCGCGTCGTCGTGCGCGCGCGCCTCCAGCAGGCTGAAGACGTGGTAGGGCCCCCAGCAGAGCGCGAAGGCCGCCACGACGGCCGCCACCAGGCGCACGAAGCGGCCGGGCCGCCGACGGCCGCGGTGGCGCAGCTGCAGGCTCACGGCCGCGTGGCTCGAGGCAATGATCGCCAGCGGCACCGCGAAGGCCAGCAGGAACTTGCTGACGGCCAGGGCCGCCTGGCGCGAGTGGCACGTGGCGTCGTGGTCCGGCCCCGGGCTCAGGAGCAGCACGTTGTAGTAGCACATGATGCGCCCGTCCAGCCGCGGGATGGTGTCCCGGAACACGAAATAGGGCACGGTGTTGAGCACCGCCAGGGCCCACAGCAGCAGGCACACTCTGTGGGCCGCGGCCACTGTGCGGTGATTCTGCGCCCACACCGGCCGCAGCACCTGCAGGCAGCGGTCCAGGCTGATGGCGCTGAGCAGGAAGCCGCTGGCGAACATGTTGAGGAAAAAGACGGACGAGTGCAGCTTGCAGAAGGTGGTGCCCAGCTCCCACGAGTGGCCCACAGCCAGGAAGTAGGTGAAGAAGGGCAGGGAGGCGGTGGCCAGCAGGTCGGACAGCGCCAGGTGCAGCACCCAGGTGGTGACCACCGTCTGGCGCATGCGGCAACCCACCACGAAGAGGATGATTCCGTTCTCCACCAGGCCCAGCAGCGAGGCCAGCCCGTGCAGCAGCACCGACACGTGGTCCATGTAGCGGATGCTGGAGTTGCTGTGGCTCTGGAGGCGACTCATCTGCTCCAGGATGGGGCAGAGCGGCTTCAGCGTGGCGTTGGCCAGCATCGTGGGGCTCTGGGGTGGGGGAAAGGAGGCGCTGAGGTTGGCAGTGCAGAGGCGACCGGGAACCACGAGAGAGGCCCGGAGTGGGCACCTCGCCGGGAGATGCGCAGGTGACCGACCCATGTGATAGCAGAGGCCGCTGGGGATCAGTGAGGTTGAGCAGAGGAGTGAAGCGGGGGGACAACATCCCAGCTCCACCGCCTGCTCACATGCAACATTGGGTACGTCATTTAACCTTCCTGAGCCTGTTTCCTCCTCTGTAACATGGGTGTCATTCCTAACAGTACCTAGCTCATAAGGTTCTTGCAAAAAGCATTTAGAACAGAGCCTGTCACACAGCAAGTACTGTGTCAATGTCATTGTAATTATTATCAAGCAAATGATCTAAGATCCTGTGGAGAAATAAGAACAAGGTCAGGCCATGCAGGACTCCTTTTCCTAATCCCCAGAGCACTGGGGCTTAAACATGACCCCACAGATAGGACCGGAGGGTTCAGCTGACCTGGGAGGTGGGGGTGTGAATGAGTGGAGTCTACGCCCCGTCCCTTCCCACACATAGCACCCCCAGACCTTGCCTCTCTGCAGATCTCCAGGTGGCCCTTCTCTCCACAGTGGTGGCTGGTTGGGTATGTTGACCCAAAACAGTGGCCCCTCCTCTAATAGTTGAAAAGGAAGTAAGATAAGAGCAGGGCAAGAGCTGGGTGGGAAGAACTACCAGACGGGGCCTCTGGAGGGGACCCAGTGGGACCAAAAGATCTCCTTCCTGCCCAGGAGAGAGCCAACTCTGCCTGGCCAGGGCACTCACCCTGTTCACCCAATTGCTCGCTCACTCATGCACTCGTCCGGCAGCTACTTGTTGAGAACCTACTCAGGTGAGCATTGGAGAGCCAGGCCCTGACAGACACAGATGCCCCGGACGTGCATGCTGACAGCCTCATCGAAAACCCGAGGGACCCTCTGATGAAGCTGGTGAGATCAGTGAGGGCTGAGGAAATGGGGGTGGGAGGCTCCCAGCAGGAGGTGGGGACAGATAGCAGGAGATGGGAATGCAGGTTGTCCTGGGCACCCACAACACACAGGTCCTGTGGTCAGTCCTTTACACAGGAGCTCTTTTTCTCATGGCTCTGGAAGAGAGTTTGTGTTAGTATTTCTCTCCATCCCGTTTTACAGATGAGGAAGCTGAGACTCAAGTGTTGAAAGAACACCCAGAGCTACGCAAACAACACAAGAGCAACAGTTTAGCACTTAACCTGCACTCTTTCCTCTACCCCTGCTCTAAGCAAGAGATGATGGAGAAGGGAAGAAAGGGGGGCAGGGGAGGCAGTGGCCTTCAGTACTTGTCTTTCTAGGGGAGACACTGTTGGCCAGGATGAGAAAATCCACTCCTTCCCTGGGACCACGGTCCTTTGTAGGGTGGGGACCTGAGAGATCAAACTAGAATTTCTGTGGTAGATGAGCCTTTGGAGTTGGGGATCTGCAGGTAGGTGGGAGGGGAGCAGCTCGGCCTGTGCTCCTGAGAACAGTCATACTTCCCAAGCTTTAGAGTTTGCAGAGCAGTTACACTCAACGGAACCCTATGAAACCCCATTTTTCAGAAGAAGAAACTGAGGTTCAGAGAAGCACAGCAACTTACACAACATTTCTCAGCTGCAGTAGTGGGACTGGGGTGCCACTCCCAGCAGACAGACAAGTGCCATCCCCTCTCTGCCCTGAAATATTCTCTTTAGTCCAGCTGCTGTTTGTCCCCAAGTCCCATGGGATGCTCAGAGAGCACAGTCCTGCTGCACCTTTGGAAACCATCTAGGTTGGTCCCCCTGGCTGCATAGAGACAGCTCCCAACCTCCTGGGACTCTCAGGGAGCCCAGCGGCTAGGGTCCTGCTTTGATAGGGGGCTGGGGGCAGAGAGTGAAAGCTTTGGGAGTCTGAGACCTGGACTCACATCCCAGCTCCTCAGCTCCCTAACTGGGTGAACTTGGGCTGGTCACCCTAAATCTGCTGGTGGAATCTTCCTACTCAGATCGTTTGTGGATATTGAAAGAGATCATGAAATGGTTTACCACTGTGCCTGACATCTAGTGGATGCCTAAGAAAATTTAGTCCTTCCCTCCTCTTAGCATCAAGTCCCCTCCAATCTTTGGCAAACTCAACCCTCTGCCATCCTACCTGGTAACAGCCCTCTCTCCTGGTAGAACTGTGCCTTCTCTCACGGGCCCAGAGAGGGCACGAAAGCTTCCCAGTCCCTGGGCCACCACCTTCTTACCTGGGCACAGAGGGACAGGATTCCAGCCCTTGTGGCAGTCAGCTCCCAGCACGGCTAGACTAGAGGTGGCAGGCAGCGAGGCAGGGGAGTGAGACAGAGGGAGGAAATAGCCAGCAGCCTCGGAGCGTGTGCTTGTGTGTTTAAGGGTGTGGTGGGGGGAGGCGGGGACAGCCAGAGAGTGAGTTGTCACACCGATGTTCAAATATCATCAGTCTCCATCAAGGCTAGCAGCCCCTGCTCCCTGCCTCCCTTCATGAAAGAGACTCTGCAGAAGCCCAGAGGATAGTACATATACACATGGGGAAATCGAAGTGTGCAAGAAAGCATGAGCCCAAGCGTGCCCAGGGGTTTGCTTCTGAGAGTGACCGGTGTGTAGAAGTGCACAAGGAAGAGGATATCTTATCCATCTGTCCACTGTCCCTGGGCTGCCCTCTCCTGACACCATAATTCTCAGAGATGAACCCCTGCCCCTCCGGCTCTTCAGAGGTACCCGAAGCTTAATGCAGAGCCTGGCGCTTAATGCTCTCTTACTGAGACTACTCTCATGAGTGGAGAATGAATAAAATGTTATGACCATGTGATGGGAACAATATATCTAATCGTAGCCCAAGACGGAAGACCATTAAGAGTCTTCCTTGATTATCCAAATCATTAGCCACAGGAAAATGTCCCCTTTCTTCCAAGGCAGGGAGGGCTTGCACTTCTCAAGACAAATGCCTGCAGCCCTCCCTTAGAAAATAGGTGGATCCCACCTGGGGGAAAGTATCCTCTTCCCACCCATCCCCCACACCCAACCTGCTGACCCACAGACAAGACCATGTGGGCAGTGTAGTGCAGTGGTTAAGCCCAGGAACTCTGGGGCCACACTGCAAGTGTTTGGATCCAGCACTGCCACACTATCTAGCCAGATGATTTGGGCAAATAACTTCATGGAATAAAATATGAATTTTAAAAGGTACTCTGCCCAGTTCCAACCCAAAAGTTCAGAGTTTGGTGCCCAGACTGCTCTTTGGGCTAAAAAAAAAAAGAGTCACCTCTTTTCCTCTATAGACACATCATGGCACTAGGGCATCAGGCTTAGGATAGGGCACATCCCTCCCTCTAGCTCTAAGCCCTCCCTTGCCCCCTCCACCGGGTACCCTTGTGCAGTGAACTTCCTGCACCAACCTCTCACAGCAGCCCTGCTAAGATTCTTCTTTTCCTGCTAAAATCCTTATTCCTCGGACCCTTCTCAACCCTTGTTTCCAATTCTGTAATCACTGTTGTGGCTTATGTCCCAAGCCCTTCGTGAGGATGACTTATTACTGGACAAAGTTACTAAGCTTTACTAAAGTTACCAAAACAAACACAAGTACTCCAGATGAGCAGATCCCTGAGGCACTTTCTGAAGAAGGAAGCAGTGCTATTTGGTCTCCTGGAGCTCCTCGGCTGCACTCCCACAGCAGGAGCTGGCCTCCTTGCACGTACTCTGAGAGCCACCTCTCCCACGGCCTCCACACCAGAGGACACCAGGGATGGGAAGTCAGTGGGCAGGATGCTGGCTTCTGCCTCCTCCGCCAGGGTTTCAGGAACCGAGAGCCAACAGTGGGCACATGGAGAGGAAGAGTCTCATGAGTAGTCAAAAACACTGGGGACCCTGCGTGGGGGCTTGCTGGCTGGGTGCAGAGGACCAGGAAACACCTGCTCAGCCTAAGTCTAGAAGGAGAAAAGCCCATCAGAACTTTTGCGGAGGCCTCCAAAGTGCCAGGCTGTGCTGGGGGCAGGAGGACACCAAGACTGTCAGATGGGCCCTCCCAGAGCTCAGAGTCCAGAGGGTGACCGGAGCCTTTGGCAAGGGCTTAAAATGATATAGACCAGCGACTTTCACCTTGAGCATGCATCAGAATCACCTGGAAGGCTTGTAAAAACCCAGATTGCTGGGCCCCATGCCCAGAGTGTCAGATCCAGCCTGTCTGGGCTAGAGCGTGGGAATTTACATTTCTACCAAATTCTCCATAGGAAGCCGATTATGCTGGTCCAGGGACCACTCTGAGAACTGAACCCCTGGAATGGAAGCCTCAGGGGTCCCTGGGTCTGGGGTGCTCGCAGCAGGAAACTGCAGCGTCAGTCCTGGTAGCGAACAGGGGCTTTCAGCTGAGGGGCCTGGACATACACCTCTCCCCTCTGAACCCGTTTCATCTCCACTGTGAGGATTAAAGGAGAAGCTAAGCAAAGCACTCAGCACAGGCCTGGCACAGAGTGAGCACACAGTGCCGGGTGCTATTGTCATTATTTCTCCTCGTTGCCTGCAGTGATGCTGGTGGGAGCACCGCTGTGGGGCTGTGTCTTACCAGGCAGAATTGCAGCCAGCACCTGCCTGCAGGGGTGAGAGATCAACGAGAGACGATGTGGCCCAGGGCTCGGGCCTTCTGACCTGGAGGGCAGGCAGGGCTGGTTGTCCACAAAGCCACTTCAGCCCGGCTTCTCCAAACAGGTGGGGGAGTGGGGAGGGGCAGATCATCAGGCTGAGCTCTGCCCTGTCCTATGTCCTGTGTCTGCCTGGACCAGGAAAAAGATGCAGCCTGCTACAGGATGCAGGCCCTGGTTCCTAAAGCACAACCTTTTCCGTGACTTTGAACTTAATGTCAGAACGAGAAAGAGCGGAAGTCAGGTCCGTCTCTGCATCAGCACCACCTCTTGCCATGGAGGAGACAAATCTGAGCCTGTCGCTTCCCAGCACACAGATCTCTACCGCATCTCTGCTGCCTGCGGGAGCTGTCCCGATTCCCACTCTCAGCATTCGAGGCCTCTCCTTATCCAGCGCACCAACCAGCAGTCCCTGCACCCCCTTCCCCATGTGCACAGCTACCCAGCCCCTGCCCCACCTCTGTGCCTTTGCATGTGCTGTTGCTGCCACCTGGAATGACTTTTCCCTTCCCTTACTCATCTTGCAGGTCCCACTTCTGAGACCCTCAGTGTCTCTGAGCCCCCGAGAGGGTGCATATGGCATTTCAGGCCAACTTATCCCCCAGGCATGGGGCCCAGCCCAGATGGGCTTTCTCCCTCTGGCCTTTCCTTTGGAAGCAGGTTTTTCATGTTCCTTTCTGGCCACTTTGAAGAAGTCATTTGAACAGGAAGTGAGACCCAGCAGGAAGCGGTTGAGGCCTGCCCTGGAATCCTCCAGCCCCTTACCCAGCAGAGTGACAGCATGACAGGACCCCACACAGCGTCTTGTGGGAGGCCCCCGTTGCGCTCCCCGATGCCACCATCACACATAGGAGGAGGCCTGACTCCTCTCTCAGTTATAGGCCCTCAGTGATCTGGCCCCACCCAGGCTGCCACCTTCATTTCTGCCACTCCCTGGTCGAATCCCATCATCAGTCAGCATTTATCACTGTCTCCTCCCGTCCTGTCCACACCAGGCTGTCTCTGTGCCCTGGACTACGCTGTGGCTCCCCGCTCTGGAACACCAGTTCGTCCCTGGTCTCTTGGTGAACTTCATTCATCCTTCAAAACCCTGGCCAGAAGTTGCCTCCTCTAGGGAGCCTTTGCTGATCCTCTCAGACAGACCCCACCTGTCGTTCCTCCCTCCAACATCTGTCCCTCACTTTACAGCCACCTTTGTCCTCTGTGGTAACTCTTTTCACACAGCTGCTTCCTACCCCGATGATGAGCAACTTGAGGACAGAGACTCCTCCTATTTTACAGAACCCAAAGGCCCCAGTGTCTTACAGTGACCTGTTCTGGATCCATTGTTACCCGTGGCCTGGTGCAATTCCCTGTGGCTCTATTTTTATCTGCGATGGGTACAGCCTGGGGACAAATAACTACAGGGGGAAGGCAGACAAGAAGGCAGAGCAGGCAGAGACAGGCTGGACCGGGCTCAGGCTCGCACGCACGCCAGTGACTCCTCACAAAAACAATACTATGTCAGTGTCCTAGAGCTGTCGTAAGAAATGACCACAAACTTGGTGGCTTTAAACAACAGATGTTTATTCTCTCAGCCTGGAGGCCAGAAGTCTGAAATCAGATGTCACCTGGACCACACTCCTTCCAAAAGCTCTAGAAAAGGATCCTTCTTTGCCTCTCCCAGCGTGTGGTGGCTTCAGGCATTCCTTGACTTGGACAGCACAGCTCCAGTCTCTGCCTCCTCTTCACATGGCCTTTCCTCCTCCCTGTGTGTCTCTCATGGGACACTTGTCACTGGATTTAGGGTCCACTCAGATAATCCAGGATGGTCTCTTCTTGAGAACCTTAACTCAATTACTCCTGCAAAGCCCTTTTTTCCAAATAAGGTCACGTTCACTGGTTCTGGGGGTTAGGATGTGGACATATCTTTTTGAGGCCTCTATCCAACACACTACAAATAGTAATAGCAACATTTACGGGGAACTTACCGTGTGCCGGCACCAGGGTGGGCACTTTACATGGATTAGCTAATTCAGTCCTCACAACCACCCTCTGAGGTAGGTACTATTATCATCTCCACTCACAGAGGAGGAAACTGAGGCTCAGAGAGGTTAAGTGACTGGTCCAAGCCTGCTCGGCCAGGAAGCAGAGGAACTAGAATTCAAAGCCAGGTGGTCCAGCACTGGAGCCCAGCTCTTCCCAGCTGACTGGATCGTCTGAGGTTCTTTGTTCCTGTAGGGGAAGCAGGGATACGTTTCTGCTGTTAAAATTGCTCCCACAAGCTTCTGGAAGCATCTCTACAGCAGGCATAATCCATGGGGATCACAGCTGGGGCTTCCCTTGGGTCTCTCTGCAGGCGACTGGGTGAGGTGAGCTGCTCCCTGCTGGTTTCCCTGCATGCTTGGGTCCCCCTGGCCTTGTCTTTCCAGCCTTGAGAGGCCACATCCTCCTCTGACGCCCTCCCTCTGTCCTTGGGTTATACTGGCAGAAGAGTCAGGGCAGTACTGACACTTAAATCGCACAGCACCCCGGTTAGGCTGGTTTTATTCTTAGTCCCATTTACAGATTAAGAAACTGAAATCCAACTTTTAAAAATAAAAAGAATGAAGTTAAAAAAGGAAAGAAATAAACAAACTGAGGTTCAGAAAGAAGTCAAATGAATAAAGCCGAGACTCCAAACCCCGATGATCTGACCCTGTCCCCCTACCAGTAAAAGCCGTGCAGTTTTCATGGCCGTGGTGCTCAGATGATTGCTACCTGCAGACCCTGTTCTGCGCTTTACATGGATGGTCTCATCTAACCCTCAGAGCAACTCTACAAGTTAGGTGCTGTTATTAGTTCCATTTTACAGATGAGGAAAGCAAGTCCCAGAGCAGGCAAGTGACTTTTCCAAAGTCTGTAGGGGCCGAGCAGAGAAGCTGGAATCCCTCCCAGGTCGATGAGCTCTGGTGACTGTGGGTCTTTGCAAGAGTATGGAGTCATACAAAGGCACCAAAGACATACATTAGGGAAAGGACAGTCTCTGCAATAAATGGTGCTGGAAAATCTGGGTATCCATATGCAAAAGAATGAAACTAGACTCCTGTCTCTCACCATATACCAAAATCAACTCAAAATGGATTAAGGACTTAAATATAAGACCTGAAACTATGAAAGTACTAGAAGAAAACACTGGGGAAACTCTATAAGATATTGGTCTGGGTGAAGAATTTAGGTCCTCAAATGCACAGACAAGGAAAGTAAATAAAAGCAAATGGGATTATATCAAACTACAAAGCTTCTGCACAGCAGAGGAAACAATCAACAGTAAAGAGACAACCTACAGAATGGGAGAAGATATTTGCCAACTATCCATCTGACAAGGGATAAATACCCAGAATACACAAGAAACTCAAACACCCAAAAAAAAAAACCAATCTAATTTAAAAATGGACAGATGGTCTGAATAGACATTTCTCAAAAGATGACACACAAATGAATGACAGGTATATGAAAAAATGCTCAACATCACTAATCACCAGGGAAATGCAAATCAAAACCACAATGAGATATTACCTCAACCCAGTTAACATGACTAGTATCAAAAAAACAAAAAATAACATGCTGGTGAATATACAGAGAAAGGAGAACCCTTACTCACTGTTGGTGGGAGTGTAAACTCGTACAGCTATTGTGGAAAACAGTACGGAGGTTCCTCAAAAACTAAAAATAGAACTACCATGTGATCCCACTGGTGTGTGCATATTCAAAAGAAAGGAAATCAGCATATCGAAGAGATACCCGCACTCCCATGCTCATTGCAGCACTATTCACAATAGCCAAGATGTGGGATCAACCTAAATGTCCATCAATGGATGAAAAGATAAAGAAAATGTGGTATATATACACAATGGAATACTACTCAGCCACAAAAAAATGAAATCCTGTCATTTGCAGCAACATGGATGAGCCTCGAGGACATTATGTTAAATGAAATAAACCAGGCGCAGTGGTCACCAGAGGCTGGGAAGGGAAGCGGGGAGTGGTGCTGAAGAAACGGTGGTTAATGAGTACGAAAATACAGTCAGATGGGAGGAATAAGTTCTAGTGTTCGATAGTACAGTAGAGTGACTATAGTAACAACAATTTATTATGTATTTCAAAATAGCCAGAAAAAGGGCTGGACCTTGGCTCACTCGGGAGAGTGTGGTGCTGATAACACCAAGGCCACGGGTTCGGATCCCATATAGGGACGGCCGGTTCGCTCACTTGGGAGACCGTGGTGCTGACAACACCAAGTCAAGGGTTAAGATCCCCTTACCGGTCATCTTTAAAAAAAATAAATAATAGCCAGAAGAGAAGATTTGGAATGTTCCTGACACAAAGAAATGACAAATGTATGAGGTGATAAATATCCTAATTACCCTGATTTGATCATTACTTATTGTATATGTGCATCAAATTATCACATGTACCCCATCAATATGTACAATAATTATATTTCAGTTAAAAAGTGGACAAAATCCCTAAAAAATGTAAAATTAAATTTTAAAAGAGTATAAAGTCATAACTGAGGTCTCCAGATTCTCTCTCTCTCTAGGACAGTTGGCTCCATTTTCTCAGAGGCATCCTCTGCCCTTGGCCGAGGACGCTCCCCTTCTCTTTCCCAGCCCATTTCCGGGGCTTTGGGAGACACGGTCTCCCCACGGGTCCATAATCAGTGTGTTATCTAATTCCGTCCCCACCAAAATCGTTCTCATTCCTATGTTCCACATACAGGAAAAAAGCAGGTAAGTGACTTCCCAGTGTCCCTCTGCTCATGAGTAGTGAACACTAGACGAAATCCAGCCCTGTCACCTCCTCCAGCTGTTGCTGTCTCTGCCACCTAAACCCTGTCAAGGAAAGCTCTCTCTTAAAATAAAAAGCAAGTTCCTGTTAGAGATCCACCACTTGGCAGCCACACACTAGTGGGTGAATGACAAGGACTGGGACAGTTACATAGTCTCACAGCATCTCCCCATAACATACTCATATGTCACAAAGTGGAGAAAGTGGACAGACACTACGTTAACCAAGGGATCAAAGTTCCACCCACAGTAATAGAACAAACCAGCACAGTGTACCTCCTGACACAGTGCACTGAGGACACAATGTCGCTTCTGGGGTATTCCTGCCTGATATGGGTTGAATCATGTCCCTCCAAAATTCATATGTTGAAGCCCTAATCCCCAGTCCCTCAGAATGTGACTGTATTTGGAGGTAAGGCCTTTAAAGAGGAGCATAAGTTAAAATGGGGCCATTAGGATGGGCCCTGATCCAATCTGACTGGTGTCCTTATAAGAAAAGGAGACATGGGCACACAAAGAGACACTGGGGTGAGCGAGCACACAGGGAAGACCATGAGAGGACACAGCAAGAGGGCAGCCAGCTGCAAGCCAGGGAGGGACACCCCCGAAGCAACCAAACCTGCCAGCACCTTGATCTTGGACTCCCAGCCTCCAGAACTGTGAGAAAACAAATTTCTGTTGTTTAAGCCACCCAGTCAGTGGTATTTTGTTATGGCAGCCCAAGCAAACTAATTGAGGGTATTTCAAAATGTTCTTGGAAAAATCTTATAACACCAAGATCAGGGGTTCAGATCCCCAGACCAGCTAGCCACCAAAAAAAAGACAGAAATGTTCATGGAAAAATAGAACCAAAAAATAATTCAAATCTTTCCATGAAAATTCTGAAGACCCCTCGTACACTGCCAGAAACGTATAACCAGAATCTGATCAGGAGGAGACGCCAGACACACTCAAACTGAGGCCATTCTAAAAAGTGACTGGCCTGAGCTCCCCAAAAATGTCATGACTGTGAAAGGCAAAGGAAAGCAGAGGGACTGTCCTAGATCGGAGGAGGCTGAAGAGACACCCACTTATACTCCTGATCCTGCCCTGGATCCCGGACTAGGAAAACACTTTTCTCCTTTGCTATAAAAGTCATTATTAGGACAATCGGTGAATGTTGAATAAAGTTTGTATCTTAGACAGTTGTGTTTATACCAAAGTTGATTTCCTGATTTTGATCATTTTACTGTGGTTACTTGTTTTCCAAGAAATACTGAAGTAATTAGGGGTAAAGGAGAATCAGTTGTGTCTTCAACCAACTCTCAGATGGTGATAAAGTTTGGATGTGTTGTCCCCTCCAAAACTCATGTGGAAATTTGACCTCCAATGTGGCAGTGTTGGAAACTGATTGAGTCATGGGGGCGGATCCCTCATGAATGGATGAATGCTCTCCCTGGGGGTGGGGGTCCTGAGTGAGTTCTGCTCTATTAGTTCCCACGAGAGCTGCTTGTTTAAAAAGACCCTGGCACCTTCTCTCTCTCTCTTGCTTCCTCTCGTCGTGTGATCTGCTTGTACCTGCCAGCTGCCTGCCACTTTCCGCCATGAGTAGAAGCAGCCTGAGGCCCATGCCAGATGCAGCTGTCCCAGAATCATAAGCCAAATAAACCTCTCTTCTTTATAAATTACCCAGTCTCAGGTATTTCTGTTACAGCAACAAAAAACAGACTAAAAAAGATGGATATGTAAGTACTGAAGAAAATGACACGTGTGTGTGCGCACGTGCACATAGAAAGAGCTAGAGCAAATGTAGACAGTTAACAACCAAGAAATCTGGGAGAAGGATGTATGGAAATTGTTCTCTGAAAGCCTGAAATTGTTTCAAATAAAAAGCTTAAAACCTCCACGTCATCCCTCAGGAATAGTCCACCTCACTGGCTGCTCCTCCCTGACCCCCCACGGCCCCCCAATCTCCTGCCCTCTCCACCCAGCTCTTCCTTCTCCAGCAACTCCAGCCAGCTGGAAGTTCCAGAACCTGCACCTTCCTCCCTGCCCCCTCCCCCTCTGCTTTCCCCAAATCCCCTCTGCCTCAATACAGTATCCCACCAGACCATCCCCTGGGCCCCCCGGCTCCTCCGCCTCCGCTCAGGACCCCTTTCCTCCAGAAACGCTTCCAAGATCCCCACCACTGGGTTGGGTGCCTCTCCCCACTCTGCTACCAGAGCGACCCACCAAGATTTCCCCAGCTGAGCTCTAGGCACAGTCATCACCCCGAATAATTCGGCACACCCGTTATCTGTCTCCTTCAGTCTCCTCCTCCACGAGCACTATCATTCCCACCAGAAGGCAGTAGGGGCTGGATTGGAACCGGACTTTTTTAAAAAAATTATTTTAATTGACACATAATAATTGTACATATTCATGGGGTACAGTGCGATGTTTCAATAAATGTACACAATGTGTAATAATCAAATTAGGATAATTGGCATATCCATCACCTCAGACATTTATCATTTCTTTGTGGTGAGAATATTCAAATTCCTCTCTTCTTGTTATTTTGGAATATACAATATCTTCTTGTTAACTGTAGTCACCCTCCTCTGCACTGGAACACTAGAACTTTAGCAAGCCACATGCTGTCCCAGCTGCTGTGTATAATAATAACGCACAATTCCCAACATTTGCTGAGCTCAGGGCCCTGGGCTAATCACTTGCAGGAATTAGTGCCACGCATGTGATGGGGATGGTGACAGGACCTCCCTCAGAGGACAGTCGGGTGCTGTAAGGAGCAAACACGAGCGAGGCCTTAGGACTGCCTGGCAGGTAGTAGACACTGCTGACTGTGGGGCATTCTTTTTAATAAACTTTCTTATAACTGTTCAAAATTTGCAGAAAAACAGAGACGATAGTACAGAAAGGTCCCATATACCCCACACCCAGTTTCCCTTTGTATGATTAGGGCCATTGTCAGAATCCTGCCGATGTAGCCAATTGTCAGGTTATAGCAATAGCTACGCCAATTGTATGGAGAGGCAATTCATAATTAAAGCCAAAATGTTACATTATTTTAGTTACACTAAGTTTTTCATTTGTATTGTCCAGGCTAGGGGTGAGGGCCCACATACTCTCCAAACCCGGCTGGGTCACCAGGCCCCTCACATACCAAGTCAACGCTCTAGGTAGTTGGGAAAAATCCCTGGAGCCTTTGGCAGATGACACGAGCTCAGTCCTCAGCAGCAGCTACAGCAGTGGCGGTGGCCTCCCAGAGAGACCCGGGGGCCCTGGGAGCAACAGCCTCCAGTAATAGTAGTGGCCTCCCGGTGGGCCCCCCTAGGGGGCATCCCAGACGTGGGGGGGTCCTGTGGATAAGAGCTGCTCATCCTTTATACTCAAGTCCATAACCCAGGACACCTGTGTGCACATGCGCATTTACATTAGACAATACCAAGGAACACCTGGGCGCACGTGCATATTTACATCAAATGCTGAACATCCGAGGGGTCCTGACCATTTTCCTTCACTCTCTCTACACCCCTATAATTATCATCTTACATTAGTACATGACATTTATGACAATGCATGAACCAACGTGGATACATTATTAACTAAAGTCCATTTCCTTAGCTTTTACCTCATGTCCTCTTTCTGTTCCACAATCCCATCCAGGACACCACTTTACATTTAGTTGTCTGATCTCCTACTTTTTGTTAGTAATAGCCATCATCTCATTAACTGGCTTAATCCTCAGGAGAAGCCTGGGAGGTGCAGCTAGTCTGTTTCCTCCCCTGTGGCCCCGTCCCGCTGCAGGCTGGTAGGGCAGGGGCCCTGTCTCCTGGTCTTGCTCACCAGTGAGGAGTGAAGAGTAAACTAACCAGGCCTGCAGCTCCCAGTGGTTCTGAGGCAGCAAGATAGAGCCTGGCTGGGCAGGGAGGGGATAGGGACAGGCTTGGAAGGGAGCCAACCTGCAGGCCACCTCCCAGCTCTGGAGCTCGTCCCACAGCCCACCTGCAGCCTCACCTTTCCTAGACAGCCCCCTCCCTGCTCCCCTCCCCTCCTTCCCTCCTCCACAGTCAAAATCACTTCTGCTGAGCAGGCATCACCCCCCACACATGAGGCAGAAAGCCAGGGCGAGGGGTCAAGGGCAGCTTTCTGAGAAGCCTTTCAGAGACCCAGGGTAGGAGGGTGCCTTCCCCTACCTTAGGGGCAAGAGTTTCACCACAGCCCCTGGTGGCCAGGTGGGTGCTCCCTCAGGTGGGCCCCCTTTGCCCTTAGAGGCTCCCACTTGCCCCCCTCTCCCATATAAGGCCTGGGCTCCGCCCTGGAGGCGAGGGAGTAGGAGCTACTGTGGGTATCTGTGCTGTAGCTGGTGGCCGGAGTCTCAGTCATGGCCTGGGGTCACTGTGTGGCCCTGCTACTGCTGGTAGCCAGCCTGGGGCTGGGTCAGCAGCCACACCCTGAGCCTGGCCGCCCAGGCCTCCAGCACAGCTATGACTGTGGGATGGAAGGCATGCAGCTGCTGGTGACCCCCAGGCCGGGCCGGACCATCCGCTTCAAGGTGGTGGGTGAGTGCCGGCAGAAGCCCAGTCCCCACCTCCCCAGGCCACGGGCTGCAGCAAGGAGGGACTGGGGCCCTTCACCTGGAACAGGAACAAGAAGAGTGGAGGCCTCCCTCCAGCCTGGGGGTGGCCACCCCCACCCCTCGCCACAAAACGGGGAGGAAAAAGAGTGGCCAACCTCAGTCTCCCCGTCACCCGGTCAATGTGCACAGGACCCACCAGGCCATCTTGTTGAGGTGTAGGTTCTGATTCTGTAGGGCTGGGGCAGGGCCCAGGCTCTGCATTTGTAACCACACCCAGGTGATGCTGAGCCTGCTGGTCCGCAAAGCACTCTCTGAGTGGCAGGGCCCAATGGCTGTGGCCTGGTGTGGAGAAAAGGGTGTAGGTTTGAAATTGGGCTTTGAATCAGCAGCTTCTAAGTTGTGCGATCTTGGGGAACTGACCTGATCTCTGAACCTCTTTTTCCTCACCTACGGATGCAAAAAAATGACCCCAACCTTGCTATGGGCACTGAACAGGAGTGTAGGGGGTGTGCCTACATCCACATCCAGGGGGTGCACTGGCTGTTCTGGGTAAACAAGGTGGGTGAACACTTAGCAGGCATCCGCAAGTGACTGCAACAGCCAGTTAACCTGGCAAAGAGGCTCAGTTCTTTCTACAAAACCTGGAGTTCAGATCCTTCTCTGGGCACTCGTTGTGTGCACCTGAGAAACCTCACTCATTCTCCGACTCTCAGCTGCCTCGTCCACAGAGTGTGGCTAACTCAGCTTAAAAGAAATGATGTAAAATACTCAGCCCAGAGCCTGAGACCCTATTTATCCTTTTCCCCCCGCATCTTCATGCCTGTCTCTGCTGTGTACCACCAACAGAGAACCCTAGCTAGTAAGATCCTAAGACACCCATCCCCTAGATGTGGAAACAGACCAAAGAGGGGAAGGGGCTTACCCAAGACCACACATCAGGCATGTGCAGAGTCTGGGTGAGGAGTCTTCTCAGCAGTCCCCAGCTGCCTCCCACTTCACCCTTCAGCATCCCTGACCCCTCTTCTTGCTCCCTCTCTCCCCTCCCCCGACCCCAGATGAATTTGGGAACCAGTTTGAGGTGAACAACTGCTCCATCTGCTATCACTGGGTCACCTCCAAGCCCCAGGAGCCCGTGGTCTTCTCGGCTGACTACAAAGGCTGCCATGTGCTGGAGAAGGTAGGATCGCTTACTGCTCTGGGTCCAGGGGTGAGCTTGTCCTAACATGGTGTCAGGCTACAGAGGCCCCTATGGACCAGGGACGAATCAAAGCCCCAAATCAGTCAGTGGGCTGGTGGCTGAGGGAGACTGAGTTCCAGGCACGAGCATTTCCTGGGACCCACTGCAAATCCAGCTCCCTGCCTGACACCCCACTCGGCTCTCGCAGACCCTCTTCTGCCTGGGACTCTGGGTGGCCTCACCTAGCTGCTATGGCCCTCTCTCTCACCTGCAGGATGGGCGCTCCCACCTGAGGGTGTCCATAGAAGCTGTGCTGCCCGATGGTCATGTGGATGTAGCGCAAGAGGCCGCTCTGATCTGTCCCAAGCCTGAGCACACCTGGGCTCTGGACTCTCACCTGGCGCCTCTCACCACGTCCTCACTTCCCAGTCCTCACACACTGCCCTTCCACCCCACCTCTAGCCACACCTCCCCGGGCTCTGGCCTTCCCAGCCCCCTGTCCCCACAGCACAGCTCCAGCCATCCAGCCCCTGTGTCAACATCCCTCGGACCTGGACCTACCCCTCCCACCCTGGCTCAACCCCAGTGGGGCACCTTGGAACCCCTGGAAGTGGACAAGCCAGACTACATAGGTATGTAGGGCTTCTCTCTGTGTCTGGGGCCTTCTGGAGCAGAGCATAGGGTGGCCTGACAGCCCTTTACTGGGCTCTAAGAAGCCATTTCCTTCACCACTCTGTCACCAGCCCTAGGGACCCATCTGACCCAGGACCAGTGCCACGTGGCCTCTGGGCATATCCCCTGCAGAGTGAGAAGTTCAAAGGAAGCCTGTCAGCAGGCTGGCTGCTGCTATGACGACACCAAAGAGGTCCCCTGTTACTATGGCAACACAGGTACAACCTCCCATACTGAGCCTGGTCCTGGTTCCCTGGATCCTGAAGCAGCAGCAGAATTGCCGCCTCTATCTGGCTGAAACTCTGCTTCACCTCCTGTTCCTAGGAGAGCCTGACTCCCAGAATGGATTGCAGAAGACACTTTACATGGGGTGACCACGTCCCAGTTGCCTTATAACAATTGTCCGCATATCCTTACCTTTAGACCTAAAACGTCCTGGTTTGGATGACCCTATTTTTAGCAGATAGTTTGACCCTTTTGTTCCACAGAAAAAACCTGAGTTTGTAAAGGGTTTTCTCAAGCCAACACTGGCCTAAGCAGAAAGCAAGAGAGAGCCCAGGTCTCCTGTCTCCCTGGCTGATACTGAAAACAGATTGTCACCCAGCCTATCCCCTTGTCTCTGTGCCGGATGGACACTAAACCCCAGGCCCTGAACTTTCTCTTTGATCCTCATTTGTCCCAGCTACTGTCCAGTGCTTCAGAAACGGCTACTTCATCCTGGTTGTGTCCCAAGAAACAGCCTTGGCGCACAAGATCACTCTGGCCAATGTCCACCTGGCCTACGCCCCCACCAGCTGCTCCCCAATGCAGGAGACAGATGCTTTCGTGGTCTTCTACCTCCCTGTCACCCACTGTGGCACCACAGTCCAGGTGGGAGTGGGGACCATGGGCTGGTGCTGAGTACCACCCCCGGAGGGCCTCACCCAGCTGTCTCCTCCCACAGGCAGTTGGCAACCAGCTCATATATGAGAACCAGCTGACGTCTGACGTTGATGTTCAAATGGGGCCACGCGGTTCCATCACGCGGGACAGCACCTTCCGGTGAGCTGTGGGCTTGGGTGTGAGGGAGCACAGGAGAGCTTAGAGCAGGAGCCGTCTGGGTTCAAGTCCAGGCTGTGCTACTACCAGGCACAGGAGCTGCTTACCTCTTCCCATCCTCCCCTACCAGGCAGTGGGGACGCCTGGGAGGCCAGGACTGATGTGAGTGTTAAGTGGGGTCTGTCCATGCCTGGCACATGGGGCTCAGATAGGAGTCAATAGCAGTTCCTGAGAGTGGAGTCTTCCAGAGCCCTGCCCCTCTCTCTCCAAGAACTCGTCTCAGAGCAGCTGAAAGTGTCCCCTTCCAGCCCTAGGTAGGAAGAGGTTGAGGCTGCTGTCCCTCCTGACCTCGGACATTAGGAAGCCACTGAGGCAGAAGACACCTCAGGGAACCCCTCACTGAAAGGGGCCTCCCAGACTTCGGGTGACAAAACCATCCAGGTGCCCAGGATGCCAGTGGGGGGGACTCCAGGGAATCCGTCCTTGTCATACCTAGCTTGAGCCTCCACTGTTACTGTGTGGCCAGGGTCAAGGTCTCACCTCAACCCGTTGACCCTGTCGGATAGAGCTAATACAAAACTAGGGGTTGTAGAAGTTCTGTGCTTGGTGCCACGTGGATGCCCAGGTGTCTCCTTCTCCCCATCCTACCCACCATGAGGGCTGGGAGAGCAGGGTTCAGGTGTCTTTTGCTTTAAAAAACTAAGTACCTGTATGTTGGGAGGTGGGGGACAAGTCTATGTCATGCTTTAGACGCTTGGATTTAAGAACTATGGGAGTGAGTGACACAGGGTGGCAAGGGGTTCCCAAAGGGGGTGGACAGAAGGGGAAACAGCTGTAGTTTATCAGGACTAAGCAGGAGGGCTTCTCAGACGAAAGGCAGTAAAGGTAGAAAGGCCTTCAGGACAGGGTGGAATCACTTACGCCATTTAGCACCTAGTTCATGCCAGGCAGGGCCCACGCCGAGTATGCATGAGCGGCCACCATGGCACTAGGCTAGCAGGGGAGACACTAGACACAGTAGCAGACCAACTACGTGTGCAAGGACAATGAAAACACAGGTGCATTATCTCATGACCTCAATCCTTGCAAGATCCCTCAGAGGGAGGTGGTCATCACCATTTTACAAATGAGGAAACTAAGCCTTAGGTAAACGACTTGCTCATGGTCCTAGAGCCTATAAACACTAAGGACATTCAAACCCAGGTCTGCCCATCAGGCTAGACTCTCAGGCTCCGAGGGCTTCAAATGCCAGAACAGGGCAGGGCCAATGAGGTGGCAGCCCCCCACGGGCCCCATCATCTCGATCCTGCCGTACCCCCACATCTAGAGCAGGACCTGGGCTTGAGTTATCCCAGGAAGATGAGACAGGCAGGGGTGAGCCTCCTCAGCCCCCTTGGCAGTGATGTGTGTCACCTGGTGACTGCTTGGGTAACATCCATCCTGTTGCATGGTCCCCTTATGCATCCACATTTAAGTAAACAGGATGCCCTGATTCGCTATCTTCTCCCCTACCCTCTTGCCCTTGGACTTCAGGCTTCATGTCCGCTGTGTCTTCAATGCCAGTGACTTCCTGCCCATCCAGGCGTCCATCTTCCCACCCCCAGTACCTGCTCCTGTGACCCAGACTGGCCCCCTGCGGCTTGAGCTGCGGATCGCCAAGGGTACGGTGTCCCCTCCTTTCTCTTCCTGCTCCCATTTCCCTGAGGCACAGCCTGCTCTAGGCTCACGAGCACCTCTCCCTACAGACAAGACTTTCAGCTCCTACTACAGGGAGGGGGACTATCCCATCATGAGGCTGCTCCGAGAACCAGTCCATGTGGAGGTTCGGATTCTGCAAAGGACAGACCCCAGTCTGGTCCTGGTGCTGCACCAGTGCTGGGCCACTCCCAGCGCCAACCCCTTACAGCATCCCCAGTGGCCCATCCTGTCAGATGGGTGAGTGGTGACTGCACTGCCCCCAGGGCTGCCTCCCCACCTGCCTCACCTCCCCTTGGAGGCCTCCCTGACTTCTCTCCTTCCCAGGTGTCCTTTCAAGGGCGACAGCTACAGAACCCAAATGGTAGCCTTGGACAGGGCAGCGCTGACCTTCCCATCTCACCACCAGCGTTTCACAGTTGCTACCTTCGCCCTCCTGGACTCTGGCTCCCAGAAAGCCCTCAGGGGACAGGTAAGAAACACCTGTGTTCCTCATGCCCAGCCCCACCTGTTAAGTGGGGATAAGCTAGTCACCAAATCCCTCCAGCACCCCATGAGTTAATGCAGACAAAGGGCTCGGGATGGGGCTTGATTTTTACCAACTGCCTGGAGAGCGCAAGGTCTTGGCTCAGGTCGGTCCAGAGGCGACCCTTAAACAACTCAAGGAAGAAAAATGCCAACCATGGCTGCGATCAACCCTAAATGTGAAGACTGGTCATGGTGTTCTAGGGTAGCCTCGCTTCTGATTCCAGAAATGATAATGTGTTCAACGTGACCCTGCTTTGCATTTTTTATAACTTAGCCACTCCTGCAGAAGGTAAAAGTGGAAAAACTTAGGGTATGTTGAGGTTTTCTACATAATGTACAAATAGCAGCATCGGCGACACTGTTGCATAAAACTCTTGTCCTATTGAACGATACAGATCTCATACACAGATCTCTGTATTTTTAAATCGCTGCCTGTCATCGCATCAGATATAGACTGACTTCACTGGTAAGTACCAAGTAGGGTGGCTTTATTCTCATCTTGGCTGCGCACTGCTTCCTGAGCCAAGAGATCTGATCTGCTGGATGAGGGGCACCCGTTGGTGGGG
This sequence comes from Cynocephalus volans, assembly GCF_027409185.1. Classification (NCBI taxonomy): domain Eukaryota; kingdom Metazoa; phylum Chordata; class Mammalia; order Dermoptera; family Cynocephalidae; genus Cynocephalus; species Cynocephalus volans. The sequence goes on from NC_084463.1 coordinate 156,276,642, forward strand.
CCTACTGGGTGCAGGGTCAGGTCAGCTCCACCTGCTTCTCCTCCTTTAGAGAGTTGCCCCTGGCTTTGTGTTTCTAGAAACAGTGGTAAACTGTCCTTCTGCCTCCAGTCACTGGTCTCTGAGGGTCAAGAAAGACGGTGGCAGATTTTACTTAGTATAATGTCCTGCAGGTCCATCCATGTTCCAAATGATAAACTTCCATTTTAAGGCTGTATAGTGTTCAACCGTGTGTGCATGCCACATTTTCCTTATCCACTCATCCTGATAGACACTTAGATTGCTTCCAGGCTGGTATGAGGGAGGGATGGTGACAGGGGAGATATTCATCAGAGAGTACAAAGTTTCAGTTCAACTAGAAGAGTAAGCTTTAGTGATCTATTGCACTGCATGGTGACCAGTTAGTAATGGTGTATCATATAACTAAAAATGCTAAGAAAATAGACTTTTAACATTCTCACTGCAAAAAAAGTTGGTGATGTGATGAATATGATATGAATATGTTAATTAGCTTTCTAAAATGTATACACAGATAAAAATATCACATTGTATCCCAATATACACAATTAAAAAGTAAATTTTAAAATTTTACATTCTAAGATGTGGAGCAGTTGGGGGGAGGGAGAAGGCAGCAGGGAGGTGGATAGGGTGACAGGAGGAAGGAAGGTCGAGGCCCATCGCACCCCCCTCATTCCAGCAGGGGAGCCCAGGGGGCTTCCAGTGGCGCCTCAGGCATAGCTGGACTGGATGCGGTTTGGGGAGGACGTGACTGAGGCCCTCGGGGGGCCTCCCCCCACCGCCCAGCTCAGGAGCCTGGGGCGCTTCTGGTGGTGGTTCGGTGGTCATCTCTGGGCTGGATGCAGGTGTCAGGGGGCCAGGGCTGAGGCCCTTGGTCCTCCCCCTACCCCAGCTTAGGAGCCCAGGGGGCTTCCAATCCTTCTAGATTTTATAGCTGTTCTTTGGTGTTAGACCTTTACTGGTTAATATCAGAACTTTGTCTCTGGTCTGTGGGTTTTTTGTTTTTTCTTTCAGTTGTGTGTTGGATTGTTCACTGTTCACCACTTAAAATCTACACTGAAAGTAACTTGTCCTTTGGTTACTTCTAAAATGGCAGCATTTGAGCCCTGTGGTTGAGCTAAATTACTGCTTTGCTGCTGATTCTCTGGGAAAGGCTTTTTGTGCAGCTCAGATTTTAATTATTGACCTTGTAAGCACTTCCCAGTCTTGTGGGATCTGGTGCACCTGGGTTGTGTGGAAACTCTGGGCCTGAGTCTTTTCAGCATACTCCTCCCCTGCAGTTCTGCATTCCTGACCAGTCTCCACTGAGTGGTCCTGTGCTGAATGGGGGGCAGATCAGCTGTCCCCCAACGTTCCCCCAGTGGGCCCGTCTCCCCTACTGCCCACAATCCAAACACTTCCCACGGGATGAGCCATGCGCTGGTCCAATGCGATGACTCACCAGCCTCTGAGTAGCTCCTTTTTTCTGTTGTCTGTGGCCCCTTGCTCCTATGTGGGTCCACAGGAACCCTGTTAGTGGAAGCCACCTAGGCTCTCTTCTCCCCTCTCACCTCCAAGCAACTTCATAGGAAGGGCAGAGCTGTGGCTTTTGCCAGTTCTTGCTCTGTGTGCTCACCAGGGCCAGCCTCAAAGTGGCTAGGGCTTGAAATTGTCAGAACGGTCCTTTCTTTCTCTCGTCGTGGCTTCTCCTGCCTTCATGAACTCCATAGGTCTCTTCTCCTCTTCCCCTGAGCTCTAGTGGCCCAAGCTTGGCAGTTGTTACTTTTAGTAGTTGCAAATTGGTTGATTGTGGGAGAAGGTGATGCTGGGGACCGTCTATTTTGCTATCTTGATTGGAAGTCTCAGTGTGTGTTTTCCAAAAACAAATCTAAAAAAAAGTCTGTCTTCACCTTTGACAAAAAAAAAAAGCAGCAAATGTGTCCTCCTGCTGCCTGATCAAACCCCACTTCCTGGGAATTCCCTCTCTCGGGGTGAGTGGAACGGAGGATTGAGGCTTCCCAGGGAGCTCTGCAGCCAGAGGCAGCTGGGGGAGCAAGCTGCGGGCTGGGCTCTTCCAAGTGCACAGCTCCTGCCTGCAGGCTTTGACCCTTGGGAGGAAGGCACAGATTCCAAACTGGGAAGCAACACTTACAGTTCTGTACCCTGTCTGCGTGGGGCAGCAGTCGCAGACTTGGTCAACATGCCCACATCTCTCCCTGCCCACCTGGCCGGCAGCAGCGTGGTCTTGACCCTGCTCCTGGAGCCCACATCCCTGCCTCAGTGCCTGCCACCCAGTAGGACCTAGTCAGCCCATGCCTTGATGTTCTTCCTTCGCCAGGTTTACTTCTTCTGCAGCGCCTCTGCCTGCCACCCCTCAGGGCTGGAGACTTGCTCCATAACGTGTGGCTCTGGGACTGCAAGTGAGTCTGGGGTGAGGGGTGATGTTTGTTCTTTCATACATCCTCAGCCCTATGCCTGGCTTCTGTACCACAAGGGGCTGGAGACCAGCCCAAGATATCACTCTTCCCCTGGGCAGGATGGCGACGATCCTCAGGTCACCACAACGACACTGTCAGGCACCAGGACATTGTGAGCTCTCCAGGGCCAGTGGGCTTTAAGGATTCTTATCAGCAAGAGCCCATGCCAGGTTCCCCAGGTATGAGGGCTTGTAGGTGGGCTCCTCAGGCCTTGCCCTCTCCACCCCCTCCACCCCCAAGAATGTTGACAAAATGGGGAAGCTGCAGCCAGAGTGAAGGCAGGAGATGGTGTAACTTCAGTGGGGAACTAGGCAAAGATAGACACAGTCCACCCTGTCTGCAGAAAGGCAGCTTCTGCTCTGCACAGTATGATTAGAAAGGTCTGATGTGGAAGAGAGTGGAGGGGTTCTCCCAGCCTTGTGATCCTTCAAATCCCTTCTCTCTAGCAGGCTCCAGCAGGAACTCTAACCCAAGACTTCCCCTCTGGGTGGTCCTTTTGCTGCTGGCTGTTGTCCTGGTCCTAGGAGTTGGTGTCTCTATGGGCCTGAGCCAGGGCTGGGTCCAGAAGCTCTGGGAAGGCAACGGTGAACAGCCTCAATAAACCATTATTTCACATCCACTGAAAGCAGGTGTATTCGTTTATTTCTGTTGCTTATAACAAAATATCTGGAACTGGGTAATTTGTTAAAATTTATTGCTTAGTTTCAGAGGCTAGGAACACGATGGTAAGGCCTTCCTTCAGTGGCTTTGGTGACTCAGGGTCTCACATGGTGAGAATGGTGGAGCAGAGAGAAACTCTCACATGCTTTCCTTTTAAAGCCCTCAGAACCACACTCCTAACCACCATTATTAACCCATTCACTATGGCATGGCCCTGCAACTAATCGCCTCTTCATCTTTCAACCATCACAATAGGATTTCCCACTCTCTCAACACTGTCACAGTAGAGACCAAGTTTCCAATACCTGGAACTTTGGGGGCACAATTTAAGCTTCAATGAATTTAGGGGGGACAGTCTATCCATAGCATGTGTGCAGAAGTTGACAACTAGAATTTTTTGTCTGAGAACTTGTTCCTTAGGGTCAGCTCTGTCCTTTCAGAACTGTGGCTTCTGTCACAAATACTTAATATATGCCATACCTTGGTAGAGGCCAACATCTCCCAAGGCTGAATGTGGGAGACTTTGCCTCTCAGCAAGGAAAGGTGACATTCCAGGCAGAAAGAACCACACAAGAAAAGGTATAGGAGGGTAAAAAGAGTCAAAGAACAGCAATAGCTGGAAATCAGGAACCTAGCAGGAAGGAGTTGCTCCTGAAGGTTTGTCATCTTCCCATAGACACAGTAGTTCTGGCATCCACAAAGCACCTGCATGGCTGCCATCATGGATAAGGGGCACCTGGAGTTCCCAGGATGAAAGCACTAAGCCTGAGTTGAAGGAGCTCTCCAGCCTCTACTCTGAGCTGCGCAGCCTCCCACTGAAGGGTGCTGGGCTGCATCTCTGACTGCTAGCCTCCCTCCCGCTCCCTTGGCCTCCAGGACTAGTCCATACAGGTTGAATGGCAGCCTGCTAGCCCTGACACTGCCTGCCACAGTGGGCATGGCCACCAGACAGGTCAGGGCCAGCGCTGTGTGCCCATAGATGACATGGGCCTTCATTTCTGACTTGGCAACCAAGACCTTTCCAGACGGACCTGTAGATCTTCTAGGGTGGGAAGGGGTGTAGGGTTCAGCCTCAGGGGAACAGGGAGAAGAAGCTGGTAGGGAAGCCTGAACTCAGCTTCAGACATCTTGCTGGGCATGAGCTTAGAGCTGGTACAAAGGGAACTAAATGCCCAAGCCAGGCCAGTGGCCTCGATACGTACAAGGAGTCCCGTGGCTTTGGCCTACTCAATTTTTTTTTTTCTGAACTCCAAAGCCAGTTTGCTTGAGTTAAAACCTCTGCTTCTTAACTTGCTGTGTAATATTGAGTTACTGAACTTCTCTGGGCCTCAGTTTTTTCATCTGTCACATGGAAAGATATCCCCACAGGGTGTTGGATAAAATGAGTTAATAGATAAGAGTGCTTAAAGTAGTACATAGCCACCATTTACTGAATGCTATTGACTGCTAACTAGACTTTCTCTTCCTCCTGCCCCAAACCTAATGCTTACTTAGTTTTTGTTGTTTGGGTTTTTGTTTTGTTTTTTTCCTGTGTGAGGACAAGTTTACAGGCCAAGATGAGGTGGGGTAGGGGAAACTGCTAGGCTCTGGCTTTTCTAGCTAGAGGTAGTAGAACAGAACACTGAGGCAGGAAGACCTAGACACTTGCTCTGGAAGTTACTAAACTAACTTCCCTTCTCTGGATCCGTCTTCCCATGTGTGGCTAGTGATGGCCAGGCCTGCCCTGCCCAGCTTCCTGGCTTGTGTACGAGGATACATTCCGCTGGGCTAGCATGAAGTAAGGATTCTTAGCTTGGTGGTTGGAGGAGCCAGGCTGACTTGCTCTTGGGGGCCTGGGTTCTAGCTCCATCCAGCATCAGCTCTTCCTTCTTACCACTCCCTTCATCATAAAAGCTCATAACAAGGATTTCAAACAGCACGGGAGGGTGGTTCTCTGAGTGGAATTGATGCTGTTTAAATAGAGCATTATTCTATAGACACCAGTTGGAATCACATCGTGTAACCAACTTTTCTCTTTTTTTAATACAAGGGTAAACATCTTGTGTCATTTATTTTTAACAGATGTATTCTCTAAATTGTGGTTGAACTATGACATATTTGATCTCCTTTTGATGGAAACAAAGCCTGTGGCTAAGGATAACAAGTGTTGAATACAATTACATTAGCATGTAATTCTCTGTATACTATTTTTGCAGATGAAATTCTTAGGTAGAACTGCTGGGTCAAAAGCCCCATCCCTATGACTGTTCAGCGCTGGGATGTACGGGCACCTGTTCCCCCACAGCCTTGCTACCATAGACCGATATCATCCTAAATCTTTGCCTATCTGAGCAGCATAGGGCAGACAGCATTGCTGTTTTAAAATGGCTTTCTTTGACTAGCAGCCAAGCATCTTTATAGCCACTTGTATCTTATAAATTACCCTTTGTCTTTTATCTGTTCTCCAGAATTTCTTTCTTTCCCTGTCTGTAAGGAGCTTTCACAAATCAAAGGGTCGACATCTTCATCTTATAAATTTCCCATTGAATAGGCCATCAGCTTTTCTTTGAGGGGTTCTTTCATCTTTCTGTTTAAGAGATACGTAAAAATGAGGTTCTTTTCTCCTCATATTTTTATCTTTGGATATGGCACAAACTTCTTCCTACCCTATGTAATCATAAAAGTATCCATTTGCTTTTGTGATACTCCATGACAATGCAGTTGTTTCTCTGAAGTGTAGACAGGTGCAAGACTTTTGAGAACTAATTTTTGCAGTCAGTTTTGAAATTGCACATAGATTTTGTCAACACTTCTAGGTCAAAGGAGTCTGTTTACAGAAACAAATGTAGAAAATACATGAACGATGAAGTTCACTACACAACTAGGTACCCGATGCTTTAGAAGGAAGCAATCAAAGCTTTGACTTTCCTGGATATCAAAATCTAATGTGAATTTTGCCCAATTTAAAACTTCTTCCCTCCCCTATTAACACCTCCTGGTGTGAGCAGGCACCTGTTGGGCCTTGAAGAGTTGAGTCAGACCTGATGGGGATGATAACAAACCACTTCTGCTGACCTGTGGCAGGAAGCAGAGCTGCTCACTTTTGTCTCTTCCTGCCCTTTTGGGGAGGCAGCAGGGGCTGTGGCTACAGCTAAGACCCAAGCGAATCCCCCACTTCTCCATGTCCCTGCCCCCACCCCCTCCATTCACTTACAGTACGCATTGAGATCAAATTAATGTCATGGTGCTTTGCCTTAAATAAAGGGGAGAGAATATTTCCCAGCCTGTTACTTCAGCTTTAATCAAATCTCACTCCTTAAAGTGTGGTTCCGTGGATGTCCAGACATTTCTGTAAGAGCCTTTCATGTAAAAGTGCCACTTTCAGGGCTGGGAAGTTAGCTCAGTTGGTTAAAGCATGGTGCTGAGAACACCAAGGTCCAGGGTTCCATCCCTGTACTGGCTAGCTGCTAAAAACTAAAAGTGTCACTTCTGTTCGAGCAGTAGGAAGACTAGTTACCCGGATCAACCTTCTGAAGTAAACAACTAAAATGACAAATTATAAATAGCGTAAAATGTGTATAAATCTCTGCTGAACTAACATGAAAAGAGCAGGCATGCAGATAGGCCAAAAATAAAGTAAAAACAAAAACTCTGGGAAGTAAAACTAGTTTCTATTCTGGGAATTTCTACAGAATCCTGGAGACTTTAACATTCTGTTTTGATAAGTACAGGGGACTGCAGCTCAAGTCTAGAGCCTGCAAAAGGTGGGAAGTCTCAATACAGGCCTCCTACGAAAGCTGGGACTCCAGAGGGCTAAGTCCTCACCACAAGAATGAAGGGAGAAGTAAGCCCATTGCACAGAAGGGGGCAGCAAGGAATCTTGCCTATCTTGATGTTGGTGCTGGATGGATGAAAATAAGAATTAAAAGTACAATTCCCTCTTCTCTGGTGTGTAAGTCCAAATCTTTAAATTGAGAGAGAGAGGAGGAAGGAAGAACTCTCAAAAGTTCAAACTGAAAAAAATATCCTCAAAGGCTAAAGGTAATTTAAGGTTATCCCAAATGATAATTAAGTTTCCCAAATCAAAGTAAATTAAGTTTCAGGAGGAAGCAAATGCAAATCCTGACTGAAAGAATGTAATTTCAGCCAAAGTCTTAAAAATTTCTCACCGATAATGTTACAAATAAAATGAGCACCTCATAGGGCAGGCTGGTTAGCTCACATGGTTAGAGCATGGTGTTGACAACCCCAGAATCAAGGGTTCGGATGCCCTGTACCAGCCAGCTGCCAAAAAAACCCCAAAGCAACAAAAAATGACCACCTCACAATCAGAAATCACAAGATGCAATAAAGAATGAAAAGACAAGGCACAAAGTGGGAAGATAGTCAGAACACATTATTGACAGAGGATTATTATCCTATATATATATATATTTCTAAAGCTGCTACAAATCAATAAGACAACACATAGAAAAATAGGCAAAGGGTACAAACAGGCATTTCACAAAAGATAAATTCAAATGGTCTGTAAGTGGCTGAAAAGATGCTCAACCTCAATAGCAATCACAGGTGTGAAAATTTTAAACTTCAAGACACTATTATACACCCACCAGACTGGCAAAAACTAAAAAGTCAGAAAATACTATGTGTTGTATCAGGACAGGAGCACTCTACCACTGTCAATCGAAATGTAAACTAGTATACCCATGTTGAAAAATAGTTTGTTATTACCTAATAACATTATACAAGTCCTCTCCTACGTTGATATACTAGAAAAACCCTTGCACCAGAATGTTCACAGAAATATTGTTTATAATAGCAAAAAAAAAAAAAAAGACAAAACTAGAAATAACCCATATGTCCATTATCAACAATAGAATATATAAATGCATGTTGTATATTCCTACAATTAATGAGAGGTAAAGGTTAACCTCTCCAAGGTTTATCCCTTTGAGGCTGGCCTCCCAGAAAAGGAGTTGGCCCCTTACAAGGCTCCGTAGAATCCAACCATTGCCAAGTGTCTAGGGCACTGATTAATTACAAGGCTTGGACCCCAGCCTTTTCATTATGTCAGAGGAAGGGCTGGTGCTTCTCCAACCATGAACACAATGCAGTAAACCCTGCTGCGGGCTGGCCACATCCAATAAACTACAACAGCAAAACTTGGACCCTAGATCCCTAATCATACCAGAGGGAGGAGCTGTGCTTCCTAATCATGCAGTTTAAAAGCAGCACAACCCCCTGGTCGAGACCCATCTCCAAGAGTGCACTGGCCTAGAAAGGGCCAGGCAGGACCTGCACGTCTGTGACTGCTCCTATCTGAATGCTGTCCCAGTACCCTGGTGTGAGTTCTGTTTGGCCAAGTGTATTTGTTTGCACAATAATGAATAAACTAGGGCCACATGTGTCAATACTGGTAAATCTCAAGAACAACGTTGGGCAAATAAGAAAAAAAGTAGATTGAATGACTTCATTTATGTAAAGTTCAAAAATCAGCACACACACACACAAAACACGAAATACAGTAGAAAAACAAAGGAGTGATGGACACCAATTTTAGGGTAGTGGTTTCCTCGGCAGTGGGGAAGCAGGGATGAACTCATGGAAGAACACACAGAGGGCCCTTAATGCTTTCTTCCTTCAGCTGGCTGGTAGATACAAGGATGTTTATGACTCTTTAAACTGTACAGGTATATTTCAGACACTTTGAGCTGATATTTCATAATAAAAAAAAAAACTTTGTTGTTTTGGTGGCTGGCTGGTAAGGAGATCTGAACCCTTGACCCTAGTTTTACCAGCACCATGCTCTCCCGAGTGAGCTAACTGGCCAGCCCCTCATGATAAAAAACTTTTAAAGTGTTGGTTAAAGATCTGTTCCACATTCTGAAAATCTTTAGGTGAGATCTTAGACTTCATGCTGCTGGTTGAGTCTGGCAACCTCCTCACCTGCCTTCCGGCATCTGCTGGCCTCTCTCCAGCCACCTTGCTACTCCTCCTGCCCACACTGCCTAGGTTCCCCTTGAACCCTTCTCATCCCTCCCGAATGCACCTCAGGCAAGGGGCTGCCAGCGCCTCTGCTTACCCTACCCAACCCGACTCTGTTCCTTTGCCCCAGGTCCATCTAGTGAACTTCTACTTCAAAATGCTGCTGTGTTGCCTCCCCTCAGACTTACCTGACTTTCAAAACAGGTGCACACCCTATCATCTGTGTTGGCACCTCTATCAGTACTCCAGTGTCATGGCTATGTGCACCTGTAGTGTCCCGCCTCCCTGCCTGGACTACGCTCCAGCCACTTTGTGTCCTCAGAGCCTTAATGTCAGGTTTATGAAGGGAAACAACAGTCAGACCAAACCTGCATACCACAGGTGCCAAGCATCAAGGGCCACCATGACCCCTAGCAGCATCTCTGGTGGCAGTGCAGCCAGAAACAGGGAAAACAGTAGCCAACAGTTACTGAGTGCCTCCACGTGCTCACCACACATTAGTTCACTGAATTCTTAACAAGCCTGTGAAGCAAGCATCATGAGCTCATTTTCAGATGCAGAAACTGAGACATAAAGTCACACGTCATAGAAAGATGCGGAGCTGGGATTCAAACCTGGGCTTCTAACTCCAGGGCCCACACTTACCCACACTACACTCCTCGAAGGCTGTGGAGAGTGGTCATCAGCTACCCACTCCTGTCTTAGTTGACAATGGGGTGATCAGCTTGGTCTCAGAAGCCATGTGGCTTAAAAGCCAGTTCTATTACTTACTGTGTGGCCTTAAGCCCACACACTTCTCTGACCTTGTTTTCTCACCTGTAGAATGGGGATAACACCACCTGTCTGGCAGGGTCATGCTGTGGTACTGAGAGGAGCTCCCTCCATCTGGTGCCAGTGTTACTGGGGAGACTAGTGTGACAACACTGCCCCCACGTGACCTCCTTGGTTAATGCTCCAAGGTCAATCACAACAATGTAGATCCCCCCTCACCTTCAACAGTGAAGGGACATGCGGTTTGATCATCAAAGGGCTCAAGTGCATGTAGGATGCAATAAGCATTAATTATACCACCCAACAACTTCTCTTTGGACACCTAGGACTACTGACTGCTCCTGGACCCTAAATACAAAACTTGTTATCCTGATGATGTGGGTCCAGAAAAGGTGAGCCCTTTAGAATCCACCAACCCCCAAGTGAGACCTACTTCCAAAAAGTTTACCACAAGGCACTGGAGCCAAAATCTGGAGAGATGTGGCAGGGGTGAATGGCTGTTTCTTTTTATGTACCAAAGAAAGAAATAGACATGGCCTGGGCCTTGGACTGAGCCCCAGGGTTGACTCTCTCAATCTCCCACCTAGCAGCAGTGTGACATGAGATGAAAAGAGGAATGACAGCAATGGGTCTGCCCTTGTGGAGATTAAAATCTCATTAAGAAAGAAAATGTATAAACACATTCAAGGTAACATGGTTAGAGCTATGCTGGAGGCATAAACCATGGGCTTTGAGTGAGGTCACTCACCTGGCAGGGCAGGGATGGGCACCAGAGAAGGCTTCCTGGAGGATTTAGCCTGTCTTTGGGGAGAAAAGTCTCCAGGGAGAGAAAACAGTGTAGTAGTAGTAGTAGCAGTAGCAGCAGTCGTTTAAAAATATGTAGCATTTATTATCCACAGTCCCTGTTCTAAGCACTTTTCATATTCACTTAATCCTTACAGTAGCCCTAAAAAGTACAATCTCCAATCTTATGAATGAGAGAGAAGTTAAATAATCTGCCCAAGGTTCCGCAGCTACTAAGTGCCAGAGCCAGGATTCACAGCTAGAGTCTGGTTGCAGAGTCTCCTTCCACCCGTACTGCAAAGGGAGAGGCACGAAGCCCTGTGTGGTCTGCGGGGAACAAGAAACTGCTTGGAGTTGCTGGACAGCCAAGAGCAAGGCTGTTTTAGGAATTAAATGAGAAAACCTATGTAGTGTCTGGCAGCAGCTCTTCTGCTGATGTGAGTGGACAGGTGATCCATTTCTGAGCCTTAGGACACAAACACAGAAGGCCAGGTCAGCGGCACCACACCTCAGTTCTTCTAGGTCAATGGTTCAGGACTGGTTGGGGGTGGGGATGGGATTATAGTCCCTCTGAGATATATGCTAGGATACTCCCTCTCTAGAAAAATCACACATGCATGGACACACTACATGGTTCACATAATTTCAGGATGACCATACTGCCCCCCCCCCCCCAGATCCTCCAAGAACCTCTGTCCTTCAGTGTCTCCTTTTTAGTTTTCCTGGAAACAAAAGCAGAGCTTAAGAATGCACAATAGTATCTAACATCAGAAACCATTAGATGGCTTTAGTGCTGTACAAGCCTTGGGGTCCACCATAGCCCTGACGCCACATGCCTTGCCCTCAGCCCTCTGCCCACCTCAAATGCGCAGCTCTGCCACCTGCAAGCCAAAGCTGTTAGCAGCTCACCTTTTACTCAGCAGTTGTCTTAACTCCATTCTAAGCTTTTTCTGCCTGTGAACTGTGTGATTTGTCTTTTCGTAAAAATAATACTTTTGAAAAATCAAATGAGAATAAGCACCTACAATTGGTTATGTTCCACTAGTACAGTCATACATTAAGCCACACCTTCAAATTGGCACAAAGCAGACTGGCAAATGTTGGAAACCTTAAGTGTTCCGAACACTGCCTCATCATCTACTTTGGGACAGTCACCCCTAAGAACTAACCCAAACAAGAGCCTACATGCTCCAAGGTGTTCACTGAAGCACCATTTACAAACAGCTAGAACTCTGGCATGTACAGAGGGTGAGTTCCACGAACTATTAATAGGTACACACAGCTAGAGGCTTACCTGGTCAAATATTTATATGAGGAAACTGGGTTAAAAAATTAAATGGCTTCTTTACTGCAGGATCTTTTTTCAGAGTTTTCTCTAGCTACTAAGCACCCTGGCCCTCCAAGGGAGATACGGCATGCCCAAACTTACTTGACACCAGAACACAAACCCAGCAAAACACGTCTTAAGATTCTTCTGCTGTATCGACAGTGCGGACTACTATGCTCTTCCCCCTCACCCCCTCCAGGTGACACCCCTTCTCAGCTCCCCGTGCCAGCACTCCCACTTCCTCACCTCATTCTCTCAAGCCATTCCAATCAGGCTTCCATCTCCAACATTCCCCTGGGATGGCCCTCATCAAGGGTCCTAATGATCTTCCTGGGCCACACCTGCACTTGAGCCACACTGGCCTTCCTGTTCCTCCACACACCTCCTCCTTCCAGCCCTGGAACCTTCCCTCTGCCTGCAACCCTCCTTCCCTTTTAGCTCCTTGTCATTCAGGCTTCATCATCATCACCTCAGAGGCCTTTCCTAACCTCCTAATCTAAAGCAGCCACACGATCTGACATTATCTGATCTCTTTATTTACTGTTCACCAGCTCCACCTCAACCTTTCAATTGCCAGTAAAATCTCCTTTTTGATTTTAGACATTTGGGGACAAATGTTCTATCACCTACAACCAAAGAATCCTCATGATAAGCTCACAGTTTCTCATCGGAAAGACAAGTCTAATCTTCCCTGGCTTGTGAGAAGCCACACCCACAAGGCAAGTGGCAGGACAAGTGACTGGAGGCCCTAGGAACACAAAGTCAAGGTCTACAGAGACGTGGAAGATTTCTTCTGACAAATGGCTTGTAGATTTGTTTTTGTTTTATTTCTGCTGTGAAATTAAAGAGAGAGGGGGAGAGCTGTGAAAGGAAAGGAATGATGGGCTTGCTGGTAGCCGGTGTCCCACTGTGTGCTCACTCCCTCCCCTCGCCTTTCCCAGCCAAGGTGTTCCTGTACAGACAGACGCAGGGAGGTGGTTATGTTTATTGTTTTCTTTTTTTAATGAAACTAGATCACTGCTTACAAAACCCTGCACGAGTGCTCGTGCCATCCCCTTCACAGTGCCCTTGGCTCAGCCTCTCCCCGTCTCACAGGAACTGATACACAGTGGATGTGGAACAGCCACCACCACTGACTCAATGAACAACCCAAAGGGAGAGACCCTGTGCTCCGACCCTGAGCCTTTAGACAGTGGCACTTCTTCCCACGTCCGTTCCCGTGGGGCCTGGAGGTCGCATGAATGAGGGTGGTCCATGCTGCTATGGCTCTCAGGCCGCCACCCAGACCAGAGTGAAATGATGGGAATGTCCCGCCCCATAAGGTGCCCCCCTCCCCCAGTAGTCTTACCCCCACCACCCCCCACCCCTAACTCTACCCCACTACTGAGATGAGGCCCAGCTTCTGACGGAAGGGATAGGGCCTACAGGCTGTAGAACTTGAGGCTCCTGTCCATGCCTGTTGAAGCGATGAACTTGGCATGGTGACCAAAGGCCACCCCTGTGGTCAGGCCACTATGTTCTGAGGAGAGAAACAAGAGGCAACTGTGAGATGCTTTTCCTTCTTTATCCTCCTGTAGGTCTGAACACTGACCCTTAACAACAATCTCCCAATACACCCAGTCCTCCAGTCAGTATTCATCACACTGAATGTTACTGCTTCTCTGTCTGTTTCCCCACTCTGACCTGCTCGTCATTTATTTCCAGTGCCTCCCTTGGTGCCTGGCACAAAGCAGGCCCTCCATTTTTCATTGTTGGGATGAATGAACAAATGAACATCAGTCCCTCTTCTCACCTGAGCTTTCTGGGCAACTGCAATTCAGTTTGGTGAAAACCTCAGTGCTCAGCTTGTCAGTATGTTTAGTGCTAACTCCTTGCTTGTAACTGGAACAAGCATCTAACTCATGGGGTTCCAACTCCAGGACACTTGGGCCCCTAACACAGGGCAGGGCTGGGTCAGGGACATGAGTCTGAGCAACAATCCTCACGGGACTCAGGTAATTCATGAACACCAGGGCAAATCTCTTCTGGATTTAGGATCACATATGGAGTCAAGAAGCTCCCCACTAAAAAGTCCAGCCTATTCTTCCAGCCTGCCACTCTATTCCACTCAGCTCCATATCAAAACACTGGATCCATGTGCAGGGTCCAGTCCAGTCCATACTGTCAGGCCTGCACAACTTTGTAACAGACACACTGAGCAGGGCTCAGGAAAACATGGGGTGTGGCAGAAGTAGCTTGTACCTTGACTACAACTGCTAATGAGGATGAGAATTTCATCAACAAAGACAACAGCAGCTACCATTCACTCAGCATCTTAAGTGAGTAATAGGAGCCCTGTGACCATGCATGCCACTTCCACATCACTAGCTGGCACAATATGCAAAGCAGCGTTGATATTCCCATTTTAAAGATGAAGACGCTAAAGCTCTGAAAGGGAAAGTCACATACTCAGGGCCACACGACTACTAGGAGGTTAGAAACCCTGTCATCCACTGCCTCAGCATCTCATACTTTTCTTCTCCAGCACTTATGATTGCAATTAAATAAGTTTTTGTGAAATCATCCTACATCCGCCTTCCTAATCTGACTATAAATTCCATCAGTGCCAAGAATGAGTCTTATTCGCTGCTCTAATCACACAACAGACTGAGAAGCAATATTGAATAATAACAACAGCAAAGCCTTACTATGTGCCAGATGCAGTTCTAACCTACATATATATATATATATTTTCATCTAAACCTCACAACAACCCCACTGAGTATATACTATTATCATCCCCATTTATTAAAGGCTCCACAGAGGTTACATAATGTTGGGACTCAAAACGATACCCCAAAGTATGGCGCTCTGGCACAGAGTGGTTTGATCTGAAGAACACCACCAAGGTCTCTGTGACCTTCTGTCCTCAGGTCCCTCACCCCTCTTTCTCTATGGAAGCTTTCTCTGAACTTCCCTTACCTGACTAAGGGCAGATCCTCTGAAAGGAACACAAATGTCATGAATCCCCTCCCTGGGAACCGCATCAACAGGGGAAGATTAACTCATATCACGAGAGGAGACTAGAGGCTGACACCACCCAAGACAGACTTTGTCAAAGACTATCTATCACCTTCGCTCGCTGTGCATGTCCTCCCCACACCCTCCCATAACTTGTGTTGCCACCCCCCACCCCCAGAAGCCCCAGGCCCCCTATTCCTTTCTGTGGCTCAGGATGCCATGTAAGCTTCAATCATCTCACCCTTTCTTGAATGTCTTATTTGGTTAGGACTCCCATGCTTATGCACGTAATTAAAATGGTTTTCCTGGGCCGGCCCGTGGCTCATTTGGGTGAGTGTGGTGCTGATAACACCAAGGCCACAGGTTCAGATCCCTATATAGGGATGGCAGGTGAGTTCACTTGGGAGAGCGTGGTGCTGACAACACCAAGTCAAGGGTTAAGATCCCCTTACCGGTCATCTTTAAAAAATAAAATAAAATAAAATAAAATAAAATGTTTTTCCTCCTGTTAATCTGTCCATTGTCAATTTATTTTATAGACTCAATTATTGAAACTTCAGAAGGTAGAGAGAAATTTTTCTCTACCATACAGTAATTTGACAAATGTCATACAGCTTGAAAATGGTAGAGGTAGTACTAGCACTTATGGCCAAGCAATTTGACTCTTTAGTTCATTTCCTTAGCCACAGTGCTCTACTGCCTGAGGTAGTGATTAAATCTGCCTAGAAAAATCCATGCCAAACCCTAGATTCCTAATCCACTGTGGATTCTCCACCTCTCTGCAGGGCTTGGCACCCAGAGACCTCTGAATCCCAGGGCCAGCCTCTACCTGTAAAATGAAGAATCTCAGTCCACTGTTTGCAGATGTAGATCTGGACATCTGTGCCCCCAAGGGCTAGGTAGGTACCACTCTGGTCAAAAATCAGTGATTTCACCTGCCAGAACCAGAGAGAAAGAAGGTGGAACAGAAACTATGGCATGACTGGGGATAAACAGAAGTAGTTTAGATTCATTCAGTAAACAATCAACAAATGAGGAAGAGAAGCAACAAAGAGAGCTGGTGAGGAGGGGGGCACACCTCAAAGTTGTTATCCAGCTGCAGTGTCTTAAAGTTCTTAAGCTTGCGCAGATCCCAGAGCTTGACAGAGGAGTCATCAGCCGCTGTAGCCAGGTAGTAGCCGTTCTCAGAGAAGGCAATGCTGGTGATGGGGCCTGAGTGGCCAGGGAAGTTGGCCACATTGGTGCGTTCCTACAGTTGGGAAGTAGGTAGTAAAATATGTTACCCACTGGTCACAGGAGGAAGAAAATGGGGCTCACCTAACTCCTACCTCTGAAACGCTCTAGCCTGTCCTTCAGGGAAAGACAGCTAGCAGGAACAGCAGGGGTGAATGGCCCAGGGCCTCTCAGACCACATCCATCACACCACACACGCAGAGCCAGTATCTCTCCACCCTCAGAACAACCCCAGGGCCAGGCGCCATAAGCACCTAATCAGCACTGCATCATCACAAGAGCTTCCTCCAACCCTGGGCCCTCCAACCCATGTCCTACCTTCAAGTCCCAGATCTTGATCTGAGAGTCCATAGTTCCTGTTCCAAAGATGAGTCCATCAGGGTGGAATTGCGCACAGGTGAGAGCTGTGGAGAATGGGAGATGGACCTGTGGTCAGAGCCCACTGGGGAGAGACTAAGAGCAGCAAAGGTGGGCTCCTTCTTCACATTCCTCACCATGCCCAGTACAAAGCCTGGCACTAGGCAGGTGCCGGTGGAAAATGTATCTTTAGAACAAATAAGCAAATGACTAAATAAAACATAAAAACAAATAATTAACAACAAAGAAAAGAGCCCAGCGCCTCTGAGGCAACTTACAGCAGCCAGAGGTCTCATCTGTCACCTTGGTGAGTACACGCCCTGTCTGGATGTCAGAGAAGGCCCAGTACTGGGAAAAAAAAAGAGACAACATAGCCAGTGAGAAAGTGGGTCCCCAGGTTCTGGTTGGCCGTTCAGGAAGACAGAGAGACCCTGGTTTGGCAAACCAGCTCCTCCCATTCTCCCTTGGGGTTCTGCGGAACCAACTGGGGTTGGTTAAGATGTTCCCTCCTCCCAAGATGTTCAAGCTCATGAACCAGCAGGCCTCTTCAGGGCACTGCCTGGGACCGCACCTGGTCATCAGAAGAGCTCAGGAGATAGTCACCAGTGGCGTGGAGACTGAGGCCTGTCACAGCACTCTCATGGGCCCGAACAACCTGTACGCAAGAAGAATTCGGGACCGACCAAATCCTAATGGTGGCATCTGGGGAGGCAGAAAATACCAGCTCCTAAAAGGAAAGCAATGAGGCAGAATGTGAGAGACAGAGAAGAGAACTGGACCGCAACAATTACACAAAAGGGACTGGGGATGGCCATGACTACCAATAATTGTCTCTCCATCCAGCCCTGCCTGCTCTGCCTGGAACCACCTATCCACTCAACGATGCCCAAGAGGGCCAGCCATAAATGCTATTAAAATGATAAATCAAACAGCATCAGAGCTTGCGGAGGAGGCCTCACCATCTAGCAGTAAAAAAAATAACTGTAACAGAGAGCAATTTCCCACCCAGTTTCCAGGACCAAAAAGAGAAATGTGGCTAGTACAACTGAGGAACTGTATTTTTAATTTAAATCTAAATAGCCACATATAACTAATGGCTACTATACTGGATGGCACAGGTCTGAACAGTACTGGGTCTGGGAAGCACTGTAACGTCACATGCCAGTACATCCCTCACTTACAGATTTCAGGGGGAAGTGAATTTTCCAAAAGACTTAGGGCAGAGGGAGAACTTATATAATGTCACTAACCAATTATTTTGGTTTGTTAGGACAATAAAAGCCATAGGTAAAAGTAACTGCCATCTTTTATCAACACAATTTCATAAGAGACAAAACTATAACACCAAGTAAGCAGGAAGACAGTGCTTTCAATCTGAATGTTTAGTTTTATGAAAAATTCACCATGTTATTCCTATACTTATCATTTCCCTAAGGTCTAGGGGAAAAGTTGACTGTCTGGGAAGCACTGATCCAACCACTGTCCTGCAGTCCGAAAACAAACTGTCCTAGGCTTAAAACTCAAACCCCATATGAAAAACAAACAAAAAAAAAAACCACACAAACAAACCCCAAATCCCATAATATCATTAATCTAATCTAAAGAGTTACCTTTACCTTCTAAACTAGAGGTTCTCTTTCTATTTTAACCCACACCACTTTCAACAGTTGACATCAAGTTTTTATTCTCCCCCCCAGAGGCTCATGAGAACGTGATTACATGTCTTCCTCAGATTTCCTGTGAGTCAAGATTGTGTTAAGGTTTGTTTTCTGTAGTTTATATCATTAATGCTGTACATTTTTTCTTTTCTTAATATAAAATATTTCAATGAATATGCTTTGTCAAACTATACGTTTCCTTTCTCCCCTTGGTTTGAAAACCACTGCTTTAGGAGGCCGTACATAGAGTAAAGGGAAATCCCCATGACTCCAAACAGAGGCCCCTCTAAATATCCACTCTTGAAAGTCACAGCTCTTCCTCAGTCCTCCTTCACCAAGGAGACAAAAGCAGGGTGAGGGATTGGTTTTGGAACCCTAAACCACAGGGCTCAGGAAAGAGGAACTGCAGCTGGCTAGGAAAACTCCTTACCTGGGAAGGGTGAAACACCACACTGGTGACCTTCTTGGTATGACCTTTGAGGGTGGCCAGGATCTGCTCAGAACTCTTGTCAAAGACAACAACATTTTTATCTGCCCCACCTGGAGAGGACCCAAATGATACCAAAAAAATGAGTCAGGCCTACCCAGGTCCTTTTGCTGAAGATGACACTTTTGTCCCCAGGCCCATGGACAGGACAAGGAACATGCACCTTCCCCTGCCATCCCTCTCTGTTTTGGCCAGCTAGGACAGGCCCAGACTCTCACCAGTGAGGATCTTGTTGGTATCAGAGGGGCAGAGGTCCAGCGCGAGTATCCCAGGAATGCTGGCACTGTGCAACCCCTTTGTAGACAGAGCCACACCAAACCCAGTCACAGACAAATCACAGCAGGCTACAAAGCCACACAACTCCAACTGCCACCCCCAGTCACCCATCCCCTGCAGCCCAGGGAACAAGAGCTACTTCTATCCCAAATCCACTGCATTAGGCTTTCTGTTTGGATGAGGTAACTCCCTCACTGCATTACTGGGAACCCAGAGCTGGGCAAAAGAGAAGCCCTGACAACCCAACAGCCAAGGCAAGAAATAGGGCCAGAGGCCCTGGACAGCTTTCCACTCCCTTTTCTCCATGCCAGGCCAACCCTACCCCAGAAACAGCTTGGGAGGGCCTGTCTCCAAGTTAGTGGGGACCCAGCCACTCACCACATGGGATGCCACCTGCCGGTATTTGCTGAGTTCTTCTGGCTTCACCAACTCCTCAGGCACAGTCTTCCCTCTCTGAGAAAATGAAAAGGTCCCCCAAGAAAAGCAATAGTGAGTGTAAGATTCAGCCACCTCTCTTTCTCCTACAGGGTCAATCGTCTCCCACAGGGCCAACTCTCCTCCTGGCTCTAGAAGAGGACTCACCTTCTTACGCTCTGTGGTTAGCACGGTGGCCTTGTCTTGAAGCTGGGGAAGACAGAGGGGGAACAGTTCAATGTGGGACAAAGGATAATACCAGAATAATGGCACACTGGATGCTGGCCACATCTGTGCTTTCAAAAGCATCACCAAGAACTTGTTATCTGCCAACATCTTTGCTAAAGCCTTGCATGCAGTATCTTTTTTTCATTTGCCCAAGGTCACAGAGGTGACAAATGGCACAGCAAGGATATGAACCAGGTCAGTGCCATCCCAGACCAGGTCTATGCCACTAAGATGAGAGCTCTGAAGCATGTTGACAATCGGAACTATTCAGAAAGACACTAATTACAAGCCCCACAAATGAAGATTCTGTGCATACAACAGAGCACCAGACTTGGTATCAGGAGCCCAGCTCTGCCTCTTATGAACTGTGTCTTTGAATCTGAGTCTCAGATTCTCCATCTGCAAAATAAAGATGATAATTCCTGTCCTGTCTCTCTCGTAGGAAAAAGCGTGAAAACATATAACAAAGTGGTTTAATATCTGCAAAGAATCCCAATAACAATAAAAGCTAAAAGTTGCACTTATCAGTATTTAAATCTTTTAAATTCCCACAACAAGCCTATAAAGTAGTACTATTATTCTCAGTTTAGAAAAAGGGAAATGAGACACAGAAGGGTTGGCTAAGTAAGCCAAGATCATAAAGCTTGTAAGTGGGTGGCATCAAAATACAAACCCAAGCAATCTCGTCCCTGAGTCCATACTCTGCACCATTCAACTCTACTCCCAAATGGACAGGATTTTTATTCACACTGGCCTCAGGCAGATGTTGAAAAATGAGGGCCCATCAGCATTCCCACCAAATGAGAACAAGACTTACCTTCTGGATAATCTCAGGGGTCATTCCCACCAGCTCGCCCAAATCCATTGGCTCGCCTGCACCCTGAAGGGAAGACAGGTGAGGGTGAGAGAGGCGCAGAATGCCCAAGACATCTGCATAATGAGAGTTCCATGGGCCACTGCACACAAATGGTCTGCTGGCAAGGGAGGGGGCACACTTACCACAACACTTGGCTGTGAGCTTGGCACAGCCTGGGGCACGATGAGACCAGCCTGCGGTTTCAGGGTAGCCAGAGCTGAGAGAGAAGATAATATTAGAAATGGAATATTACAAAGCAAGACCAGCCCAAAGCGGGGCATGGCGGGGGAGAGGCCGCACCTTCTCGGGCAGCAGTGACTTCCTTGGTAAGACGGGCAATGACACGGCAGGCAGCATCGTGCTGGTACAGAGCATGGGACAGCTCTTGGCGGGTTGTCTGCAGCTGCTGGCGCAGGGTGAAGCTGTGCAGCATGACTGCATCCTGGGAGAGAGAAACACCATTATGAGGGGGTCGGTGCGTAGCACGGAGCACCCACCAGAGTCGGCCCTTGAGAAGAAGATACTGCCTCCTATCCCACAGCCTAGACCAATGTTAGTGACCCAAATAGCCAAATGACCCTAAACGTGCTGGCAGACACTCCTGAGCTCCTACCCCACAGCAAACACTGGACACAGTGACAGGAGTGGAAGCCAGCTCTTTCCCATGCATCTTCTCTAATTTACCGGCAAATCATGGATGTCATGCCATCACCTCTCTAAAAGGGAATAACACTGCTGCTGCTGCTGCTGCTGCTGCTGCTATTTATTAATCACCCTTGTTGTGTCAGGCACTGTGCCAGACAGTCCCTCAAGATGTATTCATTCATTCATTCATTCATATTTATAGAGCACCTATTACATAGCAGGCACAGCTCTCAGTGCTGGGGATATACTGATAGATAAAACAAGTCCCCAGTGTCACAAAATTTATACTCTAATTTTATTCTACTCCTCACTAAACCTTAAGAAAGGCATTAATCTATGTTGTATAGTCAGGAAAACCAGGACTCAGAGACAGAGCAACATGCCTAAAGTCACATGGCTAGTGAGCAATGGAGCTAAGAGTGGAACCCAGATCTGTATGACTTCAACAGCCAGGCCCCTCCTGTGATATCACCCTGCCCCTCAAAAAAAAAAATAATGCTCCATCCTTCCCACTCTCAAGTCCTAGTCCAGTGAGGCATTCTCTTTAAGTAGGAAAGACACTGATTCTCTTCCAGGAACTCACCCACTCATCCTGCAAGGCTTTCAGAATGGCCGGGATGCTGGTGGCTGAGGGAGGCTTGGGCCGGATTGGGTGAGCAACTACCAAGAGAGGGAAAGAGGGTATGAAGAACCACAACCTGGGCCAGCCCATAGCTCGCTAGGGAGAGTGTGATGCTGATAACACCAAGGCCACGGGTTCAGATCCCATATAGGGATGGCCGATTAGCTCACTGGGTGAGCGTAGTGCTCACAACACCAAGTCAAGGGTTAAGATCCCCTTACCGGTCATCTTTAAAAAAAAAAAAGAACCACAACCCAAGGGACTCTTCTCCTCCCCCACCTCTTTTCCCTTTAACCATTAACAGACCACCATCTCCTCCTCCAATGCACTGGCCCCACCTCCTATCCTCTCAGGCTCTAAGCTAAGATGGCCCTAATCTAAGGCTGGCCAGAAGGCACCTTTGATGTCGATGAGCTGCTCCTCGGAGAGAGGCTGGTTGTTGATGGGGTCTGTTCCATTCTCTGCAATGTATTTCTCAATGAGCCGCCGCTCATAGACATGATTAGAGACAGGGGACACGCATGGGTGCTCTGGCACTTCATTGGAGACTGAAGAGAAAAGGAAGGCAGTGAGCTTGGGGTGAAAGGGAATGTTGGGCCTCCCCCTAACCTGCTGTTAGCCCCAACAAGACCACGCATGTTCACACCCAACTAACGGGAAGCAAGATATATGACACCAAGCCAGTTTTGTACTGGCCCCAGAATGCTTTCCAGCTATATTACTAGCTTCTCCATTAGTTTCCTGACAGACAGTCAACAAATAATTATTACACAACCACTTTGTGTCAGGCACCTGGAGAGCAGCAGTCAATAATCCCTGCCCATCTCATTTTTGAACAAAGATGGTTAGGCACCCACGACATGGAGATACACATGAAGCCACTCAAATCTCTGCCATCCATCAACTCAGTCTAAAGGACTAGACAAAGAAATTATAGTCTAAGAATACAGGAATAACAAACTCAGTTTCTCCTATACTCTAACAACATAAAATACTTCTGTTACCTCAGATGTGTGGGGTTTTTCTCTCCACACACCAAATCTCCACTCCAAGCAAGTAGTCCTTCAGCAGCCCACACGACCTGGGTGCCCTCTAATTCAGTTCAATTCTGACACTATCTACCTGGAGATAGTGTTAGATCCCACAGGTTGAGGGCTCAGTCCAACGAGACTACCGCCCATGTCTGATGCTAATCTCAAGCTCCAGGTTATTTTACCTGTGCTTCTGACTGACCAAGTATAAATTGGGTTCAATTAATTTGCTAGAGTGGCTTGCAGAACTCGGGAAAACACTTACATTTACCAATTTATTATAAAGTATATTACAAAGGATACAGATGAAGAGACCACCATTCTGAAGCTACACAGGGGTCCCCAGCCACCAGTCAACTCATTAATGTACAAAAAGACATCATTTTGAAGTTTCCAAGGAGCAAAATGTGACAAGCACTACAATAATAAAAAACATTTAAATGGTGCTTACTCAGGATTCTAAGCACTTTACATAGATTAACTCATCCTCACAACAACCCCAACAGACGTATCATTTACACTCTAGAACCCCTTGAGGATAGGGGTTACAGCTAGTCTCTGACTTCCAGTACAATGCAGACGCCCAGCAGGCACTCAGTAAACATCTAACGAATGAGTGAATGCGCGCAGGAGAGGAAGGATGGGGCTGGGGAATATAAAAGAGCTTCCTTACGACTGAAAGGGCAGAATGAATATGAAAATCCTTTGCAAACTGTATTTTCTTCAATGTGAAGGATTTCTTTTTCTATTCATCATTTCCATTCCTTCCTACACCTTTTTTGATTAACGGAGAGGTTCTGAGAAGAGAAGGAAGCGAACAGAGAAAGAAATGGGAAACCAGTAATCTGATGAAATGACGAGGGAAAACGCCCGCATGCCGTAACGAAATACCAAAAAGACAGGCA
Organism: Cynocephalus volans; assembly: GCF_027409185.1. Classification (NCBI taxonomy): domain Eukaryota; kingdom Metazoa; phylum Chordata; class Mammalia; order Dermoptera; family Cynocephalidae; genus Cynocephalus; species Cynocephalus volans. The sequence continues at coordinate 156,300,330 of NC_084463.1, forward strand.
ATACAAGACATGGAAAAAGCAGGGATTCAGGGTCAAAGAACCTAGCTCTGTCACCAAGCTCTGCCACTTACTAGCTATACGTCATTAGATAAGCCCCACTCTTCCTGAGCCTCACGTCCTCATCTGTACAACCGAGATCTTTATTTCTCCGTTAGGGAATTCTTGTGAGGAGGATGAGATGAGATCATAGCCTTGGAAGCGCGCTGTAAACCAATACGGGCTTTATAAATGCGCGATGTCTTTATTAGTCATACAGTGTAAGGTGGGGAGCCAGACACCTGGCTTCCAGCCCTGTCTCTGCCTCTAACTCCTTCTGTGACCTTCGCAAACTGCAGAAGCTCCGAGTACACGAGCGAGACCTCAAACAACATCCAGTGTCATGCTCTCAATTTTGCAGATGGGCAAACTGAGGCCCAGAGCCTTGAGCCACATCACAAAGCCAGTCAGAGGCGGACCCTGGACGAGCCCCGGGGTTTCCTGACTCCTGCACCAGAGCTGTTTCCCCGGCACCTGCTCCCCCTTGTCCAGGCCTATTTCCACTCTGGAAAACGACGTGGCTGGCCTCGGTAATCCCTGCGCCAATCAACCTGAGGCGCTGTGTAAACTGCGCAAATGCACCCCGCGTTGAGGAGGAGAGGACCCCCATGCTGACAGGCCGCCACTCTGCCTCCCGGGCGCCCCATTCCCGCCTCCGCCCCGACCCCGGCGCCGCAGCTGCCGACACACGCTCCCGCTCCACTCTCCGGCCTCCTGCGACCAGCGACCGGCCGCAGCCAGTACTCACTGGAGCAGATGAGGGACATGGCGCAGTCGCCGCTCTCCGAGGCGCCTTACGCAGGGCTCCCGGACTAGAGGCTGAACCTCCGCAGGCCACTTCCGGTCTGCCGCTGCTTCCGGGACGCTCCGCGGCGAGAGGGGAGCGGCCCGCCGAGCGATGCTAGCGCAGCGCTTCACGTGGGAACGAGGCCGGTGGCACGCCTCAGCCTTCGGCACCTAACGGAAACGGCCCTTTCCCAGAATGCAACCGGGCAGGAAAGGGCCCGCCACAGGACACTCGGCTATTTCCGGATGGACTCGGCTTGTTCCGTAAGGTTTTTGGAAGGCCTGGGGAAGGAAGGGGTTCTGAAACTACATTTCCCATCATGCAGTGGGAATTTAAAGCTACAGCGATCAGGCAACACTTGTTTTTGAGAGCGGTGCTACACTGGACCCTGGGACTTTAGTCTTCCAACTTTCTCTTTCATGTGCGAACTTTTCTTACGAGCTTGTTAAAATGCAGATTCCTTGGGTCTGCCTTAGACAGTGTGAACTAATCACTGAGCCCTACGTGATTCTCAGACAAGTGTTTCTCGGGCCACCCTTGGAGAGACACTGCTGGGTGGCCCGGTGCAGAAAGCACAGATGCAAGTGAGTAGATAATTTAAGACTGGCCAAGAAAATGTAGCGGTCTTGCCTTTACTACCAATTTGCTCTGTGATCTTGGGCAAGTCATCGGCTTTACTGCCTCTTTGTCTTTGTCAAAACTACAACAACTTTAAAGATCTTAACTGGCTTTTATTTGCGATTCTAGAATCTGGCAACACCTTATTTTACAAGGGTACTTCAAAAAATTCTTGGAAAAATAGAATTAAAAGATACAAATCTTCCCATGAAATTTTTTTTTTTTTTTTAAAGATGACCGATAAGGGGATCTTAACCCTTGGCTTAGTGTTGTCAGCACCACCTCTCCCAATTGAGCTAACCAGCCATCCCTATGTAGGGATCCGAACCCTTGGCCTGGGTGTTCTCAGCACCACACTCTCCCAAGTGAGCCACGGCCGGCCCTCCATGAAATTTATGAAGTGCTCTTCCATAAAAAGGAGTGAGTGTTCTGAGCTGAGCAGAGGACAGAAAAGGGCTGAGGAGAGCAGAAACAGAACAAAAACTGGATTAGTCACTTCCAAGTTATTTTGATATGAGGGGCACTCAGCTCCTCCAGAGGCTTGCCAAAATCTTACAGAAACCCCTTTTGCTTCCACAAGGACACAGTCCTCCACCCTGATCCACATTAGCATAATGACCCTCCTTGATGGTATCAGCCAGCCCTTGGTGCACTACATAAGCTCTACCACCCCCACACCTGGTGCTATTCACCATATTCAAGGCAGCCCCGGGCTGCCTGCCACTTTGAGCACAGCCCGGCAGATTTTCTTCCTTTAGTAAAGCTTGAACGGTACCCAGCATCTTGGCTCACTTTCTTTCATTTTCAAATTTTGGAGGAATCAAACGGGAAAAAAAGCAAATGTTTCCATCTTTGTTCATAAAAGTATATTTTACCAAATTGCTGTAAGTTATACATAGCTTAAGAGAAAAGTTTCCTTAAATCTGGAAAACAAAACATTTAAGTAAAGAGCCAACAGTGTTTTAAGTAAAAGTCCAAAAGCATTATCTTAATCAGATATTTAACCTTATGTAATTAATTTTTGCTTTGCTCGATCTTGATTAGTAGTTTTATGAACCCGTCAGATTTCTTTTTAGCGTTCTAAAAATTTTTTATTTTATCCATTGATTTTAAAGTTATTTGAAACCTGTGTTTAAGAGTACTTGTTATAGTCTTTTCCATGAATCTGATTGCAGATGCCTTTAGAGAAAAATCAAAACTTTTTGCAGTGTTACTAAGAGCAGATCAATACTTCAAGAAAAACTTGTTCTTATATGGGAGAAATTTAGTTCTGTATCAGAGTCTTCTTAATATCCAAGTTCAATCTTTAGAAAGACTTAGAAATAATTCCCTTTTAATTATAGCCAATTTAATCACACACGCAAAATTCTTTCATAAATTCACCCTTCGCAAACCATTATTATGATTTAATCAAACATTTCCATGACATTCTATAGACTTTTGGCTTTATTCTATACTTCCTCTTTCCTAAATAACCATCATTTTGCTTTAGGATGACGTTCACTACACAAAATACTTTCTCACATAAAATTATCCTCTTTTCTTTTTAACCTTCCTAACCACAACTCCATCTTCACATCCATAGCATTCTTCACGTCTCTTCTCCTACTTACTTGTTCCTTTCTATCAACAATACTAAATTAGCCTCATTTATCTAAGAAGAGAATTATCAAAGATCATTATGTTTTGAGATGGGTTTATAACTTTAACTTTAAAAACCTCTAGCAGAGAAAAATATAATCCTGTGTGACCAGTAAACCCAGGCAAAAATATATGCAAATAATTCTGAAGACATTTCTCATAGCAGTCTGATTTTCAAGGAAAAAATCTTCGTTACCCTTTTTTTCCTCTTCGGTTTCAGCTTCAAATGAGTTTGGTGTTAACTTCGCAAATATTTACTTTTAGCTAGGACTGGCTGAGATGTAGAAGAAAAACAAAATCTCTAAGTGGCCTTGATTCTTCTAGTAACAGGCTGACTGTGTACACAGATAGTCAGATTTTGTCCAGAAACTTAGCCAGTTATAATTTTCTGGATCATACTTTGTTTCTCAAGGTTGCCAAAAGAAACTCAGGAAAAACCATTTTCTTTTTGGTCATCAGGTCTTTCATGACCAAAGGCACAACTTAGTTACTCAAACCCAAACAGACAGCTCTTCCAAACAAAGAAATAACTCCTTCGAGGAAAAAGCCAATGATTAGTCCTTGAGTCACTTATCACACCCAAATGGCATCTTTAACAAACAAACGGTGTAGAAAGAGGACTCCTGGAGAGACTTACCAGCTCTGAGCTCATCAACTCCTTACTAATGTTGCCTTCCTTCACCAACCAAAACGGGGGAATTTGGTGGCTAATGATGCTGCTGGAAAATCAGGGAAGTCCTCTCCCAACCATGAGGCCCACCTACCACAGGCAGGTGGCACCTACAGGTGGACCTCACTTCCACAGAAGTGGCAATGCTAGCCCACCCAGGGCACTCAGCTCGTGGCTGGCTTGTCAAAAACTGTTACAATGAGGCATTCAGCCATGCCAGGGTTTTGTGTCTAGGGAGAGGCAGCTGGAGTTGGGTTTTGGCAAACAAGATTTTGGCAATCCTAAGACAAGAGCTGAATGACCTGCTATACATAAGGGTTAAAGCTGAGGTGTCTCTCTCTCTCTCTCTCTCTCTCTCTCTCTCTCTCTCAGTTTCTGCTGGATATTGTGTTTGTTTCTTGATTGCTTCTGCTTGGTGTTACTTCACCATGAGTAACTCCATTTTGTTTTGTTCTGTTGGGCCTACTGCAGGAGCTCAGTCCAAACCAATGGCCTCCTATAAATTTTATTTAACATTCTCTAGGCCCCTTCCAGCTCAGACAGTGTATGATTCTCTGTAGATATTTATTATGTAAGATACTCTCAGGAATCATGTAGCGAAAATGTGGTGTGGCCTATAAGGTATCCAGACAGCACAGAAGGATGGACAGGTGCAGTCAGTGACATTCTCTTTGCTGAAGATGAATGAGCTGAATTTTGACAGGTGGGCAACTCTCAGACAAGAAGGAGAATGAAGAGCATTCCAGGAGGAGGCACAGCATAAGGAAAGGCTTAGAGAGAAGAATAAAAGTGACAGATACAAAGGGCAGGATGGCATAGTGTCCAAGGGTATGGACTCTGAAATCAGACTGTGCTCAAATCCCAGCTCCACCCAGGTCGTTCACTGTACGAACTTCTCTATGCCTTAGTTTCCTCATTTGTAAAATAGACAGAGTGATGACAAGGGTAGAACTAACTCAGAGTTGTTGTGGAAAGTAAATATACAGAAAGTGCACCTCTCCTCTGCACCAGTAAAATAACATCCTAATCGGTCTCCCTGCTTCCAGCCTGGCCTCCTTTTAACCTACTTCCCACGGAACAGCCCATGATCTACTTCCAAGAAAAAATCTATTCATGCATTTCATTCATCTAATAAACATCCATCTAACAAACATTGATTGGGTAATTCCGTGTGGCAGGCACAGGAGATACAAAAGGTGAACAAGAATGACAAGGTTCCTGCTCTCTTGGAGCTTATATTCTATTGAACAGGGGAGCAGGGGCGGGAACAGAGGACAGGTTGGGGAGCACAATACAATCAACACATAAGAAGAAAATTCCAGAAAGTGGTACGTGCTATGAATAAAATGGATCAGAGTAAGGTGGCTAGGGGGTACTGAAGATTGGAGGGACAGCTACTTTAGGCAGGGTATTCAGGGTGCGCATCTCTGAGAAGGTACCGTCTTTGCTGACACTTGAATGAGGGAAAAGACTCAGTCCTGAGACCATGAATGAGGATGAGGGTTTCTGGCAGAGGACATCTGCCCCCAAACCCTGCACCACCTGGCCCATGCCGACCTCCACAGTGTCACCTCACCTTCTCTCCAGCCACACTGGCCTTTCAATTCCTCAAACATAGCCACTGTGGCTGGTTCCACAACTTTTGCCTAGAACACCTTCCTCAACTCCCTCTGCTTTGCCCATCCCTTCCCAAGCCCTCCAATGTAAACTTCAGTCTCCCTTTAAATGTCACTTCCTCTGGAGCCCTTTTCCTGACCCCTCACTGAGGTTTAGTCCCCATGGCACCCTGTAATTATCCTCCAAGCCACTTTGAATAACTATAATCATTTAATTATTTATTTGTATCTGTTTGATGTCTGGTTCTCCATTAGACTGTAAACTCCATGATGGCAGGAACCTCTGTTGTTCTGGTTACTCTTGCTCTCAGAGTCTAAGAGTGCCACACATTGCCTGGCACACAGCAGGAACTTCCTAACTACTGTTGGTTGAATGACAGGCTGCCTGACAGGCCAGGAATCTCAAGTCCTTGGATGTGTGATAGGAAATAAAATGGATTAGTTTAGGTGGAGCCAGTTATACTTGATTGGGCTGGCAACAGAACAGCATTTGATTGCATTTGAGCTATGGAGTGTCTTAGTCTGTTTTCTGTCACTTATAACAGAATACCTGAAATTGGGTAACTTATAAAGAACCAATTTATTTCTTATAGTTTTGGAGGCTGGGAAGTCCAAGGTGAGGGCCTTCGTCCTGGTGGGAAATCTATGCAAAGTCCTGAGGCAGCACAGAGCATGACATGGCAAAAGGGCTGAGCATGCTCACGAGCTAGTTCAGGTCTCTATTCCTCTTCTTATAAAGCCACCAGATCCACTCCCAGGATAACTCATTGATCCATCAACCCTTTAATCTACTAATCCATGAATAATTAATCCATTTATAAGGGCAGAGCCCTCATAGTCCAATAACCTCCTAAAAGCCCCACCTCTCAACACTGCCACCTTAGGGATTAAGATTCAGCATGAGTTTTAGAGGGAATGTTCAAACTGTAGCAACTATAGCAGACTGATAACCACACTTCCAGAAGTTTCATCTGTTAGACTTACTGGGTGGGTTGGATTTAAATGGAATAGAGGAAGACCCAGTAATTAATTACTGGACAAATCTTTCTTGAGTACCCTTGGTATGACAGGCAGGCACTGTACTAGGCACTGGTGATACAATGAGCAAAACCAGAGGTGCCCCTATACTGGGGAGCTAATAGATGTGACAGCAGAATGCAGGAAAAGGGGAGTCCCTTCAAGACTTCTCAGTATCAAAATCCCAGCCCCTCAGGGAATAGAAAGGATTCAGATCAATTGATTTGGAGATAAACAAGCAAACTTAGGATAAAAGGGATACATGCATAAGTGTTGGTGGGTCCCTGAGAAAGAAACTCTATGCCTTGCTCCCCCAACCAATGCTGCTGTTGCTGCTTAGGAAACACAGGGGCACACCAGCTAAAAGCAGAGGCAGTTCCATTCCTCACAGAAGCAGTTCCATTCCTCAGGTAGATTCAATGGCAACCTGTGTAAACGACAGGGGACAGAGGATTATGCAGGATAATGAATCTCAGGTGTTGCCAGTTCAAACAACTGACACAGAGGATTTGATGAATTTTCCCTCCTCTTTGGCCCTATGTTAATTTTCCAAAGGGTGTGTAAAACCTGAAAATCAAGTGTGAGAAGAACCCTGAACTGTCTGAGATTGTTTCTACCACCTAGAAGGAAAGGAGAGTTGAAAAGAAATTAACTTGTTGTAGAAAAAAAAAAGTTAAATTTCTTGCACAGGAAGGTCTGTGACCTGAGATTGGTAATCCTACAAATCAGATATGATCTCATAAGCAAAGTTAAAATTGCAACTGTTAGAAAGGCTGGAAGACAAGGTCCTGGATACTCCCAGAGCCAGTTCTGGAAGAAAGACTCTTAACTGAGTAGTATAAAGTGGTGAAGGCTCAGATGAAGATGGATGAGTCTGAGAAACATCCGAAGGAAAGAATGGGTAAAGTGACAGACTGGGAGTCACTCAAGCGTGTAGTCTGGAAAGAAGACAGAATTGGAAGGCTGATTCAGGGAGGAGGGGGAAGAGTTACGTTTTAGACAGTTAAATTTAAGGAACAGGTTTTAACATCAAAGGTGAACTGTACTGATATAGGAGGTGCTCAGTTTCCCTATGCTGGGGTCTCAGGACATGCTCTGGCTAACAAGCCATTCCCCAAGGTTTCAGACCCCTTCCTCTGGGTTCTCCCCTGGAAGAAATTAACTGTTTCCAGTTAGACCTATTTTCAGCACCAAGGGGAAAATGAGACCACAACCTGCTGGCTTATGCAAATCTAGTGGCTGGGCATGCTCAGTAGAGAGCACAGAATATTCTTGAATATGCCTGTTCATGTGATAGAGCCAGACCAATGAACATGCTCCATGAAGGGACTGACTGAGCATGTGCAAAACTAAATGTTACATAACTGGGAGCCACCCCCTTAACTGAATATTCATTAGATAGAGAAACTATAAAAGCTAAATCCCAGGAGAAGGTGGGGTTATTGCTCACTTTCTTGGAGGCGGCTGTGCGTTGGCAGGCTGAGGTGTGTACACTTTACGTTGTATCAAACTTAACTTTCAGCAGGCGGCTGCTCACTCTCTTGAGCCAACCTGCACTTTCTACTGAACTTTAAGTATGATTTTCTTGCTTTAGTGTTAGACTTGATGTATGTACTGAACTTACTTTTGTGTTAAATTTGGTGTGGGCCCTGCTCAGTCTCTATGTGAGAGTGCTATGCTGCACTCTCTCTGTGGAAACTGTATTTCTTACGTTAAATTTGTTCTCACTTTTTACTGTGACTCTGCCCTTGAATTCTTTCCTGCAGCAGAGTCAAGAACCTGGTAAGGCAGGGACGGCCCATGGCTCACTTGGTAGAGTGCGGTGCTGATAACACCAAGACCACGGGTTCAGATCCCTATATAGGGATGGCCGGTTAGCTCACTGCGTGAGAATGGTGCTGACAACACCAAGTCAAGGGTTAGGATCCCCTTACCAGTCATCTCTTTTTTTTTTTCTTTTTTTCTTTTTTTTGTTGACCAGTAAGGGGACCACAACCCTCGGCATGGTGTGGTCTGCACCACGCTCAGCCAGTGAGTGCACCAGCCATCCCTATATAGGATCCCAACCCGCCGCCTCAGCGCTATCAGCGCCGCACTCTCCCGAGTGAGCCACGGGGCTGGCCCTACCAGTCATCTTTTAATTAACAACAACAAAAAAAAGGACCTGGTAATAGGACTGAGCACGTTGAGGCCGACCGTCAGGACCCCTGGACCCTACCTCCAACATCAGTCCTATAGCAGTCAATGATGGTGATAAAAACATTTGGACAACTTTGATGATTTTTTTTTTTTTTTTTTTTTTTTTTTGTCTTTTTCGTGACCGGTGCTCAGCCGGTCACAGTGCACCGTCCATTCCTATATAGGATCGGAACCCGCGGCGGGAGCGGCCACATTCTCCCGAGTGCGCCACGGGCTCGGCCCATGATTTTTTTTTTTTAATGTTGACTCTAGTTCACTGAAATTTCACACCTACCCTGAAGTGGTATTTTTAGTACCTTCTTTCAAGTCACGCAACTGAAGCCCAGGGAAATGGAGCGACTTGCCCAGGATCACAAAGCAGGCAAGGGATCACCTCACTCCGAATGCCTGGTGGGTCCCCTTCACAGTGCTACCTTTGGGGTAGAAATGTGGCGTGTGGGTTGGTTCCCTTCTCTAAACTTCTGAGCTAACACTTGGGGGCCATCTGCACAGTTCGACTTGTGCATTTGTTTTCTGAGGAGGCGGATGCATTTTCCCAGCGTCGTGTGCCTCTAACTGCTCCTCTAACACCTTTTCCCTTTGCACCTTCTTAGCGCGAAAAGTTCCTCACCAGCCCAGGTACTGGGGAGCGCCCTGCCCTAGAACTACATTTCCCACAATGCCCCAAGAGGAGCACTGGTAGCTCAAGAAATACATTGCCCAAAATGCCGAGCGGTTGAAGAGGCGGATTATTTTAGACCCTGATTTCAAAGTTCTAGTCACTTCTTTCCCTTTTCCGCTAGAGACTTCCGTTCCCAGCTTGAACTTCCGACCCCATTCTTCTGTCGTCGGTGGGAATGCTTGGGGGGGGGGGGGAGAAAAAAACAAACAGAACGTAATAGAAAGAATAGGGCGCATGCGCTCACGGACTGGCTCGGGCTGTGGGGAAGAAAGGCCCGGCCGGGCGCATCCCGCCTTGCGCACGCGCAGACGATAAACCAACGCCCCGGAGTTGAGGCGCGGGTTTGGTGCGCTGTTCAGCGGAGTAGCACGTGAAGGTTAGCGGTGGCCGGAGCCGGGTGAGTGCGGGCCTAGACCGGGGCTGGGGGGCAGCACGTAGAACAGGGAGGAGGCAGCTGCTGCAGGAGGGTCCAGTGTGGAGACGCAAGGCCTGGAGAGCCTGAGTGGGGACGGGTCCGTCGTCGCGTGGCGGGAGAAACAAACTGGAGACCTTGGATCCTCGTTGCTATGCAACCGGGGGCGTCGTTACTAGGTAACCCGGGAGGCGTGCGTTTCCGGGGAGAGGAGGGTTCGAGCGCGGCTCCGAGGTCTTGAGGTGGCAGAGCGGCTGCCAGGCTGGGGGACGAGGCCAGCGCTGAGCTGTCGCCCCCGCCACCCTCCTCACCGCCCAACCTCCCGCGGTCTCAGTTCGAGCCCCTCAGGGTACCTCGAACTCATGGGCTGCGCCACGTCTCTTGCCGGCGACGCCACTCTGCAGCGCTTGGCACGGGACGCGCTGTTCGAAATAGCACATGCCACCGACACCCTGCCTGCGGGAGGCTGGGCCCCGGGGAGGGCGCGATGCGGCTGGGAAGCTGCCCCTTTGCCGTCGCCCTGCCCCCAAACAGTTGCTGGAGAGCAGCTGTCAGGGCTTTAGCGGCGGCTGCCCCCGACCTGCCAGGACGCTGACTTCATTCTCCTCAGTGGCGGCTTCGCCCCGTTTAGGATCTTCCTTTCGACTCAGCTGTGCTTCTCCGGTGGCTGCTGTATATTTGAATCAACTATTTTATTAATTTCCCTCTCCCCACCTCTCCATGTCTCTACATTTGTACCCTCAGGACTTCTTGGGTGGACCTCTAATATTCATTTAACAGGCATTGATTAATCATCATTCTGTGCTTGTCGCTGGGGATTCCAAGAAATTAGGTGTCAAATCTGACCGGGAGGTGCTCAGTCTAATGCAGGAGGCAGGCGGATAAACTGCTAAACTATGCTACAGTGTAGTGAGTGGTATATTGGCAATTGTGTGCTGCAGTATTTCTATAGGTGTTTACAGTTCACGAAGTACTTACAGGAAACATCTAAACTTGCAACAACTAGGGTTGGCCTGTGGCTCACTTGGGAGAGTGTGGTGCTGATAACACCAAGGCCACGGGTTCAGATCCCTATATAGGGATGGCCGGTTAGCTCACCTGGGAGAACATGGTGCTGACAACACCAAGTCAAGGGTTAAGATCCCTCTACCGGTCATCTTTCAAAAAAAAAAAATTAATAAACATAACAACTCCCTTTTATATTTGAGAAGACTAAAACTCGGGTTAAATAACAGTCTTAAAGGTAGTGGCTTCTAGTTTGCGGTATAATTGAGCCTGGGACGGAAGTCTAGGGTCCTTGGTACACTGCTACACTTTTGAGGCTTTGCCTAGAATAGACTTTCCTTGCGCTGCTGATCATTTGCGGCAGTTGTGTCTGGTTATGCATCAGAGATCCCCTGTGGAGCTTTAAAAACAAAAGGCTGAGCCCCTCTCTGGGAAAGTATGAGTGAGTATCCCTGGGTGGGGCAGACATCCTTGTTTAACAGGCTGCCCAGGCAATTCTGATAGGCAGCCAGAGTTGAGAACCTCAGCTCCGTAGGGGCAACTGTGAGCTTTTGTGATAGGACAATCAGGGCCGGCAGAGGGCACTAAGCCAGCTGTCCCTCCTGCCACGTAGTGATTCATAGAGCATGAAAGGAAACTAACCAAAGGAAAGATAGGAGGAAGGGGCCTTGGCAGGGGATATGGGGACTGCCCCACCCTACACTTTTGTAGGAAACCACAGCTAAACTTCTCATTACCATAATAAACCACAGCTAAACTTCTCACTACCAGGTCCTGGCCCTGCCTGAGCCATATTGCAGCTGCCAGAATGAAAGTGGCAGGTCTTGAGTCTGGATGTCCTCCCACTTTGAGCTTGTTGATATTTGGCAAAACTTCAAGCTCCTTGTTGGCAGGATCATGTCTTACTGAGGTAGTGTAGGGATGTGGAGTGAGCAAAAGGGCAAGACTGAGATCTTGTGTTTTACAGTCAAGTCCCAGTGCTGCTGTGTGATCTTGGATAAATCACTTCCTCTCTAAGCCATACTTTTCTGAGTAAAATGGAGAGAGTAGTAATACCTTAAAAGATTGTTGTAGGAGTTAAATGAGATGTTGAAGTAACAAGCCTTTCGTAAATTATAAAGCACCACACAGAAATTATTATAATTTCATATATAGAATAATTATTATTTGTTTTTGTTGTTGAGTGCCTACTATTTGTCTGAGGCTAGGTATTGCAGGAGGTGAAAAAGTTTCAGACATGCCTCCTCCTTTCAAAGGCCAAGACTGCTTCGGCTCTTGATTACCATGGCCTCTTTCTTTATTAAAAGTATTTGATTAAGCCGAAGTGAGTAAGGAGGTATAATGGCGGTAAGTCAGGTTCGTACTGTTTGGGATTAACTTGGAAGAAATGAGAAGGGATCCTATTAAAGAAAACAATTTGAAGAAACAGACCAGCCAGTCATCTGCACCTGTTATTTCCTAAGGGTATACTCCAGAATCCTGTTAAATTTGGTTTCGGGTGCACTTCTGAAGATAAGCTTGCCGGGCGATTCCAGCCTCACTGTGGAGGGTTTATTTCAAGGTCCTCCAGCTCCCCTAAACTGGGGCAAATGGCCACTTGAAAGTGGAGTCTGGCAAAGAATGCACCAGACTGCCCTGAGAGGAGCAGCTCACGTCACCTTGACCTTCTAGGGTGGAGGAGATGATATCTGATCCTTCCTGGTAGAGGTCCTTGGATGTAGGAACCAACCCAAGATAGCAACCCTGCTCATTCAGTCCCCAGCATTATGACCCAGGTAGCTTAGGAACTGACCCTTGCTTTCCTCGACTCTGACCACTGGCAGGCAGGAACCATCTAGTTCTGGATTTGTGCCAAAAAGAGTAGAAGGCTTTCTCAGCCTGAGATCCTTCCACATGAATTGCATGCTTTGCAGCCCTGCTTGACCCTACAGGCCTTGACCCTTGATGGGGCTTAGAGTAGCTGTTTCTGGGCCAGAAAGCACCCAAAATGTAGTATCTATAGAACCCTTTCTTGGACTTCCTTCTCACTAAACAAGAATGGAAATATCCTTTTCTTCCCTCTTCTCCATCTCTATGGCTCCGGATTTCTGGCCACCTCCCTAAGTGCCTTGATAACTGCAAAAACTTCAAAACCTGGCTGCTTCTACCTCAGCAGCATGGCTTAGCCTTTGATCATTGGGTCTGAATCCATTGAACCTCCCTGGAGCTACAGGTTCATTTCTGAGCCTGGAGGAGAACAGGGGATTTGCTGGTGCTGTTTGACATTTCTCGAGCATGGTGGCAAAAAGAAGGTGGACTTGCAAACACTTTTCTTGGCTGATCCTCACCTGCTTCAATGAGTCGATACCTGCTGGGTCTTAAATTGTCTATGGCATCATGTCACATACAAGATCAGAGCACAAAGAGGCTAGGTGAATATTTACCAGTAATTCACTGACATGATTGGTAGATGCCAAGTTTATTTTAGCTCATGAATAATCTGTTGTGTGACTTTCTAAAATGACTTCTGAGACTTAAGTAGGAGACAGTACAGCAGAGTAGTTGTGTGTGAGGGGTCCGATGTCAGATGTACTTGGATTTGAATCCCAGTTTCCCTACTTACTGCTTATCCTTCCTCAATTTCTTTATTAGTAAGTAGGGGACAATAGCAATATCTGCCTTGAGGATTAAATGAGATAGGAGGTACATGCAAGACCTAACTAAATGTTGATTTTTGTTAATAAGAATATCTTTCCTCAAGGTTTGCCATTCATCAGTGGTTCCCAACTTTGTACAGTGGAATCACCTGTGGAACTTTTGCAGATCTAAGCCTAGGCCACATCCAGACAATGACATCAGAACCTCTGGGCTTGGGACACAGACATCAGTACTCTGTGAAGCCCCCAGGTGACTCCAGTAAGCAGCCACTATAGGCACTGAATAATACTTGCTGGTGGTAAAGATGCAAGTGGTAAAGATGTGAAAGAGGAACCCATGAGTCAGATGGTTGTGCTCAGCTTAAGTTGGAAGTCCCAGTTCTTCTTTTCTCAGCTAACAGCTCTTTCTTTCTAGCTTTAGCTTGGGTGCTTGCTGGGGGGTAGGGGTGGAGGAGTAGGTTGGGGCAAATAGAGCTAGAGGAGTGGGTGAGTCTACCAGTTCTGGCCCTCAGCTCACCCTGTGCTTCTCTCCCAGTCATGGCAGGCTCAGGCAGCAGTCTACCATGGAGCAAGCATCTGTTCAAAGCCTTCCTGATGGTCCTACTGGTCCTCGTCCTACTCCACTCAGCATCATCCCAGCCCCATCGAGACTTTGCACCACCAGGCCAGCAGAAGAGGGAGGCCTCAGTTGATCTTTTGACCCAGATAGGTCGATCTGTGTGGGGGACACTGGATGACTGGCTTGGGCCAGAGACCACACGCCTGGTTTCAGAGGTAAGGAAGGTAATCCCTGCTGTGCACATTCAGGAAAGATAAAAGAAGAGACATTAATGGCCACCCCACCTTGGCTCCACATCGTCCCTGTGGCATAATCCCTGGTGCAGAGAGCCCCAAGTTCCCCCCAAAGCCAGACAGTACCTTCCTTTTCTTCCTCATTGTTTCATTCCTACCCCAGGGCCTTTTATAGCTCCACCTCCCTCTTTCCCTGGCTCCTGCCCGTTCTTTGCCAGAAAGGCTGAGATATGAGTCATCTTTATAAACCCATATTACTGGGTGACTATAGAGTCTGACTTTGGTCTAAATCTGACATAGAATCTTGAACTGGCAAAATATCAAGACCTGAACCATTCTTTCACCTGTAGAGGGTGGCGTGGGACTGATTAGGGGCTTAAGACAGGTTATCTCTTATACCTAATGGCATCTCAAGCCTGGTGTCATGTACTTTTGACAGATCGTAGTGAAAGGCTGAGATGATCATTTATAAAATCCATAATATAGTATATCTGATAGACTCCTTTTTCATTGAAATGTCTTAGCCCTTTACAGATGTTTTTTCACGTACCTTTGTGATTCCCTGGGAGGCTAGGAGGACTCCAGTTTTATAGGGTGATTACTGATGGGATTTGGTGATCCCCCCATTTGCACACAAGTACATCTACTACCACCTCCAGAGTACCCCAGCAATTCAGTTGAGTTCAGTCCCAGATGTCCTGGTTTCCAGTTTACAAAGGAGAAATAGCCTATTGTTCATACCTGTGCACTGGAAGGTAGATGTGGAAGGGTGCCCTCAGCCAGGCCCAGGGCCCCCAAACTTCTGACCTGGGCCCATCAATACTGCCTGAGAGACAGGTCAGAGACATTCTGGTGGGCCTTGCCTGGGCAGTGATCTGCTTGGAGCCAAAGATCTCCATTAACTGTGGACTCATCTCAGCCTGTGCTCTTTCCTCAGACCTCATATCAGGTGATGTGGGCCATCTCGTCAGCCATCTCTGTGGCCTTCTTTGCTCTATCTGGGATCACTGCTCAGCTGCTGAATGCCTTGGGGCTAGATGGTGAGTGACTAGGACTGGTTAGTTAATGGGAGCTTCGCCTGTACCTCCCTGTATGTGAGAGTTTCTGTCGGGGTCTAGACTGTTCCCCAGCTGCTCAGCACTTCCCAGGCTTCCCCGGAGGTGTGGCATAAGAGCAGGCTGATGACCACCACCACCCCCACGTACCAGGTGTTTACTTCATGCCAGGCATCGTGCTAAGATGTGACATCTCATTTAACTGTTAACCACTGCCCAGTGATATAGGTAGAATTGTTCCCATTTAACAAATGAAACTGAGGCTCAACCCAAGGTCCAAAAGCCAGCAAGCAACAGAGCTGAGATTCAAATCTGTGTCTCTTTGGGTCTATGAAGCTGGATTATGCCTTTGCAAGGGGGTTAGCATCTCCCACTTTTTTGGCTTTTGTCCCCGTTTCTCCTCACCACCTTCTCGAGGTTGGCTGACTCTGTGACTCTCCCCACTTCTAGGTGATCACCTCACCCAGGGCTTGAAGCTCAGCCCTGGCCAGGTCCAGACCTTCCTGCTGTGGGGAGCAGGGGCCCTGGTCATGTACTGGCTGCTGTCCCTGCTCCTCGGCTTAGTCTTGGCCTTGCTGGGACGGATCCTGTGGAGCCTGAAGCTTATCATCTTCTTGGCCGGCTTTGTGGCCCTGGTGAGGTCGGTGCCTGACCCTTCCACCCGGGCCTTGCTACTCCTGGCCTTGCTGACCCTCTATGCCTTGCTGAGCCGGCTCACTGGCACTCGGGCCTCGGGGGCCCAACTGGAGGCCAAGGTGCGAGGGCTGGAGCGCCAGGTGGAGGAGCTGCGCTGGCGACAGAGGCGGGCGGCCAAGGGGCCCCGGAGCATGGAGGAGGAGTGAGAAGGATGCCCCCCACACCGCCTTCATCATACCAAAGAGCTGAGCTGCTTCTGGATCGCACAGCCCTCCTTCCAGCCCCTTGCCCTTCTCTTGCCATCTGAACCTTCAGAACCTGGATCTCTGCCCCAGTCTCCCCAGCTCCTCCCTCTGCTGGTCCTCAGGGGTCCTGTCCTCTGAGATTCTGTCCCTGGGGTTGGCTCTCATCACCCTTTCTTTGCTACCAGCCTGTCACAGCCAGGGCAGGTTGGAGAGGCCTCCCCTCTGGCTTCTGCATCTTCTCTCAGCAAACCTCACTGCCATTGGTCTCCGTGGCTGACCTTGCTCCCCTCTGCTGCTGCCTTGGCTTCTTCCTAATGCTCTTGCACTCCTGTCCTTCTGTAGCTCCTCCTTGGTGAGTCTCCGGCTCCCTTCTGGTTTTTTTCTTCTTTCCAGCCCTGTACTCCCACCAAACCACAGTCCATCAAAGCATGCCTCTGTCCTTTTCATTGCCCAGCAGTGCGGAAGTGACAGGGGACATGGGACCTGAGGCTAAGGGAGGAAGGAAACGGGATCCCTTAGACCTGTGAGGTTGGAGGAGAGGATGTACCTTGAGTCTGTTAAAAGTGCCTTAATCCGAGCCAGCAGGGCCCCCTGCTTGCCCACTGCCATATTGTATGCTGGAAAGTGCACTGTGGCTGCTTTGTGTCAAGAAGAGAGCAGTGGCTCAGAATCTTGATTCCCCTTCAGCTAGAGCAAAAGATGGCTGCTGCAAGTAAGCTTATGCCTGTAAGTAGGCCCCTGCAGTGGCCATCACATGCCCGGTGGAAACCTGCAAGGAGGACCCACTTCCTTGTCTACACAGTTGCAAGCTGTTCTCTAGCCCTGTCCCTCTACTTCCTGCCACCGAGGAGGAGATGCTGATTAGTGCCCACCCCAGCGGCCTGGGAGGAGCACAGGGCAGCCCTTCTCCCTTCCCATGCTCTGTGGGGAGCAGGCTGAACCTGCCAGCTGACCCCTCTCCACCTGAGCATTTGTTTTTGGCAGTTAAGGGTTACTTCTTCCTTTGAGGCTCTGGTGGAGGTGGGTGTCCTTCTCTGCCAGGCCTGGCACATGATGTGAAGAATAAATGCCCAATTCTTACTTGTTAAGGTATGATGTGGAATCACAGCTGTAGTGATATATATTTTTATCAGTGCTTGGTTGGTTTTAAATAAAACGCACGCTATTTTATTACCTTGTTCTGAATAAAATGTATTTACTCAAGGGCTGGACTGCTTTGATGTCTCCCTCTACTGCTAAACCTGTCTCTGTGGTGCCACTCTGCCTCCTCCACTTCTCCCTGCAGCAGCAGCGTGAGGCTGGCAGAGGGTAGGGAGCAGAAGAGGCAGGCTGGTACCAGGTTCCCTTCACTCCAGGAGTGTGAGGAATAAGGAAGGCATACCCTCAGTACAGAGTGTCCTGGAACTGGCCAGCACTGGTGGAATAGCATGTGTATTGGGCTGGGGGAGGAGCCCCTCCCCCAGTGTGCTGGTGTCTCAGGCTGTGGGCAACCTGAAGACTTGCCTGCCCTTCCCTTCTCCTCCACCAGGCTGAGGAGTTTCCTGCACCAAGGTTCTGAGCCAGGCAGTAGATTGGATCAGTAGTGTTGTGGAGGGCCCTGGCATGGCTTTTCGTTTTTTTTTAAGGTTCCCCGGGGGATGCTAATGTGCAGCCAGATCCCCAGCTCTGGACCTTTCCCAATGCTTCCTGGCAGGCAAGGTTGGGCCAGGACCCCTGAGGCAGGCCTTTCCTCAGGAGTGTGAGCCAGCGTCAACTTTCCTAGGTCCACGGGCCTCTCCCTAGGGTGGGGCTGGGCATGAAAGTGGAGCTGCCTGCACCTGGAGTCCTTCCTCCACAGGTGGCGAGGGCTCTGTCAGGGCAGGTCCAGGTGGTTGTCAGGTGGTCCCCTTTGGCCCCCTCTTTCCCCTTCTGTCCCCGCAGCTTAGTTCCCATATGTCTGAATTCTGGCTCTGATTCAGGTGTCAGATGCCTTTACAGGTGAGCTGCTTGTGGGGCGGGGGTGAGGCAGAAGAAGTGGCTTTTTCCTCCTTGGTGCGGAGTCTCCAAGAGGGAGCGAACGAACACATGCGTACCTCCTGGCAGAGGCGGCTCGGACCCCTGTCGTTCAGTCTCCTGAGAAGTGGCCTTCCCGACCTCAGGCACGGGGCGCTCAGCGTCTCGGCATCCGCGGGGCACTAGGACCCGGCGCGGCGCAGGGGGCAGCCCGTCTGCCGCGCTCCGCTCCGCTCCCTCCCACCCCCGCGCTCCCGCTCCATTGTCTGGGAACTGCAGCCGCGGGGTTGGCGGACCGGCGGGCGGCGGCGGGGAGCCTGCCGGCCGGATCGGGCCAGCGCGGAGCCGCGCGGGAGATGCCGGGCCGGGCCGCGGCCACCTGAGCCGCCCGCTCAGTCCCCGCCTTCCCTGGGAAGGATGTACGCCCGGACGGCGGGGCGCGCGGCAGCGGCCCCCCGGGGGCCCCCCGGCGCCTGGCTCTGCCTCCTGGTGGCCCTCGCCCTGGACGTCGTGAGAGGTCAGCGGGAGGGGAGGGGCGGCTGGGCCCGGGCCGAGGCCGGGCGCGAGCGAGGCCCGGGAGCTGGGACCCTTCGGGTTCTCCGGCTAAACCCGGAGCGGGGTCGCCCCGCCGCGCGCCCTGAGGGCTGGAGAGGTCTTATCCCCGGGAACCTGCCCCCAGCCGCTCGCCCCTGTTGCTTGCTTCTCCCTGCGCACGCCTGCAACTCCTTCCTGACCCGGGACCAGCCTGTCTGCCATCCACCCCCCCGTCCCCACACCTTCTCCGAGCACCGTCCCCTCCAGTTGAGGCATCTAACCCGGCTGCCCCTGTCCCGGGCGCACCAGCGTCCCGACCGCTGTACAGAGCTGCTCTCTCTTGGCTCCTAGCCTCCACCCCCCACGGGATGGAAAGCAGACCCTTTGCCTGGGACCTGTGAGATAGGCAGCCCCTTGCCCCAAGGAGCTCTCTGATCTTGAAGTCTCCAGGGATGGCCCCATCCTCGCCTCCCTGAGCCCTTGTGGGGGGTTTTATCACTGGGGGAATGGGCAGCAACTCTCCTGTGCCTCAGAGTGAGGGTCGGATTGGGGAGCTGGGCTGTGGCTGCAGGTGAATGATGCCATGGGAGATAATGAAGCATTCTCCATCCTCCTTCCTCCCACCCAAAGGCTGTGCTCTGGGTGATGGGAGTCCGTGGGAGTCAGGCTACAGAGCATCTCGTAATTATGGAGGCAGTGGAGAAGGAGGAGGATTGAGGTCAGGGGCTACCTCCAGGATACAAGGGAGCGGTAGTCACTCACCTGTTAGCTGGGGGATCGTCTCAGACACAGGCGGCTTGGTGGGGACGGCCAGGGAGGATATTGAAACCAAGTCCTCCACCCCAGTCCAGCTCTGGGGCTGAGTGGGAGCTGGCTCTGGAGCTGCTTTCAGCCACCTGCCCCCCACCCCAAGGGACCTGGTGAGAGCCCTAATAACCCCTCACAAAGAGAGAGAAGGAAAGCCTTTTCACATCTATTATGCAGCAGTGATAATCCCTCCTTCAGACAGTGCTCCACAGTTTACAGAGCCCTCCCCTATCCACAGTGTGACTAAATGCTCCTGAGGCTCAAAATGTTATGACTGACCCGAGTGTCATTGAGGCAGAGCTAGGACTTAAATTCAGGTCTCCGGGCTCCCACCAAGCCCTCTCCAGGGAGTGCTTCCCAGCTTGGGGGAATTCCAGGATGAGTAAGACAAGGCTTCTGGTTGATAGACAGGAAGACAGCTAATTCAGAGGAGGCAGCCACGGTTGCAGAAGGCAGAGGAGACTGCTGGGAGGCTAATAACCAAGGAGGGCTTCCTGGAGAAGGAGGCAGCATTCACTCTTGGCCCTGAAGGAAAAGAGAGGCACCACCTGAGGGGCACACTGTGGCACTGGAGGGTGCAGACAGAGGTGGGGGATGGGGAGGTAGGGTAGTCTAGTGGTTAACACCTGGGCTTGACGCCCAGCTCTACTACTCTGCAGGTGGGGGACCACCTTAACCTCTCCGCCTCATTTTCTCCGTCAACAAAATGCGATTAATAGTAATAGTACCTGACCCACAGAGTTATTACGAAAGTTGAAAGAGTTAATACATGTATGATGTTTATGACAGTACCTGCATATAGTTAGTTTTCAAAAATGTTAATTATTTTTATTAGGGCTAATAGTATAAATCCATATGGCCTTAGTGGTCTTCTGTCCTTTTGGAGGTTGGATATTTGGACTATCTCCTCAGGCTCATGGTTCCCACCCCACCCCTAGGACACACCATTGCCTTCCAAGACTCCTTCAGGAGCCCCCTCCAATCTCACTTTTGCTCTCCAATACCAAACTTGGACAGGGAAGAAGGGAGCAGGCTTGGAAAGATGGTGTGAGTTGCCATGGCAATGATGGGGGGTGGGAGGGTGGATGCGCAGCCAAGTCTGGCCAAGGACCCAGGGGCAAAGAAAGGTCTCTGCTTCTAAAAGCTCGCCTCATCACCGTCTTTTACCACATGGGCCCTGTCTGGGGAGAGTAACACCCCAGAAATGCCTTGGTGTCAGAGGCAGGTAGGTAGGGAGGGGGAAGGAATGGGGGAGAAGGAGATATTGAGAAGGCTGTGCTGGAGAGAAGGTGGTCAAGGTCTGTGGAAGGCAGAAGAAGGCATGGCTCGGAGGCTGGTATCCAGTCCTGGTCTCAGATTCGAATTCTGGCTGTGTTACATGCTACCTGTGTGAGGCTCTTTGAGCCTCAGTTATCTCATCTGTGAAACAGGGAGATTCCCCCCACATCCTGGGGGATGGGACATTTACAGCCCTTTTCTCCCTCCACTCCGCACCACCACTGGGCCCCAGGATGGAGCTCAGTTCAGGGCCAGCCAGATCTGGAGCTGTCACCGTCTCTACCCCTTATTCCTCTTCAGTGAGCTGTGATCAGGACTCCCTGGACCCTGTCTACCTGCCGGCAGCCCTGGAGCTCCTGGATGCTCCTGAGCACTTTCGTGTGCAGCAAGTGGGCCGCTACCCACCTGCCAACTCCTCTCTGGGCTCCCGATCTGAGACTTTTTTGCTTCTGCAGCCCTGGCCCAGGGCCCAGCCACTTCTCCGGGCCTCCTACCCACCTTTTGCCACTCAGCAGGTAAGGAGGGGACACCAGGGACTCCCAGGCTTAACAGGACTCAGAGCCTGAGGTCAGCTGTGTGTGGCTCAAGGGCCTTCCCCAGTCCCATCCGTGTTCCCCATTTTCCACAGGAAGAAGCTGAAGCCCAGTCCTGCTAGGCTGGGACTGGAACCTGGCATCTCCTCTTCCCAGATCTTGCTTCCCCACCAGCTCATGCTTTGTTGAGCCTCCTCATTCTCCCTGCAGGTGGTCCCTCCTCCGGTCACTGAGCCCCACCAACGGCCAGTCCCCTGGGATGTGCGGGCTGTTTCAGTGGAAGCAGCTGTGACTCCAGCGGAGCCCCACGCCCGCGTCCTTTTCCACCTCAAAGGGCAGGATTGGCCTCCAGGGCCTGGCAGCCTGCCCTGTGCCCGGCTGCATGCCACACACCCTGCAGGCACTGCTCACCGAGCCTGCCGCTTCCAGGTGAGTGGGCTGGTCCCGCTGTGCCAGCCAGGGGCTAGTCCCAGGGTGGACTGGAAAGGGCTCACCCCTCCTGGGAAGTTTGGGAGCCACAAACCACCTGATCCCATTCCTGCTTCACTAGCTTTCAGTCCTGTTAAACGGTTATTTAGGGCCCCTTAAGGAGTTCAATCTGTTGCGTGTAATTTTGGGCAGTAACTTAATCTCTCTGAGACTCAGTTTCCTCATCTGTAAAAGGAGCTCATAACAATTCCTTCCTCATACGGAGTTGGAGTAAGGAATAAATGAGATGAACACAAGAATAACTTATAGCAGTCACTCAGCAAGTGTTTATTATTGTTACTCCTGTAATTGTAAAAACACTGTTACTTTTGTAATTGCAATTTTCCACTATTTTGGAGTCTATATAGGAATCCATTGGAGAGAGGTATTTCCCAGGCTTTAGAGTTCTGAGAAAAAGCCTGAGTTCTAATCGAGGCAGTCCTGGGATGTTGTTAGGGTGAGGCACTGGGATTGGCTCGCTTTGTAATGGGAATATTCCCAAAGGCAAAGGAGTGTCCTGCAGATGTGTTCTGAGACAAATCTGGTTTCAAGCCCAGCCATGTCGCTGGTTCACTGTGTCACCTAAGATGCATGCCTCTCCGGCCCACGCTGATCTTGCCTTTTAAGGACCCCTCCATCTTTGGGTTTCCTGCCATGGTTGCTGGGAGTACCCCCCACCCCCAACCTGTGCCAACCATGGCCATTGTGTCTTCGCAGCCACCCCTAGGTGCCTGTGTGGTGGAGCTGGAGTTCCCCCTACACTGGTTCTCCCAGGGCTCTACCACACGGGCCGAGCTAGCCTACACACTGGAGCCCTCAGCCGAGGGTCCTGAGGGCTGTGGCTCCAGTGGGGAGGAAGGCCCTGGGGAACAAGCCCTCCCAGTTGGTGGTGTGGAGCTGCGCCCAGCAGACCCCCCACAGTACCAGGAGGTACCTCTGGATGAGGTGGTGACTCTGCGGGTGCCTGACGTGCCAGTGAGGCCCAGCCAGATCTTCAGTGCCACTCTTCTGCTTCGGCACAACTTCACAGCCAATCTCCTGACCCTGCGGTGAGTTTTGGGCCCCTGGGGATAGGTGGGGGGTGGGAACCTCTGCAGGAAGATTAGGCAGGTACCTATTCCTCTTGGGATCCTTGCTGGAATCCTTGACCTCTGCAAAACATGGGTCAACCAAACCCCCTCCAGGCAAAGAGCTGTGATTGCCCTGGTAGGACTCTACGATGGACATAGCCCTGAATTTGGAGTCAGAAGTAGGAAGCCTCCCCTCTCCCTGGCACATCACTGAGACTCCTTTGTCCAGTGGGGTGACATTTTCCACTTTACAGGGCAACTGCAAGGCTCCAGGCAGGGGAAACAGGAAAGGACTTGGAAACTGGAAAATGTGGTGTCTAGCGGTGGGCTATTGCTCTAATGCCCCAGAGAGGGATATTTACCCCAGTCACACTCATCTGCATGTTCTCCCTGCCTGCTACCCTCTCAGCAAGTCTCTTTTTTAGGCCGCTGACTAGTATGGGGATCTGAACCCTTGACTGGTGTTATAACACCACATTCTAACTAACTGAGCTAACCTGCCAGCCCACCCTCATTCTTTGTGTCCTTTTCTGCAGGAACTTCCCCCAAAGCAGCCCCACCCACTCACCCAATCCTACCGAAGGATTTGCAGGGTGTGGCTGGCCTCTCCCATGTGTGGGTTTTTGTGTGCCCCATCCCTGTGTGCCTCCCTGTCTCATGTCCTCCTGTGCTCATTCACATACTAACTAAACAGATCTTTGCTGGACACTTACAATATGCCAGGCCTTGTGTCTCCACCCTAGAGATACAAAGGAAAGCAAGGCCCAGTCCCCATCTGGCACAAAGGGGCCCTTGGTGCTAGGAAAGGTAGCTGGATGGGCATGAACTGGATTAGAAGGCAGGTGGGTGGGTGTGCTCTGGTGAGGGTGTGAAGTGCCACCAGGGCTTGGGTCAGGGGGTGGGGTAAGGGGAAATTCATCCTGCCACTGGAAGATCTTTCTAAAGGAAATGGTATTTGAGTTGTTGGAGGCTTAACAAAACAGCAGATAAAGAAAGGAAGGGCAGGCAGGTTGGAAAGCAGAGCCTGATCAAAGGCTTAGTGTCGTGAATGTGCATTGTCTATGTGAGGAAGAAGTTTTGGTCTGGAGAAGCAGAGAGTACAGGGAGAGATGTCATAGCCCAAGGTAGGTTGGACCAGACCCTGGAGCACCTTGAGTGCTAGGCTCAGACTTGACCTTCTGAGCAGTGGAGAATCATAAGTGGTCTTTGGGTGGGGGAGAGCTGGATGGCATGCCTTTGTTGAAGTGGGGTCCTTCTGGGTTGGAGGATAGCCAGGAGGGGATTCAGACTGGAACTGAGGAGGCCAGGCAGGAGGCTGATGTCTTTGGCCCCTTATCTTCCCCCTTGGATTCAGTCCACAGTTCAGCACCCACCTTAATAAACTGGACATGTAACCTTTCCCCCAGGATCAAGGTGAAGAAGGGGCTGCATGTGACAGCAGCCCGCCCAGCCCAGCCCACCCTCTGGACTGCCAAGCTGGACCGCTTCAAGGGCTCCAAACACCACACCACCCTCATCACCTGCCAGCGTGTTGGGCCCACAGGGCCAGACTCCAGGTGGGCGGTCTCCTTCCTCCTGTAAAGGAGGCAGAGGAAGGAGGGCTGGTCCTAGAGTCCAGTGGGCGGATTTGGGGACCCAAGGGAAGAGGGCTGCCATGCTGCCTCCATATCCCCATGTGAGCAGGCACAAGAACAAACTCTTTCAAGGAGGCAGTGCAAAGCAGGTATATCATTCATTCAGCCATTATTTATCCAGACCCAGCCACATGCCAGATACAGCAACTGTCTGTGAGTCTTACTCCAGGTGATGCCAACCTATCCTCACCACCCAGTTCCAGCCATCACAGCCACTATCTGCCCCTCACCTCCTGCCCCCATCAAATTGGCCCCCCCTTTTTTTGTGTGGCTGGCCGGTAAGGGGATGGGCCTTTCTCTAGAGTATTAATATTCCAAAAACAAAAGCCCAGTTGCAGTTCCTAACATTTATGAAGTCTTCTTATTCATGCCGTGCACCTAAGTCACAGCCACAGACTTTGCAGCCCCTATTTGAATCCTGGGTCTGACACTTTTTAGATGAATACCCTTGGGCAAGTCAGTTAACATCTCCCCACCCCAGCCCCAGTTTCCTTACTTGTAAAATAGGGATAGTAATGCATCCTTTAGGGTTTGTGAAAATAAAATAAGATCTTGCAAATCAGGCACCCAGAATAGTTCCTGGCACATAGGTGCCTGATCAAAGGAAGCTCTGAGGGTTATTCAGAGGGTCAAGTGTCCGGCTCTGCAACTTGGGAGTGAATCTGCCTTCTTGGTGGGAATTGACATCAGGTGCTTTATGCCACCCCAATGGCTGTGGAAAGCAGAGGTCCAAGTGGAGGGGCCCAGGAAGGCAAGGGAGCCAGCAAGCATTTAGGGAGGCAGTTAAGTGGCTGTGTGGGTCTTGTTAAGAGACAAGAGCTTGGATAAGAGTTTGGACTCAGGAGACAGGATGCTTGGGTTTAGATCCCAGCCCTGCCACTTTTTGCTTTGTGATCTCAGATGAGTTGCATAACCTCTGAACCTCAGTTTTTCATGAGTAAATGGGGATAATCACAAGTACAGGAAGTGCCTAGCACAGTGCCTGGCACTCACAAGTACTCAGTTCCTCTTTCTTCTGACCATCAGCCCCCTTGAACTGTCCGAATTCCTGTGGGTGGACTTTGTGGTGGAGAATGGCACTGGTGGGAGCATGGCAGTCACTCGCCCTGTCACATGGCAGCTGGAGTACCCAGGCCAGGCCCCTGAAGCAGAGAAGGACAAAATGGTGTGGGAAATCCTCGTGTCAGAGCAGGACATAAGAGCCCTTGTCCCACTAGCCAAGGTAAGGGGGCTTCCGTCTTTGCCCGGCCAGGCTGCGGGCCAAGTCCCAGGATCCCCGTGAGCTGAGGGGCTTGGGGCTCAGCTTCTCCTGCACCCCCAGGCTGAGGAGCTGGTGAACACAGCACCGCTGACTGGAGTGCCCCGGCGTGTGCCTGTGCGCCTTGTCACTGTGGATGGCGGGGGAGCACTGGTGGAGGTGACAGAGCACATTGGCTGTGAGTCAGCCAACACACAGATTCTGCAGGTGAGTGACAGGTGCCCACCTCATGTGAGTATCATTTGCATGTGCACAGTCGTGCACACACAGTTTCCTCCCTCACCATTTGGGCCCCTGGAGAACAGCTTCTTGAGACCAGAAACCTCATGGGGTGAACCTACAGCTTCAGCTTCTTTTGTTCCAATCACCTCTCTCCAGAGTCAGGTGGGAGCTTTGTAATTCCAACAGCCCCCATCTTAGGTGCCTTCACAATCCTTATTGTGTGGACAAAGAGCTCAGCTGGTACAGCCAAGAGCATGTACTTTGGGATCAGAAGATTTTAGTTTGAAACCGTCTTTGTTATCAACTAGCTGTGTGATCATGGGCAAGTCTCTTAACCTCTCTGAACCTCAGTTTCCTAAACTTTAAAATGGGAATATATCTTTAAGTTGTTATAAGAATTAAAAGAACCTAAGACAGTATCTGGCAGATAGCAGAAGCTGAAACAATGGCAGTTACTGCTGTTGTAATAGTAATATAATGACAAAAGTAGTAATTATTATTATTGGAGCCTTGTAATAACCTGTGAGGGAAACAAAAACGAAGCAGGGAGGTGCAGAGCAGCGTTCTCTCCATTTTGAAGTTCTCAGAGGGGAAGCACAGAGCCTACATTTATACAAATCCAGCCACTTGCATGGAGAAGGCGTCTTTCCTGACTTGGGGCAGCCCTTGGCCATGTGTATGTGGTTCCAACCTGAGCACTCTTGGGCAGGTAGTTCTGCCTTGTCCCCTGCCTAGCTGCAGCTGGTTGCCAGGTGGATCCAGCACCAATGTCAGAGGCCAGCTTTAATAAGGAACCAACGTGGTGGGTTCAAACCCCTGCTCTGCCAGGAGGAAGATTGTAACGTATGTGAATAGGCACTTTCGCCAGCTGAATCCCAGGTAAACTCAAGGAGTGGCCCAGTTTCTCCAGCGGACTGGATCTTGGATGCATGGTGAAATCTTATTGATCTGAGGATGGTGACCTAACCAACAAGCCCACCATACCATGCATTACAGTGAAATACAGAACTAAATCTCAGCTGTTGTCCTCCTGTGGCCTGGGGTCAGGGCTGCCCTCTCTGGCCCACATTGGTCTCTCCTGGCTTAGCCCACCCCCTGCATTCTGCCCTCCCACAGGTATCTGAGGCCTGTGATGCTGTGTTCGTGGCTGGCAAGGAGAGCCGGGGTGCTCAGGGAGTGCGGGTGGACTTCTGGTGGCGCCGACTGCGGGCCTCGCTGCAGCTGACCGTGTGGGCCCCGATGCTGCCCCTACGCATTGAGCTGACCGACACCACCCTTGAGCAGGTCCGCGGCTGGAGGGTCCCTGGCCCAGCTGAAGGGTGAGTGGAGGCCTGGGGAAGCTGGCAGGCCTTGGTGAAATCACCCTGAGACTGAGAGAGCACAGGGGACACAGCCATGGGCCCGAGCTGGGGAATGAAAAACTGCCAGTTGCCTGCAGTTCCGTATGCCCATCCCCATCCCTGCCCACCCAACCTCTGACTGCCTTGAGACTGCCAACCTCCACGCTCCCTCTGCTCCTTCCTTGCTCACTGCTCTCTGGTACCCTCACTTCCTAATCTTCTGTGTAATGTACTGATTAATTTTGCTTGCTGTCTGTCCACCCCTTCTGCACTCCTCCCCAGAGAATGCAAGCCCCTGGAAGGCAGGGAGGGGCTTTGTCTATTCTGTTCTCTGCTGTATCCTCAAAGACTAAGATGGCACAGAGCTCAGTAAATATGGAATGCACTCTGAGGGGGGACCAAGTGTGACGTGGCTCCAGAGAGTGAGCGCCCTTTAGGTTCCCTCATAGGAGAAGGTGTCCACAGTGTTCCATTTGGGAATAAGAGGCAGGTAGAAGGGCACACGCAGCAATCGAGAACTGGGCTGGGAACCTCTTGATGGGCAGGGGCATGCTCCCGTTAGGGGCCAGGGGTCTCCAGCGGGTAGGCCTTAGCAGGCCAGGGGCAGGGCCCGTGCTGAAGCCCGTCCCTGGCTGCCCCTCCCTGCAGGGCGGTGGAGCCGGAGGCGATGGCGGTGGTGGAAGAGGCCGAGCGGCGCACCCGCGGCTGCCGCCTGCAGTACCAGCGTGCCGCCGTGCGCTTCCTCGTCCCCTTTGCAGCCCACCCGCTGGATGGTGGCCGCCGCCTCACCCACCTGCTCGGCCCCGACTGGCTGCTGGACGTGTCCCACCTCGTGGCGCCGCACGCCCGAGTGCAGGACCCCCGCGTAGCCTCGCTGGAGGGCGGCCGCATCCTGGTGGGCCGGGAGCCTGGTGTCACCTCCATCGAGGTGAGCCAGCCAGAACACTGGAGAGCAGAACCCCCGGGAAGGGTTTAGGAGGGCCCCGGGTATACCTGGGTAGGGTGCAGTCTTGGTATGAACACAGTGGGGACTGGGGGTTGGGTGAGAATGAGGTGGCCGTGTCACGGGGAAGTCGTCTGTGTATAAAGCACTGGGGTATGGGTATGTGGGGGCCAGGGCTGCAGGGAGGAGGGAACTGTCCTCTAGGTGTGGGATTGGGGTCCAGGTATGTCCAGGGCATGTAGCTGCGATGCAAAGGGCAAGAGGGAGAGCAGCTTGTGAGGATGCTGTGAGCAGAAGCCAGATTCCTTCAGGTGGGGGCTGTCTGTTGGAGGCCCCCACCTCCAGCTCCTTCCTGCCCTCAGGTGCGCTCCCCGCTGTCTGACTCCATTCTGGGGGAGCAGGCGCTGGCTGTGACGGACGACAAGGTCTCGGTGCTGGAGCTGCAGGTGCAGCCAGTGATGGGCATCTCACTGGCCCTGAGCCGGGGCACTGCTCACCCTGGGGAGGTCACAGCCACATGCTGGGCACAGTCAGCCCCTCCTGCCCCAAAGCAGGTGACAGCTGAGGGTCAGGGGGGTGAGGTCAACACCTCCAGATGGGGGCTGATGGCAGTGGGGGATGGGAGAAAGGGGGCCCTGGCACCTCGACCCCTTCCCTTAGGGTTTTCAGAATGAGGACTGACTTCCCTGAGAGGTAGTGAGCTCTCTGCGGCTGGAAGTGATCAAGCAGTGGCTGGCTGCAGCGTAGCAGTGGGAGGTTGATTAGATGGCTCTGAGGACCCTCCCAATGACTCAGACCCTGGGACTGAGTGGCAGACAGGTGATTGACACACATCCCCTCTCTCCCTGTGTTGTGTCCATCTGCCTGTGTCTCTGTTTTCTCTCTGGTTTCTCCTCCGTGTGGCCTGTCTCTGTGGGAGTGGTCTCTGTGTGCATGCGTGCGTGCCCTCGCGTGTCTCTGCCTGTGTCCATGTGCCCCACAGGAGGTGGCCCTCTCCCTATGGCTGTCCTTTTCTGACCACACCCTGGCCCCTGCCGAGCTCTACGACCACCATGACCTGGGACTGTCCATTTCAGCTGAGGAGCCCAGTGCCGTCCTGCCAGCTGAGGAGCAGGGTGCCCAGTTCAGGGTGGTGGTGAGTGGGGTGGGTGCCGAGGGGCTGCCCCTGCATGTGGCTCTGCATCCGCCTGAGCCCTGCCGCCGGGGCCGCCACCGTGTGCCCCTGGCCTCTGGCACCGCCTGGCTTGGGCTGCCCCCTGCTCCCACCCTTGCCCCTGCTCTCCCATCTAGCCCTGCCCAGAGCCCACCAGCCACAGAGGCCAGCATGGGTGGTGAACGGCGAGCAGTGGGCAGTGTGGGGGATGGCATGGGTGTGAGGGGCAAGTTTGAGCGGGCAGAGGAGGAGGCCAGGAAGGAGGAGGCGGAAGCCGGGGAGGAGGAAGAAGAGGAGGAGATGGTCCCCGCCCCTCAGCGTGTCACCGACCTAGAGCTGGGCATGTACGCCCTGCTGGGCATCTTCTGTCTGGCCATCCTCATCTTCCTGGTTAATGGTGTGATCTTCGTGCTGCGCTACCAGCGCAAAGAGCCTCCCGACAGCGCCACCAACCCTGCCTCCCCCCAGCCCCACAACTGGGTCTGGCTGGGCACTGACCAGGAGGAACTGAGCCGCCAGCTGGACCGGCGGCCCCCTGGCCCACCCAAGGGGGAGGGAGGCTGCCCCTGTGAGAGTGGGGGAGGAGGGGAGGCCCCAACCCTTGTCCCTGTCCCTCCTGGGGGCACCACCAGCTCCTCGAGCACCTTGGCCCGAAAGGAAGCTGGGGGGCGGCGGAAGCGCGTGGAGTTTGTGACATTTGCACCAGCCCCTCCAGCCCAGCTGCCTGAGGAGCCTGCGGGGGCCCCTGCTGTGCAGTCCATCCTGGTGGCGGGTGAGGAGGACATCCGCTGGGTGTGTGAGGACATGGGGCTGAAGGACCCCGAGGAGCTTCGTAATTACATGGAGAGGATCCGGGGCAGCTCCTGACCCCTCCCCAGCCTGCCTGGCCCAGCATTGTGGGCCACCAGCCTGGGCAGCAGGGGTGGAGGTCCCAGCGAGCCTCTGGCCTGCCCCTCCTGCTCCTCCTCTGGTGCTTGTTTCCAAGTCCCTTGCCTGGTCCCCCACAAGGACTCCCACCCAGGCCCCCTCTGCCCTGCCCCTTAGGACCATGGTCGTGAGGAACAGCTTATGCCCCTTATTTATGGGAACCATTTCATTCTCTTGTTGGGTACAGAATAAACTGAGAAGGAAACCAAAGCTGGGACTGCTGCTGTCCGTGTCCATCCAAGAGAAGCGTGGGGGTGGGGGTGCGTTCAGCCCCGATCCCTGCTGGAACAGCTTTGGGAGGCTGGGCCCTGAGCTGCCCTCTCATAGCGGCCAGCAATCCAGATAAACAGGAGGGCTGTGACGGCCTGAATGCCCGCCAGCAGGAAGAAGTACAGGTCCATCCGGCAGTTGTTAATGTTCCCTGGGGAAAGGAGGAGTGGCGTTTGGATCAGGGCAGGGCTCCCCTGTCTTGCACCCCAGCCATAGGACTGGCAGCTGAGGCAACTTGGGCAGTGGTGGGCGCTGAAGACACTGAGTGGGTATCACTCTAGCCTCTGGCTCCCGAGTGTCTCCTGGGGGATGGGGGTGTCTACAGTTCCCCTTTAGCTAGATAGTCATTCGGGGGCTTGAGACACAGATACCACAAGAAAGGTGACCCTTCAGCCAGAATGGCAGAGTTCTAGAAGCAGGACGGAGCCTAGGAGGTCCACTGAGTTCACTGCTTCCTTTTTGAAAAATGGAGAAACTGAGGCCCATGGAGGGGAGGCCACGCTGTGGGTGACTGGTCAAGTTTGAGCTAGCACCCTGTTTCTCCCCCGTCCAGCCACTATTTCATTCTGCCTTGGGTCAAAGCACTTAGCCATTGCCACCTCCTTTCCAAGCCTCCCTCCACCCATGTCCCACTCCTGGGGAGGCCCCCCACGCTCACCGAAGTCCTCAGGGCAGTTCAGCCAGCCCCCAGGCAAGGACAGCAGAGCCACTAGGCTGGACCCCAGCAGCGAGCCCACCCCGGACAAGCAGAAGAAGATGCCCATGATGGCGCCCTGCATGGAGCGCGGGGCCTCTGAGTAGGCAAACTCCAGGCCTGCGGAGAGGGAGAGGGGAGGACCGCAGGGGCTGGTGGAAGAGCAGAGGACAGGCGCAGACCCCCACCCTGCCCCACCAAGCCTCCGTCCAGGCTTGCCCCGGGTGACTGTCCACTCAGTGGCTCTGACAGCACCTAAAGCGCCTTCCCCTCTGCCCTGCGCATCCTCTCCAGTCTGAACAGCTCCACCCGGCGCTCCATACTTTGCCCCAAGAGCTCTGTCTCCGCTCCTCCCCTTCCTGCTGGGTTTCCCATTTCAGTGACAGCACCTCACAGTCTTCACCCTCTCTCTCCCCCACCCTCTCTGCCCACCTTCGACATCACCACCAAGTCATTTTGATCCAACTTCCGAAATCTCTTCTAAAGGTGTGCCCTCCTTTCTGTCCCCTCTGCCCTGAGCCAAACCCTGGTCACTTCCTGCCCGACCCCTACAAATGCCTCCTCAACTCCCCTGCCTCCACCCTCCTCACCCAGCCAATGGGTGTGTCTAAAACACCTCTGATGGGGTCCTTTCCCTGCCAAACCCCTTGGTGAGGGAGGTGCCGTTGTCCTCAGGAGAAATCCCAAGATCCAGGCTCAGCCCACAAGGCCCTGTGTGACCTCCACACACCCCACTGTGCCTTTCCAGCCCTCTAACCCCCACGTCCCCCCACCCCCACAAGGCTTGGGTCTCTGCTTATGCTGTAAGGTCCTCCCCCCTGGTGAATTCTGCCTCCCCTGAAGGCAGCTCACTGACCCCTTCCCACCTGGCCCAAGGGCCCCCACCTCACTCCATCGCCACTTCCACGGCACTCCACTGGGTTTACTGTTGGCAGGGCTATCTCCCCCACCACTGAGTGAGCTTGTGGAGTCACTTTTATCTTATGTCCCACCCCAGCCGAGCCCTGGGCCCACAGCTGAGTTAAGATCCTACTCCTTTGCTGATTGAAGAGCCTGCTCCAGCCTTACAGCTCTAGCAACCACAAAGACACAGAGGATGGAAACATGGCACCGGGGGAATGTGTGGAAAGTTGGTGTGGGAAGTGCCTGATTCACCTCCAAATCCCCAGTGCCTATGGCAGTGGCTAGCACAAACCAGGTGCTAGTAAATCTCGATTGGAAGAATGCACCCCCACTCAGAAAACACTGCCTTCCTCCATATGAACCCTGGAGGCCGGTCCCCTGACTTGGAGGCACCACCAGGCAGAGCCCATCACTGGCACAAGAGCCGGGGAGGCGATCCAGGTACCTGGGATGCTGGCAAAAATCTCGCTGATCCCAATGAGCAGATACTGAGGGATCTGCCACCAGATGGACAGTGGGGCTGCATAGTACTTGTCCTCCCCGATCTGCTGGGGTATTGTCTTGTTATGGACGTAGCGTAAGCGCTCCATCTCCAGGACTCCTGGTGGCAGAGCAGAGGGAGGTTACAGCCAGGCCTACCTCAGGCACCTTAGCCCACAACAGATCTTGGTGTGTGGTGGGTACTCATTAAGTAGCCAATGACTGACTGGGTAGCATGTAAGGACAAGAATACAGGCCTGGGGGGAGGGAGTCAAGATTTGAGTTCCAATGTCTTCCTATTTGCGTTGCCGTCTAGAAAACTCAGAGCTAGGGTTTGCACTCAGTAACGGCTCTCATTAACTGAGAGCTTGTCGTGTGCTAGGCACTACGTATGCATTCTTGCAAACGCAGAAAGTGAAACTCACGCTAAGCAACCAGCCCAGAGCCACACAGCTAATAAGTAGTCAGGGCTAGATTTGAACCCCAGTATGTTTGATTTCAAAGCTGGCCTACTTCCCATGATATCATGATTTCTCTACTTCAACATCAAGAATTGCTGAGTGTTTCTAACCTGGTTTTCAAGTTTTTCCGTCTCCTTCTCCTTTGCTGCTTAGGTGAGAGTGGTACTCTAGTGGAATGAACACTGGTCATGGATTTGGGTGCCAATCCTGGCCCTACCACTGGCTAGCTGTGTGACATCGGACAAATCATTTAACCTCTCTGAAACCCAGTTCTGTTATGCAAGAAGCAGGAATAAAATTCCCAGGATCACCATCAGGATGAAATAGGGCAAAATGCATCAAAGTGCAGAGCTGAAAAAGAATCTGGTTTGGTTTTTATACTTTCAACACAATACTGTTTATTGAGCTTGAATTTCTCCAGCTCCTACTTGTGATCCAGGCCCTTTACTAGGTGCTTTACAGGCTTCATCTCCTTTAACCTTCACAACACCCCCCATGAGACTATGTTCCATGAGGGCAGAGCCCAGCCCTGCTCAGGGTCTGAATGATTACTAACCCCCTTTTAAAGGTGCATCTCCGAGACCCTAAGTAACTTCAGGATCATAAAGTTACTAAGTGAAAAGTGCTCAGGTTTACACAACAGCAAGAAAGTCTTCTTTAGCTGAGCCTGCCTTTGTCCCCTCCCCCCGCCACCCCACACACTGCTTTTTAAACAAATGGCTCCAATCCTTTTGCCATGGAGGAAGGAAGAGAATTAATAAAAAGAAAAGAATCCCTGCCTTCAAGGGGCTTACATCCCACTGAGAAACTATCTGTTCTCTCTGAGTTTCCTCACCTGTCAAAATGAAGGGAGGGTGGATTCGATCAGGAGGACCTCTTTTAGCTCACACCTTCTGGGAAGCATCAAGGTGACACCCAACAATACAGGGTGTACTTGGCCCTGGCCATGGCTTCAGCATCAGCCCACAGTGGAGCCAGCCTCCCCCTCCCCCAGACAGACAAAGGCCGGCCCCCTACTCCACACGCCTCCACAGACCTGCCACAATGACGGAGGTAAAACCAAAGAACATCCCCAGAGCCATCTTCTGCAGAGCCGAGGGAAGCAGCTTGCATCGCAGCAGTAAAGGGTCGATCAAGTGGTCCTTCAGAGGGACCAGAATCAGCACCACCACCACGTTGGCCAGGAGGAGCCAGGCTTCCGGGATCTGGGCAGGACGGGCCAAGAAAGGCAGGCTAGCAGAGTGGAAGGAGCTCTGGCTGGAGCCAGGAGACCTGGACTCCACGCCGTCCCTGAATGACCCAGGGCCAGCCCCTTCCTCTCTCTGGAACTCACACCCCTCAGCTGTTAACTAGGGGGTAGGATTCAATCACAGATGGCAAATAGATTCCTCTTGTAATCTAACTTCTATCAACTGGTAGTGGATGCTTGGAACATTCATGGGCTCAGCATGAGGAAATGTTGTGATTGATTAGTAATGTCTGCCATGGGCAAGGAAAGGGACTGTAATGCCAAACATGTCATTTAGCTGCCAGCTCTGAAGATCTTTGATTTATGAGTCTCTGAAATGCCAAAAACTGGTTTGTAAAATTCTGGTAAAAAGCAGAGATCTAGGTATCCAAGGGTCCTAAAGAAAGAGGGAACAAGGTGGAGTGGAATAGGCACATGAGTGTGCTCGATCTGAGGGTATAAACTGGTGTAAATCAGGTAGTGAGGCTTGTTCAGAGCAGCAGTGTAGGGGGATGAAGCTGGCATGAATTCTTGCGAACAGCTGGCAGGATGCCTGGGCTGTGGCACAAGTTCACCACCCCCCAGCCCGGCCCCCTTCCAAGTGCTTTTCCTGTGTCCTGAGGTCACCCTGCACTGGGGGAGAGGAGTGTGAAGGCAGCTTCATTTCCTCCTCTGCTCAGAGGAAGCCCCAGCCTGGCCTGAACTGGGTGCTGAACACGTGCTCTGTCTCTCACCTTGTAGCTGCTGCCCTGGGCTCCCAGAGCCATGGAGTTGTTGGCAGCATTGTCCGGAAAAATGTTCGGGATTTGGAGGTGAAGACCTTGCAGGACATATGTGGACTGCATCTGCCAAGACAGACAGAGGTGAGGCCAGAACAGAGCTGGCCGCCTCCCCTCCAGCCCCAGGAGGCTCCCAGCTCCCAGGCGGACATTCTTCAGCAGTAGCTCAGGGCAGCTGGGCAGCTGTACCCTCTCCCAGCCTCAGAGGGAAAGTGACCCTCCCATCCTCCTTCCTCCTTAGAAGCCAGGCGTGCTGGGTGCTTCCTTCGCTCTCCTCCCAGGCTGTGAGCAGTGTGTGCGGCCTTATCCCAGAGCCCAAGCACAGCTGGTCTGACTCACATCTGTGTCTCCAGGCCCCAGCACAGAGTAAGCGTGGATAAATGTTTGTTGAAACAGGGAAGATAACGATATAGCTGTTCCCATGGGGAGTTCTCATCCGACACTGAAGCCAAGCTGAGTCCCATAGGTTGACACAGGAACTGCATAGGCACTGGCACCAGAGTGGCTCCAGACACAGCCGTAGGAGCAGGGCCCAGGGCCCCCTGTCCTACCTGCATTACTCCTTTAGTTGTTGTACAGTGGAGGGGGGTCCAGGAGACTCCCACAGGAGGGCTGGGCCAGGGGAGGGCAGCAGCCATTTACCAACCAGTATGGAAGGATGTCAGGATTCTGACTGGTATGACTGAGAACCAGCCATAGACACACCCCCTCATGTCCCTGTCTCACCATGGACACACTCTGTGCCACCCCAAAGTAGCAGGCTGGCAGCTCCAACCCATGTTCCTAAAAAGGGGGCACAGGAGGCAATGACCTATGGCCTGGGGGTTAGGCACTGAGGTAGGCAGCTGCCCACCTTCTTCCAACACACACACACACACATACACACACATCCACACGTACACCCACCTTCCCTGTGGAAAGTGGTATGATAGCAGTAGTTCTCAAACCTGAGTTATCAGTATCATCTGCAAGGTTTATTAAACTAGAGACTTCCCCCAGCAATTCTGATTCAGTAGTCTGGGATGGAACATGGGAACCCTTTTTAAAAATCTCGGTAAGTTGATTCTGAGGCACAGCCAGGTTGGGGAACCACTGTTGCAAAGTATTCAACATACAGAGCTTGCCCCTGACCTGCTGTGGGTCCTTGGGCAACCTACACACCCTCTCTGGGCCTCAGCTACCAAGTCAGAGAATCTGAATGCGGCAGAGCCAGAAGAGCCTCTCATCTAAGCCACCAGTTGGAAACATGAGGAAACCAAGAACCAGAGAGATGGGGTGACTTCCTCAAGGAGCTGGACCTCAGGCCCATCTCTAGAGTCTCTCCTGCTATACCCCCCAAGGGAGGTTAATTATTGGAATGGCTTCTTGCCGGTCCCACGCCAGCTGGTACGTAGCAGCAGCTCACCTTGTACCTTCCCTTTGCCTGTTCCCACATGCCCAGGGCTTCTATGATGAGAACTGAGAGGAGTGAGGGGACTGGGGGAGCCAGGCCCCCCAGGCAAAGTGCAGGGGTGCTCACCTGGAAGTACACCATCCAGTAGGGCACCAGGGTCACCATGACGGGCAAGATCTTCACCAGCACCTGGAAATTGGCAATGTCCTCTTGGTGGGAAGGACAAGGCTGGGGAGACCTCTGGTCAGGCAGCAGGTGGGCACCTTGAGGGTCTCTGTGGGGCCACAGGGGCAGCAGATAAAACAGCAACCATCATCATTCCCACCACTGTGGCCACTGTTCTCACCTCCGCTGCTATCCACTAATTTAATATCACCATTTATCACAGCCACCACCCCTGAAATCACCACCCCATCTCCTCCACTCCACTGTTACGTCCTTTGCCATCATCATCACCATGACCAAGGCCAGCACCTTCCGTAAGGTGATCACTATCACCAGAACCCTCCTCTTTACGGAGTTTTCATTACTATCACCATCACCACCGTTGTCGATATTATCACTATTAGCTCTTTTGTAGCAAAAGATTGGTGTCTGATCAGGGCCCACTCTACTCTAGAGCTGTGGTCCCTTTGGGTCCTGAGGGAAGCAAGGCCAGAGACTGAGGTCAGCAGAGTCTTAGAGATTTTTTGGCTTGTAGCATCAATTTTCCCTGGGAACCAGGGGAGTTCCAGTCCAAGCCTGAGTCAGACAGAGAGGCTGTCGTGGATTTGGTACACCAAAATTTCCCTGCTTGCTGCCTCCAAGGCCATCCTTCTCTCGACATTTTAACCCTGTCACCACATGCCAAGGAGGTAAGGAGTGGAGAGGTATGCGTGGAGGGAGCATTAGGAGACAAGAATGATCAGCCACTGCTGCAACCTTTACCCTTTGCCCTCTGTCCTGAGAGGTTTCTGATACCTTCTTGTCAAAGATCCTTGCATCATCCTTTGAAACTTCTCTCTTTTTTTGGTGGCTGGCTGGTCAGCATGGGGATCTGAACCCTTAACCTTGGTGTTACAGGGTGCTGCTCTAACAACCGAGCTAACTGGCCAGCCCTCTTTGAAATTTCAAAAGGGACAATACCAGTGTGGTCATCTCCAAAGACAGCCACCACCAGCTCCTCCCTCCCAGTATGTGATGCCTTTCCTACACTAGCCAGTGGAGTTCATTTCCCCTGCCACTGATTCCAGGCTGGCCTTGAGACTGCTTTGACCAATAAAATAAGGAAGTAGTGATCTCTGGGACTTCTGTGTCTCATAAGGACCTTAAGAGGATCGATAGCTTCTGCTTCCCTCCTTCTGGAACATTCACTCTTGGAATGCTCTCTCCTTTTGCAACCCAGACAGTATGTTGTGAGAAGTTCAAGCCACATGGCGAGGCCACATGAAGGGGAACAGAAGGGCTCTAGTTGACAGTCCCAGCCGAGCTCTCAGCCTACAGCCAACACTGACTGCCAGCTATGTAACTAAGCTATCTGGGATGTTCTAGACCTTTCAAGCCCCCAAATGACTGCAGCCCCAGTGACATCACCAGGAGCAGAGAACTGCCCTGCTAAGCCCAGTCATCCACAGAATTGTGAAAGGGGATAAAAAGGCCATTGCTTAAAACACTAAGTTCTAGTGTGGTTTGTTGGGCAGCGATATAGATAATTAAAACAACCAGACTCGTTGCACCCGACGGCTCTACACACAAACCTTCTATCAGTATACCAGATGGGTGAAGCATGTTCTTCATCTTTTCCTAGGTCCTATTGACAAGAGCTCTATCTGGCTCCAAGGTCTGGAGACGGATTTGTTCAGCATAAGTAGTTAATTAATTTAGGAAGGAGAGAGGCAAAAGGAAGCTATTGTGCTTGTGCAAATCCATTCAGAACCTTCCTCCCTTGCATGGCAGCCAATGGGGAAAGGAACAAGTTCAGCAGATTTCCTAAGACTCTGTTATACTTAATAACAGGGCAGTGTAGAATTTCATATTATATCCCGACAACCTTCACTGGTACCGTCATCTCCATGATCACCACCTCTGTTGCCACCGTCTTCCCATTACCTCTGTTCATCTTCACTGTAGGTACTAACACCATCATCCCCATTTTTATCACCATTATCACGGCCAAGACCATGACTGTCCTCATTCTTTCTACTGTTAGAGGGTCACCACTAACCACTACCACCACCTTGACCTGCACGGCCATCCTCAATCCCAGTGGGCAACTCTAGCTGCCCACTGGAGATCAGATCATCATAAAGGGCTATCACTAGAGGTGAACCACAATGTCTGCAATCTGGACCAGACCTCCCCGGCTACTTCTATATGGTGCTTCTCCAGGTTGGGTGGCCCCCTTCACCTAGAGCCCCTCCTTACCTGGCAGAATGTCGTTGCCACAGCCAAGGGCAGCAGTTTTGGAGTGCAAGCTTAAGCATAGAGGACACTTGGCTGCCCGTGGGTGGCTTGGTGATGAAGATGGGAGTGGCAAAGAGGAAGATGAAGAATGCCAGGCCTACACAGCCCACAACGATGCTGTAGCCCAGCAGGAAGCTGATGTTCTGCTGGATAAAAGCCACCACCAGCAGCGACAGTACAGCACCCATGTTGATGCTCCAATAAAACCAGTTGAAGAAGCGGCGGGTGGCATTGCGACCAAGATGCATCACCTGCCAGCCAAGAAGGGGTGAGAGTAAGGGCCATGGAGGTCCAGGGGCACTCTCTGGTCCTACACCTCAGTGGATGAGCATTCTAGCACTTTCCTAGTCTCTGATCACTAATGGGCACTCAATAAATATTTGTTGATGAATGAATAAACCCTCCTCTTGGGAGTCACTTGTTAATGATCAGGACATTTTGGCACAGCTGTTTTTGCATGCCCATGACACACATTGCTTTTTTTATTGTCACCAAGTAGTGCACATAACAGATGTCTCTGATGCCACTTTGTTCATTTCTGGTTGATTTATCCCTTTGTCTTTGACTGAGCAGCCTACACTATGCATTACTTTTATGATCAGGAAAAAAGTCAATAAAAATCTCAGTCCTGTTTCACACTATTAACTATGATGTACGCGTGTTACTGAAAGAACAGAAGTCTGATTGAGAATTTCCTCTCCAGTTTAGAGATGCAAACAGGGAATTGTACTGTGGCTCCTCCCTTGCCCTGACTTGCCTCCCTCTGATACATGCCCGATCAAACATGGTTGGCATAATCAGGGAAAGCAGAGGTGGTCCTGGACACTCCAAGAGCGGGTTCTGACCTGGTGAAAAAAATTTTTTTCAGGCCCCCCAGCAAGGGCAGATGGTCTGAAATATCTTTACCCAGGATTTGGATCGATCTGCAACAGTCAGGCCTCGGGCCCCCTTCTGGTCTGCTGACTCCGGTCAGCAGCACTGGCTGCCCCCTCCTCTACCAGAGCCTGGTCCCAGATTCTAACTCAGCAGGTCTGGGGCAGGGCCTGGGCATCTGCATTTCTAAAAAGCCATGAAGACTGGGGGTCACTTCTCTACAAAAATGACTCTGTATTTTTAAACCAGTCACCTTTTCAATAACCCCCAAATGTCAGAATCCATTACTTTCTTCCACCCAGAAATACATATTTCCACTAGCCAAGGTCTTGTCAAGTTTTTCTTTCTGCAGTTGCATTGAGAAAAAGATAAGTATTTTGTTCCTTATCCAAATGTAAAATTATAATCCACACGGATATGCTTACAGCTGCATTCTCCTGGAGATTCTGAGGGGTCCTCTTGGCTATGAGGAGGGAGGGGCATGCCCAACTCACTGAGAAGGCTTGCTCTAGACGTTCAAGCAGAAACTGAACAAGTTCCATCACGAGCAGCCACTTTCATTTATTAATTGGAAGTAAATGAATACGACAATTGTAACTCTGAGCAGAAGACGAGGCAACTCACTCAGGATATCAATGAGTTCTTCCAGAATGAGCAGACACTTTGTCCACAATGATGGATGGCCCTTTCTGAAATCAGCAAGGTTGTTGAACATGCAGCTCCTGGGCGTATAGCTGTCTGCCAGATGGTGCTAGTCCCTCCCATCCCCACATCCCCCACCTCACTGCCCCCCTAAATTCTGCAGCAGCCTCCTCACTGCCCTGGTGCACCCACTCCTGTTGCCCCACCCACCCTCTGCACTGCAGCCAGAGTTGCTTTTTTTTTTTTTTTTTTTTTTTTTTTTGTCGTTTTTCGTGACCGGCACTCAGCCAGTGAGTGCACCGGTCAGTCCTATATAGGATCCGAACCCGCGGCGGGAGCGTCGCCGCGCTCCCAGCGCAGCACTCTACCAAGTGCGCCACGGGCTCGGCCCCAGAGTTGCTTTTAAAGAACTCAAATCTGATGTCTGTTGCTGCCACAGACCATTTCAGGGTTTCTGCCCTGTCCTAGGGTCAGGTCCCAACTTGTTGAGGCAGACTTCCAGCCCGGCCTTGCTCCACCCAAAGTCCATGCTTGGTAACGGGAGGACGCATGGAAGCGGCTGTCACTGTTGATGCCATGGGAGGCTCTGCCTCCAGGAGATCAGTCCTGCTACAGTGGCCGCTGGATGGCTGAGGCAAGGACACAGGTTAAGGGCATCTGGGGGAGGGGTGGTGGGATGTCAATGAAAGAGTAGAATTAAGGGAAGATGGGAGATTCCTATTGGTGAATTTTAGGGGTCTCCTTATCTGAAGGAAGCTCAACAGTGAGTGAGAAATGGCCAGGGCTGCCCTGGGGACACTGAGTCCCCATCACCAAAGGAATCTAAACAGGTTGGACCAGTGACTCCTCGGCAAGGACACTGGAAACTGTGCTGGCAGCTGGATTGTGGATGCCAGCTGGATGAAATGATTCTTTGAAAAAAGTTCCCTCTGCAGGTATAATATATATAATTAAAGAACATTAGAAAAACAGAGACAATTCAGGAAAATGTGCAATCAATCCAGTGGCCTGATCATTCTTCAGTTACAATCTTTTCCCAGTGGTCCCCCCTTTCGTGACACCCAGTCTTTTCGCATGGCTGTACTCATATTGTGCACTCAGTTCCGCATCCCGCTTGCGCTCGTCAACACTGTATGTGGTTGTTTCAATGATATTGCATATTAGTTTAAATTATTGCCTAATATCCCACTGAGTAAAGCTATCAAAATATAGCCATGTGGTTAGACATTACTCATTCACTTAGCAAATATTTATTGAATTTCTCCTACGTGCTATGGTCTATCCAAGGTGGAACCAAGAAAAGCTTAGAGGTTGAGATTTTTGCCTAAGTGCCCCCCAAACACTCCCCTTCCCATCCCCCAGGAGCAGAGCAAGTCTTGGGATCTGAACAAGTCTGCCCAACCACCTCTGGCACAACTGGTCAGAAGAGGCTGGCAGGCTCCTTCCCCTAATCCCCCGGATTCCAATAACACAGAGAGATGGGACTCCTGGTGAGGCCTGAAGTCCAGCCGCCCTCACCTGGCTCCTTGACCGGCTCTCTATGGCATTAGGATAAATGGATTAATGTCTCAAGACCTCAGTGTCCTCATCTGTAAAATGGGCACAGTAAGACTACCTACCTAACGGGTAGTTAGGATTAAAGGAGTTAAAACCCTAAAAGTGCTTAGCATGGGGCCTAGCACCTCACTCAAAGGCGGCCAACTACGGCTGTTCCTACAGTTGTCACCCTGTGCTTTGTTAGGGCTGGCACCCCCTCATCTTTCAAATAAGGAAACTGGGCGCAGAGATGGGAAGTGCTTTGTCCGAGGTCACGCTGGGGAGCCAGCGCCTCCTGACTCCGGGTCTGGGGCCCACGTCCATTGCACGCGCGCACACACACACACACACACACACACACACACACACACACCCTCAGGCCTCACACACCCTCAGGCCTCCCTGGGGCCCACGTCCATTGCACGCGCGCGCACACACACACACACACACACACACACACACACACACACACACACACACACACCCTCAGGCCTCACACACCCTCAGGCCTCCCTGGGGCCCACGTCCATTGCTCGCTCACACACACACACACACACACACACACACACACACACACACACACCCTCAGGCCTCACACACCCTCAGGCCTCCCTGGGGCCCACGTCCATTGCTCACACACACACACACACACACACACCCTCAGGCCTCACACACCCTCAGGCCTCCCTGGGGCCCACGTCCATTGCTGACACACACACACCCCCTCAGGCCTCACACACCCTCAGGCCTCCCTGGGGCCCACGTCCATTGCTGACACACACACACACCCTCAGGCCTCCCTGGGGCCCACATCCATTGCTCACACACACACACACACACACACACACACACCCTCAGGCCTCCCTGGGGCCCACGTCCATTGCTGACACACACACAGACACACACACACACACACACACCCTCAGGCCTCCCTGGGGCCCACATCCATTGCTGACACACACACACACACACACACACACGCACGCACGCACGCACGCACACCTGGGCCTCCCTTTGGAGCGGGGGCCCTCCTGCCACTCACCTGGTCGGCACCGAAGGAGGTGAGGTTGCTCCTGACTGAGCTGGCGGCCAGGGCGAGGAGCAGCAGCCCGCAGTAGAGGGTGGGCGCGCAGTAGGGGCTGGGCGAGGCGCGCCGGCAGCCGGGCGCGGGGCAGGCGGGTGCCAGCGACGACTCGGGCATCTCGCCGCAGAAGGAGCGGCGGCCGTCGGGGAAGGCGGTGGCGGGCAGCAGGCTGGAAGCGGCCAGGTAGAGCAGCAGGCTGAGCGCGATGGCGAGGTGGCGGCCCAGGTACACGTCGGCCAGCCAGCCGCCCACGGGCGCCAGCAGGTACGAGGCGCCCAGGAAGACGAGCGCGGCGCGCGACGCCTGCTGGCCCGCCCAGTCCAAGTTGGAGCTGTTGAGGTACAGCACGAGGTTGGCGGCCACGCCGAAGAAGGCGGCGCGCTCCAGCATCTCCACCAGCAGCACCGTGGCGCTCGCCGCCCGCCGCCACCGTCGAGGGGCCCGCGCGCCGCGCCCCAGCAGCGGCCGGAGCTCCCCCGGCACGCCGGGCTCCCCCGGGGCGCCCGGCCCCGGCATCCCGGGCCTCCCGCCGCGGCCCCCCGCAGCTCTCCTCCCCCCCGCACCTCCCCCAAACCGGTTCGCCTTCCTTTCTCCCCCCTCTCGGCTCCCCCTCTCCCCCTTATCACCTCTTGTCCCCTGTGCCTCCCGCGGGACCCTCTGCTCACTACCCGGACTCTACTACTTTCTCCCTAATTCTCGACCGTCCGCCTCCCCTCCTCCCACCCCTAACCCTTCCCGCCCTGTTTCCCCCTCCCCTCCCCTCTCTGCGCCCAGAGCCCCCCCCACACACACACCCCCACCCCCACCCCCGGCTGTCTCACTTATCTGCCCCTCCCCCCTCTTTCCTGCTGGCCTCCCCGGTTGGTCGCCCTTTCTTAACTGTGGTCCGCCCCCCTTAGGACACCTGGCCTACACTGGGTTGGGGGACTCCTTCAGCCCCACCGGCCCTGCTGTCCCTGCTGTCTCCTCCACCACCTCCCTGCTCCCGCCTGCCTCCGTCCCCTCCCAGTCCCCTCTGGCTCTGCCTTGGGCTCAGCCTCTGTCCCTCTCTCTGCTTCTTAAGAAACTCTGGGCACCCTCCTTCCCCTTTCACCCGCCCCTGTGGCTGGCCTGCGTCACATGGTCCTGCCTGGGTGCTTAGGAGAAGTGAAAGCCTGGGTCACAGGGCCCCTGTCCGCCCAGCTTTCTAAAAACGTCCCATCCTCCCCCGCCTATGACCCCCACCCGCACCGCTTCCAGCCTCCCTGGAGCCTGCAGGAATATTTTCTTTCACTTTCGTTTCTTGCCAGGATCCAACTTTTGCTGCGTTCTCTTCCAGTCAAAATCCAGGGCTAGACGGATGGAACTGGAAAGGTCATATGCACGCACGTTTCTCAGAGGGGAGACTGAGACCTGGGGGAGGCCGGGAGAAGGGAGGTAGGGGGTGTTGGGCACAGGGTAGCTGAACTAGGGGTAAACCACTGAGTGACAGGGGAAACTCACAATGCAGTTCAGATTGTGCAAATGCTATGTGGGGAAGGAAGTCGGGGTGCCTTCAAGAGGCCCACAGTGCCACAGAGGACCCACAAGTGAGGGGAGACTGAGAGGGAAGATGACCTCAGAGTAAATCACAGCCGGGCTTCAGCACTCCCCTGGCAGACTGAAAAACAAGAGCCAGCCTTCACCTTGATCTCCAAGCCCCTGGCTCCTGCCCTCTTCCCACCTCATCTCAGCCCCGAGTTCCCTCAGGTCCAGATGACCTCCTTTCTGTTCTCCTCGCACGCTGAGATCCTTCCTACCTCTGTCTTTACTGT
Source organism: Cynocephalus volans (assembly GCF_027409185.1). Lineage (NCBI taxonomy): Eukaryota > Metazoa > Chordata > Mammalia > Dermoptera > Cynocephalidae > Cynocephalus > Cynocephalus volans. Next base: position 156,345,093 of record NC_084463.1, read on the forward strand.
CCCCGCTGCCAGAACTGCTCTTCCTCCAGGTCTTTGCATGGCTTTCTCTTTATTTAGGTTTCAGCTGAAATGTCTCCCCTTCAAAGGGACCTTTTCTGATCATCCTATCTAAGCAGTCGCCTACTGGATTCTCAGCATCCTCTCTGTCACCTTGTCCCGTTTTACTGTCTTCAGAGCATATACTTCTCATTCAATTACTGGTTTATTGTCTCCCATAGTAGAAGAGACCTTCCATCATCAGGTCAAGGACCTTTTCTAACTTTTTACTGTTCTACTTCCAGTGACTGCTCAGTGCTTGACAAACAGTTGGTGCTCGGTAAGTATTGGTTGAGTCAATGAATGGAAAGAACGTCCCAAGACAATATTTGGAAGGACAGCATCAGCAAAGTTAAAAGCTAAGATAAACTGAGTCTTGTAAAAGCTGTAGAAACCACAAAAAATTGGTTTTTTAACACTTTATAGTGGGTGGGACAAGCCTGTGGAGGTAGGTGTAAGACTGGAAGGTGATGGGGAGAAAGCAGAGCTGTCCACCCCAGATCCTGTTTCAGTCACTGTAGTCAGGGACAAAGTGCTGTGGATGAGGTAGGCAGAGACTGGAGAAGATGCTTTGCTTGAGCTGCCTCCGCCTCTACTTGGTGGAAGCTCAAGATCACCAGCCACAACGGTGTGGCTGTGAAGTGGCAGGTCATGTCAGACCCAGCTCCTTCTTCTGTTGGTAAGGTCACTAGGCTGGCAGATATGACCGATGCCATCCCAGAGAGCTGAGTCTTATAAAGGAGAGGGCTGACCTGCCATCAGTGATCTTCAGGGGTAGTGGATGAAAGGAAAAGCTTCTAAAAACTGTGGCCTGCAGAGAACGAGGAGAGGAAAGCAGCAAAGGAAGACAAGAGAGGTGCATTTCTCCTTTTCTGCCCATGCTCCATCCCTAAGGTAGGTGGGGGACAGGGACTGGGGTGGATTTACCAGGGAAGGTCCCAGGGACACGCTTAGCTGGGGAGAAGGTAGGGGTGATTTTCCTTTTGCACATAGAGGAGGTAGTGTCTGAAGGTAGACATGATGGTCACCCAGGGCACAAGTTACAATGCTGATTGCCAGTGTAAGGGGCTGGGGAGCTGAATTGTCGTTCTGAGGAGACTCAGAACTGTGGGCCAAGGCCATCACCCACAAACATATATGGTTGGGCCCAGATAGCATTTAGCCACCTCATCTGGAACTTGGCACATGCTGCTCTTCCAGCCTAGAACTTTCCATGACTCGGTAATATTTGTCCTGCGAGACTTGACCCAAATGTCACCTCTTTCAAGAAGTCTTCCCTGATTTCCCAAGGTTGGGTTATCCCTCACAACCCCCTGCAGTGACTCATGTCATAACTGCCCGCCTACTTGCCTTTTTCTTCCACTGGACTAGAGGCTTTTTGAGGATAGGGGTTGTGTTTTCTTCCTCTGTGTTTCAGTGCCTGACACCATGCATGTGGTACAGAGTAGACAGTCCTCTCCAAGAGAATAAACTCTGAAGTTAGCCCACCCGAGAAAGGGCCCTGTCTTAACACTCTTAAGAGCTGTGTGATCTCCAGCAAGTTACTTAACCTCTTCTTTTTTTAATCTGAAAAATGGAGAATAATAATACTGACCTTAGAGGGCTTTTGGTGGGTATCAAAATGAGATAACCTTGCACTGTGGCTGGCATATAGTAAGGGCTAAAGGAATGTCTGCATGTTAAGTAACTAATAAATAAGTATTTAGAGATTGCCTACTATGTGCTGAATGCTGTTCAAGATGCTGAGGATACAACAGTGAACGAAACAGACAAAAATCTGTCTTCAGTGAGCTGACATTCTAGTGACTGAGGGAGACAGACAACAAGCAAATAAATATAGAATAGGATAGAATAAATGTCACATATGATAAAGGCTAGAGTGAAAAATAAAGTTAGATAAAGAGATGGGGATGACAGTGGGTGCTTTTTAGATAGGGTATAATGATAATATAATGATAATTTTACAAATGAGACTTTCTCGGCATCAACAGTATTGGCACTTTGGACTGGATAATTCTTTGCTGTGGGGGGCTCTTGTATGCATTATAGGGTGTTTAGCAGTATCCTCGGCTTCTCTTCACAAAATGCTAGCTGCGCCCTTCCTCCTCAGTTAGGACAATGAAAAATGTTTCCAGGCACTACCAAAAATGTCTGCAGGCACTACCAAATGTCCCCCAGGTCAACATCATCCCTGCTGGGAATTGCTGCTATCAATAAATGTCTGCTGAATGGTGGCCCCCCCAAAATATATGTCTATATCCTAATCCCTAGAACCTGTGAATATTACCCTATATGGCAAAAATTTGATTAAATGAAGGATCCTGAAGGGGGGAGCTTATCCTGGATTATCCAGGTGGGCCCTAACTGACATCACAGGTGTGCTTATAAGAGAAAGGATGAAAAACAGTATGAAGATTTCTCAGAGAACTACAGGTAGAACTGCCATACAATCCAGCAATCCCACTGCTGGGTATATACCCAAAGGGATGGAAATCATCCTGTCAAAGGGACACCTGCACTCCCATGCTCGTTGCAGCTCTATTTACAATAGCCACGATATGGAACCAACCTAATTGCCCATCGACGGATGACTGGATAAGGAAAATGTGGTACACATACACGATGGCATACTACTCAGCCATAAAAAAGAGTTAAATTCTGCCATTCAAGCAACATGAATGAGCTTGGAGAAAATTATGTTAAGTGAAATAAGCCAGGCAGAGAAAAAGAAATACTGCATGTCCTCACTGATAAGTGGAGCGAAGGAAGGAAGGAAGGAAGGAAGGAAAGAAGGAAAGAACAATCACAGTAATACTTTGAACTTTCAGAAGGAGAAAGCAGAATTGTGTTAACTAGAGGTGGGGAAGGGGAAGAGGGAGGGGCTTAGGCAGAAATTGTTTAATGGATACAAAGAATGATTATGTTTTGCAATGGCGAGTATGCTGATTATCCTGATTTGTTTATCACGTATTGTACACAAATATGGATAGTCAACTCTGTACCCCGCAAATGCATAATGTTTCAATTTTTAAAAAGAGAGAGAGAGAAAGACAGAGGAAGATGAGACAGAGCCACACAGTCAAAGCGCCGTGAAGACACCGTGGCCACAAGCCCAGGCACGCCGAGGAGCTCCTAGCACCCTCAGAAGGTGGAAGAGACAGGGGAGATTCTCCCCTAGTGACTCTGGAGGGAGTGCAGCCCTGCTGACATCTGGGTTTCAGACTTCAGGCCTCCAGAACTGAGAAAACAAACTTCTGTTTTTTTAAGCCACCAAGTTTGTGGTGATTTATTACAGCAGCCTAGAAAGCTCGTACAGAAGGGATACACCATGAGTGGATGTGGTTTTACCATCGAAAATTGTAATCCAGGATTCAAATTCCCATAGGGGAGTTTATGAAAGAACCCATTGATACGGATGCGCTTGGGAATATAACTCACATTCTCATAGGGGAATTCGTGAAAGAGCCTATTGAAGGGACTCGTTTGGTCCCCATGTGCAGATCACACGAAGCTGGAAGGGGTGGTAAGAACTGTGGCCAATGGACTCCAGACCCCAGTTGTTGATAGGGCAGCTCTGTATGAATGAAGTGGACAGACATAAATACCTGATCTTCCTCTTGGGACCCTGAGACCCAACTGGAAAGGGCCAGGATGAGGTGGCCTAGCAGCAGCAGAACAAAAAATGCCTTGGGGATCTTCATCAGAGGGAAATTCAGGATGAGCCAGCGTTGTCTGGGGTCACCCTGAGCCACAGCATAGCAGTGGTTGTCAAGGCGATGTGACTACAGGTGATTTTTTTTTTTCCTTTCATAATTCTTCAGAGTTCCTCTATTGTGGTTCTGAGGCTTTGGTAATTTCACAAAGGTCAACTTTGATATCAGGGACATCACTCTGCTCAACCCCAGGCTAATCAGTTCCTACAAGGAGTGTTGGGTTCATGGGTACCACACTTAAAAGTTCAATAGAGACTGATCAGGACAGTGAAGAGCCTTGGGATCTTACACACGGGAGAGAAGAGACAACTGGGCTGCCCCTTGTAGAGAGCTTCCACGTCTCAGGCAATGCTTAGGAGAGGAACTAGGATATTCAATATGCTGAGCTTCAGCTCTGAGCACCATGGCTCTTCCCCCAGAACCAGCAGTTCTCCAAGTGAGGTTCATGGGCCGCTAAGGATCCCTGAGACCCTTTCAGGAGTACATGAGGTCAAAATTATTTTCATAGCAATGATAAGAAACAATTTGCCTTTCTCACTGACATAATTTGCCTGGTGCAAAAGCAGTGATGGGTAAAACTGCCTGTGCCTTCGTGTGAATCAAAGCAGTGGCACCAGACTGGACTCAAGGGCCACTGGATTCTTCAAGCTCTCGGTAGAAAGAGAAGGAAAAAAAAACCATTGCTGGTTTTACTTTAAAATGTCGTCAATGAAACAGTTAACAGGATTAATATTGTTAAATCACAATCCTTGAGCACACGTGTTTTTTTTTTTTTTTTAAAGATGACCAGTAAGGGGATCTTAACCCTTGACTTGGTGTTGTCAGCACCACGCTCTCCCAAGTGAGCCACGGGCTGGCCCCGAGCACACATCTTTTTAATATTCTATGTGACACAATGGGAAGTAGGCATAAGCTGAGTACGGCAGGACAATGGTCACCTCCGGGAAAAGCACTTGGGCTACTCTGTCATTTGCCAGCTCAACCAGCTGATTTTTTTGGTTTGGGGGGAGTTTTTTAATTTGTTTGTTTGTTTTAATGAAATATCATTTTTACTTGAAACCATGATTATTCAGACTTCTTCTGCCAGATTATTCTGACTCTAGCAGACAATTTTTTGAAAATGAATGAAATGAGCCTGTCACTTCAAGGAATACAACTGACATTATTTGTTGCAATGAAAGTGGAGTTTTTAAGTGAAAATTCGAATTTTAGAAGGTTCTATTTGCCACCGTGATCTTGATTTTTTTCCCAATAGTTAAAGTTTTCTGATGGGATCAGAGATGATATCAATAAATGCGACTTCTTGATATTTTGTGATGAAATATGTCAACATTTGTAAGATCTGTATAACTCCATGAACCGGTATGTTTCAAAATGACTGATGCGTGTTGTTACAAAATCATGCACAGGTAAGAGACCCATTCAAAGTGTGAGGTAGACCAGTGGATTTTTAACTTAGTGTATAAAAGCTCATTGATACAATTTCAGATTTCATATTGCCACTAACCTTTAGAAACTATCACTCATCAAGTTTTGTTGTAGCGCCACAGAAGGATATCTACAATTACCTTTATTTATTTTTATTTTTATTTATTTTTTAGTTAGAGTTGTATATATTTTTTTAAACTTATAATAAAATGCTCTCAGTCCTTTGAATTGTCTCTTTTATGTTCTAACATAATTCCAAACTTCATTTTTCTGCATGTTTTACATAAATGTGAACTACCTATAAATTGGTAGCCTGCTGCTGTATTTCATGTCTTAATGGATATTTTGAGATTGGTAATAGCATAGAAAATCTTGGGCCAACTGTACTACCAGCTATCTTCCCTAATAATTAGTCACTCGTGATGGCCCAAAGACAAAACACTGGGCATGAAATGTAGCTCTCACTTGACAGCCCAGTTTTCCATGTAAGATCAGTATTGTGGGGGCATCCAGATGATGTCATTTGAATCAAAGAGGTCTTGCTTTCCATTTTTAAAAAGTTTATAGGGAGAAAAGACATCAGGGTCTTTACTTCATAATATTAATTTACTGGCTAAATATCACTCTGAATTTATGATGTGGACACTAACTTCATACATTTATCAGCATTTTCCAAAATACTGTTTTATTGTTTAAAGGAAAAACTATTGGTATTCAAATGAAGGAATCACATTTAAAAACCTGTATATAAGAAACAGCCTCCAAAAACATTCAAGCAGCAGTCAGAGGAAGGGGAATTTCAACAGCTCAGTTTTCTTCAAAATATTATGTGACAGAATACAATCCAATTCACAGGCTACAACAATTCATACTATTCTTCAATGTTTTCTTGAGATGCAATAGTTCACTGTTGCAGTGTTTTCAAATGGTACTTCCTGGTTAAAAAGGCCACTGGTAGATTCATCTGATTGTAAAAAAAAATGTTCCTTCACTGCTGGAAAAATCCGCTTGCACCCAAGAAAAGCCTCTGCTGTGGCTCTCACAACTCATCCTTCCCCAAGTCGTCAAGGTCCACATCGCTGAGGTCAATGTCATCCTCCAGGGGGAGCTCCCCATCCCTGCCATGCCAGGGCTCTTTAATCTAAATGGTAGGGAAGGTCCTGCCTCCTACAGGTGTTGTAGAGCCACGCCCAAAGGAGAGCTCCCTGAGAAACTCATTAATGCCTTGCTCACGGACAGAGCCTTTTTAGCAGAGCAAACTTCATCTTGCGGGCATTGATGGCAGCCATTGCAAGGTTTCCAAACCCTCCTATCCCCACGGCATTCTCAAGTTCATTCTGGGCTCCAGCTTCTGTCCACAGCCACCCCTGCATTTTCTTTTTGTATTTGTCTGCCAACTTCAGAAGAACTTGCAAATAAGAATTTCTGCCTGCAGCTGCAGAATAAAGGATGTGGGACAGCACAGCCACCACACAGAGCTGATGCTCCTCACACGTCCTCTTGGCAATGTCCTCGTTGATTATCTCAAGCAGCTCAGGAGGTGAGGCATTATCAGAAGACAAATCAAGGGCCCAGGAAACTACAGCGGATCTTGTCCACCCACCATCATAATCCACAGGAGGCTCGCCCTTCTGAAATAACTTGATTGCAGGAAATCCCCTAATCCCGTGCTGGATGGCTAGAACCTGATTGACTGCAGCGTCCACAACTGCTAGTTTCACTTTTCCTCTTGTTTGCATTTTCCACCTCTGTCGCTGCAGCAGCCCATTCTGGCCCTAGGTTTTTTACAGTGTCTGCACCAAGGAGCATAAAATTCTCCTTGGCAAAGTTGTCATCCGTCAGCTCAATTACAACCTTCTTACTTGAACTATCACTTCTACCTTGTTTTCTAGAACTATATCCCCCACTCCTTCTCCCAAAGCAATCCTTCACGAGCTGGTACACAGCATTGAGCACAGCATCTAAGTGGCTTTACCAGTTCTGCCACCCTGATAATCCTCAGGTCTGTTTTTGTTAGATCCAAAAAATCTTGATGGTCGGATATCCCTGAACACCATACTGACCTCCTGGGGATTGATGTTTATCTGCATCAACTGCACTGACTTTTACAACATCTTTTAAGCAGTTGCTGCTTTCTTTCATGCTGGTGTTAAACGTTGGCAGTGACCACACCATGGAGCACAGAATTTAACAAGCCACAAACTATCACTTTGAATAACTTCTTGGTTGAAATTTGATGGAGTTAATTCGAGTACATCATCCGTAGAGAAATATAGACCATTCAGTGCTAGAAAGAAGGTACAGCCCGCCAGACTGAGCCCCAAATGAGTGTAAGAAAATGATCTAAGTGATTCATTTTCAGAAATGACTGATCTGAGGGTGTTTTATTGAGATGGTAATTAGTTGTTAGCTCCTTTTGTTTTCTTCATTCCCTGGTGTTTCTCCCTTCACAGGGCTTTAGCAGGCCTTTTTCGCAGGCTTGTCCTGAGCCCCCAGACAAAGGAATTCCTTGCAAGGGAGTATTAAATTTCAGGCATCCTTTGGGAAGATTGTGCACCCCATAGTTCTCAGCCAATGAGGAAGTGGGGGGAGGGACTTGCTTACTAGTGAATAAATCGCTTGCTGCAGCCCTTTTCCATGTGCCTGTCTCATTCACAGACACCCGGACTTGCAAAGCTGTAATTAAAGTCTCTCTTCCCTGTGCCTTGTGTCCCCGTGTCCATCCTTTGGCATTGGATGGGTGAGGGCATTTCTCACAATGAGCCATGCCAAGCACCAGGCCCATACAGTCCTGGCCACTGCCACCTTAGCTCAGTCATGTGCTGCACCCCCCATGCCCACATCCCACCCTCAGCCGCTCAGGCAGCTACAATTACCTTTAAGAGGCTATTAAAATACTCGTCCTGTTACCAACTGCATATTGTGAGACCAGATTTTTTCTCCAGATACTTCAACCAAAATAATGTATCTCAACAGATTGAATGAAGAAGCAGATAAGAGAATCCAGATGCCATCTATAAAACCAGATGTCCAAGATATTTGCAAAAATATAAAACAATGCCACTCTTCCTCATAATTTTGTTTGTTTGGAATATGTAGTAATTGTCACAAAAAGTGTTATTTGTGTTGACATGTAATAGTTTATTGTTGCTGTTTTTAAAGGAATTAAATATTTTAAATTTCTTAGTTTCAATTTCTAATATGGTAAATATAAACAAATAGAACCCACATAAACAAAGTTCTTTGGGTCTTACATAATTTTTAAGAACATAAAGGGGTCTTGCGATCAAAAAGTTTTAGGACTGCTGCCCTCTCTGTGCTAAAAGGTGGGAAATACACCCCACAAAGATTTAGGTGGCTGCCATATTGGGGAAGGCTTAGGGGTCTCAAGGTCTGGGGCATGCTGGGACATTGCCTCTAGGGTAAATAACAAGTTTTCACACCTCTTATGCCCCACCACTAAGAACAATGCACAGCACATGGTAGTCCTCTTTGAGTTTTGGAGCATATGCCATCCTTGGGAATTCTGTCTAACCCATTTATCATGTGACTTGAAGGGCTGCCAGGTTCTGAGGGGAGCCCAGAGCAAGAGAAAGCTCTGTAGCAGGTCCAGGCAGTGGTACAAGTGGCTGTGCCATCCTGGCCATCAGACCCACAGGTTTAGTCATGCCAGTGATATCCAGATGGATAAGGATTGTGAAGATTAATTCTAGGTGTCAACTTGGTTGGATGAAGGAATGCTGAGAAACCTGGTAAAGCTATCTTTTCAAGTGTGTCCATGAGGGTGTTTCCAGCAGAGATTAGTGTGAGAGTCTGAGTGGCCTGCATGGGAAAGACCCACCCTCAATGTGGGTGGGAACCATCCAATCCGCTGAGGGTCTGGAGAGAACAAAAGTCAGAGGAAAAAGGTGAAGCTCTCTCTCTATCCGCTGGAGCTGGGACACACTCTTCTTTCCTGTCCTTGGACATCAGAGCTTTTGGGTTCCAGGACTTACACACCAAGGACACCCTCAGCTTCCCTGATTTTGAGGCCTTCAGACGTGGACCAAGCCAGTGTGCCAGCATCCAGTTTATAGATGGCCTATTGTGGGACTTTTCTTCACAATCACGTGAGTTAATTCCCCTAATAAATCCCTCTCATATAGTTATAACAAATCCTATTGATTCTGTCTCTCTGGAGAACGCCGACTAATACAAGGATGCTGTGTGGAGTCTCTGGAAAGCTCCAATGGTAGACAGTTTGTAGCACAAACCTCTAGAGTGCTGGACCAAAGCCATGACTCCTGCAGCAGAGAGCCGCTTGTCATTTGAAAATCATCTCTTGGGGTGCTTCTGAGTCCTGAGAGAGACTTGTACCTGATGATGGTCACAAATGACTAGGTGCCCTGAGGACCCCATTACGAGCTGGGTATTATCATACACACCAGATTATCAGATCTAGGGAGAGGGGCAGCAGCAATCCATTGCACAATAGCTTCAGGCCCAAACAGAAACAGCAAGCACAAGTAAGTGACACGACACCTCCCTCTGTTACATCCACATTCCTCTTTTACCTCAAACTCATGGCCTCAAGGAAGCTCCCCTTGATGGAGGAAGAAAACCTCAGGCATGATTCACAAAAGGGGCAGCACAATAGGTTATTAATAACCAGAAACAGACAGAAGGTGCACTACAACCTCATCCAGAGGTGGCTCTAAAGGACAACGATGAAGGGAGATCCTGGCGGGGGGCAGAGATGGGAGAGTACCGTTGGTCACCCACTGTATATGGAAGGACAAGTGGCTTGGGATATGAATATACACGGACTCTTGAGCAGGCGCCCAGAAGAAGCAAGACTGGAAAGTCGGCAACAAGGACACCTGGTGCCTGTGGATGGGTCTGCAGGAGTGGGCACATGGCATGCAGTTCTTCATGTCTTTAGTGCCCAGCAGAGAAGCTCTACCACAAGGAAGCCTCCAGCAATCAAGTGGACAGGATGCCTTTTCCTGTGGATATTAGCTGGCTTCCCTCCATGGGCCACACTGGTGCTGGTGCAATGGGTGGCAGGGATGAAGGCTACACATGGGCAGACAGTTGAGAAGTCTGAGATCAAGCACACGTTGCCCATAGTGTGACCAACTCAATGGTGCATCCTTTCATGGACACTTCTTCTTTTTCTATTTCATGCCTCCTTGATCTTCACTTCTGTTCCCTGGGGTCACATTCCCAAATAACCTATCTGCAAGCAAGCCCTTGTCTCAGGCTCTATTGGAGGGGGAGCCCAGGCTAGGGTACTACCCTATTTAATATGGTAACCCCTTCCCAGCACTCCTAACCCCCTATTCAGCTCTATTTCTTTTCTCCATATAATTTACTTATTTATTATGTCTATCATTTATTACGTGACTCTCCCACTAAAATGTAAGCTCTATAAGAACAGGAATTTGTCTGTTTTGGCCCATGCTGTGTGCCCAGCACCTAGACCACAAGAAAAAGTTGTGCTGAATAAGTGATTAAGTGATTAGAGCGTATGTACATTTAGGTGCTGAATATTTGGATCATGGTAGAAAACTCCAGGCCTCAGGAAAGACAGGGATTGGCTGTGGCTGTTTGGGGATTGTGGTAAAGGTAGGAGTTTCAGGACTCTGAGGAGTGGACTTGGCTTGGGCTGGAGGCAGGGCTGGTCCAAAGGTTAGCACCTCATAGAACCAGAGCCTTTCCTGGCAGATGCTTAGATAAGGCCTATGCTTACATAATGACACCCCACCCCCAAGCAACAAAAGGGCTGAATTGCCTGTGGTTAAGAACTCGGGGTCTTGGGTTGAATAGAACTGACTTCAGAGCCTAGCTCTATAATTTTTTAGCTGTGGGATCTTCAACAAGCTACCTCTCTAACTTCAGTTTCCTTATCTACAAGGATGTGCTAAGGGTAGCAATTATTTAGTTAGGGTGTTGTGAGAATTAAGGGGGGAAATTCCATGTAAATTGTTTGGCACAGTAGGAGGTGCTCACTAAGTGTCAGCCTGCATTAAACTTTCCCTGTGCCACATGGTGGGGTGGGAGGTACACAGTTCTAGGTCCTCCCTTCTTCTGGTTAGAGAGTTGGGCTTCCCTCAATAATGTTGCCTATTCCATTTTGCTGGGCCAAGGTCAGGAGAGAGATACAGTCCAGATGCAAAATGCCTGGATCTCCCCAGGATGGAGAACCAATAGGTGTCCCTTGCAAATTGAGTTCAAAAGGTCCTGACTCCAAGAGTGAGAAATAAAAATGAGCTCATGGATTTGGGCATCCTGCTGGGTGTATCTCCCAGCTACCTGATCAAAGCTTCGTGTCCATGAAACATGGGCTACTTGGAGTGAGAAACATTCACATCGTGTTGCCCTGTCTGTCTTTACTCTGTGCCCCCTGCCAGGAGCTCCCTTTCTACCACCGAGCACCCATGTCTAGCTGCTGAAACCTGCCCATCCTTCTGTTTGTTCTGTTCTTACTATTCCATTTCTTTCTTTGCCTTTCCTGCCTCCTCTTGGCTTTATAAAAGGCTTTTCTCCCCTCATGCCATTTTATTGCTCTACGAGGTTAGCATGCACATTTAACCTAGAGTCAAAAGGTAGTCAGTATTTTTCCCTCCAGTAAAATTACAGAGCTTTCGAACTCTGATCACTCCTTACCAATTCATTGATGTTTTCTCATTCTTTAGCTTGATCTACTTTACTTTTCTAACCTCAGAAATTAAACATTATTATAATTATGTTATACAATCAATACCTATTTAATTTGCCTCTGTGTTTACATATTTCTTTGCACACTATTTCTACTTGAATCTTAGATTTTCTTTCTTTTCTTTTTTTTTTGGCTTGCCGATAAGATTGAATCTTAGATTTTCTTTCTGGGATTGTTTTCCTTGTTTTTGAAGAACATCCTTTAGAATTCCCTTAGGTGAGGGTCTGTTAGTTGTAAATGCTCTCAATATTTATCTGAAAAGGTATCTTTTCAACCTCATTCTTGAAAGATATTCAAGGTTGATGGTTATTCTCTTAGCACCTTGAGATGTCATCCCACTGTCTTCTGGCTTCAGTTGTTGATACTGAAAAGTTCGCTGTCGGTCTACTTCATAATTATCTTTTCTCCAGTGATTAGCAGTTTTGCTACTGTAAGTGCTTGGCATAGATTTCTTATTCTAAAATCATGCTTGGGTTGGGGGAGCTTCCAGGATCTGAGGATTGTGTCTTTCATCAGTTCTGGAAATTTTCCATGTCCTTCTGGAACTCTAATTAGACATATTCAAGTCCTTGTTCCATCCTCTATGTCTTTAAAACTCTTTCATATTTTCCATCTCTTGGTCCCTCTGTACTGCATTCTGGGAAAGTTCTTCAGATCAATTTTTCAGCTCACTAATTCTCTCTTCAACTATGTTAATCTGCTGTTTAATCTGTCCATTGGAATTCTAGTTTCAAAGATTACGTTTTTCATTAAAACAAGTACTACTTGATTTTTTTGTCACATCTTCCTGGTCATTTTTAATAATCTTTCGGTTCTTATCTATACCTTCAATCACCTTTTATTTCTTTAAGCATATGAAACATCTAATATTACATAATGCATAAATTCAATATCTAAAGTTTTTGACTATCTGAGTCTATTGTTTACTGCTTTGTGACACTCTCACTGAAAGTGCTTTGTGTCTTGTGTTTTATGGGGTTTTTTTGTTTTTTTTTTTTTTGCATGTGAGCTCATGTTTCTTGGAAATCTTTGTACGAAAATTCTTTGAAACCTGAGTTTAAGAAGAGTTACTCCAGAGAGGATTTTTGCCATTTGTTTCTGTCAAATGTCTAGAGAACTACTGTCTACTTTAGGTTCTTTTGTTGTTGTTTGTGTTTGTTTGTTGTCATGTGGTTGTTGTTGCCACACAGGTGCTGTGAATTCCACCTGCAGACCTATTTGCAGGCTGACTCGTGCTTAGGAGCATTCAGGGTTGACATTCCTCTGTCTTCCACTGAGTCAATGCTGAACCAGGCAAGTTCTATGCCAGCTCCCATTAAGTTTTACTCTCTGAGTTCACCCATGGTGGGCGGTGTTTTTCAGTACTCTTTGCTTCAGATGGGGGTTTCTGATTTTGATTTTCACTTTGCTCAGGTCCTAGGTTTTGTCCAGGCCCCTTAAACTGCAGTTCTTGGCCATGTGGGATCAGCAGAGCCCTCATGTTTTAACCTCTGCTTTTGCTTAGTGATCTCTTTGGATTTGTGCTTTGTTGTCATTTTGGATCTCTGATGATTTCCCTTCATTTCCTGCCACCTCAGCTATGCATTTTTAAAGGTGATTTAAAATATGTATACATACATACATACATATATATATATATATATATTTTTTTTTTTTTGGTATTTTGCATCAGGAGAATTTCTCAGCATGTGCCATCTACTATATTGTTAGAAATGGAAGTCTAGCCATCCTTCCTGCCCCATTTCAAACATGTTTCTCTCAGGACCAGGAGACCTCCCGTTGCATTAATTTGGTCACTCGTGTTTATGAACTACATGCTCCTTGAGGGCAGGAGTGTGGTCTCCTTTCTTTCCCTTCCACTGAGTCCATTCCAGAGTTCCTCACACAGAAGTCTCTTTAAATGAATGGAATTGAACACAAGAGCTGGAGGCAACCATGTGCCACCCTGTGCTGCCAGCACCCGTCCACAAGAGGGCAGCCGCAGCTGGTACCACAGCTGGCTCCCCCCTGCAGGGCTGGGCAGGGTCCCACTATGGGAGGGGCCTGGCTCCCTGAGGCTCCATCATCGCCACACCAATGCCTCCTCAGGACTGGGACCTAATGGAGGAGGAATTGTCCACATTCCACAGGCAGGGAAATGAAGACAAGTGAGGATGAAGGAAGTGGGAGGCCAGGAGAGCTGAACCTGAGATGGTATCTTGTGGGGCAGGGCCAGGATGGAACCAGACCCCTTCTGGACTCAATCACTTCAAGGGTTCTGCTTGGACAGCCAAATTAATCTACTCCTTCATTCACTCAACATACATTTATTCAGCACCTACTGCATGCCCCAAAGGGAGTACAGTGGTGAATTAAACCCACTTGATCCCTGTCTCCATCCTATAGGGTCAGTCCAACTGGACATCTCAGTATTTCCCAACCAACCCTGGGCTTCCTTCCTCCAGCTCTTTGCTCCTGCTGTTCCTTCTGGTCCAGAGGCCCCCCACACACACACACACCATCTCTGTATATTGAAATCCAACTCCCATACCTGACTCCCACAGAAGAATGCCCAGCCCAGTACCCAGAGGTGGGGGGAAGTGGACCTGTCTGTGCCATCTCAGGGGGCAGCTCACACCTGGGCCTTGACTCCCTTCTTTATAGGATGTGTGGGACAACCATCTCTCAGACTCTCCCCAATTTATGTGTCTCTGAGGGGAGACTTAGGCTCTCATTTCTCAAAAGTGCATCAAGACCACACCCTCCTTCAGTCCAGCCACCATTGCACCCAAGGATAAGGCAGACTTTGGGGCTGAATCCCATGAGATCCAGATTCGGTGCAATGGAACAGACGTTCACTCTTCCACTCATTCATTCTTCCAACATGTATTGATTGAACATCTACTACATGTGAGTTCTCCCTTCTGGCCACCAAAAATGAGGCATGGCACCTCCACTTCCCTTGTCCTTAGAAGACCCTTGAGGAAGGGTGCCCATGTGTGCATGTCTGACTCTGTCGCTCTCGGGGTTCAGCCAGGCTTGGTGGGCTCCCAGCAGAGGCAGCTGGGGCTCTCCCACCAGCCCCAGATACACCAGCCTGGCTTCCTGGAGACCAAAACCACAAGCTGAACGTAGAGGTGTGAGAGATACTTGCAGACTGGGTTTGATCGCATGCGTGTAAGAGAGAGCAGCAGAGAGAAAGACGCGAACAGGAACAGCAAAGGGCAGAGCGGGCGAGAGGGGCACACAGCGGCCCCAGGATGGCACCTCCCACGGCCAGACACGCATAGCAGAGATGGCACCAGACATGTGGCTGTTCTTCGTGATCGTCGGATTGCTGACGGCAGCTGTCTCAGGTAGTCCCCCCACCACCACCATCTCCTGCCACTCGTGCTGGAGGACCTGGGTCCTGCCCTTTGGGCCTCCTTTCTGGTTGTTTCCTTGTGGTCACCTTTCTGGAGTCTTTTAGCCAAGACTACACTTTGGAACCAGGGAGGCTTCAGCTGTGCCAACAGCAACTGGGCCTTGGAGAGGGCACGGGCTGTGCCTGGACAGTGCTCCACTCCTAAGAGGCCTCTTGGGCATGAGATCAGGCAGGCAGAGTGCTTGGTCATACCAACGTGTCCCCAGCATCTGAGCAAGGAGGTGCATCTCCCACCCATAGGCTCAGGAACCCCCCATTTCCTATTTCTTGCCAACACTCAGGAAGGAAGCGTTCACTTTCCTGTGAGGCAGGAGCACTGATGATCGTATTTTCAATGCCAAAGCTGAGGCTTGGGGTTCACCAGGCTTGTACCAGTCACGGGAGAGCAGTCCCAGATCAGCACTCAGGGAAGCCAAGGAAGGTGGCTTCAGCACAGCCG
Source organism: Cynocephalus volans (assembly GCF_027409185.1). NCBI lineage: Eukaryota > Metazoa > Chordata > Mammalia > Dermoptera > Cynocephalidae > Cynocephalus > Cynocephalus volans. The sequence continues at coordinate 156,360,812 of NC_084463.1, forward strand.
GTGGGGTAGTTTACAGCACCAATGAGCAGGGAAGCCCTTGAGGGCCAACCCTCTCCATCCTGAGGTGCCCCCAGGTGCCAAGACATCCTCTCTGCCTGCATTGGGGGATCAGGTGGCCGCTGGGCTGTGCTTACCATACTTGTTGGCCCCTGCTGAGCATGGGGTCTGAGCTGGCTGGAGCCAGGCAGGGGCCCAGAGACACAACAGATCCTGTCCTGTTGGGAGTTCACATTCGGGAGGTGGGGAGACAGGCGTGGAAACAGAAATCTGGGCCAGGAGAGTCTGGGTCCACCCCGCAGCAGCGGAGACAAGAGCTTTCGGTCTGGTGTAAGAGAGATCTCGGAAGGCCCCGTCAGGAGGGGGAATCAAGCTGGAGCATGTGGGGGGCTGCGGCGGCGGGGAGCTCTTCTTTCTGCCTCCATCTGCCCCCTGACCTCACGCTGGCTCGGGGAAAGCCATTTAGAGCTCTGGGAGGAGGAATTCGTGCCCCCTGTGCCCTGTGGGGTTGGGCCTCAGCTTTGCCTCTCCAGCCGCAGCAGAAATTTACAATGCAGCAGCTCCTGGAGCTGAGCTGCTTCTGCCCCAAGCTCAGACCAGCTGGTTGACCAGTTGTCTGAGAGTGGCTGTTCCCTTCCTATCTCCATTATTGTTATTTTTTCTGTTTTTCTCCATGAGGCTCAGGATCAAGTCAGGGTCCAAAAGGTCTGCAGGCCACCGCCAGCATGGCAGGCCACTGTCTGCCCTCCCCATCCAGGGCTTCAGACCAGCTCCTTCCACAGCCTCACAGCAGCTGTGAGGGACCGGGCTGAGCTAGACATGGGGCGGCTTCTGTGCTGGAGCCCACGGCAGGCTGGCCCGGCAGGCCTGGGGAACTGGCCTTCACTGGTGCCTGGAAGGGAGGTGGAACCCAGGGGCCTGGGCAGAGCTCAGGGAGGTCGAACCAAGGGGCCCCTAGAGCCCAGCTCCCCCCACTTCAGTCTTCATCTCAATGACTCCTGCCCGACCCACTCCATTCCCCGTCCCCTTGTTTACTTCATGTTTTTGAAACTGTGCTGATATTCAATTGACTCACTTTTTGCTACTCACACAAGTTTAGTTTTGAAAGGAAACTTTATGTGACTATTGTAAATGGAAAACTGATATCATTTGCCATAAATAAAAGGTAAAAGGAAGTATAAAAATAAATGGCGGCAAAAACCAATTTCTATTACATTCTAACAAAAAGTTAAAAAAATGGAAAGGCCCTTGAGCCCGATGCTGACGCCACCCTTTCTGTTAAAGGGGAGATAAGGGAGGTGGTAAAGACATCCTGGCTCCAAACTGTTATTGTCTTCTTGATTTTTTAAGACTATCTGAAAGCACTTTGAGCAGGGAGTAGTTTCCCCGCTATGCAACCGAATGGCATAAAATGCTGCTGTTTCAACTCTCTCAAGGATCACTGGTTGTGGATGTCCTACTGCTGAGAAATACAGGCTGGCAGGAAGGGCTTTCAGGGCAGAAGGAAGACTGCACGACCAGGCAGCCCCTTCCCCCTCCAGGGCTGATGTGAGGGGCTGATCCGCTGTCCCCCTGCCTGCCTGGGCTTTCCTTCCTCCCCACCCTGGCCCAGCAGGACCTTGCCCTGCAAGGGCAAGATTGACCCAGATCTGCACAGTCAGCGGAGGTGTGGGGGGTGGTTGTTGGGGAGAGGGAATTAGGGCCTCCAAGGAGAAAAATGACAGAGAAAAGGGAAAAATGGGAGCTGGAAGAATGTGGCCTGTGAGGGAGTTCCTGGGCCTTCACCCCAAGAGCCGTGTCCAAAGCCTGGGTGGGGCTGCCTGGCTCTGCCTGGGGGAACACAGGCCGGTGGAGTCTGACCGTCTGGCCCTGGAATACCCGGCCGCAGCCCACTGGTGCTCAGGCAAACCTCCCCTCGGCTGTTCCCCTCCCAGTCCCGGCACTAGGTCCTCTCTCCTGGGCCTCACCTGGCTATTTCTCTACCCTGGGTTCTGGGCTGGCCTCTGCCAGGCCTTGGTGTATGTTGTTGAAGGATCAGGGCTGACAGAGCCAGGCCCTCCAGTTCTTTGCTGGTGTCCCCAGAGGCCTGGGTTCAGGACCCTCCAATTCTGTGCCTCAGTTTCTTGATCAGCCAACTGGCGATGAAGGGGCAAAAGAGAGTGAACTAGAAGCTCTTGACTGGGAAGGATTGGATGGGATCAGTAGATCTGGGGTTTTGCCCTGGTCCTGCCTATAATTCACAGTATGGCTGTGCTCCTTGTCTTCCCTGGGCCTCAGTTTTCCCATCAGTGGAATGGGGGTGCTTTGGGCAGACTGTAAGGACTCATCCAGATCTGACACTATGATGCAGTAATGAGGGACCAGACCTTCCCGCCAGGGCGGTGTCGAGGTCCGTGACTCTAATTCTATCCGTGCTGTGGTTGGTGAGGTCCTCAAGGGCTGATTTTGTATGCTGAAAAGTCTGTTTGTGGCTAAACAATAATGATATTTTGTTTCTTTAATTAACAAGCTTAAATATCTGTTTTTCCTTCACTTGTAAGTTCAACATATAAAAACTTATTTATAAGCTTAGTAATTTTTAACAATGACTTTCAAGGAGCCTTTGAAGGATTAATTATTTGGGCAAGTCAAGTTAAACAGATTAAGCTTCCTTACATGATAAGTACCCTTACAAATGTGGCTAATTAAATTCCCTTATATCTGTGCTCTTCAATACAGTAGCCACTAGAAAGGTGCATTTAAAATATGGTAATCCGAATTGAGACTGATAAAGAATATACACCAGATTTTGAAGATAAGTTCTATAAAAGGATGTAAAATATCTCATTAATTAATTTTATGTGAATTATATGTTGGAATAATAATAGTTTAGATATGTTGGGTTAAATAAATGTTATTAGGATTAGGTTTACCTATTCCTTTTTAATTTTTAAAAATGTGGCTAGTGGAAATTTAAAATTACATATGTAGCTTGCCTTATATTTAGGATAGAACTGCCTTTGATAATTCAAAACTGCATTTACAAACATAATGAATTTGATTTTCTTATGGAATAAGAAATAAAACATTGCCAAGGATTTCAGAGAATGCTTTGAGATCTAAAAAACTGACATAAGAAAAGTGAATATTAAGTTCTCTTAGATATTCTAATAATGTTTACAAACATCGTCAAATTCTTTTAAATTTTCAGCTTAAAATTTAAACTAAAGTCAATTACTTGATCACTTTCATAAGAAACTCTAATGGCCAAATGTTCTTAAAAATCACAAATACAGGACTTTTTTACCCATACACGGAACTTGATCTAACATACAGTGAACATGAATATATAAATACTACTGGTTTCTGTTTATGTAATCATCTCTATTTTCTTAATTCTAATCTTCCTGGGGTTAAAAGCCACTTTCTAAGGAAAAAAAAATTGTACCATCGCGGGTGACTTGGGTTATCCCAAGCAGGTTGGAATTTTTCATCTCAGTGGACTGAATTGAGGTCGGCTTTTTTATTATTTTGCCAAATCATAAGATACGGTTGTCCTGTGCTGCGGACGGACGTGCTGCACCCTTTTTGATAGCCCGTGCCCTCTGATTGGGCTCGTCCCCTGACCCATGACCTTTGGATCCAAATTATACAAACCTAATCCCCAGCATCTGCCCCTCACCCAGGGGCCTCACCACTTGACTGGATTAAATTAAACACACGTGTTTAACTTTCTATTCTGATTTCTTTTCACGTTCTTCCTGCCTGGCAAGACTACATCTCCTAGGTATATAAATGGTGTCTGACAGGCTGCCACATATTTCTTCCAGCTTCGTGTGGCTCTCTGGCCAACATCAATGACTGATGGGGACAGTGAGCATGCATGCCTCCCCATAGTGGTGGTGTGCAGCTCCCAGGGTGGTGGGGCTGGCACGTTAGCCAAACGTAGATGATTACAGAGGGATCCAGAATGAGTGAGAAACACTACCCACCCCCTCCCTCATTCAGTCCACATTTATTGAGGCTTCTCTGTTATCGGCTGCACCAGCCGCAGTTCCTGATAGGAAAACTCAGGAATTAAATTGGGCCCCTGCTGGTGGATTCTGAGGCTAAGGAATGAGCCTTCTCCCTGAGGCAAAGAGGAATAAGCAGGTTGCCCTAAATGAGGCTTCAGGACAGAGGCTTGGAGGGCCTCCAAGGACCACCCGCAGGAAAAGACCACCCAGGTACTGGGCCACCGTCCCCCTGCCTGGACCACAGACACGAAACCACCAACTTTAACACCTCTGCCAGGTGCTCACGCCTGCACTGAGCAGACCCTGTGGGACTGGAGTCCCCGAGCCTCATCTCCCAGCCACAGTGTCCTCCAGGCCCTCCAGCTTGTCCTCAGCGCCAGCCCCCTCTGGCCCAGGTCCAGGCCTGGTGAGTTATCCTGAGTGAGCGGCACTTCCTGGGGCCCCTCATTCCAGTCCACCTTCCCAGTGTCTGCTACAGTGCCATCCACCTGACCATTTACTTAACTCTGTTCCTTAATTGATGCTTTAAAGTGAAAATATATTGATTTCTAGAAGAAACGTTGCTCTCTCAAAGGGAAAGCCATTATAAATCACCCTAAGGATTATAACAGTGAGAATAAAAATAATGGAGAAAAAACAATGTCATTGTATTCTCGCCAGATGCATTGCCATTTTCCCTTTGCTAAAAGGAAGGGTCTTAGGTATTAGAGAGGCATTAATGATTAGACCAGCCCCGCAAGAAGGGAATTAAAGGGGCATGACTTCCCCACCACACAAATGAATGGGGTATAACGTCACGTCGGTGACCACCTATAAATCATTTCGCAGACCTTTGGGTATGTGCCCCCCACTTTGAAAACACTGATCCAGAGAAAGGTCAAAGGGGGTGGGCAGCACACCCCCCTTACAGGGACATCCTGGACTTGAGGGCTCCATATCAGGTGGTCCCCAGGCATCCGGGCAGCCCTTGTATTTCTCTGGTGAGTCTTGATATTGGGCATGGCACCCAAACTCACATCCCCAGTTCAGCTCCAGGAAACGGTGCCCCTGCAGTGTGGGGGGAGAAGGCATCCTGAGGAGGGAGAGGTGGGGGTGGACTTTTGGAACTAGCTCTAGCCCTAACTTGCTGGGTAATCTCAGGCAAGTTCCTTCCTTCCTCGGGCCCTAGTTTCCTCTCTGGAAAAATGGGTAAATTGAATGCTCTGAACCCAGCCTAAAAATCCTTGTATTCTTCACACATTCCTCTAGACTTTATAGGTTGTGGAACAGGACAGCTGACTGCCTATGAGGAGCAGAGATCCAGCTGTCAGAAACTTAGCCCTGGGGCGGGCACAGTATAATAACCACAGCCGGCATCCTGCTGTGCAGAATCATGACCCTAGAGTCAGGCAGACTTGGGTTCCGAATTCCAGCTCTGCATGACCCCAGGGTTGTTTCTGTGCCTGCATGCTAGACGTAAAAACACCCGGCTCACCAAGGCGTAAAAGTCAATGTAGATTTTCTGAAAATGCCTGAACAAAATGCAGTGCTCAAAAATGTTAGTTTATAAATGTTACACAGCAAAGCCAAAGATAATCTCTTGTATATGTGAATACAGGATTTAGCGGTTCACATAGCACTGTTTGCACAGTGAGCTCCTGTACCCATGTGACAACCCCATTTTGTAGATGAGGAAACTGAGGTTTAGCGAGGCTAAGAGACTGGTCCAAAATCTGTGAATGCCAGGACTTGCGGTGAGGTCTCCCAGCTGGCAGCCCAGGGCTCTGTCTACCATGAAAGAGTGGCCTGGCTTGGTTCCAGGCTGGCTGCCCTCTGGGCTCCATCTGGGTATGAGATTTGTCCCCAGATGCCACCCCCTGGGCTCACAGCACCACTGAGTCCAGAGTCAGCCCCGAGTGACCTCTGAGGTCCTGGGGCCACCTGGAAGGCTTCTTAGTGACAAACAGGATCAGGTATGGCTGCTCCCTCACCATGGCCCGGCCCCATGTGGTTTGCCTGGCAGTTGCCACACACATCAGGGCCAGAAAGGAAGGTGAAGTTAATGAGGCACCATGAGCCAAGGAGAAGCTTGCCCGGCAGAAGGCTCCATGTTTTCACATGTATTTAGCACCTGGGTGCCAGGCTCTGTGCCGGTACTGAGATATGAGACATGAAGGTTTGCTCTTGAACCCTTGATCGTATTGTAAGGAAGGCAGTAAAACAGGCCAGGGTCAGCGTGGGATGGGTGTGACTACAGGTGCAATCCGTGATAACTATAACCACCACCCGCTGCAGGGGACTTATTCTACAAGCACCCGGTGTGCTTATCCTGTTCCACCCTGACAACATGGGGGCAATCACCCCCATTTTATGGGTGGGGAAACTGAGGCTCAGAAAGTTATGTATTTTGTCCCAGGCTGGTGGCTGATGCTGAATTTAGAGCCATGTCTGTAGGTCTCCAAAACCCATGTTCTCAACCACTCAGCTGCCCTGTCTTCTGAGCTGGGAGTCAGGGGAGGGACAGTGTCACAAGGGGCAGCTGCCCAGAAAGGGGGACATCGCTGTCTCAGAGGGGCGAACATGAGGACAAGAAGGTTTTTACATACAGGGAAGGATGTCAAAAGCACTCTAGGCGTAAAGATGAGAGCATGCAAAACCTGGTGGAATCGGGTAAAGTGTGTAGTTGCATCAATCATTCTGCCGACATCACTTCCTGGATTTGCTAATGTGTTCTGGTTACATCATTTTTCTCTGCTGGAGGAAGCTGGGCGAGGACAATGTGGGACTTCTCTGTGCATTTTTTTTTTTTAAGTTCGAAATCTCTGTGCTATTTTTGCAACTTCTCATGAGCCTATAATTTCAAAATAAAAAGTTAAGGCAAAAAATTATTTCAGGGAGAAGGATGCACTTGAGCAGAAGCCTGGAGGTGGACAGCCCATGAGGGGCTGGCTGTGGGAGCCGCTGACCTGCCAGCCCTGCTGGTCCCATGGGTCATGTTGGGTGGGTGGGACCACAATTCTCAAAGGAGCTGACCTCCAGGCTCTTTCCTTTCTCCTGACTCCTCTAGACTGGTGTGTCCTGAGGATTCAATGAACTACTGCTCATGAAAATACCAAACAGTGACTGACCTGTAAAAGGTGCACACTCAAACACAAACTTGCAAATGTTAGCTGGCCGTGTCACAGATAATGGCCTCAGTGCAGTGCTCTGTAAATACATGAACCTGCCTTCTTACCCCCATTTTACTGATTGAGTGATGGAGGCCCAGAGAAGTGAAGTTACTTTTCCTAGATTGCACAGCTAATAGATGCCAGATCTTCAGCTTGACCCTGTGACTCCAAATCCAGTGCTCTTCTCCAGCCCTGGAAATTGGGCAGGGTTTGGGCAGGGGACACCCACCCACCTCAATATTCATGCAGAAAAAGTCCCCCATTCTGTGGGGAGTTTTCACCTCATCCACCATCAGCTGGACTGTCACAGAACCATGTGAATTCTGAGCTCTGCCACTTCCAGGCCGAACGGCCACTCTGAGCCTCAGTTTCCTCAGCTATAAGGTAGGGTCAATAGCAACCCTCAGAGTTCAGGGCTGAGATGGGGCTCCATGAGATGTTGGCTGTGACAAACTTAGAGAAATACTAGGCTCCTTGGGATGCTAGGAGAGCCCCATAGCCACAGCTGTAGCTGGGGCCAGGGCCAGGGCAGGAGCTCATGGGGACAGCAGAGGGAAGCCCTGGCTTCTGCACACCATTTTGTAGGCTCCAGCTGCCTAAGAATAGCAGCTGAGAGAGGCCAGGAGTCAGAGGCAGGGCTGGTTGCCGAGGAGGAAGCTGTGGGACTGGGCCTCTGGCCCTCGGGAGGTTCTGCACAGGAGCCCATTGTAGGAATCCTTTGCTTCTGCTGCAAGGGAGGGTGCCCCGGGGTCTCCACCATGTGTCGGGGGTGGGAGCGCATTACAAGTTCCAGACTATCGGTTTCCAGGCCACCCCTGACCACCATCATGACTCTGAACCGGGCTGGAGCCTCTGGGCGATGGCAGCAGATGCCCAAGGAGACCGTGCATGGGGCTGGGTGGGGGCCAGGGCCATGTGGGGACACAGGCTGTGAGAGTGAGGTAGAGCCTCAGGGCTGGGGGCTTCTCAGTGTGTCTTGAAAATCCCATCTTAACACCCCATTTCCAATTTGGAGTCACCCACTGAGCCCTGTGCCACTGAAGTCGCTATGTCCCCGAGCCAGGCACAAAGCCAAGCATGGCCCTGCCCATTTTACAGAAGAGCAAACTGATGCTCAGAGAACTTGAGCAATGCTAGGCCCCCAGTCGCTGACAGAACTGGGACCAGAGTCACTCTCTGGCCACTGGCCCACCCCCACCAGCTGCCTCTGTCCAAATAGGGTTTGGGGGAAGGATTTTATCTGCACTTCAGTATATATTTTGCTAGGGTGTTCAGCTCTTCTGGGAGAGGTGCTTGGGGGCAGGGACAGAGGCAGGAAGCACCCCTAGACTAGGAGGAGGCCCACTTCCCACTCTGCTCAGCTACCTTGCTTTCCCTCCTTCCTTTGGCCAAACTAAAGCAAACATGCTCACCAGTGAATTCAGCTCCCTGGAGAAAAGTGTTGCCCCACCCCCCAGCCCCAGATGGGATTTTAGAAATATCGCGACAGTATCTGAGCTAGAAGAAACCCCAGAGAGCTGCCAGCCATCTCCTCCTATTCATCAGAGGAGGAAACTGAGGTGCAGAGGTGGAGGGGGGGTGATGTGTCCAAGGTCAAGAGCAGGGTGAGAAGCCAGGTCTGTGGGGCCCCACCTAGGGCCTCTTCCCGCATGGCCCAGCAGGGCAGGGTTGGGTCCTGGGTGATCCAGGAGCACACTCAGCTCCCACCTCCATGGTCAGGCTGTAGGGGAGAGCGATGGTCCCACACGGTCCCACATGGTCTGACCTGAGCACAGGTGACCTGAGTGCAGGTGAGGCAGGGACCTAGCTTTGTGCAGCCTCTCTGCATGCTCCAGCCAGCAGCTCCCCCAGCCCTCAGCCTCTGCCATCTTTTTCGCCCAGCTTTGTTTTTGTAAACCTTTTATTTCCACATAATTTCAAACTTACTGAGAAACTGCAAGAATGATACAAAGACTTTCCATAGGCCCTTTCCTCAGACTCCCCAACTGCGAACAGTTTGCTTTAGCATTTTCTCTCCAAGTCTGTTTTTCTGTCTAATACTTTTTTCCTACCCCACTTGAGAAAAGGCTGTAGACATAATGTCCCTTTCTCCTAAATACTTCAATGTGTTTTTTCTTTAAAAAAAAAAATGACATTCTGTTACATAACCACAGTTCACTTATCAAAATCAGGAAATTGACATCAATATGCTACTACTAGATAATCTACAGGTCCTATTCAGATTTTGCCAATTGTTCCAATAATAGACTTTAAGACACAAAAATCCCGTTTCAAATGTGCTGCATTTAATTCTCACGTTTCTTTATTCTCCTTTAATCCAAAACAATTTTGCAGATTTTCTTTCTCTTTCATGACATTGATCTTTTTAAAGCATACAGGCCCGTTATCCTGGTTTGTCTGATGATTCTTCATGATTAGATTTAAGTCATGCCTCTTTCAGAGGGGAAATCACAGAAGTGTCGTGCGTCCTTCTCAGTGCATTGTATTAGGAGGTACATGAGATCAGCTTGTCCCGTCACTAGTGGTCTAAGATTGATCACTTGGCTAAGGTGCTGTCTGCTAGGTGTCCTCACTGTGAAGATATGCTTTTCTTCTTTGGAATTAACATGTATCTTGTGGGTAGATTCTTTGACAATATGTAAATATTTCTGTCCTGTTCAAACCTTTGCCCACTGGTTGGAACATTATTCTGAGGGCATTTGTGCAGAGACCTGAGTAATGAGACAAGCTGTGAATGCTGAGCTCAGGGAGGACATTCCCAGCAGAGGAAACAGCAGGTGCCAAGGCCCTGAAGTGGGAATGAGGTTGACATGCTATAGGAGATTTCAGAGGGATGGGAGAGTCGGGGAGATGAAGAGGTTGGCAGGGGTTGGGGGCACAGATCATGGGGTTTGGAATTAATACTAAGGAAGTGGGAAATCATCAGAGAATTTGAAGCATAGAAGGATGTGATCCGATTTGCCCTTTATGCATATATAATTATTTAACAATTTTTTTTTGACACCAACACCTTTTTTAAACCTAAGTAAGTTTATTTAAACCTAGAAATCTTTTGTCACTACCATATATCTCAAACCAATATTACTTCAGTAAATAGAATATATCCGTCTAAACAAATAAAACACTGAAAACAAATGAGTCACTAAATGGCCTCCCATCCAAGCCGGGGTCAGCTCTCCCTTTGTTAAAAAGCGTTAGGTGTTAAAGGCTGAGTAGTACCACTCTGAGACTTTCTCCTTAATATAGTTAGAAGGAATGAAGAATTGGAAAAGGAATGAGTTGCTTACTATGTAATTTAATACTATCTAATCTTAAATTGTCTTCTGTCCCAAGCCTGGTTTGGAAAATATTTCCCTAACTGTTAGAAGGATCAGGTGAGTGGAGACAGTAGGGACAGAAGGGGCTGTGTTGTGAGGGAGGGAGGTTGGAGGTGGTCATAACTGGAGAATGCCTCTCAGCTCCTGCAGGCCAGACCCAAATTGGCCCAACGGATTCATTTGCCCATGAAGAAATGGAGGTTCTGGAAAGACGCAGGGACTTACCCAAGATCATAATAATGGCAGGTCTCAATTCTGCGAAATTTCGTGGTTCTTCTACCCAATTGTAGCTAAAAATTCAGACACGATGTAAACATTAGTCATCCTTATTATAAAAACGGTATAAAAACCACATTAAAAGGAATGCAAAGAGAGAAAAGAAATCTCACCCAGCACCTTCATACAACATAGCCTTTCGTTCTTGAAGGAGGGAGTTTTTAAGTCTCTTGCGCATTGAGGGCATTTAGTCCAATCAGCATGAAGGTGGGTGGGCTGATGGGCGTCAGGCTGGTTAGGATTAACATTTGTCAGTGGCTGTAAGAACAGGGACTCTGGGTGAGACCGGCACTAATTCCAGGCTCCTCCACTCCTGCTGTGACCTTGGGCAAGTCCCTGGACCTCTTGGAGGTAAAATGCCTCCGACCTCTATGTCAGCTCATCAGCTCTTGTGTTCTAGATGGCCTCTATAGCCCTCCCTGAAGATCACTATGGATAATTTTTAGTCACCTGCATCTGTGGGGCTGTCTCAGTTGTAGCCACGTCAACGTAGATTGGAAAACCAGTCCTGAGAAGCACTTGTGGGTTTACAGACCCTCTGGCATCTGGGAGGAAAAAGAGGACATCCCTCCATCTTGCTGGCTCCTCTCCCCACCCCCAGAATTCCCTGGAAGTTCCTCTGGGCTCCCTCTGGCCCCTGCCCCTGGAGGGAACTTTCGTTGAGGTATGTGTAGATGTGTGTGACTTAATTTGCTAGGGCCAAAGTACCACAGACTATATGGCACAAACAACAGGAAATTATTATCTTCGAAGTGTGAGATCAAGGTATCAGCAGGTTGGTTCCTTCTGAGGGCTGCAAGGGAGCATCTATTCCGTGCCTCTCCCCTGGCTTCTGGAGGATTTCTGACCATCTTCGCCGTTCCTCACTTTGTAGAAACGTCACTCCGATCTCTGCCTTCATCTGAACGTGGCGTTCTCTCTATGTGTGTGTGTGCCTGGGCCCAAATTTCCCCTTTTTATGAGGACACCAGTCATATTGGCTTAGGACCCACCCTGATGACCTCATTTTAACTTAATTTCCTCTGTAAAAATCTGATCTTCAAACAGGGCACATGCTGAGGTACTGGAGTTAGGATTTCAACCTGTCTATTTGGGGTTGGGGGGGCACAATTCAACCCATAGCAGTGTGTGTGTGTGTGTGTGTGTGTGTGTGTGTGTGTGTGTGTGTGTGTGTGTGTGTGTGTGTGTGTGTGTGTGTGTGTGTGTGTGTGTGGTGACTACTGAGTCATTTGTTACTGTGGGTTCAGATAAAAAAGTCAGAAAGCCCTACACTTCTCTGGAGTGGCCTCTCTGGGTCATTACTACAGAAATGTCTTCTAAAGTGGTTGTACCAACCTTGTCCCCCCAGCAATCAGCAGAGTACTTCCTGACCCCCTTCTCACCAGGCCTCATTCTTGCCACACTTCTTTGCCCATCTAGAGGGGGGGTCTCTCTGCCATCTTCCTTTGCATTTCTCTGATCACTACAAGGCGGGGAACTTTTCGTGTTCATGGGTCCTGCCTGCTTCCTCTTCTGTGAGGTACCTATTTCTTCTGCTTTTTGCCTATTTTCCATCGTTTGCCTTTTCCTTATTCATTTATAGAAGAGATCCTTTTCTGAGGAGGGTTTCTATGGGGGCACGGGAGAGAGAGGATGCAGAAGGGGAGGTTAGGGCGGCTTTTCTGGCCTCACATTTTAATTGAGAACTGATCATTATGGCCACTCCTTCAGGGGAGAGACGAGAAACCATTCTCAATCTCTTTCTGGAACCTGTGGGGCCAGGGGCAATTCAGAATTTAGAGTGTTTTTGGATTTTAAAAAATACGATATGCTACATATATCGTCTATTATGTAATGTCTCAGCAGGGGCCTGGTCAGCCACTGTAACCAAATGCATTCACATTTCTGCAGCAAAGTATGTGATCTTTTATACCATGCAGAATAAAGACTGTGAATAGCCTCACATCAGTTCAGGTCTTGCCACCAACAGAGTTATGACAACACTTTCAGTTTGGGGGTGTCAGGAGCTTCAGAATTGCAGTAAGGGACTGTGTAAGTGCTCTCAGAATGGCTAGTGAGAGCCAGGCTCTGTGGTGCCCATTCCATCTTCTGCTCTCCCAGCAGCCCTGAGAGGTTACTATTAATGTCACTGTCTATGTTGACAAGGGTCATTGAGGCTCAGAAGGTTAAGAAATCCAGACACTGATATTAAGAGGAGAAGATGGGATTCGAACCCACATCAGTCTGATTTCAAAGCCCACTTGCTTCCAATTCTGCTGTGCTCTGCCCAGCCCCATGGAGGCTGACTTCTAGGCTTCTTTTATCTCTAGGCCTCCAGAGTCTGGGAACAATGTCACCAGCCAGAGAAGTAGACTGGGGGAACAGGCTGGAGGTGAGTAGGTGGGAGGCCAGCTGGCTGGGCCAGACCCTCACCCCAAAGCAGTGGGTGCTGGTTGCCAGAGACAGAGATGCCCACCTCCAACCTTTTCAAAAGTTCCCAAGCGTCCTTCATACTTTAGCACTGACCAAACATTCATCAAGGTCTCTGCTTGCCCCAATTTGAGGGCCTAAACACATTGCACCATAGGAGAGTCATTGACCAAAGACATTAGCCATCTTTAGAGTTCAGTGGTCGAGAAAGCAACAGTGCCTTCCCAGGATTAAAGTCGTGGCTTGGGGCCGGCCCCATGGCTCACTCGGGAGAGTGCGGTGCTGATAACACCAAGGCCACGGGTTCGGATCCTATATAGGGATGGCCGGTGCGCTCACTGGCTGAGCGCGGTGCGGGCGACACCAAGCCAAGGGTTGCGATCCCCTTACCAGTCACAAAAAGGACAAAAAAAAAAAAAAAAAGTCGTGGCTTGAGTACCTTTGCCAAGAAGGATGGGCAATCCCCGTGACACCAGGCCACCAGAGGGTAGAAGTGTGCGTGTGTGTGGTGGGGCTGGTGTTCACACTCAGTGGCAGGTCACTGCCCTACATCATCGCTCCTCTTAGCCAGCTTACCCTCTGGAAAGGTGCAAGTTAGATCTCTCAGGTCATTTGGCAAAGGCCTGGGTATCCACTTCTCTCCATCACTTTCTTATCCTTGAGAGCTCCTGCTCATCCTCTAAGGCCCCTCCCAATTGTCCCCTGCTCTTTATTCCCTCCCACCTCTATTTTTTCCCTGAGCACTTTGTTCTGAGCTCTGGGATAGCACTTATACCTGATCATAATCAACTGCAAGCACATCTGTGTCTTCCTCCAGGGCATGGAGCCTGGCACGGAGCCCGGCTGAGGGTAAGGAGTGAAGGAAGAAATGAATGGATGGCACCCCTGACTAAGGGTTTGAGTAGGTAGGAACCTGACAGAACGTTGAGCCACCTTAGAAGCACCCTAGATGTGACATATGGCCTGACGGCTGAGTGTGGCTTCGGACGTAGAGAGGCCTAAAGTCGAATTCTGGCTCCACCTGTTAGTAACTGTGACCTTGGGCAAGTCATGTCATGCTGCAGAGCCTCAGTTTTCTCATCTGGAAAACTGAGACTTCACAGGCCCCATATGGAGATTAATAAGAGAGCATGTACTGTGTATACAAAGTAGGGGGCACACAGTGGGCATTCAGATGTCACCTGATGTTCCCTCCTAGGGAACCCACATTTACTTCCTGAACCTGACTCCAGGGGTCCAGTTGGACCCTGAGCCATGTTGACCCATGCAGCCATTGGCCACTGCCAGGCCCCAGCTACTAATGACACGAGGTGGTCACGGGGCATCAGTCTGAGTATCCCCAGTGTCTCCCCCAGCTTCTCTTTCAACCTGGATTCAAATCTGGATTTCTTTAAAGAGAGGAGGTGGGTGGTGGGTGGGGAGGGGACTGTGGGAATGTGGAGCTGAGGGGCACAGGACATGTGCCTGGTGAGCCGGGCTGCTGAGCCGGGGCTGGTCCCTGGTGCCCCCAAGGAGACATTCTGGTCCCAGCCAGCTGAAACTCCTGCCTGCTTGGGAAAGGCTGCTTCCTTCCAGGAGGGATGCTGATGACTTCCAATGGCTTCTGCATGCCCGACCTCAGGGAGTTTTCTCTGAGAGGGCTTTAGGCCACCTCAGAAAGGTCTCAACAACACCCCCAGACTAGGGAGGATTTTCATCCCTTGCCCACGCTTCATTCATCCAGAAACTGCTATGCCAGCAGCTCTGGGAGACTTGGAACCAGGCCCCCCTGAAAGCCGGTGGGTGGGGGCAGGCCCTGGGAAGTCACACAGGCTCAGCAGTTTCAGCCTCCACCTTTCCTCCAGGCAGCGGAAGCCCAGCCCAGCCTTTGCATGGAGGCCTGCACTGGGGATTCTATTCTTGAACTTCATGTCTTGCACACCAGGTCCTGTCCTGCCTCCAGGCATTTGCCCACTGTGCCCTCTGCCCAGAATGCTCTGCTATCTCCTCTCACTTGCCAAGGACACCTGGTACAATGAATAAGTGAATTGGGGGAACAAATGTGGATTTGAATTCTGGCTCTGTCAACTCTAAGCTGTGTGACCTTGGGCTAGTAACATCATTTCTCCAGCCTCTTTGTCTGTAAAACGGCTTTTATCATAGCACCTCCTCACGGGGTTGTCATGAGGTCATGTACCAAGAACTTCTTCACATGCACTTAGCACAGAGTAAGTTCTTAGTAAACGTGGATCTGCTTCCCTTGCCCCAGTGAAATGCTCCTTGACCTTCAAGCCCTGGTCTGAAGATCACCTTCCCTGCGATAACTTCCTGGACTCACTACTCCCACCACTATGCTGTAGAGCCCAGAGAGGCAGAGCAGGTCTCTCCCTCTCCGGGTTCCTGGAGCACGTCATCATTCATGCCTCTGTCTGCACCTACCTCGGAGAGATAGGATTGGAGTCAGCTCTTGACACCTGGGCCTCCTCCTGGACACTGGGCTGAAGGCAAGTCTGGGGTTCCTCACTGCCACCCTCCTGGAGCAGTGCCCGGCATGGGCCTGACCCCAGGCATAGCTCAGGAAATGCTGCTGGAGGCGAGGTGAGTTGTAGAGCCTTCCATTGATAATAAGAGTCTTTGAGATTTGTTGAGCATTTACTGTGCACCCTGAGGTGGAAATCGAGGGAGTCCAGGAGACTCTCTGTCTGGGTTCAAATCCCTGCTTTGTGTTTGATGAGCTCTATTGTTCCAGAAAGTTGCTTGATTTCTTGGATCTTAAATTTTCCCATCTGTGAAGTGGCAATAATAATAGTACCTACGTGCGAGCATTGTCAGGGAAATTTATAAAAACCCATAGCTTTCTTGCCCATGGAAGAGCACAGGAAACATCAGCAGGGTGCACTGATATGGCTCAAACAATTGATAAAGGGTTTCACATATGCTTTTGTGGACTGAAATCAAGGCTGTCGAGGCAGAAATAATTTTATAAAACTTTATGGGAAGCCAAGCTTGAGGTTCAACGCAGGAAACACAAGCCAACAGAGCTGGAAAGTGCTCCAAAGTCTGCTACCGGCAAAGGCATTTTATAAGGGAGTTTCACAAGAGAAGGGAAAGCTCCAAGTACAACCGTCCTTTTCTCACAGACACAAGAATCACAGTCACTGGTTACCGATTACAATCTGGGAGCCAGAAACGTTTACCTGCAACCTGCAGCAGAAGCTTCATGCTTCAGCTATTCTTGACAATATCTCAATGGCTTATTCAGAACTAGTAGATTACACATTAATCAATAAATCAGCAGTTCTAACCACACACATTGTTTATCTTAAGAAAAAGATGTCGAGGGAGGGAAGAAGGAAGGAATGAAGGAAAGAAAGAAGGAATGAAGGAAAGAAAGAAAGAAAAGACCACAATACGTCGAACTTTCAGAAAGAGAGAACAAGCCTAAGGATACCAGAGACGGTGGGAAGGGGAGAGGGGGCTTGGGAAGTGATAGGTTGGGCGAAGGGCATAAAGAAACATCACAATTTATAAGAATGAATATGCTAATAATAAATTTTTTAAAAAAACACGATGTCAACATTAAATTCATGAAACTTATCCCAAGACAGCAAGTTTTGGAAAACCTACTTCACATGGATTATTTCCTTCATCACTTTTATTTTTTTTTATTGTTGTTTTTATTTATACTACAGAATTTAGAAAATACAGAATAACAAAGAAAAGGAAAAAAACTTATCAATAATGCTACCTTCAAAGAAAACTCTTGTTACCACCCTGTTGTAGAATCTTGCAGACATTTTGTTAAAGAGAAATATTGCAAACACACTGAAATGCACTGAGAGTGTTTTAACAACCCCCAGGCATCCCTGCCCAGGGGATGAAATGTTTACATTTTCACCCAGGTTTAAGAAATGTTTACATTTTCAGCATATTTGCTCAGATCTATATGAATAAGAAAGAAAAGAAAACGATACCTATACTGTTAAAGTACTTCCTTATTCTCTCCTCCAGAACACTTGCACTCCAGAGTGTGGTGTGTGTACCCTTCCTTCCACATTTTTATACTTTTATTACACAAAAATGTATCCATATACAATGGATGGTATGGGGACATGCTATATCTTATATAAATGGTATCCTACTGGACATACTCATTTTCTCATTGTTTTCAAGATGGATCCAAGTGGATAAAGATCTAGTTCATTTGTTTAACTGAATAATCCAGTCTATGATACAACACAGTATATTTATTTCTGCTGTTGGGCTGTTATATTACTTCTGGTTTTCTTTTATTACAAACAGTGCTTCAGTGGACATCTCTGTACACATCTGCATGTAAACATGCCAGAGAATATTTTTCTAGAATTTATACATAAAAGAATCATTTGGGGATCTAGGTATGAGCATCTTGAACTTTATGAGCTATCATACGCCATTTTCCTATGCACTATATTTATACGGATATGATCATCCTGTATATTTATTTTGTAATCTGCTTTCTCCACCTGCTATATATATGTTTGCGGGCACACATCTATTACACACATGCATTTGTATTCATTGACTCAGCAAGATCTTCTTGGGCACTTACAGTGGGCCAGGTACTGGGTTTTTCTTGTAACCTTACATCAATCCTGTGAGGCTTTTATCCCTATGAGGTGAAGGAAGCAAGTTGGGCATATGAAGAGACTTACCCAAGGTGACCCCGTAGTTAGCAAGAAGCTGGGTTTCAAACCCAGGCACGTCTGATTCCAATCCAATGCTCTTTCTGCTACCTAAGACCTGGTAGATGGTTTCACCCCAACCAGATGCAAGGGCCCCATCCAAGACCAAGTGAATGGAAATTTTAGAGGAGAAAACTGAATATCTTCCTCCTCCTCTCAATGGTCTGAATTTTTATGGCAGATCAGGAAGACGGAGTCTGTGAAAGGTCAGTGTCTCTGGCCTATTGGGCTCCCTTGAAGCCAAATCCTTACGGTTATTCCTTGGGATTTTTATTGAGTTGCTCATGACCCTCCATGCTTTGTGGTGTCTTGTCTTACCATCTGGTAGCTGCAAAGAAGGAATAGTCTGGCATGGAGCCTGAGCAAGCCTTGGGGCCAGGACCACAGGAGTCCTTTCTTTTGGAAGAACTCCTGTTACCATGGCAACCACAGCCCATGTCTCTCCAGGAACACTGGATGCCATGTTTGCAGAGCCAGGGAAGGGAGCGGCCAACTTGTGAGTCTGAGGCAGTTCCGATAAGGTTCATGAGAAAGACGGAGAGAGAGGAGGAAAGAACGCAGCCTTTGGGGACCTGGAATCGTCCTTTGCGGAGAAGAAGGCAGATGGGGCCCTCAAAGTCATCTTTATTCCTAGGATGGAATATAGAATTGATGGCCAGCTGCGCCATTGTGTCCACTCAGGACTGAATGAGAGAAAGGGGGTCAAAGCCTCAGGATGGGGGATGATAACAGCAGCTGCCATATGCCACGTCCCAAGCATTTTACATATATCATTCATGCACCCCTTCAAGCAATCCTGTGTGACCTGTGTATCATGCACAGTGCCTGGTAAAAGCTGAAACCTGGCTGGGCTTAGTGAGTTTCCCAAAGTCACACAGCTAGTGATCAGCAGAGAGGGACTCAGATCACTGTTCTATCTGTCCCCAAAGTCCCTGTTCAAAATCATGAAAAACAGATTTCCGGAGAGTGCAGGCTGTTACAAAGACAAATTGGTACCGAGAAGGCTGTGACTCTGCTCCTCTCCGGGTCATCCCATTTACTCTTATCTCCCTAATACCAGCCCCAGTTCCCAGCACGTGGAGCAAGTTCAGCAAATGTTAATGGAATTGAACGCAGGCTGGCAATAGACTCATTTCTCAGCTTTCAGGAGGAGAACGTGGCTCACACACTCTCACTTTCTTGGGCAAGAGAGAAAGAGGGGAGTTCCAGAAATTGGACATACTCCAAAGCCTATTGTGTTGCACTGATCTTATCTGTGAGCTTCCTGACAGAGGAGGTTATGAATCGTCTTGTCCTTACTTCTCCTTGGATTTGGTGGAGGGGAGTTAAATCACAGGTGTGTGTGGAAGATGCCATGCAGGGGAACCTCCTCTGTTGTGTGACATGGTGACAAAAGAAAGTTAAAAAGCTTGAATTTCTTCGTCCTGCATGGCTAAAGTCCTTTAGGGCCAAGACTCTGAGCCTTTGCCATCCACTTGCCTCTGTCAATCAAGTGAGTTGAGTTTTCCTTGTGTCCCCAAGCCCTTCTTGGGTATAATGGAAGAGTGTGAAAACAAACAAACAAAAATCCTATAAAATAAAGTAAAATAATACCAAAACACCACACTGCTGACTTTCCCTTGGGCTCTAAGAGAACAGAAGAGAAGTTGCCCCAACCTTTCTGGGCTCCAGCAGATACAACCTGGTCTGTTCGCTGCCATTAGTCACCTCTGCAAGCAAGGGTGACACTGTCTGCCTGAGCCCCCAGCACAGCCTCAGTTCCCTGAAACAAAGTAAACTCAGCCCAACTGGTGTCACAACCTCTCCAAGTCCCTTCAAAGGTAGAACACATCTACCCCTTTCCAATCAAATTCATTTACCCGTGTGAGCCAAGTAACATGAAGAAAGAAGGAAAAAACCTGTATAAATTGGAAAGAATTACAGGCTTTTTCCTTCTTTCAGGCTTTATTGATTGCTCATCATTAACAATGTCAAGGGAATTTTTTAAAGAACATTCACAACAGTCCTGGCACCCTCCCACTCTGGGCTCCTCCCCCAAATTCGATGGTTCTACCAGTCTTTGGCCCTCCCTTTCCGGCTGGCCTGTCTCTCTTCTGGCCTCAGAATTGGAACAAGGGGGTTTTAGACAGTGTTGGGGCCAGCTGGTGGGGAAGGGGTGGGGATAGCTTGGGGCTAGATCACCAGAGCTCATTTTGTCCATGCTGTGAGGGCTATGGGACAAACACCACCGGGGACCTGTGCCCTGAGAAGGAAGGTCTTCTCATCGTGTGTCACCATTGGGGGAAGGGGTGGGTTGTCATTTCTAAGTTCAGGGCTGGTTGAGCTTTGCAGAGTTGGAAGGATTTGGAAAACCACCCAGGCTGTCTCTCACCTGTGGAATGGTCATTGAAGCAATTAGGATGTTGGATTCCAGCCCGGTGGAGTGGAGTGGTTAAGAATGTGGGCTCTAGAATCAGACAGCTGGGTTCAGATCCCAGCTCTGCCATTTTCTATCTCAGGCAAATTACTAAACCTCTCTGCACCTCAGTTTCTCCACCTTGTGGGCTTGCTGTGAGATTTAAATTGGTTAATTCAATCTGAAGTATTGAAAAAAGGGGGGGGGGCTCATGTGTAAAAAGCACTGGGTAAGTGTCAGGTAGCATCACAGAGCTGTTCCAGGAGGTTTGTGATGGATGCTTGACGTGTCTTGTGGCCTCCCCTTTCCCCATCAGAGCAATGGGAAGTGTCACAATGTCCTTCTCTTACTTCCCTACATTTTGGACCCAGGATGCCCAAGATAGGTAACTGCTCCCATCAGTGTGGGTTGGAAGTAGAATACTAGGTACCCATCTGGCTGCCTCTCAAATATCCACCTGCAAACTAGGAACATCAGTCCATCTGCCCACCCATTGAAACTTGGGGACAGGGACAGATGAGTATTTCTGGACAGCTCCCTGAACCAGCACTGCTCCCTTTGAATACATGGAGCCTGCGCCAGGGCTTCAGGAGGCAAGCCAGCCAGGGTTCTCATAACCTTTGTGATCCTTATTCAGGACACAGAAGACCAGTCTGCATAAACAAGATGTGTGGTGGTCTCCAGGTCAGCAGGGCCCACACCTCTCTCAAGGCTCCAGGGTACTAGTCCCAGGGGCCTGGTACCAGTCATGCAGAGTACTACCCCATCCCCACCCAGCAGTGCCCCAGAACAGCATCAGGGCTAACTGGGAGATCACTGCACTGGAAGTCTGACTCCCCATGGGCCTTGGGGTGCACTTCCGCCAGGCCTCAAATTTTGCAACTGTTCAGCAAGATCATTGGTCTGGGCAGTGCTAATAACCACATCTGCATGGTCTCAACACTTGCTCACAAAAAGCCTTCTGAGAGAAGCAATATTAATCCAGTTTATGGATGAGATACTAAGGCTCAGACTGGCAAAGTGACTGGCCAAAGGTTGTGCAATTAATGAGGGACAGAGCTGGACTGCAGCCGAAGCCTTTGGATGCAGGTCCATGTCCTTCACTCCATACACCTCTGTCTGGTACAGGTATGATGTGAGCCACATTTTTAATTTTGAATTTTCTAGTAGCCACATTTTTGAAAAGCAAAAAGGTGAAGCACTAATGTAACGTGTCAATAATAGGAGAAACTATGTATGTGCATGAGGTGAGGGGATGGCCACTATCTGTACTTTCTGCTTAATTTCTCTGTAAAACTAAAACTGCTATAAAAATAAAGGAAAAAATATGACTATTAAAAAAGTAAAAAGAGGGCCGGCCCCGTGGCGCACTGGGGAGAGTGCATCGCTTGGGAGCGCACCGGCGCTCCCGCCGCGGGTTCGGATCCTATATAGGAATAGCCGGTGTGCTCACTGGCTGAGCGCGGTGCGGATGACACCAAGCCAAGGGTTGCGATCCCCTTACTGGTCACAAAAAGACAAAAAAAAAAAAAAAAGTAAAAAGAAACAGGTGAAGTTAATGTAATAATATATTTTATTTAACCCAATATATGCAAAATATTATCATTTCAACATGCCATCAATAAAAAAATTATTAATGAGATATTTTACATTTTTTCCTTACTAAGTCTTTGAAACACAGTGTGTATTTTACATTTAAAGCAAATCTCAATTTGGACACTGAAGTTTCATCAGAAATACTGAATCTGTATTTAGACTTTATAAAATTACACTTGAAAAAGAATTACATATCTAAGTGGTTCAAATATCTTTAAACGTTTTCCAGTGATTGAATTGAGGATCTGTCTTTAAAATTAAGTAGGAATGAACTGAATTAAAGGAAAGGAAATTTTCAGTTCTTCATTTGCATGAATCATATTTTAAGCACTCAGTAGCCACATGTGGCCAGTGGCTACTGTATTGGACAATGCAGCACTGTATGATTCTCCGTCCAAGCTGGACAGAATGATCTGTAAGATATCAAGGTTTATGCTCCTCCGCTGCATTTATACAAAGGAGCTCTTTGCATACGATGACGACGATGGGTCCAGCCTCTGTAATGGCAGACTGAGGGTGCAGAGAAGATTTGCTGTTGATACGATACAAGGTTGGAAGCTGTGCACTGTAATGGTTAAAAGGGTGGTGTCTAGAGCCAGACTGTCCAGGTTCAAATCTTGCTTCTCTTACTGACCAGCTGGGAGACTTTGGGTGACTTAATTAACACTTCTGTGTCACAGTTTTCTCTGTGATGACACAGGGATGATCATAGGATAGTTGTAAAGATTCAAATCTATGCTATATGTAAAGCCCACAGATAACAGCTCTCACCTATCAGGTATACAGTAAGTGCTCAATAGATGTTGTCTGTTATTATATATTTTATCTAATTATAATGAAAGAATGTAAGGACTGGAGCAGATCAGAAAACTCCTCAATCTGTTGTTTATGCAAGTGAGAAAACAGGTCTAGAGAGGGCAAAGGACCCAAGGTCACACAGCAAGTTAACGACAGAAATCAACCAGAACCCCTTCTCCTAATGCTCAGCCCAGTGACCCGTCCACTATGCCACCCCCAGTGCTGACATTTTCAGAAGAAACGCCCTGACCCACCAGCCACATGAGCTATTCATTTCTTCCCAGGAGCGAGTTCCTAGATTTTGTATTTAGATCTAAATTTACACCTAAATCTAGATGGCTCTGCTGACAGAGTCACATGAGTCTGCCCAGGCCTTCTGCTCAGGCTCGAGGAGGCAGAATGTCTGCGTCGTCAGTGTTAAAACTCGCTGTTACCTCATTAGTACTGCGAGCTAGACACACGGCCCCCTGGAAACAGCTCTGTGTTTTTATTTGGAGATTTATTTTGATGTAGAGCATTTGAAAAATTTAGAACACAAAGGAAGGAGAAAACATGGATACTTGCCATATGGGCATGTGTTTTATATCTCCAATAATGTTTTTTTCTGTAGTAGAGATTGAATTTCATTGATTTGTATCCTTTTAGCATCTCTTCTGGGCAAGACACTATGCTGGGTGCCGAGTGTATGGGAGTGAAAAAAAACAGATACAGTCCCTGCCCACGTGATGTTTAGGATCTAGTGGGACTGATCGATGATCATTAAACAGTTCATGACCAGAGTAACTATGTAATTACATATGGCTGGGCTCACAAAGGAAAAACCCAGAGTACAATGAGTGGATATGGTGGGGGACTGAACGTGGGCCCTCTCTGCGTCCTGGAAGACCTTCAGAAGCTTTAAACCTGGCCGAGGGCAGAGGGCAGGGGACTGGCAGGGAGATCACAGACCGTATTAAAAATTGTGTGCTCGCTTCTGTCACTGAACATTGCGTTAAGTGACAGAAAATTTCCTCCACACCATTAAAAACCCTGTAAATATATATATATATATATATTTTTTTTTTTTTTTTTTTTTTGCAAATAATTTTAATGTGTTATATTTTCCTAACCAATTCCCCACTCACTTTTAGACAATTCAGCTGTGTCCAATTTGGGTTTTGTTTATTGGTTTTTTTTTTCTTTTCTTTCTTGTTTTTGTGTGCTTTTGTTTGGTGGCTGGCCGATACAGGGATCTGAAACCTTGACCTTGGTGTTATAACACTATGCTCTAACCAACCAAGCTAACTGGCCAGCTTCTTTCTTCCTTTCTTCCTTCCTTCCTTCCTTCCTTCCTTCCTTCCTTTCTTTCTTTCTTTTTACTATCAGAAACAATGTGACTGGAAGCTTTTTGTCTCCACCAGCACAGTGCCTCAGAGCACTCAGCTGCCCTAAAGGCTATGTGTATCTCATTTTATTTAATCCTCGCGATAAGCATGCAACATGGGTACATCTCATCCCCATTTTATGGAGGGGGTACCTGAAGCTCAGAGAGGTTCAATGATTTGCCTGAGTCACACAGTTAGAAAAGGGCTCAGCTGGAAAAGGGAGTCTAGCACCATCCAATTCTGAAGTGTGGACTCCAATCTCTGTGTAGTATGGTATTCAGGATTGCTTCTTTAGGGTAGGTCCCAGAAGTGGGACTACTGAATCAAAAGGGCTTGCGTGGTGGTGGCTGTTGCTGTTGTTAAGGCTGCTGACCCATGAACCTGCAAACACTACCGATTTTTTTTTTAATGTGCTTCTAGCAGCAATATATGCTACACTGGCCACATGGTTCTTTGTAGATTCCTCCTCCATATTTCCAGTTCTCCCTTTCCAGCCTGCCTCCAGCTGTATCCAGCATCTCTTCATCCATCACCTGCTCACCAGCATTTATTATGCACCTACATTTTTCCCAGCACATCTGACAGAGCCAAGGGGCAGCAGGTGCCCTCAGCTATAGCTGACACTTACCTAACACCTGCCTGCAACTGGGTGTGCCCAGGGCAGTGTTCTCTGAGCCCCTGAGGAGACCTGAAAGTTTCCCCACCGGGCTTGCTCTGACACTGGGCTGACCAACTGGGGCCTCAGCTTTCCTCAGTGTCTGTGCGTCCTCCCTCCCCAGGCTCCCCACCTCTCAGAAGCCTACAGGAAATCCCACCGGCCTGGGTGACACGAGAGGAGGATTGGTGTCGCATTTTCTCAGGCTCTGGGCTAGGAGGCTCTTCTTTTCATTCTTTCCGTGCTGTTTCCCCTGCTGCACCTGCCCTTGCAGTCTTTTTCAGACTCTCCTGTCTGAGGTCCTGCCCTACTCAGGGCTTCTGCCTGGGACTGACCTAAAAAAGCTGCCTCCTCCCTGGGCTGGGGGCAGCTCTCCCAACCTCTTTCTTCTACTGTGAAACGTCTCCCCTCTGGTCCATCACTTTCTAGAATGCAGGGCACAACCGGTGATGATTTTCGGAGGCACACAGGATAATTTCAGGTGGTAAATGAACTTAGCACTAAATAACACTGAATCATACAGTAATAAAGTTTAAATAATTATTTCATTTTCGGTGCTCCGTCATGCCTTCTCATTCTACCAAAGAGACAGTCTATTTGGTGATGAGGTGTCTTTTAACATTTCTAACATGGTTTTATTTTTAGCATGCTTATTTTCAATTACCTTTGATTTTAGGCAAGCAATATAAAAAGTCCCTTTATGTTTCAATATTTTCCACCTTTTTACATATCAACATCGGTACCTAATTTTACATAAATGCAATCATATCACACATGATCTTTTTAAAGGACAGCCTTTCATCTTTTCCTTTCATTGCTTGCTTCCTCTCTTCCCCTCCTCTCTTCTTCCACTGGCATGAGTCTGCCCCAGGACCAGCTACATAATTTGCAGAAGCCAGTGTAAAATGACCATGCAGGGTCCTTTGTTCAACAAATTATTAAGACTCTCAAGATGGCAACAGTGCAGAACATTAAACCAAGTCGGGGTCCTTTTAAGCACCGGGCCCTGTGCACAGGCCAAATGCCCCTGGAACCCACCTTTTCTGTTTATCCATTTTAATCATCTGCTGTGTGTCCTTCCACATTTATCTTCATATCCATATAATCATGCCAGTTCATAGAGGGGTGTTTGGGCGATTTTTTTTTTTTTTACAAAAATTGTATCATATATATTTACCTCCATGTCATGCTTTCTTTAATCAACATAGCATGGAAATCCTCCAACCGATGTAGGTCCATTTCTCTCTTTATAAAGGCTGCATAAGATGCCATGCTGTAAATGGACCAGAATTTATTCACCAGTTCCATGGATGGGCATTCACTCTGTTTCCAATTGTTTTAGCTGATCCAAAAACCTACGATGAACATTTTTATGTTCAGTCATTTTAATGATTTAAAGCAAACTCACAGGAAAGGGTAAAGGTTCCTTTTCATATAAATTTATTGCAGCAAAAAAGTAAAACAATTCAAAGAAACGTGTGATGCATAGTGCCAGGCAAAAGTGACAGTGACATCTAGGAAGCACGATCCTGCATCAGGCCCACTGGGAGCCAAGCCCTGGACAAGAGGAGGGTTTGAGGTGACTTCTGCTTTTGTCCCTGCAGCACAGAAGTCAGAGGACAGAGAAGCCACGGATAGAGGATGGGAGGATGCCAGTGACAGAAAAAGCAAGATCCTTGAGTATATCTGATTTCAATAAACTGCCTTGGTGACAGTTTTCCTCAGAGCTGGCACCTCTTGCTCCTCATTCAGTCAATCAACAAACACTGTGTTGGGCACCCTGGGGGACACAGAACTGGCCCAGCCTTGGGCCCTGCCCTCTAGGGTTTTCTGATCTAGTAGAAAACATGTGTGCCTTTGTGCATGAAAAAGTGGTTTCCAGGGCTGGCAACTTAGCTCAGTTGGTTACAGTGAGTGGTGTTACTAACACGAAGGTCAGGGGTTCAGTTCTCCATACTGGCCAGCTGCCAAAAATGAAAAAGAAAATGGTTTCCCAGACCCAGACAGAGACGATGCAGAATTCCATACACACACACTCACATGCACACACACACTCACTCACACACTTACATGCACACACACACTACAATCATACACACTGCAGCCAGCTTCCACACCCCCCACCCATTGAAAACTACACTGGAGCATTGGGACCGTTGCTGTGGGAACCAGGATTCTGAAATCCTAACTCATGGGCATCTGAATTCTTGCTCTGAATATTATGTTAACCGCAGAGTTTGTGCTCTGAATTCTGACCAGTTTCCCCTTCAGGGGGTCAGGCAGGGCAGCCAACCAGGGAGTTAGTGAGGACGGGCAATTAAAGACCTGATGACTTTCGTCTGGGTGAGGGAGAGCCTGCGAGGGCTGTGTCTGCAGGGGTGCGTGTGCACATGCTCATGTGCATGCTCGTGTTCATCTGAGTGTGCATCTGTGGAATCTTCTCAGGTGAAGCTACGAGAATGCTTCATGCTTGAGTCTTCAGCCTCTGTATCAATGAGGCCAGGCTAGGCCAGGCGGTGGTAACAAGTCACCCCCAAATTTTCATGGCTTAACACAATAGAGGTGTACTTCTTACTCAAAATCCAAGGGGGGTCAACATCCCCTCCATTTTGTAGTTGCTTCTGGAACCCAGGGCATTGAATATCCTACACCAGGGAAGGAACAGCTGGAGGGGGGAGGCTCATGCCTCTTACCTGCCTTGGCCCAGAAGTGGACATGCGTGGGCTCCGCCCAGACTTCAGTGGCCCCCACCTAACTGCTAGAGAGACGGGGAATGCAGAGGAGCTCGTTTGCAGCACAAGGATCCCCGTCTAGCTCTCTCTTTGTGCTTTGCAACCAGAACATCCTGACCAGAGTGGAGCCGATTCCTCGAAGACACTTCAAATCCTGACTGGCTAGCTGTATGGCCTTGGTCAAGTATCAGTCAGGGTCCCAACAGGTGGCATACTCAAAATAGGACAGTTGGAAGGAGCTTATTTACAAAAGGACTATTTACAAAGGATAATGCAGTAACCAGGAGCTAGGAGCAGCTGAGCTGTTACCACCCTGGTCCCAAGGAGACAAGACCAGGGAGGGGTCAGTGAGACCAAGAAGGAGATAGTCAAGGAGGGGCAACTACCTTGAGGGAGCAATGACCTTCAGAGGAGGGACACAGCCTGCCCAAGGGACCGCACAGGAAGGGAGCCAGGGAATAAGCACCTGACTTCTCTCTCCTCCCTCCGTCCTCTCTCTGCTGGGGCTCCCCATTAGCTGGACCCAACAGAAGCCAAAAGGTAGATCCCGACTTAGGTCAACTTCCCACGGCAGAGTGGACAGTGCCTTTGGAGGGACAAAAGGGCGCTATCTGGCATGGGCAATCGATTTCTATTCTTTGGGCCTCCCTTTTCTTTTTCAACTTTATTTATATTTATTTTTGTGGGGTACAGTGTGTTGTTTCAGTACATGCATATACTGCACAATGACTTACTTAGGGTAGATGGCATCGTTTTGTCCCATTAGTTCACCCCTCTTTCTCCCTCTCCACGTCCACCCCTCCCAGCCTCTGTAATCATTATTCTACTCTCTACTTTCTCTTTTTTTTTTTTCTTTTTAAACACACAAAAATTAACATCCTTATTGCAAAAAGAACTCTTGAAAATGAATTAGAAAAACCTAAGCAGAAATTTGGTGGAGGACATGAGCAGATAATCGCACACCCCAAAGAAACACACGTGGTTAATACATACATTCTAAGATCTGGTAGTGGGCCAGGGAGGGGCTGGCCAGCCCATCTCAAGACCCCCAGGCTTTGGCTGGCTCCACTGCTTACCTGGATGTGGGGCAGAGGCAGGACTAAGGCCCACAGCACGTCTCAGGACCCCGGGAAGTCGGGGCCTCCCTTTCCTAATCTATAAAATGGGACTGTTAATTAATACCTACCTCGCTGTGTTGTTGAAAGTAAATTGATAATATATGCAAAGACCTGGCACATTATAGGGCCTCAGTGAATGTCAATTTCTCAGTATGTGAAAGCACTTTGCAGTCCAATGGTTCCCAACCTGGGATGTGCCAATTATCTTTAAATCTGATACAAAATTCTCAAACAAATTCTCCAAACAAAAACGGATCACTCCCATTTTGGAACTTCTTCTGAATGTCAAGCATTTCACAGGTGTTGTCTCCTTTTAGCCTCACCATACTCTCCTGAGTGTTACTGCCAACCAAGTGAGACTGGCAGAGAGAGGCTGAGTCACCTGTTCATGGTCACACAGCAACTTTGTGGGGCTGGCCCCAAAGCCCACGGTCATTCTGCCCCGCACTACTCTGATTTCTGAGGATGTGTGTGCAATTAACAGATGAAGTAGAGGATACTGCAACTCCAAAGCTTGAGAATTCTCTCTGCCCTGAAGGGAGGCAAATGCACCCAGGTCAGGCACCCTGTCTTTCCAAAGGCCTCATGCAGCCACCACAGGCTCCAGGAAGTCCCCACCCGTCCCTATGCCTGAGCCCCCTCACCCATCTTGCTGCTGCTGGTTAATTTCAGGTCATGGGTCTCCAGCCCCCTCCGGCCAGCTGAACACCAGCAGTGCAGAGAGCGAACCCTTGGAGCCAGGTGAGCAAATCTCTATGGGGGGCCCACTGTCAACTTTCTGAGACCAAGCAGGTGGTCTCCCAGGGTGACAAGAAAGGGAAATGGACTTTTAGGGTACTAGGAATGCACCCGGACTTCAGACAACACTTCTCCATCCTGACCCAGTGCCCAAAGTTCCACTGTTAGATTCATTTTGAGATCTTAGAACAATCATCTTTGAGAGGCCACTGATAACTCACATACACGTGGGCAAGGTATTTATTCACCAAGCACTTTAAGAGGATTTGTTGACAATGAGCTAAAGAATTCTTTTGGGGTGGGGGGTGGTAACCTCGAGCAGCAGAGGGGCTGGGAGGGGAAGCATGGCACCCAAGGGGCCAGGGCCCCTAAACCCAAAAGGGTGTGCCCTGGAGACAGTGGCAAGAGAGGAGGGTTTCTGGGGATTGGACCTCTGGTTCACTGTCACCCCAGGCCCAACCCTCCTAACCTCTACAGTCACTGAGCCCCACCTTCTCCTGACTCTAAGGAGAACCAGAGGGTTAGGCCTCAAAGGGGGCTCAGGGATGGGCACTGCAGCCCCATTTTGCGGACTTGGAAGGCTGAGGCCCAGAGCCGGGCACAGCGTTGACCAAGGTCAAGCGCAGGGTGAGTGGCCGAGCCTCGGCAATGGCCAGCCCCACCCCTGCCCCCAGGATGGCCATGGTCAGAATCCCAGCTGAGGTCCCAGCTCACGTCTGACTCCTCCAGGGGAGCAGGTCGGGGTCCGCCTGGTGAACGGCAGCAGCCGCTGCAGCGGAACGGTGGAGGTCCGGCTCGAGGCGTCCTGGGAGCCAGCGTGCGGGGCGCTCTGGGACAGCCGCGCCTCCGAGGCCGTGTGCCACGCGCTGGGCTGCGGCGGGGCGGGGGCGGCTGCCCAGCCAGCCCCGCCGACCCCCGAGCTGCCGCCCGAGCTCCCCGTGGGGAACACCAGCCGGGCCACGAACGCCACGTGGGCCTTGGCACCAGCCATCCTGTGCAGCGGCGCCGAGTGGCGCCTCTGCGTGGTGAATGACCACGAGTGCAGCCGCGACGGGAGGCCGGCCCAGGTCACCTGTGCAGGTACGAGCGACCGCTCCCCGCGCCCGCCACCCGGACCCTGCCCTGCCCACTCCCCAGGCCTTCAGCCACCGCCCCTCGCTCCCACCACTGGACCCAAGCGTCACCCTCCCGACTTCCACCCCCAGCCCCCATCCACGCAGACACAACCGGTTGGACCGCGGGTGGTGTCGTTTTCAGATCTGAGCATTGCCTCAGACCCCTCCTAGACTAGCTTTTCCAGATTGCCCGCCTGGTCCCCATCTGACCCCTTGAGTTCCCAATGCTAAACCGGTCTCCGGCCCTACTTCGGGCCCGCCTTCCCGCCCCCTCCATCTCTGGTCCTTCTCTGCCCCTCCCCCATACCCCAGGTCCTTTCGCGCTGTGGCTCCCCCGCCCCCCACCTGCTCCCCGGGCCCCGCCCAGCAGGTGTCTGGCCCCTCCCACCAGCCCGCAGCTCCGCCTGCCCGCGGGCAGCCCCGAGACGATTCCCAGTCCTGCCGGCCGTGTTTCAGCCCCTCTCACTGGGCGCACAGCCCGGCCCCCCACCGTGCTGCCCGGTCCCGATCACCCCTCCCGGCCCCGCCCAGCCCCGTGCCCCGCCATCCACAAACCCTTCCCACCCCCAGAGAACCGCGCGCTGCGCTTGGGGGACGGTGGCGGCCCCTGCGCCGGCCGCGTGGAGATGCTGGAGCGCGGCCAGTGGGGGTCCGTGTGCGATGACACGTGGGACCTGGAGGACGCCCACGTCGTGTGCCGGCAACTGAGCTGCGGCTGGGCAGTCCAGGCCCTGCCCGGCTTGCACTTCGCGCCCGGCCGAGGGCCCATCCACCGGGACCAGGTGAACTGCTCCGGGACCGAGGCCTACCTGTGGGACTGCCCGGGGCTGCCGGGAGACCACTACTGCGGCCACAAGGAGGACGCGGGCGTGGTGTGCTCAGGTCAGTGCGTGGCCTCGTGGACGGGGGTTCTGGGCTGGCGGGGATTTCCCCCCACGAGGATCCTGACCTGACCCTGCCCCGTGCGCCTCCCCCGCAGAGCACCAGTCCTGGCGCCTGACCGGGGGCGCGGACCCCTGCGAAGGACAGGTGGAGGTGTACTTCCGAGGGCTATGGAGCACTGTCTGTGACAGCGAGTGGTACCCGCCGGAGGCCGACGTGCTCTGCCGGGCCTTGGGCTGTGGGACCGTGGTCGAACGGCCCAGGGGTCTGCCCCAC
Organism: Cynocephalus volans; assembly: GCF_027409185.1. NCBI lineage: Eukaryota > Metazoa > Chordata > Mammalia > Dermoptera > Cynocephalidae > Cynocephalus > Cynocephalus volans. Next base: position 156,392,327 of record NC_084463.1, read on the forward strand.
TCGCTGTCGGGCAGGATGTACTACTCCTGCACCGGAGCGGAGCTCACACTTGCCGACTGCTCCTGGCGGTTCAACAACTCCAACCTCTGCAGCCAGTCGCTGGCAGCCAGGGTCCTCTGCTCAGGTATCCCTAACATCTGTCCCCCCCTCCACACACACACACAATTTGGACCAAGAGTTCCACCTGAGTCCAAATCCTAAGAGCTTGCAGCCCAAGGACCACAGCTTGGACTAGATCAGCAATGGCAAATACTGGCATAAGAGAGACCATTGCCCTTACCGAGCCCAGGCAGACATCACTAATCAGTCAGGGCGTTCTTTTCTACAGAGGCTCGACTCAGCCCCAGCATCGTGAATCAAATGTTTATAAAGGCATTGATATGCGCTAAGCAATGGTCCCTCCCCCTTGACTGGAATTGGCTCAAGAGTTTAAAACAATTTGTGATCCCAGGACTGGTGATCACAGTAAAAATAATATTAGGATACGCTAATAACAATGTCCATGACAGCATCTGGAACCCTAATCATGTGCCAGGCAGTGCCAAGCACTCGGTAGCTCTTATTCCAGCTAAGCCTCATTTTCACTCTATGAGTTGGGTTCTACCATATTTCACCAAATCTAAGATGGCATTGATTATGTCATGCCCTTATTATTTTATGTACCATAAACTAAAACAAAGGCTGTCAAAATAAACTCTTGATATGCCATCAAGTATAATGATTGAGGCCATCATCCTGATTTCACAGGCCTTTAAGTGTGAAAAGTGTTAGACCTGAAGAAACATGGTATTAGCATTCTTACAGAGTTCAGACACCTGGTTACAAATTCCAGCTCTGAGGCTAGGGCAGTCCCTTAACCTCCTAGGGCTTCAGTTTCGTAAATATGTGGATGCTGATACTAGGCACTTCACACAGTAGCTGGGAAATCAGATACTATCTACAAGGGGCTTTGTAAGCTCCATTCCATGGTAAGCATACCTGTCAAGTGGGAATGCTGATTATAATAATGAAGATAATGTCAGTTCCCCATTGCCTGAGACCATAAGAACAAATTAAAGACTGAATGGAAAAGGGATTTGTTGTCTGTAGCAGATTATACAGAAAGAAGGGATAATTCATCTGTTAGCTGCTTTTTCTAACCAACGAACCTTCCCAGCATTTAATCTTTGAGCTCCTGCTTATTGCAGGAGGGTGGGAAAGGCCCCAGTTCCAGGTCACTTGTCTGTCCCATACAGTCTCTAGCACAATGCCTGGCACACAGTAGGTGCCCAGTAATATGTGTTAAGTGATCGGGTGGTGCTTTCTGATAGGTTCCCGGAGTCTGCACAATCTGTCCACCAAAGTCCCTGCAAGTGTCCAGTCGGTCACCGTAGGTGAGTGTTGCTGGCTGTGTGGTGTCTCAGAAGTTGAGGTGTGCATGGACGTGTGTGTGTGTGTGTGTGTGTGTGTGTGTGTGTGTGTGTGTGTGTGTGTGTCTTTCGGGGGTGGGAGGGACTGATGGTTTGTTCCCCAATCCCCCATCTGCAGCCAGTGGACTTGCCTCCTGGGGCTCTCTGGGTACTTTGTGCTCCTCCTGCCTCCCTTCCCTGCCAAGTCAGCCCACAGCTCACTGAGTCCTGATCTTTGGTGGACAGGAGTCCACACCCTCCCCCCAACTCTCCTGTGAGCTCCTGTAGGGCAGGAGGATAGAGCTGGAGAGAGAGCCAGAGCTGGCCCAGCCAGTGGTGGGGATGCCGAAGCCCAGCCACTGTGTTTATTATGTTCCAGGAGCCAGGCCTAGCACTTTACAGCCATTATTTCCCAGCCCTTTACTCTTCTCAGCAGCCAAATGGGAGAATTCTTGTTGTAGCCCTTACAGTGAGGAAGAAGCTGAGGCTCCAAGGCTGAAGTGACAGCCAGCTCTGTTGGTCTGAATTTGCATCCAAGGCTCTAACTCCAGACCTGTGCTTGATCTGTCCTCCAGCTGTGTGTATCTCGGCTGGCGACAGGGCAGACTCCTGGGACTCAAATCCCAGCCGTGCCTTTTGCTAGCTCTGTGATGCTGGGCAATTCTTAACCTCTCTGAGCCTCAGATTCCTCAACATATAATGGAGATGATAATCATAGTACCTTTCTCCTTGAGTTGCGAGGCTCCAGTGAATTAATTTTTGTAAAGCACTAAGAACAGGGCCTAGTGCCCAGTGTGCCTCTCAAGGCGTCAGCTATTCTTATGATTATTCAGTCCAGGCAGAGAGCCTCTTGCCACCCTAGGACACCCACAGGGGCAGGCCTTGATTCCCTTTCCCTGTCCCCTGGCTCCCTCTCACCCTTTCTTGGACGCACCAGAGGAGGGTAGACAAGGGCATGGGGACAGAGTGAAGGGGCACCAAGTCCTGACGGAGACCATGGCCATGGATGAGGGCACAGAGAGGGAATGAAATGCTGGAGACCATACGCAGGCTGTGGGTGAGCTCCTGCCAGGCCCATGGCACCCCTCATGCACTCTATTTGAGGTCAGGGTGGGGAGCCACGCCGCCCCAGAAGAGCAAAGAGGACCCAGCCTCCAAGGACCATGCCCCAGCCCACGATTCATCAGCCCCTTCCCCGGCCATAGCCCCTCTGGATTGGTCACCCCATAGCCCCCACAGCCCAGCCTCTCCCTGGCACCCACATCCTGCTGCTATCCAGCTCCCCATCCTGGCCCGAGCTGCTCCCTTCGCAGATAGAAAGGGGAGGGGAGAGAATGAGGACAGGGAAAGGGTCATCTCCCAGGGGAAGCAGACACTGCCCCCAACCAGGGTGCTGGGATGATTTCATCTGCCCTCTCCCTTGCTGCCGTCACCACCCTCCCTCCAGCCCTTGTGGTCGGGACACCCCAGGACCCCAGGATTGCTAAGCAGGTGGGAGGCCAAGAGGGAGCGGAAGGCAAGAAATCACCCGAGCAGGGTCTGCAGAGCTGGGAGGCCCGAATCACTGACCACGCTCCTGCCCTCATGGAGGGTGTGTCTAGTAGGAAGGAGGGGTCCAGGCACAGAAAGAAGGCCCAGCTCTCTCGATAGTCTGCTCACGGCCAGGGGTGGCTCAGAGTCACCTTCTCTGGGAAACCAGCCTCAGTCCTCCCCCACAGAGAATGAGGTGTCCCTTGTCGGGCCACATGCCCCCAACGTGCCTGTTCATACCTCCCTCACAGCAAGTGTCTCACCATATTGGATTGGGTCTACTTGTTGACCTCCCCACTAGACAGAACCCCTCAGGGCCTGTGATACTGTTGTCATATTTGTATCCCCAGGGCCTCGTGCCCGGCACATGGTGGGCACTTAGTAATTATCTATTGGACAAAGACAAAGGACTAAAGGGCTAAAAGAGAGAGATCCCTGTAGGCTGGTGGTCAGAGGAAATTTTCAGGTAGTTAATTCATTTAGTCAGTTACTCATTCATTCAACATGCACTAATTGAGCAGCTACTATATACCAGACACTTAAAAGCAGCTGGGAAAAAGTGAAAAAAGGAAGATAGGTTAAAAAGGGAAGTAGGTCAGCTCTAGAGAAAACGCAAAGGCAAGAAGGATGAAGAGAAGTCTGCGTCTGTTCCTCTTTCTCCCTAAATTGGGTTTCTTGTTTCCAGAATCTTCTGTGACCGTGAAAATGGAGGACAAGGAATCTCGGGAGCTAATGCTCCTCATCCCCTGCATCATTCTGGGAATTCTCCTCCTTGCCTCACTCATCTCCATAGTCTTCATCCTCTTGAGAGTTAAAGGAAAATATGGTAGGTGCCAAGTTCTGGGAGCCATGGGAAAGGTGCAGGAACAGGAAGAAAGAGGCCTGGGGTACAGCCATCCCAGGGGGATGTGAGCCTCTGGGGAACCCCAGCAGGAATGGTGTGATCCAGCAATGGCCCCCCAGCCCTGGCCCTGGGGAGCACCTCCTGATGGAAAGGATTTTCCCAGCATGCCCAGCAGTGTGGGTCCCACGGGAAGACCAGATCCTGTGTGCGTGTGCGTGTGTGTGTGCGTGTGTGCATGTGCGCGCATGTGCGTGTGTGCGTGTGTGTGTGTGCGTGTGTGTGTGCGTGCACGTGCGTGCGTGTGTGTGTGTGTGTGTTGGGGGAGTGAGCAGGGATGAGAGTGAGCAGTAGGATGAGAACAGAACCAGGTAGATGGGGAGAGAGGGCAAAAAAATGACTTGTAGAATCTCTGCCTCCCCTCCCTCAGCTCTCCCTGTTACAGTGAACCATCAGCACCTACCCACCACCATCCCAGCAGGGATCAATAGCTATCAAGCGGTCCCCATCACTATCCCCAAAGAAGAAGGTAGGATGTCACCCATCCTGGGTGTGGGAGGGCTGGGGAGGACAGGAAGGAGGTATCTTCTGGAGGGTCACTACTCTTTAGGTCAAAGCAGTGCCCCTGCTGGAGATGAGAGCTGGGCCAGCCCATTCGTGGACCTTGAGGGACAGGTGACCTTCCAGTTCAGTCTTCCTAGGCTTGCAAGTTCTGGACAAATACAGGCTGAGGGCATTTTTGAATCTTGTTTCCTGAAGGAAAGCTCTGTTTTGCTAATTGGCTAGTAGGTTTGTGATATTGTCACCTCTTTAAATGGCCTGCCCAATCAGCCACCCTGCAGAGTCCCATCAAGATTCTCCTGGAACATAGTTTTATTTCACATTTTCTGAGTAAATAAAAAAATTGGATCAGTCATCTATCCTTTAACCACATTGCATTATGAGTGTATTGAATCACCTTTATTGGAAAGAGTTCAATGACATGAAAACCAATACAAAATGTAGCCAAATAGTATATTCTTTGCACACAGTATCCACATATTTGAAAAGAGAATATGAATATAACACCTAGCGCAAGGCTAAGCACAGAGCAGTCACTCACTGAATAGTATAATCTAGAGAGTTAGAGCCAGACTGCCTGCTTCTCTGGGCAAGGTGAGAACCTCCCTGTGCCTCAGTTTCCTCAGCTGTAAAATGGAGATAATAAGGTACCTACTTCACAGACTTCTGAGAGTTAAGTGAGATAGTATTTGTAAATGTTAGAATAGCACCGGCACATAGTGAGTGCCGTGTTAAGTGTTTGCTAAACTAAAAAATGCTGTTTAGTTTCCCATATTTGAAATGGGTGGGAGGAGCTTGGAAAATCCAGGCTGGGCAGTCCTGTACAAGATGGGCCACCTGGTACTCTCCCCACCACTCTGTCTCCTGGCCCTGCCATCCACGCTCTCTGCCACTTCTCCCTATGCCTTTCCTGCCCACCACTTTGCCATGCCCTCCACTCTCTTCTCTCCCTAGTTCCCAAGCTGCCCATCCAGGCCCAGGCCCCACCCCCCAAGGACTCGGACTCCAGCTCGGACTCAGACTATGAGCACTATGACTTCAGCGCCCAGCCTCCTGTGGCCCTGACCACCTTCTACAGTGAGTGCCTGGCCAGGCTCCAAAGAGCCCACCTGCCGAATCAGAGAGAGGGCCTACCTTCAGTAGGTCTTACCTGGTGACCCCTGTGGGGTGACCTCTGCAGGGCATGGGCAGACCCCCCCCCCCGTAAATGGTCCCACATTGAAGTTTTCAAGGTGCTTTGCAACCCTGGAAACATCTCGATATCTCCAACCATTTCCACTCTGACCTCCATCTCTCCCATGTTTGGCTCTGACAGTGTAGGGTCTTAAGATCATAACTAGGCCCTTGATATTCACCTACAGGTAGCTGTGCCTGTGTAAGACATGAGGGAGTCCAGGCGAGAGACGCAGTTGGGATGGTTTTTTGCACTCTGATACCCCTCTGTGTCCCATCCTGCCCTGCCCGACCCCACCAGTACCACCCTCCGCCCTACCTCACTGTTATGCCAGCTCGCACCTCTTAGCCAGCTTGTCCAGCTCTTCACTCTGCCTGTGGGGGTGGAAAGAGGAAGACAGGGCTTAAGGCAGGGCCCAGGCAATGCTGGGACATTGGACTAGACCAGAGAATCCCACACCTACTGTGGAATCCCTTAGGAGCTTGTCAAAAGTTCCTGAGCCCTGCTCCTACTACCTAAGTTAGAATGAGAGTTTGGCTGTGTGTGACAGAGACCCCCAAGTGACAGTGCCTGAGAAGCTGGCAGGGCCCAGGCTCCTTCTTTCTGGCTGCTGTGCAGTCCCTAAGAGGTTATCCTCATCCACACGGTCCAGAATGGCTCACCACCATGTCCACATTCCAGGCAGCAGGAAAGGCAAAGACAGGATGCTGGAGATGCCCACATCATTGCCGCACATTTCACGGTCCAGAACATTAGCCTACTAGCTTCAGGAGAAGCAGGGGACGCAGCCCGTACCCTGGGCAGCTGTGCATCCAGATAAAGGCCGAGGGGCCCCTACGACAGGAGAATGCACAATCGGGGAGCAGCTAGCCATCCCTGCCCCCCCTGCTGACTCAGGGCTTCTGGGTGGGCCGTGGATGACTCCACCTCTGTTGGAACATGGACAGGTGTTTGGGAGCCACAGGGATGAATTGTCCTCAGAACGTGAGATTCTGAGCCTAGGCATGTAAGATGAAAGACTGAGAGTCCGAAATCCTCTAACTAAGACTACAAGTCAGTGGTACCAGGTTCAAAAGAGCTGACCCCAAGAGCCCAGACACTCAAATTCTCAAGACTATGAATCTCCATCTCTCTGATTCTGAAACTTGAAGGCTTCTGCTCCAGGAAGGTTCCTCAAAGGAACAAACATTGGCCCTCTTCCTGCCCAGAGCTGCCAATGCACGAGGTGGAGGGCAGGGTGCGGGACACTAGAGTTTCTGGCCAGCAGCAGCCTGTCCCCATGCTGGTTTCCGGTGCCCTAGATAGAAGTTAGTGGTCTGCCTGGATTAGGACGTTAGCCTGGGATCTGATGAGAAAAGCTAAGCCCCTCTCCACCTCTAGGGCTGTCCTCCCCCCCGTGCAGCCTTGGGGCACTCTCCCAAGCCCAGAGAACACCAGCCCCTCCTCCAGGCTCCCAGAATGAGGAGGTTGAGCCTTCACGCCTCCGCATTGCCACCTCTGTTTGCAGATTCTCAGCGGCACCGGGTCACGGATGAGGAGGTCCAGCAGAGCAGGTTCCAGATGCCGCCCTTGGAGGAAGGTGAGTTGGGCTAGGAAGGAACATGGAAGGGTGATTAGGGTGACAGCCCTGCCTCCAGACTCAGTAGCTCAGCTCACCTTGAGTAGTACCAGCAGCAACCTCCCTCAACAGGTCTTTCCTGACTTTAACAATTCCCATAGGCAATACACTCTTTCTCGAGTCCAATTTAAAGCCCTCTCACTGCATGGCTTCTGTCCTCACCACTCTCCCTTTCCTGTCCCAGGACTTGAAGAGCTGCATACCTCCCATGTGCCAGCTGCCATGCCTGGACACTGCGTTGCAGAGCCCCTCTCCCTAGGCCCTCAGCACCACCCAAGGAGCAGCAGTGGGTCCAGCACATCTTCCGGGGAGGATTACTGCAATAGTCCCCGCAGCAAGCCACCTCCATGGAACCCCCCGGGGTTTTCTTCAGAGAGGAGCCCATTCCTGGAACAGCCCCTGAACCTGGAGCTGGCTGGCTCCCAGACAACCTTTCCAGGTAAGCTGCACATCCCCAACCCCCAACCCTGTAACAAACTTGGCTGGAGGAAGTGTAAGGCTGGGAATCCTTAGCAAGGCTGAGTTCAGAATGCCAGTCCCAGCTTCACAGCCACTCGCTGTGTGACCTTGGACAAGTCTCTTTCCCTCTCTGGACCTTCATTTCCTCATTTGTCAAGCTAGAGACTTGACTCTCTTGAGTTGTGGGGCTCTGGTGGGTCATGCACTGGCTGTCTCCTGGCAGAGGGTGACTGGCTCTGGGGGTTTCCAGCAGGGTCCTCGGCTGATGACAGCTCCAGCACCTCATCCGGAGAGTGGTACCAGAACTTCCAGCCACCACCCCAGCCCTCTTCGGTGGAGCAGTTTGGGTGTCCAGGTGCCAGTGGCAGGGGAGGGGACCTTGGGAGGTGGGACAGAGAGGGACTCAGGATTGGATGAGTTGGGGGAGCTATGGATCTGTTGGATACATTAGCCAAAGGGGAAAAAGGAGAAAGGAAAGGGAAAAGAAAAGAGGGAAAAGTTCTTTGTTGTTTTTTTGGTTTTAATCTTTAAACAAAACAAGGAGATGAGGAGGTGAGGAAAATGGATGTGGATGGGATGGAGAAAGACTGAAAGAGTCCTAGAGGAAGTGAGCTGCCCGTTAGTGGAGGCATTCAAGCAGAAGCAGCTGGCTGGCCCCTTGGGGAGGCTGTGGTAGCAGAGAGTCTCCCAGCGCTCAGTCATTGGTCATAGCCACTGTGCCAGTGTGAGTTTACAGCCCGGATACAGACAGACAAGGCTCTGCCCTCACGGCTGACATTCTAGCCTGGGAGACGGCAGTGACCAAGATGATAAGATGGTCTCATGCAGCATCATGGGGGAAGGGAGATGTGGACTCAGACCCGCTCAGCCTGTCCCATGGGACAGCAGCAGGGGCAATGGCTGGGCCTCCCGCTGACCTAGCCTTCCGGCCCCACAGGGTCCCACAGTCCCCAGCCCGACTCCACCGACAATGATGACTATGATGACATCGGAGCAGCCTAGACTGTCCAGCCGAGACTCCTGGGTGGCTCCCTTGCACTGGCCTCCCCTGCCCCACCCCAACCTCCCAGTTCATCCCCCATGGGGCTGAGAGACCCCCCTGGAGAGATGGAAGGAAACCCCATCCCCTGTACTCTCAGCCCCTGCTGGCACAGCCCTTCCCCGGCCCCGAACAGAGCCCCAGGATGGAGGATGCTGCCTCCCAGAGGTGTGAGCTCTGTCTCAAGGTCAACAGCAGTGCCTGGGCCACCTCTAGCAGCTGTGTGGAGGGGCCAGACTGGATGGCTCCTGAGGTCACTTCCAACCCTCAGGGGTCTAGTGCTTTGATTCCCTGAGTCTCAGACAGCTCAGGGCCCAGATCTACTGAGAGGGGCAGAAAAGGGACCCTGGCCCAGTGCTGCCAAGGAGGCCCCATGTGCCAGCGGCTGTTGTCGCTCTGATAGGTGGGTGCTGGGGGTGGGGCAGCACACCAGCTGGCCCAGGCCTTTGCTTGGGGTGGCAACTGCACCTGGGCGGGGAATACAGCCTTCCTGGGTACAGCAGCTGACCACAAGCAGGATGACTGTGCCACCAACCAAGGGGCTGGGGCCTGAGGCCAGTCCTGCCTCAAGAGATCCTCAGACCCCACCAGGGGCACAGACCTTCCTGCAGTGACTACCCTTATTCTGAGCTTCCTGGACAGCTAATCCTTATTCTGAGCTTTCTACAGTTTACAAAAATGGTCCCAGCCCACGCCCCAAAATCATGGGCACAGTTTCCATGGGGGCAGGAGTACAGAGATGTCTGCCAGGAAGGGGCTCAGAGGCTGCCCTAAGTCCTGAGTCCCCACTTGTCTCCTTGGATCAACCAGGGTGCTGCCAGGATGAACAAATGATTATGTGACATTGCACCAGAGCTGCAAACGTGTCCAGGCAGCCTCAGAGAGAGGCCCGGGGCTCAGGCCAGGCTCTGGTGTCCTGCTCTGAGCATTCTGAGATTAAACTGAATTGCTCAATGAAACCAGGACATAAAGTCTTTGAACTCTTATAGAACTCAGGCCGTGGGCGTATGTGCATGTGTGTGGTGTGCAGTGGAGTCCCTCAGCAGCAGAGGAGGGAAGGCATGAGCTCAAGTCCTTTATTTGGAAGTGGTTCCTGGAAGCTCTGGTAAGAAAACAAGGACAAGAGACTGGGAAAGAAGGAAGACAATACAGAGTGTGCTCACAAACAGGTTGCTGTTGTGGGCAACTGGGGCTCAGTCCTGCTGGGGACCATGGGAGACACACCTTAGAATAGTCCTACCAAGGGGCAAGGGAGCTGGATAGTGATCCACCACCCTCTGCCTGTCATGGGTGGAGGGACACTAACCTGCCGTCCCACCACTATGGAGTGGAGCACACTCCTGTGCCCAGAGAGCCACAGGTCAGAGTAAAAGGCGCATCCCATGAGAAGTTGTCTTCCGTGGGAATGGTCCAGGAGGAGCACTAACAGCACCTGCTATGTACAGCATGTGTGTGTGTGTGTGCACGCATGTGTGTGTGCACGTGTGTATGTATGCATGTGTGCATGTGCATGTGTGTGCAAGTAGTGTGCATGTGTGTGCATGCGCATGCGTGTGTATGTGCACACATATGCGTGTGTGTGCATGTATGTAGGGCAGGGGCAATGGTGGGGGCAGCTCTGTCCACTGAGGTGGAAGTGTTTGGGTGACCTGGAAAACTGGCTGTGGCTCAGCACCATGAAAAATGCTGGGGACATGAACAAGAAGACACAGGCCTGCCCTCCTGGGGAAAATGGACTCAGAGACAGAAACCTTGAGCATTCATCAACCACTGCCCTCCCCTGTCTGCTCCACACCAGCCTGGCTGGGCGGGCAGGGGATGCTGTGCTGAATGAATTCCAACCTGAGCCCCCAAAAGCTCTTGAGGCAGGACAAGGTGAGGGGATTTCATGTTACAGCTGCCTGGCAAAGGGATTGTGCCCAGCCCAGGAGGAGTTGGAGATGGGGTGGGCAGATACAGAGGAGACAGTGGAGCGGATTCACAAAAGACTCTGGGCAGTTCCTCCATCCTTCACCCACTCAGAGGGGGTAATTTTAGCCCCACAGCAAATGGCCAATGCCCAGCTCTGTCCACAGGGTGAGGGCTGGGGTCATCTCTCCTCCAAGCCCTCCTGGGAGAGGGGTGGGGGGTGGGGGAACAGAAGATGCTGGGCTGTGGATCCCCATCCCTGTGGGGCTGGGTGGGTCCTATTTTCCCCCCTCACCTGTCTCAGAGGTGGAGAGGAGGTGCTCCCCAGGGCAAACGTCACAGGATGTGGTTGCCGCTGGGATGGGCCCCCCTCCTCGGGCCCTCTGAACCTCCCCAGAGCCACGGGGGATTCCTAGAGGAGGAGCCACTGCTGGGGTGGGTGGAGCAGACTCAGTGGGGGCGGGGAGGTGTTGCAAAAGCCTTTTTTTTTTATCAGACCTAGTGGGTTCAACACCAGTCTCCACCCTGTCCTAGCTGTGTGGCCTCAGGCAAGTCCCTCAACATCTCTGAGCCTGTTTGCTGTAAGTCTGTCTGTAGAGTGTGCACGGCAGGAGTAGTTAGGCAACTCACAGGCAGTGGTGAGGGTTAGAGGCTTGGCGATAAATGCTTCCTCTCATTAGTATATTAATTAATACAGGCGAGAGATCTCCTTAAAATGCTCAGCAGTTCACAGGGTCTTAGTGCGCTGGTGCTGGGGGCACGGGAGGACATGAAGAACATGCTGTCGCACTCTCATTTCACAGATGACGACACTGAGGCCTGGGGTGGGAAAGGGCTGGTCTAAGGTCACTCACTGGGAGATCACAATTTGGCCCCAGCCACCCCACCCCCGCCCCTGCTCAGACAGGGAGATGGGGACATCGGAGTCCTCCCTCATTTCTGCAGCCTCACCAGAGCTGTCCCCCTCACTCCAGCTCCTCCACCCCTCAGTCCAGGAGCAATTCGGAAACTCTGAGGCACATGTCCCCTACCCACTCTCAGCCCCTGGGCAACCTGGGGGCACAGTGTCACACATGGCAGAAGGACTGATATCCGGAGGGAGACCACGGGCCGGGGGGGGGAGGATGGGGGCTGCTCACATAGAGGTCTTTTCCCCCATCCCTATGCCTCCCAGGGATTCAGGCCTGTTCCTCACCGAGCCCACACCTGCCAGGCCCCAAGCTGGGACCGGGAAGGCCAAGATAAGTGCCATCCAGGCTTTGACCTGCAAGAGTGCTAGCCCGGCAGGGAAGCCACAAACATAAGCAGTGCCTTACCCTCCACTCTCAGGAGGCCTCGAGTTATAATACGCCTCAAGGATCTGGGAGAGGAAACACAAAGATGTTCGATGGCTGTGGTAGCTGAATCCTAATTTCAGAAACGTTGACACGGGGAAGGGGCTATATCCGAGACCAGAGGCCCCGCAGCAACTTCACGCTCTGCAAGCCCAGTGAGAGGACGATGCACAGGGGATTTATGGGGCTCAGGAGAGCCCCTGACCCAGGTGGGGGGAGGCCATCCAGGAAGGCTTCCTGGGGAGGCGACGCCTGATCTGGGTGGCAAAGGATGAGTAGGAGTTAGCCTTGGAAGTGGAGCGTGCAGGGAGTTTCCAGTTAAAGAAATGGCATGTGCAAAGCCAGAGCAAGAAACTGCAGAGCTCTCAAGGGAAAGGGTGGTCCCACCTGATAAGAGAGGAGGCTGGGGATAGTCAATTCTCACCCCAATCCTATTGTGTGGGTGAGAAAACTGAGGGCCAAAGAAGTTAAGTAAAATGCCCAAGGTCACGCAGCTAAAAAATGACAGTGCTGGGATTTAAATACAGATCATCTAGCTTCAGAGTCTGAGCGTTAACCATGTCACTTCCAGTAGAAACCCTTTCCTGTCCCTGTGCCGTCAAAGCCACATTGCTGGGCATAGCCAGAGCTCCAGCTGGGGTCTGTAGATACCAACTGGTCTGGGTGTCAATGGCACAGGCACCCAATGTGCTCTGGGATGCTGGGCTCAGGGACACAGAATCTTTCACTGCCTGGGCACCAGTATAGAGCCAGGCTCTGTGCTGGGCTCTGGGGGCACAGAGAGGAATGAAACCTGGCCCTTACTCTCAGGGAGGTTACAGACTCTGGGGGAGACAGACGGAGACCCATGACCACAGTCCATCACCATGGCTTGGTGGTGGTGATGATGGTGCTGCGTAGCATTTACCGTGTGCCAGGCAAATGTTATTTCATATAATCCTCCTAAGGGCACTCCGAGAAGGTATTCTCCCTAATTCATAAATGAGAAAACTGAGGCCCAAAAAGGTCGAGGAGCCAGAAGCCACACAGCTGGCAGGTAGCACAGCTTTTCTGGCCAGCTCCAAGGCCCCAGCGTAAACCCACCGCACTGCACAGGGAGCGCACGTTGTGGGCATGTTTAACCCACACAAACTTCAGTGCATCTGCTCGCAGCGAAAAAGAAAGAAAAAAAGCAACTGAGCCCACTGTTCAAACACCCAAGAGGAGAGAACCAGGGGCTGGGGACCCTCTGTGCCCTCAGATAGTGAGAACTGTTCACCGTGTGGGCATCTTGCCACACTGGATGGGATTTTAGTTATTAAAGATTCATCTTTTATATGTGGTGGGTCTGAAACACACAACCACCACTTCGTCTGGTTGATGTAACACTGCAGGGAAAACATCGGGGTTGGAGCCAGTGCAGGACAGACTCAAGCACACAAGCCTTCCTTGGGAGCATTCTTTTTCCTTCCCCCCTCCCTCTGTCCTTTCCTTCCTTCCCCCTCATTCTTTCCTTTCTTTCTTACTTTCTTTTAAATGGGAAATACTTTTATGTGGTTCAAAACTCCAACAACATAAATTTATACTATTAAAATCTTCAAGGTTTCAAATCCCTGTACCAGCCAGCCACCAAAAAATAATAATAACAAAATAAATTCTTGTCATGTACACTTTCATCTGCAATATCCCTACACTATTTCCTCCACCGACTCCAACCCAGCTGAGCACTATTGATTCTCTGATGCAAACACAAGCAAATATGTACACATCTTGCTGCACCCCCACCATACAGAAATGGTGTTCTATCCACATTCTTAGGCTCCATGCTTCTTTTCACTTCTTAAGTAACCCAGAGAACTGTTTTAAGGAATTCTCAAGAGGAAAGTTACCAAGCACATAGCCTCCTCCCCATGTGGGCCTCCACCAGATTGCTACAGAGGGGATTGCTCTGTGCAGACAGAGGGGAAGAAGCCATTTACTTTGCCAGTGTTTACTGGGGAACACATGACAAAAGAGGGGACAATTGGGCAGGCCATTGAAGGATGTGTAGGAGTTTGCTGGGTGGAGGAGAGAGTGAAGGGTGCTCTCAGTGGCTACATGTGCAAATGTGGTGCACGTTGCCTGAAGCCTGGGGGACGGAGGTGTACATATGGGGACGACCATTGGGGAGCATCTCAGAGGATCTTGTGTAACTTGCCCAGGGGTTTGGTCATTGTCCTAGAGGCTCTGGGAAACCATGAGTAGTTTCTAAGGTAGGGAAGTGGTCTGATGAAACAGATGCTCTAGAAAGATCACTGCTGTGACGTGGAGGTGGGGCTGGAGCCTGGAGGGAGGGAGGCCAGTCGGGAGGTGGCCACAGAGCATGGGTGGCCAGGTCTGGGGTGTGGAGAAAAGGAGAGGGATTGGAGAAGGATTCCAGGATTTGGAGAGTGATCACAGACATGGGAGGTGATTTTCCAACACAGCCGCCTCCAGCCACGATGATAATATGATGACAGTGACATTAATAACGATAAGCTCCAGTCCTGAGTATTTAACTATGTATCAGGCACTGTTCTGAGCATGTGACAGGTACAGACTCATCAATTCAGAGTTTTTCCCAGAGCAGTCAGCGCATCATGGTGCAGCTGGGCCCTGGCTGCTACTCTGCACGGCCTCCTGAGGGTGGTAAGGTCCACGCTGAAGGCTCGTTTCTGAAAGCCCAACTGGAGCCACATCCCATTCTTCAGGCCCCACAGTTAATTTGCATCCTCCAGATGTCTAGAAGATTCCAGGAGGATGAGGCCATGGAGGTTCTGGCAGTCTCATCCCCCCCAGGGGCCACTCAACAAAGCCACTCCAGGGAGCACAGGCTTGGGCTTCCCTTCCCTGCTGGGGCGTCGCCTACTGGCACGAACCTTCTCCACTGGAAACCTCACCTCCGGGGTACACCTGCCAAGCCACTCTCAGCTCCCATCCCTCCCTATTGCCCTATCTGCGGTTTCCACTTCCACCCCTCATGAAGAACCTCTTGACAGTTCTGGAGATGGGCAGAGGTGGCTGGAGCCCCACATGGCCCCTGGGCATGGGCCCCCATTGGCCACGGCCCCAGGTCCCCCTCCTGGCTTCATGAAGATGGGCTGGAGTCTCCTAAGCAGGGAGGAGCAGGGGAGACCCATCAAGGAAGGGATGAGTTCAAAGCAGCCTCAGTGGAAAGTTCATCTCCCACCACATCCTTCAGCTGTTTACCAGTTTGATGGGGTGCTGGCACCTGACATGAAGACAGGCTCAGCCCTCACCAGCATCATCGAGGAAGGACCGAAATAGCAACAGAGGAAGACAATGAAGAGAGAGATAATGGTGGTGGTGGGGGGGGAATAACAAGACAAAAAGGAAAAGAGGAAGACAAAGGGGAGGGGACGGCGTGTCTGAGCAGACAGTGGAAGAGACAGTGAGGCCAGACCAAGCTGCCTTTACCCCCCTCACCCTGAGCCCAGCTCTGTGCTGAACCCCCTACATGTAATCCTCAAAAGCTCCCAGGGCCATAAGGCACCTTCATCTCTGTTGCCTTCCAGGTAAGACAAGTTAAGCCCAGAGAAGTCATGGAACTAGTTCAAGGTCACCCAGGGCCCCCCCGAGAGCCAGATTCACAGTCAGTGCAGCACCACAGAGTAGGCAGGAGGGAGAAAACGAAAGAAAACAGAAAGGTGGTGGCTGGACAGCAAGAGGGGTGGGCTGCAGACCAAGGGGGACCGTGATGCACCTGTCTCGGGGAAGGATACCCCCCAGAGGACCCCAGCCCCATCGCAGCTGGAGGCAGGTGCCCCCTCCTGGCCCATCACAGCCCAGCTCCTCCCACCTGACAACCCCCAAGTGCAGGAGGACTGCAGGGCTGTGGGCTGTGCCTCAGAATCATCCTCCCTCAGCGTGACCTGCTCACAGCACCGCCTCTGCCCGTGGGGTCTCCTGCCTTCCCTGCCACCGCCGAGCCCCGGCCAGGCGCACACAGGCCTCCCTCCACTCGCTCACACAGCAGGGAGAGAAAAACAATCCACATCCACACCTCACAGACACGTTCTCCTCCACGGCCTCCAGAGACTCCGCATTCAGCACGTGCAGCTCCTGCCTCCCTCCCATGGCCTCCCCTCTTGCCCTCCCTCCCCTTGGCCTTGCTCTGTCTCCCCGCACCTGTCAGGTGGGGGCGGCTCTCATCTGAGGATGAGATACTAAAATAACGGGGGGTAAGTAGTCCCCCAACTTTTCTGTATGGCCGAGACACAGCCATGCCCTTTGTCCCATGATCATGACGGTCCCCCTCTGCTCCCCCAAACCCATGGCCCTTGTGTGGCCAGTGGCCTGGCTTCCTGGTTTGCTCTGTGTTTCCTGCTCTCACCCTCTCTCCTCCCACCTTCTTGCCAAACTGAAGGGAGGTGGGTGCATCCTGCAAGCTGCAGGAGAGACTTAGCACAAGTTAGAGATGCACAACAGACCCAAAACCTAGACCTGTCCATGCAGGACCACGCCAGTTCATGCCACATTCACCCTCGGGCAGGAACAACCCATTTCTTAGGAGGGCCTTTCTGGGGTCTAGGGCCAGGCAAAGCCACCCACCATGGCCTTCTGTCCCCAGGCCACCTACCCTGGGGATAGTTAGTGCAGTCCAGAAGTAGCCAGGTCACCCTGCTAGTGTTAAGGCCCCTCCAGCTATGGTGAGCCCTCTGGAGTATGGGGCGATGGCAGTAGCATTGAGTCTGGAGCTGTGCCCAGTAAAGGCCCAAGACCCCCGCCCTCCCTTCTGGTTCCAGAAGACTCACCTCTTCTCCTATCCACACTCAAGCCTCCCTGCTGCTGTGTCAGGCTTCGTTCCCCATTCTGATTTTAAGGCCTGTTCTTCCAGCGACCCTCAGCAGGGATTGGCATGCAGCATGCACCCCCCAGAAGCAAGCCTTCCTCCTAGCTCCTCACCAGCACCCAGGACAGAGCCCAGCCAGAGGTCCCTGAGCTCCCTGCCAGAGGTCTGGGATAGCCTTTGTGTCACCCAGAGTCTCAGAGCTTGACAATCCCAGTGAGATGAGACCCACGGGCAGAATGAAGTTGATTTAAAGCAACATCTGTCAAATCTGTTATCCATTTACATCTTCATAGTTTTTGCTTTATCTGTGGACCATTTTGTTTTGGGGGTTACTTATAGTTTTTCTTTAAATGAACTCACTTTTTAGAAATTTAAATTTATTTCAAAAGGAATCTTTAGACATCTTACAAAACATCTGGCAGGTATTTACAAAAATGCTGAAGTCACAAAATACAAAGACTCAAGAACTGTTTTAGATTAAAGGAGCTAAAGAAACATAACAACTAAATGCGAGGCATGACCTGGGATTTTCTTTTGCCATAAAGGATATTATTGGAACAAGTGGTGAAATGGTAATGAGGTCTGTATATTAGATGATACATTATATCAGTGTTAGTGCCTTGATTTTGATTTTGATAAGTCTACTGTAGTTATACAAGAAAATATTCTTGCTTTTAGGGTGTACACACTGAGTATTGACATATTTAGGGGAAAAAGGACAACATACTTTTAAGTGGTTCAGAAAAAATAATCCGTGTGTGTGTGTGAGTGTGTGTGTGAGTGTGTGTGTGTGAGTGTGAGTGTGTGTGTGAGTGTGAGTGTGAGTGAGTGTGTGTGTGTGTGAGTGCATGTGTGAGTGTGTGTGTGAGTGTATGTGTGAGTGTGTGAGTGTGAGTGTATGTGTGAGTGTGAGTGTATGTGTGTGTGTGTGAGTGTGTGTGTGAGTGTGAGTGTATCTGTGAGTGTGTGTGTGAGTGTGTGTGAGTGTATGTGTGAGTGTGTGTGTGTGAGTGTGTGTGTGTGTGAGTGTGAGTGTGTAGGTGGGTGGGTAAGTAGGTAGGTGGGGGGGGGAGAGAATATTAACACTAAGGGAATCTAGATGAAGGGTATCTAGGAATTCTTTGTATTATGCTTGCAACTTTTCTCTGTGTTTGAAACTATTAAAATTTAAAACAAATTCAAAGGAGATTTTACATTGCTGTTACAAGTGGAAACCAGTATTTCTTGCTATCCATTGACGATAATTCTCAAGTAAAGCAATGTTGTTGCTCTCATTGGATACACTGTCCACTAAAGTCTGAGCCTAGGACCTGCCTGTCCTTGGTTATATGTGGAGATGGGCAAGGGTGAGAGAGGCATTAAAGACATCCTCACACCAGCCTGAGCTGTTCTCTTTGCGGTCATGAGAAGGACTGGCACGGAGTTGAAAACGGCATCGCTTTCTCACAATGTGAGTTGATGATATTTGAAGTCCTGTCCTATGGCTACGAGTTCTAGAACATTCAGTTCATGAAAGTTTAATGGGCACCCTCAGGGTGAGTTCTGTTATGGTGACCTGGCACTGAGAGAGGATAGCATCCCTGCCCTCAATAAGCTCCCAGCCTGGGCAGTCACAGGCATTGGGACGGAAGAGTGTCCAGGGCAGAACTTGCTTCTCTGAACCCCAACATTCCTGGGGTTCCTGAAGTCCAGAAGTGATGACCCCAGGGCTAGCAGGCCCCTTCTCCCAGAGCAGACGCACAGCAGGAGTAGCTCAAGGCTGGTTAAGAAAAGAGACCATCATCACTGTGAGAAATGAGGTGGCGGGACCCAGCCCCACCAGCCGTCACAGCTGGGAACACGGAGAAGCCAGATGTCCTCGTTCTGAGTATCTGTTCTGACTCCTCCTGCTACCCATGCCCACTGGGCTCCTCCTAACTGCAAACGAGCCTTCCTCCCCATCTTTCTTAGGGCACATTTCATTTGTTAAAAATGAACTTTTTATTTTCGAACAGTTAGACTTACAGAAAGATCACGTAGACAGTACAGAGGGTTTCCCTCACCCCACACTCCATTTCCCCATCACTGACATCTTGCATCTGCATGGGAAACTCATCACAATTAACGGACCAATATTGATACACTATTATTAATTAAATCGAATACATTATTCTGATTACTTCAGTTTTTACCTAATGTCCTTTTTCTGTTCCAGGATCCCATCCAGGGTGCCATGGGACATTTAACCATCATGTCTCCTTAGACTCCACTCGGTTGTGACAGTTTCTCAGACTCTGTTTTTGATAACCATGACGGTTTTGAGAAGTGTTTGCTCAGGTATTTGGTAAAGTGACCCTCAACTGCAATCTGTCTGATGTTCTCATGCTTAGACTGGGGTTGTGGGTCTGGGGGAGGAAGACAGCAGAGGGAAAAAATGCCATTCTCAACATATCACATCAAGGGTATGTACGATCAGCACGACTTATCACTGTGGACGTTGACCTTGACCACCTGCTGAGGCAGGATTTGTCGGTTTTTCCACTGTAAAGTCACTGTTCTTTCCTCCTTTCCCTGCTGTATTCTGGAAGGAAGTCACTATGCACAGCTCACACTTAAGGAGGGGGAGTCATGCCCCACCTTTTTAAGAGCAGAGCCTCTACATAAACCATTTAGAATCTTTCTTCATGGGAGATTTGTCTATTTTCCCCTATTTAATCAATCATTTATTTATATCACTATGGGCTCATGGGTATTTACTTTGGGTTATAGTCCAACACTATTTGTTGCTCAAGCTGTTCCAGCTCTGGCCATTGGGAGCTTTTCCATTGGCTCCTGTGACAGTTTCACGTACCCCTATTGTTATGGCTTTGCTTGAGCACGTCCTCACTTTCTGGCACTGCAAGATGCTCCAGGCTTTAAAAAGGAAGGAAGTCCTGACACAGGCTACAACACGAACAAACCTGGAAGACATTATGCTAAGCAAAACAGGCCAGTCACAAAAAGACAAATACTGTATGATTCCACCGACATCAGGTACTTAGAGTAGTCAAAATCATAGAGACAGAAAGTAGAATGGTAGTTGCCAGGCCCTGGGGAGAGGGGGTTTTGAGGAGTGTTTAACAGGTACCAAGTTTCAGTTTTGCAAGATGAAAAGTGCTCTGGGATAGATGGTGGTGACGGTTGCACAGCACCATGAATGTGTTAGATACCACTGTGCCCTTAGAAATGGTTAAGATGGTACATTTTATGTTATATGTATGTTACCACAATAAAAAAAAAAAAAATATGTTCCAGGCTCATTTGGTATATTCCCTGCCGTAGTCTTAGAATCAGCCATTTCTCCAAGAAGCCTTGGTTCTGTTTTTTGGAGAATAATATTAGGAACAAGATCTGGTGCTAAGTGTGCTTGCTGCTGCTGGGCTGTGGTTGTTTCCAGGCATGTCAGCTGAAAGAGCAAGGAAATGTGTGTGTGTGTAGTAACGTGTGTTTATACACAAACCAGTAATGACTTCTCTATGTTTCCATCTGTATCTATATTAAGGCAAACGTGAGCTCATCCGAATGCCTCCAGCTCTGAACCCTCACCACATGGAACATTCTAGCCTCCTCCTCCTGTGGTTGATCTGTAGCTCCCCTCCCCCCACCATCTGCCAGCCACTTACTTAATTGTTCCATTCTATATATCATTTTTCTGCCTTATATTTTTCATATTTTCTCCATCAAGATGATCAGTTCCTCAAAGGCAAAGATCGAGCTTCTTTATTTCTTTCTGTCCCCTCTTCTCCCCCACAATGCCTAGCAGAATGTCTCTTAACAAAACAATATAACTAATATTTTATGAGTGTCCACTATGGGTCTTTTTCTCTGCTCACCTCTAGGGATGCAAAGATGGCTTACAATGTGGGGCTGACTCTGCAGATACTCCAGTGCCAGTGCATGTTTGAACACTAAATACAGGATCTCAGCACCTGCCTGGAACCCCAGCTCCATGTGGGCAGGGACTTTTGCCAGCTTTGCTCACTGCTGTATTCCTGCACCCAGAAGAGAGTCTCACACGTAGCAGATGCTCAATAAATGTTTGAGGACAGGAGGGAGAAGCAGTCCTCAACTTTTGTATGAGTGCCTTCCAACCCCCTTGTCCTTGTGTCCCTCCCACACAGACAACCCTCAATGTCCCCTTCTGTGCCAGTGCAGAATCACCCACGTCAGCGGATGAATGAGTTTTGGAGCTGCTACCACCTGCCACCCACCTGCCCAGCTGAGCTCCTTTGTGCAGTTATTTTGATACCTCATAAAGTACTAAAGATGAATAGAAAATGGAAACACAAAAGGGCCCATTCCAGCCAGAAAAGTAGGTCTAATTAAAAATTTGAAATCAAAAATTAAAATTAGTAGGTCTAATCCAATACAGCTAAGGCAAAGTGGAACCCATCTGGCCTGCTAGCCTCTGGGAAGCTCTCAGGAAAATCCTCGAAACTGGCTGTGAGGTCGGCCTTTGCCAGCCCATGGCATGACTTTTCCTTGATGCAGGGAAGGGGTGGAATGAAGAGGCCCCATGCTCCAACTGGCTTTTGAGTCAGGTCCACCAGGCATAGGTGCCCTTCAGGGAACAGATCTCTTGGCTTTTATGCAAGCATCGGAAGGTCTTCGGTTAATTGTCTTTGTTTGAGAAACAGGCTTGCTTGTTTCTTTGACTTCTGTTTCTATAAATAGATTGTGCTGCAACCTGAACATCTGTGTCCCAAAAAGGTCTGTAAAAAGTTGTAAAAGGATGTCGCTGTCATCCATCATTTCTGCCCCAATTTAAAACAACGTAAGGGCTCAGCTTTGCTCCTATTCTGCCACCTGTCCCCACTGTATCACCACCCCACCCACCACTCACCCCAGGACAGGACCAGGTTTTCTGAGGGTTCCAGACACGACCCTGGTTCTCGTCCTCCAGTCACTGAATCCCAGACCACAGGAGCCCAGGCCCTGCCTGAGGGGGTCTGGAAAACCCACCCTTAGGCACAGAGCCCTGCCTGCAACACCAGCTCCATGTGAATGACACCTCTGAACACCAAAGTCCCTCAGTATGTCACTTTTTAATTAAGCAAGATGAAAGCATGAAACATAATTAGAAAGTAAGCCTTTGGGGTGTAGTGGTGGGAATCAATGTATTATTCCAAAGGCAGAGGGAGATGATTTTTGCACTATCCATTTAGAATGAATCACTCCTCCTTCATTCATCTTGCTTTCATCCGATTTGCAAATATTTATCCTGCTCCTAGTCAACGGTTTCCCTTCCTCCCCCTCCACACACGTGCTCCATGCCAGGCATTTCCCATATGTTATTGCATTTAATCCTAACCACCCTCCACAGCGGCTACTGTTATTATCCCCATAGCTTAGAGGACAACAAATGACCAGCAGCAGAACCAGAATTCAAACCCAGATGCGTGGAGCCCAAGGCCACGCTCTGCCACGGTTGCCTGCTGGGAAGGGGCCAGTGCCAGCGGCTGCAGGCTTTTCTTCAGGGATGTTTCCACACTGGCCACAGCACCTAGGGGAGGGAAGAGACAACAGACCCCTCTCATACGTCGATTCAAGGACATCTGATTTTCCTCTAAGAGGAAAACACCCCCACAAAAACCGGAAAGCAGCCTTGCGTGTCATGCAACAAGTTTATCAGTGCCATCTCAACAGCCACCCCCTCCCCAGGGTCTTGACTGGTGGGACCTAGAGCACCTTCAGTCTGAGAGGCTTCCTTGGGTGGGTGGAGGGGCTGCAATGTGGGCCTTTAGCAGCATCTACAATCAGCACGATACCCCGCTAAATCCAGCCCTTCCTCCCAGAAGCAGCTGAGCAACGGTGGACAGAGTCTCAAGTCCACCAGGTCACCGGCCCCAACTCCATTTCTCCAGTCATCAGAGCTCACTGCCAAGTTGCCAAGCCAGGAAAGGAGTGACATTTGTGAGGACCATTCCACATACGTGTGACCCTCTTGCTGGCTAAGCCTCACCATCGCCTGCAAAGTCTGGGACTGCTCCCCTACTTTGCAAATGAGGAAATCGATGCCCAGAGGGCTTCAGTGATAAGCCCTTGGGCAACACATCAGTGCCAGAGCTGAGGCACAGTCCACAATGTAGGCTTTTCCCTCTCAGCGGTCTCAAACTGGCAGCCTGGGGGCCAAATTTGACCCACAGATGTGCTTTTTGAGGCCAGCTCAGTGTTTTTCAATTTTGGAGAGAATGAATTGACAACATTTGAAAATCAGGAGATTTCACATAGAATTCCAGACTCTGGTCTCCTTTGGAAAAACTGGAAACCTTGGCAACCCCAGGCCTGGAACCTCAACAGTCAGCTATCAGGAGCCAGGAGAGGTTCCCTCCAAGATGGCTTTGTCTTCCCTGCCCCACTGCCCATGGCCTCTCCCTCCACAAAAGCCAGATCGGTCACATCTGAGCCCTGGGCAAGCAGCGCATGGCAGTTGCCCCAGCGGTGGAGCTGGGGAAGGTAGAGGGAGACTCCGAACGCCCAGCCCTCCCCTCCGGTTTGTGGCACCTCCCTCTAGCCGAGACCACTGGAGTGGGTGGAGGGCTGCACAGAATCGTCCCAGGGGACTTGGAGCACCAAGGCCTTTGGGTGTGGCCCGTCCCTGGTCTGCCTGTAACTCATATGGCACCTCCCACTGCTCCCTGCAAGGCCTGCAGAGAGATGAGCTTTTTATAGACAAAAACAGAGAGGGTGAAAAGCAGCCACACCGCCCCCATCCTGCTGCCAAGCCTGGCACCGGGGGTGGGGCTGGCATGGGCTCAGTGCTGTTTCTGGTCTGTTCTGTGCCTGGCCTTCTCCAAGGCTTCTACAGGGTCTAGGAAGTTTGTGGGCTTAGAATGGGCCAAGATGGTCCTCCAGGGGCATTGGCAGGTGTTTGTACTTGGACAGATTGATATGTACAAGCTTTCATCTGTTCACCACAGACACTGAAATTGACTGATGCTGGGAAGAGCCGCTTCACCAGAATCACCACCGCAACCCATGACGGTGCCTGAAACACTAACATCAGCAGCTTGCCCCTTTGCGTTAAAGGTGTTGGCTCCTCAGGGGTCATTTTTAAAGGCTCCTGAGAAGTATCACCATTAACACCTGAGCATGAATTGCATTCCCAGACTTCTCAAATTTTGAGAGCTGGTGGAGAACCAGAGATCACTTCATCCATGGCCAGGAGCAGAGCTGGAGCCGCGATGAGGCTTTCCTGAGTCTGTGGTCGAGGGCAGCCGTCAGCAAACTTTTCCTGTAAATGGTCAGAGTGTAAATATTTCAGATTCACTGGCCACAATCTCTGTCAAAACTACTTACATTTGCCATGAGTGTACAAAGCAGCCATAGGCAATACATAATTTGTATGCGTCATAAAATATTCCCTTTTTTCCAACCATTTAAAAATGTAAAAATCACTCTGCCTGCAGGCAGTACAAAACCAGGCACCAGGCCAGCTTTGGCCCAAGGGCCGTAGTCTGCTCACCCCTGGTCTAGGGGAGTGGGTTCTGGAAAGCCACACCGTATGTCCTCACACATTTTTAAGTTGCTTTCTAAAATGTTTCATCAAAAGTTTGACGAATCAGGATGTGATTCGCATGTCAATCCAATGTCCTATTTTCAGCACTGACATTTAAAAGAAAACTTACGTCATCCTTTTAAATAAACCTAGTGGAATCAACTCTCCTGTCCACCATCATCTATTTTTAAAATATATGAGTAAGTCATTCCTCAACAATTAGTACCTTTACATCCTTCCTTGAACTCTTATTCTACTCTTTCCACACAGTCTTATCCTAGTATATTTTTATGCTTTTAAGTCATAGCAATCATCCTATGATTCTATGAAACAAAAATATATACAAATGAACGTGTTATAACTTTGTTTCCTGTGATCAAAATTTCCTCCTTAGGTTGTGTTGCCTTTATAATTATTAGCACACAAAGCAAAATAACATGTACACTACAAATTTTGATATTATTTATTATATTAAGATAAATGATAATTAGCCACAAAAGGTAAATTTTATTGGAAATGTATCTAATGTATCTTAAGGGGTGTTTAGGTTTCCCCTCCCCTCACTTAGTTAATGTATCCATGGATACATGTTATTTAGTGCTAAAACAAGACAGGAATTAGCATCTTGTTTTTTATTTTTATAGATATGAGTGCTGAGTACATGAAACTAGAAGAAATTTTTTATAGTGATGCTACTCAGTTTTTCAACTCTGTCCCAGTTAGATGCCAAAGAAATGCAAAGTAACCTGAAATCAAATTATTTTTTAATTTTTAAAATATTGTTGAAAAGGAAAATTGGAAATCTCTGACTTGCAAAATGATTTGTTACCCATCTTAGACTCATTCAATTCCTCAGTGCCAATGTCGACATTTCAGACCGTGCCTTGATTGGTGCCCCTGAAGTTTTTCCACCCCATGGAGTGTGGGATGGGCTAGGCCCACATCTTTTTAGTGAAGTGGAGGAAGAGCAATTACGAAAGACTGATGGGAAAGACGAGCATGCGATGCATGGACTGGGAGGAAGGAAGTCCACAAGGAAGATGAGTACCTGGAAATCTATTCCCCTTGAGACAACCTGTTCCCCTTCCCATCTGAAGACCACCGGCTGTAAGACTGGCCTGAAAGCGTGAATCTTACTTGTTGGGAAGGCTCATCTCACAAACACCAGGAGACAGAGATCGCTGCAAACAAGCAAGAGGTTTTTTTATTCCAGCATGCTGGGGTCACTCCGTCTTCAGGACAGAAGCAGCCCCGAGCCCTTAACACAGCCACTTTTTATACAGTTTTTAGACAGACTGTGGCAACAGGATAAGTTGTACATAGCTCATACGTCATCTGAGGGGACCTTTAAATTCATTGGTAGCTTTTTGGCGGGTTGGCACGCTAACAAGGAACAGTGTATTGCTTAATCGTCTTCCCCTCTGGGTCAGACCCGGTGGCCCCTAGATAAGGAACTGGTCAGTCCTTCCTGGAACTGGGTGTACTTTTGGAGGTTACTCCCTTCCTGGAATCTACTGTTCTTGGGCCCACCTTGACTATGCTTATCCTCTACATGACCCCTTACTTAAAGCTGCCTTACTTAAAATGGCTGATGTACTTAAAAATGGCGCTAATTATGTTCCCTGTCACAAGCAAGCAGTAGTACAGAAGCAAATCGTGTATATTAGAGTAATAAAATTTCCTTTACACGGCCTAGCTCAAAGATGAAGAAAAGCAGAGCAACTCAGTCCAAACCCCTGTACTGAGAGACTGGACCAAGCTCAGGCTTCTAGCAGCCTCAGGCCATGTCCCTGGGACAACCCAGCCCCCTCTGGGTTCCCATCTAGAAAAGCTCAGAGCTGTCCAAAGAATTAACCTTCATTCATTCCAACCAACACGTGAGGAGGGGCCCCTGACCTCCCTTTTCTTAGAGCATTTATTTTAAAAACCTACAGTTGTAAATCTTTTCTGTCCTTCTGAGACATATGTGTATCTCCCAGGAGTATCTTTCTCAAGGACGTGAGAACCATTCCTTTGAAATGTCACCACCAGGAAGAAGAGGGCCTCTGTCTCCTAGTCTCCAGGAAGGTGGGAGCCTCACTCTGGCGAACACCGGTTAGCCCACGCAGATGACCTAATCACAATGACATTGACCAACCCTCTTCTCTGACTCTGCTCACACACTCGCAGCTCCCCTCCCTACTCTGTCCTTCTCCCTTTAAAACCTCCAGTCACCGCTGCACAAATCAAGGTTGAGCTCAGTTTACACTGGACTCTCTTCCCTACTGCAGTAGTCATCACTGAATAAAATCTGTCTTTGCCACCTTTAACTAGGGCCCGGCTTTATCTTTAAGGGTGTACACATCTCCTTCCCTGGCAGAACCACTGATCAATTACGGCGCTCTTCCCCAGGGGACCGGGAATCCAGTCTAAGAGTCCCTTCTCCAAAGTGCTCGAGGCAACTACTGACCCTGATCACAGAGGCCACCAGGAGGACACAGAGCCACCCATCCAGGCAAGATAGAACAGCAGCTGCCAATGCTCCCACAGAAGCCCCCTCCCATAAGTCCCCTCCTCCTCAGTCCATCTTCTCTTTGCAGAGGATTTATTGGCTGGTGCTCTGGGGAGCCCAAGTCAGCATCCTGGCAGGACAGACTGACGTCCTTCTGAGCTGAGAAAAGTGCCTCCTTGTTCTGGAAGAGGAGAAACAGGACCCTGATGTTTTGGGACTGGAAGAAACCATGAAGATCCTTAAAGATCACCTAATGCACAGATTATATTGTGTAGCAGGAGGAGGAAGGGATCAGGTGACTTTCCTGTGGCCCCTAAAGTTAGCCAGAGGCCACCATTCCCCTCCATTTCAAATGATCCTGACAACTGTAAACACCATGAGGCCTGGCATGTGACTGACAGAGGGTGACCCCAAGTCCCTCAAACTGCTCAGCTCGGTTCACCTCTGTAGACTCTAAAAGCCTGCGGCAGAGGCCCAAGAGACTGTTCCAGGGGTGGGGAGCCAACATCGAGCTGTATATGGTAAAAATATAAGTTGAGATGCCCCTCTGAAACGTAGTAGTGTCCCTCCCCTGTGGGGCTAGAAAGCTGTCTCGTGGCCAGTTCTGGAAATCGTGTGGCTTGGAACCCTTCATAGGGCATGGTAGGGCCGAGGGAAAGGCAGTCCTACCCGGGACAGGGGCTTGGACTCCTTGACCTCCAGGGAGCCCCGGCTGCAGCCTCCTGGACTTCCTTTAAGGCCCTTGGAGTGACAAAGCATAATTCAGAAGTCAGGTCCCACAGAGAGAGGGAGAGTAAAGAAAATCAATCATTATGGAGACCTAAGCACTCTATTTAAGCTCAAGAGAAAAAGAAGGTGGGAAGGGAAATGCTCGGGGCAAACAACCTCTAAGCAACACCCAAAGACCAAAGACCGCGCCTGGGGGAGAAGGAGCCCAGGCTGCTGGGGCAGGGCCTAGAAATTTTTGTCACTGTGTGGGGGCTGAGTGTTGATGATTGTGAAAAAGGGAAAACATCCTAAAATGCTATCGAGAGGAGACTGATTAATTAGTATGGCTCATCACAATGGAATGCTCTGGGGGGAACACGGTCAAGACTGGCTGGGAGAGGTGACCCCAGTGTATGATTGAGCTAAAAAGCAAATTTAAAAACTGTTTATAGTAAGATCCCGTTTACATAAAATAGTGCCCCCCTCTCTTTCACACACACACACACACACACACACACACACACACACACACACACACACACCTCCAGGTATCTGACGGTATCTGTAAAGTTAGAAAACAGCTTCAGGCCAGCCTCGCGGGCGCAGGGCCCCGTACTCAGAAGGGCCTGAGTTTGGTTCAATGTGTTGCTGCTGCCTCTTCATTCTTAATTATGTAGCTGGCTCTGCATGAAATAAATTCACTTTTTAAAAAAAAAATCAGCTTTGATGAGATATAACTTACATACAATAAAATGCATCCATTTTAAGTGGACGGCTGGATGAGTTTTGACAAATATATACATATAAATATTCCTGTAACCACCACAGTCCAGACATAGAACATCTCCCCCAACTCCCCACAACATTCCTCATGCCTCCTGCAGTCAGTCAGCCCACCACCCTAGCCCCAGGCAACCACTGATCAGCTCTGTGACACTGTCACTTAGTTTTGTCATTTCCAGAATTTGATGAAAATGGAGTTAAACACTATACACTCTTGTTTCCGCCTTCTACCCTCAGTGCTATGTTCTGAGAGTCACCGTGTTGTGTCATCAGTGGTTTGTTTTTTATTGTAGAGAAATATGGACATATGTATACCAACCACTGTTTGTCCCTTTCCTCACTGATGGACATTTGGGTAGTTTGCAGTTTGGGGCTACTATGACGAACACTCATGTACAAGCCGTGTGGGAATGCATGCTTTCATTTTTCTCGTGTAAATACCTAGAAGTAGAATTATTGTGTTGTGTGGTAGGTGTGTGTTCAATCTCATAAGAAACTGTCAAACCATTTTCCAAAGTGGTTGGACCCTGTTTACATAAATAACGTGTTACACTTTTTAATACTACGATCAATATGTTTTTCTTCAATTTCCAGTGCACTAGACACATTACAGACCATCCAAAAAAATCTGGAGACAAGAATTAAATAGTGATTATTTATTGTACTTTTTTCAAATTAGCAGTTGGACCCTTCATACTTGGAGGTACTTCATCTGAAAAAGTGTCTAGAGGTTTCACAAAAACATATTGAGCGTGGTATTCAGAAATGTAAATAACATAGTATTTTAAAATAAGTTGATCTTATGTTTCCTGAATTTTGGGGCCCCCTGAGTGTGGAAAAATGACTATTAGGGTCACCTCAACATTTTAAGCATTTTATAATAACAGTTATGGCTTATTTCCTAGCTATAAAAGCGATATTTATTTGTTTTAGAAAACTTAGAAAATACAGAAAAGAATAAAAATAAAGTTCAAAATCCTAACCATCATAATGTTATTTTCTCCGATGTGTTTGGCCAGGCATTTGTTTGTGTTTAATGATATTAATTGTGCTTTTTATCTTATGTTAACTTTCTAAAATACTTCATTATTTACAAAAGTAGTACTTCCTCATAGCAAAAATTTTAAAACAAAATATTAATACTCAAAAATTTAAAAACAGAAATAAGAGGCTCTTCCCCAAAGCTAACACCTACTATGCATCCTTCCAAATGTTTTTCACATCTGTTCAGTCCTTTAAATATATACACGTGTATGAATATTACGTGCTTTTAAACACATATAATTTAAAGATGTATACAGTTTTACAACCTAATTTTTTCATGTAGTAATATGCCATTAAATGTTTTTAGAAATCAAGGTTTTTAATGTCCACATCATATTCCATTGTATAAATGCACCTTAATTTATTAAACTATTTTTCAAATGTTATACACCGGTTAAATCTGTGTGTGTGTGTAACAACGCTGCTACAAGCATCCTTGTCAGTAAAACTTGGCTGCAGCTCCGATTCATTGCTTAGGATAAAGTCCTAGAGCTAGAATTTCTAGATTAAATTACACATGATTTTTAATTTAAAAAAATATATATTATCAAATTGTCTCCAAAATGTTTTAACCAATTTACCCTTCCACTAGTCAAAATTCAGTTGAACTGTTCTAAAATTTTTAACTACATTAAAGTGAAAAATTATCTCTCATTGTTGAATTAATTTGCATGCTCATGATTATTAGGGAAATTGAGTTTTTTTCATTTCTATCTGTTCTTTTGTAAATTACTTATTTTTCACCTAATTTTTCCATTAGGATGTTATCTTTTTCTCATGGAAATGCAAAAGTATTTGATGTATTTTTTAATCCCCAGCATTTATGACAGTACCTCAACCATTGTAAGTACTCAATAAATGTTAAATGAATGAATAAATATGGGGATATTAGTCTTTTTTCCTATATGTTGCAAATATGTGTTCTTAGTTATCAAATAGCTTAAATTTTTGCTCATGGTGCTTTTTGATTTACAGAATTTTAAAATCAATTTCTATTTTCCTTTTGTAGCTTCGTTAATTATTCTGTTTAATAAGTCTTTCCTTCTTCCTTAAATTGGATAAGCATTGGCCTATATTATCTTCTAGTTCTATTTTTATAAAGCACTTACATCTTAATACCTGGCAGGGCAAGCTCTATTTCACCACTCCTATTTTCCAAAAATGTATTGGTAACTCTTGCCAGTTTATCCTTTAGGTAAACCTTAAAATTACTTAAATCTGCTCCTCCCTGCCCACCGCCACACACAAATATGATTTGAGTTTAGGGATAATTGCCTTTAGTTTATATGTTATGATACTTGGTCTTTCCATGCTGTACCTCGGGTGACTTTGCACAAAATCTCTCCTCACGTCCCTTGGATCTGTGTTGGGATGAGTTAGAAGGGACAAGAGAGTCCATGAAGCGGTTAAGTGACACCCACATCACCCCTAAGCTCTGCACCAGCCTCCTGATTTTCAGTCTGATGTGCTCAAAGATGATTAATTAATCAGTAAATATCTTTAAAAGACAGTCACCAAGTCATTGAGATTCGGGTCAAATAGGCACCCTCTCACTGCACATTGGAATGTACATTGAGAGACTCTTTTTTAAAGCAATCGGAAAATGTGTACCGAGGGCTTTAACCATGCCTGTGCTTTTGAACGGGAGACTATGTCTAGGAACTGCTAAGAAAACAGTGTGAACAGGGACTGGCCGGTCAGCCAGTTGGTTAGAGCATGGTGCTGATAACACCAAAATCCAGGGTTTGATCCCTGTTCTGGCCAGCTGTCATAAAAAAAAGAAAATAGTGTGGACAAACATATATACACGAAGATGTCCTAGAACTAGATGTCTCACACCTAGGAAACCCATTTAGTAAATTCTGGTATGTAGGTCAGATAGAACTTTACATGGTTTCAGAAGTGATTCCTTTTATAAATCCCAGCAAGAGGTACAGTAAACAAACCTAATGGTTGCCCGTGATACTGTGGATGGTAAGATTGATGGGATTCTTTTTTTCTGAATACTTTGTAAAGTAATATTCCAAGTTTTGCACCATGAACACGTGCTTCCGTGATAGGAAGCAATTAACCTGAATTAAATTAAATTGAAATGAATAATGAACATTTTCCAAAATTAATATAGCTTTTTATTATAACAAATCCATACTCATTGAAAGAAAAAAAAAGGCTAAACACTAAACACTGCACAAAACCTAAAGAACAAAGTAAAAATAATCTAAAGTCCTACCACTCGGCGATACCACCTCTATCATTCTGCGTGCAACAATGGACACATGTGCACATACACACAGGGACCCGTGCAAGTTGCTTTGCAAGCCACTTCTCTCACTCATCAATATGCCATGGACATCCCTCCACATCAATGAAAGTCCATCTACCTCATTCTTTTTTAATGGTCTGCATTAAAATATTTCCATCCATACATCTTACGGTATGGATGTACCACTATTTATTGAACTAATGCCCTTTTGATGCACATCAAGATTGTTTGCAATATTTCACCCAGTCATTAACGCATCACTGAGTGAGCTGGACTGGGAGTCAGCCTCTGATCTAGTGTCTTATCTACTCTTAACTCACTGTCCTGGAAGGGGGCCTCATGAGGACATGGGGGACATCAGATGATTGCTGAGATGCCTCCAGCTGCAGCATTCTCTGATATTTTGTGGCAGCTGATTTCTCAAGCATATGAAGTGCTTGGTGTAATTTAGAGTAAATGGCACAGCTAAGAATAGTGTTCCTCTGTAAAACGATACTATGGAAGCCCTCAAATGCCCACCAGACTTAAACAGTACATACTTCCCATTCTGCAGGGTGACTAGATGGCTTTCAGCGCCATCTTGGGCTATAAACATGCTGGAATGCAGTTCTGTCTGCAGCCAGGCCAACATCACTCAAAACACCTGCCTTTTTCCCAGTCATCGAGTTCTCTTTCTCTACAGACTATTTTCAGAGTCTTGCCCTTTTTCTTTCCTTGAACCTCAAACACACACACATTAGGATGCCCAGGGCTGCATGTTTGCCCTACAGCAAATTTCTCAATAATCCACCTGCTATCAGCCACATGCCCCCCTCCAAACCTTGCAAATGCTCCAAAAATGGGCCTCTCCTTAGCAAAGAGCTTCTGATGTTCTGTAGCAAGCACAAGAGTGGGATTCAACCAGGCAGATTGTCTCTAACCTAACAAGAGCAACAACCATTAACTGAGCACCTACTATGTATCAGGCAGTATTTTAAGCACATTTCACGCTTCACTTAATTTCTGTCCCTTCAGAGCTCTAAATTAGTGGCTTACCAGGTTCTAAGGTGACTGAGAGAAAACCTGAATTAAAAAACAAAAACCAAAAAGCCCTCCACTACGTAAAGCTCCCACACTGCAGCAACAGCAAGAAGTTCACATCAGGTGCACATCCGCACCAGACTGCACAAACATCACCTTCCTTCTGGTCACTGAGCATCTGTGTGTGCGTCTCCCCTGCCTGGCCTGCGTACCCTCCTCTGATCCATACACCAGGTACCAGTGTGGGCCTTGCCTCCCCCACGAAGCCTCCCCAACCCGTCCACCCAGGCCCCATGCGCACTCTTTCCTCCGCTCCGTTTCCACCCATTGCAAGCTCATCAGAATTCAGCAGGTAACGGCTTCCAGTCTGCCCCATCCTCCCACCCCTCCCTCCTGGCCTCTGCCCTCAATTGAAGCCACCCACTGCCTGTTCTTGAAACGCTAGCCTGGTTTCAAGCAACATCACAGAAGGCTACCTGCTTGGTTGCATGCAACCTGTCCTTTTTAACTAACATTCAGCCAAAGCGATCATTAAGACCCGGCTTTCACAAAGAGGGATGGCAAATTCTCCACACTGCAGTGTCTACAAGCAGTTCAAATTAAGGACAAACCCGCAACATCCAGCCCAGCACCACAAAACAATCTCTCTAAACAAACACTCCTGAATACAACATGCATCAACATCCACTGCGCGTGTACCCATGACCTCAGTTCCTTCGCTTCCCTCTAATTACTTCTCGGTGAAATGTAGATGATCACGGTGCCCACCTCCACTACTAAGTAGTTGTTTACTTCCCTTCTCTGTGTCTCAGTTTCCTCATCTCCCTGGGTCGCTGCGACTCTAAGTGAGTGGTGGCTTGAAAGGCGCTTAGAACAGGGCTCGCCCACTACAAATGCCATCACGGCATTTGCTCATCATGACACAATTGTCAAATTATTGCAACAACGTAACACTCCCAGCACAGTGTCTGGCATGCAATAAGTGCTCGATAAACTCCAGCTGATGGTGCCGTGTGGTTATTACTACTTCTGAGTTTTCAAAGCCCCTTACATCTTTTTTTCACACGCCATCAGAGCGCGTTCAGCTGAATTCCGTTTCTATGCATTTTTCTTTCTCTTTTATTTTGTAATGAAACAATGCTTTGGGATGGCAAACCATTAGTTAGGTTTGGTTTTCTTTGTTTTCCTTTCTTAAAATAAATTGACTGATTTTTTTTCCCCCTTGGCTCCTCCAAGTTGTAAAATATCACAAATGAAACAACATCTACCATGGAGTCCAAAGCAGAGAGAAGCCACTTGCACCCCCACTCTGTGCCCCCCACAAACCATTGTGCCCTGACCCTGGCCCCTCTGGTCCAGCTCCTTGCAACTCTGTTTCCCCAGGTAGCTTCGCAGGGTTCTGCCTCATGGCTGGTCACAGGACTTTCCTGGGCTGCTCTATCACCACCCAGACTGTCATTTTTAATGGCTGTTTAATCTGACTAGCTTTTTGTTCCTTTCCTTAGTCATGTCTTAAGTGGCACATTGGTTTTCTACCCAATAGATTAGTCCGCAGTGGACATTTCAAATGCACAGAACTTTCTCCTTTAAATAGTGTCCTTAAAGTTAGAACATGTAAAACAAGACATATAATCACATTTTTCCTGGTTTAAATATAATATACAGTTGAAGGAGATCAAAGTACGTCACCCCCAAATATGCCACTTGGTGTAAGGATTGGTTTTAGCTGCAAGCGACTAGCTCTCTGCCCTCCCCTTTTCTGTCTAAAAGCAGGGCATAAATTTCCCTTTGTGAAAGTAACATAAAAATCCATTTGAGAAGGTGTCTCCTTCTACCATGCCAAGAAGAGGACACATTCAGTCACTGGAGGTGTAGATGAGTCTTACCAGTGGAGAAGGCACCAACTTGAGTCTGCATAGCAAATCTCATAAATAACCCTTATGTTCCATTAGTTTCTCCCACATATTTACCATCCCACAATTTATTGCCCCTACAAGCCCAAACCCACTCCCTTTCTTTTGTCTAGTTACTTCTCCACAATTTACTGCCCTTTGTTAAAATGGTATAAAGTCCCTGGATCTAGCCCCTTCTTTGGGTTTTCACTTCTTTCTGGTGAAGCCCCCATTTGCATGCAAAATAAACCTTTCTCCTGTTAATCTGTGTTTTATCAATTTGATTCACGGGTCCCAGCCACTGAATTTAAGAGGGTGGAGGAAAAATGTGTTTATCTCCCCTATACAGTAACACGTTGACATTTCAGAAAATGTACAGATATCTAAAGAAAAATAATTAATTGCTCATGAACAACCTCTCCACCCCTCAGACCACGAATGCCCCCATT
The DNA here is from genome assembly GCF_027409185.1 of Cynocephalus volans. Lineage (NCBI taxonomy): Eukaryota > Metazoa > Chordata > Mammalia > Dermoptera > Cynocephalidae > Cynocephalus > Cynocephalus volans. Next base: position 156,427,155 of record NC_084463.1, read on the forward strand.
TAGGCATCATTTTTTCTAGCCTCCCACCCCCTCCTGCATAGACACATATGAAGCATGTGTCTATAAAACAGGCACATGCGTGTCTGTAGAACAGCGTGAGGAGCAGGGGAGCAGAGAGCCGCACGGTGTTCTGGCTACTTCACCTCCCAGTCATATGACCTTGGGCTTATCACTTAACCCTCCTCAGCCTCATTGTCTCACCTGTGAAACGGGGAGAAGAGGATTTGCCTCACAAGGTTGTGGTGAGGATTCTATAAGACACAGAAAGGGCTGTTTGCAGCCCCTGGCACACAGTCAGTGCCCGCTGACTGGTCTCTATTTAAACATAAACTTTCATTTTAGTCCATAAACATTAGTAATCAATATTTTATAAAAGCATAATATATGTATATATTATATATTCAGTATTTTATAAATAAAAAATACAAAACTATAAATTACAAATTAAAATATACGATGCAGCTGCAAGGACACTATAAATCTACATGTGTAGCTTGATAGTAACACTTCTCGTCTTTACAAGCTGTTATATCATTTTGAATGCCTGCATAATACCTAAAAAGCCCATTTCCACCCCCCACCCTCCCTTTGGTGTCATTAACATCCCTGTGGAAGTGGCATCCCGTGCATTTGGCCTTTGATTTATAATCACCAGCTAAAATGCACACATCATCTCTGGAGGAAATCAAACCACCAGCTCCAAGTGCTTGGACAGACTATTCCCCTCCAAGCCCCACAGGCATCGTCAGTTAGTATTTCCTGGGGGCTGAGAAGGAATCCAGAAAAATGAGAGGCTTTTGTACCCCAAGCAGGCCACACTGAAACCATGGAACCCTCAGACTGGGCTCGACTCACAGAGCACTTTCCCTTCTCCTTTGGATGCTTAGCAGGAGGGAGGGCAAGTGTCCCATCCCCATGGCAGAGGTGTGGACACTGAAGTTCAGAAAGGGGAAGGGCCTGGACCAGGGTCACATGGACAGTGACAGAGCCAAGATCCCTCCAGGTCCGGCTGAGTTCCTGTCCAGTGCTCTCCCCCCCACACCACTTTGCCCCCCAGGAGAGAGGAGTCTCCTCCTGAGACAGAAGCTCAGAGCAGCCTATACCTGGAGGTCTAGGGAAGTCTAGGGTACAGAAATCTCCGTCACACCCACACTTCCATTCCTGACCAGGGATCCGAGGCTAGACAGCCCAGCTCCAGCATGGGGTTCAGGCTGGTAAGTGCTGGGTCCATACAGAGTCCCAGGGCAGCTCCAGACAGGTCCCTGTCTGCAGTTCCCACCCGGCCCTGCCTCCCCAGAACAAGCCTTCCAAGCCTGGGGGGACAAAGTGAGCCCCACCTTCACCACCCCTCACACAAAACCGCAGGAGCCTGGCTGGGGGGTAAACCACAGATAGGGGCCGCTGCCTTGTTCCCAGCTCCCCAGCGTTGGTCTGAACCCTGCACCTTGGAGGAGCCCTGCGCGGAGGGCCGAGACCAGGAGGTGATCAGCAGGTGGGGAACGTGGATGTCCAGGGAAGTGCTATGGGCAGTCAGTTCCCAAAGTAGCCAGCTCTGTCTCCCCAACACTGTGCAAAGGGAAACAGAGACCAGACAACGCAGTCTGTGTGTCCCGGAGCAGCTTGTTCCTGGGTGTGGTTTCTCGGCACCTGGGAGCTTTTTAAATTAACACCAAAGAGCTGCTGACTTCAGCAAACTCCCTGCTCTCCTACCTGGGGGAGCCGGGTCTGGCCCAAACCACACATCGCTGTCCTCTTCCAGCTGCCACCATCACAGGAAATTAGCCCCTGTCTCTTGGGGAGAGAGTGAGCCACTAGTCAATTTAAACGGATTCCCAGGGCTCAGCAGCCTCGGTATTCATGGCTGGCGGCTGCCCCTCTGTAGGAAAGTTGTAGGAGCAGGAAATCACATGGGAAAATGGCTCAAAATCCAATGGAAGAACGGCTGCCCAGGCTTGATGCTGAAGCCAGGGGTTTTAAGGGACCATTGAAAGGGTTTGGAATTGGGCTGACGAGGGTCGGAGCCTGACTCTGACCCTTCAGGGCAGGTTAGCCAGCAAGAAATTTCATCTATAAGACAAAGACAGTAACAATCCTCAGGACTCAGTTTCTTCAGCTGTAAAATGGCACAGTAACAGTAAGAGAATGTCGGGACAAAACTAAAAACGACCCAAATGTATCAACTGGTGAACAGATAAACAAAAAGTGGTCTAGCCGTACAATGAAATACTACCCAGCAATAAAAACGAGCTAGTATTAATGCCTGCTAAACACGAATGAACCTCAAAAACATTATGCTAGGGAAAGAAACCCAGCATGAAAGACCCTATACCGTATAATTCCATTTATATAAAACGTCCAGAAAAGGCAAAACTAGAGACAGAAAACAGACTTGCGGTTGCCTAGGGCTGGGGTAAGAACGGAGAGTGACTGCAAATGGGTACCAAGAAACATTACAGAATTGGATTGTGGTTACACAGCTTTATAAATGTTCTAAAAATCATTAGATTGCACAATTTAAAAAGTGAATTTTATGGTATGTACATAATACCTCAATAAAGCTGTTTTTAAAAAGTACCTGGCAAACAGTGTCTATTGTAAGGATCAGTTCAGATATTGTATAAGAAAGTGTTTTGAAAACTGTAATGTGCTGTGGAGAGGCCAGTCCTAATTACCAGTAAGGCTGCAGCAGAGAGCAGGTGTGACCACAGCCGCAGACCCAGAATCGACACGGGGCTCAGTCCTTACTAGCTGGGACCGTGGGCAAGTTACCTGATTCATCTCTGCAATGGAGATAGTAACAGCTTCGGCCTCAGGGGCCAATGTGAAGGTTAAGCCACTTAGTACCCACTTTGCACGTGGCCAGGTGCCCAGTAAACAGTACCTTGTTATCATCCTCATCCTCACGATTCCTATCCTAGCAGCTCAGAGGCCTCCAAGACCAAGAGCAGGCCTGGAGGCACATCCTATTCATCAGAGTGTCCCTCCTGAGACTCATGCTGCCTGTCACAGTCCCTTGGGCTTCGGATCAGACTTGGTCATTTGTTCTGAACCTCCTCACATCCACCACACAGGAGGAAGCTGGGCTCTGCCCGTCACAGAGCTGCTTCCTGGTCCCACGTAATGGCCATGATGTGTGGCCAGCCCAAAGGCACCTGCAAGGAAGGGTGGGGTCCCTGAGATGGGGCAAGGAGAGGAGGCTGGCTCCAGGACCAGGGAGAAGACACAGGTTGAGCAGCCCAGAGCCCCACCTGGCACAAAGGAACAGAATAACACCAGATGACTCGTACTGAGCCCTGAATTGTCTCTGTGCTTTAGAGCCAAGGAAACTAAGTCTCAGAGAGATAGAACACATTTTCCTGGGTTGCATAGCTGCAAGTGGCAAGCAGGAGTTAAACCTAGTCTCTTTATGCCAAAGCCCAAGTACAGGTGCCCAGAGGAGATGTGTTAAGTGGGAGGTGTGAGGATAAATGAGGGAGGAAGGGAACAAGGCTCTGCCCCTCTCCCCACAACCCCCAACACACACACTGGGCTGCGGAAATCATCCAGATGATGCTTCCCCTGAGGGCACTTGTGAAAATGCAGACTCCGGGACCCCACCCCAGATCAACTAAATAGAACCTCTGGCCTGGAAACAGGAAATGTGCATTTTTTAAAAGTGTCCCCAGGTAATTCTTAAGAAGTTTGAGAAGCACTGCCCCGCCAATAATGTAGGAAAATAGAAGTGCAAATAGAGGAAGATCCAGATGTCAGAGCAGATCACTAGTTTGACTGTCAAAGGATCATATAAAATGCAGCCACTAAGGCTTCTGGTGTGCACAGTTGAGACACTCACAGTGTGCTGATGAGCAAAAGCCTTGCACTGACTTCTCGCAGGCCCCACGATGCCCACAGGTGCAGAGAAGGAAACTGAGGCCCAGAGAGGGGAAGTCATGAAGCCACACCTGACAGAGTGGCCACCAACCCAGACCCATGGACCATGTGAGACTTGTCCCTACACCATTGCCTGCAAGTTCTGCTCAGTGCAGACCCCAGATAGGCATTCTGAAGACCCCAAAGGTGCTTTTCCTCATCCAGTTGTGGGAAAATAGCCTAAGTGATTCATTTTCAAGAATAGCTTAACAACGGTTGCTTGACTAACTCGTGGTGTGACAGCCCATGAAAGTACACGTTCCCGAGGGTGACTTCTCACGATGGTGGCTGGTCACCTTGTTCTTTTTACTTCCTGGTTCTTCTTCCTCCTCAGGACCTTTGGCGGGTCTTTGTTACGAGCTTAGCCTGAGCCCACCCCTTTCCGCCAGAGGGAAGCAGACAATAAATGCCTTATAAGGAAGTAATAAAACTTAGGTGATGTCCAGGAAGATTGTGCACCCCACAGTACTCAGCCAATGAGGAACTGGGGGAGGGACTTGCGCACTAGGGAATAAATTGCTCAGTGTAACCCTTTCCAGCGTGCCTGCCCAACAGATACCTCATCTTGCAAAACTGCCATTAAAGTCTCACTTTGCTATACCTCATGTCTCTGTGTCCATCCTTTGGCATTGGACCAGTGAGGGCATTTCTTACACAAAGCTGCATTACTCCCAGCTGCGACCAAGCTGGGGCCACCTGGCGAAACTCTTTTGTCAGCAGAGTGCCACCCTAAGGTACCAGCCGGATGCACTGACGGCATGATGTGCTGCTCACATGGCCCCTGATGCTTTTCCAGCATTACCACCATTTAGCAGTCACAGTGACAAATGGGTCTGCAAATTACAATCAGACCCAGAATGAGGCTGAGCTCAGAGCCACTGCCTAGGACCCTGGCGACGCTGGGTCCTAAAGGGAGCCAGGCCGGATTCCGGGTTCTTCTGCTGTGGAGCCATAGCTTGGCCATGGTCTGGGAGCTTCTCCCTGGATTACGTGGAGAACACCCATCAGTCCACAGCCCTGGCAAGCTCACCTGCTCCAGCTTTCCTTGCCCCCAGCGCCCCGCCCCCTAGCTATACCTTGTCACCCGCGGCAGTTCCTGGGAAAACACATCTTAGCCAGACCCCAAAGTGCACCTCACCCTCCCACTCTAACAACTCAACTCCAAACCCACCTCCTCAGTGAAACAAGAGCAGAGTCACAAAGATCCCCACCCCCGCCCCTCTGAGTTCCACATGCCCCAGCACATGGCACCAGCACCCCAGAGCATGCTGTCCCGAGCTGTCGTCACACCCAGGCCATTGCTTATCGTCAGTGACTGCTCAGTGGCGGTACTGGCTGCAAATTGCCTCAAATGTTTTTGAATGTGACATTCCACAGGGGCCCAAGGTCATCACACTGTCAACACAAGCTGTGTGCTACGTGGTCTCCGTGCATTCTCTCAGCGCATCCCCACAGCAAGGCCATGAAGCAGCCATTGTTATTACCTCCATTGTACAGACACAAAAATAGGCTCAGAGAGGTAAGCGGCAGGGCCAGGATTTGAATGTGGGTCAGGCAGACACCAGAGCCGGTGCTCTTCTGGACAGCCATGCGGCTCCACCTTGCTGTCCTTCTCACAAGCAGATGGCAAAAGGAGAGCACCGGAATGGGGGTCACACGGTCACGCATCAGGGAAAACACTGAGTCCCAAGTCCACGGGAACCTCACTGCCAGCATGGCCTGTGATCTATCCCCCAAGCCAGGACACTTTGGGGAGTAAAGGGACTATTAACAATGATGGTGGGACAACCGGTGTGAATCAGAATGGTCCCAGGCAAGCAGGACCTAAGGCCACCCAACACAGAGCTGAAGTTGGCTAAACTCTCTGAACCACGTTTAAAGTGATTCAGAGAGTTTATGATTATGAGGACACGCTAAAATAATTTGTGTGACCGCACTAAATAAACTATAAAACCTTATATCCAAATGTAAGTGTTTTGTTTGTTCTTTTAACTTACAATGACAAACTACACTGAGACTCATGAATACGTTCATGGCCTAACTTGACCCTGGGCAAGTCACTTTGCCACTCAGGACCTCAGTTCTCCTGGTGCTGTAATGAGGGGTCTGACCACATTCGAGCTGCAAACCGACAGCACGTGTGCCAGACTTGCCCTGTGTGACAAGTTTTGTTTGGTCGGCAGAGAATTTTGAAGTTTTTGAATCTGAATGTCATAGCCCTGCCACTCCCTGTTGGTTTATACCTGGCCTGGTTCACATGGTACAGTCACCTGCCTGGCCCCCGTAGGCATCTGAGTTTGCACCCTTTGGAACAGACACATCCAAAAGTATTTTATGGTCCTGATGTTCTAGGAGTCTTCCTAGCACTGATAAATATCCGAACTGAAGATATGTAGATAGGTCGGTTGCAGCTAATGTCCAACACTAACCTGTTGGATGGTTAATGCCCAACATTAATCTTAAACACAAGAACAACACCCCCTGCCCCCACCACCACCAATCGACAGTCAGCTGAGAAAAGTGGAGTCACAGAATCAAAGGGTCATCATGCCTCAAGTGGGTGTTTTGGTTTTTCACAAGTTGAACCATTGCCAACCTCTTCAGGTTAACCTTGAACCTGACAACAAAGGTGAGAGAGTGGGGGGAGGGAAAAAGCCTCCACCCTCTGTGTGAGCCTCGGCCTCCTCTTCCATAAACCCGGGAGACTGATGTGTACCTGGCTGGATTGAGAGGCCTCCGTGAGCTTCACAAACACAGAGAGCCCAGTGTGGGGAAGGTGATCAGTAACTGGAGCCCCTACACTTTCCTTCTCATCAACCCACAGTAGGTAGAGTTAATATGGAATCCCTCTCCATAAAGAACAAATACTTGTCAGCAAATCCACCCCGGGTCTCTCTTGCACGCAGCTTCTTGGAGATGCAACGTGTTGTCAGTTAAAGAAGCAGTGAATTTGGAGTTGTGATGACTTCTATTTGAACTCCAGCGGTGGAACCTTGAATGAGCTCCTTCACCGCTCTGGGTCTTTTTGTGCACCTGCTAAGAGGGGGTAATAATGACCCCTGTCCTGCCCACTTCAAGGTTGCTATACTATCTATTGGTACCCTACCTGTGAGATCCAGTAGTCACCAATGGACGTGTTAACTGTCATGTCGGCTGAGAAACTCCCCAACTAGCACCAAGCCCTTTATGCTCAATTCCTGTCTCTGCCATTGAAGCTAATTTAAATGAATGCCATGTTGGGTCTTTTCTTTTCTAGCAAGGACTATACATTGGTATTATCTACCCAGGTTGACTGGTCCCTAGGGTGTAATTCTTATTTGGGGTAATAAGTACATACAAGATGAACAAATATATCAATAGCTAGATCCTATTGACAGAGGAAGCCAGCATTCTAACAGTCAATAGAGCCAGTTCTTTATTATTTGTGATATGTGATCAGAGATGGGTCCAGGTTCTGAAGCTTATACAATTTGGGAAAGTCCTGAAAAATAATATAACAGTACACAAATAAAATTAAAAGGCCTTAGAAGGGCCACACAAGTGAGGCGCCCCAAGGCTGACCTTCTCCAGCTTCAAGGTCAACCTGCCTGGCCCTGTCTGTACATTGTTCCTTTAATGCCTTCCCAATCATCCTATATCACAAATGCACTATTGAAGATGAGAATCAGCACTTAGAGAGGCAGAGAAACTTGTCCAAACAAGCTGTCCAGGAAAGACCAGGTCCAGTGGACTCCAAATCCCATATTCTTTTGGCCACACTATGCATCTCTTGAACAAATGTTAAAAGATGTGGGTAACTGGTACTGATGAATGGAACACAAATTTGGAGTGAGTTTCAGGTTCGCCCCATTTACACCCCACCCAACTCCCACCAGAACTCCTGAATATCACAAATATTCCGCCAGGATCCCACACACAAAAAGTCCCGGGTCATGACTATATTACAGTAATGGAAAACGAGAACACGGAAAAAACCTCCATCATTCCCAGCAAAGACTCAGTGGGGCCTCACCAAGCTCCCCCTTGCTCCCACTGAGGCAGCTTCCGGCAAGTGTTTGTACAGCCAGCGAGAAAACAGAACTCTTGCTGATCTCCATTCTGAGTTTCACAGCATCCCCAAAACGTGCCGGAGTGGGCTGAGTGAGACTCTCGGGGCTCAAAGTCTATCATTACATCTTGGTTGCGACCACAGAGGGTTTTTTTTTTTTAAACAGCAGCTCAAGGGCAGAACAATTAGTCAGGGCTCAGAGGTTCCGGATCGCTACTGTATGGGACCATAACATCACTGTAAGGCCCCAGAGCTCAGCCACCAACCTCACTCGGAGCAAAGAAAACTCCCAGGTACTTTACCAGACACACACAGCACCGTCCTGTTTGGGACTCAGTCATTTGGCACTCAAGGTTCTCAACCCGTAGTAACAGTGCTTCAAGCTTTTGAAACTGAAAAATGCACCCAAAAATCTCGATGACACACCATGACTCACACCCCTCCTGCAGCCCCAGAGTGGGGTGGGGTGGGGGGCTCAGTCCCTTTCATTCACACCTGACATGAAACCAGGTTGGTCCGTGTCTGTCAATTTCACTTCCTGTTTCCTTGGTACCATCAGTGAGGGGAGCTGCTGGGAGTGTTGGACAACACACCACAGCGGGGCCACACAAGCCCACCCTGTTGTGCCTCCAGAAGAAGCACATCTTTGGTCTGGGTGGTAAAAATAAAATCTGGATTGAAATATCAAGTATTGGGCTTCCAGACCACCATTCATTCAAGGTCCATCCATTCAGTAAGCCTCTAGAGAGGCCTCTCCCAGGACGAGTGTCTGTTAGGAGTCGGGTATGGAAAGAAAGATACAATTTTTCCTCTCACCGTCCCCAGAGCCCAGGGGAAACTGAGAAGTCAATAATCAACACAGGGAGATGGGTGCTGGGGCGGGGTATGCAGGGTGCTAAAGGATGGGGATGGGGAGGGGTTGGGGTCAGTCTGCTCTCAAGGAGTCTAGGCAGGCTTCTCAGAGGATGACATGGTAATGGTGATGACGATGACGATGTCAGCGACACTGGCTCAGCATGGCAACATTCCGAGCACTCTCTGACACATCACATTCATTAAGTCATGGAAGCTTAGTCTAGCACCTGTGTGCAAGACAGACTGGACAGGGCCTAAGATCAGACGTGGGAAGATGGTGAAGACATACAGTACTTTCTACGCAGGATCTGAATTGGGGTTCAGGATATAAGCTACTCTTAGGAAGCACTATGTTTTCATGTGGAAGTCTGAGGCCACGGAGATCCTGCCAAGATGACTTACAGACAGCCAAATGGAAAAACAAGAAGATGCTGGGGGATTCACCTTACGGCACTGCAGCATTTAATACATTGATTCCACTCCAGTATTAAACCATTCCGATGCAGAGGCTTAAACAACAGTGGCCAGCAATGGTACAATAAACTTTCACACACAAAAAGAGAGACAGAGAACAGAATTGTGATTATTAGAGGTGGGAAAGGGAGGGGGCAGTTGGCGAGAAACTAGTTAAGGGTCACAAAGATTGATTGCGTTGTGGGAACATGATTATACTAATTATCTTAATTTGATCACCACATATTGCACACGTTTTGATATTTGATTCTGTACCCCACAAATATATATAATCAATAAAAAAAAATTTTTTTTAATTAAAAATAAAGAAACAGTGGACAGTGGCCAGGTCCACAGAGGGCTCTACCTCCTCACTTCATTCCCAACCCCAAACCTCCCCTGCCTGCCATGTCTTCGCCTTGAAGCAGCATGGAGTGCTTAGCCACGGAGCATGGTTAGGAAGGCAGGGGTGAGCGGATGGGGAAAGGGACAGCCCAAGATCACGTCCCAAGAGGACTTTCCCTCCAGCTGGAGAGACGCAGCCGAGCCCCGTGGAGCTACCAGTGAGAAAGACAGATTCTGTCTCTATTTCCACGAGCCATTAACATGCTCAGTTCTGGGACACAGTAGCAGACAGGACAGCAGTAAAGATGTGTTGACGGCGTGATCCAGTAAGAAGGAGAAAAAGAATCAGAGACCTAGAAGATTGATGAGGACCGTGGAAAGATCGTGGTGTTGAAGTCATGCAGGACAGTTTTGCCCACGATTAGCTGTGTGGCTCTGCATACCTCGCTGAACTTCTCTGTGTCTGTTTCCTCGTCTTTAAAATGAGAATACTGATACCTCTCAGGGTGGAGGATTAAAGAAGCTACTGTTGTGAAAGTGCCTGGTCCACTGTAACGTGACCCACAGATGTGACAGGACTTGTTGCCTGTGCGTTATTGTCATCGCTGTAGCTTGCCTGTTTTTGAGTCCAGAGCTAGCCCCAACCCAAAGGGGAAGTCAGCCAAGAGAGTCAAGCCCTCCATCTTCCCTTTCTCCTTTCCAAAAGTGTCCCAGCTCTGATGCTGTCCCAAGACACTTCCTCAGGCTATAAAATCCACATGAAGGTGTTATTCAGAAAGGTCCTCCCGTTTCCTCCTTTTAAAAGGGTACCACGAGCAATGACTCTAACAGTGGTATTTCAGGAGGCATTGGGTGGCTCTTGGGCTTTCAAATTCTATCTGGCAAGCATCTAGATTAAGTCGAACCAAAAACCTGGATAAAAGCTGAAAAATCCAGACAACACGTAGAAGTTTCTAAGTTTTCACGAGTTAACAAACAGGTTTCAACTCACATACCAGATCTGATAGTATGAAACCCTGATTATGCTGAGAATGAATCTGAGCTGCATCTGAACTCAGCAGATTGATTAGCAATGTCCATCAGTGCACAGGAATGGAGTGGTCATACGTGTGTCATACATTTGTTACTAGTGTGGACAAAACATCCAGACATGCTGCCTCTTTTCATTTGGGTTCACTCAGATGTTCAGACTGATAGACCCAGCCTCAGTGTATGACGGCAGAAGATGCAGGTGCCTGTCGGAGGAGACATCCTCCCCACAAACATCCCCACCTTATGTCTGCTCCAGCAGCCATCTGCCTTCGTTTTCTATTGAAAGCACCCTGTCACCTTTTATATTTCCACTCAGGAAACAGCAACCATGGAACAGAAAAAAATCAAGATCCCATGTGCCTTGATGGATTCATTTCGATACAACTTCACTCAAGAGCTAGCCGCTTCCTGATTTCACATTTCACCATCAAAGACGAGGGCCAGGGCAGAGCTGGGGGGAGCGGACTTATCGGCAACATGCCCAGCTGAACAACATCCTTCTGCCTAGAGAAGCGACTCTGGATGGCAGCCTTGGGCCCCAGCAGCCCATCCCAGCAGCCAGCAGAGGAAGGGCATTCTGGAATATCACCCACCCGTCCCATCAGCCAAATGTGCCAAAGGTGAACAAAAGCCTTGACAGAACCCGAAATGAGACAAAGCCTGACTTTCTGTACAGATGAGGAAAGAAGGCCCAGAGAGGGCAGCGTTGTGGTTATGGTCACACAGCAAAGCTCTGGGGTCCAGTCTCCTCACTTCGGCTCGGGTGCGTCACCCCCACAGCACACACCGCTTCAGGCTACTTGATGCAGGGATGTCCCCACTCCTTTCACTAAGGTGGGGACCAAAGTGTCACATTAGGGGCTTGAGCAACCCCAGAACCAGGATTGTAACAAGTTGGTCATCCACTATGGGCCTGGTGGAGAAAAGGACCATGCCCTGGACAGAGCAGGGGGAGGGCAAAGACTGTGAACTTTAGGTCCTCCCCAGGGGGTTTCGTGAGCAACTACTTGGTCCTCAACAGAGAATCCCAGCATGAGTGAAAGGCATCCACAAATGTGGTGACCATGCACTTTGTGGTGAGAATCCGGCACTGGCTCAAGTCCACTGAAGGGAAGAATAATGCATTCATTCATTCAATGAAGTGTGTGCAGAGCTCTGTGGCTACACTCCTGAAAAAATCACAGTACCTAGGTTTTCATGTTGCTTACAGTGAAATCATTAACACTAAATAAATGGGTATTGTGCTCTGAAATACAACAAACCACTGCTGCACCCAGAAACACGGTTGAATTTCACAGACGCCATGAGCCAAAGAAGCCAGACACAAAAGAGCACATTCTCTGATTCCATTTCTGTGACGCTCCAGAAGAACAGAAGTTGTTCTATAGTGATAGAAGTCACACTACAGAGGGCCAGCCCGTGGCTCACTTGGGAGAGCGTGGTGCTGACAACACCAAGTCAAGGGTTAAGATCCCCTTACCGGTCATTTAAAAAAAAAAAAAAAAGTCACACTACAGCTTAGCTCTTGGGGGAGGGGGGATGGAAATGTTCTATATTTTGAGCTGGTGGTGGTTACATGCGCGTGTGTGTGTGGGCGTGCAGGCGTGCGGGCAGGTGTGTGTGTGTGTGTGTGTTGTATCTCAGAAAAAGCTTTTTAAAAAAAATCATTCACAGTTTCTGTCTACACATCTGATTTCAGAACTAACCTTATATATTCTTGATCCAACAATGAGAAGGATCAGCCAGAGACAGTCTTTGAATCCTTCTTGTGACATAGATTGGGGACCCTGCAACCCATTTGTATTTCCTAGCGATCACGGTGGATGGTCAGCCTGGGGCACAAGTCTGTCAGTGGAAATGCGGTGATCACAGCGAGACCCTCCCCGTGGCCCGTGCCTGGAACTGGTCAGGGAGTCGGCCATCTCGCTTTCTGAGCTCAGTCAGAGGAGCAGGGGTGACCCAGGCACCCACCAGAATCAGGGACACATGCATCTCAGATCAACGACAGCCATGGCCAGAGCTAGGCACGGAGGCCCAAGGCTCCAGGGTGACCTAGTTTCCGAGAGAGCTGGGGCTGGCCTTGATGGCCACTCATGCTCTTTCCTCTGCTCAGTGGGGGGTGGAGGGAGCCCAAAATAGCAACCCCCACCTCAACCCACTCATAGACAACAGGTGACAAAAAAGGGCACGCTGGAGAGGAATGGCTGGCAGACAGTGTGGTGGGCTCCAGGCAAAAGTGTCTGACTCTCTTCTCTAGGGCACAGCTGAGGAGTGACAAAGCTCCAGACCCTGCTGCCAGCACCCACTGTCCCTCCCTCTCCATAGTGATGACACCAGTAAGGCTCCAGACTCGCACCCTCATGACCCACTCAGCATCTCCACCTGAGTGTCCAATGGCATCTCAAGTGTCATATGACCAAAAGCAAACTCCCGCCCATCCCCATCCCAGGACACAGTCCTCCATCCTTTCAGGTGCTCTGGCCAAAAAGCATGGCACTACCCCTGACTCCACTTTCTCTCACATCCCTGCTACAAACCATCCAGAAATCTTATTGGTTCTGCATCAAAATGTGGCCAGACTCTGACCACTTCCCGCCACTTCCTCTGTGACCGCTGTGGTGCAGGCCACCATTTCTCACCTCCCGATGGGTCTTCCTGCTTTCTGCCCAGCCTCCCTCCCATGTATTCTCCACACTGTGTAGAGTGACGCTGTATGAAAGGCCCTCATTACCTCCAATCTCATATCGCACCACTCTACTCTGCTCCCACTGCTCGACTACTATGGCCTTCCTGCCATCAAACACCCTAGACAGCTCCTGCCTCAGGGCCTTTGCACTGGCTGGTCCTTCTGCCTGGAATGCCCTTCCCCTAGATATCCACATGACTCCCTCCCTCGCCTTGGGCAGGGCCTTCTCTGACAACCTATTTAAAATTGCCACCCCTCCCTCCCACTTCCCCTTCCCTGCTTTAATCTGCTCCACAGCATTTACCACCACCTGCCACACAATATATTTTTACTTATTCATTGTATTTATTGTCTGTCTCCCCAAATTTGGCTGTAAGAAGCATGAGGGTAGGGAATGCCTCTGGTCTGGCTTGCTCATTGCTGTATCCCCCGCATCAAGAACAGTGCCTAGTATACAGCAGGCACTCGATAAGTTATTGAATAAATGAATGAGTCCAGGATCAGTGACCTCCCTCTGGGATTACGGTCTTGGCAGCACATCTCTCCTCCTTCCTCCTGGCCCCCCAGTGCCCACACTTCAAGGCACCCAGTGTGTCTCCAGAGATAGGGGACCCCTCGGTTCTGATGCCTCGTGATGCCTCTTGCTTCTTTAGGCAAAGCATCTATCTTCCTCACATCTGTCCTGCCCTTTCTTTTTATTTATTTTATTTTTAAATTAATTTTTTTGGTGGCTGACCAGTACGGGGATCCGAACCCTTGACCTTGGTGTTGTAACACCACACTCCAACTAACTGAGCTAACTGGCCAGCCTCCTGCCTTTTACAATTTACAAAGAGCTCTGAAGCCCTGGGGAAGGCTTCAGCATCCTTGTTGCAGAGGCCAGGAGACCCAGACTAAGGCTCAAAGACACGCAGCTCAGAAGAGACTAACCCCCGTCCTGATACCAAGCTTCACCCTCACTCAGTTTCACCCTGTCTCTGCCACCTGCTTCCTCCAGACCAGCACCAGCAGACACACTGTGATGACAGTGATCATACTGGTCAGAGGACAGACAAAACCAATGAGGCTCTTACCACAGGGAAAATGATTCAGCCAGAAACCAGGGGGCTGGGGCTGGGCAGGGGGATACAAAATGGATTAGGGGGCCTGGGAGGACACCAAGGATGGCGTTAGGTTTTTTCCGCTGACCTAAAGCAGATCCTGCTCAAAACACAGCAAGTAATATCCTTGGCCCATTAAATGCATATCCCTGTGACCTCATAACCCTATACCTAGAGATTTATTGCAAATCAATCGTCTCAGGAGTGCACACGGGGACTGTCCAGGGATGTTCATCAGAGCAGCACTGGGGAGAAGAGAACAGTGTCTCCAGACACGGGAGTGGGATTCATAAATCATGACTTCCTTGAAAACAGTGAATGAGCACTTACATTTCCTAACTCGGAAGACAGTCTTGACATTAAGCATAAAACTGTGTAATGTAAGCCCATTCTTTGTGGGGTTTTTTTAACAAAGTATATGTATTTGCACAGAGAAGCATCTAGAAAGATGTACATCGGAAGCATTAACAGTGGTTGTCTCTAGTTAGTGAGCTTAGAGGGAACTTACCCTCTTTTTCATTCTTTTCTGTATTCCATGAATAATTTTACAAATAGCGTATACCAATATATTCTTAGTAAATAAAACAGAAAAGTTGCACCCATTTTAGAAAAACGAATGAAACACTCCAAAGGCTTCCCCGAGGGGCGCAGCCTGCCAGGGCCATCTGCAGCCAGACCTCGGCACCTGCCCGTTGGGAACAGTCTCTAAGCCTCCAAAGCTGAGAGCCTGGCACCTCCAGCCAAGACTGTGTGTGACTGAGGGGGAAAAAAGAGAACCACTTCCTGCAGAGAGGGGGTGGTGGCAGCTCTGGGGGAGGAGAGAAGCCCACCCCAGCCCCAGCAAACGTGAATGCGACTCGGGGACCGCCCTGAATCACAGGGCAGTGTGGCCTTTAGTATGGCCAGGGCTCAGCAGTGCTGCTGCTGCCATTGACCAAGGGCCAGTGACCACCAGGCCTGCGGGCAGGATGTACCCAGCAACACGCCGGACATTGTGGGCACACAGAACCTCACCCTGCTTTAGGGAACCTGGTCTGAGGCAAACACAAGGCCTCAGGCAATAGAATCCCCTGCTGGTCTCCAGAGCTGTGCCCATGTCAGGGCCTCTGGATGGGATCCCATCCCTCTCCAAGGAACGCTTTTGGGCATATCCCCAGCAGCCTAGAGAAGTTTACCAACCCCTCCCACTCCCACCACCACCAAGGGAAAGCCACTCATCGAGGTCAAATCAGAATTCAGGAATCAGACAGTGTTCCCCTCGTCTTTGTATTCAGGTACCTAGCCCAGGCCAGGAGCTTAGGACAGCTGATCCAACGAAGGGACGGATGAATGAAAGAGCCGTCCACAAAGACAACCCACACCACTGCTTTGACAAGAAACACCTTAGTTCATGAGCCGGGCTTCTCAGGGGCTGGAGGTGCAGCTGTGTCCTGAAGAAAGGAGCTGTTTTTAAAAAGAGAAGCGGGAAGGACTGGGCCTGGAGGGCACGGGCCAGTGACAGGAATGGGGCTAAGGACCCCACTCAGTCCTGCAGGGGGAGGGGAAGCTGGCTTCTGGGAAGAAGTGAGGTCTCACCCAGGGCAGTCCCACAGGAGGGAGGTGACGGCAATGGTGCAGAGCCTCAGTTTCCTGCCTTCAGAGGGGGAGGGCCAGTCCACATGGGGTTTGGGATCACGAGGCCCAAGTCTCATTCTCCATCGGCTTCCCACCTGCCAGACGGTGACACCAGTCAGGGGCTCCTCTGGTTAGATTGAGTGACTTGGAGGATTCTCACGCTTTCTGTGGGCCTTGGCCTGGGACAGAAGGGGGCATAGCTTGACACCTTGTGCCTAGGGCATCAGAGGCTGATCCTAGAGAGTTTGGGGCGGCAGGAGACAGGCCTTTGGTGAACAAAGACGGCTTCCCAGTGAGCATGAGGTGGTGGCACCACTCCCCCCGACCTCCCACCACCACATGGGGGCCTACCTCGGTCACCACCACCCACTGTCACCCCCAACACACACACTCTGACTGTGGTCACACCCAGACCAGCGGGATGGACACGCAGAGCCATGAACCCAACCCAAGCTGAGACGCCAAAAAACACAGACGACCAGCTCTGGTGGACCAGGATCTGGAGGGGGCTTTGGAAGCATGTGCTCTGGTCTGCACTGCTCTTTTGCAGGCCCAAAGGGAGGAAAGATGTGGTCAAGTCAGAATCCCACCCGGGATCAGAAGCCAGGGCCCCAGACTCCATGACAGGGTGTCATGGAGAGTTTTCAAGATAAAAGGCATGGCTTCCCAAGAGGTCTGAATTAGCAGGATGTGGTACCAGTTTGCCCATGGGGGACAGTCCCCACCCCCAGATGCTCCACAGACCCTCAGACCACCCAACCTGGAGTTGGGGTGGGCAGGGTTGCATTCGTCCCTCACTGAGGACAGTGGACCCCCAAAACCTTTGAGGGAGATAAGATAAACCCACATGGCACCCAGAGCCTTCTGGAGTCCTCCCAGCTCTAATTCACTGAGTGACCTTGGGCAAGTCCCTTGCCCTCCCTAGGACTCATTTTCCTGGTTCATACAATAGAGTTCGGTCTCTGAGGTTCCATCTGACCCTGAGAAGCTGTGAGACTCCAAGCCTTGACACATTCTTACTGTCACAACTATTTTCTTTCCTAAAAATAGAAAGGCACCAAAAATGATTGGGAATTTAGATACAAGCACCGCTGTTATTTTTGTTTATTAAATTTATTTTTCTAATTTTTTACTATTTTTATTTTATTTCAATAAAAATAATGAAAAATTTTGCCACCTTCAAAGAAAGCATTCCTGACAATGTTGTTGGCCAGGTCGACGGCTGCAGTCCCTTCCCTCTATTTACTGATTTTTTATTTTATCTACTTTTGCCCGTGAATCTGGAGCACATCAACTGGGTATTTTGGTCAAAATTTCTTGTACGTGCTGCATCTCCCCTTTGGATGAAAAGCTCCTAGAGGATGGAGATTATGTCTCCTATATCTTCTTACCCTAGGGCACAAAGAGTTTGAGACCCAGAGCATAAATTTTATTTAGTCTAATTCCAGATCTTTGATGGCAAGGCCCAATACTGTAAACATGTTAATTCTACTTTAGATCAATTCATAACTTCATTGAAACTTAAATCAAATGGGATTTTTTGGAGGTGAAGAGATTTGACAAATTTATTTGAAAATGTGTGAGAATACTTACAAGTGTTAAAGAAGAAAAATGTCCTTGCACATATCGAGAGTTATACTACAATTTAAGGATTCACAGAAATTAAAACTGGGTGTACCATTTTAGGCATAGATTAATTAATGGTAAAAAGAGAGAATCTAAAAAAGGAAACCCATATAATTTATAAAGAAGTTCAATAATGTGGTATTTCTAATCCATGGGGGGAACGTTAAAGGTCACTTTAAATAATTAAAGCAAGTCACATCTCACATCATAATCAAAAATAAAGTACAGTTGGGTTAAAGATTTCTGTGTAATAAGATAAAACAACAAAAATACTTATAAGGGAAAATGTTTACAACTTCAATGTGGAAAATGTCTTTCTAAGCATGATACAAAAACTGAAAGCCATAAAGAGAAAGAAAAAGAATCTTGACCACATAAAAATTTTAAAGTTATGAATAGTGAAAGACATAATAAAAATAAACACATGACAGGCCAGGAGAAAATATTTGCAACACATACAACAAAGA
The DNA here is from genome assembly GCF_027409185.1 of Cynocephalus volans. Classification (NCBI taxonomy): domain Eukaryota; kingdom Metazoa; phylum Chordata; class Mammalia; order Dermoptera; family Cynocephalidae; genus Cynocephalus; species Cynocephalus volans. Next base: position 156,445,290 of record NC_084463.1, read on the forward strand.
ATTGATGTCCATTAGATACAAAGAACTTCTGTAAATCAATCAGGAAGGGACAGACAACCAAAACAAAAAACAGGCAAAGAATAGGAACAGATAATCAACAAAGGAAGAAATACAAATATCCACAAAACACACGAAGAAGGATTTAATCTCCCTCATAATTAAAAAGATAAAAATTAAAAACACAATTAGATACCTGATAGCTATATATTAGTAAAAGTTAAAAATATGGGTAACATCCAGAATTGAGGAGGTGGAGGGGCAATCGGAGCTTTCCTACCTTGACAGGAATAATGTCAGTGGTTCAACTTTCTTAAAAGAACCAGTCAGGCATTATTTTTCAAAATTTTTATGTGCTCGTATGCACGTATCAAATACCACATCTGGAAATATCCATCCTACAAGATATTAGACCCAAGTGCCTAAAGACACTCCTTGTAACGGGAGCAGACTAGTTGTTGATGAATAGAAGAAGGATAAATCATAGCACATTTATATTATGGATGACTGTGCAGACCTTAAAGAGAATGACATAAATCTGCATGTGCCGACAAGGTGAGCCACTCTCAATTTAGTAAAAAATGACAAAAAAAAAAAAGAAGCAATAAGTATAACATGATCCCATTTTATAAAATAAACAAATATGTAAATAAAGATTCAAACCAAACTTTTAGTGGTGGTTACATCTGAGCAGTGGGGTCAGTGGAGAGTGAAAGGAGAGAATGTTACCTTTTAAAAATTTATGTTAGTGCTCTTTGAATGCATTTTGATGATACGTGCAACTTTGCATATATACATACTGTGTGTATACTTACATAATTAACAACAAAACAACATATCCTCACTGGCCCTGTGCAGACGTTATTTTTATTTTAGTAATGAAAAAGCAGTCCCAGCTTATATCACTTGCCTGAGAAACTCACACGTCGTGAATGACTAAGAAGAAATTCCAGTCCCAGCCTGAGCTAAAGCCAGGGAGGACCCTTCCCCGCCCAGCCCACCCACCCTAAACACAGAGCTTGGCTGTGTACATTGCAGACTTGGTGGATGATGGCCGGGGGTGGCAAGTGATCATGCACTGTTTCTTCCAGTGCTATATTTAAAAATATTTCTGATCATCAAAGTACTGTAGTCAACTGGGGGAAGTATAAAATTGTTAAGAAAGAAAAAAAAAATCAACTACCCAGAGACAATTATTATTAATATTTTGGAATATTTCTTACAATATTTTCACTGTATTTTAAAACACGGTTGATATCACACCGTAGGTATAATTTTATATCTTTCTTTGAAAACAACATGTATCAGTCATTTTCTTACGTCATTAAAAATTCTTAAACATCAAAATTTTAAAACACACCAATTTTTAAATAGTAGTATTTTACCTACTTAATTTTAATTTTATTTCACCCTACTTACCCCAGCCCACAGCAATCTAACTTGCAGGACACCAAAGTGTCCCATCTAAGATAAAATTTACTGAGTACATATTCTACTCCAGGCACAGAGATGCGTTAAGATATGCCATATCTCACATCACACAGCAAAATTAATTCTGGGTGCATTAAAGGGCTAAAGAAAAAATATCACAGAAAGGCTCGTATAAAGTGGGTGAGAGTATCTATAAAACCTCTGTGTGGGGCAGGACTTTCTAACCCATGGTATGGGAGAAACCACAAAAGAAAAGATCACTAGATTTGTCTACCTAACATTTTGACACTCTGTAAACAATATGAACCAAAAAGTAAAGGTCAAATAGCAACCTGGGGAAAATACTTGTAACAAATATGACAAAATGTCAATAGCCACAGTAAATAAAGAGCCCATACAAATCAACACAAATCACGCACTGAGACCCCAATATCTAACTGGGGAAAGGCTGAGAGTGTGCTATCCGTGGTAGCCACTAGCGACATGTGGCTGTTTAAATTTAGATTTAAATTAAAACCTTAAATTAAATTAAATCAAATCTTAAATAAAATTAAATTTAAAATTCAGTTACTCAGTCAAACCAGCCACATTTCAAGTGCTCAATAGCCACATTTGACTGGTATTAGACTGCACAGATATAGGCCATTTCTATCATCACAGAAAGTTGACTGGAAAGCGCTGATTAGACAACTCACAGAAGAAGACACACAGGTGATCAATAAACACATTTAAAAATTCAACTTCATTCAGAATAAAAGGAATGCAAATTTAAACAAGGTAATATTTTATATTCATCTAATTAGGATGCTGCTAATTGAAAAGTAAAGAGTTACTGACCATCTGGAAAATAATTTGGCAATATAAATTAGGAGCTATAGGACCAGTTAGCTTAGTTAGTTAGAGTGTGGTGCTGATAACACCAAGGTCCAGTGTTGGATCCCTGAACTGGCCAGCCACCAAAAAAAATCATAATAATTAAGAGCTATAAAAACCCTCGGCCCAGCAATTCAGTTTCTGGGAATACATTCTAAAAAAAATAATCAGAAATACAGAAACAGTTTTATGCAGAAACTAATGTATCCCTGAATTTTTATTAATTCAGAAAGAGAGCTCAGCCTCAAAGTCCAACCTCGGGGAAGTGATTGTACTTACAAAGGTCACCCGCTCGATGACCTTTGTTTTTCCACAAGGATCTAATGGCCTGGGAAATACCTATAAGATTAGATTTAAAACAACAACAACACATTCAAAAATGAACAGCTAAGATAACATCAACCATAAAAATATGGGGATTATACATGCACAAAAAATAACCTGTCAAATGTCAGAAAAAATACCACTGGATAATAGGATTCAGAATATTCTTTATGCTGTTCAGTAACTTCTGAATTTTTAACAATGATCATTTGCTGTTTTTATACAAAATGAGGAAGGTTATTAAAAATTTAGAGGAGACATAAGCTAGTGATTAAGAGCAGGGACTTCAAAGCTAGCAGGCAGGAGCTGCAATGCCAATACCCGGCTGTTCCTTGGCTCTCAGGCCCCAGACAAAGTCAGCTTAGTGTCCTCGTCTGCAAAATTAATGACAGCATCTGCCTCCTAAGGGTTTGAGGGAATTAACCAAGATGGTGCCTGCAAAGTGCTCAGAGAATTTGTCCACACGGCAGACCATACGTGAGAGCCACTGTTTGTATTAACATGGGAAATGCTTATCTTACGCTGTTGCATGACAAACCAAGACCCAGAATCCTCTGTATAATAGTCTCTCATCTGGAGAAACACACACTTTTTAAAAAGTCCAAAAGGACGAGAAAGAGCTTTCCCAAGCTGTTAACAGTAGTCACCTTTGAGAGGTGCGAATATGAGTTTCCTTTCTTTCCTTAAAGAGGCAAGAAAATATTTTTCTGTGCTTTCCAAATTCTCTTCAATGAGCACACTACCTTCACGATGAAAAAGAATTTTAAAAAGAAAGAGCAAAGCTGAAACAAATAAAAGTTTAACAGGTTGTGCTGAAGAGGGCATATTTAAGCCCAGGCGGTCAGCCAGTGTATAAGTGAGAGAGTGACCGCGGTTGGAGGTTAACAGTGGAGACTTCTGGGTGGTGGGATTCTGGGGGTGATTTAAAATTTTTTTACACATATTTTATGTACTTTCCGAACTTTGTACAAAGGACAGTGATTAGGTGAGATTTCTTCTAATCAGAAAAAAAGGTAGTTAAGAGAAAAAAAGAGGGGCTGGCTGGTTAGCTCAGGTGGTTAGAGCGTGGTGCTGATAACATCAAGGTCCAGGGTTTGATCCCTGTACCAGCCAGTCACCACCCCAACAAAAAAAAAAAAAAAAAGAAAGAAAGAAAGAAAAGAAAAGCAGGTTCCCTTTCTTGGGCTGGTGAGGGAGACTGAGGCAGACAGAGACAAGTACCAGGGGGCAAGGGTGGGGGAAGTGTTAAGGCAGTACAGGGACCACACCCTGAGAGGGAGCCCACCCTACTGGGCTGGACCGAGAAGCCTCAGAGTGCCGTCCTTGCTCCTCTTCCAGCTTCTTGTCCCCTTGCCCACCTACAAGCCCAGCCTGGCACTGCTGCCAACACACCGAGGTACTGATCTGGACTGGGAAGTGGTACCTTTTTATTTTCTAAGCTTCTGATGAAATGTCTGTGAATTTTTTCATGGTCAGAACAGATAGGAAAGGAACTTGTATTTTGCAGTTCCTATAACCGATAACAGATCTGTCACATTTCTGTCACTTACAGATTTTTTTTTTTCCTCTGAGAACCTGGGAGTGATCGTCCCCTCTCTGCCCCATGAGCCCCTAAAGCTGGGCCTAGTTGTGACAAATGCTCCCAAACCCACAGGCCCCAGGCCACATACCTGGGGAACAAAAGAGAAGCCTCTAACATCAAACAGGGCCACAGCCATAATGAGGAAGAAATGCCTTCTCAGGGTGAGGTCCTGCTGCTCCTCTAGCAGGCCGAGACCTCCTGACCTCTGAGCTCCACAAGTGTCCCAGGGCCTCAGGCAAAGCGTGTGAAGCCTCTTAGTAGGGGCCCCTGGGACGTAGATCTGTTCAGCCTGTCATACTTCTTAGGTACTGAATGCAGAATTTTGCTTGAAATGAGAGGGCTGTCCCTGGAGGCTGAGAAGCCCAGGATGATGAAGAAAGAGATGATGAAAATTCGAGGAAACAGGACAGTTTTGTGCAACATGCAGGAGGGATTCTGGGATCAGACAACAGTGAGTTCATCAGTTTTCTCATCTGCAAAGTTAACGATAGCACCTGCCTCCTCCACTCATAAGGACAAGAACCCTGTGCCTACAGGGTTGTGGTGAGCAGATTAAGTGGCCGCTGCATGGAAAGTGTCAACAGTAACTATTAAATCCCTCTGTCTCCTCTTCTGCTGTTGCAATGGGGAAGGCCATGAAGTTGGAGAATAATGGGATGAAAGGACCCAGGGTCCAGAATCGGAAGTCCCAGACACCTTTCTAGACTGGCCGTTTGGGCCCATGCTGGTCACTTGACCTCAGGGGCCTCAGTTTCCTTCTCTGTACAATGGATTCATTTCACCTCTGAATGAACAAAACAAGCCCCAGCAGCCAGCACCTTACCAGAGCTCCTCATCACAAGACTTGGGGAGACTACGGAAATGCTGTAATGTCTGCCAGAACAACCAATTGCACACAGAGCCCAGCAATAAAGACAAAAAGCACCAAGCCCAGGTCACCAAGGGGCGGTTTCCTAAGTGGGGGAAGCTGCATTCTCTGCAGCAAAACCTAGCAAACCAGCAGAACATGAAACCACGCTTCCACATTGTGCTGCCTTGTTCTGCACGGGACATTCTCAAGCCTTTTTTAGGTATGAGGGAGGCAATGAGACTCAGACTAAAGGTGTGGGCTTTCTCCCCAGAAAAATGCACAAATGCACACACATGATGTCAGACAGCTTGTGGAATCCTGAACACAAATCCGGATCTTTAGGCAGGGATGCCTGCCCCACCCCGTGCTCAGAATGCCGCTAGTCATCTTCCCCAGCCAGGGGCAGCCCTCAGAGGAGGCAGAAACTAGACTAGAGACCCCGCAGGTCTCAGTGATTTGCCCAGCAGGAAACTCTGTCCCTAGCTCTGGGGCTCAACCACCTGTCCCAATTGGTGTCATGCTGGCTGCCTGTGGGATGCTTCCTCCCCACTCTCAGGGCCTCCAAAACCCTGGGCTGAACAAAAGGAGATCCTCAGCTGGGCCCCAAAGGCCTCCCTTTAGATTCACTCTCAGTGGGCAACAGGACCCCAAAAAAGCAGCTGTGTTCCAGGGCCTTCAAGTGTACCTCATGTTGAAATGCCCCACCTCCAGGGGTGGCTGCTCTGTGCCCTGCACCATTCGGGACCCCCAACATGACAGGGAAGCCTCCAATCCCTGACATCAGTCCTAAGCCCCAGCACGCAGCCTCCCTATGGGGACCAGGACTCTGGGAAGACTTTCAGCTAAGCAACAACCCCCATGAGAAATCCCCACTTGTGTTTTAAATAGCCCATTCTCCCCGCAAAGCCTGTATTGGGACTTGACCTAGAGCTTCTCTGTACAATCTGTTGGCCACACTGGCTGTTAGCAGGGCCTGGAGAGAAACAAACTCTCAGGATTACAGAATTTTAGACTTTTCACTTTTCTGTTGCAACCCCTTTGTCGGAGAAGGGAGTTCAGAGGAGGAAAGAAGATGTAAGAAGATGGAGCAGGCCACGCCTCAGTGCAGAGTGGGAACCAAGGAGGGCTTCCTGGGGGAGGAAGCCTTGGGCCAGGGCCTGGCTGAGCAGGAGAGTGGAGGCAGGATCAGCTCCAGTTTCCTTCCACCCCCCACACTCCTTCCCATGCCCCACCCAGACCTCACCCCGGGGTGCGTTGCCCCAGAAGCAAGTCTGGGGTTTCCTGCCTGGTGCCTACCTCACCAAGGAGCCTCAGCCAGCCCTGCACATTGGTCACACCGACCTCATGGGGGCACAGAGGGCAGGACTCAGCCCCCACAAAGACACACAGCCCAGACAAGGGGCTTCCCTAGAGCCCCCTCTGCCTAGTGCAAGCCCACAGGCGCAGTGCGGCATATATGCCATGGGGCACATTTTGCTCTCTAGCCTGGTAAAAACGTGGCAGGAAGGTCTTGCTAGAGAATCAAGGGAACAACATCCATGGTGACTGTTTGCATGCCAGTTCCATCTGCTTCTGACAGTTGGATGGCCTTCCTCACGGTTACAAATAACTTCCCTCTGGAATATCAGGGAGGGGGTCCACGTGTTCGCTGCCCTTTCCCACACGTGGCCCCAGGCCATCCTGAGCTGTCTCCAGGGCAGAGCCTGCAGGGGAGCGCGGGGTGGCGAGTGCTAGTGCCAGACACTGGTCTCAGAGCTTTATGGGCTCCACCTCATTGAATCCTCGCAACAAGCCCATGAGACATGTACTGTTACTATTCCCATTGTACAGAGGCAGGTACTCAGCTGGTGATTGGCAGAGATTAAAAAGGGTCTCTAGCAACCCTCTTTAAGCCCCCATCCCCACCTGGAAAGCTGCACCCCAGAACATCATGCAGCCTCCCCGCCCAGCCCCATCCTGCAGACCATAGACCCGGGAGCCATGGGCTCTCACCAGCCTGACCCTTCTTGCTATGTGTCCTGGGGAAGCCCCTAACACCGCTGGGCCCCATGCCCCTGTGACTTAGGTCCCAAGGCCTCAGAGCAGGGTAAGTCTTAACAGAAACTCTCCCCTAGTGTACAGCACCAGGGGTAGTGAAGGGTATCCTCTTGGGCTGAGAATCAGGACCCTGTTGGTTCCTTAACCTGCCAGGTGACCACGAGTAGGTCACTTCTCTGCTCTGGAAAATGGGCAAAGGTTATCTGTGCTGTCTTCCCCAGGGGTGTCATGCAGATCAGAGTGACTATAACAATGAACGTGAAAGTGCACCACGCAGTGCGGACAGCTCCACAGATGCAGTCATGGTAATGGCGACCACTGCCGTCCAGGAGTCCTCCCCATATTTTGCAAATGAAACAAAGTGAGGCTCAAGGGAAAGTGGGTTTTCACTCCAACAAAAAGAAAAAAATGGAGACTTATTTTTGTTTTAAATCCTTCTCAGAAGGAGGCTCAAACCCCCAGGCTACAGGTCCCCTCAAAACAGACAGAAAGACTCTCCCGGGCCTAGCAAGCTCCCTTGGATTTACCAGGCAGCTGGAACGAGCTACAAATAGCCAAGGACTTCGTATCAGGAGATCTGAGTTGGTTCTGGTCCTTTTTCACCGCGTGGTGTCAAAGTCACTTCCCTCAGCTTGTTTCCTTGTTTATAACATGGGATGAGGCATCCCCCTTCCTGACAGGGCTGTCAGGGACATGAAGGAAGATGCTTCTGGGACAGCACTTAATAAAGTGCAATTGTGCACAAGAAGCATTAAGAGTGTCCAAACCACTCACCACCAAGGCCACCTCGAAGTCGCTCTGCAATTAGGAAAGCAGCTGTCTCTGTGATTGTGGCTTTGTGTGTTTCACACCCTCCTTGGTCTCTAGCTCCTTGAAAGTCCTGCTTACTCTGTGATGTGCAGGTATCTGTGGGTGGCAGCAGAGCTTCAAGGTTAAAAAATGTAGACTTTGTAGGACCAAATGCCCATCATGGGAGAATGGTAACTAAATAATGGTATAGTCACACAACAGAACATCATACAGCACTGAAAAGAACTAACTCCTGCTATAACACCACAACGTGGATGAAGCTCCCAAGCATAATGGGGAGTGAAAAACATCCAGACACAAAAAAGTGTAGACCGTGGGACAGCATTTAGACCAAGTTCAAGAACAGGAGAAACCAGTCTACGGTGATAGAAGTCAAGATAGTGGATGCCTGGGTGGGGAGCACTGAGTGACTGGAAGAGGCACATGAAGCGGGGTTCTCGGTGCTGGTTCCACAAGTAAGCTCAGTTTGTGAAGGCACAGAAACTAGATGTTGAATGATATATGCACTCTTCTGTGTGTATCCTATATTTAAATAAAAAGCTTTTTATATTAAGCATCTGGGTTCTAGTCCCAGTTTTCCCACTTGCATATTGTATAATCTCAGGCGAATTAAACTCTCTGAGCTTCCTCTCTCTCCTCTGCAAAATAGGGACAATAATGACATCTGCCTCAAATGGTCCCAAATGTCAACGATTTAAAGTTCCCGGTGTACTGATGAGTACAAAACTGTGTTATTTACTCTGAGTCATTGTACAGTATATGCATGTACTGAAACAACAAACCGTACCCCACCAAGTAGATATTAAAATAATTTGAATGACAAAATAAAATAAACTGTAGAGCAGCAAAAAATACAGTTCCTTTCATTATGTTTACCTTATTGAAGCACCACGTATTATTCATCATTTAATATTTTTTCCTTTATGTCGACTCAGTAGTTTTACCTAAATAAATAACCTAAAAATGAAACTTCAAATCACTCTCCTGAATCATGGGTTTGGTGTGCTAATTGTCTATTTGCTGGTGTATAAATTAATAAGAATAAAAACAAACACATAACTATTAAGATAAAAATATTCATGCAAGCCACCTCAAATCATCCTTCATAGCAGTGAGGGTGGCATAGTAACTGGAGAAAAACGAGATAATGTACTTACTTAGAGCCCCTAGCACTGTTCGGGGCCCTTAGTAAATGGTAACCATTATCACCATCATCATCACCACCATCATCATTGTCACCACACACAAAGCTTCCAGACCACCCCATAGGGTCAACCCTCAGCAGAGCTTAAAGAATTAAGAACACAGGAGCCATCCTGAAGTTTGGGGGCCTGATGGGACAGACATCCAGCCAAGGGCTCCGAGTGAGTATGGACTGGATGAAATTGCTGGGCTGTATCTTCCCGCCAGACCAGAGCTGATCTCTCTCCAGATTGCCTTTGTGGACCTGCCTCTTCCCCCAGGCCCAAGGCTGACCACACCCAGGCCCGTCCCCCCATCTCCCAGAACTTCAGTCTCCTCATCTCTAAAACAGAGCTGGTGGCCTTGGCTCCTCAGAACCTCCCACCAACGGGCCAAGAGGAAGAAACACAATCAAAGACAAACAGAAATCATCAAGGCAGAGCACTGAACTCTCAGTAAATCATCAAAAATGTGTCTTAATATTATCTCAAATTTGCCCCCTGGGGTGGGCCTGGACCCCTTCCTCACTGACTGCCACGGGTTACCCAGAATGCCGGTCATGGAGTAGAAAAACTCTGGTCCCTAAAGTGGTTATAAATCACTTCTGCTGTGCCCGTCTTTGAGTAAACTCAGCCAATTAGCATTCTGATCCAGTAGAACTAAGCTGGGGTGGAGGTTACTAATTCAATTTTTATACAGGGCTTTTGGTATTTAAAATAACCTTTGACTCAAATAATTCTATTTAAAGGAAATAAGGATATAGAAAAAGATGATGTGCAAAGAGATAGTTATCGCAAAGTTATTTTTCATAGCAAAAAGAAAAAAAGAGAAAACACCAGAAATGTCCAATAATAGGGATTAGTTAAACAAACATCAGGACTTCTATATATTAGCTACTGTAGAGCCGTTTTTAAAAACCGTGTTATACAAGTCTACAACACAGGAAGATACTCAAGATATATTTCAAGTGAAAAAGCAAGCTACGAAGATTATATATATATCTTTGTGTATATATGTATCTTTTATATATCTTTACATATATAAAGAATATATACCTTATATAGAGACATATTTATCATAAATATGTAATACTAATTTTGAAACACTATAATTATTATAATGATAAATAGAAAAAAGAGTGAAAGTATATACCCTAATACGTTAACAGTAGTTATATTGGATGGTTGGATTGTGTGTGGTTTTATTTTTCTTTATACTCTACTGCATTTGCTGATTTTTCTCAATAAACATGCATTATTTTTATTATTAGGAAAAATGATATTATAAAAATGTTTTATGTTACATATAATTATACAAATACATGGGAATTTTTTCCTTAGAAGATTTTCTGCAGATCCCTTTATGTTATTTTTAAATTTATCATAAAATCATAATATACCTTGTTTGAAAAAAGTTAAACAAGACAGAAGTGCATAAAATTAAAACAAAAGCCCTACCCAATCTCACTCTACCATCTCTGTCTCACCTCCACAATTAATCTGTTACTATTTTGATGAATATTCTGCATAAATGTATCTTTCCATAAATGTAGAAACGTTTTATCTAACTGTTCAATTCACTCATATTTTTATTTTATGAAAATAAGACTGCAATATACAAATTGTTCTGAAATTCAGTTTTCTCACTGAGCAAACAGGCACAGCCATGTCTGGGTCATACCCTGGGAGCTGTTCCTCTTTCTTGAAGGCTGGACAGTATTCCAGACTGTGGCTGGGTGGGCACCTGTTTGCCCGGTGCCCTGTCTTTTCATTATTTCACTATCCCAAGGGGCATTGCACACCCTGCTGTGTTGCCCTGCACCCTGCTGAGTACGGAAGAGCTTTCTAAAGGCAAAATTGTGAAGGAGTTTTTTAAAAAAATGTTGTGTCTTTTGCCACCTTGTCTTTTAAAATAAAGGCTGTATCAATTTTTCAGGTTCTGGTAAACGGCATTCTTTAAGATTTCAAGCCTCAGGTCACACATTGAGGAATCTCAGGGACCATCTGGCACAGCCTCTTTATTTCACAGATAAACTGAGGCCTGGGGGAGACAATCGACCCCAGGCACAGAGTCAGGAAGATTAGGCTTCAGAGCAGCAGACTCTCCTAGACAGTTAGAGCAGTATTCAGTGTTTCTAAAACCTTCCTGCCTCTTTTATTATCCAACCCAAGCCTTCTCTCTCAGCCCCCAGCACAAAGCTCTTTCTTGAATAAATGAATGAATGAATGACAAGGAAGCTTTCAAGATAGGCACATAAAACATTCTAACAAGCACCGCCCCCCACAGCCCTGAGCTTCCAGTCTAGTACAGTCTAGACTGTCTAGTTTGTCACCTGACAGGCAACTGGGACACAGCATGAGAAGGGCTAGGCCTGAAGGAGCATCAGGGAGGATGTGTGTCCAGTCTAGCCTCTGGGAAAGTCAGGGAAGCCTTCCTGGAGGGGGTGACACCCAGGCAGAGACCTGAAGGTTGAGTAAGAGCTTTCCAGCTTGGGAAGGGATTGATGTTTCAGGCTGAGGGAAGAGTGAGGGCAAAGGTTTATGGATCCTGTTGGCAAAATAGCCATGCTGCAACAAACGAGAAGGGCCTACAAGTCGGGGGATGTGGCCTCAGTGCCTGGCTCAGCTACTTTCACAACATTCCTTCAAGACAGACTCTGTTCCACCCACTTTACAGAAGGGATGTGAGGCTCCGAGGCAGCCAGATCAAGGACACACAGCTGGGCCTGCCAGCCTCCTAGTCCCCCACGATCTCTACTATGACACAACAAAACCCCTTAAAGTCCAGGGGAAGCACCAGCCTGAGATGAGAGAGAGGCCGCACTAAGGCAAAGGATGCCCTCGGGCCAGGAGATTCACTGTCGGTCAGCTGTGCGCCTTGGGAAACTCACCCAACCTCTCTGATCCTCAGTTATTGCATCTGAAAAACGGGCTTGGTTAACACCTGTCCTACATACAAGATGGCCTCATTTTCTCAACCGAAACTTACGGCCTGTCCAATCTTACTTATAGGAGCAACAGAAGAGAAAACATGAATGCTGAATCCTGGGGCCACAGGCTGTGGGATGTGTGATTCGCACACATCCGCCATGGGGAAGTCTGCGGCGGGTCCGGTGGGGGTAGGGCTGGGGGTGGAAAGGGTGGTCGATTCATTCAAGGGCCTCCACACACAAAGCCCTGGTGAGGGAAACATGAGAAGGGCCCAGGAGGCTGGGGTGACCAACTCTCACAGTAGGGGTGCCCTTTATGTCATTATCACGGAACCTTCCAGAAGCTGTGACGCAGGAAGATGATGAGTCTCAGAAAGGGGAAGTGACTTGTCCAAGGTCACCCACTTAAAATGTAAAGCCAGCTTCCGGACCCCCAAGTCCTAGATTCCCCACCCTGAAAATGACCATTAAACCCAACAAGTACAGTTCCTGGAGCCCACAGTATAAGCCACGATCCTGCTATGCTCTTCACGCAGATTATTCTGCTTCATCCTCAAACAATCACATTTTATAGATGGGGCATTTAGATCATTTGCTTGAGTAATTCATACTCAAGGGTTCACCACAGGGATTTGAGGCCAGTGTTGTCTGGGAAGGGAAAGAGGGGGCGGGGGTGCCCGAGCGGCCCCATCCCCACCTGGAGCTCAGGAGAAGTGCACACACTGAGATACCTTGCCGAGCCAGCACGCCTCTGTCCTCTGCCCTTCCTCAAAAGCCCCGACACTTGACACCCTCTCATAAGTGAAAGAGTCACACTCTCCAGGTCCCAGAACAGAGAAATCCCCCACCTCCAACAGGACTTGGCATCGCCCCCACCACCACTCTGGCCTTGGAATCATCTAACTCCCTCATTTTACAGATAAGCCAGCTGAGGCCCAGATTGTGACATGGACTCACCCAGGGTCACACAGCAAAGGCAGGACTCATATGCAGGTGTCTGCAGGGCCAGCACCTCTCCACCACACCTGCATGCCTGTCAGCTGCTGCTGGTCCAGAACACAGATCTATGTCCTTCTTTTTCCTCCCCTCCCCCAATGATCTGACTGGGCAGGACCAAAGCTGGGGGAGGGGACCTGTTTCCTGAGCAGTGGGGGGGAAGGGTGCTGCAAAGCCTGCTCCCAGGGGTGGGGCCCCTTCAAGGCTGCCCGTAGAGGTTTTCAAGAACTCAGGTCACTGAGTCATTCAACAAACACGTATTTGGAAGGCTCTTCCTGCCCTTCTCATCTGGCCCCCAGGCCATCCCACGGTCTTCAGAAACCATCCATAGCTTCATCCACTCATTCATTGAACAAACACTGAGGTCCTACCATGCATGCACACCAGTCACGTTTCCCAGCCTTCCTCCCCTCCTCCCACCCTCAGCTCCTCCCCCTTCCCCACATCCCCTGTGGCCCCTTTACCCAGGGAAGAGGGCAAACCCTGGGGGTGAACCCTGGGGGCGCTGGACTGACCTGCTGACAGACACACACCCCATCCAAGATTACCTGGTGTGGCCCAGGGCAGCACAGGAGGCGCCTCTCCGGGTGGAGGCCGAAGAGGTTCTGACACCCGGCCCAGGGTCTCGCCAATCCCTCCCCCACCTTCGGCCTCCACCCTGCCCGGGCTGCATGGAAAACCCAGCCGGGCTCAACTGACTTCCTCTTGTGTCATGGAAAGTGTGGTGATGAGGACAGGAAACTCCCGGCAGGGGTCTGGGGTCTGAGCAGGGAAGAGGGCCTAGGGACTTGGGAGGGGTGAGAGGAGTGGGACCACCCTGGTAACTCATGGGGGGGGCAACAGGGAGGGTGTTGGGGGGGGGGCTCAAGGCAGCCCATGGGGCAGCAGCTGGGGAGGAGGAGGCTCTGGAAGCGTCGGACCCTTCCACTAGGGGAGGGCAGGTACCCAACCCCAGGGGCCGGGAAGATAGCAACCCAAAGCCCTGGTTTGCTTTCAGTCTTCCAAAAACAAACCAACAAACAAAAAAACAATAAAAGCCATATTCACATCTGAGATCAAATAAAAAGTCAGATTTTTTTTTTGCTTTGCTTTTGGTGAGGAGGCGGGGGCGAGTGGCAAGGGTTGTGGAGTGAGAAAAATGTGGGTTCAGATCACAGTTCTGACCTCCTGGGGCCAAGTATGTTGCTTCCTGAGCCTCAGTTTCCCCATCGGTGAAATGGGAAACTGCACCCACTTCCCATGATGGCTGAGAAGCTTAAAGGAGGTGATGCTCCTGCCTCGAGGCAGGCGCTCGATAAAAATCCCTTCTCCCTTCTGGGCTGCAATGATGTAAACCGAGTGTGGGAACAGGGGCTATGTAATGCACACAGCTTGTGTGACCAACACAACCTTTCTAAACACCAAGTCTCTAAGAAAAACATAACCCAGAGCGGTCTTTGGGGTGTGAGCAGGGTAGGGACTGCGTCTGTCTCCTTCAACTCTGCGTCCCTGGTGCTTAGCATGGAACAAATATTTATTGAATGAATGAATGAACGAATGAATGAAGATCTCCCCCCCCCCACACACACACACACACTGATGAAAGCCCAGCACTCGTGGAGGAACTTCGAGTGTGTTTGCTGGTGAAATAACACCTGTGGAGATCACTTCCAACTTCCAATCTCATCCCTCCTAAAGGGAAGTGGAGGGTTTCATTTTGACTCTGCATCAAGACCCGATGTCACGCCCCCCCACTCCCCACCCCTCACCACCGCGCCCCTCTTCGTGGGACCCCTCCTTCAGGGACTTGTCTCCTGCGCACCCCTCACGCCTGCCCTCTGCTGGAGCCAGGCCTTCTCTCTCCATAACCCCCACCCAGGACTCCCACCCCGCAGCCGTGTCCCTCTGGGATGCCTGGCCCCATCCCAACATGGGCCTTGTCAGGGGACACTGCTCCAGCCCTGGGCACTGTGGGCAGGAAGCTGGCAGTGGCCAGGGCTGCCATTCGAACTGGGGCAGGTGGTTTTGCCAGGAGGAAGTTGACAGTTCAACTTCAAACACAAGTGACGCAGGTCCCACACTGTCTACTCCCCCATCCCGAGCCTGCCGGCCCCGCCCCTCCCTCCCTGAGAGCAAGATACTAGGCCAGACACCCTCACCCACGGGTGCCGAGCTTGCCAAGGCAGAGGCAGGAGGAGCCCGCACCAATGGGGTCTCGGCAGCCGCGGCTGGCTACCTGGTACCTGCTGGGGATGCTGGGTGAGTACCTCTTCCGGGCAACTGCCAGGATACCTGGGCTCACTCGGGGTGCAAGGGAGGAGCTCCCAGTTCTTCCTAAGTCTGTCTCTGGGGCCTACATGTCACCTCTCTGGAGTGTCGTGGAGGATCAGGTCCCAGCGCAGCTCTCAGTCCTGCTTGTCCCACCCACCAGCCCCCTGACCCTACTTCTCTCTGGTGCTGTTAAGGGCCTTACTTACCCTTCCACGCAGGATCCATGCTAAACTAAGACTCTTTCAACCTAGAAATCAAGTCATCAGGCCCCCATCCAGTGCAGGCTCCCCTCCGCAGTGTCCCCGCAAGAGTGCCCAGCCTTTACTCGGTCACCTCCAGGGACGGAAAACTCGCCATCTCCTATGGAGGCTCTGATGATGCTCTGGGCAGAGCGGGCTGAGGCAGGGTGGGACCGCCTCTGAGGCCCGGTGGAGCGGAGGTCAAGGACGCCACAGCACAGCTCCTAGTCCTTCTCGCACGCAGCTCTGAGTCGCGTCGGTCCCAGAGGGGGCCCCAGCCAGGCCGGCCGCTCTCACTTCAGGCTAGAGCCCTGCTGCTGGGGCAGTCACCAACATTGCCAGTGGGGACCACCCTGGGCAGCCGGGAGGCAGTGAGTGCTGCAGCCTGGGAGGCCCACACCTGGGCTCTAACCTACCCAGGTGTGACCTCAGAGAGGTCACTGAGCCCTGCAGGCCTCAATCTCCCTATTTACACAATGCAGGGGTGGGGGTGAACTGGATGGGATCTGACTGCTTCCCAAGGGGGTAAAAGGTGTGGTGGGGTGAGGGATGGGCTCACCTCCAGGGTGGGAGCAGGAGGAAGCGAGCAGCTTCCCAGTTCGGAGAGAAAGGACTCTGGGAGCCATGCCTGCCTGAGCAGGGAGCTTCAGTCCCCTCCCAGAGAAGCGGGTGGGTAGGTGTGAGTGTGTCTGAGCATGTGTGAGTCTGCGTAAGTCTGTGTGAGAACCATGTGTGTGCTTGCCTGGGCACAACATGGCCTCCAAAAGCAGGCTTACCTTCCCCCGTGCGTGTGACAATGGCACATGTGCACACATCGGTATTCCTATACTTAACAGCAAGAGATACAAAATGCCTTCAGTCCCGAGGTCTGAGGCCCAGAGATAAGCCCCCACCTGGCTTCCAGGCCCTGCTGAGGAGCTGCTGTGGCCTCCTTGGTCTTGGGGATTCCTAGGACCAGGCCTTAAACTCCCTACCTACCCCCCACCGATGGTCTCCGACCCCATTGGGACAGGGAGCCTGGGTCCAGCCAAGCTCCCAGGTGGGCAAAGGAGTAGGGCTCTGCTCTATGGGCCTTCCCACCTGAATCCCATGATGGAATCCTGGTTCCTGGCAGGACCAGGCAAGTCCCCTGGCCCAACACAACCCAGAGTCAGGAAGAACTGGAGGCAGTGCCTTCACCCCCAGCACGGGGACCACCTGAAACCCCAGGAGCACGTGGCTCCCAGTGAGTGTGTTTGTGTGAACTGGTAGGTGACAAGCTCTCCCTCTGTTCAGTGGGTCACAGATTACAAAATCCGCTTAAAACCATTTTCGTCTGTAACCTTCACAACAGCCTATGAAGTAGGCAGGCCCACTGTCCCCATTTTCCAGTGGGAAAAAGCAAGGCCCAGAAAAGCCAAGTGGCAAGCCCAGAGTGGAGTGGCTAGTAAACAGCAGAGTCGACCCCAGCTCAGCACTCCTGCCCTCCGGAGGACCCTCTCTGTACCCCTAGCTAAGAGTAAAGGCCCACCAAAGCCACTCCACTTAGGAAAATGGCCGCAGGACACAACCTTCACCAGCAAATATGCAGCCACCAAGGGCTGGGCTCCAACGGCCAGGGCCGGGGCTGGAGGCAAACAGCACAGGCACCCTTTGAGCCACTCCAAGAAGAGATGCATCAGTGCCAGGGCCCTGGGGACACCACAGCCTCCTGGTGGCATCACTGCTTGGGGACTTTGGGGCCCCTGAGGCGAGAAGATGGCCACAGCATGCCTGGGTGACAGTGACAGGCCAGGGCTCCCCACAGCTCCTCCCTCTTAGCCACAACCTGCCTGGGGCTCATCTGCTAGGGGGTAGGGGGATCCGACGACTGCGTGGCCCCTTCAGGCCCAGCCACTGGGCTTCCAGAAGCCACCATGGAGGTGTGGGAAAATCATAGACTCTGTAGTTCAAATTCCAGACTGCCACTTGCCAGATGGGTGACCTTGGACTAGTTTTATAAGCCTCAGTTTCCGCATCTGTAGATTGGGAATAATAATAGTACCTCACAGAGGTTTGTAATGATTAAATGAATCCTTTCACACAGAGCTTTAGTATCACACCTGGCATATAGTACAGTAAGTGTCCAATAAATATGAATAATAATAATAACAACTTTTATTATTACTATTACCAGGATCAGCAAGAAACAAGGTGAGGTAGGACCCGGTGGGGATGAGTCTTGCCGGATATTCTCCAGCCATCGATCTCTCTCTCCCCCAATCCTCCTGCATAGGCTGTCTGTTCATTCATTTATTCATTCACAAATATTTATTGAGCATTCACTATGTGTCCAGGTCTCTGCAAAGCACTGGGGATACAACAGTGATCAAGACAGGAGTCCCTGCCCTCATGGATCTGACCAGCTAACAGAGGAGACCTGTTAGAGGACAAACTAAACAGCACCCAAAATATTTACAAATTTTGAAATACTGTGATAAGTGCCATGGAGGGAAGAACACCTGGTCAGGGCACAATAACAGTGTGCACAAAGAGGACAGCCCTTGGCTGGGCAGGCAGGGAGGGCCTCCCTAAGAAGGTGACGTCTCGTCTTGTCTAAGACCCTAGTGATGGAAGGAGACAGCCAGGCAGAGAAAGGAGGGAAGAAGGTCCCAGGCAGAGGGGAAGGCAAAGGGAAGGACGGGCCTGAGAGAGGCTGGGTGTCCGTGACAGAGGAGGGGAGAGAGGCCTCTAGATGGGAGCAGGCCTGTCCCAGGCTGCAGAGCTGAGGCTCTTGTTGGTTCTGAGTACAGAGGATCAGGCCCCTCGCAGGTCTGGAGCTCCCCACCCCCAACAGGAAATGGAGGGAGCTGGGAGTCAAGGGGCTGGCACTGGCCTTCTGGTCACTCTGTCTGGTTCCACCAGAGAGAGAATTCAGCTCACTCTGACAAAACTGATTGAACGTCTACTCTGTGTGTGTGTGTGCACGTGCGTGTGTGCTGCATGTGTGCATGTGCATGCGTGTGCACAGCCCTGCAATGAGGGGCTTTGGAGCAACACAGATGTAGATTTGACTTCTACTTGGCCACCCACAAGTGACAAGAACAAATCTCGGAATCTCAGCCTTCTCGTCTGTAAAAACAGGCGAATAGTTGCGCCCACCTCAAAGGATAATTGCAATACTAGTCATGCACCGCATAACGACACTTTGGTCAATAACAGACCACATATACAATGGTGGTCCCATAAGAGTATAATGGAGCTAAAAAATTCCTATCATCTAGTGACGCTGCAGCTGTCTTAATGTCATAGTGCAATTATTTTATTTATAATTATTCTATTTATATATTTTTTGGTGGCTGGCCAGGAGAGGGATCGAACCCTGGACTTTATTGTTATCAGCACCAAGCTCTATCCAACTGAATTAACCAGCCAGCCCAATTACTTAATTTTTTTTATAAATATAGCGTAGCCTAAGTGTAGAGTGTTCACAAGGCCTACAGTAGTTCACGATAATGTCTGAGGCCTTCGTGTTCACTCACCACTCACTGACCCACCCGGAGCAACTTCCAGTCCTGCAAACTCCATTCATGGTAAGTGCCCTATACAGGTGCACCATTTTTTATCTTTTGTACAATATTTTAACTGTATCTCTTCTATGTTTATAAATTTGTAGATACACAAATACTTACCATGTGTTACAATTGCCTGCAGTAGTCAGTACAGTAACATGCTGTGCAGGTTTGTAGCCTAGGAGCCATAGGCTATACCATATAACCTGAATGTGCAGTAGGCTATACCATCTGGGTTTGCGCAAGTACATACTATGATGTTTGCACAATGACAAAATGGTCTAACAACCCGTTTCTCAGAATATAGCCCCATTGTTAAGCGCCGCATGCCTGTAATTACATCCTGCTCATTCAGAGAGCAAGTGTTTATTGAGTACCAACTATGTGCCAGGCACTGTTCTGGGGGATCTGACGTAGCAGTCAATGAGGAGACAGACAAGAGATGATCTATGCTAATGACAACACGGACACTAGAAGATCATGAGCAGTGTGGGGAGAGAGAGATAAAGGAAGGTTGGGGGATTGGGAGTGCTGGGGGGTGGAGCGCACTGTACTGGGGAGATTGAGCAAATACTTGGAGGAAGTGAGTGAGCCCAGGGAGGAGCATTCCAGACAGACAGACAGAGGGGTCCTCAGCACACAGGCTGGTGGGGAGGGAGCCAGCAGCCATGCAGGCTGCGGAGGACTTGGGCTTTTCCTCCCATGAACTGGAGAGCCATAGAGGAGAGATGACAGCAAAGGAAAAATGGTAACTCTCACTACTCCCAGTCCTCAAGCCCTTATCTTAAGGCCCGGGGCCAGATGTGCTTGGGAATTCAGGAGTTTTCAGATTGTAGCAGGTAACATTGAGTAGGTACCGTGTGCTCACAGCACATGCGACGAGGGCTGGGGCAACACCCCATAACTGAACACATTCCCATTTCTGCAGTGAAACATATGAAACTGCACACTAAGAGGGACCTGTACACACCCTCCAGCTAAGAGCATTAGAAAAGACTTTTAGATTTTGAATTGTAGATAAGGGATCAGGGGCCTGGATCTCTTCCTCCAGAATTATCACTACCACCATTACTGTCATCATCATCGTCATCATGTGCCCCTAGAGGCTTGACTCTCATGGGTCCCAAAGGGTCCCTAATACTCCCTTCTCCCTGGGGACATGGCTGGGACAGATGTGGAAGGAACAGGATAGGAAATGGATGGGGAGTCAGCATAGGTGACAAGGGTTCTATGCACCACCACAGACTCCCACAGAGGCATCTGGAGTGAGTCCCCTCCCTCTCTTTGGCCTCAGTTTCCCCCATCTGTATCATGGGAGAGCAGGCTCTAAGGTCTCCCCCTGGTAAACTCCCATGGGGCCCTGTCAGGTGATGGAGATAGGGTTTCTGTCCTCACTGTACAACCAGCTAGCTGTGTGACCTTGGACAAGTCATTCAGCCTTTGAACCTCGGTTTTCCAATCTGAAAATGGGGGCAAGCATGGTCCCTTCTTCACAGGGCTGTGGGTGGAAAGAATGACCTTCGTGCATGAAAGAGCTTTGGAATATATTAAGCTCTGAACAAAAAGAAGGGCTTGGAGCTTGTCACTGTGACAACAGAGACATAGTATATGGCATGAAACTCATGCAAATTCAATTAGACATGCCAAGCCACCAGAGAGAAATAACAATTTAAATAGTGAAGGTCATTCCACCCACGCTCCGCTGTCCATTCATTGCACAGGCTCTGGGTAAGCAAGATTAGAGACCGAATCTGCTGCTCCCTCCTGGTTTAAACCCAGTGAGATGATATGCATGTTTCGCACATAAAAAAGACTCCTAATCGCAACCTACCATTTCATCTGGTGTTCAACTTGAGATACAGAATTTTGGCTCTTTATGATCTTTGTTTCCCTGAAACCATGATACAGCTTCAGGTTAGACACAGCTCTGCTGATCACTGTCGTTTCAGAAAAGAGAGGTTTCTGACCTTCTGAGTCAGGCAACGTAGAGGCTTCAAGGAAGGAAAATCCAAAATTTTCCCCCAAAGGCAGGCAGAAAAATTGATGGCTGTAATTGTGGAGAAGTTTATAGCATGTTAGGGAGAATTATTGTTTATGGAAAAAAGGGAACATCAGAGCACTAAGTCAGCCCATCGGTGTCTTTATCTGTGAGACAAGGTGGTGACAGTCCCCCTCATATGAGGCTTCAGGGAAGAAACAGGATCTTCCATAAAAAACCCTTGCCCTGGAGTCTGCACAGGGTAGAAGGGCTATCATTGTTATTATCATCAGTAATGTCCCAATCCCTTGCTGTGACCCCAGGGGCCTGCTGGACCAACAGGCCACACCCTTGCCTCCACTTCCCAGTGTGTAGGAGCTGCAAATGGACATGCGGAAGGGTCCGGGCAGACCCTCCAAATGGTCAGAGGCAGGGTCGAGAGTACAGGCTCAGAAGCTAGCTGTCTGGACTAAAATGTCTCCTCATCTGTAAAATCGATCATACAGGTCCTCAAACATCCATCTGCAATTCCAAAACCCAAAAAACATTTGTAAATTTCTGACAAACGCCTTTGGTACAAATCCTGACCTGAACTCGTGGGAGGCAATTTATAATCTTGACACATCCCACTTACTGTAAAAATTCCTATGTTTCACTGCAGACACCATCATGGGTTTGAAGCCAGGGCTCTCCAGACACATGGCAATGGTAGATGACACAGGCACGTGGGCAAAACAGAAGGCACAGGCCAATGCCCAGGGCTCGCGGTGATGCAGCCGGCATGGCCTGGGTGTCCTATTTTTCAGAAACATTTGGCTCTTGGAATTTGTTTAAAAAGCAAAAGAAAATAAAAAGAAACCTCTTTTAAAATGGCTCAAAAAAAATTTAAACACCATGCTCAGCAAGTAAAACATCCCTGATTGGATGTAGCCCATGGGATGCCCTATAGAGAGCCAAGGTGAGAATCATTCTGAATATTGTGGGGGCCGGAGGAGGAGAAGGGAGGAGATGAGGGTATAAATGTCTTGGAGCTGCTGTCAGGAATTCATCTAATCTTCACCAAGATCTCATCAAGGGAGGCAGGGTCAAAACCATTAAATCTCTGCAAATGCAGACGAACAGACTGGGGCTCAGGGAGACTGATTAAGGCTGCTAACTCTCTCTGGCTTTTTCAGCCCTGAGTTTTGCCTGGGCTTGCCCAGTCCAAGCCTAAATTGTCAGGGCAAGGGAGGGGTCTCCACAGAATTCTCATTCCCAGCCCAGCTGCTTGGGGTATAGATGTCGAAGGCAGGTAAAGAAATGGCATGATGCTTCATTCCTCGTGTCCCTCATGGTCTAGGTCTTGAGGCTCCTGTTCCCAGATTTGGCAGCAGCAGAGCATCTGGTCTCCGGCTGCAGGGGCTTTAGGGAGGACAGGGAAGAGTAAGCTGCAGCCCCAGAGGGAGTCGGGGAGACCCTGAGCACAGTCTGCAGGGTTCAGGGGAAGGAGGGTGTTGGTCTGACCCCTGTGAGAAGCAGCTAAAAAAGTGAAAATAGGTTGTGGATGATGAAAACCTGAACGTATCCCTGGATAGGCAGAAAGACTAAGTCTCCAGCTCAGCCAGGCAGCTCAGCATCCACCTCTGCCCTTCCTCCACCAGCCGCTGAGAGACATCAGGAACTAAAGACTGTAGATCACAGACGTTTGAACCGAGAGGAAGGTGAGGGATCCTGGAAGCTAATCTCTTCGCTTTACAGATGAGGAAACTGAGCACAAAGAGTTTAAGCGACTTGCCAAGGTCACACAGCAAGTTCACGGCTAAGTCTTCCCGTGGCATGTTTTACTGCCTGAACAGAATCACAGGTTCATTCCCTCTGACAGGACTGCATGCCAGGGACATACAGGAATTGGTGAAATGCAGGGCAGAGCATCGCAGGCTTCCCTCTGAAGGGAAGGGAGGCAGCTTGGCCCTGCCGGCAAAAGCAGATCCTGCGGCAGACAGCTGGGTTGGGGTCCCAGCCCAGCACCCACTAGCAGCTTGCAAAAGCTATTTAACCTCTCTCAGTCTCCTCATCTATAAAATGGAGACCAAAATAATAGTACCTACTTCATAGCGTTGTGGTGAGGCTTGAGAGAGGTACTGTATAAAAGGGCCTGGAAGAGTGAAAACTTTAAAGTGGTGATGGTGATAGTGATGGTGTTGATGCTGGTGCTGGTGATGATGATGTGGTGATGGAGATGTGATGGTGTTGGTGATGGTGATGATGACAGTGAGGGAGGGAGAAGAGAGGGAGCACTGTTCCTCTGAGGACCACACACGCACCCAGAGGGAGGGGACACCCTGCAATGCATAGACATCTTTTCTCAACACAACGTTTTCCTTTTTAGCATTCCACTTGGTTCTCCAGCTTGTTCAGTCTTTCCTGATAATGTTCTCTGAGCAGGGCCTGGGCTGTTCTGTGCGGGATCTGCAAGGATGTCAGGCCCGTCCCTGCCCCAGGGGCTTCACGGTGTGGCTGCTCGAGCACTTCAGGGGTAGGTCTAGGTGGTGCTCATCTCTGCATCTCCAAACTTAGCACTTTGGAGGTGCCACTGGGTGGCTGAGAGCAGAGAACATGGGTTTTGAAATCAGACTCATGGTTTGAATGCAGGTCCTGCCACTTGCTAGCCACATCACCCTGCACAGGGCACTTGCCCTCTGCCAACATTTATACCATGAACATACTCAACTCATGTTGTAAGGCCGGTAGAAGATTAACAATAATGTCTGTAAGGAAAGACCAAGTGCTGAATACGCAGCAGATGCTCAACAATTGCTAGCTGCTGTTAATAATGACTGTTGACTGTGAAGACTTCGGGAATACAAAGTTTCCAGGTGGGAAAGGGCAGTGGTGAGCCCTCTGGTCTGGCTCTCTGTGCCAGATGGAGCAATCCTCCCACTGGGAAAGCTCCCCGAGGCCTGCAGTAGTGGCCACACCTGCCCCAGGCCTATCCTCCCACCCCACAGACCAGCAACAGCTCTGAGCACTGAACACGGGCCAGAAAGGCACTGGGTAGGTCCTTTATATAGATTATTTCATCGCATCCTCACAGCATCGCTGGAAAACTGGTCCCATGCTCATCCCCATGCTGTGGATGAGGACACTGAGGATCAGAGAGGCTGAGACACTTGCTCGCCAGGTGCCGCAGGCAGGAAGTAGCAGAGCTGGTACTCAGACCCAGAGCAATAGAAAGTTACCAGTACCGGAAAACCAGTCCTGCATTGTACAGCACCGAAGGGCGGATCTTCAGGTCCTCTCTCCCCACAGACGCCACTTCAAGCTGTCTCAGCCCTCATGACTTAGCCAAAGGAATGACTCCCTAAAGGTGGATGGCCCTACTCACTATGGGGAGCTGGGACCAGAGGGAGGTGGGAGAGATAGGTCAGAGGTGAGAGGCGAGGGCAGGGCAGAGGGCCTCCTGCCTCCGTGCTCACCACACTAGCTGCTAGCTGGGCATCCACACTGTGCCCTCCTGAAGCTGCCCTGTCCACTGCAATAGATCAGATGATTGACAGCTGGACCATCCCTTTCACCCAGGCCAGAGCTCTGGCCACTGCTCCCAGCCAGACACTCACCATTTGCGAGAATAACCTTCCCCTTCCAAGGCCCATGACTCCCAAGGCATCGGTGATGGGATCTTGTGAAGATGGGGAAACTTACCACAGAGCCACGACGACTTCATTACAAGGAATCTTGGCTTGGGAGGGGAGGAAGGGCTGGTGGGGGCACTTCTTTTAAAATCCTACCACAAGCAAGAAAAGACTTTTTTAAAACACATCTATTTTGTAACACCCAGCCACAGTTTCTCACAAGCAATTTAAACACAGCTGTTTCCTATATGAAGAAGTCTCCTGACCAAATGCCATCCCCAGCTCCCAACCGAGGAGTAAGCCCAAGAGTCAGACAGATGGAAATCAAAATACCTGCTTTGTGACTGATAAAGCTTGGTGGTGAACACAGAGGGTGGGCTCAGAAGCCACATGAGCTTGTTACCCACCCCCCGTCCCCACCCAAATTAAACCTCCTCCCTGCCCCAGACTAGCCAGCCAGCTGTTGCTCAACCAAGAGCTCCACGCAATGGGCCACTCTGCCCCTGCTCCACAGTCAGACAGGGCTGGCAGGAGGCAGAACTTCCCAACTGGCCCACACTGGGGAAGGCTGGTTCCTTACAGACCGTGTTCACCGGGCCTGTGGTCTTGGCTCCCTAACTGGCTGTGCCACCTTGGGCAAGCCCATCCATCTCTGAGCTTTGGTCTCCTCTGGAAACCGGGAGCTGTTAAAGATAAACTGCTGGCATTATCCTACCTAGGGAATACTAGAAGTAGCAAACACTCTCTTGGGTTCCCTTTCAGGCTCATTTCTTGATTCTCTAGAACTACCAGAGTTCAAACGTTTTTGACCAAAAGCAACACAAAGGACATTCTTACATTGCAACCCCCAAAGCACAAAAAGTGATACTTCCCCTCACAATACATAGTGCATTTTGACGTTCTCTATTCTATTTCATTTTGTTTTTTTTAAAAAATTGATGGTTGCATTACTACAAAGGGATAGCACAAAGAAGTCTGGGAAGTGACAGAACTGGTGTACTCCTTGTGTTGGTGGTCACAAACATCTATATATGTGTTAACATTCACAGAATTGTTCACTAAAGAAAAATCAGTTTCACTATGTTCATTTATAAGGTTTCAAAAAAAGAAAAAAAAATGATAGTTGCAACCCACTAAATTGATTTCATGATTGCTTAGGGGTTCCAACCTGTAATATGAAAATCCCTGCCTCTGAACCCCATGACAGCGGGTGGAGGGAGGCAGAAAGGGCCATTGTTCAAGCAGTGGGTAGGTATGAGCAGGCGTGGGGGGAGAGGGTGGGAGGCTTTACTTCCTGACCTTTCTCTCTCTTTTCTGCAGTCACTTCCTGCCTTGGATGGTTCAGCTGGGACGACTCGGGTAAGGAAGAGCCACATGGAGGGAGGCCTGGGGCAGAGGGACAGCAGGGCTACAGTTCCATCAGGCTGTAGGGGGACCTGCAAGTTAAGAAGCCGTCACCTCCACCAGAGTGAACCCCACCGTACACACAGACACATGCACATTTAGGATGCCCGTGGGTGTCCTTGCTGACTACAAAGCACCACAAATGCTAGCTCTCATGATAGGTATTATGAGTCACTCACCAAGCACAGAAAATATACAGCCCATAAATGAAACTTACAAAGTCCTGTTCCTACCCAGTCCTGCCAGATGCTCCATGGTCAAAGACATTTGCCCTGAAGCTGCAGAGAGAGGATATGCCAGATTGTAAAGTGTAATGAGTGTCCAGCCTCGGAGGTTGGACATTAATCCTACAGTAGTTCCCAAACAGGGTTCTGCGGAACATGTAACACCACATCTCCCACTGGACACTGACAGTGTACACCAGGCTAATAAAGTCTCTGAGAAGTCCTGCAGTAGAGAAACATGCTAAACATTTTTTAGCTCAGCAATTCCCACAATTACAGACCTCTCCTCTTCCCATTGACTGGGATAACATCACACTGAGTGTATTTTGGGAGAAATGTGGCTGGCAGGTATCACAAAACCGCCATGCAGCCCAAGGGGGCCACAGGGGCCTTGGCGGGCTCTGGGCTGGGCCCTGGATCCTGCGCTGACATCCTAGCCTCAAGCTCTAGCAAGTTACTTGACCTCCCTGAGCTCTAATTTCCCCACCTGTGAAGAAGGGAGAAAATCTTTTCCCTGGTAAGGATTCAGTGAATCAGCTCCCTGGGCAAAAATCCTGCAAGGCAATCCATCAGCATTAGGTGTTGAGACTAGCTCGCTTTGCCTCTGACTAGCCACAGGACCTTGACAAGCCCTGGCCTTGCACGTTGGCCCCAAAGTGTCCTCATCTGAAGAAAAAGGCAGCCTGACCAGTGGTTCCCTTGTCAGGGAAGAATTTTTTAAACTTCTTGAATAGGTAATACATTCATCTGGCTCAAAAATTTAAAAATATAAAAAGATCTACAGTGAAGAGTCTCACTTCCACCTCTGTCCCCCATCTTTTCAGTCCCTCTCTCCACCCCAACACCCCAGGTAATGATCACATTCACTCGTTTTTTTGCATATCCTTCCAGAATCTCTTTATGCAAACACACACAACACACACACACACAGACAAATATTTTCCCCTCATGGAGCTTTCTAAAATTGCATAAGCCATGTATCTACCTATGACCCAGCAATTCCATTCCTAGGTATTTACCCAAGAGAAATGGAAACTGCCCACACAAAGGCCTGAACATGAATGTTGACAGCAGCTTTATTCATAGCAGGCAAAACCTGGAAACAACCCAGTTGGGGAATGGAAAAACTAATGTGGCATATCCATACAATGAAATATTATTCGGCAATGAAAAGGAATGAACTACCTATACACGCAAAAATATGGATAAATAAATCTCAAATACATGCTGAGCAAAAGAAGCAAAATTTAAAAAAAAAAGCATGCTGTTTCCATTTATGTGACATTGTAGAAAAGGGAAAGCTAATCTCTAGTGACAGAAAGCAGATCAGTAGTTGCCTGAGGCTGGATTCAAGGAAATTAACCATAAAGGGGCATGAGAGGACTTTCTGGGTGATGGAAATGTTCCATGTCTACATTATGATGGTGGTTACGTACATATATACATTTGTCAAATTCCATTGAACAGTACTGTTAAAATGAGTACATTTCACTGCATGTATACTGCACCTCAATAAAATTGATTTTAAAATTTAAACACACATACACACAGATGTTAGGCCTTATGTCAGACTTATTGAAACAGAATTTCCGGGAGTGGGGTGATTCTGCTGGACAGTGGGTGCTGAGACCACCTTGCCCACTGCTCCGACTTCCCCTCCAACTCTAAAATCTGGAGCCCTACCCTCCTGCACCCAGCTTCAGGCTACCCCCCCAGCCTGAGTGCCCCAGAAGGGACGAAGCTCACAAGGAGCAGGGCAGGCAGCCAGCGGGGTGGGAAGTGAAGGAGGGAGCCCAGCTGGGCGTGAGGGGCTAGGTGGGGAGGGAGCAGTGAGGGGCCCCAGTGGAGAGCCCTTCCCAGCCTGACCACCCACAACCTCTTTGACCCCCAGATTTCCAGGGGAGGCTGGCCAACTCCAACTCAAGGTGCCAGGGCCAGCTGGAGGTTCACCTCAAGGGCCTGTGGCACACCGTGTGCAGGTGGAGCTGGGGCTGGAGCCCAGACGGCCGGGAGGATGCCAGTCAGGCCTCAAAAGTCTGCCAGCAGCTGCACTGCGGAGAGGCCTTGGCCCTTGCCCACTTCCCTCCTTTCAGCAGACCCCAGAACCAGATCATCTGCCACGGACACCCAGGGTCGTTCTCAAACTGCAGCAGCAGCAGCAGCAGCAGCAGGGCACGCCAATGCCCCCCGCTGGGCCTGGTCTGCTTAGGTGGGTGACTCCAGCCACATGGGCACCGTTGTCCTGGGCACCCCCAGGAGGCTGGCCAGGGCCTGTGACCTGAGGCCTGAGCACGCAGGTGGAAGGGGAAAGGGGTCCCCAGTTTATAACTGGTGGGGAGCTGGAGAGGGGCAGTACCTGTCTGGTGGGATGAAAAAGGAGGACCTATTTCTGCCAAGTGCTAACTTCTGCATCCCCTCTGAACCTCTGTTTTCCTATCTGTAAAGTGGGGTGGTTCTGCCCACCTCACCTGGGGCTTAGAGATAATGTATGGATCAAGTGGGCTTAATGTGGCAAGTGGTACTTACGTCACAAGCTCGGGTATTTCTCAACACTGCTGGATCCCCCTGCCCTCCCCACACCCCATTCTTCCCTCCTACCCCCTCATTCCTCCCTCCCAGGGTCGCTTGCCCCTCCCTCACCAGAGTGTCTCATTACAGAGCCCCAGACGACAACACCTCCACCCACAAGCCCCCCGCCTACAACCACTCCAGAGCCCACAGGTAAGAGGATTCTGAGGCCCCATGGAGATACAGAGTCAGATTTAGCAAATAAAAACTCAGGATGCCCAGTTACATTTGAATGTAGATAAATGGGGAAAATTTTAACCATAAGTGTGTCTTATGCTATATTTGGGACCTCATCACCTTCCAAGGGTGACCAAAGAAGCATCAGTTCTCACGTCTGGCTCAGTGCAACCCCATCCCCCATCTCCATCTCTCTCCTCTCCCAGCTCCTCCCAGGCTGCAGCTGGTGGCAGGGCCCCGGGGCCTGCGGTGTGCTGGCGTGGTGGAGTTCTACAGTGGCAGCCTTGGTGGCACCATCAGCTATGAGGCCCAGGACAGGACCCAGGGCCTGGAGGACCTCATCTGTGCAGCCCTCCAGTGCGGCTCTTTCTTGAAGCATCTGCCAGAGGCCGAGGTAGCCACGGCACAAGACCTAGGGGAGCTCTGGAACCGCAGGCTCTTGCCACTTCGATGGAAGGTCCAGAATGCAAGCTGTGCCTCCCTGGAGCAGTGCTTCAGGAAAACCCAGCCCCAGGAGGGTGGCCGAGCTCTCGCCCTCGTCTGCTCAGGTTAGTGAGCCCTGGCCAAGCCCCATGGGGCCTTCTGCTGCCCTGGGAGGAGTCACGGTCAGAGAATCCCCAGAGGGGTTTCCTGAAAACCCCAGCATGCAGCACAGGAGATGAGGCACGATGGGGAACACAAGGGAAGTAGAGGCCTGATCCTTGGCCTCTAAGAGTTGGGGTAGGGCAAGTTGGAGGACGCACACTCGCACTCAGTGCCTGGGGAATCTCTACAAAGCAACTGACCAAGCCCAAAGGAATCACTGGCCCAGCTGCCACATGGGGAACTGAAGTCAAAACTTCCAGGAGGAGACAAGGTCTTTCCGTGAGTTTGGTGGAGGAAAAGAGAAAAGGTTTTGTGGGTGGGAATCATGGCTTGTGCCAAAGCATGGAGCACTTGGAGGGGCAGGCTTTGTAGGAAGGGAGTTTGTAAATCCCAAGAGATGAGGTTGGAGGGTGGTGAGAGATGGGAGTTCCCTGAGGCCTGGGGGCCAGAGCATGGCAGGCAGAGACACACAAGAGCAGGCCCCCAGGAGGGCTCTCTGCGCAGAGTCCTGAGCCATGGCCCACACAATGGAAACTGGAGGTGCTGGTGTGGTTGAGGGAGAAGGCAGGGAGGCTGAGTCTGTAAGACCCCAAGGGCCAAATCAGAATCAACAAAGGAAGCTGAGGGGAAGAGATCCCAGTTCAAAAATAAGGAAAAACAACCATAGCACGCCCCGGGAAGCAGTGGGTTCCTGTCACCGGAAGTGTTCTAGTGGAGTCCAGACTCTACTTACTGAGTGCTTAATTTGTGCCAGGGACCACTCCAGGGCATTCTTTTATTTTCACAATGACCTTAGGAGGTGGGTACTGTTATTATCCCCTTTTACAGATGAGGAACCTGAGGCTCAGAAATATTAAACGTTTTGCCCAATATCATCGAGCACTAGCTGGGATTTCCACTCAAGCAGTGTCACTCCATAGCCTGTTATCTAAGCCTCAGCTACTCCAAGTGTGGTCCCAGACCACACAGCACGGACGTCACCTGGAAGACTCTCAGACCTGAATCAGAATCTGCTTTTTCTTTTTTTTTTTTTTTTTTGAGTGGGGGCAGCAGATGACCGGTATGGGGAACCAAACTCTTAACCTTTGTGTTACAAGGCTGAGCTCTAACCAACTGAGCTAACCAGCCAGCCCAGAATCCGCATTTCAGCAAGGTCCCCAGTGATTCCTGTGCACACAAATGTAGGAGGCATTGCTCTGGACCATTCTGCTATCCTGTAAGCAGGGCCACCCCCAACCCATTGGGTACCTGGTGTGAATTAGTAAAACACTGCCCCCTCCAGGCAGAAGCAGTCCCCAAGGTCTCTTGGCCTGATGAATTGGGGAGTGGGGAGCCAGCTCTCAGCCCCACTCACCCCCTTACCCCCCAGCCCCCGTCCTCAGGATCCTTCCTGCTGGCTACAACCTGTAAAACCATACCCAGGGTTCTTGCCTTTGAAGTTTCTTCTAAATAGAAGACTTACTAGGGCTTTGAAGGTGGATGTTGCTATGGAAACTGGCAAAAGCTGGTGAGATTACAACTCACTGTGAACTGAGCATGTGTGGCCTCGGCTATGGAATCCCAGGCCCCACCCTGGCAAGCAGACAGAAAAGAATGCAGGTTTCTGTTGGGCCAGGCCCCACTCACAAAAAGCCTCCTGCTCAGGGCCCAGGGCCTGGGCAGCAGGATTCCTGGGTTCTGTCCCACCTGTGAACCACCAGGACTCAGAGCAGGAGGTCTTTCTCATCCCTGAGCCTCAGTTTCCCCCTTCTGAAAAGCCCTCCCTCTTCCCAAGGAGCAGCAAGAGAACAAGATGTTTCTAAGAGGAGTGGACCCAGGTGGACCTACTTCCTACACTCTTCTCTCACCTGCACCTGGTTCAGGGGCCAACTCCCTGCTGGTGGCTGCCTCTTCACTGAAAGTGCCCATGCTACAGCACCTCGGGATGGCTGCTGGCAGCTGCCCAGAGGCACCAGGGACAGACACCTTGGTTGGGGGAAGAGCCAGAGATGATGCCAGAGGAGGGAAGGACAGAAAGGAAGATGGCTTGTCCTGGTGGTCCCACACGGTGCCTCCTTGCTGCCAGGGGGCCCCAGGCGCCAGGCATGCAGGCTCATCTTCCATTGCTTCCCCTCCCTAGATTTCCAGCCCAAGGTGCAGAGCCGCCTGGTGGGGGGCAGCAGCATGTGCGAAGGCACCGTGGAGGTGCGCCAGGGCATGCAGTGGGCAGCCCTGTGCGACAGCTCTTCAGCCAAGAGCATGACGCGGTGGGAGGAGGTATGCCGGGAGCAGCAGTGCGGCGGTGTCAACTCCTACCATGTGCTGGATGCCGGTGAGAAGACCTCCCGGGGGCTCTCCTGTTCCCAGGAGAAGCTGTCCCAGTGCCACGAGCTTCGGGAGAAAAAAGCCCACTGCAAGAGGGTGTTTGTCACATGTGAGTTGACCACAACTGACGGTGGGCAGAGGGCAGCCCCAGACGTTCCCTCGAGGACCCAGTCAGTGAATGTGTCTCTGAAGAACTGGCCCCAGGAGCTAGACAGAGAGCCCTAGAATGCTAGAAATGGAGAGAGGGCAAATGGGGATCGGGCAGCAAGAGTGCTCAGACGGCAATGTCACAAACGGTAGGTGGGAGACTGAGCTAGGCAACAGACATCTCTGTTGGGGAGCTCATGAATGACAGAACTCCTTCCACCTTCTGCTCTTCCAGGGTGGAAGCTAGAAAATCAAGGGGTAGGTGGTGCATATTTGCTACGTGAATGGTCACTGAATAACAGATAAAAGAAATGGATGGGTGGGTGGGTGGGTGGACGGACGGATGGGTGGATACATAGAGGGCTGACTGGCCTTCAGTATTCGATCACATATTGGTATATGATGGTATATGACGGCAAGGTGATCACTTATAACTGGCAAATGGTAGAAAGTTAAACAGTTTGTAACAGGGTGGCAAATGATAGCTGGATGATCATTTGTAGATAATAAATGGCGAATGGGTAGCAGAGAATTCTAGAGATGGATGGAGGGACAGCCAGATAGAGAAGTGCCTTCCTCACACGCTGGTGAATTTCTGGTGACTAAGGGAAGCCAGGCAGCCAGCAGCTTTCCTCTGAAGGGACAGTCTTTATACCACAGGGCTGGGACTGACCCAACTCTTCCCCCATCTCCAGGCCAGGATCCCAACCCAGCAGGCCCAGCAGCAGGCACCGTGGCAAGCATCATCCTGGCCCTGCTGCTCCTGGCAGTGCTGCTCGTTGTGTGTGGCCCCCTCGCCTACAAGAAGCTGGTGAAGAAATGTAGGTGCTGGGGCCCCGAGCTGCACTGTCCCGGTGTGGGGAGACTGGAGCCTCACAGAAGAGGGGTCCCACCTACAGAGAGCTGGGCCAAGGGCACCTCTGCCTCCCCATCCAGCCCTCCCCTCTCCTGCCCACTGGCATTTTTTTCCACCCAAAGTAACAGAAACAGAAAGTCGGGAAAATCATAACCACTGATTTGCCCATATCTGGGTCCAGCTGAGACCCACTCCAGGCCAGACGGAGGCTGTGGCCATTGCCTAGGCTTTGGCGGCCCAGAGGGCCATCAGCATGGCCTCTGATATGTCCACTCACCAGCTGCCCCTGACGCTGATCGGGCCACTTCCTCTCTGAGCCTCAGTTTCCTTATCCACCAAGTGGGTGACTGCATGCCCTGTGAACGCAGAGGGTTGAAATCCCTGCCTGGCAGAACTCAGGGGAAAATTATTCAGAGACTAGGAAGTGAGATTAGGGAGGCTGAAAACAGAGAGCCGAGAGGTAGGCAGTGTCAGCTCCCTAGCACCCACCCAGGTCTTAATTCTGGTCCTAAACACCTGCAGTTGTTTCTCCTGGGGACCCAGCCACCTCTGCATCCTCCTCAGCACAGTCCTTTGGCACTAGATGGCTCCAGTTCCCCTCCTGAGAAAGTTAGAAAACTGAGGCCTGAGAGACTTCAGGGAGCAGAACCCAGCAATGATGCCTCAGCTGCACCTGCCACCTCCTCCGTCCCCCAGGCCCCGCCCCCTCACCTGCACTCCGTTACCCCCCCCCCCCCCCCCCCGCCCCCGACCCTGATGTGCTTTCCTGTCTGTTGCCCAGTCCGCCAGAAGCAGCAGCGCCAGTGGATTGGCCCAACGGGAATGAATCAAAACAGTAAGTGTCCCCAGAGGCAGGGTCCTCCCTCAGCCCCAGGCCACGGATCCAGTCAAGGCTCACTGCTGATCACAGATGGAGCCAGGGGCTTCCTGAGGCCTCTGATCACCACCATGCTCATCTAAAGTGCGACTGTGGCAACAGATGTCCCCACACTGGGAGGGCCAAGGCTTCTTTTTTTTTTTTTTTCTTTTTTCGTGGCCGGCACTCAGCCAGTGAGTGCACCGGCCATTCCTATATAGGATCCGAACCCGCGGCCGCTGGGAGCGTTGCCGCGCTCCCAGCGCAGCACCCTCCCGAGTGCGCCACAGGCTCGGCCCCCCAAGGCTTCTTGATGGGGCAGACATTTGAGTGGTTTTTGACTCTGAAGCCTCAGAGACCACAGTGTCCCCTCTGTCTCTTGCCTCATCTCAGGGATTGACTTAACCAGAGGTCCCCAGCAGCCTTCGCCTGCTCGGGCAGCAGTCCCCAACACCATGGCCAACGTTGTTAATAGGTGATACTCACAAAAGAGGACTCCAGGCCTGAAATACCATGAGTTAAGCAAAGCTAAACACCGTTCTTTATTTTAGGACTTATCAGAACCTTAATGGGCAGTTTTGCACTGTTTATTCCCAAAGCAGGGATGCTTTAAGGAGGGTTGTTCAAGCTAATTTTATTACAGAACAACTTTAAAGGGCCAGTTTTAGACCATTTTGATGCAGTCAGCCCCACCTCATCCCTGGTCTTCATCATCCCTCCTTCCAGCCACAGCCAGAGCCACCCTAAGGCATGGAAACAGTCCTCCCCCTGCCTCCCATTCTGCATTCTTCTGCCATTCACAAGTCTGGGGCCAAATCCTTCAAGAAGGCTCTGTGTTGTCCAGTCTTTTTTATAACACAAAGGCCCTCAGCTCCTGGAGGAAAGAGAGTATGTCTGCCCTGTCACTTGTGCTCCAATTCATTGCTCGGTAAATGTTTGATGACCGACTGACCAACCGACTGAAGGCCCCACCCTGCCAATCAGAACTCTGGCCAACCCACAGCTGTTCTAAAAGTCTGCCATGGACCCCGCTAGCATGAACCACCCCAGGGAGAAAGGAAATGGGGATGCATTGAAGGGGCTGTGGGTGCCTTTGCCCTCTCCCACATGACATAATGGGAACAGGACATTAAAGTTCTGGGCACCTGCTGGGGAAGGAGGGGTAGGACAAAGCAGCAAGTCTAATGACACTGTCTCCTGCATCTGCTCAGTGTCTTTCCATCGTAACCACACGGCGACCGTCCGGTCCCAGGTTGAGAACCCCCCAGTCTCCCATGTGGATAACGAATACAGCCAGCCTCCCAGGAACTCCCACGTGTCAGCTTATCCAGGTAAGCACCAGTGGGCAGTCCTAGGCATGCAGGCAGAGCTGGAGCAGCCCTGCTGAGACAGGTCATGTGATGTCCTTGAAAGTCATGTGATTGCCCAAAGGGAGAAGGGAGATCCCAGGGCACCGGGGGAGGGGGGGGGGATCAAACTGCCTGCTAGACAGCAGGGTCACAGCGGGAGTGTGGAAGGGATACTGCCTTCACAGGCCTCAGCTGTCCCTTTTGAGACTGTCAACCACTCATCTAAAGAGAAGAATGCACTCAGATGGACACCATTAACCCCAGCCTTGCTGTGACCTAATGGGCCTATTCCCCTGCAGGGCCTTGAGGGGTCTGGCTGGTAAATGAGGTCCCTTGGATTCCTTCAATACAGAAGAGAGCCATTAAGTGGCCTGCAGGAGTCCTGTACTGACAGCTCCCTTCCTGGCACTAACAATTAAACCCTAGGGAGCCTGGAGCTCAGCATCATTAGTGATCACTTGGCTGATTTGATCAAAACAGATGCCGCGGTTGTTACCAGCTCATAAAGCCCCTGTGATCTTCCTACCCACTGTGGGCGGTGGCTCTGGCTCCAAGGGGCTGTAGGCTAGTGGGACAACCCCTCTGCCAACGGCCCTCCTTTCTTTCCTCAGCTCTGGAAGGGGCCCTGCATCGCTCCTCCACCCAGCCTGACAACTCCTCTGACAGTGACTATGACCTGCACGGGGCTCAGAGGCTGTAAAAGGTGAGACTGCCTCCAGCTGCCGCCCTCACCCAGGGGTCCTCCACAGCCCTGGGGATGAGCACCAGCCACTCCATTCCCCCCTCCACTCCCCGCTCCCCCCCCCCACCGCCCCACCCAGATATTCACACAAGACTCTGAGCATCTTGATTCCTGTAAATGGAAACAATAAACATCAGCAGTTTAGGTGTTTAGGTGTCGGCAGCCAACTTGGCGATTACAGCAGAGATCAATCTTAAAAAGCATCTCTTAAGCTCCACCTTGGAAGATCACACAAAAAGAGCCCCTAAGTTTCCTGATGGAGTAACAACCCCAGAGCTGCCAATGAAGCCACAGGGAAGAGGAGCCCCTGATGCAGGATAGCAGCTGCCCCCAGGGCATGGGGCCTGTCCCCAGCCTCCCTGAATCACCTCCAGGATGAGAGGTTTCCTCCACTGACACATTCCCACATTCCCTTCTCACCCTACAGAACTGGGAACCAGCAACCAAGAGCCATGCCTATGTGTCCTGAGAAAACTCTGCATTTGCAATTTGGAAATGACATCCTGATTTCTACTCCTAGCTGTGGGAGAGGATGCCTCTTGAGCATGTGCACCTGCCTTCCTGTGGCAGACCAGCTCTGACACCCCCCACTGGAGCCTGGCCCAGGTGAAGACCCCACAACAGCTCAGCAGGCCCCTCCCAGTGTGGGCACTGTGAAAGGGCAGAGCCCAGAAACAAGCAGCCCTTCCAAGGAGAGACTCAACAGGTGTCCAGGAGAGGGTCCCTCTTCCGCCCCCAGGCAGCACCCCCCCTGCCTGCTGGGGAGCAGCACCTGAGCAGAATCCAGCTTTCTCCTCAGACTTTGACCCCAACAAGGAATAACAAGGAAGCTCACACTTGGGCTCATGTATTTTTAATATGCTCTTTGTATATAATGCTCTTTCTACTTTCTGAGAACTAGAGTGCTCTGGCCTCTTCTGTCCAGGGTCTACCTCGTAGATGTCTCTGGGGATGCCCACATGAAGGGGCATCTCCTTGGGGCACTCTACAGCCATCATGGTCACAGAACTGCACATCTGAGCACAAGGACAGCCTAGTACATCCCCAGCAGCTGCCAGCAAGCAAGCTGTGTAGCTGCCCAGGCCCAAAGCCTCACTCCACGCCTCCACCTGTGACTCCCTGCACACCCTTCATCTAAAGATGCCTTCCTCTCCAGAGAGCAGGGACCACTGGCTATCAAGCCCAAAGGGTACCAGGGCTACCCCAGGGCCCTGCATAAAGGGGGAACCTTGCAAATCCTAGCCAATTTGGGTTTTTGTTTCACACAGCAGCTTAAAATCGCAAGCTAAGGTAGTTTCAGCCAATCAGGAGTCAGAGAATGGGTCTGGATATGTTCTTTCAGTTTAAGTAATTCCCTCAACTAAAACAGTCTCAGTACCAGCCACCAAAAAAAAAGAAAAAAGACTAAAAATTCTCCTCTACTTCTTGGAGATCCTAGAAACATACCTAATCCTGCAGTGCCTCAATTTCCTTAACTGCAAGCAGAGGAGGATATCTAGTTAGGAACCTAGGGTCTAATAAAGGGAAAGGCTGTGCCAGGGTCACTAAGCTTTCAGCATCAAGCAGCTCTCTATCGAGATGCAGCAGAACAGTGACACACCTTGGGTTTTCCACACAATTGGCACTGTATCTACTGGGAGCAGAGAGGTCAATGATCCAAGTCAAAAGTCAGCTCTAAAAGAGCAAAAGGGAGTGACTAGAAGGATATGGGGGATGGGGTGGTGTTCACAGAATCAGGGGAGCTGGGGGGTGGGGCTGCCAGCATGCCCAGAAGGGTCTGGTCAGCACACAGCCCCCACCAACACCCTCCAACCAAGCCTTCCATTCTGAGAGCTCAGGCGGCAGACCATGCTGGGAATCCAGAAACAGGGACACCTGTTTACCTCCCATTCTTGGTGGGTGTGACGGCATTCCTCAGAAGGGAACTAAGAGGCTGCTCCGCAGGGGAGCAAAGGACGCGAGGTGCCCAGGGTCTCCTATTGATGCCTTTCCTGATAAAACTCTCTAATCTGTAGTTTGGCCACCGTACAGTGGCCTCAAAGCAACTCTGGCCTACATTAAAAAAAAAAAAGTTTAGTAGAGGAGAAAAGCATCTTTAGAAAATTGCTTTCCAAATGGTGGTAGGCTTAGGTGACGCATTCCAGAAAGATCTGTTTGGTTATGCAACTGAACCGGAACCATTCCAGTCTTCAAGGTGTTTTTGTCAAGTTCCTAACTTAGCTGGTAGACCCAACCGCAGGTCTCTGGGTCAGCACTGCTCCTCCATGAGCCACTCATAGAGCCAGTCACCCTCAGCTGTAGAGGATGCCCTGCTTAACCTTGGCAACCATGGGGTTCCCATTCCTGCACCAAGACAACCTGCTAGAGCAGAGCAGGAGCTGCCCCTCATGCTCTCCTGTGTGTCCCCCACATCCCAGCCTGCTTCCTAAATTATGTTACCCAGCCGACTCTTGGAGGTATCTGAGTGTGATTCTAGCACATACTCATGTTAAGTGAAGGAAGCTGAGGACCCAAAGGAAAGCTCACTTACACTACCAAGCTTCAAACAAGTCCAACTTCAAAGCTGTCATGCATCCAGCGGTCTGGGAGCATAAAACAGAACTGACATGACAGTTGAAAGGATCCCAGCCAGCACAGCAGTGTCTTCACTAAGACAGGAATTTCTTTGGGGCTCTAAATTGGACACGTAAGAGTCGGTCTCTGTGCAGCCAGCTCTGCAGCAGAGGCCCACTGTGGTCTGGCAAAGGGCACCCGGTGATCTTATGGGGATGCAGGGAGGGAGGCATGGGAATGCCCATGTGTGTGCACGATCTAAGGTGTGCGGGCCCAGGAAGAAGAGAGAGCCAGGAGCACGCTGAGTGACCAGTCGGAGCAGGCCAAAGACAGTCCTCTCTTAGAAAGCCAGCCCCTCCATGCCCCTTGCCCCGACTCTGGCATCCATCCATTGTGCTCCCACAGTGAGACTTTCAGCTTCTACCTACAAAGCCAGGTTTTCTTCCAGCCCTCCCTGGTGTCCTATGTCCTCAGCCCTGGACACTTGCAAGGCAAGGCCAGAGTTCAGCAGGGAGCCCAGAAACTCTCAGCTGTGTCCTTGGAACAGACTTCTGGTACCACAAAGGCACGGTGGAGAAGCCCCTACAGCCTCTGGGATCTGACAGGCCTGGGTCCAAGTCCCGCCTCCGCCCCCCCAAGCTGTACAACCTGGTCAGTGAACCACCCACCCTGCAGTTTCATCCCCATTTAAAACTGAGGGATTTGCAAGATAACGAATGTGGAAGTGTAGCACAAGGGCACCCTGCTGAGTATTTACCATCACCAATTCTCTGACTCTCTGGACATCACCCACAGGCAGCCTACCCTTGTCACTTTGCAGGGGAGGAAAGGCAAAAGGGCTGACTTGAGGGACCACTAGAAACCTGGTCTCCCGACTCCCTCGAAGCTGCCCTTCCACTGAAAGCCGAAGATGTCCTCCCAGGGCTCCTCACAACTAGTTCAGCATCACAGGCCAGGATGACACTGGGGAGGGAGGCAGGCTGGGCCATGGCAGAAGACTGGCTCGCTGCTCCTCTAAGCATACTGCAGGCTCAGTTTAGAAACTGATGGGTCACGGACAGGCCGGCAAGCAGCGGATCCTGCCAGCCCAGAAGGTACCTCCCAGGCTGGGCTGAGGCCCGCACGCCCCCTGGTGGTATCCTGTGGCCTTGCATGCCACAGCTTCTGGCTCAAACGTGGGCTCCAGCAAAATGGCTTGGAAGGAAAACCAAAGAGCAAGAAAGGAAAGGGAAACGCTAGAAGAGCCAGGTCTGGAGGGCAAAGGAGCAGGGGAGGGCAGCAGCTCAAGAGATGACATCGAGATAGGTGATGCTTTGTGGACATGAACCAAAGAGGCCTTTCAATAGAGCATGATTCTGAAGGCTGCAGAAGAAATCAAGGCCCACACAAGTAGCCACATCTGCACTTCTCAAACCCACCAGAGCCACAAGACTGCATGTAATTCATCAAAGTTTATTATGGCAATTAATTATACAAACATACAGGTGATCATTCATCCAGTGCACAAGCACTGGAACCAGTAGAGTCCATTAGTGATTTCTCTTTATAAATAACTTACAAGAAGCAAGCACAATTGGTAAGGAACCAGCAGCACTAATCTAGCATCACGCACACCTAGTGATGGCACGCGGGCTGGGGAGGGGGCAGCACCAGAAGGTCAAGTTTCTTCCTTGGCCCCCAGCACCCCCAGGCCCACCAGATGCTGGGTACTTGGGTAGTGGACATTTCAAGGCACATACTTCCTAACCGATAGCAGCTCCAGGGTCTGCCCTGCGACCTGGTTCACAACTGGAACAACCAAGTTAATGCTTCATTCCTCACACCCCCTTTGGTCTAGTGTAGTTTTTATTGCCAAACATGCCTAAAACCCCATAATGTGCTGGGGCTGCATGGGACACAGAGTCACAACCTCTGCCCTTTACATTCTGAAGATGAGAGAGGTGCAGAGAAACTGACCCCAGTATAGTGATGGTGTTTTAGAAAGCACCATTTGGGAAGTGACTGTTAGGGCATCTTTTGATGTCTGTCTTAGGAGAGATATTGCGGGCGGGGGAGAATTACATCAAGGTAGCCAGAGAGGGAGGAAATGGGCAGGGGGCTGCTTTCGAATGAGATTCAAGGCACTAAAGGAGTGGACGGATGGCTGGACCTCAGAAAAGTCAACCAGAAGTGGAGGGTCCCAGAGAAGAGAGTGGCTAGGGGGGTGACCCGACCATCCACTCCTAAAAGAGCCCCATTGTGGCCATAGTCTCTTGGGCTACAGCTGCTCCCTTCCCTCCAGCCAGGGAACCCAGATTCTCCAACCAGTGTAAAGCAAGGTCTGGGATTGACCTTCACACTCCCTAGCCTTGTCACTGTGCTGGTGCTGCTGTCGTTTAAACTAGCACACAGGACAAGCTTGTCTGAGATCAGCTTATTTGAGTTAAATTATGGCTTTATAGGACTTAAAAATCATCATTTTTCCTACCTCTGTTCTCTCCCTCCATTCCAACCCTAGCCATGGTACATGAGGCAGACCATCCTCAAATGGACTAAACAGACACAAAGAGCTGCATCCCTTGGCACGAGGCTCCACATCGAACATGCCAAATCCCAGGGGAGCAGGAGGGCGTGAGCAGGGTCCTGAGACCAGGGGCCACCTCCTCACCGAGATAACTCTGTACCAGGTTCTGCTGTCCCTGAGTGCAGGCACAAGCAGACTGCCTGCATACCTGTGCATGCGCTCATGCTCACAGGCACCCATGAGAGGTACTAGACTCCCAGACTGGCTAGCACCAGAAAAGCTAAAGCCACTCACTGAAAGGAGGAGCTCCCAGGAGGAACTCCATCCAGAAGGCCAACAAGTGCTGTGACCGTCTGCCATGGCCAACCTGGTCACACTGCCCAGTGCCTTTCGGGGGCTTGCACACTCCCAGCCAGGTCACCCTAAAGCCGCCATGTACCCACGCAAGTCCACAGGAAGCACCAACTCCACTTCCAATTTAACCTCGAATCTCAGCGATGGGTGGGCCAAAGGTCGTGGTATGGGTGGAGGTAGGGTGGGGCCGAGGGCCAGGAGCTTGTCTGTGTCTAATACCCAGGCCAGACAGGCCCCTGAGGTGGTGGAAAGCCATAGGGAGGAGCGGGCCCTGGGGGATACGGGGGCTGCAAGGGAACTGAGGGCTGGGGCTGTGCTGGGAAGCTTGGGAGCTGGAGCTGCATTGGGTAGGGAGGTCTTCTTCCTGCTGGGAGGTAGGGGGACTGTTGAGGATAACCAGGACTGGGGGTCTGGCCCCCTGCCAAGGGGTACCCGGGGCCAGAGGCACCAGTTTGGGCCACGGAATAGCCTGGCCGGGGAGGCATGCTCCGCTGTGGGGACCAGGAGAAGCCCGCAGCAGCCCTTGGTCCTGGCTGGGCTGAAGGGTAAGCAGGACCCAAAGGCCCACCGTAGGAGACAGAGGGCTGGGACACCACAGGGAAAGGGGCCGGTGGCAGAGCTCCTTGGGCGGTGGGACCCACAGGCAGGCCAGGAGATGGGCTGTAGGGCAAAGGGTAGGGAGGGGTGACTGATGGCAGTGGTGGCTCTTCGGCCATAGGGGGTGTCGCCTGGGAGGCTGGGCGAGGCGGGGGTGGTGGGCGGGATGGAGGGGCACTGCCGGCCAGCTCCTGGGAAGCTCTGGGCTTCCTCACCAAATCTTGGAGTTTCTCCACGCGCACCCGGCGCAGGTGGGACAGCATCCTCATGGAGGAAAAGTTCTCCAGAAACGTTTCCAAGGGCACCTCGCCCTCCAGGAACTTCTCAGCCATGGCCTAGAAGACATAAGGTCCAGTGACCACAGAGGCCCACAGGGATCAAGAACCCCCCGCTTTCCCCCTTCGGAGTTCCACTGCAGCCCTCCCACCTGGCCCCCATCCAGGAATTTTTCAAGGGCCTTCTCATTGCTGACATCACATGTGCATTTGTTTGTTCTCTATCTCCCTCACTAGAATGTCAGCTTCTTGAGGGCAGGGACTATATCTGTCCATGGTCACCACTGTCCCCCCGCCCTGGCATCTCACCAGGCCCATCATGGCCACTATGTGTATGTGTGTAACTGGATGAACGCATGCTACTCAGGGGCTAATGCACACCAGCCCAAGGACTGGGAGGACCTGGAAGCTTCTCCCCAGAGCACACAGAAGCAGAGAGCCAGTCTGCCCACAGGGACTGGAGAGATACCCAGA
Organism: Cynocephalus volans; assembly: GCF_027409185.1. Classification (NCBI taxonomy): domain Eukaryota; kingdom Metazoa; phylum Chordata; class Mammalia; order Dermoptera; family Cynocephalidae; genus Cynocephalus; species Cynocephalus volans. The sequence goes on from NC_084463.1 coordinate 156,487,877, forward strand.
GGGAAGCAGGAAGCAGGAGAAGGGGGGGGCTGACTCCAGTCCCTTGTGGCTCCAGCTGCACCGCCCTCCATCCGGGCCTGTGAGTTGCCCCAGGTGTTGCCATCAGCCACCCACTCCTGCTACAGTTAGTGGACTGGGTGCCCGTTATTTGAATCCAAAAGGGCCTCCCTCCACTGGGACTAATGATGTTATCCGTCTTTGCCATCAACCAAAGTGCTCTAGAGTCATGCTCTGCAGATATTTGCTGTCGTTACAAGGTCTCTTGCTCCAGGAACACCCTATCCAAGAAAGACAGAGTGTCACACACCACCTCACCTCAGACTCTTCTTCAACCTTCATGCCTTCGATCTGCAGAAGGTCCAACAAGGTCCCTGGCTGCAAGGCTGAAGAAAATTTCTCTGGAAAGAAGGGCAGAAAGGTTGACATTTCAAAAGTGCTTCCTGATTCAGTGTTGGAGAGTTCAGGAAAGGCACTCAGCATGCCCTCCGTGTGCATCAAAGCCCAGCCCCCACCCTGGGGTCTACTGCAGAGTCCCCCTTCAGGTGGGCCTGTTGGGCCCTGTGAGTCCAGTTTCTTCAGATCACCTTTCTGAGCAGAGAAGAGCCCGACCCAACCCAGCCCACCCCAGCCCAGCCCTTGGCCAAGCAGTCTCCCCTACGCCAGCCTGGGAAGGGAAAGGACTCAGGCTGCAGGGCCCAACCGACCCGATCCCCCTCCGTTCTGCCTCACAAGGGAGTTGCATATCCTGTCTGTGTGTCAAGCTCCCTCACCGTCAAGGCCAGGACAGCACCTCCTGACTTCACAGATGGCCAGTCCTAGACACAGAGGTCAGGACTTGCTATGTAAGCATGGCAGTCGAGCTGGCTCAGCTGACAGCAGCAGCAAAGGATGCAGGCTCTGGATTCCAATCCCAGCTCCACCTATTTTTAGCTGGGCAGCCTTAGCTAAGCTCCTGAATCTCTCTGAGCCTCATTTTCTCATTCTATAAATGAGAACAACAGTACCTGCCCTTATATGAAAAAAAACATATGTAAAACACTTAGCACAGGGCTCAGAACACAGCCAGTCTCAGGAGCTGCTGGCCCTTTCCTGTCCTGGGAAAGGCAGGAGGAATCTATTCTTCTGCACTATTCCAGATGCTCTCCCCAGCCTGACCTTCAACAGGGACCCTGAGTTAACAGGGGAGCTGCTCAGAGCACACTCCCAGGGCCAGCCACCATACCCAGCTTTGCCTTCTGCTCCTGGCACCGCTCCACAAGCTTCCGGAGCTCCTGGTATTTGTCCGAGAGGTTTGAGCGGCTGATCTCCAGAGGACTCTGGAACTCCAGGTTCTGCTCAGCCAGGCTCCGGTTTGTAGCCAGTGCCATCTCCCGCTCTAGCTGCAGGTCCTGGACCTAAAAGAGCAGGAAAACCAACTCTAAGAACCACCACGACTCACCTCCCTGTAGGCTGGGCCAGGGGCTTCTGGAACTCGTTGCTCACCTCGGGGAAAGCAGGGCAATAGTTCTCAACTACAGTCAGATGAACCTGGGTTCAAACCCTGAGCAAAGCACTGACCCAGGCACCTCACTGAATCCTTAGTCCAACAGCTGTGAGGTGGACACATGGGGAACTGGCACTGGAGGTTAACAGCTTGCCCAAGGCCACATGATGAACAAGTGTGGGGGCCAGAATGGAGTGTGCAGAGCTCCAGGGAGGAGGTGGGCCAATTACATGGGAAAGTCAGAGGGTTTCTAGAAGGGAAGGGACCAAAAGCCCCAACCACTTATCCCCAAGCTTCAGAGTCCAGAGACCTACTAAAGTGCACTAAGGTGGCCCAGGCCACACCCACAGGCTGGAAGGCAATGAGACCCCAAAAAAAGTTTTCTGTGGGGTGGGAGAGCCAGGACCCTGGGCAAGACCATGACACTGATTCGGGAGAGACTTGTCCCTGCCTCCTAAGCCACATATATCCTGCAGAGAAGCTGTGGATGAGTTAATGGAGGGCTACCACAGACGTGCCCCTGGCTGTGCCCCGCTGAAAACCCTTCCCCACACCGAGCACTCTGTCCCTCACTAGGCCCTCCCTTGCTGCCAACCAGCGAGCCAGAAGCCATGCAAGCCCTACCAGCTGTCCTGTGACCTTAAGCCCTACCCATGTACCAAGGAGTCCTCTTTACTGAGAGGATTGCTGGAGAGCCAGACCTACCACCCTGAGACAGTGGAAATACACTGACAGCACCATGTGGCACCAGAAGACACGACTCTGCACAGGATTCAGAGCACAGCTTGGTCCTACTTCCAGGCTGTCAGGTTTGCCCCTACAAACACCCTCTTAACCACCGGACAAGCACACAGACTCAGCGACATAGCCACTGGGGAGTTTCACTCTAATTTCTATTAGCCACAGAGGCTTTTCTTTGCTTACGTGACTGACACAGAATGGGAGGCCTCAGGCCCTCCTGCTCAGCACCCCTTGTAGGGCCAGCCCCACAGATCCTCTGGTCCTCAGATACATCCACTGCCTTTTCCCTGAGTCTTAACCAGTAAGTCTACACTGTATCTCCCCCAGATCTTGTCCTACCCATTTCTGCCCCCTCTCCTGACAGCCTCATCGAGCCTTTCTCCACTAGGGGTTCACTATGAAGCCCTCCACCAGTCACGGATAAGAGGTCAGTAAAGCAGCCTAAAACCCAACCCAAAGGGTACCCCACCCTGCCTCGGCCCCACCGTCCACACTCCTTTACAGAGAAGTGTCCCCTACTAACTCTCCTCCAAGAAGTGTCCACTGACACTGAATGAGCCTCTACCTCTTCCCACAATTCTACAATGACTCCATTATTGCTTTACAGCCCATGATGGAGAAGCTAATCCCAGGTTTTTTGACAGTCTAAGTAGCTTGCCCTACTTCATTTCCACCTGACCCACATGATCATTTTCCCCTCAGGGAATTCAAATCAACTGGCCAGGCACAGCTGCACACCACAAATTCAAGTTGCCTTCTGCCCAAGAGGTCACTTCTGCTTACGTTCCCGTGACTCTATGCTTGCTCATAGATGCTATCAGCCTGCTCAGCTTGGAAGTCAACTAATTATAGCTATGGAAAGGCCTGTTTCTGTGAAGCTCTGTGCACCTTAGAAGCAGGCCTTGGAATTCCCATAACACTGCTCACAGCAGATTCAAGAAACACTCGTTGCTGACACATGACAACTGCATGGAAGATTAAGGAATGAGGACTGCGCTATGCCCGGCACCCGGGCCAGGGAAGAGCCAGGCCCTGGCAGCACTCACAGCCTAATTACCCATTGAGTTGGCCTTGGCACTTACCCAGGACAAACTCTGCTTCACGTCCTTGCTCAGATGAGGACAGTGACAAGGCCTTGGGACGGGTGGACATGCCACATGGAGTCCTCGTACCCCTCCTCACACTTCATCCACCAGGAGGCCTTTTCATCCCAATACTCCCTCACCCCCAACCCTAGCAAAGATGCCTCACTTGGGTAAAGGATGGGTGGCAAGCGACAAGGGCACAAGTGAGGACAGGGGCCGGGGACACATCGGTGCTGTGCATCCTACAGCAAGGAAAGTGCCCTGGGGAGGGGCAAGCAGGAAGAAGGTGCACAGGGAGCTGCATTTTTCTCCTTTTTTCTAACCTACTGTGAGTTCATGGAAGAGACACACCACACCCGTTCCTCAGTGAAAGCAAAAATATACTCCAAATACTAATCAAATGAGCTCAGCATTATTTGTGTTCGTGTCTCTCTCCCACGTTAGGAGCAGGAGGGCAGGCAGGCTGAAGCCACTCAGGGGTGCCCGTGGATATTCCCCACTATGTGGTGGCCACATCCCATTGCCTGACCTCTCCCATCTTGCAGAGGAGTCACAGGGTCACAGGAGACGGGGAGGGCAGGGGAAGTCCTTTAAGCATAAAGCTCTGTACAGACTGAGAGTTGTGGTTATTCCCACGAGGACTCTGTGATTAGGAACGGAGAGGATCAGGTGCCATTTATGACGGGAAACAGGATCAAATAGGAGATGAGTTATATCCCCAGCCAAGAATGGCTCCTGGAAGTCTTAGAATCACCTGAGATTCAGGGTCACACAAGGCCTTGGGGAAAGGTGGGGACAAAACCATACTATTGCTTTGAGGCACTGCCTCAATTCAGGCTGGAACAGTGTGGAGACTCCTGGGGCATCTGAGTCCCGGGAGGTACCAGGAGTCCAAGTCCATGCGGGGGCCCTGGACTCTCTAGCATTCCCTAGGACCCAGGAACTGGCCTGAAACCTCAGGGTTCCTCTGGCTGGGTCCAAACCAGGGTGAAGTCCACAGAAAAAGGAGATGAATTTGGCTAAAACTCCCAATAAGCCAGCATCTTTAAATAGGGCCTCTTAAAAAGTCCCAAGTGCTAGCCTTTCTTGGGCCCTGTGATGGCCTCCCTCTACCTCAGGGGACTCCAGCGCCAGCCGGTCAATCGCCTCTGGGTCATTCTGCATCTCCTCCAGCTCCTGCAGGGTCTTGTCTTTCAGAGTCTCCATCTCTCCCTGTGAACACACAGTGACACCAGAGTGAAGAAGGGGCAGCTCAAGGGGAACAGGTCCCCAAGCCCATCCATGTTATAGGTCAAAGACAAGCTGGAGTTTTCCTACAATATCACTCCACAGGGAGGCTCGAGGAGGCAAGGGTCCCTGCAAGCACATTCCTGGATCTCTGCCCACCCTCTCTCCCCAGGGACACCAAGGAACTGCTCCTTCCACCCAAACCCTGAAGAACAGCCTGTGTGGAAGCATTCAGCTGCCAGAAGGCAACATCACAATTCCTCGTGGTGCTAGATGGAGCTCCCCAAGGAGCAGGCAGGAAAAGGCAGAGGAGGGGGCCAGGCAACAAGGACGGAGACTAAATTTGGCCCAAGGCCACTAGCAAGCGCTGGTGCCATCGTGCCCTCTGGTGGGTGTCTATTTCTGTCTGAACCAGAAATACACCAACCTCCACACACGGGGGCTTTGCGGGCTTCAACACCACAGGCTCAAGCGTGTCACTGCTTGCTATATTTAGCACACCAACAACCTCAGGTCTCCCTCAAGTATTCTCTGCAACTGCAGCCCTCTCCGCATGTCACAAAAACCAACTGTCACATGCATATCTTCATCGGAGCAGAGAAAAAAATCACCAAATTGGCCCCCAAGACAATCAGGAGGAAAGGCAATTGACTGACCCAAATCTGCTCTGACAGAGAGCTGGTATCAACGGTTCTCTCCCTGCCACTGCCCAGAGGGCCATCGTTCATCTGTGTGACAGACAGGTCACCAGCAGGCCCAGGAGGGAATCCCAGGGACTGAGCAAAGGAAGCACAAATACACCCAGCACCCACTTCTTTTCTGCTCACAGTATCCTCCATTTTTATCTGGTTTTTACCTTTCCTAGATGTGCGTTTTATAGCTTTAATGTTGCTTTTTCCCAGGACAAAGGTAATGGTAGTTTTCAAAAGATTCCAACATCACAGAAGTCTAGGATCCTCCACAACCCTCCCGCCCCAGCACCCTGCTAGGCTGAGCCAATTCAGCCAAGAAGGCGTTTTGGAATCAAGGATCAGAGTTCTAGCTGTATGGACAGAAGCAACCTTCTCCAGGTCTTAGTTCCCCATGTGTAATAGGAAGGAAATGGTATCTCCTAGGGTTGTCAGAAAGATGAAAGGAGAGACATAAACAGTGACCACATGCTCCCATTTGCCAGAAAAGTCCTGATTTATGTCTCTGGCATCCCCTTTCATGCTCAAAAGACCCCTGGCTTAAACGACAAATTATATGGTCATCCTACTGATAAAATGCTATCCAAATAGAGTCATCACTACTATTTGTTCTCTACTGAGGGCCAAATGCAGCTCCCAGCCTCTAAGCAGGGATTGCCAAACTTCAACGTGCACTTGAATCCTGATGAAAGCTCACTGACAACGCAGGTGCCAGCCCTACCCACAGAGCTCTGCCCAGTAGGCCAGGGCGGGGCCCACAAATCGAGTCCCTCTCGGAGACATGAAGCAACTGGTCCAGAGCGAGACTGTGAGAAAGACAAGATCTCCCTGCTAGTCGTGTCACAATGGAGGCCACCAGTTCCTGAGCACCTGCAACGTGACTTTGACCTGTGTAGTCTCTCCTAATCACACGAAGCAGCAGCAGTTGCCCCATAAGCAGATGGGGAAAAAGAAAGATAGGGAGGTCACAGCTGGCAAATGGCAGAGCCAAAATTCAACCCTGCACTCTGTCCACACCTCACCCTGCTGCTCCAAAAACCCTTGGTCTCAAAGCTGAAGCAGGGGAACAGCAGACTGCAAAGACCCTGGGGTGGAGCAGAACCCCGGGGATACAGCCCTGCTATCACACTGCAAACCCAACTGCGTCTACCACAAGCAGGAGTAACATTATGAAGATAAAGGAAACACATTAAGGTCACCAGCTCCAGTGAGACAAAGCTAGTCTGAATCCAGGCCCTGCCACCTGCCAGCTGTGGGACCTCACACAAGTGGAACCTCCCTGAGCCTCAGGGTTCTTCATCTGTATAATGGGTATAACAACACCTCCTTCGCAGGTTGACACGAGGTTCAGTAAGATAATGCAGGCAAATGCTGGCTTGATGCGAGGCCTGGCAGAGAACAAACGTGGTAGTCCACCACCGCAGAAATGACTTAGTAGTGTGAAGGCCTCCGGCGTGGCCCACTTCCACAGCAGCAGCCCCTAGACCGCCTCTGCCCAGGGAGAGGCCTGCCATAGACCGAAGTATTTGCTCGCTCCTGCAGTCAGGCTGAGCACAGCACAACAGATACTACCGGACCAAGGATGCAAGCTTTGGCAAACAGCACAGTCGGCAGCACCATCTGCAAAAGCACCCAGCAGGTTCAGGACTTGCTCTCGCACAAATGGAGGTGTCCACGTCCTGGGGAGCTCTGACCCAACTGAGATCTCCAGGCACCAACTCTCCCCGCAACCACTTACCACATAAGGCATCGCCAGATGCTCCATGAGTATCTCATTTAAGTTAACACAGCCCCAAACAACAGATGGAAAACTTCCTGGTTTCGGGATCCTTCTTCACTCCCAACATTACTGAGAACCCCAAAGAGTTTGCATTCATGCAGATTGCAGCTATCAGTATTTACCTTATTAGACACTGACAGCAAGAGATTTTTAAAACACAAGAACACACAAGCACACATTCCATTAGCCAACAGAATGATAACATGAGCACAGGTCATGTAGCCTCTGAAAACTACTGTATACTCATGAGACAGAGACAGTTAAAAAGGAAAATAATGTCTTACAATTATTACGAAAATCGCTCTGACCTCATGAACAGCCTGAAAGGGTATTGGAGACCCCCAGGGATCCCTGGAACACACTTGAAGAGCCACCAACCTAGATGTTAGGACTCTGGAGCCATAATGCCTGGATTTGAATCCTGGCTTTGCCACTCACTAGCTGTGTTAGCCCTCTTTGTGCCTCAGTTTCTCCATGTGTAAAACAGAGCAGTACCTGGAACATAATAAGCACTACATAATATCTGAGAACCCTCACAACCATCTTTTACATTGGGCACCAATATTAACCTGACCTCACAGAAGAGGTTTAGAGAGATGAACTAACCTGCCCACAGTCATGCAGCTCGGGAGTGCCTTAACCAGTCCAGGGAGGGTCCCGGCATGGGCACCAGAATCATCAGGAGTCCCTGTTTAAAGCCAGAGTCCTTATTCCTCCTCCAGGCCTAGAACTTCAGCACCTCCAAGGTTCTTAATTTAATTTTTAGTCATCTTAATTTTAACTAAGCGACCTGGGTCAAATTAATCCAGCATCTATTTATTGTGTTATTTTTCCCCTCCTCCAACACTGAGTGAACTCAGGGAGTTGCAGTCCCTCTGACAGAGGAAAATCAGTGACTCCAGGAAAGGAAGGGGCTCGTCACCGGCCCACAGCAGAGGCGGGAAGAGAACAAAGGCTGTGCCCAAGGGCCCCAGATGCACTTCCCTTCAGTCCCTATGGCTGGCTCTGAGTGGGCACGGGGGACGACACCAAGGTGCACAAGACAGAGGTCTTTCATGCCAGGATTTAAGCTCTAGGTTTGCAGTCCCATGACAACGAGTACTGCCAAGTGAGGCAGCGTCAGAGTTGGCCACGAGGCAGAATATCATTCACAAGAACAGAGCCAAGCTCAGGCCAACTCTGCAGGGGAGAGTCGTATGAAGATGATGCCTGCTACAATGTCAGGCTCCTAACGGGCCATGAGACTGCACCCTGCGTGGGGAGGCTAAGCCCAGAAGGGCCAAGGTGGCTGCCCCAGCCACTGCCTTGTCCGCTCACTGGCCTTTCTGCCTCAGAAGGTGCCACAGCATGTGCAAGAGACATCTGTACCCTTTTCTTCCAGAATGAGGCGTGCTCAGGACTCCACTCCCAACTTTGCCAAATATCTGGAGACCAAATGTCCTCTTGTTAGGGCAATTTTCCTTACCTATAAAATGGGTAAACAAACCCTTAAGGTCACATGGCTTCTTTTTCCTGAAATCAAAGCCATTTGCAAACTCTCCCATTAATTTAAATAATCACTCTAGTAAGCCAAGCCAGCATAAGGCTTAATTATCCCCATTTCAGAGATAAAATAAAGCCCAAAAAGAAACAGGAAGAGTATCGCCCCAGGTCCTATAAGATTTTGGGGGTCAAACCTCCGGAGGCCCCAGGCCCTTCCCTCCTCTGGTGTTTTCATTTCACCAACACCTCTGCCCCACCTGCTCTGCCTCTCACAGGGGTACAAGGAGGATAGAGTCTGGGTACAAGGCCCAAGATCCAGAGATTACCAGCCCACTCAAGCATGCTGTCTCAGCCCCTCCTCAGTCCTACCTCCAATGGAGGCGGCTCACTTCGCAACCTTCACAACACTTCAGGCCAAGCAGGCAAGTGCCATCCTGTGCAACTGTCACAGCAGCACCCACCCACAGAAGGTACAGGTACAGGTGCTTTTCTTTCACAAGTCATGGAGACATCACCTGCTCCTTAGAGGCCCCCTATGGAGTTGAAAACAGCAAGCACTTCTCTAGGTCCATAATTTAGAAAAGTTAGGGGAGAACAGGAAAATATTTTGCCCAAGTCTCACAGAGCTGCCATCTGAGGAGCCCCTGAAGCCTGGGCATCTGCTGCTGGCAGCGTTCCAAGTCCCAGTCACCCAACATGGTGGAAAAGTCCAAACCAGCACTTCTTGGAGTGGCCACAACCACCGGGAATGTCACAAAGTAGAGGACTAAGGGGTTACAGAGATGTTATTTGGGGACCCAGAGTCCACAGGCTTTTGTTTCTGGAGAGTCTGACAAGTCCAATTGCCTCAGCCCCTTGGTACCAGGGCACCAGCCCAGACCCCCTCCCACTACCAAGATGCCCAGGAGGATGCTGGGAACTTCTCTGGTGATGTCCGGAGTTTGCTACTGGGGGGAGGAGAAAGGAGAGAGGAGCTGAAGATGAGAGGAGATAAGCCCCTCTCAAAGACGGACAAGGAGAAAGTGTTATTCATCTTTGTATCACCAGTGCCCAGCACAGACTGGCTCACAACATTTGCCAGAAAAAATGGTGAAGGAAGAGAGGGAGAGAATAATCTGTCAGCTGGTGGACGTACAAGACGTGGGACATGAGAACAGCCTTCCTCCGCTCACTCATGCCTGCCTTCATTTCCTCACGCCTTTACTGAATAAACTTACTGCACAGTCACTACGTGCCAGGACTGTGCAAGGCCCCACATCAGAGGAAGGATAGATGGGGGCAGGAGGTGTAAGTAAGTATCTATGGAGTTCTTACTTAAGCCAAACACAATTTTAACACATAAAAATTAATCCTCTCAAGGAACACAGTTTGGTTTTAAAAAGCCAAAAATGACTCAAAATAAATTATTGTGAACACAGGTGAGAGGGGCCACACTAGAGGTGGGGACCAGTGAAGGAGTAGGGGGGTAGGCAGCTGAGGGGCCTGCGAGGGCACGCTTGAGGGGGCTGTTCGTGCCGTGTGGGTGGGACAGGAGCAGCAGGGCCCTCGTGGGAGGCACTGCATATCCCAGTGGCTGAGAAGGGGACAGATGGCTGGCGACGCAGGTGGTTGCACAGTGCTCACAGGTACAGCAGGACAACACCTCTTTCTGGGGCGAGACCATCAACTCAAAAGTGACCAGACTGGGAAGAAGCGATGCACGAGCTGGTCTGCGTTCCCTGCACCAGGAGGGGAAATGTGCTCCATTGCCTCAAAAACAACCACGAAAAGGAGGAGGCCTGCTATTGTTTTTTCTTTCTTTTCCTTAGTTCCTTTCTTTTCAAGTTTTGTCTCCTCTGCAGTTTTTACCTCTGCAGTTTTCACCTCTACCAGAGGTCACAATCCCAGCTGCCTACAAGGACCAAGCCAACAAGTCAGAGGCCAAGCGACAGGCGGGTCGTGTGTCCCACTGGAGAGCAACACCAGCCCTGGCCCAGCTCCACACACCTCCTGCAGGGAGGAGGGCTTTGCCAGACCTGCCAATTCTCCAAGGGATGCAAAAAATCCAGATTTACATGAATCTCCCCATTTCAAAATTTCGGTAGCCAATTCAAAGATGTAAAAAACTTTGGGGGGCCATCAACATCCACAGGCCATGGTTCTCCTGGGAGACATGTGCAGGATGACAAATTACAGAAAAGGAGTGGGACACTTCACAGGAGTCCTGGAGCCCCACCTTTTGCCACAAAGCACTGAGTAGGAGTCGGGGGGGGCGGGGGGCGGTGGTCCACAGGCTGAAAAAGCTGAAGCTTCATAAGCAGAACCAAGGAAGCAGCATTTCCCAGGCCCTTGCAGTCCATCCACCTCTGGTGAGGAGAAAACTAAGCTCCAGCCATCTGGCCCAGACTGCTTTGATCTCTGGTCTCAACTTCTTTCCGTTACTTTATATCTTGACTAAATCGCTCCCACACGCCTTGAACATGGGGAACATGATCTAGTAGAAGATAGCGAGGCTCAAAGGCCGAGTACTGGCCATTGGATTTAGGACAGAGGTGGTGCCATTTCTCACCAGACAGCTGGGGGGGCCCGCAGAATCTCCTGGTAGAAGGCCGTGCAAGGGATGCCGGGAAGGGCTCACATTCAGGGCAGTCTGCCAGATCTGTTCTTAACAGGGGGAGAAAAGCAACATATTGTTGGTTCTTGCTTAATGAGGACCTTGCCATGATTATTCAGCTCAATAACAAACAGTTTCAACTGATATCAGAGATCTGTTACAAGGATAAACTCTGAGGGAAAAAAAACATAGAGCTGGAAAGCAAAACACAGCATTTTCTAGGCAGCGCAGGAGCTGAGAGTCGGGTTAGACACGCTAGCCCCACAGTCGGCTTGAGGCGCCCTTGCCCCTTATCTCCGTCTAAATGGTTAATGCCAGCTCTAATCCCAAAGTGTGCAGGGAAAAAATTTACAGAATTTGGGGACAGATGCCCTTGGTTTGTACTTTGGCTCCACAGCTCTTTAACTGTGTGACCTTGGTCAAGTCTTTTTTTTTTTTCAATTTTTATTGAATCATAATTGATTGTACATATTTTACGGGTTCAACATTGACATATGTTGATCAAATCAATATTATTAGTATGTATATTGTTACAAAGTGTACTTATTCTTTTTTTTTTTTTTAATGTAATTTATATAAAATTTTTTTTTTTAATTTTATTTTGTCGATATACATTGTAGCTGATTATTGCTCCCCATCACCAAAACCTCCCTCCCTTCTCCCTCCCCCCCTCCCCCCAACAATGTCCTTTCTGTTTGCTTGTTGTATCAACTTCAAATAATTCTGGTTGTTATATCTTCTCCCCCCCCCCCCCGGTTTGTGTGTGTGTGTGTGTATGTGTGTGTGTGAATTTATTTATTAATTTTTAGCTCCCTCCAATAAGTGAGAACATGTGGTATTTCTCTTTCTGTGCCTGACTTGTTTCACTTAATATAATTCTCTCAAGGTCCATCCATGTTGTTGCAAATGGCAGTATTTCATTCGTTTTTATAGCTGAGTAGTATTCCATTGTGTAGATGTACCACATTTTCCGTATCCACTCATCTGATGATGGGCATTTGGGCTGGTTCCAACTCTTGGCTATTGTAAAGAGTGCTGCGATGAACATTGGGGAACAGGTATACCTTCGACTTGATGATTTCCATTCCTCTGGGTATATTCCCAACAGTGGGATGGCTGGGTCGTATGGTAGATCTATTTGCAATTGTTTAAGGAACCTCCATACCATTTTCCATAGAGGCTGCACCATTTTGCAGTCCCACCAACAATGTATGAGAGTTCCTTTTTCTCCGCAGCCTCGCCAGCATTTATCGTTCACAGTCTTTTGGATTTTAGCCATCCTAACTGGGGTGAGATGGTATCTCAATGTGGTTTTGATTTGCATTTCCCGGATGCTGAGTGATGTTGAGCATTTTTTCATATGTCTGTTGGCCATTTGGATATCTTCCTTAGAGAAATGCCTATTTAGCTCTTTTGCCCATTTTTTAATTGGGTTGCTTGTTTTCTTCTTGTAAAGTTGTTTGAGTTCCTTATATATTCTGGATATTAATCCTTTGTCAGATGTATATTTTGCAAATATTTTCTCCCACTCTGTTGGTTGTCTTTTAACTCTTTTAATTGTTTCTTTTGCTGTGCAGAAGCTTTTTAGTTTGATATAATCCCATTTGTTTATTTTTCCTTTGGTTGCCCGTGCTTTTGGGGTCGTATTCATGAAGTCTGTGCCCAGTCCTATTTCCTGAAGTGTTTCTCCTATGTTTTCTTTAAGAAGTTTTATTGTCTCAGGGTGTATATTTAAATCCTTAATCCATTTTGAGTTGATTTTAGTATACGGTGAGAGGTATGGATCTAGTTTCATTCTCCTGCATATCGATATCCAGTTATCCCAGCACCACTTGCTGAAGAGGCAGTCCCTTCCCCAGTGAATAGGCTTGGTGCCTTTGTCAAAGATCAGATGGCAGTAAGTGGGTGGGTTGATTTCTGGATTCTCTATTCTATTCCATTGGTCAGTGTGTCTGTTTTTATGCCAGTACCATACTGTTTTGGTTATTATAGCTTTGTAGTATAGCTTAAAGTCAGGTAGTGTTATGCCTCCAGCTTTATTTTTTTTGCTCAGCATTGCTTTGGCTATGCGTGGTCTTTTGTTGTTCCATATAAATGTCTGGATAGCTCTTTCCATTTCTGAGAAAAATGTCTTTGGAATTTTGATGGGGATTGCATTGAATTTGTATATCACTTTGGGTAGTATGGACATTTTCACTATGTTGATTCTTCCAATCCAAGAGCATGGAATATCTTTCCATCTTCTTGTATCCTCTCTAATTTCTCTCAGCAGTGGTTTGTAGTTCTCATTATAGAGATTTTTCACCTCCTTGGTTAACTCAATTCCTAAGTATTTTATTTTTTTGGTGGCTATTGTAAATGGGCAGGCTTTCTTGATTTCTCCTTCTGCATGTTCACTATTGGAGAAAAGAAATGCTACTGATTTTTGTGTGTTGATTTTGTATCCTGCTACTGTGCTGAAATCATTTATCAATTCCAACAGTTTTTTTGTAGAGGTTTTAGGCTGTACGATATATAGGATCATGTCATCTGCAAACAGGGACAGTTTGACTTCATCTTTTCCAATCTGGATGCCCTTTATTTCCTTCTCTTCTCTGATTGCTCTGGCTAGTGCTTCCAACACTATGTTGAATAGGAGTGGTGAGAGTGGGCATCCTTGTCTAGTGCCTGTTCTTAAAGGAAAAGCTTTCAGTTTTTCCCCATTCAGGATGATATTGGCAGTGGGTTTGTCATATATGGCTTTAATTATGTTGAGATACTTTCCCTCTATACCTAACTTATAGAGGGTCTTTGTCATGAATGAGTGCTGAACTTTATCAAATGCTTTTTCAGCATCTATAGAGATGATCATATGGTCCTTGTGTTTGAGTTTATTAATATGGTGTATCACATTTATTGATTTGCGTATGTTGAACCAACCTTGCATCCCTGGGATGAATCCCACTTGATCGTGATGAATAATTTTTCGTATGTGTTGCTGTATTCTGTTTGCTAGTATTTTAGTGAGGATTTTTGCATCTATATTCATCAAGGATATCGGCCTGTAGTTTTCTTTTTTGGTTATATCTTTACCTGGTTTTGGTATCAGGATGATGTTTGCTTCATAGAATGAGTTTGGGAGATTTGCGTCCGTTTCAATCTTTTGGAATAGTTTGTAAAGAATCGGTGTCAATTCCTCTTTGAATGTTTGGTAAAATTCTGCTGTGAATCCATCTGGTCCTGGGCTTTTCTTTGTTGGGAGCCTTCTGATAACAGCTTCAATCTCCTTTATTGTTATTGGTCTGTTCAAATTTTCTACGTCTTCACGGTTCAGTTTTGGGAGCTTGTGTGTGTCCAGAAATTTATCCATTTCCTCCAGATTTTCAAATTTGTTGGCGTATAGTTGTTTATAGTAGTCTCGAATGATTCCTTGTATTTCAGATGAATCAGTTGTAATATCGCCTTTTTCATTTCTAATTTTTGTTATTTGAGTCTTCTCTCTTCTTTTTTTTGTTAGCCATGCTAATGGTTTGTCAATTTTATTTATCTTTTCAAAAAACCAACTTTTTGATTCGTTGATCTTTTGAATTGTTTTTTGGTTTTCAATTTCATTCAGTTCTGCTCTGATCTTAATGATTTCTTTCCGTCTGCTAACTTTAGGATTGGATTGTTCTTGTTTTTCTAGTTCTTTAAGGTGAAGTGTTAGGTTGTTCACTTGCCATCTTTCCATTCTTCTGAAGTGAGCATTTAATGCAATAAATTTTCCCCTCAATACTGCTTTTGCAGTATCCCACAGGTTTTGGTATGATGTATCATTGTTTTCATTAGTTTCAATAAACTTTTTGATTTCCTGCTTGATTTCTTCTTGGACCCATATGTCATTAAGTAGAATGCTGTTTAATTTCCATGTGTTTGTATAGTTTCCAGAGTTTTGTTTGTTATTAATTTCTAGTTTTAATCCATTGTGGTCTGAGAAGATACATGGGATAATTCCAATTTTTTTGAATTTATTGAGACTTGATTTGTGACCTAATATGTGATCTATCCTGGAGAATGATCCATGTGCTGATGAGAAGAATGAATATTCTGAGGTTGTTGGGTGGAATGTTCTGTAGATATCTGCCAATTCCAATTGGTCTAGAGTCTTGTTTAGATCTTGTGTTTCTCTACTGATTCTTTGCCTAGATGATCTGTCTAATATTGACAGTGGAGTGTTCAGGTCCCCTGCTATTATGGTATTAGTGTCTATTTCCTTCTTTAGGTCTAATAGAGTTTGTTTTATAAATCTGGCTGCTCCAACATTGGGTGCATACATATTTATGATTGTTATGTCTTCTTGATGGATCAATCCTTTTATCATTAAGTAGTGTCCCTCATTGTCTCTTTTTATGGTTTTTAGTTTAAAGTCTATTTTGTCAGATATAAGAATAGCCACTCCAGCTCGTTTTTCTTTTCTGTTTGCATGGTAAATCTTTTTCCATCCTTTCACTCTTAGTCTGTGTGAATCTTTATGGGTGAGGTGGGTCTCTTGTAGGCAGCATATAGTTGGGTCCTGCTTTTTGATCCAGTCAGCCAGTCTGTGTCTTTTAATTGGGGAATTTAAGCCTTTAACATTAAGAGTTGTTATTGAAAGGTGTTGATTTATTCCTAGCATTTTATTGGTTGTTTGGTTGTCTTAGGTGTCTTTTGTTCCTTGCTTTCTGATTTACTGTTTGGTTTCTTTGTTTGTTGGTTCCTTAGGTTGTAGATAGTGTTTTTGTTAGCTTGTTTTCTCTTCATGAATGCCATTTTTATTGTACTAGCAGGTTTAGATTTTTCTTAGGTTTTTATGGCAGTGGTAGTTATTTTTCAGGAACCAAACCCAGTACTCCCTTGAGGATTTCTTGTAAGGGTGGTCTTGTGGTAGTGAACTCCCGCAGTTTTTGTTTGTCTGAGAAATATACTATTTGCCCCTCATTTCGGAAGGATAGCCTTGCAGGGTAGAGTATTCTTGGCTGGCAATCTTTGTCTTTTAGTATTTTGAAAATATCATCCCATTCCTTTCTAGCTTTTAAGGTTTGTGATGAAAAGTCTGATGTTAACCTGATTGGGGCTCCCTTATAGGTGATTTGACGCTTCTCTCTTGCAGCTTTTAAGATTCTCTCTTTGTCTCTGAGTTTTGCCAATTTGACTATGACATGTCTTGGAGAAGGCCTTTTTGGGTTGAATACGTTTGGAGATCGTTGAGCTTCCTGGATCTGAAGATCTGTGATTTTTCCTATACCTGGGAAGTTTTCTGCCACTATTTTGTTGAATATGTTTTCAATGGAATCTCCATTTTCCTCCCCTTCTGGAATACCCATGACTCGGATATTTGAGCGCTTGAGGTTGTCTGATATCTCTCTCAGATTTTCTTCCATGTCCTTGATTCTTTTTTCTTTCTTTTTGTCTGCTTGTGTTATTTCAAACAGCCCATCTTCAAGTTCAGAGGTTCTCTCTTCAACTTCGACAAGCCTGCTGGTTAAACTCTCCGTTGTGTTTTTTATTTCGCTGAATAACTTCTTCAGTTCAGCAAGTTCTGCTACATTTTTTTTCAGGACATTGATTTCCTTGTATATTTCCTCTTTCAGATCCTGTATACTTTTCCTCATTTCATCATGATGTCTAGCTGAGTTTTCTTGTATCTCATTCAGTTTCCTTAGAATTATCACTCGAAATTCCTTGTCAGTTATTTCAAGGGCTTCTTGTTCTATAGGATCTAGAGTATGAGATTTATTAACTTTTGGTGGTGTACTTTCTTGATTTTTTGTATTTCTGGTGTCTTTTTTTTGGTGTTTATTCATTGTGGCAGGGGGTTTCACAGTCCACCGGTTTGAGACTAATGACTAACTAGGATGTTGCTGTGGTTGCCAATTTGGTATGGCTCCCGCCGTGACTGCTCAGTTGGCCTCTAGTGTCTTGTGTGTGTGGTTGCCTCGGGTCTTGGGCTTCTCCGGGGATCCACCTTTCTGGTCAGCTTGTACTCTGCTGGGCTGGTGGATCACGTACCACAGGGTGTGTGATCTCTGTTGAGCTTTCACTTTCTGTACAGGACTTCTCCCCGTTCCGTGTGCTCTGGCCCAGGCTGTTAGATCGTGCAGTGGCGACCCCACTGGGTGTGTGGTTTCTGTCGAGTCTCCGCCTCCCTGGCCGCACGTCTCCCCCCTCTGTGCACACTGTGCTGGGCTGGGGTGTGTCTTCTGCACTCCTCGTCTATCAGCTGGGCCTTCAAGACCCTGCTCAGCACCGCCTCGCCCAGGAAGTCTACCAGGTTTCTGCTAGGCACAGACGACCGGTCTCTCTGGGTGCCTTTGTAGCACTGTGTAGATCTTTCTCGGGTCTTGTTCACCTTTGTATCCCCCCGGTATAAACCGAGTCTAGTGCCCGCCTGCAGCCTGCTCTCCGGCAGGTTCAAGCGGACCTGGGAACTCTCCTACCACACTATTCCCAACCAGAAATACGTTAGGCTTTTTTCCAAACTGGTGGTCGCAGAGATGGTATCTGCCTCCCAGTAACAGGAAGTTTACCGGGGCTGGAGTCCAGGGTGTGGTGGAGTGACAGTCGGCCCGCCCGTACTTCCTAGCCCTCCCAACACTGGTCGGGATGCCCCACACCCCCAGCCCCGCCAGAGAACCGCGGAGGGAGTGGGAGAGGAGGCCGGCCCGCAGGGTCCGGAAAGCCCCGCGCCAGGCCAAGCAAATGGGCTCAGTGATGGCCGAGCAGGGCGGAGCTACCCGCCCTGGGAAAATGGAGGCAGCACCGGGGCAGTGAGTGGCCTGGTGGTGCAGGCGGGAGCCGCGTGGGCATCCACCCCCCGAACAGAGCTGTGCCAGGGATCACTCACAGTGCTGTGCCAGGTCGGGCGCTCGCTCTGTCTCTGGTTTGTTGCCTTCCGTGTTCTCGGCGCTGCCGCCTCGGGCTGTTCAGTCGCGGCGCCGCTCGGGCGCTCCCAGGAATCTTCTTTAATGCCGGCCTGAAACCTCGAATCCTGAATAGGGCAGCTGGCCGCCTTCAGTGCGGCCCCAGCCTCCGGGATCCTGGCTGCATCCACAGCAGCCCTGGCGCCGTGTTCCCTGTTTCAAGACTCGCTTTTGCAGCTAAGAATCAGTTCTTTTCCTGCTCCACACTTCAAAGCTGTTGCCTGTAAATGAGGCAGCCTCTCCTGCCGGGGGCAAAGTGGCGTTGAGCCCCCACGACCGGCCAGCAGCAGCAGTCCTCCCTTAAGAGATGGCCAGAGGAAGGTCCACAAGTTTCCCGGCTGCCTGAGGCCCAGTGGCCACCTTTTCCACCTCAGCTACTCCGCGCCAGCCGCCGCAGCCGCCGCCATCTTGAAGAAGAGTCTCTTCAGACCATCCTTCACATCCTGCCTCCCAGCCCCTGGCCTCAGAATCAGTCAAACTCCAGGCCCATCTGCTGCCATGCCCAGCCCAGGCCTGATATACCTGAAGTCAAAGTGTACTTATTCTTTATGCCCCTTGTCCAATCTCTCCCCATCCCCTTCTCCCTCCCCCCTCCCACCTCTAATTACCCTAGAATTCTTTTCTCCTTCTGAAAGAGTAATGGTTACTCTGTTGATCTGATCAAGTCTTTTAACCTCAGTTTCCTTATCTGGAAAATGGGGCACAGTGATGATAATCCCACCTTGGGGACTGATGTGTGTCTCAGATAAGCAAAGGGCCCTGAAAGAGTTTTGCAAACTCCTGAACACTAAACAAATTATTCTGGCTCTTGGGGGTAATCTGATGATTAGGGGTGACTCCTGAAACCCCTGGGGAACAATACTGAGTCAAGTAAAATGACTGCTATTACTGAATCACAACACTGCCACCTGGGAGCTAGCTCAGCTCTAGCAGCTCTCCTCACCGCTACCAGCCAACACTTCACTTGCCAGAGACTTCAAGCCTGAAATCACACTGCAAGGAGAGCTGTTAAGTCCTCAGTTTCTTATAAATTTCCCACATCCGCCTATGATATTGGAAGAAGTTGTTACCATAGCAATCTGCAAAGTTCAATCTGCATGTGTTACAGGGAATTGGCCCCATCCCACCCCTCATGTCAAAAACACCTGCTGTTGCCTTAGAAACCTTCCTAATCCTGCTGCTTAATGAGGAAATATTTGTTGACCTGATCTAGTTTTCTTTTCCCCAGAATGCATCCAAATATCAGACTGTTTAGTCTCCTTCCTGACTTCCCACCGGAGGTGATAAAAACAAATCAAATCATATCACACTCTTCTCACCTGACCCAAAGCAACACCAAATTGACTTACCCCAAGATTTGAAAAATTGGAGTAAGCCACAGAAAGGGAGACTTTTTTGGTTTCATTCTTTCTAAGGAATTGCTGAGGTTAGGGTTGGAGACTCCTCCCTGGCCCCCAGTGCTGAATTGTTAAGACAGTGTGAAGGGCAGAAGAAAGAGTTCAGGACTTTAGAGCCAAATACCCCTAGATTTAAATCCCAGTTTGACCTTTTACTAACTATGTAAGCTTAGGCAAATTATGCAGCCTTTCTCATTCTGCTTCTCATTTGTAAACAGGGCCAATATTATCAGCATGGGGGGCGGGGGGGAACGGAGTGTAAGGATTTCATGAAAATTAAACAAGACAATCTCTAGAGGTGATAAGGTGCTAGAAAAACCAAGCAGCAGGCTTGGCCCTTGGCTGGTGCTAGGTAGTATTAATTCACACACCCTCACACCTTATTTTATAACCTTATTGGTACAAAATGCTGCCTGTCAATGCTGCCAGGCACCCAGCTAGGTACAGTGTCAGAGGACTCCGAAAGAGCTGATCCCAGAGGGAAGCAAAGGGCATGGCTTTCTGAAACAAGCTCCAGATCCATCTGAACAAAGTCCTTCAATATGAGCACATACATACTCATATATCTATGGGAGGAATGTACAATCTCTCACTATAAGGCTTTATGAAGGAAACCATCGCCTTTACATAAATATTTACATAACAACCCAGTGCTCCTCAGGTCCACTGAAAAACTCCATCTGAGCCCCACTCTGCCTAGAGGCAGTGCCCCCCAAGCGAGAAGACCCAGGAATGGTGAGCCCACTCACTGTGCCAAAAGTGGAGGCACTCAGGAGCTGCAGAAGACTCCAGGAAATCAGCTAAACTGCCCAGCGGGTTGGGGTGCTCCGTCAGCACAGGGCAAGCTGCAGAGCCTGAACCCTACCCTTGCAGGGTCCCCAGCTCCTCACCTGCCTTGCCCACACAGCTCATCCCCAAAAGGGACGTCCTCCCAAACCTGATGAACCTCTCGCCTGCATACCAGCATTTGACTCCAAATGCCGACATCTCCACCCACCTCACTTACCACCTTTTTCTCTCCCCAAAACCAGACTCCCTTCCAACCTCCACTTCCATCAATGACCTCAGCCTCTCACCCTCATTTCGAATTCTCTAGGCCAGCTCAGACATGTGGGTCTCCCTCATCTCTGAGATCCGATCACCAAGTTTTGTCTAAGTCCCTTAATTGCATCCATCCCTGCCCTTCCGCAAGCTCCAAACTGGTCTTCCAACCTTCCTTAAGACCATCCTGCCTGCCACGCACCTCTGGATTAATTTTTCCTGAAACACTGCTTTCCCACTCCCTCCACCTTCCCTAAGGCTAGCCATCTCTTCCCTTCCCCCCCTTATCTCCCATAAGTGGGGACAGAGCAGTCTACACAGCCTGACCAGTCAGGACATGACACCTCCATCCTCTCTTTCCACTTGTCCAGTGTGCCCTACTCCTGTCATTTTTCAACATTTTTTAAAGAATTTTTTTTTTCTAACAAAACATTACCCCAAACCCCACTGCACAGAACAGACCAGGGAGGACATGCTCTGGGCGAGGGGTCCAGAGAGCTCTACTCTCACAGCTCTGTTTCCCCCTGACCCCTAGGTGGCTCCAGACGCACATTCCCAAAACACCCTTTGACAACCACTGCCCTGACCCCTCACCTCTGCTAATCTCAACATTCGCCACCCTCACACCACCCCCGGTCCTCCACTCCCTTTCAGGTGCGATATCTCACCAGCAGAGCAGAGTGAGGGACAGTTCTGCAGCAGAGAGGAGGGGGTGGAACCAGGCTTTACCACCTACTGCCTGGCTGCCCTCCTGAGCAGGCATAGCTGTCCCATCAGTGAAATAGGAATGATGACGGTCACAGCAGCTAACATTTAGAGAGCCTTCACTATGTACAGAGCCCTGTTCTAGGTACTCTATATACAACGACTCATGTAATCCTCACAACAGATTATGCCATGGTATATCCTCGGGTTTTCCTCATTTTACATACAAGAAAACCAGACCAAAGAGAAGTTTCGTGCCTGCCCACAGTCTCATGAGGAGGAAATGGTGGAGCCTGGATTTCAATCAAGGTCTGGCTTTGGGGACCACACTCTTCACCACTACACTACGCTCCTCTCAATCAAGTCCACACCCATAAAACGCAGTGCCCAGCTCTGAGGACAAACTTAGTAAATGGTCGTTATTACTAATATCTTTCAACTAGCCTCCTAAAGAGTAAGGCTTGTTATAGTATGTTCTGAACCCAGCACAACACTGTCATCAACAAATACTAGCATGGTAACTGCTCTCCTTTACCAGCCCTCAGGCTAAAGTCCAAACTCAGCCTCCTTCAGACCTCTTCTGTGCAGGGGAGACGTAGTGATTATAAAGGCTCAGAATCTGGAAGGCAGACAGCCCTGCGCTCCTGATCACCTACCAGCTGGGGAGCTTAGGCAGGTTATTTACCTCTCTGTGACTAAGTTTCTTCCACAGACTGGACTTCTATAAGGACAGAATGAGTTAGTGCCTTGAAAGTCTAATCCCCAGAGCACAATAAATGGCCATGATTTTTATCACCGTGACTGAGCTCACGCACTCAGCCCATCCTTACCTCTGAGACTTAAGTGCTTCCCATGTGGACTCTGAGAACTTAGGATTCCTCCAGAGACGGCATCAGTCAACAGAGAGACGTAATTCTGATCCTTGGATGTAATCAGATCAATAACATTTAACTTCAATCAATAGGATGGCCAAGAAACAGGTATTTGAATAAGTAGTCTGTTCTTGAAACTTCCTGACAGTAAAACCCAGCCACTTGGTGAGGCCTCCTCCTTCTTTGGCCCATGACTCTGATTTGAAAAGAAAAAGATCCTAAATGACTTCAAACCAAACTTCCATCTGTTTCTCCTTTGTCCCGACTGTTCAGATGGCTCAGAAAGGATTTCAGTCTGCCATTGTCAGTCCTCCTCACCCACACTTGTAATCTGCACATAGCAAGCTGAGCAAGCAGATTCAACTTTCCTTTAAGGAAGGATCTAGAGGGTCAAAGCAAAGACACACTCAGGACAAACACCCAGGAGTATGCATGGGGTCAGGCAAGGTGTGTCTATTCTAAGTTCAAGATGACGAGACTGCTGTTCTCACTGATTTGGGGCCATCATAGGCTTGTATAAGGTGGCAGACCCTGCCCCTGCCAGCGATAAGCCTGACCCTATGAACTTCTGGGTCCAGCAGAATCATAAACAGGCAGACAGGTGTGTTGAGAGCAACAGCACAGCCACAGAAAAAGAGACACCAAGACAGAGTCTCCTCATATGTACTTTTAACTCAGGCTGGAATCCACGAAGGCCATTATCAAACAGGCAGAAGGTGGCAGTGCTGTGCCAGTGGTTACACTGACCTCTGGAGTCATTTTCATCCTTATGCGGAATGTCTACCCCAGCCAGCATCTCCAGCAGCTGCCCGCCTGGTTCTAACAGACTCAGCCCTCTCCAGCCCTCTTCCACACACCCCAGCAACCTCTAAAAAACAAAATCAGACTCTCGTGGCCCTGCTTTAAAACCTTCTATGATTCACCAGTGCTCTCTGGTGTGATGTTCAAAATCTTGTGCTCCTTGGCTGAGTATACAAGGCACTGTAACAGCTGACCCCAAACCTCCTTTTCCCGCTAGATCTCCCTCCACTACCCTTGGGTTGATCACTCCACCCAAACTCTTTAAGTTCCACCTACTATTCCCATAACACAAAACATACTTCAGGTCACTTAACAAATATTGATCTATAAAGATTAGTGAGACAGGGATCCTGCCCCTAAGGAGTTCACAGCGCATACCGCCCTGCGTTTGCTCTGCCTGTTCCTCTGCCTGGAATACTCTGTCTACACTTTCTCCATCTAGAATATGCCTGCTCATCCCTCCAATGTCAGCACCTCTGTGAAGCTTTCCTTGCTCCAGACTCCCAAGGAATTCATCCTGCCTGCCAGTGGTACTCTGTAAATACCACATAACATTTATTATTTAGGAATCAGCATGTTTCTTCAGCAAGAATGTGAACTCCCCAAGGGCACAGCCTGTGTCTCACTCATTCCTGTGTCCTAGCACCTAGGTCAACACTGAGCACACACGAGGCTCCCCATGAGTGCTTACTGGACAGCAACTTCCACTTTCAGCCGGCATGGAGGAACAGGGACCTTGCCTCAAACAACTAAAAAGCCAGACAAAATAAATAAAACAAAAGTTTTCAAATATTGAACAACCAGGCAGCACAGAAAAGTGATGCGTGAGAGGGGGAAACAAAGAAGGGGAGCTCTGCAGCTGCCCAACTCACTGCCTAGACAGTCTCCAGGCCATGGCACAGGGAGTTGAGGACAGGGATTCAGGAGTCCAGTGAGGCCAAGGTGGAGAGAAGAGAGCTGCACAGAGAACCCCAGAAACGCACAGAGGGTCCCCTCCAATTCTCAGCTAATACCAATCAGTACTGATCAAGATTAGAGGGTAACATCATCCTTGGACCTCAAATTAAGCCAGGAATAGTTTGTGTCCTCACCAGCCACAATGGAAAAACCTCATAATTTGCAGGATGTCAGTAGAATAATAAGAAGGGTATTGCTTTGATGGTAGGGAAAAATTAGGCCTGGTCTAAAGGCTGTTCTGATCTTTAGAGGATGAAACTATTTCCAAGTAACTTAAGAGTGTCCCAAAACAATGCAAAGAATATTTACAGAAATACGAAAATATCCAACACCCAAAAAGGTAAAAATCACTGGAACAACGTCTTTAAAGTACTGAAAGAAAAACAGTCAACCTAGAATTCCATATCCAGGGAAAATATCTTTCAAAAATAAAGCCAAATAAAGACTTCATCAGACATCCAAAAGCTGAAAGAATTCATCACCAACAGACCAGCACTACAAGAAATGTTACAGGAAGTCTTCAAGTCAGAAAGAACATGAAACAAGATGGAAATCCAGATCTATATGGAGGAATTAGAGATGCTTACTATGTGTCTTAGAGCAACCACTAAAAAAAAACTGAAACTCTGCACATATTACACAGTAACGCCCCATTCTCCCTTGCCCCCATCCCAGGCAATCATCATTCTTTTTCCTGTCTATATGAATGTGACTACTCTAGGAACCTCACACAAGAGGAGTCATACAATATTTGTTCTTTCATGACTGCCTTGTTTCACTTAGCATGTCTTCAAGGTTCATCCATGTTGTTGCATGTGTCAAATCTTCCTTCCTTTTTAAGATTAAATAATATTTTACCTAATGCAGTACCACATTTTGTTTTCCATTCATTTGTTAATGGAAACTTGGTTTGTTTCCACCTTTTGACTACTGTAAATAATGCTGCTATAAATGTGTGCTCATATAGTTCATATAGAACAAATACCTGTTCAAGTTCCTGCTTTGACTTCTTTTGGGTATATACCCAGAAGTGGAATTGCTGGATCATATGGTCTTCTCCGTTTAATTTTTTGAGGAATCGCCATACTGTTTTCCATACTGACTACATCATTTTACATTCCCATCAAAAATGCACAAGGGTTACAATTTCTCCACATCCTCACCACCACTTCTTATGTTCTGTTATTTTGATAAGAGCCATCCTATTGGGTGTGAAGTAGTATCTTATTGCGTTTTTAATTTGCATTTCCCTAATAACTAGTGATGTTGAGCACCTTTTCATGTTTTTGCTTTGGGGTCATTTGTATACCTTCTTTGCAGAAATATCTATTCAAGTCCTTTGCCCATTTTTGAATTGGGTTGTTTCTATTTTCACTGTTGAGTTGCAGGAGTTCTTCATCTATACTGGATATCAATCTGCTAACACCAACTTTTAAAAAGCTGGACTGTCTATATTAACATCAGACAAAGTAGATTACGGAGCAAAGAATATTTCCAGAGATTAAAAGGGTCATTTCATGATAAAGGAGGTCAGTTCATCAAGGGAATATAATACTAGTAAATGTTTATGCCCTTAGTAACAGAGCTTCAAAACACATAAAACAAAAACTGATAAAACTCCAAAGAGAAATGGAAAAATACTCAATTACAGTCAGAAGTTTCAATGCCCCTCTCTCGATAACTGATAAAACAGTACACAGAAAATCACTAAGGACAACTTGAACAACATTACCAACCAACTTGACTTAATTGAAATTTACAGAACACTCCACCCAACAACAGCACCCAACAACACAATCTTCTCAAGTGCTCACAGAACATTTACCAACATAGACCAAATCCTGGGCCATAAAACAAGTCTTACTAAATTTAAAACAATTCAAATCATACAAAGTATGTCTTCTGTCTATAAAGAAATTAAATTAGACATCAATGTTTACTGGCCAGGAAAATAAAGTAATACTGTAATACTAACTCTGCCCCTTTTACTACCTGTAATCCTGCTGAGGAGGGACCAGAAAAATTAGCAGCAGGATTAAAAGTACTTACAGGTCTTCATTGCTAGGCCTACCTGACCTGAGTTGTCTGTTTGAAGTTCCCAGGTCAGAGGCTCTCCTCCTCTCCTCTCCTCTCCTCTCCTCCACAACCCATCCTAAGCCCCAGGGGCCCCACTTGTCAGCGTCAGCTAAGTCAAGACAAACCTGTTTAATATGTGCTCCCTCTTTCATATAAACCAGTGAAAGCAGATAAAGAAGAGAGAAATGAAATAGAGAGGGCATCTAAGTAAACATGTCTTTAAAGTAGCAAAACCTCAGAGACTACTGCCATTACAGAGGTCTCTCTGTCACAGGGCAACCATCTGAGAACAAACCAGAACCTTCTGAAAACTCCAGATCCTGCAAGGAAACTTCTAGCAGAATTTCCACATAACAGAGATCCAATTGGATTAAAACATGGTCTTCAATGACCTGATTATGTCAGTTTGGAAAAACCCTACTACTACTGGCCAACAGTGTCCAGAAATGATACATATGGCTAGTTATTTCAATGCCCTCTTAGCAGCAGATTAGCAAATTTCAAAGCAAGAAACAAAAAGAAAACAAGAATCCTTAGTAATAATCTCACTTCCAAGCTACCAGTGGCCCAGCAAATCTACAAAGTTCCTAAGGTGGTGCTTCCCAAACCTGCTTTACTGTAAGAATCATCCAGTGTTAAAAATAGTTTTCTGAGTCCCCCTTCAGACAGTATCACAACAATCTCCAGACGCGAGGCTCTGTATTTTTAACAAGTATCACAGATAATTCTTAAGGTCCAACAAGTTTGGGAAACTAAGGAATCTGAGAGGCAATATCACATACTTAAAAGCACATTAGCTTTGGGCCGAGCCCGTGGCGCACTCGGGAGAGTGCGGCGCTGGGAGCGCAGCGACGCTCCCGCCACGGGTAACGCTCCCGCCACGGGTAACGCTCCCGCCACGGGTTCGGATCCTATATAGGACTGGCCGATGCACTCACTGGCTGAGTGCCAGTAACGAAAAAGACAAAAAAAAAAAAAAAAAAAAAAAAAAAGCACATTTGCTTTGAAATGAGACTGATACGTTAAAAATCCCAACTTGGCCACTTACTGGCTGTGTGACACTAACCAAGTTATCTAACATCTCTACAAATCATTTACTCCATCTGTAAAATGGGATCACCACCTACCTGGAAATGTTCTCAGAATTCAGTATGTTGAGAAAGCCCCTAGAACCGTGCCTAGCACAAGGCAGCCAAGCAAGAAATCAGAGCTATTAGTTGCTACCCGCAAAACAGCCACCAGAAGCTACCCAGATGAAGTCTACAATAACAATTTTGTACTTAATGGAAGTTACAAAGGCACCGGGCCAGATTTCCAAGATAACCTAGGAAAAAGGCTTTTCTGGGTACTATGGCTGCCAAGAACGAACACTCACTTCAGCATCCATTATTTTACCCCAACAGTCCTCAATCCCACCCAGAACCAGAGTGCAGGTATGCGCAGGGTTGCAGCTTCGGATGGCAGCCAAAAAAAGTTTCTCCTTCCACAGTCCCTCTGTCACCACCACCTCCAACTTTAGGACTGGGAGTCAGGTGGCAGCATCCGGGGTGCTCCAGTAGGAAATGGGAGGCATGGAGCCAACGAAGGGGGTGGAAAAGACCTTAGACAGCAACTGAGAACTGGGATACTGCTGAAGCAAAGGGAAATGAGTCTGTGAAGTTTATAAGGCTGAATATGGACAGTCCCAGGGTGAACTAGCCTAAACAAGGTGTAGCTGAGAAAGCACTGCCTGGGCTCAGGAGCTGACACATTGAGATGCAGTCAGCTTTGCCAGTAACTCACAACACAGCCCTGGCTAATTCCTTCCCCCATCCATAAAGTGGGAAATCACCACACCGGCTGTGAGGAGGAAACTGAGAGGAAACAGGCATACACCGGGTATATATATACTACTGCCCTTTATACCCAGAGGGTCCAGGGGTAAGGATTGGTCAGTGACACTAGGCGATCCAAGATCTGGGTCCAGAATAAAGGACAAGAACAGAGCCAAGGCTGAAATCCCCATCCTCTCGCTGACCTGGAGAAAGGGCTAAGCCCCTCCAACCCCACTCTGTCACATGCTTCCCGTGTGTCGTCTGGCAATTCAGACCCCACTCGGAAGCTTCAGTTTCCCCATCTATACAATGGGCAAACTAGCTCTAATGGGACCAGAATTGTTACCGCAAGATGCTTGAACACGGGGTGCGGGGCTGCCATAGGGGTGGAGGATGGAGGGTGGCGGTGGGGAGGGGTTGGGGCGGGGCTGGAGGCGCGACCTGCCGGGGAGGGGGGGAGCCGGGGCGGCGCCTCGAGGCCCTCCGCCCCCCACCGCAAAGGGCAGGGGCGCCCCCACCGCGCGAGTCACGCGCCCCTCGCGCCCAATCACCGGCCTCAGCCGGGGTGAGGCGGGCAGGCGAGGGCGCGCCGGGAGCCATTGCCGGCGCCCCCCCCACCCCTCGTCCTCGGCCACGCCCGCCTGCGGCAGAGCCCGGACCCCCCACAAGACCAGCTCACCTGCCGGTCCGCCGCCGCTGCCGCCGACGCCGGTTAAACCACAGCCGCGCCCACACTTCCGGTATCTAGGAGGCCCGCCCCTCCCGCCGGAAGTGACACCCCCTCCAACGTCCCGGCGCTGGAGCAGGGCCACGCCACTCGCCCCCCGAACACGTTGGGCACCCCGCCTGGCGTGCCTTGGAGTTACCACGACACTGTCCAGCACACGAACGTGCACTCACGGCCACCCGGTACCACCCCCACGGGAGGGCCCACGAGACCCTCCCGCTCGCGCTGGACGCCCGGCCCCGCCCCCGGAGGAGACCCTGCCCCCTGGGCGGAGACCAGGCCGCCTGGGCGAGTGCGCCTGCGCAAACATCGTGCAGCTTCCTAGCGGGCGAGTGAGGAATTCCTTTCACTGCTGGGGAGGCTGCTCAAAGAGGCCCGAGAGGAAACAGGTGGAGTCCCAGCACTTAGGGAAGGCCCTGGAAGGGCTGAGCTCAGACTGCGGAACCCCCAGGCCAACCACACACTCATTTCCGTGACATAGTTTGGCCTCAGGACTGGAGTGGCCGCAGACCTAAGTGTCCTCGGGCACACAGCTGTCAGTGCCCGTCAGTCTGGAACGGACTGGCGGGCTCCTCAAAACAATTCTGAGTGGTTTCCCCAAAAGTAACTCGCTTCCCAAGGCCCTAGATTACACTTTTCGTCCATTCCGTGGGGGTAGTGCTTTATAAAGCACAGCGGCTTTACACATTCTCGGTTGCCCAGAGTTACAAGGCTGATGACCGGGGAAGCAGGGCCCTGATGCTAGCGCCGTCTTCCCTGTGCAGCTTGTACTGAACAGCCGTTCCCTGTTTGGCCTCTCAGCCATGTCCATAGCTGTCACTTTGAAAAATGGTACCCGAGGAGGTGAACTTCTTAGACGGAAACCATGCCACCCAAAACTCAAAACCTTGTTGTTAGACGCTGAACTAAGAGCATCGTTGCTAGTGACAGAAACCCAAGTCAAACCAGCTTCTGCAAAATGGAAATTATTGGGTCCCATAATCAGAAAGTACAGGGGTGATGGTAGTGCCAAGCACAGCAGCATCCAAGGCCTCCTTAATTTGACTCTGTTCTTTCTCTTTTGTGTCATCACCTTTTCCTTTCAGCAGACTCTCACAAAATTTCTATTTCAAATTCTGGAGGGAATGAATCTGATTGGCTAAGATAATCATCATTGCCCCTATTGGGCAGGGCTTCTTCATCTTTGCCACCTCATAGGCTGCCAAGCAGCCTATGGGTTAACAACCCTTGGGTCAGGTGATCACCCTTCTCCAATCAGTGGTCACCCCTGACAGCGCAGCCTACTTTAGAAAGGAAGGATCAGTGAGGAAGGCAGCCTCAGCTACTGACCTTTATGGGACAGCTGGTGACTCTTAGGGATGCCAAGTTGTTGGTTGTGCAAACATTTCACTCTGAACATAATGTCAGAGTGACTCCCATTGACAGCAGCTGCCAGAAAGCTAGGTTGACACTGTGTCTGAGGGATAGGGAGGGCCAGGGCAGATGAGCTTAACTTTTAGTCATAAATCCTTTAGTGCTATGTGATTTTTAACTCTCCACGTGTATTGCTTTTGAGGGAAAAAAATTCTAAAACAGTCAATGGATTAGCCTGAATTTATATTTGCAATCCTTTCACTCACTGGTACCATGTTGAAGGTAGAATGTTGATGTGATGACTGGAGCTAGAGTGGTCATCTTGAACCATGAGGTGACCATGGGAATGGAGGCCACATCTGGTAGCACAAGATAGGAGGAGCCTGGGCTCTGATACCATGGAGTACCATGACACGACTGGATTCCTACCTCTGGACTCTTACATGAGAGGGAAATAAACCACTTAGTGTAAGACACTGTTTTTGGTTTTCTGTCACTCATGCCCTTAGGACTTAGACTCTACCTCATCTAGAAGGCATTTGGTTTTTTGTTTGTTGGTTTGTTTGTTTGGTTGGTTGGTTGGTTAGTTTTTGTTTGTTTGCATCCCCAAGACTAAGTACCCCCCTTGCATGTTATTCAGACATCCCACACTCCCTTTCTTAGCATTTACTATACTTTTCTGTATTTGACCATTCACTCCCCCTGGATAGTAACTTCTCTAATGACAGGCAGAGGCTCTGTTTTATATATCATTTTATGCAGATACTAGAAACTGCTAAAGCTGAAACAATAACAGTGAGAACCTGTGAATGTGACAGACACAATAATTCCACTGAGAGTGTTGAGGGGAAATGGCAAACTGCTGCATACTCTTTGCATGTCCTGAGTCATTGCCAAGCCATCTTAGAGGGGGAAAGGGGAGGGGGGCCTTCTGAAAAACTCTCTAAAGATAGAGAATTAGGGCAAAGGTGGGAGGGAGAGAGAGTTGCAGGAAATGGGTCATCTGAGGCAGATGGCTTTGGAAAGGTGCTGTTTCTACCTTGTTCCCTGCTATTCTCCACTTCCGGTCCTTTTCAACTTACCTTCATCCCCTCTGGTCCTGGTCTTCTATCGCTTGCACCTATGTCCCCACATCCCATGCCTCAATTACATCCAATTTCATTCATATCCAGAGTGGCCCTGATACATGCAAAAATATATATATATACTAAAAAGTTATGGGTACAAATAGTCCCTGTTAGAGAAGGCAGTGCCTTACTCTTTTCTCCTGTTCATTTGTTCATTCATTTCACATGCATTCACCAAATACCTAAACTGCAAGGACTGCGGATGAGAAGATGAACAGACACCATCACCAGCCTCAAGATAGTCACATTCTTGGTTGGGATTTGAGAGGAAACAAGGAGATCTCCCTATCCCAAGATATCTCAGTCCTTCAAACGACCTTGATCAGGAACAATAAATATTAAAATAGTATTCACTGTATTTCCTCTCTACTCACTTCTAAAAGGTGGGTTTTGTTTTGCTTATTTGTTTAGCTGCTCAGCACTGGATCTCGTTATAGGGGTTGAATGGATGGACAAGGGATGTAAACAGAAGTGAGGAAGGCTAGACGGGTAGGTTAGAGTTCCAGATAACAAGACATTTGAGAATCAGAGGTACAAGGAGAGATTTGGAAACTGGGTTGGAAAAACAGTTTTTGGAGGAAGTTTTGCTGTCTGGTATGTATATCCCCAGTTTGTTTCTGTTTTTTGTTTTTTCTGGAGGTGAAAGATCATCTGGCTGATTTCTCAGTCCGGCTTCTTCCTCCTGGCTCCGACACTGTGCAGCAGACCAGCCTGCACAATCCAGAAAATGTATTGTGCCTTGGCAGCAGGGGCTGTTAGCTGCCTACAAAATTATCCATTCTCCACTTTTCCTCAGAAAAAAAGTGGAGTCTATTTTATTCAGGATAGCCATGTGCCCCATCAGCTAAAAGAGTGCATTTCCCACCCTCCTTTGCTGTGAGTTGTGACTGAGTGACTTTGTGATATAAGCAGAAGTGTCTAGAGGCATTTCGTGGAAGGCTGTTGTAAAGGAGCTGAGGCAGCTGGGAGGTGAGTCTTTTTGCCTCCCCCGCCTTCTTAACTGCTGCCTAGATTTCAGGTGTGAAGGCTGGAACTCCTTTTGGACTATGAGATGACCTTGGAAATGGAAACCATTCAAACTCTGGACAGATTTAAGTGGGAGGGAAAAAAAATCAAGTTTTATCTTGTTTAAGTTACAGCTATTTTAGGTTTTCTGTAATACGTACCTAAACTTAAACCTAATACTACTACATAGCTAATATGTGTCTGAGTCTGCTCGGGCTGCAGTTAAAACATACCATAGACTGAGTGGCTTAAACAACAGAAATTTATTTTCTCACAGTTGTGGAGGCTGGAAGTCCCCAGATCAGAGCCATCAGGATCAAACTTTGGTGAGGCCTCTCGTCCTGGCTTGCAGATGGCTACATCCTTGCTGTGTCCTCACATGGTGGAGTGAGACAAAGAGCAAGCTCTCTGATGTCTCTTCTCATAAGGGAATTAATTTCATCATGACGGCCCCACCCTCATGACCTCATCTAAACCTAATTCTCAAAGTCCCCACCTCCAGACACCATCACATTGGGGGTTAGGACTTCAATCTATATGAATTTGGGGGGGACACAATTCAGTCCACAGCAATATGGTACAGCTTTATTGTTATTATTTTCTTGGGTTTGGTAAACGAATTTATATTTTACAATTTTTTTTTTCTCTTTTTTTGTTTTTGTTTGTTTTTAGCATCTGGGCTGGTCGGTATGGGGATCCAAACCCTTGACCTTGGTATAACACCACATTCTAACCAAGCTATCTGAGCTAACTAACCAGCCCCAAACTTCTTTCTTTTATAATTTCATTAAATTTATGCATAAAACCACATGTATACATAATCTTGCATAAATGCAACTTGTGATTATAAACATGGTTAAAGTATAGTTTGGGGATTTTTTTCCATTTTTTGGCCTGATTCTCCCATTTATTAACAGCCTATGTATGTCCTCCCATATAACCTTATCCAAATCTATATGTACTGGCTGAAAGATACTGAGGGGTGGGGTGGGGAAAATCAAAAAGTAAAGTATAAGCACATCAGTGAAGGGTAGTGGCCATTGTAGTTGTTCACAAACATTCTGTAGCAAGACCACACTCCCCCTCCCCGATTCATCACCCCGCACTCCCTACCCGGCCCTGGGGTTTGCCAGGGCCATGGAATTTACTCTGAGCAATGGAATGTGAGCAGAGGTGATGCGTGTCACTTCCAGGCGGAACCTTTAAGAACCAGAGTCCAATTTGCCACAGGTCCCCTTCCCCTGTGAATAAGTCAGTTTTGTGTTGCTATAACAGAATACCTGAAACTGGGTAATTTATAAAGAAAAGAGGTTTATTTGGCTCATGATTCTGGGACAGCTGCATCTGGCACTGGCCTCAGGCTGCTTCTACTCATGGCGGAAAACGGCAGGGCAGCCGGCGGGTACAAGGGGATCACATAGCGAGAGGAAGCAAGAGAGAGAGGGAGAGAAGGTGCCAGGCTCCTTTAAAAAAAAAGCAGCTCTTGTAGGAACTAACAGAGCAAGAATCACTCATGTACACCCCCCATGACCACCACCCAGAGATGAGATTAATCTGTTCATGAGGGATCTGCCCCCATGACCCAAACACCTCCCAGTACTGCCACATTGGGGATCAGATTTCAACATGAGCTCTGGGGAGACAAATATATCCAAATTATATCACCCTGCATCAAGACAGAGCACCCATCAGCCTGTGTCCCTAAGTGACAGTAATGAGCAGAGCTCCTGCCAACCCATGAGTGAGAAATAATCCTTAGCTGTGTTGAACCTTTGAAATTTAGGGATTGTCTGTCTTCACAATGTAACCCAACTTATCTTCACTGAAACAGGAGGGTATAACAGGAACTGCTAATCATCTCCTTCCTTTAGTAATCAAACCCCAACTTCTACCCTAGTCTGTGACCACCCAGCTAAAGACTACATTTCCCAGCCTCCCTTTCACCTAGGAGTGCCCCAATGACTCCACTATGGCCAATGAGATATGAGTAGAAGTAATATTTGAAACTTCTGGGTTACGCCTCTTAAGGAAAAGGGCACATCCCCTTCTCTATTTCCTGCTAGCAGGAATGCAGATGTAATGACAGGAGCTGGAGCCATAACAGACCAAGAGACAAATACCACACATTGAGGATGAACAAGCAACAAGAAAGAATTTGGGCCACCACTATAGACCACCCGGACTGTCGTAGGAGAGAGAAATGAAATTGTATTTTATTTAAGCATCTGATATTTGGGCATTGGTTCCAGTCATCGAACCTGCAACCTAACAGAGGGATTTCCTGCATGTTAGCCTGTTTTGACAATTAGAGGTATGGCAGACAGAGACCACAACTACTTACATGGACTTATGAACAAGTCAAATAAGATCCCTGTGGTCAGAAACATGTGGTCTAGCAGGGAGTTCAGAAAATCAAGCCACGGCAAAGCCACATGGCAGGGAAAGCTTCTAGGTGCTCTAGGAACACATGGGAGGAAAACCTGACACAGTGGAGGTCATGGTGGGTTGCCTGAAAGAAACCATCTTAGGTCAGACTCCCCAGAAGTAGCTGGGGAGACAAGGGTTCATTTACAAGTGATTTATTTCAAAGGGCTCCAGGAAACCAGTGATGGAGCAGAGAAACAGCAAAGGGAAGAAAAAAGCCAAGCAATGATGTGATTTCATGCAAGTCCTGCCAAGAGAAGCTCCAGCCTGATCCCACAGGGGAATTCTGGAATGAAAGTCATTGCCCCAAGCCGAGGCAAGGGAGATGGCCTTTCATACTCTCACACGCCCCTCAGCCACTGGCTAAGGCCACCCTGTGCTTGTGGGCTATTGTATTAGATCCTCCAAAGACAAGTCACAGATGCCATGAGAAGCAAAAGCACCCCAAAGCCGGGTGAAATGCAACCTCAGATGATGTTGGGGTGTTCCACACCTCTACTCTCTCCAGAGTCATATCAGGAATCCTGCCAAGGCTTCAGGGGAGAGCACTTCTGGTCCCCAGAGGCAAACACACCCCAAATGTAAAGGGAAAGATATTTCTGATGAACCATGGAGAAGCCACCAGGTGGAGCAACAGTCTGTTCACCCCAGTGATGCCCATGGCATTTAAATCCCTGCTTCCCCAACATGCAAGGTTTTTATTTTATTTATTTTTTTTTTATTTTTATTTTTTTTTAAAGATGACCGGTAAGGGGATCTTAACCCTTGACTCAGTGTTGTCAGCACCACACTCAGCCAGTGAGCGAACCGGCCATCCGTATATGGGATCCGAACCCGGGGCCTTGGTGTTATCAGCACCGCACTCTCCCGAGTGAGCCACGGGCCGGCCCATGCAAGGTTTTTAAAAGCAAGATGCAGGAAGTGGTGTGAGTGTTATAAAGTGCTCAGCTAAGACGGGCTAGACTCAAACCCTGGGAACTTTAAGTCTTTGGTGGCCCACTGCAGCTCCCACACTTGGATCCTCACTGTTCTGTGGGCAAGAACTCTCCCAGGAATGGTATGAAGGTTCTCAAGTCTTTGAAAGCAACTTGGTATCAGCTATGATAAGGCCACCAGAAGTCAAATAAACCTCTCCAACTCTGAAGGCCAGCTGGACATCTGAATGAAAGGACAGCCTCTCTTCTGGGCAGCATCCCCAAAGCAGTCCTCGGACCAGCTGGAGGTCAGACAGCCTCGGCTTGATCCTGCTCAGGCCTCGAGGCTCACAAAGCAGCCCATTCATTCTACAGCTGGACAGCCCCGGTTGCTTGCTGAGATCACACAGCTACTAAGAGACTGACTCAGGGCTCAGACTTGGGGCTCTCTGACTCCTGAGTTCCAGTCCCTGTTTTGCCACTAAATCAGCTTCGTCCAGAGTGACATTGGCCAGGTTCTTTCTGCTCTCCGGGCCTCAATTCCCCATCTGCAAAGCCAGAGACTAAACCAGAGGGTCCTTCAAGACTTACATTCTTTTAAGAGGCACTCCCTCTTAAACTCTAAATCCTGGACAAGCTCCCTATGGATAGTAGGTATAATAGGTATGAATTTGAGTTCAAAATACATGATTAGGGCCGAGCCCGTGGCGCACTCGGTAGCGTGCTGCGCTAGCAGCGCGGCGACGCTCCCGCCGCGGGTTCGGATCCTATATAGGAATGGCCGGTGCACTCACTGGCTGAGTGCCGGTCACGAAAAAGACAAAAAAAAAAAAAAAAAAAATACATGATTAATTTTTTATAATATCTATATAGCACTTACCAGTAGTCTAAGCACCCTACAAATATTGACTCATTAGGTTCTATTATTTTCTCCATGTAAAGGTGGGGAAATAAGGTACAGAGAGAGTAAGTAACTTGTCCAAGGTCACACAGCTAGTAAATGGCCACTGAGCTAGGATCTGAACCCAGGACATCTGGCTCCAGCACTGGGTTCTTAAGTGGCATGCCACGCTCCCTCTCATTTCATAAGCAATATCACGTACCTTTATTTTTTTAACTCAAGTTCAAGCTTCACTGAACCTCCTCCTCCTCCAGGCCAGAAAGAACTTATATCCCACTCTTCCTTCCCCCTCCTTAGAATCTTGTGAGATTTCCAGACTATTAAGGTATCAGAGAAATGGAAGGAGGGGGATGGAGACCAAGTGCAGACACCGTGGTGGTCACCCTCTTAGCTACAGCTCTCTCAGCTGCAGGATGACGTGCCAATGCCCTCTGTCTCTGGGCAGGTCACAGAAGTGCCCTTCCAAGGGCCTGGGCCACAACAAGGGCCAGTCCTAAGGTACCTCCCAGCTCCTCTCACATGCTCAGCAATCAGGACCCAGCATCAGACCTATGATCAGAAGTTCTGCCCCTTCCTGCAGCCCAGAATGCGAAGAGAGCCATCCTCCGCCACGCATGGAAGCCACCCCTCCTTCCTCCTTCTATCTATCCTGGCACTTACCCACCTCCTCATCTGTGGATACTTCCATGTAACTTCATCTTTCACACACTGGCTTGGGTGGGAGTTTTCTTCAATGCAGTCCTAGAACTCAGCACTTAGCTACCACCTCTCACCCTCAAAGAACAGCCCTAGCCTACAGCATTAAATGTCCATTCCTTCTCCCCTACAGCTGTGAGAACAGGAAGGAAATCAATCTCAAAATACTACACACATCCCCCACTCATGCAAGGTGCTTGGCAAATAGTTCACATCACAATGTGAAGTTGATAAAAGTTGTTATCAAATAAAAGTTAAACTGCCTCCCTACAATTTCTGATCTTTGTCCTTGTTCTACTTTGAAAATTCGCCATAGAACAAGTCTAGTCCCTTGTTATCATGAAAAACTTCAAATCATTGAGGTTGGCCCTTAAGCTCCACCAGTCTTGATCTTCTGGTCTGAACACCCCCCGTGAGGTCTGTCCGGTCTCTCTCTTCCCCATTGCCCTCCCTCCCCGACTCTCTCTCTCTCTTCCCAGTGAAGTGGAGGGTTGGAAGTAGAGGCCCGGACCCTCTGTCAGTGTCCAAATGCTCCCCCATCCGTTCCTACTGCTTCCTTCTCTGTTTGGCTTTATCCACTTCCTCCCCTTCAGCTTCCCTTGGCTCCAGCAGCCTTCTCACAGTGTAACCTCACTCTACGCAGTTCCCCTCCGTTGTCCACAGTCTAACCTTTCACTCACCTGCTCAAAGCTCCCTGCTGCCCAGGATAAATCCCAAGCCCCTGACCTTGACATTCAAGGCCCACCATGACCTCGGCCATGCTCTCCTTTCCCACATTATCCCAAGAATCATTAATGCTGATCTCCGGATTTTTCCAGTCTTCATTCTAAACTCACGCTGGATTTCTCTTCCATACCCCTGTGAAATTCAGTGCAGCATGTGACTTCTTTGGGCCAATGAAATATGAATAGGAGGACACATGTCACTCCTGGCATGGCCAGTGCATGAGTTGGCACATGTCCTTCCCCTGCCATGACAACCAGTGACGTTGCGGATGGTGATGTCTCCATCAGTCTGCATCCCCAAGTAGAGGTGTCTCAACTCAGAACCCTAGATGACCTGTAAGGAACAAACAGGGAGCACAAGAGAGAAACCTTATTATTTTTAAATGGGGTGTTGCTTGTTACTGCAACACATACTGCCCACTCTGACTAATGTAAGATGCCACTTAGGCTCATAACCCTTGCAATCTAACCTTACCAGATGACTTATGATGCCTTAAGTCCATGTTGACACTGCCCTCTTTGCCTGAGGTTTCCTCCTCCCCATGCCCACTTGGCAAAGTCCTTTCATTCCTTGAGACTCAGCTCAATTGCTACCTCCACCAGGAAGCCTTCTTAACTTTCTATCCCAGGCAGCATTGGACATCCCCTTTGTGTATGGCCTGGGGCATGCCTCTGTTACAGAGCCATCATGCTAATTTTCTAACTTTTTCTTTTGGACTTCAGGGCCACTGCTAGCCCATTCAGAGCCTTTGCCAGATTCAGAAGAAGCTGGCCCTGCAGGTGGCTGCAGCTCCTCAGGGGCATGGCTAGGCAATGGATCACAGACTGGACCTCAGGCCCCTGCCACCTGGGCCTGCACCTGTGTTCTGGGCACAATCTGTACACAGTCCCCCATGGCCCTGTTTACCAGGCTCCCCTTTACACAGTGAGCATTTTGTGGACTTGGTTTGGAGCACCCTCAAAAAGTGTTCATTGAAAGAATGAATATTTCCTAATAGATTAGAATTATTTCCTAATAGATGGGGCTGGAAGGGATAACTGAGGAGGGAGATCCAAATCTGAGCCTGGTAGGAGATCCGAATGGCCTCACTGAGGAGGAAACATTTGGGATGAGAGGTGGCTATTGAGAAGGAGGCAGCCATGCAAAGAGCTGAGAGAAGAACATTCCAGACTGCGGAACAGCAATTGCAAAGGTCCAACGTAACCCAGATCAGTAAATGGCTACTTTCCCATCTCCAGCCTTCCTTCCAATTCAGACACACCGTTGTGACCAGGGCACATCTGGGCCACAAGTTACCCACCATGACCTCATTGCACACTTGATTTGTTGACTTGGAGCAAGTTACCAGCAATGAGCCAACAAACCCCTCCCCAGAGTGCAAGCCCAGGGCTGCCTGCAACTTGAGGCAGGAATATCAGAGGTGACAATAGAGCCAAGTTTGCTCTGGGCTCAGGGCCATCTGGATAAACTGGTTATCACCAGCGGCACCAGCTTCTGGGGGCACAGTGGCCGCCACTGCCACCACCAATAACTCTGGCCCTCTCGGTTTGCTTGTTCTCCTATGTGGAACCTCCAGCACACTGATAGGGTCAGCAGGAAAGTAAATGTTCTTGTCTAATCTTCTCACATGTGATTATAGGGCCCCAGAGGGGGCCACCCCCTCGATAGAGTCTGGTTCCTCCGTTCCTTCTTGGAGGGTGACCATGGGGTGGCAGCAGCAGCACCTGACCATGAGGCTCTGGCGACCATGAGGCTGGAACTCAACTCCCAATCAGAGGGGACCTGGGTAATGCCTAGCCTTGCCCAGCGGGTCTGCCTTGGTCTGTTCTTTTTCTCCATCCAGATTCATATAGCAAAGTCCCCACAAAGCATAAGTGGTTTCATTCCCCTTTGGAGCCTTCAAAGCTCCAAGGTCTTCCTTGAGAATCAGAGCGGCAATGAGTCCTTAAATCTAGTCTTGTCTGAGCCTCCCAACTCAGCCAAGTATTCCCTGAAGAAGAAATGAGACATTGGGCTCAGTTGTCAAAGTCTGGCCAGAAAATGCTCATTACTTTAAATATGGGCCAGTGACACGCCAACTTAGGAGGGTCAGTGTCATGTGAACAAGGCGGGGAAGCTGTCAGGTGCCAAGCTAGGCACAAATTAGGTGCAAACTGATACCACTGCCTCCTGATTCCTGGTGCCACCTCAGCTGGGGCTGCCTCCCTGTGCCTGGCACCTGGGAGAGCCAGTGCCCAATATCACTCTCCTGCTGCTATGAGACAGCAGGTCTGGTGACAGAAGTGGAGCCGGACTTGCAGAATAAGGGGAGAGAACGTCAGCCCCCAGCACCTTCAGACCTCAGAGTCACCATGGCAGGTGGCCATGAGTATAATTTCCCTTCTCAGGGCACCCTGAGCCTATGCCCTGGTGGGAAGAGGCTGGCCTGAGAACCTGAAGCCTGGTCCCCGCACTTCACTAACTACCTTGCAGCCTTTAGGTAAGTTACACACCCCAGCTCTCGGTTTCCCCATCTCCAGGATGAGGAGAATGAACTTGTCCAAAAATAGCTGTCGTTCCAGACTGAGTGCCAACACCAGTTAGTGGAACATGTGGCTGAAGGGGGTGGGTGCTGCTTAGGGGCCACATCCAGTGGTCAGGGGCAGGGGTGCTATGATTCTCTGACGATGTCTGCCTTGCACGCAGAATGGAGAGTGGCAGACCAGGTGCCACGTAGCTGCCATCCAGGAGCTAGAGGACCTTTGTGTTCCTGGACAGTGGAACATTCCACCACTCAGATTCAGAGGGATGAGATCTGAGAGTTACAGCTGGGAATCTTGTGGATTCTTCAACAGAAATTCGAGCTAGGCTGACAAATCGCCTTTGCTAAAGGAACGAATAACAATAAAAGAACTCTAGGTATGAGACATGCCAGGAAGGGTTAGATAAATTAGACAATATTTTTAAATTAGAGATGTCGGGGTGACCCCCACTCTTTTGCTCTCCAGCTTAAGAGGATGCCAACAGCCAGAAAGTAATCAGAGGGCCTCTGAATGTGGCTATTCCTCTTTGCCGTGGCTCACCAGCAGTGAGCATCGTCTGTGGCCTCCATGTCCGAAGCAGGAATTCCAGCAGGAAGGACACAGCCGCCAGCATTGGTTTACAGGAAGATCCAAGTGGGACTGAATGGCCAACAGGTACTGCAGAGTCCTAGCTCTCTCCTCCCCACAGCCAACTGTGCTCTGTTTAAATTGGGCACTTGGATCACTGCACACGTCCCACTGCCATAGGAGACCCTATTCTCACATCATGTTCCACCATGCAGACCCTCTGTTCACTTCCTAGGGCTTCTTTCCCAGCCCAGTCCCTCTTGGGTCCTGAGCAAGCTGCCCTCCTCTCTTATTATTTAGTTGTGAATCCCTCCTCCCTCCCCTTCAAAATATCTCCCTGCTTCAGTCCTTGGCTCCCTGCCCACCCAGGCCCTGATCCCTTACCCTGCAGACAACGCTAAGGAAGAGGAAGCGGGGGAGGGAGATCCCCAATTTGTTGTTCCTAAAAACATTTTCATCCCTTCCACTTCCAGGCCCTGACGTGGCTCCTCCAGGTCTCAGGCTGCGTGGTCCAGCAGCCTCCAGGGGTAGCATGGGGCGTCAGGCAGGGGAGAGCCAGGGCAGTGGGCAGGGGAGGCCTGCCCAACCAAGCTGCCTTCACAGTGTCCCTCGGGATATCACCAAAGACAGAAACTTCAAAATGGAAATTTTCAACTTCTTGCAAAAATTTTCAAACATAAAAGTAAAAGCAAATAGTATCATGAACCCCACATTCCATCACTCGGCATCAAGAATTACAAGATGCAAATCTTTGTTTTATCTACATTCTCATGTTTTAAAATCTTATTGTTTATTTATTTATTTTTGCTGGAGTGGTTTAAGACAGACAGCTTACTGTTTCACTGTAAATGCTTTATTATACATTTCTAGGAGATAAGGATCATACACACACACACACACACACACACACACACACACACACACACACACACATCCACAATACTCTTTTATTCCAAACAAAATTACCAACTTTAATATCATCTAATATGCAACCCATGTTCAAAGTTCCTTGACCGTCTCAAACATGACTCAACTCCCCCGTCCATAACATGTATACCCTGGTAGTACCTGCCCCACAGGGCTGTGTGAGGGTGTGGGCACTAAGAGAGCAACGATGAGCAAACCCTTAGACAGTGCCTGTGTGTCGCTGAGCTGGAAACGTGCTGTCCAGTATTCTCTGCTTGAGCCTTCCCTCCTCTTCCTCCTCCCCCCAGCAAGGAGGAGAAGGGCAGCGTGCTGATGCTTGGTGGCGTGGACCCCTCCTACTACAGCAGGGACCTGAACTGGGGGCCAGTGTCCAGACCCATCTACTGGCAGTTAGCCATAGACAAGTAAGTCCCTGCCTCTGATTCCTGCCCCAGGTGGTGCCACCCCCATGCATTCATGCATATGCACACACAGATGCATGCACAGCTGCACAGACACATACAGTCACACATGCATACATGCACATATACACACGCATGCACATGCAGAGACATATATAGTGATGCAGATAGACACACAGTCTC
Organism: Cynocephalus volans; assembly: GCF_027409185.1. Taxonomy (NCBI): domain Eukaryota; kingdom Metazoa; phylum Chordata; class Mammalia; order Dermoptera; family Cynocephalidae; genus Cynocephalus; species Cynocephalus volans. The sequence goes on from NC_084463.1 coordinate 156,530,010, forward strand.
ACAAATACAAACACATACAGTCACAAGACGTATACATACATTGTCACGCACACAGAAACAGCCACTTGGACATATGCACACACACAGATGGATGCACAGACACAGTCTCACACACACACATACAGTCACGCAGATACACACAGTCACATAAACCACACACAGATAGAAATAGTCACACAGACAAAGACACACACTCCACCAATGAGTCCATAATCCCTCCAGGACTCCTGATCAGGGTCTTAGAGAAGAAGGACCAGGCCTGAGTTGTGGGCACTAAGAGAAGGGAAGGGGAGACCTACAGGCCTGGGGAAGCTGAAATCATTGGGAAGAGGCCTGAGGGGTGAGGGGATGCCTGCACCATGCTGTGGGATGGTCAGGAAGCGTGGTCTGAGGATCCTAAAGTGTGCTGAAAAGAGGATCAGGGAGAAGTCTGCCAGGCTGAACAGAGTCATGACAAGTGACCAACCATCCTGGTTTACCTAGGACCAAGGCGGTTCCTGGTACACAGGACTTTCAATTGAAAACAGGGCAAGGCCTGGGCAAACAGGGAGGGCTGGTCACCCTGGAGAGAAGACATCCAGCAGTGGAGAGAAGACTGTGACATTCCTGAGATCTGAAAACAAATCCTACAAAAGGACACACCCACTACTCCCATTCCAGGCACACAGTTGGGGAGGGGGCTGTGATAGAGAATCAGGAACATGGGAATCTGGGAGTGCTTGAGAACATGGGGACAATAATTTCACTGGATTCTGTGTGATACCATCAGACAAAAGCTTAAAGTGTCCTTTGGAGGCTTCTGTAGCCCATGGCCTTCCCCTCAGGCTGCCTTAGGCATTGCCTGGGCTGGGGCTCAGCTCAGATCGGGGACTGCCAGGGAGACCACCTCTTCCAGAGAAACCTGTGGCTCCCTTCCTGCCACTCTGAGCATCTGCTGACCAAGAGAACCCCCATCTTCACTCTGTGGGCCCATAATTGGTCAGACACCAGATACAGGTCTCCGGTTGTCCCACATTCATGCATTCATTCATTCATTCACTCAGCAAACATATGCTGAGCATCCACTGTGTGCTAGACACCGGAGGAAGGCACTGGGGATACAAGCTGCTCTTACAGACTCACCATCTCATAGGGCAGACATACAGGAACCATCAAGTCACACAAACAATGAATTACCACTACCCGCTAGAAACAAGTCAGGGAATAATGACAGTGACCAAGAGAGGGACCTGATCTAGTCTGCAGAGAAGATGTCCCTGAAAAAGTGACAACCTGGAGGAGGAGGAGAAATTCGCCAGGCAAAGGGGGTGGGGGTGGTTCTAGGAAGGGAGATCAGCATGTGCAAATGTCCTGAGGCAAGAAAGAGCTTGGTGCATTCCAGAACTGAAAGGAAGTCAAAGAAGGTCAGTGTGACCAGGTCAAAGGGAAACAACGAGGGGGGACATGAGCTGTAGGGCTGCTGCAGCATGATCCCAGTGCCTGGTCTGTCCCCCTGTCTCTCAGCATCTCCATGGACAGGAAGGCTATTGCTTGTGATGGTGGCTGCCAGGGCATTGTGAATACTGGGACCTCTCTGCTGACTGGACGATGTAGCTGTGTCCACAGCATCCAGAAGATCATCCATGGCAAGCACTACCACAATGGCGAGGTAAAGAGTCGTGCCAGAGGGTCACTTCAGGGCTCTCCACACACTGAAGGATCAGCTAGCCAACCTTCTCCCTCCCTCCTTTCTCTGACACTATGTCATCAATTACAACACCATCAGCACCTGCCTGGCATCCTCTTCACCATTAATTGCATCCACCACCCAGTGCCTGCCAGTGCCTATATCCAGAAGGTGAGAGACCCAGCCCTTGGGGCTGGTGCCATGACATAAGCTGGTGCCATTACATAAGCTGCCTAGCCCAGCTGGCTGGGCAGGTGCCTCCCACAATACAAACATCTTGATAGCAAAGGGCAGTCTGGAACATCCATCATCCTCCAATAAATACTGAGCAATCGCCCCGTGCTGTCATGGTGCTAGGAATAAGGAGGGGGGACACTAAGGACCTCTATCCCCAAGGAGTTTCAGTTCAACAGGATGCTCCAATGGATAAGCACAGAAAGTTAGCTATAGCAATCCCTGAAATAGACCAAAGGAATAGTGACCGGTGGGGACTGCCCCCATGTGTTGTCCCACCATAATTATTAACAGTGCTCCCATCTTAAAATTGTCCTGGTTTGGATGGTAAATTAGATGGTGACCCTAGTCCTAGTCCTCAACTTAGTCTTGCTATTCCCCACTCCCTCCTCTGTAAAATGCAGTAACAGCCCCTCCCTTTGTGGAGTGGTCAGGACTTTCCCATGAGAGTCCAGTGGAGCTGAATGGGTTGACAGAAGGCTTTGAAGAAAAGAGGAGAATTTAAACAATTCAAAGCCCCTATCCTCATAGAGGCAAGAGGATGCCTGCCTGGGCTGGTTGAGGGCAGGTCTAGACTGGCTCCACCCAAATGGCACCCAGGGAGCTGTGCCAGGAGGTGGCCCAGGGCCATCCAGTATGATGAGGGCTGCAGGCAGAGGCGCACCTGGTAGTAGGGGACCACCGGGGAGAGCACCAAGCTCAGTCTTAAAGAATGAGCACAGGTGAAGAGGAGCAGGAAAGGCGTTCTCTGCAGAGGGAACAGCCCAAACAAGCATCAGAGGAGAGAAGCGGCAGAGTGTGAGGAGCATGTCACGCAGTCCTGGGTCCTGGGTGGGCACCCCGCTTCTGCAGCTGCTGAAGAGAGCCTATTGGATCCTATGAAAGGAGGGAAATAAGGAAGAGAAGCTGCCAGGTCTGGCTATTGAAGGGGGGTGGCAGGTGAGGGCTCAGGCTGACCTCTGAGTGTTTCCATCTTCTCCAGGGCCATTCGGGCACCTGCTACAGCAGCTTTGATGCAGCTGTAGACGATTCACCTCACTCAGAGATCTGGGTCCTGGGAGATGTTTCCCTGAGGCTGTATTTCACTGTTTTTGATCAAGAAAACAACAGGGTTGGCCTGGCTCCTGCAGTGTAAATGCTGAGACTTCTCTAAGAAGCAATCGGGCCCACCCCAAACACAGTATGTATGTGGGGGATTCCTGCCCAGAGCAGCTGGTTCAAACTGTGTTTGGTGCTCTGCCAAACCCTATTCCCAGTGAAGAATAAAAGATTTCATTTTCAATGGTGCTAATACTACTGATTGCTTCTCTTTGGGTCGGGGAGGTACATCAGAATGAAGCAGGACTCCAGCATGTAGCCTAGACCACAGGGGAGAAAAGCCCAATCCAACTGGCTTGAATGAGCAGGGAGGCTCATGGAAAGACACTGGGGTAGTTGCAGGAACCACAGCAGGTCCAAAGATCTTGGCAACTGGACACAAGAAATCAAAATCCATCAGCTCACTCTTTCTTTCCCTCCCTCCTTCCCTTCTCTCATCCGTGATTCTCTTCGCCTGACAGCTTTCTTTTCCTAGGCTTCTACCCACGGTGGAGGACTTTGCCACTGCCTGCCCCAGAGTTTTACATCCTTAAGGCACCTAACCCAGAAAGGAAAGAAGCTCAGAAAATACCAGGTGACCAGGGAGGACTCTGACTGGTTCATCGTAGGTCATGTGTCTGGCTCTGGACCAATCATCCTGGCCAGGGCATGGGGTGCTATGATTGGCTCTACTTGGTCAGGTGGCCTTGCCTGTGACCTGTAGGTGATTGACAGTTTCCTCTAGAAACACATGGCTGTAGCTAGGGAGTAGCTGTCCACAAGGAAGTGGAAGATGGGTGTTCTAGGCAGATGGAAAAGATCGTGACTACCCCACCAACATCCACCACTCCTCATTCAGAGGAATGGTAAAGAATAATTAAAAATAGATTCTATTCTTCCCATCTTCAAAGGAGCTAGACAGTAGCATCCTGCTCAAGGTGGGCTTGGGGTAAGGCCCTTCAAACTGGGATGGTTCCACTCTGGCTCCCCACAACAAGGCAGGCGAAGGACCCTGGCCACCAGCTCTCTGCCACCCACACCTGCAATGTCCTTTTCAGTCCTGCCTCCCAGGTGATGGGCCCATGTGGACACGTGAGTCATTCCCACCCACGAACGCCCAGCATGGCCATTCCCTTGCCCTCAAAGACTGTCTTAGGGAGGGAGTGTCTCATATAAAAGGGGACCAGGGTGGACAAGACCTTCAGCCTTCCAGAGCAGGCCATCCTGAGCCTCCTCTGGGGTACAGAGAGAAAAGCATTTAGTCTGAGCTGCAAGGGTTTGGGAAGTTTGGGGCGGGGACATCACTTCCCCAGTCAGAGGCCCAGGATGGAGCAGCAGAGATCAGAGAGCAGAGAGAGGGAGGGAAGTCGGGAGGGAAGTCCAGAGGGAAAAAGGAGCAGGAAAAATAAAGTGAAAAACAAGGCCTATCTCAACGCATAGCACTGCCCTTTTCTCGCGAGAGGCAAACGTTAGCAAAATTGATGTTCAGTCTTCCTTCCCTCAGCATCCTTCCATTGGGTACATATTTACTGAGCACCTACTATGCGCCAGGAGCCGTAGGGGACTCCTGAGATAGAGGGCTGGATTAGGAACTTGCCATTGAGTCATGCAGACAGATCAAAAGACTGATAACACCCAACAGTGAGAGCCAGGTGGAGGAAACAACAGAGGTGTTGGGAGGAGAGCAGAGGAGCGAAGGGCTTTGCCCTTGGGAACCAGGGAAAGGTTTCCAGGAGGAGTGACATGAAGCTCCATCTTAAATAATGACAAGGATTTTCCAGCTGGAGAGGAGGAAAGCTGTTCCAGGCCACAGAGGCAGTGAGTGCAAAGACACTGAGTCACGAAAGGACAACTTCCGGAATACATGGGACCCTCAGGCTAGAAAGGACACTGAAGGGCCACCTGGTCTGATATCCTGCCTTTGTCAGGGCCATCCCACAGATAAAAGGCCATCCTCCCTGTGACAATCCCAGAGGTCATCTGTCCTTGGACCCCAATCCCACAACCTGTATCCCTCACCATTAGAATAGCGTCTTCATGAATTTCACCTAACTCTATTCTTCAGCAAGTCTGCTCTGGAAAAGTGCCTCCTGAGCTTCCCCCAAAGACAGGCAGCCACCCCTTGACACCTCACACTAAAACACACTCCAAAACCCTGCAGTTTCCATCTGCGTGCAAATCCAGTGTATGTACATGGTTATGTGTACGCGATCCCTTTGGGCTGGCATGGAGTTATGGTCAGCAAAAGGGCAGGCAGAAGATGGCTGGAGGCAGAGCTGAGAAGGGGAAAGGAAAGGGTGAGATCAGCACTGGTATTGTTTTTAAACAAACGGTAAATACACACTGGGCATAAGGGAGACTCAAGTGACCAGTTTGTTTGTAAAACTCGTTTTCCAGCTAGGTCCTCATGGAAGCATAAGCAACAACTCGCTTGGTCAGAAACCACAAATAATAGCGCCAATTGATTTGTAGAAGACTTTACATATGTTATCTCATTGTCTCCCCCGACACCTCTGAGAGGCAGGTAAAGTGTCCCCACTGCACAGATAAAGAAGTCTCCTCGGATCTATCTGGCTCCGGTACCTGGTGTCAGGAACATAGTAGGCCCCCAACAAATATGTATTGAATAAATGAATGGGTGAATTAGGAATGCTGCCACTATAGCATAGTGCTGCCTCTCTGACAGGATACATGTATGGTAGCCACGTGGTTTACTTCCCTTATATCAATAATAAGAGGTCAGGGTTTGCTCCCCTAAATGCACCTAAGGCCCGGGCTGGCGCCTATGTCTATTAATGAACCAAAGTGTTTTCGAAGCTCTGTATTTGTACCCATGCCACAAACATGAAGATAAATTCTGCTCTTCAAAGCAAACATCCGCCCCCTTCCACTTTGATGCTTTACCAATTACCAGCTATATAGCCTTTGGTGAGAGGGAATGTGGAGAAAAAGACAGCTTGAACACTTCTTGTAAGAGTGTAAATTGGTACGATCTTTTTGGAGATGATTTGTGTAGCCTTTGTCCCAGCAATTTTACTTCCAAGATTTTTGCTACGGCAATGGTCAGAAGGGCCCAAAACATAAATAAGCATGGATGTAATCTGCAGAGTCTCTTACAACAGGGAAAATCTGAACATCCCAGTGTCCATTAAACAGAGATTGCCCACAGCATATAGAGACCATCATGCAGATATCTTAAGTCATGTCTTAGAAGAATATTTAATACCATGAGAAATATTTCTAATATGATATTAAGAGAAAAGAACAGAATAGAAGACAGCATGACCCCAAGTTTGGTAAGCTCATGTAAGACAGGACAGCATAGTGTCCAGGCATGCAGGTCCTGGAGGCTTTCTTCCTGAATTCAAATCCCACCTCTCACACGTACAGTCACATGACCTTGGATAAGTTCATTTCTGGGTATCAGTTTCCTATTCCATAAATATGGGATAAGAATAGTCCCTCTGAGTCAGGGGGAAGGGCAGGAGTGGGAATGGGGGTTGACTGCTAATGTATACAGGGTTTCTTTTTGGGGTATTGAAAATGTTCTGAAATCACATCAGAGTGATGTTTGTACAACTCTGTGAATATACTAAAAACCACTGAAATTATATTAAGTGAAATAAGTCAGGCACAGAAAGAGAAATATCGCATGTTCTCACTTATTCATGGGAGCTAAAAATAAATAAATAAATACACAAGCAATCCGGGGGGCGGGGGGACAGGGAAGAAGACACAACAGTCACAATTCCTTGAACTTGTTAAGGCATGTGAACAGATATGATGTTGATGGGTGGGAGAGGGGAGAGAGTTGGGGGAGGAAGAAATCAGTAAAGGGACACAAAAATCAACTACATTATATACTGATAAAATAAAAATCAAATAAAAACCACTGAGCTGTTCACCTTAAATGGGAGAATTTATGATATGTGAACTATATCTCAATAAAGCTACAAAACTATGTAATAAAAAAAATCACAGGAAAGAATAGTCCCTCCCTGCTAGAGCTACAGTGAGGACTACATGAATTAATCTATATAAAACCTTTAGAACAGTGCCTGTCACATAGTAGCATGAAATATTACTATTTTACAAATGCACGAGAAAGAAACCAAAAGGTTAACAGTTAACCAAATGAAACTAATTTTATGTCAAGTTGGTGGCATAGGGAAGAATTAAGTGATTTTAAAATCTATTATTTTGAGGGACAGCTCGTGGCTCACTTGGGAGAGTGTGGTGCTGATAACACCAAGGCCGTGGGTTCGGATCCCATATAGGGATAGCCGGTTGGCTCACTTGGGAGAGCGTGGTGCTGACAAGGCCAAGTCAAGAGTTAAGATCCCCTTACTGGTCATCTTAAAAAAAAAAAAAGTTAACCAAAGGATATGACAGTCATTATATCCAGAAGGCAGCTCTATAGACAATTTTCTTCTCAAACTTTTCTGTTTTCTCAGTGATTGCTTTTAAGACTGGGTGGAAAGCTAAGCATCATTTTATAAAAGAGAGAGGAAGACCTCCAGCAGAGAGGAGACCATACCTTTGTTGGGGTTACCTGGGTTCCTGCTGGAGCAGGTTGTTTCCCACAGAAAAAGGTGATCCGGAAGCAGACAGTCAGTGGAGGACTGACACCTAGTGGCCAGGATGGATCTTACACTCGTGCACACACGCACCCACCGCTCCACACTGGTTCCATCTACTTGAACAGCTATTTAGCAACATGAAACCCCTTTCATATAAACTCTCCTACCTTTAGACCTGCTAATCCCACTTTGACAAAGAGATCCCAAATAAATAAATTATTATTTTTGTTACCTATAAATTATTTATTAGCTACAAAGATTTTCCCAAGGAATCTATTAATAGTAGTGAAAGTTGGAAACCACCCTATATTCTAACAGGGAAATTTTATCGACAGGAAGGAACCTGCTCCTGGCTCTTTAAGTGATGCAGGTGGTCTATGTCTATATAAGGCACAGCCTGAATCATGGGTACCAAGCACTCCCTTCCTCACCTCCTTTGGGTCTCTACTCAAATGTCCCCTCCTCAGTGGAGCCCACTCTGCCCCTCTCTCTGAAATGTGAGCCCTCTCCCCACTCCCTGTCCCCTCCCCTGTTTTCATTTTCCTCCAGAATCACCATCTCACACACTCTGTAGTTCACTTATTTATCTTGTTGATTATCTACCTGTCTCCTTCCCTGGAGTGAGGCATGGATTTGGGTCTGTCTTGTCCCTTCAATTCCCTGTGCTTAAATTAAGGCCTGGGATATAACAGATGCTCAATATTTTTCAAAAATTAGGTGAAATCAATGTTAAGAAATACAATGTCATAGGTTCACGCTGAGTGTGGACATTGCTGACTATGTTCGTTTCCTAGGGCTGCCACAACAAATACCCCAGGCTGGGTGGCTTAAACAATGAAATTTATTTTCTTACAGCTCCGGAGGCTGGAAGTTCAAGATCAAGTTGCTGGCAGGATTGTTGCTCCTGAGGTCTCTCTCCTTGGCTTGTAGATGACTGTCTTCTTCCAGCTCTTCACATGGTCTTTTCTCTCTGTCTGTGTCCTAATCTCCAGTCATACGGAATTAGAGCCCACCCTGGTGACTTCATTTAACCTTAATTACCACTTTAAAGACCCTATTTTTAAATACAGTCACATTCTGAGGTACTGAGGGTCAGAACTTCAGCATGTGAATTTTACGGGGCGGGCACAGTTTAGCCTGTAACACTAGTAAACAGAAGGAATACTGGGATGTGTCAAAAGAATACAGGAGCCAGTTTAAAGGGGCTCCCACAGGCCAAATCCAGGACAGTTTAAGCAAAAAATAAGTAATAACGATAATGGATTATAAGTCATTGACTAAAAACAAGAATATGACTCCATACAGATCAATAAATACAAACAGACAAATAAATACATAGGATAGAAGAAAAGCTCTTCCTTACCACAGAATGCCGATTAAAAAATGTAAAATAAATAATCTATTTAGAAAATTACTCCTTTGGGCCAGCCCGTGGCTCACTCGGGAGAGTGTGGTGCTGAGAACACCAAGGCCACGGGTTCGGATCCTATATAGGGATGGCCGGTTGGCTGACTGGTTGAGCGTGGTGCTGACAACACCAAGCCAAGGGTTGAGATCCCCTTACCACTCATCTTTAAAAAAAAGAAAAAGAAAATTACTCCTTTGTAGCCATCATTTTAATAATTGACTCAGGCACAAATCAATGGATGCTTAAACTTTGGGTGACTATTTGATGGGGAACAGGTTATTTATAGTCTCAACATATCTCCCTGCAGAATACCTTAATAATCACAAAAGAATAACTGCAGTGGAAAATCTTGGCAGCAGGCACGCCATTAACCAAGTAATCAAAGGCAATGTCACTAATGATGGAACAAATCAACATCAGGTGCCCCCTGGTGTGATGCACTGAGAAGAACACACATCCCTCCTGTGATATTCCTGCTAAAAAATAGACAGCCTGAATCTAACCATAAGAAAACATCAAACAAACCCAAACTGAGGGACATTCTGCAAAACAACTGGCCTATGCTCTGCAAAAATGTCAACGGTCATCAACGAAAAAGGCAGGATGAGGCGCCAGCTGTTCCAGACTGAAGGAGACTGAAGAGACCTACGTGATCCTAGGCTGAATGTAGGACAACTGGTGAAATGTGAATAGGAGCTGGGTATAATGGTTAAATGTCCTGCATGTGACTTTGTGACATGGTACACGTAAGCGGATGTCTTTGTTCTTTGAAGATACTATCTAAAAATTTAGGAGTACAGGGTCATTATGTCTGCAACTGACTCAAATCATTCAACCAAAATAATAATTGTGTGGCGGGGCGGGGAAGGGTGTGCAAATAGGGTAAAATGTCAACTGGCATGGTCCATGCCATGGCAGGATCCTAAAGGAGTCAGCTTGGGCTGCTCTCTCCAAGTTGGCAAGGCCGCTGGATGGAGAGCTGCTGGCAAGGCCGCAGCTACGAGCCCTTGCTACAACCATAAGGGTTCCTGCCTCGGCTTCGTGGCTTTTGCCTTGTCTTTCGATATTTTGGTTAGTGTGGCAGTTCTCTGAATTCCTAAAAGATAATAAAAATAACACAAATAATTATACGGTCATTGAACTAAACATTCCCACAGAGGATCCGAGTAAATTGGACAATTCAAAATTATGCCCTTATGGTAAATTGACCACAGCAACATATGTTCCAAAAGCACCGCTCATGACTAAATATGAGCCGCAGCCTAATGTAAGTTGGCAAACATCATTTGCTGGAGGTTATATTAATGGCAAGAGAATGGTTGGCATTAATGAGAAATTCTATGATTGGGACAAATTAAGTATATGGGAACGAAACTGTAGAACCCCCTTTACTTGGTAGTATCCAGTTTTAAATAAATCATTAAGAATTAGATATTGGGATAAAAATATATGCTGTAAAATTATTAAACCTGCAAAATTAGACCTAAGAGGCAAATGTAACTGTTTTTGTGAGGGACGGTGCTGTGCACAAGGACACTTTAATATTTAGATCAAGATTATAGGGCCACAGCGAATGCATAACCTCAAGATGTGCATGATAATGCTGCTCAAATATCCCCTGTTCTTTTTCCATATCAACAGTAGGTTCATTCCATTAGAACATAAGATCATTACACCCCCATTAGAATTTAAATGTTAGCATTGTTGCTTTTAGCAAATTTGTACTTACATTTAGCAATAGACATAGGTCATATGATAGTACTGTCTATCACTTTGTAACGGCAATAGTGCCACCCCGTTAATAGGGTAGATATTAACCACAGCTTGCCAACCGGAAAAGGTCACAGGTTAACTTCAGGGCAATGAGAAGATGGTCCCAATCTGATAATCTGATACCAAAAGGAGGAAGCACGAGCTAATCACCTGAGACGTGCTAACGAAGGAAAAAAAACTGGCTTCCCCTGTCCTTTTTAAATTATTAATCCAAGCTTGCTGATGCAATAAAAATGATCCCCAAAAACCCCCTGCAGAAAAAAATCTCAATAAAAGGCATTGTCTCATGCTCTACTGTGCTCCAGCTGCAACACGCTGACAGCCCGCAGAGAGAGAATGTGCAGACTGATGCACTGAGGTCTCTGTCTGTGTCTTTTATTTTCGCCGGCTTCCTCATCCCTCTTTCAAGGACCCGCAAACGCGACTGGAGCTTTTCTCCGGCAGTCAATAATGACATTGTGGGTGAAATGCATGTGGGAATTTGTTGCACTCTTCTTGCAACTTTTCTGTAGATTTGAAATATTTCCAGTATAAAAAGTTAAAAATTTTCAAATGGCTTCACGCCAACAGAAAATGAAGGGAATAGACAAAACGGAAAATACTACTGTCAGGCAGGGGAAGTCATGAATGATTTCATTTCTCCTAGCGCCGCTCTAGTGCTCCAACAATCAACAAAGCCACACTTTGTTCCTTCGTACAACAAAATTGAGGAGAGAAGGCCCTACGTTTGCCTCCTGCCTGTCTTATGGACCTATTTATTCTGTCGATGACCTAACAAGTCAGGAATAATTGCCCCATTTTATAAATGAGGACACTGAGCCTCACGGAAAGGTCGCTCAAGGTCACAGACATGGGAGCAGGATTTGAACACGGGCCTGACTCCTGTTTATCGATTCTCCTCCACATTTTTACCTACCGATTGCTCTGTGCCCAGTGCCAGGTAAGGCAGGTGCTGGAGTGAAAGGATGGTAAGGCTCTGTCCCTGTCCTTGAGCTCACCACCCACAGCAGGGGAGACAAGACAGCCACAGGACACTGGACCTGAAGGTAGGGAAGAGTTAGCAGGGGCTCTCTTCCCCCCCCCCCCCCGGCCCTCAGCTTCCCTCTGCCAGGATCCACCCTGCTCCCACGCCCTCTGCCTTCATCCCAGCTCATGCCAGGTCACGGTCATGGGCTCCCTCCCCTTGCCTCATTCGGCTTCCCACTGCTGCTGGCTCCCGGTGGGTGCATCAACATCCATTTTGCAGTCCTTTGCCCCTGCCCACCCATCTGTACCTAGTTCCTCCGCTAAGTCTCTTCAATCAAACCTGTGAGTCAGGCCCGTTTCTGCAAGGACTCTGAGTGACACACCAGGTGATGAGAGAGAAGCCATTCAAAGGGAACAGCATGTGCCAAGGCCCGGAGGCAAGGCAGGGTGTGGCCCACTGGAGAATTCAAATGGCCCAGGGCTGCCAGAGGGCAGGAAGGCAAGGGATTTCAGCCCAAGTCACAGCTCTCAGCAACTTGAGAACCATGACACCTTCCTCTTAACGCTTATATCCACCACACCCATGTGACCCACTGGCAAAGTCCTGCCTACTGCCTTACCTGAGCCAGTCATGGGGTCATGGCCTAGGGCATTGGGGAGGGCCCAGGGCTCCACCCCCAATAACACAGGTGTACCTCTTGCTGAGAATAAAAATTTGAGGCTGACGGTCTCCCTCCACACGCAGCGTGATTCAGGAGTCTCCAACCAGGCTCAGAAGCTCCTCCACCCATCTTAGCAATCAAAACCTCATTCCAGGGGTCATCCTGGGTGCTTAATGCTCAACCATTCGCTCCACATCTCCTCTGTGCCAGGCTCAGATTCTTGTAAAAATGCAATTCCCCCAGGAAGGGGAACACACTCCCGGGCTGATATCGGCTTCCAAGTACTGTTTACATAGCTCAAATGCCTCCTCCTCCATGGTGGCCTCCCAGACGGTCCTTGGAAGTGAGGTCCTTTTTCTGAATGACCCATAGCACTTTGTCCCTTTTATGCCCTTTTCAGTATCCTGCGCTCGTTAACTATTACTCTCATTTTCTGCTTTATATCATAGTGACTCAAGTATGGCCTTATTTCTTCTACTCAGATGTAAAGACATTGAGGGCAAAATTAACGGCTGATTCGTCTCTATCAAGCCTTCTGCCTGGCATGTGGAATGAATGAAAGGTCAATGAGGCTAAGGGCTCATGAGGGCTCTGCTACTCAAGAACCTGGCCAAGGTGGCTGATGCCAGGCAGGACTCAGGTCATAAGATGATGGCAAAGCCTTCCGCCTAGGTTTGCTACCTTGTCCCCTACCCCAGACCAAGGCATTAAGAGCCCCAAAGCTGCTGCCGGTCCTTTGGTGGGCGAGGGATGGGAGCGGGGGATACTGGGTGCCTGGCTGCTTCAAGAATGGCTTTGCCCATCTGGAACAGGAGACCCAGCACAAGTGCCTTAAATACCCTCTGACTACATACACCCTCCCCCTTTTCTCTGTAACCAAATGTGGCAGAGTCACAGGTTGGGAGCCAGGACTCAGGTCACTGCCAAGAAGGAACAGTGCTGAGATCAAATCAGATTGGATCAGATAAGGCAGAGGGGGGTCAGGTCCAGAGCTGTGCTCGCCTGGGAGTAATGTGGCGTTAGAGATATAGAGGACAAAGGAATTGGGGCCGGGCCACGTGGGGAGGGACCCGCCATTGGCAGGACCGCACAGGGGCACAGGGGTTCATCCCAGGCCACCAGCTCCAGCAGGTCCGTACTAGGGCTCCAGCAGGTGCCGCTCAGGGAGGCACTCTGAGGAGGAGCAGGGGCTGTGAGGGGCAGAGGAGGCCTCCCTGGGATCCCTTTGTCCTTGCTGGGGACTGCAGGCCAATTCCTTGGCTATGCTCCAGTTCCTGGGAATTTTCCACCCCCTGCTTAGTAGCTCCATCCTCCCCCAGCCCACCCCAGGTTTCACACATTTCCTTTCTGCTTCCAGTTAACCCTTGCTGTGCCCAGTACCCAATTTCTGCCCCTCCCTCCTCCAAGCCCTTCTCTTGTACTTTCCTCAATCAGGTGTCAGAACCTTTCCGAGGGCCCACCAGCCTGCTGTTGAGAGGGTGGGGTAGAGGCTTCCGGCCATCCCCGTCCCTTCCCGAGGCTTGGGCACAAGCCCATTCCCCAGGAACCAATGCCCCCTCTCTGCTTCCTGACTTTCCCTTGAGAGCTTGACCACAGACCCCAGCGCCCTCCCTGCTTAGGGGCATACAGATCTGAAGCTATCAGGGTCGAGGATGGCTCTTTATTTTTTTTTTTCCAATTACTTTATTGCGGTAAAATAGACATAACATAAAATTCACGCCCTGAACCGTTTTTAAGTGTACCGTCCACTGGTATTAAATACATTCCTAATGTTCTGCAACCATCACCAGCATCCGTCTCCACAACTCTTTTCATCTCGTAAAACTGAAACTCTGTACCTCACTCCCCAACCCCCCTCTCCCCAACCCCTAGAAAGCACCATTCTATTTTCTGTCTCTATGAATTTGACTACTCTAGGAACTGCATATAAGTGGAATCCCACAGTATTTGTCTTTTTTGTGACTGGCCTATTTCACTTAGCATAGTGTCCTCAAGGTTCACCCCTGTTGGAGCATATGTCAGAATTTTCTTCCTTTTTAAGTCCGTTTTTTTAGTGCATTGTGTGTATGCACCAGATTTTGCTTATCTATTCATCAGAGGATGGACACCTGGGTTGCCTCCAAGTTTTTGCTATTGTGAATAGTGCTGCTGTGAACATGGCTGAACAAATATTTCTTCAAGACCCTGCTTTCAATTCCTCAGGGTATATAACCAGAAATGGAATTGCTGAATCACATGCTAATTTTATTTTTAATTGTCTGAGGAAGAGCCATACTGCTTTCCACAGTGGTGCACCATTCTACATTCCCACCAGCACTGCACAAGGCTCCCAGTTTCTCTACATCCTCTTCAACACTTACTATTTTCCTTGTTTTATTTATATAGTAGCCATCCTGATGGACATGAGATAGTATCTTCACTGTGCTTCTTTTTTTTTTTTTTTTTTTAAATTTTATTTTGTCGATATACATTGTGGCTGATTATTGCTCCCCATCACCAAAACCTCCCTCCCTTCTCCCTCCCCCCCTCCCCCCCAACAATGTCCTTTCTGTTTGCTTGTCGTATCAACTTCAAGTAATTGTGGTTGTTATATCTTCTTCCCCCCCCCCCGGTTTTGTGTGTGTGTGTGTGTGTGTGTGTGTGTGTGTGTGTGAGTGTGTATGTGTGTGTGTGAATTTATATATTAATTTTTAGCTCCCACCAATAAGTGAGAACATGTGGTATTTCTCTTTCTGTGCCTGACTTGTTTCACTTAATATAATTCTCTCAAGGTCCATCCATGTTGTTGCAAATGGCAGTATTTCATTCGTTTTTATAGCTGAGTAGTATTCCATTGTGTAGATGTACCACATTTTCCGTATCCACTCATCTGATGATGCACATTTGGGCTGGTTCCAACTCTTGGCTATTGTAAAGAGTGCTGTGATGAACATTGGGGAACAGGTATACCTTCGACTTGATGATTTCCATTCCTCTGGGTATATTCCCAACAGTGGGATAGCTGGGTCATATGGTAGATCTATCTGCAATTGTTTGAGGAACCTCCATACCGTTTTCCAGAGGCTGCACCATTTTGCAGTCCCACCAACAGTGTATGAGAGTTCCTTTTTCTCCGCAGCCTCGCCAGCATTTATCGTTCATAGTCTTTTGGATTTTAGCCATCCTAACTGGGGTGAGATGGTATCTCAATGTGGTTTTGATTTGCATTTCCCGGATGCTGAGTGATGTTGAGCATTTTTTCATATGTCTGTTGGCCATTTGTATATCTTCCTTAGAGAAATGCCTACTTAGCTCTTTTGCCCATTTTTTAATTGGGTTGCTTGTTTTCTTCTTGTAAAGTTGTTTGAGTTCCTTATATATTCTGGATATTAATCCTTTGTCAGATGTATATTTTGCAAATATTTTCTCCCACTCTGTTGGTTGTCTTTTAACTCTTTTAATTGTTTCTTTTGCTGTGCACAAGCTTTTTAGTTTGATATAATCCCATTTGTTTATTTTTCCTTTGGTTGCCCGTGCTTTTGGGGTTGTATTCATGAAGTCTGTGCCCAATCCTATTTCCTGAAGTGTTTCTCCTATGTTTTCTTTAAGAAGTTTTATTGCTTCAGGGTGTATATTTAAATCCTTAATCCATTTTGAGTTGATTTTAGTATACGGTGAGAGGTATGGATCTAGTTTCATTCTCCTGCATATGGATATCCAGTTATCCCAGCACCATTTGCTGAAGAGGCAGTCCCTTCCCCAGTGAATAGGCTTGGTGCCTTTGTCAAAGATCAGATGGAAGTAAGTGTGTGGGTTGATTTCTGGATTCTCTATTCTATTCCATTGGTCAGTGTGTCTGTTTTTATGCCAGTACCATACTGTTTTGGTTATTATAGCTTTGTAGTATAGCTTAAAGTCAGGTAGTGTTATGCCTCCAGCTTTATTATTTTTGCTCAGCATTGCTTTGGCTATGCGTGGTCTTTTGTTGTTCCATATAAATGTCTGGATAGCTCTTTCCATTTCTGAGAAAAATGTCTTTGGAATTTTGATGGGGATTGCATTGAATTTGTATATCACTTTGGGTAGTATGGACATTTTCACTATGTTGATTCTTCCAATCCAAGAGCATGGGATATCTTTCCATCTTCTTGTGTCCTCTCTAATTTCTCTCAGCAGTGGTTTGTAGTTCTCATTATAGAGATTTTTCACCTCCTTGGTTAACTCAATTCCTAAGTATTTTATTTTTTTGGTGGCTATTGTAAATGGGCAGGCTTTCTTGATTTCTCCTTCTGCATGTTCACTATTGGAGAAAAGAAATGCTACTGATTTTTGTGTGTTGATTTTGTATCCTGCTACTGTGCTGAAATCATTTATCAATTCCAACAGTTTTTTTGTAGAGGTTTTAGGCTGTTCGATATATAGGATCATGTCATCTGCAAACAGGGACAGTTTGACTTCATCTTTTCCAATCTGGATGCCCTTTATTTCCTTCTCTTCTCTGATTGCTCTGGCTAGTACTTCCAACACTATGTTGAATAGGAGTGGTGAAAGTGGGCATCCTTGTCTAGTTCCTGTTCTTAAAGGAAAAGCTTTCAGCTTTTCCCCATTCAGGATGATATTGGCAGTGGGTTTGGCATATATGGCTTTAATTATGTTGAGATACTTTTCCTCTATACCTAACTTATAGAGGGTCTTTGTCATGAATGAGTGCTGAACTTTATCAAATGCTTTTTCAGCATCTATAGAGATGATCATATGGTCCTTGTGTTTGACTTTATTAATATGGTGTATCACATTTATTGATTTGCGTATGTTGAACCAACCTTGCATCCCTGGGATGAATCCCACTTGATCGTGGTGAATAATTTTTCGTATGTGTTGCTGTATTCTGTTTGCTAGTATTTTAGTGAGGATTTTTGCATCTATATTCATCAAGGATATCGGCCTGTAGTTTTCTTTTTTGGTTGTATCTTTACCTGGTTTTGGTATCAGGATGATGTTTGCTTCATAGAATGAGTTTGGGAGATTTGCGTCCGTTTCAATCTTTTGGAATAGTTTGTAAAGAATCAGTGTCAATTCCTCTTTGAATGTTTGGTAAAATTCTGCTGTGCATCCATCTGGTCCTGGGCTTTTCTTTGTTGGGAGCCTTCTGATAACAGCTTCAATCTCCTTTATTGTTATTGGTCTGTTCAAATTTTCTACGTCTTTATGGTTCAGTTTTGGGAGTTTGTGTGTGTCCAGAAATTTATCCATTTCCTCCAGATTTTCAAATTTGTTGGCGTATAGTTGTTTATAGTAGTCTCAAATGATTCCTTGTATTTCAGATGAATCAGTTGTAATATCGCCTTTTTCATTTCTAATTTTTGTTATTTGAGTCTTCTCTCTTCTTTTTTTTGTTAGCCATGCTAATGGTTTGTAAATTTTATTTATCTTTTCAAAAAACCAACTTTTTGATTCATTGATCTTTTGAATTATTTTTTGGTTTTCAATTTCATTCAGTTCTGCTCTGATCTTAATGATTTCTTTCCGTCTGCTAACTTTAGGTTTGGATAGTTCTTGTTTTTCTAGTTCTTTAAGGTGAAGTGTTAGGTTGTTCACTTGCCATCTTTCCATTCTTCTGAAGTGAGCGTTTAATGCAATAAATTTCCCCCTCAATACTGCTTTTGCAGTATCCCACAGGTTTTGGTATGATGTATCATTGTTTTCATTAGTTTCAATAAATTTTTTGATTTCCTGCTTGATTTCTTCTTGGACCCTTATGTCATTAAGCAGAATGCTGTTTAATTTCCATGTGTTTGTATAGTTTCCAGAGTTTCGTTTGTTATTAATTTCTAGTTTTAATCCATTGTGGTCTGAGAAGATACATGGGATAATTCCAATTTTTTTGAATTTATTGAGACTTGATTTGTGACCTAATATGTGATCTATCCTGGAGAATGATCCATGTGCTGATGAGAAGAATGAATATTCTGAGGTTGTTGGGTGGAATGTTCTGTAGATATCTGCCAATTCCAATTGGTCTAGAATCTTGTTTAGATCTTGTGTTTCTCTACTGATTCTTTGCCTAGATGATCTGTCTAATATTGACAGTGGAGTGTTCAGGTCCCCTGCTATTATGGTATTAGTGTCTATTTCCTTCTTTAGGTCTAATAGAGTTCGTTTTATAAATCTGGCTGCTCCAACATTGGGTGCATACATATTTATGATTGTTATGTCTTCTTGATGGATCAGTCCTTTTATCATTAAGTAGTGTCCCTCATTGTCTCTTTTTATGGTTTTTAGTTTAAAGTCTATTTTGTCTGATATAAGAATAGCTACTCCAGCTCGTTTTTCTTTTCTGTTTGCATGGTAAATCTTTTTCCATCCTTTCACTCTTAGTCTGTGTGAATCTTTATGGGTGAGGTGGGTCTCTTGTAGGCAGCATATAGTTGGGTCCTCCTTTTTGATCCAGTCAGCCAGTCTGTGTCTTTTGATTGGGGAATTTAAGCCTTTTACATTAAGAGTTGTTATTGAAAGGTGTTGATTTATTCCTAGCATTTTATTGGTTGTTTGGTTGTCTTAGGTGTCTTTTGTTCCTTGCTTTCTGATTTACTGTTTGGTTTCTGTGTTTGTTGGTTCCTTAGGTTGTAGATAGCGTTTTTGTTTGCTTGTTTTCTCTTCATGAATGCCATTTTTATTATACTAGTGGGTATTGATTTTTCTTGGGTTTTTATGGCAGTGGTAGTTATCTTTCAGGAACCAAACCCAGTACTCCCTTGAGGATTTCTTGTAAGGGTGGTCGTGTGGTAGTGAACTCCCGCAGTTTTTGTTTGTCTGAGAAATATACTATTTGCCCTTCATTTCGGAAGGATAGCCTTGCAGGGTAGAGTATTCTTGGCTGGCAATCTTTGTCTTTTAGTATTTTGAAAATATCATCCCATTCCTTTCTAGCTTTTAGGGTTTGTGATGAAAAGTCTGATGTTAGCCTTATTGGGGCTCCCTTATAGGTGATTTGACGCTTCTCTCTTGCAGCTTTTAAGATTCTCTCTTTGTCTCTGAGTTTTGCCAATTTGACTATGACATGTCTTGGAGAAGGCCTTTTTGGGTTGAATACGTTTGGAGATCGTTGAGCTTCCTGGATCTGAAGATCTGTGATTTTTCCTATACCTGGGAAGTTTTCTGCCACTATTTTGTTGAATATGTTTTCAATGGAATCTCCATATTCCTCCCCTTCTGGAATACCCATGACTCGGATTCACTGTGCTTCTGATGTGCATTTCTCTAATGACTGGTGATGTCAAGCATCTTTTCACGTTCTTAGTGACCATTTGTATTTCTTTGGAGAAATGTCGTTTCGTGTCATTTGCCCATTTTTGAATCAGGTTGTTTGTTCTCTTGTTGTTGAATTTTAGGATTTCTCTATATATTCTGGATACTAACCCCTTATTAGATATATGATTTGCAAATATCCTCTCTCACCAGGCTGGTTGACCCTCAGAAAGGGTTCCAACATGTGCTTTAGGTAAAATATAAGAGAAGGACATGCCTTTCTACTCTGACAATATTGTCATTTTATGCACAATTTTTTTCATTTTCATGAGTCCAATTTCTCTATTTTTTCTTTTGTCACCTGTATCTTTGGTGTCATATCCAGGAAACTGTTGCCCAATCTAATGTCATGAAGCTTTTGTCTTTTTGTGACTGGCTTATTTCATTTAGCATAGTGTCCTCAAGTTTTACCCATGCTATAGCATATGTCAGAATTTCCTTCCTTTTTAAGTCCACTTTTTAGTCCACTGTGTGTATGTGCCACATTTTGCTTATCTGTTCACCAGTGGATGGACTCTTGGGTTGTTTCCAAGATTTAGCTTTTGTGAATAGGGCTGCTGTGAACATGGTTGAACAAATATCTGAAGACCCCCGCTTTCAACATAGGGATGTTTTCTTCTGAGAGTTTTATAGTTTTAGGTCTTACACTTAGGTCTTTGATCCACTTGGAGTAAATTTGTGTATATGGTGTTACGTAAGGGTCCAACTCCATTCTCTTGCATGTGGATATCCAGTTTCCTCAGCACGATTTGTTGAAAAGTCTAGGATGTTCTTACTCCCCATGCTACTGGACCCTGAAGGCGCATGGGTTCCTACTGTCCCCAGCAGGGAAAGTATGCAAGGTAAACTCATTCATTCTTTCACTCATTCATTTGCTTCATTAATCTGTATGAAATGCCTATTCTACACCAGCTGCCAGATGGCATTCCAGTTTTTGCAGAGCTCACTACCTATGTGAGTGCCTTCTCCGTGGTCAACAACTCCAGTTGCTTGAGCAGACCTGTTCACCTAGCTGGCCCCATGATGGGCTTTAAGAGCTCTGAAATTGGGTTCACAGCTGTGTGTGCATTTCTCTCTCTAGGAAAGGAGCCCTGAATTTTCATCACGTTCTAAGAGGCGATGTAGCAAATGCTTCCCAATGTGGGCTCAGGACCCACACAGCCTGGGTTCAAAGCCCAGTTTGAGTGGCATTACTCTTGGTTTGGGGGTGGGGTAGTGACTAGAAAGAGCCTGAAGTAGCTTCGGCAGTAATTGTAACATTCTGTTTCTTGATCTGGGTCATCGTGGTTACGTGGGTGTGCTCGGTTTGTAAAAATTCATCAAGTTATTCCCTTATGAGAGTACCTTTCTGTGTGCATGCTGTATTTCAAAAACAGTTTTCAAAATGATGATGTAGACATAAGAAATCTCTTGGTAAATACATGAAATATACTTCATTTTTCTCTTTACTTTTAAAAGCAGGTTACAGAACAGAGTGTACTATACTACCTGGTTCCATATTTGTAAGTAAATATATTAATTTACAACATTAATGGTGGTTTGCTCTGGATAACTGATTATGAATCATTTTTAAATTTTCATTTACCTGTAAATAATCTATAATGATCGTGTATTACTTGTGTACTTGGGCCCAAAAATGTTATTATAAATTTAATTTTTAAAATCTGCATGCATCTCTGGAGAAGCAGCCCAGGTCTGGGCTGGGGAGTGGAAAACACAATGTACTCTTTGTTGTTGAAAGATTGTGTCCCTGGGGTGAGGCCTTGATTGAAAACGTTGAAAGTGCCTAGGGGACCAGCTGTCTCAACACCTATCAGCCCAATTCGATAACACTTATCGTGCTTAAATGCTCCATCTCCGCCTTGCCGTGACTGGGTTCTTTAGATTTCATTCCATTGCTTGACTTGGTAAGTTCATGGAACATTTCTGAACACCTGTGCCCTTGGCAGGGGGTGCCCTGCATTAGAGACACTGTCCCCAGTGTCTCTCAGAGCAAGGCACTGCCATACTGAGTGCCAGGCAGGCTAATGGCAAGGTAAACGTTGTTGTCTAATCTTTCTGCTGGGCCAGTCTGGCACAGTGAGATTACCTGGCTCCCCTGCTGGCAGCCACGGATCAGCCTTGGCTGATGATCAGTCGTCATGGGCAGGACACAGCGCTAGAGTCAAGATTCCCCATCCCTCTCAAGAGCTCCTCTGGTAAAGGGGGCTGGATAAAACGGCTTCTCTGAATGTCCCCAGGATGGAGGCTGCAGCCATCATGTATTGACCAATTCACATTCTAACCAATGGACAGAAACCAGGTGGGTGTACATGGGCACCAGCCCAGGACAAGAGTCTGGTCTCAGAAGGCTCTTGTCCCAGGCCAGGCTCTTGTCCTGGGCTGGTGCCTTCTGAGACCCAGGTTTTAATCTTACCTGTGTCACTACATAATTATGTAGACCTGCAGTGATCACTGAACCCCTCTGGACTATGTCAATAAAGAGAAAGCAGGAATAATGATACATTTTTAAAAGACCGTGTATCTCAAAGCATTCGGAAAAGCACAAAGAGCCACTGAAATGCAAGCATGGCTGAGTTGCTGGAGGTTTGCAGATATCTCAACCAATGTTGTCAGCTTCCTCCTGTGATCATTCACATTGTCTGAGCGGAAAACCGTCTCACAGGGCACTAAAATGGGGTCCCAGAGGGGAAAGAGTATGAGGCAGCCAGGTAGATCTTTGCGGTTTTTAAGGAGGTTTCTAGCCACGTATTAGTTTCCTATTGCTGATGACAAATTAACACAAATTTAGTGACTTAAAACAACTCACATTTATTATCTCACAGTTTCTGTGGGTTAGGAATCCAGGCTTCGTTTACCTGGGTCCTCTGTTTCAGGGTCTCTCACAAGGTGGCAGTCAAGGTGGCAGCCAGGGCTGTGGTCTCATCTGAGGTTCAACTGGAGAAGGATCTGCTTCCAAGCTCACCCGGTTGTTGGCAGTTCTCAGCTCCTTGTGGACTGTTAGACTGAAGGCCTCAGCTCCTTGCTGACTCTTGCCATGTGGGCCTTTCCACAGGGCAGCTTGCTTCATCAGAGACAGCAAGGCAGAGAGTCTGTAGGCAGAGTTGGCTAGCAAGGCAGAAGTTGCAATCTTATAGAATCTAATCACAAAAGTGACATCCCTTCTGCTCTGCTGTATCCTGTTGGTTAGAAGCAAGTCACAGGTCCTGCCCACACTCAACAGGAGGGTATCACACAGGAGCATGAATACCACCAGGCAAGTATAATCCAGGGCCATCCTAGAGTCAGTCTATCTGCCATATGTCCCGAATTGATGTCACCAAACATGTCAGCCTACCTCAGGGGGTTAAAATCTCTAATGTGAAAAGACATAATTATCTTCACCAATCCAAGAGCTTCCCCTTGGTGTGATCCAGACACCCATCCAGTGGAAAGAAAAGACACCCAAAGCACTAGAGGAAATTTCGAGCTTTGGTAGAATCTTGGGTTCTCAATGGTGGAAAAATCCAAGAATGGCCAGGGATCTAATTTCAGAACAGGACCCCCAGGAATCCCTACCCAGCTGGTGACCTCTCCCCTACTTCTTTTCCTCCCCAATAATTCATGAATCAAAATTTTCACTTCACTTTGCCCACTGAATAAAATCTCACAAAGTAGAGAACCCATTGGGTTGGTAGGTGTCCTCTTTGAAGAAGAGAACCTAAGTCATTTACACACTAGTATGAATTTGTTTGCCCAGATCGCTTTGCTCCATTGTGGTTGATTTCAGCCCAGTTTCAAACATGGAGCAGCTGATGGAGTCAGACCCAGGTGGGTTCTCATAGGTGGAGAGGGTGGGAGAGAAGCAGTAGGAAGAAAAGGGGTGCAGAAAGGGTGGGGCCCAGGTTCCAAAGGCAGACCTGGCCTGTTTCAAGTCTGCCTCCTCCAGCAAAGGAAGGCAGCATTATTCTGCTTGCTTCTCTCCCTCCTCCCTGCTGTAATGCACGCACCTCTTTCCCAGGCCTCAGCCCAGTTGCCATGACAAGCAAGCCCATAATAAGTCCCATGGGCTAGTTAGATACCCAACAAGCCCATATAATGACATTTACGTGGGGAGATGTGTCCTGTGTCCCAGACAACCGACCTACCAATGTGCTTTGGCTTAGTAGCTACGACCCATTGCTAAGTTGGGGAGATGCTCTCTAAGTACCCCAGCCATCTGTCCCACTGGGACAAATCTGGGTACATTGAGCTCCTTTGACATCTGTCCAATGTTAAGTGCATTTTCCAATTTTGTCAAAACTCTTAGCCTGTAAAGTTTGTAAAGTAGGCCCTTGTCATTCCTTAAGAAAGAAGTCGCCACTCAATCGCTCTCTCTCTGCAGGTCCAACCGTGGGATGTGCTTACAGTGGAAAGTTTCAACTGGAAACTTCTCAGAACATGACTCGGGGGCAGGGCAATCTTATCAGAAACTTTTCTGTTTGGGGTTAGGATAATGGGTGACATTTGGACGCTGATAAGGCCGATTACCAAGGACTGGTGCTGTATATAAGGGGCAGCTCCTGCCTGCAGCTACACACCTTCCACCCATCTTGCCTTCTCCTGCAACTTGGGACCAGCAAGAACCATGAAGTGGCTGCTGCTGCTCACCCTGGTGGTGCTCTCTGAGTGCGCCATCTACAAGTGAGTCTGGGCGACGTGCCGCGTGAAGAACGGCTTCCAAGGGGCGATTCCTCAGCCCCTTCGCCGCCTCTCGCATCTCCTTCCTTTCCTGTCGTGTTTTCCCTCTTCCTTTCTTTCCTCCACCAACTCCTCATTCTCTCGGATCATCTAGAGTCTTCCCTTCTTGTCTCTCTTCCTGCCTCTGGGAAGGCAGCACCGCAGTCGTGGTGAACAGCTCAGGCCCTCACCAGCAGTCTGGGTTTGGGTCCCAGCTCTATCACTAGCCACCATCACTGAACCTCTTTGCATGACTGAGCAGAACATGGGAGCTTCTCCCCTCTTCATTCCTTCTTTCTCTCTTGGACCAGCTTCCTTTTCCTTCTGGGGCTCTCACAGCAGCCCATGAGCAGAATCCTAGCCTAATTACTCTTCCTCCTTCAAACCCCAGGGTCCCCCTGGTCAGAAAGAAGACCCTGAGGCAGAACCTGAGAGAGCATGGCCTGCTCAAGGACTTCCTGAAGAAGTACAACTTCAACCCAGCCATCAAGTACCTCCCCAAGGGGGCCAGCAACCTGTTGCATGAGGAGTCCATGGTGAACTACATGGATGTAAGTGTGTGGGCAGGTGGTAGGGCGGCTCCCAGGACCTGGCTGGCAGGAGAGAGGGTATCCTGGAGTCTCAGAGGATGGGCCAGGGCTCTGAGTCTCCAGGCAGTAAACCAGGGGCTGCTCCCTGGATCTCAGCAGTCCAGGGCAGTCAGGGAAACTCATAGTCAGAGTAGTTGCTCATGTTCATTCATTCATTCATTCATTCACTCATTCATTCAATGCTTATTTATCCCAAGCACCTTGTGAAATGTCAGGCCCTGTGCTGGGCCCAGGGATATAGCAGTGGGCACAGTCTGCAGCTCACAGTCTCTTAGGAGAGAGGCAGTAATCAGTGAGCCTCTAAACCAGGGTGAGGACCACAAAGGGAAGATGTCACACTGTCACAGTGGGGCAGGGAAGCCTCCTGGGAGCAGTGAGGAAACAGCAGCAGTTTCAGAGAGAAGGGGAGAGAATTCCAGATTGCCTGTGCCAAACCCATGGCAGGAGGGGGCAGAGCACATGTGAGGAGCATAAGGCAGCATGCAAGGAGTGTAGAGAGGAAGGGAGGGTGCTGCAAACTGAGTCCCTGGGGTGGTGGGTGGGGCCAGACTACAGGGCAGCCAGGGACGGCAGAGGTCAGCATCCTAACTGCCACCAATTCATCTTAAACAGTGGAGGCTGACATGATCAGATTTGAGTTTCAGGAAGACCAGTCTGACTCTTTTAGTTGGGGCCCATTGGTAGTGCCCTTCCAGTCAGAAGGTATTGTGTGCCCCTCTGCGAACAGCACAGGGCAAAGGTACAAAGCAGTGCTGCCTGTGGTTAAGAGCAAAGCCTCTGAAATCCACCAAGCCTGATGCAAATGTGGGCTCTACTGCTTCCGAGCCACAGGACCTCTGACAAGTCATTAAAATTCTCTGAGCCTCAGCGTCTTCCTCTGTGAAACGGAACCACTAATACCCACCATCAGAGAGTCTTTGGGAATACTAAACCCAAGAATGTTTTTTGGGAGGGCTTAGCACAGGGCCTGGCCCTTTGTAAGAGCTTAGTTAGCCCATTTTTATTTATCTAACAAATATTTCTGAAGCACCTACTGTGTGCCATAAGCTATGAAGATTGCTGAGGACCCAGTGGTAAATGAGCAGAGTTCTTGGAGCTTATATCCTAGAGGGAAAGACCGATAAATAAGTATGTAAGATAATTGCAGGTGAGGACCAGGGCCATGAAGAATAATTAGTTAATTAACTGGAGGAAGGGAATGAAGAACAGAGGAGGGGACGAATTTGGATAAAGTGCTCAGGAAAGGCCTCTTGGCAGAGGTGACATTTGACTAGAGCTCTGAATGATTGATAAGAAAAAGTCAGCCAAGGGAAGATCTAGAATAAACATTTTCCTAGTACAAGGAGTAACAGCAAGTGCAAAGGCCCTGAGGTGGGAATGAGCTCGTCATTCTCAAAGAATAGCAGGAAGACCAGTGTGGCCGGAACACAGCTGGCAAGGGGAAAGGGCTGCCACTAAGAATAAAAAGTTGACATTGCCCTTTCCTGAAGCCTGCTGTACAAGGCTAGATTTAAGAATAAGAGATTTTGACTGGTTTTTGTCTTTTAAGTAATTTGTTTATCTCCCACTCAACAATTTAATGAACAAGCACTTAAGCCTTTACTTTGCTGGGTGCTATAAGGCTCCAGCAACCTCTGAGAGATCAAAACATACAAGGCAATGGCTGAAGAGGGGAAAGCAGATTATTATTAGGTGCTAATAGTGAGAGAATAGTCATAGGCTAATCAGGGGAGAAATCAGGGAAGACTTCGAGGATGGGAGACCAGGGCTGGGCTTTGAAGGGTGGATGCATTGGACAGGGAGACAAAGGCAAGAACAGTGAAGGAAGAGGTGGGGAGGTGGACAGAGGAGATGACCCAGAGACAGTCCCCAGGGAGGCCCCAGCTGGGGAGCCCCCAGTCCGTGAACTGTGCTGTCCCGGCCCTGGCAGCTGGAGTACTACGGCACCATCGGCATCGGAACCCCCAGTCAGGACTTCACCGTCATCTTCGACACCGGCTCTTCCAACTTGTGGGTGCCCTCCATCTACTGCTCCAGTGCTGCCTGCGGTGAGTACCCGGCCCTGCCCAGCCCAGTCTCGCCCTTCCTCCCCGATACCGAACTTCAAGCCCATGAAGGTCCAACTTCAAGCCCGTTGGAGTCACACAGGGATTCACTCAACAGGCATTTACTAAGCACCTACTATGTGCCAAGCACTGGGCTCAGGTGCTCTGGGGGATAAAGGGATGAATTCAACACAGTCCCTACGTTCAAAGAGTTTGCAGCCCATGGCAGAGAGAAGCTCTCCTAAATAACCACAGCCTGGGAGAGAAAGTGTGTGGGGCCCCAAAGTGAGATGGGTCTAAAGAACCACAGGGTAGCTTGGCCAGGACAAAAGTCTGACGTGAGACAGCAGCTCAGAAGCAAGGCTGGAGAATGCTAGAGATGAGCACTGAGCTCATTTAAAACACACACACACAAAAAAAACCACATTGGTTTGCTAATGAGTTTGTCATTGGAAGTCATGGACAGTGTTTCAAGCTCCTTCCTCTTCCAGCTTTTTAGCCTGAGCTGTGATGAAGAGCAGGTGCCTGTGGAGTCCTGCTCATCACACCGTAACGGGAGCATGGGCTGTCCAGGGAGGGTGAGGATGTTCGTCACCACGAGCAGCCGTGATGCCCCACTCAGTGTTTGTCTGGGGGTCCTCAGGAGGACTGTGGGGTTGGCTGGGGACCATCTATCATTGAGGTGGTCCCAGCGGTTTCAACTAGACAGGACTGGAACCTGGGGTCTGTTGGGCTCTAAAGGTTTAGGGAAAAGGTCACCTTTCTCCTCCAGCACCCCATCCCAGGAAGACATTTCCAGCCCATGATCCTTGCCTTGGGGGTTGATGATGTCACTTCTTGCCCTCGCAGAGAACCACAACCGCTTCAACCCTGATGATTCCTCCACCTTCGAGGCCACCAGTGAGTCAGTCTCCATCGAATATGGCACCGGCAGCATGACGGGCATCCTTGGATACGACACGGTGGAGGTACACATCTGCTAACTGCCATCTCATTCTGCCCAACCCTGGGGCCAGCTTCTTGGGACCTTGGAGATCACAGTACACCCCCCAGAACAACCTCATTCAGGCAATATGAGACTCGATGTTCACAAAAGTAACCTGATTGGGGGGTGGGGGTGAGGGGAGATATGGTAGAGATGTCCCAGACACTTCTAGGTGGGCTGATAATTGGAAAGGAGGTGGGCTGCCTGGAGCCATAAATCAGCCTCAGCGCCCCCCCCAAGCTGCACATTATGGAGAGGTGGGGAGAAGGCAAGTAAAGGCTCAATTCTCCTTTAGCATCTGCTCCTTTTCTTCCTCCCCCCACCCACAGCCGCCTTGAGTCACAGAAGCTCCACAAGCCCCTTCCTGCCACTTCCAGGGCATGGCCTGGGTCAAGGGCCCTGATTTGCCTGGAGTCCTCTTTGCATCACAAACACAAATGCATGGTGGCCATCTGTTTTGCAGCAAAGTCTCACACTGAGTCCCAGACCGTGGCCATCTGGAGATCAGCCGAAGTGGTTAACCTCCAGTGGAATAACAGCATTCTAGGAGACAGTCCCTCTGCCCTCCTTCCAGCTGAGCCCTACACAGAATGAACCAGATCGCTGTGGGCCCAGGGCTCAGCAGCGCTCAGTGAACAGGAGCTGATGGTGAACATCTTTGTCCCCACACTCAGGTCGGAGGCATCTCTGACACCAACCAGATCTTCGGCCTGAGCGAGTCAGAGCCCAGTAGCTTCCTGTACTATGCTCCTTTTGACGGCATCCTGGGTCTGGCCTACCCCTCCATCTCTGCCTCTGGAGCCACACCCGTCTTTGACAACATATGGGACCAGAAACTGATTTCCGAGGACCTCTTCTCCGTCTACCTGAGCCCGTAAGTCAGAGAGGTCATGATCACCTGGACCAGCAGGGAGCTGTCCAGGGCTGGGTGGGTTGGAGGGGGTCTTGGAAAGCAAGGAATTTGAAAAATCAGTGTCTCAGGCTGGGAGAAGTGTATCTTTGGAGAGTCATGGTGCCAACTCTCTCTCTCTGATGAACAATCTTCATTCTGTCCTACTTTCCCAGGGTGAGTCTTTGTCCCCTTGACTTACACAACTCACATGTCATTAGCCATTTGCTCTCCAGCACAGGTTCCCTGATCCTTTGCCCCCAAAAGACACCATTTAAAGTGAATCCACTTAAAACAGGGATCAAAATTTCATAGCAAAAAATGAAAAGATCTGATCAGGACTTATATCTTGAATAGTGACTTTTTTTTTTGGTCTTTCGGTTTTGGGTGGCTGGCCAGTATGGGGATGACTTTGGTGTGAACAATATCATGCTTTAACCAACTGAACTAACCAGCCAGCCCTTGACAATGACATCTTAAAATGATGAAAGCATTTTGTTACAATTTAACAAAAGTCTAGGTTCCATTTGTGACTGTGAGTTAATTCTAAGAATGAACAAAGAATAAACCTAGTGTGGGTTTTGTTCGAGGTGAGTTTTATGCAAGAATATCTGAGGGTGTTATCAACTTTCCCAAGACAGTCAACTTTTCTCTAACACTCACTTCCTCCTCTTTTGAAATGGGTCATCATCGTTCGTGTTTTTCTAGCTATTCTGCGAGACCCTCACTGTATTGTGATGCTGTCAGATGTTTACAGCAAGGGTGGGTGGGTGGGCTAAGTGAGTAGTTCTATAAATGGCTAATTCATTGACGATTAACCCCTTGTTACCATCGACATTTGCTTCCCTATCTAACCTGAAACTGCAGAGATTTAGAAAATGAATATTCCAATAGCAAGGACCCCTGCAATTTACAACATGAGGGATCTCTTATCATTTTTTTTCCTCTTGGCCATTTAATACTCAAGGTGGCTCTTAAAACATGATCTGCCTTCATGAGTACTTAAATATTTGCTGTGGGGCCATTTTGTCCCTCCAGCTAGATCAGGGTTCGCCAATCCCAGCACTATTGACATTTTGGATCAGATAATACTTCATTGTCAGGGGCTGTCCCATGCATTATAGGATGCTTAGCAGCATACATGGCCTCTACCCATTAGACACCAGTAGCACCCCAACCCCAACCCAACTATGACAATCAAAAATGTTTCCAAGAAAATGAATGTCTCCAGACATTAGCAAATGTCTTCTGGGGGCAAAACCGCCCCAGGCTGGGAACCAGAGAGCTACACCGTCAAGTCCTGAAGAGCCAACACTGCTACATGTTCATTCTCTTGTTGTCCCCACCGAAACTAGAGTGGTTTCCATTCATATTGACACCCAAAAGACCTGGGTTTAATCTTGGTTCTGCCACTCCCTGGCCGTGTGACCTTAGGCAGGTTGTCTCACCTCTCTGAGCTGCAGTGTCCTCATGACAAAGTAGAAATAATAATAACAGTGATCATTGCATGGGCCTTGGTGTGAGATGAAAAAAAACTGTGTCTGTTGCATGCTCAGCATAGTTCCAGGCACTGGTAACCGCCCAATCAAGGGTAGCTCTTGGGACACACGTAGCAGATGTTCAGACAAATAAATGAATGAATGGATGAATGAATGAATGAATGAATCCCTGTCTTCTCTCACTTTCCATAGCGATGAGGAGAGTGGCAGCGTGGTGATATTTGGTGGCATCGATTCTTCTTACTACACTGGAAGTCTGAACTGGGTGCCTGTTTCTGTTGAGGGTTACTGGCAGATCACCGTGGACAGGTGAGACCACTGTGGACGGGCAGCACCTGGCATGGGCGCCAGATCTCATTTCTTTATGAACTCATTAACTAGCTTTTCAGAATCCCCCTGGAACAGCCAGCATAGGGGGGAACATACTCCAGGAGGATGCTGGAAGTTGGCCAAGCCATAGAGACCCTGAGAAAGGCACCTCATTGGAGGGGGAGGGGAGAGCCATCTGGGAACCCCTGCAAGGATGAGACAGCCACTTTTCTTCTAGTCAAGGGAGCAGGAGAATCCAGCAGCATCTCAGCATTTAAGGGACCTGCGAACGGGCACACATGCCTCCCACTGTAGGAAAAACGGCACTTTCAGTCCAAGGGTAGGGCAAGATGGATGAGAAATTGTTTCAGGCTTTTCCTTTTCACCCTCCCCTTCAGGGCCTGCCCTTGCCCAGTGTAACCTCATTCTCCAGATCTTCTTCCCCCTACCCCCACCCCTCCACTAGCCTGCAAGCGTGCCCAATTGTGCAGGTTTTCCCAGAAGTGAGCAGTTTCCCAGGATACAAGACTATCAGTACTAAAACTGGGACAGTCCAGACAAATCAGGATGCACTGGTCACCACACATCTGCCCAGCCTTCTTAAAACTTCATCTGTGCCTCCACCTCTGTCCCCGAGTCTCCATCACCCCCTGCATGCTCTTCCCTTGCTGCAATGTCCTCCTCCAGCCATGCCCCTGCCCGGCAACCTGTGGATGTCTGCTCCCCTGAGAAGCCTTCCCAGGCTGTTCCCCACGACCACCTGTGCCTGGCCTGTGTTTCTTTTCCCTGCCATGTGCCTTGCTCATCCTGCTCTTCCTCTGCCATAACTTATCTTTCCAGCTAGACTGGGAGTTCCCTACAGCCAGAAACTATGTCGCTGTCTTGTTTGGCTTTGTATCTCCCATGCCTGGCACAGAGTAGGCGCTCAGTAACTATTTGTTAAATAAAGGAATGCATGAATGAATGAGTGTGTGAATGAGAGAAACTGAAATTTTATGTATTCGCCAGTGGATGGGGAGGAGGCAATGTCTGGGTTCACCTGGCTCCTCCTTGGGGGAAATGTACCCCTTGGGAACTTGGGGGACTCTTACTTGGTCTCACCCTCAGCATCACCATGAATGGAGAGACCATCGCCTGCAGTGACACCTGCCAAGCCATTGTTGACACTGGCACCTCTCTGCTGGCCGGCCCAACCACCCCCATCTCCAACATCCAGAGCTACATTGGAGCCAGTGAGAACTCAGATGGCGAGGCAAGTCCAGCCCTGACTGCTCCGGTCTAGACTCAAGTGAGGGGTGTGCCACAGAGAAGGAATGGAAACCCTAATAACCCTCCCACCCTTGCTCTTTCCAGATGGTGGTCAGTTGCTCATCCATAGATGAACTGCCCGACATCATCTTCACCATCAATGATGTCCAGTACCCTGTGCCAGCCAGTGCCTACATCCTGGATGTAAGGGGGCTCTGGACCATCCACCTGGATGGCCCCACACAGAACACGGCCACAGATTCCCCTCTGTACAAGGGAAAGTGCACTTCTAGGAGCCAAAAAGCAGACCGACATCTGCTCTGGGAAGCCCCCAGAGAAAAAGAAAATATTAAAAATAAATGCATGCAGGGGAACTTGAATGCAGCCCCCTAGGGGAAGAAGTGAGGCAAAGGGTGATGGGTGAAAAGAGAACTGTATTTGGACTCCTGGGTCTAAGCCCTGGGTCTCAGTTACCAGTCCTTTGATTCTGAGCAAGTTGTGACCTCTCTCAGCTTGTTTCCTCATCTAAAAACTACAGATGTCAGCTTTCCCCACCCTCAGAGTGTGGTTAGGGTATTCAAGAGCAGTTGAACACATCAGAACGACCAAGGGATGGACAAATGGAAATCCCAGCCTCCATAGTTTTGGTGCTTATGACCCACCTACCCTCTCTACCAAGTAACAAATCTTCAGTCAAATGAGCCACCGGAAAACTCTCTTTGCCTTCTATTATAATGCCAGGTGGCAAACTAATTTTGCCCAGTGAATTGATGCTATTTGATTGAAGCCTGGGCCCTTCTCCCAGCAATTCTGATTTAATCAGGAGTGGGTGAGGCCTGAGCAATGGGCGGAGGTGGGGGATGGGGGAGTCAATGCTCCCCAGGTAATTCTAATTTACAGCTAAGGTTGCAGCCCAGTGACCCAGTGAAGGACAAGGACTAACAGTTAATCTGGTTGGCCACTGGACAAGATCAGAATAATGAGAAAAGGCTGTGTCATCAGGGTTTCCAAACTCCTTCCCAGCAGCTGAGTTCTCCCTAAACCCCTTAGCTCTGATGCTAATGTCAGGGTTCATGTGTCTGCCAGAAACACCAGATCACGTCCAGCAATTTTCAGAAACCAATAGTGCAGTGAACAGCTTATATAGGCAGACCCCAGGCCAAGAACAGCCAAGTCCCTAGACGCTGAACCCGGAAGTGCCTCCTTGCACGAGCCTTGCAGCCAGACTCCACGCCCTAGATGTTTATTGCCCAGCACCTGTCCCTGCAGAGTCTCTGTCCCATCTCCAGTTTTATTCTCCTTTTTTTTCAGACCGATGGTGTCTGCATCAGCGGCTTCGAGGGCATGGACGTCAGCACGTCCTCCGGAGACCTCTGGATTCTGGGTGACATCTTCATCCGCCAGTACTACACCGTCTTCGACAGGGCAAACAACAAGCTGGGCCTGGCTGCCACATCTTAGGCCCAAGTCTCCCCAGCCACTTCCCAGGAAGACCCAGCCTCTGTCCTGTGCCCACTGTAGATGTATATAATTTTCCTGATCATTCTTCCTATGGGATTGTGGAGGTGGATCCGTGGCCCCACTCCCTGTCATACCAATAAAGTAGAATAAAAATATTACCTACTGAAAAACGTTTTGTGGCGCTGCTTCTCTTTGCTGGTATTTCTCCACATCCCTGGGGTCGGAACACAGGGCTGGGGAACAGAAACAATCACGCCCACTTTGACGGCACCGAACACAGTGACACTCGTGAGGAAAATGGAGACAGACTGGTCAGGCTCCCTCACCTCATATCCAGCTGAACATGCCTCAGCCTGTCTGATGTAGATATGTTAAGCGTGCATGTGCACCCAGGTGTTTCTTAGCTATCTGACTCTAAGACAATGGCTCTGATCTGCTGGGGGGCTGAGTTCGCATCTGAGTAGAGCATGTCAGCCTTGCCAACAGCTCCCAGGATCTTTTTCCAACTATCTAGCTTGTGACCTGCATATAAGGGGTCTGTGACCCAGCCAACAACAGGTTTGAATGGTCTGTGACCCAGCCCAACAACACTGGAAGCAGATACTTCATAATTGAGCTGGACAGACCAATGGACCTCAACAGGTCATGCTGGAAGCATCATAAAAAGACTTGGTGACCAGAAATGCTGGGCTCATTGTCTCTTTATAGAATAGGGCACCTAAGCTCTTGGTTGAGGGTGCCAATCTCTTATGTCTCCCAAAGCCAGTAAGAGATAATGAGGAAAGGGAAGAAATCAAGGGGAGGTGACCACAGATGGTGACATTCCTAAGTAAGCAGGTCTGTTGGACATGGGGAGGAGAGGGGACAGAAGCTGACACCCCACATGTTCCAGGCTGCACTTTGTAATTAGCTGAGCGATCCAGACCAGCAATTAAGAATCTCCCAAGACTCCAGATACAGACACTGAACTCATCTGTTTCCCCATCTGTAAATGAAGAAAATAGTTTTCCGCTTCCCTGAGTGGAGGTCATGAGAGAGGGAAGTAAGCTTGCTCATCAGCATATGTGCCCTAGAGAAGCAAACAGGAAATAGAGCAGCAATTCTCAGAGTGGGTTTGGTAGAAAATGTTCAATAAAAAAGTTTCAAAATAAGTGTGGAACATACTACATTCTAGGCCCTTCTCCAAGCTTCACAAGGCATGATTCCCAATCAGTGGCTCGGAGAAGTCCTGCCACAGAGTGATCTGTTTCACCTTAACTCAGCTTAACCTGATCCTCATTCCTCTTTTGCTAGGGAGACTATTACAGTCCTGTGCTCCTCGGCACACGTTAGAAAAATTCCCACAGCCCCTGCCTCTGCCGACAGCTGACCCAGGCTGACTGCTGGGGACACCGGCCTGAGGGCCGGAGCTGGGCTCCAGGAAGGGTTGGGGTGAGCTCTACCACCCTGTGCCCCAGGTATCCCCAACATCACTCTCATCCTCTCTTGCCCATTTTCACACAGCTGAATGATCTTTTTGAAATATAAATTTGATCACATCTCTCCCTGGCTTAAAACTCTTAATTAATGCCTTGCAATTGCACTCGCAATAAGACAACAAATCTTTGACATGGCTTCAGGTCCTGTGTGCTCCGGGCTCTATGTGCCTTCCCTGCCTCACCTCGATCCCCCTTACCCTGAGCTCCCTCCACACTGGCCTTCCCCCACCTCCACAAAGAGCCCAAGTTCTTTCCCACCACCAGACCTTTGCAATGTGCTGTTCCCTCTGCCTGGATCACTTTTCCCTTTTTCCTGACTTGCTAACCCCTAGCATCGACAGATCTCAGCTTAAATGTCACTTCCCTGCGAAGCCTTTCCTGACCACTCTCTCACAGAGCTCGGCCCTTGTTTTCCTCTTGGCACTTGGCACAACCCGTGATCGTGCATTTAGGTGTTTGTTTCAGATCTACAAGGGCAGGGACCGTGATTGTTTTGTTCACTGTTGGAGCCCTGGCAGCAGGAGTTGACACACAGTAGGTGCTCCATAAATATTTGTTGAATAAGTGATTAATTAGAGATGACTTTTTAAAAGGAAACAAAGATAGGACAGGAGTAAATATGATCTGACTACGGCTACACATAGAACAACAGATCAGCCAGCTCCCACTCCACCAACATTCTATTCCAGTCATATTTGGTCACAGGACAAGCAGATGGATTTCTCAGGTTTCTGGAGAGGAATTTTACCTTGCCTGGTTCCTTTGCTGTATCTGCTTTTTCTTTTGTTTTTCTTTTTTGTTTGTTTGTATTTGCTTTTTGACATTTCCTGAGCATCTACTATGAACCAGGTAGTGTGCTAGGCTCAGGGGGTGCAGGCAGGTCTTCCAGGATCCTACTTACTCTCCAGCTCCTGGCCCCGTTTTTCCTTCCTACCTTTTCTCAGTCCTGGCAGCTGCAGCTCAGCCTCTCTCTCCCAGACCCTCTTCCGTTCCCACATTGGGATTCCTGGATCCAGACAGAATCTAAAGAGGTTCCCCATTGGACATATAATTTGGAATGGAAACCCCTGTGCTAACAGATCTGATCTGATACTTCCTGCTTCACTCCACAAGATGAGATGAATTCACATTCCTTTTCTACAGTCTCAGGCTCGTCTTCATACATCTTTCTCTGAGGACTTGGGCAGGGGTGGGGTCTAAGCACACACAGCTCGATCCATCCTTTTCATTCACACTTGTCCTGGAGTGTTATTTGATCGCATAGGTCTCAGTTCCACTCATCCCAACCCTCCCCAAATGATCACTCTCGCACACGGCTGGTGGGAGTGTAAATTGGTACCACCCTAAGGAGTGTGATGTGGCTCTACCAAAATTAGAAGTGCATATACCTTTTGGCCCAATAACTTCACTTCTGGGAATTTTTCTTAAAAATACACTTGCACACGTGCAAAATGATGTAAGTACAAGGTTATTCTTTGTAGCATCATGCGTAAAAGCAAGATTTGAAACAACCCAAATGTCCATCCCCAGGGGACGGTTACACAATTTATGGTGCTTCCATACAATGAGCCCCTGTACAGCCGTAAAAAGGAAAACCTGAATGTGCTTGCTAGGTACTGAGACAAAAAGAGCTTAAAAAGAGATTTGTTAGGTTTATAAAAACAACTGGTGCACGACAGGACCTATACTATGCTATCTTTGGATTATAACATAGAAAATAAAAAGATGCACTTGCATATGCATCAAGGAACTTGGGAAGGACAGCCAGGAACCAGAAACTATGGAGAGGACAGGAAGGAATGCGGGACAGGGCAGAATTCTTACTGAATACAATTTAATTTTCTTTTTCTTTTTTTTTTTGCAGCTGGCCTGTACGGGGATCTGAATCTTTGACCTGGGTGTATTAGCACTGCGCTTTAACCAACTGAGCTAACTGGCCAGCCCCTCAATTTTACAAACTTTTATGTATTTTAATGATATGGGCACACTACAAATTCAAAATAACTTAATTAAAGGTATTTTGAAACCTCTGAAAGTTTACCCTCATTAGAAACCTGTGATTTGTCTTCAGGCTCATTCATCTAAAAACCTCAAAAATCAGGTCTCTTAAAACACGTCTGATCATTTGGCCCTTTGGGAAGCTCCCGGGTCCAAGGAAACTGACACCGTGGAACAGGCTTCCCACACATTCTCCCCTATCCTGAACTGTTTCTCAGAACCCTAACAGCAGAATCTGAGGTAAGGGAAACGTGGGGTGTCTCCATCAAAGAACAAACACCCCCTTGCTTGTTGGAGCCCAGGCTGCTAAGAATTCAGACCAGCTCATCCCATCAAAAGCACTGCATGCCCAGCTGGGGTCTCTAAGGTGGTCTCCAGCCTCCTGAAGCCAGCCAGCCCTGGGAAGGAGCCATGCACATGGGAGTTTATTGTGGGCAGAACATGTTCTTACATGTCCCAGCCAAGGTCCCCTGCAGACGGCTCCTGTCCCTTTGCCCCAAGAGCCTTCTTGTACCAGGAGCAAGAGGAAAGGAGGCTCAGTCCTTGGGCGGGGCCAGCCAGGCGGGCTGAGAGCCAACAGCCCAAGATTAAGGCTCATCCTGTGAGGGACAAGAGTGGGAGGACAACTACCCCTGCATCATCACGCCCACTGGGGCACAATCCTGAGGCATGGGCTACATGATCTCCCAGAGGGTCCCCAGAAAGACAGAGTGCCAATTGCCCACAGCAGTAACCAGCCCATTAATGCACCTTGATGGGTCTTCTTCTCTTGACTTTCACCCAAGTATTTATCTCCAGGTCTGCTTTGGGGGAAAACCCAAACTAAGATAAAGTGGTCATGGTGCCCCACCATAAACTGTGGTCATCCACCGTCTCTCTGAACTCCAGCAGAAGAACCTAGTCAAGTGAGATGTGATGGAAAAAGCCCAGACTGGGAATGGAAGAAAGGGGATCTCCTTTAGGCTCAGCCATCATCCTCTGTACAACCTCAGAACACTCTCCTAACCTCTCTGGGCGTCTGATGTCTGTCTCAGCCGTAACACTGGAGGAGGGGTAGTCCTGATAAGCATGTTTTTTATACTTGCACCAACTTGGGGAAAATGTTTACAGCTGTCCCATTGTCCCCTGCCTTTTTAATATTCAAAATGAACATCATTGACTTGACCCTACAGAGCAAGGGAGACTAGTATTAAAACTTAAGTTGGGAATTGGACTGGCCGGTTAGCTCACTTGGGAGCGCATGGTGCTGGTAATGCCAAAGTCACGGGTTCAGATCCCCGTACCAGCCAGCCACCAAAACAAAACTCAAAGCGCATACTTACTAATTAAATAGAGGGATAGCCATAAGAAAACTGGCACTGATTTTTAGCCACTACCATTTTGACAGCTGGGTTTGCTTGTGAAGTTGCAGCGTGGAGGCAGCCAGCATTCTACACCTTCAACCTGAGATCAGGTCTCGGACGGCAGTGTGAAGCTGGGCAGGCTGCAGGGAGATCGGGGGCCACAGTCCCAAGCATGAGCCACTGAGACTTAGGGAGGCTTGACTGAACACATGTCATTGTCCCAACTCCATAAGGTAGGACTATTATTATCCCATCGTCCAGACGAGGGAGTGAACACCTAAGATCCCACGCTCATAAGCAGGTTAGCAGGGCTCACACCCGCATTTCCTAGTTCCCCAGAGCTCACTCTAAGCTCCACCCTTTGTGTCCTACTGGACAGAGGTCTCTAAGTCCTCTGCATCTCTAAACTCTTCCATTTCCATGCTCCTAACTCCCAAATTCATTATCCCTGCCACTATACTCGGATTAGGATCCACAACTACACTCGCATCTGGACTAGATACTTCAGTTTGGCTTTGCAGCTGATGAACACTTCAGCAGACCCTGCACCCTGGGATACAGGGTGACCAGCATGTCAGAGAAAAGCTAATGGGGGTGGCCTCGCAATGGGGGTAGTCTTCGTAGGTTTCAGTGGTACCAAGTGGTGACCTGGTGACAACTTAGCTCTCCGTCTTCCAGCCCCATCTCACTTCCCCTATGGAGAATCCTCTTCCCCTATTAGCGACGGCACTGTCCTCTTTGTATCTGTCACAGACACTGTGCTGCCCTGTGGCAGCTCTCAGCCGTCAACCTCAGAGGGAACCGCCTTGGCTGAAGAGAGCCACCTCATCAAAGCGCACACCCCTGCCCAGGGGTGCCCAGAAAGAATTACTGGTCAAGAAGGGGGCACAAAGCCCTGTCCCTTTGTCCCAACTCGGGGCAACTCTGAGGGGCCATCCTAGCTTCAGAGCTCCCAGAGGGGGTTGGTGGACACTTGGGGACTCTCCCTCCCCACCTCCTTCCCTCCTGCCCACAGATGTTCATGCTGAAAACATACCCTAAGTAGCTGCCTGCCTGCGATTTCATCTCAGACATTCCTTCCCAGGAGCCCAACCTGCAGAGCCTTCTCCATCCATCTTCTCCCTTCTCACTTCAGAAGTCTCCTAACATCAAAGGCCACCTGGTGCTTATAGGAGACCCGTCCCCACCCCAGCTCCCGTTTGGTGCAGGCTTTTCTCCCAAGCATGGGGACTAAGGCATGGAACTTGTTTGCCACCTGTGGCCTTGGGGTAACGTCTCCCACCTTCCCACAGGGGAGAAGTGAAGGAGCGGAGCAGCCTGGGGGAAACCGAGACAACCTTTAATCAGGAAACCTCAGGAAAGGATGCGTGATGACAGGCGGCATGGTCCCAGTGGAATCTCAGGCCCTATCTGACTCTCCTCCTCCAGGAGGGAGCTCAGCAGCCCCGGCCCTTTGTGTGGTCCAAGGGGTACTAACAGTGGAGAAACCACCTGCTCAATGCTCACAACACATGCCAAGTGCTTCTTGGGAACAAGGTGACATCCAGCCTCGGGGGGTTTCCATGCCACCAGGAGCCCTCTGGGAGTGAGCCCCTGGCATCTTCCACCAGGTTTGCCCCTGGAGCCACTCTGCATGCTCCCTGGGCCACTGGCAGAGTGTTCTCTGTCCGGAGTCTCCCAGACATGGGGAGCTGCTCACACGGTGGACTCTTCCTCCTGTGATGCTGTCATGGGCAGCTGGGGGCTGGGGCGGGCAGTGGCTGCAAGGGCTGCAGAGAGTCTGGAGGTAGTGGGAGAGAGTCTGTGAGGCCTGAGGAGGGTGATGGGGGTCTCTGAGGGGCCGGGGGCCATGGTGGAAAGTGCTGACGCTTCAGTCAGGAGGGTGACAGGCAGAGAAGGCCACCTGGATGCTGTCTGAGCCTCAGAGGCTGAGAAGGTGCGCTCTGCAGAAACAGGAGGTGGCCAAGGAGCTCCTGGAGAGGCTGGAGGTAGAGTGGAGGCTTCTGGAGGGATCGAAGGCCCTGGAGAGAGTTGAGAAGACTGGAAGGCCCCACGCTCCCTTGGGAAAGTGCCCCCTGGCCCCAAAGGGGATGAAGGTGAAGCCTGCCTTCCTGAAGGGCTTGCAGGTAAAGTCTGCATATTAGACAAGTTTGTTCTTAAGAGGAGCTGAAGGACATGAAGCACTGGCCTTGGAGGTGATGCTGCTGGGGGCCCAGGGCAGGAGCTACAGTTGACAGGGGCCTCGGTGTCTCCACGGGGGCTCCGAGCTGCTTTGCTGAGTGCCACGTCTCTGTGAGGGGAGAGCCCCTGCCTTTCCTCCAGAGGAAACAGGGAATCTAGAGAGAGGCGGGGGAAACGAGATGCACAATGGTTCTCCCCAGTGGCTGAGGTGGTTCTGGGACAAGCTGCCCTGGGCACAGACACCCAAGCTCTGTCCTCAGAAGGGCCTCAGCACACCTGGAAGAGGCTAAGCAAAAAGAAAATGGAGAGTAATGAAGCAAAAGAAGAAAGGGTATAGAAGGTATGATTAAGAAGAAGGATATTGTCAAGCACATTAAAAAACTGGAATGATTACATTTAAAAAATCATCAAAGGATAGTTGCACAACTGTACAAATATGCTAAACACCATCGAATCAGACACTTTAAATGTGTGAATTGTATGATATATGAATTATATCTCAAGAAAACTGTTTTTTTAAAAAAAAATCATCAAAAGGAAACTTCATAAGCTTACTTCAATAAAAAGTTTTTTCCCCTTGTACCAGCCAGCTGCCTGCACCCCCCCCCCCCAAAGTATATATTAAAAAAAAGTTATTTTCCCTTAAAGGGAGCTCTTGTTAGGAGAGGCACGTGGCAATTGTAGCCGAGGCAGTATGTTCCAGAAGGAGCTGGAACTTTGGGGGGCCTCAGTTTCCCCATCCAGAGACAGGAGAGCAGAGTGGGAAGGAACACAGAGTAAGGAATGAGGATCTGGGCTCCAGTCCAACACCACCAACTAGAAACTTCTCTGAGCCTCCATTTCCCCATCTGCAAAATGGAGATGATAAAAGCAGTCATCCTTGAACATGCCCAGGAGCGTTGAAATGAGCAAACACATGTAAAATGCTCAGCACGTAGCCGACAACTCGTCTCTAGAAAGCCAGGGGACAAATATCTATCAGCCTGCAGAGGAGTCTGTGCTGGTAAAAATGAAGTAAAATCTAGAAGGTACTCAACCATTCCTGACATAATGGATTTATAGGCTCAGAAGCTGTTCCCAGCCATAGCAGTCCTAACCAACCAGTAGCTCCTCATCCACAGATCTGAAGAGCTGCCCTAAGAATAGAACATACTCTTCAAAAGGTCAAGGAGTTAGATATTTCATACAAGAGGAAATGCAAGCCACAAATCAGTGAAAAACTTCAGTCTCTCTGGAAGTTTAAAAACATAAAATAAGCCACACTTAAGGTACTTTATGGACATAGTAAACTGGATAACTTTAAATGCTAAACATACAGTGTAGAACTGGTGGGAATATGGGAAACCAGCTACATCACCGGACAGTTCCTCTTTTTTCAGAGCTCCATCTGGTGAGGGGTTGTGGAGTTACCGAACCACTGCGGACACCCAGTTACTCCCCCTATTAACCACACAGTCCAAACACCTAAATGTCAACCAAGAAGGCAGGAGGAGGCAGAACAGCCCAAGAGAATATTGGGGAGCCTTTTTGAATGGCCAGCTGTGGGCCACACCAATACTTTGAAACTGTGTGTTGCGCAGGTCTCTGCAGAGACCCACAGGGACTAACAATTGAGAAAGACAAACAGATGCACTCGTTTTCAGGAATCCATACAGTGTAGCAGCTAAAAGCATCAACTCTGTGGCCAAGATTGTGGCTCTACCTCCAATCGTCTATGTGGCCTTGAGCATGTCACTTCACCTCCCTATGCCTCAGTTTCCTCACCTGGCAAAGGGGGAAGATAAGAGCACCCACCTCAAAGGGCTGCTGCAGAGATGGGATGTAGACGCATGAGGCGGCCCAGCGCATAAGGGGTGCTCAATGCCTATTAGCGATTACTCTTCTGCAAACCTGATTCGGTTCCTCAGTTGTAATGTAAAATAAAGAAGAACGAAAGGAAAGAAGGGAGGGAGGCAGGGAGGGAAAAATAAATAAAATAAAGAAGAAAGCAGAGGAAGAGATTAAGGAAGGAGACAATGAAGAAGAGAAAGGAACAGGAGATAAGTGTCAGGTGGCACATCCCGAAGTGGCATAATAAGCATGGGAGGAGGGTTGGCAACCCAGGCACAGTTGTGCAACCCTGAGCAAGCCATGTTCCCTCTCTGAGCCTAGGTCTCTCACATCCAGCCTTTGCAAGTTCTCTGCTTCTGGGAAGAAGAGTGAGGTGGAAGAAGATAGTGCTGAGACTCCGGGAGGCCGCTTACCTGAGCAAGAGGAGCAGCAGTCCCCGGGGGGTGGGGAGGGGTCGCCGCAGGCTGGCTGGCAGGGGACCTTCTCGCAGCTCACCTCTCCCAGCTGGGGAAGCAAGAGACATCCATGAGGAGGCCCAGAGTATCTTGCCCACCCAGAACAGCGCCCTCAAGGGCCTCTGTCACTGGCAGCAGAACCCACAAAAAGATCTTGGGACAAAGGACACAGTGCCTGGGCACTCACCAGGACAACACAGCTGCCTTAGGGGAACCACCTCTCTCGATGTCCGCAAAGACAGAGGAGATAGTCAAAACTGAAGGTGTCCTGGCAGTTAATTAAAGGTGAAGAGTGGCAGGAGAAGGATGGACTTATATTGGCTAAGGGGTTCCATGTTTTGTAAAGAGACATAAGGTAAGAAGCAGCCACCTGGCCAGGAGGATCCTGGGTTGCCAGGCCCAGCTCACCTGGCACGTGCACCGGGTACAGGGCTCATCATCCAAGGTGAACACCTGCCCGTTCATCACCTTCCTTCCCTCGTAGTTGCAGTCTGCAGAGGCAGGGGAGACGGCATGAGAGCCAGGGCCTAGCTGGGAGCCTCAGGTGTGGAGTGTTGGTTCCACTCACCTTGGCACACTGGGCAGCACTCCCCGTCAGGGTGGAAAGGGTAGGTGCAGGTGATGGGGCAGTCCACAGGTGAACAGGCCACGGAGCCCAGCTGTGGGACACAGAAAACACGCAAGGCCATTCACTCGGGCAGCTGATGGGACACTCAGGAAAGCACAGGTCATGTGACCACTGAGCACCCACAGAGCAGTCAGCATCATAGGAGATGTCCATGGCGGGGCAGGTTCGGGGGCTGGGTGGTGTTTACTCGGTTAGGGTCCATCTCCCCACTAGAACACAAGCCCCACAAGAGCAAGGCCCTGGCCTTGTCCATGGAGCTCACTCCTTCCATCAACAGGTGCCTATTGAAGAAATGCATGAATTGGCCAGGAAAGGGGAGAACGAAAAACCGAGGAGAAAGCAGGACCCAGAAGCCAAAGCTCCCCAAAGCACGAGGCTGTGAACAAACAGGGCCAACATGCAGTGGGTCACTCAGGCTATTTACACCCACAGGGATGTTTACCCGGAGTCTCTCAATCTTTCTGTAGAGCATGTCTCTTGTCACGCACATCCTCAGCTGAAGCTCACTGATACACAAGACCATGTCTGCACCCACGACAAGCAAAGGAGCTCCCCCAGCATTAACAGTTTCAGCACAATAGGCAGTAAAGATTTTCTTTTCATTTTCCAAACACTAAATTATACAGTGTTATATCTGACACGCTTTTTCTGATGGACAGGTAATATGGCTTAGGAATGTAAATGTGCTTCCTGGAGTCAGAATACTAGGACTCAAATGCTGGCACTTTGATTAACTAGTTGTGGGATCTTGAGCAATTGACCGTCTCTCTGTGCTTTGGTTTTTTTCATCTAGAAGGAGATGATGTTAATACCTACCCTATAGAATTCTTGAGTGAATTAACTGAGTCCATACATCTCACAGGCTTACAACAGGGACTGGCACGTAGCAGGAGCTCGATAATGTGACTGTATTAAGACAACTCCAGTACAGAGCCCCAGTCTTGCACTCCTACCCTCCACCATCAGCAAGAATCACTGAACTTCATTTTATACTGTGAGGAGCCAGCCCTCAGGACTCTCCCTGCAAACCCAGAAGCAGAAGACTTTTGCCAGCCAGGGTTAAAAATCTCTCTTTAGCCTTAGCTAAAGATTCACCCTGGGCAGGGCTGGAGGGAGCAGACTTTCACCATGAACCAGGAGTGACCCTTCTCTTGGAGGGTTCTGGATTTTGCCTCTGGGGTTCAGGAGCTGATGTCAATCACTGGGAAGTTTCCAGAGACGGCGGTCAGGTCCAGGTGGTCCATACCAGGCAGATGCAGCTCAGACATGGGTCCAGCACAGATGGGAAGGTCTCATTGTTATAGAAGATTCTGCCCGTGTAGGTGCAGCCTACCAGAGAGAACATGTGGTGAGTGCTAGCCAGGGGGGTGGCTGGTGACCAGCCTCCCCACCAGGGCAAAGGGCAAAGGTCCAAGGCTTATCTGG
This sequence comes from Cynocephalus volans, assembly GCF_027409185.1. Classification (NCBI taxonomy): domain Eukaryota; kingdom Metazoa; phylum Chordata; class Mammalia; order Dermoptera; family Cynocephalidae; genus Cynocephalus; species Cynocephalus volans. The sequence continues at coordinate 156,574,725 of NC_084463.1, forward strand.
ATAGCAAAGGTCAGGCCGTGTTTCTCCCCAAGCAGTTGCTCCAGGGGTTAGAGAAGTGACCAAACGCTCATTGGATTCAGGCAGGTGGGGGCATTGGGAGACATGAGGTGTGTGTGTGAGGCCTCACAGTCATCCCCCAGCACTCTCTGCTCCTCTCCACCCAGCCAAACCTCGAACCCCACCTGTCCAGAATGTTCTCTCCATCACTCCCATCTCCAATTCCTGATGTCCCCAGAGGCCTGATCCGAATGATGCCACCCTAATTTTTTTTTTCTTGGCTGCGGCCAGTATAGGGGTCACACCCTGGACCTTGGTGTTAACAGCACTACGCTCAAACCAGCCAAGCTAACCGGCCAGCCCACCACCTTGGTGGTACTTATCACATACTGCTAAGTATAAAAGCAGGTGATGAGACAGTAGAGAAAGATTCTATTAAAAATATATATATATATCAAATCTACATTTACTAAACAGTGTGTGCATGTGTGTGACAAAAAGAGGCTAGGAAGATATAACCACAAGGTTAACAGTGGCAACGGGTCTTTTTTTAGCTTTTTTTTGCTTTCTATCTTTTCTAAATTTTCTACAACAAAATATTACTTTTGAAGTAATGGGAAAAGTACACATTACTATTTAAGAATCAAGTATCATTTTTATTTCCTCTCACTATTCTCTAATTCTTTCAAAGGTATAGTTCCTGTATCACCCACCTAAGCTGTGAGCTCTGTGCATCATCATATCTGCTTCCAGCATCCAGAGAGGGCCTGACTTGGGCAAACTGTTTACCTCTCTGAACCTCAGTTTCCTCATCTGTAAAGTGGGGTTGCCCTACAGGGTTGTGTGAGGACGGCATGAGATGAAGTTTGTACGGTGCCTAGTACCGAGGAGCTTGCCCTGGGGTGCGGGGGCGCTGCACGGGGAGCTACCTGCAGAACAGTCTGGGCAGCACTGTCCAGGGATCCGGATGGGGTGAGGGCAGGAGTCCACACAGTCTGTCCTCTTGCAGCTCACGGAGCCATCTGCCTGAAGGAAGGAGGAACTTCACCAAAACCCCACCTGCGACACCAGTCCCCACCTCCCCACCTGCTCCACCCTTCCCACCCCCAAAAAGAAAGGGCAAAGCTGCAAACTGGCCAAGCCTTGGCCTAAAGGGTGCCATGACAGTTGGGAGTTGGCAGGTCCCCCTCAAAGAAGACTGGCTACTTGGGAAAAGCAATGTGAGCCTTCCAGAAAGGCTTTGCAAATCTAAGGAGAAAGAAGGTAAGAGCTGGGATCTTGGTCTCCTCGGCTTCCTGTCACTCTCCAGCAGCAGCCAAAGGCTGCACTGTCACCCCCATCCAAATTCTTCTCTCAGCTGTTCCCTGGAACCTGGCTCACCCCAATCCTATGGAGTACAATAAAATCCTATTTTTATAGAAAACTATTCCACCAGAAATGTCTATGTCAGAAGACCAAAGTGCCATATAAGGTTTCTTTTTTTTTTTTTTTTTTTTAAGAATCTCAATATTTATGAATGTTTTGCATTACTATCTTATACTATGAGTGCCCAAAATCAGTCCCAAAGGAGAAAAAGAGCATGGATGGACTTTCTTCCCAACTCTAGCTCCAATAAAAGGTGTGAGGGTCCAAGGCTTTCTAACAAATGTGAAAGGTACATGAAAGCCGTGCCTCTCACACACTAACGTGCACACAAATTGACCAGAGGTTAAAATGCAGATTCTGAATCCAGAGACACGGCAAGGCCTTGGGATTCTGCACATCTCCCAGGTGATGTTAACCGCACAGCTGGTGCAAGGACCCCACTGTGAGAAACAAAGCTCTAAGGGACTCAAAGCTCTTATAAAGTAGAAAGGAAAGCCCGTGTGTACTTGAGTAACAAGATGAAACAAGTGTGTTTCTTGATAAGTAGCTGTGTTTACATTTCTGTTCTGATAAGGTGAGGTCACATGACTCACATTTATGAAGAAAACATTGCAAATTCATAGTCACAGCCTGAGCAACTGGTTCTCGGGCTGCCCCAGCCCCCTCAGTTATCCACGCCCCAGAGAAACCTTCTATGAGAACTAATCCTGACCCCTCACTCCAGCAGCTCCAGCACAAGCACAGTGTGTTACACACAATCCTAAAGGCAGGCTGCCAAGCTCTGTGGCCCTGAAACATCTACCGAGGACAAGATAAATGGGGTCCCAACCCTTTCTGCAGAAGTGGATGGCACGGGAAGGAGACTGAAGCCAGGCCTCAGGTGGCCCAGCCTGGGGAGGGGCAGGGATGCCGGGGCTGGGAGCCCGGTCAGTGACAGGGGGCCCTTGTCTGAGCAAGGCAGGGGTGCAGCCGGGTAAAGCAGCTGAAGGCGAGCAGGTTGTCATTCACCTGGCAGATGCATAACTCACAGGGATCACCAGGTGACCAGATCTGTCCAATCGGAAACTCAACCCCATTGTCGTCGAGAGAGCAGCCTGGCCAGAGGACAGGAAGGGAGAAAAGACAGTGGCAGAGGTGCCCGCCAGACCTATAGCACCATCCCACCAAAGACAGACCCCTCATGCTCACAGACACACACACATACATACGCCACTCACACATGAAGACACAAGATGCCGCTCACACTCAAACACAGACACACACACACACATTTGCCACACACACACGAAGACACAAGATGCTGCTCACACTCAAACACAGACACACACACACAGAGGCCACTCAAGCCTAAACACACACACACAGAGGCCACTCACGCCTAAACACACACACAGAGACGCCACTCATACACAAACCAGACACCCACACAGATGCCATTCACACACAAACAGAGACATACAGACACCACTCACACACACACACACACACAGACGCACATAGACACATACACAGATGCCACTAAGGGACACACACAAACACAGGCACACACAAACTTGTGCACTCATACACATACACACCAAACTCATGCACACATACAGACACGATAGACACACACACACCCAGGCACACTCACACAAAAACACATTCATAGACACATACACACAAACGCACTTACATGAACTTATGCTCAGAGACATGACTCACACGAACACACACACACACATAAACACTACGCAGAACACTTTCAGACACACTCATACACAAAGATACATGCGTGCACACACACACACACACACACACAGATGCCACTACACACAGGCTCATGGTCTCAGTGGGCGAAGCTCGGCCTCCCTCCTGGGCATCCACACCTGTGCTGGGCACAGCCCTGGAATGGCCTCACCTGTCATGGGCGTGGGCTCCCGGCAGGTGAAGCAGCACTGTCCAGGGCCCAGCCACCACTCCTCTCGGGGGCAGTCCAGTTCCGGACACGGCATGAAGGAACATTCCACCTCCCCATTCTGGAAGAGAGCCAAGAGGCCTGGGCCGGTGAGAGTGGGTCCCACCCCTGGGACATCCAAGGGCTAAAGAGGAGGTTGGTGGCTGCCATCCCCCTTCCTTCCCCCTCAAGCAAAGTGACAAAGAAACTGGCAGGGAGCAGGAGGGGACAGAAGGGCGAGTCCTTCATTAGGGGCTGGGAGGGGGTCCCGGGAATGTGCAGGGCTTTGGCTGGGGCCCCCCCCAACCTAGCTCAGGCCTCCCCATCTCTCACCCTCCCTCCTGCACCTGCTCCCAGCCAGCCTTGCTCCCCGCCACCTTCCACTTGCGTCCCCTCCAATCCATTCTCTCTGTGGCCGTCAACTTCCTCAAGCACCAATGTGGTCACATTCCTCCACAGCTAAAACCCTCAGCAGCTTCGCCAAGAGCCAAGCGCCAAGTCCAGCCCGGTAGGCGAGGATATCACCCCCACCCAGATCCCTTCCCCTCAGTACTGGCCCCGGCTGACGGTAGCCATGTCCTCCAGGGACGCCCAGATGGTCCCTTCACCTCCCACTCCAGGGAAGGAAGGGAGTGCATATAACCTGCTGATGTTAGGTAGAAGAGCCCAGCTTCTGGCACAGTGCACACCCCAGAGACTCCCAAGCATCACTCGGCTTCCCCCTGCCCTGTCCTGCTTCCCATGCTGGTTTCTCCTGAGCACACGCCCTCAGTGGGTAAATCATCTACACAAGAACCCCATCTCAGGCCCTGCTTCTGGGAACCCAACCCGAGACACGAGCCCAGCCAGCAGCCTCGCCTCCTGCCTGACTCCATTCTCCGTACTCCAGCCAGAACTGCCATCTTCAGTACCCCCACTCTTGGCACAGCACCCTCAGCTCCTCACCTGATTGGTCCCAGTCATCCTTCAAGTCCCCTCTTCACATCCCTCCCTCCAAGAAGGGTTCAGGGGCCCTGGTTACCTGGCCATCACCCTGCTAAGCTGTGGGCTTTTGGACAGAGGGGACTGAAGCTGTCTCGTGCTTATCTGTGCCCCCCACACACAGTAGGTGCTCTGTGATAGTAGCGCGACAGGAGACCGTGGGAAGGCCTTGGGGAACCCCCTTAGTGCCCTTGCTGCCTCGGTTTCCCTTTTGCTGTGGGGCAGCTCATCTACTCCTGGTCAAGGCAGCCTGGGTAAAATTCTGTGCCCTGCCCCCTTCCCATTCTCCACCAATTCAACAGGCTCCGGGACACTCAGCCGCCCTACCTGGCAGACACAGGTGGTACACTCGTCACCACCCCCGCTGAACACGGCCCCGTCCGCGTACCACCGGCCGTGGAAATAGCATCTCACTGCAGAGAAAGGAAGAACAGCTCAAGGTCCTTGGGCTGGGGACAAGTGGACAGGTGACCCCAGGACAGCTAACGCACCTCCACAGCACTCCACACACAGCATGCTCCATGCCCAAGATCCCAAATCACTTCTCCCTCCAAACCGCAGACACAAAATTAATTAGTACTCAAAAACTAGCAGAGAATAAATCACATGGAAAATGAGGCCCTTGACCAAAAAGGCAGGGGAAGCCCTAAACAACGAAAGAGCAAGAGAAAAAAGATACAAAGAGACTTCCTCCGACTTAAGACAAAGGTCGGGCAACGATGCCGCCCCCTGGAGGTTTGAGGGTTTAGTGAGAGCCTCTGATCTGAAGATCTCCCCAATGTAAAAACAGACTAAAAATCTGCCCAGGTCAACCCACCCTTAGTCAGACTGTCCGGGCTGCAAATCCCAGCTACACAACTCACTATGGGACTCTGGGCAAGACACAAAGCTTTTTAAGCCTCAGTTTTCTCATCTGTACAATGGGGTAAATAACAGTTTCTACTTCATAGGGACTATACTGACTATTCAAAAAGAATTCAATTAAAAATAATATAACATTTAAAAGTTAAAAAATATATATTTAAAAAGAATACCAGCTTTGGAATCAGGTAGACCTGAGTTCAAGTTCTGCTCCATTACTAAGTGGCTGTGTGTCTTTGGGCAGTGACTTGACCTCTCTGAGCCTCAGTTTTCCTCAGAGTGGTGACACAAGGATTCAATGAAATTGGCGAGTGTCCCACACAGCAAGGGACACAGAGCTGGCGGGGAATCTCTGCTACAGTGATGAGGTCATCCCAGGAAACAGAACCATGTTTTTAACAGAAGACCAACTCATTAGGGGGTAAGGGGAGACCCATCCCTATCTAGAGACAGAGCAAAGGTGGACTCCAACCCCTCTCTGCCTGTGCTGAAGGTGCCTCCTGGGGAAGGGGACAGGCTGGGCAGTGAGCACAATATAGCATCCAAACCACCAGGCACATAGGTGCTCAACAAAAATGAGCAATTTGAAATGCTTCATTTAATCTGAGTTTCTAAGTAGAAATCAGTAACTTTCCTCTCCCCTCCACTCTCCCCATCCCAACACATACTCAACAGAGACCCCCTCCCCTGCACACACGAAAGAGCAAACTTCCCCAGGAGAGTCCCTTACCTGGAACACAAGTACAGCAATCCGATTGTGGGGGGGTCTGACAGGGGCCAGGAGGACACTCAGGGGAGATGCAGGACACATTTCCAGCCTGAGGAGAGGCAAGAGATGGCACTGGGGGGTAGGGAGGTGGAACAGGGCTCGGCTGACCTAGGGCCCATCACAAGCCCACTCATTCCCTATTTTACACTGTGCCTTTCCAATGCAAAAGCTGCCTAAGGGAAGCCATCTGAGACCTTTAAATGCAGTTACAGGGGCCACATTCCTGGCATTTATTATGGTGTGCTTTTCCAAGACACACTGTTGAAAAAGGCAAGGGCAGACCAGAGTAGAGCATGCTACCTTCCTTATGGAGATGTGCCTAGCCTGCCACAGCATGCAGAAGCCCTGCAAGGATGCTGCAAAGAAAGTAGAGCTTACTCCTGCGGGGAAGGAGACACTCATGCACCTTCCTGTGCATCTGAGCTTTGAACCAAGTGGCTCATATCAACTATTCAAAGAATTAAATTTAAAAATAAATTTTAGAAATATGAAGTTAGGATCAAAAAGTCCCCAGCTTTGGAGTCAGCCAGACCTGAGTTCCAGTGTCTGCTCCTCCACTAATGAGGCTTTGGGCAAAGTACATCATCTCTCTGAGCCTCAGTCTCCCTGTCTGTGAGATGGGCTGGATCAGCACCTCTCTCAGGGGTTGCTGAGGATTATCTGCAATGAGGCATAGAGTAAGAGCTCAGTAACAGCTGCCAGTGCTGTGTATGTGCCCCTGATCTTACGCCTCAGCTCCCACCATCAGTGCCAGATCCGGAGCCACTTCCACACATGGTCAGAGGGTGATGGTGAGAGGATTGATGGACAGGCCGGGCTTTGGACTCAGACAAACCTCGGTTCAAATCCCAGCTGTGCCACTTGCCAGCCTCAGTCTTTTCATCTGTAGAATAGCGACAGTAAAACCTAGCCCGGAGAGCTGCCAGGAGCCTCAGTGAGGAAAAAGATGAAAGGCTCCAAGCCTGTGCCTGGCACGCAGTGGGTGCTCATCATCAAACACATGTGACAGCATCTGGTGGTGTCTGGCACATAGTAAGTGCTGAATAACTATTCTCGGAGGAGTGGATTTGCCTAAAGCAAAATACTCTCAACAAGCTGAGTTTGGTAATGAACCTTCTCCCTCCCCAATGTGGACACCTTTATGGCGCTGGCAAATATTTTGCCTGGCGAGAAAAACTGCCTCTCTGGTGGGAAATTTCCAACGGAGTTTCGTCCCCTCCCCTTCCTAAACAGATGGACCCTGTCTGCCCATTGGCTCTTTGTGCTCAGCAGAAGCCTCCCTGACTCCCCCAAACTACAGATTTGAACTTCCCCCACCCTTTTAAATTCTGCAGGTTTGACCAAAATCCACAGTCTGAGAACTCTCCTTTTCATTCAACAAGCTCACCTTTAACATCCAGTCTTTCCCCCTTCCTCTAAAATCCCCAAAGGTTAAGAAAACACCCCCAAGGCTCTGGGCATCTCCTGGTGCTTACCAGACACACGCAGACAGTGCAGTTCTCGTTTGGAGGGGAAAACACGTCCCCTTCAGCTCTGAAGACACCACTATGAAAACAGCCTTTGAAAGACGAACAGGAGGTGGAGGCATCAGACCTCTTCAAAGACGAGGAAGCTTAAGGTCTTACTCCTTTCCCAGGCTTAATGTACCTGGAAACTTCTCTCACCGCCCTAGATACCCCAGGCATGGCAGATTCAGGTACCCTGAACTGTGAGGTCCTAGGTCCCCTGGCAAACCACCCAGGAGGAATCGCAAGGCTTGGCCGTGGTGGCCCCAGGAGGGTCCGTTCATGTCTGATGAACCCACAACTGTCTTGAAAGCACAACATTTTATTCCCATAAGGCAGGAAAGGCAGCCAGACAACCCTGGGTTCAAAACCTGGCCTGCCAGCTCAGTTTACCTGAGTGGCCTCAGACATGTCACTTAACCTCTCTGGGACTCAGCTGTCTCCACTACAAATGGAAATACCACCATGTGCCCTGCAGCGGACTTGGAAGGATCCATAAGCTCAGATATGAAGTACGCAGTATTTTACATTCAGGGCTCAGCACACAGAAGGGATATAATAAAAGTTAATTATCACTACGAACATCAATAAGTGTATTTCCATTTTAACCTTTAGGAAGACTTTTTAATTGCTGCTCAAAGTCCAGCAACCTTGGTATCACATTGCCACGAGCATCAGAGATATGCAAATTCTCTTTTGTGTGTGTGTGTGTGTGATCGGTAAGGGGATCGTAACCCTTGGCTTGGTGTCACCGGAACGGCGCTCAGCCAGTGAGCACACCGGCCATCCCTCTATAGGATCTGAACCCACGGCCTCGGCGCTCCCAGCGCCGCACTCAGCCCTTCGCAGACCTACTGAGTGACAATGTGCATTTTAACAAGAGCCCCAGAGATTCATATGCAGAGCAAATTTTGCAGAGCTCTGTTGAAGGATGGAGTATAAATCTGGGTCTATCCTAAAAGCAATGGGAAGCAAATGAAAAGTTGCAAGCGGAGATGGTGGGAGGGAGTCGGAAAGGGGACAGAATTTAGAAATGACTACTCCCTCAGCTGTAGGAGGGGAACTAGAGCAGGGGAACTAGAAGAGGACTGCAGAGTGGATTTGAAGAGACTCAATGAGGGAGTGAATGAATGAATGAATGAAGCTCAAAAAGGATGCCAGGAAGATGAAAAGCTCCCCCTGAGGGATATCACAGCATAGGGAAGTGGTTCTCAAAGTATGGTTCCCAGACCAGCAGCAGCAGCACCTGAGAACTTGTGAAATGCACACTCTCAGGTCCTATCCCTGACCTGCTGAATCAGAAACTCTGGGGATGGGGCCCAGGGAGCTGTTTAATAAGCCCTCCAGGTGATTCTAACGTATACCACAATTGGAGAAGAGCCTTTCAGCACAGGAGGGCTTGGGGAGGGAAGAGGCAGGACTGTGTCCTTCCCTGGCACCCGCTCTCACCTGTGCACAATGGGCAGCACCCCCCATCTCTGGAGGGAACTGGGTGGGAACAAGCAGCTTCACATGTCATCTTTTCACAGGTCACCACCCCGTCCTGGAAGCACAAGCAGGAGTTGCAGCCACCACAAGGCCCCAGAAACCAGACCAGTACAGCTCTGGGGACCCCTCACACCCACCTTGCACCAGCACTGGGAACACCCAGGCTCCATCCAGCTGCTCCCCGATTCATACTTGGCTTCCAGGTGCCAGCAAGGAGAGGGCCCTGTTGCCAGCCGTGGGGCCTCGGGGCCCCTGGGTGAGGAAGGGGTCCCCACCGCCTCCCCCTGGAGGAATGAGGGAGGTCTGAGGGTCCACAGCAGGGAGGCACTAGGCACTGGGGTGGCCATCAGGGTGGAGAGCAGCCGGACAGGAGCGGAAGGGGAGGATGTAGGTAGTGCTGGGGTAGGAGACGGCAGGCGGGTGGTCCTGACTCCAGCTGGGGGCCCTGGAGCTCCAGAAGGAGGGCTGTGTCCTGGGTACAGGGCAGGCCAGCCAGCCTCTGGAAGCAGGAGCAGCATCTTGTGGGGGTGCTGCCTAGGCTGTAGGATGGCAGATGGGGCCAGCACAGCTTTCGGGAAAGCTGAAATAGAAGCACAGGGGTCTCTTGAGGGGGGCAGCAGGGGCAGGAGATGAGGTTCAGGGGGATCTGGACTCAGCTCCACCACCAAGAGTCACTGACAGTCTTTGGGCCAGTTCCTTCATCAATACGATGGCTCTAACCCCAAACTGCTGGGGCTGTGGTGATGATCACATGGAAGATGATGGAAAAGCACCTAATGAGCAGGAGATTTCGAGGTGGGGATGCTGGAGGTACAGCTGCTTCAGACTCTGCACAATCTTCTGTCTTCCCTTCCTCGCCGGCCACAAAAAGACGCATGTTTTCCAGGCAGATCTCAAACCCATCAGGGATCCATCCCGGGAAGACCCTCCCCCCACTCCTATGTCCTCACAGGGCGGGAGTGTGTCCCTTGCTCCCCTACCCAGCTGTGGTGCCCCTGGAGGGGATGCTGAGGCCCGGGATGGAGCAACAGCCTGGGGTCCTCTCCAACCCCACGGCAGACAGACCCGCTTCTAAGAAGATGCTTCTGTCCCCAATGCACCTATACACACTTAGGGATAGGAAAGGGCATTTTCCCTGCAGATGGACACAAACTGCCCAAAGATCTGAAAGACCAAAAGAGAGAATCAGAAAAACTAAGAGGGGAGAGAAGGTAGCAGGCATGGGGCAGGGGTGAGAGAGAAGATTCAAGATCCGAGTGAGACAGCAGAGACACTGAGGCTGGGTCTAGGAGGGGAAACGGGGACAGCAAGCTCAGGGCTGTCATGGGAAATGGGCAGGATGGAAAAGGCACCATGGACGAGAAGGACCGAGGGAGCTTACTCGGTGCTGACGTGGAAAGATCTCCACGACACACTGAGAAGTGAAAAATAGAGGTTCATGGAACAGTCGCCCCGTTAACTATACAACATCATACATATGTTTACAGGCACACTGTGAGAGTAAGGCACTGCTCTGTCACACGTTCCTCTACTGCTGTTATTTTTTTTCCTTTCACCATTTGAGGGAAAACAGAAGGGCTGGGGAACAGTGAACAGAGGAGGGAAGAAGAATGGTTAAAGAGGTGGAAGGAGAACAAACAAAATGAACTGAAAAGAAGTGGGCAGAAAAGGAAGAGGACCTGGAGCCGCAAGGCGGGGCCAGTTGCCAGGAGGGCGGGGCCGGGGGCTGGGAGGGCGGGGCTGGGGCTAGGAGGGCGGGGCTGGGGCTAGGAGGGCGGGGCCTACTGCTCACCTTCACAGGACACTCGATCAGAGCGAAGCCTGAAGCCAGGTCGGCATGTGCACAGGAAGCTGCCCACAGTGTTATGGCAGGAATGGTGACACACTCGCCTCTCCAGCGGCCTCCGACACTCGTTTACATCTGCGGGAGAGCCTCGCTGTGGACAGCTGCCTTGCCTGGGCTACTGAGCCCTTCTTCCTCCCATCCCCTAGCCCATAAGACTCAGGGAGTCTCCCTGCCATGCTCTTATGGGGTCCACCCCTGGCCCCGGGCACAGGATGTGACTCAGAGGGCTGGGAGCAGGGCTGAAATCTAGTACTAGTCTCCTATATCCAGTAGGGATTTAATGGGGGTATCAGCACTTCATGCCCAGCACTATGCAATGGAGATTAAGTGCCAGCTGGTGGGGATGAGCCCCGATGGAAATCTCATCTCCAAACCTTCCACCATCCCATTCTTCTTTCTGAAAAGGAGTCTCAAAACGCCCTGTGCTGCCCAGGTAGGCTTCGGGACAAATACCTAACTCCACTAGAACAAGGTCTTTTTTCAGGCCCATGGGACCCCACCTTCAACCCATGAGCCAAGCTCAAGCCAAACATACCAGTCCCTTCCTGGAAATTTCTCCTGATGGGCTGAGAAAATGGGTCTCCTTCTAAACTAGAGCAACCAAGACATAACGTGCTTTATTTACCAAGGGGAGCAAAGGCAGCCAAGAAAATGGGTGAGCAGAGAGGAATCCTTGGGGTGTATCTGGCGGAGGAGCAGAAGAGACACATAATAGGGTGAAAGTGGCATGTAGCCAGGAAAAGTCCAGGACAGGGTCTTCCAGGTGGAGCCACGCCAACCCCAGGACAGGAAGGCTCTGAGCAAAGGCTTAAGACCCTTCAGACTCCAGAGGATCAAGAAGTGCAATTGTTGACCTTTCCCAGTCCCTGGGTGTGCCCTGTCCATCCTCCTGATTGGCAGCCTAAGTGTGCAGCCCACAGGGCCCTACACACCTTACCTACACAGGAGTGTCGGTTGCCGTGGAGATGGAAGCCAGCTCGACAGGAACACTTGTAGCTGCCAATGCTGTTTTTACATCTCTGCTGACAGGGGTTCCCTAGGCATTCATCAGTGTCTGGAAGGGGAAAAGACAAGGCTGGGGTTCAGTTCCCCAAGAGTTCTGGAAATGTGTGGTCCTCTCTTTCTCTCTTATCACCAGCTCCTACCCCACTCAGGGCCGTGGGGGGCCACCTTCACCCCCTCTCTTCCTCAGTGCCCACACCCAGTCTATCAACTCCCAAAGACTCCCTGGACCTACCCACTCCACCCTCTCTTCCAACCCTAGGCTGGGCCACCTTGTCTCTAGTTTGGAGAACAGCCACAGCCTCCCACATGTCTCCATGCCTTTATCTGTGTCCCTCCCAAGCCATCCTCTACACAGCCTCAAGGATGCTTTGGCCAAAGGACACCTCTGATCAGGCCACTCCCTGCTGAAAACCTCTCCGTGGCTCCCATAGGCCACAGGTCTCATCCTAGGTCAAGGTACCAGCGCTGCATCACAGCTCATGAGGGCTTTAAACGCAGCCCTGGGCTGCCTTTCCCACCTCCTTCCCTGACCCTCTCCTTCCCTCTGACTTAAATTCTTGATGTCTTCCAAACACACCACGCTCTTGCAGTTCTTCCGTTTGCCCATGTTCTCCTGTCTGTCTGTCTGTCTCTCTGGAATGCCTTTTCTTCTTGTCAGGAAAACTCCTACTTATACCTCAAAACTCAGCTTCTACAGCACCTCCTCTGTAAAACCTTCCCCAAGCTTTGTTTGAAATTAGGGAAAACTGGAAATAATCTCTATATTCATCAATAAGAGAAGAGCTCATAAACTATGGGACACTTGCATTGCACAATACCAGGCAGCAGTTAAAAAGAACACAGCAGGTATGATTACCCTGATGTGGAAAGATCTCCAAGACCAACTGCCAAAGGGGGAAAAAACAAGTGGAAGAATGACTAACGTGATATTGAGCAAGTTATTTCATTTCAATAAGCCTTGGGTTCCTATACAATGAGATGAACAGTACCAACTTCTCAGGATAATGTTGAGTATGAAATGAGAAAATGCACGTAAAGTGCTTAGCCTGGTTCCTGAGACATGAGAGTTCAGTGACTATCACATCTTGGTAAGTGTACATACGAAAGTACTTCAGAAAGTTGGTGGAAAACTAGAATTTTTTTTTTTTTTTTTGGCAGCTGGCTGGCACAGGGATCCAAACACTTGACCGTGGCGTTACCAGCACCACACTCTCCTAAGTGAGCTAACAGGCCAGCCCTTTTCCGTGAACTTTTTGAAGTATCCTCATATGTATATGTACACGTCATGGGGAGAGGCATGCAGGGCGCTCATCAGGCTGATAACTGGGTGCTGTGGACTGAATTGCATCCCCCTAAAATTCATGTTGGAGTCCTACCCACCAACGTGATGGTACGTGGAGGTGTGGCCTTTGGGAGATAACTAGAGTTAGATGAAGTCATGAGGGTGGGGCCCTCATGGTGGGATTAGTGCCCTTATATGAAAAGACACCAGAAAGCTTGTTCATTTTCTCTCGTCATCACGTAAAAACACAGCACGAAAACTGCTGTCTGCAAGCCAGGAAAAAAGCTCTCACCAAAAACGAAATTGGCCAGCAACTTGATCTTGGACTTTCCAGCCTCCAGAACTATGAGAAAAATTTTCTGTTGTTTAAGCCACCCAGCCTGTGGTATTTGGTTATGGCAGCCCAAGCAGACTAAGACACCAGGGTTATTCTCTAGGGAGAAGAGAGGGTTGCTGTGGGAGAGAGGGCCTGGGGCTAGCACCGTGATATCTAAAACTTTTTAAATTTGATAATTTTAACTTTATAATTTATGAAAATTTCAAACACACAGAAAATAATAGCACAGTTTTAAGAGGGAGCTTTTGTCTCATCTGCCTTTTTAAAATGAGAATGTTTCTTTGCATAACTTGTGTACTCATTAAAAGAATGAGTAATTATTGTAAAAGATCTCTCATCCTGCTCACTTAGGAAAGATTCCTTCTCTTCCCTGGGTTCCCACAGCACCTCTCCCTTGTTCCAACCTTGTTCTTCCCCTCCCCACCAGACCTGAAGGGGATCCTACTCCCCAGGTGTCTCCAGAGCCTGGGCCAGCTTTGGGGAAGTTGGAACCAAGGAATGCAGGGAATCCATGACCCCATCATGACTGCAGGTCCCTCTGGACGAGCTCAGAGCCAGGTCCCTCCCTTCTCCCCCAGGCCAGTCTGCCCCACTCTGCCCCTTGCTCTCCTCAAGGCCTCGCCTTCACCCCCATCCCCCCACCCTCCAATAGCAGCAGCAGATTCCAGTGAGTCGTGGTTGAGAGTAAGGGCCCTAGTGTCAGATGTGCTGACATTCAAATTCTGACCCCACCTCTTATTAACAGAACAGCCTTGGGCAAGCCTCAGTATCTTCATCAGTAAAATGAGTAGGATAACATTGTGGTGGAGGTTAAATGTACTGACACGTGGAAAGCACACGGTGCTGGGCCTGGCAGGGCTGAGTGTTCAATGTGGTATCGTCACTACCACTTCCAGAGCAGCCATCCCCTCTCTGCCTGCTCACCTTGACAGCTGTGGCGGTCGGCAGATAGCTGCATGCCCGGCCCACACTCGCATACAAAGCCACCTTCTGTGTTCACGCAGTGACCCTCACAAGAGGAGCTTAAACATTCATCAATGTCTGGGAAGAGAGAAGACACTCCTGCAAGGCCCGCTCTGAATGTGACTGTGACTCAGACACAACTGCCTCCCCAGATGTTTACAGTCTGATAACAGAGGAGCCAGGACACACACCCGTGGAAGGCCGGCCTGGTCAGGTAATACATGCCCTACCCAGAACAACCTGTCACAGCACGTGTGCCCTGGAGGAACAACGAGCTGGGAGGACCAGTAGCATCAAGAGGAGCCATCAAAGTGGACAAAGGGTTTGAGGAACTTCTAGGCAGCAGCTGAGCTCCTTGGGGACTGCACTGAGGCCCAGGCTGGCTGCAGCTCAGGTTCCTGTCCAGGCAGTGGGAGACAGGACTGCAGAGGTGGATTAAGATAAGACCAGGCTGTTGAGCCCAAAGGAGTTCCCTGAGGCTTCTGCCCAAGGTGGGGTGACTGGATCATAGTCGTGCTTTCGGAAGGTTAGCCTGGTGAGATGTTCTGGCCTGAGGGGTGAAGGGGCCTGGGAAACGGGGATCTCCCCAAATGCTGCTGCATGGCGCCCCTTCCCCGCCTGGGAACCATGACAACTGCTGAGGACCTAAAGGGACAGCTCAGCCCACTCCAGTCTGCACCCGAGTCTCCCCGCCACCTGGCCCCCATACCTGCTGGACACCTCCACTCTCCTTACCCCACACTCAGCCTTCTACCTGGCATCTACTCACTCTTCCCATGGGCAGACTCTTGGAGACCTTGCCCACCACCTCTAAGAAGCCCACTCTGACTAACTCCATCGCATCAGTATCCATTGTGGCTACAGCCAATGCCACCCTGTCCTGCACTTGCTTTGACATTGCTCTCGGGTCTGTCCTCAGTCCAATTTGCCTCTGCAATGAGAAGTGTGTGCAGGAAGTACCCCATGGCAAAGCCATTTGGGGACTATCAACTGCTTCAGCCCTTCCGAAGGGAAGGTGGAGCAAGCAATGAGACCCTTGCAACCAAACATTCTCCTTCTGGAGAATAATCAGAGAAGCCAACAAGAAGCCTCTGTATTGCAGCATTATCTGTAGCAGTGAGACACGACAGACCACCTAAATGAGGGATGACAGACAACAAGGTATTTCAATTACGACAGCCACATATATAGCCATTAAAAATTACACTGTAAGGAATATTTAGTGATACTCATAATGTAAAGTTAAGCAGAAAAAATAATGAACAAGAACTACAGATAAGGTATAATCCCAATTTTATAAGACACACATATATGCATGCCTAACATACATAAACACACACATGCACACCCAGGAAAAAGGGCAAAAAACAAAACAAACAAACAAAAAACCTCATTTTAGTAATAAACATCTCCGGAAGGAGACTTCCTAGGGATGCTTATTTTTACCTTTCTCCTCTTACTTTCCAAATGTTCTGAAATGAATTATCTTTTATTCAGGGAGAGAAACATTATTTTTACAAAGTTAAAACTCCAAAAAAGCTTTTTTTTTTTTTTTTGGCAGGGCAAGGAGGTGGCTGCCCGGGACAGGGATCTGAACCCTTGACCTTGGGGTTATAACACCATGCTCCAACCAACTGAGCTAACCGGCCAGCCCCCAAAAAGGCTTTTGCCATTCTGGAAAGACTGGCAAGAAACTGGTCACAGTAGCTGCCACTGGGGAAGGTAACAGACTTTGCCTGTAGAAACTTTTTATTTATTTATTTATTTTTATTTTTATTTTTTTTTAAAAGATGACCGGTAAGTGGATCTAAACCTTTGACTTGGTGTTGTCAGCACCACGCTCACCCAGTGAGCCGACCGGCCATCCCTATATGGGATCCGAACCCGTGGCCTTGGTGTTATCAGCACCGCACTCTCCCAAGTGAGCCACGAGCCGGCCCTAGAAACTTTTTAAAATCACAAACTAATAATACTTTTACAAAATAATTATTGAGTTTAGGTTTCATCATCTTTCAAACGTCACTTTCCCAAGGTAACGTCCCTGGTCACCCCTCCCCCCAGTCCAGGACCCCTCTGTGGGCCCTGGCACCTTGTACTTCCCCCGCTACGGTCCTCATTACACTAGGCTGTCCTTGTCCTGTTGCTTGTCTCCCTTCTTCATATTCAGAAGCTCCATAACTGCAGGGACCAACTGATTGTCCTCAAGACCCCAGCCCCTCGCTCTGTTCCTGCCCATAAGAGGTGCTCTGTAAATAACAGAAGTGACATGTTTCTTTTGCTTGTATGCCTCCCTGTCCACTCTCAAAGGTCAGAGCCTGTCCTAGCTCAGCTTGGCTCTTGCAACTTCCGGGAGACCATCCTGGTAGGACAGGGAGGAGACATCAGTCCCACCCTCCCCCTCCACTGCTCCCAGGCCTCTCACCTGTACACCTGATGCCAACAGCTGTCTCTGTCATCGAGAAGCCCACAGGACACACTCGGGCCACCTCCTGACAGCCACCATGGTTACAGGTAAGGTCACAGCCATATTCCCCACAGGGTCCGTGGGCTTCTAAAACAGGCATCACACTGGTGAACAACACACCGCTGAGCAGTCCCAGCCACCCCCATCTCACCAGGGGTCCTCCCAAATTCTGATGGGAGGGTGGCTCTGGAGGCAAACAGGCCTGAGTTTAAATCCAGCTCTGCCACTTACTAGCTGTGTGACCCTGAGCAAGACAAGAACTTCTGTGCCTCAGTTTCCTCATCTAGAAAATGGGAATGAAAATGCCTACCTAATAGGGCTGTTGGAAGATTATACATTAGAACACACCTCAATGCCTGCTGCTTGGCACATAATCTCAGTGTTCATTCCACTGTTCCTACCACCATTGCCCATCCCCAGTTACCTGGGCAGGTAGCCCCTTGCTCTCCGTCCTGGCAGGAGCAGACGTTGGGAGCAATGCAGATGCCACTCCCGCAGCCGAAGGAGCAGAGAGCTGAGAGGAGAAATGCAGGTGAGAGACTGGACACTGGGGCCCCCCAACTGCCCCTCAGACCGGGGACCAAGCACTGGCAACACACACTGCTGGTGGAGAAGCCTAGGGTATGGGGACAAGCACTTACGCAGGGTGCAGTGCCCACTGCCCACGGAGGGCACCCAGCCAGGGCAGCAGCCACTCCCGAATCCAGAGAGGCAGACGTGGGGGCCTGGCCGCCGTCTGCAAGAGAGGAGAGAGCACTTTCTTTCCACGTTCTGTATGGGGAGGGATTGGTCAACATGAAAGCCTCCCTGCCAGTCTGTAAGTCAGTCAACAAACAGTTCTTGAGAACCCCCCTGACAGGCCAATGGGAACTAGCTAAAGAAAATGACCCAGAGAGTTGCTCCTAGAGGCAGGATGAAGACAAAAGTGAGAGAGGACAGACATCAGCCTCCTCCAATCCCCCTCCCATGGACTAAGAGCCGGGAGAAAGGGCCTTGGAGCTGAGGAAGGCCTGCAGTGGGTGAAGAGCCCGGGGGTGGCACCTCAGGACTCCGCGCTGCATCCCGTCAGGAAGGTCCTTCCTCGCACACACGGGGTTCACTCTCTCCCTTCACCCAGGTGTCTGCTCATGTCACCTTCTCAGAGAGGCCTTTCTTGTGCACCCAGACCTTGCTTTATCCTTCTCCATAACACTTACTTCCTGGGACACTGTTATTGATGAATTTGTTGATTTGTTCATTGTCTGTCTCTCCTACACCTCCCTGAGGACATAGGCTGCTGCTGTTTTGTTACCCAGCATCTAGAGCACCTGGCACATAGTAGGTGCTCAATGAAGAGCTGTTGAGGCAAAGGTTGAGAAGGAAGCCAGCAGAAGAGGAGGAGGGAGAGCATGCCCGGAGGGCACTGGCATAGGTGACATCTCTAGGGCTGGAATACGGGCACCAGTGAGCTGCCCAAATCTGGAGGTAAGGGGGTCTGCACAGCCAGGCACACAGTCCAGAGCTGGGTGTGAAGGGGAAGCCACGTATAGGAAGGGCAGAAAGCCAGACATGCATCTGGCTGTGTCCTCAACGCTGGGCAAGGCATAGCGCTACTGCCATGGACAAGCCACTGTCCCCACCTTCAAGGGAAAAGTGAAACCAGATGATAACATAGTTTGACAAGTGCCACAACAGGACAGGCTACGGAGCACTGAGGAGGGTATGAGATGCTTTCCTAGAAGGGTAGTATCTAGGAGGGAGAGAGGCCAAGGAGCAGCCGGTGAAAGAAGAGGAAGGGAGAGGGTGTTGCAGGGAGGGGAGGGTCACAGTCACAGGCTGGAGGGGACAGAGACAATGACTGCAACTGGCTCCAGTGACAGGCTGGGCAGAGGGTGATTAAGTCCAGCCCGGTTTGAATTGGGAATCTGGAACAACAGAGTAGAGACAAGAAAACTCTCCTCAACTGTGCACCAACCATGTTCAGATGCTGATGGGAATGTCATTCTGCAAGCCAGATACTTTATAGAGCACTATGTGTACGGCACTGTGCCAAGCGCTGGGGACATGGGACTAGGCAGATTTACCCTGTTTTGGGGGAGAATAATCTGTGCCAAATGTGGAAAGAGCAGCTCAGGGTACCATGGTAGTACAGAAAAGTCTTCAAAAAGTTGTTCCTGGGGCCTGAGGAGCCTTTTTCCCTCTCTGAAGTCATCTCAGAAGAAGAGAGGGCCTTCCTGGAGAAGCGGGGTGGAGCTGGCAGTGACGTCTCACCACCCCACTTGCTGAAGCAATTATGGCAGCAGCCTGGGAGGAAGAGGCCTGCAGCTCCTGCTCCTCAGACCTGGTTAACAAGCCGAGCCGTGGGGGGCTCTGAAAGGGACAGACGGTGTCACCAAAGCGGCAGATGGAAGGATGCCTTGAGGAGGCTGGTGGGGAGGCACTCTCAGGTGGGAAGGGGCCGAGCGCCTGCCAGAGCGCCCCAGAGAGCCTCCTAGGGCTGGCGATGACCTGGAGACAAGTGGCAGGAGTCTGTGAAACGCCGCGAGGCCAGATCGGAGCAGGAATGGGCGGTGGCTGCGGAACACACGTGCGAGCTGCAAGCCTGGCGGGGCCGCCCCCGCCGCGCGCCCCCCGGAGGACGTGGCCGAGAGCCAGGCCGTCCGCTGACATCGTGTTCCCCGGCTCCGAGCATCACGCACACACGCGCACGGCCCCGCAGCTGCCCGGCCTCGGCCGGGGGAAACACGTGGGGGGCGGGGGCGGCATCCATCCGGAAAGACAGCGAAGGGGCACACACCCTACCCCCACCCGCGCGCACGCACGGGCGGAAACCGAAACATAAGCCGGAGAGACCCCGGCGGTTCCAAGGTCCACCGTGTGCGCACAGCAACGACACAGGGCAAGTCCCCAACCCCCGAGCGGCCGGCGCAGCGGCGGAGGCCAGGCGCTTGCCAAGGCAGAGCCACCGGCACGTTCGGCAGCGAAAGCTGGCCAGTCCCGAGACCAGGTGGCTCGTCCCGGGCTCCCCATGCCGGGAGTCCGCGCGCCAGGGCACACTCGGGCTCACCCAGTGCCTGGATATTCGTCCGCCCGCAGGTCCCAGTCAGGTCAGCCCCAGCCACGGGCGCACAACGGGCACCCGATCAGAAGCACAAGTTGCTGTCTCTTTGTCCGGACCCCTGGGCTGCGCCCGCGCGGACAGCGCCCCAGAAGGAGCCCCGACCCGCGGCTGCCGGCGGCCCCTCCGCGCCCCTCCGCGCCCCCTCGCTCCACGCCAGTAGCGCTCCACCGGCGGGGCCGGCGAGGGGCGCGGGCCGCTTACCTCTCGGCTGAGAAGTGCCCGGGCGGCTTCCTCCCGGTGTAGCCTCGGGCCGGAGCCCCCGGCAGCAGAAGCGCGACGCAGGCGGCCCGGAGGAGCAGTCCGGCCCACATGACCGGCGGCGGCGGGTACCCCCCGGCTCAGCTAGGCTCCGGCGCCGCACGCGGGGGAGGGGGCTACTGGCCCTCGCCCCTCCTCCTGGCGCCGCGGGGAGCGAACCAGCGATCCCAGAGCTGGCACGCCGAGCTGAGCAGGGGGGCTGGGGACGCCGAGAGGAGGGGCCGGGGGCCGCCAGGAGACGCTGCGGGCGCTGTGGAGAGAGTGGGGGTGTCTCCCGCACCTCGGAGCGAAACACACAAAAGGCAGAGCCTCCCGCCCGCCTGTGCCTCTCCGGGAGGCGTGGAGCCTGGGGCTGGGGCAAAGATCAGGGACCCCTGGGGGCGGGACTTCGCCCTCGGCCCACACACCCAGCTGTTTGGAAATCGGCTTTCGGGCGAAGGGCTGAGGTCTTCAGACTGAGGATCTGGAAGGAAAGAGACTTCGGGAACAAGGCTAGCGCTAGAGGCTGCGCGCCCCGGGCATCGCCCGTCTCGGTGGAGCCCGAGACGCCTGTGTTGTCACGAGGTGAGAATCGTGTAAATCCGAACCCAGGACGCTGGGTCTCTGCGCCGCTGGGCGGTTCTAGGCCTGCCCTCAGCCCGCCAGCAAGGCTTCGCCCTAATCCCTGAGTGCACGGACAGGTGAGTCCACCCACTACCTGGCCAGGGGACACTAGCCCATCTTGAACCCACAGGCTCCTCTGGGAACCCAGGGGGCAGATGGCCTGCCTCCCCGGCTGTCTGGGAGTGAGTAAACAGCTGGGGACATTGGTAGAGGAGCGGCAGAAGCAGAACTGGAAGGCTCCTTTTTGCCTCTTCTGCAGCGGCCCCAGGCCATGGCCGGAGACTGGTAAGTTGGGACTGGTAGGCTGGGGGTAGGTGGGGGGCGTGTAGGGGAAGGACAGTGGTGAGCAAGTGGTGGATGAAATCAGTCATCTAGCTAGGAGAAAGCTGAAAGTTCGACCATATTTCATCTTCAGCTCTGTGCAGGAAACCTCCCTAGCCACCCAGACCCAATTAGTTAAGCTTTTGCTTAATCACTTCCAGGGTTAGGGAACTCACTACCTGTGAAAAAGCAGCCCAATCCAGTTTTTGGGGGTGGTTTTGTTTTGGTTGTGTTTTGGCAGCTTGCCAGTTACAGGGATTGAGCCTTGGACCTTGATGTTATCAGCACCGTGCTCTAAGCAACTGAACTACACACCAACCCCTAAACCAGTTTTGGTGGCTGGCCGTTTCAGGGATCTGGAACCCGTGACCTTGGTATTACAAGGCTGCGCTCTAACCAACTGAGCTAACCGGCTAGTCCCCTCAATCCAGTTTTGAAAAACTATATTTGTTTGAAAGTGTCTTTACTTCCAGCTAAACAGACCCAGGTCCTTAGGTTCTGCCTCTGTGGTTGCCCTCCTGCTCACTACCTCAGTCTGTCACTGAGGTCCTTAACACTAGTGGCCATGAATGAACATGGTGTGCCGACAGCAGCTGGGACTCTTGCCTCCTTCCTACAGACACCAGACTTTTACTAATGTGGCTTTTTTGGCAACCCCATGATGCTGTTCATGACACAGTTTGCAGTAAAGGGAAACCTCAGGTGTTTTTTGTTGTGATTTGTTGTTTTTAAAAACGAGCAGCTAGGGCCGACCCCATAGCGCACTCAGGAGAGTGTGGCGCTGGGAGTAAAATCGAGCAGCTAAACTGATCTCCCGACCTGACATTGTGTGGCTGTTTTAGCAGATGTTCACATTTAGGCCTGTATCTCACCTTGTTAGTTTTGACCCATCTTCTAAACAACAAATTCTCAGCAAGTTGGTTGCCAAAATATTCCATATAGTAAGAGGAAGGCAACTTCTGTATTATGTTTGTTCTGAGTACTAAACCCTCAGAATCCTAGGGCATCTTTCCTCCTTTCCTCAAACATCCACTGCCACCAGATCACCCCTCGGTGTCAAACAGGTACTCCTTCTTCCTGGCCTAGGAACTGCTCACAGTATTCTCAACACATTTACTTTCACAAGTTTCCTCTCACACGGCTGTCATATCTCATGCCATCTTCTTTCTCCCACACTCCAGCCCACCTCAGCTACCTCTATTCTTAACTCTACTACTTTATGGAGCCCAGCCCCCTCACCCTGTAAAACTCATTCTCTGGCAGGGTTTGCTCCATATTGGTCAATCAGCTGGAATAGCTGAGATGCAACTTTGTGCTTAAAGACAATGCACATCTACCCTAAGGAGGAATTCAGGATACTTAGGTATTAAATCCCTCTTTTGGGGGTGGCTGGCCAGCACGGTGACCTTGGTGTTATTAGTGAATCTCCAAACAACTTTCTAACCTGCCCCTGGCATTTCTTTCATTTCACCATGGTTTCTTTAATCTTATGGCTTTCTCTTTATATCAAGTTTGCTCCTTTAGTTCACTTTTTGCTGTTTTCTTTTTGGGTTTTTTTTGACCTCCAAGCTTCTCAGGTCAAAGTCTGTACTCTGAGAGTCTCTAACTTAATATTGTTCATCTTCAAGGACTAGTTTGGGCATATGCCCTAATTGAAGTTCTTCAGTGTTTCTTCCCCACTTCCATGGCCTGTGGCTTCTCAGTAAAAGGGACCCTCCACTGAGGGTGGAGGATCCAAGTTGTTGTTGGCTGAAGAATGATGGCCTCTGGCTTGTGACCGTTCCAAATAGTCATGTGATGAGTCAGTGTTTCTATTATTCTCCCAAAGGTCCATTCGTGCAGAGGCCTGGAGTGAGGCTAGCTCATCAGCACCTAAGCGTTCCAGCTGGCTGTAGCAAGGCTCCAAAGACAACCTTTCACCCCCGAGACATGATTAATGGTTTCTCAGAGGGGATTTGGGAGTGTGGCAGCAGAGTCTCAGTTCCAAAGGGTTGCTGGAATTCAGTCCCAAGTGAATATACCCAAGATTGTAGTAACAAAAACCAGTAAAACATTGCAAGGACTCCACAGCTTCCAAATCCAAGACTGAAGCTAGTGATAATAACCTTCCACTCAATGTAGCAGATCTCAGTGGCTGCAGGTCAGACCACTAAAGAGCATTAGAATAATAATCCCACCACTTCTGTCTTTCTGATCTTGGCACCTATCCTCCCATCTAGGATTAAGTTTTAAAAATAATCACAATCTGGAGACTGTTCCTTGCCTGCCTCATTAAAGCTGGTCTCTGGCATGGGGGCAGGACTTTTTCAAATTCAAACCATGACTTTTGAGAATTCAAATCACAGTGTTGAGTTTCAAGTTCAAAATGTGGTTTTTGAGATGCTGATTACTTTTTCTCTTAAGACCCTTATCCCCCCATCCTCAGAAATCCCAGGAGAGCAAGAGGAAAAGAAGGGCAATAAAACCCAAAGAATGACTCCAGGGAAGGAAACTTATTCCAGAAGACCCCCAAAGCAGGGATGAGTCCTTGCTCTTTCCCTTTTATGCTAGAATCTCTCACAACCACAGTTTGAACTTGAAACCACAATTTTCCTGACACTGTATCAAAGGCTGTTCTTAAAGGAGCCAGCCAAATAAGCCTAGGACCAACCCTACTGCACTGTTGGGACAGAACAGCCTTTATTCCCACTGGATCACTGGTAGAAATGTGGGCCCAGACAATGACCCGCTGAGCTGAAAGAAGACAGGCCTTGTTTGCTGGACAGAAAGGGTGAAGCCCAAATGTGCCCTACTCCTGTTTTCAAACCATACACCAAAGGCTCACTTGGTTAGACCACAGGAATATAATGAAAATCCAAAGGGCATATGGCAACAGAAAGTTGGGAGGTGCATGAGGAGCTACTTGGTGGCTGAGGAGCAGTGCCTGGGGCGCCGCACACACAGCTGGCTGTAACATTAAGCCAGGAAAGGCAGCCCAAGCAATCCCCAGGACTAGCAGGTCACTAGCAGAGGCAACTGAAAATCAAATAGTGACTCTCGAGTGCAAGGCCACCACAAAGACCACTAAATTTCCACAACCTGACACCCATCATACTTGGGATCCCACCAAAAAGAATCACAGGACAAAGGAGAGGTATAGATGTCTTCTAATTGAAATAACTTGTTCTAACAGGAAGGACAAGTGATGACAGCAGCTGTCAACGAGGGGTTTGCTGCCTAAGTTTGCAGCATAGTATACCTGAGATGCTGGATAGCTGGGCAGGAAAAAGAAAAGCAGAACAAATATATCCTCCTTCTTAGATTCTACTTTATTTGGTAAAACTCAGAATCTAACAACCAATTCACATCCCCCTACCTCCTTCTCTCTGAAGGAGGCCGTTCCCAGAGACAATAGGGCTGTGGCCTGGGGATCATCTACCATCTCCAGGTTTTATACTCAGGCAGCCCTGACCTGGTGGTCAGGCCTCCAGACTCACTGCTCTCAGATGCAACAGAACAAAAGGAAGCTCTCACTTCAAAGACAATAAAACCCTACTGGCAGCCTCCCCACACCCCCAACTAAATAAAAAGATAGTAGAAGACAATGCATGAGTGTGAAGAGAGTCACACACACACAGAGAACTTCCTTCCAGCCAAAGAGCTGCAAAAATCCCTCCCTGGAAGGACAACTGGCCACACCCATCAAGGCTTGGTGGTCCAAGGTGATGGCTGGAATCATGTGAGACTGGTAAAAATCCAGGGAGAACATATTTCACCTTCAGCCCATTCCCAAGTCTCTAGTGAACTGGTTTTAGTTCTAAGAAAGCCCCACTTACACACAGGTAAACTGTGGCCTTGGGGGCAGCTGGCTTAGGGAAGACCTCCCATGGCCAAGAAAACAGTGGTGCGAGAGGAGGGGGAGGGCAGGAGGGCAGAGCCTGAGGGAGGGTCAGGAAAGGGGACCCCCCGCCTTTGGCTAATGGATCCGAGTTAGTTCCTCCACAACCTTGATCAGGTCGTCTGCAGTGGCCTCTCGCTTCATACCGCTGCCATCATCGTACTGTAAGAAGAGGGACAGGGCTGTGAGGGTCAAGAGGGCACTCTTCCTCAGCTGGGGAAGCAGCACTCACATGGATGGAGTGACAAGGCTCCATCACTGCCTCAGCAGGGAGGAAGGACTCACCAGAAACCCATACCTCCCCCTTGTGGGCACAGGTCAGCAAGGTCTGCTGGGGCAAAGCTAGCTTGTGGGCTACCACCTGAAGTACATTTCTCTCTCTTCAAGGATGTCCCCCAGAAGCAATATCCCAAACTCCAGAAATGTAGAAATTTCTCCTCCCTGCAGGATCCTAACCCTGCCTCCCATGTTTGGGTCTTGCCAGAGATTCCAGACACATCCAAATGTGTCCTCGTTGCAAAAGGACAGAGGTTAACACAGGTAAGGTTCCTAGTACAAAGCCTGGTACCTGGTGGGCACCCACAAGCCCCTCAACAACATATCCTTTCCCTCAGACTCAACCTTCCCTCACAGTAAGGACTATAAAGGGCCATAAAGGGCCATTGGCACCTTGGAACCAAGGAGAGGTGCCCACAGCTCTGACAGTCTTCTGGCATGCCCCAACCTGCAGTAGACTTGTTTAATTGGCCCAGGGCTGCAAACAGCTCACCTGTAGGTTTGCTACAACCTCCTGCATTTTGGGGCGGCTGATATCCAGGAAACTCTCAATCAAGTCGCCATCAATGAAGCCTGTGGCCGGTTCTGTCTTCCGCTCAGTGTGGAAGGATCTCCAGGTGGACAGGTGGGTTAAGGAATGTGTGCTCATATGGAAACACCCCTACTCTCAGTCATCCCCGCTTCTGAGCAAGACCATAGATAGACGAGAGTGAGCATTGGGATTAAAATAGGAAATGGAGGTTTCAGCTAAAAATCACATTGCGCTTTGGACATTTTTGAAATTGAAAGAAATGTAAAATCATTTACCTAATCCAGTGTTTCTTAATCAAGGTAATCTCCAAAATAATGTTTTTCAAAATACAAATCGGGGTCTGTGAGTGTAAAGCCTGGACCTGTGTGGAGGTTTCTGACAGCGCTCTAGGGGAATCTGATTCCACACCTGCTAAGAACCACTCGTCTAGCTCTAGCCCCAGAGCTGCAAGGGTGAGTCAACTAAGGCTCACAAGACAAGGGGCTGCCAAAAGTCCTGCTGGTTAGCAAAACCAAGACCTCAGCCCATCTGCGTCCTCCCTGGCTGGAAGTGGGCCAGATGCACAAGCAGGAGCTCCTCCTACCTCCTGCCCGGGGAAGACTCTATCTCCCATAATAAACAAACTTACAATGGTACTTGGATTCTTTGTGTCCCAGGGTGGCTACTGCTTGAGCTTCTGGAGTTTTCAGCTTTTCTTCCCCCCTGTTCTTCTTCTGGTCTCTCTAGTCTCAGACACTGCTGCCCCCAACAAGATCCCTGACAGAACGTGCAACACCAGCAAGGCCAGAGGCAAACATATTTCAGGAACATAAACGTACATTTCCAAGATGGACCAGTTGAAGCTGGGTGATAATCACATGGGGATTCATTATACTGTTCTCTCTCTACTATTGTATTTAAAATTTTCCACACTTGAAAAAGTTTTTTAAAAAAAATCAAAACTGTTTCATACAGGAACCCAGTCAAGACATTCTGGAAATGGACAGCCATTTCCAGAAGCAGTTCAGGGTTAGTAATATGGCTCTCTGCATGTGCCAGGCTGTGCCTCCCAATAAGGGGATAGCTCTGGAAAGGATATAAGGAGTGCTCGATCTTGCCCACACTTTTGATGACTTTATTGAGTCGATTCTGCATGTCCAACAGGAGGTTGTACCAGCTCTCTGACAGTGAAGTCACTAGCCCTGAAGAAGGGAAGGGAGCTGTGAGCTGCAGAGAGCACAGGAGCCCACAACAAGGATGCTACCAAGGGCAGCCCAGGCAAGCACCATGAGGAGGGACAAGCTGGCTGCAGCCTCCTCTAATGAACACCTAGGTTTCGTCCCACTGCTTGCCCTCATCCATCAAAATGGCCCCCTCAGGAAGGAAGCCTGTGTAGGAGTGTGCTTTGCAGGGATTAACCTTACCAATCATGCCGTTGACTGTGCCGAAGAGCACTGAGCCCTGTGTGGGGGTGGAAGTCTCGCCCAGATTCTGCATGACCAGAGAGCCATGACAAAAGACGTTGACAAATTCGCCCAGGTGGAAGAGACCAACCTCTTGAAGGTGCTGCCGTTCCTCATCAGTGGTGGCGGCACTGAAAGGCAGCATGAGAAAGTCACAACACAAACCTCCACGTTTCCACCATGAGGCCCCGGCACAGGACCACGTGCAGTGGACACCCTGTGCTGAGCTTCCCTGAGGAGCCCACACACCCCATGGGAGGGGAGCCAGTTTCAACAGGCAGATTTATGTGGCCTTTGATTCTCTCATGAAGAAATCTTTCCTCTGTGAAGAGGTGCACCTGAACCTGATCCAGAACCCAAAGTTCTCATCCACCATAAACCCAGGGCTCGAGCCCCTCCCCACCATTCCCATAACAGGTCACTCACCTATCCTTCTGACACACAAACAAGTTAAAGGCATTTTCAGCACCCAAGAAATTGTCATCATCCAAGATTTCCACAGCACTCATCCAGTTGGGATTAAAATCTCGAGCAATCTTAAAACAGATGAGGTGCAACAAGAAAATACAGTCAGTAGTTTGCATGGAATCCAGTTCTGGGATTTGTCTTTCTTTTAATCAGGAGCCAAGACCCTACCCTGTAGCAGATGTAGCCCTGTGTTTTAACAACTGTCACCCTCAAGAGATTTTCCCCCCAAATCTCTAGCCAACACAGCCTATCTGGTTGCCATAGCCCAGAGATGAAGCCTACTCAGAGTTCAGCTCCGGGGTCTCTAAAAATACTTAATCGATACAAAATGTATGCTCCAGGGAAAACATTTCTGCACCCACTGGGCTTCATCATCCTTCACCACCAGAGAAATACTGACAGGGGCCATGGCTTAAGCAAGAAGTCTATTCCCCATGCCCCCCGCCCACTACCTCTTCAAAGTTTCCTTCCATGGGCTTGTAAGCGAGCAGCAGCACTGAGCGCATGAGGTCGCCCACCAGGATGAAGTCGCCCTTGGTCTTCAGGTAGAGGGCCATGATGTTGTTGTAGTGATTACACTCAGTGCGGAGCTCCTTCTCTGTGGTCCACTCATAGAGCCGCACCTGCAAAGGGCACGTTGCTTCTCTCAGCCTAGGGGGCCCGAGTACCCTTGGAGCCACTGTCCCCCCTCTCTCCTCACTCCTCCATCTGCAGCACCACTTCCCAAAGTGCAAGGTGGGATGGGACACGGTTTCATGTGGCACTGGCATGAACATTTTTTATTTCAGTTTTACCTATTTACAAAACATGAAAATAGCACATCCAAGTAGGAATACAAAGTTACCCTTTACATAAAAGAATGAGTCCATGTACTACGGATGTGACAACAGATGGTCTTCCTGTGACTGAAGTATGGTAGCTGACCTACAGAATGTCTCTGGAAAGAGAAAATCCATCTCCAACTTCCTGATAGAAAGGAACAAGATCACCTCCCAACAAGCCACCTTTTCTGAACCCTCCTCAAAACTCATTTTTCCCTGGAGCTTTTTTGATGTGAACCCAATGGGTGGAGAAAACTGAATGGAAAAGTCCACCAGAAACATTGTCAAATACCTGAAGGAAGCAAAAGAACTAGACTCTATGGCCACCCCCACCACCTCCTAAGAGGGAAAAAGGAGCCCTGCTTCTTTCCTTCTCTATTGCAATGCTTCTTCAGTTACAACCACACCTCCCAAAGGACAAAGATGTTTGCCATGATTTCTTAAGGTGTGTCCAAAGAACCCTAGCTCCACACGTGTGTACTCCAAGAGTCATTTGTAATAATTACAATGGCTACCACACCTCCATCAGCAGGGCCTAGGGTGCCTCCAAAGCACCCCATCTTCGGGTAAGCCCCACCTTGCTGGGCCTCACACCTCCAACAGTGAGAGTGACGAAGGGGCCTTAAAGCTCCATGCATTCCTTTCCCCCCCCCGCCCCTCCCTCTCCACACTCTCAACATCCCTATCACCATCTGCCACAGAGACAGTTAAGACCAAGGTCAGATGCCATCAAAAGCCCAAGGCTCCCACTCTCTTCCTGAAAGGTTCTAGACCTCCATTATCCAATATGATAGCCACTAGCCACATGTGGCTATGAAACACCTGAATTGTGTCTAGTCCAAGTTGAGATGTGCTGTGAGTATAAAATACACACCAGATTTTGAAGACTTAGTATGAAAAAAATGTAAAAATCTCATTGTTTTTATATTGGTTACATGTTGAAATGGCAATATTTTAGATATACTGGGTTAAATTAAATGCATTATTAAAATTAATTTTACTTCTTTTTACATTAATGAGGCTACTAGAAAATTTAAAATTGTATACGTGGCTTGTATAGTATTTCTATTGGCCAACAACAGACCAGACCTTTCCTAATCTGCCCTTGCATCCCACCCCTCCCAATTCCTGTACCTGTTCACAGTACCCTCTGAAATACACATCATTCACCATGGGCAACCTCTTCTCTGGCCAGTCCCTTCGCCGTCCCACTCTGATACACCGCTCTTTCATAAGGGCTCTGTAACCCTCTCAACTTGGCTCTTTTGTCTCCCTCTGAACAGTCTTCCATGCTCCTCCTTGCCTGTTCTTTCAGGCTTGTCCCTCCCCCTCCCTAAACACCCCAGTTTTGAAGTTCACACCACCAGACTCTACTACCACTATCTCCCCTTGAAGCAGTCACCTTAACCCCCACCCCATCACTCTCTTCCATACAATGCTCCTGTAATTCTTGGTGACCTTAGTATTCACAGAGAAGGTTGTTCCAATGCCCTGATCTCTTACCTTTTCCAACCCCCTCTTTCCTACTCGTCTTGTCCATTCTTATAATCACCCATTAAAGCCTGTCATTAAAAATAACCATACCTCCACCAGAATCTTGTGTTGTCAGTGTCACATGTTCTCAGAGGCCCAGAGTCCATCACCATAATCACTGTCTTACAGATTTCTCAACTCCCTTGCTCCTCTCTCCCTTTATCACACTCACCTGACAAAACCCGACTTTGCATTAAATTCTCAACTTCAATTATAGAAAAGGAAAAACAACCAACCAGGATGACTGGACACATTTTAATTTCAGGACCTCTAACTGAACAGGGCTCTTAACGCTCTCAGCAATTGTGCATTTTCCTGGCCCATTCATGCTTCTGGTCCTGAAACGGTGAATACACACTTTTTTCACTCACTTCAAACTGCTTCTCTGCCTTCTTCCGTCTTCCTTCTCAGCTGTTCACAGAGAAGATGGTCACAACAAAAAAACGTTTCCACAAGGTTCCATCATCCGTTCCCTTCTCTGCCATCTCAGACCAACACTGTGTGCGAGTTCTCACCTCCCTTCTGCCTATTCAAGAACATGGCTCCAGGCAATTCTTTCTAATGGATCATTCCCATCAGCACAGGAATGTGCAGCAGTATTTCCCAGCAGGAAAAGTTAAAAACAAAACACTCTCATGCCGACATCTCCCTCTAGTCACTGCCCCCAATACTCTCTCCTTTACTGCAAAACTCCTCGAAGGGGTTTCCTATTCCAGCTGCCCTCTCCTACTACTCTCAGCCGAACCCATTTCAATCAGGTTTCCATCCCAACCACTCAACCAAAGAGCTCTGGTCAAGGTCACCACTGAGTTCCATGTTGCTAAAACCAATGATCAATTCTTAATCCTTATGGCACCTGACCTACCAGCAGCACTTGCAGTTTACCAACGCCCTCCTGCTTGAAATGCTTTCTTTCCATGGCTTCCTGAACTGTTCTCTCCGTTCTCCTACTGCTTCACTAGTCACCCTTTCTGTTTGGCTGGGTCTTCCTTATCCCTCCAACTTTTAAATGCTGGACAGCCCCAGGGCTGTCTTCAGATCCCTTCTCTATCTACTCTCAGTAGATGGGTGATCCTAGTGACCTCCTCCAGACTCAGCTTTTGATGCCACCTAATAACTGCCATGCTGACATCTCCAGCCTACCTCTTCCCTGGATTCCATACCTCTCTAATCTAGTTACCAAGTTGACTTCTCCACTTGATTAACCACTGAAACTTAGTATGTCCAAAGCCAAACCTCTAGTTTCCCCTCCAAACATGCTCCACTCACAATCACCCCTGTATCAGTAAATGGCAACCCCATCCTTCCTGTTGCTTGGGCCAAAAAACCCTTGACCCTTGATTTTCCCACCTCTCACACCTCATCTTCAGTCCATCACCAAAGCCCCTCACTCAGTCCTACCTTCACAATCAACGCAAAGCCTGACTACTCTTCATCCGCTCCTCCGTCACCAACCTGGTGCCAGCACCAGCTATCACAAGAGCCTCCTAACTGATCTCACTGCTTCGACCCCTGCTACCCCACAGCCTTTCCAAGGAAGCAAAAAGATCTTTTCAAAATACAGGTTCAATCACATTCAAACCCTTGCTCAAACCTTCCAGAGGTTTCCTTCACCCTCAGAGTAAAACTCAACATCCCTGAACAGCCTAACAGGCTCCATATGTTCTGGCCGTGGCTGCCTGAACATCTCCCACTGCCCCATCAGCTCACTGCCCCATCAGCTCCCACTGCCCCCAGACACATGGCCTGCTCTCCCTTGCACTGGTCTTCCCCAGATGCAGGCAGGGATCCTCCCTCTCTTCCTTTAGGAACCTGTCCCAAATGTCACTGTATCCACAAGACCCTCCTAACCATCTGATGTGGAACAGCAATTCCCTCCGTCTCCTGTCCGTCCTGGCACTCCTGCAGCCCCATGCACCTTTCAGCTCTCACTGTCTCACGTGCTATATATATTGACTTCATTTGCTCATGAGCTCCAAAAGGGCAGCTCTTTATCCACTCTGTTTACTACCCCACATCCCAACTACCAAAACAGTGTCCGGCATACAGCAAGTGCTCAATTAATATTTTCTGAAGGAACAAACGACTAGAACCCTCAATTTAAAATATGTAAGTAATGTTTCTTTACTCTCAGTCTTAGCACCTTTAATACACTATTATGTACTATGTCAATCCAGGGGGGAATCCAGGATACATCATTTTCCAAATGTATGTGACCATGAAACTTATACTTAAAATTCTTTTTACCAAAACATCAAGTGGTACAACTAAAATATATATAATTTTTGTCAATTATGCCTCAATAAAGCTGAAGAAAAATTTTGCAAGGGAAGAGGTGAGGTCACGGCAAAAGAGAAGTAGAATATTTTACAGGACTAGTAAGTATCTCAGGGATGTATTTAGGATTATATGATTTGGCTCATTTTGGTCTTTTTCTTTTTTGTTTTGAGTTCATTTTGTTCCACACAGATGAAATATTCTTGTGACACTGAACACCCTGAGTGCAGGGACCATAGCTCTCACCCTTATCAATTCCCACAGCACTCAGGATCTGACACATGGGGATTCACATAACCAAGTCCAATGCCTGGTTCAACCTCAGCTCCCCAGACTCCCAGCTTAAAGCTCCATCCTCCATACCCTCCACTTTGTTATTCTTTGACTCTGACATACATGCAGCCCCAGGAAAGAGAAGGGAAACATGTTCTATAGACATGGTGTGCAACCTAAAACAGAACACCAAGGGGTACGGGCCTCACCGTGCTATTGATGCTGGCTAACAGCTTCCCGTTAAATTCCACCATAGAGTACACGGCCCCTTTCACTTCCTTTTCAGCCACAGTCTGTAGTTTTCCTGGGGAGGGAGAAAGACATTCTTGAGTCTCTTTTACGAGCCCACACTTTACCTAATCAAAACAATCCTCTGGTTGTCCCCCTGACACTAATTCTTTTTTTTTTTTTTTTTTCTTTTAAAAGATGACTGGTAAGGGGATCTTAACCCTTGACTTGGTGTTGTTAGCACCACGCTCATACAATGAGCTAACTGGCCATCCCTATATGGGATCCGAACCCATGGCTTTGGTGTTATCAGCACCACACTCTCCCGAGTGAGCTACGGGCCGGCCCCTGACTCTAATTCCTGCCCATAGAAACCAATCATCTGAAAAGCAAGAAGCACAGAGTCACTACATATTGGGGTTAACCACAACCTAAAGTATGAGCCCTAAGGTAATGTGCAGTGACTCCAGATAGCATCTAGTATCTGCCTCCCACCCTGAAACTCCAGATCTCTCTCTCAAGATGGAGACCAAATTCCATCTTGGCCATCTGATCTGAGATTTCCGGGCTGATAAGCAGTCTTTAGAACCATTTTGGGTAGGAATAATGACATAGAGAAAATAAAAAAAGACATAGAGAAATAAACACAAAGTGCTGAAGCTGGAAAGACCACCTAAATGCCTTTCAACCAAGTAGAAAACAAATCTAGGATTCTTGACTCTTATTTTGGCCACTAGATTCCATCGTTCACCTCTCCCTGCTTTTTTCTGCTTTTCAAAGAGTGGAAAAGGAAGAAACACAAACTGGATTTTATTTGTGCCCAAAACCCAGATGATCAATAACTTGAGAAGGAACAGAATGTCTCTTCAGAGCAATTAATCCAAGTTCTTCTACTGCTTAACCGAGGCTCTGAAACTTCATACAGTCTGCTTATTTTCCCAGCATTTCATACCCTTCAGAGGCTGGAGACTATACCCACTCACCATCCGAATACTGAAAGACCACAATGCGACCCTGCTTAGGCTCTGCCTCTTCTGGATACACCATGGCCGTGCCCACAATGAAGTACGTGTTGGGGTCTTTGCCCAACTTGCAGGAGACCAGGCTGAGGGCATACTCATTCTGCAGAAACTGGTGAGCATGGAGCACTAGATGGAGAGAAACAGAGATGACTGGCTGCTCAAACCTCATCTGCATCTCCTGCACATGTAATCCGGTACTTGGGCCAGCAGCTTAGATGGTGATACAGCATGTGCCTCCTCCTGTCCCTGTCTCCTCAGATTGTCTGCCCCCATCAGCCTATGCTAAGGAGAGGATGCTCAACACCCTGGACTCACTGCCAACTCACAGAGGTCCCACCCCACCTCATTTCTTCTCCTAGAATGGTCCACCACACTATCTGTCAGACTTTGGAACGTACCAGAGCCCAAAACAGCCTCGTTTAGGGAGAACATTGGTTAAAATGATGGAAAGAGCTCATCTGCACCTTCGAAGGTATGCTGGTCAATGATAAGGAGATTGTGCACCTCCACCTCTTCTCCGAAGGAGGTCTCGTGAGGAGCTGTGCTGCTGGAAAACAGCTTACTGGAGCTGACGCTGCTGGACAGGGCCTGAGAAGAGAGAGAACGCACATCATCCCTCTCAAAAGCAGAACAGGTGCTTGGAACTTCCGTGTGAGGGGATCAGTCAGATCAGGGCTCAGAGGCTGCGTCTGAACAAGGAGAAGAACGCTGATGGCTGGCAGCTTCAGTGGAGTGTGAAGTCTGAGTGCCTCAGAGAAGACACAGGAACTGAGGACAAGGAGCCGGTTTACATGTATGCAACTGACACATCAGTCCAAAACACCACAAGAATGTAAGGGTCATTAAAGACAATTAAAACAGTCAATCAAGCAAAGCTAAAGAGGAACTCAGGTAACCTAATAAAGTGGCAGACCCCACCATTCTCATGGGAAGAGTAGGGGAGCACTTCAAATAAAAAGAAAAATGTAAAGACCTTCTACTCTGGACTGAGGGAGGATGTCTTATCACAGATGTTGGGAGCAGGAAAGGCAGAGAATACGTGGAAGAAAAGGATCAGCTAATATCTCCACTAAGCTGATATATGCAACTCTATATTGTCCTGTTACTACCCTCATTTTATAGATGTGAAAACCGAAATTTAGACTTGCCCAAGGTCACACAGCTAGCAATAAACCTTGAAGCCAGTTCTGTCAGCCTCCAAATCCTATGCTCTTACCTATTATACTACACTGCCCCCAATTACACATACCCTACAATCTTCCTAAACTGATGAGAGAAAAAGAATTATTCATGCTCCAAGGCCACCAAGTAGAAATCATGTAAATAAAGTTTTATTGGAACCCAGCCATGTCCACCTGTTCTCTGTGGCTGCTTTTGGACTACAAAGGCAAATTTGGGTAGCTGTGACTGAAACTATATGGCCTACAAAGCTAAAAATATCTACTATTTGACCCTTTACAGAAAGCTCACTAGCCCCTACTCTAATGCCATCTTTCTTTGTCCACTGCACTCACCTGGGTGCTGGCACTGGGCCTCAGAGCAGTTGTGCCTCCGCTTGTGTCTTGGACTTCGATGCGGTTGGAGAGGACCCCGAAGCACTGAGACACTTCCTGATAGCAGATCTTCCTGCAGAACAAGTATGGAACAACAGTGCACTCAGAAAAAAATTGGAAGCACCTCTCCCAACTCCCAGCTCACCACCCTCTGCAACTTTCCTACACTTGCCCTCACCTGGGAGACTCGTAGAGGGGAACTGTGCGAATGTGCAGTTTCTGGATCTCGTCGATAGTGCCAATGGTGAGGGTGCTGTTGTTGGCCAGTGCCAGGCTGGAAAGAAGGGTCTGGGTTTAAATTGAGTAGACCCAAGGAAAGGATTCTACGAAGCAACTCCGTAAGGGGAAGAAAAACAAGGCAGAATTACACCAGCTTACTCCAGGACAGTGGTTCTCAACCTTGACTCTGTGCTAAAAACCACCTGGGAAGACTTAAACAACTCTAATACCTGGTTCTACCCACAAGATATTCTGATTTAATTGGTCTGGATGGGCCTAGGCTGAGATTTTTAAAATCTTTCCCTTAAATGCTAATGTACAGCCAAGGTTAAGAATCAAAATACTCCTACCACTGTCTACAACAGGGATTCTCAAACTACTGTGTGCATCACAATCAGTGGGAGTTGTTATTGTTAAAATACAGACTGCTGGGCCGCACCCCCAGAGTTTCTGATGCTGTGGGTCTCAAGTGGGGCCTGAGAATTTGTATTTCTAACAAGTTCCTATTGCTCCTGGTCGGGGCCACCCTTTGAGAATCTCTGCTCTAAGGAAATAATGATCTTTAAATCAAGAGTTCTGAAACCTGACTAATCATCTGAATCACCTAGAAGTTTTCTGAAAATACAAATCATAGAGCTCAACAATACTGAATCAGAATTTGGGGAGAATCAATATGTTTTTAAAAGCTTTCCAAGTGTTTCTAAGAGGGAGCCAGATCTAAGATGCTCTGCTGTGCACTTCCCATCTCAGCTATATACTGACTTTGACATTGGGAAAAAGCTTGTGGGGGAGCGGTTTGTAGAAAACATCATGATGCCCTCAATCAATGGCTCCGGCTGAAGAAAGAAAAAGAGGCTCACCTGTCAGGATAGCCATCTGAGTTGAGGGGACACATGTAGTTCACTTCCTTGAGGTTGACATTGGAGAAGACCAATTTGTGGTTGCTGCTGTAGATGACAGTGGGGCGGTCAGAGCAAGCAAAGACGTTGGTGGTAGAAAGAGAACGGAAAGTCCTTAATACCGTGGGCTGGGTGCCCAAAGTCACCTTCTTACGGTCGCTCAACAAGCCTACAGAAAAAATGGCATCAGGAGAAAGACGGAAGGAAAGGAAACAGGACAAAGAGCTGGATCGTGAAGGTTCAAAAGCAGCACCCTGAGGCTAAGAACTCTGGGCAACTCTAATACTCTCTATTTTTGAAAGGGCCCCTCACTCAAAGTGCTATTCTCACCTGTCTCAATGTTGAGCCCAAAGTAGAAAAGTGCCCCATCTCCCAAGGCACAAAGGAGGTAGTGGCTACTCTCAAAGGTGGTCATCAGGATGGAGCGAGGAATGATTTCTGTGGAAAGGAGAACATTAAGTACTTGTGCCACATTCTGACTTTGATCCCAGCCCAGGTCCCTGAGTGATACCTACCTCCACCCAGCATCTCCTTGTGCAGTAGCTCAAAAGAGGGCAGCTTCAAGATACGGGCTGAGATGTCTGTCCAGAGGCCAATGGCACAAAGAGGTGACAGTCCATTGCTGTCCCCTAATGGGGTGATGTCCAAGCAGGCCACTTCATGTTCCATCTCTGTGTGGCTGAACAAAAAGGAATATGGCGTAGGAAGAAATCCAAGGATCAAAGAAATCCCAGAAGACAGGAGAGGAACAAAAGCAGACAGAAACACACACACACATACCTGATCTGTCGGAGCTCCTGAGGATGGATCTGAAGGTAGTAGAGGGCCCTTCCCACAGCTACCACCACCTGGCTGCTATTGCAGGAGGCCACACTGATGTTCTTGCCCTGAGGCTCCTTCCATTCACTGACCAGAGCTTTGGGTTCTTGAGAGACCAACCTCACAGATGCTGAAGTGATCTAGAGAAAAAAGAGCAGATATCTCCAAGCACCTGCAGGGAATCTATACAGGAGTGGGAAAGTGATAAATGCTGCCCTATTAAAGCCCTAAGAATAAGCTATAGAATCTGCCATATACAGATGCTCCTTGAGTTGGGGTTACATTCTCATAAACCCATTACGAGTTGGCAATACCATAAGTCAAAAAATGCATTTAATACACCTAATCTACCAAACATCATAGCTTAGCCTAGCCTACTTTAAGTATGCCCAGAACACTTAGCCTACAAAAGGCCTATTTCATTCTAACTGAGGCTTGCTTGTTGGGTAACACAAACTGCATCCTGTAGAAAGGTAACAATGGATTAAAACCTAATGCCCACCAGTCTAGGAGTTTTTCTCAATCCCAAAATCAGATCTCTAAAATATCCAAGCTCTTTACTGTGCATGAGCCATAAAGATTATTTAAAATTCCTCAGTAAAGGCTACAAAATTGTACTGAAATGTTTTTTAAACTTATTTTATCACTGAAATAAAACAAAAAGCAGGTCGATGACACTGTAATCTATTGATTCATCTTACCTATCATGATTGAGTTTATATTTAAGGATGAAAGCTCTTTAATAATAGATAGGTGAGCTGGTGCCAGTCTTCAGGCCAACAGTAAGATAACACTGACAAAGCAATGACTCAGTATCTGGGCACGTCCCACACTTGGTCCACAAACCGACAGAACTTTCCCTCCGGTTTTTACCAATCTACCACTGCCAGATGGCTAAAAGGAAGACCAGGTAAATAAAAAGATGGAGACAGTTTATTAATCCTCAGGCACTCGAGTGCCCTACCCACCACTGGCAAGACACTGACTCTGGCCACAGAGTGGAGAACAGCTCAGAAGATAAGGAGGGTGAGCAAAAATAGAAGGACATTAGTGTCACTCCAAATCTTAAAAAGATTGCTGGGGAGTGGGAGGGTTCTCAGAAATCAGGCTCTCAGGGCCGGCCCGTGGCTCACTCGGGAGAGTGCGGTGCTGATAACACCAAGGCCACGGTTTCGGTTTTAATTAAAAAAAAAAAAAAAGAAAGAAAGAAAGAAAGAAAGAAATCAGGCTCTCACAGATGACAAACACCAAAAGGCTATCTGTCCCTGTATCACACATAGATTTAAAATAAGGATCGGAACAGAGGAACAGCTCTGTTTATAATTAATATGTAAAAAGGGCTGCCAACAGTCATATATGGATAGTAGCATTAGGACTTTTTTTTCTTTCTTTGTGCTTTTCAGTATATTCCAAATTTTTACAAATAACCATAGATCGCTATTACGAGGGGATTAAAAATTGAGTATCTCAGAAGACATGATAAAATTAGTGCTAAAACAGGATCCACAATTATATATATATATTATGGTCCCAGTCTACAAAAGAGAATGTGAATTAATACCATATACATATCCCCCCAAATGTATTTGCAGAGGAAAAATGAAGCTAAAAGGAATAATTCCAAAGTTAACAGCTGCGATCTCTGAGTAGTAGGTTATCAGGCAAATTTTTTTTTTCCTAGAATTTCTACATGACTTTTAGAGCCACAAAAATTGACTGTTTTAGGGCCAGCCCTGTGGCTCACTCAGGAGAGTGCAGTGCTGATAACACCAAGGCCACGGGTTCGGATCCTATATACAGATGGCCTGTAGGCTCACTGGCTGAGTGTGGTGCAGACAACACCAAGCCAAGGGTGAAGAAGATCCCCTTACTGGTCATCTTTAAAAAAAAAAAAAAAAAAGACTTTTAAAATCCAGTGGTTCTCTGTACCACACTCTAGGTCAAATTTAAGTACATGGTAAAGTCTGTCCATTTCTCAGTTATTACCTGGATAAGCTGTTGATGAGCCACATTACCACAGAAGAAAGTCTGCTGATCGTCCACAAAACCCATCAGCTCCGTTTCTTCCACCTCCTCTCCATTCAACATG
The DNA here is from genome assembly GCF_027409185.1 of Cynocephalus volans. Classification (NCBI taxonomy): domain Eukaryota; kingdom Metazoa; phylum Chordata; class Mammalia; order Dermoptera; family Cynocephalidae; genus Cynocephalus; species Cynocephalus volans. Next base: position 156,614,134 of record NC_084463.1, read on the forward strand.
AGAACTCTGCAGCAGAATGGAAAGCCTGGGTCAGTCTGGAACCAGCTTCCCCGCCTCGCGACCTTCACACCAGCACCTGAGCTGGCACCAGACCCATCCTCACCTTGTCTGGCCCACAAAAGAAAGCACCAAAGTGTCATCAGTCTCACGGTTAGGGTCAGACCGCAGTGGCCATAAGCCTGCAACAAGGACCAAGGATTAAGATGCATGCCACAGACCAACACTCAGCTTCCACATCTAAGAAAAGGGCAGCCTGACAGCATGGGAGGATTTCAATTCCTGAGCTGAAATCCCCTCCTTGCACCTTCCTGACTTTAAGACTCTGAAACAGGGGGCTAGCCAGTGAGCTCAGCTGGTTAGAGTGCAGCCTTATAACACCAAGGTCAAAGGTTCGGTTCCCCATACCGGCCAGCTGCAAAAAAAGACTCTGAAAAAGATATTTTAAGACCTGTTTTCAGCCTGATATTTTACATTTTTATTTTGGTTTTGGATTGGATAATACATATCCATGATTCAAAGTCAAAATTTATTTTTAAAAAAGTACACAGAGAAGTCTTATTCCCACACCTCTCCCTCCAACCCACCTCCAAATAAGTAATCAATAACAGTTTCCTTTTATTCTTCTAATTTGTTTTTTTTAATTAAGGTAAACAGGGTAAACACTGTACTACAAGCAAATACAAATATAAAATAGCTTATCTTACACTGTTCTGCACCTTGCTTTTTCACTTAATATAAGTTGGCATCCTTATCAGAACATAGTGTTTTCTCATTTTCTGTACCTGCACAGTATTTGTGTGGATGTACCAGTTCATCAACAAGTCCCCACTAATGTACCCTTGTTCAGTATTTTGCTATAACATACGATACCACAATGAATAAACTTGTATTAATGTCATTTTATACATAAGAAGTTCTATGGGATAGATTATCAAAACTGTGATTGCTAGATAAATCACTAAATGCAACTTCTAATAATTATGCCAAATTCCCTTCTATGGAGGGTACATGAGCATGTTTATTTCCTCATAGCCTCACTAACAAGTGTTGTCAACTTTTGTACTTTGGTCAGCTGGTAAAGGACAGTATTGCTGTTTACTGTGATCTGCATTTCTCTTATAAGCAAGGCCCATTACCTGTCCACTCACATCCTTTGTCAATTTGGGGACAGGACATTTGGTGATCTTCTTTCTAGAAATTTTTTATAAATAAGGGAGATTGAGCCTTTGTCCATAAGATGAATTACAAATATTTTTATGTAGTTTGTCCTTTCTTCTCACTTGGCTAATAGTGTTTTGCTCTGTTTTTGCTATGCAGAAGTGTTTTATTTTTATGTAGTCAAATTTATCAATCTTTCTTTTTGGCTTCTGTACTTTGAATAATAGTTTAAAAGATCTGGCTGGCCAGTTAGCTCTGTTGGTTAGAGCACAGCCTTATAACACCAAGGTCACAGGTTCGGACCCCCTTACCAGCCAGCTGCGGTAAACGAATGAATGAATGAATGAATGAATGAATAAATAAATAAATAAATAAATAAAAGACCTTCCTCACTCCAAAATTAGAAAGGAATTCACTAACTTTTTATTTTAGCTTTTGTATGGCTTCATCTTTTACATTAAATATTTGATCCTTTTAGATTCAAGCAAGGTATACATTGGGTAGTATGGATCCAAACTTATATTTTCCCAAATGACTGTCAGTTATCCCAACACCATTTATTTATAAATCCCACCTTTATCTAAATGAGTTGAGATGCCACCACTATCAAATACTAAATTTCACATGAAATTGTGTCTATTTCTAGGCTTTTTAATCTGCCCGTGAGACTTTGTAGTGCACTGACACTACACTTTTAAATACTAAGGTTTAATAGTATGTTTTAGTATCTAGTAGCGGGCCGGCCCGTGGCTCACTCGGGAGAGTGCGGTGCTGATAACACCAAGGCCCCGGGTTCGCTCACTGGCTGAGCGTGGTGCTCACAACACCAAGTCAAGGGTTAAGATCCCCTTACCGGTCATCTTTAAAAAAAAAAAAAAAAAAAAAAAAAGTATCTAGTAGGACTAGTCCCACACCTCATTGCTTTTTTAAGTTTTCCTGACTACTCCTGCTTCTTCCTTTTTCCATTTGGACTTGTGTAGGTCAAAGAAAAAAATCTATAGATATTTCTATTGAGATACATTAAATATAAAAATAAGTCAAAGAGAAAACAGCTTTATAATGTTGATTTGTACACCTTAGTATGTCTTTTTCATTTGATCAATCTATTTTTTTAATCCTTTTGGAGTATTTTAAAGTTTTCCTTGTATAGGTTTTGCACATTTCTGGTTAAATGTATTCCTTGGTATCTTATCATTCTGCTGCTGCTGTAACTTGTCTCTTTTCCTCTACTACACCTTCTAATTGACTGTTTACATGAAAGCTATCAATTTCAGTACATTAATTTTATATCCTGCTATCTTAATGAATTCTTATTGTCTGTAGTAGCTTTTCAGTGGATTCTCTTGGGTTCTGCAGTTATATGATCTCTTCCTTCCTGATTTCATATACCTCTATTTCACCTTACCGCATTTAAAAATTTTTTTTATATTCTGAATTAGTTTTTAAAGATGTGCTTCCTGTACACAACCTTGAGTTGATTTTGCTTTAAAATTCAATCTGATAATGTATACAAATTCACCTTTTCTTCATAATAGGTGAGTTTAGCCCATTTACATTTTTTTAATCCCCTATGTGATGGCAGTCCATTTACATTTCACTGATATAACAGATATGTTTGATATCAATTCTTTCATACTGTTTTAGGTTATGTCTGCTATTTATAAATTGTAAAAGTCTACCACTATGTAGCCTTTCTCTGATTTTTTTTTTATTATAATTCTACTGCGATTTAAGATAATTTGTTATTTTTGTTCTAAAAGTTACATTTATACTTATACCTTTATATGGTATCCCTAGTCCCGTCCTTATGGATTCTATCAGTTCCCTTATATAAACAACACTAAATTTAACTTGTAATCTTTCTCACCCCAACTCCTCTACTCGATTTTATTTTATTTTATTTTTATTTAAAAGATGACCAGTAAGGGGATCTTAACCCTTGACTTGGTGTTGTCAGCACCACACTCTCCCAAGTGAGCCACGGGCCGGCCCTTCTACTCGATTTTAATCAATAGTATTCTGTCTTAAAAAAGTTTACTTGAGGGCTGGCCAGTTACCTCAGTTGGTTAGAGCATGGGTGTTGATAACACCAAGGTCAAGGGTTTGGATCCCCATACGGGCCAGCCACCAAAATAAAATAAAGTTTATTTTTGTACTTTTAAATATGTTTAAGCTTCTACCACTTGATCTGTCACTATGACTTTTTTTACTCTTCATTCGATCTTCTTTCCTCTAGCTCCTACCAAAATGCCTTCGCGACATGTAAAGAAGCCAATGTCACTCAAATAAGATCTGCATCCTACGTCCACTGAAAGGCTACCTTTGATGCCTGGTAAGTCAATGCTGGCATGTTCGTGGATTCCAATTCCATTCCGAATGATCCGCAAGGAACCTTCCTTAAAAGCCCCAGAGCAAGTGACCAGCTGCAAATAGAGAAAAGGTTTCTAAATAACCCCCTCAGGAGACTGGGGCAATCATAATGATGCCCAGAAAGTAAACAAACTATACCTAAATTCAAGGGTCCTTACTGCAGAGCCAGGTTTAAGGATACAGACTCAACAGAGGTTGATCTCCAAAGTCTCTTAAATTTACTGAGCGAACAGGTATCCTAGTCCAAGAAACAAAAAGCTCCTACCACTCTCAGCAAGCTTGCTTAGATCCTTAGAACATAGCTTACTAGAAAGAGCACAGGAGCCAGTGTCAGACACACCTGCCATTTATTAATTAGATGACCTTGGACAAGTTAATCTTTCTCAGCCCTAAGTCTCCTCATTTCTGAGGGGTTATGGATAATGTATATAAAGTCCCTGGCAGGCCAAGATAGGAACTCAATAAATGGTAGCTATCCTGTATCATTGGGATTAGTGAGTGAGGCCCTTAAACATATCTTCAGTGCACACTTCCCACTCTAGATAAGCAAAGCTAGGAGGACACAGTTTGAGTGGGCACACCAACTATTCATTTCCAGGATGACCCCTTACCTGCCCCTGCCCCTGCCTCTCCAGGTCCACCACACACATATCCACAATGGGTCCTAAATTGGTAAAGGTTTCCATGGCCACCACATAAGAGCCTTGTTCATTGCTGTCAACGTTGAGCTAAGAAGAAAGAACACTGTTAGTCCTAGAATGCCCTATCAGACCCACCCTACAGAAATGGTTATTATCTGAAAGAAACTCTCAATCCTCCTAGATCTGCCCTCTTGTGCTCCAATGGATGCTTCTAGAAGGGTATTGTTGACTAAGGAATTTGGTTGTCCTATAGGTGATCCACTAAACAGCCAGGGATTTCTAACCTGGAGTCCTACAGATTAATTTCAGAGAAGCAATGAATTTTTGGAAATTAATGTAAAATGTTTGCATGAATTTTTCTGCAGAGAAGGTCCAAATTCTTGTATTCTACAGGGGATCCATTACATTAGGCTATGACCTATTTGAGGGTAGGAGCTGGGTCTTGTTTATCATTGTATCCACAGCACCTAGCATCTTGCCTGGCACATTTGCTCAATGAACCATTAGGACAAAGAGTTAGTCAGAGGTAGGATGTCAAATTAACCAAGTAGAAAGCAGGATAGTAGAGATGTGAATAAACAGGAGAAATTCTGAGAGGCACCAAACACAAGGGAAGCTTGATGAAGAAATAGTGAGGACAGTGAAAAGAAACCAGAAAGAAGAAATTGTCTTTCTCACCTTCACAAGCTGGGAGTCACCCAGGCGAGACCCAACAAACACAACACCATTATCGAGGTACGTCAGGCATTCAGCAATAGAGGTCTGGAAGAAAGTCAGTGAATGAAAGAAATTGGAATAGACTCCATGTGAGATCCAGACATTGTCTTACCCACCTCTCAGACATCTGCTGAGAAAACTCTCAACTACAGGAAACAATTCTCCATTTCACCTCCCCAGGTCACACTAAGCAAAGATTTAGTCCTAAATCTCTGAAGTTTGTTATTCTTTATTTATCACATCCCTATACTCAGAAAAATCTATAATTTATCTTGCAGGTGCCTGTTCCAAACAATAATTTTAATCCCAACAGCTCCAGTATGCACAAAATTAGAAACCTCTAAAATTCATTGTGTAAGTATTAAACATTTTGGGAACCTCTTCTAGAATTAAATATCAACATTAGATTAATCTTTAATTCCAGATTGTAGCCCATCTTATTTCCCTTTCTTTTTATGCTTACAGTAGCATGCAGCAGCCTGTGAGATTTTCCAACATCAAACTCATTCAAAAATCAACTTCCACAGCAGGACTGACAGTTTGTTGTTAGGTGTTAAGTAGTATAATTCCCACAGTCGAGGAGTGGGACCACACATCTGGGGTCACTAGACACCTAGGAGAATGTGGCAGAGGAACAGGGACAAGCCCTACCTCTCCAAGGAGTTCCACACGGAGATCCTTGAGGGTGACGGTACCATCCATCTGTTCCTCCTTCTCTAAAAGCAGCATGAAGAGCCGTCCTTCCATGTCTCCCAGCAGATACCTCGAACCATTAGGGTCCACCCGATTGTGACATACAATTGTGCTTTGCTGCCAAGGGAACAAACAGTCATTAGAGATTTAGTGTATAACACAACTGGAAAGCAAACCCTGACAGACCACTCTCTTTACCAAATCCAGCCATTTTACCAGCAAGGAATCCCCTCAGCTAACATGTGTAATAGGAAATGAAGAGCTTCTTATTTTGAAGATAATTTTCTGAGGGGTGCAATCAATACATCTTAAATGTTTACTCATAGTTTATTATTCTACACTATTTATATAGAAATATATAGAATATATTATAAAGAATATAATATAAAGCAACTATAAGCATTTACTGGACTATGAATGCTACCACAGATTTCATTCTTTATCCTCAAAAACAAAGTAAAATTAAACTTTTAGGGCTTAATTTTTATAACTTGAAACTTTTATGACTAATTTTTTTAAAGTCTATATAATTCATCATATTACTTTATATTGACTTGAGCCCTAAGAACATTGCATTCAATAGAACTTTTTGCTTCTTAAATTTTGCACAAGTCCATGGAAAGGGTGGACCTATTTTGATCATTATTTCTCTTAGCTAGCAAGCAAGCGCTATGTAAGAAAACCAGGCCAATCTCTCTCTGTACTCCCGGTGATCAACACAATATCTTATGTGCATAGTGAACAGTGTGACAGACATCTCTGAATCTTCTTTTGACAAATGGAGAGAAAGGGAGGAACAGGGTGAGAAGAAAGAAAAGATGGAAGGAAGAAAAAAGTAAAAGAATGCTGCTCACCTTGATGATAGGAGGTGCAATCGCCAGGTATTTGTCGCCATTGTGATAGGTGATTGATTCCTGTCCAATGATGATGGCCCCTCCAAAGGGCTCTGGGACTGCAGGAGAAAGTCAGCAGCATTAGAATGTTAAGCACTTTGGACCTGACAAAACAGGAGCAGCAAGGGTACTGGTCTAGTTAACCCTGAGGCACACTTTAAGGTAATCATTATTTTAAAAAGGACATCAAAGCCCAGGGAACATAATAGCTTTTTTGAGATTCCTGTCTTAGAAATTTTAGACTAGCTGTTATCTAGTCCTGGTAATATTTTTATTGCCACTCTCGCTCCTGAGTGGGGAGTCTTCTCAATGCTCTTCCATGTGCGTTGTCCCCATTTTCTCTCCTAAACTTCTGATCCTTTCTAACTAAAAGCTTTTACATTTTTTTCCCTTGTGTCCACTCTCGTTCTTTAATTTACTCCATTATCAGGGCCACTATTTAGAGGAGCTAATTTTCTCTTAAGAATTTTAAAACTTCTCTACTGGGTGAGACAGACAACATGATATTGGGGAAAGAGTATAGGATAATGAATGAAGAGTCCTGGATTGTAGCCCAGCCTTTGTCAGTTTTGTACAGGCACGGGAAGTCACTCTGGCCCTGTTTCTGCATCTATGAAATGAAGAAGTCAGATATGTAAGCTCTCTAGGTCCCTTTCAGTTTTTTAATGTTATGCCTAGCAAGAAAGTAATGAGACTCATTTCCATTTGCCACTCTGTAAATCAGTCTCAGTGTTTTATAGTCAATCCCTCCACCCCAAGTGAAAGGAAAGTTGTACTTTTAGGGGGAAGAGTAAAAAACTGAAAATTTAAAAGATAGAAATGGAAAAAGCCAAAGAAAGCCCACTTAGAGAGAGGAGACACAGGGAGTGGTAAACAATGCACAGGCTGACAGCACTGAGCCCTGAAACAAAAGGCAGAGGTGGTGAGGAAGGGAACAAGAGTAGGGAACTGGCCCAGACCTGGGGCAAAGGCAAATTTCCTAAAACCCCCAACCAACCTGCAATCACCATGGAAGCTTCAGCTTCTACATTTTCCTGTTTCCAAGGGCCCTTATTGAACTCCTTCTCTCGGAGAGACACCTCGTAGGTTTTTACGTGCCGCCCCTGAGGGTCCTAAGGAGGGAAAGATGGAATGGTTATCTCTTAGGAAGGGTGAACCATGGGCTGGAGAGGGGTCCTGAAAGGGACAAGCCACCACCACTCAACATCTGACAATCCTGTCATGTCAGCCTTCCCAGCCTTCTCTATCAGTATACTGACAGTTACCAGCTGAGCCTGTGATTAATTTCTGGGTAGACTGCTGACATCTGAGAGCTACTGTTTCTAACAATTTAACCAACCAAGAAAGGTTTAAAGAACTAGAAAAATGAACTTGTCACATTGTACTAAGCACTATAAGAGACACTGTGTGTGTATGTGTGTGTGTGTGTGTTTTCCTTGGCCACATGAAACTTAAAAAGTAGATAAAGATAAAAACACATTGAGAAGGGCCGAGTCCGTGGCGCACTTGGTAGAGTGCTGCGCTGGGAGCGCGGCAACGCTCCCGCTGCGGGTTCGGATCCTATATAGGACTGACCAGTGCACTCACTGGCTGAGTGCCGGTCACGAAAAAACGACAAAAAAAAAAAAAAAAAAAAAAAAAAACACATTGAGAAGCTAAATCTAAGAGATTAAAAAAAAATTGATACAATTCTCAAAAGCATTCTAATAGGGTAATGGTAGGGAAAACAGAATTTACTGCTCATCTAAAGTTAGTCAAGGGTACCTGTACCAGCCAGTCAACAAAAAAAAAAGTTAGTCAAGGGCCAGTTAGCTCAGTTGGTTAGAGCATGGTGCTGATAACACCAAGGTCTGGGGTTTGATCCCTGTACCAGCCAGCCACTAAATAAATAAATAAATACATAAAATCAGTCAAAAACTTCAGTCTTGCCATTGTCAACATCACCTTCCCACCTTCCTCTCCTTTTTAATGAATCATGACTCATCAGTCCTGGGGCTCCCAAAGTCACCTTTAAGAGGCTAAAAAATAGGAAAAGGGGAGAAGACTACATTCAGTCAGTGGAAGATGGCTTCAATAATGGCAAGACCAGAGTCTAAAAAGTTATGGAAGGAATTCAACAATGTGTTTCACAGTAGGGACCATATCTTCAACACTGTGACAGTTCCTAAAGCATGAGTTCCTTTCATATGGCAGGCACCTAAAGACTTGTCAAACTGAATTTTTGGCATAAAACAGGAGACAGTCATTTTTAGTTGATGAAAAGATTTTCCCATCAAGGGGAAAAAAGTTCAAGCGAGGGTGTGGATTTGTGACTTTGAGACACATACAAAAATGAAGATCTGTTCACTGGCAGCTCTGGGGCCAGGAACAGATAGAGCCAGCCTTGAATAATCAACATCAATGTTTCAATGACCTGATACTAAAAAAACTGAAGAAAGGAGAGAAATTCTAAGTCTTTGTTTCAACTCTGATAGTTAATAAAAACCAAATAAAATCTCCTAGTTTCGGGGCCAGCCCGTAGCTCACTCGGGAGAATGTGGTGCTGATAACACCAAGGCCATGGGTTCAGATCCCATATAGGGATGGCTGGTTAGCTCACTGGGTGAGCATAGTGCTGACAACACCAAGTCAAGGGTTAAGATCCCCTTACCAGTCATCTTTAAAAAAAATAAAAGTAAATAAATAAATAAATAAAATCTCCTAAATTCAAGCTTATTCAATAGAACTTTATTCCAACCAGCCTCAGAACTACAGCATTTATGGTGACACTAAGAGATATACAAAAAGACATCCATATTTCCAGTACTTAAGATGGCTATCAAAGTATCTACGTGCCCTTACACTCTACATGGAACTGGACTATCATTTCCTTCTGTCATTCATTAAACCACATGCTATGTGACCCATTGTTAGAAGGCTGAGATTTTACCAAGTTACTGGCATGTTAGTCTGGTGCTCCACCACCCCACCCCCGCTTAATAGATCTGGACCAAAGAACAGCTGCCCAGGATCAGCTCTGCTAAAGTTTGAGGCACAGACTAAAATAGAAGTCAAGAGCCAGCAATTCACCAGAAAGTGAGTGCTAGACAAAACACAAACCTCTTCTTAGAAGGCACAAATCACCAAGACATTTTCTATTTGCTTATAAATGCAAATTCTACATCATTTCTCTATAGCTAAGTTTTAATAATCCCCTAGCAGCCACTAAGAGACTCAGACAGAGTATAAACTGGGTCACCCTATAAAATCTCCAAGGCCCACAACACGAGTGTAATCTCAGGATTAAAGCCTGCTAAAAGCCGTGGAGAGCTTGCCGCCTTCACAATAAATTCTACTGCACTCAAGAAGTAACCAAAATCTGATCCATACATTTCAGGACAAATACAACAAACACTTCTCCCTACCCCACCAAATTCAGACATTCAGATCAGCAAAAACTAACTCCCACCACACCAAACCATACAGTTTCTCCCTCTCTGTTCCTGATCCAGTACCTGGTAGACAAAGCAAATGGTAGGTGCTTGGCAACCATATAGGAACTTGACATCAATGACATGCAACTCCTCCAGGCGAATGTTAAAGGCCTTGAGCTCTTTATTGTCCCGATCCAGTGGAATAACCTTGAAAAGGCCATCGTAGAGTCGTAGGCCAATCATCCGGCACTCAGGGTCAATGATGCCAATAATGCCAGTCTCTGAGGGGCGGCCAATACGGTCCTGAGAAACAAAACTGGGATTAAGGAAGAACCTCAACACCCACAGAGTAACAGAGAACACTGGGCACCACTTTCTCAGGATGATTTTAGGAAAGGTAGTAAATGTAGTGGCATGTACTTGACACGCCAAGGAGTTCTCGCAAAATACTGAATCTCAATGAATTATCCTATCCCTTGGACTCTGAGTAAACTACAGAAGTCCTTTCTCCATAAAAGCTCAAACCCTTAGTATTTTCTCTGATCACATAGAGGGCTTCCCCCAGCACTTCAATTTTCTTCACTGAATCATGGATAGCCCTACCTGGAAAACTCATCAGCCTGAAGCAGCCACCTCACCTGGACATTGCCATGCGCTCGTGTAATGATGTCAATGCTCTCGCCACTCTGCTTATACTCCAGGATGCAAGCATTGTACTTAGCTGTCAAGATAAACAGCAGGTCCTTGCTCTCCCCCTGGAAACCAACATTATGCTATCAAAAGAGGTTTGTTTTTAAATAGGAATAACCTATCCAGCCTTTAAGCATTGTTCTTTAAGCATGCTAAGTTCTTTAAGAACTTTCAAATTCTTCTCTCCCTAAAGAGAAAACACATGGTGAGTTTGCAACCCACACTAGGTACACACTAGGTACACACCCTGAGGGTATGTACAAAAGGCCAGAACTGAAGCTGGTAAACATCTAGTCTTCGCTTTCATGATTATCTCTCTGCTCTATGTACAATGTCTTCCTCTATTCTGATCTCAAGATAATCTCAATCATTCCATTCAAATTCTGAAAGACAGATATAATGCCTCCTCCTCTCCAAGTATTTGCAGAAAGAGAAAAAAAATGTGGCAATAACAACAGAAGCTAAAATGGGTCTACAAAGTCTTACTTATTTAACCCCGAACTCAGAAAAATGAGTGTTTTGTTCAAAGAGTTATAATTAAAACTTTGAACCCATTGCTTCCTTGTCAGATTCAGTTAAGATATAATGAAGCAGGGCCAGCCCATGGCTCACTTGGGAGAGTGTGGTGCTGATAACACCAAGGCCACGGGTTCGGATCCCTATATAGGGATGGCCAGTTAGCTCACTTGGGAGAGTATGGCGCTGACAACACCAAGTCAAGGGTTAAAATCCTCTTACTGGTCATCTTTTTTTTTAAAAAAAAAGATATAATAAAGCAATGTGGTGGCTACCTGGATGAAAATATTTGAATTAAAATAGTGATAAAAATAATGATGATGAGAATTGTTAACAGTGAACCTGAGGGAGTGGGTACTATTATCCCCACTTTCTAGACGGGGAAATCAAGGCTCTGAGAGGTGCTTTAAGTGACAACTAAAGTGACACCTAAAGTCAGAATTAGTCAGGAATGAAGCCAGCGGTGCCCCACTCTATAGCCTACCCTCTGAATCACTATGCAGTATGGTGACCTGCATTTCAAACTGCTTTAATTTCTCCTTCCTGAAGAAGTCAACTTGATAAATTTTTCCCTAATTTATCTCTCCTTCTACTTCTAGGAAGCTTGTTCAAAAAGTATACAATGAAATCTGCCACTCAAAGAGAGAAGCACGTTTCTCTTCTAAGCCTTACTCCACACATTCCAAGCAATCATATAAAACAACCTGTAACGAACAGTTCTCCTCTCACTGCTTGTCCCAACTCAGAACACTTACCTTGGGCCTGAAAAGTTCCATGACAGCAATCTTCCCATACATGCCCACCTCCTTGACTGGCCGAAGCCCCTCAGCGGTAACCACATAGATCTCTAATCTTGTGTTTTTGGCAATCAACAGGTTCAGGTCTTCAGCTGAAGTAAAATGTCCTGAAAGAACAGATCTAACTTTTGAAGCAAAAGGAAGGGCCTCCCAAGCTCTCCTAAATAATCCTGTCACTTTCTACCTAAATACCTCCAGAATTCTCACTTACTTTACATATTTCTCCGACTCCCTCCATTTACTCCCCTTCTTGCCAAATCTGGCACCTCAAAGAGTCTCACTTCACACATTCAACAAAGCTTCTTCCCTAATCTGACTAAGAAAACTAGACTGAACCTAAGAGCAACATGCCCTTCAATTGACAATGACTGTGAAAAACCTTCAGATGGCTCTGTCCCTCAAATTTCCCTTTTCCTATTACAGTGGCAGACTCTAACAGAGGATGCTGGTCAAAGCGTTCATTCCTTCTAATCCTCATCTAAGGTCTCAAAATACTTCTACCAAACAGACCAGGTCAGATGAAAAAAATTCCCAGAGCTTCACATTAAAACACTGTTTTGTCCACATTCCTCCTAGTAGTCTACCTATACCCCCATCCACACTCTCAGCCACCTACAACTCTACGAACAACAGAGTTTTGTTCTGGAATCATGATTAGGATTTACATAAGCATACAAGTTTGGGTTCTGCGTATTCAGCTGAGAGTGTGGGTGCAAGATGGTCATTCCCGGGTTCTGTACAACGGTGTCCTTAACAATCCTTGCACACCGTCAACAAGGCAAACCCAGCACTGGCCCGGGCCAACCAAACCCTCTTCTCCAGCAGCGGCCTCCTGTAAACAACAGCCTCAGGCAGAGGGGTAAGGCTGGAGAGGGCTCCTCTCCCTCTGTGAGTGAGTGAGAACATTCCCCACATCCCTCCACCTTCCGGGCCCACTCAGACTTCCTCACATGAAAATTCTGACCCCAAAGTCGCCATCACCACCGCCCCTTCCCCTGACCACATGAGGCCAATCTCGGGGTCCAAGCACCACCACACAATCAACTCACACTTCGCTCTCTGTCCCACTGGGCCAGGTTTGTCCTCGAGGCCAAGTGACCTCCCAGGACGACAGGGGACCCTCAAGAGCAGTTTTTAATCCCCGAAAGGCGCGTGTTGAGACAGCTCCTTCGAGGTCGTGGGGCTGAGGGAGGTTCCCTGGCCGCCAGCGCCTTCCATTCCCCGGGCCCGGTCCTGCTCGGCCGCCCCTGGAGCCGCGGGCCTCCCTAGGCCTCGGTTCCCCTCCGCTCCCTCCCTCGCCGGGGTCTCCGGCCCTGGCAGCCTCACCGGTCACGCAGCCATTCACAGCGGTGGGCTTCTGTGCCGTTACCACATAGTTGTACGACATGTCTAGGCCTGGGGCGGCCCGTCGGGACCCGAGCGCAACGATAGAGAGCTGGACACGAGCGAAGAGACAGGCGGCCCCCACCCGCGCGCGGCGAACTCCACTGCCGCGGCCTCCGCCCCAGAGACACGTTGCAGGCCAGAGCGGCCGCGGCGCGGGGCATCACGGGACGGCCTCACCTGGCCTCTTGGAGGACTCACCGAGCCCGGGGTAGCCAACCAAGGGAAGCCCCGCCCACGGAGGCCCCTTCCCTTCCCTTACCGCCAGAGCCCGGAGTACCCGGATGAGGGCTCGCTGCGGGGGTTGTAAGTGGAACGGCGGTGGTTACCGAGGTGGCAGAGGCGGGCGTGAGCGGGAGGAGGAGGTGCGTCCTCGGAACTCGCCCGCCGACCCCCAACCCCACTTGTCCTTCCCCAGACCCTGCCCTCTCCCCCTTCGGTTGCTCCAGGAACCCTCGGGACTATTCCTGCGTTTGGAACCCGGAAGGGCTACACAGGCCTAGAGAGGGAAGTGACAACGACTTGTGCACATCCCAGACTAGAACCGTGCCTTCCTCCCCTCGGCTCCCAGTTCTTCCAAAGCCAGCCGGTGCCCTCAGCTGACATTAGAACGACCACCCTGCCTCACCTGTGGGACATCAGGATGCTCTCCTCTCCCCCTTACACTGTTTTATTCTTCTAACTTTGTGCGTTCAGTGCCCCGATTTCTGTACAGATTCTCACCCAAACACAAAAGTAGAATTTCGCTGTTGAGAACCTTAATGACCCAGGAGGGCAGTCAGCCCTGCAGCCAGGCCACCCCATTGCAGACAGGCTCCCCAAGGATCAGGAGGAGAACCACGTGGCTTGGAGCACTTGCAGAATGCCCAAGAGAAGCCAACCGCATTTTACAGATGAGGAAGCTGAGGTTCAAAGGGAATTGGTTTACCTAAGATCCTCCCAGGAAATCAATGCAGAGCTCATACACACACACACACACACAGTGAGCCCAAGACCCTGGATAACCCCAGGACACCTCTGAACCAGGCTGAACTAAGGGAAGCTAAAATGTTGTGGCTTACGTTTTGAGTTTTCTGTAGCAGGGACTCTGCCTGAGTTTGGAGGCACGGAATTATCAGCAGAAAGAACACAGCCTTTGTAGAAAGACTAGACATGGGTTTGAGGCCTGGCTCTTACCAGTATGACCTTGTAGAAGTCACTAGAGCTCTCTGAGTCTGTTTCCCAGAACTAAAATGGGTCAGCTGGCTCCCTCCTGGTGACAAAGGCAAGTAGGTGAAGATCTTTGTAAACTTTTTCACCATATGTGATGACTGTGTAAGAGATGAAGGTTACTCTTTGGGTCATTTTGCTCCTTGGTAATGAAGTGGGTGCTGCTCCTGGGCATAAAGGCAGCCCTGTGCGCAACATGGATCGATCCGTCTTCTGGCAGCCAATGCAGGAGTGAACCTTGTCAGCCCCATGCTTTTCTCCATCCTCAGCCCACGAACTAGAGTTTGGACTTGGATCGAAGTCTAGGGCAGCTCCCTTATTACCAGTGCACTAGAAGCATGATTGTGCCAGTCAGCTGCAAGTGCCTTTCAGCAGCTCCTATCATTACCCACTCCTGCAGGTGCTACTGCTGCTTCCACTGTGCTTGGACCCAGGTAGCACCCATAGGATCGTCCATCCTCTGGCAGCTCAGTGGGAAGGTGTGAACTCAGGTTGCTTCAGAGCCTCTCCGCCATGGTGAGTCCTATGGGGGCCAGGGCAGGGGAAGTACACTATAGTCTTAAAGCATTAGAATCCCAGCCCTGGGCATGCTGGAGCAGCTACCTCCTGAGGTTCACAGGTTAGGAGAGAAGGTCATCCTTTCTCTCATTTCCTGATCCATGCTTCCCTCTATTTCCTGGAGACAACTGGTCCCAGCCAGGTCTGAGCCTGCAGCCAGAGTCCCTCTGGAGCCCATCTGTCTCTGGTCTGGGTCATGCATTTAGATTAGATCATTAACACTTACCTTCTCTGTCATAGACACTGTACCAAATCCCAGAGAACCATGAAGATCGACTTTTGTCTGTTCCTGAGCCTAGGGCATGTGTAGGCTGGTCCCAGAGCTGGAATCTACAGTGTAGGAGGTTCACCATAGCCCTGGGCTTTGCTCCAAGCCACTCTAAAAATGATCTGAACCAAAGCAAGCTTTGAACAGATCTGGGTTCAAATTTCAGCCTGCCACTGACTGGTTCTGTGACTTCCTACAGAAGACCTCTCTGAGCCTCTTTTTCTTCATCTGCAATATGAGGCAGATTAAGGCCTGCCACCAAGTGGCTATGAGGTGTTGATCAGACCAGAGTCCTAGAGGCCTCTCACAGTGCCTGACTTCCTTTCCTTTTCCATCCCCTCACACCACTGGGAGCCAGGGATGTCCCCAAGCCCTCCTCTGGCTCTGGTGCAGGGATGGTTGAGAATCCCAGGCAAAACAGACTGTCAGGATGGGGAGCAGGGCACATTCTTGGATGGTGATGGTGCTGGAGGCTGGGCTTGGAGTTGAGACCTACTCACAACTTCACTGTATGTCCCAGCCCCTGGTGGGCTCTGAGACATGCAAGCTCATGCGCTTCCTAAGGCAAGACCTCTGTCACCCTACGCCTCCCTTCAGCCCTTCAGGAAAGCGGCATGATATGGCCAAAATGGAACCAGCTTGGAGCCAGACAGACCTGGACACTTGCTGGCTGTGTGACCTTGGGCAGAGTCATTTAACCGTGCCTTAGTGTCCTCACTGAGCCAAACTTTCCTTCTTAGAGTTGTTGGGAACATTAAATGATACATGCTCAAAAGCCCTTAGAACCAGGCCTGGTTCTTTAGTCACTGCTCTGCGGATCGAGCCTATCTTGTTATTTTGCTTGCTCCCTACTGAGCCAGGCTACTCTCCTCGTCGTGAAGCAGGTGACGCGGCCCTGGCCAGACCCAGGAAAGGCTGGCAGGGAGGCATCAGGACCAAATTTTGGTAAAGGAATTAGGTGCTGGCAGGTTCAGGAAGGAGCCACAGCTGGAATTGCACCTTGACAGGACCTAGCTCAGCTCTGGCCACCCCCAGCCGCCACCAGGTGGCGCTAGGAGGCCGGTCCTTGAGGCCCATATTGGTCCCTATTCTCACTCTCAGGACAAAGGCAGGGGCGCATCCCAGCCTGCAACCCTCGTTCAGCTGGCTCCCTCATATTGAGCTTTTACTACATCACAGGCATATTATTGTTTTACTAAATCCCAATTTTACGGAGGAAGAACAGAAGCTCAGAACAGTGAGGTAGCTTCACTGAGTTCCTATAGCTAATGAGAGGCAGGAGTGGGATTTGAACCCAAGTTCCCATGACTGCAGAGCCCAAGCTCTCACCTACCCCAGCCCCCATGCTGCTCACTTCTGCCTGCAGCCCTGTGTCAGCTCTGCTGAGCCGGCAGCACCTCCCTGTAGCTCCCAGGCCAGCCTGCCCACATATCCCTACAGGTCACTGGTCGCTCAAGTCATTCTAACTCACTTCCTGGGGCCACCACACTACTTTGCACCCCCAGACCTTGGTTTGTACACGCCCTCTGCCTAGAATGTCTTCCTTTTTCTCTCCCCCATTCTCCCTGCTCCCTTTTGCCTGCCTAACTCCTGCTGGCCCATCACAGAGACCTCCAGGCTTCAGGGCCCTCTCAGGAGGCTGCGGTTCCCTCCTCTGTGTTCCCATGGCCCATGTGCATTCCTCTCATGTAGCACTGCCCATAGTATGTGGAACTGACCTCTTTGTGTTTCCATCGAGGGCAGGAACAGCGTTCTGTTGATCTCTTTACATGCAGTGCTGGGCCTGGCACACCAAGAGGCTCAGGAAATGTTGTTTTCCCTGCATCAGAGCCCAGCTGGAAGAACGGAGGGTTGGGAGCCTGCTCAACCCCTTCCCCTGGTTCAGGAGCCTCAGCCTGAGGCTTCCGCCTCCTTTGACAGAAGAAAGGCATTGGGCCCCAATTTTACTAAAATTTTTTATACCAAGAACTCCACTTCTCCCATTTTCTTTGTATTGAAGCCATTTTTCAATACATCATAATTAGGTACTGAATAAAAAGTGATGAATTTATAAGAAGAGAACTCATAGAAACATCCATCTGGTAAAATGGGCCCAACTCAAGGAACTGCTGGCTCCCTGGATTTCCTGGGTGGACATGGAAAAGAGGTCTTTGCCACAGAAATGTGGCTGGGCAGGATGGGGTGTCCTGCAAACCACACCTTGGACTTCCTCTTCACTCCTCTCCCGCAGACCTCCAAGAAGCTGGTGAACTCAGTGGCAGGCTGTGCTGATGACGCCCTTGCTGGCCTGGTGGCCTGCAACCCCAACCTGCAGCTCCTGCAGGGCCACCGGGTGGCCCTCCGTTCTGACCTGGACAGCCTCAAGGGCCAGGTGGCACTGCTGTCGGGTGGGGGTTCTGGCCATGAGCCTGCCCATGCAGGTGAATACCCTGGGATGGGGGTAGGGTGCTGGCAGAGTAGATGGGGGATCGCGGGAGATCCTCAAGCCTGGTGTGAGGTGCAGGACACAACCCAGGCCTGGTTCTCACTCTCCCACTCGCTCTGGCTGTGAGCTGGAGCTAGTCACTGCCTCTCTCTCGATCTCAGTCTCTACATCTGTGAAAAGTATAAAGTGGGGCCAGATGATCTCTGAGGCCCTTCCAGCTCTGAGAGATGGTGATTCCATAAATCCTCCTGGCCTTCCAGGCCCAGCTGAGCTACCCCCTCCTCCATGAAGCCTTCCTGACTCTTCCAGCATAGAACAGTGTCCCTCTTCTGAATTCCCACCCTGCCATTTCCCACACACGGAGAGTCCTGGGTTGTTTCCTGTTTGGTGCCAGGGATATGAGCACTCCTTGAGAGCTTCTGGAGGGCAGAGACCAGGCCTTGTATCATTTATACCTTTTCTGTCTCCCTTCTGCAAGTCCATTCATTTATTCAGCAAACATTAATGAGCCCACCATGTGTCTGGCACCAGGAATACAACAGTGAACTAGACCGACAGGGTCCCTGTCCTCATGGAGCTTATATTCTACTCTAGGGAGACAGATAGTTGCCAGGTGAACATGTAAGTGAGTGAGATCGTTCCAGAGAGTGCTAAGCGGTGTAATAAGACAATAAAGCAGGGAAAAGGGACAGTGAGTCCCCTGGGCTGGTGGGTAGGTGCTTCAGGAGAGGAGGTCAGGGAAGACCTCTCCAAGGAGATGACTCCTGAGGAGGCAGCCATGTGAAGCTCTGAAGGGAGAGCAGCTCAGGTGCTCTTCTAGCACCAGCGCACAGTAGGGCTCACTAAACCCTGAAGCCCAAGAGTGTGGGAAGCCCTGGTGACTACAGGCACAGTCCCCACCCAGCATCCGCACCCCACCTCCAGGTTTCATAGGGAAGGGGATGCTGACGGGCGTCATCGCAGGAGCTGTGTTCACCTCCCCGGCGGTGGGCAGCATCCTGGCGGCCATCAGGGCAGTGGCCCAGGCTGGCACAGGTGAGGCTGGCCTGTGGAAGGGGCTGCTGCGGGGAGGGCCCATGTGGAGTGGGGTGAGGGTGAGCACTGATGGCACCTGCAACTGCTCCTGCAGTGGGGACCCTCCTCATCGTGAAGAACTACACTGGGGATCGGCTCAACTTCGGCCTGGCCCGGGAGCAGGCCCGGGCTGAGGGCATCGCTGTGGAGATGGTGGTCATTGGGGATGACAGTGCCTTCACTGTCCTGAAGAAGGCAGGCCGGCGGGGGCTCTGTGGCACAGTGCTCATACACAAGGTGAGCTTCCACACCTGCAACACTGAGGCTGGCCAGCCCCATCCAGCCTTCTCTCTCCAAGGCAGCACCTGTAACTGGACCTTTCCAGCCACCGCATCCCTCCCCAAAGAAGCCACCCCTTCTCTCTCCCCGGTGCTCCCTGACTTGGGAAGGCCCCACCATCCCCTCAACTACCCGGGCCCAGAACACAGGCATTCTCCCCGACCTGTCCCTTCCATCACCCACACCCAAGCAGTTGCCCCATCTGGCGGTTCTCTCCCAAATGCTCTATAACACACATCCTTCTCAGACCCTGCCCCTCCTGCCCCAGCCTTGGCTCAGGGCTCTTCTGCTCAGGCCCAGATGGCTGCAGCCACCTCCTGCCTGGGATCCCCTTCCTGCTTCCTGCCTTCCTGCCTTGCCAGTCTGTTCCTCTCACAACCACCAGAGGTGTCTTTCAAACATGTGTATCCAACCAGGATGTTCGCCCACTCAGAGCCCTCCTCTCGGGTTCCTAGAGTCAACCCAAGCTCCTCAGTCAGGCTTGTCACACTCCTGCCCCACCTTCGTGAGTCCCCATCTTCATCTCCCATCACCCCTACCTTCTTAGGCTCCATTAACACCGGGTCCCTGTACCTGCTGGGCTGTGGCCCATCTCTGTGGCTTTGCTGATGCTGTATCTATGGCCTGGAAAATACTTTCCCTGTCCAGCTTCCTTGTGGGTTGTCTAAAATGGCCATTCCGTAGAGGCCTAGCTCTGATGTCTGCCCACCTGGGAACCTCTCCCTGATCTCCCTACTACCCCGAGCTGGCTAGGACCCCCTCCTTAATGCTCCCGTACTGTCGTGTGTGGACTCCGTCACTGCACTTACCGCCTTGCATAAACTTTCAATTTGTATGTATCTGCTTCCCCAGCACCCCCCCAGACTGTGAGTTCCTTGAAGGCAAGGACTGTGACTTAGTCATCCTTTTTTCTTTTCAGCACATACTGAATGCTTGGTAAAAATTGGGTGGGTGAATGAATGGATGGATAGATGGATGGGTAAAGTCAGCCACAGGATATATGCTATGGGAGAGAAAACTCTAGATTAGGAATCGGAAACTAGCCACCAACTGGCTGTGTGATGTTGGACAAGTCGCATCCCCTCTGTGGGACCATTTCCCTATTTGTAAAGTCCCTTCTGGCTCTAACAGACTGGAATTCTTAAAGATTCCTGGCAAGTACATTGTGAATGAGGGGAGTACTCTCTTCTGCCCTAAAGGTGATGGACCAGGTTGAGTGTGGAAATTCTAAGAGATTTCCCTTCTCAACAAGAAACTCATCCCCTGCCCATCTTCTACTGCCAAGTGGTTCAGCTCTTGGGGACTTATCTCTTGTGGCTACAGGTGGCAGGTGCCCTGGCTGAGGCAGGTGTGGGGCTGGAAGAGATCACAAAGCGGGTGAGCGTGGTTGCCAAGGCCATGGGTGAGTATCAGCCGAGAGATTGGGTGGGGAGGGGGGAACTGGGACAAACCTTGGGGCTAGGAGCTGGTTCCTGTAGGGTGCATGGGGGCTTTCCAGGTTACTCCCTAAGAGCTGACAGAAGATCTCCCTGGGGGCACTCCTGGGGACTGGACACCTTGCGGGCTGGGATTCCAAGGCATTTCTGCTGCCCTTCCTGACACCTGTTGCTGAGAGCAGAGGAGCCATCTATTTCATGCTTTGTTGTTCATAGGTACCTTGGGCGTGAGCTTGTCCTCCTGCAGCGTCCCTGGCTCCAAACCCACCTTTGAACTCTCAGCCAATGAGGTCGAGCTGGGACTGGGTAAGCTCGTGGCCGCCCCCATCCCAGCCAGGCCTGATCCCCTGCCTTGGGTTTTGCACATCTCTTATGCCCGGGGAGCCGTCTGCCTGGCCCTCTCCGCTCACCTGGAGCTGTCCCTTAGGTAGTCTTAGTAATTTTAATTAGGCACTTGAGGCCCAGACTGGCCCCATCTACCTGATTTCTGCCTGCTTTGCCCAAGGCTTCAGCCACATGGGGCTCTGGGCACCACCCAGCCTCTGCTCATACCATTCCTGGGCCCACCTCCCTCTGCCAAAATGCAGCCCTTCTTTCAAGGGCCATTCAAAGGCCACTCAGGCTGCAAAGATTTCCCCATTTCTCCCCTGTGCTTCCAAAGTGATGGGCACTGGCCTCCTATGGCCTCATGTGGCCACCTCTGGTTCAAGCCACTTCGGTTCCTGGCTCTCTTCACCACTAAGCCAATGGGCTCCCAGAGAGCAGAGACTCTGCATTTCTCATTATTCTGCCATTTCCACCCCCACTGTCCACATACACAGAGCCTAGCCTAGTGCTGAGCACTTAGTAAGTCCTAGACAAAAGCATTATGAGCGAATCTCCAGGCCCCGAGCAGGTCAGCTGTGACCACATCTATCTGCAGGGATCCACGGGGAAGCTGGCGTGCGCCGAATAAAGGTAGGAGGACTCCCTGGCCCAGGCCGGCCTAAGGCCAGGGTACCCTGATACCACTCACTACTGGATCCCTGTGACAGATGGCAACTGCCGATGAGATCGTGCGGCTCATGCTTGACCATATGACGAGCACGTCCAATGCATCCCACGTGCCTGTGCAACCAGGTGAGTAGCCTTCGTACCCCATCTCCCACCCCTTCCTACCCCTCTAGGCAGGGGGTGCCCAGAGAGTCTCACCTGGGTATCATGTCCACCCACAGGCTCCTCGGTGGTGTTAATGGTCAACAACCTGGGCGGTCTTTCATTCCTGGAACTGGGCATCATGGCTGATGCTGCCGTCCGCTCTCTGGGTAAGCCCCACACTGGGAAGGGCACCCTCCAGCCCTTTGAAGCTGGACATAGAAAATCAGCTGAGGTGGGGTCTGGTGCTGGCCCAGAAAAGGGGCTATGCAGCCAGAAGAGCTTGAGTTAGACTGTCACTCTGCCACTTAATTGCTGAGTGCCTTCAGCCTCTGTTTTCCTGCCCATACGTTGGCAGTAATAACAGTACCTGCCTTTTAGGATTGTTGTGAGGATTAAATGAGACTAAACATGCATAAGACACCTCGCACACTTACTTAGCCCGACACCTGGTAAAGACTTAGTAAATGAGACCTATAACCACACAGCTGTCCCTAACGAGGGGACGCCTCCAGGCAATGTGGTAATCTGGGGTGTCACTGAGGGATGCATTGAGGAAATCAGGCCACCTACCTACTCACCTCTGGGCCCCAGCTTCCAAGGTCCTTGTTTTTCTGTTATTCTGTTTCTTCCCCTAATGCTTGGGGCAGGGCAGGGTGGGGCAGGGTGGGGTGGGGGTGAGGTAATGCCCCTCCTTTCCTCATGGACTCCATGCTCTGGTGTTGTAGAGGGCCGTGGGGTGAAGATTGCCCGTGCCCTGGTGGGCACCTTTATGTCAGCACTGGAGATGCCGGGCATTTCTCTCACCCTCCTACTGGTGGATGAGCCCCTCCTGAAACTGATAGGTGAGACTGGGAACCTGGGGTCACCCCAGACGGGGCTCCTTGTAGCTGGAAGGAGCCAGGGAAACTTGTGGAGCCCCCAGCGGGACTGACCATGACAATCAGGGCTCTGGACTCTGTGAAGAGGCCTTCTCTGACTTCTCCAGCTCTCACTTGACTGTGGAGGAACTGGTATAAGGATCTTCCTCAGATCTGTCTGACCCTTTCCCCAGGGACCCTCCCTCCATCCCCTTGTATACAGTAAGCACTCACTATATGCTTGGGGTGGACTCCCTCCAGGGCTACTGAGGGAGCCAGGCCACAAGGGCCAGGTGGGGAGTCCAGGCCCCAACTGATCCCTGGCTAGCCGTGCCTAAGAGGGTTATCTTGCTGTTCCTAGATGCTGAAACCACCGCAGCAGCCTGGCCTAATGTGGCCAAAGCCTCCGTGACTGGGCGGAAGCGGAGCCGGGCAGCCCCTGCAGAGCCCCAGGAGGGCCCTGATTCCATTGCTGCAGGAGGTACCAAGCCCTGCTGTTGGGGCAGGAGCAGGCTTCCTCAGTGGCCTAGGGCTTTGGCCTGAGCCCCTGTGGGGGCAGGGGTGCACTTCCCATACCAGTCAAGCTTAGTTGTGAGAAGGGCCAGGCGGGTCTCTTCTCTGCTGTCCTCCCTTTCCAGGCTTAGCCTCAAAGCGTATCGTGCTTGTGCTGGAGCAGGTGTGCACCACCCTCCTGGGCCTGGAGGAACATCTTAATGCCCTGGACCGGGCTGCTGGTGATGGGGACTGTGGCACCACCCACAGCCGTGCTGCCAGAGGTTGGTGCCAGGGCCCCTCTGGGGTCTGGAGAGGAGCTGGTATGGCACATTGGCTCTTAGATTTTGGCATTTCATGAAACAGAACAATTTCCAAAACATTTGCAGTGCTGACATGGGGTTGCCAACTTTTATTTTGCCACGTGAGTGAGGTCATTCACAAATCTTTAACACCCCTTTCACCTGTTTTCCTAAAGACAAGTACGATCTTACATTGCACATGTAGGAGGACTAAAACAATCCTTCACATGAATATCTTAGAATTCAAGCAAAACTCATTTTCATGTCCTTGTTTCTCTCAGTTTACCCAGATCAGTGAAAAGCTCTTAATTGTCCAGCACCATTCATTCCAGAAAAATGTATTTAGTGCCTGCCATGGGCCAGGCTCTGCTCTCTACTCCATGGATATGACAGGAAACAAAGATAGAAATCACTGCTCTCACAGCTTGTATCCTGGTGGGGGAAACACACCATAAACAAGGTAGATAAGCAAAACACAGGATGTTAGTGCAAAGGGCTAGAGAGAAAACAAGAAGCAGGGTATAAGGGCTGGCCCGTGGCTCACTCAGGAGTGTGGTGCTAATAACACCAAGGCCACGGGTTCAGATCCTATATAGGGATGGCCGGTTCGCTCACCTGGCTGAGCGTGGTGCAGACAACACCAAGCCGAGGGTTAAGATCCCCTTACCAGTCATCTTTTAAAAAAAAAAAGAAGCAGAGTATAAAATGTCAGGTCGAGGTGTTCAGGGCAGGCCTCACCTGCTAGGTGACTCATGAGGTTCCTTTCAGTTACCATTTCCCAGCCCCTCTCCAGACCGGGCATCCTTCATTTTGGTTCCCTCTCAACTTTTTCCAGCCCCCATTCATTCTTGCTGACAGTAAGGCTGGGTCCTTGGTTGGGGTCCGTATGAATAGAGGGAAGGTCTTGAAATTCCTCACCATATCTCTGTCTGCAGCCATCCAAGGGTGGCTGAAGGAGGGTCCACCCCCTGCCAGCCCTGCCCAGCTACTCTCCAAATTGTCCGTCCTGCTACTGGAGAAGATGGGGGGCTCATCTGGAGCGGTGAGTGCCGGCAGCCTCTGGGCCCTATCAGCTGCCAGGGAAGGATCCAGGTTGGCTGGGGCCCAGGCCACCTCCATGTGCTCAGCATTCTGGTCCTCCCAGCTCTACGGCCTGTTCCTGACTGCGGCCGCCCAGCCCCTCAAGGCCAAGACTGACCTCCCAGCCTGGTCTGCTGCCATGGATGCCGGCCTGGAGGCCATGCAGAAGTAAGCCAGAGTCCTGTGCCTTGGACCAGGGTGGGCTGGGGAGGTGGATGATGTCACCTGCTCCCAGTCTGGCCCTGTCCCCACCCCCAAGTGATTCCCTACAGTAAGCCTTGTTCATTTCCTTTCCCTGGCCAGGTATGGAAAGGCTGCCCCAGGGGACAGGACTATGGTGTGTATTCGGGCTGCAATCCAGCCCTTCTCCCTTTTGAGCCTACAAGCCCTAAAGGCCTCCCTTAGTGGCAGGGCCTCTTCTCAGCCCCCCTCTCCCTCACCTTGTCTAGCTGGATTCTCTGTGGGCAGCGCGACAGGAACTCCAAGCCTGGAAGAGCCCAGGGGCTGACCTGTTCAAAGTCCTGACCAAAGCAGTCAAGGTGAGTGAAGCTGGGCCCAACCACCCAGGGAGACAGGCTCAGAGCCACCAGGCTCCCATCTCCATGTGACCTTGAATAAGTTAATAACCTTCCTGTACCTCAGTTTCCTCCTCTATAAAATGGAGGTCAGTACCTATCACAGAAGGTTGTTGTGAGGCGCGGGATAAAAGTAGAGCCCAGCTCAGTACCGGGGACATAGCAGATCCCCTTTTCCTGATGGAAGTAGGTGAGTGGTGACCTTCCCACTTGGTGAGTGCAGCGGGTGCTGGCAGAGCTGGGACAAGAAAGTCAAAGGCCAGACCGTACAGGAACTCTGCCCTGGCAGGAAGGAGGCCTGGTGGCTGTCCTTGAACCTACTCCCACACCCACCCCCCCCTCAGAGTGCCGAAGCTGCAGCCGAGGCCACCAAGGATATGGAAGCTGGAGCAGGAAGAGCAAGCTATATCAGCTCTGCTCGGCTGGAGCAGCCAGACCCTGGGGCAGTGGCAGCTGCCACCATCCTCCGTGCCATCCTCGAGGTTTTGCAGAGCCAGGGTGTGTGACTCATGCCCTTGGCCTCAGCTCCTCTCTCTCTGCTGTGCTGAGGTGGCCCTTGTTAATTCCTTCTGCCTTCCAGCCATCACCTTCTCCCTCCCTCGCCCCCCAGGCCTGTCCTCTGAGTTCAGCAGGAAATCCTCCACCAAGCCTCCAGAACTGCTCCACAGCAGGCAGAGACAGCACCACCCTGGAGTGGGTCGCATGCCTCTCCAACACTGACCTTTCCCTCTTCAGGGAGAGTGGAGTCCCTGGGTCACCCCACCCTGCCCCAGCCAGCTCTGGGCTTCAGCAATAAGGCATTTTCTTTCCCTGAGCTATAGCACAGCCTGTAATTGGCAATACTAACTTGATTTAAGACTCCCTGTGAAAGGCCTTCGGTACCTGAACACAGGTCAGTGTGCAAAAGAAAGCTAATAAACCACATTGAAGCCACAAAGCTGCTACTTCCTCCAAGGGACCTTTCCCAAGCACGGGAAGAAGTGGGCCCACTGACGCCCCAGGGACAGAGGCCTCAGCCCTGGCTGCACAGCTCATGGCCCATCTCCCACAAGGCTGTCCTTGACCACCTGAGCCCCAGTGGCAAGGTCTGCTTAGCTGTCCTCCTTCCAGTGTACACACCCCACACCTGATGTACTGGAAGAATGGTGGAAAGGCTTTTCTCTGCACTGAATTAACAATTCAATGATACTTCAGAAATCAAATGGGCATCTGAGACCCCAGAAGGAAAAGAAATCACCATATTCTAAGGCTCAGTTGTAGATCAGAAACTGCAGCCAAGCCAGCCCCCAGGTTTCTTTCTAGAGCAATCACTGATGGCAGCTGGGCGAACAGGCGAGGCTGCTGACTGTGGTGCATGGTGGAGACAGCACAGCACGCACCTGGCAGGTCCTCAGTGTTGGGGGTGGCTAATAAAGATACTGGCCATGGACTCACACACAATTTGAAATCTGGTTGTGCTTTAAACCACCTACTTGAACTCAGGCCTATTATTTAGCCTACTGAAATTTTTAAGATCAGATTGTACCCATCTCACAGGGAAGTAAAAGCATTCAAATGAATTGGTGAAGGTGAAGCCCCAGTACAGTGCAAGTGTTCACTCACTGGGAGTCACTGCTATCACTAGTGTCAGGTGACCAGTCCTTCCAGGTAATCCGCTCCACCACCAGGTGGCATCTACAGCTGGCCACACCAGGAAAGGGACCCCCCAATCACCTACTTACCCAAACTTGGCTGCAGGCTCCCCCAGGCCTTGAGCTTCTGTGCCCAGGCTCCCCTGTCTGCCGGCCACACCACATGTCCCTATCACAAGGCTAGTGTTAGGTGTACAGGTGTACATGCCCAGCAGGTAGGAAGGAGACTGGCATCACAGTGGCCTGTGGATCCCGACCCTGCCATTTCCTGGCTGTGTGACCGCAGGCCAGTCACTTATCCTTTTTGAGTCTTGCTTTCCAGATTATAAGTGGGAAAAATTTCCTTCCTCATGAGATAGACACGTGCTCAAGCGCCCTTTACTTTGAAGGACATCCACTCATGCGTGAGTCACGCAATTCCATGACAATTGTGTGGATCTTCGCTGCCTTCTGGTTGGCCCTTCCCCAGGCCTGTAAGGGTCAGAGCTGTCCTGAGGCTTTTACAAGTTGTCCCAGAGCTCATTTAACAACGTCATTTCAGCGGAGGCTTTTGTTATGGACTGAATGTTTGAATCCCCCAAAATGCGTGAAGTCCTCACTTCCATGTGACAGTGTCAGGAGGTGGGGCCTTCGGGACTGATTAGGTCATGAGAATGGAGCCCTCAGGTGTGAGATTAGTGCCCCTTTCAAAGAGGCCCAGAGCTGTCTTGCAGTCTTGCCACCAGGTACGGTTACAGCAGTTAGATGGTCTATGAGGAGACAGTCTGTGAGGATGGTCTGTGATGTCTCAACAGACATCAGATCTGCCAGGGCCTTATCTTGGATATCCAGCCTCAGAACCATGAGAAGTAAATGTTTGAGCCACCCAATGTATGGTATTTTTGCTACAGTAGCCCAAACAAACAAGACAGCTTTGATTCTTAAAACATGTTTAATAAAAACCAAGCTTCATAAACAAATGAAATGCCTGCCCAAATGGAAAGAGGGGGAGCTGGTCATGTGACCAAGGTGCCTGCCATCATCCGAATGGCTTTGAAGGCTTCATCTGATCAGAAAGTTCACTCCTAGCCTTTCTGCCAACATCTGGCAAGGTGGGGCTGGGATGGACAGTCAGCCTCATCCACCTGCCAGGGAGCACACGGGCTCTGAAACTGCAGGCTCCATCCCACTTGTCTACTAAGCACAGCAGTAGGGACCCTAGGATCTGACAGGGCTTATTTGGAGAAAGCAAAAAAAGCCACAGCAGCAGCAACACTCAGGAGAGGAACAAGACTTGTCCCTCCCCACCCGTTTCTCCTCAGGAGGGGAACAAGAATGTGCGCTTCTGGCATGACATGGAAGACTGAGATCAGCCAGGCAAGTAGCCATTGTTGGGGCAGGGGAGGCACTTTGGTACTCAGCAAGGAACGCCTCTGAAGTTGGCAGTGGCTCCTAGAGCTCTCTGGGCACAGTACATCAAAACTTTGACATCAGTATCATGGTAGGTTGGGCCAGGGCTGTGCCAGGAGAGCAAGGGTTGAACCTGCACAGGGGTAGCAGGAAAGCCTTGACCAGCGAGGGGAAGTAAAGGAAGTTCACCTCTGCTACTCATCACTGCTGAGACTTCTGGGAACAAGGTGTCTGTCGGGGGGAGAGCAGGTTACCAGGGTTCACAGCGCTGCCTGCCAGTGACAGGCACGTAAGTCACAGGAAAAGGCCAGGATCAAGGCCTCGGCTGTAGCAGCAGCTCGAAGAGGTGGAGGTGCACAGTCAAAACACACACAGACACAGAATGCAGTGACACAGAACAACAGCTCAGAGCAGTCAGCTTCTCTGCAGAAGCTGTTTCTGCCGCCTTTCTTCCCTTATCCTTCCATCACCTCATGATATCTCCACCCAACCTCACACACAAGTGGGGCTGGGGGGCGGGTAACAGCAGAGGAAGCTGCTCTCTGGCCAGGCCTATGTGAAATGTATGCCTTCAGGGATTACCACCTCCCTCATTTCTCACATTATAGACTGCATAATCAGGAGAGTCTGGGCTCTCCTGAGCTGTCAGGATTTTCTACCACATCCCTAGGAGTCTTAAGGGGAAATCAGCCTGACTTCTTCAGACGGTGCAAAAGCGGCATGAGTGACCAGGGCAAAGAGGATCTGGTGTAAATGGAGGACTTGAGAAGTCGATGCCAAAGAGTGTAGAAGCCAAAGCCACCAAGAAAACCAGATGGGCAGCAAGCAGCTGGAGAGGGCTGGCCCAACAGAGAGGCAAGGAGAAGTTTGGGCCCAGGACCCAAAGAAAGTTTTTTGCCAAGACTGGCTGGGAGCCCCAGGTAGAGGAGAGCTTCTGGGGGGAATGCAGACTGCACCACCGACTGTTCCTGGGAGCCCCTTCCTGTTCACTCCCCATCATGCAACAGGGGCTGGAAAGACAGGCAGATGCACAGGAGTTAATGACACGACATTTAAGTGGCTCCTGACCTGCAGAAGTCACACCAGGCCTGAGCTGTTCAGACAGACCCTCCCACCTGCACAGTGATCCCTGCCCACACCAGAAAATCTTTCAGGGAGGCCCCCAAACCCCTGAGCCTGGTACACACCCCACCTCCCTACCTCCCACCAGATGCCTGAGTGGACAAGCACAGGCTCTAAGCACTCAGCTTGTCACCAAGCACCTGTCTCACTACACTAGCCCCAAACCACTAAAGTAGAAAGTACACACGCTTATCATGCTCAAGCCCTCCCTTGGGGAAGACAGGACCACACTCCATCTCAGGAAACCACAGGAATTTGGGAAGGGGAATTCTGTCTCCTGATGGACAAGCCCCTGGGAGCCCCTGAGCCTGAATAGCTGCACCTGCTGCCATCGCTGGGATGTGCTGGTTTACCAGTGCTCCCCGTTTAGCCACCCTATTCCACCTTCAAGCTACTTGGTTTCCCACCATGCTACTGGGTTGGTCTTCTTAGCAAGGGCAAGCCTTTCCTGGGTAAACTTTTTCTAGACCTGGCTCTATCCCACCCTGGAATGGGAGACAGAAACCCATACCTGTCTGTCAGTCAAAATCCCCGGCTCTGGACGCTTCCAAGATGAAGCCAGCAGGATATAGAGCACCAGCAGCCCAAAGGCCACCACCAGCATCCCGGTGCTGTTGGCAAACACAGCCTCGCTGGGCAAGCTGGAGTAGGGCTTGGTGTTTTTCCTGAAGATGAGAAAACAATGTGGGCCTTTAAGAGACTTTTCTACCTGTTTTGCCCAGTGGGAGACTTGATGTCACTGAGAGAAGGTGAAAAAGTCTTCCAGAACCTCCTGTGACCTGGAATTTTAACATACTTTTTAAATCCCTGCCACAGTAACAAATATCTGTGTAATGCTTTTTACCTATGAGGAAACTGAAGCTCAAAGCAGTGGAATGAACTCGCCCACAGTTACGTAACTACTAAATGGCATAGCCAAGATCTAAACCCAGGTCTGGCCTCGAATCTTAACTTGCTCTTCACTAACCCCATAGCCTGTCCAAAAGAATGGACAGTAGTGGTTAGGCATGCAGGCCCTGGAGTCAGGCTGCCTAACGAAGCCCAGCTCTGTCACTTACGGGCTATATGCCCTTAGGTAACTAACTTAACCTCTCTGTGCCTTAGTTCCCTCATCTGTGAGTAACAATGACAAGAGCACCAAAGTCGTAGGGCTGTTGAGGGGATTAAATGTGAGGTGCTTAAAAGTTTCTGACACACAGTGCATGCTGAATCAACCTGATGCTCAATAAATATTTGCTGACGAATTTACCAATCACAACCTACAGAAAGACCAATTCCATTACCTTCCAAATCAGGAATGAGCCGAACCCCAAAGGCTCTCCTCCCTTCCTTGAGGGGAGTGGCACGATCACAGGGTGAACCTTTAGAAGACCCTATTCCCTCCCTTCCACCTTAGAGTTGGGGACCCCATCACACTCACAAACTGAAGAAAAGCTTCTCATTAATGCCGGAAATGACAGACGCAATGGAGAGAGAGAGGATGGAGGCTCCAAAGAAGACGTGGATGGGTTTAAGGAAGCTACGCAGCCACAGGGATGCCCAGGGCAAGAGGAAGATGGCAAAGCCCAGGAACCACTGTGGACACAAGGGAAGAAGCACCTGACTGTACTGTGTGTGACCAAAGATGCCCCAGGTCATCGCACCACACCAGCACCTTTTCCCCTGAACCCTGGCCCTCCTTTCCTACCAGGCATTGCCCCATCACCACACCTAGCTTCCTCCTTGAGGTCTGTTTCTATTACACAAGCAACAAGAATGGTAAATAAAATGCTCAGCTACGGTTCTACCCTCCAGCAAACCCAACTAGCCTTGTTTGTCTCTGCTTCCTTCCAGTCCTTGTTCACAAAACTCCTCACAGTACAGGACTGACATCAGAATACGACACCACTTCTAGAACTGCTTCTGGTTCACAGAGAGGTGAACCAGAGTGGGGAAGTACAAGGAGACGGCTGGTTAGAGCCAACATGGAACGTACTATGACAAAGTAAGCACAGTGGGCTCTGGGACAACAGATGGGCGATTTGATGGGTAAAATGAACGGTAAGTTGAAAAGCCACCAACCTCCCACAGCCCTTTAAACTGCTGATTCTACAGGACATGCCCTGCAAGGCCCTCTCCAGGCAATGAGCAGAGGAATATTTCGGTGCTGATGCAAGTGAAGCCCCAGCCAGAGCCCATGGCTGCCAGACCTGGCAGCAGGAACCCAGAGAGGAGGGTGGAGAGAACCCACCTGGCAGGCAAAGAGGAGGATGGTGGTGATGCCCAGCCAGCTGTGCAGGGAGTAGAGGTTGGTGACACTTGCATGGTTGTGAAATTTAAAGACAGCAACTAGCCCCACAACACTGAGGACGAAGGCCATCAGGTGCAGGGCTGCGTGGAGGAGTTTCCAGGGCAGCTTGGGCCCCAGCCACGACTGGGGCAGGCGGTACACCAGCGACGCTGCAGGAGAGAGCAGTCCAGAGGCTCGGCCTCTTCCCCTTGTGCTCACCCACACATCAGGGGAATTACCCCAAGACGATCCCACACTGCCTCCCAACAAGGAAGAAGAAAATGTTAGGACACTGGTATCAACTCCTCAGCATCTTCTATCTTCCTGTCATCTGTGGGATAACAGCCATGAAGGGAGGAGACAAGGGCCAGTTAAAGAGGGAGAAGCAGGTTTCTTGGACCTGCCATTCTGTCATTACGATAAATGCAGCTGTATGCAGTGTTGCAGGCTAAAAAGCACTGTCACATTCATTACTTCATCAAACTCTGTTCTCACAACCGAGGTTAGTTATCAAGAACACAGGCATTAAAGTCAGATGACCTAGATCCAAATCTAGGCTCTGCGTCTTAGCTGTTTCCTCATCTGTAAAATGGGGATGACAACTGAGCCCCCTCACAAGCTTGTTGTAGAACCAAAATACTATGACAAATGTGAGATGCACGTGGTAAGCTGCTATCATCAATGTCATCATTATTCCTATTTTACAAGTGGGAAAAATGAGGCTCACCTGGGCCCCAAGGCACAGATTTTAATGTATAGGACAAAGATGGGCCGGCCCGTGGCTCACTCAGGAAAGTGTGGTGCTGATAACACCAAGGCCATGGGTTCGGATCCCTATA
The DNA here is from genome assembly GCF_027409185.1 of Cynocephalus volans. Classification (NCBI taxonomy): domain Eukaryota; kingdom Metazoa; phylum Chordata; class Mammalia; order Dermoptera; family Cynocephalidae; genus Cynocephalus; species Cynocephalus volans. Next base: position 156,646,347 of record NC_084463.1, read on the forward strand.
TAGGGATGGCCGGTTAGCTCACTGGGTGAGCGTGGTGCTGACAACACCAAGTCAAGGGTTAAGATCCCTGTACCAGTCATCTTTAAAAAAAAAAAAAAAAAAAAAAAAAAGATGGGTCCAGGAAGAGTAAGCAAGGGCCTGACTACCATGAGAGGCTTCAACCTCCTGTTCCCTGGAGAAGAGGAGGACAAATTACAGCTCACATGCCAAATCTAGCCTACCACTTATTTTTTTAAATAAAGTTTTATTGGAACACGGCCATGCTCATATGTTTAGGTGTTGTCTGTGGTTGCTCTCACAATACAATGGTAGAGTTGAATGTAGATGCAACATACATCACACAGCTTACAAAGCCCCAAATACTTATCTGGCCCTTTACAGAAAAAGTTGGCCAACCCTTGTCCTAGAGTACCTGTGAAGCTGCCCTTCTCAGATGCCCCCATTCTTACCACTTCTCCCAAATGAGAGCTAAGCCCAGTGACAGACCAACCCACCCTAACCCTACAACCCCAAATGCAACATCGACAAAGGCCAGCCTTGGAGATGGAAAGCAGTGCCCCATCCAGGCCTGAACCATATCACACATATCACACCTCCCACACTTCCCTCTTACTCACCAGCTCCATAGAGTACTACCATGCCAGCAACCATGAGCACTGGGTGCCAGTTGAACGTGTAGATACTGCCATCCCAGGAAAAGCCACCACGCCAGTGCTGCATCCAACAGATGGTGAAGAGAATGCACAGCGAGCCCAGGGACCCCAGCGCCAGGCAGGACAGGTAAAACCATCCTGAAGCCATTCTAATCAAGCACTCCTAGAAGAAGCCAAAGTCACACGTCCCCAATGGCTCAGGTGCACCCACACACTGGCTGAGCGAGGTAACACTGACCTCACTCTTGGCCCATGGGATGGAATGTTCTTACTTCGGTTCCCCTGCCATCAGCCTGGGCACCACCCCGTGAGGCCTCGATGGCTGGGTGGGCCTAATCTCTGGTTATGGCCAATGAGTGAAGGCCCAGCCCAGCTTCTGGTAGTGCACAGAACAGTGAGCTCAGGGCTGTGGCTGGCCCTGGAGAGGGTCTTCTCTGCTGCGGCCAAATGACAAAGGTCCGGGCCCAGAGCCCTGGGATTAGTCTCCCCTCACTAGACCAGAAAGTCAGTAAGTTTTCCTTCCCCAGATGGTGAACTCTGGGGGGCTAATCCTCACTGAGGACGTAAGATCAGGCCTTGATTCCAGAGTCCCCACACTCCACATCTTGAATTGGGTGATACCCTTCAGCTGCCTCCAGGCCTGAGACTTCTGCTTTCTCTTCCTCTGGGGAAAGTCCAGAGGAAAAAAGAGGAAGCAAGAACTCACGGTCTACAAAGCAAAAAGTTTATTTTGAGATTTCCAGGTGTACTTGATAAACTCCAAAACCAACTCTGGTTTCAGGCATGGCAAATGCCTAAACCTCTGAGCGGCTACTCTTAAAAGCCAGGAAAGTGGGCAGAACTACAGGACTGCCCCTGCTTTCAGCTATTACGTAGGCAGCATGGGCCCAGGCCTCAAGACAGTCACCCTGTTCCATGGACTCACACCAAGAAGGCAACAATGTGGGTTCTTGCAGTTGAGATCCCTCACTCTGAACCAGCTACCAGACAGAAGAAATAGCCAATAACTCCCAAAAAACACTTGATTCCTTACTTTTACACTTAGTGGTAGGCTGACAGAGTGGTGGCTTGGGCTCCAATTCTTACAAACTGGGCACCTTGAGCAAATCACTTAACATTTGCAGCACTCGGTGTTCTCATCTGAAAGAGAGGCATAGATAGCAATAATAATACTATTTACTGAACACTGAATAGCATAAGCACTGGAACCTTACACACATGATCCCACTGACTCCTCTTGACAAACCTGTGAGGAATATCATCCCTATTTTATTTATTTTTATTTTTATTTTTTGTGACCGGCACTCAGCCAGGGAGTGCACTGGTCATTCCTATATAGGATCCGAACCCGCGGCGGGAGAGTTGCCGCGCTCCCAGCGCCGCACTCTCCCGAGTGCACCATGGGCTCAGCCCATATCATCCCTATTTTATACATGAGGAAACTAAGCCCAGAAAGACTAAGTTACTAGCATTAGGACCCAGTAAGCGGAAAAGGAGTTTCAAACCTTTGTTTGGCTTCAAGGCCCATGCTCTTTCCTTGACCACAGGTTGTCAGAAGGTCAAGTGAGAAAATGTATGTAAGGACATTGTGGGGAGTCAAGCATTATACTCTTAGTTACTGCTGTGACAGCATTTCATCCTAGCTACTAACAAAAACCTGAAACTCATGGTCCCTGTACCTACCCAGGCCTCTCAGTGGTCCCGATTCCATGCCATGCCAGCTATTCCCATGCCAGGCATCTACCTAACCAGGAAGAGACACTGGGCAAAAATCTCTGAGAAAGAAAGGTCGGAGGGCTGTGGGAAAAAAAACAAGCTTCAATGAGGCTGACAGGAGAAAATTATGCCACTAGCTTCTGAGAAGCATTGCGACTCAAGTACTGAGCTCAGAGATCTGTTACCCAGCCTCGGAGCTGCCCCCTCAATTTCTGCAAGGTCAGAAAGTCTGGGGTCATCAGACATTCAGCTAAAACACCTACCACCCCCAGTGAAAAGTTATGTCAGCATTAAGGAGCTCTTGGTCTATAGGCTCCACCCATCTAACAATACCCACAACTCTTTTTCCTTTGTAAAAAGAAAAAGCTAAGTAAATATAATCCAAAAGGGATTGGATCTGCACTCCTAGAAGAGGTCCTAAACTACTGCTCTGTGACACACTTAGAATAGACAATGGGGGCTGACCCCGTGGCTCACTCGGGAGAGTGCGGCGCTTCTGACGCGGGTTCAGATCCTATATAGGGATGGCCGGTGCGCTCAGTGGCTGAGCGCGGTGCGGGCAACACCAAGTCAAGGGTTGCGATCCCCTTAACGGTCACAAAAAAAAAAAAAAAAAAAAATAGACAATGGAGAAACTTCCCTGACAGAAGGCTGTAAAGTTATACTGTTCTGCTCAAGAGTACACAGGTAAGCCCTCCCTCCCACTGAAATAGCAAAAGTAGGGGAAAGGAAGAACACAGTGAAAACTGCAATGCAAATGCTGAGAATATCCTCTCACTTGTGCTAAGAGAGCAGGCTGGGCTATGATTTCAGGATGTGCTCACCACGGTTTAGTCTCCCGCTCTGCCCTCACTTTGTAGCGCCCCACTCCAAGGCAGGGGTTGGCAAACTCTTCTGTAAAGTGCCAGTTAGTAAATATTTTAGGCTTTGCAGGGGATATGGTCTCTCTCACAACTATGTCACTAACTCCGCTGGCGTAGCACAAGTGCACCATATACAGTATCTCAACAAATGAGCATGGCTGTGTTCCAACAACACTCTACATATAGACACTGAAATGTGACTTTCATATGATTTTCACATCACAAAATATTATCCTTTTCATTTTTTTCTATCACTTAAACAGTTAAAAATCATTCAGGCAGGCCAGATTTGGCCTGTGGGTGGTAGTTTGTTGCCCCCAAACAAGGCAAGTGACTTTGCCAAGGTGAGTGGCAGAACTGGTACAGGAATTCAGATCCACTCCCCTCAGCTCCGAGGATTATTTCCAGTGGTAACTTCTGTAAAGTCAGGACTCAAGAGTGAGGGGTCCAATATTCCAGCCAGGAGGTAAGTAAGCAAGGTCCTCCTTAACACCAGAGTGATTACAGACCTTTCAACTGTGCTCGGGTCTGGCTAAGAACAGTTCCAGGCACCCGGGGGTCAATCCCTGACCCCTCTGCTGAGCTCCTGGTCCCAGCTAACACTGGGTGAAAATCCGGGCGAGGGGCTCCACCTGCTTTCTGCGCCTTCCGAAGAGCTTCCGTGCCTTTACAACCACCACCTGTGGAAGGAAGGGCGCGGAGAATGGTGTCCATCTCCTAAAAGACAAAACTGAGGTCGAGCGAAGCGAGGTGGTAGCGGAGCCAGCACTGGAACCCAGGACCCTGAATTCCCAGCCCGGACTCTCTCTCACCCCTGACCACAGTGGGACACAGCGGATACGGAGTCTCCGACACCTGCCTTTCACCATCCGGCGCCGGACCTGCCGCTCCCAAGGTTCCTGGGAGCTGGGGAAGAGACTGCGAGCCACCACCCCCGGCTCGCACCACCACCCCGGAACCGAGCGCCGCGCGCCGCCTCGTTCTTATAGGCTCGAAGCACTTCCGGTCGCACGCGAGGCAGCCTGGGAAATGAAGTCCGGAGCCCCGGGCTCGCCTCCGCCCAGCGCGCCGAAGTGCCGGTCCCCCAACTCCGGTTCTTTCGCGGGCGTTCCTTCCTCAATCCAGGGGTCAGGGACCAGGAGCGCTGCGACGCGTCTGCCCTGGCCTCTGCCCCCCATCTTGAGAAAGCAGAAATGTTCAGGTTGACACGAACTCTCCAGCCCGCGGCAGGCCCTCAGCAAGGCAGGCGCGGCGTGGGCGGCAGGCCTTGATGAGCGGGAGGCGACGCTGGGAGGGGCAGCAGCGGGGCGGGCCCAGGCAAGCAATGGCCCAAACATGGCGTCCGGACCGGCCGTAGAATGGGAGAGAAAGCCGAGGACAAGCCGGCCCACACGCCACTTGCGGAGCCAGCGTCCGCCATCTACTTCCGGAATGTAAAGCCAGTTTCCGGAAGCTAGCATGGCGTCCCCATGACAACCGACCTGGGGTCTCCGAGGTGAGTGGTTGATGAGGAGTGGGCACAGTGACCAGAAGTCACAATGTTTGTTGTTATTGTTTTGGGTTTGGGTTTTATGCCAAGGCAACCCCACTTTAAGTGGATTGGGAAGGGTGAGGAAAACTGCTCTGGGGACAAAGGGAGGGCGGCAGATAGCTGTGGATTCCCGTGCGACTCACACTGCCCCAAAGGGGAGGCATGAGCGTCCTTCACCTGGAGAGAGCGGCGGGCGTTTCTGTAGAACGGCCCCTCACAGCGGCCCTCGGGGCGGCCTGGGAAGCAGTGCTTAAGAGCAGGGGTTGGCGTCACATCTAGTTAGCAATGCTGGCTCTGCTCACTTGCGACCTAGAGGAAGGACTTGAACTCTGACCCTATGTACTTGCCTGTAGAATGGGGGTAATTCTTTCCCATCTTTCAGAGTTGTTGCGAGGATTAAAGGAAATTAACTCGGCTGACAAGTTTATTATGATGCTGGTCCCTAATGATGGCAGTCAGTATTATTATTATTATTTTTTTTTTTTAAAGATGACCGGTAAGGGGATCTTAACCCTTGATTTGGTGTTGTCAGCCCCACGCTCTCCCAAGTGAGCGAAGTGGCCATCCCTATATAGGGATCCGAACCCGTGGCCTTGGTGTTATCAGCACCACACTCTCCCGAGTGAGCTACGGGCCGGCTCCTGTCGGTTTTATTTAATGAGTGGGGAACTTGGGCTCAGAGAAACCACGGTCGGTCGTACGTCCAGCAAGGTGGGACTTCACCATCAGCTGAGGTGGAGCACAATACCTTCATCTCTCAGAGCCTGTGTGTAAAATGGGGATTATATGCATGATAATGGTTGCTTTTCAAGATGGTTGTAGGATTCAGTAAAGTTACAGATATGAAAAGAGTTTGTAAATTTTCAGACAGTTCACAGATGCTAACGTACTCATTCTCCAACACGTCAAAAAAATTTTTTTTCAAAACATTTTGAAATTTGTTTATAGATTTGATCCAGCTGCAGGGTCACAGAACACCCCCAAAGCAATTTGTGGGTCTTGGAATATATGAAAATAAAGGCCCAGCTCCCCTCACCTGGTGACACTGTGTTGCTACCACAACCTTGAACTTTACAGGACTAACCTTGAACTTGGCTTTACAGGAGAGCACTATTTCCTCTCAGTTTTTCCTGCCTATACTACCTCCCATTTCTGTGCTGACATTTTTCCCACCAGATACATGTCAGCCTGTGAATTATGTAAGAGGCAACTTACTGCAGTAGTTAAGAGCATAGACTTTGGACTCAGACTGCCTAGATCTGAATCTTACTAGCTCTGCCACTTACCAGCTATATGACCTTGGACAAATTATTTTACCTTTCTGGGCCTCAGTTTTCTCATCTGCAAAATGGAAAAAATAATGTATTTTCTACCTCATGAAATTATTGTGAGGTTTAAATAATACCAGTGCTTAAAACAGTCCCTGGCACATTGTAAGTGATACATACACTGCTGTTGCTATTGTTACTTTGGTTTGGGTTTTATGCCAAGGCTATTGCTGCTAATTTTTATTATTACTATAAACTACTACTATGTGACCAGGCAGTCAGTCACTCTTGTCTGTAGTACCACCAGATTCCTTTGGTAAGAAAGAGCGCTGTATTTGGAAGGTTCCAGGCATGGAGAAAGGTTTGAGAGGAAGGGTCCCTAGAGTGACTAGTTGGGGTTTTGGGGTTGCTGGTTTTGTTCACTAACATATCTCAAGCACTTGAAATGGTGCCAGGCACACCATTCCTCAGTAAGTGTTTGTTGTATTAATGAATTTCTAAACTTGCTTCCTTTTTTCCCCAACAGGCCTTTGCCTTAGAGCAAGGGAAACAGCTCTGATTGAGAGGAACTAGACACCTCTCCCACAGTGCTGGGAAGAGAACCGGGAGTTGTTTTCTCTGGAACTGTGGAATGTGCCCTTGAGGACGAAAGAAAGAAGAAGGAAGATGCTTCAGACCAGTAACTACAGCCTGGTGCTCTCCCTGCAGTTCTTGCTGCTTTCCTATGACCTCTTTGTCAATTCCTTCTCAGAGCTGCTCCGAATGGCTCCGGTCATCCAGCTGGTGCTCTTCATGTGAGTTCAGTGGGTGGGTTTAGAAAGCTGAACCCAAGCAGTCTGAAAGCCCTGACAGTAGTGATTTAGCATTTTTAAGTTATTAATAAAGAAATATCAGGGAGAATAAAATTAAACATTGTGCTGGGTTCTTCATGGCACACAGACATGGTCAGAAGTCCTGTTTTATATGCTTCTAAGAAGGGTTGGGGATAAGGGGACCAGGTCACATAGGAAGTTAGGTCAGACTGCTGACTGTCATTTTCTCCATCTGTGAGTAGAAATATTGTCTTTGCCATGAAAGAGGACTACAAAATAAGATTACAGGGCAATAATATTAATAATATGTATGAATCCGTAGGACAGAAATTGTTGGCATTTATCTTCCACGATGATTTATAGATTCCATGAGGCATTTTTTTTTTTTTTTTTTTTTTTTTGTCTTTTTCGTGACTGGTACTCAGCCAGTGAGTGCACCAGCCATTCCTATATAGGATCCGAACCCGCGGGGGGAGCGTCGCTGCGCTCCCAGCACTGCACTCTCTCAAGTGCGCCACGGGCTCGGCCCCCATGAGGCATTTTCTAAGCTGAAAACCACAGTCTTGGACATGGTCTTCCTTCATTCAACAGTATTCTGTGGCCTGCCAGACAGTGTTCTAGCTGCAGTGGTCACCCTGACAAGTTTCTACTTTCATGAGGTTTCCATTGAAAGACAGATGACTTTGGCTGGAGAGAGACAATGACTACCTGAAGAAAAATAAGATAATTTTGAGTAGTGATGTCATACAATGAATATTAAGTAGCTGGGGTAGGGAGGGGAGAGCTACTTTAGGTAGCGGGGTTAAAGGAAAGTCTAAAGGGGGATATATGAATTGGACTTGAATGGCGTGAAGGCACTAGCCATGCAGAGATCAAAGGAAGTGCATTGTTGTCTTGCTAGATGAAATTGCCTGACAGGACCAGGTTATGTGACAGATAGGGCTGGCATTTTCTGGACGTAGGAAGGAAACTAGCTTCTTGAAAGTACATAGTAGGTTTATTGAGTTAAGAGTGTCAGAGCAGGAAAACTTTGTCTGTGGACTGCAACTCAACTGATGTCATGTGGGTCCCAAAGCCCATGCTGTCTCTGTGAGGGTTTCAGATGACCCTATCACAGTGAAGGACAGATTATATGGTGTCCCTCAGGACTTACGGCCGGCTCTTGAGTCCTGACATAGGCCTTCATTCAGCCTCATTTGTTTTATGTGTCCGCAGCATCCAGGATATTGCAGTCCTCTTCAACATCATCATCATTTTCCTCATGTTCTTCAACACCTTCGTCTTCCAGGCTGGCCTGGTCAACCTCCTATTCCATAAATTCAAAGGAACCATCATCCTGACAGCTGTATACTTAGCCCTCAGCATCTCCCTTCATGTCTGGGTCATGGTAAGAGTAAAGCTCTGAATTCTTGAATCTTTAAAGAACTAGGAATATATTTTCTCTGGGAACCCAGCATCATTCTTTTACATCTTACAGAATCCTTGATAGGAATCAAGTGAAATGGTCAAGTGGTCCTGGCTAGAGCACTAGGCATGTGAGAGTTTCATAAGACAATTTTGCCTAAACTTATGTGTTGAAGAATAGCCTTATCTAAGAGTCAAGGGACTTTTCTGGAACATTCAGCTCACTTTTGCCTTAAACAGGGCTAAAACAGCAAGTCGAATCTGTTTCATCATTAGCTATTTGGGGAGGTGGGTGGCATATTCTTAGGCATCATTGTCCCATGGCTAATGGTATAGGCAGTGGAGGTTTCTGGGAAGTAGCCGAGCAAGAGTGCTGCTTGCCCTTTAGCACTTCATGCCCTCTGCTAAGTCCCCATCACCTACACTAGGAAACCCAATCTCCACAGTGCCTCCCATTGGTTCTAACATAGGCCTTGGGTCAGATCCAGTCTTTATGGTTTCAGATTTCTTCTGCTTCACAAATTCTTTCATCTTTTTGGGTGTCTCATGTGTTTCTCATGTACTCTTATTTATTTATTTATTTTTTTGACAGTTGGCCAATACAGGGATCTGAACCCTTGATCTTGGTATTACCAGAACCACCACACTCTAACCAACTGAGCCCTCTCATGTACTCATTTTGATGCAACTAGTTTTTTAAAACATCAGGATTCTCTAATCATTTTACTAAAGCCACCTTCTCAACCGAACTCTCTCTATTAGGTTGTCTTTGTGATTCCATAGAGAGAAGTAGAGTTCATAAGAAAGAAGAACAGTGCTGAAGCGGATTCTGTGCTCTGGTTCCTAGAGCCAAAATAGAAAATAGAGCCTGTACTATAAAAGCTGTTGATCTGATTAAACCCTGATTGTACCAAAGCCTTTATCTGACAGGAGCTGAGCCTGAGATTTTCAAGGCAAGATGGGGACCAGCTGAACTCCTGAGATAATGTATATCATTTCTCCTATGAAATGAAAGGGGATAAATACTTCCTACCTCAGGGTTAAAAGGATATTGCCTTTGCTACTAAAAAGGGAGCTTGAGGCTCCTTTGAGAAACACTTCTTGGGATTATAGAGAGAATGAACTGAATGGCAACCCTGCAGCTAACCGAATTGGAGATGTTAGGGCCTCATGTGGCCATTAACCTTTCCCTGTCTACTCATATCTCCTTCAGAACTTACGCTGGAAAAACTCCAACAGCTTTGTTTGGACAGATGGACTTCAAACACTATTTGTATTCCAGAGACTAGGTAAGGACCAAAGCAACATCACACCTCACTTGGGTCCCACATATGTCTCTGGTAGTGAGGTCCTTGATCCTGGCTTCCCACCCTTGTCACAGCTGGCCTGGGATGGTTGGGACAGCCACACCAAGAACAGGGGAGATTATTGCCCTCTGCCTTTGCAGGGAGACTGGGAAGTCATGAGGCAGTGCCCCTTAACCTTGTTAGGTTCTGTTCTTATCCTGAAACAAATACTCAGGAGCATCCCTGAGGCTTCTTTTCTGTTTATTATCCACAGCGGCAGTGCTGTACTGTTACTTCTACAAACGGACAGCTGTGAGACTGGGTGATCCTCGCTTCTACCAGGACTCTTTGTGGCTGCGCAAGGAGTTCATGCAAGTCCGTAGGTGACTTCTTCTTGTCACACTGATGGATGTCTTTCCTTCCTGATAGAAGCCACGTTTCCGGCTCTGCAGGAAGGGTTGGCCCTAGGCACCGGGAAACAGTGGACTTCCCTAAGACAGGCTCAGGCCAGTTGTGTTCAGCATTCGAAAAGGAAGATCCTCCCTCTTGTAAATTAAAATGTTCCCCAACAGACTTCAGTACATAATCCCTTTCCTGCCTCCTATCTCAGTTCTACACCCTTTCCTTCCTTTCCCGCTCTATCCCGTTCATTCTCTCTGCCCCCTTTTCTGTAGTAAGGGTTCTGTGGCTCTCTCAGGAAACCTGAGACAGGAGGACCTCCCAGCCCTCACTTTCCCTGTACCACACATGAATGACTGAAGGATGCCAGGAACGATAGTTATATGCTCCTGACTGATCACCCCTTAGACATTTAGATTTTATACCCAAAGCACTTTTTTAACATTTTATAAATAGGAAATAAATTGAATTCTTTTTCCATAAATGATGGAGTCTTTCTGTCTAGCAATATCTCTTCATGGTTAAGAGGCATGTCAAGTTCTAGCCTCAGCAACTACTTGACCCAATGGGCAGATTGAGCCACAGATCAAACACAGTTATTTATTGAGCCCCGTTTTGAGTAAAAGGTATTTTTGCAGAAATTCGTGTTGTAGTTGGATGCCCTGTCTCCCACTCCTGGAGTTCCAGACTTCCATGCTTTGTTCAGACTCTATCTGCTTATCAGAGGCCTAAACTGCCCTTAGAAGAGTAAAAATGTTCCTTAGCCTATTTTGGCAAAAGAAATTTTAAAAATTTATATGCCCACAGTATCAGTTTTCTATCACCAGAATAATGTGTAACAAGTCACCACCAAACTTCAGTGGGACACAACAATAAACAGTTACTTGGCACGTGAGTCTTGGGGCTCAGCTGATCTGGCTGAGTCTGGATGACTTCAGCTGGGCTTGCTCATGTGTCTTTGGTCATTTGTGGGCCAGCTAGGCAGCTGAGATGATCTTGGGATCCTTTGGCTGTGGCTAACCTAAAATAACCTCAGCTGCAATGACTGGGGCTACTCATGATTTATCTTCCAGCAGACTAGCCTGGGCCTGTTCGCATGACAGTGGCAGGGGAACAGGAGAGAACAAACCCCATTGTGCAATCCCATTTCAAGCCTCTGCTTTTATCTGTCTCTTAGACTCCCATTAGTCAAATCAAGTCATGTGACTGAGCCCAGAGTCAAAATGGGAAGCCACTAAAAAGTTTCAAAGCCAAAGGCATGGACACAGGAAGGGTGAAGAACGGGGACCATTAATTTAATCAGTCCTTCACACCAGAGGATTGCTCCATGAAACTTGTTCTGTAGAGACGCTTTAGCACAGGGGTTGGCAAACTTTTTCTGTGAAGGTCCCGATAGTAAATATTTTAGATTTTGGCTGGCTGGTTAGCTCAACTAGTTAGAGTGCAGCCTTATAACACCAGGGTTATGGGTTCGGCTCCCCATGCTGGCCAGCTGTAAAAAAAAAATTTAGATTTTTGGCACAAGTATTCAACTCTGACATTGGATCATGAAAGTAGCCACAGACCATATGATTTGTGAAAGAAAGTGAGCCAAAACACTGGGTACCTATCAAGCCTTATTAAAGGAAAAGAATCTGCAGGGCTGCACTCAAAATGGAGGGCAGCAGCCAAGGTGGCCCTCTAGGTGGAGAGCAGCACCAGGCGTCAGTGTGGAAGAGCTTATATAGGTTGTAGGGCACCAAGGGGTGGCTGATACAATCAAGGAGGGGCATTATGCTAATGTGGAAGCTCCACCTGGCTGATAGAACCGGGGTGGAAAATTGCACCCATGCAGAAGCAAAAGGGTTTCTATTTCACAGAAGTCATGAGGCTTCTCATAAAGGGAAAAGAGGGGGGGTTGGCAGCCATTTTGTGCTTGGCTTTTCCTAAAATGGCACCAGTTATGTTCAGAACCTATCAATATGTAAATGACATAAACAAATGTACATGGGTAGTTTTCAATAAAGTACAGACACAAATTTGAATTTCATACGATTTTCATATGTCACAAAATATTACTTGATGTTTTTTTTTTTTTTTTTAACCATGTGCTAAATAAAAAGTATATGTTTTGGACTAAGTTCCTACACTAGGACCAAAAGACCATACTAAAAATTAAAATGGAATCACCCCTGCCAAGTTCCACCTTGTTTTTGTTCTTTGACAGTTCTGGAGGCCACAAAGGGACCTGAAAGAGACTACTGATGACCCCCGAGACCCCTTGAGGAATGCAGAAGTTACTGCTAAGTCCCTCTTTTGGGGACAACTGTCTTCCTCATGGAGCCCTGAGAGAGTTGTAAGTCCCTCTCAGGTCCGAGCTCTGCTCTCTTTGCATTTGAACTCCCTGATCTCTGGCTTTTTGGGGTACCATGGGTTAGTTTGTGCTGTGAGAGTGTTTGACCTTCGGGTACCAAGGGTTAGTTTGTGTTGTGGCAGGGTACATGACCTTTGGGTTTGCAGTGGCTGACAAGTCATTGGCAAGAATGGCTGCCATTTTAAAGGTAACTGACAAAGATAAAAAGACAAGAAAGAAAGGTAATAGATAGCAGTTGCAGTACAATGGTTATTACTGCAGGGGTTGTGAACTCGGCTTTTGGAATTCACAGGTGTGTGGGTTTCTTTTTTTGTATTGCATGCTTAGGTAAGGGAGGCCATAGGTGTGTGACTGGATCATACAAAAACTGGAAAATCACTGGCTAAATTGGTCAAGGAGACCTCGGAGCCAAAGCCATTTTGGCTCTGAGAAAACCAAGAACCAACAGAATAGGATCCTAATTTGAAAAGATCAGAGGGCTGGCCAGTTAGCTAAATTGGTTAGAGCATAATGCTGGTAACACTGAGGTCCAGGGTTCAATCCCTGCACTGGCCGGTAGCCAATTAAATAAAAAGATTCTGCTACATCTGTCTTTTACATGTATAAGCACTATGGCCCCAGATGCTGCATATATTTACAAAAGGAACAAAATCTTACTAAAAATAATTCAGAATTATGATGGTGCTTATACGGGATGTTCTAAAGATTGATCTTTTCTCTCCTGTGAACAGCTATTGTGCTTTCTTGCTTTCCTGTTTGTCTGGTTCTTTGTCCTGAGAACTTGGCTTGACTTTCTATCTGTCAGAGGAATGCAGTTTATAGGGCCTGCATATGCAAGCAGCCAACCAAAGGGTTGGGAGCCCCAAGAATATTGCTGGACAGAAATGCAGATTGCACCCCATTTGCAGCTAAATGAATTGTTTCCAGCTCTTAGAGTTTTATCTAAGTCTTTTTTTTTTTTTTTTTTCGTTTTTGGCAGCTGACCAGTATAGGAATCTGAACTGGTGACCTTGGTGTTATAAGGCTATGCTCTAACTAACCAACTGAGCTAACTGGTCAGCCACTTAAGTCTTTCTTTTCACTGTCTTTGGGAATGGCTCTGGGTCTTGAAAAGGCTTAATACATTTTTAAATAAGGGCACCTCGGGCTGGCTGGTTAGCTCAGTTGGTTAGAGCACAGCATTATAACACCACCCAGAAGCTTAAAAATTTTGTATTGCCTCATTAAAAGGCTGTTCATAGAAGAGCAAATGAAAAGCTTAAGCTACCAATTGATGAGAAAATTAAATCTACCATCCTTTTCAATTAGTACTATCTCAACCAGAAGACCAAAAGAAATCTAGATAAAGTATTTGTTAGGCCCTCCCAGGTCAAGCAAGCATAGAACAAGCTTTTCTTCACCATGTTTGTTATAAGTTCCCAACCTGAAGTAAGTAATATAATTGAGGAATAAGCTAAATTTTGTGTTGTTTTGGTTTTTTTTGCAACTGGCCAGTATGGGGATTCAAACCCTTGACCTTGATATTAGCAGCACCACACTCTCCCACATGAGCTAACTGGCCAGCCCAAAACAAGCTAGGTTGAAAAGACTATCTATGGAACTAAATTGTTCTCCAAAACACAATTTTCTAACACCTAGTTGGCTATTTGGAAAATCATTGTAAAAGAAATTTCCATCTGTATAGGAAATCTTTATTTGTAAAGGCGGCTCCCTCAACCACTAGAAACTTTTGTAATGGGAAAGACATCGATTTGATTTAGACTTTACATAATAAACATTACCTTTGTTTCTTTTTCTGTAAATTGTCTGGAAGTCATTCCTTTGGAAATGCAAATTTTGAGGTGCCCAGCTAACAATTGTTTGAAGCAATGGAATGAGTAATTGAAGTATCAGTAATCTAAGAGGGGGTGGAAGGGGTACTATTTAAAAATTGGCAAATGAAGGGCCGGAGTGGCTCACTTGGGAGAGTGTGGTGCTGATAACACCAAGTCAAGGGTTAAGATCTCCTTACTAGTCATCTTTAAAAAAAAAAAAATTGGCAAATGAAGAATCTTAGTGAAAGCTATAGGATTAGCTTCTGTCTGTGGGTCTATATGTCTATATATATGTGTTATAAGTATGTGATAGTTCTCTACCAAAATATATAAAAGAGCTCTAATCAGTTGGCTTTAAATAAGAAAGAGCTTTAATCAAGTATTCTATCAAGAAAAGAGAATCTATATTGAGTTAGTGAAAACAGCTGTGTCTTCTGATCAGTAAAACACCCATGTAATTTAACTTCAGAGTTCTTGCTTAGGTGGCAACTGCCTAACATTCACGTACTGTAAAATTGGTTAATTGGAAAATAACTGGAGATGTTAGTTTTGTTCATTGTCTCAGAGAATTTTCATGAACAGTTCAAGTATGGTTGTTAAAAATAAGTAAATTAGGCACAGATGTTTATAAATGAACTCTTCATAGTTTCCTTTTTTTCTTTCTTTTTTTTTATTTAAAAGATGACCGGTAAGGGGATCTCAATCCTTGGCTTGGTGTTGTCAGCACCACGCTCAGCCAGTCAGCCAACCAGCCATCCCTATATAAGGTCCGAACCTGTGGCCTTGGTGTTATCAGTACCACACTCTCCCGAGTGAGCCACAGGCCAGCCCCTCTTCATAGTTTTAAAAAGTCTTTTTGGTAACCTGAAACATTGAGGTGAAATTAAGTAATAGATATTCATTAAATATATTGGTCATTTAAAATACTAAAACATTATTATTATAAATTATATTATTATATTATTATTGAAACAATACATCATACCCCACAAATACATACAAGTAAATGTTAAAATTTAAAAAATTAATCGCATGCAAAAAAATACTAAAGTATTAATTATTAAACATAAGTTTAAAATTTGTATACATTAGCATCTTGTTTTTATATAGTACATGTAAGAAAATAATCTAAGTGATTCATTTTCAGAAATGACTTATCTGAGGGTGTTTTAACTGATTCAGGCCCAGCACAAAAAGTTATCCGACTGGTCCAGCCCATTCCTGGAGGGTCACTGAACAGATAGAGCTCTCCTTGAGATGGTAATTAGTTACTAGCTCCCATTGTTTTCTTCATTCTCTGGTATTTCTCCTTTCACAGGGCTTTAGCAAGCCTTTTTCACAGGCTTGTTGGAGCCCCCAGACAAAGGAACTCCTTGCAAGTGGGTAATAAATTTTAGACATCATTTGGAAAGATTATGCACCCTGTAGTACTCAGCCAATGAGGAAGTAGGGGGAGGGACTTGCATTTAAGGGAATAAATCGCTTGCTGCAGCCCTTTTCCATGTGCCTGTCCCATTCACAGACACCCAGACTTGCAAGGCCATTATTAAAGTCTTGCTTTGCTAGGGCCAGCCCGTGGCTCACTTGGGAGAGCAGCGGTGCTGATAACACCAAGGCCGTGGGTTCGGATCCTATATAGGGATGGCCGGTTTGCTCACTGGCTGAGCATGATGCTGACAACACCAAGCTAAGCGTTAAGATCCTCTTACCGGTCATCTTTAAAATAAATAAATAAATAAAGTCTTGCTTTGCTGTACCTCGTGTCTCTGTGTCCATCCTTTGGCATTGGACAGGTGAGGGCATTTCTCACAGTATAGAAAAGCTATACATCTTGGAACTGTTAGTAAGCATGAAAAAATTATTCTATGAGGAAGTACATGTTTCTAGAAATTATAAAATGTAGATTCATAAAATGTTGGTATGTGAAAAATAGTTCAAAATAGACTTAAAGTTCTCACAACTTTAAGGTTACTGAGAGTTAAAAATTCTCATCAGTATATGTAACTAAAACTACTAAAAATAGAGACACAAATTCTGTATGCAAAGTGTACAAGTAAAGTAAGATGTGTTGTTAAAAAGGAGCAATGTTGTGTAAATCCAAAGGTTATTAAAAATTGTTTCAAAAAGTAAATTTAAGAAAAGAGAAGCTAGATAGGAAGGAACCAATAAATAGGAGAGAGACATACGAAGAAAGGTATGGGTATAAATATGTACTTTTGGCAAGGAAGGTTAAAAGAAAAGAGAATAATTTTGCATGAAAAAGAATACTGTGTAATAAAATATTTGTCCTAAAGTAAAATGACTCATTATTTAAGAAAGAGAGTAAAGGACAAAACGGAAATTCTAAGCATG
The DNA here is from genome assembly GCF_027409185.1 of Cynocephalus volans. Taxonomy (NCBI): domain Eukaryota; kingdom Metazoa; phylum Chordata; class Mammalia; order Dermoptera; family Cynocephalidae; genus Cynocephalus; species Cynocephalus volans. The sequence goes on from NC_084463.1 coordinate 156,662,798, forward strand.
TTGTGGAAATGTCTAAGTCGTAATAATGGTTTGTAAAGAATAAATTTATGAAAGGAATTTTATATGTGATCAAATTGGCTGAAATTAGAAAGGAATTATTTGTAGGTTTATCTAAAGATTGAGCATAATATCAAAAGTACACTGATGTGAGGCTAGAGTTTGCTCCCCTATGTTGGAAAAACAGGGTTTTATGGGAGCGCTAAACTGGTGGCCGTTTAGCTCAGTTGATTAGATAGAGCACAGTGTTTATAACACCAAGGTCAAGGGTTCAGTTTGAAAAAAAAAAAAAAATTGATTTTTTTTTTTTTAATCTTTTATGTAACTGGGCTAGGAAACTTTTTTTTTTTTGACCTTGGTGTTATCAGCACCATGCTCTAACCAAGTAAGCTAACAGGCCAACTCTCAGATTTTATTTTTATCAAGACAATTTCTTCTGCTTTGTGCCTTTGAAATCTTTTATCGACTTTCATTTTATTTTATAGCGACTTATGATTCTACTTAATTGCTTTAAATCTTTATTATTTGACAAACTTCCCAAAATCAAATTCTGAAAATTATGTCTTTTGACTCAAACTGTTACCAAAACCCAAAGGTCTGTTTGCTCGCTGCCCAATAGCCAACAATTGAGAGACAGGTGTTGGTGTAAGGAAAGGTAGCCTTTAATCAGGAAGCCGCAGCCTGGGGAAATGGTGGGCTCATGTCTCAAAGACTATCTCTGCTTTTCCCAGACTTGCCAAAGGGTTTAATAGGGACAGGTGGTAGAGGGGCCAATTCATGGTAATCTAAGCAGGGACATGCAAGCGTAATCATAAAATTGCAGATAAACATCAAAGAACTTCTCGGGTGGGAGTTGATTCATGGTGACCCTCCTCCATGAAGCCAAGTCACAGATTCAGTTCCTGTTAACCTCAGAAAGGTCTAGTTAGTAAGCTAGTAAAGAATGGCCACCGGGGTTAATTATTTCTTTTATAATCATTCTGTGTAGGTGTGAGCAAAACTCATTACATTCTAGCAATCATTTGAATAAGAACCTTGTATTCTTTTTTTTTTTTTTTTTTTTTGTCTTTTTGTGACCGGCCGCACCGCCAGCACACCGGCCATCCTTACATAGGATCCGAACCCACGGCGGAAGCACTGCTGCGCTCCCAGCGCGGCACTCTCCCAAGTGCGCCAAGGGGTCGGCCCAGAACCTTGTATTCTAATGTCCAGCTGCAAGCTATGCAGTTCAGGTTGTGAGTAAGAAAAAAACCTTTTTTTTTTTCTTTAAAAGATGACCGGTAAGGGGATCTTAACCCTTAACTTGGTGTTGTCAGCACCACGCTCACCCAGTGAGCAACCGCCCATCCCTATGTGGGATCCGAACCCATGGCCTTGGTGTTATCAGCACCACACTCTCCCGAGTGAGCCACAGGCCAGCCCCCACAAAAAAACTTTTTCATTTAGAAGTTTAACAAAATGGAGTCACTTCTGTTCAGCCTGTTACAGAACTAACTTTGAGATGTTTCATGAGCCCTGGAACTTCTCAGAGGATCTATAAAAGATATTAAAACCAGTTGGGCTTATCAGATAGGTTAAATTATATGGGAAGCATTCTTTTGTTTGTTTGCAGCTGGCCAGTACGTGGATACAGAGGATGGGAAGCATTCTCAAAACAAGAAACAATGTTGGACCTTCTTTGAGTTATATAGACATATTATCAGCATGTGTTCCCAAATTGTATAAGGTTCAAAAAAATCTGGTGTGTCTTGGTGTAAATGCTATCAGTCGTAATTTGGTTATTTTAAATTGATATATGCCACAGAAATAACCAAATTTTCTTGTCATGACCATTTTAAGTCTTGTTGTACACAGTTAATTGCTTTATTCTGATGCCTTTTCTCAAAGCTCTTTGCAAGCAATTATTTTAGAGTATTGTGTCATTAAGGAGGTTCACGGAAAGAATGAAAAGGACTCTGACAAGTACACGGGCTAATAACTTTGAGTTCCTACCATTGGACTGAATTTCCAAAATTCTAATGAAGAAATTAATGGGTTTGTGAAACTGCTAACGAAGGTCAAACAGAGCAAAAGTTAATTACATCAACTGAATGAACTGATGAAGAATTATGGGTTTTTACAGCTGCTTTATTTTGAAACATTGCTGGTTCTTTTTAATGTTCCATTTCCCATATTTAAGAAAACTTTTTAAGCTATAGCTACTTGGTAAAGCATGCTTTCGTAAACAGAAATTGAAACATTTGCTTTTCCTCTCTACATGATCCCTCCAGAATTTGGAAAATATTTATGAGTATTCTTGTTTTTATGGCAATATGGTTATCTATGTAAGTTCTATAAGAGTCTGTCCTGCACTAGAAACCAGAGGCCAGAAGAGAGTATAACAACAACTTTAAAAAGCTGAAAGAGAAAGGTCAACCAGAATTCTGTATTCATCAAAATACACTCTAAGAATGAAGTTGAAATAAAGACTTTTCAGATCAAAGAAAACTAAGAGAATTAGTTGCCAACAGTCCTGCACTAGAAGAAACATTAAAGGCATTCTTTGGCTTGAAGAGAAGTAATAACAGACAGAACTCAGAACCCCAGAATGGAATGGAGGCCATCAGAAATAGTACATGTCCAGGTAAATATAAAGATTATTATTTTTCTTTTTTTCCACTTAATTTCTTTATAATACATATGAATGCGGAATATGAATTTTTTTCAAGTACACAGAATATTGACCAATATATACTATATGCTGTACTATAAAACAACTGTCAATAAATTTAAAAGAGTAAGTTTAAATAAATTTAAAAGAATAAAGAGTATGTTCTTTGACAATAATGGAATTGAGTTAGAAATCAATAACAATAAGGGGGCTGGCCCGTGGCTTACTTGGGAGAGTGTGGTGCTGACAACACCAAGTCAAGGGTTAAGATCCCCTTATCTGTCATCTTAAAAAAAAAAAAAAGAAAGAAAGAAATCAATAACAGTAAGATTGGTTGAAGATTTGGTCTGGATCCAATCAGGAGACAGAAACCACAGAATAATTTAAATATGGCAAGTTTAATATAAAGAATTACAGTCATGCATCGCTCAACAATGGGGATACATTCTGAGATATGCAGTGCTAGGCAATTTTGTCGTCGTGCGAACATCATAGAGTGTACTTACACAAACCTTTATGGTATAGCCTCCTACACACCTAAGCTATACAATATAGCTACTATAATCTTATGGGACCACCGTAGTATATGCAGTCTGTTTGTTGATCAAAACTTCGTTATGTGGCATACGGCTGTATTAAACTGTGATAAGGAGAGGAACTATAAATATGTAAAGAGGAAAGTACCCAAGGAAGTACAAACTTGGTAGGGTCCCCACGCCCAAGGCTGGGGTTCAGACCACTGGGTGGTGGAGAAGTTCACTGGTTTGCCCAGGCCAGAGCTGGTTCACAACTGCCAGACAAGAAACAACCCTCCAGGACACAGGCGAGCTGAGGCTGGTGGGCAGGTGTGCAGGGAGTATAAGGACACCACCTGCAGGCACAAGGCCCAAAGCCCACAGGATCCACATTGGGAGGACCCCAGGAAACAACTCTCCTGGGCACGGATGAGCCAAGGCTGTTGGGCAAATGCTCCAAAGGAGTTGGAATGTCCTATGTGCTTGGAGTGCACAGTATCCGCATGGTGCATGGAGGGCCATGGGAGTCAACCCTCTGGGCAGCAGGAGAGCTGAGGGTGGTGAACAGACAGAATTGGGGCACTGCTGTGGTATGCATGGTGTCCATGCCTGGAAGGGTTTGGAAAAACCATCCAGGGCATAGATAAGCCAAGACCGGGGACAGTCTTGCACAGTTAGGGAGCTGCCTCGGGTGTAAGGCCTGGATAATGTGGTATCCTTGACAGGAAGGCCACAGCAAGATGACCAGGCCTAGGCCAGGTCTGTTAGATTGCCCGGGAGTGCCTGTTCTTGGTACACAGATGGAGCAGAGCACCACCAGATGTCCCCATGCGCACACACTGCAGGAGCAAGGAAAAGCAAACCGGAGCACACTGGAACCAGCAAGACAAGCCCTTTTCTTCCTGCAACATCCTTCCAGTGCCCTCTACTGGCAAAGCTTAACATTGTGTTTACTGTAAGGGAGAAACTCTTAACAACATAACTGGTACTGAAGGGTGAATATGGAGCTGAGAGGCAAAAAATAGATAACTGGCAGAGTCCATTCTTTTGGTTGCTCAGCTTCCACATCACCCTTTACACTCTTTGCACTTCTCTATTAGCTACATTCCTACTAACAAGATATCTTTATCCTTCTTAAGTGAAGAAATTCGCACCTTTCCCCCAAATGAGAAGACACACAGTCTCAACAGTGACTGTATCCATAGCTGGCTATATTAATTACTCCACAAACATCTGATGGCCTCTAAAATATTCTGTTCTCTAAAGACTAAATTGTAAAGGTGACATCCAACAATTGGTACATAAAAAAGGGAAGCAAAAAGACAATGGTCAGTATATACAAATAAACACATGTATATAAGAAGCAGAGAAAAATATGCAGATACTACAGTTCTCATTTTTGTAATTGGTCATTTCTGTAACTAGTCACAAGTTCATAAGTGATATTCAAGCTAACTTCTTCAACTATCTTTTCCATATTTCCCTTTCCCTAAGCTAGAACGGCTGTATCTCTGGTTTCTTATCTGTCAAGCTGAACATCAGGCCTGAGCTGGGACTAAGAGATCACCTCCCACTCTTGGCACACAGCTGGGGCAGAGCATCACTGGATGTCCCCACAGAGGTGCAATGCTAACAGACTATGCAGCAGGAGAAAGAAAATCAAAACACAGGAACAGCAGCCTCTCTATTCCTACCATATCTTTCTAGTGCCCTCTACTGACAAATCTTAACACTCTGTTTGTTCACTGTAAAGGATAAAGGGTTAGAGTCTAACTCCATTAGTTCAGAACAGGTACTGAAGGGTGAGTCGGGAGCTGAGAGGCAATATATTGATAATTGCTGTACTAGGAAACCAATAGATATTTTAAATAAAACAATACATTTGTAAATAGTCCATGGGTCAAAGAAGAAAACATAAGGGCAATTAGAAAATACTTTGAAGTGAATGATAATGAAAATTCAATACATCATATCAAAATGTCTGTGATGCAGTTTTTTATTTTATTTTATTTTATTTATTTATATATATTTTTAAAGATGAGCGGTAAGGGGATCTTAACCCTTGATTTGGTGTTGTCAGCACCACACTCACCCAATGAGCTAACCGGCCATCCCTATATGGGATCTGAACCCACAGCCTTGGTGTTATCAGCACCGCACTCTCCCGAGTGAGCCATGGGCCGGCCCTGTGATGCAGTTTTTAATGGAAAAAAAGGAAAGATCTAAAATTAATGGGCTAAATTTTCATCTTAAACTATAAAAAGAGCAAATAAACCCAAACTAAGTGGATAGAAAGGAAAACAAAGACAAGAAATAAACAGAAAATGGACAAATAATGGATAAAATATATGAACCAAAAGTTAATTCTTTGAAAAGTTAATTGATACATCTTTAGCTAGGCTATCAATAAGAGAAGAAACAAATTACCAATATTTAGAATGAAAGGGGGGGATGTTCCTACAAATATATGTTATAAAGATATATACTTAATATATATTTAAAAGATCATAAGGGTATTTATGGCAACTTTATGCCAATAAATTTGAGAAGTTATATGAAATGAACAAATTTCTCAAAAGGCATAAATCACCAAAACTGACCCAAGAAGAAAGAGAAATAGAATTCATAATTAAAATTCTCCCAACAAAGCAAACTTCAGGTACAGATGACTTCTTTGGTGAATTCTGTCACTTCTAGAAGAAATAATATCAGTCCTACACAAACTTTTTCAGAAAGCAGAAGAGAACGTACATTTCTCAACTGAAACCATTTTATGACACTCTGATACCAAAACCAAAAAATACTGGTATATCATATGGAAAGAAAACTACAGACCAATATCCCTCATGAACACAGATGCAAAATTTTTTTTAATTTCAGCAAACTGAGTTCAGAAATATGGAAAAAAGATAATACCTTATGACAAAGTGGGGTTTATCCCAGGAATAAGATTGGTTTAACATTTAAAAATTAATGTGTGAAATTCTCCAAATCAATAGAATAAAGGAGAAAAAGTATTTGATCATTAAATAGTTGTAGCTCTGACAAAATTCAACACCCCCTCATGATTAAAATTCTTTCAAACTAAGAATAGAAGGGAACTTCCTCTACCTGATAAAGGGCATCTATAAAACACTCATAATTAACATCATACTCAATGGTAAAAGACTGAATATTTTTTAAGATCAAGGAAAAGGCCCAGCTATGCACTTACCCGACTTCTATCAACATTATACTAGAAGGTCTAGCCAGAGCAATAAGGGAGGGGAAAACTCAATGAAAGTCATACAGATTTGGGAAGGAAGAAGTAAAACTGTCTTTATTTGAAAATGATTTTTTCCAATTATTTTTAAAAGCCAGTCAAATTTAGCAGTGGGGGGTTGCATACCAACTTTAGAAACACTAATGTCAATAAGTTCTGATAATCTACTACCACTGAACCAGCCTAAAAATGATTTTAAAAATCATAAAGAATCTACAAAAACCCATTAATATTAAAAAATGAATTTAATTTAGCAAGGGCACAGGATTTAAAGATGCCTCCATATTATCACGTAGAGGGGAATTTATAGCCTAAAGACACAAATATCAGAAAAGAAGAAAGGAGGGGCTGGCCGATTAGAGCTCACTAGGTTAGAACATGGTGCTGATAACACCAGGCTCCAGGGTTCATCCCTGTACTGGCAAGCTGCCAAATAATAATAAAGAAAAGAAGAAAAGCTATTTGTCCAAATGAACAGTGAGAAAAATTTTTTAAAAAGAAAGGCTAAAAAAAAAAAAAAAAAGATCTAACTTCCCATTTCAAAACGTACACCAAGTGAAATCTAAAGAAAGTAGGAGGCATAAGCCGAGGTGGGAGAGCAGAGGAGAGGGGAGGTGATCGAGGTCAGATAGGTGTTTATCCCCGAGTTTCCCAGACTGTCGCAGCTCCCGGTCGGAGGGAAGCCTTCTACGTTCACTTTAGGAGAAATAACGCTAACTGCCCCGCCGCACCCCAACTAGCCGGGGACACAGCACGTTCCTTAACGGTTAGTCGCTCCCCTCTAGCCGGTTTGAGCGCGCCCACCGTTGCCTGCCTTACCCTGAAGACGGACCAACAGCCAGGTCAGCCTGAGTCCCCTCAGAACTTTCTTTTTCCACTCCCCCGCCCGCAGCAGTGCCCTCTGACTGCTCCAAATCGTATCAGGCTTCAAAGGCCCGTCCAGAGGCCATCTCCTGGAAACTTCCTTCCACTTCCACCTGGGTATTTTGTCCTGTCAACTACACACTGCACTTCATGGTCACGCGGTGATCACGCTTCATCTTCTCGTGTTCTTATTTATTGTGCTCCTGAAAAGGCGGCTCTATTTCCCACTCCTTTCGGTGTCTCCATCTATCCGGTGCAGAGCACCGTCGCGCACACCGTTTCTGAGGCCCGGACGAAAGAGAACCGTGGGATCACGCCTAGTAGTCGGTCTGCTGGTCACAGTGCCACAACTGCCCAGTACTGACCAACGCCCTGTGACCTGGGGGCGGAGGAGCCCGACAGGGGCCGCTGCCCCTGGGGTCCCGCGAAGGCCACCGCGGCCCGCGCACGCGCAGCCGGGCCCGACAGCACCCCGCCTCGCGTAACAGCGCGCCGCGGGCGGGCGACGGGGCCGCAGACCCGGCCGCTCTGTCTCCGCTTCCGGCAGCGCCTCTTCGCTCCAGAAGCCGCTGTCGCTGAGCACGCAGTTTCCATGGGGACCAAAGATGGCGCCGCGAGGTGAGGTTCCGGAGGTGTGTGAGTCGCTGGTTCCGATCCCTGTGGTCCCCGGCCCTTCCCCTTCTCTCGCAGAGCTCAGCCTAAACCCTCCGCTCGCGCGCGTTGGGGACATTGCTCCTCAACTTGCCCAAAGTGGGGTTTCGCAGCCCCTCCCACCTTGAGTGCCAGAAGGTCTCGACGTGTGGGGCTCAAATACCCCCAAATCCTTGGCTGGGCCTATTGGAGGCCGGCTCAGTTACCAATGTGCTGGCCTCGAACGGGCAGTGCCGTCTCTGTGCCCCATTTTCCCCTCCAAATAGTGACAAGGTTAGATCTCTGAGGTGCCTTTCAGTTGTGATACCCCCTGAGTAACCTCTTGACTTTCACCCCCAAAGCCGAAAGAGAAGAGTTTGACGGCGATTGCCGGGAAGAAGGGGAGCGCGGGAAGCTTCCCACCTCCTCACCTTCGCCACTTCATTATCAGCAATCAGAAGTGCCCCTAAGTGGCCCGTCCCACTAGCTGCAACCTCTTGTTTTCTCCAGATTAGACACAGAACCGTACAAGTGACAGAGACTGTGCTGTCCTCCCCCATCCCACTTTTCTTTGCTCATCTTTTCAGGTAAACGGTTGTCCTCAACCCCCCTGGAAATCCTCTTCTTTCTGAACGCGTGGTATTATGCTACCTATTTTCTGCTGGAACTCTTCGTATTTCTGTATAAAGGTAAGGCTTGGGGCTTGACCACTCCTGCCATAACTCCACATCCCTTCCTCACTTCAGCCCACAGCCAACTCTTCCCAAGATCCTTCTTATTGTTAATTCTTTTCTGCACCCAGCTCTTCTTCACTGCAAGGCAGAGTCTCTTCATCAGATGGCACTTTGGGAATGATTCAGTACGAAGTCCCTTAGCAAGAATTTCTGAGTTTGGGAAATATGGGCTTCTCCATTCTGACTTCCCCATCACTTCTCTTTGCTGAACTCCACTTTAAGCCGATTGGTGACCCTCAGAAACTATTCAGTGGCCTGTATGTACCCACATACATTTAATCATTTTGGAGAGTAGAGTCCCCATAGACTTTTGTAGTTAGGTGTAAAACTCCACAGTAATGAGCCTACCTCTAACAGACATAGTCGCACTATGAATAACATATCCTGCAACCACATCTCACTAACAAGTTCATGGAGAGCTGACTGATGTCCTCTTTATTTCAAAATGTGTGGCAGTTTATGTGAGTGCTGTTATATGTTGTTTGCAAGCTCTTATTTTAAAAAAGGTTTTATTGAAATATATTGATTGTACATATTTATGGGTGTTTGCAGACTCTGGCTTTTGTATTGGCAGGTCTCCTGCTACCATATCCAACAGCCAACCTAGTACTGGATGTGGTGATGCTCCTCCTTTATCTTGGAATTGAAGTAATTCGACTGTTTTTTGGTGAGTGTTGTCCAGAGAGTATTTCCATTCCTTATGAGACCAGCTGGTATCTGTAACTTGATTAACAAGAAAAAGTACATATTCTAGGCTCACTATCAGAGACTGGATCTGATGGCATATCCCATTACTCCCTCTCTGAAGTTTCAAGCTGCTACTTCATATTTTGGGTCAAGATTTTCATGTCTGTTGCTCTGAAGGGCTAGAGGTGGGCCGTAGCATGGAATATTAGATGATTTCTTCCCAACTGCCTAATTGCTGCAAGAGTGCCTGGTTCCTTTCACTGAACTACTTGGGAGGATAGATTCAGTTGTAACTCCATGTCCAGGGCAGTACATACCTGTACAGATCAGCACTAAGATCCCCTCCAGTTCTCTGAACAAGGATCTCTTTTGGACAAGTTTGACATCCCCAGAAATACAAAACAAAACTCTTTTTAGTTAGTATATCTCATCCATGAAAACAATGTTAAAGCACAAACTGTGGGGAAAAATACTTGCAACACATATAAGAAAGGATAAAGAAGGCTCACATAAGTCAGTAAGGAAAAGACAAAGTAATTTAAAAAATTGGTAAGGGACGCTAATAGGCAATTCACATAAGAATAATTACAGAGGACCAATAAACTTGACAAGATGCCCAAATTCACTAATAAAAAGCAAATTGAAATAATAAGGTAACATTTTTCATCCATCAGATTAGCAAAAATAAGATTTACAATACTAGAATTAGAGAAGGTGTGGGGAAAAGGTAATTTTTTTACACTGTTGTGGGAATATAAATTAGTGCAAGCTTTTTGGTTCATATTTTTAGCTGGATGCTTAGCTTAGTTGTTTAAAGAAAGGTGCTGATGACGTCAAGATCTGGGGTTAGATCCCTGTACAAGCCAGCAAAAAAAAAAATTGGTATTCTTAGATGTAACAATTTCACTTCTAAAACTGGATTTAAAAAACAAACACATCCACAGATATGCAAAGATAGCTACATGAGAATGTTTACTACCACAAATTTTAGAACATCAAAACATTAGAAACAATCTAAACACCTATCAGTATAGGATTAGATTAATAAATTATGGTATTAGTTCAGTGGAATTGTACATAATCATTAAAAAAGAATTAAGGTAGTTATGTGTGTGGAAAAATGTCTGTTAGAAAAAATAAGTTGCGAAACAGTACAGTATGATTCTGTTTTTATAATAACAGTCATATGTACAAGGATTCAGATCCCCATACTGACAAGCCACCAAAAAAACCCCCCAAAAATGGTAATATGTGAGTATAAGCATACAAAAAAATGTGGAACAATATATGTCATTCTGTAATAAGGACCATCTTCAGGGGGTGGAGACATAGAGATCTTTCACTTTCTATATTTTCTTTTCTTTTTTTTTTATAAAGATGACCGGTAAGGGGATCTCAACCCTTGGCTTGGTGTTGTCAACACCACACTCAGCTAGTGAGCCAACCGGCCATCCCTATATAGGATCTGAACCCGTGGCCTTGGTGTTATCAGACCGCACTCTCCTGAGTGAGCCACGAGCCGGCCCACTTTCTATATTTTCTAAATTTATTTTCTGTATTAGTTGAAAAGTTCTCAGTGATTATATATTATTTTTATAATTTAAAAAATTTACTACTAAATAAAGATACAATTGTCCCTTGAGTGGGAGCCAGAATGGAAGCAAGATCTCTGGGATAAATGACTCCAATCCTGTAACTCTTCCAAAGCCTTAGATTTTAGTACAGGGGGACCCCATTCATAAATCTGCACATCCCCATTCAGGATCATTTTTCTCTGCCTGACCAGTCCATCACCTTTCACCCACCTTTGCCCTGAGGCCAGGGAAAGCAGGCCACTTGGAGGTGACTCCATGGGCTGTGTCTGACAGGTACAAAGGGAAATCTCTGCCAACGAAAGATGCCGCTTGGTATTAGTGTGGCCTTGACCTTCCCATCTGCCATGATGGCCTCCTATTACCTGCTGCTGCAGACCTACGTGCTCCGCCTGGAAGCCATCATGAACGGCATTTTACTCTTCTTTTGTGGTTCAGAGTTGCTGCTTGAGGTGCTCACCCTGGCCTCTTTCTCCAGGTACTGCTGCTGAGGGACTATTTCTCATCACTGGAGGGGGTTGGGTTCCCATCCCAGGGAGGGATTCATTGTTCTTCTGGAGCCTGAGGGATCTAAAGGACTTTAAAGTGGGAGAGAGGTGCCTATGGGACTGCCTTTCCTATCTAGGGTAGGTAGAAAGTTACCCACTCAGGGAAGATATTCTCCTTTTCTTTGGGGCCAAGAGGCTTGGAATATAGAACAGTTCAGGCCAGCTTCTCTTGTTCACTGGTCTTTTAACATTTTCTTTCTTTCTTTCTGCCATCAGTATGGACAGGATTTGAAGTACAAAAATTTCAGCCAGCAGAGCCCATCAGGGTGACACCATACATACTTCTGGCCCTTTAGCCACACCAATGAGGAATGGTGGGTCAAGCTGTCCTGAGAAAGGTTGTGCAGCTTTTCCTCAGCACAGACATTTGGGTAACCAACCCAGCATAAAGCCAGTGGGCACCATCTTCTAAACTGGGACCATAAGCCCAAGAAACTCTTCTGCACTCCAGTGTAGGGAGGGGTAAGGTTATTCCCATCCTGGCCCTTCTCAGAATAAATTCCCTGCTGACCTCAAGTTTTCCTCTTTGATCTTCATGGCCAGAGCATCTTGTGCAGACCGTCTAGGCTCCTAGGGCTTCCAGCAAGACCTGAGCCACACGTTGCCTGTATGTGCTGTGCCACACCTGTCCTGCATGAGCAGAGAGAGGCTGATGTTAGTGGGCTCCCAGAGTGGTACAAAAGCCTCTCACCCCATTCCTCAATAAGACAGAGCTCCAGAACTTTTTTAGTAGCTCATAGTGTTATTTTCCTACTCTCATCATGAAACAAGAATTTTATAATAAATATGTATTTTCTTTTGTGGGAGTTGCAGTCTTTTCCTTATGGCACCTGTCCCTAGAATTTAACCCACTCCAAGAGAGGGTAGAGACCATCTCAGCACTTTTTTAGTCCGTGCTTAGTGATAACACAAAGGCAGTGATGAAGGTATCCCACTGATTCTCTTCCCCAAGTTGCAGCCTGAATACCTAAAGGCACTGCCATCTTCTTATCATCTTTAGGTCAGCATCTTCTCTCTCATTCCTCTTACAGAATCATCACTACCTTTTGGGGTGGGCCATGTGTAATTGGAAGAAGCATTTTCTAAACTTACCAAAACTTTTATTTATTTATTTTTTTGGTCATTTACTTTAACATTTGAGTTAACATAAAAGCAACACACACTTTGTTTTTAAAGCTGGAGAAATGTCACCCTAGATGAGTGTATCATTTCTTTTTCCAAGTAACCATCTTTAAAATTATTTCTCATCTTGCTTGGAAGCAACCGTTTTTTAGCCCCAAGAAGCCACCAGAAACCATGACCAATTCTACTTTAGGAAACTTTGAGGTCCCTCTGCCTACTGTCAGATGAATCCTAGAATATCTGCTCTTACTCAAAGTAAAAAGTGACTTTTAAGCATTCTTTACTGGATTTTAACTCTTATTTTCTGTGATCAGGCTCATTCTCATCCTATGAAGGTCTCCACTGTCCAAAGCTGATGCTTATTCTTGTTTTCTAACCCTTTTGTGCCCTTGCCTCCTAGATGCCCTTGGGGTCTATCCAAAAACTATAGACAGGTCTAAATAGTAACCAAAAATTCAATAGGAACTTCTCTAATATTTCAATCACAACTCCTACTAATACCAATTTGCTGCTGCTTCTCACACTGCTCCTTTCTCTAGCTCTGCTTTGAAGAAATCAGGCTTCAAACTAGAGGGGAACCCATTCTCCATAGCCTCCCTATTTCATTTAGAGCTTCAGTGGTTAAGGTCACCCTCCCAGCAATACAGATAAATGGATGGAAGGCTCAGCTGGAAGTTTAGAGGTGGCTTATAAAATCCAAACATTAGAATTCAAAGGGACCTTGGAGATAACTAAATCTAATCTCCCACTTTGTAGGCTTAGAGGTGAGAAGTAACAGCCAGCACCGTGCTGGAACTAGAAGTCTTAATAGGTACCACTTGAGGATGAGGATCGTGGTTTAAAATGAAGATGTGATTAGAAATAGGAAGTCCTCATTTATTTCATGGTTACGTGGAAGCTTAATGCATTGTGCTTCCTGTGAGTGGCTCCATAAATGTTCATTCTTCCTGATGCCTGTTGGAGCCACCTGTGTAGATGCAGTGAGTCACACTAGAGTAGAACATCATATGACAGAAACTGAGGCAGTGAGGGACGGTAATCAGTGGAACTAGTCTTTCAGGGTTAACGCGGCCAGAGGCTGCACTCACTAGAGTGCAAGGGAAATTACTTTACAGCCTATACAGACTTGGAGGCACCAACATTCTGGGACAGTGGAGAGGACTGAACAAAGGAGCAGGCCCTCGTCACACGAGTAGTCAGAGGCCTGCTCAGCTACTCACACTCATGTCTAGGACTGCAAGTAAGTCTGTAGTAGCCATCTATATGGACTAAGATCTGGCCCAGATCAGGAGGCATTTAGGACACACGATTCATGTTTCTGGCTCCACACCATGGCAGCAACTCATAGGAGACTAATATTCATCCAGAGCCTGGCAGGGAATACTTAATCCACAGAATGATCCTATGAAGCAAAAGGAAATCAACTCAGATGTTAAATCATGTTGTCTAAGGGCATTCAGTTTAGGAGTTGGGATTTAAACCTAGAGGTGACCCAAAGGACCTTCCCTTTCTGCACCACCATGGTGCCTCCTAGATGAAACTAAATGTATTTGTGTCTCTAAGCTAGCAGTCCCCACACTTTAGTTTACAAATAAGTCATCTGGGGCATAAAAAGATCACTAGACCTTAAGTAGAGATTGATGCAGCCCAGAAGAGGCATTTTAGCAAGCATGGTAGATAATTGAGACACCTGTGACCATGGAACTCAACTTGACAACAGTAGTTTAAGTTCTGAGAGGGACTCCGACTATTTTTTCCCTCCCCTTTCAGTTTCACATCATCATAGACCCTCTAGGGAATTTCCCTTCTTCTAAAGGTTACTTGTTTTTACACTGATCTTGCCTTTTCTGGTACCAATACACATTATAACCTGCTCTGTGGTTCATCTTTTATTGTCCAACCCCCCTCTTCAGCTGGCTTTTTATTTTTATTTTTTATTTATTTATTTATTTATGTCTTTTTGTGACCGGTAAGGGGATCGCAACCCTTGGCGTGGTGTCGCCCGCACCGTGCTCAGCCAGTGAGCACACCGGTCAGCTGGCTTTTTAAAAAGCCAGATTTTCCAGAATCTCAAGACCACCCCACAACACTTCCACTAAGCTTTCTAATCTATAGAGATAGCTGTTCAGTTCACAAAGCACATGCACATTCATCTCTGATTCTTAAAATATCCTGTGTGGAAGGCAAACAGCTATTTTCATCTTACAGATGAAAAAGAGATCAAGGTTACATTGCTTGTCCATGGTTAGATAAATAGATGGTGAAGTAGGTGCTAGCAATCAGGTCTTCTAATTCCTATCACGTGGTTCTTCCCTTCCTGAACTTAATGACAGTGGAATTGAACTGTACAAGGTAGGAAATTTGCTCTGAAAGTAAGTCTTAGGAGTCTTGAAGGATAAAGGATGACTTGGATGTTCTTTAACCAGGCTTTCAGATGGCTAAAGAAAAAAGCTAAGCCTCAAGCAGTGCCTCTAAAGGTTTGCACTAGAGGTTTCTTAGGAGGCTTATCACAGTTAACTACAACTGTAGAGAAACCATTGCCCGACATGCAATTCCAGCTTAGAATGTGGGGTTTCACTACCACCCTTCAGCGGCTACATTGGCCCATGCCCATGCCCCAGACACCTCAACAAATCTATTCAATGCAGAATCCATAAAACAGCTCACACCCCATTTATTATTTAAAAATATTTTGTTACAAAAGGAAAAAAATACAATGCAGTATAAAAGATTGACAGCGTCATCAAGTTTATTACACAATTTTCAACCTATCAGAAAGACAAACAAATCACCAACAACAGGGGGACGGGGCCTTGGCCTTTTTGAGGGTTGGGGTTTTTTTTCCTTTTGCTATCAGGAAATAAAACTAAAAATTGTGTCATTGAGTAAAAACAAAACAAAAATGGGGAGAAAAAAATTCTCCGGGTAAACGGCTTTTCTGGTATTCTATATATATTTATTCCTTAAACTGTCACCTTACTTGGTTTTTTCTACATTTTAAAAAGACACCCAGAGCTGCTCTCGAGGATAAGCACATCTCTTAACACTTGGCCAGTTGGGCGGGGTGCCGTGTTCTGAAGTGGAGGTGGGGATGGGGTTGGGGGACAGGGGGAATAAGCTACAACCAACAGCCTCTGTCCCAAGGGAATGTGCCTCTCTCCAACCCTGGGGGGAACTCCCTCAGTGACTGAGGGCTATGTCAGAAACGTGCTGGGAACAGAGGAAGGGTTCAGTCCAAGCCAGTCTCTCCACTCTGAGTCCGAAGGGTCTCCAGTGACCCTACGTCTCACCTTCCAAGTATCATCTCACATGCCACATCTCTTCTCATGTTAGATGTCATATGCCCTGCAGATGCATGCAGAAGTAGCATCACTCCACAGGTACTGCAGGACCCTCTTGCTGCCTCCTCCTTCAGCAGCAACCACATCACAATTTGGATATTATGGGAAAAGCAATTCCATTTACCTGTGTGGAAATGGCCCCCCAGAGTGCTGGTCCTTAGAACTCTGAGCTGAGTTCATTCAAGTCAGGCTCCATTTCTTCCTTGCTCTTTATCAGAAGCAGGAAGTGCCTCCAGGCGGAGTGAGGGGAGCTATTAAGTCAACAGTTGAAAGGTGGAAAGACACCACATTTGTGACTTTACCTGCCTACTAGTCCCAGGTTATCCCACAATAAGTCAAAGTATGTACCTGGGATGCAAGCCCCTGCTTACATCAAATGTGAAAAAAGAAAGCCTAAGGAAGTAGGCCATATCCTGCCCAACTTGCCTCCTTCCCCACTCCTCCTGGTACTTCATAGAGTTCTTCACTGCTGAGGTCCCAATGTCCCCATCTCCCAATGGCAGTACCTTCCTCTAAAACAAGGAAGCAGCCTTCTTGGGGAAGGGCTCCATGTGTTTAATGGAGAAGCCCCAGGGAAAGCGAACAACTAACAGCTGGCTATTGCAAGAGGCAACCAAGCACTTAAGCAGCAGAGGGTGGTATCAGGCTCTGCCAGGCTTCCCTGCTGAAAGCAGCCTCATGGGCCTTCTCTGCTTAGGAAGGGCAAGTCCACTGAGGAGGCTGGGCAGCAGGGAGCTGAAAGGGTTCAGCCCTCTGGGAGGTCAGGGAAATAAACCGTCAATATGTGAGAGGGAAAGGCAAAAACAGAAGTAGCTTTTATAAGGTAATTTCTGTTCTCATGGTCCCTCTTCAAAGGGCTGGGAAGATAAAGGAGTAAAACAAAGAAGTGGTATGTTGAGCAACGGGGCTAGACCCTCTTGGCCCCATCAGATCTAGTGCTGAGGGCAGGACCCTGGGCGTATTTTGGCACACCCAGTCACTCTCCTAAATCCCAAATGGAGGATCCATTTTCTTTGGGAAGGAGGTCTTCCCATCAACCTCACCACTGAACTGCTCCTGGAGAATCAGAAACTCATACATTTCCTTGGACAAAACACCATTCTCTATGGAGACCAGGGGCCAGGACATGCTGTTTTCTTCCTGTCTGCCAGCCCTCCCAACCACATGAAGTCTTTACGTTCTTTCCCCTGGCAAACAGGAGGTGTGGGACTGGGAGGGCTGCCAAGCAATCTTCAATCCTGTAGGGCAGAGGGTATTCCCTGGGTGTCTGGAGGGAGTTAGGGGTTTGGAGGAAGGGGAAGGGGTGGAGTGGCCTCCGTCCTTTAGTCCTGATCAAGGTGAGGAGATGCAAGTCCATTAAAAAAAACATTTGCTTCCAACCAGACTCCTGCAATGAGAACATCAGAAGAAAAGAAAGAAAACACAAGTTAGAGGTTACTTCCCGATTGACAGGGGTTTATATAAAATACACTGGCATTTTCTAAAGTTATAAGAAGTAGGGGACGTAAATAGAGAAAATGCAAGCCTGATAAAATAAAAAAGAAAAAAAAAAAAAGGATTGTCTGACACTGTGAGTAGTGGCAAGGGAATGACTGGAGAAGCTACAATGAAAGCAGTTTGATTGAAAAGAGACTTTGGATGGACAAGTAAGGAAACCATAACATTTCAAGAAAAGTTGCTACAGAGGAAATGTGGTGAGTTTAAAAACTGTTTCAGAAAAATCTATTCTGAGCAAATAATAGCTTATCTTAAGTGGAGGGGGAAATATGTGGAAATGGGAGGTACTATGGTAAGAAGTAAAGTCTATGCATAACTAAATCCGTTAACTCCCCAACACCCAAGAGGCTCTGCTCTAGCAGGGAACATACGTTTACACAGGAAACTCCTAAGCCTTTTTTTTTTCTTTAAAAGAAGCTCTGGTTAAACAAATTCCAAACAGTGTCCTTACAAGTGAGCGTATGCACGCGCACACACAGCACCAGAAACTTTCCAAGCTGTACAAAAACTCATGAGATTTTAAGTCTTTCCCTAGATGACAGCTGTGGGTGAGGGACCAAGAAACATACTAACACCAAGCAGAAATGAGCTGGCCAGGCCAGAACAGAAAGCAGAGCACAGAAGTAAAAGAAAATAACCAGTAGTCACCAAAGAAACTTAAAAACACAGTTAAAAACTTACCCAACAGTAACAGTCTAGTAAGCCATTTGTCACATTACCACCAAACTTAAGGTCCCTAGTACACTCAGCCCTTGTTCTAATGCTGCAATATCAATCTACAGCTGGTGGCGTGGTCAGCCTGACCATATGAAACAGAATTAATAGTCAAAAGGAAAAAGGGGAATTAAATTCAGGGTTGGGATTTCTACTAATGCCCAAACTGGCAACGCGGCCTATATACAAATGCTCACCATAAAATATGGAGGAGCTATCTAAGGTAAAAAGACATCCACATGCTGCCTGATCCTTCAATACACTGAAATGGCACTATATTCAGTTTGGATCCTCAGAATCTGTATGGCCTCTGCCTGATGGCTTTTCTAAAAACCTATGCAGGCAGGTATTTGTCCTATTTTCTATAAGGAAAAACTGAAGCCCTCAGTGTACACTACTAGGGCTTCTAAATAGTTTTCAATGGATCAGAAAGATAAGAATGAGGTGAGAATGCCTGTATTTCAAGTAGGATAACATCCTAAAATAATGAGACAACTGACATAGTTGAGAACTACAAAAAGTCAAAGCCACAGATTACCTAAGAATATATCCTCAACTCCAAAGCGCACACACACACCCCTGAGATGTAATTCGTGAACTCCTCCTATAAAACAAGATGCAGAAGATCACTTGTGTATTAAGAGAAGTAAGCTACAGCACCCAGTTCTTAAAGGTCTATGGCTACATTTTGGTGTTAATGTTTGAATGCAGATAGAAATCAAAGATTCCTTCAGTGGACCAATCAGGCTTCAGGCCCCAGAGTCAGGCCCTATCCTGAGGAAGGACAGACAAAGAAGGCTGCTGCTCTATTGCTGCCTCTGGACAGAATATACCTTTCTTTCACAGGGAACACCTGTTAATAGAATATAAATACAATTCTTTTCTAACTAAAAGGTTGCTGTACAGAGACGTCGATATGCACAGAGGCCCATGTGTCATATCAACACGAAACCTCCTAAGCCACAAATTGCTAACTGCAGATAGAATTAAGGGTTTTTAGGATGGGAAAGTGAGAAATTGACATTTTTGGGGTGTCTGATTCAGTTTATTTGGACTGAATTTTATTATTTAGATGGAATAACCAACATATCTAAGGAGTGAAAAGTCAGAAAGTGGAAAACCTGCCTCAGGGTTAATATTCTTCCTCTTGTCATGGGCCTACAAAAGTCAAATGACTGTTACTTGGGAATTAGCGTTTCAGGACTTTCAGAGTCATCCAAATTGAATCATCTTCATAATCAGAGAAAACAGTCCCATTTTATAGGTAGAAGAAATGAGGCAGTGACAGTTAAAGACTCAGATTGAAATGTTCAATCTCCAAAGTACTAATGGATCAATGGATCTTGCTGACAATTTCCTTGTTAAAATGCTGTCAGGAGCAAAGCCACCAGGAATGGTGGCATGCAGTTATATGTTCTAACTAATAAACTGAATGCAGCCAGAGACTATAATTTATGCTGACCAATTTGGTCACTCTTATCTCAGTCAGTTCCAAAGGACACAATGCTGTGGCCTGCATGATGGTGTGGTTTTGGACCCACAAGTGACACTAGCCACAGTGCCAGCTTAAACAAGAAAAGGGAAATGCTACTACTACTACAGAAGGGATGAGATTGGACCAAGACCTCTTCTAATGTCCACCCTCTTGTCCACTCCCTGAGAATTAATTAGGCTAAAGCTGTTTGTGGGCTCCCCCCACATCAGAGTCTGCTTTTCCAGAGGATACATGGGCACCTCCCAAAACATAACCTGTTGCAAAATCTAGAAAGAAGTATCTAGAACCCACAGCGTAACTGTTGATTCTATGTGGTTTATCCTAGATTTCAATGATATCAAGCATTCTAAGGATTTTGTGGAATGAATAAGTGGTTTAAGAACAGAGAAGGGAGGCAGATAAAAAATATCAGTAACTTCTCATCTTCCCACTTGTTTGCCTCCTATGGAGGAAGACAAAAACAATTTGTAGCTATAAAGTTAATGCCAGATAATGCCAAACTACAAAGTAGAGGGCAGTAGTCAAACATAAGAATATTTTGTTTGTTAGAAAGTTGTCACTAGGCAAACCATTGCAGAATTTACTGTTTACAGTCAAGCTATTGCTTGTGAACTCATGGGTGACTCATAGGTGATAAGTTTCTTTTCCCTTCTTTATCCAGTCATCTATCTATCTACCCCAAAGACACTACTATTTGTTCTCTTTACCTTCCTTCTAAATTACCATTACTTCAGACCAATCAAACAGGCAAAAGACCAAGCACATTCTCATAATGTACTTGATGTGAGACAGAAAAGTAGAAAGTCCCACAGACTTATAAATCTGCAACCACAAATTAAGAGACCTGCAAGTCCTGTGAGTCTTGTAGTACTCTCCAGGAACCACGGACAGACCATCCTAGTCAGAGTCTGGCCTTCTCTACAGATCTCTACAGACACAGTCAACACTACAAACAATCTTTGCTAGAAGCTTTCTTTCAGTTGGTATTGCTAAGCTGGTGGGGTGCAACCTGGAGCTACAGCCCCCCCTCCCCCGAATATGGAGGCTGTCTGAGAATGAAACCACCAGAGAAAAAAGCACAGCTAAGAGATGCAGAGAAACTACATCCCGATGACAAAGCTGAGCCCCTGGATTCAGCCAGTCCTAACTGAACTTTTCAATTACCTGAGTTAAGTGTTTTCCCCAACCCTCCTGCTTTTGTTTTGCTTTAAAAACACAAAAAAAGTCTTTGTCAACAAGTTTTTTCCCAGAAACAAAAATATCCTTCCATTGAAGTTTATATCCTGCAGATAGTCTCTAAAGCTATTAAAGATAATTTTTTCAGGTCAGCTTTCTCTTCTCTTACTAAACTATCTCAATTTTCAAAATCTTTTTAATAGACATTAAATCTTAAAAACTAAGTAGGCAGTGATCTTACTTTTCTGTCTTGGTCAATTTTCCTGATTTTTTTTTTTACTTGAAAGTTTAGTGGGGTTAAAATGTAATGATGATAGTAACAATGACTATCATTTATTGAGAACTTACTATCTGACAGACGCCATGAGTGCCAAATGCTCTACATGGATTATCTCATTGAATCCTCAGCAAGCTACTAAGACAGTTGCTTTTATTATTTTCATTTACAGATGAGGAAACTGAGGAGCAGAAAATAATTTGGCTTATTAGTGCAGGAGCTGGGATTCAACCTCTGGCATCTGACTGAAGATGCTGTGCTCTCAGCCACTATGCCTTGCTATTGCTCAGATACCAGGTTAAGGCAGTCAAGAAACAAGCAAAACTGCTTAATCTCAGAGTGAGACTCCACTTAAACAAGAAGGAAATCTGCCCCGAACTTGCGGTTACCTAAGTCAGAAGTACTCCCTACCTCTCCCACATTTATTTGTTTTAAAAAGAAATCTTTTTCACTATAAACAATCCTTTTTTCATAAAAAATCATCCACTAGCCAATAATAGGCCTTCTTCCCACCTTTCTCAGTGGTGCCGGTCCCGTTCTCTATCCCGATGTCTCTCGTGCTCCCGGTTCCTTTCTTGGAAATAATCATCATGCCGATCTTCATTATGAAGCAGATCCCGGTGTCTCCTGCTGCTCTCCCGGGACCGGCTAGGTGATCTCTCCCGGGACCGATGTCTTTTCCTATTAAAAAGATCCTTCGGCCTCACTCAGAAGGCCTACCACATTCTTTCCACGAATGTGGTGTTTTTTTGTCTTCCAATATTTGCCAAAACTACACTTCTATTACTCTACTGTGGCCCAATGTCTGAGGATCTTACCCCTTTGAAGACATCTTTTTTGAGAAAATGGTAAGTTAAATTTGTTGAGATCTCACTAATGTATTGAGCACAGAACTAAGAATTTTACATGCATTATCTTACCTAAACTTTACAAGAGGTCTATGAAATAGGTAAAACTATTGTCCCTTTTTTAAAAATGAAAAAATAAGGCTTGTAAAGTTCACTAGCTCCCATATTCAAGAAGGTCATACAGGTAGTTAGCAGCAGAACTGGGATTCAAACCCATGCTTATATGGCTCCAGAGCTGATGTTCTTAACTATACCAGTCTATCTTTTTTTCCTGAGCACACTGCCTCACCCTACAGATTCTAGGCATTACAACATTTATTATTGAGTGTCTGATTAATTTCTTCCCCTTAAAGACATGAGGGCTAGGCCCGCTCTTCCATCCAGGTCCTTGCCAGACACTCTAGGCTCCATTCCTTTCCCTTCTAATCCCTCAAAGAGCACTGCCCAGGGCTGGCAGACTGCTGAAGCAATCATCCACTCACCTGGAAGAGCTCCCACTGGCACCCACACTGTAGGACTTGGCTTCAATGCCATGAAGACAGTCCTTAAGAGAGGAGATGAGGACACGGCAACGCTCATCATTGGCGACCCGGGACTGTTTGATAACTGCAATGGCTGTTAGCAGCGTCTCAATCGCATCACTGTAATCCCCTGACAGGGAATGAATGGGAAAGGCCAAGGATGAGTAGAGGCAGTAAACTAACTGGACATTAACCAAGAATAACTAGCTGTCCCAAAGAACCACAGTAAAATGGATGAAGCAGATGTGGCAGAGGTATAAAACTGGATGACACTATATTCCAGTTTTTTAGAATCTGATAGATAATATCAGATGCTGCCAATGGATGTATAAACTGGTACATGGTTGTCCAAGGGCTATTTGAAAACATCTATTAAAATAAACAATATTCATACTTTTTTTTTTTTTTTTTTTAAAGATGACCGGTAAGGGGATCTTAACCCTTGACTTGGTGTTGTCAGCACCACGCTCTCCCAAGTGAGCTAACCGGCCATCCCCTATACAGGGATCTGAACCCGTGGCCTTAGTGTTATCCGCACCACACTCTCCCAACTGAGCCACGGGCCAGCCCTCAATATTCATACTTTTAAACCCAGCAATTCTAAAAATTTTGTATTTCTGTTCACAAGTATGTATGTTTAACAATGTTTGTTTTAGGGTTGTTATATTATCTTCTATAGGGTCTGGCTGCTATATAAACTCAGGAACACTGGTTTTATAGAATATTACATAGTTCTTAAAAAGTATGAAATAAATTCATATATAAACAAAGTAATCCATGTAAAGTGCTTAGCATAGTTCCAGGTACACAGTAAGGGCTCAATAAATGTTAGATATTATATACTGATATAATAATAGGTGTCCAGAATTAGTAGTTGAAAAAAAAAAAGTTGCAAAGCTGTATTCCATTTTTGTAAAAACAATCAAAATTATATACATGTTGTCATGTGCACAGAAAAAAAATCTAGAGGAATATACACTAAATTGTAAAAGGTGGTTTTGCTGGTGGTCCTTGTGTAGAGAACTTTCATTTTTTAACACTGTAGATTTCTATGAATTACTTTCAATCGATAATCAGATGTATGTGCACATACATGTATGTAATATGTATATATCTAAAACATGTTTATGTATACATTTAAGAAAAAAATTATGCTGCCATCAAGAATTAGCCCTTTCCAAAATCTGAACAATGCCTGGCTCTGAGACTGTGGTCATGGGGTGGAGACTTGCACACTGCTTTTCCAAGCTGAGTCAAGAGCATTGAGGACAGAAGGAAATACAAGGAAAGAATGAATACAGACAGGGGTCCAGTGAAAATGAAAACTGGAAGCTTCCTCTGTGCAAAGCAACAAGAATAGAATAAAAAGTGTGGAGGAATTGTGATGCTGGGGAAGCCCAGGAACACCAGGATATTAGCTCCACCCAGGTAGGGAATTTTTGCCTGTTTTGTAGGCATACTCAATAAATATGTATGGTTTGAATGACTGGAATGAGAACAACAAAAAGGAAGGGAGATAAAGATTCAGTTATTGATCATCTTAGTGTGAAGGGATCAGTGGAGAAGAAGGAATGGTGATATTTAAACTCCTCTCTATATGTTACAATGAGTATATATTACTTTTTAATTTAGAAAGATTCACTTGTGTCAATGTTGGTTTCTGGTGGAAAAAACCTGAAGAGAACACATATAATTTTGTTTTTAGCCTACTCTGTGGATTCAAGTTTTACAGCCAAAGATGAGAAATTATGGAAAAGAGATGATGATAATATTTAGGGCTACCTTGTTTCTTAGCAGATCTGACAGTCTTTATATTCATGTAGGAAATTCACAGAAAGGAAGTACCTATGACTGTTATGATGTGAAAACTAGACCAGATCCCTGATACTTCCTATATCCTCTTCTTTTAAACCAACGATTTTATGCCCAGGGCTTTCGGAATCATGGCTGCTGGTTGTGTCTACTTAACACTGACAGCAGGGCAAAAGTTAACTGTCAAGAGCATAATATGCCTTAACATGACACCGAACAGACTTGCCTCTTTCTAAAACAGGCTACATGGATGCCACCAGCTCTGCCTAGATTACCAAATGTAGTTAGATTCCATATCACACCGTCATCCAGTTGAGGCATCATTCCTAAAAACCTAGGGTCTTTACTTGGCATTGAATCCACTATACAGACATTATATCTAAAGATCAAACACTGAGATCGAGATCTCTCTGATGCAAGAATTTTATTCCACAGCAAATACCCCAATAAGATGGTTTTAGTTATTTATATTCTAGGCACTAAGCTGGTTTTCATGCGGGCAGATCTAGACACAGGCTAAGTAATACCAACAGAGGTTCCCAAATGCCAAGAATCAGGTACATATTGCTCTTAGAAGTGTGCCATTCTTGCTACCTAACAGTGCTCTAACTTGTTGAACTTTTGCCAATGGAAATGACGAAACAAGAGAAAAACTAAAGATAAGGGGAAGGCAGCAAAGGTAAAGGTGAGTTACCTGCACTGGCTCCAGATACCGCTTTGGAAATGGCACTGCTGGAAATTGCTCTGTTTCGTTTCATGATCTCTTCAAATTCAGCTTCGCTCACTGTAGAGGGCGGAGGGCCCGAATCTCGGCTGCAGAGATACAGTAATACCACTCCTGATTGCCCATGCCCCTTATTATTTACCATGTTATTCAATTATGCTCTACTGTATAATGTCTTAAATGGCTTTCAGCCTGTTCACACGTTTTATGTGTTCATCTTCTTTTCAAGGACAGAACTTATGTCATATGCTTTTGTAATTCTGTCAGGACCCAACAGAGCTAGCCACTTTAGCATTTGTAGCAGCCACTTATGAAACTCCACTTAACCAAGCCCTTTAAAAGGGATATGAAGGACATGGTTTGGGTCAAGTGATTAAGACGCAAACAAAACACCAAATACAAATACAACAAACAGATAGTAAACTACTTCCCAAGACTCCTCACTATAACAACAGAGTTCCACGAGGGAAAGCACAAGGATTCAGTGCTCACTTTTTCAGGGAGATCAGATGCTTAACACACTTTCTACCCTACCATACCTGGATCAGATCTGAAAGGAACAAGACAGTCCTTACCTACCATGGTGGTTATAGGGTGCAGAGGCTTTCATGTAAGTATCTGGTGGAGGCCCCACTGTAGCATTTGGTGGGGGGAAGAAGGCTGGATTGAGGTGAAGGGCAGGTGGGATGGCCCCAGGGGGAGGTACAGCCAGATGAGGAGGTAATCGAGGAGGAGGGGGCATGAGATGCTGGTAGTGGATGCCAGGAGGAGGGGGAGGGACCCCAAAGCTTGAAGAGAGAGGTGGTGGGGGTGGAATTGGGGGTGGGGGCAGACCCATCAGGGGAAGGGCTGAAGGAGGGCGATTGAAGTAGGGCAGCACACTGGGGGGCTTATCCACACGAGCGGATGAGGGTACAAGGTTTTCTGAGGGTGTGGCCCGTCCATCAGCAGAATCACTAGAATCTCTGGAGTGGGCCCGTGGAGGTATTCCTACAAAGCAAAACAGAACTAAGGTTATTGCCCAGGCTTCAGACATACCCTCAGGACCATCTCATCCTTCAGTAAGAGTCATCTGACACCATACTGAAGAAAGTGACTGAAGAGGCTAAGAAAGAAGGTAAAATCATCTACTGCCTTTTCCTTGGCCTCAGGAAAAAAGGTCAGAAGCAACTTAGTGAAGATATAAACCCAGGAAGCAATACCACCCTAAATCCTATGGCAAAGGATGCTCTTCACCCAGTACTCTTGAAGTGCTTCAGAATACATTTAATTTATTCTCAGATTTGTTTTCTATTTTTAAGTACAGAAGAATCCTAATAACCCATGAGGAAATGACAGTGTTGAAGTATGTTCACTGATGTTCAGAGATGGATTCCAGCTGACTTGAAATCCCACATCCCCTGAAGAGTTCAGGGCCTCTATC
This sequence comes from Cynocephalus volans, assembly GCF_027409185.1. Taxonomy (NCBI): domain Eukaryota; kingdom Metazoa; phylum Chordata; class Mammalia; order Dermoptera; family Cynocephalidae; genus Cynocephalus; species Cynocephalus volans. The sequence continues at coordinate 156,689,227 of NC_084463.1, forward strand.
CCCACACCAGTACTAGTTGACCTTCACTATCCTGCTACACACTTGAACTACTCTCTTTGCCATAGTATTTTGGCCAGTGAATTTGGGGGAAGAGAGGTTAAGGGCAAGGGACAGATGGCACTTCCTCTATCCACATGCCAAAACTGGTAATCAGGGTAGGGAAGAGACACACATGAAGAGGAGACTGGAGGTTAAGTGAGAGGTAAAGAGAAAATGGGAGATAAGCTAAGAAGAGATCTGCCCACAGAGTGAGCAGATGGCACACAGTTGACAGCGGGGACTCTAAGCACAAGCTTGGTACAAAACATGCCTCAATTCTGGGGAGCTCTCACTACATTTCAATGGCCTAAATCCTCTACCTCTTAGGGCAGCCTACCAGGATCATCATCATAGCATGCTAGCATGATGTTGTGCACAACAGGGGCTCAGAACATGTTTGTTACAGCTGGAAGCATAACCATGGCTTTTGACACTGTCAAGTCACTGGTTAAATTTGTTCCCTCTCTCCAATTTAATAGTCTAAGCCTGGTTAGTGTGAAATCCAACAGAAGAAAAAGATCATATGGCCTTGGTAGTCTTGGAGATAGAAATATACCACTGGCAGCAAGTGTGGAGGGAACTCCACACTCCTTAAGCTAAAACTTGATAGTCAGTCCCAACTCCTTAGTAAAGCCTAATGTGGAATCAATTATGCTGACAACCAGCTTGATTTCTCTACTACAGTATACTGTCGGTACATTTCACAGCACTTTCTTGTTCTTCATATCTCAAACACACAGCAACTTGCTCCTTCCTTAGAGTTCTCTCAAACTGAAGAAAGAAGAGGTATTAAGCAAATGTGATCCTCTGACATTAACGACCTTTCCAACTACATCTGTGAGTGTTGTTTTGTATCTATGGCTATAAGTCCCAAGAGTAGAAACCATTTTTAGGCAGAGAAGTCCACCAGCTTTACTTAGTGAATTAACAGAGCCAGTGAAAGTCCATCAACATGACAGCAGAAAAACAGCACTGTCACCACCATTTTTTCAGCAAAAAAAAGCAACACCAAGGAGTTAACAGCTGAGTAGAGGTAGGAATACTCCCAATGCAACTGTAAAATTATGCATCTTAGGAAAGTTAGAAGAGGGCTGAATTATAGAAAGATGCTAAAACAGAAGGGACTTGAAAATCCAACTTATCAAGGAAGAATATGAAAAGGGTGTGCCTTCTAACCCAGAGCAATGGTAACTCATACCACATCCATCTAGGCTCTCAATCTAGTCAAATGAACAGTTTTTCCTATGACAGACAAAAATGGTCATATTACCACAAGGAGGACAAACCCAATCAATACAAAGCACTATTTTGAGAACTGAACCCAAGCAGTGGCAGAACATAAGTGATAAAACTTTGCCACCCCCCCACCACCCCCTGCTGGCTGCCTCAGGCAGGGCATTGCAGGGGGTCAGGACAATCCAAGGTCTGGTCTTCAGGTTTTACAGGTTCAGAAACTTGATTTTAACAGTTCATGAAGAATGATCAAACCCTACGTGATTGATTCATACTAACCAAACTCACAAGAGACTGATTCATAAACCAGAATGCCAATTTATTAATTTACAATGAGAAATATAACTGCCAAGCAGACTGGAATACTTGTGTCGGCTGGTCAGCGCATTCTCTTCCCAGTAGGAGAGCCTAGTTGGGAAACCAAATTAGTATCAGAAGGTGGCTTGGTGAGTACAGAATCAGAATAAAGGGGGTAAGATGATATTGTTATCAAAGCTAAGGTTGTACCATGCACCTTTCTTTACTAACGGGATTTACTTGCCAAGTATACTAAAATATTCGATAATTCAAAGAGTGCCTTCTCCTCTGGACACTGTTGGAGAAACACTGTTAAATTCTTATTCTCTTGGGCCGAGCCCATGGCACACTCAGGAGAGTGCGGCGCTGGGAGTGCAGCGACGCTCCCACCGCGGGTTCGGATCCTACATAGGAATGGCTGGTGCACTCATCGGCTGAGTGCCCATCACGAAAAAGACAAAAAAAAAAAAATTCTTATTCTCTTAACATTCCTTTTGGTTGATTCCTTAACCTTTCCGATGTATGTTTATGACAAGATTACAGCCACCTTTACATATCCTAGTTACATTTTAGGGTGGCTGCTTCTTGATAATTTCTAAAGACGCATGTCTTACAATTAAGCTCATTCACTGTATGCTGATTTTTAGATAGAAACACAGAATTTAGAGTTGATGGGAACTTTAAACATTATGTATGTAGTTCAGATGGGTAAACAGGTCCTAAGCAATAAAGTGACTTGCCCAAGGTCACACAATGAGTTAGTGGCAGAACCAAACCATAACCTAAACCTACATTACTCCCAGCACAGAGCTCCTTCTTCTATGTAAACCTCACTTTTTGGCCTACCTATTGACCAGACCACCACCCATAACCACCATCATCCTCCCCCAAACTCCTCCACATTGTAGGCTGAGCCTACACCACAGAAAACCCACAAACTTCCCCCACTTCATACAGATGGTCTCCACGTACCCCCTCTTGGGACTCGGACGCACTCACGTTTCCGAGCCTGGGCCTCAAACTGCGACAGGTTCTGCCGGGTGGCCGGCCTCACGTCCACTTTTTCTCCATTAAGAACTTTCCCTGGCAGGAGTTCCAACAATTTGTGGACAGAGTTTTCAGAGGCTACCACCACCTCAGCATACCTTGAAGAATAAAAATTAAAAATGAGTGAAGTTTATTAGACAATTGAGAGAGGAGCAAAGAAATTCTCTTCCACTTTTAGTGAAAATTGGCAAAGCAAGGGAAAATCTCACTAAATTAAACATGCACACAATTACCAACAACAAAAACGTGTCAGCCTATAAGCTTCATATTTTTTCTTGGAATTAAAAATCAGCATTCTAGGGTCAGCCTGTGGCTCACTTGGAAGAGTGTGGTGCTGATAACATCAAGGCCACGGGTTCGGATCCCTATACAGGGATAGCCAGTTAGCTCACGTGGGGGAGCATGGTGCTGACAACACCAAGTCAAGGGTTAAGATCCCCTTACCAGTCATCTTAAAAAAAAAAAAAATAAAATAAAATCAACATTCTTCGCCCCTTAACAAATGGATGTTCCCCTATCTTGCAGCCTGGTCCCCATTCTAAAGCAGTTTGCTGAAACCAAGGCCGTAAGCTGTGCCAGGGTTGGGAGGGATTAAAATCCAGGGCCAAATTATAGTGCAGATCTGTTATCCCAATGGTTACAAAGTAAAAGGGGCTTCTCAAATCCAGACCTCACCCTTTAGACTGGCCATTTGCTCGATTTTCTGCAAATTTCAACTCCACCACATCATAGACTCCTATAGAGCGAATAACCTGGATCAGCTGCTGGTCTGTGGTCCACTGGGGCCGGCAATATGGAAAAGGAAGAAATGTCAAGAGCTACACCCCACCCCACCCCCCAATGTCCCAATCTCTGCTCCCAAATCTAGGATTCTAGCCACAACCACAACCTCCCAAAGGAAACCCAAAAGCCCAGCAATATCTCAATTAGTGCAGGCTTTTCTTATTGTCCTCACCCATCAGAATTCCAGACCCATCCATACACCTCCTCCCCCCAATCCCTATCTTTAGAGATTAAGAAGATTAAAACCTATTTTAACTTTAACTGCCATTTGGACTGGCTGGTCATCAGTTCAAATACTGATTGTTAGCAACTTTTAATTACAGCTCAGACAGGTTAGAGTTGACCATTGCCAAGAACTTTTCCCTCAGTATATATATTTCCTATTTTGAAAAACCACCCCTACCACCAGCCCAAAAACATGTCACACAGTTTTGCAGAACAACAGTAACCACCTACCCCAAGTGTACTAGAGCTATAAAGGTCTTTGATCCCCATCACCCACCATTATCACAGGACCATCTAATGACCACCAAGAGTTCAAGGTGTTCACTCTGAAATCTCGTCCCACAGATGACCCTGCTAGACATAAAGCCCCAGGGTCAGGGGCAGTAACAAGATGGCAGAAAAAGCAACTACCCACTTAATCATTGCTTTCTTCGGCACCAGTACGTCCTCAGGACAGTTCTCTTTCAGAGATCAATCCAACCTGATCCCAGGAAAAAGAAATCCAACCCCATCAGAGCACAAAACAGTGCAAAATGGTTTCTGAAAATGCCATCACCTCCCAGTGCTCTCCCTCCAGCCCACCCATGGCCATTTTTGTTAACCATGCTTACCCAGGAGAAGCTGCCCACATAAACAGCAGCACGTCTATTACGCAGGCCACTGTAGGTATACAGAATTGCAGGGGTCTTGTTGTTGGGCTTGGGAGACGGCTCCTGACGAACAGGAGGAGGTGGCTCAGTGCTGCTGCTTCTGTCATCTGAGGGCTGTGAGGTGGCCGTCAGCACATCATCATACAGGTCAATCTGATCTGTATTGTTGAACTCTGGGTCCTGAGAGATGAGGGGTTGGCAAAGGTGGGTTTGCAAACCTTTTGTTTGTTTTTTGCTTTTTTGGTGGCTGGACATGGGGATCTGAACCCCTGACCTTGGTGATATAACACCATGCTCTAACCAACCGAGCTCACCAATCAGCCTGCACACCTTTCATTTTGTTCATTCTATTTCACTCTAGTTCACCTAGTCAAATACTTTTAAGATAATGTACAAAACTTTCTTGTCTAATCTAGGAACCAAGGTAAAAAAAAGTTCCTGATTTGAAATTAGGTCACTTATGCTTATGTAGGTTTTTCTCCCAAGACCCTGTTAGTAGTCTGCAGTTTCTGGCTTTAGCCACCTGTGAGAATCAAAAAGCACATGGTGATTAAGCGAGCAAACTAAGAATACATAAAGACATGCATAAACTCTATTCTATTTAATAAGCTATAGAGCAAATTTCTTTAGAAGTAAAAAGCAAAAAAAAAAAAAAAAAAGAAGTAAAAATCAGGGGAAAAGCATGTTAAAGTGGGTCCCAAAACGCACAAAAAATTGAGTTACTGCTTTAAATTCTTTGATTTATACAAGTTATTTGGGGAAGCTCTAAAATTCATAGTATACAATCCATCAAAGAAATGTAAAAAAAGTAAAAGGGAAAGGAATAACTTCAAAGGTTTTTCCCTACTAAGTTCTTTCTCAAATGACATGCAGACCCAATACACTATGATGATACATACAGAAGACATCTTTGAGCAATACCAAACATGTTCAATTATATACAAAAACAGTGAAAGTCCTCTAAAATATAAGGGTCAGAAAACAGGAACAAGCACCTATATCATAAGCTGTATCATAGTAAGCATTTACAATATGAACGTGTATTCTAGAAGATATGCAAAATATACCTATGTAATATATATGTACCTATATAACTATACACCAAACCCCCTACCACAAGAACTACTAAAAGGAACTTTAATGTTTCAGATTTCACAATGTAATTATCTCAGAGAAGTCTTTTTAAGTGATCACACAAGACTTTTCTTTTCTTTTTTTTTTTAAAACCTGTGTAGGAGCCAAAATAAGACACAAGCATTTTTTTTTTCAGGTAATATTTCAAAATATTCCAACAGTGCCAAAGATGCTGCTGCCAAAATGACAGTGAGAAGTTCAAAGTGTTTTAGGGAAACTACAGTTCATTCATGTTGCTGTTATCTTTTCAAAGAGGGAATAAAAGAGGCACCTAACTTGTCCAGTTCCTAAAGAAACAGTAAGCTCCTCTAACTCAGGACAGGAGGCTCCAATACTTTTTCCCTCCAAAACTATCACAAGAACCACTGATCCTGAAGTGAAACTAGAAAGGAGAGACTCAGTATAAAATTTACTCTTAGTTCTTTTGTCATCTTCATACCATCATAAACCTTTGGAAACAATCTTTTACTCATTCCATCTCAAGTACAGTGGAAGAAGATACACGTTAAGATAATAATCTTGTATTCTTGTATTCTGAGAGTGAAGGAGAAAGCATTCTACTTCCTAAAACATGTAAATAATTTCAATATTACAAATACTCTAAGAAAACCCACAGGAAAAGGACTTAAGCCTCATAAAAATATTAGAGAATGACAATAGAGATTAAACTTTTTTAGGGGCAACTTAAAATCAAAAAATGGAATACCACATGTTCTCACTTATTGGTGGGAGCTAAAAATTAATAAATAAATTCACACACACACACACACACACACACAAAAACCGGCGGGGGGGGGGGAGAAGATATAACAACTACAATTACTTGAAGTTGATATGACAAGCAAACAGAAAGGACATTGTTGGCGGGGAGGGAGGAGAGGGAGGAGGGAGGGAGGTTTTGGTAAGGGGCAACAATAATCAACCACAATGTATATCAACAAAATAAAAAAAAATTTTTAAAAATGGAAGCAGTGAGGCAAATAAGCACAGGAAGACTGTTCTGCAAAGTTAGTCCAATACATAAGGATCTTGTGCAAAAAAGGATAACTTATTGTGAAGAATGGGAGAGAAGCTAACACTGGAGAGTACAGAGCTGATAATAAATTGTGTAAGGTGAGGTCAGCTAGGGCTAATAATGTGACATTTTTTCTGTAAGTAATCTCCATAAAATATTTCCTTTATGTCCCAAAATATCCCAACTCAAGGCAAATCACTTATCTATTCACCACCCACCCCCTTTGATTTGCCCTTGTGGTTCAAGGTAGAGAACTGACTTATAGTCACTTGATCCTATCCAATGCTCTAACCCTTAGAGAGCACTACTTCACACCAAAGTGGTTTTTCTTAAAGACTTTCAAATGGGACTTAAGGGAGTAAAGAAACACACCCTCTTGGATAGTCAAGGGAACCAAATCGGGATTTCTTCCATGCAGTATCTTTGATTCAAAGATGTATGTCTAAATGTTATAAAACAACTATTATCACTGAAAACTGGGTAGTGAACTAACTTGCAGATTCGGACAGCTCAGAGATCACAGGCATCACCAGGAAATTCTTCATACTATACACTTTGGCAACCAATCTATTCTTTCAAGATCCCTTAAAGAATAAGACAGAATCAGGGCCAGCCCATGGCTTACTTGGGAGGGTGTGGTGCTGATAACAAACAAGGCCACGGGTTTGGATCTCTTATATAGGGATAGCTGGTTAGCTCACTTGAGAGAGACTGTGGTGCTGAAAACACCAAGTCAAGGGTTAAGATCCCCTTACCAGTCATCTTTTTTTTAAAAAAAGGATAGAATCAATCCTGGAGGACTGTGGTGTATGGAATACCACTTTAAGATAAACAAAAGGATTCAATAAATGCAAAATTGTCACAAGACCCAAATGTTTCTCTGGGCCACAGAGCCTCAGTTCAAAGAAGTTGTTGGGAACTTCACAAGGCAGGCCTATTGAGGGTTCTACTGAAAAAAAAGGTACCAAGTTGTGTTTGGATTTAAATCTGCTAGCATCACCAATTTAATTGTTCATCCAGTAAGACACCAAAACAGATAAGGGTCTGAGATTTTTCTGATTACCAAAGCTAGTGATTTACGCAGTGATAGATTAGGTTAAAGCAAAACCTAATTCTACAAATTAAATGAAAAGCACAATGTCTTCCATCCACTGGTGAAAATTTCAGTCCAGGAATATTAAACAGGAAAGATGTATTTAATACTGAATAAATACCTTAGGAAGAAGTTTGTGTTCAATAGCAAAGAAAGAACTGTGACTGTCTCATGAAACTTCTTGCTTCTTAGTACACTAGAGAACTTGCATGATTTTGAATTTAAATTAGATCTTCCCCACCTGTATGCTCAAAGTTCCTGCCCTTCAGCCCCTTCTTCCTGTTATCCGACTGAGGGAAGTACCTAGCCTAGGATTTGTTTTTCTCAGAGCAACCATCTTGATACCATTGTTTATTTTAATTGTAACCAGGACTCAATCAAAGTTTTTGGCTTTATAATGACCATTCCACAGTTCTCACCTCACAGCCTCCTTCCCTATCACTGTACTTGTTATCTGCGTTGACACTGCCCATCACCCTTACCCATCAGTACTGCAACCTGTTTGAAGAACAGGATCCATTTTTCTCCCTTTTACCTCACTAGCCCTGGCACAGTACTTAGCAAAAAGTAGCTCAATAAATACTGGTTGATGGAAGCAAGGAAGAGAACTGGGCATTCTGTGCAAAGCCTGTCTCAGCACAAGAAAAAAAGTCTAAATACTCAGCAGAATGGCAGCTCTCAGTCACCTTTCCAGAGTTCTTCTCTCCAGCCCAAAAGAGCAACTGTGAACCCCAGGTCTCCCAATGTAAAAGGAATAAAGTAGCTCTGCAAAACAAACCTTTTGCAGGGCCGGCCTCGTGGCTCACTCGGGAGAGTGCAGCATTGGTAGCGCCGAGGCCACAGGTTCAGATCCTATATAGGGATGGCTGGTGCGCTCACTGGCTGAGTGTGGTGCGGAACACACCGTGCCGACGGTTGGGATCCCCTTATCAGTCAAATAAAAAAAAAAAAGCCTTTTGCAGCACATGTTGTAAGAGATCAGGGAGGAGGTACCATAGGGTTCCATCTAGAAACTGTTAATTTTCCTTTGCAAGCAAAGTCCATGAGAGGGTTCTTGTGTATGGGCCAGTTTGGGGCCAATGAATAGCATTCTCAAAACATTCTAAAACACAATTTGTACTGGCTGCCTTTAGCCTAAGCCAGCTTCTAACAATCCTAGCCAGACAGTTCTTACCATTTTTTTTTAGCAGCTTCCAGATTACACTACAACTAGCTTTGCCAAAAATTAACTCATTTGTATAGGGGAAAAAGTGCCCCTTCTCCCACTTTCCACAAGACATAAGACACTCAAAATCTACACTTTCTTCAACTTGCCCAGCATCAAATATTGCCTGTCTGGTATAAATGACTACTGGAGTCCATATACTATCTTTGGCCTATCTCAGACCCATTAAAAAGTCTTTTTTTAAGTTAAAGAGACCAGAGAACAAATTGTTGAGGCCAATAATTTCTACCCTGACAAAGCAGTGACCAATTGGACAAGGCTTGTGTCTTGTGTATGTTCTACCAGTTATATTACTTAAAAAATTATGAAATCCCATTTTCTTAGACCAAATGCGGCCTGTGGTCAAGAACCCCATTCTGCCTATTTCCCAAAGTGAATCAGCAGCATTGTTATCAACCCACAGATAAGGAATAAAAGGGAAAAAAGGTGTTTCATTAGTAACAGAGAACTAAGGAAGCCTTCTTACTATAAATAAAACTCATAATTTGCAAAAATTAGTAATAGTCTAAATTTAAAATTTAATGTAGTCAATTAACTTACTAAACCTTTCTCTTTTATCCATAAATAATTAATTTGTCTGAAATTAAAAAAAAATTTTTTTTCATGTATTTAAAATAATCAGCAGCCATAGAGGGATGACTCCAGTTTACCAGGGGACACAAGCATAAACTGCTATTGAAAAGTACAATTGAGGCCATGGCTCACTTGGGTGAGTGTGGTGCTGGTAACACCAAAGCCACGGGTTCGGATCCCTATATAGGGATGTCTGGTTAGCTCACTTGGGAGAAGAGCGTGGTGCTGACTACACCAAGTCAAGGGTTAAGATCTCCTTACCGGTCATCTTTCAGGGAAAAAAAAAAAGTATAATTGGTGAAGCTGTATAATGGGTACAAGGTCATTATACTATTCTACTTTTGTGTATACTTTAAAATTTCCATGTTAGAAAACCATAATACATCAAAAAAAATTTTTAAAGCTTATACCAAGCAAAAAAAAAAAAATGACTTGTTATCAGCCTCTTCTGTTGCCTCATATCAAAATCAGGGGCCACCCAGGGCACCTTCCTTCTCTAGTCCATTCTTTTCATGCTCTTTCCAAGTACTTTTGTATAACCACTAGAAGATGCCAGTGGGGAGAACCAGCTTACCTAAGTAGAACGGTGCTGAAAATAACCCAGGCTAGATATTAGTAAGTTTTAAGGAGAGACTTTGGAAAATTCTTGAGATCTGACCTCAAGATTGCAAAGCTGAACTGCCATCAAAGATTACGGCTTCAAGGGAAATCTTTGCACAATGTTCCCTGATATAATAAAAACTTAAAAAGACCAACATACCCAACTTAGGGTATGTGAGTGAGTCTACATATGCTTTTTAACTAGTCTGAGCAACACCTTTACCGTTTTCCTCCTAGAAATAATAACATTCACCAACGAAATTTATTACACAAAAACGTATACGGGCTTCTCAATGCCAATGGACTTTATCAAGTCAAGCTACTTAAAAAGTAAAACTTAAAACTATTGGAATGAAGCAGAAACTAAATGTTAAAGAATCTTTTATACTGTGATTTTGCACTGTTATGGGGAAGGGGACTACAATTTCTCTAGCTGCAGTCTAAGAGAATCACAAAAAAAACCTCAGGTATCAACATTGTCTTCATGAATACTGTAGCAAGCAAATCTGATTTTTAAGGGGTTAGTCCTTGAGGAGACTGACATCCAACTCTGGGCTTCCTGGGGGAACAAGTTCCACAGGTTGATTCACCATTCTATTACACCTGATTTTTATTTGCTCTTAAATCAAAGCTTTTAAAATTAAGCCTGGAGGTTCAAGTTAGCATAAAGCGGAATGGTAAGTAGTTTTTAGTCTCTACTGGGGAAAAATTCGACTGGCGCAGCTCGAAACCACTGCAAGTTTACTGGAAGTGATTCCTCAGATGATCGAGGAAAATCCCAAAGCTCCTGATGACCCCTCACCTGGTTGAACTCCTCGTCAGCGTATATATCAATCAAGTCAACTCCTTCTGACATGGCTCTGGAAGGAAGATCACGAGCCCGGAGAATAGACAAAGTAAGAAAGATGCCACTGCGGTATTCAGAAAAGGGCAAGAATTAGAAGGCATGAGGGTCCCGGGCTGGGAGGAGGGCAATGGTTGCCAACCTCCCGTCTCTAGAGACGCAGCATCCCGACAGCCCGAGCTCGGCCCCACCCGCTCCGCCCCGCCCCCGGCCTCGCGCCGCCCCCCCGCTCTCCCAGGCCGGCGGGGCTCGCGGGGCTCGCTGCCCATCACCCTTGGGCCCGACCCGGATTGCGCCGCGTCGGCGCCGCAGCTGCCTGTGGCGCGACGGGCAAGTCCAGGCCTCGGCTCCTAGGGGACCTCGAACGGGGCTGCGAACAACGACGGCGGCGAAGCCCGCAGCCCCGGCCCGCCGCACCTGCCTAGGCCCCGAGGCGGCCCAGAACAGAGCCCCGACGGGTCCGGGATCTCCAGCCGCCTCTGCATCTCACGCAGGCCCAATCCTCGCCCCTGGCTAGGCCCGCCCCGCTCCCTCCCCACAGACCCGACTCAGCGCCCCCGGCCCCCTCCCTCAAAGGCCCGAGTCTCCCTCCGCCCGCCCCAAGCTCAACCGACCCCCTCCCCGCCTCAGCACCGACCCGGACCCCTCTTCCGGTCCAGTCGACCCCGGCCGCGCGCCCCCGTTACCGGGAATATGGCGGCGGCGGCGGCGAGTCCAGACTAGGCCCGAAGCGCGCGAACCGCTCTCCGCCCCAGGTCCCGCCCCCCCGCCTCTGGCGTCACACGCACGGCCACTTCCGCCATGCGCAAGGACGCATCTTCCGGCTCGGGTCCTCAGGGGTGGACGAGAAGTTCCCGGAAGTCGCTAGACCGCAAGCTTCCGGTACAGGTAGGGAAAAATGGCGATGGTCGCTGTGTTCCCGACTCTGGCGCGGGTGAGGAGAGCGGAGATTCTAGTGTCCCGGGCGGGCAGCATTGGGCACTGAGTTTCGTCTTTCTCCGTGACCTTGGAGGCCATAGGGAGCCTCTAGCTGCCTCATAGTACAGGGCGAGGGCAGACTCAAGGTGAGGCCGACCCTGCAGCTCAGCAGATTCAAGTTGCTTCAATGCTTTCGTGAGCCCACTTTGTGTCTGGTAGTATCTGGTTGAACGATCCGTCATCATGCGAGACCCAATTCAAGTCTAACCTAAGTCTCAGGCGGAGTTAGCCAATCGTCTCTGGGCGCCCCTCCCTGTTGTCTTCTTTAATGTCTTTCATGATTTGAAATAACATCTTGAGCTCTTCTTTTCTAACGTAGCTGTTCAGCAGTATAAACTCCCCCCCCCCAGTACTGCTTTTGTTGTATCTCATTTTATATGTTAGGTTTTAGTTTTGTTAGTCTCAAGATATTTTCTAATTTCCCTTTTGATTACTTCTTTGAGCCATTGGTTGAACAGTGTGTTGTTTAGTTTCCATATTCTAGTTTTATTCCATTATTGAAAAAGATACTTGGTAAGATTTCAGTCTTATTAAAGTCTTGTTTTGTGATGTAACGTGTGGTCTGTCCTGGAAAATGTATGCCCTTGATAAGAATGTGTACTTTGGGCCGACCCGTGGCGCACTCGGGAGAGTGCAGCGCTGGGAGCGCGGCGACGCTTCCGCCGCGGGTTCGGATCCCATATAGGAATGGCCGGTGCACTCACTGGCTGAGTGCCGGTCATGAAATAGACAAAAAAAAAAAAAAAAAAAAAGAATGTGTACTTTGCTGCTGTTGGATGGAATGTTCTGTATATGTTTGTTAAGTTCATTTGGTCTTTGGTGGTGTTCAAGTCCTCTGTTTCCTTACTGATCTGCTGACTACATGTCCTATTCATTATTGAAAGTAGGTATTAAAATCTACTAGTAAGGGCCAGCCCGTGTCTCACTTGGGAGAGTGTGGTGCTGATAACACCAAGGCCACGGGTTCGGATCCCTATATAGGGATGGCCAGTTCGCTCACTGGGAGAGCGTGGTGCTGACAACACCAAGTCAAGGGTTAAGATCCCCTTACCAGTCATCTTAAAAAAAAAAAAAAAAAATCTCCTACTAGTATGGTGTTGCTGTCTCTTTCTCCCTTCAGTTCTTTTTCCCCCCTTTTCTGCTTCATGTATTTGTATGCTATGATGCATATCTATTTATAATTGTTATTGTTATATCTTTCAGTGAATTGACCCTTTATCATTATATATTTTTTGTGTCTTGTGACAGTTTTTGACTTGACGTCTATTTTGTCTGATTTAAGAGTGGCTATCTCTTTTTGTTACCATTTGCATGGAATGTCATTTTCCATCCTTTCACTTAGAGCATATGTGTGTCCTGAGTCTAAAGTGAGTCTCTTGTTGACAGTATGTGATTCAGTCTTGTTTTTATCCATCCAGCCACTCTATGCCCTTTTTTTTTCTTTCTTTCTTTCTTTTTTTTTTCTTTTTTTTTGGCTACTGTCCAGTAAGGGGATCCAAAACACTATATCTTTTGATTGGGGAGTTTAATCCATTTGCATTTAAAGTACTGATAATAAAGGACCTACTACTGTTGCCATTTTGTCAATTATTTCCTGTCCATCTTGTAGCTTTTTTGTCCCTCTTTTCCTCTGTTGCTGTTATCCTTTGTGTTTCATTGATTTGATTTTAGTGATATGCTTTGATTTGTTTCTCCTTTTCTTTTGTGTGTCTTCTACAGATACTTTCTCTGTGATTACCATGGGGCTTAGATAAAACATCTTATAACAATCACATACAAAAACTCTGCTCTTTTATGTTATTGATGTCACAAATTACATCCTTTTATATTATTTATCCATTAACAAATTTTTATTGTTTTTATACTTTTGTCTTTAACTTCTATACCAAAATTAAAAGTGTTTTACACATCACTGATTACAGTATTACAGTATTCTATATTTGTCTATATATTTTCCTTTACCAACAAGATTATATTTTTACATGCTTTCATGTTGCTAGCATCCTTTCATTTCTGCTTGAAGGTCTCCCTTTACTATTTCTTGTAAGGCAGGTCTAGTGGTGGTGAACTACCTAGCTTTTGTTTATTTGGGAAAGTTATTAATTCTCCCATATTATTGAAGGTCAGTTTTGCCAGATATGGTATATTTGGTTGGCAGTGTTTTCTTTCATCATTTTGAGTAATTTCGTGCCACTTCTTCTCTGCAAGTTTTCTTCTGAGAAATATTCTCATGGGGGTTCCTTTGTATGTGATGAGTTACTTTCAAAATTGCTGCTTTCAAAATTCTCTCTTTGTCTTTTGACAATTTCTTTTTGGAAAAATAATTACCTTTAATTAATAAAGGATATAAACATGAACCAGAGAAGCATAAAATTATTTTTTATAATTGCAGAGCCATTCATGGCTGCAAAGACTACTTAGATATATTCCAATATAAATTTTCAGTGCTAATTTCTTTAATGCTGCTCATATCCAGTGTCAGAAAATTCCTTTGGACTTATGGATCCATACTGCACCCAGTATTGTTTCATTTTTGTAATGCTTTCTTGATACTAACAGAAAAAAAAGTGGGTGAAATTTGGCCAGTATAATAAGAGATCCCAATTATTAGAACAGTTTCTGTATACTGATGATGATGGTCCTTCCTGTCCTCTTTCAGTTCTGTAGACATTACTCAGCCAAGTCATTTTAGCGCAGAAAGTAGGAATCCCTACTTTCAGTGTGCAACAGAATCTCCAAGAGGGAGCTTGTTAAAAATGCATTTGCCAGAGCCCAATCCTAGAGACTCTGATCCAGAATGTTTTGGGTGGGACTTCAAAATCTGAGTTTTCATTTCTAAGGCTGTGATACATAACAAAATACCACGGACTGAGTGGCTTAAACAACAAAAATTTATTTTCTCATAGTTCTGGAGGATAGATGTCTAAGATCAAGATCTTAGCAGGTTTGATTTCTCCTGTGGCCTCTCTCCTTGGCTTGCAGATGGCCACCTTTGCACTGTGTTCTCATATGACATTTATGTGTGCACATCCCTGGTGGCTCTTTTCTAACTTCACAATTTGATTATGTATCTCAGTGTGGACTTCTTTGGGATTATGCTAGTTGGGGTCTGTTGGATTTCTTGAATCTGGTTGTATGTTTCCCCAAATTTGGAAAGTTTTCAGCTACTTTTTTTTTTTTTTTTTTTTTTTTTTTTTTTTTTTTTTGGTGGCTTGCCAGTATGAGGATCCAAACCCTTGACCTTGGTATTATCAACACCATGCTCTAACCAACTCAGCCACTATTTTTTCAAATAAGCTTTCCTCCTCTTTCTCTCTGTCTCACTCTCTCCTCCTCTGGGAATTCCATAGTGCATATATTCATTCATATTTGTCCTTTTGATGGTATCCCAAAGTCCCTTAGTTTTTTTTACTTGTTTTTATTACTTTTTTTTAATGCTCCTCTGTTTGGACAATTTCAAATATGTTGTCTTTTTTTTTTTAAAAAAAATGATGACTGGTGAGGGGATCTTAACCCTTGACTTGGTGGTGTCAGCACCATGCTCTCCCAAGTGAGCTAACCAGATCCCTGTATGGGATCCAAACCCATGGCCTTGGTGTTCTCAGCACCACACTCTGCCAAGTGAGCCACAGGCCAGCCCTGTTTGGTTCTTTTTAAAAAATATTTTCTATTTGGTGATACTCTAATTTGTCCAAGCATCATTTTCCTGAGCTCATTGAACATCTTTATGATGGTTATTTTGAATTCTTTGTCAGGTGATTCATATATCTCTGTTTCTTTAGGGTTAGTTTCTGGAGATTTATTTTGTTCCTTTGTTTGGGCCGTGTTTCCCTATTTGTGTCCTTTGAAACTTTGTGTTGGGATCTGTGCATCTGAAAAAGATCCATCTTTCCTAGTCTTTATGGATGGCTTTGTACTGGTGATTGACCTTCACCAGTCTCTCTGGTTAGAGATTCTGAGAGCTTCTCAATCTATTCTAAGGGTGTTTTCCTTTGGACTTATGGATGTAAATTCCTAATTAGAGGGAGATTTGCCAGTTTCCTTTCTCTAGAAGCTTATAATCTCTTACTCCTCCTGGTGTCTGTTTGTGATATGGCAGTTTCTCTGGAGCTGCTGCAAGTCTCCCAGATCCCTTATTCTCAGTGGCCCCCAGACTTCTAGGGTTTACCCTAGAAGTGCTTGTTAGTGCTCCAAGTTGAGTAAGACAGAAGCCAGTCTCTTAGGCATCTACCCCAAAGGCCAGAACATTGTACATACACTCTACTTTTCCCTTATCTCTCTCTGCCCCAGGGGAGGCCACAGAGCCATATGGACCTTTCTCTGCAGTTTCAGGAGTCCTCTGGATCAGTAGCACGCTGCCCAGCTCTCTTTTATTCTCAGTGGCCCCCAGGCATCTAGAGTATGCTAGGTTCTGTTGAGTGCTCCTAGACAGGTGAGACAGAAACCAGTCCCATGGACAGTCCCTTGAAAAGCTGGAACATTGGATGCACACTTTAATTCTTTCCCTCCTCAGGGAGAAGCTGGGAGGTAGGGGTTTTCTCCTGTTGTTTACACACTGAGCCAGGGGTGGCATTGTGATGAGTGAGTGCTTGCTAATCCAAACCATCACCTTTGTTCTCCCTGGCCCCCAACCTGGTGGCCTTTCCCAACAGGAACTTAGATTCAGACAACACAGAAACCAGCCCCTTGGTTAACTCCCCAGAAAATCTGAGCACTGGATGTATGTTTCAGTCTTCTTTTTCCCTTCCCAGGTAGTTGCCAGGACCTGGGAGTTTTCTTGTGGTTCTGCCGTTCTGAGCTGAGGGAGGGACTGTGTCAAGAGATGTTGCAGGTTTTCCTACTGGCTTCAGTGCAGCTGGTTTTACAATCACCTGGGGTGCAGGAGCCTCTAAATGGTTTCTAGATTTCTTACAAAGGGAATTGGTCTGTGTATTGTTGAGTCCGTGTTTCTTCCAGGGAAAGGAGGGTCTGGGGCTTCCTATTCCAGACATCATCACCTTCACATCATATCTTGATAGTTCATGCTCTTCTCCAGACTGGGAACTTTGGTGGATTAGGGAACTTTGGTGGATAAATCTCTGTATCCTCAGGGTTTAACACAGACAAGTGACTAGAATACAAACCATACTGTAAGAATTCTAAGGGAATGTAAAGGAAGGAGCAAATATTTCTGCTGGGATAATTTCTGGAAAGGCACTACTAAAGAACACATCATATTTGTAGTTAGGACTGGGTCCATCCTAACTACAATTACTATTTGAATGGTCTTGGGTAAGCTATTTAATTTTTCTGAGGCTTGGTTTCCCTAGCTGTAAAGTGGGGACAGTATCAGCATAACTTTTTAAAATGAGATTGAATGTATTTAGTACCTAGTTAACATTGAATAAATGAGAGTGATGGTAGTCATAATTATAAACATATTTGTGGTTTGTTTCAGATGCTTGCTCTGTCAAGGCGCAACCTGTTATCTCCTTTGCTTGGCGTGACATCATTCAGATGCTCCTATAGAGGTGACAGCCCAGCAGATTCACAAAATGACGTGATTGAAATCCCTTTGCCTCCATGGCAGGAAAGAAATGATGAATCCATAGAAACCAAAAGAGCCCGCCTGCTCTATGAGAGCAGAAAGAGAGGAATGTTGGAAAACTGCATCCTCCTTAGGTAGGGGACTAGAAGTCTTGGTGTCACTTCTCTTTGACTAGAAACAGCCTTTTCAACCTCTCTCTTTCTCATTTTTAGCCTCTTTGCTAAGGAACATCTGCACCACATGACAGAGAAGCAGCTGAACCTCTATGATCGCCTGATTAATGAGCCTAGTAATGACTGGGATATTTACTACTGGGCCACAGGTACTGGGTGTGATAAGCAGCATAATGTGAAAATAGGATGAATTAGGCTGATTCAAGTCTGTAATTATATCCTAAGCAATATTTTTTTTTATTCATGAAATAGACACACAACCCAAACACTTTTCAAATTTTTCCACAGTGTGAAAAATTTGTTTTCTCAGTTAAGTTTCTTTGTTTGAAAGACAAAATAGAAACTTATCTATCTCCCTTAAGAAAAAAGGGAATTCAAGGGCAGGCCCATGGCTCACTCGGGAGAGTGTGGTGTTGAGAACACCAAGGCCCCAGGTTCGGATTCTATATAGGGATGGCCGGTTAGCTCACTGGTTGAGCATGGTGCTGACAACACCAAGCCAAGGGTTAAGATCCCCTTACTGGTCATCTTTAAAAAAAAGAAAAAAGAGAATTCAATGGAAGGGTATGTGAAGCTCACAGTATTAGAGGGAAGGTTGAAAAAGAACCAGGCCGGGAATGGAGTGGAACTAGGCAGCTCTATAAGTCTGCATAGCAAGAGCTCCTCCATAGTCTCACTCAGGTGCTGCCTATGCAAGGAATGAATTCTATGTATAATTAGGGTTAGCCTTGGCTATGAATAAAAAAAATCCAAAACAATAATGGCTTAAACAAGATAAAATTGTTTTTCTCATGACAGAAGTCCAGAGGTAGGCACTCCAGAATTCATTAAAGGGCAGTAAAAAGTCATGGGGCCCACGTTCCTCCTGATTTGGCTGCTCCTTCATTCTCAGCATGTGTTGTCTGCCTCATGATCTGAGATGGCTGCTGAAGCTTCATCTGACATCTCCTTGTTCCAGCCATGAAAAAAGTGTGTAGAAGAGCATACCCCCTTCAGGGATTCTTCTCAGGAAATTATACAACATACTTTCCCTTATTTTCCATTTGCCACAGCTTAGTTACATGGCTATATCTAGCCATAAGGAAGAAATAAATATAATCTATTGCATGTGCCCAGCTACATTGGGGGTTTTATTATCAATGAAAAGTGGAGAAAGGACATTAAGGGGACATCTTATCCATTTCTGCCACACTCTGGGTCTCCTGTTTTTGTGTGTCTACTCTATATTAATATCAGAAAATAGAAGCCACTGTATAGTTTCCAAGTATAAAGTGTGATAATACAGAGACTACAGGCTTACACAACCATTGGAAAGCCCATAAAGTCTAATATTTACTATCTGGCCAGAACAAGTTTGCCCCTGACTTAGCATAATGCAGTTGAGATTCATCCATATTGTTATTTGTGTCAATAGTTTATTCTTTTGTATTGTTGAATAATATCCCATTGAGTGGATGCACCATAGTTTGTTCATCCGTTGACCAGCTGAGGGACATTAGGATTGTTCCAGTTTTACGTGATTATGAATAAAGCTGCTATACATGTTTGCGTGTTTTTGTGAATATAGGTTTTAGGTTTCTTGGGTAAATGCCCAGGAGAAGGATTTTTCTGCATCCTGTGTTAAGTGTATGTTTAACTTTATAACAAGCTTTTCTATAATGTGCCAGGTAGCAACTATTTTAGGCTATGCAGGCTATACGGTCTCTGTCATAACCACTCAACTCTGCCTTTGTGGCATGAAAGCAGCCATAGACAATAGATACACAAATGACTATGACTATGTTCCAAGAAAACTGTATGGACATAACTGAAATTTGAATTTCATATAGTTTTTTGTTTTTTTTTTTTTTTGTCGATATGCAATGTGGTTGATTATTGTGGCCCATTATCGAAACCTCCCTCCCTCCTCCCTCTCCCCCCTCCCACCCAACAATGTCCTCTCTGTATGCTTGTCATGTCAACTTCAAGGAATTGTAATTGTTGTGTCTTCTCCCCCCCCCCTGGTTTTTCTTTGTGTGTGTGTGTGTGTGTGTGTGTGTGTGTGTGTGTGTGTGTGTGAATTTATTTATTTATTTTTAGCTCCCACCAATAAGTGAGAACATGTGGTGTTTCTCTTTCTCTTCCTGACTTGTTTCACTTAACATAATTCTCTCTAGGTCCATCCATGTCGTTGCAAATGGCAGTATTTCATTCGTTTTTATAGCTGAGTAGTATTCCATTGTGTAGATATACCACACTTCCTGTATCCATCCATCTGATGATGGACATTTGGTCTGGTTCCAACTCTTAGCTATTGTAAAGAGTGCTGCGATGAACGTTGGGGAACAGATATACCTTTGACTTGACAATTTCCATTGCTCTGGGTATATTACCAGCAGTGGGATAGCTGGTCATATGGTAATCTATCTGCAATTGTTTGAGGAACCACCATACCATTTTCCATAGAGGCTGCACCATTTTGCAGTCCCACCAACAATGTATGAGAGTTCCTTTTTCTCCGCAACTTCACCAGCATTTATTGTTCAGTCTTTTGGATTTTAGCCATCCTTACTGGGGTGAGATGGTATCTCAGTGTGGTTTTGATTTGCATTTCCCGAATGCTGAGTGATGTTGAGTATTTTTTCATGTGTCTGTTGGCCATTTGTATATCTTCCTTAGAGAAATGCCTATTTAGCTCTTTTGCCCATTTTTTAATTGGGTTGCTTGTTTTTTGTCTTGTAAAGTTGTTTGAGTTCCTTGTATATTCTGGATATTAATCCTTTGTCAGATGTATATTTTGCAAATATTTTCTCCCACTCTGTTGGTTGTCTTTTAACTCTGTTAATTGTTTCTTTTGCTGTGCAGAAGCTCTTTAGTTTGATATAATCCCATTTGTTTATTTTTCCTTTGGTTGCCGTGCTTTTGGGGTCATATTAATGAAGTCTGTTTCCAGTCCTACTTCCTGAAGTGTTTCTCCTATGTTTTCTTTAAGAAGTTTTATTGTTTCAGGGTGTATATTTAATTCTTTAATCCATTTTGAGTTGACTTTAGTGTATGGTGAAAGATATGGGTCTAGTTTCATTGTCCTGCATATTGATATCCAGTTCTCCCAGCACCATTTGCTAAAGAGGCAGTCTCTTCCCCGGTGTGTAGGCTTGGTGCCTTTGTCAAACATTAGATGGCTGTAGGTGTGTGGGTTGATTTCTGGATTCTGTATTCTATTCCATTGATCAATGTGTCTGTTTTTATGCCAGTACCATGCTGTTTTGGTTATTATAGCTTTGTAGTATAGTTTAAAGTCAGGTAGTGTTATGCCTCCAGCTTTATTTTTTTTGCTCAGCATTGCTTTGGCTATGCGTGGTCTTTTGTTATTCCATATAAATGTCTGGATAGTGTTTTCCATTTCTGAGAAAAATGTCATTGGAATTTTGATGGGGATTGCATTGAATTTGTATATCACTTTGGGTAGTATGGTAGTATGTTGATTCTTCCAATCCAAGAGCATGGGATATCTTTCCATCTTCTTATATCCTCTCTAATTTCTCTCAGCAGTGGTTTGTAGTTCTCATTACAGAGATTTTTTCATATTCTTGGTTAACTCAATTCCTAAGTATTTTATATTTTGGTGGCTATTGTAAATGGGCAACCTTTTTTGATTTCCCTTTCTGCATGTTCACTATTGGAGAGTAGAAATGCTACTGATTTTTGTGTGTTGATTTTGTATCCTGCTACTGTGCTGAAATCATTTATCAACTCCAAGAGTTTTTTTGTAGAGGCTTTAGGCTGTTCGATATATAGGATCATGTCATCTGCAAACAGGGACAGTTTGACTTCATCTTTTCCAATCTGGATGCCCTTTATTTCCTTCTCTTCTCTGATTGCGCTGGCTAGTACTTCCAACACTATGTTGAATAGGAGTGGTGAGAGTGGGCATCCTTGTCTAGTTCCTGTTCTTAAAGGAAAAGCTTTCAGCTTTTCCCCATTCAGGATGATATTGGCAGTGGGTTTATCATATATGGCTTTAATTATGTTGAGATACTTTAATCTATACCTAACTTATAGAGGGTCTTTGTCATGAATGAGGGTTGAATTTTATCAAATGCTTTTTCAGCATCTATAGAGATGATCCTTGTGTTTGAGTTTATTAATATGGTGTATCACATTTACTGATTTGCGTATGTTGAACCAACCTTGCATCCCTGCGATGAATCCCACTGGATCGTGGTGAATAATTTTATGTATGTGTTGCTGTATTCTGTTTGCTAGTATTTTAGTGAGGATTTTTGCATCTATATTCATCAAGGATATCGGCCTGTAGTTTTCTTTTTTGGTTATATCTTTACCTGGTTTTGGTATCAGGATGATGTTTGCTTCATAGAATGAGTTTGGGAGATTTGCGTCTGTTTCAATCTTTTGGAAAAGTTTGTAAAGAATCAGTGTCAATTCCTCTTTGAATGTTTGGTAAAATTCTGCTGTGAATCCATCTGGTCCTGGGCTTTTCTTTGTTGGGAGCCTTCTGATTACAGCTTCAATCTCTTTTATTGTTATTGGTCTGTTCAGATTTTCTATGTCTTCATGGCTCAGTTTTGGGAGCTTGTGTGTGTCCAGAAATTTATCCATTTCCTCCAGATTTTCAAATTTGTTGGCGTATAGTTGTTTATAGTAGTCTCGAATGATTTCTTGTATTTCAGATGAATCAGTTGAAATACCACCTTTTTCATTTTTAAGTTTTGTTATTTGAATCTTCTCTCTTCTTTTTTTTTTGTTAGCCATGCTAATGGTTTGTCAATTTTATTTATCTTTTCAAAAAACCAACTTTTTGATTCATTGATCTTTTGTATTGTTTTTTGGGTTTCAATTTCATTCAGTTCTGCTCTGATCTTAATGATTTCTTTCTGTCTGCTAAGTTTAGGTTGGGATTGTTCTTGTTTTTCTAGTTCTTTAAGGTGAAGTGTTAGGTTGTTCACTTGCCATCTTTCCATTCTTCTGAGGTGAGCATTTAATGCAATAAATTTCCCCCTTAGTACTGCTTTTGCAGTATCCCACAGGTTTTGGTATGATGTATCTTTATTTTCATTAGTTTCAATAAATTTTTTGATTTCCTGCTTGATTTCTTCTTGGACCCGTATGTCATTAAGTAGAATGCTGTTTAATTTCCATGTGTTTGTATAGTTTCCAGAATTTCGTTTGTTATTGATTTATAATTTTAATCTATTGTGGTACGAGAAAATACATGGGATAATTCCAATTTTTATGAATTTGTTGAGACTTGATTTGTGACCTAATATGTGATCTATCCTGGAGAATGATCCATGTGCTGATGAGAAGAATGAATATTCTGAGGTTGTTGGATGGAATGTTCTGTAGGTATCTGCCAAGTCCAAATTGGTCTAGAGTATTGTTTAGATCTTGTGTTTCTCTGCTGATTCTTTGCCTAGATGATCTGTCCAATATTGACAGTGGGGTGTTCAGGTCCTCTGCTATTATGGTATTAGTGTCTATTTCCTTCTTTAGGTCTAATAGAGTTTGTTTTATAAATCTGGCTGCTCCAACATTGGGTGTGTACATATTTATGATTCTTATGTCTTCTTGATTGATCAATCCTTTTATGATTACATAGTGTCCCTCATTGTCTCTTTTTATGGTTTTTAGTTTAAAGTCTGTTTTATCAGATATAAGAATAGCTACTCCAGCTCGTTTTTCTTTTCTGTTTCCATCCTTTCACTCTTAGTCTATGTGAGTCTTTATGGGCGAGGTGGTTCTCTGGAAGGCAGCATTTAGTTGGGTCCTCCTTTTTAAGCCAGTGAGCCAGTCTGTGTCTTTTGATTGGGGAATTTAAGCCTTTTACATTAAGAGTTGTTATTGAAAAGTATTGATTTAATCCTAGCATTTCATTGATTATTGTTTGGTTGTCTTAGGGGTCTTTTATTCCTTGCTTTCTGATTTACTGTTTGTTTTCTGTATTTATTGGTTCCTTGGGTTGTAGATAGCCTTTTTGTTTGTTTTCTCTTCATGAATGCCATTTTTATTATACTAATGGCTTTTGATTTTTCTTGGGTTTTTATGGCAGTGGTAGTTATTATTCAGGAACCAAACCCATACTCCCTTGAGAATTTCTTGTATGGGTGGTCGTGTTATGGTGAACTCCTGCAGTTTTTGTTTGTCGGAGAAATATACTATTTGCCCTTCATTTCGGAAGGATAGCCCTGCAGGGTAGAGTATTCTTGGCTGGCAATCTCTTTTAGTATTTTGAATATATCATCCCATTCCTTTCTGGCTTTTAGGGTTTGTGATGAAAAGTCTGATGTTAGTCTGATTGGGGCTCCCTTATAGGTGATTTGAAGCTTCTCTCTTGCAGCTTTTAAGATTCTCTCTTTGTCTTTGAGTTTTGCCAGTTTGACTATAACATGTCTTGGAGAAAACCTTTTTGTGTTGAATACATTTGGGGGTCATTGAGCTTCCTGGATCTGAAGATCTCTGATTTTTCCTATACCTGGGAAGTTTTCTGCCACTATTTTGTTGAATATGTTTTCAATGCAATCTCCTTTTTCCTCCTCTTCTGGAATACCCATGACTCGGATATTTGAGTGCTTAAGGTGGTCTGATATCTCTCTCAGATTTTCTTTAATGCCTTTGATTGTTTTTTCTTTTTCTTTTTTTTTTTTTGTCTGCTTGTGTTATTTCAAACAGCCCATGTTCAAGTTCAGAGATTCTCTCTTCAACTTCCACAAGTCTGCTGGTTAAACTCTCCATTGTGTTTTTTATTTTGCTGAATAAATTTTTTAGTTCGGCAAGTTCTGCTACATTTTTTTTCAGGACATTGATTTCCTTGTACATTTCTTCTTTCAGGTCCTGTATACTTTTCCTTGTTTCATCATGATGTCTAGCTGAGTTTTCTTGTATCTCATTCAGTTTCCTTAGAATTATCACTCGAAATTCCTTGTCAGTCATTTTAAGGGCTTATTCTATAGGATCTAGAGCTTGAGAGTTATTACCCTTTGGTGGTGTACTTCCTTGATTTTTTGTATTTCTGTTATCTTTTCTTTGATGTTTATTCATTGTGGCAGGGGTTTCACAGTCCACAGGTTTGACACTTGTCTGACTAGGATGTTGCTGAGGTTGCCAATTTGGTATGGCTACCTTGGTGACTGCTCAGTTGGCCACTAGTGCCTTGCATGCGTGGTTGTCTCGGGTCTTGGGCCTCTTTAGGGAGCCACCTCTCTGGTCAGCTTGGACTTGGCCTGGCTGCTGGGTCTCGGGGCAGTACCACAGGGTCTCGGGGCGGTACCGCAGGGTGTGTGGTCTCTGCTGAGCTTCCACCTCCTTTGCTGGACGTCTCCCTGTTCCGCACACACTGGGCCGGGCTGCTGGGATGCATGGAGGCACTGCAGAGCGTGTGGTCTCTGCGGAGCTTCCCCTTCCCCTGCTGGATGTCTCCCTGCTCCGTGCACGTTGGGCTGGGCTTGGGATGGAGCCAGGTGCCTGTGGTGAAGCGTACCTGCTGGATCACACAGTGGCGGCCCCACAGGGTGTGTGGTTTCTGTGGAGCCTCCGCCTCCCCTGCCGGATGTCTCCCCACTCTGTGCGCACTGGGCCGGGCTGGGAATGGAGCCAGGTGGCAGCGGTGAAGCCTATCTGCTGGATTGTGCAATGGTGGCCCCACAGGGCTTGTGGTCTCTGCGGAGCTTCTGCCTCCCCCGCTGGACGTCTCCCCATTCCGTATGCACTTGATGTTATGTTTTTATAGTTGTAAATCGGTTGATTTGTGGGAGAGAGTGACGCTAGGAACCGTCTATTCCGCCATCTTGACTGGAAGTTCCGAATTTCATATAGTTTTCACATGTCATGAAATCTTCTGATTTCTTTTCTTCCTCACCATTTAAAAATCATTCTTAGCTCACAGGCCATACAAAAAGAGGCAGTAGGCGATAGTTCACCAACTTCTGTGCTAAGTGAGAGGCCAGACTCAAGCGTACATACTGTATGAATCCATTCATGTGACATTCTGGAAAAGGCAAGGTGATAGGGACAGAAAACAAGTGAGTGATTGCCAGGGACTAGGTGTGAAGAGAAGGGTTAATGTTTCACATCTGTACCAGAGCTTGGTATTATCAGAGTTTTGTTTTTGTTTTTAGCCATTCTAAGAAGAGTGTAGTGGTATATCACTGTAGTTTTCATTGGCATGCCCCTCATGACTAAATATTGAGATTTTTTTCATGTGTTTATTTGCAGTTCTTACATCTCTGGTGAAATGTGTCTTCAGATCCGCCCCATTTTTAAAATTGTGTTATTTTATTGTTGAATTTTCAGTAATCTTAATTTATTCTAGATTTATTTATTTATTTTTATTTATTTATTTATTTATTTATTTAAAAAGATGACCAGTAAGGGGATCTTAATCCTTGACTTGGTGTTGTCAGCACCACGCTCTCCCAAGTGAGCCACGGGCCAGCCCCATCTCTTCTTTATCATAATATTGTCTTTTGAAGAGCAGTTTTTAATTTTGGTGAAGTATAGTGTATTGATTTTGTTTAGTGGATTGTGCTTTTATTATGGTGTCTAAGAACTCTGCTATATCGGAGATTCTCTCTATTTTCTTCTAGGATTTTTATAGTTTTTGGATTAACTATTCAATTTTTACAAAAACAACAACATCTTGGATTTTGATCAGGGTTATGTTAAATCAATAGATTATTTTGGGAAGCTTCTTTTATAATCTTCCAATCTATGAACATGATCTCTCTCTATTTATTTAGGTATTCTTTGATTTCTTTTATCATCTATTGTTGCATAACAAATCACCCCAAAACGTAATGGCTTAAAGCAATCCACATTTATTATCTCTCAGTTTCTGTGGGTCTGGAATCCATCCAGGTATGTTATAGCTGGGCCGTCTGCTTCACTGTCTTTCACAAGATTGCAATCAAGGTGTGTCAGCCCATGGTTTGGAGTTTCATCTGGAGGCTTGGTTAATTAGGAAAAGATATGATTTCAAGTTCACTGTGGTGTTGGTAGAATTCAGTTTCTCTCAGGCTCTTCGACTGAGGGCCTCAGTTCCTTGCTGGTTGTTGCCCAGAGGCCACCCTTTGTCCTTGTCACAAGGACTTCTCCCACATGGCAGCTTGTGTCATCAAAGCAAGCTGAGAAGACAGTAGAGTGAATCTCCTAGCAATATGGAAGTCACAATGTTTTGTAACCCTCTCACAGAAGGTTTTTTTTGCTGTCTTCTGTTGGTTAGAATCAAGTCATTAGGTCCAGCCCACACTCAAGGGGAGGGGATCATCCAAAGACGTGATATCAGGAGACAGAGATCATTAGGGGCCATCCTAGGGGCTACCACAGTCAGTGTTTTATATTTTTCAGCATATTTTGCACATTTTGTTGATTCATACCTACACATTTCATATATTTTGGTTCTATTACAAATGGTACTTAAAGATTTCAATTTCCAATTATTTATTGCTAGAATGTAGAAATAAAATTGATTTTTATATATTGACTTTGTGTACTTTGGCCCTGCTAAACTCAGAGCTAGGAGCTTTTTTGTAGATTCTTTGGGATTTTCTGTGTAGACAATTGTGTCATCTGTGATTACAGGTGTTTTTCTTTTTTTCTGTCCAATCTATATGACTTTTATATCTTTTATCTGTTTTATTGCACTGTCCAGGACCTTTGGCATAATGTTGAATAGCAGTGATGAGAGCAGGCATCCTTGCCTTGTTCCCAGTGTTAGGAGGAAAGTATTCAGTCCTTCACCATGAAGTGTAATATTAGCTGTAGGTTAGTTGTAGATGCTCTTTATCAGATTGAGAAAATTTTCTTCTGTTCCTAGTATATTGAGTATGTAATATCATGAGTAGATGTTGAGTTTTGTCGAGAGTTTTTTGTGCATCTATCAAGAAGATTTCTTTAGTGACGTGATTTTTTTCCTCCTAAGTTTATTAATATGATGAGCTACTGATCTTCAGATCTTGAGCCAACGTTGCACCCAGGATAAACACCACATGGTCTTGATACAAATTGCTGGATTTGATTTGCTAATACTTTGCGTCTATTTTCATGAAAGATTTTGGTGTGTAGTTTTCTTGTAATGTTGTCATCTGGTTTCGATCAGGCTAATGCTGGCTTCATAAAATGAGTTGTAAAGTACTCTTTCCTCTTCCGTTTTCTAAGAATTTGTATAGAATTGTTATTATTTCTTCATTAAATGTTTGATAGAATTTGCTAGTAAAGTTATCTGGGCCTCGGGTTTTCTTTGTTGGAAGCTTTTAATTATAAAGTCAGATGTTGGGGTTTTTTTGTTTTGTTTTGTTTTGTTTTGGTGTCTGGCCAGTACAGGGATCCAAACCTTTGACCTTGGTATTATCAGTATCACACTCCAACCAAGTGAGCTAACCAGGCAGCCCCTCAAATGTTTTTTGATATCAAATAATTCAATTTATCTATTTTTTCTAGGGTGAGATTTGCTAATTTTTGCCTTTAAATAAATTTGTCCATTTCACATAAGTTGTTGAATGTATGGACACAAAATTGTTTATGATGTTCCTTTTTTGTTTTAATGTTTGAAGAACTATAGTGATGTCCCTCTTTTATTTCTCATATTGGTAATTTGTGGGGTTTTTTTTTTTTTTTTTTTTTTTTTTTTCTTTTTAAAGCAAGTAATGCTTTACTAACAGAGGAGATAGACATATGCATAAGTGAGGTAGCTATAGGGAAGCCAGCTCTGGGGTTTTTTCTTGGTCAGTCTGGCTAGAAGTTTATCAGTGTTATTTATCTTTTCAAAGAACCAGATTTTTATTTTATCGATTTTTTTCTATCGTTTTTCTGTGTTCAGTTTCACTGATTTCTGCCTTATCTTCATTATTTCCTTTCTTCTACTTGTCTTAGGCTTAATTTGCTCTTTTTGTAGTTTCTTAAAGTAGTAGCTGAGCTCATTGACTTGAGACCTGCTATTCCACTACAAGTATTTAATACTACAAATTTCCCTCTGAACACTGCTTTAGCTTCATGTTTCAAAATTTGATATATGTTTTCATTTTCATTCAATTCACAATATATTCTAATTTTCCTCATGACTTCTTTTTTGACCCATGAGTTATTTAGAAGTATGTTGTTTAAGTTTCAAGTATTTGGGGATTTTCCAGAATTTGTGGAAGTTTGTTTTATGGACTGAAATGTGGGTATCTTCATAAATATTCCATGTGCACTTGAACATAATGTGTGTTCTGCACTCGTGGATAAAGTGTTCTCAAGTGTCAGCTAAGTCAAGTTGGTTGATACTGTTCTTCATGTTTTCTGTATTCTGACTGACTTGCTGAATACCTATTCTATCAGTTACTAAGAGGGGAGTGTTGAAATCTCCCAACTATAATTGTGGATTCATCTGTTATTCCTTTCACTTCTCTCAGTTTTTGCATCATATATTTTTAAAGCTCTGTTGTTATGTGAAGACACATTTAGAATTATATCTTCTCAATGTATTGATTCCTTTATCATTATATAATGTCTGTTCTGTCACTTATAATATTCCTTATTCTGCAGTGTCTGATAGTAATATAAACACTCCAGCTTTGTTTGTTTGTTTTTTGTTTTGGAAGCTGGCCTGCACAGGAATCTGAACCCTTGACCTTGATGTTATCAGCACCATGCTCTATCCAACTGTATTCCAGACAGGAATAAAGAACAGCTGATTTCAGATTATGAGATCTGGGCACGGCTTCTGAACTATAAAACTATGAGCTAATAAACGGGCCTTGGTTTAAAGTTAAGTTTGTGATAATTTGTTATGTAGCAATAGGAAACTAATACAGAAAAAATACATACCATGCAAACACTAATCAAAAGAAAGCTGGTGTTCTGTATTCCTGACTGGAGACTCTAGGAAGCAATCCACTTTCAAGCTTATTTTGGTTGTTAGGAAAATTAATTTCCTTGCAGTTGTAGGACTGAGATCCCCAATGTCTTGCTAGCTGTCAATCTCTTTCAGCTCCTAGATGTCCTTGCCACATGGCCCCCTCCATCTCAGCAATGAAGATCCTACCTCACGTGGAGTCCCTCTCATACATCACATCTCTCTGACTTCTCCTTCTGCCACCAGTTGGAGAAAGCTCTGCTTTTAAGGAGCTCATGTAATTAGGTCAGATCCACCTGGATAATTCCCCAACTAAGGTCATCTGTGCCATATACCCTAATCATGGAATAAAAAAAAAAAATCATCATATTCACAGTCCTGGGGATTATGCAGGGCATATATGCCAGGGGAGTGGGGAATGGTAGGGGCCATTCTAGAAGTCTGTCTAACTCACCGTTCTTTTATTTTTAACTTATCTTTGTCTCAGTTTCTTACAGACAACATATATAGTCTTCCTTTTTTACCTAATCTAATTATCTTGTCATTGGTATGTTTAGACTATTTACATTTACTGAGTTATCAATGTGTTTGAATTTAAATCTGCCATCTTTTAAGTTGTTTCCTATTTCTTTCATATATTCTTTGTTCCTTCCCCCCTCTAATTCTGTGTCTTTTTATTGAGCAATTTTTATTATTTCATTTTATGTCTACTTTTGGCTTATTATTTATATCTCTCTTTATAATTTTTTAAGGATTATCCTAGGGTTTACAGTACACATCTTTAATTAATCGCAGTCTACCTTCAAGAAATATACAGCTTCCTGTGTAATGTAAGAAGTTTACAACAATATACTTCAATTTCTCCCTCCTATCTTCTTTGCTATTGTTGTTATACTTTTTACTTCTACCTGTGCTGGAAGCCTGTAGTACATTTCTCTTGCTTTACTTTGGACAGTCAGTTATTTTTAGAGCAGTTTAAAATAGGGGAAAGAATATGAAATGTATTTTATGTTTACCTTCATTTTAACCATTTCTGGAGATCTTCATTTCTTTACATAAATCCATGTTTCTATTTGATATTATATTCCTTCTGCCCAGAGAAGTTCCTTTAATGTTTCCTGTAGTGCACATCTGCTATTATGATTCCTCTCAGCTTTGGCTTTTCATTTTGGAATGATATTTTCACTGGATATAGAATTCTAGGTTCACAGTTGTTTTTTTTTTTTCTTTCAGCACTTTACTTGGGCATACTTCTATTGCTAGGTTGTTAGTGTGTGGGATTGAGTCAGTCTAGGCAGGAGTTCAGCTGATTTTGTTTGGTTATCTTCAGTGCAGTACCAGCTTCAAATCTCTCTATTACCATGTGCTGTTTTCTGGTTTGCATAGTTTCTGACAAGAAGTGTGTTATATATTTGTTCCTTTGTATGTAATGTATCAATCCAGAATGTATCTTCATTCTGAATGTTTTCAGTATTTTATCTTTGGTTTCTAGCAGTTTGAATATGATGTGTCTAGTTGTTTGTTTTGGTATTCATCCTGATTGGGGTTCTCTGGGCATGTTGGATCTGTGTTTATATATCTTTCATTATTGTTGGAAAATTCTCAGCCATTATCTCTTCAGATATTTCTTCTGTTTGTTCTCTCGCTCTTTTGGGATTCCAGTTACACTTATGTTAGACTATTTAATATTTTCTCACAGCTTTTGGATTCTCTGGTTTTTTTCCACTCTTTTTTCTCTTTGCATATCAGTTTGGGTAATTTGTAGTGGGTAGCATTTATTGATCTATCTTCTACTAATTCTTTCCTTGATGATGTCAAATCTCATCATGAGCCTGTTGAAATCATTCTGCATATCTGCTACTGTATTTTATTTCTAGCATTTCCATTAGACTTTTACAGTTTTCACCTCCCTATTTGAATTTATCATCTGTTCATACATTTTTATCAGCTTTTTCCACTAGAACCTTTCATATTTGTTATAGTTATTTTAAATTCCCCATCTGATCATTCTAACATCTGGGTCATCCCTGAGTCTGTTTCTGTTGATTGCTTTGCCCCTTGACAGTGTGGGTTTTTTTCGTTGTCTGTGTATCCCATAATTTCTGATTGAATGTTATACATCATGGTTAAGACAGTAAAGACTGAAGTATGTATTTATGTCTAGAAATGGGCATGCTTCTGGTAGGCTCTTAGTGTGGGGAATCAATCAGTCAAGTTAGGAGTTAAGCTTAGTTTGAATTTTGTTTTTACTTTGGTTATTTTCAATTTATCACCAGCCTCTAATGTTACCGTTGCT
Source organism: Cynocephalus volans (assembly GCF_027409185.1). NCBI lineage: Eukaryota > Metazoa > Chordata > Mammalia > Dermoptera > Cynocephalidae > Cynocephalus > Cynocephalus volans. The sequence goes on from NC_084463.1 coordinate 156,720,789, forward strand.
TAGGGTAGGAGCTGTTTCCAGAGGGTGTTTCTTAAGGTTTCTTTTCAGCTTTCAGCCTTCCCTGTATTTCTGTGTCTCAGAGAGACTCTCTTTCCATGCTCTTGCATTTCCTCAGTGGTAGATTGCTGTTGCTTTCCACTCAGTGCTTGTTACTTTGGGGGAGGAGAGGTTGGGAGGGCATTCTTTGTTGTCCTGGTCCAGCCTTAGTCTCAGGTAGTCCCTGTGTCCCTGGTTCTTGGAGCTGGGCTTTCTCAGCGATACTGCCCCTCCCACAAGGATAGAGGATTTTTTCTTTTACCTTTTTACTAGCCTAAATGGGTCCTCACCTGTGTGCTATGAGAGACAGGGTTTGCTTACCTACTCCCAGTCGCTTGAGGTTTTTGATCTGTAAAGGAGGAGGGTCCAGGCCGGCATTTATGCTTTTTTTGCCACGCTGGCTACTCCCCTCCTCCTGGCCTGCATCACTGGTGGAGGTGTGTTAAGAACCTGTGAAAGGGTGCGTACTCCACTTGTGTCTGTGGACACACGGCTTTTAAGAGTTCATTAAAAATTCCAGCTGGGGCCAGCCCGTTGCTCACTCGGGAGAGTGTGGTGCTGATAACACCAAGGCCACGGGTTCGGATCCCATATAGGGATGGCCAGTTAGCTCACTGGGTGAGCATGGTGCTGACAACACCAAGTCAAGGGTTAAGATCTTCTTACTCATCATCTTTTAAATAAAAAAAGAAAAAAAAAATTCCAGCTGAATTCTTCTTAACGTTTGTGTGGTGCCTGGTGTCTCTTCTTCCTGTGCCCTGTCACAACGAGCAAGTGCTCGTGTTCTGTTTTTCCTTAGAGAGGCCTCTCTTTCCTTGGATTTCATTCTGTTTGGTTGCCCTCTGACCTCAGATCTCTGACAACTTCAAGAAAAGTCACGATATTTATATTTTATCTAGCTTTTTTTTATTGTTAAGGTGAATTCAATATTCTTTCCAACTTTCTACATTTTAGGGCAAAGCCTAAATCTCTTTGATTTTTTTTTTTTTTTTTTTGGTGGCTGGCCGGTATGAGCATCTGAACCCTTGACTTTAGTGTTAACAACACCACACGCTAACCCACTGAGCTAACTGGCTGGCCCTCTTTTATCTCATTTTGATCATCACAAAAAAAAAAAAAAACTCACTGGATGCCAGGCCCTGAGCTAAGTGAGGGGGAATCTGACTTGGTTTCAAGGACATTGCCTAAATTTTGCCAGTGAGATGCTTTGCTTATAATTGGCATCTTAAGCAAGTGTCTCAAGGGTAGAAAGAAAGGTTGGAGGTGAGCTGCATACTGCCCGACTCCCTGCCACCAAACTGAGGCAGGCATTCTCATTGCTTTGCACTCAGTGCCTTTGTTGCCTGTCCACTTAAATCTGGTTCTCCAGGTCCATGTGAGTTCTGTATGCCTCTAATATCCTTCCAATAAGTTCCTTATTCTTAAGTTTACTAGTTATTAGTTTCTGTCACTTACAAAGAACTCTAAATGATAGAGAAAATAGAGCTTCTGTTCCAGGAAATTTATAGATTAGAAGGGCAAGGAAACATAATACCTGGAAAACAGCTGTCGTGCCCAATGCAAAGCAAAATAGTACAGCCAAAATTGTGCAGGCCAGGGGTCAGCAAACTTGTTCATAAAGGACCATATAGTAGGGCTGGCCCGTGGCTCACTTGGGAGAATGTGGTGCAGATAACACCAAGGCCACAGGTTCGGATCCCTATATAGGGATGGCCGGTTAGCTCACTTGGGTGAGCATGGTGCTGACAACACCAAGTCAAGGGTTAAGATCCCCATACCGGTCATCTTTATTTAAAAAAAAAAAAAGACCATAGGGCCGGCCCGTGGCTCACTCCGGAGAGTGTGGTGCTGACAACACCAGGGCCACGGGTTCAGATCCTATATAGGGATGACTGGTTAGCTCACTGGCTGAGCGTGGTGCTGCCAACACCAAACCAAGGGTTAAGCTCCCCTTACCGGTCATCTTTTAAAAAAATAAAATAAATAAATAATAAATAAATAAATAAATAAAAAGACCATGTAGTAAATATTTTAGTCTTGTGGCCATACAGTCTCTGCCGCAACTACCCAGCTCTGCTATTGTAACACAAAAGCAGCCATGGAAAATATGTAAACAAATGGGAACAGCTGTTTCTTTAAAACTATTTACAAATATAGACTGACAGAGTTTGCCAACCCCTGGTATAAGCTAACATCATGTATGAGTTTACTTCAAAAAGTTTATGGAAACATTCGTATTATCTTTTAATTTTTTTCCGTGAACTTTTTGAAGTGCCCTCATATCTTTAGAGGAACAATGGAGACAATCTATATATCCATCTGTGGTTCTTGGCCAAAGCCAAGGTTTCAAATTTTAAGATCCATATGCCTGAACATTGACTGACTGTGGCATAATTCTTTCTGTCCACTTTTCTCTTACAGGAGCAAAACCAGCCCCAGAAATATTTGAAAATGAAGTCATGGCACTGCTGAGAGACTTTGCTAAAAACAAAAACAAAGAGCAGAGACTGCGTGCCCCAGATCTTGAATACCTCTTTGAAAAGCCACGTTGAGCTGTGCACCACTACCTGGCATGGGGGGCTCAGTCTGTGGACGGAAACTGCTTATGATGGACACTAGCCTTAACTTCCTGCTGCTTCTTAGACACTCAAATCGCTCCCCCTTGGCCCCCCACAGGCTGTTGGTCCTGCCTCAAGGAATGGACATACGTCTCTCCCAGGACACACATGTAAATGTTCAGTGTGACTCACTCTAACACTTTTTTGTTCAGTTCTGATTCTCAGAAGTGGATCATCAGTGTTGCCGGCACTTGGGCTTGACTGCTTTGTCTGGCTGCCGTCTCCGGAGGCAGGTCTGCCACAAGAGGGCAGCGTAGGGGAAGCGATCATGCTAGCTCATTGCTTCAACCCCAAGTGTGCTCAAGGAAAAGAGGCAGCCAGATGCCCTCCCTCCCTCCATCTCCACCCCCAGAGGCCCTGGGCTTTGTGGAAGTGAAATTCCCCCTTCCAACCTGGTATGGTCCTTTCTGCCAAGGGAAGCTGATCCCGGCCCCCTGATCTGAATTTGTCAAAGGCACAGAAGGCAGAATGAGGGCAGCTAGCAGGAATGGCGTGGGCATGCTGCTTAAGAGTCAACATCCTCCTCGTCAGATTTTCTTTAAAATGTGCACTTTGTAAGTTGAAAGTTAATTGAATATTAAAGAATATTGAAAAAGGAAAATTTACAGTTCCCCAAACCTCACAATTATTTTGTCTATTGTCATATAACCGATAGTTGTATGTTTATAGATTTTTAGTGTTACAATCATAGGTTTTATTTTCATGCAGCGCTATAGCAAACTTTTTCCCTCATTTCAATCATTTTAGTTAATAATAATACATAAGAAAGAATATGTTAGAATGAATTAGTATTTAGTACTAGGGCCAGGAGAGTTCTGCATTGATAGGGGTGGTCTCCTCGGAGGGGTTTTGCCTTCAGAGCTGTAATTCAGTAAGAACTGGGCTGGGAGCATCTAGAGGTGTTGACTAGAAGAAGCCTGGCCAGAACTGATGAGCAGGTGGTTGGTGATCACCAGAGCTGTGCACAGGGAGGAAGTACACGTTTCTAGCTTTGTTGAGCTCCAGGGTTCCTGCAGAACCTCCTTATGTGTCCTGCCTGCCCTTCAGTGTCCCTGGCTAAGGAGGGAAGGGAAGGGAACTAGCCTTTATATAATTTCATTAAAGCCTCACAGCACTTCTAAAGACAAGTTGTGTTAGGCCTATTTTATGGTTAAGAAAGTGGGCTCAGAGAGAGAAAGTAATTTGTCCAAGGTCAATTAGCTGTTTAGTCAGAAAACCAGAATTTAGTATAGCTCAATCTGTCTCCAAAGCTCATGAACTTTCTATTAGAACACACTACCTCACTGCTGGAAATTTAATAGAAATCTACACTTGGAAAAGTTAGGACAAAGAAACTTGACAGTTCTGAGACATGGTCTCAGTTTCACATAGAGGGATAAGAAGCTGCCAGGTGCTTCCCTAAGTAAGCAGATCTGAACTTGTCCACCCAGAGTAGCTCTTGTAAGTAAGGAAGCAGTGCAGTGCACTGTTATAAATTCAAATCCTGGCTCCGTTGCTTACTTGCTGGATAGATAAATTGACCTGAACCTCAGTTTCTTCAACTATAAAATGGGGATGATAATATTCCCTATCTCAACCAGTTGAGAAGATTAGATGAGATGAGGTAAAACATAGAGCTCTTACATGGTACCTAGCACACAGAACACACTCTAAATATAAATGTCAGCATTTGGTCATGGCCTCCATCTGCCTAATACTTAGAACCTGTCCCCAACACATTTGCCTGGCATGTCAGTGAGGTCATCATAGCTACATATAGGGCAGTCTCATCTGCAGGTTGGACAGCTGATCCTATTAAAGTAACTACAGAGTGTCTTACTGGCGAGTGAAGACTGGAGAGAAAACAGACCCTGGTGACAAGACCTTTGATGGAAGAATCTAGCACTCTCACCTAAGCAAGGAGTGGGAGTGAGACTCGGGAGGCAGAAGCAGTGCAGATGAGAAGACGTCACCCTGGGAAGCTTACCGAAGATTCTGGCATTCTCTCAGGCTGCGTTTGATGTACTGTGGGGAGAATGTTAAACAGGCAAGAGAGTTTATATATAGAAATATATCTGGACTGTAAGAAGTGCACATGAATTGGCCAGTGACTTACCCGTTTATCCTGTGCACGTTATGCAACAAACCCCAGTAGCCAAGTATGCAGTTTGGGCTTTTATCTTCCCTCAGGTTTGATCCCTTCTTACCCTGATTGTGTCTTATTTAACATAATGTTCAATTGCTGCCACTTTCACCTGGGAATGGCATGCTTCTAAAGGAATTGTTTTCCTCCTAGGCTGCTGGCTTGTGTCAATTTTGAAAGTGAAGGATCTTGCTAACTTCAGCTGCTCAGTGTCAGGCCCAGGAGTGCTATGAAAACAGTTTTTCCCTTTATTAGGCATTAACTAAAACTAGGCCAGCCACAGTACATTTTTTAAAAATTAATAAACATACAGCAAGGGCCAGCAGCCCCCCAAGGATCCATGGTGAACAGAAGCTAGACTCATTCCTTTCAGTCTGACACATTGCTGCTTGCTGACCTCATTTGGAGCCTGCGCCAGGCAGATGAGCGTCTAGCCCTGCCCTGACCGATCTCAAGTGGTCTCGTGAGTCCTCTTGCATAGGCTGCCACGTGACACGTCAAACTGGGTCAGGAAAGGCCGCTCTCTTCTTGTTATTTCCTCTCTTAATCATTTTAAGTCTTAAAAATCCATAAGCCAAACACCTTGTGCCCAGGCTCTCCGTGCCTTAGCTGGAGTATATCTTTTGGGGGTCATTGTAGAGGCACCTCTTACTAGCTTTGAGCATTATCTGGAGGTCATCTGGTCTGTCTCTAGCTCCAGCCAGGGCAGCACCAGCACAAACCTGGTTCATATTTTTAAACATCACGGGGGAAAGAGATTCCACTGGGATAGTTGAGAGTCTCCCATTTATCCTTCAGTCCATCTGCTGCTATTGTGGCTAGATGGAGAGAAGAAGGCACCATGACAAACTCGAGCAGCCTTAAACGGCAAGCAGGTCTGTGAGATTTGGGCTGTCCACCCCCCTTATTATTACATCCTGTAGAATCCGAGGATGGTGGACTCTCCACCCTGTAGCTGTCAAGTTGGTGAAACTGATGAGCACCCAGTTAAGCCACCCTCTGACATCTCTGAGCCAGTGAGTCCTCTGGGAATGAGGAAGTGTTAGAATCTTCCCCAGTCTGAAAAATGGCATTGGTGGGATAGGTGGCTTAAGGCAAGTAGTAGCCTTTGTGGCTTTAAGAAATGTATGTCTGTTAGCAGTCTGTTAAGGGGATTGTAGACCGGTTTAGGCTACCCAAGACAACAGTCTTTAAAAAGGAAGATGTGTAGAGAAGAAATCTGCCTCTTAACCTATAACCACAAAAGAAGAGCTAAATCTTTTACTGGGTCCCAGGTCTCACCTGACTCTATGTATTCCTTCCAGAGAGGAGAATGTTCTCTTTAAAAAGGGCAAGGTAGACACATCATTTTATGTAACTACACATCACAAAACGTAGTTTTGAAAAGCAAATGATGACACCAAGATGTGTATTTTATTTCCCAGTGGATTTCTGGTTTTTTAGTTAGTATTTAATAAAATATTCACATTTGGTGATGACGTGGAACACATGTTTCAAGGAAATAGAGCAGAGTAGTTAAGAGCAGCTGTTTGGGTATCAGACCTAAATTAGAATCCTGGAGCTATCATTGATCAGCTGGGTGACCTTGGACAAGTTATTTAACCTCTCCACACTCTGTTTCTCATCTGTAAGAAGGAAGGAAAAAGAAGCTAGCCTCACAATGTGGGGTTAAGGACTAAATGAAAGCACATAAAGTGCTTTGCACCTGACCTGGCACCCCAGTGGCCCTTGATGGTAATAGGAGCTAACAGTGACTGCCTACTGTGTGCCCAACACTGCTGAGGGCTTTACATGGATTATATCACTTAATCTTCACAATAATACTATGAGATAGGTACAAGTATTCCTCTTTTTACAGATGAGGAAAATGAGGCTTGGTGAGAATAAGTTACTTGCACAAAGTCACAGATGGGAGGTGGTGGGCCTCCAGGGCTCAGGCATTTAGGCACCATAGGCTACACTGCACCGAAACATGAATACCATCTTCAATCCTTGTCTGCTAATGACTTATCCTGGATCTTGTCTTGGTCCATGGAAGATTGCTGGTGTGAATGGCTTTGCATAGATTTAGCCTCCCTCTCTTGGTTATACAACCTTGGGGCCATGACTCTCGTGGAGATAAGGTCACAGCCTCAACAGTTTCAGACTTGACCACCTCAGCCTTCTAAGAAGGACAAGTGCAACCTAGCTCTCCAGGTGAAGATTTGGAGTTCGGAGACTTCCTTTGGATTTGGGGGATCCCAAAAGAAGGGTTCAAATTCTGCCCTACTTCAAGGGTTTCATCCTTATCCTGAGCAGCAGAGATGAGGTCTGATGCTTTTTGGGTCTTCCCATCACTGGCTGACCTTTCCCTCCAAATGGGAGGCTGGCTTCAAGAGTTGTATGTGTCTGTCAGGAAGCCCACATGAACCTCCTTGCAGAGTCCTAAAATGAGAAGGGGTGTGACTGGCCAGTGCAGGGAACTGAACTCTGGACCTTGGTGTTATGAACGCCATGCTCTAACCAACTGAGATAACTGGCCAGCCCCTCCCTTGTTCTTAAGAAAATGAAAACCCTTAATCTGACCTATAAGGGTCCTGCATGGCATGCCCACATCTTAAACCAGGCTCTCTCACAGTTTCTGTGCTCCAGCCTCCAAGATGATCCTTCAGCCTCTCTTCCTCTCCACAATCCTTCCCACCTCAGGGCCTTTGCACGTGCTCTTCCCTCTGCACAGAATACCCTTCCCTCCCTTCTCCTCTTCACCCCTACCCTCTTTCAGATCTCAGCTCAGGTGCCACTTCCTCAGAGAAGCCTTCCCTGACCTCTCAATTTTAAATCCATGTGGTGATTCTGTGATTAGTGCCTGTTTCCCCACTGGACTCTAAGCTCCACAAGGAGCTTATATCTTTTTAAGCTTATCACCTTATATCCCTAGTACCTGGCACATCACTTGGCACATAGGAGGTGTTCCTAATTATTTAAGAAATGAATAAGAAGACCTAAGTCAAGTGATGGAACAATCTGATTTCAGAGCTCAAAGTAAATCTAACAGTGAGAGTTATGGGTCCTCAGGAGTCAGAGGCCTCTTGGGCCTCCTGCTGTGATGAAGTGTTTTTTCTTTCCCTCTCCAGTTCCAATAGTTCAGTGTGCCCGAAGGATTGGTCCCCAGCTTTCCAGGTGGCTAGGTGCTCTCTGACTGGGAAGAAGAGTTTTAATGAATTAGATCTGTCTCTCTCACTGTGGAAAGTGGAGAGTTCTTGGTTTCCTGCCCAGGCCTCTGGAAGACCCGGGATGTTAAAAGAAGCAAACTCCTGAACCCAGGTGTGCTTTTGGAAATAGATCCCAGGCTCCGGGATCCAACCACCCCTGCTGAGCATGAGCACTACATTTCTCCCAAGGAGGATGTGCTGAAGATGCAGAAGTAGCTGGCCATCCTAAGTGTCTGTGTGTGCACTCAGTACAACTCTCTCTCTTCTTTCTGACTCCCCGTTCAATCTGGTGGTCCTTAGAATCTCTCCCACCACCTAGCCCCAACATGTGCACATGTACCATCAGTCACTGAATCACAGAGATACGTCCTGAGAAATGTGTTGTTCAGTGATTTCGTCACAGCACAAATATCATAGAGTGCACCTACACAAACCCAAATGGTATAGCACACCCAGGCTATATGGTATAGCCTATGACTCCTAGGCTGCAAACCGCATAACATGTTACTGTATTGAGTACCGCTGGCAATTGTATCACAATGGTAAGTATTTGTGTATCTAAACATAGAAAAGGCACAATAAAAATACAGTCTAAAAGATACAACATGGTGCACCTGTATGCTTGCCATGCGTGGAACTTGCAGGACTGGAAGTTGCGCTCACTGACTGGATCAGTGAGTGGTGAGTGACCACGAAGGCCTCAGACATTACTGTGCACCACTGTAGGCTTTGTGAATACTCTGTGCTTAGGCTACGCTACATTTTTAAAAATTGTTTTTCTTTCTTCAATATAAATTAACAGTTTACTGTAGCTTTTTTACTTTATAAATGTTTTTTAACTTCTTGACTCTTTTGTAATAATACTTAGTTTAAAACACAAACACATTGTACAGCTGTACAAAAATATTTTCTTTCTTTATATCCTTATTCTATAAGCTGTGCCTAAAAGGATTTTCATCCATAAGGAGGCCAAATCCATGCCCTGTTTCAAGGCTTTCAAGGGACAGGATAATAGTCTTGCTTGGGGGCAATGTGATGGGCTACAAATTGAAACCCTTTACATCTGGCACAGGGAGCATCCCAGGGCCTTCAAGCAGTGACAGCCTTACAGTTTGTATCTCTTCCCCTCTCCCCCGCCTCCTCTTCCCCACCATAACTTAAGTCCATAGGATCGTCTTTCTTAACATTTATCTTTGTACTGTTAAAGGTATTTTTACCTCTGACTTGATTTATCAGCTTTATCTAATATCTTTGGACTTGGCTATTACAGATGGAGCAGTCCATGCGCTTATTCTTACCTCCCATCAGGGTGGTCTTCCCACAGCTCAAGGACTTCCTTCACCTGCTTGTTTCCTTCAAATATGGCATTTCTGTGGGTGTCTCCACGCAGCCACAGCTTTTTCTCTCTCCAAAGCGAACTGAGCTCAGGAGGCTTCTGAGCCTCTCCTGTATTCCCTGACCCCACCCTCTAGGATGACCCTCTCATGTTCAGGAGCTGAGTTTTGCTGCCACTTTCTGAGCTCTGCCATGGCTGGGCCCTCCTCAACACCTTCTGTTCCTTCTTTTCCACCAGCTTTGGTAAGCTCAGCTCTGTTTGATCTTAGTCCTGTTCTCAGTAAGTTCTTCCCCAATTTTATTTTTCCCAGTGGGCTCCTGTTTTGCTGGTCTTTCCAGGATCTGTCAGTCCCCACTGAGCTATCCCCTGTTGCTCCCTGCACTCTTTTCCTCGGGGCTGTGTCCAGTGTTTAGGCATCTTCTGTGGCTGCCTGCCCTTACTCGGCAGCATGTTGTTTAAGATCGAGCCATGTCACTGCATGCATCAGTAATTTGTTTATTGTTGAATGGTATTCCATTGTGTGACTCTACTATATTTAGTCAATCCGTTCTCCTCTTGACAGATGCCTGAGCTGTTTCCAGTTTGGGGCTATCATGAATAAAGATACTACAAACAAGTCTTTTTGTAAATCTATGTTTTATCTCTGTTCAGTATATATCTAGGAGTAGAATTGCTGGGTCATAAGGTAGGTATATGTCTGTTTTAAGAGAGTGCCAAACATTTCCAAAGTAAATGTACAATTTTTCATGCCCACCAATGATGTTTGGGAGATCCAGTTGCCCCACTACCTTGCCAACATTTGGTATTGTCAGTCTTTTAAATTTTATCCCTTCTGGTGGGTATGTAGTAGTGTCTCATTGTGGTTTTCATTTGCATTTTCCTGATAATTAATGATGCTGAATTTTTTTCACATGCTTATTGGCCATTCACATATCTTTTATGAAGTATCTATTCAAATCTTTTGCCCATTTTTAAATCTGATTATTGTCATTTTATTATTGAATTGTAGGTGTTCTTTTTTCTTCATTTAGTTCTGCTCTGAGCTTAATTACTTCTTTCTTCTTGCCAACTTTGGGTTTAATTTGTTGTTGTTGTTCTAGTTCCTTTAGGTGCAGGGTTAAGTTGTTGATTAGAAATCTTTCTTCTTGGGCCGGCCTGTGGCTCACTTGGGAGAGTGTGTGGTGCTGATAACACCAAGGCCACGGGTTCGGATCCCATATAGGGATGGCCGGTTGCTCACTGGGTGAGCGTGGTGCTGACAACACCAAGTCAAGGGTTAAGATCCCCTTACCAGTCAGGGATCCAAACCCTTCACCTGGTGTTACAACAGTGGCTTCTAACCACCTGAGCTAACCAGCCAGTCCCCTTTTCTTCTTTTTTGGTGTAGGCATTTATTGCTATGAACTTTCGTTTTAGATCTGCTTTTGCCATGTCCCATAGGCTTTGGTATGATGGGTCTCCATTCTCATTTGTCTCAAGGAATTTTTTAATTTCCCTTTTAATTTCTTGATTAACCCATTGGTTCTGCAGGTATTCTTTATATATCCTGCAAATCAGTCCTTTGCCAGATATATGTTTGCAAATATTTTTACACAGTCCTGTGGTTTGTACATTTTCATTTTTAAAAAAGATTTAATCGGCATTTATTTATTTGTTTGCTTATTTATTCATTTTTGGCAGCTGCCTGTAAAGGGATCTGGATCCTTGACCTTGGTGTTAACAACACCGTACTCTAACACCAAGCTAAGCAGCCAGCCCTCTATTTATTTTCTTAATAATGTCTTTTGAAAAGCCAAAGTTTTACATTTTGACGAGGCCCAATTTATCCTTTTTTAAAAATGATTATTGCTTTTCGTCTTTTCTTATCTCCAAGTCATGAAGGTATTTTCATATCTCAAAAGAATTTTCGGATGTGGTGTGAGGTAAGGTTGAAGTTATCTCTTTTTATTTTGCTGATATAGATACCCAGTTATTCCAACATCATTTATTTTTAAAACTTCTTTTCCCATCATATTGCTTTGGCATCTTTATCAAAAATCACATCTATAACTGTAAAAACAAAGATAAAACAATGACAATGTTACTAAACAACAAGAAATAAAATGTTTGAGAATAAAATGCAGGTAAAAGTTGTCTTATTGAATTAAAAATAAGTCTCAATGAGGAAAACGGAACTGATTATGACTAGTCTGTAATAAAAGAGCCCTCAGTTTAATATCATTTGTACCTAAAATGAAGATGAAATTCTCCCTCAAAAGGCAATTCCCTTTTAAACTTTAATAATAACCAGCACTGAGAATGCCAAAGTCGTCTGTACATAGGTGAAGAGAGCAGGAGATTTTAAGTGCCTTCTCTGATACAAGTATTTATCATTTTGTCACATAAAAAATGGTTGTCAAGTTCACATAATGCTTTGTTGTAGTGATTCATGTGAAAATTCCGTGCTCAAAAATCCACAGCAGAGATGTCTGTCACCTATATTGTCCATTGACAGTGACAGGAGGTTCAGGGAGCAGGAGCCTGGGGTCACTTGGCCTGTGTCCTGGTCAGTGTCAGGAAGAGAGTCAAGACAATGCCTACTTCGGCCTCCTTTTGCCAATCGATACCTCCTTTAGCCTTATCCCAAAACTAAAAATAGTGAGATGTGCTTAGTGTATGAAGCATGCTTCTAATTTAGCTCATTTATTTCTCATAAAGAAAAGCAGAGGCTCTCTTGTCATCCTCACTTTAACTGGAAACTAAGGTGCAGAAAAGTCGTGCCCCTGCCCAAGGTGGCTTGGCTAGTTAGTGATGGATATGGGACTTGAAGCCAGGCAGTCTGGTTCCATGTCCAACCTTCTTAACTCCTCTGCTACATTGCCTTCTTGTAAGAAAAGGGGCTTGGCTTGCTGGTTAGACTTACTCTTTCCATTATGCAGTAATTTAGATATGCCACTTTAAATTAAAATAAAAAAAAACAAACCCCAAAACAAAAAGCCCATTTGTCCATATCCCTCCTAAAAGAACAGGGAGTGTGCCCCGTTTGGGAACTCTGCCATCACCCCTTCCTCGAGGCCACTGCCTGAGGCCACTTGACTTCTGGAACATCCACAACAGCCACAGCACTCTCTGATCTCCTCTGCAATCCCACCTGGACCTCGCAACTAACCCCTCATTACCTGCCTCGCTTTCTAGTGGATGGTAGCACACAACATACCACTTATTAAATATGGCCTTCATGTATCCAAACAAAACTCTCCGATACAGCTTGAGAATGATATCCTCTAGGCGTTTCCTCCAAGAACTATCAGATATAAGTGAAGAAGCGACCTACACAGATCTGTGCTTTAGAAAGAGCACTCCAGCAGACTTCTGGGAAAAGGCATTGCAAGCAGAGGGAACTGCCTGGGCAAAGGCAAGGAGATGGGAAAGTGCAGGGTGTGTTTGGAGAGTATCGAAATGATTTGACTGGCGAGGATAGAGCAGAGGGCACCTGGTAGGAAAAGGTTAGAGATGAGGCTTGGAAAGGAGGATAGCAGATTTTATACATCACACTAAAACTTTTGCATTTAATTCTGGAATAGAATAATATTGTCTCACATTTAATAACGTCTAAAAATTATGATGCTTAAAAATCAGGATGCACTAAATTGTACCTTGGTGATAAACAGGTCCAGTTTGGAGTTGTTCCAAATGACACAAGTCTATTTCTTTCTCAGCATGACCACTTTGTTGTCCTCACTCCAGGCCTCACAAAGGCAGAGCAGTTCCATCTGGAATATTGCAGGTCACAGTAACAGGTTTCTTCTGCTCAGGCTGCCATAACAAAATACCATAGACTGTGTGGTTTAAACAAGAGAAATTAATTTTCTCACAGTTCTGGAGGCTGGAAAGTCTGAGGGTAAGGTTCCAGCTGGATGCAGTTTCTAGTGAGGGCTCTCTTCCTGGCTTGCAGACAGCCGCCTACTTGCCCTGTCCTCATATGGTGGAGAGAGAGAGAGACAGAGAGAGAGATCTTTGGTGTCTCTTCCTCTTATATAAGGACACCAGTTCTATCAGATCAGGGTTCCACCCTTATGACCACATTTAACCATAATCACCTTCCTAAAGGCCTTCCAATACAGTCGCATGAGGGTTAGGGTGGAGATGGGGGCACAGTTCAGCCTATAGCAGGAGGGAAACAAGAGCTCTTAAGGATTGCACAATGGCAGCTAAATGCTCAGTGTAGAAGTGACACCCATTTCTGCTGCTTACAACTCACTGGCCAGAACTGATCACATGGTCCCCAGGGGAGCCAGGAAGTGCAGTCCCACCCCATGCCCATATGGTAAATAATCAGAAATAGAGGGCAAGCAGTGTTGATTTCCATTACTGTGATGATAAACATTTTTGAACCTTTACTATGTGCAGGCACTGGCCTACTGTTCTTCCATGGATTAGGCACTGGGGACCAGTTGGAGGTTTTAAACAAGGAAATGGCATGATTAGATCTGTCTGAAGTGGAGCTCAACAGGTAAGAATGAGACTATCCTAGCATTGAGCTCTGACCCCATCACTGATATGCTGTGTGACCTTACACAAGTGTCTTCATATCTCTGAGCCTCTGTGTGCACATCTATCTATAAAATGAGGACAGTACTTTTGGCAAACTATATATATGAAGCACATAGAACTGTGACCTGGCTGTTGAAGAGGCAGCATTGCATCGTAGCTGAGCTGAGCTTGCAGGCTTTGGAATCAGCCAGGTCTGGGTTTGAATCTTGTCCTACTGCTTTTTATTCTCAAGGCCAAGGGCAGGTGTGCCTGTGTGCATGTGTGTGTGTGTGTGAGCACTTCCCATATGTCAGGCATTGTGCTAAGCAAGCATATTACATGGACTCTACTGGAACTGGAACCCACGCACTATGCTAAGCGAACACATTACATGGAATTAATTAAATGGAATTAATTGGAATTCGAACCCAGGCTTCCAACATCCCTGCATGGCTCCCAGGCCCACATGGAGAGATTATTTATGTGTAACTCTCTCCTACAACACGTTCCATGGGAGTAAGGACCCTATATTATGTTCTATTCTATCCTTTGTTTTAGGACAGTGCCTGGCATATAGTTGGCACTCATTAAATATTCATTGAGTAACTAACTGACTGATGGAATAAATAAAAGTGGAGGCTCTTTATGGAGCAGCCTCTACTGCATCCAAGACCATTTAAATCTGTTGCTAATGGAGGCTGTTCATGAGACCCTACAAGTTAATGGAAAATATTTTGAGTGTTTTATGAGATTCCTTTAACATCTCAAACTTACCACATTTTCTAGATATTTCCTCTCCCTCCTACACATTATATAGCTACTGCCTTTCTAATAGAAATGTGTACTAGTCAGGTTAGGCTATATTGTGATAATAAGTAAATCACCAAATCTCAATGACTTAACAAAGCAAGTTTATTTCTCACTCATGCCAAGTCCAATGTGAATTGGGCAACTCTTCAGGACAGCTCCTGCATGTGGTGACCCAGGGATCCAGGTGCTGCCATCTCAACATGTAGCCCCCAGAGTTGCCACCAAAGGGGATGAGAGACTATGGAGAACTCACATCCATTCTCAATCCAGAAGTGACACTCACAGCCCTTGGGCCAACTAGCCAGGTGGCCCTGCAGAACTGCACACAGCCTGGGAAGTATGATTCTCTTTTGTACCCAGGAAGGAGAAGAGAATTAGATCTGGATGAGCACTATAAGTCACCACAGTCTGTCCTTCTGCTCTCCAAATACTGCATTTGATTCCCTCTACTTCCTACACACAACACACATGAACCTTCTTTCCAAAAGAGAAAACTCTCAGCAATGTGCAGCCCCTGCCTCCCACCCAGGGTCCCGTGGGATGCCCACAGGTCTCTTTGTCAAGCCTCAGGCTCCCCTTGATCCAGAGATGTATGAATTTAGAAGACAAGTCATGTCCTCTCACCACATGCTTAGTATACGAATGTAGAGAAGGGACAGGATGACCACAGTGGAGATGCCCATTGAGAAGGGGGGAGAATGGGAGGAGCCCAGTAGTCAGGTCTGGAATCTGGTTGGGCAGACATGGTGAAGGGGTTGGGGGAGTTCCTGACACTGCTGTCTGTAAGAAACTCCCTTCAGCATTGCTCTCAGGGGTGCTTGTCTCTGTCATGCAGAGACTTTCTTTTCCACAATCCTCTTGAACATATGAAGTGGAGACTATGTGCTCCACCCTCCTTGAGGGTTGTGTGGATTTCTCAGCCCACTTCCTGCCCACAGAAGTTTTAAGTCTTAAATAGTCACAGGACCAGACTCATGGTTTCTTTGGCATTACCATCCTTTCAAAATTTCAGTAGGCCTCTCATCTGTCTGCTTCCAGGGAGTTCCATATGCCAGAATGTGATGGTTAATTTTATGTGTTAACTTGACTGGACCATGGGGTGCCCAGATATTTGATCAAATATTATTCTGAGTATTTCTACAAGGGTGTTTTTAAATGAGATTAACATTTAAATTGCTAGAATGAATAAAGCAGATTGGATGGTGGGCCTCATCCAATCAGTTGAAAGCCTGAATAAAGCAAAAACAAATGACCCGCCCTTGAATAAAAGGGAATTCTTCCTGTCTGACTGCCTTCAAACTGGAACACGGGCTTTTTTCCTGCCTTTGGACTCAAACTAAAACATTGGCTCTTCCTGGATCTCAAGCCTGCTGGCCTTCAGACTGGAACTACACCATCAGCTCTCCTGGTTGTCAGGCATTTACCCTCAGACTTCAACTAAACCATTGACTCTCCTAGGTCTCCAGCTTACCAACCAACTCGCTGTAAAGGTCTTGGGACTTGCCAGCCTCCATAATTATATGAGCCAATTCCTTATAATCGCTCTCTCTCTCTTTCTCGCTCTCTCTCTCTCTCTCTTTCTCCCTCTCTCTCTAAATACATATATATGGTACTTATATCTATGTGTGTATGTATGTATGTGTGTATATATATATATACACACACACACATATCCTATTGGTTCAGTTTCTCTGGAGAACATTGATACACAGAATCACATCTTAATTTCTTTCCCAAGAACTTCTCAAATCTCCGTTTCTTTGCTTATGCTGCAGTAACAAACAAAACCCCAAACCTCAGGGGCTTAAAGCAGCAAGGGTTCTCTCTCTATCATATCCCACTGTGTTACAGGGAAGGCAGCTCTCCAGGGCAGCCGACTCCATGTGGTGACTCAGTGATCCAGGCTGCTTCCATCTCTTGGTTCTTCCATCCCGAGTGCAGTCTCCACCCACAGAGAGTAGGAAACCCACACCTGCTCCTAATCACTCAGACTGAGAGTGGCATTCCTCCACTCCTCCCATAGCGTGTTGGCCAGAGCTAGCCACATAGACCTTACCTAACTGCAAAGGAGGCTGGAAAATGTAATAATCATCATAAACATTTATTGAGTGCTTTCTATATGCCAGGCACTTAAATATTCTTTTCTGAATCCTCAGCTTAACTCTATGAACCAAATTCTACTGTGACCCCATCATTCAGACAAAAAACAGGCTTAGGGGGCTGGCCAGTAAGCTCAGCTGGGTAGAGCACAGCCTTGTAACACCAAGGTCAAGGGTTTGGCTCCCTGTCCTGGCCAGCTGCCAAACAAAACAAAACAAAACAAAACAAAAAGCAGGCTTAGGGAAGTTAAGGCAGTTGTCTGAGGGAACACACCTCATAAAGGTGGGGCTTGAGATTTGAACCCAGATCTCTGTGCATCTGGAACCCACCCTCTTGCTCCCCATGCTGTGTTTCTTGCTGATCACTGCCAAGCAATTCCATTTTAGGATCGAGATTGGGTTCTTATTTTCCACTCCATCTCACTTCCATCTTCCCAGTAGTCATGAATTTTTAAACCTTGTTCGAGATCAACAAGTTCACCCAGAGGAGACAGTAAAAGAACAGAACAGGCAGAAACAGAACAGCCATCAAATAAGCAAGATAGAGTTCTTCCAGGAAATGTCTGCTGTGGGGGCGGGGGATGAACTACTACAAGAAGTTATGCTAGGATAGTGGGAGGTGGGAGAGGGAGCATTCCCACCGTCAAGCAATCGTTTCCTTTTAGGAAAGAGAAAGAGAGAGAGATATCGGATTTAGGCCATTATGCTCTGGTTATTTCAGTTCCTGGTAATGATGTAGCTCAGTGAATAGAGCCCCCAAAGCACTTTTTAAAGGTGGGCCCCAGTCCTGGGCAGCTCTCCTGCCTCACTAAGGCTCACGAGGCCTTTCTAGAGGCCCAAGTCACAGTGCAGAGAAACTGGGAATGGCCCAAAACTGGCAGGTGGGCCTGAAGTCATCCAGCCCTATCTGCCGGGATGCGTCCTGGACCCGATCTGTAATCCCATAATAATCACATTACCTGTCACTCTCATTGCCCACTGTGCAGGCACCATGCTGGTTCCTTTCTTACAGTCCTCATTTCATTCTCACAGCCACCTGGGGAGCAGCCATCATCCTGCTATATAGAAAGGAAAGCGAGATGCAGGGAGATTGTCTGGGCCTCCTTCCTGGCTAGTCTGTGACCGAGCTAGGATCCGAACCTACCTCAGTGAGGCCCCAAAACCCACGCTCTTAACCTAATGCAGGCCATTCAGACTCTGGATCCACTTCCCCCAACTCAGTTACTAAGGCATCCTTGAAGCAGCTGAGCCCATCGGGTGGATGTATTAGTCCGTTTTGTGTTGCTTATAACAAAATACATGGAACTGGGTAATTATAAAGAAAAATGAAATTTATTGCTTACAGTGTTTTTCTTTCTTTCTTTTTTTAAAGAGATGACCGGTAAGGGGATCTTAACCCTTGACTTGGTGGTGTCAGCACCACGCTCACCCAAGTGAGCCACAGGCCAACCCTATATAGGGATCCAAACCCATGGCCTTGGTGTTATCAGCACCACACTCTCCCAAGTGAGCCACGGGCCGGCCCTATTATTGCTTACAGTTTCTAAGGCTGGAAAATCCAAAGCCCAACTGGTGGTGGTGAAGTGGTCCAAGGATCTCACATTGCATGTTGGTGGAAGCAGGGAGAGCAGAGAGCATGAGAATGAAAGACTCTCCTCTTTTTTTTAAAGCCCTCAGAACCACGCCCTTGACCACCATTTTTAATCCATTCACTACTGCACGGTCCTACAATCCAATCACCTATTTAAGTCTCCATTTTTCAATTACCATAACAGTCACAGTGGGGGCTAAGATTCTAATACATAAACTTGGGGGACACAATTCAAGCTTCAGTGAGTTTTGGGGGGACATAATTCAGTCCACTACAGTGGGGCAGCCCCCACTGCTCAGGGCTACCCCGAGAAGCAGTTGCATAAATCCAGGCCTCCCTGCTAACCCCCATCCCATGAAAAAGAGGACCCCAAGGGATTCCCTCTTTATGCCATGTCCCAGCTTCAAATCTCTCCCCCAAGAGGGTCAGTTGGAGTTGCTGGGAGCCAGGTGGTCTCACGGGGGGGGAGGTGGGGCACCTGACCTGGGTAAGGTTGGTCAGGTAGGCTCAGAAGAATTTGGGTTTGGAAACAGTGCTCCCATTGGCAGAATCAGAGGCGGTGGGGGTGGGGTGTGTTGGTGAGCTCTGTTCCCAGGACCTTGTGTCCTCCGTGATTCATGGACACATCTTGGGGTCCGGCCCATGAGAAATTGCCAGTGCAGGTCCAGCTGGTCCCAGAGAGACTGGCTGAGTGTGGGCTGGGGTGAGGAAAACTTGCCTCCACACTCTCCAGTAACAAGGCAGAGGAGAGGGACCTTGGAAGGGGGTGGGCTGGGGTCCTGCTATCTCTGTTGGTGGGGAGCATGGGGAAGGGGACGTGGAGCAAGGATCATTTCAGTATCCATTTGAAGGAAGAGTTCCAAGGCCTCAAAGCCAAGCAAACAACACATCCTAAACTAAAAGCAAACAAGCCAAACACCCTGTTCTGCTGTTCTGGCTCAACCCCCTTTTCACAGGCAGCAGGACCAGTGAGGGGTGATTAACTAAGGTCACACAGCACCATTTATGCCAGAGCCAGACCTCAAACCCAAGTTCTAGAAGAGGCTCAGAAAGGAGCAGGGATGTGACCTCAGCTCACCCAAGACATTAGCATTCCTGCCTCTTCCTATCCCACCTCAAAGGGCTCAGTCCAGGTCATCCCTGGAGGCAACACCTGGTTATATCCAAACCCCACACACACTCCCAGCACCTCAGGGCCCACCCGAGGCCAGGAAACCTTACTCTTTGTGCTTGCCCCAGCCTCCAGCATGGGAATTTCAAAAATATGAATATAATGAAGTCCTCTCTCCCTGTCACCTCCAGCCTCCTGGCTTGTGAGGGCTCAGTTGGCTCAGCTGAGTCCAAGGAGTCTGCTTCCCACCTCCTAGTCACATTGGCTGATTTGGACGATTTCAAACCTTTCTTATGTTGATTTTTCACGTAGCAGTACCCAGCACAGACTGAGGAGCTAGGGGCAGGAGAGACCATGGGAGGGATAAGGTCTTTTTTTTTTTTTTTTTTTTTTTTTTTTAAAAGATGACCGGTAAGGGGATCTTAACCCTTGTCTTGGTGTTGTCAGCACCACGCTCAGCCAGTGAGCGAACCGGCCATCCGTATATGGGATCCGAACCCGGGGCCTTGGTGTTATCAGCACCGCACTCTACCGAGTGAGCCACGGGCCGGCCCAGATAAGGTCTTTTTTAAAGGATTTTTAAGAACTGTCATTGAAGGTCAGATTTTGAAGACAGTTTGGAGAACCGCTAGCTTAACCCACGAGGCAATATTGAAGTGGTTACCAGCACGACCTTTTGTAATTCCTAAAAATTAACAGCCACAGAATGACACTTTCTACCTCCTAAAAAGTGGCCTAGACCCTTGGTTTCATTCTGCCACCTGCTGATGGGACCACAATGGTTGAGACCTGTCGAATTGTTAACACGGTGGAGAGGGTCTGCATCTGTTCTCTCACCCACAGGCCCTCTCTGGATTCCTGCTAAGGCTGTTAAACCTCATGTGGAACCCCAAACCAGATGAGGAATTGAATCTGATCCCAAAATCTCAACGCCTCGCCATCACACCTCAATCCATCTCACCGGGGATGGTATACATCAGACCACCAGTAAGGAAAATAATGATAATAAGCTCCAAATTGACCTGGGGTAAATTAAAAAACTTTAACAGTCAAACAGTTTTCAATAGCTCAGCCCTTAAGTTCAGTAACTCATTTGAGAAACAAAAACTAAACTAAAATCTACCTGTTTAACTAGATGGTCTCAAATTTTCTGGCATCCAGCTGGTTATCTTAAACAGAATTCTAAATTCTCTTCTAGTCTCATCTATGTATTTCTTTCTTTCTTTCTTTCTTTCTTTCTTTTTTTTAAAAGATGACCGGTAAGGGGATCTTAACCCTTGACTTGGTGTTGTCAGCACCACCCTCAGCCAGTGAGTTAACCAGCCATCCCTATATAGGATCCGAACCCATGGCCTCGGTGCTATCAGCACCACACTCTCCCGAGTGAGCCACAGGCCGACCCTTCATCTATGTATTTCTTCACAAAATCCTATGGTAGAATTCTATGCTGTTTTCTTAAAAGGAAGAAAATCTTGGGCCAGCTCCGTGGCTCACTTGGTAGAGTGCTGCGCTGGGAGCGCGGCGACGCTCCCGCCGCGGGTTCAGATCCTATATAGGACTGACTGGTGCACTCTCTGGCTGAGTGCCGGTCACGAAAAAACGACAAAAAATAAAAATAAAAATAAATAAATAAATAAATAAATAAATGCCACGTGGAAACCTGGGACCCAAAATGGCTAGTGAAAGGAGACCTATGCCCAATATTGCATAGGCCCTAGTTAACATTAACTGATAAGGGGATAGATCTAATACACCAAGTTTTTGGCTGGGAAACCATAAATATGTATTTGGTAAAAACAGCTAAAACTCAACTGGGCTTTGTATAATTTGCTCTGATAAATAGATGCCTATTTACTAACCTGAATGTATAAAAATGTTCTTATCAGCACACATCATTGCCTGGGTTTACTAATCAAACAGGATTACTAGCGGTCTTTTCACTTGACTGCTCTTAATACAAAATTGTAAAAGGTTTTCTTTGTCCCTTAGATAACTGGTTTAAGAAAACTTATTTCATGATAATTTCTTGTGCTCTCTGCTTTTGAAACCCTTGGTCACTTTGGTTTTATTTTTGTAATAATTTGTGATTTTATTCAACTAAGTGTTTTAAGCCTTTTGTTATTTTACAAAGCTTTCCAAATCTAAAAACTGAAAGCTCAACCTTTTGGTTTAAACTAACTTTGAGGAGTTCCAAGGGCCCTGGAGCTTCTCAAAGGATACAAAAAAGATGTATCAAAACTAATTGGCTGGGCCAGCCCATGGCTCACTCAGGAGAATGTGGTGCTGATAACTCCAAGGCCCCAGGTTCGGATCCCATGTAGGGATGGCTGGTTAGCTCACTGGGTGAGCATGGTGCTGACAACACCAAGTTAAAGGTTAAGATCCCCTTACTGGTCATCTTTAAAAAAAAAATAAACTAATTGGCTTTTTTGATAAATTAAGACTATATGGGAAAGCATTGTCAGTATTGAAGGTGTTATGGATATGTATTCCAAAATTTTGTAAGGTTCTTAAATATCTGTGTCTTGATATAAATACTACTGGTCATAATCTTGGTTTAATTATAATTTTAAAATGTTATGTCTTCAAATATTTCATGAAGAAACTCTGACAGGTACAGTTTCCTGACAAACTTTGAGTTCATTGCTTTAAACTAAAGTTCCAAAATTCTAATGAAGAAACTGATGGGTTTGTGAAATTGTTCACAAAGGTCAAAACAACAAAAGTTAATTAGTGAACTAATTTATGGGTTTTTACAATTTCCTTATTTTGAAACACTGCTGGTTCTCTTAATGTTTTGTTTTCCAAATTTAAGAAAACTCTTTCTCTCTCTTAAGCTATCTATGACTAACAACAGTTTGGTAAAATATCATTTAAAAACAGAAATTAAAGCATTTGTTTTCTCGCTATTTGATCCCCCCAAATTTAATAACTTTAAGTATCCTTATGATTATTATGGCAATGTGGCTATTTTTATAAGTTCAATAGGAATTAACTCTTTCTCTCTTTATAACAGGATATAATTTAGAACTTCGGATATAAGTTAGCATGTCTCACTTCTAAGTTGCTGACCCCCCTTTCATGTTGCCTTAATTTGGCCCAACTGCTGCTTCATCCTGCTGTTCATCCCCCCCCACCCCCGATGTGGGACAGATCACCACCTGGGAAAGGGCCTTCCCGGCAGCATGGGATTTATACAAAGAAAAGAAAGACCTTTTCAATCAAGATATTGATCATCAGTGCTTTTATGAGGAATGCCTTGATCATAAAGGGGGAAATAATGCCTTCTCTACAAAAGCAGTTCTCTAAATATTCCTGGCCTAAAGAGGGTGTTTGTAACTTGGATGAGACATCCTGTTCTTAAACAAAAGACTTGTAATTGATCAAAAATTTTACAAAAGACTAGATGTTTTAAAAACAGTAATGTCCTGGACAGGTGAACATTAACAAACTCTCTGGACTCAGAATCAACTATTATACAGAGCAGAATCCCATTCTGGAGTTTCAACAATTGGTAATTACACCCAATTTACAGCACCTGGAAGGATGCCAATGCAGCCACTCTGAGACGATGACATCAGTCCTCACCTGAAGTAAATTAAAAGGACACCATGCTAAATGATACCAACTTTGCTTTAAATGCTTTTGTCTTAACTGTGAAAACCTGATCTATAGCTTTTGCTTTTTCTTTTAAATAAATAAAATGGGGGGAGATGTGGAGTATGCATAAAGCAAATATACTTCACAGGGCCTGGTTTTCCAAAGCCTTGCAGTTTCAAATATTGACCTTGCAAAGGACAGGAAATTTTCCCCAGGCTATCGTCTCTGTTGTAAGATAAATAATTGTAACACAGCAAGGTTGTTGGCTCAAAGACGACAGGTTACGGATTGATATATAAAGATACTGGGAAATTGCTGTAAGAAGAGAATGTTTGCTAAGATCAAGTTTTGTTGGTGGATCAACTTAACTTCTTGAAAATTGCATTATAGAATGTCACCTTGCCTGTCTTACTGAATGTTACCAGTTTCTATTGTTAAACTTGTTAAACTGTACTTAGCAAAAACCCCACCTATGTTCTCTTCCTGTAACTTCCTGGTCTGGAGAATAAATGTGGGATGAGAACCCCAATTCGTGGTTAATTTCCCAAATGGAAGGAACACCTCACTCTTGAGGGTTCCAGGAGATTAACCCCTTTTGGGGGCTTCTCACTGCTCAGAAGCGATAGGCTTTGAGTAATCTTTGGCGGCTCCATCAACCAGGGGAAAAGGGGTGACAAATCCGTGGGAGGCAAGGCAACAACCTTTAGAACCAGGCTGTCTATGTTCAAATAATGGCCCCTCCCCTTACTAGCTGTGTGACCCCAGACAAGTTATGCAGCCTCTCTGTGTCTCTGTTTCTTCATCTGTAAAATGCAGGAGTTGATGCTACCCACCACATAGGAATGCAGTGAGGTTTAAATTTGCTAATATGTGGGAAGTGCTTAGAACAGTGCCCAGTACCCGATAAACCCTGAGTGGGAGTTTGCTGTTATTGTTACACTATCAAACTCCTGCTTGAATGCCTCCTGGGATGGGGAGCTCACTCCCCCCAGGGCAGCCTATTCCCCTAATAGATGGTTTGTTGTGTTAGGAACCTCTTCAATAAGCTGAAGTCTGCTGACCTCTCTCTTCCTGACAAGTCCTGGTTCTGCCCTCTGAGGCCAGCCATAAAGACACATCAACCAAAGCTAAATGACACACACTTGGTGGTGTGCTGGTTCATTTGCTTGAGTTAATTCCCCTTTGATTAACTGCTGCCCACACAGCCCAGAGCACAGAGTACAGATATCTGTCCCTGTTCAGAATTCAGCAGTCCAAGGGTGGTGCCCTCTGGCCTCGGAGGCCTGGTAGGGCCTGTCCCCATTGGGCTTGGGGTGTCCTCTCGATGGGTTCTGAGCCCCCACTTTCCAGGGGAGGCAGGTGCTGGTCCAGGGTGTCCAGGGCTAGCCCACACGTATCTGTAGCCCCTGCCTTCTTATGGGAGGGAAACGAGTGAATCTTGAAGCCAGCCCATGGCTCACTCAGGAGAGTGTGGTGCTGATAAGACCAAGGCCATGGGTTCAGATCCCATATAGGGATGGCCGGTTAGTTCACTGTGTGAGCGTGGTACTGACAACACCAAGCCAAGGGTTAAGCTCCCCTTACTGGTCATCTTTTCAAAAAAAAAAAAAAAAAAAATCCAAGAGTGAATTTTACTGTTCAGGACTGGGCAGGTCTAGAAAGGAGAAGGTGGTTGCCCATCTGGTCAGGGCAGTCCATCCCTTTGGAAAATCACTGAGCTTCACCAAGTGGTGTGAGAGCCCACTGTTATGGTCCAGTACTTTACAGAGAATTTGCTGGCTTGTTCCAGCAGGAAGGGTGCAGATTCCGGAGTCAAACGTGGCTTTGGAACCCAGCTCCATCCCTTCCTGCCTGTGAGGCCTCAGGCAGTGTCCTCATATGTTAAATGGGCATAATAACAACAGTTCCTTCTTGTAGGGCTGGAGCAAAAAGTGTGAGTGCCACACATGGAGAAAGGGCTTGATAAATGGAGTCAGTTATGGGCAGAAAGTGGGTGAGGGGGGTCCAGGATTTCCAAATTACTCTCAAATCTGGAAGGACTGTTTAGTCTGTTCCTTCATTTTACAGATACATAAACTGAGGCCCAGAGGTGATAGGTTCAAAAGTCACCCAGCGGGCTGGCCCGTGGCTCACTCGGGAGAGTGGCACCAGGGCCCCGGGTTTGGATCCCTATATAGGGATGGCCGGTTTGCTCACTGGCTGAGCGTGGTGCTGACAACACCAAGTCAAGGGTTAAGATCCCCTTACCGGTCATCTTTAAAGAAAAAAAAAAAAGTCACCCAGCAATTTGGTTGCCACAGGGACCCACGTCCCAGTGATTGTACCCTAGGTTCCCACCCTATGTGGGCTCCAGCCCTTGCCCTCCCAGCTCCTTGCCCAGTCCTGCCCCTTCTGTTCTGGAGAGCGGGGGGCGAGGGTGAGGCCGGGTGGGCAGTGGCTGGGCGAGTAGCCACTCTGTCTCCTCCTGGCGCCCCTTCAGGAGCACCCCCAAGCCTTGTTAGGGCAGCACCTGAGGCATCCCCTGCAGTTCCCAATTATGACCGGTGGGTGTCGCCACACAGCAAAAAACCACACGGCTCCTGGAGGACCCCGCTGCCGGACCTAGAGGGAGCTCAGACTGGGAGAGCCACCGCCTCCTGGCACTCCTGCCCAAGTCCTTCCCACCAGCCCAGGCAGTCCCCAGCAGCCCAAGCGCTTCCCTAAGGACACCCTAAGGGACGATTTCAAACCTTTCCACCACAACTTCCGCCCCCCATCCCCACCCCTCCACCTGTCACAGCCGCCCCGTAGGCTGCTTCTCCCAGCTGGGGCTCCAGCCACACCCACCCGTCACTTCTCCCAGCCTGCCAGGCACTTCCACACCTCTACTCTTACGGAGCCTTCCACGTGGAGTGCCCGCCTTGGCCTTTGCCTACTACCTGCCAGACACTGCCTGGGGTATTTCAAATCCACCAGCAACCCTGCAAGGGTTACTGGCTACTGCAAGGGTTAGTGGTTACTCCCTGCCTACAGGTGCAGAAACAGGATCAGAGAGGTGAAGCCCGGGTCACCCAGCAGAAGCAGGTTGAGCTCAGGCTTCCAAATTGAGCTTTCTCTCACTGAATCACACTGGCTATGTCTGAATCCCCCCCTGGACTGTGGGCTCCCTGAGAGCAGGGCCATGTGGAATTCCTGTTTATGACCCTTGGGCCCAACCCTCTGCCTAGCAGGCAGTGAATACTCAAAAGGCACCTCTTTTCAGGGATTTTCCCTATCTCTTAGAAGGCACTTACCATGCACCAGGTACTGGGCTAAGTGCTTCACGTGGATCACAACCCCACAGGTAGGTACTGTTATTATCCCCATTCTCCAGAAGGAGAAACCAAGGCACAAGTAACATGCACCAAGTCTTACAGTTATTTCGTGGTAGAGCCAGGGCCCACATCTGGCTCCAGAGTCTGAGCGCTTGCTCGTAACCACTCCTCCAGACACACTTTGAGGAGGGCCACTCTCTCCCTTTGCCCTGAGCGACCACCCCACTATGGTGATCTCACCCTTCCTGTGTCTCATGAGTGCAGGTCCCGCGAGCCGCTGTCAGTAGACTGGGTGTGTGCATTCACTCCTGTGTCCTCGCAGCCTCTGATCCCTGAACAGAGCTGTTACTCTGAAGGGTTGGTGCTAACACCCTTCTGCTTCCTCTGTGGCCCTCTCTAGGTCTTAGTCATCTCTGAGTCTCAGGGCCTCTCTGTGGGGGGTCAGTTGTGGCCACCAGGCTCCTCCCTGGGGTCACTGCAGGGTGGGTACGATGAGGGCACCTCCCAGGTAAGGGCAGCACCTTTTTTTTCATTCACACCTCACTGTCCCTTAACAGCAGGGGTGCACTGGAGGCTGCTCATACCAGCCTGGAGGTGAAACTTCCAGGACACTTGTGCATTGGTTGTTAAACTCTGCTATTGTTAAAAATTAAATTGCGTAAACTTACAGTTAAATAAATTATATTTAAACAAAGATAATACATACTTAAAACTCATCTGCTAATTATTTTGTGCATTTTTCTGTTATTTGTGCTCTCGAGGTCACTTACGTCTATTGTATCTGCATGATGGAAACACCATGTAGTGGTAGGTGACTTCTCAAGTCCCTGTTCAGTGAAATTGCACTGGTAGTTTGCAAGTAGTGTGATAAGAGTATTTACACCACAGAAATTGGCAAATGCTACAAATCAGAGCTCCACCCCCCTTCCCAGATCCAACTGTTGCAGTAGTAGGAGACTGCAAGGCAACTTGAGCCAGAAGGCCTGTCACAGAAGGACCAGACTATGGAGCTGGCTCACTCGGATTTGAGTCCGAGCTCTGCCTCCATCCACTGAGTGGCCTGGGCTCTTTGCCCGTGAGCCTCACCCTTCCTGCCTGCAAAGAAAGGCTAGAGAACAGCAGCTTTAAAAAACTGAGCATCTACTCTCTGCCAAGTGCTGAATCCATGCTCTCATTAAAGCTGCCAGCAGCCCTGTGAGGTGCATGCACTTACATCCTCGGTTAAGATGGGGAGACAGGGGCGTTAAGAGGACAACAAGTACCTCATCAAAGGTGACAGATCAAATGTGAGCCATGCTTTTTTTTCTGCTGTTTCTTTTCTTTTTCTTTCTTTCTTTTTTTTTTTTTAAAGATGACCGGTAAGGGGATCTTAACCCTTGACTTGGTGTTGTCAGCACCACGCTCACCCAGTGAGCTAACCGGCCATCCCTATATGGGATCCGAACCCGTGGCCTTGGTGTTATCAGCACTGCACTCTCCCGAGTGAGCCACAGGCCGGCCCTTGAGCCACACTCTTAACCGCTAAGGTTTATTGGCATTGTGATAATAGTACCCAGTTCACAGGGTGGTTTGGGGCATTGTACGAGGTAATGTGTGTAAAAGGGCTCAGCACAGATTTGGCTCTAGCAGAATATCGTAAACATTAATTTACCAAGAGGCATAGGAGTGGGATCTGGATCCACCCACGTTTGAATCTCAACTCGGCTGTTTTCTGATGGCGAGGTCTCCGGCCAGTCAAGTCACGTTGCTTGTGCAAGCCTCGTGTTCCCCATGTGAAACTAGGAATAATAATAGCTGCCTGGAAGAGCTGCTCAGAGGATGGAGATAAAGGATGTAAAGTGTCTGGTAGAAAAGTGGGCACTCAATAAGTGGGAGTGATTGTTAGGGATTATCTTTTATTTCATGTCACTCAGATGGCAACTCTTCCTGGCCCTGTGGAAGGAGACGGGATGGGGACCGGAGCCGTGGAGCTAGGGCCTTGCCTGGGCAGCTCCTGGCCCTCCCCTCCTGGCCAGGTCAGCCCCTCAGTGGGCCCTGGCTCTAGAAGGGCTTCAGAGGTGTGGGGACGCTGTTGCTAAGTGCCGGTTGCTAGGCAACGCACTGTTTCTCCAGGCTTGGCCGCCTCGGGGAGGGCCCCCGGCTTGTCTGGAGCAGCTCCTGCTTCCTGCAGCCTCTCACCCACCTCAGAGCCACTGCAGAGGGCAGGTGAGGGTGGGACCAGCTGCGGTTGGGCCCCAGGAGAGCAGAGCCAACTTTCAGCGGGAGGTGGACAAGGCAAGGAACTTGGGGCGGGGAGTGCACGTCGGAGCCGAGTGGCCAAGAGTTCCCCAGGTGGTAGGTTGTTGGGCCACCCATTCCCCTAGAGGAGGGTGTGTAGTGGTTAAATCAGGAGCCAGGAGTCAGATACCTTAGGTCTGAATCCCAGCTGTCCCGCCTCTTATGAGCAAACCCTTCATCCCTTGAAACCTCAGTTTACCAGCTGCAAAATGGGGATATGAGTTAATAGTAAGGTGTTGAGAAGGTGAAATGAGACACAAGAAGCCATGAGATAAGTGTTGATCAGCATTTTCCTCAGTTTGGGGGTATGACTCTCAAGACAGAGGGACTGAGGCCTAGGAGAAGGGACGACTGTGGGGGTGATTGTCACGACTGTGGTCTTCTGAGCTTGGGCTTGGAACTAACGAGGCTCCTTTTGCTTCCTTCCCAGGCCCTCTGGGGGCCTGCCCCACGGCATCATGATGGGGAAACTCCCCCTGGGGGTGGTCTCCCCTTATGTGAAGATGAGTTCGGGGGGCTGTACAGACCCCTTGAAGTTCTACGCCACCAGCTACTGCACAGCCTACGGTGAGCGCCCCATTGTGCCAGCGTTACCTCCAGGACACTGGCAGGAAGGGAGAGGAGCAGCCCCTCTGGTCATTCACGCTGCAGAGGGACCCCATTGCATGGAACCGATCCTTTCCCTGAGGACCTGCACTGTCAGGCTGGCCTGTCTGGCTGCCCCTCCCTGGTTTGGTCACTCTGACTCTGCCACACTGACCTCGTCCCCACCCCATGGACTCCATTTCCTCTGTCTCAGTCCTGAGGGGTCAGGCTTGCCCAGTTCCTATCACATTCACTCCTGCTGGTGGCTCTTAGCCTTCCCTGTCACGATGACCCCTGGGCCCCTTGGTGGGACGCTGCCGCTGCCTGGTTAGCCCCTGCTCACTCTTCCCCCACCTCTGCTGACCCATGGTCCTGTCTCTCTCCCCATTTCCCTTTCAGCAGGTCGGGAGGAGTTCAAGCCCCGCACAGGCAGTCATGTAGGCACAGGCTACAAATCAAATTACCGGCCTGTGATCTCATACCGAGCCAGTCTGGATGCCCTGGACAACCCAGCCATGGGGTACGGTCTATATGACCCCATCTCACCCCCTGCCCTGCTGAGCCTCAGCTCTCAGGGGCATCAGCGCCCATCAGACCAACTCCAAGCTCCATGGGCCTGAGCCTTGCCTGGCCTGCGCTGGGGTCCTGGGTGACTTTGGGCATAGTGCCCAGCTTGGGCCCCAAAGGCCAGCAGACTCCTAAGCCATCTGTGGGAGGACTGAGGGAGGTGGGAAGCTTCTGGGCCTAAGCAACGCAGCCCCTAAAGGACAAAGGCAGGTGGCCCTGGTGGTCCTAGCTCTAACTCTTGCCCCACCCTCAGGGAACAAATTCGGGACAATTTCCAGACAGTGACCAGTCAGAGTTATCGGCCCTTGGAGGTGCCTGATGGCAAGTACCCACTGCCCTGGAACATGCACCAGACCAGCTCTGGCTACACGCACGAGAAGCCGAACTCAGGACCCCCCACCAAGGAGGTCAGTGCTGGGCCAGAGCCAGGAAGGAAGGGAGCCCTAGGCTGGGGTGGAGGAGGGATTGGGGGTTGGGTAGGGTGGGGGTCCCTCCAGCAGGCTGGGACTCCCTTGCCAACAGTTGGTCAAGGGGGAGATGACAGGGCAGGCAGTAGCTGCAGTGCGGGTCAGGGGTCCACCCACTTTTATCCTCCGTGCCTTCATCCCCGTCTCCACCCCCTCACCATCTCTGTCCCCATCCCCATGCCTGCCATCACCTTCCCCTCTGTGTCCTTCCCCGTCCCTATAGCCATCCCATCTCCACCATACGCATCTACAGTCCCATCCCCGCCCCGTTGCACCCCCACCTCCACGATCCCCACCACGCCATCCACATCCTCAAGCCCACCCCGCCATCCCCACCACTGCCACCGTTGTCCCACTACTGTCGTCATCATCACCCCGTCTTCTTCATTTCTATCATCCTTATCACCACCACCACCAGAACAGATACTCATTCATTCATCCAACCAGTACATTGCAAACATCTCTTTTATATTGGAAGGTGATAAGAACTGGGGGGAAATATGACGGGGGAGAAGTAGGGAACCAAGTAGAAGTGAAGGAGTCGCAACTGCAGATCGGGAGCTGGGAGGCAGCTTGCTGTGGAGACACTGGACAGAGACGTGAGGGAGGCTAGTGTTCCTCCAGATGCAGCTCTCTGAGGAAAGAGTGTCCCAGGCAGTGTCAACAGCAACTGCAAAGGCCCTGGGGCCAGAGTGTCTGATGTGAGGGGGGACGGCAAGGTGGCAAATGGCTGGAGTGGAGTCAGGAGCCCGCCCAGGTCCTTGTGGGCCACTGTCAGGACGTGGGATCACTGTGAGTGCAGCTGGAATGCCGCAGGGCTCTCCGCAAGGAGGGACGTGACCTGGCTTCACTGTAAAGGGACCCCCTGGCTGCTGTGGAGCTACGCTGTCAGGGTCAAGGGCAGAACCAGGGTCAGGAAGTGACTGCCATCCCCTTGCCTGCCTGGAGGGTAATTGACATTCCCTCCTCCCAGGTCAGGAAGGTCCATTTTGACACCCAGGAGCACGGGCCCCAGGCCATCACAGGGCTGGAGCCCAGGGAGGTGCCCCTGCTCCACCAGCTGCAGGGCAAAGGCTCGCTGGAGTGGGAGAACTCGCGATACGTGAGTGGCTGGCGTGAGTGGCGGCCAGCTGAGGGCTGGGGGCTGGGCACAGGGGCCACACCCCCTTGCTCCCCCTCCTGGAGACAAGTACTGCGCTGACTCACCCAAGAAGCCGACTAAACATGGCCTCAAGAAAGACTGGGAGACCAAAGGGTTTGACACTTGACATTTCAAAAACAGCATCGCAGTGGTCGTGGCGGGCGTCCTTACACGTATCTTAGGATTTCACACCTAAGCTCTCTTCTCTCCTCTACGCCTTCCTTCCGGATGCCTGGGCCCAGAGCAATGCGTTTTGGAGTGGGCATCCGTTTCTTTCCATCAGCCTTTCTCTTCTCCTTTCAGCCCTTCCTGGTCTGGGTCCCTCTGGACCCGTTTCTCAATAAGAAGAGTCCCTTGTGGTATGTGACTTAGTATTCTTGTCACAGGGAACTGTGCTCTCGTGGTGGAATTTTGGCACTGTGATGCCCCCTCGGGGAGAGATTTGTGTCCGGGCTGCTGTACTGGCCCTCTCTGCTCAGAATATACCACACAGGCCTATTGAGAGCACAGATAACCCAAGAGCCGCCACCACCACTGCCGTACGCCTTCCAGGTCCTGGTCTAGATTATGTCTCCCATCGCTCCACCCTCTGTCCCAGGGCCCACGCTTCATGACTTCCGAATACAGCTCCAAGTATCTCAAGGAGCCTTTAAACCAGCCAGGTAGGCCCATGTCTGAATTCAACGCCTCCCTCCCAATGCACCTCCCTACCTCCTACACTTAGGAGAGACCCCCAGGCGCACCCGGACCTGGCATAGGACTAAGAAGGTACCAGCGGAAGGACACACAGGCAGCTTGAGGACACTGTCCTTCCAGGCTGACCTAGTGCCTTAGGCCTGCCGGCCCCCCGCTTGGCCTGACCACGCTGGCTCCTGGCCTGTCAGCTCTTGCCCTTCCCGCCCTTCTCCTCTCACTGCCTGGCCTGGACTCTGGGGTCCTTCCCCTGGTGCCCACAGTCCTCCTGACTCAGGTCTCCAGATCTTTGGAGTCAGCTCCCTCCCCGCCCACTGGGACATTTAGCCTCTGAGGCCATGTGGGTGGGGCCAGGTGGCCCCAGGCGGCACTTTGCGGGGGACTGTCTTGGCAGATGTCTTGCAGAAGACAACCGTCGGCACCAAGGAGGAAACTGGCTTCACCGAACAGACCCACAAGAACCCTATTATCTTCCAGCCACCCTCCCAGGCCCTCCCTGGGGACCCCGTAAGTCCGCTGGGCCCCTGCTAGCATCTCAGGGTGATTGGAGCCCTCCAGTCTAGGGGGTTCTAGCTTTAAAAAAAAATGTGAACTGCAAAGCCCTTAATTCAACCAAAGATGAAAAAGCTTGGCTGACACCACTGCTTTGGTCCAACTCCCCCATTTTATAGATGAGAAGACTGAGGTCTGAAGAGGTAAAGGGGGAGCCAGGGCCACTGAGAGTTCAGACAAGAATCCCGGCCTGCTGGTGCCCATTCAGAGTCCTCCCTCCCGCCCCTCACTTCTCCCTAAACTCTTCCCTTTCCTCAGTTACCTGCTCATGCCCATTTGTGCCCAGCTCAGTGGGGCCTGGAGACAGAGTGCGTGGGGGCTGCTGGCCTCCCTGGGGACAGGGCAGGCCGCCTCTGCCAGGCTGATGCTCCTCTGCCCGCCTCCTTCCAGGTCCTCCTCCCAGGCCGGAGTGTCACCAAGTCGGACTTCCTCCCCATGACTCACCCTCATGTAAGCTGACCGGGGGGAGGCTGGGGGCTGCCCACCTGAGGGGCAGTGAGGACGTGGCTCCGGGAAGGCTGTGGCGGGAAGGGCCACACTCTGGTGCCAGCGGCTGCTCTGCCCCTCCAGGGAGACGAGTTCCTACCTGTGTTGGCCAGAGGCTCCGAGCGGGAGTCTGGCTTCAGCCGAGTGAATGGGTCTCTGAACCCCAGAGTGAGTGACCTGGAAGCCTCCCTCACAGAAGGGAGGAGGCAGGGAGGCTTCCTGGACAAGGTGGCACTGGGGCCAGGCACTGAAGACTGGAAAGAGTGAGGGTATTTGGAGATGTGGAGGAAGGGCCTCTGAGGAGGAGGGCTGAGGCCTGGGGCTGGAAGGCAAGGGTGTGTTCTGAAACAGCAAGTCGGACGTGCCTGGGAGGGGAAGGACGTGCCTGGGGCTGCGGGCAGGTTGGGACTGCGAGGGCCTCTGCCTGCCCTCTCTCTGTCTCTGCTGCCTCAGCCTGGCCACCCTGCCTCCCTTCTTGTGGCTCTGTCCCCTGTAGGTGCCCCCTCCTGGCCCAGAACCCAGCAGCATGGGCCACCGGCAATTCCAGCCACCCCAGCGGATGCAACAGACAAATGTCGCCATGCTTGGCAGGGAGACGGTGGGGAAAAAGGTGAGGCCTGGGCCAGCCCATGGCTCACTTGGGAGAGCGTGGTGCTGACAACACCAAGTCAAGGGTTAAGATCCCCTTACCGGTCATCTTTCAAAAAAAAAAAAAAAAAAGGACAGAAAAAGGTGAGGCCTGCCGCTCCCATCCCCCCCATCCCCACCCCTCCTGACCTGACACCTCCCCTGTCTACCCATCTTGTGCAGGAGCCCACGGGGTTCAGCCTTAACAACCCCAGCTATGTCCGGAGCCCCTATGACCCTGACCGGGATAATCGGTACCTGACCACCTACAACCAAGGGTGAGGCCCCCTTCCCGGCCCGAAGCTGAAACCCATTTGACAGACAAGGAGACTGAGACTGGACTAGTAATGAGCTCACAGCCTTGTGTAGACCAACACTGAATCAGTGTGGGCTCCCCCTGAGGCAGACACTAAGCCAAGGATTTGAGTGCAAGCGCTTTATTGGGAGGTTGGGGGTAGGGGGTGGGAAGGAGAGGAGTGGGCAGCCAATGGTAGGTGTGTTATTAAGCCAGCTGTCCAGGAGAGACTCTAGAAAACTGTAAAACCACAACTCAGAATCATCCCAGCTAAAGGGTGAGAGCTGGAGTATTTATACCCCACGTCCACCAGTCATCGGTTAACGGCTGACCCCGGGTGCAACATGAAATCTCAGCTACCTCCTTGCTCAGGCAAAGCAGGTTCCAGCAACCCAAGGGTAGCTTTCCCCAAGAGATGCAAGACATTGGTGGCCAGGCTGGTGGGCATGGGAAGAATAAGGGGGCCGGGAGGTCTGGAGCAGCAACAGCATCTCCTAATATACCATATCCAGTCCACGCCACGGGCTCCGTGCTCCCTTGAAGGGAGAGCTCTGTGCTGTGTGAACCCTGGGTGAGGGGAGAGTGTCCTGGGCATCAGGGAGGGCTTCCAGGAGGAGGTGGCCCTAGAGCCATGGGGAAGCCTCCTGGGACCAGGACTGGGTGGGGAGGGCATTACAGGATGGTGTAAAGTGTAATTGTGAGGACAAAATCCTCAGAGCTGGGAAACCCAAGCCTCTCTTCACAGCGTCAATCATCCGTGTCCACACTGCCCCACCCCCTCCCTGTTTCTCAAGCTCCCGCTCTCCCCGCCCTGCCCAACTCCACACCCGTCTCTTCTGCCCCTGTGCCAAGATACCTTGAGGAATTCATTCATTCAACAGACTTTCACTGAGCCCTGACTTGGTGTCAGGCGCTGTTCTAGTCCCTGGGAATACACGTAAAGCCCCTGCCCTGCAGGGGAGGAGTGATGCTCAGTAAATGTGATTGACACGTGAGGGCTGGAGTGTGTTAGGTGGTGAGCAGGGACCAGAGGGTAGGAGGGGTGCATGGGGCACAGATCGGAGTTTGAACCTGGTGGTGAGGGTAGGCTGTCTTGAGAAGGTGACGTTTGTGCTGAGACTGAAAAGAGGCGAGGACAGCTTGGGAAGAGTGTTCTGGCTGAGGGGACAACCTGTGTGAGGGCAACCACAGAGTCTGGGCTGGGAGGGCCCTTGGTCATCCTCTAGGCTAAACCCCTCTCCTTTGGGACAGGGACCCTGAGGCTCAGAGGGGAGAAGGGATGCCTGAGCTGCACAGCAGCTTTGTGGCACGTGTGTGGCTGCTCCAGTTCCCACGGGGGTGAGGGGGTAGGGCAGAGGCTCTGATGTCGAGGGACAACTGTCCCTACTCTTCCTTAAGCAGATGCCCTATTCCTGTGGCTCCAGCAGACCCCCAGCCAGCTCTGCTGGATCCCTCCCCCAGCTCCTGCCAGGTGTCAGGCACACTCGCTGGTCTTTGCTGGTGCACCCAGAGGCCCCGGGGGTGTAATCCCTGATTTCCTCATTGGTCCACCTGCACCCCATCCTCATAAGTTCAAGGGTGGGGCCCACATCTCACTTATCTCTGCATGCTCAGAACCTGTCCCAGTGCTTAGCAAATATATTGGTGAAATGGAAGGAAAGTCAAATGTCTAGAAAGAAAAGGATGACAGGGTCCCAGCCCTGAGATGCTGGCGGCCAGGGAAGGAGGCATCAGTGAACGGTCCTTTCACTTTCATGCTCCAAAGTGCTGTCTGGGCCTCAGGGTGTGTGGGAGGGGGCAGCATCCAGCTCAGGGGACAGGGGAGGGCAGGCTTCCTGAGTGAGAGTCCCCCAGGTGGACAGGGTTCAGGGAGTGCCAGGCACAGGGGACAGCATGGGAAAAGGTGAGGATGTTGGAGGGCAGGAGAGGCTGAGGGGGTGAGCAGAGGCCAGCATCCCCCCAACAACCCCTCCTCCGCTCCAGGTACTTTGAGAACATCCCCAAGGGTCTAGACAGGGAAGGCTGGACTCGGGGTGGCATCCAGCCCCAGACACCGGGAGGCTACGCCCTCAACCAGCCGGTCACCCGCATGGAGGCCACCCCCAGCCCCATGGAGAGCCTGCGGCACCTGCACCCTCACGTGGGAAGGTAGCACCGCCCACCCCAGCTTCAACCCTTCTCCCTCCCCCTCGAGTCCCAGCCTCATCCAGGCCCTGCTCCAGGCCTGCCTTCCTGCGTCTGTCCCTGTCCGTCTGCCCCTCCTTTCTCCAGCAACCCTCCCCCACCATGGCTGCTCTCCGCCCCCCCTGACCCCCCCACCTGTCCCTTTGCTTCCTGGTGGCTGTGGGCTGCAGGGGGAGACCAATCCAAAGATGAATGGACTGTGGTTCTGCCTCACTTGTGACTGCTTTCTGCTCAGTCAAATTCCTCAAAAATTACATTTGTCCCAACAATGGCCAGAGTTGGCAGGCAGAGGATGTTTGTGGCTTGGCTGCCCTGGCTGAGCCCAGCCACGCTCTGGGGAGGGACAGGCAGAAGAGAAGGTTCAGGCTAGGCCACCCCACCCCTCTCTCCTTCCCTCCCTGCAGAACCCTGAGCTCAGTGGACCCCTTCTACCGAGAAACACCTCACAGCAGCCGCTTCATGCCACCCAGCTGAGCCTGAGGCCTCGGTAAGGAAGGGGCTGGGGACCCCCACCCACAGCTGCTCCCCGTGTGGGGAGGCTGTCTTGAGCCAGCCCTGCCTCCCAAGCCCCAGGTCAAGCAAGCCCTGCCTGGGGACCCCAGCCCCAGATTGGGATCTGGGAGATCAGGGGGCTTCCTGGGGGTGGGGAGTGCACAGAACCACCCCAGAGCCCCTCACTCGGGCCTTGTCTCTGTTCCTTCACCCACAGGCTTGCCAACCAAACAGGACAGGAGCTGGAGCTGGGCTACTGTCCCCTCTTTCATCCCCACCCCCCCACTGGGACTCCCTCAGCTAGTTTCCTAATGAAATAAAGAGCACTGAAGGAGACGTGTGACAGTCGCTGCAGTTGCTGCTGGGGAGGATGGAAAAGGAGGGGTGAGCTGGGGCGATGGGTGCAGGGGTGGAGGGTCTAGGGCCAGATGTGGACTCAGGGGCCCATGGGTGACTCTGTGGACAAGGCACTTCCCTCTCAGTTTCCTGTCCTGTAAAGGGGTCCTCAGTCAGGCGTGGATGGCAGGACCCCAGGGAACGGGCAGGAGGGCCAGAGAGGGGAAGTGGAGGCAGACGTGGGCGAGGCCGTGGGTTGAGGGGCAAGTCTCTGCAAGTCCCCAAGTCCTCGCTGGGCCTGAGTTGACTGGTCTATAAAATGGGGTGGGGGGGTTAGGGTCCTTCTGGGTCCCACAATGAATGGCTTAAAAGAGAGGAGAGGCCAGCGGTGGGGCAGGAAGAGTGGTGGAGATCTGTCTCCAGAGAGACAGGAGAATCCGCATGAATGGACACTTGGACCCTGACACTGAGAGAGGACAGGGAAGCTGGTGTCCCCCTCCTCCAGCTAAGGCGACCAGAGCAGGACAGCCCCTTTGTGAGAATAAGAACGAGGTGTCCGCTGGGTGGATGCCCCATAGGAGCACAGGCCCTAATGAGCCAATGTCCTGCAGGAAGAAACAGGCATCCCTTCCTGCAGGCGCTGCAGCCCAGTGCCAGGTCCCCCAGCCCTCAAGGCAGAATCTGGGCTGGCTCTCAGCACCTTTCATCACCTCAGCTAGGTGTGTTTGTTGAGTACAACACTACAACTGTACACTGTGGTCCTGCTAGCACTGCCCTTTATTTTTTACATAAGGAAACTGGACCCAGAGAAGGTGCATGAGCTGCCCAAGGTCACACAGGCAGAAAGGTGGCAGCAGCCCCAGGCTGGGGATGTCATCTGCACCTTGCAGCCCAGCCTGGCCCACAGGGAGGCAGACTAGTGGCTCAGCTGCTGTCCCCCCACTCCCAGCCTCCACCACTGCTCCTTCATGGGTGGGTGTTGGTGGAGCAGCTCTGCTGGCCCCAGAGCCTGGCTGTACCCAGCACAGTCTTGAGCGGCAGGCCCGGGGGCTGTCCGCAGCCTGGTCAGGGCTCCATGTGGGAGGTGGGCGGCTCCAGCTGGTTCCAGCGTTGGAGGAGGGGAGTAGAGGACAGGGAGTCTCTCGGCTATAAATCCAGCCTGACTTAGGACCCGGTGACAGTGCCACAGACTGGGTGAGTCCCTAAACCAGAGACTAGGCTGGGCCCCAACCATGGCCGGCCCATAGTAAGGTGGAGGGGGGGGCATCAACCAGCCCCTCCCCACTCCAAGACACACACGTGTGCAAGTACACACTGTCAACACTAAAGCACATACAATTGCAAGCAAAAATGCCACAGAGCTCCAAAGACGTGCACATGTGAGCACACATAGACACGTACTTGCCAACAAACAAGTACACGTAAATTCACATAACCACACACGAGATGCAAAACAAACGTGTACACAAGCACACAGACCACATCAACATCCAAGGCGTTTCACATGCAGACACCCCACCCCCCCATTTCATGTCTCCGTTTCTGCTTCCCCATCAGCATCCTTTTTCAGCTCATGTTTCCTGCTCATCCTACCTCTACCTGGCTCAAAAGGAGATATGGTGTCAGGGACACAGGTGCCCGATTACACCCTCTATCCATGGCCTCCCCATCTCCCGTTGTGCTGCACAGAGTTTTCAGGACATGGGAGCTGGGGCCACCCACGACGATTCCTGAGCTGGGGCTGTGAACCCCAGCACTCAAGAAGAGGGGGCCATGCAGCACCCATGTGCTCCCCCAGCCTCTGCCTTCTTCCCCACCACAAACCAGATCGGGGGCAGCAAGAGGGAACTCATCCAGGCCTCCCTGTTTGGGTCCTGGGCCCCAGCCCAGAGGGCTGTGTGAGGACAGGGTGGCCCAGGGAGTGGGGTAGGGGGCAGTCCAGGAGGCGCCAAGGCTAAGCCAAGGTTGTTTTGGAGTCCCTGCCATCTCACAGAGGAGGGGACAGGCATGGAGAGGTGGCAAGACTTGTCCCAGGTCACACAGCCAGGAAAGATCTTGGTTGGGGCCTGCTGGTAAGGGGTGGAGGGAAAGCCTGGAGTGGCAGCAGCCTGGTGGGGTGTGAGTTGACTTCAGGGAACACCAGGCTTCCTTCTGGACCACCGCCCACTGACTTGCTCTGGCAGGCCTCATGCGGGAGGGGAGGAGTAAGCTGCACCTTGAATTCATGGGCAAAGTGGCCAGGGGGAGGCCCTAAAGGAGGGGAGACGTCATGAGGACACAGTGTAGGGACAAGATCAAGGCTTGGCCAGGGAAAGAGGATAGTGAGGCTGAAAGTGGGCACCCTAGTGGAGAAGGTGGGTTGGTTAGATTTCGGGGGGCCATAAAGGCCATGCTAAGGAGCCCTCCTGTGTCCCCTCCTCAATTATGAGGTTCAACGAGGGCACAAACCATGTCTATCTGGTTCGCAGTTGAAACTCCAAAACCCAGGACAGTGCCTGGAATGTTTGGAGATGCTCGGTAGATAATAGATGAATGAATGAGTGAGTGCTGCCTGCCAGTGGGGATACCAGGTATGGGCTTCTGGGCATCACCTGCCCCAATGCCGGCATGTCAGTCACCCAGGCTCCCTGCACCTGTGCAGCCTGGCAGCTGAGACCCTGCTGTGCCACCCACACTGTGGTCCCTCGGGACCACTGCTCTGCCCACGATGCTGTGCCTTTTCTCTCTGCATGTGCCCCTTGGAGTCCCCTCTCCAGCTTCTGGCCAGCCCCTGTAGAGGCCTAAGAACCTCCACATTCCAACGTTGACCCCTGGCAGGCCCCGAACCAGGGCAGAGGCAGTGCTGGGGAATCCTCTCTGTGACCCCAGGGCATAGGTGGACACTTCCTACCTTGGACTCCTCAGGATACTGAACCCCTGTTGAAGGGACTGTCTCGCTGTGTGGCCTTTGCCACATCACTCTCCCACTCTGGGCTGTCTGGGGAGGGTGGGAGAGTTCCTGCGTCCAGGAGGCCAGGCCATGAGAGCTTCAGGTAGGAGACTTTGGAAGCCCCTTGGGGGCGGCCTTGAGAGAGAAGCAGGCAAGGGGCGCTGACAATGTGGCTTTGGTGGCTTCGTTTTCGGTGGCCCTGTCCCCTTGCCCCAGAGCCCTTTCCTCTCCAGGCCCAGGTGGTCAGCACAGTGTACCTGTCCCAGGCCTGACCTCTGGAGTCAGACTGCCGAGGTTCAAATCCCAGCTCTTCACCACCTGAGGCTGGTCCCTGCCACCAGGTGTGTGACCTCCAGTCGGTCACCTAGCCTTTCTGAGCTTCAGCTCATAGCAGCACCTACCTTGTGGACAAGATGAGATGATGTGTGGAGCGCTTAGCACACAAACAGTAGCTGCTCTGATGCTGCAGCAGAGGAGACAGCGGCCATGATAGTGGTAGGGTCTCGATCAAGGCCACACTGTGCATAGCCAGCGCATCTGGCCTCTCTTTGGCTTGACCCTGGATGGGCCCCCTCTGGATCATGGGTGGGTGATCAACTGGTTCAGCCTTACCTGGTGGCCTCGACTGCCCCTCAAGGGGCTGGGTCCCACCCTGTCCCTAAGGCCAACTTTTGCCAGGCCCTCCTGCTTCTCACCTCCCCTGGTGACCAGGCTTTGGGCGTTTGGTTGAATCACTCCTTCCAGTGGGTGACTATTGTAAGCTGCTACCCAAAGCTTCCTGGCCGGGTATTTTAGAAAACTTTCTGAGGTGTACAATGATGATGATTAACCTTTATTAAGCCCCCACAGCTGCCGGGTGCTGAGAATATTCCGTGGGCTGTCACCCTTTCAGCAAGAACACAGAGGGGCCTCCCTCTGGAGGTTTGGGGACGCGGGTGGGTGTGGTGCTCATGGCATTGGTGTGGGGGCGTGGAGCCTGCAGGCTGATGGGAGTGCAGGGTTGGGCTGAGGCTGTGTGCCACACGATCAGGCCACACCTCTGACGCACACGGTGTGTGTGAGGCTGCTGCCCATCACCGCCGCGTGGCAGCTCATGTGGACAGGTACCAGCTGGCCTGGGTCACGTGATGACACTCAGAGCCACCAGCTCATGGGCTTGACAGCTGTCCAGCTGGGAAAACAGGAGTGGGGGTGGGGGTGATGGTGTTTAAAGGCATCTGTCCATGGGAACTGGAGGCCCGGGGGTGGGGGTGGGGGTGGGGGTGGGGAAGCCCCGGGAGGGGAGGTGAGGACGGCACACACAGACAGATGGAGCACGTGAAACGCTGAATCGGTTCCCCATTTCCTCTCTGACCATCTGGAGGGCCGCCCATTCCCGCAGAATCGTTCCCTGAACAAATAAATAGGCAAGGACAGAGGAGGAATCAGACGCAGGAACCCCCCACCAAGGGCCTCTGTTGAAAGGTCTGAGGGGACCTCACAGGGTCTGCAGTCCTCTCATACTCCTTGTTTCCTCAAGACACTACTGCAAACGCGGATCTGCCAAGAAAAGTTCTTTGAGTCATAAACGTCACCCCTGGAAGGACTTTTGTGATAACCAGTTCAACCTGAGCCAGAGAGAAATAACCTGCCCAAAGCCACCTGGCTTAGTGAATGCATGCTGTCACTCTCTGTTCTGAATACGAGACCTTCCTTTTTCATCACAGGGCTTAACTGGGGGTCCTGGGTGGGCAGGAGTGGGAGTCTGGAAGCTTCCTGGGAGAGCCAGGCATCACATTTGCAACCAGCCATGAGCATGGGGGCTTTGTTTTCTTTTGCTAAAGAAGGGGTGCATGAATGTGAGTATGTGTCTGTGAGTATGTCTTCAGAGGTCCCTAGGCGTCTGTCTCACCCACCTGTCCTAAGATTGAATGAGATGCTGTGGAGCTAGGGCTGGGTCTGGAGCTCACAGACCCCTCAAGCCCGTTCACAAACCCTTCACACGCTGGTCTAGGAGCTAGGTAACCAGCCAAAAGGTCCTTGGAGCCTTGGTTGAAGAGCATGGCCACATGGGGCAGACACCCGAGGTAGTCAACGCCAGCCAGGTGGTGGCGACACACATGCACACTAACTCCACCCACACACAACTTGCTTATAAAGAATGTGCTGCACGACCCCCAACCGGACCTAAGGCAAGGGGGCCTGATTAAATTATTCTATTTTCCCAACAGATGCTGAGGGAGCTGTGTTCAGGAAAGACTTTAGGAGACCCTGGGCATGAGCAGCCTCGCTAGGAGGCCCGATGACAAGGTGTGGTCCCTATGGTAAGATAGTCTTGCAGCAGAGTCATGCTTTCGTGGTGGGCTTTGGCACCAAGGACAGGAGGCTGGCATTGAAGAACACAGGCAAGCTTACTGCTTAGCATGAAGAGGCATCTCGTAGTGCGGGGGCTCATGGGTGCCAGTGGAAGGCCCAGGGGAATGGTGTGACCACTGAGTGACCACAGGCTGATGAAGTCTGACTCTGGGAGGTATCTGTCAGAGTTCTTTGCAAGCAGCTGAAACCGGCTTTGGCTAATTTAATCAGAAAAGGAATTTATTTTTTTTGGAGGCTGGCTGGTACAGGAAAGCCTTGACCTTGGTGTTACAGGGCCATGCTCTAACAAACTGAACTAACTGGCCAGCCCAGAAAAGAAATTTATTAAAAGGACTTGGGCAGTCACAGAATCTTTAGGTGGACCCGAGAATAGAGCTTAGAGGTCACCCAGCCAGGAACCTGGCTGAAATCACTCCCTGGCTCTTGGCCTGTGAGCACTCCAGGGCCTGCCCTGCTGCCAGGCACTGGACACAGGTTCTGCTGCCACTCCTCCCACCTCCTCCGGAAGGATCCTGCATGGTCCAGTCTGCCCAGCAGTTCTCATTTCCAATTCAAAATCTGGGGTGGGTGCTTCTGGGAGCTACTCCCAGGTTGCATGTTTGCAAAGGATGCTGGGAAGGTGAGTTCCCAGTGTTTTCAGCTTCCATGGTGGGATGGGTGGGCTCTATTTTGTCAGGTGATGGGATTCTCCAACATAGGAAGGGGCTTTGGATGCTGGGAGGCCCAAAGACTTAAATGTCCTTCACATGCTGGTTACCATCACTATGAAGGGAATGAGCAATTGTGGAGTAACTTCTGTGAGTTGGGTGCATCAGATGGCTCACCTATGTGGCAAGGATGCTGTTGGCTCTATAAGGGCCTTTTGCGAGGCATAGGAAAAGATGCTCTTCTTTGGGCTGGCCAATCAGCTCACTTGGGGGAGTGTGGTGCTGCTAATGCTAACGTCACAGGTTTGAATCTCTATGCTGGCAAACTGCAAGAAGTAAAGCACCTTTCCTCAGAATGCTTGACTATAGTCTAGGTTCCTGATGCCAAGCGGGCCCTTTAGACTTGGTTCCGTTGTATGCTAAGAGCTCAAATCCACTCAGTCCCTGTCATTGGGAAGAGGCAAGCAACCACCCATGTCGACCCCACATCTATCCTCCCTGCATCTACCCAGAAACAACTGTGACCTTCTGGCCTCTGGTTGCCAGGGTCATGCAATCTTTGTGACACAGGTGTGTGGAGGATTGAGGTGACGGGCTGGCTTGCCTCCATTTCTACTCTACTGAGGCCTCTCCACACAGGTAGGGGCTTTGTTGCATCTTCAGGCCATACCTGGTAAGGGAAGTGCAGGTTGGTCCCCTCTGCCCTGGTGTCCCAATATACCTGGTGTTTCATGCCACCCAGGCTGGGCCCAGAAAAGGTAGAGCTGAGGACTCCTTTTCAAGCTGGCATCTGTGTTTAGGGGTGACACTCTGGCGCTTCTCTCCCACCTGCCAGTTGAGCCCTTATCTCCTTTCGGGTGGGATCTTTGCTTCTGTGATGATGGCTGCTTCCCCAATCCACAGCTTATGGCATCAGCTCCTTGCTCTCTAAGTTCAAAGCCAAGTGTTTGGATCTACAAAAAATATTTCTCT
Source organism: Cynocephalus volans (assembly GCF_027409185.1). NCBI lineage: Eukaryota > Metazoa > Chordata > Mammalia > Dermoptera > Cynocephalidae > Cynocephalus > Cynocephalus volans. The sequence continues at coordinate 156,764,713 of NC_084463.1, forward strand.
TTCAAAACCTGACTCTTTCTTGTAGGGCTAAGTCTCAGCTTTGGGTTTCAAAGCCTCTTTTGCAACTCAAAGCCACAAACATTTGACTCTTTGTTGTGGATTTCCCTTGGAGAGCAGGGAATAATAGAAAACCAATTTAGCATCTGAATGGAGAGGAATGGATATAAGGAAATTGTCTATTGTGGAACAGCAGTTAATACCTCAAAATGATAACACCCAGCTGCAATATTATCTCACTGATGCTTCATGGTAATCTCGAGGACAGGGTGATTATGCCCGTTCCAGAGCTGGGACTAGGGTGAGGGAAGGAAGGGAGTTGCCCCAGGCACAATATTTAAAGAAGTGCCAAACAACTCCACAATTGAGGTCAGTAATAGTTTGATGCAATCATTTTTAAAATAAAAATTAATGCCAAAATCCATGATGAGCAAAATATCAAAATTTTATTTAACACAGGATCAGTATTACTGATTTTTTCCTTCTGCGGCAGGCTCCGGTAATGGCTCAGCACAGCGCTGGTCCTGATTTGGTCTTTATTTGAAATTTTAATCTTCTATTCATCATGGATTTTTTGCCATTAGTTTTGAATTTTTAAAAACATTGCATTCAACTTTTGTTTTTTTCTTTTTTAAAAGATGACCGGTAAGGGGATCTTAACCCTTGACTTGGTGTTGTCAGCACCACGCTCAGCCAGTGAGCGAACCGGCCATCCCTATATAGGGATCCGAACCTGTGGCCTTGGTGTTATCAGCACCACACTCTCCCAAGTGAGCCACAGGCCAACACTTTAAACTATTATTTATCTTGATTTTGAGGTTTATTGGTGGTTTCCCCTTTTAAATTTCGTGCCCAGGACAAGTGCCTCCCTCGCCTCACCCTTGTCCTGATTTGGGCTCTTTCTCCAGATGTAAGAATCAAGGTTCAGAGAGGGTGAGTAACTCAAGTGGACAACTGGCCCCGGGGAAACATGTGGGAGAGAGGCTCCCTACCCTCATGGAGCTCATATCCTAGTATGGAGAAGCAGACTTTAATCAAATAATTCACAGTTATTATTTATTTAATTGTAATTGGGATAAGTACTGGAGTTCAAGAAGCTTGGGAGCTTGACGAGCTCTGGAGGATCCTGGAAGGGAAGTTTTCAGCTGAGACTTTAAGGCTGAGTAATACGGGCTGGCTGCTAGCTCACTTGGAGGTCATGGGTTCAGATCCCCATACCAGCCAACTGCCCAAAGGAGAAAAAAAAAAAAAAGATCAGTAACGTGAACCAAGCAGAGTGGGAGAAGTGGATTCTAAGCAGAGCAAGCAGCACATGCAAATGTCCTGGGGTGGAAAGAAGCTAGTGGGTTTGAGAAACTGAGAGGAATTCTATTAGTCCAGGCAGATTATATAACAGACAGCCCTGAAGTCTAAACTTATTAAACATTTCTTTTTTTTTTCTTCACAAATGTGAGTCAGGGGACCCAGGTTCCTTTCTGTCCTTAGCACTGCAGAAGATGAGAGGGAAGACTGCCCATCAATGTGGTGTGTTTCACTCCTACCCACGTCCATTGGCCCAGTGCTCATCTAAGCCCCACCTCGGGACCAGGACAAGTAGTTTTTCTGATTGTCCAGGAAGAAATGGAGAAAATAGAAGTTGGTGACCCTCAGCAGCCCCTGACACAGGGAGAGGGACCAGGCCAGGCTAGTCCTTGGAAGTCATGGGTGGGACCTGGTTCTGTATTCTTGGGGCAGAAGATCTGATTTGCACTTGGCCACAGGTCCAGGAAGGTATTAACATAACCATAGGGCAGCTGCCAGCCATGACGACTGTGGCCTTTTCCCAGGAGGAAGGAGCTATCCTGCCTGGAACCAGAGTTGCAGCGTGGCGGCTTACCAGAACCCATTAGGACGGTCAGGCTTCTGTCTGCGTGTATCATGGAGGTGTGGCTCTGGGCGCCACATGAGCCACTCCCCTTCCTCACACTCCCTGGGCCCCTGTTGCTTGCGCTCTGGTATCCTTTGGAGGGTGGGGGCAGTCAGGGAAGAACTCTCAGCTTTCACCAGAGTAGGCAGGTAACCACAGAGCTAGGGTTTCAGGGGAATGTGATCCCCAGGGCGTGCCTGGGGTCTGGTTTCTAGGGGGGTTGGAGGAGCAGGTTAGCAGTGGCTGAGCCAGCCTGCTGAGTTTGGCCATCCACTGAAGGGCTCTGGGCCAATGGTGGACCCAGACTGCCTGGAATTTGCTCTCATGTAGACCCAGAGCCCAGATCACAGACCTAGGGTGATCCTGGACTTGGGGGCCTCTGCTCTGTCCTCTTTCTTGAACCTGTTTTGGGGATCCTCGGCTTAGCCCTGTGGGTTTCATTAGGCAAACACACTGAGCTCTGGGGCTTGGGATGGGAAATGCGGAATGGTGTGGCTCTCAGACACGCTTGTCCTCTCTGGCAACATCAAAATCTTCAAGTAGGGCACTCCTGGAAATCTTTTTGCTGGTTGCAGGATGGGAGCAAGCATTTGGGCACCCTGGGTGATTTCTTTAATTTCTCCCAGTTGAGAGAGACAATGAGACATAGTAGGAAAAGCTCAGGCTTTTCAATAAAATGGATCGGGTGTGTATCATGGCTTTGCCCCTTGCAGCTGTGTGACCTTGATCGAGCTACTTAACCTCTCTGAATGTGCTTTCTCATCTGTGGAGTGGGAGGTGGTACGGAACATAGTACCTACCTGGCAGAGCTGCGGTGAAGGGTAAATTAGATAACCTGTAGGTGCTCGGTAATTGACAACTATCATTATCATGTGGGAGAGAACCAAGGTGAGAGGGATGCAGGTTGCCCAGACTCCTCCCTGACACACTCGCGCGTGCACACGCAGGCACACACACCATTCCTGCGGCTGCCAAAGGGATCCTGTTAAAAGTGTGTCCTCTGCTCAAAGTCCACCACCCAGAGTCAAAGCCAAAGTCTTTATGAAGGCCACAGACCCTCTGTGGTCCGCCCCCTCCTCACTTTCTCTCTCCGACCTCATCAGCCACCACTAGGCTTCTTGCTGATCCAGGAAGGCCCAGGCACACTCTCGCCCCCGAGTCTAGACACTTTCGTCCCCTCTGCCAGGAACACGCCCCCATTTCGCCCAACCCCACCAGACATCTGCCTAGCTTGCTCCCTCACCCCGTCCCATCTCTGCTCAATGCCGTCCTCTCAATGAGGCCCCCCTGGTAGTTAAGTGGCGGCCCCCACCTCCCCATTTCTCTGTCCTCCTCCTCCTCTCCTTTCCTTGCTTTATTTCTCCCATAGCCTGATTATCACCTGGCACACGTATTTTGTTGATTATCTCCACTCTCAAGAACATAAGTTCCACAAAGGCAGGGATTTTTGTCTATTGTGTTCACATTCACAGTAATTCCCAGGGCCTAGGCACAGAAGTAGGTGCTTAATGTTTGTTGAATGAATACTCGAAAGATGTCAGGGACTCACGTGCTGGCTAGTGCTGGTCAGGGGGCGTGGGCCATGGCAGGAAGGAGATCATCACTTTCCTTTTTTGACAAATGAGTGAGTTGGAATAGACCCCCCCCCCTCAGGAGACCATGAACCTGTGGGAATGGTGCATGTCATTGCGTGCGTCCCTGCCTCCATGCATTTTTCTGGAACTCGAGTCCCTAGCTTCTTGCAGACATTTAACAGTCTATGACCTCCCGGTGGAGCCAAGCACCTTCCCTGCTCTGACATTTCATGGTTGGCTCTGATAGGCTCCAATCTTTGCTTTCTACGCACCTATGATGCTAACACTCCAAGATCTTATTCAAGTCTCAGCAGCCACAGTGATCCTGACCCCAAGGCAGGGAGGGGGAATCAGAGGGGGCCTTGGCAGGGTCAGGGTGGAGGGCGCAGGCGTGCCTGTGGGGACACGGGAGGGAAGACCAAAGGAGACGTCTACATTACATGTGCTGTTTTCTTCCTTTTATTTAAAAGAAAGTATATTTAAAGCAAGTGTGACAAAACGTGAACAGTTGTCAATGCTGGATACTGGGCACAGAGGTGTTTATCACAGAGAGCTTTGTGCTTTTTCTGTATTTCAAAAAATTCTTTAAAAAAATACAGATTTGGGGGTGGGCAGGACAGTTTATAGCTCTTGATTAGGAACAGAGAGACAATTTCCAGGGGGCCTCGGGAACCTGAACTTTGGATATTTTTGCAGTGTGTGGGTGGGTGGGAAGAGGGGATGGCTGGGGTCTGGGCCCACACCTGGAGAGCCCCCCTCCTCCCCTGCACCCCCTCTCAGGTCTCAGTTTCCTGCCTTCCTGGGGAGTGGGGAAAGGCTGAGAGGCCCCGTGCTGGGGGTGAAGCTAATTCATTAGTGACGCCTCGACAAGGACCGGGCGCCCGCAGCGCCAGCGTGATTCATCATCATGATTGCCCCGCTGCCAGCCTGCGTGGGCTCGGAACGCCAGCACATTTTACCTTTACCCACTGAGAAGGGCCTGGTGGGAGGTGAAGGTACAGGATCTACCCAGAGCAAGAAAAAGACTCGAGAGGAAGCAAAAGACTCGGAGAAAGAAGAGGGCTGGTGCTCCATGCTCCCGGCCCCAGGAAGCCCTGCCAAGCTCCTGCTGGAGCGTAGGGTCCCATGCAGCTGCTGCCCATGCGACAGAGCCCAAGAGGGCGCCTAGTGCTGGAGTGCCAGCCGCAAGCAGGTGCTGAGGGTGGGCTGGCTGGGCTTCCTCCTCCACAGCGAATGTTCCTTTGGGGGCAGAGGAGTAAGGAAGTGCTCATCTTATCCCATCAGCCTGCCTGGGTTTTCCCCGGCTTTCTGCTCCCTGAAGTGTTCACCTCTTCTGAGAAGTCTCCCGAATGAGTAGAAGGGACAGAGTCGGGTTGGGGCTCATGTGAAGTCTGGGAGGAGCTTGAAGCCCCTCCGGCTGGGGCTGAGAATCCTTGTAGATCCCAGGTCTGGTGTCTGGGCTCTCTGCACTCTGCCTCTGCCTGGGTCCCCTACCTCGGCCTGGAGTCCTGGCTGCATCTTGTCAATCTTTCCCAGGATGGGGGTCCATGGCTAGTCCCCGGTTCAGAGTAACACCTGCCTCTGTGTCCCCATCACCTGTTCACTCCACAACATCCCTTGCCAGAGTACTACTATTACTCTGCCCTTTCATTCCTTCATCTAACAAATATATATATTGAGTATCTGAGCAAAAATAAGCCAGGAGCAAAAACAGTACGTGCTGAGTAATTTCATTTCCATGAACTTCAAGAACAGGCAACGCTGGTCCGTGATGGTAGAGGTCAGGATCATTGTTGCCTCTGGGAGGTGGGGATGGACTGGAAGAGGCGCAAGGGCACTGTTGGATGACAGAAATGTGACATGTGTACATTTGTCAAAACACATCCAATGGTACACTTACGATCTATGCATTTCACTGGATGTAGAGTTTGCCTCCGTTTTTTCAAATGTTAAAATTTTTCCTTGAATGTCTCCAGACCCTGTGCCAGCAGGGGAGGAGACAGACACACTGGTCTATCGTTAAGAGCACGGGCTCTTCAGTCACCTTACCTGGCTTCAGATCCCAGCCGCTCACCAGCTGGGTGACCTTGGACACATCACCCAGCTCAAGTCAAACCTCTCTGAACCTCAGTTTCCCCATCTTTAAAATTGGGGTAACGAGGGTGTCTACCTCACAGGCTGTGGCAAGGATTCAATACAATGTGTTTGGCACGGTGTTGGGCACATGGGAGGCTCGCAACAGGTGGGAGCGAGGTTGCCCGCCAGGAGCTCTGGCAGGAGGGCTCCGAATGCGAGCGGAGGAGGCAGGGGCGAGCGGCTGCCGCTGGGGGGAGCATGTGCAAGAAGAGACACAGAATTAGGGCGGTCATCCTCGGTGGCGCTCAAAGGCGTTCACGTGTCGCACTCCCCTGTCCACCGCAGCCACACACATTCCCTGAGCATGGACGGAGGGCACAGGCGCGAGTGCATGGGGTGATGGGCAAGCTGCTGGGCAGTGGACGGGGCCGGGGCGGAGCCAAGCCCGAGGGCCCCGCCAATCCTCAGACGTGAGAAGGGCCACAAAGTAACACTGTTCTGAGTTACTATCCCGAAGTGACCCCAGCAGGGAGACCGGTCGCACGCCGCTGGACGTGAATGGCCGGCAGTGACCGCGCCCTCAGCCCCTCCACGAGAGTCACTTGTCCAGAGTCCTGGGTCCCCGGTTTCTTCCTCTTGGACCCGCGGCTCAGGGGCCACTGGAGGAGTAGACAGCGTCGGACGTCGGGTCTCGGTGCCAGCGCAGTGCCAGGTTTGTCGGGAGCGGACCCCTCCGGCTTGTGCTGGCCCCCGGGGCGGGAAGGAGGGACCGGCGGGGGGCGGGCTCGGGCGCCCGGACCCCGCTGGGGTGGTGCCGTGGCCCCGCCCCGCCCCGCCCTCCCTCCGCCTCATTGGCAGCCGCACGCGCGTCGGGGGTTGCCAGGGCGACGGGTCGCTAAGCTGCGAGTCAGCGCCATCCCGAGCCAGTCGGCCTCCGGCGGAGGCAGCGGGGGAGGCCCGGAGGCGGGCGGCTGGTCGCTGCGCGCGGCGGCGGGGCCCCAAGTGGGCGCCTCCTCCCGGCCCGGCACGGCCCCCCTCCCGGCTCGGGGGCAGGCCGGGGCGGGGGGCCCCGGAGCCGGCGCGGTCCGGGTCCCGTCGGGGCGGCCGGGGGGCGGCCGGGGCGGGGCGATGCCGGGCAGCGGCGGCGGCGGCGGCCCCGGCCGGGGCCCGTGACCATGGGCATCGCCGAGTCCACGCCGGACGAGCTGCCGTCGGACGCGGAGGAGCAGCTGCGCAACGGCGAGCAGCAGCTGGAGCTGAGCGGGCGGCGGCTGCGGCGGCTGCCCGGCGCCGTGTGCGCGCTGAGCCGCCTGCAGAAGCTGTACGTGAGCGGCACGGGGCTGCGCGAGCTGCCCGAGGAGATCGAAGAGCTGCGCGAGCTGCGCATCCTGGCGCTCGACTTCAACAAGCTCGAGCGCCTGCCCGACGGCCTGTGTCGCCTGCCGCGTCTCACGCGCCTCTACCTGGGCGGCAACCGGCTGCTGGCGCTGCCCGCCGACTTCGCGCAGCTGCAGAGCCTGCGCTGCCTGTGGATCGAGGGCAACTTCCTGCGGCGCTTCCCGCGGCCGCTGCTGCGCCTGGTGGCGCTGCAGTCGCTGCAGATGGGCGACAACCGGCTGCGCGCGCTGCCCGCCGAGCTGCCGCGCATGACGGGCTTGCGCGGCCTCTGGCTCTACGGCAACCGCTTCGAGGAGTTCCCGCCCGCGCTGCTGCGCATGGGCCGCCTGCACATCCTCGACCTCGACCGCAACCGCCTGGGAGGCTTCCCCGACCTGCACCCGCTGCGCGCGCTGCGCGTCTTCTCCTACGACCACAACCCGGTCACTGGGCCCCCGCGCGTCGCCGACACCGTCTTCCTCGTGGGCGAGGGCGCCGTCGAGCGCATGGCCGAGCGCGACGAGCCCACGCCCAGGCCTCCTCCCCGGCGCCCGGCGCGAGCCTTTGAGGACGAGGAGGAAGAGGACCTGCTAATAGGGAGCGCTGGCTCCCGGGCTCTGGGGCCCCCCGGAGGCAGCCTCCGTGCCCTGGAAGGCGCTCCAGGGCTGGGCACCTGAGCCTGTGCTCTGGGTGATGGGCTTCTGCCATTCTGGGAGGGGAGGCTCTGGGAAGCTGTGGCTACCTCGGTCTGGTGGGCTCCGATTTGGGGCAGTGGAGGGGCCACTTCGGGCCAGCTGCCCGGCACAGGCAGGCCTGGGGGCCATCTTCAGACACTTCTGGGTAGTAAGAAGACTGCTCCCTGGCTGATCTGCGGGCCGTCGTCAGACCAAGAAGTTTGGGCTCCCTTCAGGCCCAGATAGAGGCGCTGACAACACAGCAGAGGTGCCAGCTTCCTCCCCGGACCAGGGTCACTGCTGTCCATGGAATCGTCACTTCTCACTAAGCCTGGATGCCCAGGGTGCCCACCACCTCCTTCCTCCTGCGGTCTGGATCTCGTGGGCCCACCCTTCCTGGTGCAAGAGTTGCTACCTCTGGGGTGGACTGTGTGCCGCTGTGAGGTAGAACTGCCCTTGGGAGGAGGGCCTGGCCCAGAGGTGCCGGTGCCAGCACAGAAGTGGGAAACTAAGATTGGGGCCCTAACACCTCAGCTGCCCTCACCCCTCTACCGGGGCTCATGGAACATGCCTTCCTCCCCAGACCCCCTAAGATTTGTATGGGACACAGAAGGCAGGGTCTCCTCCCCTGCCTTTTCTTCTGTTCTCTTTTCCCAGCAAGTGCCTGAAATCTTGCTGGGAAAAGAGAGCGATCCCTCCCCTTCCCCACAGCCTGAGCCTTCCAGCTGTCAAGTTTGAAAAGAAGCCACTGTGCCTCCAAGGCCTCCTGCACCGAAGAGAGGGGCTCTCTGCTCTGGGAAGCTGCTTCAGCTCCTCTCCCACTGCCTGCACTCTCCATTCCCTTAAATGGGCACAGCCAGGGTGGCTGGCACGGCGTGGGGCATGGGACGGGCACTATGTGCCTCCAATCCGTCACCAGGGACAACTTCCAGGGTGTGAGGAGACAGGCCTTGCTCTGCAGTTCCCAGGGCCAGATTGTTCCCATCCAAGCAATAACAGGAGGAGAGGGTCAGGGCCGAGGACACTCAGGGACACTGCCAGGGACAGGGGCCCCACATGGTAGTGTTTTCTTTAGGAAGAAAAAAAAAAACTGGCTGTAAACATAAATTATATTTCTTGGAGAAAGAATGTGCGTTTCCCACACTCCTGTTTATTTATAATCCCTGGAGCACTGGATCCTACTCCTGTGGGGTCCCTGGACTCCCTCTGGCACTACCCTGTCCCCAGCTCTGTGTCAGGCTGACCTGGCCAACTGTCGTGTCCTGTCTGGGGAACAAGTGCTCGTTGTCAGACAGAAATGGCTTTGGCCACTCGAGGCTAGTCTCCCGTCCTGCGGCATCTTGCTCCCTGGGCGCCTCCCTTGGTCCAGCTGTCGGTGTTCTCCAGCTTCATTCTCAGATTCCCGACTCTTAGCATGTGCTCAGATCCCCCTCGAGCTGGGCTGAGCTTTCTCTGTTCTTTCGCTGGTACTGCCTCTCCTTCTCCCTGTGACTCCACTTGCCCCTCTCCATCTCTCTCCCGTTTTCTTCTTTCTCACTTTTTGCTCAGTTTGGAATTACGTTCTCCCCTCAATGTTTGGGGGAAAGATGAAGATTTAAAGAAAGAAAGAAAATTGTAAAACCTCAAGCCTAGAGGCTCATCTCCCAGGAGAAGATCCTGCCAAGCCTCCATCACCATGGCAACAGGGGCTGATGTCATACGGGGCCAGAAGGTCAGGCCCTGCCCAGCAGCCCTGCTGCTGCACTGGGCTGGGCCTGGATCTGGAGCAGTCAGCTTGTAAGTGAGAGAGAAGGCCTTGAACGGACAGAGGCGGTGTTGGGGTGGGGAAGATCGGAGGCTGCCCCCTTCCCAAGGAGGAGGAGCGATCTGGGGCTTGGTTGCAGACTTTGTCCCTTTCAGGGCTCCCCCTGTTGAGGTCCCATCAGGCCAGTGGGCCTTTCTGGGGTCTGGGAACTTGGAGGAAGGAATTTGAGAGATCAGATGGTCACTCAGGTGGGGTAGAAGCCGCGGCCAACCAGGAACTGCCCTCTTGACCAATAACTTGTATCATGGCATAGGGGAAATACCCCTGGGTTCCAATCCTAGTTCTATTGACCTTGACCAAGTCGTGGCCCTCCTGGGCCTCAGTTTCTCAGTCTGTACACAGATGTACAGGAGTTGGTTTATTTAGATCTGATGCTGCAGCTCAATACTCCATGCAAGGTATTTGTCTACTTTCCTTTCTTGCAAATCTTAGACATGAGATGGGGGGTGCGGAGGAAGCCACAGTCACCCTGGAATGACTGCGGGCATTGGAGCGCCCAGATTTCTTTGCTCCCCCTGGTCTGTTTCCCTGTGCCTCCTCCTGCTGTTCTTGCTTGAGGACTCTAGGTCTGGGCAAAGGCCCTGCGATGAGTCCCCCCTGGGCTATCCTGAGGTACACAGGGCCCTGCCTTTATCCATGGCCCCTTGCCGGCCAAGCAGGGGCTGCCAAGGCTGAGTTTCTCCCCAGAGAAAGAGGAGACGTTGTCAGGGCTCAGACCTGGCTTTGCTTCTCACTTGCTCTCCAGCATCAGGAACCAGTTCCTTCTAGAAAGTTAGAGAGCTTGGTTAAAGTGGGTGCTGCTGCCTGGCTTTGGAGAACTATTGAGGGTTTTTCTCTTCACATGGAAATGAGGGAGACCAGGGTAGGGAGGGGGCTGTTGCCAGGGACAGCTGGGCATCGCAGCTCCCCTGGGTGATGGAGAGGGTACTGTATTAGGAGTCCTAGCACCCCCTACTTCCTGTGACTTCTCACTTGGCCTCTGGGAAGCAGGGAGAAGGCACATCTGTGGTTCCCCACATTGTCCTGGGGCAGTCAGAGGTGGGTGGGCTGTTGGGGATCAGGGCGGAGAAGCCCTGGAAGAGTTGTGTCTGTGCCTGGGATTCAGGGACAGATGCTCAGGGAGTTGGCAGTCAGGGCAGGAAGAGAGGCTGTGGGAACCGTGATGAGAAAAGGGCAGAGGCAGTGGCAGGGAGAGAAACAGGTCCAGGGGGGTAAGCAAACTGCCCATAAATGGGCATGAGGACTCCCAACCCAGTGCTCGCTCCGTGCCATGCCGTGTGCGGAGCAGCTGCTGCGTCCTTGGCTGCTGGTCAGGTCTGAGAGTGGAATGGATGCCGGTGGCAGCCCGTTCGTCCTCCCCTGCAGCCTCCAGACAAGCAGCAGAGATTCAGGGCACAGAGCTGGAGCAGTGGGTCTTTCTTAGCTTTGCTACTGCCATCCCCTGCCCCCTGCCATCCATCCTCAGGGGCTCGGGAAAGGGGAGAACAGGGTGCTTGGGAAAGGGGAGAACAAGGTGCTTGGGAACTGGGGACCCTACCCAGAAGCGCCTCCCCACCTCCAATGCCACCACACGAGCTTACTCAGCCGTCTGTCCCAAAGCTTCGGCAAGACACCTGGGCACTCTTGTTCTGAAGATGAACATTTATTAGCACACCCAGGCAGGTGTGCCACAGAGAACGTGTATTCAGACAGGGATCCCTGCCCGGTGGGGGGGCTCACAATCTAAACAAGACACAACACATACACGCAGGACACAGACATGGGAAGCGGGCATGTTCACAGGAAACAGATGGCCAGGGAGCCACGGGCTGGGGCACACAGTGTGTTTCAGGCCTTGTCCTTCTGGTTGTCTTTGTTGGGGAGGGAGAGAACAGGACATGTGGCCCAGGGCGGCCTTCCAGAAAGCAGTGGGATCCAGGAGGGACTTGCAGGACAAAGAAAACACCAGAGCGCAGTGGTCCCAGGTACAGGGAGGGATGGGTGAACATCTCAGAGTCGACATGGATGAAGACAGACCCAAAGAAGTGAAAGTGGAGGAAAGAGGCAAAAAGTCCAGGGAAGAGGCCCTGAGCTGGTGGCAAGGGGCTGCCACCTCTGCCGGGGCTGAGCTGTCTGTGCATTCTGGCTCAGTTTCCCAGGTCTGTTTTCACAGAAAAAGCCGAACAGAAGCTCTGGCAAGGGGTTGCTCTGAGGCTACTTACCTGACCCCGATGGCTCCCTCCCCAATCTCTCAAACAGAGATCAGAAGCCAAAAGAAGTAACTACCTTGAAAGGGACACTAAAACCAGGTTTTAAGAAATTGAGGGGGCAAAGAGGGAGAGGACAGGAAGCTTGGGCAGGGGGAAGGGTACGTAGTGCAGCCCAAGGAGGCAGCTGCTGGCCCAGGTGTTGGGCAACAGGCCCCCTTCACTCCAGAGTGGGGCAGGGGCCAGCAGGTGGTCACATGTCAATAGAGATGCGCTCGATTCTTCTGTGCCTGTGTCTGAAACAGATGTAGCACCTTTCTTCTTTAGTACGGAGAGCTGCAAGGCCTCGGCTGCCCCTGGGTTCCGTGTGGGGAGGGAAAGGGATGGAGTTGGGAAGGTTATTGCTTTGTTGTAGACTGAGAAAACTTGAGTGGGAGGAAGGAAATAGCTTGCCCAGGGCCACAGAGGCTGCAGAAGGACGGGACTGGAACCCAGCCTTGCAGGCCCTCAGGCAGGAATCTGCTCTTTTGAACTGGAGGGACTTTCCTAATCCTAAAGAGTTCATCTAGAAAAGGGTGGAGAGAAGCCCCAGGTCCAGCAACAGACCCAGAGCTGAGTCTTTCTCCTATGGGGACCAGGCAAGAGACACTATCCTGAAACCATAGTGGCCCACTGGTGGTAGTAGGGATGGTGGAGGGTCCCCCTTTGGTTGATCTGACCTGCCTTGGAGGGTGGTAAGGGTCCCCTGTCAGGCTGGGTGAGCCGGAGGGACACCCCTGAGGCCTGGAAACAACATTCCAGTAAGCCTTGCTTCAGGCCTGACCTGGAAGATGTAGCTGCTCCCCTGCTTTCTGGGCAGCTGGTGGGATTGTATTTGAGATTTGAGGGGTCCGGAAGCTCAGGACGGACCTGGTCACCAGTGAAGCCAAATCCCATAGGTGACAAGCTGAGAGGAGACTCATGTCAAGCTCCCCATCCCCTTCACCCCACTGCCTCTTCCCCTGGGAAGGTGAGAGAGGGCTGGGACCCACAGAGGAAACAGCCAAGGCCCTACTTTTTCACGATCCTTTATTAATCCGAACAGGCCTTGCCACAAAAAGCAGGCCCATCCCCACAAAAATATGATTTTGCAAAGAGGAAATCTGCTGGCTTAGAGGGTGCATGTGGTGGAAAAATTCTGTATGATTCTTTTTTTCTTTTTTCCTTCAGTTTTTCTTCTCTTCGCTGCAACTTTTTTTTTTTTTTTTTCCTTTTTGGTGTTAGTGGGTTTTTGTTTTATTTTTTATAAAACACTTGCACTCAAGGACTCAAATACAATACAAACAATGGCCACCAATCCCCACCCCTGGGAGCCCAGCTGGACTGGGGACCCCGTTGGCTTTTTTGTGGCTGTTTTCCTTCGTCCCTTCCCTGGCGTCTAGTGCCGGTGGGCAGGTGTGGGGGGTCCAGGGCAGGTGAAATTTGTACAGCAGTTACACGGGGAGAGGGTCACAAGAAAGGATACCTGAACAAGATAACAACTAAGTCTAGGGCACCCACGAAGACGGCAGATGACGCTCATGAAGGGGCCTGGGACACAGTGAAGAGACAGATGGTCCTGGCTGGCCTGGCTATCTCTGGAGGCTCTGTGGGGGAAGGGCAGGTGGGCCTTGCTCTCAGGTTTCGGTAATAATACTTTGCTCCTGGGTAGCACCTTCAGAGTCTTCCTGCCTTGACCCCCAGGTCAGGTGATGGTGGCCTCCCAACCTCCCCTATGAGGTAGGTGAAGTATTATTACCATCATTTTACAGATGGGGAAACTAAGGCCCAGGGAGTGTGGGTGACTTGCCCAAGGTCCTGGGATGGTGGCAGGGCTCTGGTGCCCTCCCCCCACCCTCAAGTTCCCCCAGTCCCTGCTCTCCTATCACCCTAGACTGCCCCCACTCCATACCCCCCCCACGCCATCCGTGCAACCCCACAGTCCCCCAGCCCCCCACTCCCCCTCCCAGAGCTCCAGCTGCGAGTGGGGGATTGGGGAACCCCAGGCCGGGTGACCAGTGTGGCTGGGCGGGGTCTGATTGTAAAGGGACTCCGCATGTGTGGCTAAGAGCTCCGTGGGCGGGGCTGGGAGAGGGGGTGCCGTCGCCCCACCCACGCGACACGAGCTGCTTGGACCCCCGTGGACTCTCCAGCAGGCGACGGGGCACAGGGTGGGGCAGCACGGGAAACCGAGGCGGATCCGAGGAAGGGTAGGAGAACGACAGATGGCTTCTGCCCTCAAGACTTCTGACAGCACCCTCTCTCTTCCACACAGCCTTGGGGTCGCCGCCCTCCCGTCCCCTCCGGGGCTGGTCCCCAGCCTGCCCGATAAGGACGGGGCAGTTGGGGCAGACCCCATTTTAAGCAAAGCTACAATGCAGGAACGTGTGGATTTACAAGGACTGTGGGTGACTATTTGCTTCACATTAGCATTCTCCACTCTACAGAACGCTTCACCTACTGTGTGTGACATTCCTGCAGATCCCAGGGGGAGGGGATGGGGGCGGGGCTGTGAGATTCAACTTAAAAAAATTTTGATATGGGCGACCTCACAGAGCAGAACGCTCAGCTGAAGAGAAACCTACTGAAGGAAAATGGTTCCCAAATGTCTGTGCTTTCGCCATGCTCGGGATGAACGGGCCCTTTCCAGAGTCCCTTCCTTTCCTTGGGGTGTCAGGCCCATCCAGGGTAGAACTGTGGGCCGAGACCGCGGCCGGACTGTGGGGTCCTGGCGCCACCTGGCGGCGTGTTCCGGGAATGTCGGGCCCAGGCGCGCGGACCCCTTAGATTTGAGGATCTGTCACCAGCTGGGCGGTGTATCTCTACCAGGATCAGCATGGGGATGAGAGGGCTTAAGCAGGGATCACCCTGAAATCTGCTGTCTCCAAGGAGAAGCCAGTACTAGTCTTAGCAGTAGCTGAGGCAGAGAAACTTAGCTTTTTTGTAAAATTTTCTCTGCCACCTCTGCCTGGGCAGTGAGTGGGAGGGGCAGGAGAAGCTGCTCTGAGGGACCAAGGGTCAGTGGGGAAGGGGTAGAAGACAGTTCTGGAGAAGGTCAGGTGCTGGAAGATCAGGGGCCACGCGTGACAAGAGGGAACGGAAGTAAGGTCTGGAAGCATGGGGGCATGGAGGGGTGGGGGAGTGAAGGTGGGGTCTGCACAGGCAGGGAGAGATGAGAAAGGGCAAGGAAGCTGGAAAGCATGGAGGACATTGCCAACTTGGTTGGGATGTGAGCTCTGGGAAGGTGGTGGTGGGTCTTTGGATGAGTATTAGGGAAAAGCCAGTGGGAGCTTGGGACCCCTGAGAAGGAAGGCAGCAGGTGAGCCCTGGTGGAATGCTTGACACACAGTAGATGCCTAAAAGGTATGAATCAATGCTCGAGATGAAATCTCTGGGGAAGGAGCCACTGGAGGACTGTGAGCAGCGGGGGGGCACTGAGGGGTCAGGGAGGAGACGGGAAGGCAGGAGGCAGCCCAGTTCTCAGCCCAGCTGAGTCTGCTCTCTTCCCCACCCCACTCTACCCTTACCAGCCTCCCCTCTCCCACCCCCTGGTTCTGTGGCCTTGACTGCTCTCCCAGCCCCCAGCCCCACCTCACCTTCATGAAACCCTGCTTCTCTGCACAGTCTTTAGCACTGCCAGCCCCAGGAGGAAAGGCAGCGAGCGCCCCCCTACCCCACGTGCACACGCACACACAGTGAACACAACACAAGTACACAGGGCCACGGCTCCCAGGACCCAGGAGCAGGCTATATAGTATCCTCAGCATTCAGGGCCCAGCCGGCACCTGAAACTGCCCTGGGGATGGGACTCACTGGGCCTGGCTGGGGCCAAACGCCTCAGCCTCCCTTCTCCTGGGCCCGCATGGGGGCTGGGGAGGGAACAGCCTCTCTCCACTCCAGGCACTGCCTTAAAGAAAACGGGGGACCATGCCCACCTGGCGGGCCTCTGGAGGGATCTGCCCATTTGCCTGTCTGGCTCTCAAGCTCTCCCCCACCTCTTCAGTATCAGTAAGTCAGGAAGTTAAGGGGCAAAGCAGTAAAATGGCTCCTAGAGCCCCTCCCCCGAGCTGACTGGACCGGTGGAGGGTGGGGCTGGTACTTCCTAGACACAGGGCCCAATTGAGTCCTGGGACCCTTCCCTGGCTGAGCCCTCAGGGTCCTCCCCTCACCATGGCAGGGGGGCCAGGCTGGGCGTTGTGCATAAAGTGGCGAGGACATGATGGGGACCCAGGCCCTCAGCCCCCTGGGCCTCCCTTGGCCCCACTCAGGCCTTCAACTGGTGCCACTGGGCCACAGGCTGCCGGGGACGGGCAATCATGTCCTTCCAGTGTTTCACCTCCCCTGGCCCGCTCTTCCAGGACAGGTAGATCTGGGGAGAAAGGGGATAGGATGGCATTAGCGCAGTCTCTGGGGCATTGCCCCCTGCTCCCAGCAGGGGGCGACACTCTGTCTCCACTGTGACATCCCAGCCTGTGATAACAGGGACCTTGGGACCTCCACCTATAGTGACAACCTACCAACAGAGCCCCTCTCCTCCCTCTGCCCTGCCCTGCCTGCCTGACTTATCTTCCTGACTGTGCCTCCCTGCCAGAGCCTGGGCATGCCTGGCCCTTTGGAATTAGACTGCAGGTATTTTGCAGTGGGGGGCTGAAGGTGGGGTGGAGGCCTTCCCTGCGCTACCTGTGGGATGCTGTCTAGCTCACCGTAATTACCATCGCTCCCACCTCCTGGGCATTACGACATGCCAGGCACTAAACTGGGGGATTATACACATAGGTCATCCAATCCTTACAGTGTGAGGTAGGTGTCTTCTATTATTATCTCCATTTTTCAGATGAGGAAACTAAGGTACAAAGAGGGTACAAAGAGTTAAGAGACTTAGCCATGGTCACAGAGTTTATAAGTTTATATATAAATGGTGCAGAGGGATTTAAATCGAGGTCTTCTGAGCTCTACCAACCCAATCCTGCCGAACCTCTGTGGTAGGGGCATGACAGCCTCACAAGGCTGCATGCAGGGACCCCCAGGACACCCCACGGTATACCCAGCTGACCCCAGCCTTGGGACTGGCAGGTGGCTAACAGCATAGGCATTGGGGAAAAGCAGTAGGTGCACAGATTGGGGTGCATTCTATAGTACTCCTTAAGACTGTCAAGACCCTAGAGAATAAGGAAAGACTGAGAAAGTGTTATGGGCCAGAGGAGACTGGGCACACATGACAACTAAATGCAACATGGTACCCTGCATTGGATCCAGGGACAGAGAGGACATTGATGGAAAAACTGGCGCAATACAAATCAAGTCTGGAGTTTAGTTCATAGTAATGCAGTCATGTTGGTTCCTTAAGCTGTGACAAATGTACCGTAGTAATGTGAGGGCTGACAACCGGGAATACTGAGTGAGGCGTATACGGGAACTCTCTGCACTATCTTTGCCACTTTTCTGTAAATCTAAATTTATGCCCAAATAAAAAGTACGTTGAAAGCAAAAAGAAGGGGAGCAAAGCCCAGCTCTCCATATACAGGTGGGGTGACCTCTCTCAGCCTCGGGCCGCCTTTGCACGGTGGGCTGATGGTGGCAGCTGCCTTAGAGACAGCTGGGAGGGCACATGTCATGCGCTAGCTGTATGGTGGCACACCCCCACCTGGGCAGTTCTCTCAGTCAGTGGGCTCCTCCCTCTGAAGCTGGTTGACTCTTCATCCCCACAGGGTCATGGAGCTTGCTCTGCGATTGGCCCACATTTGCAACCTCAGCCTGGCATGATGCCCACAGCCTAAGCCACACCAGGCAGACAGGAGGGGCAGATTCCTGGCTTTTAAGCTGGGGCTGGGAGTCTGAAGGGATCAGAGACCCTTGAGCTCCCTAAGCTAACCAGGCCAAAGCGAGAAAAAATCCACCTTCTCCTTGGTTCAGCCAACAGAAGTTAGGATGGTTTCAAAAGGAGCTATAGTTGGTCTCTAAGGAACACTCAACACCAAAGGCTAAGCTTCAAAAGTAACACATATGGTTACTTGGCTCCTGGCCTGAGCTGTTCAAGGGGGGCTCTGCTGGCCCCAAGCCCAGCCTGGAGCGCACACTCTCACTAGAATGTGCATGGTGCCATCCTTGTGAGCTGTACCACCTGTGACCACAGGTTGGCCAGTCACACTCCCTGGGCAGGAAGGTCCACTCTCCTCTTGGAGGCGAGGCTGCCTCCCTCATGCCCAACAGCTGACTTCTCCACTCCCATCTGTCTGAGGGATGCCTCCACCCCAGCTCCCTTCCCTGAGGATGTCTAGGTCTCTCATACAGGGCAATGTCTCAGGGGATCTGTGTTGTCCCCTCACTCTCTCCTGGCATCTGCCCTTCCCTCTGCCTGCCATAATCCTGATTACTTGCACTGCTTCTGGTCAAACTTCCATGTCTGAAAGGACACACATACCCTTAGAAGGAACTTTTCAAAAATAAATTTTGTTATAATAGTATCTAACATATATGTACCAAGTACTATGCTAAGCATTTCACTTGTTTTATTTTATTTAATCCTCCCAGCACACTGTGAGGTTATGACTGTCCTACTCTCATTTCAAGGAGAGGAAATTAGGCTCAAGAGAGGTTACAGCTGTTAAGAGGTGTGGCTGGGACCTGGGCCCAGGTAGTCTGACTCCTAAGCCCACATTCAGGAATAGACATCTCAAAGTAGAAAAATGAAAGAGTGTATGTCAGAGAATCACATCCTGGAAAAACTCAAGACCAGGGATGGATTTTTTTTGTTAATATGTGATAAGAAGGGGCTGGCCCGTGGCTCATTCAGGAGAGTGTGGTGCTGATAACACCAAGGCCACAGCTTCAGATCCCTATATAGGGATGGCAGATTTGCTCACTTGGGAGAGCGTGGTGCTGACAACACCAAGTCAAGTGTTAAGATTCCCTTACTGGTCTTTAAAAAAAAAAAAATATGTGATAAGAAGAGGTCCTTCTACAAGGAGAATGTCCACGTATCTCAGGCAATTCTTACACCACCCTGTGAAGTTCTGTAGGGCTGGTATTAGTAGCTCCATTTTATAGATAAGGACATTGAAACTCAGAGAGGCCAAGTGACTTGCCCAGAGTCACACAGCTGCTCATTGGCAAAGGAGGTGAGAACTGAAGTTAGGTCTTTGAAGTCTGGCTGCAGCTCCAGACACTGCCCCACACAGCTTGCCCTGTGCAGATGGGACCCTGGGTAATAATGCTCCAAGGCCCTTAGCCTGTCTGAGAGTCCTGCCCAGAAAACCTTCCTTTAGGGACCCAGGGCACTTCTCTCTCCCACTTCCTTCTTTCCCTGCCCTTCCAATAGTTTGTCTTAATATAATCGACCTAAGTGAGGACACTCAGGGAGGAACCTTCGGGAGGGTCTCATCCAATCCCCTCATTTTCAGATGAAGAAACGGAGGCCCAAGGGGGAAAGGACTGACCCCAGTCTCTCCTGGCATCTGGCCCCGTGCTCAGCCACTATCCTGCTTCTTTTAAAGAACAGACCCTCGTTGGGCACCAGCCGTGTGCGGCACCCTGCCTGCCCCGTCCCTACCTTGCCGATGACATCATTGCGGCTGAGCTTGTCCTTGTCCATAACAGTGATAACGATGGTCGTCTCCCTCAGCTTCTCTGTGGGGATATCGAAGGCGAAGGACTCATTGAAGATGGGGTTCAAGTTCCTCTTCATTGTCACCGTCTTCTTTTTCTCCACCCGCTTGTCCTTGTACATCAGCCACACCTTCACGTAGGGGTCTGGGGCAGGAACAGGGAAAGGGTTGGAAGGACAGTGTGTGTGGGGGGGGACTTCCTAGGCTCCCTTTCCCCTTCCAGATATGGCAGCTGAGGCAGGAGGGGCTCTATGCTTTCCGCAGAGGGTGAGAAAGACCCAAGCAAGAACAAGAGGGATCTGGGGGAGTCTGCGGTTGGTCCTTAGCCATCACCTACAGCCCCAAGAGGCCAGGTCTTGCCCAAAGTCACAGAGAAGTAGTGTTGGAGCTGGGGCTAGAACCCAGGGGTCCCCACAATTCCCTTTCTTCCGGATTCTGAGAAGGACAGAGTCCAAGATGATGCTGACCCTGGGGGTGCTCCAAAGGGGGCCACCAAGGTCTCTAGGGTAGAGGAGTTGGGACCAGGGGTCAGTGTGCATGGGCTCAGGGGTGAGGGCCACAGCACAGACTCTGCTGTCCACATCCAGCATGACCCACATGTCCCTAGAACCTCCCCAGCCCACCCGTCCTCTGCTGTGAGGAGCCCAGCACCTGATGTGCCCCCGATGTCCATGGCTTTGAGGTTCCGGGCTTTGATGATGTTCACGATGATGGAGTTGGCAGAGGGGTTGTAGCAGAGAGACAAGAGCAGCTCCCCTCGGCTCCCCTGGGTGGGACAATGGGAGGGGTGAGGCAGGTCACAGGGAGGGGCATGGGGCTGCTCCCCTCAGCTCCCTTGAAAGGGACCATAGGAGGGGTGTGGGGACCAGGGAGAGGAAAGCCTGAAGACTCTCCAGTTGGCCTACCTGCCACCAGGTACCCTCTGTGTGACCTGGGTGTTTACCTGTTCCCTCTGTCTGTCATCTCTGTCACACTGTCTCCCCTCACCTAGCTGGTCTGTGCACCACACCCCCACCCAGGGCCCCTGCTCCCTGAACAGAGCCCCAGTTTCTTTCTCACAACTCAGATGAATGCTCCAAGTACCAGGCACTGGCACTCAGACCACCCATGGGAGCTCCTGACACTCCTGAGGCTGACAAGCGACAAGGCCCAGACCTGCCAGCCCTGACCCGCCAGCCCCTCCAGCCAGAGAATGCCAGGGGGCCTTACACTCCCATCGCTGCATGGCTTCAGATCCTTCCAGAAGGTCTGCATCTGGGTCAGGTCCACCTTGTTGAGGGGGATGGACACCTCCCCGATGGGGTCATTGCGGCTGAAGCGGTCATAGTCCAGGACCTGGAGGTAGAGGACCCTCTGCACCACCTTCTCATAGGGAAAACCTGGGGGACAGACAAGCACAGGTGGTCAGCGGGAGAGGGGGGCCCTACAGGGCCCGGGAAGGAAGGAAGGCCCTGAGAGGACGAGGAGTCTGGCCTTGTGCCCTGTTGCTGCCACCCCACCTAGGCCAGCAGGCAACACCCAATTGCAATCAGACCTCACTGAAGTGCCAGCAAGAACTGTCATCGTTTCACGTGAAGCCCTCAATAATTCTCCACAGAGATGGCATCTTGTCCACTTTACAGATGAGGAAACTGAGGCTCAGATGGCTTCAATTACTTGCCCAAAGTCCCACAGCTAATATAGAGCAGAACTGGGACCATCCATTCATGGACTCATCCTGTGTCCATCTCGGTGGCTGGGCAGTGGCCCCCTTGCTCTCTGGGCAGCCACTGCCAATCGTCCTGAGACAAGCGTGGGCAAGTGGCTGTGCCTGAGGTGGCCACGGCTGCCAGAAAGCAGCCCTGGGAGGATTCAGGGCGGAGGGAAACGGCAAAGGCGTAGAAACAGGAGTGGACGAGGGTCCCAGGACCCCACCTTTCCCCTTCACCTCCTTCCGATGCACCAGCCTGTCCTGTTCCTCCTGCAGCAGCTCCCCCTCCACTGCCACCTCCCTGGTCCAAGCCACCGGCACCTCTTGCACAGACAGCCCTCCCCACTTCCACGCTCTCTTCTACAGTCCATTCTCAACAGAGCTGCCAGAGCGATCTTTAAAAATAGAAATCACATCATGACACTCTCCTGCTTAAAGCCTTTCAATGGTTCTCCGTGCACTTAGAATAAAAGCCGGCACTCTACCTTGGCTTCCAGTCCTTCCACAATCTGGCTTGGCTGTCCTCTCCCTACTTGTCTTGTGAACGCTGTTCACTCAGTGACTGGGTTCCAGCCACACCAGCCTCCTTCCTGGCCCTTTGATGCCCCGGCTCTTCCTGCCTCAGGGCCTGGCACGTGCTGGCCCCCAACATGCCCCACTCCCCACTTATTCTCACCTTTCAGGTCTCTGCTTTCTTTCCTGACTTCCCTGATGGGGTGGGATCCCCTGTTCTATGCTCTAGTGAATCCCAAGCTATGATAGAGATTGATCCATTTCCTTGGTTACTGTCTGACCTCCCACTGGGCTAGGATTTCCAGGAAGCCATCTCTATTATCAACCGCTGGATCCCAGTGTCTAACACAGTTTCTGGCATGTGGCAGGACTCAGTAAATATTTGTTAAGTGAATAAATCATTGAACGAATGAAAAGATGCCAGTGAAGGGGTCTGATGGAGCAGCAGGAATGTGCTGAGGTGGACTAAGGTCAGAGGGAGGCCAGGGACAGTCTGAAGCTGGAGTCATCGGGAGGTGCTGGGGCCACAGGCCAGCCTGGAGGTGATGAGATCCTAAACCTGGGTGTCAGCAGGGAGGAGATGACACCTAATGCTTCAGCCTGACAGGTGGAGAAGAGGAAGGGAAGAGCTCCTGAGGATTGTGGTACCTTCACCCAGAGATGCTGGAAACACAGAGCAGCCCCTGCCAGGAGCAGGTGAGCTGGAAGAGGAGATCCTCAGAACTCGTTCAGGATCCCTTTCCTCATACTGAGGGAAAAGCTGTGTCTTGCTCATCTGAGTCCCCCAGGGACCTTGCTCAGGTGACTCTTGGCATCCATTCAGGTGAAGCGCATGAGAACAAGAGTGCTGGGAATGCTGGAGTCCCCAAGAGGTCCCTGCACCTGAGTCAGCTCTCTTCAACATCAGAGGAGCCAGTCTCCTATCTGGACAACTCTTACTCATCCATCAGAACCCATCCTGAGTGACCCCTCTTCCGGGAAAGTTTCTTCAGTACCACCAAGGGGAGCTCATACTGGGTTCCCACAGCACCTGTCATGCTGTGTATGGCTTAGTTATCTGCACATCGATGTCCTCCATTAGTCCAGGAGGGCCATAACATTGCTTCATTCTTTTCTGCACGCCCAGTACCCAGGAGAGTGCCCAGCTCCGAGCTGATGCTGGCTCAATGTTTGCAGAAGGGACCTGGGGATTGGGGCCTCTCGCTGGTTGTGCCACCTCTAAACTGGCCCCCATGCTGACCTGGGAAGGAGGGGGTCCAGAAACACATGGGTGTCCGCTGCTCACCCGCCATGACTTATTTAGTGGGTGAGCTGGATGTCACCTTGCAGAACGGGTGGGGTGCTGAGCATGTGGGGCGCTAGATGGAGAAGTCTCTAGGGTGCACGCTGAAGGTTCTAGAAAGCCAGGGTACCAGGCAGTTGGAATCACAGGATTTATTCTCACTGGTTGAACTGAGCTGCCAGGAAAGGGTTATCACTGCTCTAAGTGGGGTTCTGGCACCCAAACGCCCAGGGAGAGAAATTGCCCCCTAATTACATGCCCAGCTTCCTGGTTACCTTGAATCCTCAGAGATAAGAGATAAAAACGGGCCTTCAAGGACATTTGTTCCTGTCCCATGCAGGGGAGGGGTCAGAGAACAGCAACAGACAGACTGTGTTTAACAAACTGGTATCCAGCATTTTCTGGGTGTCAGGCACTGTTTTAGGTGATTTTACAATGTACTAATTTGTTTAATCCTCACAATCACAATCTCTATTTTATCGATGAGGAAACCAAGGCAGAGAGGCTCAGGAACTCGCCCAAGTTCACACACCCAGTAAGTGGCAGAGCTGGGATTCAAATGCAGGCAGCCCATGCTCTTAACCACTATCCTCTGGTTGTCCCGGGGTGCTCCACCGCTGACTCCTATGGGTGCCTCCCTGCCTCCTGCCCTCCTCAGGAGGAGTACTGTGTCTGGGCTGAAACCCCAGGCGGTGACCCAGCTTTCCCCCTCAGCCTCTGGCTGTGAGGCTGGTTCCACTGGGATCCTGTGACCTGATCCCAGCTAGACGCAAGACGTATCAGGTTAACCAGACCAAGACCTGTGCCTGCGCATGCGTGTGCATGTCTGTACGTGTGCGCACATGCAGGTGTGCACACGTGTGTCTGCTTCCATGTGAGCTGGTGCATTTGTGTGCCTGTGGGTATGTGTTGGCACATGCATCTGCACAGGTGGCTACTGTGTGCGGTTGGGTGAACAGATGGCAGAGGGTGAGAGGTGACCGTGGGTGAGGAGGGGACCCAGCCTTACCTTCAAAGAGGAAGGTCTCGTTCCAGTGGGGGTTCAGGTTCTTTCGCTTCACCTTGGTCTCCAGCTTGTGCTTCTTGTCTGGCAGCAGGTAGATCTTGACAAAGGGGTCGCTGGTGCCACTGAAGTCCTTGGCCGGCAGCTCCTGGGCCTTCATGATCTTCACGGTGAGCGTGGACTCCTGGAAGTTGTAGCCGACGCTGAACTGGATCCGGCCCAGGTTCTCTCGGCTGCAGCCCTCGTGGGCCTCGTCCTCCTCGGAGCCTGGGGAGAGCTGGGGCAGGGAGAGGCCAGCAGGGTTGGGCAGGACTCTGCTGCCCCCACGACCCGCCCCTCGTGGGCCCGGCATGGTTGAGAGGCTGTCCTGGGCTGCAGCTGGTGCAGCTGCTGATAGCTGCCCTCTGCTGCTGGTCACAACATGGGGCTGGTCAGGCAGTGGTGGCGGCCCGTCCCACATTCACAGTCAGTGGAGGATGCTCAGGCCCAGAGGGCAAGTCCCTCGACCAAGGTCTCACAGTGAGGGAGGGAATGAAGGACGAGCACAACCGGGGCAGCCCCATCTCCTGAACCCCAGGGCAGTGGGCACGACAGCACGCTCCCCAGCCTCAGCCTCGCTTCGCCGCCCTGGCTCTGCCCCCTGCCCTCTGCCCTGAGCTCCTGCACAGGCTGCCGCCACCTCCTCCGGCCCCCACTGCCCAGGAGTATGCTTGGGATCCTGAGCTCTCCCATCTTTCACCCTCCCTCAGACACCAACACACACCAGGCTGCAAAACCAGTGTGGGAGACTGTTCACATCGCAAGACTTTACCACACTATTTCTTTGGGACTGTCCAGGGTGCTGGGGATGATGTGACTTACAAAATGAGAGAGGTGAGTTTTCAGGGGCAATGTCTATGTGTATAAGGCAGAATCACCAGGGACACCGAAATACAGACTCCCCGGGCCCTGTCCCCGGCAGTCTGATGGGATGGAGCTGGGCGGCCTGGGCCTCCGTGATGGTTACAAGGCGCTTCAGGTAACTGAACTTAGCACCTGGGGCCGAGGACTGCTGGAAAGGAAGGCTGTGCTCAGGGTGGGCACTTGGGCTAACCCTGAAATGGACAGTCACGTGGAGGGTGGGGTGGGTGTCACATTCCCATCCTGACATTGAAAAATAGGAAGCAGATGGGGAGAGTCTCCCAGACAAGTGTCTGAAACTGCAGTTCCCCACTGGCAGAAGTACCTGGGGAGGTTTTAGAACCTCCAGCCACCCTCTAGCCACCTGTGCCCAGCCCCAGACGCCCCCCTAACAGACCAGTCAGAGGGTCCGTGTGGCCCAGGCATCGCCACCTCTATAAGCCCCCCTGGTGATTGGATGAGAGCAGGGAAGGGACCCAGGTACCACAGTTAACACAAAACTGTGTCCCTGACTTCCCCCCCCACTCCCCCTGCAGAAACCCTCTCTGTGCCCCTCCTTCATCCAGGAGAGGCAGCCCAGGCTCTGAAATACTAAATAACACAGATAAAAATAATGCATATAGTCCACACCTACCATGGCAGAAGACTCTTACATCACCTTCTTACTGAATCCCGACAATAGCCAGGCGAGGCAGTTGTCACCTCCCTCCAGCTGAGGAGACTGGCTCAGAGAGGTTAAGTCACATGTCCAAGAGTGCGCAGCAGTAGGGATCCTCTCTGACTTGAAAGCCTGCTCTTCCCACCAAAGCAGGCCCATACCCCAGGGCAATGGTGACATTTCCCCCCGCCCAAGCCAGCAAAGACTCGCTGGGGCCAGGTGAAAGGCATCCAAATCACACTGATAATCGTAACTACCACGTATTGGCTGGCATCTGCCACATGCCAGGCCCTGCCCTGTGCCACATGCTTTGACCTCATTTACTCCTCATGACATCCCAACGAGGCAGGTGCTACGGTGCTCCAGTTTTGGTTTGGAGCACCGACAACCTAGGTCAGAACTCGAACCTGGGTCAGTACCCAGTAATCATGAGCCCCCTTCTACCTGTCCCTCACTCTCACACTCAGATCCAGTGCCTGGGGCTTTAACCTGGTCCCCCTTGGGGAAGGGGATGCTGAGCTGCTTCCCTGCTCTCCTGCACAGTGGAACAGAGTCCCTCCAGCCCCTGTCCCTTCCCCAATCCAGAAGACCTGGAAGTTCCATCCCAGGATTCCCTACCCAGAGCCTGCGGTTTCCTGATGCTCTTTCCCTCTGCTCATACCAGCCCCACTCCCTTTGCACCTGCAGAATGGGGACCCTGAGACCTACCGTGTAGGGTTCCTGGGAGGGTTAAATGGGCCCATATCCCTTCCACGGTCCTGCTCCATGGCCTGGCCCACTGGCCTGGGACTGAGAGCCTAGGCATGCCATGAGTAGGCAGTGCCAGCAAAGACCACATGCCTTTCCCTATTCCTTCTAAAGTTGGGGTGGAGTCACTGACGATGGAGCCCAGATGGCCCCAGCCTCACTTGAGGTCCCTCTGGTCACTTGACTCTTGGCCCCCAAACAGGGTGGTCTGGGGGAGGCCTGGGCTGGCCAGGTGGGCCTCACCTGGGAAGGGGGCAGAGGCTCTGCGCCCACTCCCCGACTTCCTAAGTCACAGCCCCGAGCCCTGATTAACCAGCTGGGGCAGCTCCCAGAGCCATCTCCATGGCAACCAGGCTGGCCACTCCCACCACAGCCCCAGGGGAGGTGCTGCCTGAGCCCCTGTCCCAGTAGAAGTGAGCCTCAAAAAGCATCAAGCCAGCTCCTGTGCCAGGGTGGGAAGGCCTCGGATACGGTGTGGCCCAGCCTCCTCTGTGACACCCCCTCCCCTCAGTCCCTCCTCTGGCCAGCTCTGGGTGCCTGACTGCTGTCTCCAGACCCCCAGCTTCTACAACTTGGAGTCTAGATCTCCCAACAGGTCCAGGTCATCGTGAGTTTATTCTGCCCTGCTTATTTTTATCATCACTGTTAATGCCAGTGACCCGGCTTTGGCATAGGACTGGGCAATTAGACTTTGCCTGCCCACCCCCAAGCATCCGCTGAGCACATGAGTGGGAGATAGGCCTGCACTTCCTTCCGCTGGCTGCAGCAGTCAGGCCCCTGGGGGCAGCAAGGGGCAGGCAAGCTGGCTGGGAAAGGGCCGTCCCTTCTGGGAACTTGGCTACTGGGAAGCTGTAACCAATTAAGGGGCTGTGCAGGGAGGCAGAGTGGCCATGGTGATGACCCATCCAAAAGAGAGGATGTCCAGGGCTGGCCTACAGGGGGGGTCGGGGGTGGGTGGGGAGGCTGTGCAGATAGAAGAGGGAGTAGTGGAGGGCCAGGCATGCAGGGACATGGGGGTGGGGGGAGAAGGGGAGAAGTGGGGAGTCCCAAGGCAACCAGATCTGGGATGGGGAAAAGCTGATGCTCTAATCCAGATCCAAGAAAAATGCAGACTCCTGATCCCCACTTAAGGCCTGCAGCCTGGGAATCTGCATTTTAACAAGATTCCCCAGTGTGCATATAACAATTTGAAAAATATAGGCTAGAAAGAGGCAGTGTGGATGGATAGTTAGAGCTGGCTGAAACCCTGAATGGCAGAGGGTGGGGCCTGCAGGCCCTGGAATCTCTGGGGCCTTGGAGGGTGGGGGCTGTGGTGTAAAGGTAGTGGGCGAGGGAACTCTAAATTGAATGATGTCAGCCCTGGTGAGGACCTCAGAGCTTCCCAAGCCCACTCTCCTCTCTCTACAGGAGGAAGGGGGACCATGGAAATGACTTGTCCTGGGGCATGTTTAGTAGGGACAGAGCAGGTGCTGGGGTTCCCAGCCTCATGCTCTCCTCAAGCCTTCCTGGGACTTCTGAACTGCCAGACCTTTAACAGATTCCTGCCTGCAAATCTCCGGCTGCACAATCACGGGTCCTCCCTCTGGGGCTCTGGCCCCTCCAGGGGCTCTTTGGAAAGTAGAGTTGGGGCAAGTGGCTGTGATTCATTGTTGCCACCAGGGGGCGCCATGTGAAGCCACAACTCGTGCCTTGGGGAAACCACCTGGAACTTGTATCCTTCAGGGCTGGACGGTGTGGGTGTGGCAGGAACACACAGCACAGCTGTCTCCTGCAAGGAATCAGGACCAGCGGGCTCCTGCTCTCCTGCCCTCCAGGCCCTCCAGCAATGGTGGGGTGGGGAGGTTGCTGGTGTGGAGATATGAAACCTACTGAGTTGGGAGCTCTGTCCCAGACCTCCATTCAAGGGGGCGCCACTCCAAGGTAGGGGACGCCTTCTGCCCCACATCCTCTGCCCACCAGCCTTTCCTTCTAGGACCATAAAACTATCTCGCATGAGCAGGTTTTCTTAGGGCCCTTCTCAATCCAGAAAGGGAACAAAGGAGGATGAGCATTCATATTCTCACTTGACAAATGAGAAACTGAGGCACAGAAAGGACATTTTGGCAAAAGAGCTGGGAAAAGAACCCAGGCCTTACCCCCTCAGTCACCCAGTGCTGAGCAGCCACTATGTGGGGCCTGGCTCTCTGACCTGGTCTCCCTTCCTGAGAGGACCACTTCCATGCCACTACCAACGTCCACACGCACCCTCTCCATGCCCAGCTGCTC
The DNA here is from genome assembly GCF_027409185.1 of Cynocephalus volans. Taxonomy (NCBI): domain Eukaryota; kingdom Metazoa; phylum Chordata; class Mammalia; order Dermoptera; family Cynocephalidae; genus Cynocephalus; species Cynocephalus volans. Next base: position 156,792,987 of record NC_084463.1, read on the forward strand.
CGTGGGGCACAGGCCTCCCCCCTTCTCACCATGAGCATCTCGCTGGTGAGGGAGTTGACAAGGTCCGAGACGGAGGAGCGTGGCTCGGTCCGGCGGTCAGACTCATCGTGGGGTGTCTGGCCCGGCACTGGGGCTGTGTTCACCACCTTCCCTCCTGCAGGCAACCTGTGGGTGGGGGGAGTCTGAATGAGCATGGGCTGGGAGGTAGGCTGGGCTGGGAACCATGGGCCTGAGTGGCAGCGGGACCTTCTCTGAGGACCCAAGCAGCTGCCACCTCCTGTAGCCTGGCAGGGCAGCGCTCTTGTCCATGGGGGATGGGTTTTCCCCCAGAAACTGGCGCTCAGGGCCCATCCTCCTGGCAGCTTCTGCCCCAGGTGACTCTGGCTTAACTAACCCTGCAGGGGCTATTTTGTAAGGTCCTCCTACTCTTCATGTTTCCCAGAAAACCCACAGCCTCCAATCACTGGCTTGCATGGGTGGTCTCAGAGCTTGCTCCCCAGAGGCCTTCTCCATCCTGCCTGCCCCCAGCCTGGGGGTGGGGGGCTCTGGGTGGTGTGTCCAAGGTTTGGCAAGAGCTGGGAAAATAACCTAGGCTTTACTCTCTCAGTCACCAAGTGCTGAGCGGCCACCATGCTGCTCAGGGAGGCTCCGGGTGGTGTGTCCAGGTGCCCTCTGCGTCACTGCCCTCTGCAAACACACCTGGAGTGTCTGTCTCCCAGAGGCCCCACCTGGGTTTGCTCAGGTTCGGGGAGAGCATATAGGCGCTCTCCCCACCTTTCAGACCCAACTGACCAGGTTAGCTCAGGACCACTGCCCACCAGCTCTGTCCATCAAAACTTTATACAATGGCAGAAGTGTTCTATATCTGCACTGTCTGGTGCAGCACCCACGAACCTCAGGTGGCTACGGAGCCTCTGCAACATAGCCAGTGTGGCTGAGGACTGAATTTTGTATTTTACTTAATATAAACTAACTTAGGTTTAATATTGGAGAGGACACATCTACACCCCCTTGCTCCCCAGTCCTTACCCTTCTCCCACTCTGAAGAGTGCACATTTGATAAGGCTCTCACCCGAGGTCACAGAGCCAGGCACACCGAGAAGCCCTGTCTGCACCCGACTCTGTGCTGTTCCCAGGAAGCTGGGCTCTCTGGCCCAGTGGCTGGGTGGTGAGCCGAGGCTCCGTTCACCTGGGGCTCAGGTCAAGGGCACTAAAAGCCTGCCCAGGGACCAGACTGGAATGTCCCATGAGGAGGAAGAGAGGTGGGGGAGGCAGTGAGGAGGAGACGGGACTGGCAGCACGAGGCTTGGGACAGGCTAAAAGAGAACAGCTTGGAGAGCACAGAGCCACAGACTCAGAACCACAGAGACTGGACACAAGCCATGGCCCTCTGGTGCAGACCAGCCGCCAGCACACAGGCAGCCACGACAGGCACAGACATGCACAGAATATGCCAGGCCCTGGAGGGGGACACCAGGATCCCACAGCAGGGTGCATGTGCATGCACATACACGTGTGCGCACGCACACACACACACGCGCGCGCACACACAAGCCCGACAGACAGCCAAGGAAACAGAGAGAACGGCACAGGTGACAGGCAGGTAAACCAGAGCAGCCATGATGAGCACGCTTAGATCTCCCCATCACTTAGATCTCCCTAGATGGGAGGACCCAGGCATGCCAGGGTGTACACGTGAATTGGGACAAAATGACACAGAAAAGCTGGGAGCAGTTTTAGAGACAGACACCCTGAGGATCAGATGCATGATGCACCTGCTGTGAAAACCTGGCCTTGCCTTGGCAACACAGAAATGCCCCACCCCACTTGGCGACACACTGGGGCGCCCCCTCCCGGAGGCACCGACCCAGCAGTACACACAGGTGGGCCCACACGCGGCCACGCACACACACGGACACACACACGTGGACATGTGCTCACGCAGACAGCACAGGGAGGAAGAGGAGACCGAAATAGCTGGAGAGGTAAAGTCAGGTTAAAAATAGAGCAGGAGAGGAGGAGAGAGCGTGAGATTGACTGCTGAAGGTATGAGAAAGTCGAGTTCTTTTGGCCACGCCACAGTGTCAGCACAGCTGCAAAGCAGCCTGGGAAAGATGGTCAGCGCCACTGAAGCTGTCGGAGGTCACAGGACAGAGAGACAGATGAGAGGCACAGAGAGGCAGGGGAGAGGCCGAGGGGCCCGTCAGCGGCCCAGGGACATCCCTGTGAGGAGCAGATGGGAGGAAGGAGACAGAAACAGAGAAAGAGAGGCCGAGAAAGGTTAGTCGGAGACGTGTGAAGGCTGCCAGGTGGACAAGGGGACAAGGAGGAGCGAGGCGGCCAACAGGAGAGGCAGAGAGGAGGCGGGAACACACACCGGGACAGAAGGGACATGGTGGCTTCGGGGCAAGGACAGTAATGGGGTGGGCTGGTCCCGCCCCCCACTCAGGGTGGGGGTGGGGCCACGGTGGAAACCATTTGGATCCCAAGGAGCGATGGCAACGGGATGGCTCAGAGCATGGGGTGGGATGGGTGCGGGTGCCATGGGAGCAGGCGGAATGGGCACAGCAGGGTCTGGAGCAGGGCCACCCTGGCCTTCCTCCCTCCTGGCCCAAGAGCATTCTGAAGTTCTGGGGAAGTCTGGGTGGGAGGCTTCAGGGCAGCCACAATCATGGGGACCAGAGGCAGTGGCTGATCCTCCCCTCCTTGTTGCCTGTTGAACACACTCACACCCTCCTGGGGACCTGCAGTGAACATTCTCCTAATGGGGCCATCACCCACGGCCTGTTGCTAACAGTCCAAGAGGGTTGGTTGAATGGCCTCCCCAACAACAGCCATGGGCCTCCAGGAACATCTGGCCAGGGTTCATCTGGGGTGGGAAGGGTGGGACTGGGGCAGAGGGCCAGACCCTGGGTCTAAAGGGAAGAGCTAAAGAGGAAGGAAAGGGACAGCTGCCCCAAGGTCACCATTGCAAGGCCTGAGAGTCTAGGAGCCCAGATTGGCAGAGCCCTAAGGTGCCTGGGGTCTGGTGGGTGGTGTCAATGCCAAGTATGGGGATGGGGAAGTCTGCTGGGAAGGAAGCACTCGAGTCTAGACCCCCACACGGTGGCCCGCCACCTGGGGAACAGCCCAGTGGCCGTGAGAAATGAGCTGCCAGGATGGGTGGGCATGACCAGGTGGAAATGGCATGTGTCCACTCGGAAGGTCAGGCAGGGTGGTGGTGAGGGCCCACGACCTCCACCTCCACACCCACCTTTCCCAGGAAGGCAGGGGACACGCTGATGTAATGAAGGGATGGGAGTGTGAAAATATGGAGCGAGACCTAAGAGGCAAGGAGGTAAAAATAGGCCGTGGGTGAAAATGGAGCCGGTTAATTAACACACGGGTGATATGAAATCTCGTTTCAAGCCTGCATCTGCCCCCTCACGCTTCACACCTTTCCCCAGCAAGGGGCTCTGGTTCTTAGCAGAGGCCTCCAGCCCCCTGTGTCCTGTCCCCCAGTGACCCTCTGGCCCACCTGCGGCCCAGTTTGGAGGCTTCAGCCAGGAGGTCGCGGCTCCTGCAGGGCCCAGGTGGGTTAGGAGTGGCAGGTTCCGCTCTTTCCATACCCCTAGACATGGGTTCGGGGCCTGACGCCATCAGTGTCATGGAGTGAAAGAACTGGTCCCACTGTCTGGGGACTTTGCCCACCACAGACATGCAACTATGGACTCAGGATGGGAAGAAAAAGAAAGCACTGGTCTCCAGAAGCCACCGGAGGGACAAGCGAGTCAGCTGTGTACTTCTCAGCCTGTCCACCCTTCCCTAACCCACAAGCCCCCAGCAGCAGCCTGGGAGAGTCCCTTCCTGCCCCTAAGGGCCTCTTAATGAGCATCAGGGCCACCTGTCCAAACGCAGTCCCTGCCCAGCTCATAGGATCTGACAAGTGCCCCAGCCCAGGGGCCCCTTTTCCTCATTACAAGCTTAGCATGTTTGAGCCAGAAGGGCCGTTCCTTAGAGGTCACCCTGTCCAATCCCTCACTTGACAGATGAGGAAGCAGAGGCCCAGGGAGGGGCTGTGGCTCGCTCGAGGTTGCAGAGCGAGGCTCTGACAGAACCAGAGCTAGAAGGCAGGTGTCCTGGCTGTGGCCCTGGGTCTGACGGGGAAGGAAGCAGACCTGACCAAGGTGATGCACTCTATCCAAGGTGAGGTAGTCCCCACCTCTGGGGACTACAGGGGTGTGATCGGCCCAGCCTAAGGCCAGGTGGGGGGACATGGCCAGGCCAGGTGCAGGATGGACCCGCCTTTGTGATGCCACCTAAGCCCTGGGACCTCCAACCCTTCCCCTTCCCACAAGCAGTGCCGCCCCCCACCCCTCGAGACAGGGGAAAGTAGGAAACACTTCCCTGAATTCCTAAAGAAGTGTCAATGTCCAGCCACTGCTCGGCCTGTGCTATGGCCACACCAGTTATTCCTGGTCACCACAGGGCCCTGACCAGCCAGGCCTCAGCCTTGGCCTGAATAGCTGCCTCAGTTGCACCCAGCTCCCTCCTCCTGGAACCCTGGGTTCAGGGGCTGCCCTTCTGGCTCTTTCTGGTCACCAGGCCTCTCCCATGCCCCAGACCCTCCCATCAGAGGCTCCTCTTCCATCAGCCAAGCAGCCCAAGGGGAACTCCAGGCCTGAGGGAGGTTGAAGTGGTGGGGATGAGGGGGAACAGGCTGGTGCCCCTTCCCTTCCATCCCCCCTGCCCACCAACCACCAGAGAAACAGGGATTTCTGGGTCACCAGGTGGGGACAGAGATGAGAGATGGAGAGGGCAGCAAGGGGAGCCAAGCAGGAAGATGGGGCAGAAGAGGCTGGGCTTGCTCCGGCCAGGGCGAGCGTGCCAGGGAGCAGGCTTGATCCAGAATGGTCCCAGGACAGCCTCCCGTGACCTCAGACCCAAGGGGCACCACCGCGGTGACTGTGTGTGAGGGCACCAGCTGGGGAGGGGGCTCGTCCTCCCGCTCCAGCATCCGCTGAGGGCACCACCGCCACTCCAGCAGCTGGGCCGGCCGAGGCAGGCGGCCTCTCCGCGCCTCCATCTCTGCTGCTGCTGCCACCGCAGGCTGTCGCCTGTGCTCGTACCTCTTGTCCCCCTGAGCGTTCTGGTTCTGCTGGATTCCTGGGTTTTGCAGGTCAGGGATATTGGCAAAGTCATCCTGTTCCGAAAGCCCTAAGACCAAGGATAGCACCACCATCCGGCCTTCCCTGCCCGGTGTGGGCAGCCCACCAGCCGGGGTGAAGCCAGGAGGCCCCGTGGGCAGGGGCGGGGGGGGGGAAGGAAAGAGACAGAGACAGAGACAGAGACAAAGAGAGAAGAAAACAGCGTAAGAAACTGGCCCTGCAGGAAAGAAACCAAACTTCAGCACTGTCAACAGTTGCAGAACAGAGCGGGTGGAGATAGGGCCGGAGGGGACGGAGGGGAGGTGTCCACGGCCTGAGACCCAGCTCACCTCAGGCCACGAGCAAGATTCTCTGGAGCGAAACAGGGAAGGGGTGGGACAGAGGCCTGTGAAGCCGGCCGGTGACTGGATGGTCCCAAGGGAACATACGGGGAAGGCTGGGGGAATGGAGCCTGGGTCCTGGGACACGGCCAGCTTCCAAAGGCTAATTCATCCCCAGCTGAGCTCACTCTGACCATCTGGGCCACTGGGAGAAGAGGGAGGGGCTCTGCCACCATTTTGCACTGGGACTGTGCAGGCGGATTTGGGCTCACAGGTGGGAGGGTCTTAGCAAGTTTTGAAATGCAGTGGGCACTGCACAGTGTGCTTATGGAAGCCCATTCTAGACAACTCTGGGTCATTGTCAACCAGATGTCCTTGAAGCCAAGAGGGGTCAAAAGAGCTCCCTCCCCCAGGCTCCTGGATACACAGCTCATCCAAGGAGAACAGAAGTCCCTTCTGGCAACTGGTGTTCCAGCCATAGTGGGCTGTCTCCTGTGTCCCCCTTCCTGGAGGTCCAGGGAATGACCACCAAGGCCTCTGGGTCCAGTTCAAGGGCTTTTCATTGGAGGAGCAGTCTAGAAGCATCCGAAAGCAAAGGCGGAGAGAAAGTGCAGGGACTTGGCAAGGTCTGGAGAAGCCTTGGCAGGAATGCAGAGCCTGTGCCTGCAGTGAGAGATGGTGCTTTGAGGGCGGCGCAGTCACAGTAGTACAGGTGGCAGACCAGAAGGCGGGAGTCTCTCGGAGTGGATGTGTGGGCAGCAGCGTGGGGCCAGAGGTCAAGGTGCGGCACCTCTAGTACAGGGCATTCTCAGAGAACCAGCAGGCAGTGGCCCAGGGGCTCTGTGGGGTCGCCTGCATTTTCCAGGGAGGAAAGGGAAGCACCAGTGACCCGTTGCCCCTCAAAGCCATCAGAGGCCGTGAGCAATTTCTGGTTGCTTTGTGGAGCTCATCCAGCATTGGGTCTCTCATCAGAACAAAGAGAAAGGGGTTCTTGATGTGCAAGCGTGTCATCAGAAGGGCCAAGGAAAAGGTGGTAAGGCTGATGGAATGTTCTGGAAGGGAGAGGATTCTGGGTCAGGAAGTCTAACTTCAAACAAAGGGAAGGCAAGGTTTAGAGAGGAAGAGCTGGTAAGGATTATTTCCCAGAGAGGTTGTCAAAAAGGGAACTCGGACAGGTGAGGAATGGCATTGGAGGTGAGGGACAAGGACATGGGGGTCTTGGAAAATGGGAGATGCCACCAGGGTCCGGGCGAGGGGAGGAAGCTGAGTGGTCACAGTGCCCTTCCTTGACTTTGTGTCTTTGTCCTGGACATGATTACTCCAGGCTGACACTTGCGCTGGCATCTAACTTTTGGGAAACACTTCCCCCCTTCCCGCAGGACAAATCCTCGCTCTTTGTTTTCTGCCCACCGGTACTGTTTTAGAGTTGGTAAAATTCCATTTGGCTGCTTGGGAGCTAGTTGAGCGCGGGGGGGGGGGGGGGGGGGGGGGAGGGGGAGGCAAACCCAACGAAAACAACATGTTTTTCCCTGGTTAATGCCTTTTTCAGATACTCCTTTTGCTTTTCTTAAAAACAGAATGGCTCCTCTGCATAAATGCCCAATTTGTCATTCTCTCCAGCTTCACAGGCCGCAAGGGTGAGGACGGGGGCAGGAGACGCTGGTGAGGTTTGCGGGGGGTCCCACCGTCCCACTCATCACCCTTCCTACAAGGGGCTGGTGGGACCTTGAGGGGCCTAGAAGGCCCTCTCAATTTGACTCTTCAGCAGGGCCACCAGCATTGGGGGCAAGAGAAGAGCCTTGGAGGCACGGCAGGGGTAAGGCAGGGGTCCACAAACTACCTCCCATGGCCTGTTTTTGTATGGCCCACAAGCTAAGAATGATTTTTACCTTTTTTAAAGGGTTGTTAAAAAAAAAAAAAAATGTGGTGGAGACCATAGGTATCCTGCAAAGCCTAAGATATTTGTCACCTGGCCCTTTACAGGAAAAGTTTGTGGCCGCTTCTGTGAGGGACTACAGGTGGAGGAGGTGGGGGTGGGGTGAGCTCTGGAGGTGGCCAGCAGGTAAGGGGGCATGAGAGCTGTGTGGGGGGCAGAAGCAAGGACACAGGATGCTGGCCTGGCAAATCCTGGTTGACCAGGAAGGTGGTGGTCAGGGAAGAGGTGGCACCTAGGGCTCCTCCTGCAGCTGCAGAAAGCCTGGGGATGGCCTCTGGCCCAGGCTGATGGCTGTGCAAAGAGCGCCTGAGGTCAGGAAGTGCAGAGGGCTACAGGCTTCTGCTCAGTTTTGTCCAAGTCCCGGCAGAACCAATTCCCCTTGACTTCCCTAGATCCATGCCAGGGCCAGAGCATCCATCTCCAAACAAACCGCCACCTGGAAGCCAGGAGGCTCTGCTGGGCGTCTTGTCTCATGCAGGCGTCAGCTGGATTCCTGGGTAGGGCAGAGCCCCAGGGGATAATCTGCCCCCATTTGCCAAGGAGAGTCACAGGCTGCATGTCCTGTTGGGCTGGGGCCACAAGCCACTTGCACAGGTGAGGGAAGCCGGGGTGTGGGGCCCCTTCTCTTGGGGTGCCTCTCCCAAGGCAGCACTCCTTCTGTCCTGGAAGCTCTGCTGAGGTCTCAGCTGGAGAGGCAGGATGCTCTGAGGAACTTGCTTGCTTTCAGAATCCCTACATCTTGCCAGTGAGCAGGGCCTTGGCCTTGGGCTTCCCTTTCCTCCTTCCCTTTCTCCTCTCCCAGGCTTAGTGTGCTGGTCTCTTACTCCCAGGGAAGACCTGGGCGATGGGAATAATCCCCAAAGCCTGGAAGGAAGCTCATGTTAGGCCAGAGGAGGGGGTGATGTCAGGGACCGCAGCCCAGACCTGTCTCAGTGGGCTCTGAGAGTGACTGCAGATTCCCAGAGAGATACCGGGGAGGGGGATCCCTGGGTGGGGCTCCTCCCAGTGAGGACAGGATGGGGGGGGCAGGCGCCAAATGGCTGGGAGGAATGGCTAAGGTTAGGCACTAACGTGTCTTGTTACTTCTCAGACGCGTATACTGGGAAGAAGGCTCTGATTTAGGAACAACATTTTCTAAAGCTTTGGGGGAACATCTCAGGTTTGTCCTCAGGGGATAGGTCATTACCGGGAGGAAGGAGCTTTGGGAAGCCAGGGCGGGAGCTGGAGGACAGGTGGCTAGAGAAGGTCAGAGAGACAGGGGACAGGGCTGATGGCAGGACCGGGGGGATTGAGGTGGAGGGAGGAAGTGTGGGGCAGGAAGGCACAGCAGAGTCCGGTTACAGGGAAGAAGTTAAGTGGAGGAGAGGAGGGCGGGGCCCTTGACAGTTTAGGAGAGGAGGAGGGGAGCGCAGGGAGGTGGGCCAAGGCTGGCACAGAGGCCAAGTGCAGCCTGGGACTAGCCGGCTAGCTGGGAGGAGGAGACAGATGCTTCTCTGAGCCCTGGAGGCAGCAAGGGCGCCTAGGGTCCTAAGAGGTGGGGTGGCTCAGATAAGAATCCTTCCATGGGGGTGCTCAGGCACCAGCCCCAAGAGGTTGGGGGGGGACATCTAAGTCTGCTTGGCATCCTGCCCAGGAGACAGAGGGCCAAGAATCATGAGCAACCAGCTGCTCCCAAGGAGATTTGGGGGGAAGAAGGCTGGGTGGGGGAGTGGGGAGCCAGCCCGCTCAAGGGGAGGACTTACAGGAAGGATTTCATGTCCAAGCCTCGGTTTCGAATCTGCCCCACCACGTGGTCCCAGCTGCCTGGGTTGGAGCGGCTGCGGCCACCAGCCGCCCGGTACTTGGAGCCGGCCGAGGCGCCCTGCCGAGACTGGCCCCGGCCATAGGCCCGGGGGTTGGTGCCCGGTGGTGCCGCGGCCGTGTGGGCCTGCAGCTGGCCCAGGCTCTGGCTGGTGGTGGGCTGGCTGGGCTGCCGGCCCCGCTGGTGCTGGCTCAGCGGCTGCTGCAGGCTCTGCTGCCGCATCAGGGTGCGGGGTCGCTGGCATTTCGGCTCTCCCATGGAGCTGGGGATAGACTCAAGGGTAGTGGCCGTGGACAGGGTGGAGTCCTCGAAACTTGGGGCAGGTGGAGGAGAGGAGAGAAAGGAGAAGCAGGTGAAGGGATCACAGTGGAGGAGAAAGATGCTGAGGGCCAGGACTAGGAGGCCCCAGTGCAGGGCACGCTCTGCCGGACCTCGCCAGGCCTCCATCGCAGTTGTCACCACCGCCGTCGCTGCCACCGCCTCACCCGAGCACCCACCTTGAGGCCCCTACATCAGCCCCACCCACCCTGCTCTGTGGCCCTGACTCAGCTAGTGCCCCAGTACCTCCTGCCCGGGCCGACTCTGCTGGTCTGAGTGGGCCCTGGGAACTGCGGCGGCTGCATGGTGAAGGCAGGTCCCGGGGCCCTGTGGCTGCCTGTCCTGCTGCAGTGGGAGGGGTGAAGGGCGCTGCTGCCACCCGCCCCCGCTGTCTCGCTGGGGGACACCAAGAAAGTCTGTCTCTGTGTTGTAAGCGCTACTGTCCTTTGGAGACATGAGGAAATCCAGGCCAGTGCCGAGCTGGCCTAGTAATGCTCGGTGGGGCTGGGGAGGCCCGCAAGTCTTACACTTTGTCTGCAGAGGCGAGGAAGTGGCCTCGTGCTCGGACCTCTGCCCTGTGGCCAGGGCTGCCTCAGGATTCAGCCTCCGGCATGGATCTTTGCCCTCTTTCTAGGGATCTGTGTTTCTGGGGTCCTCTCCTGCTATCTTGGGAATGACTCCCAGTCAGAGGAGGGGACCAAGGAAAGAGCAGATGAGGGGGAGCCCCAGTAGCCTCTCATGTGGCCACCTCACCACTGTGCTGGCAGAGGACAGAGTGGCTGTCCTGTCTTTGATGCATTTGTAAAAGAGTACTCATCTTGCGGGTCCACCAGCATCTCTGAAAAATGCTGGGAAGTGGGGCAAGGACAGACAGGAGATAGGACATGGCTGGTCAGATGCGGTACAGGATCAGAGAGACCTGGGTTCCACCCCCATCCCTGCTGCTTACTAACTGTGGGGCTTTGGAAAAGTTATTCCTCCTCTTGGGGCCTCAGTTTCTTTATCTGTAAAACTGGGTTATAAAATAATCCCTGTGCTGCCTGCAGCACAAAGTTGCCATGAGGACCTAAGGAGGCTGGGCCCAGGGACGTGCTGTATCTGTAAAACTTCCCCTGAGAACCTGCCTGCTTTGTGAGCTGGCCAGAGATTTCAGCACCTTCCACAGGCAAGGCCAGAGCCAGCTGTCACCAGGGCACAACAGAGCCCAGCCAGCTTTGGGTGAGTTACTTCCCCTCTCTGGTTTCAACCTCCTCCTCCTCTCTCCCTTCCCTCCATCTCCTAATCCAATGGTCTAGGGTAGGGGTTGGCAAACTATGGCCTGCAAATAAAATTTTACTGGAACACAGTCACCGGCATTAGTTTACATACTGTCTATGGCTACTTTCATCCTACAAAGGCAGGGTTGAGTAGCTGTGAAAGAGACCGTATGGCTTGCAAAGCTTCAATGTTTCCTACCTAGCCTTTTACTGAGAAAGTTTGCCGACCCCTGGTCTAGGGCCATGGGCTGCCTGAGGATGGAGGCCCCAGGGCCCTGGGCAACTACTTCCACCACTGCAGCCAGACCCCAGCTTTGCTCACCCCTGACCTACCCTGGGAACCAAAAGGCAACAGTTAGGCTGCCCCTGTGGGCTGAGAGAGAGGAAGAGAGAAAAGGCAAGAACGAAAGAGAGAGAGAAAGTCAGTACAGTAAAGAGAGAATGAGAGAGAGAGAGAGAGAGAGAGAGAGAGAAAGCAGGATGTGGCTTTGGCTGGGCTCTTGGAGGGGGCAGCAGCCTTGCCTGACTCAGCCTTGAGCCAGGGCTATTGCCAGGGCAGGCCCAGGCCAACTGGCCAGGTGGGCCTGCAGCTTCCGGGGCAGGCCGAGGCAGAGGGAGGACGGCACCTTGGTGGCCTCCCCCTCCTCCTTGCTGACCTCATTTTGGTTTCCTATCACATCCAAAATTAGTCCAATTTACAACCTCTCAGTCACAGGAAACTAAAATTGGTTCCTCCAGGCCTGGAGCCAGTGGATGGCACGAAGGCCTAGCCAGCCTGGAGACCGGCTGGAGCAGCCTGGGGAGGGTGGGGCGCTGGGCCTGGCTCTCTGAAGGAGTGTGGGGCTTCCCTCCGGGACCCTTCTGAGGCCAGACGTCAGGGGGAAACTGGCTTGTGTTCATTCAAGCCAAAAAGCAAGTGAGGTCTCAGCATGGTGGTCCTCAGTGGTCTCAATGGCAGGACCCACAGGTTCTTCTGAAGAGAATTGGGGGGCCCCTAAATCGAGGCAACAGGATTGCCCAGCAGCAAGAAGAGGTCAGGGCTACTGGCCTTCTAAACAGGAGGCTGTTCCAGTACCTGAAAATGGAACCTTCATCCCAAAGGGTGAGAAAAGTCACAGCTCAAAGGACTTGGGGCTTGGAAGGGATCTGCTCTAGGGAATTGGAATTTTCTAAAAGTCAAGATGAGAATAAGGCTGCCCCATAGGAGGGCTGGAGGGGGAGGGGAATATACCATCTGCAGAGAATAAGGGCCAACCCATCACTCAAGCGTGGGACTGACTGACAAGCTCAGACTTCTATAAAAAAGGGAACAGCTCTCTGCCTGAGATCTGAAAAGAGAAGCTAGCTGGGACTCAGCAACCCAACCTCCAAGAACACACAATCCCAACAGCCAACAGTGGGACAGCTCATTGACCAAGACTGGGACAGCCAATGGGGATGGCTGAGATGAGGATGAGCCAGTGGGGCAGCCAGGGGCTGCTCATGGGTGGCCTCGGCAGCAGATGGTGTTATGGCACAAGCAAGACCGGGATGAGCCAGTGCAGTCACCCGATGGTCAGAAATGGAATGGCTCAACCGCTGGGTCTAGAGCCACCTGCTGGCTGTAAGAGGGAAGGCCGGTGGCTGATGGGCAGCATAGAACACAGGCTGCCAGTGGGTGGCTCCCCAAGGATGGGATGGTCCAATGGTTGACCCACGACAGGCCTGGTGCCCATGGAGAGATGGCCTGACAGCTGAGATGGGGCGGCCAATCAAAGAGGATGTGATGACCCAAGGGCTGGAATGAAGCTGCCTGGGGGCAGGAAATGGAATGACCTGGTCACTGGCAAAGGAAGAGGTGGATAGGGCAGCAGCCAGAGGCTGAAATGAGACGTTGTGTGGCTGAGTTAGTTGTGCCCAATGGCAAGGATGATGGCAGAGTCTCGTGAAGGGATGGAATGAGCCAGGGGCTGAGGATGGCACCTCTGGGGGCAGCAGCGGGCATGCCAGGGGTCCCTCTGTCCAACCTGGCAGGGGCAGGCCTGAGCTCACGGCTCCGGCGGCCATGGGGCGCCATCACTCACTTGGACAAGTTGAGCTTCCCTGCGGCCAGGTGGCTCTGCACCATCCGCCAGCGGCCTCTCCCAGCCTTGCCACCGCTGCCTGGCTCGCTGGGGGCAGCCCCGCCGATTCTCAAGGCGTCCTCTCCGGGTGGCGGCACCAGCGCCGGCTTCTCCCCCAACCGGCCTTCCCGCTCCACCGCCAGCCCCGCCGCAGCGGCCACTTTGGCACCCGACAGGAGGGTGCCACTGGAGGTGTGTGCACGAGCCGGGCCAGAGGGGCACCGGGGGCGGGCGGCGGTGGGGGAGAGAGGGCAGGCCACACGTAGGGGTGAGGGAGGAAGAGGAGGAGAAACAATGACAGATAAAAGGAAGAAAGAGACAGTGAGAGAGGAGGCGGAGAGAGACAGACGGACAAGAGACAGACAGAGAGAGAGAGAGAGACATCAGCACTGCAAATGGGTTAACGGGGAGCCTGCAGAGAGGAGAGAGGGGGACCGGGCGGGCTGGGGGTCGGAGAACAACGCACCACGACAACGGAGGGGGGGCCCCTCCCCACCGCCTGGGGCAGGGGCGGCGGGGGTGGGGGGAGGGCAGCCACCTCCAACTCTATCCCACAGGACAACGGAGGGTTAACGACGGAGGAAGAGCGGGCTGTCCAGGCCAGGAGGCCCCAAGGCAGGGAGAAAGAGAAAGCCGTGTTAGTCAGAGTCCATCACCACCACCACCACCATCACCGCCACCACCGCCACGAACCACCGACCACCGACCACGGAGCACCGAGCAGCCACGGCAGCAGCACACAGCGGGGAGGAAAAAGCGAGCCGCAACCGAGGGAGGGACCCAAACGGGCAACCCCATCCTGACTGCACAGAGGGTGGGATGGGGGGCCCGGGACCCACTGGGGGGCCAGGCGAGGCTGCAGAGGGGGGTCCTGTGTGGTGGGCCCTGGGGGAGGGGACAGAAGAGGGACAGGCAGGCGAGGGGGGGCAGGAGGGGTTGCTCGTCTCCATGGTCAGCCTGCCCATGGGGTGGATGGGTGGGGAAGGGGTGGGCAGGGGCAGGAGGAGGAGAGGAAATGAGGGGGGCCAGGAGGGAGGGGGCAGAAGAGGGAAGGAGGGCGTGCGCGGATACTCGGTACATATGATCAAACCAGGTAAAGTCACTCACTTGAGGGACAGTCGTGGGTCGCCATAAGGGGCGTAGGGTGAAATGTTTAGAATAAACTCCTTGGGAGGGTAGGAGCTCCATTTCTGCTGCACTGTGCTCTCATTGTTATTCCAAAAGTCTCTGTCTAGATCGCTGGAGGGGCAGAGAGAGAGGGGAGAAAACAGGGAGATACAAGAAGAAACAAGAACAGCAAGTCCTGCGGGGGGCGGAAGGGACGCGGGACCCCGGGGCCCGGGCACACAGAGGGCGGGGCTTCCAGGGTCTGCTCCTGCAGGAGGAAGAAAGGCAGGCAGGCAGCGCAGCCTGTGCCTGGCACACGTGCACACATGCACACGCGTGCACACACACGAAAGCGCACACACGCACACGAAAACACACGGACGCGCTCGAGGGCCAGGGGAAGCCACACAGGAAGGAGGCAAGCTGCAGGCGGGCAGACCGGAGCCTTGCACCTGGGAAGCTGGTGGGAGAGAGAAAGATGATGAGAGAAGAGGGAGTGGGAGGGGGGCAGGGGTGGGGACAAGACCTGGGGAGGGTTGGGGGTGGGGCAGAAGGAGAGGGTGCTGGTTTCTGGCTAGAGGGAGCAGAAATGTAGACCTCTCCTGGCCTCAGCTTCCCTGCCAGTCAGGGAAGGTTGGCTGTAACTGCTGAGCCATCAGCTTTCCTGTGGCGGGGTAGAGGCCCAATGCACTCTCCTCTTCCATCTCTTCCCCACTGACCCACTCCTGGGGCAGGCCCAGCTCCCAGCCCGTCTCGCTTCTCCTCCCACTGGCCTGAGTGCCCCTGGCCTCCTGTTTTCTTTCCCCCTCTGGCAAGGCTGGGATGCAGCCTTTACATGAGATTGGGGGTCTCCGCTGAGCTGAAGACCATCTCTAGTCATTGCAAATGTGGTGGTTGGGTCACCCTGAAGAAAAGGGAAGCATCCCTAGGACTCTGGCCTTACTGAGGATGTCAGCAAGGTCACCAGGGTGCCCTTCAGGTCCTTTTCTCTGGGGTCTGTGTGGAAGGGGCCTACTCTTGTCTGGGTGGAGATGTTGGGGCAGACTCCAGCCTTGGGCCCTTCGTGTGCATCTAGCCTGCTGGCTGGGGCAGTCCCACCCTATAATCCTGTCCCTTTCCGAGGTGGAGCTGCTGGATCTGGAAGGGCCTCTCACCCCAGTTTCCTCACGCCCTCCTGCTTGTGACATGTCATGCTGAAGCAGACATGCTAGAAGCACAGGGAAGGTGGGGACTTTCATGTAGGGTGAACAGCCTGGAAACCCCAGGAGCCAAAGACAAGGGGTTCTCCCAGC
The DNA here is from genome assembly GCF_027409185.1 of Cynocephalus volans. Lineage (NCBI taxonomy): Eukaryota > Metazoa > Chordata > Mammalia > Dermoptera > Cynocephalidae > Cynocephalus > Cynocephalus volans. Next base: position 156,808,266 of record NC_084463.1, read on the forward strand.
TTATCAGGCTCTTGAGGTCCCAAGGAGCAGGGTTGGGAGCACAGGGAGAAGAGAGGCAGCTCCCAGGCCACAGGACCATTCTGGAAGGGAGCCATGCTTGGGCCTGGAGTGTGCCAAGGCTATACCACGGCTCCAGGCCAAGGTGAGGCCACCGTTGGGGGAGGGCACTGTGGGGAGGCACATCCCCTCAGGATAAGCAAACATGTGCTTGGGGGACCTGCTTGTCTCCCCTCTGAGAGTTTGACCTTGACCTCGGTTTTCAACCTCAGATTCAGGCACAAAGGAGACAAAGACAAAGAGAAAAGCTGGATTGCCACTGTAGGCCCAGAGGAGACAGTGGCCTTGGGCCTCCCTGGTGTAGGCACTCTCTGTTTGTCCAGAATACACCTTGGAAATGTCCCATAGGAGATTCTGTACAGGGATCAAAGCCAAGGCCCTGAGCCAGCTCAAAGGGTCAGTGGGAGCCAGGTCTGGGAGCGGCGGGGGGGTGCTGGAGGGGGCAGGACAGGCCCTGGGGGAACCTGCTCCCTCAACGAAAGACCTCATTCCCACCAGAGATACTTTTGGTCACCTACCCAGCCCCCTCCCCAGCAGGGCATCACACAATGGGGTATGAATTGGGCCTCTCTGTGTCAGGTGTAACACAGAGATGGAGCAGGTAGAAGGCCTCTCTCCCCTGCTCCCTGCAGACCTCCAAAGTACAGGGCCATGCAGCCCTGGGTCCTAGAGAAAAAGATCCACCCCGACTCATCGCTGCCAGACTGGTCTTCCACCCTGTGTTCCAAGGCACTCCAATGTCTCATAGGTTTCCACTGTAGTACTGGAAAAGAGGATCTTTAATTAAAGAAGTTTGGGAAACACTGACTTCTTTACTGCAGGACTTCTCAGAGCCTTTAATGTACCAATAAATATCAGTATCGCCAAGAGGGAGATAAAGTGTCCATGTTTCCCAAACTTAGTTGGCTATGGAACCCTTGATTCATGGAATAACTGTTAATCATGTATGGGGCACAAGTGCTCTGAGGAACAGTTTGGGACACACTGCTAAGAAATGCAGCTTCCCGGAATCCCTGACAAGATGATACCTTTGGGGAAGGTCCTAAGCCCATGGTCAGCTGCACAGAAAGTGGTCTCTGCTCCCTGCCACTCCAATACCTTGGGCTCTTTTGCTCTTGCCTGGCTAGAGGCAAAGGCCCGGGTGCATGCAGACACGAATGGTGGCTTCCTCCCCCGTGGCAGAGGGGCTGCTCAGCAGGGTGGGGCAGGCTGGGATTGTGGAGAGGGGGCTGCAGAGCCACAGAGAGGTGGGCTGGATGCCCGCTGCTGCTCTCACTCCTCTTAGAGAGCCCTCATGGGCACTGGTCCCAGCCTGGCAGGGCCCACTGCCTGCCCTGCTGCCCTCCTTTCCCCTTGTTGGGAATCCTCCTGTCTCCTCTCATGGGCCCTTTCCAGGACTCCCGGCCCTGTTGCATGCACCCATATCCAGGACAGTTATGATCACCTGGCAGAGACAGGCCCCCTGCCCCAGTCCATGTCTGCACATGGCCTGGCCGGCCCACGCTCACCCCATGTGGTCCCTCCGCCTTCAGGAAGCCTGGGGCCTGCGCTCCACAACAGCCCCTGAGACCTGCCAGCTCCTGGCTTTGAAGACTGGAGAGTGTGCAACCAAGCCCAGCTTCAAAGGCTCCCCGCAGCCTCCTCCCACCCCCAGCCTCAGCCTGGCCCACCCCTCCACTTACCCCCGCCCCAGACACACCCCCGCAGCTTCTGCCAAAGGCCCAAAATGGGGTCAGAGCAAATGATGAGAAAAGAGGAGGGGCACAGGAGGGGCAGGGAGGGAGCCCTCAGGAAGGGGTGAGGGGGAAGGTAGGAAGAGAAGACAGGAAGGAAGGGGAAAGACACCCAAGGGAAGAGCAGGGGAGATGAGGCATGGGAAGGAGGCCGGGAGGGTCGGCTTCTGGACGGAGCCCTTAGCTGGCAGGCTTGGCCCTGTCCAGGCTGAGATGAAGGGCCCCCCATCCCTACCTTGGCCCAACAGCCTCCCAGTGAAGAGCTGGGCTCAGCAGAGGAAGGGACTGGGGCCACGGGCCAGTGGGTACAGAGCCCTCCACGGACAGCCTCCATGCCCAGAGCCTGAGTGACCACTGAGGCGCTGCCAGGTGGGCAGGGGGCTTCTCCTGCTGTCTCCCAGTAACCCTCAGCAGTGGTTGGCCATGGTGGTCAGCAATGGGAAGGCAGACCAGCCTACCTGAAAGGGCTTTCAGAGCAAAATAGGGAAACCGGGGCAAGTCAGAGGCACCAAGACATGCCATGGGGACCGGGGGTGACAGGGGAAGGAAGAGTCTCTGCTTCCCCTGAGAGGCCCAGCACCAGGGCCAGCTGGGGTCCCCAAGGTTTGTCTGTCCCCCTTCCAGGTATCCTCTCTTAGTGGGATCTGAGAAAAGAACTGAGTCCACTAGGAGGAGCTTAGAGGTCCAGGGGAGTAGAGAAGGGGGCTAGGGACAGTGTGTATGATATGAGCGTTGGATGGAGGGGCCAGCAACCAGGGTTGAGGTAGGGCGTAGACAGCGCTGGGGGTGACAGCAGCCAGAAAAAGCGGCTGGGGGCTCTGAAACACCGTGAGGGTCTGTGGGCACAGGCAGAAAAGGTGGGGCCTGGGGCCACCCCGAGGTGTTGGGAGTGTGTGTGGGGTAGAGAGCATGGCCTCAGGGTGTGTGTGGGGCCTCCTCCCACCCGGGCTGCCTGCATGCCCCGCCCCACACTGGCAGCCTGGCACCTACTTGATGGCCTTCTTCTCACTGCGCCCACGCCCTGAGTCTGGCGTGCCCACCGTCTCCAAAGAATTCTTGTAGCGTTTGCCCTGTGGAGATAGTACCAGGGTCACTCCTGGGGGACAGTGCTGGACCCTCCCCACCTCCCCAGAATGGACCCCAGGGGAAAGAGAGTAGACTTGTGTCTGGTGTCTAGCCTTGGCAACAAGGTCCAGAGCCAGTGTGTGAAAGAGTCACCATTTTGGGGCTCCAGCCCCATGGATCCCTGCGCCCTGGTTGGCAGCTCCTGGGCCCCATTGGGCTCTAGGACTGCCCCACCCCCCCTCAACCTGCACCTCTTCCCTGACTCCTGTCTTCTGGGGCTCTGGCTGGGCTCCCAGAAATACAATTCCCTCTGCCATGGACAGACGGCTGTCAGGCGCCACGTCACGCTGTCCACGTCACCGCCCCCAAATGGTGGGGGTGGCATCCTGCAGGGCAAGGTTGTCATCGGCCAGTGATGTGAGAGGCGGGGGCAGGGAGAAGGCCACATGCCCAGTCCTGCCCAGGCTGTGTCTGTCACTGTTTGGGGGCTCCCTGAGGGTCCTTGTGCCATGGGGATGTGAGCTAGGAGCGGGGCCTTTTGGGGAAGGCAGCCTTAGGAAGAGAGGCTACCCACTGACTTGGAGGCAGGGGGCGGGGTAGAGCCTGGATCCCTGGACAGCCCCCCAGAGTTGCTCACACCAGCAGGAGGAGGGGGAGGGGCAGCAGGGCAGGGACTGGGCACCCCAGGTCCTCCAGCCCAAGGCAGAGCCACAGCTGCCTCGGCGAAGGTGAGCACCATTCACCTTCCCGGTTTGGGTTTCTAAATTTAGCTCATGCGAAACCCAGCCCCATTAACATTCCTGGCTGCCACCAAGTGTCCTCACGTGCACCCATGGGCCACAGGCCTGGGCCAGGCCCAGGACTGATGTGGGCAGTGGGGGGATGGGGGATGTGCAGGAACTGAGGCTGCCCCCCTGCCCAGCCCATTCTCCCACTGGACACTGGCCTGCCCCTGCCCAGCTGAGTAGGGACATACACAGGTACACGCTTCCCCAATATCTGTCATGTGCACCAGCACCACAGCCACAACAATCTATTATTTCATCCTCCCTAAAGCAAAATAAGAGCTGCCACAGCCGTGCTCCCAATGCTCCTGCCAGCTGCAGCCCCTTTTCGGGCACAGGAGCCTCCTGTCTAGGGAGATCAGCTTCTGTGGAGCTCCCAGAAAGGTGTGCGGGTCAGGGGAAGGGCGCTCATCCCACCTCCAGTGCCCCTGCATCTCAGGGTGGCTGGGTCTAGGCCCCAGCAACACCACACATCCCCCATGCCACCCTGGCCACGTCCCTTACCCTCTCTGGCCTGTCCTTCCTCCTTTCTGTGATGGTGTGAAGGATGATTCCTCACCCTTCAAGGCTCTTCTCACAGGTATTATTATTTCTCTGATTACATACTTCAGCCCCCACCCCCAGAACATAACCCCACAAAGGCATGGCTGTATGGTCTCTAGTACCTAGCGTGGAACCTGGTACCAGCATTTCTCAAAAAATCATTAACTGGAAATTAATAGTCTATCACACCACCCGCCTTAGGGTCTGGGCCCCCAGCTGCTGCCTCTAAGCCAGAACTTTAAGAGTTAAAATACAGAGATTCTGGACCCTCTGGCTCCACAAAATCTGCCTTCTCTCGGCTGTCTCTGATCTCTGCCATCATTACTGAGAAGTTCAAAGCCCAAACAATTCCCAATTCCAACTGGGAAGATCAGAGGCAGAGCCACTCCATGGTGGCCAAGGGCCCTCTTTGACAGGACCCTCACTCATGCAGCCCAGGGCCCACTATTCTCCAGCCTCAGGCAGTATGGGGCAGGGTGGGCCCTGCTGATGGCATTCCCAGTGTCATCCCTCACTCCCTCCTCTTTCTGGTCTTGGCCGGAGAACTTGCCCTGATCAGCACCCTCTTCTAAGGTTGCTCAGCTGCCCTTTCCCCAAGGCCAGGCAGGGCTGGGGTCACTGTCCCTGCTTCACCGAGGGCCTTTCGGGAGCTTCTGCCTGCCCCTCTTCCTTCCAAGGCTCAGGGAACCTTCCCCTCTGCCTGCGACTATTATTCTGCAGCAGGAGCTGGGGTACTATGGGGCATAGGAACCAGGGCAGGGCTTGATTTGGGGAGTAAGGGGACAACCCAAGTTAATAGGAAACCCAGGCGGGGACCAGCAGACATTAAGTGACTCCAAAGGAGCCCAGTACCACCAGCCTATTCATCAGTGTGGGGGATGGCTAGGCTGATCCAGAAAAAGCTAGCTGGAGATTAAGGAAGTTATTAATGTTTGGAAATGGGATCTGGGCTGTCAGGGTATCACGTCATTGCTGCTGAGGGGACAGGTGGGCAAGGAGAGCCCAGCAACTGTGCGTGGAGGAGGAATGGCATTTTAAAGCCCCTTCCATGGAGCAAGGAGACAGTCTGGGCTAAAGAGCCCTGGCTTCTCGGACCAATTGGGGGTGGCAGGGAGGAAGTGACAGGGTTTGGGGGGCTGGAAAAAGTAACATTCTATCAAGAGCAAATCAAGAGGGACAGACTATGGTCTGGACCCTTGGGAAGGTTCCTGGCTGGGGGTTGGGAGGAGGGGCTAGGACCAGGGAAGAGGCTGGGTCTGCATCTTTAGGCTGCTTCAGGTACTTCCTGCGCTGACAATCCCCCCGCCTGCTACAAAAGCCATCATCTTTGAACTCCTGTCCCCAGGCTCTGCCCCTGATTGGAGGTGAGTGGGGGTGGGGAGGTGAGCCAGTTGTACTCTGGCCCTGGAAGGCACCTCCCACCACAAATACGCATGCACGCATGTGCACACAGGGCGGTGCACACACACTGCAGCACATATGCAGGGGAGGCCAGGACAGACCTCAGCATCAGCTCACAGAAGGATTTCATGAGATGATCTACACCCCACTGCTCAGGGGTGAACAGACACACACACACGCACACCCACGCACTGCACCAACAACCTCAAAGTCCACACATTCAGCACAAAGACCCCCTCACCCCCCCACACACAAAGTCACCAGCAGTGCCTGCTCATTCATCATCTCCCCTTGCTTCAAATACAGATAGACAGACAGCCTACTGGGCCCTGCAACAAGACACATAGGGTTGCAGTGAGCGCTCAGACACTCCCACGGCCTCTGAGGACGCTCAGTCGGAGGCAGGTGGCCAAGCCCTCTCCACCACCTCTCCTGAAATTCTGAGACAAATGCAGACACAGGAGACCCAGGAACAAGGCAGGGCAGTCAGCCGGGTTCCACACACCTGCACGCAGGGAGTGGGCCCAGGTCCCGCACACACTCGCACATGCTCACATGTGGAGCAGAGCCGGCCTTCTCTATGGCTCCTCCCCGGGGGTGGGAGCTGCCTGAAGCTCCACACCTGGGGATGGAGAGGCGTCTCCCAGTTCCTGAGTTTGCCAGTGTTGAAGGAGGCTAGCTGGATTATGGGCCTTTTGGATCTTTCCCATAGGACCCTCACAAGACCCTAAAGCCCTTTCCCAGGGGTCTCTGCCCTTTTTCTTCCTTCATAGGAGCGGGATGTGAAGCCCCCACCCATCCAGGGCCCACGGCCACAGTCCTCACCCCTTATCCTTGAGGCTCCTCGGTGGTTGGACAGGGAGAGAATGGGGTTCCCAGATGTGGCACCGTGCCCTCACTTCCACTATTCTCACCCCAGGGGATGGCGGGTGCCTGCCAGGGACCCTTCTTCGCCTGACCCCCGCAAAGGCCCGGCGTCGGGGGCGCCCCTGCAGTCCCCTCGGGGAGCTGCGGGCTGTGGGCGGGCCGGCAGGTTGACTCAGCCCGGCTCTCCTCCGCACCTCCCCACGATCCCCCCGCGCCCTCGGGTGATGAATGTCCGTCCTGACGGTCTCGTTACTTATTGATGGCCTAATCCTGCTCGTTAATTCCCCAGCCCTCGTTAAAAATGAAAAGACGCCGTTTGTGCTTGTACAAACCCGGAGAGCCAGGATGGATGTGCGGCGGCTGGGGGCGGGGCGGGGCGGGCGGCGCCTCCTCATTGGCCAGGAGGCCCGGACCGGCCACGCCCAGCGGGGAGGGGCGCGGCGGGGGGCGGGGGCGGAGGCGGCCTCAGCCACAGTCTGCGCGTGTGCCCCTGCGGGGCTCCTTGCGAGGAGGGGGCGTGTGTGTGTAATTGAGAGCGTGCGAGTGCCTGTGAGGCTCAGACTGTGCCCGAATGCGTCCTTAGATGTGTGGCTCTGGGTGTACACTGAGTACAGATGTATGGGGCCAACAACCTTGCAGACGCAGGGCATGTGTGCGGGCGTCTGTGGCAAACATTTCTACAGAAGGGGGCCTACGTGGGCAGGTGGGTCATCTGCGCATGCGCTTGAAAGAACTCACGAGCCTGTAATGTGGGGCGGGGGGGCAGGCCCTGTCCCCCAGGGGCCCTCAGGAGCCTCACCAGTTTGCGCTGACACCAGTGGCAGAGGCCGCAGAGGACGACAGTGACGCTAAGGCTGACGGTGATGATGGCAGAGACCAGCAGGACATCGCGGGTGGGTGCCCCTGGGGAGGATACGCATAGGTCAGATCCTCATTGGCCAGGGCCAGCCACATTCCCTAAGCCCAGAGCCCCCCAGAATAACCACCCTACCCTTCCATCTGGCCCCAACACTGGGAGCTCTGAACCCAGATTCTAGTCCCAGCTCTGCCTTGCTGGGTCGACTTGGCAAGTCCCTTCCCTTCGCCGTGCCTCAGTTTCCTCATCTGTACAATGGGGGAATTGTGCCAGTTGGTGTCTCTTGGTCTCTCCCAGCATGGACCCTGTGTGAGTCCTTGGGATCTGTGCATCCTTCAAACCTGACCCCCTCAAAGGGAAGGGCAAAAGTGCCCCTCAGCTCAGCCAGGTTTCACCGGGTAGGTCAAGTCCCTCTAAAGGAGCCACTGCCATGACCTTCCTGCCAGCACTCCCCCCACCCATACTCTGAGCCTCAACTCCAGCAAAATGTACCCAGGGGTTTTTATTAGTTCCTACAGTCCCTCTGAGGATATCTGCCTCATGGGCGCTTACAGACCCTCTTAAATGTTTGGCCAAGATTCAACAGCCACATGTGTAGTAGTCAGAGGGTGTAGTGGATTGAATTATGTCCCCCAAAACTCACTGAAGCTTGAATTGCATCCCCAAGTTTCATATATTAAAAGCTTAATCTCCACTGTAACTGTTGAGGGTGGGAAATCCTATTATGGTAATTGAAAGGTGGTGCCTTGAAGAGGTGAATAGATTGTAGGACCATGCTGTAGTGAATGAATTAATAATGGAGGTCAGGGGTGTGATTTGGAGGGCTTTAAAAGGAGAGTGAAGGAGGAAGTGGGCCTCTTGCTCTCTCTCTGCTCCACCATTTTTGCAATGTGATACCCTGCCATCACTATCACCACCACCAAGACCTTCAGCAGATGTGTTCCCCGGACTTTGGACTTCCCAGCTTCAGAAACCATAAGCAACAAATTTTATTTTCTTATAAATTACCCAGTTCCAGGTATTTTGTTATAAGCAACAGAAACAGGCTAATACAGAGGGGAATCTCTGGAGCTCTCTGACCATTGCACCTTTAGCTCAGCTTTCCTTGGGCTGGAAGCCCACTTAACTGGCTTCTGCACCCCCTGCCCCCTCTATCCCTTATCCCCAAGCTCATCTCTGGGCCTCCCACCCCACTGGCCCCAGTCCCTTCTACAAGGTTTGTAGTATCCTAAATGCTCACAGGGACTACCCAGCAACTTCCATTCCAAGCTCTGAGGGGCCATATACTTCAGAAGTGGGAACCTGGATGCCCCTCACAGAAGACAAGACCTGCTCTGGGAAGAAAACCCCGGGTTTCTGTCCAAATCCCACCTCTTCCTAGCAATGTGATTTTTGGACAAGTCACAGAACCACTGTTTTCTCCTCTGTAAACACAGATTAAAGCTTCTCCCCTGCCTTCCTCACAGGTGGCCATAAACATTAGCCCAAATCAAATTAAGGAAGGCAAAACTTTGACCAAAAATTATCTTGTGGGGGAGTGAGTGTAGTGAGAGCAGTGTGGATCACACGTGCAGGGTAAATATGCATGCACTGGGATGCATCCTAAAATCAAGGAGACGCTGTTTATTTACAGAGGAGCCTACGTGGGCTTGTTGGTGCCAGTGATCGTGGTAATTAAGAACTGACAATGATCTGGCTGGTCCTGGTTCCTGCCGTCTTAGCTTCTGCCTCCCATCCTCTTCTGGTCTCTCTTGCTTGGCCATGGAGCCTCGTGGAGAAGAGCCCTGCGATCATCCCTAGCTCTCAGGGCCCTCTGGGCTCCCTCCCACCACCACTCCAGTGCCCTGGGCAGCCTGTCCACCACCTGCTCTTCCTAGAATCCTGCATGGACCTCACCTCTCTCTTCCCACCTTCCTGAGCCTCCTAGCTATGGGAAAAGGCCACACTCACCTGGCCCCACCTGTCAACCTGCTAGGCCAGCTAAGCCTCCTCTGGTACCAAGTCCGCAGCCTCAAGCCCCAGGAAGCCTCTGTACCCAGTTCACTGTCAACCTCAGGGCCCACAGCACCCATAAACTCTGGCCTGGGCAATCTGCAGACACCAAGCCTGGGCCTCCCTTCCGGGGGCTGAGGAGCACAGCTCGGCAGGACTGGAGGGGACACATTTGCCAAAGGTCTCAGGCCAAATGGGAGGCTTAGGTCTTTAACCTCCAGGCTTCTGAGGGTGGGGGCAGTGCATAACCCCAGGGCCCTAAGGTTAGGCCCACAGTGAAGAGATAGGCACATGTGCCCTCTGGGCAAGGGGCCTGTGCTTTCCCCAGCTTTCCCTGCCAGAGCCTGCCCCTGCCCCACTGGAAGAGTTAAGAGCGCTCTGTGGGCTGGGAAAGCAGTGACCTCCCACTTTCCTTTGTTGAACCCACTTTTAAACAAAGTAAAGTCCATTCTTAGGCTGAGCTTTCTTCAGTGACTATCTATTAAGAATCTACTATGAGGCACAGGGGAAAGACGCCCTGCCCACAAGGAACCCTCGAATGGGGGACACAGGTGAGAATTCAGCTGATTATTTCCGAGCATGCCAGGTGCCCCAGAACCAGCAAGCAGCAGGACACCCCTCCTGGGTGACTCCAGAAGACCCAAAAAAGAGCCAAGCATGAGTACCAACTCTGCCTCTTAATAGCTGTGGGGTCTTGGACAAGTGTCTTAATCACTTAGTGTCTCTGTTTTCTCCTTTATAAAATGAAGATAATTGCACCCACCCCATGGGGTTGTTGTTAGCACTCAATAGGTGGGTACTGTTATTATGGCTGCTGGTGTTAGTTTTATCTCGGATGTAAACAGAGGGCTATGGGAGCGCAAATGAAGAATGCTTAACCTTGCTGGACTAAGCGGCTATCTGGGAAGGCTCCCCTGAGGAGGTGGTGTTTGGTGTGGTCTGAGGATGGAGGCGAGGAGAGGGGAGGACATTCTGGGCAGAGCAAATGGCAAGAGCAAAAGCAAGGAAGTGGGAAAAGCGTTGGGCACATTGTTTGAGGCACTGGACTAAGGGTTTGGGGAGTGGAGGTAGAGAGCAGGCTGGGAGGAGGACGAGGTCCTGATGGGGAAGGAGTATGTCTATTGTTTTGTTCTGTAGGCCACGGGAGCCATGGAAGGGAGGGGCAGGATCAGAAGGCGTGTTAGCAAGCTCATGATCTGGTAGCTATGGTAGGAGGCTAGTTGGAGGTCATGGCCTGCTCCAGGTGGGTTCTTCTGCCCTGGTGCCATCTCCACACACACCCCTCCCCCACATACCTCTTGGCCATGGGGCAATTCTCCAAGGGGTCACCTCCCTGGAGCTCCCTAGCTCCCTCCTCTCTTGTCAAACAAGGTCCTTCTTGAAAACCATTCCTCATTCCCTGCTGTAGGCCAGAAAGTCCCTATGGACAGAAGCCTATCAATCCCAAAAGCCAGTGGGCACACTCTGAAAGGTCCCTAGAGACCCAAGGGAACAGCCTTCTTAAGCATCTGTGGGCACAGCAGAAGGAGCTTGGGCTTGGAGTCTAGAAGAAGTAGGCTGAGGCCTGATTCCAGCCACTGACCAGCTCATGGCCCTGGGCAAGTCACTCAGCCTCTGGGACATCAGTGCCTTCATCTGTGCAAGAGCTGACCCTTGCTCACTCAGATGATGAGCCAGGAGTTCTAGGTGCTGTACATGCAGTACCAACTTAGTCCTCACGACAACAACCGAGATAAGTATTATGACTGTCTCCATTTTACTGGTGGGGAAACTGAGGCACAGGGTGGTCAAATACCATGACTAAGGTCATTCAGTTAGTAAGTGGAGAGCCAGGGTTCTAACCAGGCATTCTGGCTGAGAGTCCGTGCTCTTAGCCTTGACATCACACCCACTATATGAGTGGGTGGTTGGTGATTTTCAACGTGTGCTCTTTGGAACCCCTAGGGTTCCCCAGAATCTCTCAGGGGTTATGGAGGTGGATGCTGAACAGAAAAGGCTATGGTCCCCCAAGGCCTCTTCACCAGAGCAGTGTCATTTCCCTCTGTTTCACATCTTGGGCTTTTGTAGAAAATTCCATTTGGAGAAGGGAATGTGTTGCTAAAGAAAATCAAACCCCTCTGGATCAGGGACCCTAAAGTACCCTACGATGTGGGTGGATGCTGTCAGCTTCCAGGCATTCCTCGGACAGCCCTTGAAAGCAGGGTGGAACAAATGCTTTCCATTGCAAATTGCACTGATGTTGTGAATAAAAGTGACATGATGTCCTCGGCCAGCATGCCCTCAAGTGATGTTGCCATCAAGGGGTGTGAGAGTGCTCTCGCCTGCCAGCCAGAGTGAACCATTCCCAGGGCATGGAGTCACTGTGTCTCTGGCTGGAAGGGACCTTGAAAGTCACAGAGTCAGGCCCCACAAGGCACAAACCCTCTTGGGCAGCCCTGTCAGAGACAGGGAGCTGCTTCTGCAGGAGGCAGACCCTCCATGGAAGGGCATCGTCAGGGAGGGCTGCTGTGTCTTGCACCATGCCGAATCCGTCTCCCTAGAACTTTCCCCCCGTGGTGCTAAGCCTGCCCTCCAGAGCTGCAGGGAATAAGCCGGCTGTCTCTGCCACATGACAGGCCTCCAAATCCTTGCCGACAGTTCTCATGTCCCCTTCAAGTCTTCTCCAGGCAAAGTCGCCCAGCCCTTCTAACCCTTCCTCAGATGACATACATGGTTTCAAGTCCCCTTATCGTCAGCATATTAACATTTGGGGAAAGAAAATAATGCAGCTCTATTCAGCCTTGGGTAGAGGAGATATCCTGGGCCCCAGAGGTTGAGACACAGACAAGGGCAGACAGATGACATGGGGAGGCCTGGGAGGCAGGGTTAGCCAGGAGCTAGGCAGAGCCAGGCCTCCTGGGTCCAGTCTCAGGGGTGTCCTGAGAGAGGTGTGAGCTCAGACATGCTGCTGCCCCTCTGCCCAGGCCTGTGGCAGCCACGCCAGCTGATCATAGCTCAGGATTAATGATCCAGTGGAGTACTGTGTGCTTTGCTGGGTCCTGCAGGCAGAGTCTGTGCTCCTCAGCATGCCACCCCCAAGGAGATCTAAGGGTGAAGCCTGTGGACCCTGGGAAGTGGCCCACCTCTGCATTGGACAAGATGCCTCTGCAGTCTTCCCCTCTAGCAGGTCAGCTCTGTGAGGGCAGGGCTTGCTTTCTGGCTCACCACTGCATTCCCAGCACCCAGGATGGGGCCTGGCATGTAAGTGCTCAATAAATACTTGCTGAAACAATCAATGAGGAGGAATCCCAGGCTTCCAGGAATAAAGATATTAATAGAGGCTACCATTTACTAAGCACCTAATGTGCACCACAGTACAGGGTCCATGAAGACAGGAGTTATATCTGCTCGGCTCACTCAGTATTCTCTGTGACAAGCTTGGTGTCTGACACACAGGAGTTGCTCAGTAAATATTTGTTGAATGTTCAATGTTGCACGTGTTATCTCATTTGGCACCCAAACAAGATGGAAGGGAAGATATGGGAGAGGCTATAGTGACAGAGTTTGAGATCCTCTCTTTTACACACACACACACACACACACACACACACACACACACACACACACACACACACACACACACACACACCAGATATGAGAGAGGCTATAGTGACAGAGTTTGAGATCCTCTCTTACACACACAGACACACACACACACACACACAGACACACACACACACACACACACACCAGGACTCTTCCATTCTTCCCCCGTGCCCAACTTTGCCTGACAAACTCCTGATTTTTCTAGACCCAGGTGACAAAACCTCCTCCATGAAGCCTTCCTTAATCTGCCCAGTTCCCACTGCCTGCCCAGTTCATTTCACCTGCCTCTGAGTTCCCCTCAAACTGTGCCTGCATCCTTCTTTTCTGGCACAGTAATTAAATGCCAGGGCTCTGGAGCCAGACTGCCTGGGCTCAAATTCTGGCTCTGATTCTTCCAAGTCATGTGACCTAATCTCTGCATACCTTGATTTCCCCATCTATAAACAGGGGTTAATAATGGTACAGGTTTCATAGGACTATTGTGAGGTTTAAAGGAATTAGCACATACAATGTGCTTAGCACAGTACCTGACACAGAATAAAGAGACAACGAATGCTAGTTATTACCATAGCATTACCACGTCGTGCCCTGTAGTAGAGATATCTGGGGTACGGAGCTGGACTCAAAGAGCATTGAATGAAACACTGAACTGGATATACTCTAGTTTTCCTCATAGGACAGCAGAGGTCAGGGGTCACATCTCACTCAATTCTGTGTATCCCCAGTCCCCTAGCCCAGGACCTCGCCAGGGCTTGACCAGCACAAGCGTCAGTGTGCACCTAGGGCATGGAAGGGGAAAGGCTGAGGCATGGGGACATAGGGTGGGGGGCAACAGCTGGAAGCCAGGCTGGGCCCCAGGTGTGAACTGCAGACCCAACCTCCTCCCTTGCGGGCTCTGCTCCCACTCCCAACTCCTTCTTATCTCCTCAGCAAGCCATGATTTATGGATGAACAGAATCAAACAGGGCCGCTGGCTGCTGGGATGCCCCAGGGAGCTGCTGGAGAAGGAATGGACTTCTGAGGGCAAGCTCACCAGCTGCCCAGGGGGGAGTGAGAGGGGAGCCAGAGGGGGAGCGGGTATATATACACAGGCCCCAGACGTGGACACCCAGGGCATGCACACATATGCACATGCCATGGAGACTCACTTCCACACAGACGCCCCTGTGTACACTCATATACACACATGCATGCACACCCATGGCCACGGTCTTGAGTAGATGCCCAGCCTGCTCTGCCATTCGTGAGGTCTAGGCATTCATGTGCTTCCTCTAGCCTGGAGTTTTCTCCACATGAATTTGCCATCATTTGTCTACTCAAATTCTGTCTGTCCTTCTAAGGCAAACTTGGAGGTTGATGACCTGGGTTCAAGTCCCAGCTCTGCCCCTGGCCAGCTACGTGACCCAGGGCAAAGCCCATGCTGGGCCTCAGTGCTTTACCTTCAAATGATGATGACTCCTGACCTTCCCTGCTGGGGTGCTGTCAAGATCAAGTAACAGCTAAGATTAATTGAGTACACACCATGTGGCAGACCCAGTGCCAGCAAGTGTACACGCACCATCTCTACAATCTCGGACCATTATTATCCCCATTTCACAGGGGAACAAACTAAGCCATGGAGAATTAAAGGCACATGAGCCTGTCCTTTCCCACCATGCTACAGTGGCCTCCCTCCGAGCTGAAGGATGTGACAGAATTCTGTAATGTGCTACACTGCACAACCTAGCCACACCCAACTTCCCTCCTTCCTGCGAGGAGGCCAGCCCCTTTCACATCTGTGAGGTTTTGCATAAGCTGTTCCCTCTGCCACAAACGACTGTCCTCCTGTTCTCTGCCTTCAATGTGCCTAGACAAAGATGGTCTTCTTTCCGTCCCACAATCCTTTCTGCCTCCCCAGGATCTATGACAATTCATCGTTTTGGGTTAACAATGAGCTCTTTCTCTGTCCTTCCCCACTGGGAGCACCTAGAGGGCTGAGACCCAAGATCACTCATCTCTGTGGCCCAAGTTCTGGCACACAGGAGAGGATGGACAAGTAATTGCTAAACGGATGGACGAAATTATTCAAGGCCCCAGGTAAGCCCACCTCCTCCAGGAAGCCCTTCCCAGTGACAGGCACTCACAGCACTCCTCCTTCTCCAAACTTGAATTAACTGTCCAATCCCCTATTCTTGGGGGTAGAGCTGTGCCCTAAGCAGGTCCAATGGGGTAATATCCCGTTTCCCCATTTCACAGGTCTCCCACAGCCTGCAGCCCAGGTCACAGTATAAAGAGGCTGCTGGACATGCTGGAAATCTGTGCACACAGGCTTTCCCCCAGAATTTACTTGCTCTTACACTCTCAGATGGTGACATGCACGCTGTCTGTTCCCAGCCCTTCCAGAGCTGTCTTGTACCTCCCAAACCCACCCAGCCTAGACTGCTCCCCCTCCTGGAGATTCCTTTGGGCTTCCCCAGATTCCAGGCCCTTGCTCTCCTTTCCACGTACCTTTGGTCATAGTAACTAATGTGTGCTCAGCATTGAATCATGTCCACAGTCCTCAACACCCCTCTGAAGGTAAATCCTCTTATGCCCATTTTACAAAGAGGGAAACTGAGGCTCAGAAGGGTTAAATACTTGCCCAGGGGCTCAGAGCAGAAGAGAGGTAAAGGCAGAAATAGACCTCAGGTCTGTAAGACCACAAACCCTGCAACTCTCATCGTGTTCCACTCTAGGAGCTGTGCCTTGAAACAAGTCACTCCAAGGACAGAGGGAAGAGAAGAAAGAATCCAAGTGAACACAAAATAGAATGCAGCTGGGGAAAAGAATTTTCCCACTTACCCAAGAATTTTACCAAATAGAGCCATGCGCAAGTTATTCCAAGCACTTCAGAGACCCCTCTGCCACATACACACCTTTCCTGGAGCTCCTTTCCCCCTCCACTAGCACTGGCCTTGGTAAAGCACCTTCACTAGATAGAAGCTCAGCCCACCTAAGGGTCACAGAACAGGTTGGGGGTTGGGCACCTGGGGCTGGATAGGCTAGGAATGGGAAGAAGAGGAGAATGGGGTGGACTGAGGACTTGCCCAGGACCTTGTTTCTGGTACTAACTAGGGTGCAACCACTGTTCTGTAGATAAAGCAGAGTGCTGTTGGGGGTGGGTGGGGCTCTGTCTGCTGGTGCCTTCCCATCCTGAGTCCACCTCCTCCCACCTGATTCTGCACTAGGCGGCACACCCCAGTGCCTCCCCCACCTCCATCCTTTGGTGGCTCCAGGATGATGTTCAAGGCAGAAAACAGTGAAAGCTGGAGTCACAGATTTCCATAGGACGCACCCCTCTATGTACATGTTGAGCAGATGGAAATGGGGGAAGATGGGAGGGCGTTTGCAAGTGGGCAGAGCCTAACAACCCCAGGGCGATTTGGGCATGGGAAGGGGGGACATGACATTTTTGGTGCCTATCCTGCCTCTCTTCCTTCCCGAAACCCAACACACACAAGCAAGCCAGAAAGAGGCAGGCTTGGGGAGAAAGGAACAGAAAACCAATGAGCTAAACCCCAAATCTCAGACAGCCAGGCAAAGCTCTGGGTCTTGCCATCATGTAGAATTTTCTGTCTTTTCTCCATTCTAAAACTCCCCTTTCCACGCCACCCATCTTGGGAACAGGGCAGCTCTTTCTCGGCAAGATGAAAAAGAAAGTGAGATGGACAGAAAGAAGGGAAAAAGAAACAGGAGGGAAGAGAGCCTGACACTCATTTCCCAGGAAAGCTGGGCCTTGGCTCTACCCCCATGCCCTCTGGACATTCTCTCTGAGTGTGAGTGTCCTTCAGAAAGCAGTGCAGGCACCCACAACCCCTCAGGCCTCACCCAGGACAGGAACAAGGCTGGCGAAAGAGGAGGCCAGAGGGGAATTGTTTTGGAAAGTTACAAGTAGCTGAAAATAGGGGTTTAGCACGAGTAAGCTTCCTCAACCTTGACTGTACTAAAAACAGATAATGCACGAGTGAGTGAGGGAGAGCGTGCTGGCAAGGGCCGCAGAGGCCGGCTGGATGCAGACAGTTTAGAATTCAGAGGAGATGCCAAGTGAGTAAACAGCGAATGAAGGATTATCCGATGGGCCAGGAGCCATTCCAGCAAGAAATTGGACAGGGACATGTCGAGATGCACAAGCACTCCAGCTCCTCATCAGGGAGTGAGGCCTGGCGAGCTACGAGGGCCTCATCCACGCCTTCTGGACCTCTGCACTCTCTTCCAGCAGAGAGCACGACCTCGGTAATAATGGCTCACATCTGCACAGTGCAGAACAGTTTACAAAGTGCTCCATAGTTTACTAAGGGGTTCACGTCCATTATTGCATTTAATGGAGGTGATGGGATTATTTTCTGCCCGGTTACTCCCTCTCCTCACCACAGCCAACCCCACCTCCCACAATTCCTGGCTTAGAGAGGCCAAGTGCATTTGGCTCCTCTGCAGCCTCAAAAGAGGGGGAGGGGGAGGGAGGCCATCACCTGCAGACCCCAGAGAGCTGCTGGGTCCAGAAGTCATCAGGGTCAAAGCCATTCAGGATGGATAGGGACAGCTGCCAGCTCTGAGCAGGGAGCCCAGGCTAAAGGGTGTCTACCTAGGAATTAGCCTGGAACCCACTGCCCTCCCCACCCACCTTGATCCCAAAGCTGATGAGCTGCCTGGGCAGCCATGAAAATGATCACGTCCATCAGAACAGCAAGGAGCCCAAGAAAGGAGGCACTCAGATGGAGGGCCTCTTCACCAGGAGTGGGGAGTGGAGGCAGGATCGGGGATGTGTGATGATTAAGTGCAGGCCTTGACCACTAGTTACTCCTTTGAATAATGCATTGTTGTGCCTTGGCCTAAATCAGCATCTTATTGTTATTAATAATACACGGCTGCAAAGAAGCTGGGGTTGGAACAGTGTGCTATATTTCATTCGAGGATCTCAGAGCACTTAAAGAGTTCTTCATACTGATGACTCAACTTTACCTCCCCAAGTCACAGGCTTCCTTACAGGCCAGGGCACCTGTCCTGTCCTGACACCCTCCCACCTGAGGCTTGGAGCCATGAAGGCTACAGGGGTTAGGAATCTTCCATCCTGGGATTCAAATGCTTGGCCAGGACTTTTGGTGGGGGAGGGGAGTGTACTTAATCTTTGCCAGCTCAAGGGCTCTCAGGGATGCAATGTAACGTGAAGCAGCTCCCAGAGATGTTAAAGGAGGAGAGAGATAACTAGTGGAAATCAAGTGTGGGAGTGATGGGTGTTGAGAGACCACTGGGGATCCGAATCCCGTTCTGCCACTCGCCGGCTGTATGACCTTAGGCTACTCTCTCAACTCTCTGGCCCTAAGCCTCCTCGTTGGAATATAGGGCGTTTGAGATTCCCTCTTGGAGGTGCCGTTCTACCACATTCTGGTATCGTTTACAGCACAAGTAGTAGGACAGCCACGAGCGGCCGCCCGGAACGCTGTTCACGGTGCTGAAACAACCGCCTGCCGCACTGCCTCTGTCCTTGGTCCTGAACTAACTCAGTCTCAGTCTCAGGACTGCGCCCTCCTCCAGGCCGCCCTTGACGTTGTTCCTCAAGAACAGGATCGAAGAGACCTTTCCACAACTATAGCGTAGTGGTTCCACCTTCCTCTGCCATTTTCTCTTTGGCCAGCCCCCAGCTGAGGCCACGACAGCGGCCAGCTGACCTTAAGAGCTCCCTTTCTCAAGAGTTAGGTCCTTAGATACTGAGGACCCCTGTCGGCAGCCTGACTCGGACAAAAAGAGCATCTCCGCTGAAATGGTAAACACCACACCCTATTCCCTCAAGGGGAGCCTGCTGCACTGCCTCCTGGCGGCTGGCATGGGCACTGCACCCAAAGCGGGAGCACAGGAGGTCCCCAGTGGTGGCTCTGGGCAGACAGGGTAAGAGAGGCAGACGGTTCAGCCCCCACCACCCCCTCACCGCTCCTGGGGCAGTCTGGAGCTGAGTGTGCAGCATTGCCCAATACATGCACACTCCAGCCTGTCCGACTGCACCCTAGCCATCTTGGGTGTGGTGCTGCCTGGGTCACAGTGCAGACTCAATCCAGCTGGCCAGACCTGGGACAGGCAAAACTTCCTGTTCCCTCCTCCAAGATGGGTGGAGTAGACTTCTCTAAATACCAACCTTTCCTCCCACTACAGGGCCAGCCTCACTGAGATGAATGCAAAGGCCCGTAACACGCCTTCCCCAGGGCAGAGGCCCCATGCTGCACACGCACCCAAACGAGAGCCTTGTCCACAGCTCCTCTCTAGGAAAAAGTGAGGGGTTGGGGAGAAGGTCACAACTGTGGCCCACTCCTGTTCCTCCGCCCTAAAGGTGGGGGCTCTTTGGGAAGTAGATCTGCTTGATGTTTCCAGGGACTGCTTGATACTAGCCTCACTGGGTGTGGAAATTCCCTCCTTCCAAAAAATAAATAATAAATAAGCAAAACAAATAAAACCACCTGAAGACAACACCCAAAATCATAGCTTCTCTGGATCCAGGCAGGGAGTCAAGATAATAGCCTTTAATTACAGTAGATATAGCTGGTATCATTTATTGAGCACTTACTATAAGTCACACACTGTGCTAAGAGCTCTGCAAACATTACCCCATTTAGCCTTACAACCCTCCCTGGGAGGAAGCATCATGCTCAGCATCCTACAGATGAGGAAAGTGGGGTTCAGAGAGGTGAGGTGACCACTCAGGGTGGTGCAGCTAGCAAGTGTTGATACTGGCAAGGGAAACTGTGTCTGACTGCCCCTAATTTTGCAGCTCAGCTGATCTTCCTCACCATCTTCCATGTCTGGAGCCCTCACTATCCCTTGGATATCTCCAAGACAATCCCATCCTTCCACGATCCTCACCTCTCAGCTGAGAGCCACATGGAGGTAGTAGACAGTAACACCTCACACTCTGTAGCACTTTACAGCCTGCTAAGTGCTTTTGCTGAAACTGTTTGAATCGACCCTCCTAATACCAAGGGGTGAGGCAGTCATGGATGGCCCTGTTCTGATTTCACAGGAGAGAGAACTAAGGCTTGAAAGAGTAAATGGCTTGCCCTATGTCACACAGTGAGCAGCAGAACCAGATCTCAAGTGAAGATGGGACTCCTAGCCCAAAGCTCTCTTCCCATTTCTCCAAGGCTAGTGTCTTGGAAGTAAGCAAGGCAGGGAGTTCTAGGGACTTCATCTTCTGAAGTCTTGACCTGGGCTGCTGTCCCCCTCCTGCTCACCAGAGACCATCAGCTGGCTCAGCCTTAATTTGGAGTCTCTGAGTCTCATTCTAAATGAAATTTTTTTTCCCCAGGCAATTACCTCCTGCTAATTAGGAGGCAAGGCTGCCAGTCCCGGGGCCCTGGGCTGACCCCTTTCTCAACTCACAGGGGTGGTGGGTGGTGGAGGTACTGGGTGGCAGCACTAGCCACAGAAACAGCCTGGGTCAAGGCCCTATCAGGATAGGGGGGTGGTGAAGGAGCAAGAAGCTCTGAGGAGCTGGAAGGAAGGAGATGGGGTTGCTGGGGAGGGAAGGACTCTGAGGTGGGAGAGCGCCAGGGGACAAGAAGCTGGAAGGAGCCTAGACATGCCCATGCAGAGTGAGAGAGAGTCCTAGGCTCTGGAGCAGCAGAGGGAGCCAGGAAGATACAGAAAAATAGGGACATCAAAAGAAAAAAAGGAGAACCTCAGAAACCAGAGAGACAGAGGAGCGAATAGGGATATCCCCTCTGCAGAGGGAGAGGAAGGAAGAAGATACCCGGAAAATGGTCAAGACTACAGGGGAGGAAAGGGAGAGAGAAGGAGATACAGGGAGACTCCAGGAAGGGGAAGGAGAGAAGGAGGACAGGGAGGAAGGAGGAATCGCTGAAGGAAACCCCAGGGAGAAGTGGGGAGAGTGGGGAGGATGGCTTGGAGTGACAGCTCCCAGGGCCCCAAGAAGGGCTCTCTCTCTACGTCATTGTCCTTGAGCCTCCCCCAATGTCAGTGCCCAGCCAGCAGGGCCTGCACACCCTCCTACGCAGCCACAGGTGCGGGCAGGCATGATGGCAGGCCACCAGCTGGGACCAGTCCCGGATACTCCATTCACCTGGGACCAGCCTCCTGCCATCTTGTCATCCCCTCCATAGGCTGAGCCAGGGGCCTTCCTGGGTCACACAGAACATGACCAGGAGTCTCTGGGACTGTGTGGTCTAGTCTCTTCACTTTTCAGAGGGAGAATCAAGGTTAAGAGAGGAAATGGTGCTTGTCTAAGGTCATACAGCAAGTGGGTGATAAGGCCAGAAGCAGAGGGCTCAGGGGCTAAGTCCTAGTGTGGGTCCTGTTCCCTTCTGGGCAAAGGGCAATACTAGGAGACAAAGACAGGTCTTGGCTGCCAGCAAGTCAATCCCTGATCAAAGCCCTGTGGAGTGTGCGCTGGCAACTGGAAGGGAGTGAGGGTGGCCAGGGGCTGGATGGGAAGCAAAGGAAGCCACCATTTATGGAGCAGTGGGTGGGAGGGTTCTGTAAGGATTATAATTGCAGCTAACATTATTGAGCACTTACTAGGTACAGTGTGCCAGCCACTTAAGCCATTACATGCAGGATCTCATTTGATCCCCACGACGACACTATACAGTAGGTATTACTGTTATTCCATTAGAGGGAAGAAAATGAGACTTGAGAAGGTTGAGTAACTCGGCCAAGTCCACAGAACTAGCCAGTGGCATAGTCCTAACTCAGGCAGCTGGCCACTCTGAGGCCCCTGCCCCGAGGATCCCTCCAACAGGGCATTATCTGAAGATGCTCAGGTCCCTGAGTTCTCAAGATCGCAGCCTAACCCCGGCAGAATCTAGGCCCCAGATGTCAATGTGGCTGTAGTCCTGTAGTGTGGGGGCTTCTTGTGGCCCAAAGGGGGATAGTATCATGAGGCCCTAGACTTGAACAAGCCTTGTCTTAAGACACTGGAGTCTGGGTTCTAGTCCTGCCTTGGCCACTAACTTACTGTGTGACTTTGGGCAGGTAATTTGCCCTCTCTGGGCCTTGGTGCTCCCACTTATAGCATCAAAGGGTAGGACCAGATAATAATAAGAGCTAATACATACATGGTGCTGACTGTGACAGGCACAGTTCTAGGCAGTTTCCATATATTAACTCACCAAATCCTCCCAACAGCCCCAAATAGTGCTATTATTATCCCCATTTTATGGATGGGAAATGAAGCACTGAAAGGTTAAGAAAGTTGCCCAGGGTCACAAAGCAAATCCATACATAGCAGATATGGGACTGGAACCCATTCCTTCAGATCCAGAGCCCCCCATACTCTGGCTTTCAGTCTGAATTATTTTTTAAGGACTCTCTCAGCCCCTGCTTGGTGCCCCAGAGAGGTCTGCCCAGGTCCCTCTGCACAGGCACAGGTGCCGTCATGTTTCCACATGGGAAGCACACACATGGTCATATGTACGTGAAGTGACGTGTGTTTGCTCATGCTTCCTGCTCCTGTGCTTTCACCCCATTTCTACCTGGAACAGCCATGCTGGGTCACACATGACCACAAACATTCAGCACCAAGAACAGGCCAACTCCAGCAGGTCCATGTGTGCACACACACGTGTCTGCCTCTCTGGGCACTGGATAACTTGTGCAGACCATGTGCCATGCTGCAGTGCACAGTCACATGGCAGTGACGTGGGTCACCACACCCCTTCTTCTCTGCCCCTTCCAGTGCCTGGGTGGCTGGCATATCACATTCCGTACCTACCGGCATCCCTACCCCTACTGCCTGCCTCATGCTCTCCACTAACAGAAGCAGGCACTTTCTCCAGGGAGGAAGCAGGCTCAGGCACTGTCTGGCTCCCATGCCCCAGAGATGCCAGCCAACCCGGGGCTGAAGAGGGAGAAAGAGGTATCAACTGGAGGCTCTGGGGGATCTGGGGTCCACGGTTCCTATCTGAGTTCAGGCCCTCCCTTAGGTCTGAGTGCCAGAGCTGAGCTCTCAAGACCCTAGAGACAACAGCCCCCATTTTTCATTGCCAGATATGGGTCCAGATGGGGGACCTGGGGACAGAGGGTCTACCCATTGCTCCTGACTGGGACTGTGGTGCCACCAGGGCTCCTCTGGCCCAGTTGCCATTGCACCCCCCACCACCCCATCCCTGGTCCCTGCTCTCTCCTCCCCCTGCCCAAGCATCTCAGAGTTCTGGGTATTTTTAGGCCTCAGCTGACAGGCTGTGAAATCGCTCCCTTCGCACCTCCCCAACCAGGCGGGGGCTGGAAAGGGAGGAATGAGGTTGGGGTGGGGGGGACACACATGCATTTCATCAGGCTTCTCCAGGGCTGGCAGGTGCCAAGCAGGGAGCGAGGGGTTCCTCCCCTTCTCCTGGGAGCCTCCCCTTAAGTGAGAGGATCTTTCCACCTTGCCTGTAGAGAGAACAGGGGCAGGGTGGGAAGAGGACTCTATTCCACTCCAGGGATCTGAGAACGAAGGCTTTAGGGACACCCCAAGCACTAAAGCAGGTGCTGGGACATCCTCTAAATCCAGCTCTGCAGCCAAAACCAACTCTTAGTGCTCCCTTCTGAGTGGCAGGCTGAGAGACAGGCTGGCTTGGATCCTAGTAGGATAAGGGAGGCACTGGGCAGTGTATCCCAGTGGTTAAGGCCTAGGCTTGGGAGTGACTCTGACTTAAAATCTCATCCCTGCTCTGCTGAGTTACGTGGGCAAGACACTCCACCTCTCTGGTCCTCAGTTTCCTCATCCATACAACAGAGATAATGAAGTCTCCCTTGCAGGACTGCTGTGAAGATTACATGAAATGTCTGTAAATAAACAGGTGGTCTGGAGACCCACCAGGCACTGCTAGGAGATTCTCCCTTGATGCTTTCTCTGACCTCCAGTTCCTCCTAACCACTCCTTCTCTGGGCTGGCTTCTTACCATGATCCCCAAAGGAGGGGCCTACAGTTCGTCCTGGCATCAGGCTCTTTGGTGCCCATCAGACCATCCCTGCGTCCAGAGGAACAAATCCTCAGCTAAGGTGGGTGGGCAACATAGACCATCCCCACCTTCCTACTGCAGGGCACACACACATGCACATCATGTGTGCACGTGGACCCAAATGCCAACATGTGTGTGTGCTGCCAGTACCTTAGTGTGAGGGCGTTTGCCCTGGGATGACCCCCAAGGGAAGTGGGAAGACGTACCCAGGCCCTGCCATGAATGGGCTCCTGTGCCAGGGGTCGTGGGCACAGAGAGGGGGCAGCCTGCCTAGTTGCAATGGAGATGCGTTGGCTCTGGTGGGGCTCTGGAGCTCAGGCCTGGCAGCTGGAGCGTCAGTTGTGTGGCCCTCCCCGGGCCTGGCCCTGATGCCCACAGTGGGGGGTGGTTGGAGAACCAATCCTCAGGAGCATTAACTGTGTCCATGGGGTCCTGAGCCTGCCCACCTTGGCTCTACATCCCTCTGTGGGGTAACCCCCCTTGAGGCGTTCTTCATGCCTATCTGAACATGCTACTCCCTTGACTGCCTACTACCCCCACAAGCTTTCCAAGGGCAGGGCCCAATCCAGCTGGACACTGCAGATCTCCTGGTGTGGGTGCAGGCGAGAGTCAGAGGAGGGGCTGGGCAGAAGCAGAGATAGATAAGTTAACAGCTGACACTCTAGTTCCATCTCCCTGCCTTCCTCCAGGCTTCCCACCCTCCACACTGCCATGTCGTTAAAGTTCTTTATAGACATGAGCTCAAAAGCCATCCACAGCCCTACATGGACTCAACTTTTAAAAAATCCAGTTTTTCTATTTCAGAATGCCAAGCCTTCATAATCAGGCTCAACCTACCTTCCAAGCTTCAACTCCTGCTACTGTCCCCCAAAGGTCTCCCTTCAAGCTGTGTTCAAGCACTCACAGCTGCTTCAACAGGCCAAGACCCTTCAAACCTCTGGGCCATTGTATGTGCAGTGCCCACTTCACCAAATGCCTCACCTTAGCTTGCTCACGTGGCAAGCTCTTATTCTTCCTTAAAGACCCAAGGCCCTGCACCCAAAACTCCCGCTCTTGTGTCCAGCAGCATGGCTGGAATCCCAGACCGACTTCTAATCGTAAGCTCCCACCTGCCAGGGTGGTTCTGAGGATAGATGAGCTAACACGTTATGTGTTTAGGCCAGCACCTGGCACATAGTGAACACTTAACGTATCTTTGCTATTGACTGACACTGCCTCACTGAAGCCCTCCCCAACTCCTCCACCAAGGAGGTGGCAGGCACGTCTTCCCTGGAGCTTCTGGAACCCTCATCCCACACATCAATCACTTGGGACAGGAGAATGTTGATAACAGCTGTCGAGTGTTTACTACTTGCTAAGCTCTCTGCTAAATACTTTTCCCGCCTTGTGTCACCTCATCCTCCAATCACCTGGGAGGTATGAACCACTATCATACCCATTTAACAGAGGAGGCAACCAAGGCCAGAGTGGTGAGTAACCTGCTCCAGGGACACAGCAGCCAGTGTCTCTGCTGGGATTCACATGGACAGCTGTTAGATCCCAGTGTCCTAGCTTAAGCATGTCATCCCTGGCTGCACATAGACAAAGTGCTTAGCGCATACAGGGCATCCCACAAATAAGAGCTTGCTATTATTGGGCTATTGTTATCATCAAGAGAGGGGATGGGGCGTGTTAGGTGACCTGAGAGGGGATTCCTTAAACTGGCCCCTCTGCAAAGTATAAAACCTCATTCCCAGAGAAAGAAAGTGAGGGCTCAGAGGGGCCTTTGGGCTGCCAGGGATAGGGGTTAGAGATAGCAAGGAGGTGTGCTGGGAACCCTAATATCTGGACTTGGGGAACCAGGGGGATGTGCAGTGAGCAGAGGCTCAAGGGGGCTATCCCGGCTCAGGGAGGGCAGAGGGGGAAGGGCCTGCCGGGTGCTGCCCTGCTGGCTGCCGCTCTCTGTCCCTGCTGACACCACCCCGCGGTAATGAGACGGATCCAATTTGTACCCAGGGCCCCGCCGGGAGCAGCTGCCACGGCAGGGTTTGAAGTAATTTAATTGGACACATTAGCCACACGCTCTCTCCTCCACTCCCCTCATGCAGAGCCTCACGCAGGTGCCCCTTTTGGCCCCCACACCTCATGTCACTCCACCCTGGCTGGGGACAGGGAGCACGCTGCACCTACCAGCTGGGACCCATCCATCCACACCCCTCCTCTCTCATTCCTGGGGATCCTGGGGGCCCTCTAGGCCCCCAGTTCTCCCCTTTCTGATGCAAGCAATAGCTACAGGAGCTCAGACCTCTCCCTCCTGCATCCTCCAGTGGGCAGCATGGGGCCACCCCCTTTTCTCCCTTGAAAAGCCTGGAAGCCCCCAGCCTCCTGCACTCCAGGAAGGGCATCGAAGGAGCAGGGCAGCAGCATGTGCCTATTCCACCAGCACCTTT
The DNA here is from genome assembly GCF_027409185.1 of Cynocephalus volans. Classification (NCBI taxonomy): domain Eukaryota; kingdom Metazoa; phylum Chordata; class Mammalia; order Dermoptera; family Cynocephalidae; genus Cynocephalus; species Cynocephalus volans. The sequence continues at coordinate 156,834,543 of NC_084463.1, forward strand.
GGTTTTGTCACTATCAGGATCACTGCCGAGCCAGGGCAGTCTTCCTCTTAGGGCTCTGGCGGAGGGGTGCAAACACACATGCACAGAAGCATACATAGTCACAAAACACAGACAAGCTCAATTCAACCCAGCCAGACACACACACACACTAGCAGACCCACACACAGTTGTGGAAATGCTTGTGTCTGTATACGTGAAAGCTCCCACAAACACCCCCACGTCCACACCCGCCCATGCTGTACAGCCAGGTGAGGCCCTGCTCCCAGCACACGAAGGTCTCAGAAGCAGCCAAGTGGGCAGGTGGAAGGGTGTGGCGGGGGCAGGCAGGGTCCCTGGAGGGTATAGGGCCGGGGGAGGGGCCTCCCCCAATGCTCTCCATGGCAGCTCCCCATGCACCCGGACACACCTCACTACTAATACGCTCATTAGCTGCTGTTTACAGCAGGCACGGCACTCAGATGAGCGTAGCTATTATGGCCATCAGTCCAGCTGCTGCCCGCACGCGCACGTAGGTATACACACAGACACAGCTCTTCCCACTGGCCCCACCCGCCCCCTCCATCCGCGGTAGCCCCACACGCTCAATCGCGTGAATACAGCAATTCCCAAAACATCCCAGCTCACGATGCAAGTCAGCTCCTGGCCCACCCCACAGGCAACACACCTCTCTCAAGGAGCCCTTCCAGATGGAAGCTGCACAGCCCCCCAGAGTGGGTCTGATGCGCCAGCCCACCTTCCAATCAACTTGGTCCAGAATTCCAGAGGCAAGCTCTGGGCTCCATCCAGCCCTTTCCACAGGTCCTATGCTGTCTGCCAACTCTGTTCTAACCCTTGAGGAATTCTGCTGGGTGAGACCAAAGCCCTATCCTCCAGACACAAGTTGGACAGGGCCCAGCAGGGCTGCCCCTGCTGCTTGGAAGGTCAGGGACCTCCACGTCCATGGAACTGGCGCAGTTTGCCTGGCACCACCGGCTGGGGTTCCCTGGCAAGGCAGGCAGGCACCGGGGCTGGGCCTGGCACAGGCTGACTCCGGCACCTGGCCAGACCCGTGACTGCCCCAACAGAGAAAGCTGACCTCACCAGCCACATGTGCCACCTGCCGGGCACTGTCCATGGAGACTGTGTCCACCTGCTATGCCTCAGTGCTCTGAGGAGGCCATCGAACCAACTCCTCCTCCTGCCAAGACTCCTCTGCTCAGGACCGGGCCTCCCACCCCCACAGGGCCCCCCTCTCCAGCTCCTCTTTCTGCTGTTCTCAGCCTCTCTCCCCTGGGGGAAGCAGTTATTGAAAACGGTCCATCAGATTCAATAAGGATTCAAAGTCCCTGAGAGAATAGGGGGTGGGCGGGGAATGGAGGTGGGGGCAAGAAGTGGGGAGAGGAGAGGACCATACACCCCTCCTCTGCCTTCCCCCCATAACACCCTGCAACGGCAGGGCTAGAGGATTGAGAAGGGTACACCCCCCCAGCACTCTTAAGTTACCCTTAGGACTGAGCTTGGGGCCAGCTAGGACCCAGCTGCCCAGGGCCTGTCTCTGCTCACCTGACACCCACCTGTTTACCTGCTTTACAGCTGTCCCCTCACCTGCTACCTGCTAGCCTATATGTTCCCACCCCAATCCAGCCTGCTCTAGCCCCCTACCCCCCAATAAGGGGGGTTTTGGGGCTTTCTCTCTCCCTATCTTCTAGTCCTTGAGCACCCAGCCCCTTGGTCAAGCTGTCCTCACAAGGGACACAGCCAAGGAGGCACCTGTCTCCATGGTAACACTACAGCCTGGGGACGCTCACTACTCTGGCCCATGCCCCACAGAAATCATTCTCTCCTGCCCTGGGTTTTAGACTTACTCAGACTCAGGTCCCCCACCTTGCCCTGGCCCGTTGGGAGATCATTTGATCTTCAGTCCCAGACTCTGACCAAAGCCCAGGATGTGGGCCTGTGCAGAGGGGGCAGGCAGGTAGGGAAAGTGGGTGTCAGGGAAATAGTCTGACACAGTCAGGCCTCCTGGGACCTCCCCACACCCCAGCCCTGGTCCTAATCCTAGTGGTCCTAGCAGCATACTCTTGATCTGCCCTTTCAGCCATACGCTGAGCTCCTGCCCCACACATCACCCATCAGCCTCTGCCCCTCACTTGTGCCCAGTGAGTGGAGGTTTGGCCTGGACAATCTCAGGGATCCTTCTGACTTGAGATAAGAGACTCACTGTGTCAAGGCCCCCTGACCCATGCAGTATGCATGAGTCTGCCCCCCCCCCATATTCCCAAAGGAATGGCCTCCTGGCAGAGTGTTTACAAGGGACAGAGCCCACTAACAGGTAGGACAGAAAGAGGCTTCAAGCACTACTACTCCAGGGACAAGCTCATAGAGGGCTGGGGGGCAGGGCAGGTGGCCTCAGGACCTTACCTCCCCCCTAGTGGTTCTCTCTCTGGCCGTGCTCACTAGCTCACCGCAAGGTCACCTCTCCCTCCCTCCTTCCTCCCCTGCTGCCATCCTGCCTGCCCACTGCAACGCTGACCCCTACAGGTCTGCTGAGGCTGTGCCCAGCCTGGAGACAGGCAGTCTGAGGGACATAAGGAGGCCCGGCCAGACCAGCTTCAGGATGAACAGAGGATGAAGACTGAGGGCCTTGAGTCTATGGAGGGGGTGGAGGGTTATTGGGAAGGAGGCTGGGCAGAGTTTGGAGCAGGAGCCCAGAGTGCGCATGGGAGGCAGGCTGGTCTGCGTTCTTCATTGGTCTCTGTTTTTTTCCCACAGTCCCTTTTTTCATCCATAATAGATCAGGGAGTGAAGCGCCTGGGGGCCAGGGGCCTAAGTGGGGAGAGAACTGTACCTGTCCGGTACCCTCGTAAAAGTAGGCCAAGCTGGGTGGGGACCTGCAGGGTGAGCAAGATGAGGGAGGAAGTACCAGGGACCCTCGGGAACCAGTCTGAGGCATGGAGGAGCAGGAGAGGACAGGAGACTTTTTTAAAAAAGGACTAGGCCACAGGTGTTCCTGGGAGCGGGATGAGGAGATCTGGATGTAAAAGGTACCGGCCCCTGTGGGACCAGAGGGCAGAAGAGGGACCAGTCCAAGTCACACAGGAATTAACATGCATATCTCACTCCCACTTGGTGCCAGCCAAAGAGGAGATGGGGCGTGCACAGAATGGGGGACACAGAGCCCTGGCTGGGGAGTGGAGTCTGGGAGGCCTTGGGCAAGCTGGGGCGAGAAGACTGACCTGGAGCTATAGTGACTATAAGAGGTGGGCAGGAATGCCAGGGGGCGCAGAGGACAGACTGAGTCTCTGAACCCTCAGAGATCCCCCGAGGACTAGGATCAAAAGCAGACTCTGCCCTCTCTGGCCTATTTTTAACCCCACCCAGCTTGGTGCCCACACCGGAGAGAAGTCAACCTTGGGCCAGTCCCTTTCCCACTCACAGCTGCCCCTGTCACAGGCACTGGTGGGCTCTGCAGCTGCAGCTGGAGGGCGCCAGACAGCATGCCAGGGGCAGCACTGAAGTCCAGACTCTTTGCCCAGAAGATGCCAGGCACATCAAGTTGGCCCCCATGGGGAAGGCAGGGGTGCTTGCAGGACGAGTGATGTCATGGTGGCTAGGCATGAGAGGGGAGAGGAGGGAGGGAAGGGGAGGGAGGAAAGGGGCCGGGGCATGGCCCCAGGCCAGTGGCCCAAAAGGAAAGGGGGAGGCTGCCAGCCTGGCAGGGCAGGTGGAGGGGAGTGTCCTCCATGCATCCTCCCCTCCCATCTTCATACCCCAGAGCTGTCCTGAACTAAGCTGCTGGCTTTTGCAAGGGTGAACCAAGCAAGCGAATGCCCCTGCCCTTGGTCCAAGTGCTGGGAGCTGGCAGCCTCTTGGGGGAAGGTGCCAGGGTAGATGACCTGGTCCAGGCAGATGAGAGGTGGCTCTCTAAAGGCACTGCCCCTTCAGCCCTCACCTAGAGGATGTCATAGAAGGGCGTGAGTTTCCAGAGGAGACTGAGTCTTTCACTCTCATACCCAAGTGCTGAGTGAGCACAATGCCTGGCTCCCAGTAGGTGGTCCTCAGTCGAGTGGGCTGAAATGAATTCATGGGAGTGAGAGCTGATTCTTCAGGAGGCAGGGACAGGCTAAGGCTGCCCCTAGAGGGGGAAGAGCGAATGCGGGGCTGGGTCAAGAGCAGGCACGGCCGGCACCCACTGGATCGCTTCAGGGCTCTGGGCCCCTTCTGTGGAGGGTCTTAGAGCTGTCCCCTCCCCCCAGCACTTCCACCCCCAGGAGGTTAGCAGCAGGGAATACAGAGGCTTTGCATCTGGAAGCAGGTCCTGGGCTGGAGTGTCGTGCTTTTAGCAGCAGAGAGAAACCCATAAGGGGAGACCTTGATCCGGAACTGGCAGACTGGGGGTGCTGGGTCTGGAGTAGAGCACCCTGGGTGGGAGCTTGGTACTGAGCCTGGGCAGGAGCTGCAGGGAACCTGCCTACAGGTGGGCACTGTGTGAGGAGGCGTTCCGAGCCAAGGAGGAAATGGCAGAGCAATTTCCCCAGGCAGGAGGAACGATTCCTCGGCTTTGGCTTGGAGGATGCCAAGCAGACAGTGGGCTCCCGGGCCACTCCCCAGGCAGAGGAGAAATGCAAAGGAGTGCGGCCCCTCTCCCTGCCTCCCCCGACAGGACTGGAGTGAGTTTGGGGTTCTTTCTCTCCCCCTCCCCAAGCCTAGCAGAACATGCCCCTGGCTCCCCCATGCTCATCAGCCTCTGCTCTCTTTCCCTTCAGGTGCCCCTGCCTCCCCTCTCAACGCTCCTGCGGCTCCCCACCCCCGAAGCCTCCGTGCCCCGCCGCTGCACCAGATCCCCACCTGCCCCCCCCCCCGGCACCCTCTCAATTCTCAGTTGGCACCGCCGATGCCACTCCGCTGCCCTGTGCCCACAACCTTGGCCGAAAGCTGCCGGGATCCTAGCCCCGGGGTCCCGCAGCGCTGGCACCCCCAGGGCACTGGTGTTGGGGAGCCAGGGGTGCCTCTGAGGGCACTGCCCGGCTCCCACGGGGGCAGCGGCTCTCGCTCCGCCACACACGTTGTCCTTGGGCTGCTGGGGGGGTGGGGGTTGGTCCTTGTGGGGACACTGCGAAGCCGGCCCCGGGCATCAAGCCTGGCCGTGTCCGGACTGCGGGGCTCCGGCGTCCGAGCCGCTGCCGCTGGAACCCGCACCCCCGGGACTGGGATGACCCTCAGGGGGGAGTCCGTGCGGCTCCGGGCACGACAGCAGCCCCAGGCTGGGGCTCCGAGACGGCGCCCAGCGCTGCCGCCGTCCTGCCCGCCGGTGCGGGGCGTCCCCAGCCCGCGCGGGGCCGCGCTTACCTGGGCTGGCCGCCTCCGGGTCCCGGTACATGGTCCCCTCGTCGCCGGTTCCCTCCGGGCTCCTCAGAGCCGCCCGCGGCCGCGCGCTGCTCCGCCGCCGCTGCAGGACATGGGGCCGGGCGACCCCCGAGGGCGGGTCCGAGGGCGGGGGGCCGCGCGGGCTGCACCGAGCCGCCGAGCCGGGGAGCGGGGGCCGCCCGCCAGCCCTCCCGGCCGCCCGCGGAGCACGCTGCCGCCGCCGCCGCCGCCGCCGCCGAGCCGCGCCGAGCCTCCTCCCTCCGGCCTGCGCGCCGCGTGTGCGCGCCGGAGCGTGTGTGAGTGTGTACGAGGCCGTGTGTATGTGTGTGTGTGTGTGTGTGTGTGTGAGCGTGTGTGAGCGCGCCCGGGGCACCGCCGGCGCCGCCCGCCGCCAGCGCCGCCGCCGCCGCCCGCGCCCGCTGCCGCCCGCTGCTGGCCGCGCGCCGCACTGCAGCCAGCGCCCACCGCGCCCGGAGCCGCCCCGAGGGCACGGCCACCGCCCCGCGCGCCACGCCCGCCCGCAGCCCCCGCTAGGAGGGCAGCCGAGCCCCCACGGCTGGGCTCTTGGAGCCTGCGGGTCCTGCCGCACTACGCGACCAACCCGGCCCGGGCGCCTCGGATGGTAGCGGCCTCGCACCGACCAGGCGGGCCGGGCCGGCCACCTTCTCCGAGGTGCCCTTTGGCTCCGTTCCAAAAGGCGTAGAGATCCACTCCGCGTTTTCCGCGTGGCGGCGGCTCTAGGGCGTCAGCTCCGGACTCCATTCCGCGGCGGTCCCGGGAAGACGGGCTGGTGTGTGGAAAAACCAGGAGTGGAGTTTTTTGCCAGCCCTGAGCCTGGGTCCTCCACTTGTCATTCCAGAGCTCGCACACAGCTGGAGCCGAAAGGCTAAGATCCCTGCCCTCGGTAGGGGACTAAGTGTAGTGACCCTCCCCACTTAAGTCAGCCCCACAAAAGAAGAAAACAGACCTCTCAGTCTCTGCTCATCCCTCCCCAGCAGCAGCTCCTCCTTTGGTCTTCCCCTTTTCCTTGACCCCAGCACCTCAGTCGCTAAGAAGGAAATCACTCTCCTTCCAACCCTGGGGCTCTCTTGACCCTCTCTGCCTTCCTGTCTGCTCAGCACAGTCCAAATAAGGTGAACCCTAGTCTTCCTTTCTCTATAGCATTGGAACTATTTGATTCTGAGGCAGGGAGGAGAAGGGACCTGTTCCCAAGGATTTTAAAGGCCTGGAACTGAACCATAGGTGGTAACAGGTACAGAGACCTTCCTGCACATACCTGCACACCTAATCACCTACACAAACACACAGGCACACATACACGCCTTCCGCACAAAGAAACACAGACAACGAAGCTTCCCACAGTACCCCTCCGACCCACTCCCACCCCTGCCATCCGTGAGCACACTTCCTACCCATACCCTGTACTGAAGGGGGTAGGCAGGAGGGCAAAATCCCCGGGTCTGTGACAGAATCCTGCCCTCCCCTCTGCTGAGAATGCAGTTGGCAGGTGAGCCAGGCTTTCCAGGGCCAAGGATTCCTACTCCCACCCGGAGAAATCCACTTAACCTGCTTTATACTGCACAGCTCACACCCAACCACACCTACACCTGCCCACAGTACAATAGGCAGTCAGCACACACAGGGACAAGTTTCTGTGTCAAGTCTCCGTACACACACACACACACACACACACACACACACACACACACACACCCATCCCCTTGAACTCACATGGAGCCTATCTCCCCCGCCAACACCACCCCCCATTCACCTCCACCCACAGCTTTTCCGGTTGAGAAACAGACAAGGAAATTCCCCCAGCAAACCTCCATGAAGACTGTTCCGGTGGAGAACAGATTTCCAGGGATTGAATGTTCTAATTAAAAATGGAAAGAAAAAGGCATCTGTAGGTTAAGGCCCACAATTCTTCAGTGGCCAGAAATCTCAGTCCTCATGCTCTGGTCAAGGGCCATTCTGTTCCAGACACCCTGCAGCTATCCTCACCCACATGCAGTCAAGAATACAGGAGCTATGCACACCTTCTTTTGGGGCCTGGCAAACCTCAGAAAGCCAAGCCAATAGGCTGGGACTCCAGGGTCTTCAGCCTTGGCTCCAGCTGCCTCCAGCTGCCTCTTTCATTGCCCTTGTAAAGAACAAATAAGGCATCCCCTCCCACCCACTCCCATACCCCGCCATCCATGAGTACGCAGAGAGGTTTCCTGTTTAGGAAACTTCCCACCCCAGATCCCTCCCCACATCAACCTGAGAGCCCACAGGGACAGCAGAATTTCTCATGATTGCAACTCAGCAGGTCTTTACTAAGCATTCAGAGTTGATGGAGAGGACATCTGAGAGATGACCCAGGCCACCCCTTCTTGGGTAACAGATGGAGAAGCCAAGGCCTCTAGAGGAGAAGGAACTGATCCAGGGAGCTAAAGCCTCCAGAGCTAACAGCCCAGGGAGCTGGTGAGAGAACCTGGAACAACCGTTGGTCCTGACTCCCAGCTTTTTGCCAACCACTGTGTTTCATGAGAATACCCAGTGCTTGCCTCTATCTGAGAGCTTACAGCCTCTACCTAACAAAAATAAAAACCCCAGTCTCATTCACTCTCAGGAGGCATTAGACAGCCATTGTTCCAGAATGCAGACCTGATCAGTCCCTCAGACATACTAGATAAGCCCCCCCAAGATATAGTTGTGCAAACTGAGGTTCCAGGGCATTGGGAGTCTTGTGTGGTTTTTATTTCCTGCCTGTATCATTAACACAGGAAGAAACTTTGAAGACACCCTTTCTCTGGAACACAGTCACTTTGTTTAGGGAATGCAGAGTCACTGGAAAGAGAAAAGAATAAAGATTTATGTGGCTCTGCCATTCATAGCTGCATTTATCTTGGGCAGACACCTCTGGGCCTCAGTTTCCTCATCTGTACAGTGGGGATAACAATAACACCTATTTCCTTCAATTATTGTAAGATTAAATGTGATTCAACATCATTTTGACTAGCTATTCAAATACACACAGCATTCAAATATGAAAAAAAAAGATGAAGTGTGATGATACAATTAAAGTACTTAAACATGATACTTGGAGGACATAATTTATTCTTGATAGGTATTGAAAGCCATTGTTATTATTATCATAAATATTATTGTTTATCCTCGAGACACTATATACTACCTAGTCCCATGTTTTGCCTGTCAGGGAAGTTCTTCCAGATGTCTAACCCTGAATCATTCTGCTGTATTGGAAGGCTGCTCTCTCCTGCAGGAGCATCAATGAGAGAGAGCCAAGCTAACTGTGAGCTCCTGTCTTCTGAGCACTCACTGAGGACTGGGCAGAGCAGGAAATGGAGTCTGCAGGAGTGAGCAGGTTCTCTGAAAAAGGAGATCAGAGGCTGTGAGTCACCCCCGCCCAGTCCTCAGGTCCTGCTCCCAAAGGGGAGGGCCTGGGCCCCTGGTGTTCAGCTTCTCCCCTTCCAGTGCCCAGTGGAGGGGGGGCCCAGAGAGGCCCTCTAGTTCCATGACGTTGCTGGCCCCTGTGTCCTGGGTTCCATGACGTGGCAGGAAATGCTGGCAGCACCTGGTTCCCCAAGGACTGCCATGCTACATGCTGTGGACCGACCCCTCAGGCCTGTTTCCGATCTGGAGCTGTCATCAGAGCCAGGTGTCCTGCGTCGGCTTCACGGAGGGACGTTCTGTCCCTCAGGAGCAGATGCTAGGCCTGTATTCTCCCAAACAGGGCCCCTGAGGCCACCTGGCTTTGTTGCTAGGCCACGGCTGGTAAGCAGGGCTCCTGGGTTCCCCTCTGGCCTCTACCTGGCATGGTCTCCACCGTCGCTGTCTCCCCACAGCTCCTGTCCCCTACTCCCGCCCCCTTGGCTATAGGCTGAATTATTAATAAAAATGCTGAGAAAGCTGTTTGTGCAGCTCATGTGACAGAACAAACACACCTCTCTCCTTGCCACTGTCCATGTGGCAAGAGACTCAGGCTCAGCATTTGCCTAATCCAGGAGGGACAGGCTAAGACCAGCTAGAAAGCAGCTGTGACGGGCAACACCAGAGCGCACTGACAGTGCCAGGCCCGAGCGAGGACTTGTTCTGCCACCCTGTCCCTGCAGCTATCCCTGTCTACCCCTTCCTCCTCCGCAGAGGACAGAGTCTGGAGAAGGTAAAAGCATAAAATTAACAGATGTCATCTCTCTAGAAAGGAGATGACAGCAAACTCCTAGAAGGCAGCTGCACCCAGCTATATGTCCTCCTCATCACAATGAAGACTGAATCAATACTTGCTGATTAATTACCTCCTTGCTCCAGACCCAGAAACCACCAAATCTCGGAGGCCTACCCAGGGCCCACACTTGTCACATTTCTGCCGGGCTCTGCTTTGGAGGGAGGCCTGGTATTAAAGAGGCAAAGTCTGGCCCACAGCATCAAGGGAAGACTCCTAGACTTGAACTCTGGTCTGCCTCTGCCTGTTTCTCTAGCTGTTTCAAGCCGTTTGGCCTTGGCTGGTTACTTGCCATCTCTGGGCCTCAGTTTTCTCATTCATAAAATAGGTCTAATACATCACATATTGCACATAGGTATGGATATGCTACTCTGTACCCCACAGACATACAATTATTTATGTTTCAGTAAAAAAAAAAAAAAGAAAGAAACTTTGAATTAGTCAATAAAAGAATATATATAGGGCTAATAATGGCATTGCAGAGAGATGTGAGAACACACTGGGGGGAGGTGGCAAAGGCTGGGTATCTTTCCTGGCTCCCTGAGGGTGACCCCAGGCACCAAGGGCCCTGTCCCAGGCTGACCTTTCATAGCCACAGGCCCCCATGGGTCTCTCAGGCCATGTTGCAGGGCCAGAAGTATTCACTTGCCAGAACCCCACCTCCACCCCCATCTGTCCCCACACGTCCTTTCTCCCTGTAACCTCCTCCCCATCCAGAGTCTGGCCCTGAGTCTCTCTTCTCCATGGTCACCCTGACACCCCCATGTGCTTAGCTCAGTCTTTCTAACCCCTGGTGCCCCCAAAAGATGAAAGTTGGCACCCCTTCATCTGGCTTGGGATAGCCCCAGCTTCTGTCAGAATCTTGGTGTTAGGCCTCTGCTCTGAGACATTCCCTGCCTCTTGATCTGGATCACCCCTGGGACCCCTAGAGACTGACTGAGGGCCATGGGGGCTGGTGAGGCTCCTTCTGAGGATGCACTGTGGAAGCACCTCAGCTTGTGATTACCTGAGTGACCTGAGGTAAATCACTCAATCCTTCTGAGCCTCAGTTTACCAGTCTGTACCATAAGGATGTTGTTTTTTAATCTCTATTGGGTCTTGGACCTCTTTGAGAATCTAATGAACCCCATGTAACTCTACTTTCTGGAAAAATGCATATACAAATATAGACACAATATTCTGCCCATAATTGGGTGTGTGTTGGGGGTGAGGTGTCCTACAGGTTTCAGATAAAAATCCCTGGACCAGAGGCCTACAAGACGGCTTCCAACTCTGACAGTCTGAGCTCTGTTCTCTGTCCTATCGCAGCCATTTCTTTCTCCTGCCTCAGTGGCCCCCTCCCCCAGCACTTGCTGTGGCTGGAGCCAGCTTGTCAGCAGCTCAGACCAGCGGTTCAATCCTTCTTGGAACCCATTGAACCGGCTTCACCTGCCTTTCAAGGTATTTAAAGGTTTTTTGACCAAATGCTTTTTGATCCTCTGCTGATGGAACCAAGCAGAGGCTCTTTCACCAACTGCCCCCATCCCCCCACATGATTAGTCTCTAAGAGCTCTTTTGATATTGCACAAACCTTCTGTGGTTTGTTCTAAGCCTGGCCCTTGCCGCCACCTCCCCCAAGACAGCACCAGCCTCCGCGGCCCATCCCCAAAGGTGGCCTAGTTAATGGGGGCCTCCCGGTGCCAGACGACTCCAACCAGGAACACTCGAGACCCCAGACTCGAGCCCACGTGGTAGGGGATCAAGCCCCGCTCCTCCCAGGGAGCCCCCGCCGGGTCTGGGTAGGATGGGGCGGAGGTAAGTGTCCCCCAGACTTGGGCGGACCACGCCTCTTCTTCCTGCCGGACTGAAGCTGCATAGACAGGAATACGGGCCCACGGGATCGAATGACCTGTTTCCAGGGTCCGGTAAACGAGTTCCCTTAGCCTGAGGTTGAGAAGGGGAAACTGAGGCTCTGAGAAGTCCCGGGTTCAGGCCTCGGTGTGTGAGGGGACAGGAGCCGCAACCCATCGTCCCAAGACCTTGGCCCGATCCGGCAGCCCCCATCCCAGCCGGCGCCACTCGTCCCTCGCGCTCCCGATCCTGCGGGGCCGCGCAGGAGGCGCGCCTGGAGCGGGTTCCCCGCTGCAGAATTTTTAGGGCGCGGGGGACCAGGCGTCTCCGCGCCTAATAGCGGAGCGCTAGCAAGCGCCGGGCTCTTGCTCGGGGCCGCCGCCTCCCCGCGACGGGCGCCCCCAACGCGGGCGTCCTCCTCTCCAAGTTGCACCGTCCCACCACCCAGAGCGCCGGGAGGATCCGGGCCCGGGCGGGGGCCGGGGCGGGGATGCGCGTGCGCGGAGGGGGCGCCGCGGAGCCCGCGTGAGCAGGCAAATTACCGCGCCCGGGAGAGGACGCGTCCGCGCCCGCCGGGGAGGAGAAGGGGGGTGCACAGAGCCGGGGGTGGGGGGAGGGTGTGGCACGCCCTGAAGGATCCCCACCCCTGGGACCGAGGGCCCACCCCCCGCCCCAGCTGGAGTTGAAGACCGCAGTGGGGGTGGGGTCCCATCCCTCCGTAGGTCCAAGGGTTATCAGCGCGGGGAGAGCTGTGACTGTCCCACTCCTACGATCCTTGGCTCTGAGCTCGGGATGATGACAGGAGGGGCCCCAGCCCTCCGGGAGCTGGACGAGTTCAGGTCGCCGGGCCCCCTCCCTCACCAAGGCCTGGGGGAGCTGCCGGGCTCCTTGGCCCTGCCAGACCAAGCGCCAGAATCAAGCCCGACTAGTCTATAATAATCATAATAGCAGCAGCCACCATTTATTGAGCTCTGAGGGCTTGCCAGGCCCGAGTGCCAAGTGCACAACACGCATTATCCCACTTAATAGTGGCAGCAGCCCGGTGAAGACGTCCCGTGCGATCCCTTTAGGAAAGCGAAGAGGCAAGAGGCGGAGGAGCAGAGGGAGCGTGGCTGGCCTGAGGTGGGCAGCCAGGAGGGGTGGGGGACCGCTCCCCGATCCCCAGCGCTCAACGCTGGGCGTTGCTGCCTTTGACTCCTTGGAGTTTCCTGGAGGCTGGGCAGGCACCAGGGGCTGCTCCCCAGGCGGTGTGGCGCAGCGCATTGGAGGTGAGGGGGAGCAGAGACCCCACAGCACTGGGAAAAGGGGAGAACGTGGGGGACCCTGCCACCTCTCTGGCTGCCCCCTTTCTTCCTCGGCCCCTTCTCTTCCCACACCCACCCCTCCCAACTCTGGGCCGTCCCCAAGGCCCTCCCTCCGCCTCCACCTTATTGCTCACCTCACTCACTCTCTTCATGGCCATATTCACTCCCACGGCTTCGGCTTTTGCTTTTGCCCAACTACCAACCCTGTCTCTGGGGCTCCCCCCTCCTTCCTGAGCTCCGCATCTGTGTCTTCATAAAGCAATTCCACCCAGGTGGGGTGCACTCATTACCTTCCTTGGGGAGCAGCCCCTCCCTGGGATCACACCATGCCTGTTAAGGCCCCTTTACTCTCCCAACCCCCACATCAGTTCCCCAAATCCTGCTGATGTTCTTCCCCCACATCTAATCAGTTTCCACATCCTTCAGACCCTTTTCTCTGCAGAGCTTCTCATACCCTCGTCTCAGACTCCACAGCCACCTCCCTAAGTCAGACTCACATCCTCTCACCCTGCGTCCCAGCAGCAGCCTGACCCGTTGCCTGCTTCCTTCAGTCCCTTCAAGCTGGTGCCCTCTCTCACGGGGTGGTTTTCTGAGAGACAAGATCTGATCGTTCTGCTTGCTCCCTAGCCCCCGGCTTTCCATGGCTCCCCACTGCCTGAGGAGTCAGGCACAACCAACTTTGCCTGAAACGGAGTCCTCCCCAGTGTGGCCCTCTTCTTCCTGCCTGCCTTGTCTTGCCTAATGCCCTACGTCCAGCTAAAAACTGTTCCTGAATTTCTGCCTATGGGTTTCCACTCTTCAAAGCCCATTTTAAATGCCACTTTCTCCAGGAAGCCAGATGTGCCCTGTGGTAATTTGCTTCTCTCTCTGGGCCTCAGTTTCCCCATCTGCAACATGAGGACATGGGATAAGATGGTCCTGAGGAGCTCTGGCTCTTCCAGTGAGATGCTCCATAGGACAGCTGTGTCTGACCAGGGCATGCCCTCTGTCCTTTCCTGCCTGCCACACCCTGGGCTGAGCTGAGGAGTCCCCATGATGTCACCAAGGCCACCCCCTGTCCTGTTTGTCTTTCTGGCCAAACAAGACCATGCAGAAAGTGTGGCAAGTGTGGACTTTTCAACCAGAAGTTTCCCTATAATTTCTGGGGCAGGGGCTTCATGCCTGTTTTCTGGAAAAGCCCCCTGTGTGGCCTAGCCCCTCTCTCCCAGGTCCAGGGACTGAGTTCCCCCTGGGAAGCCCCATCCCCCTGCAAATCCCCATTGACCTCTCCCCTTTATGGCCAGAAGTGTTGGGGTACAAGATGCCCCTAGTGAAAGGGGATGGAGGCCATAGTGAGAGAGAAGCTTCTACCATAGGCTCCCCTTACCCCCTCTGATGTATGCCCCCTGCTATTCCCCATCCTTAGCTAATGTGTCACCATCCCCCTGACCTTGTAGAGCAGAGACCTGGGCCATGTCCCTACCTCCCCTCTTTTCCTTACCTGGCATATTTCATTGGCAACGAGTCCTGGTCTTCCCCCTCCTGGCTGACCTTCTCAGCCTCCCCCGTGCCCCTCATCTCTCATTGCTTTCTCCCAGGGTCCCCTCCTCTGCCTCCAGCCTGGCTCCCCTCCTGTCCACTCTCCTATGGGCACCAAATCACAAGTGTGACCATGTTGCTCTTTATCTCAAAGCCCTTCCATGGATCCCCACCACTCTTAAGAAAAATCTCAGACTCCCTGTCTGGCAGGCGGGGCCCTTGGACCAAACCAGAAAGGTGAAGTCACCTTTGAGAGGGTTCTGAGGCTGAGACAGAGCTCACTAAAGGATGGCTCACATTTCAGAGAGAAGGAACAGCAGATACAAAGGTGGGGAGATGTGATGGAGCTTAGGGTGGGGAAATCAGAAACCTGATAAGGCAGGAGCCTGGGAGGAGCGGCCAGGGTGTCTCTGGCATACCTCCTGTGTGCCAGGCGCTGTTCTCAAGCTGGGGATGCAGCAGTGACCAAAACAAAGATGCCTGCCCTCAGGGAGCTGGCATCCTGCAGCGGGAGGTGGGCAATCAGCAATTCTCAAAAGAAGTAAATGTTGTAGTATGTTAGAAGATGATGCGTGTTGTGGAAAAATAAAAGGTAGGGGGAATCGAGGGTTATGTGGATTGCTAGGGGTGGATTGCAGCATTAAGAAAGGGTGGCTAGGGCAGGCTTCCTTGAGAAGATGACTTCTGAGCAAATACTTGAGGAAGGGGAGGGGATTAGCCCTGAGGTTATCTGGGTAACAGCATAGCAGGGATAGGGAATGGCCATTGCAAAGGCCCTGAGGTGGGACTATGTCTGGGGTGTTGGAGGAACAGCGAGGAGGTTTGTGGGGCTGCAGTCAAGTGAGGGAGGGAGAGAGAAAGTCAGGAGAGTAACGGGGGACAGGTCACTTGTAAGAACGTTGGGAGATGGGAAGCTCCTGGGGTGTTTTTGAAGAGGAAGGACGGGAGCTGACTTATATTGTAAAAACATCACTCCAGCTGTGCGTGGAGGGAGACTGGATAAGAGGCTGTTGCAATAATCCAGGAGAGGAGTGATGGCGGTTAGGACCAGGGTGGGTGTTGCGGGGGTGGTGGGAGGATCGGATTCTGGATCTATTTTGAAGGCAGAACCAACAGGATTTCCTGATGGATTGGATGTGAGTGGTGACAAAAAAGGAGGAGGCGGGCCGAGCCCGTGGTGCACTCGGGAGAGTGCGGCGCTGGGAGCGTGTCGACGCTCCCGCCGCGGGTTCGGATCCCATATAGGAATGGCCGGTGCACTCACTGGCTGAGTGCCGGTCACCAAAAAGACAAAAAAAAAAAAAAAAAAAAAAAAAGGAGGAGGCGAGGTGGCCTCTAAGGTTTTGGCCTGAGCAATGGAAGGGTAAGATTGCCATTGGCTGAAATGGGAAGTCGGGGTGAGACAGAACCGTTTCTCCACCTGTTTTTCATTACTGCCTGCCCCCAACGATGGGCTTTTAGACTTTGTTTTACTAATCATCCCTCCCTATGGGATTTTAATACCATGGTTATAATGTATACATGTTTATGTACCTTGGCCCTTTGGCAAGTCACAAACCGTTGTAATATCTAAGATTTTTTTGTCCCCCAAGAACCAATTTGTGTCCCCTTGGGGGAGACAGTGTCCCCGTGAAGAATGCATGTGTCAGAGCACGTGATGCAAGGAGGAGCAGGCACTCAGCTTTGCACGTGTTGGATTTAAGCTGTCCAGAACAGGGAGGGGACGTCGAGTGGACAGTTGGGCATTTGAGGTCCATGCTAGAGGTGTGAATTTGGGAGTCATCAGCACATAGATGAGACTAGGTGAGCTCATCAGAGGAGCGAGCATAGAAGAGACCAGGACCAAAGACTGAGCTTGGAGTACCCCACATCAGGAGGTCTGGGAGAAGAGAAAGAACCAGCAAAGGAGACCGAGAAGGAACAGCCAGAGAGGTAGGAGAAAACCAAGTGAGCACAACAGCTGGCTATAAGCCCAGTGGAAACAGTGTTTCAGGGAGGAGGAAGGGCTGCACTTTGTCAAATACCGCAGGGAGCCAAGTGGCAGGAAGATTGAGAACTGACTGCTAGGTGTAGCCACATGGAGGCCATTGGAGATCTTGGCAGGTGAATATTTAATGGAGTAGTGGGGACAAAAGCCAGAGGGGAGTGGGTTTAAGAAAGAACAGGATGAGAGGAACTGATGATAGCAGATAGAGAGAATCCTGGGAGGAGTTTTGTTGCAGAGGGGAACAAGGAAATGGGTGTTAAGGTGGCAGAAGAAGCAGGATCGGGAGCAGGTTTGTGTCAGATGGGAAGAAAAGCAGCACGTTTGTTCACTGATGGGAATGATCTGCTGGAGAGGGAAAAATTGGTGATGTGGGGTGGGAGTGACTTGCTGGAGCGGTGTCCTTGAGCAGATCAGAGGGGCTGGGCTCCGGAGCTGGATGGGGTGGCGGGTGGGAGCGTGGGCAGTCATCTCTCCTAGGACTCGGGGAGGCAGAGTGTGTGGGTGCAGATGCTGGCGGGGGTGGAGGTGCCCATGCGAATCTGGAAGTACTTCTGAGAGACTGGATTATCTTCGGGGAGTGGGAAACAAGGTCAACCACTGAGTGGAAGTGGGGGGATCTGCAGCAGTGAGCCTTCCTGCCCCACCCCAGGCCCAGGGCAGCTGCCCACCTTCAGGCTCCTGGGGCTCTCCCACCTCTCTGAGTTTTACGCATTTCTGCTCTGTTTCCTCCAAGAGAGGGTCTCTTTCTTTCGTTAGTGCTCCAGTTACAAGCACAGGCTGTGTAGTCAGACAGCGAGCATCTGGATTCTCTTCCATCTGGATTCTAGTTCACTTGCTATCTAACTTGGGGCTAGGGGCTAGTTTTTTGTTTGTTTTTAATGTCTCCATGCCTCAGTTTTCGCATCTGTAAAATAGGGGCAATGGTAGTAGTAAGCACTCTGTGTTGTTGCTATTTTGTACCTGTTGCCTGGTACGGAGGAGGGCTCGATAAATGAAGAGCGAAGGGTGAGAGAGGGAGGGGTGTTTGCTCTCAGCACCTGCATGACAAGGAGTGGGGAGAAGAGGGCAGGTGTCCCATCTATGCCCGGGCTGATGGAGGACTCTGTCTCCCCAACCTCAGCTCCCACCATATGACCTGGGATCCCTTAACAAGCTCTCAAGTAGGCAGTGGCCCGCTGAGGACAGACCCACCAGAGCAGCCCAGAACAGTCCCTAGCTCAGCCCAGGGCTAGGGCCACGCTGGCTGCTCTCTCGGCAGAGCCCACTGGGCTTGAGTTGGCCCCTCTTCCCTTGGGCCCGCCCTCAGGACTTCCTCCCCAGCCTGGCCCTTCCTGTTTTTCCTCCCTGGGCCCTGGAGGTCATTTCCTCCAAGGGGTTGGAGCAGGGTGTTGCTTTGTCTCTCCAGATCCCAGAGTTTTCTGGACTTCTGAACCTCCAGATCTGGACCTTTGGGACCCCTAGAAAACACGGCTGGCTAGCCCTTCTCCAGAGGCTGTGATGCGGAGAGGGGTGGGGCTCTGCTGACGGTGTGTCCAGCCTCTGTGTTTGTGTGTGTGTGTGTGTCTGTGTGTGTGGCTGGCAACAGACCATGGAAAGACCACAGGACGGGAGCTGGCAGCCCTGGGAGCAGGGCTCACAGCCCTGCATGGGGACCTGTCCTGTTATGCGCAGCCGGAGCCTCTTTCTCCTGGAGCTTAACTCCCCACCCCCTACTACCTGGGGGTCGTAGCCATAAAGACTCCCTCACAGGGGGCCTGCAAGGAGTGAGAGTTAATGGGCCAGAATGGACTCTATAGACTGTTAAGAGAGCCACAGTGTTCCTTACCACTCTCAAAGGCCTGGTGGGGAGGGCTGGGGAGCAAGCTGCTAAGCGCCAGGCAGTGTTAAGGCTGGAGCGGGGGTGAGGGCAGAAGCGCTCAGCAAGGCCAGCCCCTCGACCCATTAATGAGCCGGCCAGCATCCACCAGGAGCTTTGTTCTCACGTCCTGGTGGAGGCTGGTGCCCACACTGACACCTGGCTGCCCCAATCACTCATGTGTCCTGCAAACAGGTTCCCAGGAGCCTGGCAGAGACGAGCCACTGCCCCATTCCCACCCCTTGTGTCCAGCCCCGCCCCTCGGCCCCTCTCTCTGAACATTCCACTGAGAAACGGTCAGTACTCTCAGGCAGGGTCATGACAGGATCAAGGAGTAATCCTCGAGCTGGGAGACATCAGTCATCACTTAGCAATGCCCTCCCTGTACTGTGGAGGAAACCAAACAAGAAAGGGCATGGGACTTGCCTATGAGGCACAGCCATTCTTTCTGAGATAGATGGCTGTCTCCTCCACAACAGGCAGACTCCCCCTCTTTCCTTTAGGGGAGCATGGAATAAAAGAAGTTACCTCTTTCTGCCCCCACTAGTAATGCCAGAAGTAGCATAGTGCAGAGTGATAGTAACTGTTCCCTTTTATTGAGGACCTACTATGTGTCAGGCAGTGTTCTAGGTGCTCGGAACTCAGTGGTGAATGGGACAAAGTCTGCCCTTTCAGAGCACATGTTATTGCATCCTTATTACACCCTATGTGGCAAGTGTTGCAATCCCCAATTACAGACAGAGAAACTGAGACTCAGAGAACTTCAATGACCGGGGAATCAAGTGAACTCCCTCAGCCAGCGAGTGGCAGAGCAGGGATTCAAACCCAGGTTTTTCAGACTCCAGCCAGAGCCTGGCCTCTTAACCACTGTGATATACCAGAAAGAGCCCTGGATTGGGAGTTGGAAAACATGTATTGGTCACTCACTGGGGTCTGGGCTTTGGGACAGCCTTTCCCTCCTTGGACCTCCGTTCCCTCATCCGTAGGTGATCCAGAAGTTTCTTTCCGGCACTTCTACAGTTCTGGACTATCAAAAGCCCTGAAATCTGGCTCCCCAGAAGATCCAGGCAAGAATTTGTCTTTTCACTGCCACTACTTCCCAGTTGTGGGAGAGGAAGCCAGCCTTTGCAGGGTAGGGGAGGAATAGAAGCCATGGTCAGGCTTGGACCTGGCCCCTGTAGTGGCCTGGCCTGGCTTTGCCACAGTCCTCGAGGTGACACTGCATTCCATTTTCACCACTGGTCTCAGCCCTGGGACTGAACTCAGAAAGCCCAGGTTCTAGTCCTGACTCCGCCCCCTCTAACTCACCGTGTGATTGGGGAAGCCCCAGCCCCTCTCTGGGGCCTCAGTTTTCACATTTATTGGATGAGACCATTCCTAGTCGCCCTGGCTCTGCTGATGTGATTCCATAAGCTTGTGGAGCCCTTTGTGGGAACTGAGTCGGGCATAGAGTGTTTGCTGGTCATCAACTCCACTCCCACCCCATACCTCCCCCTCCCTGTAAACCAGGAAGGGAAGAATGACCTGTCTCAAGCTGGTCTTGGGGTTCCCCTCCCAGACCTCGATCCCCCTGGCCCCATGCTTGGGCTCTGAGTCCTCAGCCCCACTGTGAGAAGTGATTTCTCTCCTCACACCCCCGCTCAGTCAGGGGACTTGGTGGGTGGAGAAGATAGAAGGTGGGCAGCCAGAGGATCACGACAGGTAGGGCTGGGTGGCGGTGAGGACTCTGCGGAGACCACGCTCAGCTGGAAAGGCATTTCTCATCATGGGCATGCCTGCCAGGTTGTGGGAGGACCATTTCTTTCTTTTCTTTTTTTATCACCATCCAACGTGGCTGGGAGTGAGGGGGCCCAGGGAGAAAGACTCTGAGATGGGAGATGTGCCAGCAGCCCACCCCAGGCTCAGATGGGTGGGCACTAGCAATCAGAGTTTCCCCCTACCCTACCCCCCTGCAGACCCAGGCCGAATCCTACAGGTATCTTGTAATATTAACATGTGTGCATGAGTGTCCCACCCCATTTAACAAATGAGGCAACTGAGGCACCAAGTGGAGAAGTGACTGGCAGATTAGGGGGCATGGGGCAAGTAGCTGGCCTCCTGGGAGTTCTCTGGTCTCTTCAGGCAGGGATAGAGTTTTGAGAAGCTCACCCGACGGGAGGGAATTACCTTCCCTTCTTTATTAAAGGGATGGGAAAAAGCCAGTCAATAGGGAGGAGCAGAAGCCAAAATACACCATGCTTTCTCTATACTCCAGGTCTCTGCCTGGGCTGTTTCCTCTTCTTGGAACTGGTTTCCCTACCTGGCTAACTACTACTTATCCTTCAAGTGTCAGTTTATATGTTGCCTCCTCCGGGAAGCCCTCCCTGACTTACCCAGGGTTAGGTAGCCCTGCTATGTGCTTCCGCTGCTCCCTGAGCTTCCTCTACAAGTGAAGAGGGCCACTGGACAGGAAAGTGGAGTCATATTATGCAGAGCCATTTCCAGATAGGACCAGAAAGGGCCAGTGTTATGCTCAAGGTAACACAGCTGGGCAGCAGCTCCCAGCCGGGCTCTGTGCCGTCCACTGCCCCGCCCCCACCCCCTGGCAGCCTCCTGGCTCCGAATGAACAAGCTGCCACAGGCCCTGGGGATGCAGCACCAGAGCGAGATGACAATAAAAGCTTATCAAGCGGCATGTAGGAGGCAGCCACAAATTTCAGCAGCTAAGTAATCTGTGTCTAATGTTCACTTAGGAGAGCGCAAGCCTCCGAAATGTCAGCGCCCGCAGGCTGACCCTGTGGCAGCCGAGGCCACAGAAGCCTGGGAAACGGAGTCACTCAGCAAACATGAAGCCCCGTGCTGGGCTGTGCTGTAGGTAGGGGTGTGGGGCTGGAAGAAGCCTGAGGTTTTTAGACACCAGACCATCCTGGCGGCTCCATCTGGCCACACCCGGGGGCAGTAAAGAAGCATCATTTTTGGTCCTGGAAATGCCGTACAGACAGGCAGATGGAAGAGGCTTAGCCAAGGGAACCCACTGCAGAGTGACTTGAGAGCCTGTTTTACCCCGAGCCTCTGCTGCTTCTCTGAGTGCCCTGAGAGAGGGAGCCTGCCCTCATCCAGTGTCGCCCCTACCAGGATCATGGTAATGGAGCCCCATGTGGGCCACATTGGGGAGAGGCTGAGCTCAGGGCCTTTCTGAAGGCCAAAGGGGTCGGCCACACCTCTGAGCCCACACACAGGGCCTGGGGGCCTGCTTCTGCCCTGTCTCCCTGTGCAAATCCTCAGCCCTCTCTGGGTCTCAGTTTCCCCATCTGTCAAGTGTCTAGAAAGGTCTCCAAGGTCCAGACCTTCTACAATATCTTATAAATGTTGAACCAGGCAACTGCCTCGCACCCTCCCTTTGCCTTGCTCTGCTTCTCTGTCTCCATAGCATAGGGTCTTTGTTTTGTTCACTGCAGTATCCCTACCCCTGAGCAGTGCCTGTCATGTAGTAGGTGCTCAGTAAACATCAGTGGCTTTTAAACTCCCAGCAGCCACCCCACCCTCTCGCTGCAGGTTCTTTTCCTCTTGGAAGGCATCCTGATTAATCCCCCTCTCCCATCTCGCAGGTTCTGTTTGGTTCTTCCTAGGCTGGGCCGTATCACAGACTCCTATGCACGTGTTGGTATGCAAATCTGGAAGCCTCCCCCCTGTGTCTATTCCACCTTCTCCTTTCCATCGTGGGTGCGTGGGAGCCGTGTCTTCTTTTAGATCCCCTCGGAGCAGCTAGGATGAGTGCCAAGGCCTTGGTGGTACAGCCAGTGCTCCATAGAGATGTTTACAGCCTGCCAGTGACTCACAACAGCCCAGAGAAGGCTGGGCCCAGGCTCGGGGGAATCAAGGGAGACCACACTCTTAAAAGCACACTGGGATTCTGGAACGGGGGACCTATAAGGCCTCCCAGAATAGCCCTGGACTAGGGAGCAGGGATAGGGATTGGAGGGACCAAGTTGGGCCAAGATTGAGAGGACCTGTTTTGGCTCAAGGCCTCTGATTCATTCATCTTTGTCGGGGCCTCACTCTAGGTGCCCCGGGCTGAGGCCCTGAGAAGAATCAGCCCAGGTCTTGACCTTCAGGAGCTCGCAGGGTGATGAGATACCAGTGGGTATTAGGAGCCATTGTGGAAGCAGCCTCAGGGTGATGTGGGCGTGCAGTCGAGGTTGCCAATCATTTGGTGGCCTGAGGCTTCGTTGAGGAAGGAAGGGCTTTCCTAGCCAAAAGAACAGCATGTGTCAAGGTGCAGAGGTCGTACTCCACACCGAGTGGTGGGATGCTGGCCCTGTCTTCCTGCCTGGCATGGCCTTGGGCCACCCCCTCCACTCTTGATTTCCTCATCTGTAAAAGTGGAGGTGGTGTTGCTTGGGTGGGGGGTGAGGGGTTGTCCTAAAAGTTTACCACGGGCCTCTCCAGCTCCATCAGGGGGATTCTGTGGGTGTGAGGGGGTGAGTTGCTGACAGGGCAGGGATCTGGATGATAGTGAAGTCCTGGTGGCCAGGCAGACAGGACAAACAGGGCTGTGTGTTTAGGCAAGGAGGGGAGCCAGGAGTAGGAAACCGCCAGGCAATTAGACTGTCTCTCCAGGCCCAATGTTTGCTGATGGAATAAGAGAGTTGGGTGTGTCAACAGTGGGGAATGAGGTGGCCCTGCGCTACACACACATGGGCTGTCCCTGGAGCCAGCCATTGAGAGCACCACGTAGGACGCTGGCTGGTGGGAGCTGGGGAGCCCAATGTACCCATTAATTGGGGTGCGCCGAGAGCTTGGCCCAGGTGGGGTCTCCAGCCCTCTTCCCTGGTCTCCCTGACAGCCTGAGGAAAGGGGCAGGGGCGTGGCTCATCCCCCCTCTGGGAGGGGAGAGATGTCTCCAGCCTTGCTACCCTGGGGAAGTCTTGACTCTGCCACCAACTTGATGGGTGACCCCGGTCAGTCACTTCCTGCTTCTGACTCCAGTTTTACTCTTTGAAAATGAGAGGCTGGGTGAGAAGTATATTGGCAGTTTGCCGATGGGACTCCTACCCTTGCCTCAGCCAGAGCAGTTCTGCTTTGAGCAGTGGGTCTGATGACTCCTTCCTGATGAATGCCTGCTCCATGCCAGGAGGGTATCAAGTCAAACGTGGCAGCCAGGTGTTCCAGCTTCAGTGAGTTCCTTCTTAAGAAGAGGAGCTCCAATCTCGGCATGCACTGGGGCCACAGGTGGCTCTATGGCTCTGTGAGAAGCCACATAAACTGTGGTTCACACCCCTTTGTGCCTCGGGTCCCTCATCTGTGAACCGAGGATGATGACACTGACCTATTAGATTGCATTGTGGTCGCCCGGCATAACTCCTGCCAAGGGTACAAGGTTCTCCATGAGCCTTAGTTGCTATTATTATTACCAAGGGCACCAACATCCCCTCCCAGCTCTAGGAGGAAAAAGTCCCATGAGCCAGGCAGGTGTAGGGAAGAGGGGACTGAGGACCCCACAACTAATGGACAGTCTGGGGCTGGGTGGGACAAAAGGTGCTGGGAGGCAGTGCCTCTGCCCCTCGCCCAGCTCCATTGCACTCCATCTACACCCCATAGGACTTAGCAGTTCAATTATCCTCTGATGGACCCCTCTGCACACACGCACAGGAGCCCCAGGTCACATGTTGGAAAAATACCTTCCTGCACTGGGTCTGGTTGGCTGCAGAAGCAGAGAGGGAGCCAGACAGTTCTTCCATAATGCAGAGGGAGACACTGAGGCTCACATGCCAGGGAAACAAGTCATGGACCCCTGCCCCATATGTGGGGAGCAGAGTGAGGCTCTGGGCTCCTTAACACTAGGCCGGGTGTACCTTAGCTCCACCCCAGCCCTTCCAGAGGGCCCAACCACCCTGAGCACACCCTGACTTCCCCAGGGGAAGCAGATGGTGCCAGAGCCTGCCAGGAACTAGCTCTCCTGGAGCCCAGCTGTTGCACAGATGTGAGAGGGGAGGGTGGAACGGGGAATACAAAGGTAGGAACCCTTGGCAGCTCGGGCCTGAGTCACCCGTCAGCTCCAGGAGTGGTAATGAGCGGATTAGGGTTATTACAGCTGAATGACTCGGAGCGTACTTGCTCACCGGAGCAACCGCCGGCAAAGGGCTGATCGCACATGACTGCCACTGCTGTCACGCCAGGCCCGCCTCGCCCCTGCCCTCCCGTCAACCGCGCCACAGCCGTGCCAGCCTCTGTGGCCTTTGGGTGCCTCATTAGAGCTGTCTGGACATCACCCCTCCCACTGGAGCCTGATTTGGGGCCTGGAAAGTGGGCATAGAGATCCCTGATCAGGGAAATAGGTATAAAACTCCCCTGCCCACCTGGAACTGGGGCAAGGACAGGGCATGGCAGGGACCCAGCCACCAGGGCCAGTTCTTGTCTGTCTGGTCACCTACCAGGGGTCTGCACACAGTGGGGACCACCTAGATTCAGGCCAGGGACACTGTCTCCAGTCTTCCCCTCTGCTCCCTCTCAGAGTAGGAACACAGAACCAACATGTGCAAGTGGCCGAGGGCTGGGATGTGGGGCTGGGTACCAGGGTGGTAGTAATAATAGCAAATAGCGAATGGCTGAGACTTACGCAGTGCTTACTATGTTCTAACAGGCACATATTTTAATTCACTTTGTCCTTCACCATAGCCCTGTGAGGTGTACTATCATCATCCCCATTTTGTAACTGAGATAACTTAGGCCCAGAGGGGTTAAGTAACTGGCCCAAGGTCACACAGCCAGTGAGCAATACAGCTGAGCTTCAACCCAAGCATCCTTACTCTGAAAGCCTCTCTTTAAACTATCACCCTCTGCTTTGTCACTGCACCTGCCCCAGGGCCTCTCTGCCTGAGTCAGTCCCCTATTGCCACCCTGCTAATCATCTTCTGGAGAGACACCTCCCCTCATGCCTGTCTTCCGATCAAAACCTCTGTGGTACCCAGTGCTCACTGAATAGGCTTCTGTCCTGGCATCTGGACCCCACTCTTCCTGACTAACCTTCCAGCTGCACTCTATTCCTCATGTGCATCTTGCACACTTCAGAGACTGAGCTCACATCTCCCACTTCAGCGTCTTACCCACTTTCTGAACAG
Organism: Cynocephalus volans; assembly: GCF_027409185.1. Lineage (NCBI taxonomy): Eukaryota > Metazoa > Chordata > Mammalia > Dermoptera > Cynocephalidae > Cynocephalus > Cynocephalus volans. Next base: position 156,859,711 of record NC_084463.1, read on the forward strand.
TCCTACCTCTGGGCTTTTGTGTAGGCTGTGCCTTCTTCCTGGAGTGTTCATTCCTCTGTGTCTCCCTGGCTCCAAGACTCCTGCCTTGTATGCCTGAGCTGACCCAGGACATACAAGCACCTATGGAGGCCCAGCAGGAGGAGGCAGTGATATGTGTGTGTGTGTGTGTGTGTGTGTGTGTGTGTGTGTGTTTGTGTGTGTGTGTGTGTGTGTGTGTGTGTGTGTGTGTGTGTGTAGGGGTGGGTAGTGAAGAGATTGAGGGATTTGGGACTTCAGGGCAAGTCACCACTTCCCTGAGCCTCAATTTCTGCAAGATGGGGATATTTGTTCCAGCTTCTCATGAGGTTTAATGATGATGTATGTGAAGGTTCTGGTACACAGTAGATCCATAACTGTGACAAGTATGGAGACCCCTCCTCCACTTGGGAAGTCAAGCAAAGACCCTCTGGTGTTGGCAATGCAGGAAGGAGACACCTACCCTCAGTGCCTCTCTGCTCTGGTCCCACCGCTAACAACAGGGCTGGGAAGGGGTCACTGTACACCAGGTGGCCCCCAGCGACCAGTCCTGGTGGAGGGCCTCAGCCCACCTGCAGGAGCCCAGCACCAACCATCCCTGCTCTGGCAGGGGGTGGGTGGCACCTGCCTCCTCCACGCTGTTGCTGCCTCAGAGTCAGATTCCAGGGAGACGGTCTCCTGGCAGCAGAGCGCCTGCCGCCCCACATAGTGTCTGTGATTCTGCCACACCTGCCTGGGGGCTGCAGGCACTCAGCATCAGAGCTGACTAGATCCTGAGAATGAGAAGGGGGATCCAGGCAGGAAGACTGGAGATGGGGCTAGCCCAAGGTGCCTGCTTACCAGGGGCAGGTGCCAGCATGGTGTCCCCCTCCCCCGGAGTGTGGGCAGCTAAGATTGCAGTCCTGGTAGCACCATTGTAAGAAAAAGTACCTGGTACAGGTGCACAGCAGGCACTCTGTGATGGGGAGAATCTTCCTGTGGTGGGATCTGGAACATTTTAGTTACGAGCAGGGTCAGGATCCCCAGGGAGGGGTTGGGCATTTGACCGTGGCTGTTGGGAGGATGTAGAATGTTCATCCCTTCCCTACACCTCAACCCTAGGACCGTCCTCTGCACTTTCACACACACACACACCCCCACCAGGGATGCCATTTTCACCCCTGGAACCTTTACATGGAACCAGAAGCACATTTGAAGCTCAGTTTTGGCCAGAAGGGTCTAATGATAAAAAGGGATATTTAAAAAATAATGTATAAAAATAGATAAATTATTTATATTTATATTTTGAGTGGGTAATAGACTGCCATGATTCAAAATTCAAAAAGGACATACAGTGAAAAGCCACTCCTTCACTCTGTCCCTGGCCACCCAGGTGCCCTTTCCAGAGAGAAGAATTGCTGCCAGTTTTGGTGTATTCTTCCAAAGATATTTATTTTGTGTGTGTTTTTTTGCACTAGCTGGCACGTGGATCTGAACCCATCACCTTAGCGTTGTAAGGCTGCACTCTAACCAACTGAGCTACCCCTCCAGCCCCTTCCAGAGATATCCCACGTATAAGCCATCCCCTTTGTATGTATTCTCACTTGTTATCCTGTTAAAATGCATCCACATCCTGCTCTGTACTTGGCTTCCTTCCCTTAAAAATATATCTTGGTTATTGTTCCATGTCCCTTGAAAAACAGCTTCCTCATTCTTATTTTATGACTGCACATGACTTCATTGTACGTGGAGGAATCACACATTATTGCACTGATCCCTTACTGATACACATTTAGCTTGTTTCCAGTCTGGCAATTACATTAACTGTTGTAATAAATCACCTTGTGCATATGCCATTTCAAATGTGTGCTAGTGAACCTGCAGAGAAATTCCCACGAGTGGCACTGCAGGGTTTGCCCTGCCTACATGCAGCTATGAAGGGATGGAGAGGTCAGATGGCCCACCCCATCCCTAGAGGTTGCACCAGGCTATGCTCCCAGCTTCATCTGCGTTTGCCTGTTCCCCCGTAGCTTTGCCAGCACAGAGTGTTATCAAACTCCATGTGCTCTGCCAATCTGATATTGAATAATGGTATGTCAGTGTGGCTAGAAATTTTAAAACAGCGATTATATTGGTGGCTGTTTACTGAACAGAAAGGTATCATGCCAAGCACATGTTATATTTGACATGATGCTCATTTCTCACAGAGCACCTCTGGAAGCAGATATCAGTTGCTCCATTTTAAATAGGAGAAACCTGAGGCCCAGAGAGGTTAGGTACTTTCCTAAGGTCCCACAGCCTTGAAGAGCAGTGTGAGGATTTGAACTCAGATTGTCTGACTTCAGCCCATGTTCCTTCCTCATTCCAGGCTGTCTTCCAGTGATGGGCCACTGAAGATAGCTCAGGCCTGGGGACCACCCCCGCCATGCCCTCTGCAGCCCCACCCAGGATCTGGGCCCATCAGGGATATTGCTCCTCAGGAGTGGGATCATGGAAGGAGACTTGGTCCCCCACAGCCCTCCCTGAGAAGGAGCCCCAGAGCTCCAGCTCTGCCCTCCTAGGGCAGGGCTCAGTGGGAGGTGGGCTCTACTGGTCCTAAGATCCGGGCAGGCAGTCATCCCCAAAGGGCAGAGCCGACACCTCCTCCCTTGGCACTAACAGGGGTTCGTTTCCCAGCAGCAACATCCGCAGGCTGCTCCCCCAGGCCGCTCCCCCAGGCCTTGCTCCCTTTCCGGAGCCCTCCCACCTGCTCTCCCCAGACAACCCACAGCTCCAGCAGCCTGTCCACATTTAGCACTGGGTCCCTCGGGCTGGGTCCTCTGCTGTCTGAGTCCCTGCCCCCAGATCTCTCTGGCACAACCAACAATCAGCTGGTAAGGGTTCCTGGCCTACCCTCTGGTGAGCCCAGAGATGGGGGAAGGAGGTCACTGAGCCAAGAGTCACAAGTCCACCTCACCATATAGCCCTGGGCCCTGCTTCCCTGCATCCACAGCCTCCTGCAAACTGTCAAGTGCCTCCCAAATCTGCTCACCCAGGCCTGGCCTCCATCCCGGGGCAGGCCAAGGAGACTCCAGCAGGCAGCAGGGGCCTTTCCCCTTTGTACCACCCATCAGGTGGCTCTCGAAGGCTGTGAGGCCTTCACTGCCAAGGCCTCCTGTCCCGCTGCCCTACCCCCCCAGGCCCCACATGGCCCAGCACCAACCCTGAGCTCTGATCCTGCTCTGTCCAGTGCGGGTGGAGCAGGAGTTCTGTCAACAGCGGGAAACTCGTTAACTGAATGTCAACAGGATTAAAGGCTCTGATGGTCCGGGAGACAAGTGTGATATGAGGTGACATGATGGATGGTGGGCAAGGGCTCCCGGGGCAGGGGTGCGCGCGTGTGTGTGTGGGGGGGGGGGGGAGGACGAGTGAGTTTGTAAACAGAGCGAGGAAAATGAAGACTGAGCACTGAGAAATGTTCTGCCCCAGGAAGTCTTCTGAGGAAGCCGTGGACGGCGTCCCCAGGGACTCAGAATGGCAGGTTTGTCACTCAGGCAAGGACGAGATGTATCAAGCACCCACGGGGTGTCAAGCTCTGCAGTGGTTGCCGGCAGCAGGGGGAGTTGGAAGAGCAAAGAGAGAAGGTCGGCTCTGCCCTGGGGCTTCCTGACTCAGAAAAAGACCTGACCAGCGCCCCTGGGGACGCACAATGAGTCTGAGGTCCAGAGAGGCTTGGTGAAGCTCCCGAGGTCCTGGGACTCCTGGCCCAGTGCTCTCTGCACAGTGCCACAGTACTACACAGCTGAGTGGGACACACGCTCCTGCACGGGGCGAAGGGGTATGACTCTCGGTGCCTGGTGTGAGGTACAGAGGACCTCTTTTCAGGTCTGCTAGCCTGAGCAATTTATGGGAAGGGGGCCAGAAAAACTGGGTGCTGAGCAAAGATTAGAGTCTCCCGTGGTGGAGGAGACGATGGACACATGAGTCCCAGCTCCGCCACGCTTTAGGTGTGTGATCTTGTCAGGGGGCTTTCTCCTCTGAACCTCAGTTTCCTTTCCTGGGATAGCAGGATGATAATAGCAGGGTTGTTTGGAGGTTTAAAGGAAAGACCCTGGCACATAGTAGGGCTCCACGATTCTGCCTTTCCTTCCATCCCAAGTTCATGGGAAGATCAGCGAAGTCTCATTGAATGGAATCGGCTCTGGGAAGAAGTGGGCAAAGCAAGATGAACGGGAAAGAGGACTGACAGGCATCTAGTTGTTCTTCCCATGTCTGGCCCTGGCGTCTTTCAGCCACAGAGTCAGGAGAGCTGAAGGTAGAAATTGCAGGCAGACAGCCCAGATCCAAAGGACAGGCCCCACCCACGTGGCTAGAGCAGAGCTGCCCAGCCCCCCTCCCACCCCCCACTGAGCGCCTCCCCTCACGCACCCCACAGCTGCAGGGAGTCCCAGAGCTAGCTGGCTCCAGCCAGTGCCCAGAACATCCGCTGTGCCCTCGCTGCCCAGGCTGCTGGCTGGCATACAGACGGGCAGGCAGGCTGGCCAGCGGGCACTCCTGGAGTGTAAATTCCACATTTACATTGTGGATATTCCTGGCCCCAAGAGCCGCTGACCTTTACAGCTGCTGCCTCGGTCCCTCTTCCCCTTCCAATCCTCCAGGCTCAGCTGGGATGGCCACTGGATGCTGGGGCCTTGTAGACGGGGGGCTTGGGAGGTGGGGCCCTGCAGATCCCAGCTTGCCCTCCCCTCCTCACACCAGGCAGGAGGAGCCCACTGTCCCCTGATTCAGCATCAGCCGTCCCTCTCCCCCAGCCAGGATCCCCTCTGCCCCTCACTGTGAGTCACTGCCTGACCCACGGGCAGCTTGAACTCCCAGATTAGCAGTGTCACTGAGACATAAGTCGCTCCTGGCTGCCTGTGATGTCTCCCCAGGGATTGCCTCGTCTGTGCTGAGTGGCAGCAGCACTGAGCATGCTGTCAGCTTTTCTGGGCTCAGCAGCCAGGCTTGCGCCTCTGAGGGATGGAAACCCCTCCCCAACACATCCCACCTCCGCTTGGCCCCTGGAGGACGCTTGTCATGGGTGGCTTGGTCAGCCAGCTGTCTGGGCAAATTCCCCAAGACACATCTATATTAAAACCCATCTACTGGCCCTCCAAGACTGCAGGCTCTGACCTAGGTCCCAGTAACAGTGACGGGACACTGAGTCCTGCCCCTGGGCATTCACAATCAGAAGAATCTGTTTATTCATATTTGGCGCTCATCCCTCAAATCTCTCTCAGGCCAAGTGCTGGGGATGCTTTGATGAGTGTTACAGAAGAATTGTGTCACTCCCAGAGGATATGTTGAAGTCCTTATCCCCCGCATCTCAGAATATGACCTTATTTGGAAATAGGGTCATTGCAGATGTAATCAAGTTTAATATGAGGTTATACTGAAACAGGGTGGCCCTAAATCCAATTTGACTGGGGTCCTAATGAGAAGGGGAAGGCAGCTGTGTGAGGACACAGACACAAGAGAATGCCATGTGACAACAGAGGCAGAGACTGGAGTGATGTGTCTACAGGTCAAGAAACACCACAAGGGCCGGCCCGTGGCTCACTTGGGAGAGCGTGGTGCTGACAACACCAACTCAAGGGTTAAGATCCCCTTACTGGTCATCTTTAAAAAAAAGACAAAAAAAACCCAAAAAAATCACCACGGATTGTTAGCAGTGACTAGAAGCTGGAAGAGGCGAGGAAGGGTGCTCCCTGCGGGTTTAGGTGGGAGCATAGCCCTGCTGACAAGATTGCAGGCCTCTGCTCTCCAGAACTATGAGGCAGCAAATAGGTGTTGTTGTAAGGCACCGAGTCTGCAGTACTTTGTTACAGCAGCCCTAGGACACTAATAGAGTGAGTGACATGGTCCTAGGCCTGCTGGAGCTTACAAGGTAGTGGGGGAGATGGAGACACATGAAGCAAGTTAACAGGTAAATACATAGTCACAAGACGTGATACGCTGGCAGTGGTAGCTGACCTTTACCGAGAGTTTGACACCTGCCTGGCACTGTTACAAGTCTCTGTTAATCACTACACCAAAACTATGAAGTAGGTGCTCAGTGGTGTTCATTTTACAGGCTGGGAAACTGAGGGACACCCTGGTATATGGCAGGGGAGGATTTAAACCCAGGCAGTTTGACTCCAGATCCCACACACTTAACCACTGTTCCATGTCCCTATAAAGGAAATAAACAGAGAAATAAAGGATGCCAGCGGGGGAGACCTTTTAGAAAGGGAACCAAGGATGCTTATAAACACAAACTGGGCCTAGTTGCCTTCCTCCTACTCCCACTTTCAATGGCTCCCCGTTTTCAAAGTCCTGCCTCCTTTATCTGGCACATAAAGGACTCCACTCTCTGCTGCTCACCCACCCCTCCAACTGCAGAGAAGCCGGACCACGTGGAGGATAAGGGCACAGAGTGAGGCAGATCTGAGCTTGAATCCCCATTCTGTCACTGGTGGTGTGACTCCTGACCCCCAATCCCTCACCTGTAAAATGGGAATACGAAGAGGCCCTCGCGGTTGCTGCTGGGTTTCATAAAATAGAGAATGAAAACACCTGGCTTACAGCAGGCACTGGGCCAATGGCTCCCACCCCACGCCTCTTGCTGCCCTCACCGACCCTGACGTGCTGGCAAGACCCCATGCCTTTGCTCATGCTGTCCCTCTGCCCGAGGTGCCTTTCCCTCCAGAATCACTAGCGCTCCTTAGGGATCCAACGTAAAGCATCCCTTGTTCTGACCCCCTCTCCACTGGGGGTTGGGTGTCTCCCAGCAGGGGCTCCCAGGATGCCTCCCAGGGCCATCCCCCAGGGAGCCTGGAGACTTATCAACAAGGAAAGCCCTACCTATTAGCTCGCTCTCTCCCCTTGGGGAGGGGCCTTGTCTGGGTCTTGCCTCAGTTTGCCCATCCTGACAGTGCCGTGGTGCTTGGCATCCTTGCCCTGCCCCTGGTCCTACTGTCTTCCCTCACATGTCTCTCTGCCCACCAGCTGGGCCCCATCACTCCCTCCTTCATTGGCTATCCTGCTACCTCGTATCTACCAAGAGTCAGCCTTAGCAGGGGGTGGAGGAGAGGGCCCGCCCCCCTCCCCAGCTGACAGGCAGATTATACAGCTGTCTCTCCCGGAACAGAGTGGGTGACAAGGGTAATTAGCTGCCTGCCAGCTAGCCACCCCAAGGAGCCGGCTCTGTCCTGGGGGTTGGTGACAGTAGGGAAGGCTTCTTTTACCTCCCACTATGGCTAATGTCTCCCCTCATCCTGCAGGCTCTGAGTACAGAATCTTGAGGGTACCCAGCCCCGCAGTCCCCTGAAGGGGGCTTGACAACTTGCTAACCATACTCCAGTCTTCTGTGGGCTTGTCATATCCCCATCTCCATAGATAGATCAGGGCTAATCTAAGCTAATCATGATCCCCAATTTTATAGCTTTCCCTGACTCTATGGTTGACCAATGAGGAATGAAAAGTAGTTGACTATGTGGGGTTTCAGGAGCATTTTTGCTTTTTAAAATTAGGAGCAGACTGGGGTAGTAGGGTTCCTTTTGGCCCCAACTTTCTTCTTTTTTTCCCCCAGGAATCTGGACACGATGGTTGGAGATGCAGCAGCCATTCTGGCACCATGTGGTTGAAAGTCAGCATCAAAGGCTGGTGGAGCAGGAAGCGGGAGACATCTGAGGCCAGCACATGGCCCTGGGCCACTCACCTCCAGATTCCTTGTCGTGTGAGAAGCAGCAGCCCAGAAGTGTTTCAGCTACAGTTTTCAGGTATTCTCCAACTTGGGACCAAATGTGTTCCTCACAGACACAGATTAGAATCTGTCTGTGTACGTCTCCATTGCTCTAGGCACTTTAGGATGTGTGGCCGCTGTGCCTTGGTGGCACTATTAAATACCTTTTGACCCACTAATTGATGGAATGAATGAATAACAGGGATCATACTTATATAAGTCCACGATAATAATAAACTATCATATCATGTAATTATTATAGCAACCCCGTGTATTGAGGACTTGCTATACCTCCATTTGAAGCATTATCTCATGTAATCCTTATAGTAACACTGTGAGGTAGAACCCTAATGCCCCCATTTTGCAAATGAGGAAAGCTGAGACTCAGAATGGGTCACACAGCTCGTAGATGGTGAAGCTGGGGTTTGGCCTGAGTGTGTGGGCTCCGCAGTGCACTTTCTGTTCCCCCATCTCACATCCTCAGCTTGAAGGGCCCAGCTTGGTCATTTTGTCTTTTGGACAGAGAACAGTATAGGGATGGAGAGCAGCCTTGCTGGACAGGGTGGCCCTGGGGCCCACTGAGTCTCGACCATCACATGCTGCTGTGCTGAGCTTGGGGAGCTGAGGGCTGGAACTCAGGGGAGGCTGAAAGAGGGGACCTGGGAGGGAGGGGACCAGAAGACTTATGGTGGACCAGGCAAGGAGGAATCTGTCTCCAGTCCTCTGACCTTGGCTCTCTGGACCATGAGGGGACCACAGGAGCTGCCCACCTGGCCCTAACAACTCCCCAGACCCTTCTGGGAGGACCCCCTCTTGTTCCCTAGAGACATCACCATAGAGGAAAGGCAGGATATCAGGGAGTGGGCCCAACTCCCCCCTTGGCCCCCTCAAATGGTGGTGCATACTTGGTCAGTCAGCTTGGCCAGCAGGCAAGGCCCCGTTCTGGGGTAGAGCAGAGAGTGAGGTGCAGGTCCCTGCCCCGATGGCCTCATGCTGTAGGTGAGCCCAGGAAGGTCAGAGAGCCATGGGAGGGGCACCCATCCCAGACACGGAGGGCCAGGGAAAGGTGATGGCCACAGCCAAAGGAAGAGGAAGGGACACCAGGTAAAGAGGGGAAAGAATGTTCCAAAGAGCAGAACCAGCCTGTGCAAAGGCCTGGTGGGCTCAGCAGGGACAGCCTGAGGGGCAGAGATGAGAGACAGGGCTGGGTGGGAAGTGAGGGTCTGGTCCCAGGGGCTCGATGATTCATGTTGGACTATATGTATCTGGGGGGTGGCCACAAAGACTCTTAATATTCAAGCCAGAAGGAACAGGCACTGGTTAGAATTTGGAGCATCCTTCAGGTCTCTCCTGGCTGGAACATTCAGAGTCTCTGAGGCTGAAGCTGAAAAGAGCTGTGCAAAATGGGTGCTGGCCACATGCAGAGGTTCATGAGCATTAATCCATCAGGATGAGCAACCCGTGGAAGGTCTCCAGTTTCCTTCAGTCCCACTCGTAGACTATCAGAGGGAGTGACCGGGGCCGGCCCGTGGCTCACTCGGGAGAGTGCGGTGCTGATAACACCAAGGCCCCGGGTTCGGATCCCATATATGGATGGCCGGTTCGCTCACTGGCTGAGCGTGGTGCTGACAACACCAAGTCAAGGGTTAAGATCCCCTTACCGGTCATCTTTTAAAAAAAAAAAAAAAAAAAAAAAAAGAGGGAGTGACCGTCTTTCCCCAAGCTCAGCGCCACCAGCAAACGTCTACTGCCTGCTCTGTGATTAATGCCTCCCAGGCCCCAGGGGACCACTTCTTTCTCTTGTGCTAGGTGCTGGAGTCAAAAGGTGACCTGAGTCCAAATGCCATGAAGGTTTGTGGGTTGTGCCTCTGCTGACCTGAGAGGTGGGCTCTGCTTCTGAGAACAGGGAGACTTGAGCCGTGGAAGTGCTGATGTGAGAGAAAAAATAAATTAACTTGTCAAATGCTCCTTGTCAGAGAGCATGAATACAATAGATTCTTGCAAACCAGAGCCTTTTCTCAGCAGGGCTGCATGCTCAGCTGGCTCCATTTTCTTGCTTTTCTTCAGGTACCAACTCTTGGTTCCAGAAGTTCTTGTGAATGAACGCAATATCCACTACCACGCCCAGAGCGGCGACGAACCTTTTGCAATATTTAAACAATTCATATCACTATTATATTCGTATATACGAATTTAGATATAACATGCATGAAATGTGATACTGATTCTTTACATTACTAAAAAAATCAGATGTAATTGTAACTGATGATTTAACATATTAGCTATAATTTGTATTTTGCCTTTTCATTTCAATAAATAATTTTGAATATTTTAGAAAAATACCTTTTTGAAAAATATTTTTAGACTTTTACATTTACTGTAATATACCTTTGCGATGGAAACTATATTTTATTTCTTTAGTCTTTTTGAATCACTACTGTCACTAGAACATAAATTAGTAATTTCGGTGAAGTGAAGGCATGAACAATTTTATGGAATAAAACTATAATAATTTATGAGTTATGTATATCTTTATTTCATCACTTGTCTAAACACAGCCAGCCCATCAACAGAATATCTAAACACACCAGCTTTCAAGCACATAAAAACCAGAGCTTTACATGTACTTTTCAATTTTGCCACTGTGAAGGTATATCTGTCAAGGTAAGAGAAAAGAACATATTTTATTTAACAGCTTGTTTCCTTGATTTTTAAATATTTGGGCATATGGTATGTGGGTCTTCATTCGAGCTCTTGAAAATATTAGACACAGGTCTGGGTTTTTAAAGAAATAACAGCTTTATTGATATATAATTCACATGCCATTTATGGGAACTCTAGTTCCCCCTTCTGAAGTGTACACTTCAGTGGTTTTTAGTATATTGACAAAGTCCAGCATCAATCACCACTACCTAATTCTGGAATATTTACCTCGCGCCCAAAAGAAACCCTGCCCCCATTAGCAGTCACTCTCCATCCCCCCCACCCCACCCCACCCCCAGTCCCTGAAAATCACTAATCTACTTTCTGTTTCTATGAATTTGTTGATTCTGGACATTTCATATAAATAGAATTACACAGTATGTGTCTTTTGTGTCTGGCTCTTTCACCTAGCATGATGTTTTCAAAGTGCATCTGTGTTGCACCATGTATCAGTCCTTCATTTCTTTTTATTGCCAAATAGTATCCTATTATATGGATATATCCATTCATATCAGTTGATGGACATTTAAATTGTTTCCATTTTTTGCTATTACAAATACTGCTCCTATGAACATTCCTGTGAAGATTTTTGTGGACATATGTTTTCAGTTCTCTTGGGTATATACTTAGGAGCGGAATTGCTGGGCCATATGGTCACTCCACGTTTAGCTTTTTGAGGAACTGCCAAACCATTTTCCAAAGCTGCTGCATCATTTTGCATTCCCACCAGCAATGCACACAGTCCTAATTCCTTCATATCCTTGTCAGCACTTGTTATTGTCTGTCTTTTTCATTATAACCATCCAAATGATCGTGAAGTGGTATCTCATTGTGGTTTTGATTTGCATTTCTCTCATGATGAATGACGTTGAGCATCTTTCATGTGCTTGTTGGCCGTTTGTACAGCCAATATAAATCTTCTTTGGAGAAATGCCTATTCAAATCGTTTGCTCATTTTTTTAATTGGGCAATTCAGGTCTCGTTTAAAGCAACATTCATGAAGACCCGAGTGCAGAAGCCTTATGCCTGCTTCCACACCAGCAGACTCACCTCTTAGTCTCTACAAAGGCAGTTGTTGCCAACTCAAATGTCATCTCTCCTCACCTCTTCCTTAAGGCCTTTGGAATTCTTCTCTGATCACCGAGTGACACTTGCCATTTGCAGTGGACCAGAGTCAGCTGCAGCTGTGGCTAAAAGCATGGTCCCTGCCTTGTTCCTGCCCCGGGTCCCCCAAGCCTTAGCTGTGCAAACCTGGGCTGCTAACTTCAGTTTCCTCCTCTGTAAGCTGGGAATGATAACGCCCTTCCTTACAGAGTTGTTGGAAGGACTTGCTGAGAACATACATATAAATCCTGTACATCTTGCACATCATCAGTACTTGGTGGATTCCCCCTAAGCAGAACACTGCTGATGACAGGGGTCACAACTTTCAGGACACAACTCTCCATTTATGGGTGGGGTTCATTGGAGGAAGCCCTTGGGATGTTTGGCTGAAAATTGCCTCCCTGTGATCCCCACCTTCAAGGACCCAGGGCAACAGGGGCAGTCTCCGGCCATAGCAGCCCCTGCTCCTGGGAACCTGGGCCTGGGGGGAGGCTGTGGGTTCCCCCATCTCTAGCTCCAACTGTCCATCCACTCCTCCCCTCCTCTACCCTCTGTGTCACCCACGCCTTCTCCTTCCTACCCAAGTGGCATGTGACCGTTCAGGGGATGTGAAAGGCAGCTGGAAAGTGACACAACACTCCTTAATTACCTCGATCCTTCTGCATCGCAGTGCCTAAATTTAGCCAGCAGAGCCTGGACACTGGGGACCCAACTCGTCCTTCTCCAAGACCCCCGCCCTTGGTGGAGGCAGGAAAAGAGCCCCAGGGCAGGGCTTCTCCCCATCCTGGGGCTGGGTCAGGGACCTTGCTCTGAGAGAGCAGGTGGGAGCACTAGGGAAGGGACCCTTCCTGCTGTAGCTGGCAGCTGGCAGCTAGGACTGTGAGTTATGATGGAACAGAATGCCACTTGCCTTCTCCCCGCCCTTTTTAATGATGGGAAAGCCTGAGAGGGAGGGTCAGGGAAAGTGTCCAGAGTATTAGGGGCACAGGTTTAGGAATCAGACAGTCCCAGGATCTCAGCTTCTGCTCCTCCACCTGCCAACTGTGTGACCTTGAGCAAGTCACCAAACCTCTCTGGATGTGTTTTCTCATCTGAAAAATGAGGACCTAACAAATGAGGTGGCCGTGAGGTTAAAATGAGATGATACATGAAAAGCATGGAGCACTAAGCAAGCACCAAACAGACTCAGCCATGGTTATTGCCAAGGTTGCTTGGCATATCAGCAGTGCAACAGGGACCTAGGCCGCTAGACTCCTACTCTAGTGCTCTTTCCGTTAACTCACACTCCTTCATCAGGGACTCCTGATGCCTCTGTTTCAGATGGGGACACTGAGATAAGAAAGGCTAATTACTAGGCCCAAGGTCACCCCATTGTTGGCAGCAAGGCTGGGATTCGAACCCAGGTCTGCAGGCATCCAAGCCCTTAGCAGCTATACCTTTCCCAGCATCATTTTGGCCAAGGAGCCACATCTCTTCCAAGCCTGTTTCAAGTCCTGCCACCTCTGGGAAGCCTTCCTGGCTGACTCCAGTGCAGGTCCCGCTATGTTTTCCAGCAGCAAAATGTCTGCTCCAGACCATGACTGCCTCCCTGGCTCCGCGACAGGTTCTAGAAGGGGAGGACTTGCTTGTTGCTTCTGTGAGTCTTTGAGATTCCAGGACAGAGTTCATGTGAATTACAAGTCATTGATCTTTGGGATAAATAGGAAAAGGGGGAACCAGCAGGTGGGAATAAAAAAATGTGAGTTGGGGTGAAAATCTGGACTTGGAGGGAGAGAAAGACAGCTAAAGGAAAGTGTGCCTGGCCTGCTCTGCACCTGAGATGAGTGACAGAGGCTTCATCCTAGAGCAGGAAGGCCAGGGATGTCCTGGTCAGGAATGGGGGCGCTCCAGGGTCAGTCAGGCCTGGGATCAATTCCTCCACTTCTGGGTCTCTGGACCTCAGGTCCTCATCTGCAGAATGGGAAAGTAAATGCCAGTTTCCTAGAGGTGGAGGGAGGATTGAGTGAGACCATTGAGTGGGCACCAGTATGCCCCGCCCTGTGCCTGTCATGGTCAGTGGCCTCCAGCTCAGTGGGAGCTGAACGGAGCCTGAGCCTCTCCAGTCACCTGAGGCAGCCACTCAGGCATGACCCCTCTGTGGAGGGCACTTCCGGAGGCCCCTGGAGGGAGCAGGGGTGCGGCTTTGCCACATACCCCAATCCCAACCCCCACTCCCACTTCTTGGTCACACTGGAGCTCTTGGACACAATCCTTTGGGGCACCAGTAAGGGGTGGTGGGAGGCAGCACCTGCCCCTCTACTGCCAGGCCCTTACCCTCCCTATGCCACCACCTCCAGGTTGTCATCAGGGCTCACCAGGGCACAGAGGAGTTAAGGAACCTTCCAGAAGGTCAGAGCTTGAATTCAGACCCAGGCAGTCTGGTCCCAGAGTTTGTCCTCGAAACCACTATATTCTTCTGCCTCCCTGAACAGGATGAGACCTTTTCCCCGATGGGCTGGAGCAATCAGACAACTTTCCAGTGTGGGAGTTGACACTTCAGGCTGTGTGCTGGGGATAGCATTTCTGGGGTGGCATTTCAGAAGTTAAATTCCTCACTCGAAGTTCCCCTCACTGAGGGGGCTCATTGAGTTTGAGCTCCTCTCTTGAAATGTCTAATAATAATAATAATTAATAATAATAATAATGCTGATACACCCCAGCTGATATTCTCTGAGCAGGTTTTATGAGCCATGCACCCCTCCTAAAACCTGATGTGTGTTGATTCATTTAATACTCACAGCAACCCCGGGAGGAAGGTACCACATGTGAGTTTCCTTGTCCAGATGAAGAAACTGAGGCTCCAAGAGATCAAATCACCGGGCAGATCCCTGAGCTGGTGGTGGAGTCGGGATCAGGCCCAGGTAGTCTGGCTTCAGTCCCTCATCCACCGACCTCACTGCCTCGTTCTGCCTCCCCCAGCGTGAATCCCCCCTGCCCCCAGGATGCTGGGAAGTGTGTCCCCCAGCACCAGGAGGGACCTCACCACCGGCAGTCGGGATAAGGAGGACACCCGTCCTGATCCGGCCCTGCCCTCCCTCCACAGGCGTGGCCCGAGTGACCTAGGAGCACCAGGAGCCACTCCTGAAGGCAAACATGAGATGCGGAGACAGACTGAGCTGCAAGGGGGAGGTGATGTTTTCCCAGCCGCCTCCCGCTCTCACTTGCACACACGGCTCCTGCCCTGGATCCAGGCAGCGGCATGACCGTGCAGAGTGGCGCCCAGGCCTTTAAAGCCCACTCTCTCCACTACACCAGGAGAAGGCTGTTCCCGTAAAGGGCTCCATGAAATCCTTAGCCAAGGATCGCATCTCTCTCGTCTCCACCGCAGCAAGAGGGGAGAGGGCGTATGTCCAGTCCTCTCATAGGACTTGAACAGAGCAAGGGATGCACTGCAGGGTCTTCCTTAAATGATAACTTCATTATTTATTATTACTGTATGGTCATCATGGCAGAGATAAGACCACACAATGCTGTGTATTTGGGAAGGGGATAAGAGGAGTCACCCAGGAATGCCCAAGGGGTCAAATAAAGTTTATCTCATGTTTTCGTTCCTCAAGCAGCACGTTTCTGGTGCCCCCATGAGACCGCAGCTCTGAGGCCTTGAGTCACCGAGTCCAGAGACCAGGCCCGTCTGCATGGGGGGCCTGGCACAGGAACCCAGCTCTTCAGGATGTTGCAGATCATCTGCACCAAAGACGGAGCATTTGCAAGCATGTGCCTACTGACACTTCCTTCCCTGGAAGGAAGACTCTGGAAAGGGTCCGTGAGGGATGATACCTGGATTGTAATCATAGTATGCCTGCTAAGAGGTGTAAAATGTGACTGGAGGTTTTCTTTTCCTTTCTTCTTCTTCTTTTTTTTCTTGGCAGCTAGCTAGTATGGGGATCCGAATCCTTGACTTTGGTGTTATAACACCACGCTCTAACCAACTGAGCTAACTAGACAGCCATGGTTTTTCTTATTTAATCTAGTTTATGGATTTATTTCAGTGGCAGAACAATTATGTACAAGGGCTCTTGAGGTTCTTTTCTAACCTGTGTGTGTTTAGGATATGTTCATCTGAAGGAGATAGAAAAACCCAAAGAAACCATGCGGCAAACAATATAGAGGTTTATTTTTCTAACAAGTAGACAACATTTGGAGGTATGTGTTCCAGGACTGGTGTGGCAGCTCTGCAACTACTGGGAACTCAGACCACTTCCTTCTTGTTGCTTGGTCATCCTTAACAGGTGCTTTCTACCTCATGGTCCAAAATAGCTGCTCCAGCTCCAGAGATTACATACATATTCCAGCCAGCAGAAAAGAAGAGGCAAAAAGAGTGCAATCCCCTGTCCTCGAACAACACTTCTTCTTACACCCCATGGGATAATTTATTCACTTGGCCGTACCTGGCTGCAAGGGAGGCTGGGAAATACGTAGTCTTTATTTTGGGTGGTTTTATGTCCAGCTAAAATTCAGGGGTTCTGTGGTAAAGACGGGGAGAATAGATAGTGGGGAATAGTTAGCAGTCCCTGGCACTCCATAATATTCCTTTATTCCACTGGGGAAAGTCAGCCACGTACTTTCTGGCACCACGCCCCAGGCAGGCTTGGATTGCTTGTTCTTGTATGTTATTCTTAACTCCCCACCACAAAAATAGAACTGCCCTAAGAGCAAGACTCGGACCCCCAGAACAAGCCCTCACCCAGGCATTCAGGGTCCCTGGCCACTGGGTCTCATCACCTGCTACAACCCCACATGTCCTTTACCCAGCCACTCCATCACCTCCTGTTCCATGTGTTGCTTCCACAGACTGTTCCCTCTGCCTGAATGTGCCTCCTGGACCTCCCCTGACATGGAACTCATGTCCAATTTTGAAAACCCACCACGGGGGGTCTTGTTGCCTTGTCAGTGCTGCCTCACTGGGCCCCTCTGGGGGAGAATCAGAATCCCTTTCTCCTGCCCTCCCTCGGGCTTCTGGAGCCTTCCGTCATCCTCTATTTATAGTTCAAGTCAGGTGCCCCTGGACACATTGCCAGGAGGGAAGGGCCCCGGCTGGGAGAGCAGGTTCTGTGACCAGCCTGAGAAAGGGCTGGGATTTTCCAGGACACCTCCTCTGCCCAATGTCCCCCTCACAACATCTGTCTACTGGGGACCCAGAGCCCCCACACCTGGCCAGCCCTCACCACATGCATCCAGGCAGTTGCTGGTCCCCCCAGCCCTGGGCCTGACCCTATCTCCATTACTGTGCTGACCTAAGTAACTGGGATGGGTCACAGGGTCCCTACATTGGGGAGGGGACTGAGCAGGGCCAGGCCTACTCTGGAGGTCCCAGCTGGAAGAGCTGTCACTTTGGGGGGGCTCTCTCTTCTGACACTCAGCTACCCTCCCACTACTCTAACAGGTCCAGACCTCTCACCATGGGTGGTGCAGATGCAGACACCCTCCAGAAAGCCAAGTGTGGAGAGAAGGGCCCTGTGTCCCTATACTCAATGTCACTGTCACCTCCCCTTACCCAGCCCAGCCCCTCCCAGTCAGCTCCATACGCTGGATCCTTCAGCATCCCCAAGCCATTGCTCAACTCCCATCATAGCCTCCCCAATGCCCATCCCCATAGGCCTCCCTCCAGCCCAGTCCCCCAGTTGTCACCAACCCCATTCTCCCAACAGGCTGACAAATGTGAATTTTGAGCCAGCATGACCTGGGGTCTTGAGCCCAACCCACACCCCTCTGACCCTACCCCTCACTTACATGCCCACTTTCAGACAAAGATACCAACACTGACACAAAGGACATCCACCAGCTGTCAGCAGAGTGCCTCCCCCTGCCCTTTTTCAAGCCCCCATGCCCGGCCCTGACTACCTGGACCCAGCACTTAACACTTGAGCCTTCCACAGGGTGGAAGTACCTTTGTCACCACCAGGGCTTGCAGGCCCAGCTAACCAGCACCTTCCTGACTGCTATGGGCCACATGATAGGCTGAGTCCCTGCATCTGCCCTGAGTCTCGCCTGAACTAGGACTGAGTTTTGGAGTTTAGAATCAGATGGACCTAGCTGTTGACCTTGGGCAAGTTACTAACCCTCTCTAAGCCTCTGATATTTGTAGCTGACTCCAGTCTGACACATGGGGCTCCCAAGGGGCCTGAGGAGGGGACCAAAGGGCCCCCACGTCCTGCGGGTTTGACACTCCACTCTTCCCTCCCTTAACCTTGGAACGTGAAGGGAGGGGCTCCTCCACGGGTGTGGATTAGAAGGTGGAGGGATGACCGGTGTGCCTCCTGACCTTGCCCCAGGAGCTGGCAGCCCCCAACCCCACCTAGCTCAGAGGCCACCCAGGGGAGACTGCTCTGGCTAAGGGATGAAGAGGCTGGTACCAACCAGGAGATACAGTCTAGGGCACCTCCTAGTGGACACCAAGGGAATGTCTCCCCTGGCTGACCTGTAATTTATGGCTCTCAGCTTGAAGTCAGGGTCCTCTACCTACCACATCAGTGCCAGCTGTGGCAAAAGTCACCTCCTTCAGCGAATCTCAGTTTCATCATCCACAAAACAGAGATAATGACAACACCACCCCTTTACAGGACCACAGCCAAGCCTCAGTCGGGTGATCTAGGCAGCCTGCCTTACACCCGGTAATGTTTTCCAGGTCCAGAGAGGCAGGGCTTGCCTGAGGACTGCAGCGAGCTGGTGGCCGAGCTGGGGGTTCAGACTCCTGGTCTGGCGCTCTTTCCACTCCTGGGTGCTGTCTCCATGGGACTCTCCAGGACTCCTGGACTCTCCAGGTCTATTATTCCTCCATGTGGCTCTGGGCGTTTTCAGATGTTTTAGCACTATTAACATGCCCGTCTTGGGAACAAGCTTATGAGCACATCCAATTAACCTTCCTGCCAACAATTATGGGATGTAATTTCTTTTCCAGCGTTTGCAGGGATATCTCTATTCCCATCTTCCTGAAAACAGAAGCCTTGCCTGAGCCCTGCAGTGGCTGTAATGTCCCCCCAGCTGGGGCCACACGACGCTGGCCTTGAGCGTGGAGACTTTGGGTCCTTCGCCAGGAACCAAGGCTGACCTGCTTGGCCAGGGCCTCACGGGCTGGGTGGAAACATGCTTCTGCTCCAGGTGAGGATTGCATGGGAGGAAGGAGAGCAGAGGAAAGAGGCCTCCCCAGTGGGGAAGGGGGATGCATGAGGGGGCTCCCAGCCCCAGAGCACCCTTATTTGAAGGGACCCTTTCTGAAATGCATGCTGGGTAACAGCAGCAGTTCCAAATTCCTCTCTGATGGTGGTGGGGCTGGTACTGGGACTGGGGGGGAACTCAACTTGGCCCAATGCTGTGGTTTCACGGTGACTCCCTCTTTTTACTTAGGCTGGCAATGGGGCCGGTGGAATAATGGGGCTGGAGCCCTCCCAGCTCCCCCTTGCTGGGTCCCTATTGCTGCAGACCCTAGTATCACCTTCTACATCCTAGGAAGGCCCAGGCGCCTCAACCATGGGGCTAAGAATAGGAAGGGGGTGCCCTGTGGCTTATCAGCCTTTAAGAAACATTCACAAATTACCAGACACACAGAGACTGCGGACGGCTCCAGGAGGCGATGGTTGAGCCAGCCCTGAAGGTGTGCACCCCCAACTCCCATCTCCACCCACCCCAGCTGAACAGGGCTTTCCCCTTCTCCCTGATCTCCCCTCACCCACCTCTTCCCACCCCCACCTGTGCTCCCAGCTCACCCATCCTCTCTCCGCTGGGTGGCCATAGCCTCTCACGCCTCCTAGCCTTTGCAGATGTCGTCCCTGGTCCTGGAAACCCTTCCCCCTTGCAGCTCCCCAGCTTTTGCCTTTACCCTGGTCTCCTGACAAAAACCAGCTCATCCTCCAAGGCCCAGTGCAATGCTCCTTTCTCTGGGAAGCTTTCCTACCACCCCTCCTCCCCTCGGCAGAATTAATCTCTGCCTCCTGGGGCCCTTGCACGGACCTCTGCCACAGCTCCAAAGGCATCCTGCGTAATGCTCTGTGCATGCAACTGAATTTCTGACTTGACTCTGCTGAGAAGGTTGAGCTTTTTTCTATTTTGCGCTGAGGGCAACAGGAGGCCATGGAACAGTTTTAACAGAGCTGTGCGACAAGATCGGATTTGTGCTTTAAAAGATCGCTGGGGCAGCTGCATGGCTGATGGAGGCAGGAGAGGGGGCACGAGCCTTCTGTAATTGTCCAGAACGGAGGGCTAGGGCCAGGCTGGGACCCAGCAGGTGGAGGCGGAGGTGGAGGCAGAGGCGGGAGAGGTGGGAAGACTTGAGAGATATTCCGGATATAGCCTCCCCCAACCCGTGGTCCCCAAATCTGGCCGTGCATCAGAATCCCCCAAAGAGATTTTAAAAAATAGATTCCTGGCTCTACCCCAGATGCAGTTAAGTAGGATCTCAGGGGTCAGGGCCAGAATCTGTTTTTGTATGCGTGTATGATAAAAAAAAGCCACATAACATAAAATGTACCATCTTAACCACTTTTAAGTACTCAGTTCAGTAGTGTTAAGTACACTCACATTGTTGTGAAACAGATCTCCAGAATGTTTTCATCTTGCAAAATCTGAAACTCTGCACCTATTAAACAATTTCCCATCCTCCCTCCCTCTAGTCCCTGGCAACTACCATTCTAGTTCTGTTTCTGAATTTCACTGCTTTAGAGACCTCTCATAAGGGAATCATACACTATTTATCTTTTTGTGACTCAGAAATCTGTATTTTTAAAAAATCCCAAGTAGTTCTGATGCAGCTGTTATGTGACCTGGTGTTGCAGGACCACTGTCCACGCCACTCAAGCTGAAAGGTGCTCTCTCCCTGTCTCTTTGCTCTTAGGAACAATATCAGATCCTAGTGACCCCTGAACCTTGAGTGGGAGTCCCCTCTGACCTATGGGGAAAAGTTTCTTCCAGATAGGCCCTTGAAGTCTACTAGAGTCAGACCATGTAATGACTCAACATCCCAAATTATTATTAATTTTCATGGCCTAGGTTTATATAATGTTTTAGATGTTGGATACTCAAAGTGTGGTCCCGCATCCCTGAGAGATGGTTAGAAACATAATTTTAGGCCTCACCCTGGACTATTGAATCAGAAGCAGCATGTTAACAAGCTCCTCAGCGAATTCCTGTGCACAGTAAAGTTTGGGGGCACAGCCTTGGGGTTTACAGGGTGGGATCTGCTGGGGGCTGGGGAAAGGTGACCTGACCCAGAGACCCCCAGGAGGGGTCATCGAGAGGCTAGGCGGTGGCCCAGGCTGAAGTGGGCCTAGTTTTGTCTCTCCCACCCCACTGCCACAGTTGCCTTTGAACAAAATTGTCCCCACATACCTGTCAAAGGCCTCCTGGTGACTTAGTCCCTGGCCCTCAGTCACTTGACTCATGATCAGATTCCCAGGGCATCCTGGCTATGGGAAGATGGCTCTGCCCTTGACCTTCTCGTTTGACAGCTTGGCCCTACACAGACCCTTCCAGCAGGGCACCATCTCTTGTGACGTCCCAGCAATCTCACCTGGGCATGCTTGTAACCATGACTTACTGAGCACTTATAAAGTTTCAGGCACTAAGGAAAGGGCTCAGCAGGCACCAGGTCACCAGCTCACTCTGTCCTCACAGAACCCCATGAGGATGCCACAGGGGCTATCCCATTAGGTAGACAAGGAAACCAACGCTCAGAAAGGTGGAGTGACTGTGCAAGGTCCCCTGATAAATGCTGGATTGGGATTTGAATTCAAGTCAGTCTGTTGGGTCTGAGTTCTTAACTGGGATGCTTCCATTCTTGATGCCTTTTTACAGAGGACACTGACTGAAGTTCAGTTTTGTAACCTGCCCAAGGTCATATGACTGTTAAGTGCTGGACCTGAGATTTGATCTCAGGACTCTGTGCCCCAGACTCTGAATTCTTAACTACTGGGCCTGGTGTCTTCACCCCGTTTTACAGATGTGGGAGCTGAGACACAGACTCTGAGCAAGTTGGGCTGAGTGTGCGAGACTCTCCCAGGGCTGGGCTGTCCACCCCTCTCCCAGCCTGCGGGGCTCACCCCTGGCACCAGCCTCTCTGCCTGGGCTGTCATCTCAGCTGTAGCCAGCATGGATGAACCAGGTCCTGGAGCCACAGCTGCAGCTCAGACACTTGGGGAGCTCAGCACCGTGGGGAGAAATGGAAACCAACGCTTCCTGGCCCCAAGGCCAAGCAGATCGCACACCTGGGCAAGGGAGATGGTGGACCACAGCAGCTGTCAGCGGATCAGGAGGTGGCAGGAACAGAAACTGACAGTGTGGATGGAACTGTTCACCCACCCAGGCACTGCTTGCTGGAGCCACCCCAGCTGGGGTGGGGGATGAGGGATGGGGGGCTGCAGAGCTTGCGGGAGAGGCCCTGGCCAGTCGGTCAGGGAGGGCAGGGTCTCTGAGCTGCTTCCCGCAACAAGGGCAGATATTGGGGCTACAAGTGTGGACTTAAATAGCAGCTCAACTCTTCACTAGCTCTGCCATTGCAGGTGGGCTGCTTAACCTCCCCAGGCTTCAGTTCCTCATCTGTAATGTGGATGGTAATAGAACCTTCTTGTACTGTCTGAGGAGTGTTAGCATATATGAAGAGCCTAGCCCCCAGCACGCATCTTCGTATGGGTTGGCTGAATCTAAGGGAGGCAATTTACACCTGGCTGCTGTGAGGGACAGATGAATTATACTATGTATGGGAAAAATATGCCCTGCTGGTGTACAGCAAGCTCTATGTCAGTAACAGGTATTATCATTATTAGGAGCAGGGACAGCTACGTAATTTGCAGAGGCTGATGCAAAATGAAAATGTGGGGCCCTTGCTCAAGATTATTAAGAATTTCAAGATGCGTGACAGCAGAGCATTACATCAGGCACGGGGCCTTCTGAGTGTGGGCACCGGGCGACTGCAGAGGTCACACGCTGGTGATGCTGGCCCTGATTAGGAGACAGGACACTAGAGTCTGGGCTCAGCTGTCTGTCCTTAGGAGGGCTGTCTGTTTGCTTGACACTGCCACTGCATGGAGGCTTCCCCATCCCTTCCTCCCCTGGTCTCCAGATTGTTCCAGGTGACCCCTTATTTCCGATGAACTCCTGATGGCTTCCTCTCATCAGCCCAGCCCCAGATTCCTTTGTCCAACATGAGAGAACAGAATCCTTGAGTGTTAGGGCAAATGGCCCTTTAACATCATCCCAGGGCTCACCCCAATAGGGGAAGGCCCTGCCCAAGGACACACAGGACCCAGTGGCAGAAGGATGAAGACCTCACCTCTGCCTCCCAGCCTGGGAGTCCCATCTGGAGGATCCAGCTCAGACACCAAGGGGATTCCAGGGCTCTGTGGTGGGAGAAGGGTGTGCTGAGGAGGAAAAGGTGTGGGAAGGACATTTGCGCACATGTCAGCTCGGCTGTCCCTGGAGGCGGGCATGGGGGAGTTTCTGTTCTCTTGGCTCCTTTGTGTTTTCTGCAATGGCACAAATTGCTTTTATAATAACAGGAAAAAACTAGAAATGAAACTCCTTTTAAGAAAAAGCACAGTGTTCTCATAGGAACCAAGAAGACAAGGCTTTAATGCAAAGCATATTCAGAGAGAAGATGAAAAATACAGAGATGGTTAGATTAGAACAACTGATCTTGTTGTAATAACTCCCCATCACACACCCTCAATGAGACGCCTGGTTTGATGGACTGAGAAAATCAAATCCCGGCTGGATTCTGAGATTCCAAGTGGAGGCGGGGTGGGGGCCCATGTGTCTGCGTGTATGTGTGCATGCACGTGCGTGTGCACGTGTCAGTGTGAGTATGTCACTGTGATAGTGGATGTGAGTGACCCCGTGTGTGAAGTGGGGGATGGTTGGTCCCTCTGGAAGCCAGGCCCGAGGTGTCCCAGGAGTACTGAGAGAAGCAGAGCCACCCAGAAAGAACACAGGCTTTGGAACCAGGCAGAACTGGTTGAAATCCCAGCCCCACCAAACCACCTGTCACTTCATCTCTCTGAGCGGCTGCTTCCTCATTTATAAAACAGAGAAAACATCTACTTCACAGGGTAGTGGCTGTGGGAATTAAAGAAAAGGATCTGGCACAGAGTTAGCACATAGTAGGTGTTCAGCCAGTGTAAAAACACACCTGTCCTCCCCCACATTCACAATAGGTTGACAGCTTCAGAGGCTGGTCCTCACCTTGATCTATGACGTGACCCTAGGGGACTACATGGAGGACCAATGGCATCCAGGGGGCCAGGGCCTGGCATCCGACCCGGTCACCATCTAGCCGGGTGCTCTGGGGCTCCAAGTGAGCCATTGCCTGGACCGCAGACTTTCCGGGCAACCCTGGAGGAGCCATTCGGTGGAGCGTGGGGACCCCTAGTGACCATACAGAGGGCTGCACCTCTCTGCGTGGAACCTCTGGGCTTTCCCTCCCAGGCTCAGCAAATGTTTCTTGGGCTCCTTTTAAAGTGCCAGGGCTTAGGCTTGGTGCTGTGGATGTAGAGAGGAGGTGATTCCCACCCAGAGAAGCCACCATTAGGAGAGCTGAAAAGCCACCTTGTTCCTACCCCCAACCCTACAACATCTATACAGAAGGGAACTCAGGGTTGAAATGTTACAGGAACAGAGGCAGACAGACTGCCAAGAAACCAAGCATCACTCAGAGGGTTGGAGAACTCAAAGATTTATTACACAGGGGGCCCAGAGGAGTTCACACTCCAAAATCTGTGCCCCCACTCCAGGCTTGCAAAGGGTTATATAGGTTACGTTCTTCCGGGGTTGTAGGTTTCAAATCCACGCAGAGGGGGCTAAGCTGATACAAAAGGCGGTCAGTGTTACAAAAGCAAAACAAAAAGCAGAAGTACAGGTGCAGGTTTAAGTTTTTCTGGGCTTGTCCATATCACAACGAGAGGACCTCGGGCAAGACACCCCATCTCCTGTGCCTGGGTTCTCCATATTGACCTTGTGGGAGAGGTGCCCTGTAGAGTATCTGGAATGATCAAGAGTTCAAAATTTCTTATAATTATTAAAGGCATAAAAGGGCAGATAAGTTGGGGGAGGAGT
Source organism: Cynocephalus volans (assembly GCF_027409185.1). Classification (NCBI taxonomy): domain Eukaryota; kingdom Metazoa; phylum Chordata; class Mammalia; order Dermoptera; family Cynocephalidae; genus Cynocephalus; species Cynocephalus volans. The sequence continues at coordinate 156,884,330 of NC_084463.1, forward strand.
CACACCCCTCACTCCTCTCCAAGCATGTTGGAAACTACTAGAAACACACTTAAAACGAGTGCTCGTGATGGGCCAGACAGGGCTGAAGCCCCTTGCATATAGCATCTCGTGAGATCTATGTGGAACAGATAGCATTAGCCTGGACGAGGAAGCTGTTGCAAGGGGAGGTTTAAGTGATCAGGCCAAAGTGGTAGAGTTGGGATTTGAACCCAGGCTGATCTAGCTCCAGAGCCCAAGCTCTTCTGCATGAGGTAATATGATTGCCTAGTGGGGCAGCCCATGACTTGCCAAGCACATTCACTCTCCTCTCAGAGCCTCAGAATCCTCCTCTGTCAGTACAGTTGTTTTGTTTTATTGTTGTTGTTTTAAGACTATGTGGGCGCTGGTTTCCAGCCCTGGCTTCACATTGGATTCACTGGATTTACTTGTTCTGGGTACATCCTGGGCACTGGCATTTTTAAAGCTTCCCAGGTGATTCTAATGAGCAGCGAGGGTTGAGAAGAGCCTTCCAGGCCATGGTGCAGAGATTAAACATTATTCTGCTAGGTATTAAGCCTGTGGAGGCTGCCCATGCTCCCCTACACCCCCAACCCTGCCCAGTCTACTCAATTACCTTGTATTGTTTGTATATTAAACAAAATTCACCCCTTTAAAGGGTACAATTCAGTGGGGTTTAGCACATTCACAAGTTTGTGCAACCATCGTGATCAGATTGCAAAACATTTTTGTGGCATAATCCTGCCGACGACACCAATTGTAGAGCTAGGGCTAGGGTCTGAAGCTCACAGACCCCTTGAGCCTGTTCACAAACCATTCACATGCAGGTCTATGAGCTAGGTAACCAGACAAAATGGTCCTTGGACCCTTGGCTGAAGAAAGAGTAGTCTTTATCCAGCACACACACATCTAACAGCTAAGCAGTCCAAAGAGAAACTCAGAAACTCAACTGCTACTGGCAAAGTCCAAAGAAAAACTGAAACCGAGCAGCTGCCAGCACAGTAAACATGCCCTATTGTTAGACAGGAGCTCTCTGCCACCAGCCCGCTTCACAAATTGCTGAACACACAATAGCTACAAAACTAAAAAGATACATTGGCGCACATGCACACCCACTCTACTCACACACAACTTGTTTACAAGAAATGTGCTGCTGGACCCCCCAGCCAGACCTAAGCCTAGGGAGCCTGACTAAATTATTCTATGTTCCCCACAGGTTATTTCTGTGTTTCCATTGTTTTAATCAATACTGTGATGTGCAGCTTTGTGGACACAGCTTTACCCAGTTCCCTGGTTACTTTTGCTGAGGGAAGTAAGGGGACGGGTGTGGCCCATCTTTCAGGGCTGCTCAGTTCTACCCTGAGGTGCCCCCTTGGAACTCTCTAGCGTTGGGCTACAATCCCTTCTTCTCTGAGTTTTCCTTCCTGCAGGCTCAAGGGGCAGTGTACAGGCTTCCTGATAACTCTCTCAGCCCCACCACCTGGGTCAACTGGGTCACTCTCTTGGCCAAGAGAAAATCAGAGCCTTAAAACCATCTGCCAACTGATGAATGGATTTAAGAAACATGGTACAATAGAATATTACTGGGCAATAAACATCTGCAGGTAGAGCTGAGATTTGAACCAGGTCCACTTGCTTAATTAATATCTCTGCTCCACCTCCTCTCTGAGGGTAGAAAAAAATATTTACTGACATGAGAAACTGTTCACAAAATATTGGTTGAGTGAATAAATCAGGTTATGGAACAGTATGCAGAGTATGAATCAAGACTTGAAGGAACTGTGCCAGATTGTGAATAGAGATCTCTGCACATTCAGATTATGAGTAATTTTTACTTTCTGCTTTGTTGATTGTGTTTTCCCTACATTCTACAAGGAGTATGTTTTTGTTTTCAAGAAGAAAAGTATTTTGTTTGTAAGAAACAACTTTCATACTTTGCTGGTGAGGATTCAACATGGAATACCCCCCATGGAGGGCAATTTTGTGATATTTATTAAAGTTGCACATGCACTTGTCCTTTGACTCAGCAATCCTGAGTCTACATGTCATTCCCATAGGTAGGGCTGTGCATGGATGATGTGCAAGGTTATTTACTGCAGTGTTGCTTGTAAATAGCAAAAGATTGGTAACAACATAAGCATGCATTTTACAAGGGTCTGGTTAAATAAACTGTGGAGGGAATACTATACAGCTGTTAAAAAAAAAAAAGAACAAGGAAGCTTCTATACTGATGAAGAAAGAGCACTGGGGTAGTTTTAATGACAAAGGCCAGACACAGAATGGTATGTTTAGTTACTTCCGTGTAAGAAAGAAGGAAGTGTCTTAGCTCAGGATGCGTCACTGACTGGGTGGTTTATAAACAACAGAGATTTATGTCTCACAGTTCTGGAGGCTGGAAGTCTGAGAGCAGGTGCCAGCATGGTCAGGCTCTGGTGAGGACTCTCTTCCGGGGTTGCAGACTGCCGTCTTCTTGTTGTATCCTCACATAGTGGAAAAAGGATGGGAGACGGGGCCGGCCCATGGCTCACTCGGGAGAGTGCGGTGTTGAGAACACCAAGGCCCCGGGTTCGGATCCCATATAGGGATGGCCGGTTAGCTCGCTGGCTGAGCGTGGTGCTGACAACACCAAGTCAAGGGTTAAGATCCCCTTACCGGTCATCTTTAAAAAAAAAAAAGAAAGAAAGAAAAAGGATGGGCGAGCTCTCTGGGGTCCCTTTGATAAGGGCACTGATCCCACGCATGAGGGCTTCACCCTCGTGACTTAATCCTCTTCCAAAGCCTCCACTTCCCAATATCATCACCTTGGGGGTTAGGAGTTCAATATATGAATTTTGGAGGGACACAAACATCCAGCCCATTGCAGTAGGGGAGAAAATGTGTCTGCTTGCACTTTATCACAGAGATGCTGGAAGACAGGGTGAAAATCAAAGTATTTAACAACCAGAACAGAGCAGACTACAGGGGCCTAACTCAGCACGGTGAAGGGATATCCAAGGGATGAATGAAGGAGTCACCTGCAGAGATGGGAAAACAGGGCAAATGAGACAGGGGTGGGAATAAGACTTTGCAGTCCCTACCTTTTAATTATGTGTTGATGTTTGAACCATGAGACTGTATTCCTGGTCCAAAAATAATCATTATTTTTAAGAATAGCACACACGAAAGAGTGGCTTCCAATCCCCGGTCCCCCCATCGCAGAGGCATGAAGTCTTGGAAGAGGAAGGGGACTGCTGGATTGTGGTGACTCTGGGTGTTCTGGCCACACCTCGAGGTTGCACCCGTCAATCAGTCTGTCTGTGTGTCTGGTGGTTCGACTCACGCGTGAAGCCTTGTACCTTCTCTAGGGGCAGTGACCCCCACTATACTTTCCCAGGTATGTAGAAGACTACATAGGTAAGGGACGGGGTGCTCCTCCCCTCCTCACACCTCAAGCTTTCTGTCAGGGGCAAAGACCCTGGGGTTTTCCCAGCTTCTTTGGCTTGGCGTAGTGCCTGCACACATAGTAGGCATTCATGTTTGTCTAATTAATTGTTTCCCCCCCTGCCTGGTTATTTCACCCTTTGGGTAGTAAGCCTCTTACCCGCACAAATCTGCCCCGGTGGCTTAAGCCTTGGAGTTGCTGGTACGAGGGGCCATGTCACTCTAATCAGATAATCAGATTACTCCCTTCCTTCGCATCTGGCAGAGATCAGTGTGTTAAGCAAAGGGAAATGAAAGCATAAAGCCTCCATTGCATTGGGCAGATATTTAGCAAGTACCTGCTGTGTACAGGCCACAAGCCTGGGTTCTGCGATGCAGCGGGCTCTCAGACTTCTTTGCTAGGGTAGCCCGTTCTCTGTGCACCCCCTCTGTGGGGGTGACCGGTCATAGCTAATATTTACGGAGCACTAACTCATGTAGGGTGCTGAGCCAAGCACTCCACCCGCAACGTCTCACTTACTCTTCACAACAGCCCTGTACAGCGAGGGCTTCATTACTAGATGTGCGCAGGTGCAAGCAACACAAATGAGATTCAAACTGCCGTAAGCAAGAGGAGATGTTATTGGCTCACACATCTGAAGATTGGTAGGTTTCAGGTATGGTGGAATCAAGGCTCTGGCAGTTTCTCTGCCTTCCTCTGTATCTTGTTTGTTTTCATGCTGGCTTCCCTCACGGCTGCAGGATGGCCACCAGTAACAGCCAGGGCAGAAAGCTTTCTTATCCCTGTCCAGAAGAGAGACTGGGCTTGCTTTCAAGAATCAGAAAGATTCTTTTCCAAAAGCCTCTCTAGTAAACCTCATTTCACATCTCATTAGCCCAAATTGGCTTAGACCTGCCCATCCCATAATCCAATAGTTTTCAACCATGACTACACATTAGAATCACACAGGGAGTTTTTGAAAAAATACCTATGCTTGGGCACCACCCCAGTCCTACTAAATCAGAAACTTTGTGGATTAAGCCCAGGCATCATCATTTTTAAAAAGTTTCTCAGGTGTTTCTAACGCACAGTTAGGGCCTCAGGGATAGACTTTGAGAATTACCTCCAAAGGAGGTTGTCTGTCTAGTAACAGGGAGCCTGGCCCAGCTAAATGAAGACGGCCATCAGGAAACTTCACACCTGTGGCCCATTGCTAGACCTCACTGCCCAGAGTGTACAGCAATTAATAATTTTAATAAATCCTGTAATTTTCTTGTGAATAGCATAATTATATTGCTTGGCAATTTGTGAGTGTGCTAAAAGCATTAATTTATTAAATGTAAACATCTAAAATATGCCACAATTACTATAAGCCATGTTAGCATGCCTTGATTTTTAAATAAGCAGAGCTTCCAAAACTGGAAGGGGCCCAAGACTCTCTTGGCTTCTAGAGATGCTAAAACTGGTGTCTGGCCACAGGCTGGGTCACCCGGCCCTGGACCCTTCCCTTCTGTGGAAGTTTGACTTTCTGACCCCAATTATTCATTGCCCGGTAGTGGCCTTATGCATGGCCTCATGGTGAGTGGGGCATACTCTCTGCTCCTTGACTTTGAGCTTGATCGTGTGACTTGCTTTGACCAGTGGGCTGTGAGGTGAGCAGAGGCTGAAATGCACTTTCCTGGATGAGCTGGCCTCTTGCATTTCTGCTGTAGCCACGGGAAGAACATGTCCCTGATGACAGCTGCCCCATCAGTCTGCGCCTGTGATGATTAATTTTATGTGTCAACCTGACTGGGCTAAGTGATACCCAGAGAGCTGGTAGAACATTATTTCTGGGTGTGTCTGTGAGGGTGTTTCTGGGAGAGATTAGCATTTGTATCGGTAGACTGAGTAAAGAAAATCACCTTCACCCTTGGGCGTGGGCAGCATCCAATCCGTTAAGGGCCTGAAGAAAACAAAAAGGCAGAGGGGAGAATGCTCTCTTCTTGAGCTGGGACATCCATGTTTTCCTGCCATTGGACATTGGTGTTCCTGTTTCTTGGGTCTTGAGACTCAGACTGAATTAGATCACTGGTTTCACTGGTTCTGCAGCTTGCAGATGGCAGATTGTGGAACTACCTGGCCTCCATAGTCACATGAGCCAAGTTCTATAGCAAGTCTCAATATGTATACACACACATATCGTATAGACATATATGCATAGGGCCGAGCCCGTGGCGCACTCGGTAGAGTGCGGCGCTGGGAGCGTGGCGACGCTCCCGCCGTGGGTTCGGATCCTATATAGGAATGACCGGTGCACTCACTGGCTGAGTGCCGGTCATGAAAAACCGACAAAAAAAAAAAAAAAAAAAGACATATATGCATATATACACATATAGTATAGACATATATATATATATACACAGTCGTCCTATGGTATTTGAGGATGATTGGTTCTAGGACTTCTGGTAGATACCAAAATTTGCAGATGCTCACGTCTCTGATATAAAATGGCGTAATATTTGCACATAACCTATGTACATCTCCACATACTTTGAATCATCTCTAGATTACTTATAATACCTAATATGATATAAGTACTGTGTAAATAGTTGTTATACTATATTGTTTAGGGGTTAATGACAAGAAAAAAAAAGATTGCACATGTTTGGTAAGGACATAATTTTTAAAAAAATATTTTTGATCCACGGTTGGTTGAATACATGGATTCAAGACCCATGGATACACAGGGCCAACTATATACACTATTGGTTCTGTTTCTCTGGAGAACTCTGACTAATACAGGGCCCTGGGATGAGACATGTAACTGAGCTGAGCTGGACCTCCTGCCTGGAGCTGAGCCGCATGGCAAAGTCCAACCAAGTTGCACGCCCGTGGGCTGAGAATACCTGATTGCTGTTTTAAGCCACTGAGTTTCAGGGTGTTTGTTATGCAGCATTATTGCAGTGTTGATTGCCTAATACACCTTCTTAAACTGTGCCTTGGGCAGACATACCAGCCCTAAGCACTTTTGGCCCAGAGGACTTTAGGGGCCTAGCACAATGGCAGAGAGTCGCTGAACAGAGTATTTCTCTTTTGGGATCCAGTGATAGCATCTAGCATTTATGAGGGTTATAGCCAAGCTTTAGTCTAAGCATAGTGATGACAGGCATCAATTTTATTAATTATTTTATTTTACTTTTTAATTTAATTTTATTTTGTCAATATACAATGTGGTTGATTATTGTGGCCCATTACCGAAACCTCCCTCCCGACAAGCATCAATTTTAAAACCCAGCTTCACCACTTACATGCTGTGTAACCTTGAACAGGTCATTTAACTTTTCTGGTCCTCAGGTTCCTCCTCTGTAAAATGAGGATGATAATAATAGTGCTTACCTCTGTTGTGCAGATTAAACAAATCTTTGTGTCAAATGTGTAGAGCAGGGTCTGGCACATAGTAAATATTGTATAAGCATGAGCTCCTGTTGTTAATTACTCTACGTGCATTTAATTCTGTCAACAAAACAACCAAAGAATCTTATCATTGTTTTGTGGATAATAGAACTGAGGTTAAGAGAGGTCAAATGACTTTTCCAAGGTCACACAACATGTGAGTCACTGAGCCAAGGCATGAAAACAATTCTGACTCCAGACCATTTTTTATCTCTGTATCCCCCACATTTAGCGGGAGTTTGGTGCACATCAGGCAACGATGAATGTTGAATGAATGAACGAACAGGCAGAGCTAGATGGAAAGCAGGCTGGACTGTGACTAGAAGTCTTTCTCCAGTGCTCTCTACTTCACCTGGCTTTTAATTGGGCTGGGGACTGGCTGATGGGTGGGGACCTGCCCTGGTTTGTTGGGGGGGCTGAGGCACAATGGAAGCTGCCCTGGGTTGGGATGTAAGGTCAAGTCCTGGCTCTGCCATGTCCAGCTGTGTGTCCCAGGGCCAGTTGCTTTCCACACTCCCTGAGGCCCAGTTTACTCCCATATTGAAGCAGGATCCTGCAGGATGGAGAGCTAGTGAGCATCAGGGCAGCCAGAACCAGGGCCACCTTCAGAGCCCCACAGCTACCACCCACCCCACCTCCACTCCCACCCCCCATCCTGCACTGCCTGCAAAAAGGCTTCTTTCTTCCCCGAAGGAAATCTGAGCCCTGCTGAGCTGGCAGATTCTGGGGTGCAGGCAGCTGTGTCCCCTACCCCCCAGCCCAGAGTGAAGGCCCAGCCCTCTGAAAGGCAAGGACAGGTGCAGGGCCTCCTTGGGGCAGCAGCATGCCCTGGGCTTGACTCACAGGCTCGGCCCAGAGGGCTCAAGGGCCAGCACACCGAGGCCTCTACCAATGGAGGAGACCAGGCAGAGCCCTGTGGCCTGGCACAGGGGAAAGAGAAAGGATGTCTCAGCTGTGGTCACTTTGCCCCTTGTTGTCTATTTCCTTAAAATAGGAATCATAACTCCCATATCTTGGGCCTGAAAGAAGCTCCAAAGGGGGTCCCTGGAGGTTTGAGAAGACCCTCTATAAACTGCAAGGGCTTGTACTCTAGGAGGCTGCTCTCAGTCATCAGTTCCTATCTCTAAAGCATAAGGAGCTCAAAGGACCTTTCTGGCTGGGAGGTCCCTCCAACCCAGGCCCATAGGAAATTGGCACCTTAACTCAGCATCACTTGTGAAGATTATATGGTGCTTCTGGGGTGATACAGCATGAAGTGCCACTGTCACCTGTGATGCCTTCTTGCCCCAAATGCCTAATAACTTGAGTCGGAACAATTTCTGGTTTACTGGAAATACAGCAGACAAATAAATAAGAGAGAAAAACAAGACAAATCCAGGAGGTGGGGCATTTTGCAAAACAACTGGTCCAGGCTTCACGAGTCATTGTCATGAGAAAGGGACTTGCTGGAATAAAAGATACTTAAGGACATCCAACCAGAGGCTTTGCAGGGTTCTGGACTACACCCTAGTTTTCAGGAATCAGTATAAGGGACTTTTGGTGGACAAGAAGAAAATCTGAATATGGACTGTGCATTGGATAAGATGAAGATGTATTGACAGGGAGAGGTTGAGATTGTTAACTGAGGAGGAAATATGATCTTATTTTGGTTAAAAAAAGTTATATGGGCATAAAAAGAGATCTGGGAGGAGAGACAATAAGGTGTTTACAGTAATACTCCCCAGGTGGTAGGAAAAGAGTGCTTTTGTTTTCTTATTTTTGCTCATCTGGGTGTTCCAACTTTCTACAATGTACATATACAGCTGCTGGGGCTTGTAAAATTATACCCCAAAGTATCGTGCTTTGGCATGCTGAGTACTAAAGGAGATCAGAAGGCCTCAGAAGCAGCCTCAGAGGCAAAGCCTCTCTCTGACCTTCTCCTGCCCTCCTGTCTCCAAGCCCTATTTCTCCCCCAAAGTGAGTCACAGAAACCAGAAATCCTCTTCCCCAAGGCAGGTCATATAAACGAGAATCCCTCTCCCCCAAAGCCAGCCAGAAAACCTAGGAATATTACTCTAACCTTCCCCTGCCTTTCTGTGCAGGAGCTGGCCATAAACAAATTATCTCATCTGCCTTGTCCGATAGTAGGTCAGAGCACCCTTGTTACAGAGGGGTCCTGCTCTCTACCTGGGGGCAAGGAGTGCTGCACAGAGAGGCCAAGAAGAATCTGGACAGACAGGCCTTGCCGAGTTTCCCCACCTCTGTCACCATCAGATCATACCCTTTCGTTCAATCACATTTCTACCCGCTGTCCACGCTTCACCGAACCTAAGCACAACAGCAGAGAGTTTTCCCTGGGTCTTTGGGTCTTCATTTCTGAAGGCTCCCATGTCACATAAAACTCTGATGAAATAGATTTGCTATGCTTTTCTCTTGTTAACCTGTCTTCCATGATGGGAGTGTCTGCTGTGACCCTTGTGATGGGCGAGGAAAGATATCACACCTTTCTGCCCCACACACTTTCGGTGATAATAAAATATTATTTTAAATTAGAGAAGTTCTCTGCACAGTCCTTAACTCTGACAGTCTCCTCTGGCCTTTGCCTTCTCTCCTAGTGCCTGTTCCATCTGGGACCCGCCATCAACACTGAGCAGGGCATTGGTGGCTCAGGCCATGGCCTCCCCACCTCCAAGTACCACCCTCCCTTCCGTCCCTCCCTTCCTCCCATCACGGCGTTTCCATGTGGAGGAGTGTCCATTGAATTACAGTAACACTCCAGCCTCTCTCTCTGCTCACTCCCTCCTCCTCCCCTGCAGAGAACTGACTTACCAAGTCAGTTCCAAGTCAGGGCCAAGTTTGGGAGGAGCCCCTAGGCCTGCCAGCCGGCCCTCTCTCTTTTGGAAGCTGCTATTGGTCTGTTCTGCCTGGCAGTCAGCAGTCTCTGGCATCCCCACGGGGCCAGGGACTGAGCAGTTCTGGAGGGTGAATGTCAAGTTCAATGGTGACATAGTAGGAAGATCACTTGGCCACCGATCTGCAGTCACAGATGTGGGGAGATATTTTGATCTCTCTGTGACTGTGTGTGTGTCTCTCAGTTGGTTCCAAACTTGGATGGGGAAGAGGAATGTTCTTTACTGGATCCTCTACCATCTGACATCTTGCTCCCCCTCTCCCAGCGGCCACTTCTCCTCTGCCCAAGTCCAGGCCCAGGTGGAAGCCGATTTTTCAGAGGCATCTTCTAGAGGTGGGGACTGCAGGACTGAGTTTCTAATGAAGGGAAGTATAGAAGTCCCTGGCTACAGCGGGAAGTGGAGGGGAGGGTAGCAGGGGGGATGGGGGCATGAGGGTGGTGACTGGGCATTCCAGACGGAGGCACCACATAGGCAGAGCCACCGCGGCTGGATGGCTAAATGGGAGGGGAGGAGTGGGCTGAGACGGGACTGTGCCTGTGCCGTGCGTGCGGCTCAGGGGACTCCAACTTAAACCATGGGGGATGCAGAGCCACATGAGGGTTTTAAGCTGAGGAGTGCTTGTATGTTGGGAACATCTCCTGGGGCCTCTCTATGGAAGATTGATGGCGGGGGTGGGGGGTGGGGGGAGAGAGCTGGCAGCAAGGAGATCGGTAGTGGCCGTGTTAACCCAGAACACTACTGGGGAGAGGAAAAGGAGCTACTTAAAAGAATAAAGGATGCAACAGCTTCCACAGCCAAGCGGGCTGAGCACTTCATTTCAGAAACAAACCACTCCCAATCGACGAGAGCTCAGAAATGGGTTTCTCGAATTAGGCAGAGATGGGCCCTTGAGCGGAGGCTGGCCACCCCGGCCCCCGCTGGCCAACAGATATTTTGTAGTGTCTGCTTTACCCAGCTGAAACGAAATTCATAAGTAATCTAACCTACTCTCACAGGTGCTTTAAAAAAAAATCAGTGTAATATCCTAACTATAATATGAAGGAGAAATAAAAGGAAAGTCACTTATGATAAAAATAACATGAATTTCAGGATGAAAATGCACAAGCTGACCACAGCAGGAAATGGGATGACGTGGCCCCACACTCGCTCCTAGAGGTGGCACCGCAGGTACCACAGCAGCCACAAAGGCAGACGGACACAGGTGGTTGTGACAGTGACTCAGACACCATGAGTGGCACTGTTGCCGGGAACGTGAAATGGGCAATGAGTCTTGGCAAAATTCTGAACAAAACAGAGGACAGTCTTCCCTCTGTGTATGCAATAGTCGCGTTCCTAGAACATTCTGTGTATACTGAAAGCATGCAAAAATGAACTTTGCATTTACATTGAAACAGGTTGCACACATGCACACACATCCATTATGACAAAGAAAAGTGCCCTACAGATTTCCCAGACTCCTCTGAGAGGGCCGTCCTGGCCACGCTGAGTGTCACTGTCTTAGAACTTCTTCTGTAATGACAACAACTGAGATCAAGATATAGACACCCTGCAAAAGCAATTTTGCATCTTCTCCTTGTGGCTGAGGCGGGTGGGAGGCTGTGGAACTGGGAGAGGCGGGAGGAGGGTCCAGAGAGGTGGGTGGTGAGCAGGCCCCGAGAAATGGCATCGGGCCTGTGCTTGTTGAGGCATTGTGGGGAGAAATAGCAGCAGCAGGCAGGGAGTAGGACAGGGTTGCAGAAATTTGGACTAAGAGGCAACAGGAGGTCATACATAAACATCCACTGAAGATTCTTGGAGACACTGAGAAGGATGCTAGGCTGCCCAGTGCAAAGGACAGGGACTTAGCCATTTTAACTGGATCTTACAGGGAAGGATGAATCCCCGGGGTGGGAGACTTGAAGCCTTCTATGCTAATGGGAACCCAAAATGGCCATATTGGCTTATATCCAGGGCCCATCTGAACTCTTGTTTTCTGAACTCTTCAATTTCAATGGCTTCACCTATTTCCACCCCATTTGTTAAAAGCTCTACTTTTATGTATTCATTGGCTGAGAAAATATAGCACAAAAGACCACTGTGAATTCAGAAATGCTTTCCGAGAATTTGAATGTTGTTAATCACAATGGTTCCACATGCATTTGAGAAACATTACATATGTGGAAGCCAAATGCTCTCCAGTGACACTGCTTGGGGCACCTACAGACAATACTGTGTAACAGGCATAGGTGGGGACTAGGAAAAGCCATATAAGAAGTGGCCGATGCACCAGCTCCACTATCCCCCAGGCCCCCAATCATCCCACTGGGGTGACTCAGGGTCACCACAACAGTCCTGATCCATGTCGCCTACTCTTTGCTGGTATATGCCCTGAAGAAAGGCTTTGATTGGGTGGTCCTAACACCATTCATTATAGACCAATTCCATGGGGCAGAGCTTAGGCTAGCCCCCAATAGGGGGTTAACTGGCCTCCTGGCCAGCCCATGTAGAGGTGCCTTCAGATTGGAGGTCAGCTCAGGACAACCAGCTGTGACCAATGGAGCCACTGCAGTGGATGAAGAAAGGAGCCAATCAGGGCCGCATTCCTCAGAAGGTTGCTGGGAGTTGACCAACATTGAAAGAAATGACAAGGACCTACTGTTGGCAAGGATGTGGAGCAACTGGAACTCTCATACGTGGTTGTTGGGAGTGTAAATTGGTAAAACCACTTTGAAAACCTGGAAGAATTGACCAAATCCAACATACATATCCCCTATGACCCAGCAATCGTAGGGGGAGATACTCAGCAGAAACGGGTACATTTGCTCACCAAGACATACACACGAGCGTTCATAGCACCAAACAGCCGTCTAGGAATGGATAAATATGAGGTTGCACCATATGAAATGGCCTTCATTTACAGATAAAAAGGTCAACATTAGCAATTTCATATGATTAACTTAATATATTGTAATATATTCATATAGTGGAGTCCTACACAGCAATAAAAAAGAATGAGCTACTGCTACATGCAGTGATGTGGAGGAATCTCACAGACCCAGTGAGTGGAGGGAGCCAAGACAAAAATAAACATGATTTACAATTCCACTTATTAGAAGTTCTGCAACAGGTAACATTATCCACGGTGACGGAAGTCAGAATGGTGGTTTCTTCTGGGGAGTACTGGCTGGGAGGGAGCATCCAGGACTCTTCTGGGATGTTGGAATGTCCTAAACCTTGATCCAGATCATGCGTACCCCATTGTATACATATGCAAAATAACCAAGCTGTACACTTAGGATTAGAATGTAAAATTTTTTTTTTTTTTTTAAAGATGACCGGTAAGGGGATCTTAACCCTTGACTTGGTGTTGTCAGCACCTTGCTCACCCAAGTGAGCTAACCAGCCATCTCTATATAGGGATCTGAACCCGGTGGCCTTGGTGTTATCAGCACCACACTCTCCCAAGTGAGCCACCTGACAGCCCAGGATGTAAATTTTATCTCAATTTAAAAAAAACACAACTACTCACAAATGGCCAATAAGCACATGAAAAGATGCTCAACATTACTAATCATTAGAGAAATGCAAATCAAAACCACAATGAGATACCACGGCACACCCATTAGGATGGCTATTACAAAACAAAACGAAAAACAGAAAATAAGTGTTGACAAGACTGAGGAGAAATTGAACCTCTTGTGCACTACTGGCGGGAATATAAAATGATGCAGTCACTGTGGAAAACAGTATGTTGGTTCCTCGAAAAATTAAACATAGAACTACCATATGTTCCAGCAATTCCACTTCTGGACATAGACCCAAAAGAACCAAAAGCAGGGGCTTGCACAGAGACTTGCACTCCCATGTTCATAACAGCATTATTCAAAATAGCCAACAAGTGAAAACAGCCCAAATATCCATCAATACATGAAATGTGGTTTTCAGCCACGGATGAAAATGTGATATATACATTACAATGAAATATTATTCAGTCTCAAAAAGGAATGAAATTCTGTCATATGCTACAACATGGATGAATCTTGAAGACATTATGCTAAGTGAAATATGCCAGACACCAAAGGACAAATATTGTATGATTCCACTTATGTAAAGTATCTAGAATAGTCAAATTCCACTTATAGGAAGTTTCTAGAACAATCGAATTCATGGATACAGGAAGTAGAATCCTGGTGGTTATTAGAGATTGGGGGAGAGGGGAAGAGGGAGTTATTGTTTCATGGGTACAGAGTCTGTTTGGGACGATGGAGACGTTCTGGAGGTGGAGGGCGGCAACGGTTGCACAATGATGTGAATACACTGAATGCCACTGAACGGTACAATTAAAAATGGTTAAAAGAGCAAATTTTATGTTAGGTATATTTTACCACAATAAATTAAAAAACAGAACTACTAAGAAAAATGTCTGAGATCTGCTGGGGTGGAAAGGTGTGATATCTTTCCTCGCCCATCACAAGGGTCACAGCAGACACTCCCATCATGGAAGACAGGTTAACAAGAGAAAAGCATAGCAAATCTATTTCATCAGAGTTTTATGTGACATGGGAGCCTTCAGAAATGAAGACCCAAAGACCCAGGGAAAACTGTCTGCTGTTGTGCTTAGGTTCGGTGAAGTGTGGACAGGGGGTAGAAATGTGATTGAACGAAAGGGTATGATCTGATGGTGACAGAGGTGGGGAAACTCGGCAAGGCCTGTCTGTCCAGATTCTTCTTGGCCTCTCTGTGCAGCACTCCTTGCCCCCAGGTAGAGAGCAGGACCCCTCTGTAACAAGGGTGCTCTGACCTACTATCGGACAAGGCAGATGAGATAATTTGTTTATGGCCAGCTCCTGCACAGAAAGGCAGGGGAAGGTTAGAGTAATATTCCTAGGTTTTCTGGCTGGCTTTGGGGGAGAGGGATTCTCGTTTATATGACCTGCCTTGGGGAAGAGGATTTCTGGTTTCTGTGACTCACTTTGGGGGAGAAATAGGGCCTGGAGACAGGAGGGCAGTAGAAGGTCAGAGAGAGAATTTGCTTCTGAAGACCTCTGATCTCCTTTATTTAAAGTATTTAGCATGCCAAAGTGACACACTTTGGGGTATCATTTTCTGAGCCCCAACAGATTCACAGCTGGCCCTGAGGTTTCCTGGATTCACCCCACCCCCTTCAGCTGGTCCTGTTCTGTGAGGCCCCGTTGCAAACTTGCCTCCAGTGCTCTGGGGTCCAAGTGCTTGCTCACCCTTCTCGACATCAGCTTCAAAAGGCAGGGAAGTCTCTGAAAGGGGCTTCAGTCCCTTTGGGGCCCATTAGGAAGCCATCATCATTCATGAGTTTTAAAATGGGCCACCTTCTGGCTTACATCTCAGGAGGGGCTGGATGACATCGATTTGTTCAGTTGAGGGATCAGCCTTGAGTTTCTGCTAACTGTGCTCACATCTAGCTTTGCGTGTTGCCAAAAGCCCAGGGCAGAGGCTCACCTTGACTGAACATCTACTACACACAAGCACCACACCTGGGGTCCCTACTGCCACCCAACGAGGGTGATATTATCAGACCCATGTTTCTGATTAGGAAACTGAGCCTCAAAGACAGTCTCACAACCAAAACAGGGGGGTTCAGACCTCGGAGCCGGCTCCACTTGGCTGCAAATGCTGGTGTGAATCTTCCAGGCTCATGGCTGGCCTGGGGAGGCGCAGGCTCTGTGAACTTGGTGGAGGCTCAGCCCTTTCTCACAGACAAGGGAGGCAGGAGGGAGAGGGCAAAGTCCGCTCTCTGCCACCTCCGGCAAGGCCTATTAAAACAGATGACCCGGCTTCCTGCAGACCCAGCAGGGGTTCTTCACAAAGAAGTCTGTCTGGTGGAGGAGGCTTCCATCTAGAGGGACTTCCTGTGTCTCCCACAGAATACAGCTCTCCTCCCCCTTGCCCACTGCCACGGCCATGCTACCCTTCCCAGAAGGGGAAGCCTTGGGAAGAGAGAGCGTATGTGTGTGTGTGTGTGTGTGTGTGTGTGTGCACGTGTGTGTGTGTGTGTGTGCGTGCGTGTGCGCGCATGTGTGTGTGTATGTGTGTGGAGGTGGGGGGTATCCTGAGTGGAGGAGAAACTGATGGCTCAGAACAGGGCTGAGAGGGGTGGGGTGGGTAGGTGCAGGGATGTCGACACTCCTATAGGAACCGAGTGGAAAGAGCCCTGGAGTGGGACTCAGAACCTTGAGTTTTAGTCCTAATGCAGCCTCTACCATGCTGTACAACCTGGGGCAGGTTCCCTCCCCTCTCTGTGCCTCTGTTTCCTTATCTGTACAGCAGTGGGTTTGGAGTTCTGATTGCTAAGGATTCATCCACTGATTACACAAGTATTAACTGAGCCAGCCACCAGCCAAGCTCTGGGGACACAGCTGGGAGCAAGACAGACCCGTCCCTTGCTCCTGGAGCTGAGTCTAGTGGGGAAGAGAGATACTGACAAGTAATCATAAGGACACTGTGCACTTTGGGGGAGAATTCTAAGGGGGTACAGGTACCCACAGTCAACACATCTAACCTAGTCTTAGGGATCGGGCTCAAAGAACAGAAAAGCAGCTCAAAAAACAACCCGGATTTTGCCTGGGCTTTCCCCTGGAACCCCAAGGCCCCTGAGTGGTCTAGATCCCCACCACTGGAGTCAGTACAGCAAGGGCTTCAGATCCCAAACGGGCAGCTCCCACCCCTGTTTTTCTAATGAGCAAGAAGATAGACATAAATTTTCATTCTCTGAAATGGAAACTCCTCAGAATCAACCAGAAAGGGCTGAGAAACGGCCAAGGGAAGAAAGACCTACTCCAAGGTGGTTTGCAAATGCAGGAGCAGCTGAGACTTCAGAGGTCCCAAGGCTCTTCCAGTAGGCAGAGGCAGCACTAACGCAATGTTAGCAGCAAAGAGCAGATCCTTCTAGGATGGTGGTTCTCAGCCTTGGCTGCATGTTGGAATCACCTAGGGAGATTTAAAAATTCCTGATGCCTGAGTCTAAACCCCAGGGATTCTGCTGTAATTGGCCTGAGTCGCAGCCTAGGCAGGTGATTCTAAGGTATTAAGTTGAGAACCAGAGACCTGGCAGAAGGCTGGGGTCTGCTCAGAGGATGAGAGAGGCGGCCAAACGAGTCAGAGGGTGACCAGCTCTGTCCACAGAACAGATAGGCTGTGTCTGGACAGCATGGGACAGGTCCCCAGAAAGGCCTGCTTGGTAGTAAAGCAGGGATCAACCGCACCACCTCCTGAAGCTCCACCCCAACCCCCAGATCAAATCCAGGATTCCCAGTTAAATCTGAATTTCAGATGGACAACAAATAATTTTTAATATTAGTATGTCCCATGCTATCTTTGGGATGTACTTATATCTGTTGTTTATCTGAAACTCAAATTGAATTATATGTTGTTGTTTTATTTGCTAAATGTGGCCACCCTATCCCACCCCACCACTGAACTGGGGGTCAAATGTCCCAGTTTTGGGTCTCACCTCTGATTCTAACATGTTGGTGGCATTGTGCAACTCACTGCACTTCTCTGAGTCTTGGTCACCTCCCCTACTTAAAATATTCCTCCTGCCTCTGGGGCCAGACTGACTGTTTCCAAGGCAGTAAGCATGAGTCAAGAGGTCTCTAGAAAGGCATTAAGCTGTCTATAAAGGCCTTTCTCACTAAGAAATCAGCATTTGTCATGTGAAAGAATGGTTTTCAAGAGTCTTCTTGCCCTGGGGATGCTGAAATGAGACTAAAGCTGGAGGCAGAACTCAGGCCGTCATGACCCTCAGAGTGTGAGTTTTTCTCTCTTCTCCTCTCTCTTTCCTTCCTTCCCCTTCCTCTTCTCACTCTCTGACATCCTTACTGCATCCAGATGACAACTCCCTGTTCCTATCAGACAGGAAGAGTTCATTCCACATTGAGCAAATAGCTATTTTTGGCTGTATTAGTCTGTTTCTATTGCTTATAACATAAATACCTGACACTGGGTAATTTCTAAAAAACAAAAAAACCCCAATATGTTGCTCACAGTTTCAGAGGCTGGGAAGTCCAAAGTCCAGGGAACACATCTGGCCTTGTTGGTGGGAGTGACTCCTCACAGCAAAGCAGAGTGTCACGTGGCAGATGGCAGAAGCAGAGAGAGAGACTAACTTCCTCACTGACTCTCCTTTTACCCTCAGAACCATGCCCATGACCACCATTAAACCATCAGTGGATTAATCCATTTACTAGAGCATGGTCCTCACAATCTAATCACCTCTTCAAGGTCCTTCCTTTCAATTGCCATTATAGGATTTCCCACCCTCTTAAAACTGTCACAGTGAGGGTTAAGATTTTAATACATGGACCTTGGGAGACACAATTCAATTCACAGCATGGGCCTATTATGTGCCAGGCACACAGCCTACTAAGTGCTGAGGATACAAGGGTGGCCCAGTGCCTGCCCACATGGAACTTCTCGTCTGGGGGTGGGGCATGAGGGGACAAAGTTAAATAAACACTAAAATGAAGACCTCGTGCAAACCTTGACAAGCACCCTGAAAGAAAGGAACAGAGTGCATAGAGAATACAGAACAAGGAACCTGACCCAACAGCAAGAAGGCTGGTGTGGCTGGAGTGTGGTGGGTGGGGCAGAGAGTGGCACCAGATGAGGGCAGCCATGTTGGCGGGGCCAGCCTTGCTGGGTGGTGGAGACCATGCGAACAATTTGAGTCTTTAGCCTGTCCGATGGCCAGCAATTCCACTCCTAGGCATACTCCTGTATGCATTTCCTATCATTGGTGGCCTAAAACAAATCTATTATCTATTATCACAGTTCCAAAGGTCAGAAGTCTGAAATGGATCCCGCTGGGCTAAAATCAAGGTGGCAGCAGGGCTGTGTTCCTTATGGAAGCTCAAGGGAAAGGACCCATTTTCTTGCCTTTTTCTGCTCTTAGAGGCTGCCTGTGTTTCTTGGCTCATCTTCAAAGACAGCAATGACTGGTGAAGTCTTTCTCATGCTGCTGTCTCTCTGGTCCTCTCACTCTGCTTCCCTCTTCTACCTGTGAGGATCTTTGTGGTCACATTGGACCCATCTAGATAATCTAGGATAATCTTTCCACTCAAGGTCAGCTGATTAGCAACACATTCATAGGCTCAGAAGACTAGGATGTGGACATCTTTGGGGGGCATTATTCTACCTACCACACTACCCAAGAGAAATATGTACAATGTCCACCAAAAGACTTGTATGAGAATGTTCATAGCAGGCTGTCTTAGTCCCTTCCTGCTGCTATAACAAAATACCTATACTGCGTGATTTATAAATAACAGATATTTGTTTCTAACACTTCTGGAGGCTGGGAAGTCCAAGGTCAAGGGCCAGCAGATTCAGTATCTGGTGAAGGCTCACTCTGTTTCTAAGATGGTGCCTCTTGGCAGAAAGGACTGAAGGGGCTAACTAGTTCCCTCACATCCTTTTATAAGAGCAGAGCCCTCATGGTCTAATCACTTCCCAGGGGCCCCATTTCTTAGTACCATCACCTTGGGGGTTAAGTCCTGACATATGAATTTTGGAGGGACACAAACATTCAAGCCATAGCACAGCCTTATTCATAAGAGCCGCAAACTGGAAAAAGCCCCAATATCCATCAACAGCAGAACAGACTAGCATGTCATGGTACACTCATCAAATGAAATACCAAACATCAATAAAAAAGAATGAGTGACTGATACAATAACACGTATGAATCTCACAGACATATGCTGAGCAAAAGCAGACCCAAAGGAGTACATATCATATGATTCTGTCTATAGGAAGTTCAAGAACAGATAAAACCAATCTATAGCACAGAAGTTCAAACAGTGGTTACTTCTGGGGAGTGGGTATTGACTGTGAAGGACACGAAGAACTGGAAATGTCCTGGATCTTCATCTGGGTGTGTTCACATATGTCGGTCTGCATCAAGCTATATCCTTTACTGTATATGAGTTCCACCTAAGAAATATTAGAGTCTGTATTTTAAGAGCATTGAGAAACCACAACAGGGTTTTAAGCAGTGACATAACATAATCTGATGTTCATTTATAAAAGGTCACTTTATCTATTGGGTGAAAAATAGATGAGCAGTTGCAGTTGACCTGAAGACAGACAAAGATGCCCTGGCCTTGGGTGATGCTAGTGGAAACGGACAGAAGGGAGCGGTGTCAAAGATATTGAGGACGGAGAATCAATAGGAAATGACTTTGGAAACTGTTGGATAGATGAATGGGTGGATGGATAGAAGAGCTGATGGACAGACAGGTGGATGGATGGATGGATATGTGGATGTGTGGATGGGTGGGTGGGCGGGTGAATGGACTGATTGGGTGGATGGATGGGTGGGTAGGAAGATGGGTAGATGGGTAGGTGGGTGAAGAGAAGGGAAGATGGATAAATGGGTGAATGGGTAAATTGGTGGATGGATGAACACCCTTGAGAGGACAGACTCTCTCCTCTGGTTGTTGGTGTCCAGAAAGTGCAGATGAATCACACTAGTCAGTAAGCATGCAGGCTTTCCCCCGAGACATCTGTGTTTACACTCCTATAGCTCCCCAGTGCCCCAAAGAGAAAAACTAGTTACTATAATGCCCATCAGGGAGCAGACACTTACAAATAGGCTGGTTTAATGAGATGCAAGGATCTCCCAATCCTCTGGGCATTACGAGGAAAGTGCTGGTGATACCCACACAAATGGGGAATAAGGCAGGAATGGAAAAACCTCCTAGAATTTTTCCTTGGAAGCCAACAGTCTTCTCTTCCCTATCATCACCAGCACCAATCTCCCATCACTATCACCTCCGCCAGTATCTCCACCACCACCACCACCCATTATGGCCATTACCTCATCGATCTATTGAGACTTTGACTGAAAATTGTGATCACTCAGGCAAAAGATATGGGCTTGTGAGCTCCCCTCTAGAAGGAGGGGACAACTTACCTCTTGGACAGGACCTCAGCCCATCCCAGTGGTGGCTGAACTTTTAATCCCTGGGCTGCCCCCATGTCCAGCCTATCTGCCACTATGATCCACTCCTGTCGTCTCATAGCAGGAGGGACAAAGAGGGCAGGCAGAGCAAAGGTCTGGCAGTACAAGAACAACAGATGCTTTCAGAGGCAAGAAGGTCTGAAATTCTACCAGGAGATGCCTGAGATGATCCGGAGCTGGCTCCAGATGCCCCAAACCCCAACTCACACACATTTTCTAGGCCTTGCGACTGTCTAATTTCTATCCCTGTGGGAGTCTGACAGCTCAGCCTCCAGAGCTTTTCTCTCGCCTCCCTAGGCAGGCTGTGTTTGTGCTATTTGGGTAAACAACATTCCCCTTGATTGTCAGAGGCCAACTTATTTACCTCATGGTAGGACTAAGCATTCCTTCCCACCCACCCCCATCACAGGTACCAGGACTCAGGGTGGGAGCCAGCACCCTACAACACTCAGGGATGGAAGACAGCATCCAAGGGCAGGCAATGATCTCACACCAGCTCCAGGGATCCAACAGCTATGTACTACAAAATCACATTCACGACTTAACCCAGAGGCCTCTCTAGACTTTCTACCTCTGGGAACAAGCTAGGCTAGAGTCATCATGCCCCAGAGCTGTGATTTCATCCTGTTATCCTATACCTTGCATCCAAGCTAAAATATCATCATTGGATCACCCTCGGCCATGAGCAGACACTCTATACTTAAAAACCCTGCATGCTTTGAATTCCCCCCAACTTTTAGCCAGTGTGTTATGTTGACTCTCCCTCACTCAGGCTGTAGGGGCAATGCAGTCAGGACGTGGTGCCCCCGCTCAGGAATTCTGCAGTTGTGTTTCTGCAGGCGACTCTTCCCTACTGCAATCAGTGGCCAAGTCATCCCATTCTGCAGCTGCTGGGAGCTGAGAGTCTGGGGCCGGGCACAGCTGTGCCAGCTGTCGGAGATAGATTACGCTATGAAGCTCAGCCGTGACTCACATTCCAGTAAATGGGAAATGCACAAAAGTTATACGCCGTCTTTGGGGTGCCAAAAATCATCTTGGTTTTGTCTTGCAAGATGTTCAGCTTGCAGAGCGTAGGGCAGACGGAGGGAGGGGGTGGGGAGGAGGCAAGGGGAGCAGATCTGTCTCCAGCCGACTCTGCCTGTCACACACCCTGCATCGCTTCTAATAACAACACTCAGCATTTAATCAGCCCCTTTGTGGAAGCAGACAATGTCACACTCATTAATTAGTTAATCCACACAGCCCCCCTGGGAGGAGAAGCCATGTTATTATCCCCACTGGGACCCAGAGGGAAACTGAGGCCAGAGTGGGAAGTTGGCACTGAGCTGAGGAAGTACAGCCTGGCAGCTGGATCAGGACCAGTCAAGGCTTGTCACCGGTTCTGGGGCCCTCAGGCTTGGCTTCCTCCCCAGCTCCAGTCTGCTCAAACACTGGCGACTCTGTCCAAAGACACTCTGTCAGAATTGGGCCTAAAGGTGCTCAGAGGGGAGGCCAAGCATGGTGTTAGAACAGAGACGGTAGTTGGATCAGCTCAGGCCCCAGAGAGGATGTGTTCTGAACCATCCATCCTTTACAATATGTTTCTTCCAAAATGTCTCAGAACTAACTCTGGGTTTTGATTCTGTGTCTGGTGATTTTAGAACTGAAGGGAGGAATATTTCCACCAGGAGGCACAGTTGTGGTTCTGCTGAGTTGGACACTGGAACTGCCACCTGTCCATTTGGGAATCTTCATCACACACACAGAGAAGAGGTATGGGTGGAACCCAGGGCCACTGTGGGGTACCTCCTATGTCATTGTTCCCAGTGGTAAACGTACCTGGAATCCTGCTGAGATGCTTGTCAGCCAGGATCACCAAAGGCTCAGCCCTTAAGAGTGAAGACCTAGCCCAGTCTATCGGGCAAAGACCCTGACCAAATGAGATACAGGCAGGAGGCAGGCAGAACATGGAACAAGGAGTTAGAGGAAGGAATTCATTGATACCTTCCAGGAGTTTGTGGCCAGTTCCAAAAATAAAGGCTGTGGCCTCTTTCCTTGCTTGTCACTGGAGTTGTTGAAGATTAAATAATTAACTACCCCCTTTTCCCTTTTAAATAGGAATGATCACAATTAAAAACATTTTTCTTATCTTTCCTTTTCCTTTACCCCCAATATTTATAATAGCAGTGCTTGTCAAACTTGAATGAACATACAAATCACCTGGTGATCTTTGTTAACATGCTGAGATTCTTGGACTTGAGAGTCTACATTTCTAACAAGCTCCCAGATGGTGCCAATGCCACCCTTTGAGTAGCAAGAGATCAAAGGATATGTTGTCAGTGGTTAAATTTACCCTTTAATTCAGTTATTACATGCCCAGATGGGATCACTATAGAATATGAGGAGGAACGGACATCACCTTGAAGATCTTGACTAATAGTAGCCTCATGATATCAAGCCTGGAGATGGCTGAACACGGACTTGTTTGGTGAGGGCAACTTTGGATGAGTGAGAAGTATATATGCATGCGTGTCTGGACAGGTGTGTGCACATGGACACCTGTGAGTTTGTGTGCATGGGGCAGCTAAGGGGTGCAATGCAGTAGACAACCTTCAGAGAGGCTGTTCAGGTTCATGATTTCTCCGTCTCTAGGAACTTCTCTCAATATGGAAGAGTAGGCCCACATGTTTATATTATATGACACTTTCTGCCCTGGCCGTAACTGACTGACCATGGCTCAAGCTGGATCAATAAGATTCTTTGTTCTGGGAATCTGGAACTTTGAACCAAGAGACATTAAGACTAGCAGTTTTGATTCTGATTAATTGCAACGATCTAGGAAGAAAGTCTCTAAACTGCTATGCTACTGTCAGTCCTTAAAACCTCCCCTAATCTCTGCCCTTCCTGAGCTTTGGTTGGGGGAGGGTGTTCAGCTCCCCCTTGAATCCCCTGGGGTACCCCACCCAGTATTTGTCCCCACTCCCCATTTCCTTTTTTACCTAAGCCGGAGTTTGTCTTCACAATATCGTAAGTAATACAGAATTCCTCCCAGAAGTGGCTGCTGCTTCAACAGAGGGGACGTCTGCCGTGGACTCACAAGCTCACTTTTAATTAAAATTACCAAATGTCCAGGTAATTTTCGGGCCGAGGTTGTACCTCAACCCCGCTTACACACTCTTCCTTACGCTTCACCTGCGGCCCCCACTTGTACTGAACTGCAGCCATCACCCTGATTTCTTGGGATGACAAGAGGGCCCAGGAAACATTTCAGAGGCATTTCCCCTTTTTGCCTCTTATGAATTTCTGCTCCACCTTGAGATCCAGCTGAGTCATCACAACCTCCAGGCCCATCTTCCACCCCCAAGGCTTGGGCTGTGTCAGCCCCCTGTGCCCCCAGACCACCAGCACCCTGTGTCTCAGACGTCCACCTCCGCGTCCGCCTCCTGCAGGGGGCCGAGCTCCTCGAGGGCAGGGCTTTTCTTTGGGCCCATCCACACCCCCAGCTTAGCACAATGCTCGGCTTACTAGGGGCCCTGCTAAAGAGCAGCTTTCGGGAAGGTGTGTTAAATGACTTACCGCGTGAATGAATGAACGTGTGTGAGGGAGGACGGGCGATTTTCTTCACTTACCAGAAATTCACAATCGACCAAGTGCCCCTTTGGATACCGGGCACGATGCTGGGCACTGTGGGAGGGACAAAGGGAGGACACAAAGGATAAAGATGTGCTCCGACTCCTCAAGGAACGCCCAGTCACCCCGAGGAGGTGGACCCCATCTCTCTTTCCTCCCCCCAAATGAACCAGTTCTCCAGTAATCTTACTTGCTATTTGTCCTCTCCCACGCTAAAACCGGTCACGCGGGGCCTGAAGGAGGGGGACCCAGGCAGCGGCTCCCTTCCCTGCATGCAGCGCCGCCCGTCCAGCCCCTCCCTGCCGCCCACCGAACCCCCGCCGCGGCCGGAGCCCGGCGCCCACCGCCCCCACGCCCGCGGCCCCGCTCCGGCAAAAGGCTCCGCTCACTCGGACCTCGGCGCCGCTCCCCTCCCTGGCGCCAGGGGGCGCTGCCGCCCCACGGCCGTCGCCATGGTCACCGCTGGCGGCGGAGTGGGTTTTACGTAAAGGACGCAGCGTCCCCCGGGGGGCGGAGGCGGCCTTCGCGCCGGCGCCGGCGCCCTGCGGAAGCGGCGTTAGTGAATCGGGGCCTTGGGGAGCCCAGGATGGAGGTGGCGGTCGCGGTGGCGGCGGCGGGCCGAGCCCTGCGGCAGGCGGGAGGTAAGGGGGCCCTCGGGCGCAGCGGGTCGGGTCCCCGGCGCGGGCGCGGTGCGAGTGGCGCGGCGGGCTGGGCAGTGTCCTGGACGCGCGGTGGCCGGCCCGACGGGTCCGCGGGCGGAGGTGCGGCTGCCACGCGCGCCCGTGGCAGGTGTGAGGTCTGTGGAGCCCCTGGCACCGGTGTGGGGATGGTGACACCCGTGGCACGGGCGTGGGCAACGTGGGTTGGGCACAGGCGGCGTGGTTTTCCTGGCACGGGTGTCAGAAAGCTCACCCCCACCTTGGTGTGGTGGTGGCCGCCCAGGTGTGAGGAGGGTGCAGCCCTCTGTGCAAGTAGGTGATGGGCGCAGCAGTCCGACTGGTTCTGGGGTGGGTGGGCAGCTCCAGCGGGTATGGTGATGCCCCCCGAAAGGGTGTAAGAAAGTACTGCCATTGCTTGGGTGTTGGGATGGTTCTGGCCTTGGGCTTGGCGTGGTCCTGGGTGATGGCACTGGGGGCTTGAAGAATCGGTGTCCTCATTATGACTGGAGTTCCAGGAGTGACTGTGAGCAATGGCCTTGGCACAGCATGGTGCTGGGGGCTGCCTGGCACTGTGAGGGGAGAATCTGTGGCCCTCAGACCCTGGTGGATGGGAAGGGCAAGTGCCCATTCTCCCCCCGTGGCGGAGATGAGGGGCACTGCTCCTGTCACGGGGCCCAGCTTTAATGTCTGTTGGGCACATTGGACTAAGGAGGGCAGAAGGCTGGAGGAAGATTGGCGTACTTTATAATGGACACAAAAGAGAGAGGCCAGGAGACACTCTTCCACGAGGGCCCTGATGGTGACCCAGACAGAGACCTGTGCAGGGACTAGCATTGTCCTGGGCTCATGAATTCGTCCAGCTTTGGGGAAGAAGGGAGAGGTGGATGGTTCTCAGTGGTGATCACTGTCCCGGAACATGTCATGAGAAGCATGCAGTGCTGAGAGGTGACCCAGGTCAGCAGGCCAGGGAGCAGTATGGTGCACACCTATCTGTAGTTGCCCGGCCCTGCCTTTTTCTTGGGTTGATGGGTTGGTTCCAGGGTATCTGGGAGTTGCCTCTCTTCTCTGCTGCTGGGAGGCCTTTGGGTCCAGAGGATCGTTTGGGGGATGCTTGAAAGATGATTCTGCAGCCGTGGGGAGTGTACTAGGATTACATCTGCCCTCACCCGTGCTGTGGGAAGCTTTGGGTGAGGGTCTCACTCAGCATCACATAGCGTTCTACTTCACAGAGGGGTGATTTCCAGACTCCCAGGAAGTCTTAAGAGATCTTCAGGTCTTTGTGGATCTTGAGGCAGTGGGATCAGGGGTAGAAGAATAAAAGAGGTGAGCTTGGGCTGGGTCTGGAGAAGGCATTTAAGGGTCCAAAGAAATGATGTTGAGTGTATTGGAGTCCAGGGTGGCAGGTGGTAACTAATTTGACGAGGTAGGTGGCTTGGAGATACTGCCAAGTTCCCTAAAGCTGGAGTATTGTCTAGTGCATTTGGAGCCAGATAACTTGAATTCCAGTCTTGGCTGTGTGACCTTGAGCAGGTGACTTTACCTCTCAGAGGCTGGTGGTCGTAAAGAGTGAAAGTATATGGTGCCCATGGAAACCATTTGTAAACATCAAAAGGCTGTACAAAGGTCAGGGATTCTCATCCAGGTAAAGAGGCCAGGGCAGAAGGCAGGAGCATAGGAAATGCAGGCATGGAATGTGATTGGGGAGGAAGGGAGCCGGAAGGTCGAAGGCCTGTCACAGGGAATTAGAGGCCAAGTGTACATGCTCCTGGTGGGGGAAAAGTGGGATCTGTTGACACCGTGAGTCAGCTGCTGAGCTGGAACCAGGCCCCAGGTCTCCTGAGGATGGTCCCAAGCGTGGCCACAGCGACTATGGATTCTTGCAGGAGTGGCCCAAGCAGCAGGAAGTCCTTTGCTTGGGCTGCAGACGTGCCTCATCCTCTGGGTAGGTCTGGGAGGTGTCTGTGGCTGACAGATCTAGGGTACCTGCGTGGGAGGGAGACTTGGGAAGTGTGTATTTTCTCTTGAGAATTTCCTTTGGCTCCGGATTCTGAGAATGGGGGTGGGGAGCCGTCACATCAGCATTTTGGGGGCTGTGGCCTGAAGAAAGTGGGTCAGAGTGTCCAAAGAACGGGCTCAGGGCTGGGTGGTCCTGAGAGGGAAGTTAAGGCTGAATGGCAGAGGGACTGAGGGCAGTGGGGGATGCCCTCAGACACATGGGGCAAGGAAAAGAGGCAGTAGGCACCCTCAGGAGGTACTCAAGGGCAGACGGGTGTGGCATGAATTCTTCAGGACATCTCCTGATATGGCTCCACTTCTGGCTGAAGGGCCTTCCCAGGTGGAGAGGAGGAGGGTGGCTGCTTTTTGCCTTTTGCTTTTCTTAGAGCCTAGTTCCTGACAGCTGGCTGCAGAGTCTGAGTTACAGACCACCACGGCTGGGAGGCTTGGTGCTGGAAGGCCTGTTTCTGTCGAACTCAAACCCGCTTCTCGAGCATTCCATGTGGGTGTCTGCCATAGCCAGCAAACCATTTCACAAATTTGCTCCCTGTGGCAGCAAGTTTTTGCCCTGCATCCAGGCTGCAGTGTCAAGCCATGTGGGTAGAAGGAGGACCCAGTCCTGCCAGGCCCAGTGTGGTGAGCTGACTTTTCCATGCTGGGAGACTCACCCTGTCCCAGTGGCTGCTACCTGGACATTGCCTGGCATGGAGAGTGCTTCCTTGATCACTCCCAGGGTGGTCTCAGGGTCGTGTGAGGTCCAGCCCACATGCTCCCTGCCACTCCTTTATACCTCCCTGAGGAGTTGCTTGGCACTTCAGCTTCTGCCTGGAAAGCTCTAAGCGCAGGAAGCCTCCAGCCTGCCTCCTGTGAATATTCAGTGTTCACGTCCCCCCAGCTCACCCTCCACACCTCCGCCTGTTTGTTCTGATTTGTGGCTCAGCCTTATGGTTTAGGGCTCCAGGAGCCCTTTTCAGCCACCCCTTGCCATCTGCTTGGGACGCTGGGACTCTGCACAGCAGAGCTGGGTGGGAAGCAGGGCAGATCGGAAGAGGCTAAGAGGAGGAGTTGGCCCTTGTTCTCCAAGAGCAGAGCTGAGCTTTCTTCCCAGTCCTTGGGGTTGAGGCAGTAGGAGCCCAGCCAGGTTACCACCCCTTGCCATCGTGCCCAGATGCTGATTTTGAGCAGATTCCAGCTGAGGTAGGGGCTGGTAACATAAGAGTGGATGTGGAGGGCAAACGGCTCTCTGGAGCTCTCTGGAGCTGAGAACTGTGGTTCTCAGTCCTATTCCCATTTTCTTTGTCCATCTTTTTCCAGAAGTTGCTTTACTCAGCTCCTGGCAACCTCTCCTTCCTCAGCTGCCCCATAAATCATGGTGCCCGGCTGCTCTGCTTCAGGGGTGCCAGGGAATCAGGCATCTCTGGCCAGGGGATGCTGGATCAGGGCTGAGAGCACCAGCTAGATGGCTGCAGCTGAAGGCACAGCCTGTCGGTGGAAGCCCCTCTCCCCAGGACCAGAGGGGGACCTCAGCATTTAATCACCTGTTGGCCCAGCACTCCATCTGAGTTCAATTTCTCACTGGAATAGCTTTACATTACACTCCAGTGGACTGGGCAAATAGCGCTGGGGGAAATATCAATGAGCGTGTGATCAGAGGAAGATAAATCTTTTAGAACTGTGGAGTCCAGGCCATTGCAGGATGTGGTTACTTCCCCAGTGGGCAGGGCTGGAAACTGTTTATCTTGATTTTCTTATTCATTTCTGATACCGTCTTGGGCTGGGCTTGATCTTTCTGGGTGGGATGGGCAAGTGTGTGAGTATAAGCGCGGAAGACCCAGGATACTGCTTTATTGGTGGGGACCTCTTTGCCCCTGAGGAAGGAGTCCAGGGAGATGACGTGGAAGGGATCAGTGTGATTGCAGATGAGGGTGTTGTTTTCACAGGGTGCTTGGCAGGAATGCCCAAGTCCTCTAGCAGATTGTGGTTGAGATGAGCAGGGATGGAGCTGCCCGGGGAGTGCACGCGTGTGCAGCCGTGTGTGCCCGTAAGCGTTTCTGTGGGAAGTAAGGGCTGAGGGGGTGTGGAGTGCCTGGTGGAGTGGGAACTGTGGGCTCCCGTGCCTGGCTGGCCTGGTGTCAGTGGGTGTGTGGAGCGGGGCGTTGCTGGGCTCCTCACAGCAGGAGAGAAGAGTGGGAGCCGAGGAGGCTGCCTTCTAGCTTTGGGAGGGTGGGTTTAATATCGCATGTTTTGATTCTCATGAGAGGAGCCTCCCGCTTTCTCAGTATTCCTTAGAAGGAAGGCCAGGCTGGATGTGGCTCTCAGATGCCCATTTGCACACTACCCAGGGGGGCGTCTCACACACACCTGCTTCCACACCCCTCCTCAAGCCACCTGGAAGTCAGATGGGGACAGTCCACCCGGATGACAGAAGATAGCACCCTAGCCCATGGGTGGTATGACTTGAGGCCCTGAGCCAAACAGATCCAGATTCCAATCCTGCTACTTCTCTGCACCTCAGTTCCCTTATCTATAAGATGGGGACGGTAAAGCCTACCATGTGGCAGGATTGTAAGAATTCTACCATGTAATGCCTGGCGGGTAGAGAGATCATGATGAAAGCAAGCACTCAACATGTTTTTGCAGCCAGAGTCTTTTCCATAGAAAAGTGGTTACATCATGGCCTGCATATATTAATTAGCACCGGGGAAGATGTAACAGATCCCATTACTTAATAAGAGCAAGTTAGCTCCACCCTACCCTTGGGATGGACAGACTCTTGCATATCTGTCAACAGTACCATACACAAGAATCATATCTTAGCCCTGGAGAATGTTTCTACTTGGATTCAGTTGATAGTTATTTCTTGATCACCTACCATGGGTTGGGGTCAGTGAGGGCCATGAAGATGAATTGCACATACCAGTACCTGTAATATAAGGTGTAGATTCTGCCCTCAAGGTGCTCAAAATCTATTGAGAAAATACAATCAATTTCTAGAAGTGCATGTCCCCAGAGGTCAAAGGAGAGAGAGTGACTTGAACTGGGGAGATCAGAGGAGGGTCGGGTGGTGATGGCCTTTCACCTGGGCCCTGCAGACGGGTAAGAGTGAACACAGGAGGGTGGGAGCAGAGGGAAGGGCAGCGGCAAGGGGATGGGGCTGGGAAGATGAGCCACTGCCCATTTGTTGTCTGGCTTGAGCACAAGGTGCATGAAGCAGAAGTGGTGAATGCTAGGGTTGAAGATGTGAGTTGGAGCTGGGTCCTGAGAGCCACGGCCACAGGGCCGAAGGTTTGGTCTGGAGTCTGGGAAACATGAGCAGTCACTGAAATGTGCTGTACAAGGGTGTAGGGGCTGGCACCGCCTTCCAGGAAGAGGCAGCAGGGGCGGGCAGTGCCCAGGTGCAGAAGGCTTGAACCGGGGCAGTGGCCACCTTGGGGAGGAAAGAGGAGAGACCAAGTCTGACCTATTATGGAGGGGGGCAGAAGCCCTGAGATTTGTCACTTTGGTCAGTAGGAGGTGGGCATGGGGAAGGGGCCAGTGGCAGGGCCCGGAATTGGAGCTGGGCCTCGGAAGCCCATTCTGGGATGTGATTCCCACACTTGATTTTCAGCTGGTTTGACTCTTGTTGGAACCAGGCTGGGAGTGTGAGCAGGAGGCTTTCAGGGATTCCCATGAGGCTGTTCGTGCTGCCCGAGAGGCTGTTCTTTCTGAGGACCCACTGAGGGGTTCCAGTGTTCCTCACACTTATTTACAGGCGTCTGATCATTTTCTCACCAGATTACCCCTTGAAATTTCGCCTGCCTGAGTTCAGCCCAGGAGGTTACTATTCTGGGAAGTTTCATCAAAACCCTTTCAATGTTTGAGAGTTCTCTGAGCTGGGGGGTGGGTGGGAGGAGAACAGGGCCTGTCTTCTCCTGTGTTTTGAGGGCTGCTCCTGAGAATGGATTATTACACCTGGAGATGTTCCTGGCCACAGAGCCTGCAGGTGTCAGGTACGGCCTCAGCTGTGCAAGGTGAGGCAGGATGCTGCTTCTAATTCATCCCGAATAGGCCCCTTGTCAGTCTCTCCTGGAGCCATTTAATTAATTTATGATTGATGTTCCTGGACTTACTTGAGATTTATTTATTATTGATGTCCTTTCATTATGTACACACACCCTGCACCTCCCAGCTGGTGGCTGCTCCTGATGGGCAGGCCACACACATGGCCACACACATGGCGGGGGGCAGGCTCCCTGGGGCTACACCTCTTTCACCCCAGGGGCAGAGTCCCACACTTGGCTTTTGTCAAACCCTTTCAGATTTGGGTGTTGAGGGTACCAGAGCATGTCTCCAGGAGGCTTTGCTCAGCCACAAAAGAACAGTAATAGTAACAATGTTTCCATTTTGTGAATGTGGAGGAACTGAACCCAACACATCTTATAGGGAGGATCTCATTTACTCCTTGCAACGAACCCTCTCCACTTCCCTGTCCCTCTAACCCCATTTTACAGGAGGCTTAGAGAGGCTAAGTCACCTGCTCAAGGACACACAGCATTTTGTGGGGATCTGGGGTTTGAATCCAGGATGGATTTGTTTCGGTGTCCCTCTCCATGCCCTACCTGTCCTTCAGGCCCGGCACAAGCCCAACTCCTCATGAAGTCTTTCTTCGTGCTCCCTGAACTCTAGGGCTGACTTATCTAAAACAGCACCGGTGTCCCTCTGAGGGTACGTGTGTTGCTCCCCTCACTAATCATAACCTCATTGAAGAATGATGATGGTGGCAGGGTGACATTCACTGAGCACAGATGCCAGGGACTGTGCTAGGCACTTTTCATACCTTGTCTCATTTGCTTCTCGTAACCACCCCAAGAAGCAGGTGGTATTAACCCATTTTGTAAATGAGGTTTAGAAACACGCTCAAGGACACTCAGCTAATAGGTGGCAGGGCCAGGATTTGGATCATAGCAGCCTTGATACACAGGGAGCTTGTCCGATTCTTCCTGGTAATTCCCTTCTCTCTCCATCTTGGGATTTATTTACCAAATATTTCCTTTGCCAGAGGGACCAGGAGTGCCACTCACATGGGATGGGTGATCTTAGAGATAGCAAGGATTGTAGAAAGTGCTGGGCCTGGATTCTTCCATTCCTGGCTCCACTGGGCAACTTTGGATGAGCCACTTATCTGTTCTGAGCCTCAGTTGCCCCATTTGTATAATAGCAACAATGATATTTATCCTCTTTCCTTCACTGGCTGTTGCCATGTTCAAAGGCGATGCCTGATGAGAAAGGACTTTGGGAAAGACATTGTGTTAACCAAGAATTAGAATTGCTGTGTATGAGATTCAGGAGCTGGCATGAAAGCCAGGAATGCTTAAGCCTGGCACATAAGCCCAGGTTAAGGCATCTGCACCCTCTGAGCCACCCCAGAGAGGCAGATGAATTCTGTGGCTTGCCAGCTGCCAAGAACTTGCTCAAGGACCCTGTGTGGCAAGGAGAGGGGTGGGAAGGCCCTAGGGTGGGTGCCAGGCCCTGGTCTGGTATCCTAGCTGGCCAAGCAGTGCCTGGGTCCCTGGAGGCAGTCTCTCCCACCCTGGGTCCCTGGGTTGTGTGGAAGTGCAGGGCCCACAGGGGGTTCTGGGCCCTCCTTCCCCTCTCGTCTCCCATGTGCAGCCTAACTAGGTCGATTCAGGCTGGGTTTAGTGAGGAAAGAGAATTCAGCTTGCCAAGCAGCCACTGGGACCTCCCCTCACCCTTCAAAACATGCAGAAAGCCTGGTGAAGAGGTGAGCCCTGCGTCTGTTCCGGAAAGCAGTGAGACCGCCACTCTCTCCATGGCAGGGTTCCCAGGGCGTTGGCTAGGAATCCTCGGCTTTCTCATCAGCTCTACTCTGAGCGTGTCTCAGTGCCCAGCTGGGACTGAGGAAGACAACACGTGCTGCTAGGTCCTCCCCCAACCCCCTCTCCCTGCCCTCCCTTTCCCCGGGCCATGGAGAAGGGCAGAGCCCTTGGACTCATGGGTGGGGGCGGGGCATGCCTGGCACTGCTCATCGGAAATCTGTGGCTGGGCTGCCGTTAGGTTCTGTTTCATTTCCCAAGTTTCCGCCTTCTGCAGGCCGGGATTACATCAGGCTTCCCTGGCACGCCCTTTAGCCAACTCTCACTCCATCCAAGCTCCTCCACTGCCCTGGGACAGCTGCACCACTGCAGTTTCGGGGCAGGCTGCAGAAGGGCTGGGAAGCCCTGGACCAGTGGCTGAAGGGACTGTCCTGGCCTTTTTAGTCTCAGCTGCAGGAGCTGGTAACCCCCAGCACCCTACCTCCCAGTTAGCAGCTGCCCACTTCACGCACTCAGGATGGCCTGGTCTCCAAGACCTGCCACTGTTAGTGCCTTTGATTATCCATTTCTGATTCCTTCTCCCCCCTCTCTTCAAGTTCAGCACAGCATAGGTCTTCGAAGATGGGCTTTAGCATAAAGACAGAGCTTCATGGGAGTCCACCACTGCTTGGACAGGTCATTTGAGTTCTCTGAACTTCAGTGTCCGCATCTCTCACGTGGGGGCTCTAATGGAATATGGCACATTGGGATCAAACGAAATACCACATAGGAATTTCTGCCCAGTGCTAAGAACATCACAGGTCCTCGATAAATGTTAACTGCTGTTAGGAATTGTCATGATGATTTCTCTTGATTGTTCTCCCTCAGCCCAGGCCTGTGCTAAGGCTGAGAGGACCCTCCCTTTCCCAACTCTGGCTCCTCTGCAGCCAGGCGACCCTGCACCTCTCCTGCCACTGCAGGGCTTCACTCCCCTGCAGTGTCCGGCCGCTTCTCAAAGCTGGCATCTCATCCTGTTCCCGCCCAACCCTCTCCGAGGCCTGCCTTCCCAGCCTCCCCAGCCCCCAGTTCCTTTTGGTTCCTCTCCTGTTTTGGTTTCCTTCCTTTTGGCGCCTCTTCCATCCGCTGCCTTTTCTTTGTCCAACTTTTCCTCTCCTGAGGCCTTTGGGGGAAGCCAGTTTTTTCCTCAGAGACTCTCTGAGTCTCCCTGTACAAAGCCCTCCAGCCCCTTCAGCTGCCCTTGGGCTGTGGGACAATGGCCTGTCCGTCAGATTTTGCATCCCGAGAGTGGGGGTCATGACTTGGCCTCACAGCCAAGAGCACCATCAGCTTCGAAAAATCCAGAGTTCTGTCGTGTCCTCTGTAGCCCGGGGAGCCTGTCCAGTGACTGGGGATGGAGGCCAGCTCTTTCAGAGGGGAGCTGGGCTGGTGGCAGTGGTGCACCCAGCCTACCAGGACCGCAAAGCCCCAGCTGAGGCTTGAGATTCCAGGCACAGCAAATCCTCCTCAGTTACAAGGACAGGAAGAAGGAGAAGGCCAGACTCAGCCCCAGGGTTCCTGGGAGCCAGAGCACCAGCTGGATCTGGAGTCTCTTTCCTCCTGGGAACTTAAGGAATTTTTCTCAAGAGTTTGTGTTAGTTTCGTACCTTTGACAAGAATTTGGTCTTCCTCTGACACCTTCCCTGGAACTGGAGCCAGACTCAGGAGCAGAGACTAGTTTTGCCACTTGAAATTTCCCATCTACCCATTCATTCAAGGACATTTATCATGCACCTACTGCTTGCTAAACTTTGTGCCTGGAGCTAGGAGTAATAAAAGCTACCACCTCGGCTTCAGGGCGTTCCCAGGTTAGTGACTGACATAAACAGACATTACAACTCTAACAACAGCAGCCATAACAAACACCTCCTAGCCAGACCTGGTTCTAAGTGCTTTATGTGTAGGAATGCATGTAATGAAAACCCACCCCTCCAGACTGGGTGCTCAGGACAGTCCCACGTAGCCCTAGGAGGGGGGCACTTGAGTTTCACAGCAGAGTTATGGGTCAAGGACCTGGCTTCCTTGGAGAGTTGAGGGACTCTGCTAGAGGCCATGGGTTTGCAGTGGCTACTGGGACTCAAGACCTGTCTGTCTGGCCCCTGCTCTCTCGTGTTCTTTCTTGTTCTCACCACCTCTCATCAGGTTTGGGGACCCTGTGAGCCACAGGAAGACCAGGTTTCTACAAAAGGAAGGCCCCCTCTGGCCATCCTATTGCTAAGAAGACCAGCCTTCTGCACTCCCAGGAAGCCCTTGCTGTTTTCACGTGTGGGTCCTTCTGTGGCTTCCAGCCACTTTGTCACTCGTGCTTCCCAGCCTCCAACCTCTCAGACCCCACACCTTGTCAGGCTTGGCAGGTGGCTTTCAGGCTCATGCAGGATGGTTCCTCTCACCCCACATGCTCCCTGCCAGTACTGCGGAGCTGTTCCAGATTGTTCTCCTTGTTGCCTGCCTGCTATACCATACAGTTTAAAAAACAGTCTGATGCAGGGCCCTGGGCACCTCAGAAGCTGCCTTCTCCATTTCTTAGCCCCTTTAGAGAGCCTGACCCCCTCCCTTCCCCAGGTGAGCCCCATTCAGCAGGCTTCCGGCAGCGGTAACTAAGCCGGGCGCTCAGCCCACCACCTGCTCAGTACTTTATAAAAGTTTAACATTAATGGTGTAATGAACTCCCATCATAAAGCAGCTGGAGCAGTGCATCCTGGGATGTATAAATTATAGGAGCCTCTGAAGTTGTAATTGGAAATGGCAGCAACTGGAAGGTTGAAAGAGGCCGACTTCATTGGGCTGAGCCCAGCTATTCTCTACTTCCTTTCAAAAGGCACACAGAACTGAGTCTGGCTGTGAAGAAAGAATGTCCTCAGACCAAACTGAGCTCCTGGTTCCTCCGCCCCAGTTCCCATTTCCTGCTTCTGACTGCGTCTGCAGGGCCTGCAGGCTTTGGAGGTGGGATCCCCCCTCCTGGCCCTGTGCTCTGGCTCCGTGCCCGCAGACGGAGTGGTTTGGGAGGGAATGAACATGGATGTGGGGGCAGCTGACGGGTTAAACTCCAGCCCCAGGTCCCCAGGGAGGGCTTCAGAGCAGTTGGTTTACTGGACTTCCCCACATCTCCATAGTCTCATCTGTAAAGTGGGGAGAGTGAACTTACCTTGTGGAGTGGTTTGTGGGGATTGAACAGGATGCAGGGGGGGCTATTATGTGGGGTTAAGAGCTCAGGCTAGAGCTAGATGGTCTAGCTTCTGGTTGCAGCCCCTGCTGTTGGTGGTTGTGAGTCCTTAACCAAGTCACTTAGTCTCTCAGCTGCAGTTTCCACCATTGGGGGAAATAATTGGCCTCTGAAGAGTGTTTGGAGGATGACGTGGGTGACACTCGCTTGTCAGGGACTCAGCATAGTGCTTCCTTCATGGGCACACAGATCACCTGGGGAGCTTGCTAATGCAGATTCCAGTCCAGGATGGATGGGCCCAGATCGGCGCTTCTAACAAGCTCCTAGTGATGCTGCTGGCTCGTGGGCCATACCTTGAGTTACGAGGGCATAGTGTTTGACCCATTGTGAATGTTTAATAAGTGCTCACTGTGATTATCCATCCAGGCAAAAAGTGCCTGACACCTGCACTTGCCCAGTACCTGCACAGGTATGCACATGGATTTTGCTCAGTGCTCCTGAGTGTGGCTCATGAGCCAGCAGCAGCAGCAGCACCTGGAAACAGGTTAGAAATGAGGAATCTCAGTGCCCCTTCTCCCCACCTCCATCAGAACGTCTGGGACTGGAGCCCGGGAAGCTGTGGTGTAACCAGCTCTGGAAGTGCTGCTTCTGCACGCGTGAGGAAAAGCCCTGGTTGGGGCTGATCCTCACGAGCAGGGTTTCTCCGAGGGCAGGTAGGTTAACTCCAGCATCAGAATCTCCTGGAGTGGGCCCTGGTGGAACTTGCTAAAGATATAGGTTCCTGGGCCCCACCTCAGACTTAATTCAGAATTGCTGGGTGGGGCCTGGGAATCTGCTTTCATTGATCTCCATGCCCATTCAAGTTTGAGAGTCACTGGGAATCACTCAGTTCCTGAGAGCTGGGGGGAAGGGCAGGAACCCCATTCCCTACCCCCATCCCCTTGTGCATAAAGCTTTGCCTCTGCAGGGGAGATTGAGCACTAGATCAGGAGTCAGGAGCCCAGCTCCAGCACAGTCCTGCCACCAAAGCACGGTTCCCCAGAGCTGTTCTGCCTGGGCCCAGCTGAACGAAGAGGTAGACAACCTAATGTCCACCAGTAGGGAACTGGATGATTAAACACGTGGATCATGTACATGGACCTCTCTGCAATAATGAGGAAGGATGGTGCTAAAAAGATGCTTAACGAAGAGAAATGTTCACCTTCTTTAGTTCAGTGGAAAAAAGTGGTAGGTACAGGATGATACCATTTTTGGACAGAAGAGAAAGAAAGACTAGAGGATGTTAATAGTTAATAATTTTCCTAGAGGGATCCTGGGTGATTTCTGTTTCTTCTTTTTGTTTTGTATTTAATATAGAGAACAGGCATTTTGTAATAAGAAGGAAAAAATAGGCAGAGA
Organism: Cynocephalus volans; assembly: GCF_027409185.1. Lineage (NCBI taxonomy): Eukaryota > Metazoa > Chordata > Mammalia > Dermoptera > Cynocephalidae > Cynocephalus > Cynocephalus volans. The sequence goes on from NC_084463.1 coordinate 156,921,701, forward strand.
TAACCATGTCTAGTCCAGGGTCCTCAGGTCATAGAGAGCTTGCCCTGCCTGAGACTCATGGCCTCCCCAGCCAGTGGCCTCCCAGACTCCCAGGACCATGCTCTTCCCTCTCAACTCTCAGCTCCCCTGCTGGGATGACCTTCACCATAGCCCCCTCACCTCTAGGCTAGGCCTGAGGCTCCCAGGCCTGGTGTCCCAGTCCTTCACGGTGTTTCTCGGCCTTTTTACTTCCTTTCTGCTTTGAGTCTTCCCTGGTATTGGCAAGTATACCCTGTGTGGTCTACAAAGAGGAAAGAGTGGGGAGGGGAGAACTGAGAGATGGAAGTCCTGCAGCTTGCAAGCCTCTGGGGCAGAGTTCAGTTTTCATCAAGGTGTCGCTTTGGCAACTAAACCTAAATTCTAGAGTCTAGGCACATAGGATGTGCTAAGAAAGTAATGGTTGAATGAATGAAGCTTGGAAAGCAGTCAAGGACAGGACAAAGGCGCAAAGCTGTGTGATCTCGGGCTTAAGGTCCTCATCCCTATGATTCAGGGAGTCAGGGAGACTTGAACTCTGATTTCTCCAGGCCCTTTCAGCTCCGATCTTCTGGGGACTCACGTGCCTTCCCACCCCTGTTACCTTGCCTGGTTTTCTAAGCAGTTTCTGCTGCCTAAGTAGACTTACCCTATCTGTTCCAGCTGCCCAGTGAGAGTTTGTGCTTAAGTGGCCTCTCAAGGAAGGGCCTTCCAGGCAGGGCTTGAGCAGGGACAGTACTGTCCCTGACAGCCAGGCCTCCATGCCAGTTGCAGGAAGAAGGGAGATTGGTGGTTCTGAGATACTGATCCCTCTGATTGCAGAGGGCTCAGGGGTACCTGAGTGTGTGTGGACCTAATACTGACCTCCCAGGAACCCCGTGTAGCCTCTGTGCTGGCAGCCCCGGTCAGGTGTCTGCCTTTCATCCTCTCCTGGCCAACGCTGCCTTTATCCAAGGGCCCCCTGCCAGGCTTTGTGTCTGAGACCCCATTTCCATCAGCCCCCAGCAGCTCTGAGTCCCTCTGGCCCTTTGAGCTGCTATTTTCCATTGAGCAGCTCAGTGTGGAGGGAGGGTGGGAGAAATCCACTCAAGCTATTTGTTTTAAAAGACATTTAAGTAAACCCATGGGATCTGTGTGGTCACATATTTTCAGTCTTCTTTCAAAGTAATGGATGTGTTTCTGGATCTCTCTCACCACCACTTCCCTGCCTGGGACATGCAAGAGGCCAGGGTTTCAGGAAGACCAAGGTGCCAGGAGGCCAAGCCAGGGCTGGCAGATCAATGCTGGAGAGGGGCTGGAGAAACCTGAATCTGAGCGTCTATCTCCCTGGCCTGTGGTAACACTAGGCATGTGTGTCCACCCGGGATGTCAGGGAAGTGGCCTCATAGCTCTGTCTGTATACTCTTGGGCATGTTTTTGTTGGCCTTTGCCAGTGACCCAGAGGCAGGAGTCAGGAGCTCCTGGGATGTTCAGCAGAGGCCTGCAAGGGCAGTGGTGGGTAGGCTGGCCTCTCTGCTAGTGGGAACCCGGCCCTGCACAAGGTGCATCCTCCTCGCAGGCTCGGGGGAGCTTTTGTGTATGGGGTGGGAGGAGGGGGGAGAGGAGAGCTTCCCCTCTCTTTCTGCTCAACCCTCAGCCTCCTTTAGGAAACCTCCTCTGTCTGCCTGGGGCTGAGCAGTGGCTCCTGCCCTGGGGTAGCTTGACACTCACTGGCCTGCCCCACGTTTTCTTGTTATTTTGCACCATGAGCTCCTTGAGGATGGGGCTTGGCATCTTCATATTCATGTCCCCAGAAGCTCCGAGTGCAACTGACGCCTCATCTGGGAGCTCTCAGAATCTCTGTCCGCTCTCCTCCCCCACCCTGCCCAGGCAGTGAGCGGAGTATGCTGGGAACTTCACCCACTCAACTCACCTAAACCGCCCAGAAGGTGGCCCTACCTACCAGGTGTCAGGCTGCGGGGGACTGGAGTAATGGGGGTGCAGGGATGTCCCCCGGAGACAGATCCAGCCTCTGATCTCACTGGCTCCCTCTCCTACACCCTCAGGCAGGCGGCAGCAGTGAGGGGGCTGCTAATGCCAACCGGTCTGGCGGGTTTGTGGGGACCTGGCCCCAGGCGGCTCTCCAGGGACAGGATGTCCTGCTGTGAGGAAGCTTTGTGCCTGTCTTTCTCTTCTTCCTGGTTGGTTCTCTCCTGGCCTTGCTCTCTTCTCTGCCCCCTCCTTTCTCCTGGCCTGGCCTGGGTCCTCTCTCCATCCTGCCCTTCTTGGGGTTCAGGGCAGCATACTGTGGGGTGATGGGCTCAGGCAGAACAAAAGCCCTGCCTGAGAAACAGGGCCCCTCAGGAATGAGACGGGGTGTCCATGCCACCGCCCTGTGAGACCCTGGGGGTACTGAGGCCCCGAAAAGCAGGATACCCAGAGGCTGGGGTGATAGGCACCAGGTAGGAGCTGGCAGGGGCCTGGAGACCACTGTCCCACCTCTCCCCCACTGTTGTGCCAAGGATGAGGGCCCAGAGGCCCAGAGAGGGCAGCCATGTGCCTAGGGCTCCCCCGCACAGTGACTCCTCCTGGTCCCCACTGCCAGGCTCCCCTCTCAGGGAGCAGGAAATGGAGGTGGGGGAACCCGAGTGTTCCTCTCACCCTCTGCGGGAGGGGCTGGGTGCCCTATTCCGTAGGTGTCAGCGGAACTGTCACCAGTGGTGGGCGCTGGTGCTGGGATTTCCCTGGCTGACTCACCCTCGGCCTGGCTGTGCCTCAGCCTAGGCAGGAGTCGTTTGTGAAAGTGTCTGGGTAGCGACTCACAAGGAGTCCCGAGCCGGGCAAGGGGGCCCCAGTCAGGCTGTGGGCAGGGCCCCATGGAGCTCCCAGGCCCCCCTCCAGCCCCACTGCCCTCAGGCTGCCTCCCCACCCCTTGGCAGACCCTGAGGCCCAGCTGTCCTTCAAGCCCACCATGCCCACTCCCAGCCAGGGGCCTGAGTGCACTACAGGGCTGCTCCCTGGAAGATCCCCCCGAGAGAAATGTCCTCCCTCCCCTTCCTGTGCCAGCAGAGGCAAGAGAATAGGAGGCTATTGATTCCCTGATCTCTAGGGCAAGAGGCACTTCACAGACAGGCTGACTGGGCAGGGGACTGTGAAAGACAGGAAGCAGGGTCAGGACAGTGACCCGCCGGGGTCCAAGGACCCCTTGAAGAAAAGGGGAAAACGATAGACTCTCCCCCTTGTCTCGATGCTGTTTCTGGGGCCCAAGGTCCTGGAGCACATCTTCAGACCCGCCAGGCCCCCTTGGCAGGGAGCAGGCTGTAGCAGGCTCTATTCGTGGGCCGACAGTGTCACAATGACGGTGTGGGGGTCTGGGGGAGGATGGCTCGTGAGCATGCCCTCGGGGGTGGTGGCAGCAGAGCTGCGTGGGGCGAGCTGGGGAGGGGGTGGGATGGGTTGTGCAGATCTGGTGACTGGTGGCAAAGTCCCCACATTCCTGTTGCCAGCAGCGAGGAGGGTCGCTCCCTGACCTCTCTGGGCTGGAAAAGCAGGGGATGGTAACCTCTGGGGCCAGGCTGCCAGGGCTGAGGGCACAGGGGGACATTCCGCACCCTGGTATGGTTGGATCTTGGCGGCAGACTTCACAGCCCCCACACGCCCACCCGGCAGGGGAGAAATGCAGTGGTTTCTGTTAGCCGGGTGCCATGAGGAGCTCCGTGTCTCTGATGAGCAGGGTTTCTGACCACCTGCAAGCCTGTCTGGGGCAGGCGCAGGGCAGGGTGGCCTGGGGAAGGAATGTGGCTGGTAGGCCCAGCCCTGCCTGGCCTCCTAAGCCAAGAGTGCAGGGTTGGCCCTGGCCGGCTCTCTTCTGGCCCACTCTGCACCAGGAGTACTGCGGCTTGAGCAGGCATCGTGCACAGCTGGGCTGGGGGCCTGGCCCAAACTGCGATGGCCCTCAAGGCAGGGCTAGCACCACCTCAGCCCTCTAAGGGCAGTTGTCTTTAAAGGAATGTGTCAACTCACTTGGGGAAATAGCCCTGTGAGGCAGGCCAGGTGGTGCTGAGGACAAGAGGACAGAGGCCAGCCCTGCACAGGAGCACACCAAAGCCCTGGGAGCCTGGCCTGCTGCTGACCTTGGTGTGGCCTGGAGAAGGTCTCTGCATCCTTGCCCCTCACCTTCCATCCACAAATAAGTCTGTGTGACTCAGTGGCTCAGAAGGTTCCTTCCCACCCAGATGTCCTCCTGTTCTTTATTACTCACAGCTTTAGAGAGCAATGAAGGTCCCAGGACCTTCTCCTGATGGGCCTCAGATAGCCAGGTGCCACTGTGGTGAGGAGCAGGGTTGGCCCCTTCTGGACCCACCATTTCCTCAACCCCTGGGAGTGGCAGGGCGAAGTGAGATGATGGCTAGAGGTTCTCAGTACAGGGCCTCCAGCAGGTAGTTGAACTAATATGGAATAGCTGGTCTGATTGCCCTTATTGTCCTGCACTGAAGTTATCATCATTCTTTTCGTGAAGTTGGCTCCCAAAGCCTTTGGGGGCTGCCTGGAAGAGGCAGTGTGACTGTGTCCTGTCCCCTAGTCTGCCCAAGAGTCAGAAGGTCAGACAGGGTCAGCCAGAAAGTCTGGGCAGGCAGGAGGGGGCTCTGGCACCTCTCTTGGGCCTCTGCGGGCTTGGCTGAAACCGCCACTCCCATCTGCAGAAGGGCGGCCCAGCGAGTTGGCTGGGAGACCTCAGAATAAGGAGCGCGTGTTCTGCACACATCTTGCTCACAGCAGATGGCAGCCACAACTGCCTTTCTCCCTGCAGTTCCGGTGCGCCTCCTTTCCCTTGCTCACCCCCACCCCACCCCACTAACTTTAGTTTCTGCCTTTCTGCTTTTGAAGATGGGGAGGCAGCCTGCAAGGCCCTAAAGCCACCTCTGATGATGGGTAAAGCTTGGTGCACATAGCATGGACAGTTTCACCTGCTTCATCAGGGCTGCTTAGTCTTGCCCTGGTTCCTATATGCCATCTCTGAGTCTCTGTGCTGGCAGCATGAGCTGGGAAGAGTGAGGGAGCTGGACCTTACCTGACACTTCTTTTTTTTTTTTTTTTAACCGGTAAGGGGATTGCAATCCTCAGCATGGTGTGGTCCGCACCACGCTCAGCCAGTGAATGCACCGGCCATCCCTATATAGGATCCAAACCCGCGGCCTTGGCGCTACTAGTGCTGCACTCTCCCGAGTGAGCCACGGAGCCAGCCCTACCTGAAACTTCTTGAACAGCGGCTAGGCACCAGGTGCTGTGCTCGGTGTCAAGGACACAGAGATGTAGAGGGTGCAGCTCTGCCCTTCAGGGGCTCCCAGCCTAGTGGGGAGCCTAGAATGGAAGGGGCACTGATCAGGTCCACCTCAGGGTTTGGCAGGCCCTGGCCACTTCACAGAGGAGGTAGATTTAGGCTAAGTCTTGGAAGGCTAAGGAGTTCCCTGGAGAGCTTGATTGGAAAAGGCATCTGGGCAAAGAGAACAGACTGTGCAAAGGCACCGAGGCATGAGAACTCTGCCTGCAGTTCCTTGAATGGTGGCACATAGTAGAGCAGGAGAAGCCAGTGCTGCCTCATCGGGATGTGCTGACCCTCCAAACATTGTGGCAGCTGCAGGCAGGGCCACTGAGCACCCATCTATAGGCAGCAGGCCCGCAGGGGGAGGCCCACAGTGTTTGCTTTTCTCAGTCCTGCATTTGCCATGGTTCTCATACCTGGCAGGCTGTTTGCCTAAAGATTTGCCCTCCTAGAAGATGGGTGGGGCTAGGCAAGGGTGGCAGGGAGGTATCCCGCTGCTTCTGGGCTCCCAGCTCCTCTACAGGCCCCACACTGCCTGCGAGCACCGTGCTGCCCTGTGGTCCCCGCTGCTGCCACAGCAGTGCCTGGCCTCGCCCACGCAAAGCATTTGACTTTGCAGTGCCCGGGCCTGGCATGCCTGGCGTGCCAGTGCAGCAGTGGCAGCAGCAGCTGGACTGTCGGTGAGGAACAGAAGCAACCCCCAGAGCCCTTGTGTTGAGGCCTTGGCCCCGGGGTGTGGGGGTGAGGGGCGGTATCAATGGAACTTTTGTATGACAAGGGGCAGAGGAGCACATGACCCAAGCCAGGAGCACCCGCAGACACATCTGCTTGTTCCTTTCCTGGAGCAGCCTGTCCGTAGGCCCTCACTCTTACTCCTAGTGGGGAGAGCTTGCCTTGATCCAGCCAATCCCTGCCCTGACCTTACTTTCACCCCCTTTCTGATGAATCAGCCCCAGGAACTTGAAATTGAACTTCTCCAGCCTCTGTTCCTGCCCTCCTGAGGGTATGGCTATCTGGCATCCTCTGCCTCGTGTGACTGCATGGCTCCTTGAGGCCATGGTTGTGGTCCTCAGGACCAAGAGGAAAGGTTAGGTCACCAGTGGCTGGATGGATCTGGCATCCCAGGGCAGGGGGAGCCCTTTCCCTCCTGTAGCTGGGACCCTAGGGAGGGGCCTGCATTAGCCAGGCAGGGAGGCAGACACCTCCCTCCCCGCAGTCCTGCCTCTGGCCAACATCATGAGGTGGATCTGATCCTGGGAGGAAGGGAATCTCAGGCATTGTCGTGGAGTTTCCACCTGCTTTGCTTTTAGCAAACCCACTGCTCTGGACTGTGGTTTCTCTGCCACTTGGTACCTGTCATACAAGCTGTGAAGACGAGCAGGTTGTTACCAAGAGGCTGCACTGTTCCCTTCATGGGCATAGAGCTCCATAAACAGAGGGCAGCTGAGAGAACATCTTTGCTCAGGCATGGTGACAGCTTTCCCAGATGGGCACAGCTGCAGGAGGTTGGCTGGTCACTCTCAATCTGGCTCTTGGGGAGCCCAGCCATGTGCTAGGGGTGGGCAGGCAGCCTGGCCAGTGTAGTCTGGCCTGGTGAGGGGAGCCCAGGTATCCCATCGCCACTTCTTAGCTGGGGAGCAGGACAGACATGGAGAAGGGGAGCGCTGGTCTCCTGAGTTTGTAATTTAAGTTGCCAGTGGCTGCCAGGCCCTGTATATACCCCTCTCCTGCCGCTTCAGGGATGGGGGTAGGCGAGAGCTGGCCCAGGGTGCAGCCTGGGGACAGTCCCAGAGTCTGCCAGCCTGGACAGCATTGCAAATAGCCCCATCCTCAGGCCTTCATCCTGTGCCTCTCCACTTCTCCAGCAGCAGTAACGACACCCACACGCAGGCCCATGCTGGGTGCTCGGCCGTTCCTTCTCATGGTGAGTGGTGCGTGAGGCTCCCGTGATCCCACCTACAGGTAAGGAAATGCGATTTGTGCTGTGCTCGTACTCTGATCACTCAGATGTCATCTATCCCCCTTTTCAGGAATTGGGGCTGAAAGAGGCTGCAACTTGTCACGTCTATGAAGCGGCTGGGCCCAGTTTCCGCTCTGGATTCTCTGACACCCAGCCCCACATCTTCCCTGCTCTGCCCTGCAATAAACAGAAGTGCTAATAAATAAGCACGTAATACATAATTAATCCCACCTCCATCCCTCTGGCCTTTTCTCTTTGCGGCATTCTCAGCACTTCCCAGATGTGATCTCACGTGTCCTGCCAAGGCCCCAAATTGCTGAGAGGCGGCCCTGGGCAGATGGCAGAAGGGCCAGGCATAGAGGGGGTCACAGAGACTAGAACTCTGGCACCCCCACCGCCAGGCCCCTCCCTGGGCCCTCTACCTCTGGGGAGGGGAAAGGCTGGGGCAAAGGCACGTCTCAGGGCACTTGTTTTTTTCCTCTGGTCTCCTTTAGACTGCACAGATGCGACCCAGAAGGAGGAGAGAAGCCCCCACATGGGGTGTGTGTGCACGTGCATGTGCATGCAGAAGCCCTGGGCTCTACTTAAAGGGAAGTAGTATTGCTGAGGCTTTTATAGTGCTTTCTTCTAAGGAACCTCCTTTATATCTTGTTTGTTCTCACATTCCTAGGAAGTTGGCAGTAAGCAGATCAAGGTCATGGGGAGGGAGGCAGAATGAGGATCCAGAGAGCAGACCTTTACCAAGTCGCCTTGTTTGATCCTCCCCACAGCCTGGGAGGCAGAGGCCATTCCTGTCTCCTTGTGTGGACAGGACCAAGGCTTAGGGACTTATCTGAGGTCATGCAGCAGTCAGTGCTGGGTTAGGTTTTGAACATAGTTCTTAGCTCTGATGGACTTCAGAAGTGGGAGCGCTTAAAACACTGGGCCATATGTGGTCATTCATTCCTGGTCCATAACTTCCTGGGGGTGGAAGGGTCCAGAAGAAAGCAGGTGGGGAAAGAGGCAGCACCTTAAGGCTCTGAGTCTTCCATGGGATTGTATTCCTGAGCCAGAGGCTGAAGACTGTTAGAAATTCAGCAGGCTGGGGGAGTGACTTCTCAGGAAGTTGGAGATCATCTGGTCAACACCCCCATCTTCCAGATGAAGACCCCGCGGTACTAAGAGGGGAAGTCATTTTCCCAGGTCCTTTCTCTTCACTTACAAGCCAGGCCACTCTCAGTCGCAGGCTGCAGGTCCTGTCACTGGGGGAGGGCTCGAGTCCCCTGGCTGCATCCTGAGAGCTCAGCCCTCTGTTCTCTTCCTGGAAAGGCTCTCTCCCGCCTCCCAGGAGGGTGTTTCACAGAGGTGGACACCCCAAGTCACACTGCCTCAGATGCACAGGGAGGCCGGGACTCAGAGCTGGGAGGTGCAGAGGAGCCAGGCTTGTCAGCACTGTGAGCCCCTCAGCAGCAGCACCTGCTTGCTGTGTCACTGCAGGCAGATCATCCAACATCCCCTTCCCACCACAGACACCTCCTCAGTAAAACAAAGATGCCACATTTCTTCCCTGCCTCACCCTTGGTGTGGTCACTGGGTGCCAGTGATGTCTGGCATGTGGTTGTTACTGTAGGGGGCCAGTTCATGATTGGGCTTTGGATCCTGGGAATGGGGCTGGCAAGGTGGTGTGGAAAGAGTCCAGGACTGGAGTCGGGAGCCCTAGCTTCTGGGCTCGGCTCTGCACAGATCTTCCATCTCTGTCCCTTGGGATGTGCTCAGAAATGTTTCCTCCTTCAGGCAGCAGGGACTTGGTGAGCTCTCACCAACTGCCAGGCCAGTTGCTGAGTGCTGGGGACACAGCAGGGAAGAAAACAGGAGGCTCCTGCCCTGGGGAGTCAGACCCTGGTTGGGGAGCCAGATAGTAAACACATGAACAAACAATAAACAAGAGGAAAGTACTGAAAAGAAAATAAAACAGAGTCAGGCCGAGCCCGTGGCGCACTCGGTAGGGTGCTGCTCTGGGAGCACGGCGACGCTCCCGCCGCGGGTTCGGATCCTATATAGGAATGACCAGTGCACTCACTGGCTGAGTGCCGGTCACGAAAAAAAAAACGACAAAAAAAGAAAATAAAACAGAGTCATGTGATGGGGAAGAACTGGGGGCTACCTGAGATTGGGCAGGGAGGTCAGCCGGCCACACAGATGTCTAGTGGCAAGGGTGGGTGGGGTTGTGTCCAGGCAAGAGGAGTGATGGCAAAGGTGTTGAGACAGGAGCTGAGATGTGTTTGGTCTGTTCAAGGAACAGAGAGAAGGCCAGTGTGCCTGGGAAGGAGGTGAGCATGTGCAGCATGGGAGGAAGTGAGGACCGGCAGTGGCCAGGTACTGTGGGGCTGGCAGGCCAGCATAAGAGGGAGAGTGCTTTCTAAGTGTGATGAGCATTGTGGAATGACTGCGAATGGATGGAAGGATGGATGGATCAGTGGTTGCATAGATGATTGGGATGGATGGATCGATGGTTGGTTGGATGGTTGGATGGTTGGTTGGATGGATGGATGGGTGGGTATGTGAGAAGGATGGATGGGATGGATGGATGATTGGTTGTTTGACTGGCAGACACATATTCTCCCTCCGTTCGCCTTCCAGTATGGGGTTTACATTAGCTCTGAGATTGCCACTTGAATTAAGGCTCTCTCCACATGGTCACATCTGTTGTCAGGACTGGGTGACAGGAAGAACGAGGAGTTGAATGTTCAGGGGAAATGCCTTGAATCCCAAGCACATTATCCAGAACCCTTAGTTGTGGGAGCAGAGCCCAGTGACCAACCCTGCTGGGTGCCTGCTGGACTGATGCTCTGGCCTGCCTGCATGGAGGCTCGCCTGAGGTCAGGACAGGACTGAACTGAAACTTTGGGTGAATATGTTGCTGTGAGGGTGGAGGCAGGCAGCCCCAGGCCTCTGTTCTTCAGGCGTTCCTCTAAGATCACATGCGCCCTCTGCCCACCCAATTGTGCGGGCCAGAGACTGGACTGACACCAGTCAGCCTTGACAGCGCCCTCTCCCTTGCCACCCTGCCCCATCTGTTACCACTTTGTCTGCTGGATTGCAATCTGGGCCACCCACTTGTCTCCACTCTCACACCCACCTTGGCCCTGTGGTTGCCAAGCTTAGACTCCAGGACCTGGCTCCCAGGTCCTACCCAGGCCAGCCCTGCCCACCTGTCTTCCTCGGTCCTCCTCTCTGCTCCTAACTGCTGGGCTGGTCTTGGCTCCATCCCACACGGTCCTCACACATGGGCCCTCAGCTGGGGGGCATTCTCCCATGCTTGTTCTCCTGCCACCCTCTCCTGTGGTCTTGTCACTGACTAATCCTTCAGATCTCTGCTATAGTCCCTGGCCCCTCACTGCCCTAGGCAGGCTCCATGGGACCTCCCCCCTTCAGAGCACACATGCTAGAAGTTTTCATCATATGGAAGATTAGCTTGAAGTCTTTTTTCTTCTGGACCGTAGGCTCCATGAGTGCTGGCACCATGTCAGGTGTTGTTCATTGCCATCTCCCAAGTCCCTGGCACATAGTAGGCACTCTGACTAATTGTTGGATGGATGGAGAATGACTGCATGCATGAATTTAATTTTAACCAGGTTTCTCCTGTGTTCACACCACCCAGGCCCACTCCCAGAGCAGTTTCCAGCATTTTCTTCTCCCAGAGTCTGCCCCTGCCTTAAGCCGGGGAGCCTGCAATCAACACCTGTGGGTGCTGGTGTTCTCACACCTGCCGCGTCTGGGGACCATCTCCTGCCCTGTGCTCCTGGGTCAGCCAAGCCTGGGATTTGAGGCCTGGGTCTGTCTGGGGTCTCTCAAGGAGGGAACAGCTCACTCTGAAGCATGCTCCAAATGGAAGAATGAAATTGTGGAGCACTTGTCTGAACAACTGCTAAATATTCTAACAGGGCCCCTGTCAAAGTAGAGCATGTCCCAAGGAGGCTTCCAGGGTGTTGATGAGTTTGGAAATCAGGCCGAACCAAAAATCGTGGCAGAGGAACCATGGAACTGAGGGGATGGGGGTGGGGTGGGGAGAGGCTTGGGGTCAGATGGCTTTGGGGTCCTCACCCCTGAGCTGGACTCAGAGAGAGTCTGAGACTGGAGGCTGCCTGTGGTGGGTGGGCATGATGGCAGCAGGTCTCTTCTGTGTCTCTTGGGCCGGCCAGGGCTCTGCTCTCCACGGACCTGGTCCTTAGCACTGTGCCCATGATGGTGGTAGAAATGCTGGTTGTAGGAAACTCAGGGTTTGGAAGCTCTAGCTGTCTCCCTCAGTGTTGAGATTCTCTCATTTGGGGGTGGGCTCTCAGGCTACAAGGATGTTCTGGTCAGGCCTGCTCTGTCTCATGCAGGGAGGGGGCACCCAGGAGGCCTCAGAACCCATGATTCTAGGTCACCTCCTACAACATCCACAAGCAGGAGTGGTATTTATAGCAGCCAGCGGCCACTGGGGGTGGAGAAGTCAGCACGAGCTGTGACGCAGGCTGACCCCTCCTGCCCCAGGTCCTCCAGTGCTGCCTGACTCTGTCACCGCTACCCCCTCCAGAGCCTTCCTGGGATGAGCAGGGAAAGGCTGGGTCTGCTGAGGAAGCAGGCATTGTCACATTGCCACACTGAGCCCTAGAGGAGATGAGGTGCCACTCCTGCCCGGCAGGAGCCTCAGCCTCGGCCTGTCTCGCCAGGACCTTGTCTGGCTTGATGGCCCCAGGTGGACATCCATTAGCACTCGGCGCCTGGCCCTGCTGGTCCCTCTTGGAAGTTGCTGTCAGCTCCTTGCCGAAAGGTTCATCACCTGGAGTTACCGGCAGCTCCATTAACCTCCCTCAGGCTGGCAGGGGTCAGCGAGAGGCCTGCCTGGTCCCTACGGTGTGTACAGCCCTAGGTTGACTGGGACAAGGCCCTGCCAAATGCCAGGCACGTCTCTCTGTGTTCTCATTAAGCAGTAGCAGAGTGCCATTCAGGATGCACGGGCGGCAGTCCCAGCCTGTGGTCACCAGGGCTATGCCAAGCAGGTGGCCCCAGCTCTACCTCCCACCACACCCAGGGAGCAGCCAGGAAGCAGAGGCCACAGAAGTACAGTGCAACCAGTTCCTGAGGGCAGGTCCTCTGGGAAGGAAGGAATGTGATGCCCAACTCTGGAGTGAGAGGTCAGTAGGCTGGGCCCCTGCCCTTGCTCCACCTTTACCTGTCCAGGACAGAGTGGGTCTGTGGGTCCTGCTCAAGTGTGGGCAGGCAGAGGGCTGATGTTTACCAATTGCTGGATGGCGTTGTCCCTGTCACAGAGGACTGTTCCCCCACTTTACTTCTCCCCATTTCCACTCTGAGTTGCCCAGAATTTCTGCCCCTCCCCCACAGGCCAGGAGAGGGGCAAGTGGAGGCCATGGTTTTCTCCTGGGGAGCCTACAGTGTCACGGGGATGGGGAGGCAGATGCACCAGAAGCCTGCAGGAAAGTGGGCCGCTGACTTAACTGATCAGTCGTGGCTCATCAGCCAGGGCTGGGGCGGCAGGCCAGCTGAGAACAGGCACTGTCATTGGGGAGGAGCACCTGAAGCAAGAGGGGCCACCTGGAGAGGAGCAAATACCCAGGCACAGGGCACACTGGGTGGGTGAGCAGGTGGGAACACGTGGATGTGGGGGGGAGTGGGCGTGCTGGCTGGCAGGGACAAGTCGGATGGTGTGGAGGGTGTGGTGCTCGTGGTGGAGAGCTTCATAGCTAATGGTTGGGGGGTTTAATTTTATTTCAAGGACACTTAGGAGCCCTAATATGCTATTGAGAAGGGGATTGATTTAATGAAAACCATGTGTACCCCAGGAGGGAGGCACTGTCATCAGCATCATCCCAGTTTACAGACAAGGAGATGGCAGTTGGTTCACCTGGGAGGTGGCCAGCCCCTGCACTGAACATCCGAGGTCGTAGCTCAGTGGACATCTGAGCAAGGAGAGGTGCTGGACAAAAGCCACATCCAGCCCTGCCCGCTGCCCAGCAGCAGAGGGCCTTCCAAACCCTCGCCCCTTCTTGAAGGCCTGTTGTAACTTGTGCTTAGGCCCAGCTTTGTTGTGCTCAGGAGGTGGTAGGGGGTGGGGGAAGGCTGAAGGACAGAAGAGCCAGCCATAGGCCCTGGTCTCTAGGCTCCTGGGTTTTTTCCAGTGGCCCCTTTTGCCTTCCTGGCTCAGGCAAGGGGAGGAGATGCGTGGACTGTCCCCCAAGCTCGGGCACCTGCATGGAGCCCCGAGGCTGTCTCCTCAGCCATCCTGCAAGTAGAACTCAAAAAGTCAAGGCCCAAATGGGCTGAGAGCTATTGAATCCAGTGGCTTTCAAGCATTGTTAAGCACTGAGACTGTTTAGTTCAACCACAATGTGACAAGGAACCCTGATATGTAAAACAGCTCACAGTTTCTCTGATTGACATGGCCTACAGGCCCTGGGATGCGTGCCTGCTAGGACCACCTCCCCTCAGCCATCCGTGGACCCTGAGGGTTTGCAGAAACCCACACGGAAGGGCACTGAGGTCTCCCTCACTGGGCACAGAAGGAGAGGAAGGCCACAGAGGGACAGGGACTGGGCCTGGCCTGTGTGCTGTTGGTGGCAGTGATGCCACCTCCACTGCCATGCTCCATGGGGGCAGGGGACATTGGCCCTTCCTCTGGAATTCTAGAGCTCTGCAGACCTCCTCCCTGGGGAAAGAACTCATGTTACGCCGTCACTTGATCCCTGCCTGCTTCTGCGATGCCCAGAAAATGGTCGAAGCGAAACCCAATAGCCTGAGCGGCCGGCCTGTGCCCTAGATGACTGTGCCACTCAGGGAGGTGGCACCTCCAAGGATTCATGGCCCATGAATCTTCCCCCTGGCCTTTGAGCAGCATGCACCCAAGCAGGCCAGATCCCGAGGGCTGGCACAGCCTGAGGAGGCGCGGCAGGACCATGGTGGCTCAGGGTATGCTGGTCATGGGGGGGCTCTGGGTGGGAAGGCGTTAGGCTGGGTATGCCCACTTAGCATTCATTAACAGCCTCATTAGAGGCCCCTTAATGAAGTGGAAGGTGCTAATCCCTCTGGAGGTGTTGCCAGCACCCAAGACTTAGTCTCCTCTGGAGGAAGCTCTGAAAAGTGGAGCTGATGAACTGCCTTGCAGGGGGCCACCTGGGGAGTGAGCTCCCAGCAAGTGGCTCCTGGGATTAGGGGTGCCTGGGAGAGGCCGGGGGGAAGAGCAGGGGTTGAGGGTGGAGTGCTGGATGGGGCAAATGGGCTTGAACGGTAGCCTCTGCCCCTTGGGACATCCTGAGTTTGAGCTAGGAAGGGGCCTGCAATGGGACACCCTGAAACTCAGGCACACAAACAGACAGATGAGGGGCATTCCGGCAGGAGCACAGGCTTTGGAGTATTCTAGAACCTCTGGTCTTGGGCGGGAGCGCTGTGGCCCAAGCTGTCCCATGGGGTGGTGATTCCCAGTGCCAGTGAAGCCTCTGTGGGTGGGGGCTCCTAGGAGATGCCACCCCTCCTGCCTGAGAAGGTGTGTTGGGATTATGCAGGATGGTAAGGCTGAGGACAGGTGTGGGTCATCCTGGTCATCAGGAATCGAGAGCAGGGCCTTTCTGTTTGGAAAGTTTGACTTAGATTGCGGAGTTAGTGCCCTGCCAGGTGGGGCAAGGCTGGATGCAGTGAGGAAGAAGTTCTCTGCATGCTGGGGAGAGAGATTAATAAATCATCATGACAGCAGCTAATGCTTTCTGGGAGTGAAGCTTAATATGCATTATTTCATTGACTCTTTGTGACTTCCTGTGAAGTGAGCACCTTCATCAACCCGTTTTGCAGATGAGGACACTGAGGCTCAGAGAAGTGACAGTCACAGACAACCAGAAGTGATGGAACCAAGATTCCAACCTAGGGCGGCACTGCTTCAGGGCCAGAGGAAAGGCAGGGGTCAGCTCTTTAGACGGCTAGTACTCTCCAGGTCTACACACTTGAGAGAGGGAGTCTTCCAGGGCAGAGAGGGGTAAAGACGTGTTAAGGTGTGAGGGGATGTGAAACGACTACAGAGGCCATTTAGGAATGACTGAAACCAGGGACAGGTGCTGGCCTCGATCTGCCTGCACCTTTCCTGCAGACAGGCGGGAGAACAGCCTGGAGCCACCCTTAGGGAGGAATGTTGGCCTGTGCTGGGAGGGTGCAGAGTTCCTGGCTGCCAGGCCACTTCCAACCCTGTGTGTGGCCAGCTGAGCCTACCTGTCTGGGCCACTCAGGCCATACCTGCCCAGGACACCGGATGAGTGTGAGACATGGGCCCATTCCTAGTTTCAGGAAAATAAATGGTGTCTAGGGAAGAATTCAGACACAAACCCTGGTCTGGCCAGAGCCTGGGTTCTCTGTCCACTATTGGAAGACATCCATCAGGGCCCAAGACTGGGTGAGCCCTGATGTAAACCCCCTGGGAGGAGAGAACAGGGGAAGCTGGGGTGGGAGGAGGGCCCAGCCTGGCTGCCAGGGAAGTGTCCTGCTGCCCTCTGGGGCCCTCCATCCTCACTCCCAGCAGCCAGCCGCCCTCCCAGAACAACCAGCAGGAAAGGAAAGGACTCAATTGATTCCCAGGGAGTTGGCTGGTGTCAGTGCAGGACCGGTGGCAGATGGCAAATTCTGCTCATTGTAGACAAATGGAAAATAATTAGCGTGAGAACGAGAAGCTGAAGCCTCAGTGATAAATGGAGCCCTGGTGAGGGCTCGGGGAGGGGCTGGGAGCACGGGCTCTGGAGCCTCATGCCTGGCTTTAACCTCTCTGGGCCTCAGTTTCCTCATCCATAAAATGGTAATAAGAATAGCACTTACTCATGAGTTGTTAAAAAGATTAAAGGAGGCAATCTTTGTGAACTGCTTGTTACAGTATCCAGCACATGGTAAATGCTATATTGAATTTTAAAAAATAAACGTGTGATTGAATAATTGTTGGAACTGTTTTTTGGGGCCATAGTCATCACCCCCAGTAGTCAGGGCTGCTCCTTTTCATACTCTTCCCTGAACTCTGTGCCCAGCTCCCAGATTGCATGTTTGTAGCCAGGGGTCTCTGGCCAGCAAGCTCATTGATGTTGCAGAGAGAACATAGCAGGTAGACTGGCTCCAAAGCCTGACTTGGCCACTCACACAGTAGGTTATTTAGCCTCTCAGAGCCTCAGTTTCCCATCTGTGACATGCAAACAGCCAGATCCACCCACAGGGTTGTAGGGAGGATTGCTTAAGCGGCTAGCAGGTGGTGAGGGGCATAAGTGCTGCCCCCGCTGGTTTTTCAGTCATGGGAAGGTGCTTTTTGGTCTGAGACCCTGGGTGGCAGGTGGGAGGGGAACCAATGGCAGTGGTGTCCCAGTCCTACCCCCAGCCGTTCAAGGCACACTATTTTTGCCCCTGGGCCTGGGCGTGTGAGGACCCATCTTATGCAGAAATCCAGCCCCAGCACTGGGCAGGCTCGGCTCTGCCTTCTGCTCCGGCACAGCTGACGTGCGAAAAGCAACAGCTTTTGGGCCCCTAACTTTGGTTGCATGCACCCGGGCGCAGGCTGGTGGTGCACGTGGCCCCCAGCCCTCACGTGCTTCCTCCCTGTTGCCTTCCCCTTTCCCGTGCTTTCAGCGGCCGGCCCCTTGGCCGCTCCTGGTGGGCGCAGCCCCAGGAACTCAGGGTGGAACACGTGGGTCTTTGTTTGTGCGTGAGAATATGGGACTGACAGAGGCAGAGAGATTTTTTCTTCCAAGTAACTCAAGGAGGCTGCTTGAAATCCCAGCTCTGCCACGTCCTCTTCAAGGGCTCTTCAGGCAAATCATTTGGCCTCTCTGAGCCTCGGCTTCTTCATCTGTAAAGCCGGGGTGATTCCTGCTCCAGCCTGGTGAAAGAGGACACAGAGTTTGTGGCACCGTCCTTACTCCCAGCTCCACAGCCTGCTCTGTAGAGCTCCCCTGGGCTTAGTTTTCCTCATCTGCAGAATGGGGCTGATACTTTCTCATGCAGTGGTGTGACTGTGAGTCTGGAATCAGACCAAGACCGAGAGAGCGCTCTGTAAGGGGAGGTTTGAAGCCAGCTCCTGAGTTCAGAAATAGGCACGTAGCTGAATCCTGCTCCTCAGAGGCAGCATGTAGAAATGACGACCTGGGTTCTGGAACAAGGCTGTGCGACCTTGGGCAAGTCACTTCACCTCATCTACAAAATAAGAGTAATAGTAGTACCTACCCCTGCAGAGGTGTTGCGAGGATCACGTGAGTTTATGTTTGTAACGGGCATAGATGAGAGCCATTGTAGGCAACTCATACATTAGAAGAAATGAAGCAGCCTGGCCCCGGCTTACAGGTGGGCTGAGACCTCCCTCTGTCCCATCACCCTAGAACTCGGGAATCGCTCTGCAGCTTCATAAAACGATTCTGGTTACTATATGTTGATCCCCTCCATCTGCTCTATTGTTTAAGCCTCATAAGCCAGCGCAGAGGTTAACTAGCTACTACCATCATGCGGCTGACAAGCCGGGGAGCTGGAATTTAACCACCACCAGAGCCTGTGCTTTGGATGCTACTGAAGAGAGTAGCAACCGTCTGCCAACGACTGGTGGGGGGCGTGCCCAGCTGGGATAGGGCCTCTGCTCTGGGGGCCACCAGTTGTCCTGCAGGCAGTGAGAAACTCAGCCTCACTGTGATTAGTCTCCTCAAATTAGATGCCCCCCTTAGACTAGACAGGCTCCAATACCCAACACAGACACACTCAGAATCAGACAGACCAGGAGGGCAGAGCAGGCAGCAGTGTCTGTCCCTCTGAACTTTTTTGGAGCACATTCTGATTTCACAGTCCTTTCCCGCGGGAACACCATTCATCATGGAAGTGGGAGTCCTGGGCTCTCCTCAAAACACTGAGGATCAAAAACCCTATAGAACTAAAAGAGTCCTTTCACTTTGACCTCCCGGAAATTTGGCATCTAGTGATAGTTTTACATGCAGCAAGCGTAAGAGCCTTTGTGACACACACACATGTGAGACCGATTCATCCCCCAGCCTTCTATTTTGTCTTGCCTAGAGGGGCTGTGACTTTCTGTTCTGGGCCATGGCTCTTGGTCCAGGACTGGGCAGTTCGAGAGTGTGGCTAGACCTGGCTCCCCATCACCAGCTCTGCAGGGGGGTAAAATGGGGGCCCAGGGAAGGTGCTTTGGGGCTGAGAGTCTCTGCTCCTTTGTCAAACTGGCTGCAGAGTGATGGGGGCACACCCCCTGGGAGGCATGAGAGCCAGTCATAGGTGACTCTCTGAATGAAGCATGCAGCCAACGCCTTCTTGAAGACTGACTTCCAGCAAGGGAGCTCATGTGGATTTTGCCAGCTTCTACAAAGGTTATGCATTTTCAAGAGCATAAGAGAGGATCTTGGCCCAGGCTCCCTGGGGTGACACTCTGCTAACAGGAATGTCACCAGGGAATTTGAGCTGCGTGTGCCCTGAGGAAAGAGATGGGAGTGGGCTGGCTCGGGGACTCTGGGCTGTGTGTCTAGCACCTGGTGACCCCACAGGGATGAACATTATGGGAGAACTTGGAAGCCCCTGTGTCCTTTCTGACCTCAGTTTTGTCACCCATTAAAGAGGGTAGTGGGACTGTTCTGAGAGCATTGGGTGTGGGCTGCGGATAGCAGCAGGAATGACCTGTGCCTCCTGCCTGCTCAGCCACTTGCTCCTCAGAAGGTATTTGGGCAAAGTCTCTGAGCCTCAATCTCCTCATTATTAAATAGTAACCATAACAGAAGAGGCAGTGTTTACCCAGCACTAACTGCACAACAGGTGCTGTTGTAAGTGTATGACTCATTTAACCCTCCCGATAATTCTGAGGTAGGTACTCTCCTTATCCCCATTGTACCAATGAGGAAACTGAGGCACAGACAGGTTAAGACACTTGTCCAAGGCCACACAGCTAGTAAGTGGTGGAGCCAGGACTCAAACGCAGTCCCTTTTTAGAACATATACTCTTAACCAGCCCTCGGTCTGTCTGTGGAATGAGAGTGACGCTGTCACCCTGCATCCCTGCTGTGGGGACTGAAGGCAGTTAGTCCAGGGCTTGGACATAGGAGGTGCTCAGCTGATGTCAGACGTATCCCCATGGCCCAAACCTGGCTGTCATCCCCTACTTTAGGCTCAACCTTCAGCCCATCCCTGGGCCCAGATGCCTGAGGCCAACTCTGGCCAAGTGGGAAATCTCATGAGCTGGAGGTGGCACTGGATGGGCCTCCCAAGAACATCATCCTGTCCCCCGGGCCCCACTGCAGACAACTAAGGTGACCGCTCAACTCCCTCCAGTCTCGGCCAGAACTGTCTGTGCAGGACCACCCAGAGGGCTGACCCAGCACCCTCCTTCCTCCCCTGTGAGCTCTTAGGGCCCTGTCAGCTGGGAACCCTACTGCTGAGGGGCTCTTCTCCCTGAAGCCTGCTCCCAGGGCCAAACCCATGGGGAACCTTAGGATGAGGGGCCAAGGCCCAGCCTGGGGAGCCTTAATCAGGAGTAGCAGGTGGCCCATGGTGGGAGCAGGGTCCCCACACAGAAGGCTTCTTCTGTTTGCCCACTGCAACCCTTTCCCATCCGCTGGAGCCAGTCACGGTCACCAGTCACCCCTCACGGACCCCCAGCACCCAGCCACAGGTCACATTGCAAGAAGTCCCAAAAGAACCCCTCAGTGCTCTGTTAATACAGTGGCCACCCCGGATGGATCCCTGGGGTGTGCCAAGACCTGTGCAGAGCCCTTCGGCAAAGTCATCCCAGTCAATTCTCACTACAGCATTGTGATCCCATTTTGCAGATGAAGAAACTGAAGCCCTGGCACAGTTCTGATGGCCAGAGAAGGGGAGATGGTTCTCCCTGAGCTGCCAGGGGAAGCAGTGGGGCGGGAGCCCCGCCTAACAGGCAGGAAGGGAGGGATGTTTCCCTAGAAGGGAAGGGTGTGAGCTACGAGGGGGAAGGAGCCGCTGTCTCACTCTGTTGACTGGGAGGGGAGCTGTTGCTGAGCAGGCTGGGGCCGGGCACTGCAGATGAAGACTGCAAAGCCCTGCCCCCAGGGGCTCTCAGCTGAGCTGGGCAGGGATGGGCAGCAAGGCATTAGTAAGTTAACTGTAGGATAGTGTGACCAGGGCCACAGTGGGGTAGGGGGCCAGGGGATCCCATAAGGGGAGCAGCCTGTTCCCTAGGAGGAGGGTGGGGTGGGTGGCAGCTGTTGGGGAGGGCGTCAAAGAGGAGGTGACTTCTGACTGGCCTAGAAAGATGAGTAGGATTTTGCTTGGCAGAAGAACTAGAGTATCAAAGCATGGACGCTTCCAATGAGGGGTTTTTAGGGAGCAGCGAGACTGGGGAGTGGTGTCAGGAAAGGAGGGTGGGGCGGTGCAAGGAGGGCCTGGAGAGCCTCCCATCCAGAAGGGACCTCATGGCTGAGGGTGGGCTCTGTGCTGGAGGTGCCTGCACCTGGATCCCTGAGGGCTGGGGAGCATCTTCCTGCTCAGGGGGTAGGGAAAGCATGGATTCAGAGAGGGTGAGGCACGTGCCCCAGGATGCACAGCCTGCTGGTGACTGAAGCTAGCTGCTCACCTGAGAGACCTGGACTTTATCCTGTAGGCCCAGGGCAACCATGGAAGGGTTTAAAGTAGGGAACAGTGTGCTCAATTTAAAAAAGAGTTTTGCATTTTTAGAAAGAGGAACTCCGAGAATGATTAATACTTAACCCAGGGGCCTGAATCACCAGCAGGGAAATTGGGCCATGTGAGTGGGGGAAGAAAGAGGCTCCCTAGGGCTACTGAAGTTGTTTCATCCATGTGAGGGGTGGCCCTGGCACCCCATTCACACCTTCCTGGGCCGGGGACTGAACCAGAGGCATGGGGAGCCCCCAGCTGTGCCCCTGTACCCCACTGCTGGACTGGGTGATGTGCCTGCCTTGGAAGCCCCACTGGTCTGGAATAGGAAGGATAGGCAGCGCCGCCCCACCCCCACCCCACCCCACTGTGGTTGTTAGAGGGCACTGACTGTGCCCCAGGGAAGGAGGGCCAGAGGAGGTGCTTTGTGACAGCCCCAGACCAGGAAGCAGCCTTTGCCCTCCCCCCTCCTGAGACATTTCCTCCAGATGAAATCACATCCCCACCAGGGGAACAGGCCCCTATTGTGATGGGCTGGGGTCTCTAGAGAAAGGGTGCCTTTCAGACCCTTAAAAATAACAGCCCTGAAATTTATGAATTGGCATGGAGGGTAGAGTGGCCCATCCCCCCATGCAGCACAGGCCCTGTGGCCCCCACCCCAGACCATGACCTGTTGGTGACCAGCTGGAGAATCTACTAGCCTGGGCGGGGAGGGGCAGCTGGTCCACCAGGAGGTCCACACGCACTCTCCTGCCCCACCCGCCCCAGCTGCAATCAGCTTTGGCATGCGTCGTCCGTACAATAGGGCCTCTGCAGACCTCCTCTCACATGATCCTCACCAGAACTTCAGGAGGTGGGATAATTGACATTTTACAGATGAGGAAACTAAGGCACAACTAGTAAGTTACACAACTGGTGGGTGGTGTGGAGCCTGGGTTCGAAGCCAGCCAGCCTGAATTTTGCAGGGGTCGGCTAGCTCCAGGCGTAGCCCTGTCATAAGGTACTTGGTGGGGTCAGCCCGCAGGAGCCCTACCATGTGATCTAGGTGGGCCCTGGTGCAGATCATAGCTGCTGGCCTCAGGCTGGTTGCCACCTGAGCAGGGGGTGGATGCTGGGGGAGACATAGGCTGCCGCTGGCCGTATCACTCCAGTGTCATGCCAGTCATCGCCTTTGCAGAGCCTGGTGCCAGCTTGAGAGCTGGGGAGGGTGTGCAGGCTGCAGGGCAGAGGAGGGGTGCTCAGAGTGTGAGTTCGTGCGTGCTGGACAGGTGTTATGTGTGAACCGAAGGAGTGTTAGCCATTCTTGACTCCACATGGTGGAGAGTGGGGGTGAGGAGGGTGACTGGAAAGGCCATCCCGGGGTGTCCCTGAGAACAAGATGTCTGCGCTGCTGGCAGGGGCAGGACCCTCGCCCGCCAGCCCCTCTGGGCGGTGCCGCCCGCTCCTTCCCCTCCCTGTCCATCCTGATTGGAGCAGGGCACAGAGCTACAGCACCTGCTGGGACTGGGCTGGCCCCACCTCACAATGCATCCCGTTTGGTAGAGGGGGCTCCTGGCAGCCCCTGACAGCCCCTGGAACCCGACCCCATGCTCCACCTTACACTCTGTGAGCCACCTGGAGATGGGGAGGGGTGGTAGTGCCGCATGTTGGTAGCTTTGTCCTGTCCCATCCCTGCTGCCCCCTGTGGTGCCCCAGTCCCCTCCCATCCCATCACTTTGAACCTGAAGCCAGTGCCGTGAGCCACTAGTCACAGACACTGCTGAAGCCCCTGCCCCCTACAGTCCACAGACACCCACCCCCAGCCACCCCACACTGTGGCTCCCTTGCTCTCCATCCCTGCTTCCCAGAATCCGTGCTCCGACTCCTCCTCAGGGAGAGAGTGGGATGATGTCACTTCCTGAGGGTGGGGGGAGGAGTAGGCACGACCCCGGCAGGCTAGCCCGCCAGCCCGCCAGCTCACTGGAGCAGCCCTGGCAACGGCTACATGAAGTGGCTGTACCGGGGAGGAGGAGAGGGAGATGGACTGGGCCAGACATCCCGGCCAGTCACGTGGCCCCCGCCCTCTTGCCCACTCCGGGGGCTGTGCCCACTGTCTGGGGAAGACTTGGCCACTTCCTTCCCAAATGATGCTGGTCTCCTTGGACACACGTTTTCCCTGGAGCCGTCACTGGGGAGAGGAGGACCTGCTGCCTGCCCCTGGACCAGGTGCCATGTAAGCCTCTACCAGCGTTGAGGGCAGCTGACCACCAGCAGGGTGCCCAGCCCCCACAGCAGGGGTCCCTCTATGCAGTTCAGTGCAGGGTCCCCTAGAGCCCTTCATGGGTATCTCTGGAAACCATCCCTCCCATGGGGGAGCCTCCCACCGCACCTTTACTCTTCTTTCTGGGACTCTAAGGAGTGGGGATCCTGGGTTCCTGGGCACTCCTCCTTGGGCTTGCTGGTGGCTAATTTGCTTTCAACTACTTCAGGGAGTTGGGAACTGGATTGTAAAGGCTACTTGGCACAGGGTGGGCTTGGGAGGTATGGTTGCTGGGAGGGTGGGTTACCCTGCGGGGCTCACCCACTGCTCTTCCAGCGATGAGGGGCAGGTGTCCCGAGCCATCCTCCTGATCCCATATCTCACTCATATTCTTCCCTACCAAGAGGCATAGCTGCAGTTGGGAATTCGGTCTGACGGGTGCAAAACCAAGCCACAGGGCGTGTTCGCAGGGTTCCTGCAGAGCAAGAAACTGCAGATCTCATTCGGCAGATATTTACTGAGCACCCACTGTGTGCTGGCCACTCTTCACCCTCCATGTCTGTCAGTCCTGGCCGACAACTGTGCACATGCCTTTTCTCCAGAGCCCTCAGCCTTCCTCCTGCCCTGCTGGGCTCTGTGCTGAGGGGCAGGCTTATTCTTGGCTAGGAAGCCCCTGCCCTGACCCCAAGGATTGTGTGCACTGGGTCAGGTCTCCTTGTGGAAAGTTGATAAAGGGGTTGGAGGCTGAGGGTCCCTCTGATCCCATGTAGGAGGAAAGGGGAGGTGAGTCCAGGTCTGTAATGGAGCTGAACAGTTACTGTTGGGGTAACCCCAGGCAGAGGCTGATTCCAGGGGGTGATCGCCAGTCCTGGGGATAGGAGAGAACTCAGAAGTAAAGCCGAAGCCAGTGTCCTGCTGCTGAGGTTCTTTGTGTTGGCTCTGGGGGCTGGATAGGGCAGGAGGCGGGTCCTGCCCAGGGATGGGTCAGCATTTCCAGTGGCCTGGAGGCCCCTGGACCGTTGGACATGGAACTGGCGGCCAGGGACAAAGATGCCTGTGCTACTTGCTACACAGGGGACTGTCCCAGTGGCCCAGGAGTACAGTGGTCCCGGGTGCTGCAGCCACCCCGCAGCTACAGGGTCCCCTCTTTTCTTTCAGGAGGTGAGCACCGGGCCCACTGAGCCTCTGCAGATCTGCCGCCAGCCATGCCCGGGATCGTAGTGTTCCGGCGGCGCTGGTCAGTGGGCAGTGATGACCTTGTCCTGCCAGCCATTTTCCTCTTCCTCCTGCACACCACCTGGTGAGTCTCAGGAGTCGGGGCTGCAGGCCTGGGTTTAGGGAGAAAGGCCTGGAAGGAAGCTTTCCAGCCATCTGTTCCTCCCTGCCCGGCCCAAGTCCTGGCTCTGTCATGCTCCCAGATCCCAGGAGAAGGTGCCTGAAGCATCAAGCCCCTTGGAGCAATACCCACATGGAACCCAGAAAGCCCTGCCAGCTGCCACAGGACCTGACCCCAGTGCTGGGGAGGTTGCTGCTGCTGTCTTCCATAGCTGACAGCTGGGCTTCCTCTCTCGCATCCCTGTCCCTGAGTCTCACTGGCCACCCACGCCCTCAGAAGTATTCGATGCCAGGTGGATGGCAGTCCCATGGGGCAGGTGCCTGCTGCTACCTCTCCTCCTGCTGACCCAGGCTGGACAGGGCCTGCCTGCTGGGGCCATGCGGGGTGCAGGGGCCGCTGCCTCGCTCACATGGTGTCCTGCAGGTTTGTGATCCTGTCTGTGGTGCTCTTCGGCCTGGTCTACAACCCACACGAGGCCTGCTCCCTGAACCTGGTGGACCACGGCCGTGGATACTTGGGCATCCTGCTGAGCTGCATGATCGCCGAGATGGCCATCATCTGGCTGAGCATGCGTGGGGGCATCCTCTACACTGAGCCCCGCGACTCCATGCAGTACGTGCTCTACGTGCGCCTGGGTAAGGGCCACCCGCCTCCGGGGGGTTGATCCAGATGACCCCCACCTCCAATCTCCTCCTGGTATTGCTCATTCATTCATTTAGTCACTATTTATTGGGCTTATGTTCTGAGCCAGGCCCTGTACGGACTGAGGTGCAGCAGTGAACTAAGACTTTCTGGGGCTTACATTCAGACCAGGGGCTGCAAACCATGGCGCCTGAGGACCAAACCCAGCCAACTGTGTGTTTTTGTAAATAAAGTTTTATTGGCACACACCCATTTGCTTATCGTCTCCAGCTGCTTTGGCACCATAACAGCAGAGATGGAGTAGTTGCTACAGAGACCGTAGGACTCACGAAGTCCAAAATATTTGCTCTCTGTCCTTTTACAGAAAAAATTTGCTAACCTCTATTGTAAACGAAGTGCACCTGCTTTGTAATCCTTCTCAAAACAGACCCACCCCATGGTGGGAAGCCTGCCAGGGGCCTGGACCAGCCCCTCAGAGGACCAGCCTGTGTCCTCTTCCTGGGCTCAGTTTCCAGCCACTTCTCCTGGGCATTCCTACTAAGCACTTCTCTTGTGCTTCTGTGCGCTGGGCTAAGCCCTTACCCCCATGTTAACTCATAGGAAGGAGCTATAATTAATCTATAGATGAGGAAACTGGGGCCCAGGGAGGTTAATTAGTACCCTCAAGTTCATATAACTAGTAAGTGTGTAGGTGTCAGAGCTGGAATTTGAACCCAGGCTATCTGGCTGCAAAGTCTGGGCTCTTAGCTCCCTGTGGAGCTGGGGCTTCCCATCCTGTCCCCTGTGAGGCCTTCTAATCTCTTCCTCCTACCTCACCCCTATCTCCTCCCCTCCAGTCTCACCCTGGGCCCAGAGCACAGGCCTGAGCAGAGTGCAGACCTTGAGCAGCTGGCTCCTGGGGCTCCCCGCTCCACTTCCTCCTCCTCTCGAGTTCCAGAGGTCTCTTGATGGCAAATAGTGGTTTTCATGAAATGGACAAGCTCTCCTAATTTTCTCATGGTCCTATGATGTAGATGTTGTCACTCCCATTTTATAGATGAGAAAACGGGGGCTCAGAGAGATTAGGTAACTTGCTCAAGATATGTTTGATTCCAGAGTTTATGCCTGTAATTCTGAAAGCCTGAAAGAGCAGGGAAGTGCCTCTTCATTGTCTGCCTTTCCAGACACCTTCTCAAGGAGGCATAGGGGATCCAAGGGCACATAAGCCAGAGTAGGTGATGGGCACATGACAAGGGACTGGGCAGGGGTTGACGGGACAGAAGGGTGAAGGGACAGCCTTGGGCCTGAGAGGCAGAGGGGCAGTGGGGGTCTTATGCTGACCCCTGCTGCTGAGCTGGCTGGAGGTCCTGCAGTAGCAGGGGCCAGGCCTGGGTTCCCGGGCCCTTCCATAGCAGGCAGACAGTGGCCATCTTTCAGCCAGGGCCTGCTCTCCTTGTAGCCATCCTGGTGATCGAGTTCATCTATGCCATTGTGGGCATCGTCTGGCTCACTCAGTACTACACCTCCTGCAACGACCTCACTGCCAAGAACGTCACCCTCGGTACGTCTGGGCCAGAGCCTCAGCCAGCCCTAGGAGTGGAGGGGACGGGATCAATTTAGAGAGGAAGAAGCCTGGGCACCACAGAGGGAAACAGCTTCTGAAAGGGCACCCGGCAGGTTGGTTGGGCGAGGCTGCTTCCTTCACCCATGTGGTCTGGTGTGGGTGGCAGCAGGCATGGAGCTGCCCGGGGCAAGAGCTGAGCCTCTGCAACACCTTCTTGGAAACCTCCAAAGCTGCCTGCTCTGTGCTGAGGGTCCTTGGGGTCACGGCTCAGCAAGGGCACAGCCACGTATGTGGACAGAGTCTGGGACCAGGGGCTTCTGAGCCTTGCTGTTGGGTCCCAGAAGCAGCTGGAGGTAGGGAGGCTCCAACACCCCTTACTTCAGATCTGGGGAACCAGGGAAGTGTCGCCAACACCTCTTGCTTCCCACTGCTGCCCCTGCAGGGATGGTCGTCTGCAACTGGGTGGTCATCCTCAGCGTTTGCATCACTGTCCTCTGCGTCTTTGACCCCACGGGCCGCACCTTTGTCAAGCTGAGAGCCACTAAGAGGAGGCAGCGCAACCTGCGGACCTACAACCTGCGGTCAGTTGGCTGGTGGGTGGGCAGTCCCCTAGTGGACTTTGCTTCCTTGTCTATAAAGTGGGAATAATAGTGGATTCTCACTATGATGTTGGGAGATTTAAATGAGATGATATGTGCAAAGTGGTTAATGCGATGCTTACGTTTGGTAAGTTCTCAGTAAATGGTAGCTATTGTTACCATTGTCATCATCATTAGTGCTAATAATAATGATACTAGTAGGTATCATAATGATAATGATACTTGTAAACCAAGTCAAGCATTGCATATTGTAAATTACAACTATTCCATGAGGTAGCTGTTACCATCTTCCCATAATACGGATGGAGAAACCCGAGGCACAGAGAGGTTATGTGATTTGCCTGAGGTTACACAGCTAGTAAATGGTGCAACTGGGAACTAGCCTAAGCAGTCTGGCTTTAGAGCCCTTGCTTAACCACTGCCTTTAGGATTCAGGGCTTGGAGGAGGTTAATCAAGGAAGGCTTCCTGGAGGTGGGCAGGAGGAGTGAATTTTGCATGGTGTTTTAAAGAAGTAAAGAAGCTGTGCCGTGGCAGAGAAAATGAGCGGGGGCATCCAGGTAGAGTCACAATAATTCCTGTTTATTGAAAGAAAAAGAGAGGGGAGCTTCCAGGGTGGATCACAGTAACTCCTGCTAATTGACCTTCTGCTATGAGTTAGGCCATACGCTGAGCCCTTTACACGATTAGTCCATTTAATCCTTTTGCTAACCTCAGTGCATTTGTGAGACCCATTCTACAGTGAGGAATCCACATCCCAGAGAGGCCAGGTCAATTGCCCCAGGTCATGTTGGTGGGGCATGGAACTGGCACATTGTTCCAGCCCAGAGCAGCTAGCTTAGAGCCTTCACCCAGTGGGACAGGCTTCCCAGGCCCCCTGCCCAGCAGGAATTCTCACAACCCCACCCTCCTGCACCTCTATATTTGGCTTCCCTCGAACCTTTCACATCAGCTGGGCACTGCAGCCATGCGTGAGTTGGCCACTTCCCAGCACCAAATGTCAGGTCTTGGAGCCAAAGCCCTGGAGCCCATTTTCCCTCCTGGGTCATCTGGCCAGCACCCATCCCACTGTGCTCACTCTGAGCACATGCCCCCACCGACCTGCTTTATGGGCTCCTTGGCCCTGGAAAAAACTCTTCCCTCTCTGAGTCATGGTGATTGCTTTTGGGTCCCAGGGCAGCCAGCGCCTTTGCAGTTGGAGGTTGGTGGTTGCTGTCATTTTAATTAGGAAGCTTTCCTGCGGTTTCTGGCCCCTTGAAGGTGAGTAAGAGCTTACAGGCTCTCTACCTGTTGTGGTTTCTCCAGCTCTTGTTTAGGGCTTAAGAGGCAGCCTAGGCCATGGGATTTGCTTAATTAAACCTGACCGCTCTCAGGCTGTTTTCCACTTGCCCTCTGCTCTGAAACAGTTTTTCTACAAGGGCTTTTTCAAGCCAGCAACTTCCCAGTGTGGGGACACACACACCCCTGCTGCCTCTCACTGTCAGGTTATTTTGGTTTTGGGAAATCAGGAAGTTGTTTAAGTCCTTGGCCTTTTCTCCTTCCATTGAAATGTGTTGTTGGTGGGGGGGGGTATTCTCAGCACTGCTCCCTGAGAGCCTTGAACTTGAATTTTTGCAGAAGGAACGTCTGCCCTCCCTTAACTTCAGTGAGCTGCAGAGCAGATGGCTGCTGGGGTCCATGAACTTTCTGTCCAGACAGTATGCATCTCCTGTCTTAGTCTGGGTAGCCTTACTGATGCACTAGACCAAACCTGTCACCTTCTCATTCACATTCCTGAAACCATCTGCCCCCTGGTGTGTATAACGGGTACTGCAGTGAAGTGTAGCATCAGCACTTCCATCGGGTCAGAGGCCCAGCAGGAAATTCTCTTGGACCATTTGAAAGCCCCATTCAGTCATAAAACATTGAAGATGCTCTGGGGACTCAGCTTAGCCAGCACACTGTCCCTTCATCAAGCTTCTGGAAGGTGGGACATTGGTTTAGGATGTAAGGTTGCCCAAGTCCCTAAGCGTTGGTAGATCTCAGAAACAGCAATTCCCTCGTGCCCTTTCCTAACCCACACCTGAAGCCATGGAAGACTGTACCCCCGTTGCTCTCCTTGTGGTCAGCTGCCTTGTGGAGCTGGGGTTGGGAAGTAGGAAATGGTCCTGAGCCACAGAGAAGAGCCAAGAGGCTCAAGGAGGGCCTGGCCTGTCATTCCTGATGGATGTTAAGTGCCTCAAGCACATTTGCAGGCCACCCTTGCCTTCTCCTGACACCCAGCATCAGACTTTTAAAGGGCCAGCACAAAGCACAAAAGCAAGCCAGACCCTTTTTGTTCAGTTTTAACGTTGGATCTGTTATCTTTATGCCAAAAACACACTGACTTCTGGGCACCCAGCATTAGATAATTGACCCATTGCCTTGCCTTTGGGTGCAGACTCCTGAATACCTTGATTCGCCATCTGAGAGGGCTGGGGGTGGGGGGTGAGAATAGGCAGGGAGCAACCATGCAGATGAGGGGCAGCAGCCCTTTCCCTACCTAGGTAACAGATTCAAGGAATTGGGAAATGCAGAGCCACACTCAGCCCCGGACATTTCCTCTAAGTACAGAGTATAGGAGTATCTGAAATCCTTTCCAAGGAAAAGCAGGTCTGTCTGATGGAACGAGGCAACAGAGAGGCCCAGCACCCTGCTGACATCTCCCAGGGCTCTCTTTGAGCCTTTGGACCCCTGAGCTGCAGAGTAGCCCTACTTTTGGCTCCGAGCTCTGAACCCCCAGGGCTTGCCCATGTTCAGTCTTCCAAAAGCCAGGGAGCAGGGGCCATCCCCTGCCTTGGCCAACAGCATACCATCTTAGGCCAGCAGGAGTCCCCCAGGGAGTGCCCCTGCTGGCCTTCAGCCAGGTCACTGGCCACCCAGATTTGGCTGTGCCTGGGCCCTGTTCTTCCCCGGACCCTCCTGCTGAGGAGCCCTTTGGTAAGGTCCTGGGAACAGGCTGCCCTCTTTCCATAATGTCTGGGCTCAGTTCTCTGGTCTAGCTCTCTGACCTTCTATACCGACACTCCCACTTTGCAGGCACCGCTTAGAGGAGGGTCAGGCCACCAGCTGGTCGCGCCGGCTCAAAGTGTTCCTCTGCTGCACCCGGACGAAGGACTCCCAGTCAGTAAGTACTGGGAAGTCGCTCCCCTGCTGCTCATGCCCTGTGGTCGGGTGATTCAGGAGCTTCTTGTTCCTGTGGCAGGGTCGGGTGGGGCAAGGCTGATGGAAGGGAGCTGGGTATTGAGCATGAGCAGGGGGAAAGCCTGCTCACATGAGGGTCTGGCATTCACTAGCGTCTCCCTCCAGCACCCACATGCTTTGTCAGGGGAACAGAAAGATGCGAAGACTGTGCACTGACCCCTAGAACTCATGTCTAGAATAGGAGAAGAAACACTCAAAAGTCAAGACAACCTGAAGACAAAGGAAAGCAGCAAATTACTCCGGAAGGTCTAGAAAGTGATTAGTACAGTCCTGATGGTGCACAGTCAGCCTTCAACACCTGGGAGCTCTGTAGCTAGTGCCAAGGCACTGCTGAAGGAAAGCTGGGTCAGCTGTGGGGCAGCCCCTGAGGGGAGGGAAGGAGGCAGGTCCCTGCGGAGCCTGTAGCACTTGTCAAGAACCTTACAGATCATCTAGTCCCACCCCTCATTTTGCAGATCAAGCAGCTGAGGCCCAGGGAGGTGGAGTGACTTGCTTAGGGTCCCACAGCTAGTTAGTAGCAGAGCCAGGGAGGTCAGGAAACCGCTCCTCCTCTAGGCAGACAGCGAAGTGCCCCTCATGGAAGCCACCCAGAAGCCTGTGTGCTCCTTCCTTCCCGTAGCCCCTGGTGTGCCGTGGAGTGAGTAAGTAAGTCCCCGAGAATCCCTGGAGGGCAGGGAGCACTCCATGGGCCTTTTCATGCAGAGGGCAAGGGACAGCCTGCCCACCCTTCTGGGCCCACCGGCAGAGTCTGTTATCTGCCGGGTGAAGAGGCAGCACATGGGGAGGGGGGGTCCCGGAGCACGGGTTGTTCCTTAGACACCCACGGCCCAGAGGCCGGTGAGTCCAGAGCACATTCTGATCAGCCTGGTCTGTGTTGCTCAAAAATTTGAACTGATGCCAATATTTAAAAATCAGGGGTGTTTATATAAACTTCTGTGTGTCCGAATCTGGTCACTTGGGCCTCTAGCAGGGCTGGGTAGCTGGAGCTGAGTAGTAGCTGGCTCTGTTTGGTCCCATTAGATGGTAGGGTCTACAACACTTGATATTTTTCTCTTACAAGTGTCAGATGCTTGAGGGTGAGACCCAATGAGACAGAGCCAAGTGCCACGAGTTAGTTCCCACCTCAGCCTGTCCTGACAGTACCTTGTCAAGAAAGACCCTCTAGGCTCCCACATGGCTCAAGGCAGGGAAGATTCAGAGCACACAGCAGCCAGTAGGGCTTGCCTCCATCTACTTTGACTCCTGCCTGAGGCCCAGACATGGGCCGTCCTCAGGTCAGGGGCTGGAGGGAAGCCAGAGGGGCCAGGGGCCCAGCAATCACATCCCTGCTCAGGTACATCGTAGGAGGTCTCTGAGCCAGCAGCCCACAGGCAGCTGGGGGAAGGGACCTGAGACCTGGAAGGTTCCACAGAGCCCTTAGGGAGTCCTTCCAAGGTCACAGCTGGTGGGACGGAAGCAGCCAGGAGCTTAGTTTGGCTTCTCTGCTTGGGAGAAAGGCCAGAGGAGACAAGCTAGGACCTTCCAAGCCTTGCTTCCTAGTCTGGGGAAAGAGAAGAGTGGCTGAGGTTGACACGTGTGCAAGGTGGACAGTGAGTGCCACAGGACCACCGAGGAGAAGAGGGGCCGGGGGAGGAGGAAGAAGGGCCAGTGTTGTCCACACAACTCCTACCAGGTCTGCAGGGGCCCAAGCCCAGGACAGGGCCCTCAAGACCACATGGGGTCAGGCCCAGCTGGTGCTGCACAGGTATGGAGGGCCCAACACGGACACGCTGCTTCTCCGGCCTCTCAGCCCTGGGAGATTTACACCTAGTCTCTCGTCCTCTCTCCTGCTCCCCTGCCACCGCCTCCTGCCTTCCTGGACCTCATAGGATGCCTACTCAGAAATCGCCTACCTCTTTGCCGAGTTTTTCCGGGACCTGGACATTGTGCCATCCGACATCATTGCTGGCCTGGTGCTGCTCCGGCAGCGGCAGCGGGCCAAGCGCAATGCCGTGCTGGACGAGGTGGGTACCCACCGCCAGCCCCTTGTCCAGCCAGCCCCCTGCGCTCCCCTCATCCCCACACCCCCACTGCTGAGTGCCTGGTTCCCCAGCAACCAAACCGTGCACCGTGTAGGGCCCTGGAGGTTGCCTTTTGGCGCTTGCTCCTCTCCCATTCGCCAGCTCATCTTTCCAGCCAGCTGTTCATGACTATTGCTGGAGTGACTTCCCTTTCTGGTCTACGCAGCTGTGCGCTGCTCCTGGGGCCGGCCCACAAAGGGCATCTAACTGCAGGGGCCTCATAAGTGCTGCCAGCTGGGTGCATCAGCTTTCTGCATTTGCCGCTCCATCCCACCCCTCACCAATCCCAGTTAGGGTCCCTCAGCATCTCATATGAAATATCTTTCCTCCCCAGTGTGGGCTAGGAATGTCCCCAGGGATTTGATGCTTTGGATAGAAGGGAAGCAACTGGAATTATGGGGAAACCTCAGGTTTTGGAAAACTGGCCAGATCTTGGAGAGCCAGATGCCACATGCTCCTTTGGGCTTCTCAGGCCTTCGGGAAGCAGGCAGAGCCTGGGGCCTGGACCCTTTTCTCAGCCATGCAGCTGGGCCAGTACCCTTCCTCATGTGCCTGTTTTACAGGCAAACAATGACATCTTGGCCTTCCTATCTGGGATGCCAGTGACCAGAAACACCAAGTACCTCGACCTCAAGAACTCGGTGAGTCAGAAATCACTTCCCAACCCACCTTGTCCCCAGTCCCCCTCTCTCTGCTGGAACAACCTAAGCACACCACCTGCCAACTGCCCCCACAGCATCAGCTGCACTCAGCTCTCCAGAGAGCCTCTCGTCTCAGATCATGCCCCCTCCAGATCCCTCACATCACGCTGTGTCTACAAGCAAAACCCCTGAATCCCTTAACCAAGTTCAGAGTCATTTGGTCCTGGCCTCTTGAGATTACCAAGTGCTTCACCAGGGTGAGCTGCTGTGATTATTGCTTCTGCTGTGGTTATAAAAGGTAGCAGGGTATAGATAGCACTTTGGTTTCTGAGATTTTTCAAGTACCTATTGTAGAAATCCAGTGTTACAGGTGAAGATGGTGCAGATCCTGTGGCAGGGGGAGCCCCAGCCCAGGGCACTGTGTGGCCCAGGCTGAAACCATGACTGGCTGCAGAGAGAACCTGCCCGCCTCGGAAAGCAGACTGATGTGGGTGTGCACCTGCTCCACTACTATCCCTGTGACCCTGACTCCCTCCTCCCCTGTGAGCCTGCTCCTGCGTCTGCACGATGATGCTGGACACACCTTCCACCCAGAGCTGTGGTGGGAGGAGATGAGCCGTGCTAAGTTCAGTTCCCAGCACAGAGCTGGTAAATGGTAGTGCCAGTCAGGATGCTGCTAGAAAGGGTTCAATCTCTTAGAAATCTCAGTCTTTTAGAGATGCCTGGGTTCTCCCTGTCTGTGTTTGTGTCTTCTCTAAAAACAGCCACGTCCAGAGCATGTACCCAAATCAGCCCATCTCTGCTTCCCAGGGCCTGTCCTGGCTGTTCTTAAATTACCCCTCCCCTCTCCCCACCGCTGGGCAGAGGAGCAGGAGCAGGCAGCGTGCCCTATGGTGCTGGGGCCCACACCCGCCACCTGGCAGAGGCTGCCAGCACCCTGCCCTGCCCTCCCTGTGGCAGGGAGCTCCTGGCACACAGAGGATAATTACCTTTCCAGCTCATTACTGAAGAGCAGACAGAGCCAGCCTCTGGGTCCTGATGGAGGTGCTACCTGTTTCACTTCCCAAGATGACTAATCCCCCTCCTTAACTTTTACAAGGTGACTAATTCCTTCTAAGTGCTCTGAGTCCTCCCAGTGGCTCCTGGAGCACGGTGCCTGGAGCACTTGGGACAGAATGGAAGCCACTTTGCTGGGACACCTCTGCCTCCTGCCTCCCTCCAGCCCTTCAGGCTGACCACAGCTGGTGTCAACAGCAGCCACTCTGCCTCAGACATCTTGGGTTTCAGACTGACTCCTTTCTCTGGAGAGATCCCAATCTCCCCGAGATGTGGCCCCTCCCCAAGGCTCCCTCCCCAAGCCTCAGGAGCCTCGGGAGCCATGACTCAGTGACTTAGGTGATTCCACGAGTCAAGTTGGGGTCTCTCTCTATTTGCAGACAAAGAACCTCAGGGCCAGAGAGACATGGCCACTTGCCTGCTCACCTGCATGCCCACCCTGCTGCCCATGTCAGGGCCACCCCCAGCTGGAGGGCCATGGCCTCTCAGGGTTAAATTTTCCCAGCAGCCAAGTCCCTTGCCAGGGCCTGATCGCTGAGGCCGGGTGATGGCCACTCACACCCTGCACCCTCTTTCCTTCTCAGGAAAACAGGCAAAGGAAATCGATCCAGGGCTCCGAGTGATATTCTGTCCCCAAATCATTAATTCTGAGGTTGGAGCAACAGGACAGGTCTCAGGAGGATTTGTGCCCTGGTTGCGTGGAGATAATTAGGGAAATGCAATTACCGTCTGGTGGAGTGTTGCCCGGGGGTCCCTTCTCCTGGGCTGGGGCTCCACACCTCGGGAAAGAGGGCACCAGCAGCCCCTCCCGGCTGGGGCAGATCTGCAGGCTCCCACCAAGGGGTGCTGCTGGCCCTGCGGCTGCAAGCAGGAAGGGCAGGAGGTGACTGCCTTGTGCCTCCTCTCTTCCAGCAAGAGATGCTGCGCTACAAAGAGGTCTGCTACTACATGCTCTTTGCCCTGGCTGCCTATGGATGGCCCATGTATCTGATGCGGAAGCCCGCCTGTGGCCTTTGCCAGCTGGCCCGGTCCTGCTCGTGAGTACCCGTCCCACCCCCCAGCCATGACAGCACCTCCCCTTCCATGGTGTGTGTAAGGAGGGGCTGCATGAAGCCAGGTACCCTGAAGGCTGCCCTGCCTCCACCTCCCCTTTGGCCTGAGCTGCTTCTCTCCTGCACTTTCTCTGGCCCTCAACCTTTCTCATTCTACATTATCCCTAGACAGTGAAGCTGTGGGCTTTAGAATCACACGGTTCTGGGTTTGAATCCAAACCTCATCACTTGCAGCTTTGGGCAAGTCGGTCTACCTTTCTGAGCCTTAGTTTCTTTATGAAGTGGGGATACCTCACGGAATTTTTTGGAGAGGACTAAGTGAGATATTGTGAAATGTCTACACTGCTGGTTCCCTTCCCCTTCCTGCTCTCCCTCGCTCTCTTTCTCTCTCTCCCTTCCCCCTCAAACATTACATTCTGCCCACATTTTCCCTTCTCTTGGTTCCCCTCCCATGCTCTGCCTTTCTGGAAGAAAGGACTTTCCTCTTAGGGAGGCCCAATCCTTAGAGGTCTCTGGACAGGCACCAAGCAGGCCCTTTAGTGAAAGGCTCCAACCCCCTACATAGGAAGCTGGGAAAGGCCTCAGCCCCAGATCTGGCCTGCAGCCTGGCTTTGCCCTCAGCCCACCGCCTGTGGGCTGGGTGGACCCTGCTCTAAGTGGGCCAGAAAAGGGTACCAGAAGGCTGCAGGAAGAGCCCCTCCCTGTCCTTGGTGTCTCCGTCCTGAGCCCATGCCAGGCAGAAGGAGGACAGCTCCCTGGGCTCCTGTTCTGGAAAGGCTGTCATGCCAGGCATGGCTTCTGTCCTTGGGGTCCACAGCAGCCATGCCCCTCTGCAGTGCCCTCCTTTCCAGGGTGGCTCTCGGGATTGCATTCTCACCATCCCCCCAGTGGCTGTCAGAGAGGACCAGGACACCTCATACCCCCTTCCCATCTTTGCCAGCTGCATATGCCTGGCGTTCTTTCCTGTGTTCTTGGGGCTCCCAGCGGTGGCTAAGGACTTTTCAAAGTGAGCACCGGGCTGGGAGTCCTGAGAGCTGGGCTCTGGCAGGTCCTGCTCCTCAGCTTACTGGCAGATGGGAACATCTCTCAGAGCCTCTTTATCCTTACCTGTAACAGGCAGCATCTGTCCTGCCTGCCTATAGGCTGTTTCAGAACTCAGGGAGTCACTGGCAGGGAGGGCACTCTCTGCTCTGTGGGTGGGAGGGGTACTGGTGTGTGCATCAGGCTTCTTGGTGCTGCTGAGAGAGTCCCTGCCTAGAAGAACCAGGTGCCTGTGGGATGGCAGCCCTGAAGCCCAGGCCTGCAGCCATGGGTGTCAGGACAGAGGCCAGAGGGCCGAGAGCCTGCTGCCCAGTGCCCTGTGCCCTTTTCAGTGTCCAGCCTAGCCACAGCAGCTGTGCTCCCGGTGCCAGCTGGAGAAAGGAGGGCTGCCCACTGCCTTGGGCCCAGGCCGTTCACCTGGCAGTGGTTCTCCCGTCCCATGCAGAGCACAACAACACAGGCCTGGCCATCTTGGGGAGACCCCACTTGGCTGCAGCCCTGCCCTGGCTGTGTGGCAGGTCTCCTTCCTATGGCCAGGCTGGCACTCAGGCTCCCAGGCCCTCAGATCACTGACGCAGAGGCAGCCCTCTCACTGGAGAGAGGAGACCACCACTTATGGAGGGCCTGCTGTGTGCCAGGTCCTTTCTGCATCTCAGGCCTTTGACTCACACCAGCCTTGTGAAGTAGCTGTCAGCACCTCAGTCTTACAGAGGAGGAAATGGGGACTTTGGACTGCTCAGTCCCCCTCCAGCCCTCACAGCCAGAGAGTGGCCATCTGAGCCAGGGTTCAAACCCATGTCCCCAGTCTCCAAAGGCCACGCTGTCACAGCCTAATGCTCAGCTGATGCTGGAGAGAGGGGACAGCTGCCTGAGAATAGGTGCTCGGGTCCCCAGACTCAGGCCTGTACCACTTGACCCTGCAGCAGCGGGGCTTGCTCAAGGCCAGTGTCCAGTGTGCATGGGGTGCCCCACCCCTGTGGGCTCTCCCTGTGCACATGGGGTGCCCCATCCCCAGGCCCTGTGGCTTTCTCAGCGAGGCCTCTCCCCATTGAGAAGTGTGTAACAGTCCTGCAGATGCTGCTCCGAGTGAAGACAAACTACTCAGCAACACTGAAATCCAGGATTCCTAATAAAATCTCAGCTGTCATCTCACGACCGCTTGCAGGGCCAGTCATGTGCTCTCAGGTGCCAGGTGCCTGATCTTTTGGGTGCTGGCTCCCTCTGATGGCTGGAGGAGAAGCTGCACCCCCTAACCAGGCACCCTGCTCAGATGCTCCCCCATTCGTCATTGCGGGGAGCCCACCATGTGCTGGCACTTTTTTGGTGCTGAGGATATAGCTGTGAGCAGCACAGAGCAAACCATGTCCTATGGAACTCACTGCCTAGTGGAGAGAGGAGGATGACACACAGACAAGATAAGGAGATAGGTAGCATGCAGGCGCAGATGGGTCTTTGGAGAAACATAAAAGCGGGGTGCCTGGTCAGGGTAGGGATGCTGGAGAGGGGGTCAGGGGAGGACTGACTATGTGAGACAAGGTGGCCAGGGTGGACCTCACTGTAACACACATTTGAACAGAGGCCTGAAGGATGTGGGGGCACAAGCCATGTGATCCCCTGCCAAAGAGCGATTCAGGCAGAGGGAGCTGCAGTGTGAAGGTGCCGAGGCAGGACTCTGTCTGAGCGTCTGAGGACAGGCAGGACGGCCAGAGTAGCCGGAGTGAGGCAGGGAGTCAGAGGCAGCAGGGCAGAGAGACCAGGGCCAGATGGGGTAGGGCCCTTGGAAGGACTCGGGCTGTTACACTGGACAAGAAAGGCGTTGCTGTAGGGTTTTAAGTGGGAAAGTGACAAGACGTGACTTAGAGGGTCATTCTAGCTTCTGAGTTGAGGACATAGGGGGCAAGTGCAGATGAGGGGCACCAGCCAGCAGGCTACTGCAACACTCCAGCTAAGATCATGGGGCGGGGGAGGCGGGGAGGGTGGTTCTGTGTTTGACTGGTGTGGGCTGAGGGGAAGGGAGCCAAAGGTGGCTGCAAGCTG
Source organism: Cynocephalus volans (assembly GCF_027409185.1). Classification (NCBI taxonomy): domain Eukaryota; kingdom Metazoa; phylum Chordata; class Mammalia; order Dermoptera; family Cynocephalidae; genus Cynocephalus; species Cynocephalus volans. Next base: position 156,960,070 of record NC_084463.1, read on the forward strand.
CAGCTGAGCAACCACAGTGGGGGAGAGGGAGCCTCGGGAGCACGTGGTGTGGGCAGCCAGGGACTGGGGTTGGGACCTGGAAGGTGTCGGGCATCCAAGGAGAGATGTCAAGTAGGCAGTTGGATGGAAGCGCCAGGAGGTCAGGAGCAGGCCTGGAGGGGACTCCTGGGCACGCTGATGGCCTCTAGAGTACAAGACTGATTGTGTAGATGACCCAGTGTGGCTGGAGGGAAGGGGGGCTCAGCCTGGAGCCAAGGGGCCCGCCAGCCCAGAGGAGAGATCCAGGACAGGAGGGACCTCCAGCCGAAGGAGGAGAGGGAAGGACCCATGGGTCAGGTGCTGCCAAGAGGCTGTATAAGAGGAGGCCCAGGACCTGGCTGGTGGATCTGGCAATGTGGAGGTCCCCAGGGACTTAGCAAGGACAGTTTGGAGAGGGGTTGGGGCTGAAAGCCCACTGGAGCTGGTTCCAGAGAGGATAGGAGGAGAACCTCCATCAGGGGTTCGCTGGCCCTGAGCCTGCTGCCACCCCATGGCAGGTGCTGCCTGTGCCCGGCCCGGCCCCGGTTCGCCCCCGGAGTCACCATTGAGGAAGACAACTGCTGTGGCTGCAACGCCATCGCCATCCGGCGCCACTTCCTGGACGAGAACATGACTGCTGTGGACATTGTCTACACCTCCTGCCACGACGCGGTGAGGGTCCAGGCAGGAGACAGACAGGGCTGGGCCCATTGTCAGGAGCAGGCAGCTGAGGGCCCAGGGTACGAAGTTGTCCTTACAGGCCAGCAAGAGCCCCTGGCTTGGCTGGCATGGGCCAGCTGCAGCCTACAGCCCTCCCCTAGCTGGACAGACCAGAGGTGGGCCCCTGTCCCCGTGCCCTGGCCTGTACCACCACTGGGGCTGTGAAAATGGACACCAACCCCATGCCCAGTGTTGGGGTTTTCTGGCCCCTGCTGTTTGGGGAGAGGAAACACGGGATGAAGCCATGAAGCCTCAGGGAGGCAGTGAGACATCTGCACATAGCAGGTGGGACGGTGGCCCCTGGGGCTGCCCACGTCACAGGGGAACTGGGAGGGCAGGGCAGCTCTGGGTGCTGGGGATGGGAGGGCTCTACAGTGAACACTGGGAACCCGTCAGCCTTGCAGGCATCAGGGGCTTAGTGACCAGTGGAGCTGTATTTCCTGGCCAGGAAGGAGGCCTGCTTAGGTCGCTTTCCCCAAGGCTGGCTCCTTCCAGGGGCCACTTAGGCTCATGAGCTACCCGCCTTCTAGGTCTATGAAACGCCCTTCTACGTGGCAGTGGACCATGACAAGAAGAAGGTGGTGATCAGTATCCGGGGAACCCTGTCCCCCAAGGTACACTGTGCATGGCTCCCAGCCCACCCCGTGGACCCTCCCAGCCCCCAGGGGCCTGCCTGCCTCTCCCCATCCTCCTCAGCCTGCCCCTCACCTGTCTCCTGTCTCCCCAAGGACGCCCTGACCGACCTGACGGGTGATGCCGAGCGCCTCCCTGTGGAGGGGCACCATGGCACCTGGCTGGGCCACAAGGTACCCGCCTCGTGCCCCCAGGCGCCTCACCTCTCCTCCCCTGCTGGCATGCCGATGCTTTGTGGGGGGGTCCTCCCTGCTCACTGGGCTCCCTGGGAGAGATTGGTCAGAGAGGTGTGGATTAGTCCAGAAGGTCCACCTCGATCCCCCTGCTGGGACCCCAACAGCCCTGCCCAGCCCAGATCCTGTCCCCAGAAGAGCCTGAGGAGGCTGCTGGGTAGAGATCTCACCAGTTTCTATTAGACACCCCACCCCTCTGAGCCTCAGTTTTCTCATCTGTGAAGTGGGAATGATGTGATCAGAGTGTCCATCAGCCCCGGCAAGTGGGTCATTGTGAGGACCAAAGGAGAAACTGAGCAGGACAGGGTTAACGAGCTATGGGTCACCATGGTTTTGCTGGTCAACACCCCCTCTGTTCCTCCTCACCCAGGGAATGGTCCTCTCAGCTGAGTACATCAAGAAGAAGCTGGAGCAGGAGATGGTCCTTTCCCAGGCCTTCGGGCGAGACCTGGTGAGGTGTTTTCCATGCCACCGAGCCCCCCAACACCCAGCCCTCCCCTGCCTGCAGCAGCAGAGAGAGCAGAGGCTGGCTGGATGGTGGAGCCACCCACCTCCCCTGCAGGCCAGGCTCTTATACCTTTGACCCCTGGCTCCCAACCCCCTCCTCGCTTGGTCCTTCTGACCCCCTCCTTTTTGTACCAGCTGCTCATGGGCATCCTGCTTAGCCCCACCCATAGTCTTTGAGTACCTGCTCCATGCCAGGCGCTAGAGGTACAGATGATTCAGGCCAGGGGCTTAGAAGCCTCGTAGCTGCAGAACTGTTTGTCAGAAGGAAATTTTATGGAGCAGTTCAAAATATAGAGCAGAATGACAAAGAAAATAATGACAGAGCAGATAGAAGGGGCACTGCTCTGCTTGGGGGCAATCTGAGCCTGCCTGTTGACCATTTCCTGTGCAGGCAGCTCCTGAGGTGCTGCCGGCTGCCCTTTCCAAAGCAAAGCAGTCCCTGGCCTCAGGAGACTCCAGTCTAGTAGTCAGGGTAGAGAGATGGGGACAGATAACCAAATGATTATGATAGAGTGTAATTTCTATAGCTATGCACAGTTTTATCCCAGGTACAGATGCAACGCCTAGAAGAGAGTGAGCCACTCCTGGAAAATCAGGGAGGGCTTCCCTGAGGAGGTAACCTCTGAGCAAGGTTTTAAAGAATAAATAGGAGTTCATTAGAATAGTCTCCCTGAGAAGTCACTCTGTGGGGACCTAGCTTGGCTCTCCCTCTGCTCCAGCATCCACATAGCACAGATATGACCCCAGGACTCTGGGAAGACCTCTCTGACTGCTTGGTGTCAGCTAAGACAGCATGGCAGGCAGCAGGGTGGGGCTCTCAGGCTTGTCTCGGTCCCCAGGGCCGCGGAACCAAACACTACGGCCTGATTGTGGTGGGCCACTCCCTGGGCGCAGGCACCGCTGCCATCCTCTCCTTCCTCCTGCGCCCGCAGTACCCGACCCTCAAGTGCTTTGCCTACTCCCCGCCGGGGGGCCTGCTGAGGTGAGCAGCCTGGGGCCTCAGAGCTGGGCAGGTGGGACTGGTGGGGCTGAGGGCTGGCTGCCTTTGGACTGGGCAGTCTGGCTTCGGATCACATGGAGGCCTGGGGATGGCCTTACCACTGGAGAGTGGAGGTGGGATGGAGGCTCTGTAGAAAGCCCTGTGGACCCCAGAATCTACCCCTGGCAAAACCTTGCCGGTAGGAAAAGCAGAACAGGGAGCACGGAGCCCTGCAAGCTCCCAGCTCTGACCCAGGACGCTGTACCAGGGGGCTGCTCCTGGCTGAGCCCCCACTCTGGAACACCACGACCCCTTCCCCCTTGGCCTTGGCTTCCACCTCGGCTTCCCTTGCAGCGAGGATGCGATGGAGTACTCCAAGGAATTTGTGACTGCTGTGGTTCTGGGCAAAGACCTCGTCCCCAGGCGAGTCACTCCCTCCTTCCGTGTCTTGTGCCTGAGCTGTTCCTCCCTCCTCCAGGTCTCACCCCACTCCCTAGCCCCCGTGTCTCTCTCACTCAGATTCCCATCTTGCGAGGGACCCGCCCTCAGTTGCCCAGTGGTGAGGACAAGTTGAAGGCAGGTGCTGTGCCTGCCTGTCCCCTCCTCTCCTGGGCCCTGCTCTGCTGGGCCACAGATCCCCCACCCCCAACTCCTGTGACCCTGGCTGGCTTGTCTTTTGTTCCTGGGGGCTGGGCGTGTACCTGCCTCCACTGCCCCTCACCCTGCACCTTTCCCAGACACCAACCAGGCCAGGCTGACAGCTCCGTCTTGCTCTGCTCCCCGCAGGATTGGCCTCTCCCAGCTGGAGGGCTTCCGCAGACAGCTCTTGGATGTCCTGCAGCGAAGCACCAAGCCCAAAGTGAGCTCCCACCCAGCACCCTGGCCTCCCTGGGCATCTTGTCCCCTGCCCTTGTCCCCCACTGGTCCCTTGCAACAAACACAAGAGGCCTCAGCCATTTGATTTGTGGGAGAGAATGACACTGGGGACCATCTATTCTGCCATCTCAACCAGAAGTCCTCCCCAGCCATTTGAGACCAGGGCTGGGGTACAGCTGGTGTCCTGGGAATTTCAGGCTATGAGACCCTCAGCATCTCCAAGCTCAACCCAACCTGTCATTGTACGGATGGGGAAACTGAGGCCCAGAATGGGAGGGACTTGCTTTTGCTCACATGACAAGTTATAACCAAATCAGGACTGGAGCCGAGGGGCTCCCATCACACAGAGCTGCCTCAAGTCAGGAGAAAGCATTCCCCGAGGCTTAGTGCTTTGAGTGGTGAAGGGAAGGCCTCTTCCAAAGCCTGCTGAGATGCCCCGGCTCAAGGCAGGCTGGTAATGATCAGTGGAGAGCGCCTGGGTACAGTTTGTTCTGATTTTCTGCTGTGGCCAAGAGGAGTGGGTCAGCCCTTTCTAATCCTCATCGGGTCTTTGGAGGACACTGGTGGTCTCTTCCAGCAGGTGGCAAGTTGGCCTCTGGCATGCCAGGCCACGTGGGGGTGGGGATGCTGTGGCCAGGCTCCCTGAGGCAGGCCAGGTGCAAGAGGAGGCAGACGTGGACCAGCAGGTCCTCTGTGTGGTCACCCTCCCTAAGTGGGCTCCCTTCCTAAGTGGGCCCTCACTCCTATTCTGTCTCAGCCCAGTCTGGACTGTTTCCAGCTTTGGTGCTCATGACTCCTCTGGCAGGGAGTGCCCTGGGCCAGGTACCAGGTGCCAGGCAATGGGCAGAGCAGCCAAGCCTTAAGGGACTGTGCTTGGAGGAGCCTGGTTCTGGGGAGGCAGAACTGCTCCTAGCAGACCCAGTCCTGGGCATGTGTCAGGCCCCGGAGGCAGGTGGCTGGGAACTAACCCAGAGGCAGCCAGGCCTGGTGGGTACAGCTGGACTGAACTTAGCGGTCTGTTCTGCCTCCGACTTGCAGAGTGACCTAGAGCAAGTTCCTTCCCCTCACTGGGCCTGTCTCCCCATCCACTAGATGAGGGGTTGGCAGACCAGACAACCCCTTGCCAGCCCTGAAATTCTACAATTCCATGTCATCTGTCCTTGGCATCTTATTGGCCATCTGGCCACCGTACACCTCAGCCACTGCCTCTTCAGGTGGGCACCGACCTTTAATGCTCTGGCCACTGCCCCTCCCCTGCCCTGTCGCCATCCCCCCTCCCCCCTCTCACCTGTTGAGCCCTCCTTCTGAGCACCCCCTGCCCCTGCCCACCCAGCCAGTGCTGCTGAGCTCTGTCCCCATCTCCCCCATGCCCCACACAGTGGCGAATCATCGTGGGGGCCACCAAATGCATCCCCAAGTCAGAGCTGCCCGAGGAGGTGGAGGTGACCACCCTGGCCAGCACGCGGCTCTGGACCCACCCCAGCGACCTGACTATTGCCCTTTCGGCCAGCACCCCACTCTACCCACCTGGCCGCATCATCCACGTGGTCCACAACCACCCTGCAGAGCAGTGCTGGTAGGTGCTGCCCAGGGGTCCCGTGTCAGCTGCTGCAGGTGCAGTATCTGGGGCAGGGGCTGTATCCTCTAGGGACAGTGGCGGGCAGGGCTGGCCTTTACTCAGTCATCCCTCGGGACAGCGGGCCAGACTGGGAGACTGGTCCAGGGACCCCATAGAGGGGGCTTCCCCAGCTCTGGGCCCTAGAAGTGGACCAAAAGGCCAGCCCAGAGCAGGACTCCAGGCTCCTATTGACAGTCCCAGCCTTTGCCCCAGGGTGAGTCCTTCCCTGGTGTCTCCTGGGGCAGCTCTCCCCACTCATGGTTCATGTAAAAGTGGATGCCCTGGAGGGGTCACCCATAAGGCCCTGGCCATCTCATACCTCCATTGTCACTTGGCATCACTGAGGGGATTAGTTGGCAGACAGCTGTGAGCCAGGCAGGAGAACAGGAGTGGGCATGTAGATAGACTTCGCTTCATGCTCTTAGCGGGTGGGGCCCTGCCCAGGATGGAGCAGGTGTGGCCTGGGCCAAAAGCAGGTAGAAGGCTAAGTGGGGACTGTGGCCAAGGCTCAAGGGCAGCCGTTCCCAGGCTGAGGGCAAGGCAGGAGCAAGCCCCAGGCCTAGGGCCACAGCCCTGCTGGGCAGGTTGGGCAAGGGCCAGGCTGCCACCCCTGCCCCCCAACTTCCCTCTGGACCTGTGTCCCTCTCAGCTGCTGTGAGCAGGAGGAGCCCACGTACTTTGCCATCTGGGGTGACAACAAGGCCTTCAACGAGGTGATCATCTCGCCGGCCATGCTGCACGAGCACCTCCCCTATGTGGTCATGGAGGGGCTCAACAAGGTGAGATTTCTGTGGGGAGCAGAGCAGTTGCCGCCTTGTCAGAGCCCCACCAGTCACACCTGTCAGGTTGGATCATGGTCCCCCTTTTACAGACAAGGGCGCTGACTCTCAGAGAGGTTGGGTGACTCGGTCAGAGTCCCCTGCTGGGCTCTGGTGGGCCCAGAGAGCCCAGCTCAGGTGATTGACACACACTGGGCTCCTATATCACCACGCATCTGCAATGGGGAGGAGCTTAGGAGACTCCCAGGGACCTGTCCCTGAGGTGGGCTAAGCTGCTCTGTGGAGTGAAGCAAGCCCCAGGCTCCCCTGAGGAGCAGGCACCTCAGGAGGAGGAGGATGGTGGCACCTGGCTGACCCCAGCAGGCTGGGAGGCCTGGGACGGGCTCCTGCCCCACACCAGCCCCAGGGCTGGACCTGCTACCCCTTCACCAGCGTCCCCCATCCTGTCCCCAGGTGCTGGAGAACTACAACAAGGGAAAGACGGCCCTGCTGTCCGCTGCGAAGGTCATGGTGAGCCCCACCGAGGTGGACCTGACTCCTGAGCTCATCTTCCAGCAGCAGCCGCTGCCCACAGGACCACCCATGCCCGCCGGTCTTGCCCTGGAGTTGCCAGTTGCAGACCACCGCAACAGCAGTATCAGGTGGGTCTTGGCTACCCCCCACCCCACCCCAGGGCATGTGTGCAGGGACCACAAATATGGCCTCAGCATGTATACTGTGTGCATGTGCATTCTGTGCATATTCTGGGCCCATGTATGTTCACGCAGCTCTGCGTACGCGCACAGGAGAGATCAAACTTGCCCCCTTTGCTCAGGATCCCTCCCACTCTGCTCCACCTGTCTCCAAGCCTGCTGTCACTGAAGCCAACATGGGCCAGGGGACATCTAGGCACATACAGACCCATAGAACCTGGGCCACAAACACACAGATTCAGTCATACTCACTTAGACCCAAACCAATGGATGGACACCCTTATACTTACACACATACCCCTATGTATTTGTAGTGAAGCTCATGCAAGCACATACGCATGCACACAGTTATTAGTTTTAAGTGCACAGACTGCCCCGTACAGACATGCACATGAACAGGACACACATGCACATGGATACACTTGAACAGGCAGACATACATATGAACACATGAATGTACCTGTGCCCAGACCCAGACACACAGGCACATGGACACACCCAGACTGGCTGACATACACAGACATCTGGTCTACATGCTTGTCACATAAACAGAGGCATGCACACGTGCTCGCAGATTCACACACATGGAGGCCGCAGACACTCCCCATATTCACACCTACTCTTCTGGGGGCATCAGGCTCTTCCAGGGGAGGATCGTTCTGCTTTCTGGGACCCTTCCTGCCCTCATCCTGTGCCCTTCGTCACAGATCTGGCCAAGAGGCTGCTGAGAAGGGTGATAGCTGCTTCATGGCCCTCAGTGGGGACCCCTGGACATCTCTCCCTGCTATCTGTGCCTTTCCTGTGGCAGCAGCATGAGTGGAGGGGGCCAGTGTCCACTCTTGGCTGCAGTGACTGCTGAGGCCACCTACTCCCCCATCCTCCACTCACTCCCTGCAGGCTGGCCTGTGGAGCAAGGGGCTCTGGGGTCCCCGGCCAGCAGAGGGCTACACCCACAGGAGAGGTGGGAGGATCCCCAGTATGAAGAAGGCAGTGATGGGAGCCCTGGGCATGGGGTGGGAGCAGTTGGGGCAGCTCTGGGCAGTGCCCTCCCCCTGTCCTGCTTCCCTGCCTCCTCCATCTCTCTTGTTCCACCTTGGCCTCAGGAGGGACCTAGGGCAGCCTGTCTCTCTGGCTTCATTCTCTCATCAGTATGGTGACAGGGGTACTGTGCAGGGGACTCCAGCTGTGCTCCTAGTGGCACCCCTACCCTGGCTCAACCTAACACTGAACCTTTTGTCTTCTATTTTGGGTTCTTGCGATTTATTTTTTTAAATAAAGGTTCCCTGTCCCAAACCACTCAGTGATCACTTGATTAACTGTACCCTTGTCCCCCTGCAAGTTCCTTCCCACCAGGGAGTTGGGGAGTCTGTCTCCTCTGCCTCTTCTGAGTCTTACCCTGCCCTGCCCTTCCTCTGCAGGAGCAAGTCCCAGTCCGAGATGAGCCTGGAGGGCTTCTCAGAGGGGCGACTGCTGTCCCCAGTGGCCGCTGCGGTGGCCACCCGCCAAGACCCCGTGGAGCTGCTTCTGCTGTCCACCCAGGAGCGGCTGGCAGCAGAGCTGCAGTCTCGACGGGCACCACTGGCCACCATGGAGAGTCTCTCGGACACGGAGTCGCTGTACAGCTTCGACTCACGCCGCTCTTCGGGCTTTCGCAGCATCCGGGGCTCACCCAGCCTCCATGCTGTGCTGGAGCGCGACGAGGGCCACCTCTTCTACATCGACCCTGCTATCCCTGAGGAAAACCCGTCCCTGAGTTCACGCACCGAACTGCTGGCGGCCGACAGCCTGTCCAAGCACTCGCAGGACACGCAGCCTCTGGAGGCGGCCCTGGGCAGCGGGGGTGTCACTCCTGAGCGGCCCGCCAGTGCAGCGGCCAATGACGAGGAGGAAGAGGTGGGTGGGGGGGGTGGCGGGGCGACCCCGCATGGAGAGCTGGCACTGCACAACGGGCGCCTGGGGGACTCACCCAGCCCTCAGGTCCTGGAGTTCGCAGAGTTCATCGACAGCCTCTTCAACCTGGACAGCAAGAGCAGCTCCTTCCAGGACCTCTACTGCATGGTGGTGCCTGAGAGCCCCACCAGTGACTATGCAGAGGGCCCCAAGTCCCCCAGCCAGCAGGAGATCCTGCTCCGAGCCCAGTTTGAGCCCAATCTGGTGCCCAAGCCCCCGCGGCTCTTTGCCGGTTCAGCCGACCCCTCCTCGGGCATCTCACTGTCACCCTCCTTCCCACTCAGCTCCTCAGGCGAGCTCATGGACCTGACGCCCACGGGCCTCAGCAGCCAGGAGTGCCTGGTGGCAGAAAAGATCCGGACCTCTACCCCCACTGGCCATGGGGCCAGCCCTGCCAAGCAGGATGACCTGGTCATCTCAGCACGCTAGCACCCCAGTAGTGGCTGCCAGATGTGGCCCAAGCTGGAGAAGGCGGCCCTGTGGGCACCTGGTGGCTGCCCCCAGGCCAGGCAGCTTTGAAGAGTGGCCCCAGGGGCCAGTTTAGCCTCAGACATAGGGCATTGCTGCTGAGCTGGGTGTCTGCATCCCTACCTCAGCTTAGGACCCCCAGAGCCAGAGCCAGGGCAGCTGGGATCTGGCCCCTCAAATGGGGAGAGATAGAGAAGGGCATGGAGCAGTCTGGGGAGACTGCCACATAGGCAGGTGTACTCAGCCCTCGGCCTGACTGCCCCCCACGGGGGCATCCTGGCACCCTCTGTTGCAGGACAGGCATGGGTAAGCTGGCTCCCACCACTGCCCTCTGGCTGCTCTCCCAGGGCCAAGGTGGCTCATCTGTGACCCAGGCTGGCATCTGCCCTGGCCACCCCCAGATCTGGTGCCTGCTGGCCAGCCCCCTGGGGTGACCCCTCACCAGGGTGGCCCACAGTGCTGTATATGTTTACAGAAGCTGCTGGGTCTGGCTCAGGATGTGTCCCGGGCTTGCAAACCCCCTGCCCAATCGTGTCCAGTAGCCCCACTCTGGACAGGGCCCAGGTCAGCCAGAGACCTGGAGGAGGGAGGGTTCAGAACCACCCCTTCTCTGCATGGTGCCCTCCATTCTGATCCCTCTGTTGATGGATCGCGGGCATCCAGGCCTGCCCCACCTGCCCGCTACTTCCTTGCTCACCTCCTGCCCCCAGGGATCCTGGCCACTAGAAGGGTGTGGGCACTCCTGTGACCACCCCTGGCTGCAGAGTCAGTGCCCTGGGAGGAAGGAAAGCACCCAAAGGCCCCTTCCCCTGAGGGCCTTACCTAACCCCTTTACATGACCCCCACCATGCCTAGGCAGCTCTGGGCCCTGTAATCTGAAACCAAACATGCCTCTGCCCCCCTCCTGGGAGCCAGGCTTTCTCCCCTCTCACCTCCAATGTCCTGTTGGCAGGAAGTGGGGCTGTAAGTGGGGTTTTATGGGACATGGCAGGAGATCCTCTGCCTACTTGCCAAGGGGAAGGACCAGGAGGACCAGGGGCTCGGGGGATGTCCTAATTTAGCCTGAGGCCCCCATAGGGGTTCCTTCTCTGTAGGGTTTGGGAAGCAGTTGGGAGGTGGTGACCTGGCCATTCCCCAGAGGCAGGAGTAGAGGAGGTCGTGCATGCTAGTGTCAGGTGTGTGTGTGCATGTGCATGAGTGTGCACCATTCCTGAGGAAGGGGCTGCTGGGGGCCGCTCACCCTACCTGCCCTGCCCGCATGCTGGGGCCTGGGAGGCAGGGCCACAGGACAGTGCAGCTTCGGACAGCACCTGTTGCCCTGTCTCGCCTGTGGCTCTCACCCCTGCTGTGAGCCCAGGTGCTGCCATCTTGCTTGTGCCTTCCTGTCCTTGGAGGCATGGTCCCTCCCACCCTGGCCCCGCCCACAGCCTCCCTGGGTCGCCTAGGCTCCCCTGACCAAGACCCCCCATCTCATGATCACTGGTGTCTGGGGCCTGAATCCTGACTCCTCCACACCCACTCCACACACAGCTGGGATTGGCCTGCATGGCTGCCCTCGGAACACCTGCCTACCCTGACAGATAGGGACAGAGACCTGGGAGCTGGGCCTCCCCTCATTCTCTGCAACTCCTACCCTCACCACACTCCAGGAACCCCTGCCCCTGCTGAGGCATGGCCTCAGCCCAGCACAGAAGCAAGGTGGAATGAGTGGCTCTTAGAGTTTAAAAAACAAGACAAAATCTTAAATCAAGTACCCCAGCCTGTAGCAGGGAGACTTGGTGTCTGGCCTTTTAATTCCTTCTCTGCCAGGGTGGGTCCTGGGACCTCTAAGGTGGGTGTGTCACCCACCCATGCCCAGGACTGAGTCATCAGGGACAGACCCCCCCACCCCCAAGGCTGCAGCCACACTGTGTTACAGGCTTGGGGCTGGGGCAGGCTTGGACTCAGCCCTGGACACTTGGTAGCAGCCCACCCCTAACCTGCCCCCTCCCTACCTAGCCCCTGAAGGATGGGCCTGCTGCACGTCTCCCTCCTCCACCCCATACCACATTTGGGGGGTCTGAGCCACCCCCCTCAGCCCAGCTCGGCTCAGACCAACCCCCACTCTGTTCCCCAGGCCCGCAGCACAAGCTGTCCCAGCCATGTGCTGGCCTGACCTACCAGGGGCCTGGACGACTTCCATATGCAATCGGTAGTGAGCCGCCGGGCCCCACAGACCCTCATGCACTCTCTACGTGCCATTTTCCCATGACTCTTTTTGTACTTAATGTATGAAAGATCCAAACTAATATTGCTGTAAAAAGGAGAGACAAATTAATATAGCTTATTCTATAAATATATCTGTATATAAAGGTTTCTGTATATTGTATAGAACTGTGTATAAACTGGATGTAGAAGCACTCTGGCTGCCTTGAGTGACCTCTCTTCCCATCAGGTGGGGGCAAGGGAGTTGGGGACTTGCCAAAGTCACAGCAGAGTGGGGGGAGGGGTACCTCTGCTACTGTGCCTTGGACAAACCAGAAAGCCTAAGAGGGAACTAAGGTTCCTTAGGACCAGAGCCCATTCTGACCTCAAGGATGCAAGGTGTGTTTGGGTGGTTTAGATACAGCCCAGTCTGAGGCTGAGCAATGGGTTGGAACTGCATTTTTCAAAGTTTGCTACGCGCAGGACTCACCTGGGCTCTTTTAAAAATGTAGGTACTGGGTCAGTGGATCTGAGGTGGGGCTGAGTCTGCATTTCTAATTGGCTTCGCTCTGCCAATGCCCTGGCCTAGGACCATGTTTTGAGTTGCAGTGAGGGAGCAGGAAATCCTCATACCCCCGTGTGAATGACAGCAGCCACTGGTGGGGTTCTGTCTGCCTTGAAAGATATCCCTTGTTAGCTCCTTTTTCCTCCCTGAGGGGTCTGAGGCTCAGAGACGGAAAGTAAGCTGCGGAGCTGGTGATTGGGATACTGGGGTGGACTGTGTCTGCCCCCACACCCCACACCCCACACCCCAGTGCAGGGGTGGAGTATCCCAGTAGGAAAGCACCGAAATGCAGGGGCCACTCCAAATCTTTGCCAAGGGTTTCCCTAGGAGGGTGCAAAATACCTGGCCAGGCCCAGGGCACCCCAGGATCCCCAACCCGGCCTGGCTCCAGGGCAGTGAGGCCTGGGGAGTGGCCAGAAGGCAGGTGAGTAAGCAGCTGGGCCTCCTGTCTGCCCCCTGCCCAGGACCTGCCCCCTCCACACAGCAGGTGGCGCTGTGGCTCCAGCCAGTGCCGCCAAGGCCGCAAGAGTCTGGCCCAGGCACCGACTCAGCCAAGTTTTGTCCCCACCTTCCCTTCCCCGCCCTGTCTGCCCCCCGCCGCCCCAAGTCCAGAGTGACCCTCCTCAGTGAGGGGATGGTGGGGGGGGGTGATGGAACAGTGCTTTCGCCTTAGAGCCTGTCTTCATCCATGGCCTCTGAGCAGAAGAGGAAACTGAGGCCAGATAAGGGGGAAGACCTGCTCAAGGTCACACAGGAGGTGGAGACAGACGTCGGACCAGAATCCAAGCCTCCAGGACCGTCACTCTGGCCTCCACCCTCACCTAATGTTTTCAGAGGTTCTTCCCACTCTGTGGTCTCACTGGTCTGCAAATTCTGTCCAATTAGTGGAGCAGAAGCAGAAGAAACTGAGGCCCAGAGAGGTTCTGTGGCTTGCCCAGGGTCACACAGACAGACAGTGGAATGGGCAGGGGCCCTCATGAGTGGCAGTGCTGGGAGGGACTGGAGCATGGCGCTCTGCCTCCTGGTCCCCACTCAGGACCGCGGACGGCCTCTCCCGTCTTAGCCCCCGTAGCCTGGGAGGGAGGTCTGCCCTGGCCCAGGGAGGCTGTGCCCCTGCCTCACTGACTCGCTGGGTTTGCACTCGCCACCTGCAGGCCTTCCTCTCTTCCTCTGTGAAATGAGCTGGGGCCAGGGCTGTGTGTGCCCACGGGGGGCCGGCAGTGCTGGGGCAGGGAGGACAGGGCTCCACCGTCCCCTGGGCTGGCCTGCATGCCCATTGCTCATCAACCCTCAGGTCTCTGCGTCCCTCCCCTCAGTGCTGCCTTCTGTCCACAGCCTCCATTTAAAGCACCATTTACTGATCACTTACCTGGCACTTCACCTACATTGTGAAGCGGGAATAATGGGCTGTGCTTTACAGAGGAGGCCTCCAAGGACCAGAGGCAGGCCTGGGAGAATAGGCTGAGCTGGCCTCAGGGGACAACCAACAATCAGTCTGCTGGGCTGGGGCTAAAATCCTGGTCCCTCACTCATTATGGCTTGGTTAGGGGTGGGGGACACAGATGGAGCCTCATTTCCATGGATGGGACCCCTCAAGGTCCTCAGGTACAAGCTTCCCTGGGGCTCCTGCACCAGTCCCAGCCTCTGCCCTGCCCCAGCCCCTGCCCCAGCTGGGCTTGGGCCCCAACTTCATTATGGAGTCGGGGGGTGGCAGCCTTGACTCTTGGCTGAGCCCTCGAGTCTGGGACATTTCAGCCACCCTCCCTCCCCCAGCCCAGAGATGAAATCTCTGGTGATAGTAGCTCCTTTGCTCAGTGACCTGGTGGGATCAGGGGAGATGGCAAGGTCTGAGCCCCTAGCCAAGCCAGCTCCCATGAGATTAACAGGAGGCTCCATCCCACCCCGTCTAACTTAAAGGCTACCCCAGAGACTGAATACTTTATAAGCATAATAATGAAACTTTGGGGTGTTAGGGACAAAATAAGTGTCTTCCCGACTCCTAGCCCTTAATGACCAGGACAAGGGCAATGCTTAACTCATTGGACAGCCCTTAGGTGGTGGACATGTAGGCACCATGTGGGCTATGAAGGAAAGACCTGTGGATGGGTGGAGGCTCACAGAGAAGCTGGTTTCCCAGCTCATTCTGGGCAACTCATAAAACAAATTCAGTTTTAAAGATTGCATGGTGTAGGCGGGTGTCTGCTTTGTCCGCAGGCAGGCTGACCCTGGGTGGAGGAGGGGGCAGAGTGGAGAATAACAATTGTCTTAAGGGAGTCTGCAGAGGGAGAAAAACCTCTGGGGTGTATCGGCTGGGAAAGAATAGGCGTCTCAGTGTGCCCCTCTCCCCCCTCTCAGCCCAGCCCCTGTGGGGGGGCAGGAGCATCGGTCAGCACCCACAGCTGGGGCCTCCAGCAAAGTCCCATTCTATATATCTGAGAGCAACAGCTCAGAGAGCAGCCCCCAGAGGGACAAAACCTCATTGTGAGGTGCCTGCCGGCCGGGGCGCCCCCTCCCCCAAGCCCAGAACTGTCGTGGCATTGACCCTCCTCGGCGGGCCACCACGGGCCTGCTGACTGGGCCACATCTGGGGCTCAGGCACTGGCTGCCCCTCCCCCTCGGCTGGCTACTGAAGAGGGAGAGGGAGGCTTGGGGTGGAGCTGCCTCAAGGGCTGTCACCCTGTCCCCACTGGACAGCCTAGCTTGTGCCCCACCCTCCTCTGGGGGCTATGGCCAGGCAGAGTTGAGAGTTCTGGGCTGGCTAGGTTGGCATCTTGTCCTGCCACAAGTCCCCCGACCCCTCTGGGCCTTAGCTCTGGGCCTGTCATCTGCCAAACAGTAGGGGGTGGGATAGGTCCATTCATTCAATGCAGACTTATTGAGCGCCTACTGTGTGCCAGGTAGTATTCTTTTTTTTTTTTTTTTTGGCAGCTGGCCAACATGGTGACCTGAATCTTTGATGGGTGTTATAACACTGTGCTCTAACCAACTGAGCTAGCTGGCCAGCCCACAGGTAGTGTTCTTGGTGTTGAAGCTATAGCAGTGACCAAGAGTGACTAAGACAGGAAAATCTCTTGCCTTCATTGGGCTTCCATTCTAGAGTGAGGAGAAGGATAATAACAAAAAAGAAATAAAAATATTTTACATGGTGAGAAAGAACGGCCTAGGTAGGAAAGAAAAACCTGGGGAGGGGAACTGCTTCAGGCAGGGTGGTGAGGGAGTGAGGTGTGAGCTGAGACCTGGCTGCTGAGAAGGAAGCAGCCGTGTGGAATGTGGGGACAAGCATTGTAGACAGATGGAATAGCACATGCCAAGGCCCTGCAGCAGGCATGGGCTGGCATGTTTGAGAGATGGCAAGTCTGAGGCCTTGGTGGCTGTGATTTAGCGAGCAGTGGAGAGAGAAGCAGGAGCTGAGGTCAGTGGTACAGGCAGGGGCAGATCTTACAAGGATTCAGAAACCAGGCCAAGGGGTTTATATGTTGTTTTGAGTGCAAAGGGAAACCACTGGTTTTAGCAAAGGAATGACATGATCTGATTTATGTTTTAAAAAGAGTGACTTGGAAGGATTGTAGAGATTAGTGAGGAAAGAGGCTGTATAGCTGGGCAGGACAGATAAGGAGACACTAGTAAGGTGGAGGCAGGGACAAGGGCAGTGGGTTTACCCAGGACATACTTGGAGATAGAACCTCAGGTCCCGCTCTACCAGACAGGGCAGCAGTAAATGAGCGTGCCGATTCCTGGGTCAGCCAGGATGTGGCTCTGAACCCTAATGATCTTGAAATTCTTAGCCCTGCATTGTCCAGTACCCTAGCCATATGTGACTATTTAAATGTAAACTAATTAAAATGAAATAAAATTGAAAAGTCAGTTCCTCAGTCTCCATAGCCACATTTCCCGTGCTCAGTAGCCACCTGTGGCTTGTGACTGCCATACTGGACAGCACAGAGACCATTTCCATCATCACAGAAAGTTCTACAGGACAGCACTTCTTCAGACAGCTCTTAACCTCATTAAGCCTCAGTTTCCTCGTCTGTAAAACTCAGGTAATTATAGTATCTCCTGGGTAGGGTACCAGTGAAGATTAAATGTGATAATAACGCCTATAGAGTGGTAGAGCGGACCTAGCACATAGCAAATGTTCATTAAATGCGGTTATTATTGCTGAGATGGTGGGTTGGTAACGAGGGGAACTAGGGGATGTCTCTGAGGTTTGGTCCTGAAAATCTAAAATTCAGAATTCTAGTATCTTGCCCTGCCCAAGGAGAGGGCGAGGACCACGGGGGCAGGGAGTGGCCCAGCCCCCACCACCCCACCCACGCCTTCAGCCCGCCTGAGCCCCCAGCCCGGGACCCCGCGACCCCGGCCGGCCCGCCCCCCTCCATGCGACTCCTGCCCGGTCCGCCCCGCGACCCCCGCGACCCCGGCCCAGCCCGCCCCGCGCCCCCAGCCCGGGAAGGGGCCGCGCCGAGCGCCGCCTGGGGGAGCCGCGCGTGCTGGCCGGCAGGGGGCGCTGCGCGCGGCGGGCGGGGCGCGCGGGGCGCGCGGGGTGGGCGGGGGCCGGGCCAGGGCGGCGCGTGGGGCGAGCGCGGCGGCGGACCGGGCGGGACCGCAGCCGGAGCGCAGCCGGGACTGTCGCGCGGGCCGCGCCGGCGATGCCGCGCCCCCGGGCCGGGCTGTAGCGGGGCCGCGGCCGGAGTGCGCGCCAGGCGGGCCGGACATGGAGGTGGTGGACGAGACGGAGGCGCTGCAGCGCTTCTTCGAAGGTGAGAGACCGCGGGCAGCCGGGCGAGGACGGCGACTCTGTTGGGAACCCGCAGCCGACCTCCCCGGGGACTGGGACTCCCTACTGTGTTCCCAGCACTCCGGGGACTCCCCCTGCCCCCCAGTGCCTCCTCTGGGCTGGGGCCCTCCTCCAGGCTGGCACCCGCCTGCCCTGCGGGGTTCCCAGGCTGCGAGTCACCTGGAGGTCACTACCCACCTCCGCTGAAGGTGGGCTCCTCCTCCCCGTCCCCAGCACCAGCTTCCTTGGGACTGTGTTTCCTTCCAGGCACTTCCCCCTAAACTGTGACACTCCCTCCCCTAGCACACTTCCCCAGTCTGGGGACCCCCTACTGTGTTTCCCTGGAACCCTATCCAGAACAGAACCCCCTTCTAGGCCCTGGACACCCAGCACACCGTCTAGGATCTTCGATACCGCTTGGGGCTGGCACCCCAGCCCCCCGCCTGCTTCCTGGAGGTTGGGACCCCCGCCTAGAGACCAAGATCCTCTGTGTGCCTTTCAAATTGTCACCCTCCCCCCAGCCCGACTCCTAGGAGCTGGAACCTCCCCACTGTGCTTCCCTGAGGCTGGGACCCCCTTCAAAACTGTCACCTGCCTTCTGCTGTCCTGCTCCTTCTCCAAGGCTGGAATACCCCTTGAAGCAGCTACCTTTCTCTTACTTGGGACTGGAACCCCCCTCCCTAGTACGCTCTCCTAGGGCTGGAACCTTCTTGAAGTTGCCATCCCTGTCAACCAGCCTCCTTTGCTCTCCAAGACCCTCCCAGTGCTGTGAATTGCATCCCACCAGCCCTGTAAGGTTTCTCAGGGCTGTGTCCCCCACACCTGTCCCTGGAGCTATGCCTCCTCTGCCTGTGCCCCCACAGAACTGATCTCACCCCCTCGCTTTGACCCTGAAAGGACCCTCACTGGGATGGGATCTTTGCACACCCCGCAATATTTTTTCCTATCCCCACCTCCACTTGCCTTATTTTGGAGGTCTGCTCCCACATCTAACCAACCCCCTCGCCCCCTTCCTGAACAGCCCCTGCCCCTCCTCCAGGACCATCCCTCGTCCCTGAGTGCTGGATTCAGGAGGGATAGGATGCGATGTGGGAGAGGGAGGGAGAGATGCAGGCTGACGTCTCCCAGCCCACTCTGCTTCTCAGACCTCACTGGAACATCTAGGCAGACTCTCTGGCCCCTTTTGTGCTCCTCTCTACCAACTTGGGGAGCCCAGCCCCTGCACCTACCCTCTCCCCAGTCCCTGAGCCCACATATAGCTCCTCCCTGCATTCAGAACCTTCCGTTACTGTGAACCTGCTCCTGGGGCACCTGTGCTGGGGCTGTCGGGCCCGCAACACCAGGAATCGGGGTCCAAGTTTCAAGCCCAGTGCTCAGATCCCTTTGAAGTCCCGTGGTGGGGGGGCGGTGGAGAGGAAGGCCTTTCTCTGCCTCAGTTTCTCTCTCTCTGTGGCTTGGGGGCAGATACCTTTGTCCACTCCTGGTTGCTGAGCAGCCCAGGAAAGGGTATCCCCAAGCTCCAGGCCTTCCCACTTCAGGATTCTGGACCGCCTGAGCAGACCCAGGCTGTAAGAAACTAGGCTCGGACTAGATTAAATGGTTGATCCTGAGACAGCTGGGCCATTTGAGGGTCCCAGGCAGCCCCCCATCGTTCCTATCATTCATTCTCCCCAGGCACTATTCATCCTTTAGGAGCTTTTGAGGGGCCTTATGGGGGTTGTAGCCCCCAGGGAGGAAGGGAAGAGATGCTATTCTTTGCCTGGGGGTTACTGTTTGTGGGTGCCCTGGGCCTGTTAGGTATCTGAATGACCCATGGGCCAGGCCTCCTTAATTCCTGAACATATCCCCACGCCTGCTGCCCAGGACCCTGGGCCCTGGGCAGAGGATGGGCCTAGCTGTCCTGGGCTCCCTGTCTCCTGAGCCAAACCTTCCCTCCTGGCTGAGGTGGGGGGGCGGGGGCTGACGCCACGGCTCAGCCATGCGGCCTGGTGGGAGGGAGGCTGCGCTGCTCCCTCCAGAGAGATAAGAGGAGACTCAAGAATGTCTGTGGGGAGCAGGGGTGGGTGTGGGGCCGCCTGCCCAGGAGGGCCAGGCTGGAGAAGTGCTCCCAGAGCCTGAGATGGGGGTGGAGGGGTGGGCGCTGGGGCCTGGGGTCTCCTGGGTCGCTGGGGAGGGGAAGGCCTGGCAGGGCATCGGTGGGCGATGTGTGGGAGGGGACAGTATGGGTGTGAGGGGCGCCTGGGATGGCTGGGCCCAGTGTGCTCCTGAGTGTAAGTGTGAAAGCTCGAGGGAGCGGGAAGCTGTGCGCTGCGCCTGTGGATGTATCATTCCTGAGCCCGTGGGAGCAACGCGGGCTCACACTCGGAGCACCTGCGTTCTTATCCTGGTTCTGCTTGGCCTCGGTCTTGCCCTCTGGACAGTGGGTAGAGGGGTCTATGCTTTCGGCTCTGGGCTGGGAGACTGGGAAAGGATTTTGTCAAAGTGG
Organism: Cynocephalus volans; assembly: GCF_027409185.1. NCBI lineage: Eukaryota > Metazoa > Chordata > Mammalia > Dermoptera > Cynocephalidae > Cynocephalus > Cynocephalus volans. The sequence continues at coordinate 156,979,554 of NC_084463.1, forward strand.
CAGCATCACACTGAGCCCCCTTGCCTGATGTGAAACCCGCCCCGTAGGCACACCAGGCATATGTCCTGGGTCCTGCCCTGTGCGGGTGGTGGGGCTAGGGGCTAAGGCGCTTTGGGCCTCGGGTGGGAGGCCGGGACAGGGCGGCCCCCTCGAGGCTGGTACAGCCGGGCCCCCGTGACCGCCCCGCTAATCCCCTAGAGAGAGGCAACGGCAGCCCAGATCGGCGGGCACAGGGCCTGCAGAGAGGGGACCCGCCGGGCAGGATGCACTGGCTCCCAGCAGGTAACCGGGTTGTGGTGGCAGGTGTACTCGTCACCTGACTGGCTGGGGCCTTGGGCTTCCAGAGCCTGGTCAAGGATAGGTCAGGGGTGCAGGCTAGCACCAAGGCTCTGGCCAGGACCTTAAAGGTTCTGGTGCAGGCTCAGCTACTGAGAGCTGTGTGACCCTGTGCAGAACCCTTGCCCTCTCTGGGCCCCTTTTCCTCACCTGCAAGACAGGAGGAGGTGGCAGAGAAGACTTCCATGATGCCTTCGGCTCTGAGAGGAGCCTCATCTCCCAGCCCCAGGAGGGAGGGACATTTTCGAGTATGAGCCCAGGAGTGGGTGCTTGCTCCTGATTTTAGGGGCACAAAAGCAGGTGGGTGTGAAGAAAGCCTTAAAGACTGCAGGGAACTGGGCTTCCAGCAGGTGCTGGAAAGGCCATGGAGAGTTTGGGGGGCCCACCTTGCTGCTAGAGCCTCACTAGGGCTGGCAGTGGGAGGCCTGGGATCTGGCCCCTTCTGAACCCGATGGGTGGCCTGGGCTGGTGACTTCCTTCTCTGGCCTCATTACCCCTCCAGCGGTAAGTAGGAGCAGAGTAGGAGTAAGGGTTGAACCAGAGCATGGGCTTCAATTGTAATTTTTTTAGCCATCAAAGACAAACTCATGACCTCCTGATAGGGCAGGCAGAGTGGATAAAGGGAAGCTGGACTCCCCACGGCCCCCCAGAGCACCAGGACCCTGGTCTGAAAGCCACCCTTCCCCCTCTCTGGATGGGTGAGGGGTGGGAGATGGCACTGGTTGAGGCTCGAAGGGGAGGGAGCTAGCCAGATTTAAGCCAGAAGCTGACACCCAGCTCCCAGTCTCTCCTCTGCCTCCAGGGCCTTGGGGGAGGGGGAGGGGTCATCTGTCAGGGACGAGCATCTTTGCCTCTGGAGGGCAGGAGGAGGCCCCAGGTGGAGACCACCTGGTGACTTGGTAGAGAGGACCCCACCGGCCGGGAGTCTGGGGCTGAGCTGGAGTGTGTGATGGGGGTGGCACTGTGTCCTGTGTCAGCCTGTCTATCTGTCTGTCTGTGGTGTGCCTAGGGGTTAGGTAGGTGGGAGAGGCAACCAGGTGCAGGGTTTCCCTGCCCCTGACTCCCATGGAGCTGAGGTGTGGTGCTTCCCGAGTCCACCTGGAAACTGTGGAGGACTCCCCGCTGCCAATCCGGGTCCTGAGCCCAGGCAGGAGGGGAGGTGGTAGTGGGGGGTCTGACTCATCCCATGTCCCCAGCACACAGCACAGGGCCAGCCGGCGGTGCTGGGGGAACAGGAAGTGTTCTCAGGGTCAGTGGAGGCAGCAATGACTGTGTGAACAGAGGTGGGGGGGGCGAGGGGTGCACCCAGGAAGCGACTCTTGGGGAGGGCCTGGGGTCAGCGCAGGGGTGAGGAGCAGGCTTCCCTGCCGCTGGCCTCAGGACCCCTCCTGAGTCTGGGAGCTGGACAGAGTGCGCCTGGGGTCTTAGGCAGAGCCAAGGAGGGTGTTTGGGGCAGAATGACCTCCTCCCTGGGGACCCAGCTCCCACTTCCCAACTCCCAAGGGATGACAGGACTGGGGGGCCCTGGTGGCAGAGGCTGCTGGGTAACAGCCCAGTGGGGCTGCTGGTTGGCTGCTGCCCTTGGACTTTGCCCTCCTCGATAAGGAATAGGGAGCAGAAATCATTAACTGAATCATTAACTGGGGGTGGCCCCGCCCTGCCCAGGCAGCCTGCCTTCTCTTGTCACCATCTTCCTTACGGCCTCGCTCCCTCCTCTGGGCCTCAGTTTCCCTCACAAGCTGGAGTGCTGGGGGTGTGTGTGGGACCTCCTGTCCCACCTCAAGATCTCCAGCCCCCACGCCACGGGCGAGGGTAGTTGGGAGGTGGTTGGGGGCAAGGGTGGGGTGACATAATGGTTTTGTGCATTCGCTGGGGTGGGCAGCTGGGGTCTCTTCCTAGCTCTGCTGCTTCCCCACAGTCCTCTTGGGCATATCCCCTGCCCCTCTTTTGGCCTCCATTTTCTCATCTGCAAAATGGGAATATGGTTGTAATACTAGGTAGGGCTACCTCTCCAGGCCTCTGCGGGAATTAGGTAAGATAGTGCCTGTAAAGGGCTCGGTACAGCGCCTGGCCTGGGAAGCCCTCCATGAATGTCAGCCTTTATCCAGATTATCTCCATTCTAATGGGGACAATCAGCAGGTGTTGTGTAGCCCACCTTGAGGATTATTGGTCCACAGGGGAGGTCGATGCCCCCAAGCTTGGGCTGGGACCCCATGGCTGGTGCTGTGTGCTTTGGGAAAGCCCCTCACTCTCTGTGGGCTACTCATTCGAGGGATGAGGGGAAACCGTCATCAGCCTTGTTGAGCACGTTCTGTGAGCACCTGTGCCATGGCACATCCAGGTGGGCCTGCCCCACCCTCCACCTCAGAGATGCGGAACTTGCTCTGGCACGCGATGGGGGTGGGGGGACCTTGACCTTCCTCTGTCTTTGCCTGCTGCACCCAGGCCAGAGCTCTTTGCATATGTTGTCTTCCTGGACTCCTGGGGCGCCAGGGAAGGGTGGGTGGTGTCCCCTCATTTCCAAGAGGGATCACTGAGGCAGAAGGTGATCTGTCAGGCTCACTTGGGGTGGCCGCAGCAGAGCTGGACAGGATCCAGGGTCTCTGTTGGGGACCAGCCTGGAGTGCGCAGGGAAGGGGGCCTCTCCTCCTTGCATGCCGGTGGTCCTGATCCCCAACTGATGGCCATGCTAGGTGGTGTCCGTCCAGCCCCTTGGCCTCTCTTGACCTCAGAGCCCTCACCCAGATGGTCCAGTCATGTGAATGAGTAGTGAGACCCCAAGAGTGCCAAGGTCTAGAATGGGAGGAGGCAGAAGGGCAAAGTAGGGGCTTTGGGTTCAGAGCCTGGACTGTGGACAGGGGGCTCTGGGGCATCCAGTCTTCCCTCTGCCTTCAGGTCACATCAGTGAAGGAAATCCTCCCTCTCAGCCTCTGTCTGTCCTCTGTGGAACTTGGGGAGCCTGCCTCCCTCGGGACCTTCTCTCACTTCCTTCTGTGCTCTCTTCTGTCTCCAAGGTTCTTACTCCTGGCATCTATGGCCTGGGGGGAAGGGAATCCACCCCCACCTCCCACCCTGCTAGCTTGGAGGCAGGGGCTGCCTATTGGGGGCTGAGGGAATGGGGCCTGTGACACTCAGTTCACTCAGGGATCTGGCTCCAGCTGAGGAAGGTCTGCTGGCAGCCTGGGGAGTGGGAGATTGAAGAGAAGAGGATGAGGAAACTCTTCCTGGGTGGGCCCTAACATGTGATGCTGCACCTGCTGGGATGTGTGTGTGGCCTGGGCCTGCCTGGGTCAGTGAGCATTTGTGTGCACGTGTGTCCTGACATACAAGCCTGTCAGGTGTGCTGAGATGGGAACATGCACGGTTGTGCTCGTGCCTCAGGGCCTTTGCACTGGCTGTCCCCACTGCCTGGAACCTTCTAAAATGCTATGGATTTTACTGATCTGTCTTGTCATCTGACTTTGCTCCCTAGAATGTCAGCTCCATGTGTGCAGGGGGTTAGTCTGTTTAGTTTTCTGCTGTATCCCCAATGCCGAGTGCTGTGCCTGACACATAATAGAGGCTCAATAAGTAATTGCCGAAGAATGAAGGAGCACATGTGGAGCATGCCAGTGTGTGCACCTGTATGTGTGTGTGTGCTTGAATAGGGATGCACTGGTACGTGATCACACGCGTGTCAGTGGATACCTGTCTGTGGGTGTGCCCTCACAGACACATGTACATGTAAGAGTGTGCCTGTGGGGGACATGCTAGTGTATAACCTGTGGTGGAGACCTGCCCCACTCCCAGCTGCAGGGTCCCTCCTCTGTGGCCTGCCTGTCCTGGTCCCTGTGGGAGAGGGTCAGGGGCACTGGGTGAGAGCTAATGGGCCTTGTGGAGTCAGGGCTGTGGGCCCCCAGAGCAAAGCAGAGATCCCTGGGAACCAGTGTGGGTTCCCTAAGAAGAGGTCACAGCTGTTGGCTCAGTTCTGTTGGACCTGGCTTGGGAGCATCTTGGGTCTGTGAGTTCAGCCTTGTTTTGACTGAGGACAGGGTGGCAGCCATGTGGAGACTAGGGGAGGACATAGCCATAGCCCAGCGGTGGCTAAATGTCCTGGGTCCCTTGGAAGAGAGGGGTCTCTGTAGGCAGGCTGTGGGGCTCTTCTGCATTTTTGGTAAGAAGTTGGGAGGGAGCAAAGATCATTGTGGCTCAGATTTAAGGGACTAATGGATGATGACTCAAGAGCCACATCTTTGTCAGGTGTGGCTGTTGGGTTCAAGCTAACTGAGAATGTGACTCAGAGATGCAAAGGGTTGCTTGCACAATCAAGAGTCTGACCTGAAGGCATTTTGACAGAGAAGGCTCTGATCACAAGTTGAAGCCTTAAGCAAGGACATCTAGCAGTTATAGATCATATTAATAAAGACAGTCCAGACCAAAGGAGGTGATAGCCCACTGTGCCGTGCTCCAGTGTGATTTGGTTTAGAGCATGTTGTTCAGTCAACATTGGGAGAAAAGCCACAGCACTGGGGCCCTCTGTGACTGGGGTGATTGGGAGGGGCTGCCTGGCCAGGCAGGGAGGCAGTCACAGAAGTCACTGGAGGGCATGGCTGGGCCAAGGCCTGGCGGCTGGACTGTGCCATGCATGTGCAAGAACAACAGCATCGTACTGGTCATGCCTCAGAGGGATTTGGAGAAGGTGTGGAGGCCCCCCGGGAGGCTCTAGAGGCTCCCTGGAGCAGATCTGCAGTAAGGCAGAGAGGCATCAGCAGAGTGGTACAGTCTGGGCAAAGATACGAGGGCAGAAGAGGAGATGGGGTCCCCAGAGAGATGGAAACGGAGCAATTAACATTGGTTCAGGAGCGGCCTCATGGTGGTCACCTCGGTTAAGGCTCATGACCACTCCACTTTGATGAGAAAGAAACCCAGGCTGAGGGAGGTCAGGGCCCTTGCTGAGGGTTGCACAGCACTGTGGTGGGACTCGTCTTTGACCCCAGGGTTCTATGGGGGATGCCAAGGTGGGCAGTCCCCTGACTACCACCATGCTGGCCCCCAGCTACTGCCTGGAGCTAGGACATCCCTCTGATTCAGATGTCTGGGGTGGACACTGAGGGCAGCTGGGTCTTCAAGGGACAGGCTCGGGCCCTGGTGCCCTGTCCACCCCCGGTTCAGATCAACCAGGCCTGGCCAGTATCCTCAGGTCCTGTCCTACTCTGCCCATAGCCACGTGGCTGACGGGATTTCCGCCATGTTTGGGGCATGAATTGACAAGTGTCCCATTGACGGGGCAGGGGAGGGGGTAGGCAAGGCACAAGCCTCCCACTGTGCCGTGTCCCCACCCTCCCCCGTCCCCCAGGACAATGGCCGAGACTCAGCCAGCGGCCACAGCTGGTGGGGGGGACATAAGCACGAGGAGGGGTGGAAGGGAGGGGTCCAGGGTGGGTGGAGGGAGCACCTGGACCCCCACCCGCTCTCATCCTGCACCTGGCTTGGGTCCCCTCGGCTCCTCTCCCGCCCAGCTGGGTGGCCTTAGAGGGAGGTGGAGAGAGGAGGGGAGGGGGCTACGTTCCCACAGCCCAGATCCCAGCCTGCCAGGGAAGGGGCAGCGTCTGGCTCCTGTTCAAGGCAGGTAATAAAGGGACTAATTAATGGGGAGCAGCTAGGAGACATAGCTCAGCAGGGCAGGGGCGGTTCCCGGGGAGACCTTTTTAGCGCTGGACCCTGACCACAGCATGGCCTGGCCTAGATCCCCAGACCCAGCAGGCCTGGTTCCATTCCTCTGCTCGCCACTTTGCTCATTCATCTCATGAACATTTGTTGTATGCCTACTGTGTGCTGGGATACTTATAGTCCAGAAAGACAGAACAGGACAGCGCTCCTAGCCCAGCTTCCACCCCTGTAGGCCATCGGCAGGGTGCCCATCCTTTCTGAGCCTGTTTCCTCACCTGTAAAATGGAGAAAAAGAAAATCGCTGTTACTGGGCAGCAGCCAAAAAAAAAGAGAGAGAGAGAGAGAGAGAAAAAAAGAATCAGTCGGTCAGAGCTCAGTATTATAACACCAAGGTCAAGGGTTCGGATCCCCTTACTAGCCAGCTACAAAAAACCAAAAAAAAAAAAAAAAAATCGGCTATCCTGTACGGTTGTTATGAGAATTAAACATGAACCACGGAAAGTGTGTGGTAGCGGGCAGATGCGCACACCCGCCCAGTGAGGCTTGTGCTAGGCAGGAGAGCCAAGGGCCTGATGAGAGAATAGTATGGGGGCCCCTCAAGAGAACGGGAGAGTCAGAGATGGCCGTTTTGGAGGAATTTACGTTTAAGCTGAAACCTAAGGGGTGAAGAGGAGTCGGCTTTCTCTGGCTGAGGGCACAGCGTGTGCAAAGGCCCTGATGTGTGTGGGGCTGTGTCTATTCCAGGATGGAAAGGAGGCAGGGGCTGGACCATGGAGAGTTTCAGCGAGGTCAACGAGTGCAGGAGAGGAGGCTGTGGGGGCAGGCAGGGGCTGACCATGCCAGGCCTTGCACTGCTGGAGGGCTCTGGGTTTACTTATTTATTTTTATTTATTTATTTATTTTTTAAAGATGACCGGTAAGGGGATCTTTACCCTTCACTTGGTGTTGTCAGCACCACACTCTCCCAAGTGAGCCATGGGCCAGCCCCTGGGGCTCTGGGTTTATCCCAAGCAATGGGAAGTGGTTGAAGGGTTTGAGGAGGAGGTTTGTGACCTCATGGTGCCACTTTCTGATTGTGGGGCCTTGGGCAGTCTCCCCTCCTCTAAGGGGAGGCCTCGAGGATGACAATGAGACATGTGTTCCATGCTTAGCTTCCTGCCTGGTAGGTACCTGTCGTGGGATCCGGTGATGTGCTGGGCTCTTTTAGGAGAAGTCGGGAGGGGCACCATTAAGAGTGTGTCCAGGGAGCCCTGCCCCCTCCTGGGTTCCTGGGGGCTCTGCTCCATCCTTGGGAATCCCTGGGTTCTGGGAAGCCCCCACCTCCACCCCATCCTCCTGGAATGTTTGTTAGGAATCTCCAGTGCTGTTTGTGGGGCATGCTGGGGGCCTCTGCCTGGTGGCTGGACCTTTAGGGCAGGCAGCGTTGGGAGAGGACAAGGCAGGCCTGAGGGCTTCAGGGGAGAAGGAGGTGTGGGCTCAGCGTTCCTCAGGAGGCCCTCCAACCCCCAACCCTCCAACTTCTCCCCCACCCATTGGCCCACCCCCACCCTGCCCCATCAGCTCCCTCCTCCTTTCTCCGTCCGCCCGGCCCCTGGCACGGGAGGGTCCCTCCTCCCCTCAAGCACATCTGGTTCTTGTTAGGGTCTCCCAGGATGCCTCTGCCTGAGGCCCCCCATCCTGGGGGAGGTGGGCAGGAGGATTAGGGGCGATTAGGAGTGCTCCTGGCCAGGGGAGGAGGAGGAGGAGAGGAGGGGGCTGGGCCTGTTATAAATAGCAACAGCACTGACCGCATCAGCCCATCACTCACTGTAGATTCCAAGTTCAGTCTCAAAAACCTGCAGCATCAGCAGCCTGGGTGGGGGTGATGCTCCAGGACGCCCTCCCTCCCCTCCCCCTGTGCTTGATCCTCCCTCAGGCACTTCCAGCCCATCAAGTAGGGCAGCCCAGGTGGGCAGGGAAGGCACAGCAACTACCACCACACCTCCTCCGTTGGAGTCAGGCCCTTGCCCGGGTTTGAATCCTCCTTGCTGAGTTGCCTTGGACACAGACTTGACCTCTCTGAACAGCGGGGCTGGTGATGATAACACCAAGTTTGCGGGGGTGGCTGGGAGGTAAAATGTGTAAAGCTCTTTGAATAGTGCTGGGCCTGGCAGGCACTCAGTCAGTATGAGCCCGTCGCTGTCACCGTCATCACCATTGAGAGAGAAGTACTGGTAAGCACTCAATATGAGCCACTGTCACTGTCACCATTATGGATTGGTAGGATTAGGTGACATACCACACGAGAAGAGCCTGTGGGATGCACATAATAAACTCCTATGATTGTTCATGTACTTGGCTCCAAAAGTGCCTGGCGCATAGTAGGCGCTCAATAAATGGAACTGTGGTTATGAAGGAGGGGTGAGGTGGGGGCCTAAGCAGGGACAGGAGTCACACAGACTGGTCATTCCCAGCTCCAGAAGCTTCTCTTGCCCTGGCCACGCAGGGTCCTGGACCGCCATTGGTGGTGCTTGGTGGGTGTCCCTTGTTCCCAGCTGGGTGAGCTGGGGGTGGGGGTCAGCAGGAGGGCCCTGGCCTGTCGCAGGCAGCGCGTGACTCCTAGGAGGGCTTAGCCGCTCATTAATCACCTAAGCGGGGCTCAGCATTCTTGAAATGCCGGCTGGGGCCAGGGAGGGGCCTGGGCTGGGGGCTCCTAGGGACCCCAGGGCTCTGAGGACAGCTGCGCCATTTGCTGAGCACCCACTATGTGCTGGGCACTTTACAGTCCTTACCTCGTTCCATGCTCACAACTGCACTGTGAAGCATTAGCTGTTCATGTCCCCATTTCACTAATGTGGAGACTGAGGTTCAGAGAGGGTGTGTGACCTGCCCAGGTCACACAGCAGGGAGTGTATGAACCTGGAGTTGTTCCTGGGTCTGTCTGAGCTCTGTTCCCAGGGCTCACCAGGGGAGGGGGCATGAAGTGCAGACCCCAGCCTCAGGCTCCAGAGGTATGTGGGAGGGGTCCTCCTGCCTCAGTGGGGCTGGCCAGCACAGGTCAGCAGTGTGGGTGAGGCTGTCCTCCATTATCGGGGTTGACGCATCTCCCACGTCAGCCCCCTTATCACCCCACCCTCCGCTCCCCCTGCAAGGTGACCCTGGGAGGGGAAAGGCCAGGCCCTCCCCCTCTCCTTCCCTTACGATGCCCAAGAGCACTGGACTCCGTTTCCTGTGAGTCCCTCCCCTTCATGGGGCTGGGGCCAGCAGGGAGGGCCCAGGAGAGGGCGGACGGCAGAGGAGCTGAGCTGACCGCCATCACTCCCCGCTGTGAGGCCAGGGCAAGGCCATACCTCTCTGGGCCTCTGCCCCTTCTGGAAAATGGGAGCTAAGCACCCCGGCCCTGACACATGGGGCGATGGGCATATCCAGTGAGGGTGGGCTGGGCACTGCTGATTCTGATCCCTACTCCCTCCTGCAGCTGAGGCCTGGGGTACAGGAGGCATCCCCAGCCCCATTGGCCCTGGATGTGTGGTCCTGTGTACCCCTAGCTGGGCCATTTGGATCTGACCACTGGAGGACAGGGCCGGACAGTCCATGCTGGGTCCGAACCACTCACCGTTCCCTCCACTCCATAGAGAACCTCATTTGCTCCTCATAAGCCCCACAAGACAGAGGGATGCCCCATTTTACAGACAAGAGGAAAGGACTTGTTCCTGTCACACAACTGGAAAGGGGCATGGTGGGGAGGGGCGGCCTATCTGTCCCCACATGGGCCTCTCCCCTTCTTGGAGACTCCAGGTGACCTCGTGGGCTAGGGAAGGCATTATCAGTGCTTCCTGGAGGGGTGTCAGGTGGTGGTCGGTAAGGGCCCTCCCCTGACAGACAAACAGATGGGGATGAGCTGGGGGGCATGTGTTTTGGGGGGCCCAGCCTGGAAGGGCTGGAGGGCTGGCTAGAGGCCTAGGAGTAGCCAGGGGCCCGACCCCTCCTCTGCTCCTCTCCCCCTCCCACTCAGGCCACGACATCAACGGCGCCCTGGAGCCCTCCAACATAGACACAAGCATCCTGGAGGAATACATCAGCAAGGAGGACGCCTGCGACCTGTGAGTGGCCCTGCGGAGCCCAGCCTGGCCCGGCCCCGGTGTGAAGGCAGGACCCAAGCCGGGGGCTGATGCGGTCCCACCTCTGAAAACTGCTCCCCTGCTGTCCCGCCACGGACTCCTGCCGCCTCCACGGTTCTCTGCAGGGAGGGGCGGCTGCTTCCACATGGGCCTGGGGTCCTGGCTGGGGCTGAGCCTCCTCCCTTCTCCGCAGCTGCTTCCCTGACATCTCTGCTCCAGCCAGTGCGGCCTCCTACCCCCATGGGCAGCCAGCCATCCCCAGCTGCAGCGGGGCCCACCACCTGAGCCCCCCTGGGGGTGGACCCTCCCCAGGGCGCCATGGTCCCCTCCCGCCCCCGAGCTACGGTGCCCCCCTCAACTGCAACAACAACAACGGCATGGGCGCCGCACCCAAGCCCTTCCTGGGGGGTTCCGGGCCCCCCATCAAGGCAGAGCCCAAGGCTCCCTATGCCCCAGGGTGAGTGAGGGCCAGGGGGGCGGGTGGGAGGGTAGGACCCAAGGGCCACAGGCCCTGGAGGTGCTGGCCAAAGGCCTTGCAGTGGGCGGGACCCAGGGTGATAGTGGGGTGAACGAGGGTCAGGTCAGGAGGGACTCGAAGGCTTTGTTCTGAGGAGTGAGCAGCCACTAAGCAGGGGAGTGATGAGGGCTGACATACGTCCTAGAAACATCTCTGAGAGCCATGTGCAGAGTGGACGGGAGGGTGTGAGACTGGAGGCCACGACTGTTTACATTCACAGGGACACCTACACACACGTGCACACACGCAGGGCACCTACATACCCTTCTCCGCACCGGCTCCCGTCCACTCGCTCGTGCATTTAGCTGACGTTTATTATGGCCACGGGAGCTGGCCAATGGCTCAGACGTGGTACCTCAAGTTCCCCTACCCAAGCATGCCTGTGGAGCCAGGAACATACCCTGCCGAGGCCCCTCCTCCCAGCCCCCACCCTCATCTCTGAGGGGTCCACACAGTGCCTCTGACCAAAGGTTCCAGGCGGTCGCCAGCCCAGCCAGACTCCAGGGCAGCCCTCAGGCACATACTCAGTTGGGAAGCAGGGAGCATGGGTCCGCTGGGCTCTGCAGAGGAGCTCGGAGAAAGTTCTGTGTTTGTCAGCCTGGGGCAGGCATGTGGACACTGTTCAGACAGCCTGGCTCCATCTCCTGCACCTTCTGCCTTGGTAACCCTCAGCCTCTGCCAGGGCCTCAGTTTCTTCATCTGTTAAGTGAGCCCCAAACGCTCACCCCTCTAGGTCTTGTGGAAAGTAAGTGAGAGTGAGCTCGGGGAAGGTGCTGGGTGAGTGGCAGCCATGGGCTTGTCAGCAGCGTTCACTGAACTTCCTGGCTGGTGGGGGATGGGACTGGAAGCCAGGCTCAGGTGCCAGGGATGGACCTGTGCTGCAGAAGGAAGACCATCTGCTCGAGGCTGTGAGGCTGTCCCTAAGCCACAGACTGCTGAGGACAGAGGGAAGAGAACTAACATTTAGTCAGCTCCTGTTGAGTGACCGCTACTACATCACATGCCTCTGCTCGCAGGGGACCCAAAAATGGGCCTTGGCTGCTCCTCATGGCAGGATTCTAATGGCGCACTGAGGCTCAGAGAGAGAACGGGGCTTGTCCAGAGCCACATAGGGACCCTGTGGCCAGGGCTGCTCCAGGGAAGGACCCAGGGCCTGGCCTTGTTCTAAGTGATAAATGAGACAGACATATCCCTTCTGCAGTGGGTCCTGCGTCCTGGTTGGGGGGAGAGTTACCAATCAGCGCATCACCAAATAGAGGAATACTGAGAAGCAAGAGGTGGTTATGATAACACAAGGTCCTACGGACCTGGGCATTGGACTGCAGGGACTGGAGGGTGTGAAGAATCTTGACACTCTAGATAAACCCAAGGCCACTGTCAGGGCAGTGCAGGGAGCAGACAGGAAAGCGTAGACGTGAGCTGGACAGGACTGGGTCAGCCTGCCGGGCCTCAGGCTGTGGCACGGAGTAGGTTTGAGTCTCCATCTGTTTTTCTGTGTCATCCTCACAAAACCTGCAGGGTCCACATTCTTGAATCCATTTTATAGATCTGTAAACAAGGCCCTGAAGGGGTGTGAGTGGCTTGTCCAGGGGTGCAGTGGGACTCTGCAGTCAGGCAAGGGCTGTGTCCCGGATGGCTTGGAGACCTTTCTGGCAGCTTCCTGGGCATGGTGGTGGAGGGTTTGTCCAGATGTGGGGACCAGGAATGGCCAAAGAGCTGGATTCCCGCGTGGCCACAGCCTCCCCCTTGCTGGTTCACACAGGACGTGTTGACCTCTTGGGGTTGAATTTATTCTTTTTGTTGAACCACTGATAAAACAAAACCTGCAAGAAAAAAATAAACCCAGGCCTGGCAAAGCTGGCTCACTGCCTAGGCCACACCTGCCTTTGGCAGGGCAGCCCCCTGTGGCCCGCTGGACCTCCCAGGCCCAACCCCCTAAGGCCCCATGTTTCCAGGAAGCAATAGGGCTTCAGTGGGTGCAGGAAGGGAGGGAGTCCTTGAATCCCTGTGCCATCATCAGGGACAGTGGTAACTGGCCCCCAAGTACCCAGTACATCTGAGGGGATCCTGGGCATGAACCCAAAGCCCCCCACCCACAGTTCAGCCCCAGGCCCTGCTAGACACCTCAAGGTGGGTGGTACAGAGAAGTGCCCCTAGGGGTGAGTGTGCGGAGACCTCCTTGCCCCAAGCGTCTTGGGGTCTCTGGGACCATGCCCTGCAGAGAGCTGCTTGTCTTGAAGCCAGGAGGCTCAGCTGCCCCTAACAGCCTCTCTCCTCCGGCTCCCCCAGCACGCTGCCAGACTCTCCCCCAGACTCGGGCTCCGAGGCCTACTCCCCCCAGCAGGTGAATGGTGAGTCCAGCGGGCACCGCCCTCCCCCTCTGGGGTTTGGGCAAGTGGTTGGGGCGGCCTTATCGGGAGGGAGGGCAGGAGGGAGGGGGCCCGCAGCGGCCCAACGGGCCGAGATTATCGCTGGTCAAATACTCCCCGGCGCTGGCTATTGTTTCCCCATGGGCGGGTGGGGAGCCTGGCCCTGCCTCTGAGCAAGTGTCCCTGCCGGTGATGCCACCGCCTGCTGCCTGCGCCATCATGGACGCGCCCTTCGGCGGTAAGTGGACGTCTGCGGAAGGCCGTGGGTGCAACCTGAGTGCAGGCCTCACTGGCTGGCCCACCTCTCCTTGGGGGGTGCTCAGGGGTGCAGCGGCCCCCAGGTGGCCAAGAGCAGGACGACCTGGGCTGCTGGCTCCCTACAGCCCGAAGAAGGGTCAAGAGTTCTGTTTATCTTACCACAAACATCCCTGGAATGCCTCCTGGGGAACAAAGCAAGCTGGGGCCTCCCCCCTCAGGCTGGGGGGCTGGCCCCTGGGAGCCTGGTAGAGGGGCTATTGGAGGGAGGAAGGGCCACTTGGGACTGGACTGGGAGTCTCCAGAATTTCCTTTCTGAGACCCAGAGGAGGAGCAGGCCTGAGAAGAGTTGCGGGGCCGGGGAGGACCTTGAGATCTGGGTCAGCCCAGGGAGCTGGACTGCGCCCGGCCTGGGGGAAGGAGCTGGCCGGCATGGGGTGAAGGGCTGCCTACCCTCGGGACAGGGTCTTGCTTCCCAATGCCACCAGTGGCCACTTGCCCAACCTCATCCCACCTGGGGTGGGTGGGAGGGCAGCCCTCATTTGGGCTTGGCTTGGGAGCCTCACTTGGAAGCGGGAGAGCCTGCCTAGGGGAGAACAGGTGCCCGGGAACCTGAGTAGGGTGGGTCTCTGACGCCCACCCCCATTTCTTCTGCAGACCCCCATCTCCTGCGCACAATAACCCCTGAGACCCTGTGCCACGTGGGAGTGCCCTCCCGCCTGGAGCACGCGCCCCCACCTCCAGCCCACCTGCCAGGCCCCCCGCCGCCCCCACCTCACTACCCTGTCCTGCAGCGGGACCTGTACATGAAGGCTGAACCCCCAATCCCCCCCTATGCCACCATGGGGCAAGGTCTGGTGCCCACCGACCACCACCACACCCAGCAGTCCCAGATGCTACACCAGCTGCTGCAGCAACATGGAGCTGAGTAAGAGCTGGGCAGCCGCTTCCGAGGGGGGATATGGGGTGGGAGATCTGGGCAGCAGCCGGCAGTCCAAAGATGGAGGCAGGGATGGGGATGGACCCGGGAAGGGCAGAGACTCTGCAGGGAAGATGGGGATTGGCACATTTATACATCTGTTCCCAGCAGTTTCCTGGGGGATTTACAGCCATGGCTTATTGCTCACAGCTCTCTTATTTGGTGGGCACAGAGAGGTAAATGGAGGTTGAGAGGGGGAAATGGCTGGCCCAGATCGTGTAGGTAGGAAGGGCAGAGCCAGGACTGAGCCCGGGCTGTACTCTTACCCAGGCACCAGTGACTTTCCAGCTGCTTCACAGAGTCCTCAGGTGTCTGAGGCGACTCTGGACCTGGACCCAAGCTCGCCCCTCTGAATCCAACCTGCACAATTGTCTTTTTATCTATTTATGTATTGAGAATTCATGAAAGATTTAGTTCAAGGAAAGATTTTGCTGTCCAAACACTTTGTAAACTAGAAGAAGCACGGGTGCCATTCAGGCCCCCCCAAACTGCCCCTCACCCCCCAGGAAGCCCCCCTTCCCCAGCCCTTGTGGCCCGGGTCCTCTTTCTAACCATGGAGGGTGCTCTCTGTAGAGTCCCTGCTGTAAACAGTGACACTGATGGTGACACCAGAAGGCAGGGACCAACTCAGTCATTCCACAAATGATGTTGAGCACTCTGTGTGCCCGGCTGGGTATGACGGAGATACAGACAAGTCAGGGGTAGCTCTTGCCCTCCACTAATCCATGGTCAGGAGTGACAACAGAGTATGACAACACTGAGCAGTGGGGGGAGCACAGTGGCCAGGGAGCACCGAGGAGGCGAAGGCCTAGGGCTTCCTGCAGAAGATATCCTCTGGGCTGGACATATCTCACTGAAACAGGGTGGAGAGGGGAAGGGGTGGGCGCTGCCCATTGGGAGGGGCTTGGGGAGAGCCAGTCCCCATGGGGCACACCTCTGTCCCCCAGGCTCCCTGCACACCCCTCCAAGAAGAGGAAGCACTCCGAATCACCCCCCAACACCCTCAATGCCCAGATGCTGAATGGAATGATCAAACAGGAGCCTGGGACCGTGACAGCCCTGCCCCCACACCCCGCTCGAGCCCCGTCCCCACCCTGGCCTCCCCAGGGCCCGCTCTCACCAGGCCCCGGCTCACTTCCCCTCAGCATCGCCCGGGTCCAGACACCGCCTTGGCACCCACCAGGTGCACCATCACCAGGTACATGGCTGGCTAACTCTTTAAGGTAGGGAGTGGGTCCTGGGGCACAGGGCCCACATGGGTATTCCCTCCCCCCAGGTCTCCTGCAGGACAATGACAGCCTCAGTGGCTCCTACCTGGACCCCAACTACCAGTCCATCAAGTGGCAGCCACATCAGCAGAACAAGTGGGCGACACTGTATGATGCCAACTACAAGGAGTTGTGAGTGATCTGGGACACCCCATCTTGGGACACCCCAGCCTGGGACCCCATTGAGGTCGTAGAGCAGGGCCTGGGAGCACACTGGGTACAAGATGGTCCCATTTACAGAAGAGCCAACAGGCTCAGTGTTCCTGACTCCTAGGCCAGCCCCAGGCCTCCCTAAGAAAGTGGTGTCTGCCAGGGACGGGCCAGTGGGAACCAAGGAGCAGTGGGCAGCTGGGTGTTTTCTGGCTCCTCCTCCTCCTCCACCTCCTCCTGCATTCCAGGAAGGTAGCTGGAAGTTGAGTGTAGGCAGGGCCTTCCAGCAGACCCCTCCCTGGAGGGGGAGGGAGGGAGAGGGGTGGGAGAAGGCTGGGTCAGAGGCTGCCCGGCATTCCTAGCTCTCCCTTGACACCCACAGGGATTCAACTTCCCAGGTCCCAGGCCAAGAGCTCTGTGGGGGCCACTCCCCTTGCTTCCCCAGAAGGCCAGTGGCCGGGTGAGAGGGTGACTCCCGTTGGCTCACTTTGGACCTTGCCAGTTATGGGCAAGGTGGCTGGCATGTGGAACTTCATGAGAACAGGGGCCAAGACCAGCCTCCTGGAGTTGGGCGCCCCAGGCTGTGTGAGATTCTTAGCCAGAAGCCCCCAGTGCTCGGGGGTCCATCTGCTGTGGTGGCTGAAGGGTCCCATGAAGACCTGCCAGAGTGGGGGCAGGTCACTGGGGGTTCAGTCCTATGGCCTGGGGAGGAATCCCCTTACTCTCACGACCATACTCCTTGGGTCAACTGTACCACCCCAGGCCACAAGGCCAGGAAGTTGGCAGCTGAGGCCCCCGGGGTGGTCCAGGCAATTCCTGGGTGTGTTGCTAGGTCAAGCAGGGTAGGTGGAGCCCCGGGGGAGAAAGAGGGTGACTCTGGCCTTCCTGTAGATGTTAGCCACATCCAAAGGCCTTTTTCCACAAGTTTGGAAGCATTCTCCCTGACCAACATCCTCCAGGCAGGCACCAGGCATTCCTGTGACCATCAGGGCACTGCTTATGCCTGGGGACCTGGGTAAGGGTGGGGCAAGCCATAGGCCAACAACTTCCCTCTTTACTGCCACCTAGAGGTCCCCCAAAGGGGCCAGACTTGGGACACTATCCCCAGCAACAGATGGGCAAACTGAGGCTGAGTCCAGAAGTGCCCTTCTCCCTACCTATGCAGACAGGGGGAGTCAGAATTAGGGCATTTGGGGGCTTGAGCAAGCCGGTGGGCAGACACTGGGCCTGCGGCAGACCCGGGGCCTGCGGCAGACCCAGCGCCTGGTTCCACCGTTTCCATGGCAACCAGCTGTCAGGCATAGTGAGGCTCTGCAGATGCAATGCCTTTCAGCCCACCTCTGTAAGGGAGGGGGCTTCAGGCAGCCTCTGGGATGGAGCCAAGTGTGGTGAGGGGGTGTCAGGTCCCATCCTCAGGAGTTCCCTCCCGCCTGGTGGGCCTCAAGGGTCTTGCCCCCTTCCCCCATGGCCCTGGCATGTAGAGGAAGGGATAGTGGCTGAGGAGCTGGCAGACCGCACTGGAATCCTCTCGGGGACTCAGTTTCCATTTCTGAGAAGGGGGAGGCAGCCCCATTGGTGGCTTGAGGATCCAGGGGTACAGGCTAGGAAGTTGCTCTGGGACCCAGACGTGTGGGAGGGACTGACAGTGGGGGCCCAGCATGGGGAGCCTTGGGTGAGTGCCCTCACCTGCCCTCCAGACCGATGCTCACCTACCGCGTGGACGCTGACAAGGGCTTCAACTTTTCGGTGGGAGACGATGCCTTCGTGTGCCAGAAGAAGAACCACTTCCAGGTGACGGTGTACATCGGCATGCTGGGCGAGCCCAAGTATGTCAAGACGCCTGAAGGCCTCAAGCCCCTCGACTGCTTCTACCTGAAGCTGCATGGAGTGAAGGCAGGTTTGGGGCTTGGCAAGGAGGGAAGGAGGGCTAGGGAGGCTCTGGGGCATGGGAAGACCCCAAGGTGAAGTGCGTGTGTGTGAGGAAACTCCCCACGGCCACGTCCAGCCCCATCCCCAGCCCTCCGGCTGTTCTCGCTGTGCCCGCCCCTTAAACGTGGGCTGCTCAGCCCTTGCCCTCTTGCTCACTCTTGCTCCCAGGTTTCTTCTCTACTCTGTGACCCCCAAGTTTGCATCCCCAACCAAGACCCTTCTCCTGGCCTCACTAGCAGCTGCTTCAGCTCCAAATCCCAAATAAACTCCCCACAAACATGCCCCTTCCCCTGGGATCCCCTCCCAGGGAATGGGCCCCAGGGTCCTGGTCACCACAGCCGTAAATCTGGGGGTCTGCTTGCCCTCACCTCATCATGCACCTGACCCTGCTATCTCCCCGGAACTTCCCTCCAGCTGGCCCCTCCTCCCCTCCCCTCTGCCTCTCCCTGGCCTGGGCCACCCCCCCTTTTTGTCTGAATGTCCCCAGCAGTTTCCACACTCTGGCCCCCAACTCATGCTCCACCTGAGACACAGGAGGGCACGGCACTCCCCATCTGTCATGGTCCCCGGTGTCCTCCCAGCAAAGCCTTGGCCTATAAGCTGAGCCTACAAGGAGACCCAGCCCTTCACTTCAGCCCTGCTACGTGCTGGGCCCTGCCACGTGCTGGGCCCTGCCTTCCCTGGTGTGGCTCCCTTTGCCTGGGGCGCCCCATTGCACCCCTCCTCTCCTGGCTGGCTCCACTCTGGTGCCCTCCTCAGGGAAACCTGCCTTTAGGCCCACTTCCACTTAGAGGCTACACAGCACAACCACAGTGGGGTTGATCTTGAGCCCGTGAGCTCCCTGGGGGCAAGGCTGGATCTGTCAGCTTCAGTGGCACGCAGGCAAGGCCCAGCCTTGGAGGTGTTACGGGGGCATGGGTGTGGGGAGGATCTGCGGAATGGGCTTGGGCATGAGTGGGTGTGTGTGAGGAGGCTGGTTGAGGTGGGGGGAGCGTGTGTGGGTGGATGGGGGTGCGGCTATGTAGGAGAAGGCACCTGAGTTTGTGTGGAAGTGAGGCTGAGCACAGGGTGCTGCTGTTTCCTCACGCGCTCTAGCTGGGCCAGGCCTGGCTGAGGGGGAAGCAGGGCAGGACCAGGTGGGGAGCCTGGCACTGAGGTGCCACTGGGCTCCATTCCTCCCCAGCTGGAGGCCCTGAACCAGTCCATTAACATCGAGCAGTCGCAGTCAGACCGAAGCAAGCGGCCCTTCAACCCTGTCACGTGAGTTGTCTGACCCAATGGGGGGGGGGCCTGGAAAGGCCCACCCTGGAGCTGACTTGGGAACTGAGGGGGCCAGGCAGGCACCCATAGCGTCCCCCTTCCACACACCCCTGGCCTGGGTGTCCCTCTGCAGCCTGGCCCTTGGCAGTCTCCCCCACTGGCCCCTGAGCACCCTGCCCTTCCTCTGCAGGGTCAATCTGCCCCCTGAGCAGGTCACGAAGGTGACTGTGGGGCGGCTGCACTTCAGTGAGACCACCGCCAACAACATGCGCAAAAAGGGCAAGCCCAACCCTGACCAGAGGTGAGCAGGCTGGACCCCTGGCCCGGGAGCCCTTCCATTTCGAGGAGGAAAGGCGGGAAGACACCACCCCTTGTAGCACGCCAGGCACAGAGTCCCACAGACGGACCCATTTTACAGATGAGGGAACTGAGGTTCAGAGCCATAATTGACTTAAGGATGGGAAGAGCAGAACCTGGCTTCTGGATTAAGAAACTGCTCTAGGGCTTCCTGGCTGTGGCCCTGGGGAATTTCTGCCCCCTAGTGGAAACTCATAGTCTTCCTCTGTAGGATGGGGTATTAGGACCCACTTCCTGGGGGCGAGATGACAGAGTGGGGTAGCCATGTAGATGGTACATCTGGCCAGGGAAGTGTGGCCAGGGGGCAGGGGCAGATGGGGCAGAACTCTGGGTGCCTCTGACATCCCTGTGTGTCCCAGGTACTTCATGCTGGTGGTGGCCCTCCAGGCCCACGCACAGAACCAGAACTACACACTGGCTGCCCAGATCTCTGAGCGCATCATTGTGCGGGTGAGGTCCCCCTCCGCCGGGGGGGTAGAGAGTGTTTCTCCCCAGGGGGAGAAACAGCACTCAGGAGAAATACCAGGATGCTGGCGAGTCAGGAGCCAGAGTGCTGGTCCTGCTGGGCACTGGCTGTGTGGTCTTGTGTGGCAATGGCTGTGTGGCTCCCACCCTCTCTGGGCTGCAGTGTCTCCACAGTAGAGCATGGAGGTGGACAAGACCTGGTAGCCTTCTGGGATCCCACAAGTGACTAAAAGTTGTCACAATGGGCGGGATAGTTTAAGTTAGGCATGGTGGGGTGAGAAGCCCTGGCTGGACCAGGAGGGGTGGCTCTGGGGTTTCCCTTCTTCCTACGGCCCTGCAGAGCTCCTATCCCCCAGGACTGATCCAACCCAAACTTGCGGCAGGCCTCCAATCCGGGCCAGTTTGAGAGCGACAGCGACGTGCTGTGGCAGCGGGCGCAGGTGCCCGACACCGTCTTCCACCACGGCCGGGTGGGCATCAACACAGATCGGCCGGACGAGGCGCTGGTTGTGCACGGCAATGTCAAGGTCATGGGCTCGCTCATGCACCCCTCGGACCTGCGGGCCAAGGAGCACGTGCAGGAGGTGGGAGCAGAAAAGGGCTGGAGACGGGGGTGGGGGAGTCGCGGGGGGCGGGCTTGTTTTGTGGGCAGGGCTCCTGGAGAGGAGGCGGGCCAGATGGAAGGGCGGGGCTGCCGGCGAAGGAGGAGGAGGAGGTAGACCCTGGATCTGGATCCCGCGACCTCGATAGCGGGGTCTCCCCTCAGCACTCCGGCAGCCGTCCTCCTGGCCTCTGGACGGCCGCGGGAGGGCAGGGGTTCAGCCCCGGCCCTGGCTCCCCCGCAGGTGGACACCACGGAGCAGCTGAAGAGGATCTCGCGCATGCGGCTGGTGCACTACAGATACAAACCCGAGTTCGCCGCCAGCGCGGGCATCGAGGCCGCCTCGCCAGAGACGGGTACGTGCCGGTCCCGTGCGGACTGGGGTCCGGGAACCCGGGAACCTCGGGCCTCAGTGGCCCCGCCCCCGCCCTCAGCTGGTCCTGTCCCTGTCCCCTGGAAATCCTGCTAGCAGAAACCCCTCCCCTTTACTCAGGGAACTCCACTCCGGGAATCCCGCCCTCTAAAAAGTCCAGCCCCTCAGCCCCTAGAAGAATCTCGCCTCCCCAGGTACCCGAAACCTCAACCCTTGACACTGGAAATCCGAGAATCCTGGCCCAGGGATTCTTCCTTTGGCCCCCTGGATGAATCCTACCTTCAGCTTCCCAGATTCCTGCCCTCTTCTCCTGGGACTCTTAGAGGAACCCATCCCACCCCAGCCTGGGAACCCCACAGCCCTGGAACTGCGACCCTATGAACATTTGTCTGTGGGAGCTCCCTGCTCCAGGGCTCCTTGGAACCCAGATCTCTAGTCATTCTCCAATCCCACCCCTTGTTACACTGGAGAGCTGTGGACAGCCCCTCCTCACCCACTTTGGCTTGTCCCTCCCCAGGTGTCATTGCCCAGGAGGTGAAGGAGATCCTGCCTGAGGCTGTGAAGGACACAGGAGACGTGGTCTTTGCCAACGGAAAAACCATAGAGAACTTCCTGGTGGTGAACAAGGTCTGCGGGTGGGGGGACTGGAGGGAGCCCAGAGGCAGAGGGGCGGGCCAGCTGAGGTGCACTCATCTCCTCCATAGAGACTGAGGGCACTGCAGAGCAGAGGGCAGGGGCACCCTAGTCTCTGGTGCTGCCTCCAGACCCCCTGTCCCATCCCACAGGGAAGGGGATGAGCGGTCAAGAGCTGGGTGTGTGGGTGAGGATTTGGCCACTGAGGCTGTGTGATCAAGAGCAAGAGGAACCCCGCTGAGGGTCATTCCCTGTATTGTTACTGCGGCAGTTTTAATAGAACTGCCAAGCCATTCTCGTACGGTGAGCTCAAGGCTTAAACCTGTGTTTACTGTGAGGATGATGTTCGTAACTTACCTGGCATGACCTGGGCACCTAGGAGGCATGGCGTATGTTTTCACCTCAGCTGAACAGTAAAGTGCTCAAGGCTGAGATACCATGGTTGTCAGAGGGGGCCGATCAGACAGCTGGAACCTTCAGGCCCGGGGAACCTCTGAAGGACAAAGAGTTGTGACAGGGAGTGGGAAGGGCCTTTCAGGCAGGTGGGATGCCCAGGCAAAGGGGATGCTGCTTGGAGGGAGACACAGGGGGCTGTGGGAGCCGAGGCTGGACTGTAGGAGAGGCTAACCCAGATAGGGAGGCTTCGAGGGCCTCCATGTGGCTCCCTGGTGGCCTGAGGCTCCTGAGGCTGACTGCGCCTGCCCTCAGCATTGGCCCCCTGCCCGTGGCAGGAGCGCATCTTCATGGAGAATGTGGGTGCGGTGAAGGAGCTGTGCAAGCTGACGGACAACCTGGAGACGCGCATAGACGAGCTGGAGCGCTGGAGCCACAAGCTGGCCAAGCTGCGGCGGCTCGACAGCCTCAAGTCCACTGGCAGCTCAGGAGCCTTCAGGTGGGGCCATGGGGTGAGGGAGGGCAAGACCCCCTTCCCAGAGGCACCCCTGACCCTGTCCCTCTTGCTGCAGCCATGCAGGGAGCCAGTTCAGCCGGGCAGGCAGCGTCCCCCACAAGAAGAAGTCCCCCAAGGTAGCTAGCAAGGTAAGGGATGGGAGACAGCTTGGACATGGGGCTTCCCCATCCCTCATGGCCTCCCTTTCCAGCTTGTACTTCTCCAGCCTCACTGACCCTGGGGGCCCTCCCTCCCCTCCCAACCCTGTAGCCCTCCCAGCCCCCAGTTTCTTCTTCCTCTCCCTCTGCCCCACTGGAGGAATGGGTGGGCCTTAGCACTCCCACTTCCAGCAGAGCCCACAGCAGGTAAGGCCTCAGCGTGCGCTCCCTAAGTCTGGCCCTCTTCTGCTTCCCCTTTCCCTGTCGGCTCAGTCATCATCGTCTGTGGTCCCAGACCAGGCCTGTGTCAGCCAGCGCTTCCTGCAGGGAACCATCATCGCCTTGGTGGTGGTCATGGCCTTCAGGTGAGTTGTCCCCTATGCTCTGGGGGTGGCTTACTGGGGAAGTTGAGCTGCCCAGTAGGGTCAGCTGCCCATGGGACCAGGCCTGGGGGAAGAGGAAGACGTGGCTTGGGAGATCAAGGTGGGCTGGCTAGTTCTGTCTCCTCCCCTGGGGGCTGGGGAGACCCATTTGTAGGCATCACCTGGGAGCCCAGCCCCTGAGGCCAAGAACCACAGGCCCTGCCCTAGAGAGAGGGTGCTGGATGGTGGCTCCAGCGCTAACAGTAACCCTTTTCTGTGGCTCCAGCGTGGTGTCCATGTCCACACTGTATGTGCTGAGCCTGCGAACTGAGGAGGACCTGGTAGATACTGATGGGTACGTTGCTGGAGGCCTTGCTGCTGGCCAAGCTGCCAGGCCAAGTGGGGCTTTGGTGGGCAGCCCAGAGTCAGAGGAGCCATGGAGGCCGTTTTCTCTAAAGAGGTTCAACCTCAGGCTCTCAGCCTGCTGGGGGATTGTGGGCATGAGTGCGAGTGTCTCCCTGGAGGGTGACCAGCCAGCTATTCCTGTCTCTGCTGATACTGATATTTGTCTTTGGCCTGCTCAGTGCTCCTCCAGGTAGCTGGGCCTCTGAGAGTCAGGGGGCCATCTGAGGGGCCAGGGTTGGAACAGGGGGTGGGGGAATGAAGGCCAGATTAGGACCTTGGGTGTTGTCTGCCCGTTGTCACCCCCGGCTCCTGGGGCCACCTCTGACTGTGTCTTCTCTCTCTCCTCCCCTGCGCTTGTCTCCCCCTTTGTCTCTCTGTTGCCCGTTAGCTCTTTTGCTGTGTCCACTTCCTGTCTCCTGGCCCTGCTCCGGCCCCAGCACCCTGGGGGGAGTGAGGCCCTGTGCCCATGGTACGTGTCTGACAAGCGCCCCTCCCTCCTCTGGCTACCCTTCTTCCTGCCTCCTTTCCACCTTCCCTCTCCACCTCCTCTTGCCCCTCTGCTTCTCCGGGACTCCCAGGTCTCCCCCCTCAGGCTCTCCCAGCCCCTCTGAGCTCAGCCCACCCTCCCCCAGCAGGTCCAGCCAGAGCTTTGGGACCACTCAGCTCCGACAGTCCCCTGTGACCACTGGGCTGCCAGGCATACAGCCTTCTTTGCTGCTGGGTGCGTGTGTGGGGCAGGTCTGGAGGGATGGGATGGGGGAGGTGGCTGTGGTCGGTGTGGAGTGGGGAGGAGGGGGTGGCGCTGCTGCTCCACTCCAGCTCATACAGCCTCCCGCTTCTTCAGTTACCAGTGGCCTGACAGGCTCAGCCCCAGGTCCAGCCATCCGCACCTTGGATCTGTGTTCCAGCCACTCCTGCCCTGTTGTCTGCTGCTCCTCATCCACTCCCCACCCCACCACTGACCCTAGTCTTGGGCTCAGCTTTAACCCTGGCCGTGGTCTCAGCCCCAGCCCCAGCCCCACCACCAACCACTCAGGTACTACTATTTCAGGGCTAGGGCTTGGGTTGTGGGGGAGGGAGGGTTACATGAATCCAGAGAAAGGCCCCAAAGACTCATTGGTGGGATGGTCTCCTAGAGCCCAGAATGAGGCTCTGGAGAGACTGGTGAGTCCCCCTGAGGGGACCAAGAGGCAGATGGGGTTCACTCAGAGTCCAGTGGGGTCCTAGAGACAGGAGGCAGCAAGGTCCCTTTTTCTTAGCCTGTCCCTGGTTCTATCCCCAGGCTCCAGCCAGATGGCTCTGCTGCCAGTCACCAACATCAGAGCCAAGTCCTGGGGCCTCTCAGCCAATGGCATTGGCCACTCCAAGCATCCCAAGAGCCTGGATCCTGTGGCTAGCCCTTCAGTCCCCTTCCCTGGGGGGCAGGGCAAAGCCAAGAACAGCCCAAACCTTGGTTTCCATGGCCGGGCCCGCCGAGGGGCCCCCCAGCCCAGCCTGGGTCCTGCCCAGCCCACTCAGGCCCAGGGCCAGCCAGGTACCTGCCTCACCCCGACACCTTCCAGCTCAGACTGGCAAGGCTCACTGGCCAGGGCCCATTCCAGCCCAGTCACATTCCTGCCTGGGTGCAAAATTATCAGCCAATAGACATTGGCTGGGCACGTACTAAGTATCAGGAATCAGGCTAGAGGACGTATATAGATTCTCAGTTAACCCTCACAACACTCCTGCAAGAAAGGAATTCTTCTCCCCCTTCAGAGGAGGAAATGGAGACTTAGGTGAAGTGACTTGCCGAGGGTTGAACAGCCCATCAGCAGCAGAGCTGGAATTCAATCCCAGGTCTGCCTGACTCCTTTGTCACCAAGCCAGGGCGAGGAAGGGGCTGTACAACGTCCCCAGATTTTTACCTAAACCTCAAACCTTTGGCTGTAAGAAAGCTAGAGAACCTTTTATTCAGAGGTTTTCAAACTGAGTTCCTGCGAGATGCCTTGGGGGCTGCCTTGGGGTTTGGAGGGGTGGCTGGGAGCCTTCCTTGCTTCAACCATGCAGCTTTGCTCTGAGATTTGAGCCTCCTTATCAACTTTCATTTGATGGGTTTTGTGGCTTAAAGAAAAAAAAAAGTTCAGAAACTGTGGCTTGCTGAGATTGAAATGCAAAGCGATGGAGAAACCCCAGGGGGTAGATGCTCACCAGGCAGCCGTTTCCTGGGCTGCTGCTCTGTGGCTGGCTCGGTACAGGGTACTGGGGGTGATAAGGACAGACATGCCCATAGCCCCACACAGCTGACAAGGGTTGTGATGAGGCTCTGAGGCACGTGCAGGCAGCTTTGGGACTGGGGAGGGCACTTAATCTGGACTAAGGTGGGGAGGTGGTCTGGGAAGGCTTCCCTGTGACATTGGAGCTGAGTCTTTGAAGATCAGGAGTTTGCCCAGAAGGGATGTGGAGGGGTACCTTCCATCCTGTATCTGATACCTGTCTCTGGCTGCACAGGGCATTCTGGGTCCTGCTGGATCCTTGGGTACCTGGGTTGTGTCTCATAGAGCAGAAAATGTGCCAGGCCCAACAAATGTTCAGTGGCTAGTGGCCCAACTTCCCTTTTCCTGGGTGGAATGGTCAGGCCACAGCTAGGCTGTAGGTGAACTAAGATGAGCAAGAAAGCCTTGTCACTCCCCCAACCATGTCACACTTTAGTCCCACCCCCTTCCTAGCCAGCCAGTCTGATGGGTTGGTTGAGTGAGGGCTACCATCTACCAGTGGTATGATGGTGGATGTTTAACAATTGGCTTTCTGGGGGAAAAGCTCATGTGATTTGTGTGTGTGAATACTCCCACCATGGCTGATTTCAAGCTACCCACCTAATGTCACTGAACCCAGAGCTGGGAAGATGCATGCCATCAGGAACATAGAGGCCTGTGAGTGGGCTCCTGTACAGCACTGGCAAGGGATTTGGAAGACCCAAATGGCTTCTGGGTTTTCCAGTTCTCTTGAGGAGGCAGAACTCAAGCTCATGGGAATTGGCTAGATCTAGGGCTACTGGGCAAGTGTGACCTTGACCATTGTGCGGATCTGGAAAGAAAACCGGAAACTTGTTCATACTAAGGTGTGAGTGACTGATCCAAGTCTGGCAAGGAAATACTGGACTACTTCTCATTTGTGTTCTGCCTTGTCACCTTCCTCTCTGCCCCAACAGCCTCTCTCCTTGCAGACCCAGTGCCCTCCCTGACCTCCATCCAGGTGCTGGAGAATTCGATGCTCATCACCTCCCAGTTCTGTGCTTCAGGGGATGCCTGCAGGTGGGCTTGGCTACCTCCCTTCACCCCAAGGAGGTTTCCTCAGGTGAAATGAGCCCAGGTAGTACAGATGCGCAGATCTTGCCCCCTCAGGGAGGCACCTACCCCATAGGCAGGGCAGCCCTTTTCAGGCCTCTGAAGGGCTCCAGTGCAGACTAGGGGCTGAGGCATCGATAGGGGAGGCTTGGGCAGGGTGGTCTTGGGCTAAGGCTCCAGCTTTGTCCCTTCAGGCCTGGAAATTTCACCTACCACATCCCCGTCAGCAGCAGCACCCCCCTGCACCTCAGCCTGACCCTGCAGATGAAGTGAGTGCTGCTGAGTGGATGGGTGGGAGGGGAGCCATGGAGAAGCCCTTGCAGAGTCTGAGAATGGCCAAAATTGAGGATGGCTTGGGGTCTGCTATGATTCCTATGTGGTCGACCCAGACAACCTGGGAAAAGGGGGCTGAGGAGAGGTGCTGGCTTTACTGCCTGCTTCATGGTTAACTGGCTACGTGACCTTGCCTCCCAGGGGCTTTGAGGACCATATGGAATGGTGGGTAGGGAAGATCTGTACCATAGTAAGACCTTGGTTACTATGTTATGCATTGTTTTCAGGCCGTGTGCGGGTTCAGTGGCTTGTTTCAGGGGTGGGGGGGCTCTGGGACCCCATTTCCCTGCTAACTAAGCCTCTCCCCAGCTCCTCCTTCCCCGTGTCCGTGGTGCTGTGCAGCCTGATGTCAAAGGAGGAGCCGTGTGAGGAAGGGGGCTTGGCACAGAGTCCCCATACCCACCAGGACACCCAGGTAGGGGAGGGAAGCTGGGAAGCTATGGGCCAGCCAGGCCTGAGCTTCCTCTCCCTGGCACAACTGGGCCCCCAAACGGGTGAGGAGACAGAGGCGGGCGTCAGAGTGAAGGTGTCTCCACAGGGACACTTCAGGGCCTGGGCCTCTGTGCCACAGGGAGGGGGACACACATGCACATGTTCATTCCACTCACTGCTGAGCACCTCCTGTCCTGGCCATGACAGAGCCCTAGGGAAGGCAGCAGTTCCACAAGGACTCACCTGGATGAGTGCAATGATGGAGATGGGAGGGCATCCTGGGAGCCTGGGGCAGGGAGGGCTGGGGGCCACAGGGGAGGCACGGGGCATAGGAGTCCACAGAGGCAGGAAGGAGCCTGGACCTCAGGCTCAGGTTAGGAAAGTGGCACAGTTAGATCTGTGACATTAGAAGATCCCTCAGGCTCCATGAGGCTACCTCCTGGTCCAGGAACCAGATGGCTGGGCCCTGTCACTGTCTACCTCCTCGTGGCCATGTAGCTGAAGTTAGAACTCTCTGGGGCTGAAGTTAGAACTCTCTCACCACTTCTAAAAGGCCATGGGAGAAGACTCTCAGGAGAAGTTAAGGGAAGTAGTAATATTTCTTGTCACATTTTTGTGTGTTTATTCAACACATACTTACAGAGGCCTCCTCTGCCCCAGGCCCTATGCCGGGCACAGGTGTAGGAGAGACGAGTAGAGTAGGGGAGACGGAGTAGACACAGGCTTTAACTTCCCTGAATGCATTCTCTAGTGAGGGAGAAAAGAGTACTGTGAGCAGAGGGGGGTGTGGGTGAGTGCCCCAAGAGTGGCCCAGGCCCCGTAGTTCCGCAAAGGAGAGAGCATCCAAAAGTAGAGGGACAGCCTGGCTAGACACTCATTAGACGTGCCCAGGCCTGGACCCACACGACACAGAGGCAGAGCTGCGTGGGGCTGGGCCTCACGCTACCCAGCAAGGGAGAGCCACACAGATCTGGGTTTGGATCCCAGCTCTGCCACACTGATTTTTAGACAAGTGACTCAGTTTCCTCATCTATAAGATGGGGATAGTAGCAGCACAACTTTGCTGGATTGTAGTGAGGATGGGTTTAATGAAATGTGTCCAGAACATAGTGGGTGAAAGGAAACACAGCGAGGCTGGAAAGGGAGATGGGTCAGGTGAAGGCAGGTGTAGACTTGTAGGTTCCTGGTACAGTCTGCATAGTGGGTGGCTGCCGTTGCTTCCCAAAGCAGAACGTGCCCCCTCCCATCTCTCTGAAGCTGTCTGCTTTTCCCCTTCATAAAACCTGCTGCAGACGTCGGGGCTGCCAAGGCCATGGTGAAAGGGACATTGGTTGGGACAGGCGCAGGGGGCTGTCCTGACCCTCTCTCCCTTCTCCCTCCAGGGCACCTCTCACCAGTGGCCAGTAACCATCCTGTCCTTCCGTGAATTCACCTACCACTTCCGGGTGGCACTGCTGGTGAGCATGGGAGGTCCTGGCACCTAGATCTGTAGTGTGGGGCTTGGGGGAGTGAAGGGAGTTTGCAGAGCATGTGGTATGATTTGGGGCACAGTATACAGCAATGGCAGCTGGGGGAATCCCGCCTACCCTGCACCCCCAGGGACACCTCACCCATTCCCACTTCCCCTCTACCCAGGGTCAGGCCAACTGCAGCTTGGAGGCCCTCGTCCAGCCAGCCACAGACTACTATTTCCATTTCTACCGCCTGTGTGACTGAGCTGTCTCCCTGAGGTGGCACACCAGGGACAGGGGTCCCCAGATGCCCCTTCCACACTGGACGCAATGATGTTACACTGGAGCCTGCTGCTGGCCAGCTCTCTGCTGTTCGCTGGTCCTTCCTGAGACTGGTGAAACTGGAAGTCCTCACACTGGAGTTGCTGTTCCTGCTGGTCGCCCCTCACATAGCACAGAGGGAGCCAGAGAGACAGAGACTTCCTGCCTGCCACCTCGTTGGGGCCAGAAAAGGACCAATTCATATCTGTCCAGATAAGGTGGTTGGAGGGCTGGCTTCAGGTGCCCTGGAGGCAAGGGGAAGCCTGGGACCCTGATTTGTCCAGGGCCCACTCTCCCTGCCTCTCCTTCTGAGACGGAGCTGCCCCTCTCGGATAGAGGACTGCCTTTGAGATCAGCCCTAAGAGACTTGGCTGGACCCGCATGAGTCAATGGAGGGCAGATAGCTCTCACCTTTGAAGCTGCTCCCTGGAGGATGGCTTGGTACTTGGCATTCTGGGGTATGACTGTTACTCTGGACTTGGATTTCTAAGCTTTAAGTGTGGCCCAGGAGGCTTTTTCTCCCTGGGAGAGTTTGGCTCCCAAGAACTCCTGGGGCAGCCAAGGCCAGCCCTGGATGGTTGGAAAGACTGACTTTGTGCCTAAAGTCCACTTACTGCCTAATGAAGCCACCCTCAGCCTTTCACAGGCCTGAACCAGTGATGGCCAGTGGGCCAGGTAAGCCTTGGACCCTTGAACCTAGAATATCACCGGAAGGGAAGTTCCCTACGATCCCCCAGATGGTGTTGAGGCCACATAGCCCGTGGTCCTGGGAGCTTCCAGAGCTCACAGTGGTGTTGGTGACCCCATCATTCTCTCTGAGCAGAGGTACAGTAATCCTTGCAAGCAGCAGGCTGGTCTTGGCTGGTGGGTGGATGCAAATAGCTTTTGCTGTTATTAATGAAGTAATTACTAAATGCACTTAAACCAGGGCCGGAAGGAGTGGCAGAGTGCAGCTAGAAAGCCCAGAGTGGGCCAGAGCCCTGGAGTGACACTTGTAAAGACAGGGCCCTGGCTCTGATCCCTCCCAGGGAATCTCAGAGATACCCATCCCACTCCTGACCACCAAGACTCTGGCCTCTCCCTCCACTCCTGTCTGCTGGTGGTCTTGTCTCCCCAGATCAAAGTCTTCCTGCCTGGGCTGAGACAGTCAAGTTGCAGGGACCCATGCTCATCAGGCCCCATCTCTGTCCACCCCTCCATGAGTGGAGCGGTGGGCTTGGGTTAGGGAAGACGTTTTATCTCAAGTGCCAACTTCAGTGTTTCTTAATGGTGCCTGGAACATCCACATCTAGGCTCGTGGAAGGAGTGTGGTAACCATTTAGCCATGTCTGCCATGGGTTCAGACACGGGAAGGGGAATTGCCATCCTTGCCCTGTGGTATTCTGCCACCTCTTCGGGAACCAGGCCTTGCCCCTATCCTACCTCTCATTCTCAGCTTTGAGTGGGAGGCCTTTCTGTGGGGGAGCTGAATTCTTGAAGCCGATGAGCTGCAGGCCCCCTTCTGCCATCGATCTCGAAGCACTTATTCTCAGGATAGGGAAAAACAAGGGCATTCGGGGATAGCAGGGACACCTCACCTTCCAGCCCCTGCCCAATTTGGCTCTACTCCCTCATTCTGACAGGAATTGCATGACTCCCCATACCATGCAGGGGGGCTGAGCCTTACTTAGGACTACTCTGTTCTCCCTCCTCCCACTGGGGGAACACTCCCTATAATGCCTTAAAACTGCCAAGTCCCACCCCTTGTAATGGGATTCTGGGGCTTCCTCAGTGGGAATGTGTATTCTTGGACTGCAACCCCTCAGTCCTTAACCAGAAAGTGACCCTTCACTGCCCCCTGGAGCCCATCTGGATATAGCACAGCCCCAACCCTGTTAGGAGCTGGCTCTGTTTCCATGCCTGGGGAAGGGGGTCCTCAGTGCAGGAGGTGGGGCCAAGCCAGGGCTCCAAGCTGCTTGAGGGGGTCAACCTTGGACCAAAGTTGCTTTAAGCCCAAGGTAACAGGGCTTCAGGGAAGGCAAGTTGGCCACCTGCTAGGGGCTGCCAGCTACCTGGCTGGCACTGGCGTGTGGGTGTCCAGCAGGCCATCCCTTCCTTCCTCTTTCCCCTTTGGCGTTCATTCCTGTAGCCTCCGGGCTCCTCTTCCCCTAGCTTCAAGCTTTACATAGAGCCCCCAGTGCAAATCCCCCTGCCCACACAATACTCCTTAGGAGCCTGCATGTGCATAGAGCGCCCCCTCCCTCCAAGTTAACTCCCATTCCTCTCCCTGAGCTTTGATTCATATTTATCGTGTACCAACTCTGACTCTGAGGTGGGCAGAGAGGGGAGCAGCCCTGGGCCTGCTTGCTTCCTGTCCCCCGAAGTGATCTTTTCTTCTGAAGTAAATATACATATATAAATAAATGTATAAATACTGCTTTGTATCGGAGCTTGCCTCCCTGTCTCTTTTTGGAATTGTTCTGGTGGGTGGGGGAGTTGCCTGTGGGGCCAGTTAGAACTGAGATGTCTGGAATCTCCAGGGCTCCCAAGCCATATGGCTAGATAATGCTCCGTACCCTTCTTAACTTCACATTAGGGCTGGAAATACTGGGAATGGACCCGATGGCTCCCCACCCCCTCCCCCCACTGGCCACACCTCCCCTTGCCCACACACCTGCTGCTGCCCACCTGAGTTAAAAGTAGCCTCCTAGGGGAAAGCCTTCCTAGGGGAAAGCCTTCCTAGGGGATAAGCTGAGCCTGACATAGGTAACCCTAGCCCAGAGAAGGGTGGCTACATTTAGAGGGGCAGAATTGATTGCTGTGGGTTCCTAGAGAATTTTGTTCTAGAAACATAAGAGGGTAGGCTTGGACCCTTCCTATCCACAAGTGAGCCTTAAATTCAAATGACAAGATACCCCTGCCAAAGTGTCCTCACCTTCCATAGGTAGAAATCAGGTTTCCCAGCAACAGGAACCATGTGAAATGCAGATGAGAAATCGGAAACAGTGGGACTGGGGAAGTCACATAGATCCCAGCACAAGCACCCCCAACCCTTGCAGAATGGGCACCGGACAGGGCAGTCACACACTTGCCTTTATTGTGAGCAGCAGGTGGGACACTTCCAGCAAGAGTAAAAAAATTAATTTACAAAAGCAGGGATTCAATGACACTGTCTGGTTGGTACCTGCAAGAAGAGAGGGGGATCAAAATGAGACAAGTGACCCTTCTTTCCACCTCTTTCTCTCCCTGAACTCCTGTACTCCTAGGGCAAAGGCTAATGGGCACTCCTTTGATTATGAGCCCCCAGAGCTGGTTCGTAGTGACTTGTTTGTTTGATGGATTATCTGCAGCAAATTTTACATCCCAGATCCTGCCCCCTTCCAGCTAGTCCGCTTCCTGGCAGCCTCTCCAAGTCATTGGTATAGGACTTGTATGAACGCAAATGTATAACCATGGGAAGCCTGCACCCATATCCTATGTAGCACACCCAAAGCCAGCGTGAGGCCTTGAGCAGCATGGAGAACTCGGAACTGACAAAGTTGGTCACACTTAGCTCATCCCCATGAAGGGCAGGGAACAAGGCACATGTCAGTGTCACTATCCATTCCATGAGTTTGTCTCTGTTAACCAAAGGGTCATGCAAGTAAGAACCTGAGGACCCCAATGATGTGGGTATGGGGAAGTTTTTCCAGGCTGTGCCTTGGAGGCTCACATGTCTTACCCCATCACAGCTCTTACCCTTGGGAGCTCACACATAGATGCCAACCCAGAGCAGCAAGAAGAGGACTCCAAAGCCCATGAAGAGTGAGGCCACCAAGGAGATAAGGAGCTCTTTGTAGATATCCCGAGTGTACTTGGTGGAGGTGACCTCATAACTGGGCAGGGCTGTTAAGGAGAAGCAAAGGGATGGACTGCGGGGTGCAGGGAGCCTGGCCAGTATCACTCTGGGGAGAAAAGTATGGGCTAAGTGCTTTCCGGGAGGCTTGTCTGCCTTAGTACAACCAGGCAGAGGCCCAAGAGATAACTTGGACTTTGGTGCTCCACACTACCCCTCCACCACCCGTGAGAAAATGAGACCCAGAGGGATTAGGTCACTTGCCCCAAGTCATACAGCTAATGAGTGGTGGAGCTGGGACTAGCCCTCAGACCTCTTGAATGCACCCTTCCTTACACCACCTTTCCAACTTCAGCTCCCCTAGTCCCAGCCTCCACTCTAGCCAGCCCCTCTGCTCACTGTCCTGGAAATCTGAAGCTCACCCAAACTTGGAAAATAAAGCCGCAACCTGACCTTGGACATCACCAGCCTTCCCCTCCTTATCTTTTCCGATCTTCAACCAAATGTAAAAAACTAGCAGGGTGCATGTACCCAGTGAGGTTTCTCCTTCAGCTTCCCATGTCACTAAATCTGGCCCACTGGCTGCTCAGCGAAAGGATACACGAAGAACCAGGCAGTGAAGAACATACCAATGGCCAAAAGCACTACGGTCAGATGGGGGAAGACAGCTGGGTTCACTGGGCTGGTGTATCTGCTCATGGCCTCGAGCTCCTAAGGAAGGGCATAAGATCATAGCCATTAAAGAATCCCATAATTTCAGCCTGGGGAGACTGTAGGGTTATTGAGGAATCTTGTGCTGCTGTGACTGCTAGAGGCCTGTTCAGCCTGTGAAATGTGTAAACTTTCAGAACCAGTATCAAGTGATTCAGCATGGGAATGACAATTACAATTAAATCTTAAAACTGAGGTGGCACTTTCCAATATGAGACAGGAGACTGAGACACAGAAGGTGATTAGCTGCAGATCAATGGTCCTTAGCATTTTCTGAGGCCAGTGACCACTGTGAAAATGTGATGGAAGGAATGAACTCTCAGGCATGGGAAAAATCACATACAAGAAGTTTGTCTACAATTTTCGGAGCTTTGTGGACCCACGTCTATAGACATCAAGAATCCCCACTGTAAGTCACAGAGCCTGGACTGGTATGCAGATCTGAACTCCTAATTCAGTATTATTCTCACTTCACTATTATGGAATCTCAGGATTCTTATCTGCAAAAGACATCAGTTAAAATTCTGGCTCTACTGGATAATCTGAGTCTCAGTAAAGTGGTTATGGTATCTATTTCACAGGGTTGATGTAAGATATAAGAAAGATTATGAATGTTGAAGCACCTAGTTTAGTGCAGTTGCTCAATAGGTGTTTGTTTCCTTCCTACGGTTAAAAGGCGCATTATGAGATAATGCCTGTGAAAGAGGGCAGTAAATGTAAAGTTCTGTACAAATGTTAACTTCCTTTGTCACCCACCAGCCAACGCTTCTAAAATCCAGAACATAACAACTCCAGAGAAGTAAACTGACCCCATTGTTCTAAGAGACTGGAATTCAATTCAGTGAACAATTATGTTCCCTCTTCTCCCCCCACCAAAATGATAAAGACAATCGCTGCCATTTATTGAACCTCCAATTGCAGACCCTGTGTTTAGCACTGGGAAGACAAAGATGAATAGAGATCACCCCAGAACTAGATGCGCATCAGATGGCGGTCCCTAGGAGGCGTGGCAGATAACAAAGAAGTCCATGAAACGTGGCGAGAGGTCTATACAGAGGTTATGATCGCTCCCAGGAGAGTGGCCAAGTGTCTGAGAAAGTTGGAAGTGCTTCGCCAAGAAATGTCATTTGCCCAGGGCCCTGTAGGATGGGTACGAGCTCGGGAGGGGAAGACCTTTCCGGATAGAGATAACAGATCACAGGCAAGAGAGATGCAAGCTCGAAGGTATTCAAAATGCACCCCAGGCCCCTCACCCTTATAGATCGTGAGCTCAAGCCCGGTGCGATCAACACCTCAGCCTAAAGAAGTCCGTGGCAAGGGGCTTCCCTTCCCCGCCCCTCAGCCCAAGCCGGAGGTTCCAGGAGAGTCCTGCCCCCTGGATGTCGGGCGTCTGAGGCCTCCGCGAGAGATACGCGGTGCGGGTCCTACCCCCAAGCCGGCCTCACAGCCCGCCCGGAATTCCCCTCAACCCTCTCACCATTTCGCCCCGCACAGGGTAAGCCGCCGAGCCGCCACCGGAAGAACACGTCTGCCGGAGCTGGCGCCTAGTCAGCCGGAAAAGGAAGTGGCCCGCGCAAGTGGCATTGTGGGACTTGGAGTCCTGTGATTTTAGTTTGTAGCGAGAACTGGCGCCTTCGGGGGCTTGTGGATGGAACGCGGACAAGCAGCGGAAAAGGCAAGGGCAGGGTCGCTGAGAGAGTCCCTTCTTCTTGGCAAGACTGTTTGCCTTGAGTAGCAGCTGTCTGAGGGGCCCGGGGCCTGCACTACATTCCCCAGGAGGCTTTGCGCGGCGGCTGGTCACGTGACGGGAGCGCGGGCTTTGGAAGGCGGCAGAGCGAGAGGAGACCCGCGGTTGAGCTGAGGAGGAACCGGCGATTAGGACTCTCATTGGCAGCCCAGATCCAAACGCTAGCTGCCGAGGCCTCGTGCCCCAAACGCCAGGTGAGACCCCATGGGAAGCGCCTCTGAGAGCGACGGGTCTGCTTTGCGCGGGGTGCGGTGGGGAGCCGGGGTCTGGCGCACGCAGGATTCGCGTCAGGTAGTCCCGCCACTTTCTCGCTGTGAGACTTGGGCCAGTCACGTACCCTCCGAGCCTCCCTTTCTTCCCTTGTAGAGCGAGGATAAGGAGACTGCCACTTCATGCGGTCGTGGGGTATGTTTTCCTAAGACCTCGGACGAGAAGCATTTGCGAAACTTGTTTAGGCCTCTTTCCTGCCGGTCTCGGTGGGATGCGACGAGAATATAAACGGCTCAGAAGGCTGGTCCTCTCGGCCCGCGCGTCCTAGCAAAGCAGCCAGCCGGAGGCCTGCCCCGCAGCGCCTGCTGTGACGTCGGGAGTTTTACCTTGAAAGAAGTGTTTTCCAAGCTAGCCGCAGTAACGCCATTCCGCAAGGCACAGAAAAATACCCCAGTAAAAAAAAAAAAAAAAAAAAAAAAAATCAACAGCAGTTTCCAGGGCGCCCTTCAGCTGTTTCAAGAACTCCCACATGACCCGCGCTTTTTCCCTGGCCTTGTTTAAACCGACCAATTACCTTGCTTCTCGCTTCTGTACCCGCGCTTTTTGCTATAAAACAAGCTCAAAAACTCTACTCGGCGCGCCAGTCTACCAAGAGACTGAGCCGCCCGGGTACCCGTGTGTTCAATAAAACCTCTTGCTAATTGCATCCGGAGCCGTGGTCTCGTTGTTCCTTGGGAGGGTCTCTCCTGACTGATTGATTGCCCAAATCAGGCGTCTCTCATTTGGGGGCTCGTCCGGGATCAGACCCCCACCCAAGGACCACCGACCCACCAACGGGAGGTAAGCTGGCCAGCGATCGCTCCGTGTCTCGTTTCTGTGTCTGACTCCGTAACTCTGACTGTCCCTCTGAGTGCGCGCATTTTGGTTTCAGTTTGTTCCGGGCTGATCGCTCTGGGAGCGACGTGTGAGTAGCGAACAGACGTGTTCGGGGGCTCACCGCCCGGTAATCCTGGGAGACGTCCCAGGATCAGGGGAGGACCAGGGACGCCTGGTGGACCCCTCAGGAGAGGATCATTATGTACTGATCCCACTGCCGCGTCTAGAGAGGCGCGCTCTGCCATCTGACTCCTTCTTTTGTCTCTACGCTACTCGATCTCGCCGCCGTTTCTGGTTTCTTTTTGTTTTGTTCCTGATAGGCCTCTGTGTCGTGGTCCCTCTCTTCGAAATGGGACAAAATAACTCTACCCCTCTCTCCCTCACTCTAGATCACTGGAGGGACGTGAGAGCAAGGGCTCACAATCTGTCCGTGGAAATCAGAAAGGGAAAATGGCGGACCTTTTGTTCCTCCGAGTGGCCCACGTTCGGTGTCGGGTGGCCGCCGGAAGGAACTTTTAATGTCTCTGTCATTTCCGCAGTTAAAAGGATTGTCTTTCAGGAAATAGGGGGACACCCGGACCAAGTTCCATATATCGTGGTGTGGCAAGACCTCGCCCAGAGTCCCCCACCATGGATGCCGCCCTCTGTCAAGGTCGCTGTCGTCTCCAGTCCAGAGAGGCCATCCGCTCCTCCCCGACCCCCCATCTACCCGGCAACCGACGACTCGCTCCTTCTCTCTGAGCCCCCGCCCTATCCGGCAGCCCTGCCACCTCCTCTGGCCCCTCAGGCGGTCGGACCGGCGCCGGTCCAGGCGCCCGATATTTCCGATCCTGAGGGACCAGCCGCGGGGACCAGGAGTCGCCGTGCCCGCAGTCCGGCAGACGACTCGGGTCCTGACTCCACTGTGATTTTACCCCTCCGAGCCATAGGACCCCCAGCCGAGCCCAACGGCCTAGTCCCTCTGCAATATTGGCCTTTCTCTTCAGCAGATCTTTATAATTGGAAATCTAATCATCCTTCTTTTTCTGAAAATCCAGCAGGACTCACGGGGCTCCTTGAGTCTCTTATGTTTTCTCATCAGCCCACCTGGGACGATTGCCAACAGCTCCTACAGATTCTCTTCACCACGGAGGAACGAGAAAGGATTCTCCTTGAGGCCCGCAAGAATGTCCTGGGGGACAACGGGGCCCCTACTCAACTCGACAACCTCATTAATGAGGCCTTCCCCCTCAATCGACCTCAGTGGGACTACAACACAGCCGCAGGTAGGGAGCGTCTCCTGGTCTACCGCCGGACTCTAGTGGCAGGTCTCAAAGGGGCAGCTCGGCGCCCCACCAATTTGGCTAAGGTAAGAGAGGTCTTACAAGGACCGGCAGAACCCCCTTCGGTTTTCTTAGAACGCCTAATGGAGGCCTATAGGAGATACACTCCGTTTGAGCCCTCTTCTGAGGGGCAGCAGGCTGCAGTTACCATGGCCTTCATCGGACAGTCAGCCCCAGATATTAGAAAAAAGTTACAGAGGCTAGAGGGGCTCCAAGATTATTCCTTGCAAGATTTAGTGAGGGAGGCAGAAAAGGTGTACCACAAAAGGGAGACAGAAGAAGAAAGAGAAGAAAGAGAAAAAAAAGAGGCAGAAGAGAGAGAAAGGCGGCGCGATAAGCGCCAAGAAAAAAACTTGACTAGGATTTTGGCCGCAATGGTAAGTGAAAAAGGTTTTAGAGATAGGCAGACAGGGAATCTGAGCAACCAGGCAAGAAAGACACCTAGGGATAAAAGATCTCCTCTGGACAAAGACCAGTGCGCATACTGTAAAGAAAAGGGTCACTGGGCAAGAGAATGTCCCCGAAAGAAAAACGTCAGAGAAGCCAAAGTTCTGTCCCTAGATGACTAGGGGAGTCAAGGTTCGGACCCCCTCCCCGAACCCAGGATAACGCTGACTGTGGAGGGGACTCCCATTGAGTTCCTGGTCGATACCGGGGCTGAACATTCAGTTTTGACCCAACCCCTGGGAAGGGTAGGGTCCAGACGGACAGTCGTACAAGGAGCAACAGGGAGCAAAGTCTACCCCTGGACCACAAAGAGACTTTTAAAGGCTGGACATAAACAGGTGACCCACTCCTTTCTGGTCATACCCGAGTGCCCCGCCCCTTTGTTGGGTAGGGACCTCTTAACCAAACTAAAGGCCCAGATCCAGTTTTCTGCTGAGGGCCCACAAGTAACATGGGAAGACCGCCCTACACTGTGCCTGACCCTGAACCTAGAAGAAGAATACCGGCTACATGAAAAGCCAGGTCCCTCCTCTATCGACCCATCCTGGCTCCAACTTTTTCCCACTGTATGGGCAGAGAGGGCAGGCATGGGACTGGCCAATCAAGTCCCACCAGTGGTAGTGGAACTAAGATCAGGTGCCTCACCGGTGGCTGTTCGACAATATCCGATGAGCAAGGAAGCCCGGGAAGGTATCAGACCCCACATCCAGAGGTTCTTAGACCTAGGGGTCTTGGTGCCCTGTCAATCGCCCTGGAATACCCCTCTACTACCTGTAAAAAAGCCAGGGACCAATGACTATCGGCCAGTCCAAGACCTGAGAGAAATTAATAAAAGGGTACAGGATATTCATCCCACCGTCCCAAACCCTTACAGCCTTCTGAGTTCCCTTCCGCCCAGCCACACTTGGTATTCAGTCTTAGATCTCAAGGATGCCTTTTTCTGCCTCAAGCTACACCCCAGCAGCCAGCCGCTATTCGCGTTCGAGTGGAAAGACCCAGAAAAAGGTAACACAGGTCAGTTGACCTGGACACGGCTGCCCCAAGGGTTCAAGAACTCTCCCACTCTCTTCGACGAGGCCCTCCACCGAGATTTGGCCCCCTTTAGGGCCCTCAACCCTCAGGTAGTGCTACTCCAATATGTAGACGACCTCTTGGTGGCAGCCCCCACATATAGAGACTGCAAAGAAGGGACACAGAAGCTCCTACAGGAATTGAGTAAATTAGGGTACCGGGTATCGGCTAGAAAGGCCCAGCTCTGCCAAAGAGAGGTCACCTATCTGGGGTACCTACTCAAGGGGGGAAAAAGATGGCTGACCCCGGCCCGAAAGGCTACTGTTATGAAGATCCCCGCTCCCACGACCCCCAGACAGGTCCGTGAATTTCTGGGCACTGCAGGATTCTGCAGGCTCTGGATCCCTGGGTTTGCTTCCCTAGCTGCACCCCTGTATCCCTTAACAAAGGAAAGCATCCCTTTTACCTGGACTGAGGAACATCAAAAAGCTTTTGACCACATAAAAAAAGCCTTGCTGTCAGCCCCCGCTTTGGCCCTCCCAGACCTCACCAAACCATTTACTCTATACGTAGATGAGAGAGCCGGTGTGGCCCGGGGAGTGCTTACTCAGACTTTAGGACCCTGGCGGCGGCCAGTAGCTTACCTATCAAAGAAATTGGATCCGGTGGCTAGCGGGTGGCCAACCTGCCTAAAAGCGGTTGCAGCCGTGGCACTCCTTCTCAAGGACGCTGATAAGTTAACCTTGGGACAGAATGTGACTGTGATTGCTCCCCATAGCCTCGAAAGCATTGTGCGGCAGCCCCCCGACCGGTGGATGACCAATGCCAGGATGACTCATTACCAGAGCCTGCTGCTAAATGAAAGGATATCGTTTGCACCCCCTGCCATCCTGAACCCAGCTACCCTCCTACCAGTCGAATCGGAAGCCACCCCAGTACACAGGTGCTCAGAGATCCTCGCCGAAGAAACTGGAACTCGACGAGACCTGAAGGACCAGCCATTGCCCGGGGTGCCAGCCTGGTATACGGACGGTAGCAGTTTCATCGCGGAGGGTAAGCGGAGAGCAGGGGCCGCCATCGTAGATGGCAAGCGGACGGTGTGGACAAGCAGCCTGCCAGAAGGTACGTCAGCCCAGAAGGCCGAACTAGTGGCTTTGACGCAGGCATTACGCCTGGCCGAAGGAAAAAACATCAACATCTACACCGACAGCAGGTATGCTTTTGCCACTGCTCACATTCATGGGGCAATATATAAACAGAGGGGGTTGCTCACTTCTGCGGGAAAAGACATTAAAAACAAGGAAGAAATTTTGGCCCTGCTAGAGGCCATTCACCTCCCTAAGCGGGTCGCCATTATCCACTGCCCCGGCCACCAGAGGGGAAATGACCCTGTGGCCACCGGGAACCGGAGGGCCGACGAGGCTGCAAAACAAGCCGCCCTGTCGACCAGAGTGCTGGCAGAAACTACAAAACCTCAAGAGCTAATCGAACCCGCCCAGGTTAAGGCCGAGCCAAGAGAGCTCACCCCTGACCGGGGGAAAGAATTTATTCAGCGGTTGCATCAGTTGACACACTTAGGACCAGAAAAGCTTCTCCAATTAGTAAACCGCACCAGCCTCCTCATCCCGAACCTCCAGTCTGTAGTTCGCGAGGTCACCAGTCGGTGTCAGGCTTGTGTCATGACTAATGCGGTCCCAACCTACCGAGAGATCGGAAAGAGACAACGAGGAGATCGACCCGGCGTGTACTGGGAGGTAGACTTCACAGAGGTAAAGCCTGGCCGGTATGGAAACAGGTATCTGCTGGTATTCATAGACACTTTTTCCGGATGGGTAGAAGCTTTTCCTACCAAAACTGAAACGGCCCTGACCGTCTGCAAAAAGATATTAGAGGAAATTCTACCCCGCTTCGGGATCCCTAAGGTACTCGGGTCAGACAATGGCCCAGCCTTTGTTGCTCAGATAAGTCAGGGACTGGCCACTCAACTGGGGATAAATTGGAAGTTACACTGTGCGTATAGACCCCAGAGCTCAGGTCAGGTAGAAAGAATGAACAGGACAATCAAAGAGACCTTAACCAAATTAGCCTTAGAGACCGGTGGAAAAGACTGGGTGGCCCTCCTTCCCTTAGCGCTGCTCAGAGCCAGGAATACCCCTGGCCAGTTTGGTCTAACTCCTTATGAAATTCTCTATGGGGGACCGCCCCCCATACTCGAGTCTGGAGGGACATTGGGTCCCAATGATAATTTTCTCCCTGTCTTATTTACTCATTTAAAGGCTTTAGAAGTTGTGAGGACCCAGATCTGGGACCAGATCAAGGAGGTGTACAAGCCCGGTACCGTGACAATCCCCCACCCGTTCCAGGTCGGAGACCGAGTGCTTGTCAGACGCCACCGACCCAGCAGCCTTGAGCCTCGGTGGAAAGGCCCGTACCTGGTGTTGCTGACCACCCCGACCGCAGTAAAAGTCGACGGTATCGCTGCCTGGGTCCATGCTTCTCACCTCAAGCCTGCACCACCCTCGGCACCAGATGAGTCTTGGGAGCTGGAAAAGACTGATCATCCTCTTAAGCTGCGTTTTCGGCGGCGGCAGAACGAGTTGGAGTGAAAACCCTCACCAGCCTGTGACCCTCACCTGGCAGGTACTGTCCCAAACTGGGAACGTTGTCTGGAAGACAGAGAAAGTCCAGCCCCCTTGGACTTGGTGGCCCATTCTTACACCTGATGTATGTGCCCTGGCGGCCGGTCTTGAGTCCTGGGATATCCCAGAAACCGATGTATCAACCTCTAAGAGAGTCAGACCCCCTGACTCAAACTATGAGAACGCTTATAGACAGATCACCTGGGGAGCCATAGGATGCAGCTACCCTAAGGCTAGGACCAGAATGGCAAGTTCCACCTTCTACGTGTGTCCCCGGGATGGCCGGTCCCTTTCAGAAGCTAGAAGGTGTGGAGGGCTAGAATCCCTGTATTGTAAAGAATGGGGTTGTGAAACCACGGGGACTGTTTATTGGCAACCTACGTCCTCCTGGGACCTCATAACTGTAAAATGGAATGACACAGAGCGATCATGGGGTGCCCTACTGGCAACCTGTGAAAAAACCGGCTGGTGTAACCCCCTTAAAATAAATTTCACAGAACAAGGACGGCAATCCAAAGAGTGGATAATAGGAAAAACCTGGGGATTGGGATTCTATGTGTCTGGATATCCAGGCGTACAGTTGACCATTCGGTTAGAGATCACCAGCAAGCCAGCTGAGACAGTGGGCCCCAACTCCGTCCTTGCGAAACAAGGACCCCCTAACAAAAACCCCCCTTCCCCAACGAGGGAAGCGCCGCCCATCTCTCAACCCTCGGCGGCTCCTAGCCAAGTCCCCACGGTACTGGAGGGAAGTGTTGTCCTGAACACCCTGTCTCCCACCACGGGCGACAGACTCTTTGGCCTTGTGAGGGGGGCCTTCCTAGCCTTAAATGCTACCGACCCAGACGCCACGAAGTCTTGCTGGCTCTGTTTGGCCTTGGGTCCCCCTTATTATGAAGGAGTTGCCTCTTTAGGAGGGGCCTTCACTTATACCTCCAACTATACCCAGTGCCGCTGGGAGAGCCAAGGAAAGCTTACCCTCACTGAGGTCTCAGGACACGGGTCGTGCATAGGAAAGGTGCCCTCTACCCATCAGCATCTTTGCAATCAGACCCTACCCATCAACTCCTCCACGGAACATCAGTACCTGCTCCCCACCAACCATAGCTGGTGGGCCTGCAGCACC
The DNA here is from genome assembly GCF_027409185.1 of Cynocephalus volans. Taxonomy (NCBI): domain Eukaryota; kingdom Metazoa; phylum Chordata; class Mammalia; order Dermoptera; family Cynocephalidae; genus Cynocephalus; species Cynocephalus volans. The sequence goes on from NC_084463.1 coordinate 157,022,373, forward strand.
GGCCTCACCCCCTGCCTCTCCACCTCAGTTTTTAATCAGTCTAAAGATTTCTGTATCCTGATCCAGCTGGTCCCTCGCATCTATTACCATTCTGAAGAAACTTTGTTGCAGGCCTATGACGATCCTCACCCCAGGGTTAAAAGAGAGCCTGTCTCACTTACCCTAGCTGTTCTTCTGGGGTTGGGGGTCGCAGCAGGTATAGGTACTGGCGCATCCGCCCTAGTTAAAGGGCCCATAGACCTCCAACAAGGCCTAGCCAGCCTCCAGACCGCCATGGATACTGACCTCCGGGTCCTCCAGGACTCAATCAGCAAGCTGGAGGACTCGCTGACTTCCCTATCGGAGGTAGTACTCCAAAATAGAAGAGGCCTTGACCTACTGTTTCTAAGAGAAGGAGGCCTCTGCGCGGCCCTAAGAGAAGAGTGCTGTTTTTATGTAGACCACTCAGGTGTGGTGCGAGACTCCATGAGAAAACTCAAAGAGAGACTAGATAAAAGACAGTTGGAGCGCCAGAAAAACCAAAACTGGTATGAAGGGTGGTTCAATAACTCCCCTTGGTTCACTACCCTCCTATCAACCATCGCCGGGCCCCTATTGCTCCTCCTTCTGTTGTTCACCCTCGGGCCCTGCATCATCAATAGGTTAGTCCAGTTCATCAATGACAGGGTAAGTGCAGTAAAAATTCTGGTCCTTAGACAAAAATATCAGACCCTAGACAACGAGGACAACCTCTAAATTCGCTCTAAGATTAGAGCTTCCCACAAGAGAAATGGGGGAATGAAAGAAGTGTTTTCCAAGCTAGCCGCAGTAACGCCATTCCGCAAGGCACAGAAAAATACCCTAGTAAAAAAAAAAAAAAAAAAAAAAAAAAATCAACAGCAGTTTCCAGGGCGCCCTTCAGCTGTTTCAAGAACTCCCACATGACCCGCGCTTTTTCCCTGGCCTTGTTTAAACCGACCAATTACCTTGCTTCTCGCTTCTGTACCCGCGCTTTTTGCTATAAAACAAGCTCAAAAACTCTACTCGGCGCGCCAGTCTACCAAGAGACTGAGCCGCCCGGGTACCCGTGTGTTCAATAAAACCTCTTGCTAATTGCATCCGGAGCCGTGGTCTCGTTGTTCCTTGGGAGGGTCTCTCCTGACTGATTGATTGCCCAAATCAGGCGTCTCTCAACCTCTGTTGTCTCGGCTAACCTGGCAGTCATCCTGCAAGACGGGCGTGCTTATCATCCTCCTTTTAGAGACGAGAAAACCAAACCTCAGTGACTTAGCAATGTCACACAGATGGTAAATGCCGGCGCCTAGATTCAAGGCCAGAGCTTTTGCCACTGCTATTCACAGGGGAACTATAATGAGGCAGGTCTTGCCGGGGGAGTGAGAGGATGGAGGGAGGTGGGCACAGCTGAGCAGAAGTGAGAAGAGAGGCAGGCCTCATCCCCGCCTTTCTGTTGGGTTCCCAGACTGTAAAGATAGGTTGGGAACCAGGGCATGAAAGATCTCGATGCCGTGTTGAGGTGTTTGGACTTAATTGGGAGGACTTTGAGTCATTTATGCTTTAGAAATAACCCTGTGAAGGAAGAGTGGAAACAACCAGAAGCCTTAGTAAAATATTTCTTTAGAGTGTTGGACGCATACAACCCGTGGGTACAAGATGACTTTAAGTTGCACCCCCCCCAAAAAAAAGTCCTTTCTAATAGTTATATGTTTAACACGTATTAAAATATAACTGACATAACACAGATATGATTACTTAAGAAGAGTTTTCTTTTTTTCAATTTATTTTATTTTATTTTTAATTGTGTGTATTTAAAGAAAACACTAAGTGAATATTTAGATTTTAGTTAAAAGTGGCAAAAATTGTGAGGGTGGTTTGGGAAACCATGTCCTAGGAAGGATTTGATAAGGGTCCTGAACCACAGAAGTGCAGTGTGGGGGCCGAGCCCGTGGCGCACTCGGGAGAGTGCGGCGCTGGGAGCGCTGCCGCGGGTTCGGATCCTGTATGGGGATGGCCGGTGCGCTCACTGGCTGAGCGCGGTGCGGCCGGTCACAAAAAGACAAAAAAAAAAAAAAAAAAAAAGTGCAGTGTGGGCTGAGTGACAATAGCATGCCAGTCCCTAAACAGGATCTGAGGTGGGGCAGGAAGCATGAAGTTCACTTTTCAGACTTAGTGGTAGAGACAAAATACAAAGGGAAAGACTTAAAACTTCTAGTGAGATCGTAATAAAAGTAGAAACTCATATGCTGAGGCAATGCTGAAGGGAAATCAGAACAGCATGTGAGAAAGTCACATTACCCCCATTCAGAAATGTTATATTTGCCAGTCCTCCTTCAGAGTTGCTTTATCAGTCAGGGTTCTCCAGAGACACACAAAAATTGGATGTATACATATTTATATATGCACATACGTCTCCTATATTACTATATTTATTTATAAATATCAGCTATAGTTTAACTGATATTTGCCTGTCCTTCAGGGCTCAGTTCTGCCGTTATGATTCCTGGACTCCTCAAGCTGGGCCAAGCATTCTCCTCTAGCCTTCCATGGTCCTTGATGCAGACATATGTTGTAATCTTTTGTATGATAGATAATGCTAATGCCTTTTCCACCAAACTTTTTAAGTTCCTCAAGAACATCAACAGATCTTATTCCCCCAAGCACCCAGTTTAGTTCCTGATACTTAGTAAGCCTTAGTATTGATTGAGTGACCTCTTCTGCTAGACTGTAAGTTTCTTGAGAACAGGCATCTTGTCTTGTCCATCTTCTCTTCTTCTGTAGCACTTTGTGAGTGTCCTTTTTTTCCTGCTAAATTTGATTAGCTGAAGGTATGAAGTTGGTGAGATAGTGCCAGTTATAACCCTTGCTCCTTTTGCGTCCTTAAAGTTCCTCTTCTCTTACTTGCCTTTCTTTTTTAGCCATCCCTCTGTATTGCCATGGGAATTCAAGGCCTGGCCAAATTAATTGCTGATGTGGCCCCCAGTGCCATCCGGGAGAATGACATCAAGAGCTACTTTGGCCGCAAGGTGGCTGTTGATGCCTCCATGAGCATTTATCAGTTCCTGATTGCTGTTCGTCAGGGTGGGGATGTGCTGCAAAACGAGGAGGGTGAGACCACCAGCCACCTGATGGGCATGTTCTACCGCACCATCCGCATGATGGAGAATGGCATCAAGCCTGTGTATGTCTTTGATGGCAAGCCACCACAGCTCAAGTCAGGCGAGCTGGCCAAGCGCAGTGAGAGGCGGGCTGAGGCGGAGAAGCAGCTGCAGCAGGCTCAGGCTGCTGGGGCCGAGGAGGAGGTGGAAAAATTCACGAAGCGGCTGGTGAAGGTCACTAAGCAGCACAATGATGAGTGCAAACATCTGCTGAGTCTCATGGGCATCCCGTACCTTGACGCGCCCAGTGAGGCAGAGGCCAGCTGTGCTGCCCTGGTGAAGGCTGGCAAGGTCTATGCTGCAGCCACCGAGGACATGGACTGCCTAACCTTTGGCAGCCCTGTGCTAATGCGACACCTGACTGCCAGTGAAGCCAAGAAGCTGCCCATCCAGGAATTCCACTTGAGCCGGATTCTGCAGGAGCTGGGCCTGAACCAGGCACAGTTTGTGGATCTGTGCATCCTGCTGGGCAGTGACTACTGTGAGAGTATCCGGGGCATTGGGCCCAAGCGGGCTGTGGATCTCATCCAGAAGCACAAGAGCATTGAGGAGATTGTGCGGCGGCTCGACCCCAGCAAGTACCCCGTGCCGGAAAATTGGCTCCACAAGGAGGCCCAGCACCTCTTCCTGGAGCCCGAAGTGCTTGACCCTGATTCTGTGGAGCTGAAGTGGAATGAGCCAAATGAAGAAGAATTGGTCAAGTTCATGTGTGGTGAAAAGCAGTTCTCCGAGGAGCGAATCCGCAGTGGAGTCAAGCGGCTGAGTAAGAGCCGCCAAGGCAGCACACAGGGCCGCCTGGATGATTTCTTCAAGGTGACTGGCTCTCTCTCTTCAGCTAAGCGCAAGGAGCCAGAACCCAAGGGCTCCTCTAAGAAGAAGGCAAAGACTGGGTCAGCAGGGAAGTTCAAAAGGGGAAAATAAATGTGTTTCTCCCCAGTATCCCTCTTTGGCCCAAGAATATCTGCCTTGTTGCACCCGTGAGAGCTAGAGCTAGAGAAACCTCCATGGCTGTAGGGAGGGTATTCTGTTGCCTTTCTAGTACCAGCCTTCTCAGTAGTGTTTTTCCTTTTTTTTTTTTTTTTTTGATCTTATGGCAGAAAGGCCACAGAGATACTTTGTTTTCTTCCTTTTTTTAGCTCAGGAAAGTATGCCAGGCTCAAACCACTTCTCAGGCAGTTTAATGGACACTGAATCCATTGTTACATGAAAGTGATAGCAACTAGTTTTAGAGATGGGAGAGGGAGATAAATGATGGAGACAAAAAACTGTATGGAAATGATTTCCTGGCTGGCTGACTGGTGGCCAGTGTGAGGTGATGGTGGAACCAGACTTGCTTCTCTCTAGTTCAGCCTCGACACACCCTGAAAGATAGCCATCAGGAAGACCTAGTCTTAGCGATGGGAACACTACTGAAGAGATAGGACAAGCACAGAGCAGGAGTCCCTGGAGTTGGCAGCATGGGTTTAATTACCGGCTCTGTCTTGGGGTGGGCAAAAACTTGAACTTGCTATGTAATTTGAGTCTTTACAGTGGTTCTTCAGAGTGAGATGGCGACGTTCTTCTTGTCTTTCTGAGGCAATCAACTGAGTTGAAGCTTTGGGATAAGACAGTGGTTTTCATGTTCTGTTTTTGTTGTAAAGATATAAAGATCAAAAAGTCAATAAAATTACAAAAGTAACCAGAATGTCATGTTCTTTGTGAACATTTGAAAATATCCCCAGCGCTCCAGGGAGAATATAATGTTCTTTTCACTGTAAGAAAACATGCAGGAATTGTACCCTATTAATGGTGGTTTGAGAGTGGCCACAAGATGGCACCATGCCCCATAGAATGGCCATAGCAACTATGGTGGTACTTCAGCCATTTGGAGAAGGATGTCTACTTTATTTTATTTTGCTGGGAGAGGAGTTTTAATAAATTGAATAGATTTCTAGTCTTCTACTTACTTTGTGTGAGATAAAGAGCTCCTTTGAAAAAGCCTTAGTTTAGATCAACAATCTCATAATATCCAAGCATATACTTTGCCAGTTTGTAAATTGTGAAAGCTGCCATTCAGAAACCACTTTCTTAATTCCTCTTATGACGTCAGATTCAGGTTGGTGTTTCCTAGAGAGATGGAATGTTTTTAAACTTTGAAAGTTTTATAATCCTGATAAAGCTTGGTAGGGAGCTGACTCATTTTGAGTTTCTGACTTATTAGCATTCTTATCACTGCCATTTAAAATTAACAAGGACATTTAGGTAACTGTCTGGAATTTAAGTTGACAATGTCTGGACATATTAAACAGGACCAGTGGTTTTCAGATCTTTTAATGGGACAACCTATTTTTCAAGCGAAATCTTATGTATAATCTCAGGATATAAGAGCTCTTCTGGTTGAAGTAGGAATGGGATATAATCTCTCCAGCAGTGGCCTCATAACTAGGGGATTCTGAAAACCACTAGTGCAGACAAAAAGTTGACCCAAAGGTATGGGAACTTAGTTTTTTTCACTGCTCTATTCCAGCAGTTGATGACAAATGTAACTGATTTTCCCAGATTGAACCAAGCCACACAACTTATGTGAGCTCCATTTTATTATTTTTATTATTTTTTATAATCATAATTAATTATACATATAATGTGAGCTCCACTTTCTGATTCGGGTAGTTTGATTCTAAACCTGCAGCAATATTGATGGGGCCTAGAGGTGATAAGACTTCTTAGGAGTTATCACCTCAGTGCAGTACCCTGTGGTAGTCAAGCATGTAGAGTGGTTTTTCTCTTGTTTTTTGAAGGTTGAGTTGGTCTTTATAGTTTATTAATTTAACTATATGGGTACCCTGCAGGAAAATGAATTCTGCCTGCAAATGTTCTAAAGTTTTTGCTCAGCAGAGCTGTTTTAGTAGGATGGAGGGTTAAGAGGCATTACTCTGCAGTACAGCTCTGAGGCATTGTGATTGCAGAGAAAGATTTAGGCAAATAGGATTTATGGGGACTAACTTCTGAAACTAGAAATGAGTTAAATAAAGAGACAATGATTCAAAATGGAAAACTGAAGGACAAAAGGGTGAGGGCACTGCCTCAGGAGGAAGTGATGCACATAAAACCTGGCAAGTGTATGTAGGCAATCTAGCATTTGAACGTATGTCATGGGAAAAACTTGGCTTTGCTTTTCCTTGCTGTGATGTTTTCTGGAAGGTCCTGATGCCCCTTTCTCTCTGCCGTGATTCATGTTCAGAAAGAAGTTAGAGCACATAGAGGTAAAACAGTAACTTGTAGCAGTGGCACCAGAAAATCCTGTGTCCACATACAGAATGAGCATCATGGATCACAATTGAATAGCTTTCATTTGGTCAAAATCAACTTTATTTTTCAGGTTTATTTCATTGATGTGACAACAAAATTGGCACACATAAAAAGCATACCGATATGGGGCCTGATTAAAGAAAATGCCTCCCGCCAGGTAGTAGAAAAAAGTAACAAAGATAAACAGAGAAGTTGGAGTTTTAAAAAACAAGTTCAAATGTTAGTTCTGGCATGATCTATGTGTCCAGAGGTAACTTTTCCTCTCTAATCCTATTTTCTCATCACTCATTTTGCCATTGTAGCATTATAAGCCTTTTGTCACTGATGTGTCCCTTTTTGGTCATGCGACAGACCACACTGATAGACTGGGGAGAGAAGGTCACAGTGGTTCAGGTTCTTTAAGTGGTTCAGGACCTGTTCTTGGCTCAACAGAGCCTCACTGGTGTTTGCTCAGATTGGGTAGCCTGGGCCCAGAGCCAGTTGGCTTGACAGACTAGTGACACCACACCCAAACCTCAGGTAGCAAGAAACAGGAATGGGAAAGGATCAGCACCTATTCCTGGAGTAAGGAAGCCAATGAAAGTAGAACTTTTCAATTCTGCTTCTAGTTTTTCTACCCAGGCTGCTTGAAACCAGATTCTCCAGCAGGGCCAAATCTGCCCAAATCAAAAAGATCTGAGCTCTTTTGCAACTTGTTGTCTCCCCAACTATTTTTTCCCCCTTCTTTGTTTTGACAAACCTCTAAGTAATCCAGACCAGCCTCACCGTGGGTGGAGAAAAGACTTAAGTTGCTCCATCTGTTCACTCTAACCCTATCCCAACGTGCCTTGGACCATCATCTTGACTATCAGCCATTTCCTCCCCAAACTAAATGTAGGCTCTGCTTTTTCCTTCAGTTTGAGGTTCTTCTCCCAGTATCCAAAATGGTCAATGTGCTTAGAGTAGAGGCTGTTAAACAGGCAAAGAAATAATCCCTTCACCTGGACTGAAAGGCTGTGGATTTGGGGAGAGAGGAGGATGTGAATGCCAATGATAAGCCCTAGGAGTTAAGGCAAAAGTCCTAGGGCATATTCCTGTTTGCTCTCCAGAGACAAGGGTTATATACTTTTCGAAACCAGAAGATGAAAAGACTGTATTTCACTATTAGACTGATAATGCTTTACAAGTTATCCCTAAGTTCCTATCTGGTCACCAGAAGTATAAGATGCTTGAGCAGCAGTGGACTGAGGAAGATGCCTAGCTACAGCAATGATGATTACAAGTTTTTCTGTTTTTAATCTTCCTATTTCTGATTTAGAACTATTAAGTGATTATATTTAACTCACTGCTCCTGCTCAAAGATAATGCTGTAACATAATTTAGGTTATAGAAAGTTTCTGCTTATAGCCTTTATATTCCTTATGACTGAAACTTTATGACCAGTAATTAGTATCTCCCAATTTGGTCACTTGTACTCACTAACTGGAATTACACGTTGGGAAGTAAAGGGAAGCCACTGGGAACCCTGTTCGTTTCTAGGGAGGAGAAAAGACTAAACTGCCCCATTTGCTCACTTGCTTATGGAGCAAGACATGGACTCTCAGTCCTGGGAGTGTTCTGTTCCTGGGGGGATAGTTAGAAGAGGTTAATCAAAAGATGAAGGGATTTATAATGGCCAGCAACTCTCTCTACCATCTGTTTTGGCAAGGACTAGGACCTAATATTCCCTCTAGACTCTGGATGGAACACAGGCCAAAATCTACAGTGCCAGGATCCTTCAGGGCCAAATGTCTGCAATACCACAGTCCTGGCTTTGCCCTGCCTGCTTCTGAGACTGATAATGGCTTCCCCCAGCAGCCTGAGGTAGACCTAGGTCACATCTAGCCCTGGGCAGTGAGCTGAGTTCCCCTGCACTGAGTTATGCTAGGCTTCAGAATTCTAAGCATTAATGCTTCCTTTCTAAATCTTGCTCAAAAAGTTCAGCTGCTCTGTCCCTCTCAGGTTTACAGGTGAGGGTGGAGAAGGCACTGAGAAGTGGGCCAGTGAGATGAGTTCACCCTTTATATCAGCGGGATTTTAGTGCTAAAACTCTTCTTGATTCTTGCCTTCATGTACAGGTCCCCCTTGTATAATACCCTCCTGGTTCCCTCTGTGCTCGCCAGTCATCTGCATCAGCCAGGCTAGAAAAAGCAAACAACAAAACTGTCTCACATTCCTGGCCCCACAGCTCCTTCCCTCCTTCTGGGAGGCTTGCATGTCCCCCCACCCCTCTTTGGGTCTTAGATCTGTGCCTAGAAGATAAAGGGGAAGGGTTTGAGTCAGAGCCTTTGTGTCCCCAAACCCACCCCCCTCTGAATATTAGAACTGTAATGGCATGTTCCCTCAAGCTCTCCTCTGCTTTGACTCCAGAGTCCTCTTCCTCTTCAGGTGGGGGTTGGGGACTGTTGTTACTGGTGAAGATAGGCATCTAGCCAGAGCTGCCCCGACTCCTTCAGTGAGCTGCAGGGACAGAATGCGAGCAGATAGTGAGGGAGACAGGTGGAACTGAGCCCATTAGAGGTGTAGTAGTGAGGCTGTTGCAGGCAGATGGAGGCTGAGCCCCATGCCGTAAGACCCTCTTCCACTGGAGGCTCTCCTCCCCTTTGCTTCTGAGAAAGCTGGCTTGGGCCATGGCACTGAGGAAGCCCCAGTGAGAGCAAAAGCCTGACCTGGCCACAAAACCAACACAGCATCCTGCCTTTGCCATGGTGACCTCCACTCCAGACAACTGAGAAAACCTTCCTGTTACTCCCCAGCCTATGCCTCACCACCCTGCCCACCGCCCTGCCCTCTTCCCTCCCTACCAGCCATCTTCCTGGGTTCAGGTACTCACTGGACAATGTCGGCGAAGGCTGAGAGCAGTGGCTTGGACCGGTACTCTATGCCATGCTTGGCACACAGGGACTGCACCAGGGGAGCCACTTTGTGGTAATTGTGTCGGGGCATTGTGGGAAAAAGACTTCAAGGAGAACAAGGAAGAGAGTCAGTGGCTCCAGCTCCTCTGCACCGACCTGCCCCCCTACTTATACCCTCCCCAGGACCATGCTTCCTAGGTCTGCCTACTCACTGGTGCTCGATCTGGAAGTTGAGGTGTCCACTGAACCAGTCGTTGAAGGCGGACTTGTGGACGTTGCATGTTGCCTGGAGCTGGAGGAAAAGGTGAGGGGAGAGCACATCTCTGGGTATCAGATGGTGCCAGCCCAGCCTTCTCCAGGTAAAGGTGGCTGAGGAGGGGTGTGGAACTGTCCCTGGGCCTCATAGTAACAAGGCATTGCTGTTTGGAGGACTTTTTTTTTTTGCTATTACTTCCCCCTCCCACCTTTTTCATTAGTTGTATTATGCCCAGGACTTCTGAGTGACTGTCCCTTACCTGGGTGGAGACCCAGTCCACGTTTCGGTCGTGGTCAATATGCATGGGGATGTGGTTCATTTGTGTCACCCACACAAACCAGTTGCTTTCCAGGAACCTGTTGGATACGGAACTCAGGCAAACAGTGTGAGCAGAGCCCAGAGTTCTCACTCCCCCTCAGGCAACCGCTCCAGCCTGGCTAGCTTCCCAAGCCAACTCCTGAAACATCCCCCTGACCAGACTGGCCACTCCCAAACATCTGTGTTTTCCTTTGCCAATCCCTACTCTCCCATCAAATACTACCTGACCATGAAGAAAAGGCCCAGAAAGCCTTTCAGCCCCAACAGCGGCACATAAGTGAGGAAGATGCGGGTGTAGAAGGTGATCATCCAGGCCAAGTCCTGCAGTGAGAAAGGCAAAGAGCATGACTCTACAGAGCAGCTCTTCCTCTCACTCCACCTGTGTCTTTGCACTGCACAGCCTTCTCCAGGGTACACAGACTGAACACTCAGTCTCCTTCGGCTTCTCTTAGTGGTCTAATCCTGCAATATCTAGTGCCACTGCTCCTTTCTTCCATTCCTAGTGGCACCCTCTAGCCCTCCTTGCCTGTCACCTTCACAAGTACCAAGGTACAGGGCCTCACTGCCTCCAGCTTCTCCCCAACTCATCTAAATCCTTCAGCATGCTGCCAGATGAATTTGCCTGCACCATGGCTCAGTCCATGCCAGTGCCCTGATCAAATTGCCACTCACCTTTCTGCACATTGACCCAAGCACCATACTTTTCCCCTGACACTTGAGTCCTCCACAGTATGTCTGGCAGTCACACTCACCCTCACTTCCCAGCTTCTCTGCTTGGAGTCCATCCTCCCCTGCCCACCTCTGCCTGTCCACGTCCTGCCCATCCTCCAAGGCCTGCTAGAAAAGGGACTTCACAAAGCTGGATGCAGTCAGGCTCCTCTGGGAATACCCAGAACCTTTTGCCTGTGCCGCTTTTCTGGTAACAACCATATTCTGTTTCATCAAAAGCTTCCTGAGAATAGGTGCTGAGGTGCCGCCTCCCACTCATCTTCCCTTTCCAGCCTAGCCCCTGGCATTATACGCAGCACAAGAACCTCAGGAGACAACGGCTGCAGGAAATCAGGCTTTGGGAGTCAGATTGCCTGTTAAGTCCAAACCATTTCGTCCTCCCTAGAGATAAGGAGGATCTATACTTTCTTCTATTATTTTTTTCTAAATTAAGGCCTGGAGTCAGTCTCAGTTTTCTCTGGAGAGCCCTTCCCTTCCCCTCTCAGGTACTGGTGACATAAGATGTGGAACTCTGGGCTGTGGATACTTACCACCCACTTCTTCCGCTGGAAAACAAAATAGAAAATATACCACTGGAAGTAGAGAGGCAGCAAGGCTGGGGGCCCGACTGGGGAGGAAATGGAGAAAGGGAGGAGGTGTGAGCAACATGAGAGTCATGAAAGGGCAGGTGAGTGCTGGAGATGGGCTCCTTCCTGCCCACCCCCTCCTGTCACCCCTCCACTGCCCGAGTGCTTTCTCAGTCCATTGGAACCAGCAGGCACTGATGGCAGGCACCAATGCAAGTCTGGACAAGGCAAAATCTCCTAAGACGACACCAGGAAGGATGAGGGGTGGGAGTGGCACTCTTTTCCAATGGTACAGGTTAAATCCCACACATGGAACATGCTCTGCTCCCATGCCTTTAAAAGGGCACTGCTCATATCCCTGCATTATCTTGACCACAGCGCTGCCCCTGCAGTCACCCACTCCGTGTTCCTGCTGCTCCACCATGCAGGTGAAGGTCAGGAGCAGGATAGTGTGTATGTACTGGGGGGGACCCTGCTGGTCCTCCTCAGGATGAGAATCTCACTTCCTTGGCATAGGGAGACGGGCTTGTGCCACCCCAACCTGAAGCCCTGAAGGTCAGCTGTGGGAAGGAGCAGAGGGGCTTCTCTTGGTTGAAGAAGTGGATCTCATCCTATGTGCTGCCCATTTCTTTTCTGTATTCCTTCTCTGCACCACGTGGATGCTACCAATAACCCCTTATATTACAATGCCCACCTATAGCTCCTCTTTCTTGAAGTGCCATGGATTCCAAAACTCTTTCTTCCCTTCTGTCCATTCACCTTTCTCTAGTAGGGATAGCTGGTAATAGGGAGTTAGGATAAATTCCTTCAAACTAAAATGGGATCAATGAAATCCTTCTCTCCCTTCTTTAAAAAATTTTAAATTTTAAAGGAGTTTTAAAGCCCAAATTTTAGGCATGATAGAGCAGATTTTTAAAGCAGGTATAGTGGATTGAACTATGTTCCCCCAAAACTCAGTGAAGCTTAAATTGTGTCCCCCAAGTTTTATGTATTAGAAACTCAGCCCCCACTATGACTGTTAAGAGGGTGGGAAATCCTATTATGGTAATTGAAAGGTGGAGCCTTGAAGAAGTGATTCAATTGTAGGACTGTGTAGTAGTGAATGGATTAATAATGGTGGTCAGGGGTGTGGTTCTGAGGGCTTTAAAAGAAGAGATTCTGTCTCTCTCTGCTCTCTCTGCTTCCACCATCTTGCAACATGAGACCCCAGGGTCACTGTTGCCACCACCAGATGGACCTTGGACTTCCGGCCTCAGAAGCTGTAAGCAATAAATGTCGTTTTTCTTTATAAATCACTTCGTTTCAGGTATTTTGTTATAAGCAATATAAATGGACTAATACAGCAGGGAATATATAGCAGTCTTCAGAAGGAGCTTAACAACCACAGAAATATCTTCTCAGCTCCAACAGCTTTTCACTCCCTCCTCCAGTCCCATTCTCCCATAGCTATCTGTACCTTTGTTCCCCTGTGGGTTGAACTGGGCTCTACCAGGTCACCTTGGCTGTGGTCTCTATTTGACAAGGTTTAAGATAAAATTTAAGGCTTAAGCAGGTGGTTACCCACCTGACCACTCAGTTTCCTTGTGGAAGCTAGGGTGAGATTGGAGGAACTACTTTTTCCCCAACACAAATCAACTTAAACCAAACATTAGCCTGTTTGACTTTGCTCTGTTGAGATGGCAAACTGCTTCCACGGAGGGAGTAAATGAGGTTGAGGGTGGCGTACTTCCTTCAGTCCCTTTCCTTACTATACCGTAATCCCTTGGAGAGACATTTCCTCCTCATACTCCTTCAGCACCCCTTCCCAAGGCAGTTCCCCCTGTGCTGGATGAGGACACTCACTCAGGAAGAAGTATTTGTGCTGGTGGTTGTATGGCATGTACTTTTTCTTCTGTTTCCCAAGCTGTGAGAAGGCAAAAACGAATCAGTATCAACAGACTAGTCACCCCTTCCCTTCCTCCTCTTACCTTGGCTTTCCCCTGCTTGGAAGTTTAGGCCTACTCCAGGGACTATCAGCTTGTTAATGTTACTAGAAGGCTCCAGCTGGCCCAGCCTTACCTCCAGCACCTGGAGCATGAAGCCCTGGGCTGTGATCTGCAGTGTGCCACACCAGAGCCCATGCCCATGTGAGGCATGTGCACAACACAGTCTACAGGTCCTCAGGACCTTTATGGTCATCCCAAGACACCTTTGTCATGAGGTTTCCAGGCCTCCCTGTCTTCTCCCTTTTCTTTCTACCATCTGGTACTTTTTGACATCAGTCTCCAGGGATGACCGTTTTTACCTCTATATAGGTAAGTATTCCCTCTACATCCAGCCCCTAATCCTCCCCATCAAAATCTTTTGGTCTCTTGACTTCAACATGAGCTTTATAAAACGTTTTGAAAGCTAAGCAGAATTTGGCAAATATTTGTGGAAAGGATACCCGTGATATTATGAAAATATATATTTGGTCTTTTACTCCTGACATACAACTCCTAAAATCCTTAGAATTGCTCCAAAATGGTGTCTTTTCATATGCTAATTCATATGCTAAAGAGTTGACTGATGGCTGGCAACCCTTATATAGCTTCAGACTAGGGCCTGGTCACCTGAAAGACCAAAGCAGTCCCACCCCCAAACTCTGGGGAGGGGAGAGGGGCTAAAGGTTTACTTGATCACCAATGGTCAGTGATTTAATCAATCATGCCTATGTAATGAAACCTCTATAAAAACCCAAGAGTTCAGGGTTTGGAGAGCTGGATAGCTGAACAGGGGGAGGTTCCTGTAGTGTGGTGCGCCCAGGGAGAGCATGGAAGCTCCGCTTCCCTTTCCCCATACTTTACCTTATGCATCTCTTCATTTGTATCCTTTGTGATATCATTTTATAATAAATTGGTAAATGTGTTTCCCTGAGTTCTGTAAGCCTCTCAGCGAATCAATCGAAGCTAAGGAGGGGATTGTGGAAACCCCAATTTACAGCCAGCCAGTCAGAAGCACAGGTAAAATAACCTGGGGAGCTGGGTAAAACAACCTGAGAGCTTATTCTGGGGCTTGTGAGTGTCACCTGAAGTTGGGTAGGGGCAGTCTTGGGGACTGAGCCCTTAACTTGTGCAATCTAACACTATCTCCAGGTAGATATAGTGTCAGAAACTGAATTGGAGGGTACCCAGCTGGGGTCTGCTGTGGAACTGCTGGCTTGCTTGCTGGTGGGGAGAAATCCCCACACATTTGGTCACAGAAGTTGTTCTTCTGTGTTGTTGCTGAGTAACGGTAGAGGAAAAACACTTTGGTGTGTGTTTTTTCCCTAAGCAGATACCAAGAACTGACAATCTGAAGGTCTGGCAATGTTTTCCCCAGTGGACGGTGGTTATTTTGTAAGCTTCACTGCTGAAGAGATAGGCTGGGGCAGCCAGGTCAACCAGTCAGCCCAGATCCCTGGTGTGGGCTCATGGAAACAAGACAGCACAGCTCTGCTGCCTCACTCCATGGCTCCTTCTGCATCTCTCACCCCAATTAATTCTGGTGGCCAGACGACCACAAGGGCACAGGAGCACCCAACCCCAGAAAAGAATACCGGCTCATCCTTTCATGTATCCACCCACTGTGTTCACAGGTCATTTATTGAGAGCTTATTCTGTGCAAGGCATTTCAGCTGGATGAAGCGTTCTGTATTAACATTCAACAAGTATTTGAGCACCTACTATGTGTTCTAAGTGCTGAGGATACAGAGGTGAACAATACAAAGTTCCTACCCTCCTGGAGAGGAAGGGTATATAACCCGAGGAGAGGAAGCTGGTGATAAGTTTGTAAACAGAGCTCAAGGTAATTTACAGATTAAAAATAGGAAAGGCTGCCCTGTTAGCTCAGTTGGTTAGAGTGCAGCCTTGTAATACCAAGGTCAAGGGTTCGGATCCCCATACCGGCCAGCTGCCAAAAAATAAAAAAAGGAAAATATGACAGAAAGTGAGGGAGGCAGGAGGGTGATCAGTTATGGCCACCCTCAGATGCAGATGCTAACATCTAAACGAGACCTGAATGATGAGAAGGGCCACCAATGCAAAAATTCAGGGGAAGAACAGTTAAAGCAGGACCAGCTGGTTAGCTCAGCTCATTAGAGTGTGGTGCTGATAACACCAAAGTCCAGGCTTCATCCCTGTAATGGCCAGCCAACACACACCCCACAACACACACACACACACACACCCCCACTCACCCACCCACACCCCCACTCACCCACCCACACCCACACACACACACACACACCCCATTAGAGGGAATAGCCAGTACAAAGGCTTTTGGTAGAATGAGAAGACCTGAAAACTAGAGACCGGCCCAATCATGTAGGGCCTTAGACAGCCCTGGTAAAGCAAAGGCAAGAAATTTGGGTTTCTTTGTTTGTTTTTTTTGCAGCAGGCCAGTACAAGAATTGAACTCTGTACCTTGATGTTATCGGCACCATGCTCTAACCAACTGAGCTAGCCAGGAGTATAGATTTTATTCTAGTGGTGACATGAAGTCACTGGAGGGTTTTCAGCAGTCGCATGATCTGCTTTGCACTTTAACATGATCGTCCTGGCTTTAGCTGGAGAGAATGAATTTTAGAGGGCAGGTATGATTGCAGGGAGATCAGTGAGGAGGCTGGATCTAATCCAGACCAGAGATAAACTGGACCAAGCAACATTAACTGAGAGGGGAAAACTGGAAGAGGAGCACCCTTCTTGTTTGGAGGGGTGGGTGGGACAGAACCCTGGCCTCCATTCTTAGAGCGTTATGGAAAGTAACTTCATTCATGTGCTACCTCCCTGAATGGCAATCAAATGCCATTATGCCAAAATAACTTTGCTCATTGTGTTTAGACTCTCGGAGGTCAGAAGGGTTCTATTTAGGACAAAATGTCCCTTGTACCTCCTTGTGCTCCAGGAGAATTTGGAAGCACTGGGGTGGTTGCCACAGGGTCAGCATGGGCATCAACACCCAGTTAAGCTGTACCCAGAGAGACTGAACCAAGCCCAATAGCCAACAGCCCAGGTACTCACTAACAAGCAGCCTATCCTTAGCCTCATACCTGGGAGAGGGGAGAGGGGAGGAAAGAAAGAAAGAGGCTATTTTGGGTCTGAAATCATTCTCTATTTTTGATGTCTGTAGATAAGAATTTCCTGAAAACCTAAGTACCCAGAAGCAATAAAGGTAGTGGTGTGAGAAGCTTCCCTTCCACTTTAGCCCCCCACTTTTTTTTTTCAACCTGCTGTAGTGACACTAGAAGTTCTACCAGGAGCCCCATTTTACTGCCCAATAAATAATTCACACGCCCTCAAACCAGCCACCTGAGCCAGAAGTGGGGGCTGGATCATCCTCCACACGTTGTTGACTGAAACAGAGTGTTGGACATGTAATAAACCAAGGAAGTCCATGCTTAAGAGGTCGGAGAATGAGAACATCATGGACAGGTAGGGCACAAGCCTCATGCTATCAGTTCCTCCTACCAGGACAGCCAAAGTCTTTCCACAGAGTTCTCATGGCTGAAGAGGAAAGAGTGCCAGGCTGCCTTGAACTCTTGCCTGGAACTGAAAAGTGTATAATGATGGCTTAATGCCTGGCATGTTGATATGTCATAGAGCAGGAGGGAGGGGGATCTGGCAGAACTCTGACTGCAGCCTGGGGCATCGGGACAAAGAGTTTTAAATTAACCTTTCAAAGAACTCTGCTGGCCTCGAAACTTCCATTCCCATATACTCAGTAAAAATTCACAAGATCTCCACCCCTCCCACCAGGCATTCTTCCTTCAGCAGTTGTGTTAAGACTTTTTCTTACAACTTCAGGTGACAACTCAAACTCAGTACTGACCACCCTGGAAGTCAGGCTGGGATCAGGAGGGTGGGAAGAAGTACTTGGTGAATGGATGTGCCAGGCACAGGGCATCAAAGAAGAGGAAGACAGTCCAGCCCTGGATGGGGAAGACTGTGACACAGTCAGACATCCAAGTGTAAGAGAGAAATACAAGGCACAGGGGGAATGACTGCTTGGGGCAGGAGTGTCAAAAAAGCACCTCCAAGGAGGTGCCATCCACCACTTGCAAGGATGAGCAGGGGCCTGCACAAAAATCTCCTGGTCATCCTCTAGATCCTTTGCAGAATTTGGTCCTCTTATGCAATAACTATCTGCTGACTGAACTCATTAGGGAGAACGGGAGATTCTGTCATGGGCAGGCCCAGTTGACTGTCTGTTGCCTCCCCGAACTTCCAGACAGCAAAGGCCCTAGCTAGCTGGGCCCTTGATATCTTACCTGCACTGAAAACTTTCCCCAAAGCATTTTCCCCAAAGCCCTCTGAGCTGGCTGCTTTCCATTCCCCAAGACCTTTCCACTCACTTCCACAGAGAGGATCTTTCCCAAGGCAAAGAAGAAGGGATGCATGTTGATGTCTGGGTCTTTGCGGAAGCAGTTGGGCTTGGCGTGGTGCTGGAAGTGCATGTGATTCCACCAACTGGCAGGGGCCCCCTACAGATAAGCAGAGACATCATGAAAAACTAGGGTCCCTCCTACCCCCAGGCAGCCCTTTATTGACTGCAGTTTCAGAGAGCCCCTCTCCATCCCACTGACCTTCAGGTGGCCAATCACAAAATGATGTACCAGGTGGTTCCATGTAGAGGTGCTGAAGACTGACAGGTGGCCAAAGTCATGCTGGAGCCAGCCAGCCTGGGCCTGGGAGAGAAGGGAATGCTGAGTGCAGCCCACCAGCCCAACGTCCCTCTCCCTGACCTCAGCAGCTCCTTCAGCCTCTCCTTCCTTCTTCCACAGAGGCCTGTGATGGCTGCACTACCCCAACGTAGCACACCAGGAAGGGAGCCAGGAAACCTGGGTCCTAATTCTTGTTCTACCACTGACTCACATATGAATTGGGGCAAATCACTATCCCTTCTTTGTTCTTCAGTTTCCCCAGCTCTGAAGTTCTGTGACTTACGATGGACTGACATTCAGAATACAGAAAGGACTCAGGTGAGTAGAAATCTTGCCAAATGGGTAGTAGGGTCCAACCAATATTAGCATATTGGGCAATACTGGTGGTGGAGAGGGAGCCAAGCTTTGCTGAGAAACCAGCATCTTGGTTCTTGGCACACCTGGCCTGGAGCAGATCCTGAACTCAAAGTTTCCGAGAACAAATTCCACAAGAAGAAGGGAACCCTGTGAGAAGCAGCTGGAGAGACAGAAATAAAGGTGTGCATGTGGCTAATAAGCAGATAAAAGCCACAGACACTGAACTCTCTGCATGGACCCTCCCATATAACCTTAGATCTGCCCTGGTCAGAGGGCAGGGCTTCTTGGCCTTCTGAAGGGTACAGAGAGCTTTCCCCAGAGGTCTCACCTGAACTACGCTGAGCAGCATTGCACAGAAGAGGAAGGGCACGAAGGATGTCCCAAAGACCCAAAGTGTGAGCCAGGCAGCAACATCCAGCAGCAGGATGTGCAATAGGTACAGCAGGAAGAAGACGTGGTTGGCCTTCATGAGCCCCATCTGCTCCACCGTGGCCCGCAGCTCCCGGAACTCATCAGTCAGCTCTTTCTGTGGAAGAGTTTGGGGGGTGGTTGGTGGTGTTACTCTTCCCAGTTGCAACCCAACACTGCTGGGGACAAGGGCCCGCTCAGGCTCAAGGATCTCCCTCTGAGGTTGCTGTGGGAAGTCCATAGTCCTAGGCAAAAATACCACAATAGTGAGGAAGGATGACAGAAGGAGGTGCTACGGGATCACACCTAAGAGTTTTAAGTCCCTACTCTGCCATTTACTAACTGTGTGACCTTTGGCCATGCTGCTTAAGTTCTTTGAACCTCAGTTTTCTCTTTTGTAAATGTGAGAATTATATGAGTTTATTCTTGACACATAGTAAATGCTCAGAAAATAGGTCTCATGATAATCATGATGATGATGGTAGCCACGGTAGTGGCAGCCTTGGGACAGTCATAGGTTACAAAACTCTGCTCTCTCAAGCTTATGACCCCATGACTATGCAAGAGATGAAGGAACCTCAAGACTCCCAAGAACTACTGACGGGTCACCTGTGATCCCATCTAGGCTTTTCTGCTATCCCCTTTCCCCAATCTCCAACAACCAAGAGTCTCCAAACAGCAAACAGGGTCTCACATTCTTGGTTGGCTCAAAGCTGGGCTGCTCCGGAGACAGTTCCCCAATCAGGAGAGAGTTCATATACTTCCTCACAAGGCCCTTGTTGATGTGGAACGCCATAAAGGGATCCTGCAAGCACGGTGAGGAGACAGAAAGGTGAGGGAGCAAGCCCCAGTCCCCTGGAGTCCTGGAGGGCTCACTCCAAAGGCCATCCTCTTGCCAGCCAGAAGGCTGTACCAAAGTTGAGGCAGAAACCACCTCTCTCCGGACAGCGAGTCCTTTAAGGGTGCTCAGACCTTTCCCAGGTGTCCACAGTTCAAGATCACCCAGCAACCGTGTTCTAGTAAGAAGGGGGTACCAAACCAAGGAATAGGAAGCATTGGCTGGGGGGTATCACCCAGAAAGACCTGCCTGGGCTGGCCTTTCCCGTGTGTGTGTATCTAGGGACAGCTTTTGCCCATGAATGTAGATGTAAGTTTGAAACAGTCAGAAGGGATGGGTGGGGCTATGAGACTTTTCAGTCTCTTCTTTTGGGACTTTTAACAAGTTCTTTCTCTGACCCAGCGTTCTCTACAAACTGCGAACAGAAAGACTCCCTGTACCCGAAATGGTGAATTTTTGCATTTCACCCCCTTTCTTCCGCCGCTGTTCCGGGTAGGGTTCCATATTTCCCCCAGCACTCTGACCACCCACTGCTCCAGGGTGGCTAACTCGGTTTAGACGAGGTAGGGGGCCTCGGAGACGAGATTCCCTTGCAAAGGTTGGGCGAGAAGCGGCGTGTGGGGCGGGGTCCGGGGCGGAGCCGGCGGCCGGTGGCACCACAAATCCGGACCAATCGTCGTCCCCGCCGCGGCGTCCCCGGCCCCAAATCACTCTACGGGAAGCCCCGGCGTCGGCGACTGCTCCCTCTGCGCATGCGCCGGCCCACGCCTGCGCCGTTGGCAGCTATCTGGGCTCCGAAATGGTCACTCCGGGTCACCCGCGCAGGCTCTGGCCACCGGCCACCTCAGAAAGGGAAGCGGGTCCACTGTGATGTAATAGGAACCCTGGTGGCCCGAGGCGCGTTCTAGAGTGACAGGGCCGTGGAGGGGGACATGCCGCAGGGCATGGGATGAGAGGGATGCAGGGGAAGGGGACGCGATCCTAGCTGCCGAGGGGGAAACGCAGTGAAGCGACGACCCTAACTTTTGGATTTCAAGGGGTGACTCCTCCCCATCCCGGCGCTGTAGCCCAGCAGAGTGGCGCCGGGTGTCGAAGCTCCGGGAGACGATGGTCTATTAAGAGCAGCAGCCGGACAGGGGCTGGGGCGCGCTCTGATCCCGCAGTAAGGCGCAAGGGGGGAGGGACGCAACCCTGCAGTGGGCCTCCCGCCCTGGCGTGCAGACGGCTGTCCGCTCCGCCGAATAGCTGCAGACTCCGCTGGCATGCGGTTGAGCGGCCTCCCCGGCAGCATTCGAGGACTGTTCCCGGGGTCCTCGCTAAGAGTACGCGGATGAAGGCGCCCCCACCTTCAGCATGCCATTCCCATTTCCCACTGTGCGCCAGCCGCCGCTAGCCCTCTCCGGCCGGGGCTGCCCCTGTCCCGCCCTCCCGCCTTCACACCCGAGCTTCCCAAGACAGTGGACTCGCCAAAGCTTCCTGTTTCAACCTTATCTTTGAGAGCGGGCCCCTCTCCTACTCCCTCCCGCTCCTGCTCGCGCTGGAGCCTGGCACGCTCCGTCTAGACGCGGCTGCGCTCCCCCTCCCAGCCACCGAAACGACGCGAGTCCCTCCGCCGGCCGCTGACCCGTCCTCCCCCGGCGCCCGGCATCCTCGCTCTCTTCCCTCCAGCTCTGGGTCCTGCCCACGCATGGAGACCGCAGACTCGGGGCAACACACGCAATGCACAGATGGACAGCGCAGCCCTTTGTGTGTGCGCACGCTGCCGGCCTCCGTCCCCACTCCCCAGACTCCAGTTTTCGGAGTCTCTGTCCTTGCGTCCCGTGTCTGCAGGATGCCCAACCAACGGGCAACAGGTATGCTCGGGCTCCTCCCGGCTTTCCCCGAATTAGCTGATATTCCGCACAGTGCCAACCTTCCTCTCTTGCGCACGCAGCCTCTGGTTGCAGCCGCCCGGCCCCGCCCCCTCCCGTGCCAAGGCCTGGCAGCGCTCACCGTGGCATCCTGCCCGGAGTAGTGGCTGATGACTCGGGAGCCCCCCGGGTGCCGGCGGGTGAACTCGCTAATGTTGTACACCTTCCGGTCGATCACGAGCCACCGCTCCTCGCGCCCGCAGCGCTGCGCCACCTCGTCCCAGGTGAAGTAGCGCGGCGTGGGCCCCCGGGCCGGGGTCTCGGCGGCCACTGGGTCGGGGGCCATCTCCGGCCTGGCGACTCTGGGCGCCCGCCAGGCAGGGGCTGTCAAGCGCAGACCCCAAGCGCACGCTCCGGCCTCGCGTACTCCGGGAGCGGGTCAGTTGGCGCGCGCCCGGCGCCCGCCTTCGGCGCGCCGCGTTTTCAGCACCACGGCGCGGACCGCGGGGCCTCGCAGCGCGTGCTCCCATTGGCCGAGCTTCGTGGCGCGGGGGGCGAGCCCCCGCCTACCGCCCGGACGACTCGGGCAGCTCCTGTCGGCGCGGTGGCACGCCCTCTCGCGGGCTCCTTAAGGGGGTCGCCGCCGGATTCCACTCCGTGACTCGCGTCAGGAGGCTGTCACTGCGATGGCTTCCAGGGGGCGCCGCGGTCGGAATAACAGTTTCTGGGGACGCCTCTCCCCGATGCGGGATCCGGCCTTCCGGAGGGAGAGGCCCGAGTGCGAATAGGAGCCGGCCGGGCCGAGCCAGGCGGGGCCGGCGGGAGCGGGGGCCGAGTTCTGTGAGTGGGTGCATGGAAGGGCCCGGGGCTGGGTGGCGGCTGAGGGGCGGGCGGGGGGAGGGTGTCCCCGAGGCCGAGGTCGTCCCTGGGCCGTCCCGGGGCCTAGACTGTTCTGGGGGCCGGGCTGGCCGGTGGAGATCGTCGGGGCCCAGGCTGCCCAGGCAGTCCAGCCTGCCCCAGGGGCATCATCTGAAGGCTCTGGACGCCTGCGCCAGGGTCTCCAGACCCTGACCCTCCGTGGATTGAAACAACCTCCTCACCTCACCGTCTGCCCCTGTTGTGCTGCTAGAAGGACAATAGTTTGAGAACCCTTGCAATTACAGTTATTTTGTGAACAGCACAACTGGTTTATTGGGTGTGGTGGTGGGGAGAATTGTTAATGCTTTAATTTGTTCAATATAATAATAAAAAAAGCCCCGTAACTTTTGTAACACTGCCTTTTTCAGTTTGATTTTGTTTTTATTATATTTTTAAAAAATTAACTGGGCTCCATTAATGATTCCATCAACTCCTTACCTTTAGGTGTCCCCTTGTGAAGAGCCTGGGTCTTCAAGCTGAGGCTTTTCTATTCTAGCCTGGGAACCCTAGGAGACTTTTTTTTTTTTTTTTTTTAAAGATGACCGTTAAGGGGATCTTAACCCTTGACTTGGTGTTATCAGCACCACACTCTCCCAAGTGAGCCACGGGCTGACCCCCCCGAGGAGACTTTTAAACAGAGATTTGGGACTGAGATCTCTGGCTTTTAGGAAGAGCACTGGGAAGGCATACAAAGTTGGGGGGTGCCAGTTAAGAAGCTGTTGCAGTCCTGAAGAGACCGAGAATTTAGGTGATAAATATTCTTTTATTTACTCAACAAACACTTTATAAAGCACTTACTATGTGCCAGGCACTGATACACATACAAATGCATTCCTTAGTTTCCTGCAGCTCCTTTCACCAGAACAAGAAAAGAGCGCGCTCAGCAGCTCCCTGGCCAAGTGCCTCTCCACCAATACTGTGAGCTCTAAATATACAGGAATGAAGCATTGTACTCTGTGATGTGAGGGTCTCTCAAGGGGGCCTCCCCACATGTTCTATCCAAGTACTTGCAATATCAAACTACAATCAAATTCTACTCTAACTGCCCTTCATTGTTGGAGACGGATCCATCAAGTTCCAACAGGGTGTAGCAAGGAAAGGAGGGAATATAGTAGAATAGAAAGAATAAGGATTGGTATTTGGGAGACTTGAGAACTAGTCCTGCTATTCCACCTACTGGTATGTAATCTTACACAAGTCATGTCCACCTCTCTGGGTCTCGTATTCCTTATCTGTCAAGTGAAGAGGTTGGCCAGATGCCTTCTAGTGCTAGAGGTCTATGGTTTTTTCTAAATGAAAATTTTACACACTATATCATACCTCTGATCAGTGTTCACCTAGAGATAATACTTCTGATAATATCTGTTTCTTAACTAGTTCCCCAACCTGTTATTTAAGGCAACTGAATTGACAACCTTAATACATTTATGCCATTTTTGTTTTTGAAATTATTAAATGTTTTAAAAATATGACTTTCACCACAAATTAATAAATTGTTATCTAGTAAACTTGGTTAAAGTAGTTTGGTCTGACCAATATTGTTAGCTAAAATTTATATATGACATTTTCACATACCTTGGGTCCTTTGATCTTCATTATTTAAGGAAAAAAAAAAAGGTGACATAGGTCAGAAATTACTATCGCCATTTTATTGTGAGGAAACGAGGTCAGTGAGACGATGAGACCAAATATTACATGGTAGGTACGGAGTGGAAGTACTGTGAGGGTCGTGATTGCTTTTGATTTGTGACTTCCCACAAGAAGGAACAGACCCTGTTCCCTGAAGGCCAGGGTCACTTCTGGGATTGTGACCTAGGCCTGGCTAATTAGAGCAACTCATCCCTCTGGCCACAACGATTGGCACAAGGGTTAGACATATGACCCAGAGCCCATTAGAATCTTTCCCTGAAATTAATTCATGTAAGCCAAGGGTGAGGGGACATTCTTTTTGCTAGGGGTGCTTAGCAGGTACAGCCATATTTTCTGTCACATGGAGAAGATCTTTCTGCAGTAAAAGAGATTCAGGCGAACAGGAAAAGAAAAGCAGAGTGAGTGGAAAAAACACACTCAGTTTCTCCCACTATACTCTCACAACATGCTTCTGACACCAGATGTGTGTGGGGTTTCTCCCTATGCACTAAGCAAGCAATCAATTCTGCAGCAGACACCAGCTGACTATTCTCTAATTCAAATCTATTCTGACACTACCTACCTGGAGATAGCGTCAGATACCACAAGTTAAGGGCTCAGTCCTGAAGACTGCCCCCACTTCAGATACCACTCACAAGTCCAGGCCTCTGGAACTTCTAACTGGCCAGCTAAAAACTGGAGTTCCTACAACCACCTCCTCCCTCCTTAGGCTCAATTAATTTGCTAGAGGGGCTCATAGAACTCAGGGAAACATTTACAGCCAGTTTATTATAAAGGATATTTTAAAGGATACAAATAAATAGCCAGATAAAGATATACACAAGACACGATCTGGTAGGATCCTGGGTACAGGAGATTCTGTTCCCGTGGATTTGGGGTGTGCCAGCCTCCTAGCACATGGACGAGTTCAGTTGTCCAAAAGCTCTCCAAACCTAGTCCTCTTGGGTTTTTATGAGGGCCTCATTATGTAGGCATAACTGTTTAAATCATCGGTCATTGGTGATCAGCTTAACCTTCATCCCCTCTCCCCTTCCCCGAGATTGGGGGGTGGAACTGAAAGTCCTGACTCTTTAATCCTGCCTTGGTCTTTTCAGTGACCAGCCACATCCTGAAGCTGCCTGGCGTCTGCCAGCCATCAGAGCCGACAGCTGACTCATGGCGTACCAAAAGACACTCTCATCACTTTGGAGATTCTGGGGATTTTAGGAATTGTATGCCAGGAAAAGGACAGGAACTGGGATAAGACCAAATATGTACTGTATTTCAAAATATCACACAGAGACAAATAGAAAGTTGAATACTACTTCCACAGGCCCTGGTTCCTGATGCTCATTATTTCAATGGCTAGTCGAGTCAATAAATTTATTTTTTTTCTTACACTAGTTAGAATTTTTTTTCCCATTATTTTTAATCCAGAAATGAATGCAGAAACTTTGGCTCACAGTCTAGTGTCCTTTCTTCCAATGTTAATAATAACAGTGAGCAGTTGAGCACTTACAAAGTGCTGGGCAGTGGGCTAAACACTCTACATGTATTAGTTTATTTACTGCACCAAAACTAAAGCCCCAATTCAGAAAGGCTAAATATAGAACCCTGGAAAAGTGAAACCCCTTCCTCAGGTAGTATGGCATCTAAATTATCTTTTTTAAGAACTGAGATTTTAGTTTTTGTAAAACTGTGGCCAAGTGATTCTGCCCCAGTAAGAAGGATGCCTAACTCGGAAGAGGGTTCCAGACTGCAACGTTCCCATCTTCTAAGGCAGAGGATCCTCCTTCCCCTGCCTCTTTCCTGTTAAATGCTTTCTCATTCTTATCAGCCATGCTGACTTATAATAACTACTGATAATATGCATTGTTTTTGAGAGAAAGGCCTAATGTAAGTGCAAGATCTTTTCATTGCTAAATGATTTTAGATTGTAAGACTGTGAATGTTCATATCATTAAATTTAATTACTCTCAGGCTTCATGGTGAAAATACTAGGAGTATATCCCATTAAATTTATATATTTAGTCCAGATCACTTTTTTGAACTTCTGATTCATAGATCCAGTGCCTTCTTGCCATTTCTGTTGGGATATCTTACCACCATTTCCAAACTAGCATATTCAAGCCTGAACTTTTCTTCTCCTACTTCACCTTCCCAAACCTGCTCCTCTTCTGTTGTATTCCCCATTGTTTATAAAATGCTCTGTTCACTCAGTAGGACATGCCAAAGACCTGGGAGTCATTTTTGAAACTTCACTCTCACTGATTCATTACCAAGTCCTAGTTCTACCTCCAGAAACATAAATCTCCTCACTTCCTTCTATCTCCACTGCATCCACCCAAGCTATTGTCACTTGCCTTGATTCCTGCAATAATCTCCTAACTAGCCTTCCTGCCTTTATCTACATTTGACTCCCTCCTATCCAGTCTCTAGAGAGCAGCTAGAGCAATACTTAAAATTTAAGGTCATGTCAGTTTCCTGCTTAAAACCAGTCATTGGTCTCCCATTGTATTTGAAATAAAATTCGTACTCCTGTGGCACTTGCCTATCTCTCATCTCCTCTGGTGGCCCTCTTCCCCCTACCAAGTACACTATAGCCACAATGGCCTTTCTGTTCCTGAAACATACTAAAGTCATTTCTGAATTGGAGATTTTGTATATGAGTGTTCCTTCTGCCTAAAACATGATCTCCTGCCCTTCCCATGATTGTCTCTTCAACCATCTGTTCCCAACTTAAATTTTGTTAAACTTAAGTGCTCCTTCCATAACTACCACTCTTTGTAAGAAAGGTACTCCTGTTACTAAACCAAATGGAGTTCATTTGTAGATTAGGGTTTGCAGAATGAAATTGTTTAGCTCCTAGCTGGAAATATTCCCTGGCTTGGCAGGTATATTTTGTATAACTAGTACATTAGTCCCCTCCTTAACTATTTTGGTGTACCATCTGATGGCACATTTAACTATCAGATATTGTAAAAAGAGAATCTAAGAAAATGACATTGAAAACCAGTCTTCCATTCCTGGGAATAGGTCAGTCCAATTAAACAGTTGTGTCTCATTCTAGGAGATGGCATTGAAGATGGTCTCTCAAAGCGGGGCCTCTATATATGCTGTAGGCAAACATCCTTAGTATGAGGTATTTCTGTGTAAACAAAAGGAAAACAAAGATTAACATCTGGAGCAGTTTATAAGCTAGTCTCTGGGTCTGGAGTCTCTGAAGCATCTTCAGTTGGAGTGGACTGGCAGTGGCACTGTGACAGATTTTTCTGGATTGCAGTTTGTGTGTACAAAGCTTGTGTAAACGTTAACTGCTGTGGTAATTTTTCTTCAAAGTCAGTTGACTTACTTTAACCTGCTGAGCCTTAGGAAAAAACGGCTTTAATTTTTGACGATTTCAATAGAAGGGTGAGAGAAAAACTGAAAATGTTAGTCTGGATTGTTGCATCTAGATATCAGAGGAAATTAAAACTCTGAGGCCGGCCCGTGGCTCACTCGGTAGAGTGCGGTGCTGATAACACCAAGGCCTCGGGTTCGGATCCTATATAGGGATGGCCGGTTTGCTCACTGGCTGAGCATGGTGCTGACAACACCAAGCCAAGGGTTGAGATCCCCTTACCGGTCATCTTTTTTAAAACAATACAAAACAAAACAAAAAACTCTGAAAAAAAAAACAACAAAAAAAACTCTGGATTCAGTCCAGATAATAAAAAACTCAAGAACAATGGACAAAGCTAGAATCTAATGACAGGTGTGCTATCTTTTTCATTTTGTTTTGTTTTGAAACACAGTTCTCTCTCTCTTGTCCTCCTTTTTTATCAAGGATATGTATCATAAGACTAATTCGTTTCCAAAATAAGTTTAGTCTCTGGCCTGATTATTTGCATAAAGTGCAGCAAGCATAGTGGTTTATTCTGTAGGCTCTTTTAAGTTGGCTTTGTTGGGATTTTTATAAGCGATCTCAGATTAGACTTAAAAGCCTCTCAAGGCTTAGGAAGCCAGTCCGAAGATGTGACTCATGCTCAGACTACCTGCTCAAGTTGGATGAATTCCTCTCTTCTGGAAGTTCCTGGGCCTGTCAGAAAGTGACATTCTTTACTTACCACAAGGCCAGGAACCTTTAAAGGAAAGTGTAAGCAAGGCACCAGGCCAGTCTTTCTTCAAGTCTACTGGATTTATAAAGTCAATCTCAATCCCTCAAAGCTGTCTGGTCATATCTGAAAATATGACATTCCAATCAAAGCCTTGGTAAAATAACCAGTGTCTCCAATTTTGTCTTGTTACAAAAGAAAACAAATTCTTATCGCAGTCATGCAAATAACTATATTGGCATCAAATAAGAATACTCGTGAATAGTTTTAAAATCCTGGAGGAATCAAGTAGAGAGAAAGTAAATGCTTCAACTTTGCTCACAAAAGTGAACTTTACCAAATAGTCCAAAAGAAAAAAAAAATCTTAAAATCTGGAAAGCTAAACTTAAAAAGATTTAGCAATATATTTAAAAAAAAATAATTTAAAAAATCATTTTGGTTCTTTATCCATTCAGCTCCATGTAATTAATTCTTCTTCTCCTTGATGTTAGATTAGCAATTTTATGAGTCCGTTGTTTTTTCATTGGAGTTTTGAAGTTTTTACCCAGTCCAACTGAATAATCTCAAAGGCATCAACAATAGTCTGTATTTTAGAGTCTCATCAGTCTTTTATCCTTTTCATGAACTTCCTTGAAGAAATAACACTCTAGGATTTGCAAAGAGCTTTCAGAAAGAGTATTTCTGTGGCATGCAATAACTTAAAGTCACCAAAATTATGACCGATAGCATTTATAACAGGACACATCAGATCTCTAGGAACCTTATACAATTTTGGAACACATATTGATGATATATCTGTATAAATCAAAAAGGTCAAACATCCTTTCTTGTTTTGGTAATGTTTCTCATATAATTTAACCTATCAAGTAAGCCCAATTGGTTTTAATATCTCTCTTTTATAGATCCTTTGAGAAGTTCCAGGGCCTTTGGAACATCTCAAACTTAGTTCAAGTCAAAAGACTTAATTTTTAGAATTTGATTTTGGAAAGTGTGTAAAATGACAAAGGTTTAAAACACTTAGTAAAATAGGATCATAAATCATTATAAAATAAAAACAAAGTGACAAAAGATTTTAAAGGCACAAAGCGCAAGAGATTGTCTTGATAAAACACCGAATCTGTTTCATAGGGCAGTTACCTAGAAGATAAAGAAAAACCTCTCATCACAATTTTTATTAACAGCAGATCAGTGCTGTGAGAAAACCCCATTGTTCCAACACGGGAGCAAATTCTAGCCTCACATCAGTGCACTTTTGATATTAATGCTCAATTTTTAGAAAAACTTGTAAATAATTTCCTTCCAATTTGAGCCAACTCGATTACACATAAAATTCCTTTTTGCAAGCATTTCACCTTAGGACAAAGACTTAATTTTCTCTTTTCCTATCATTTTGACTACACAAAGTTCTCTCTCATGCAAAAGGAAAAATAACTCTCAGTTTTCTTTACTAGAAATACATTTTCATATTTATAGCTTTTTTCATCTCTGCTACTTACTGGTTCCTTCCTGCCTTGTTTCTATTTTCTTTCTAAATCATTGTTTTGAAACAATATTTAAATAATGCTGAATTTTTAAAAATTGATTATGCATATTCTTGGGGTAATAAACTGACTGTCACTACCTGTGCCCAAGATGTGATGATCAGATCAATACTATTAGCATGTGCATTACCACAAGTTGCATATCCCCATATTCCCCATATCCCCCACTCAGTTATTCCCTGACCCCTCCACCTTGCCCCAACCCTCCCCCACCCCCAGCAACGCTAGGTCTGTTCTCTCCCTCTGCAAGTCTAGCACACCACTGTGGTCTTTCCTCCTTCCTTCTTTCTCTCTTAGCTGCCACTTATGAGTGAGGACATGAGGCATTTTTCCCTCTGCGCCTGGCTTATTTCACTTAATATAATTTTCTCCAAACTCCTCCATGTTACTGCAAATGTCAGGATTTCATTCTTAAAAATCCATTTTGAACTGTTTGTCACATACCAATATTTTGTGAATCTATGTTTTATAATTTCTAGAAACATGTACTTAGAACAATTGTTATGCTTACTAACAGACCCAGATATTTGTAGCTTTTTTATACCATATAAAAACAAGATGTCAATGTACATAAACTTTAAAGTTATACTTAATAATTAATGTTTTAGTATTTTAACTTACTTAGAAATGACCCAGATATTTAATGAGTTTTTATTACTTAATTTCACCTTAAAGTTTCAAGTTACCAAAAAGATTTTTTAAAACTATGAAGAGTATATTTATAAATATTTATGCCTAAGTTACTTATTTTTAACAACCATGCTTGAACTGTTCATGAAAATAAAGCTAGCCATTTCTGTATTCTTTTGAAAACAAAACAAAACAAAAGAAGACAAAGCTAAACCGGCATCAGCCAGTCTTAACCAATGCTTTTAAGATACTAGACACAGGTACTTTCTCCAACATCCCTTCTAGTCATACTGGGTCCAAGTGGCACTGAGGGTGGCCATGAAGGACAGGGCCTGCTTGGATTTGTATATCAGGTACAGAGCCCAAGACAGTAAGCAAATGATGTCTGGAGGATACAGTCCCGCCCAGCATGGCCAGGAGGCAGAGCTGGGATAGGGATGATGGGTCCACATTGGGCTTGGCTTTGTCCTGCAGCTGGTGGCCCATGCACTGTGGACACATGTACCCAGGCCTCACCATGGCTACCTGTGTAGATCCCAGAATTCAGAGATTCAGAACCAGAGATATAAATTCACAACAAGATGTGTGCAAGGCTTTGGGGGAAGTCCAGCAGCCAGTCCTGACAGCTTTAGTTCATAAATTGTCAGTATCAAAAATATAACAGAAGCAAGTTTTATGACCTTAAAACATCTAGTAGAACCAGAATAAACCTGTTTGACAATTTGCCTAGACAAAAGCATCTAGGGCTGGCCAGTTAGCTCAGTTAGAGCCTGGTGTTGTAACACCAAGGTCAAGGGTTTGGATCCCCATACCAGCCAGCTGCCAAGAAAAATCTTAAAAAGTCTAAATTAAATTCTGAAAACATTTTCACTATATTTTATTTATTTATATTTTTAAAATAATAAGTACATTCTAAGATGTTGTTGGGGAGAGAGGAGAAGGGAGGCAGGGTGGCCCATGGCTGACTCCAATGCTGGCCTGGTTGTGGTGGGTGGGGCCAAGGATCATGGTCTGTCACCTCAGGACCCCAGGGGCTTCTGGCTCTGGCTCCGGCCTGCTCGTGTGGGTGATAGGCAGCACCAAGGCCTACAGCCAGCAGCCTCAGGACCCTGGGATATTATATCTTACAAACAATTATTTTTTAAACTAGCTTTATTTGCCACTGACTACTAAAGTTACATGAACTTAAAAACATTTAGGCTTATTGATTTAATTTATGTGCATTATTTATAATCCTATTTGGTGCCATGTAGACAATATAAAAACACATGTGTAGACATAAGCATACATGTAGACACAAGATATAGCCTACACATGTATACATAAAACATAGAAACAAATATAACCTTTATTTACAATCTCAGTTATGAGACAGATACAATATAAAAATCACAAATTTAAAAAGGCCAGTTTGATTCAAATTACCTCTACACAAGGAACAAGTTAAAGCTTATCTGCCCCACTTGGCTGAAGCCCTCACCTAAAGCAAGATAGCAGATTTACATCTCAAAGCACAGAGGAAAAATGTGAGCTTTTCCAAGAAGGTGTTTTAGTGTCTCAGAGAAATAGAGGAAGATTAAAAATGAAATCAAGACAAAATAAAATAGAAATTCAGCACATGACATTATGAGGAGACCATTAATGAATCAAGCCAACAAGAGAAAAAGGGGTTCAGTTGGCTGGAAATTTCCCATTGGGAGAAACAAAATCCAACAGAGAGAACTAGAGGGGCCTTACTCAGACAAAACTAAAGAGGCACAAAGATGCCCTTCTCAGGATCCAGGATCACCCCAAAAGAAAGCCTTGATAGCTGGCCACAGTACTTTAGCTCAGGAGAGAAGTTAAACAACAAAAGTTCCTAACGTATTTTAAACCAAAAATTTTAAATCAATAGTATATCTGAGTAACTGACTCAAAATCTGAACAAATACCCCAAAAGATGGTCATACAAATAGATTTAAAACAAACATTTAGAAATAATTTTTATAAACATTTTTCCCGAGTTAAAGGAAT
Source organism: Cynocephalus volans (assembly GCF_027409185.1). Lineage (NCBI taxonomy): Eukaryota > Metazoa > Chordata > Mammalia > Dermoptera > Cynocephalidae > Cynocephalus > Cynocephalus volans. Next base: position 157,054,491 of record NC_084463.1, read on the forward strand.
TTTGTCATGGGTCTAAACTCTGTTTTAACTGCAATCTCTGCTCAAATGTTGTTAGCTAGTTTCCTGGCTATCAACATTATTTTTGTTCTTTAATCTTGCCAAGAAAGTTATTGAAAGCTAGTTGTTATACTAATCTTTTCTTAGGTACCTATAAGATAGCTGTTTAAGACAAGAGCTCTCTAAAGAAATTCTCTTTTGAACGTAGCCCACTGAAAGGATCTACCATCTGACCAGGGACAATTTAGCATCCTCAGTGGGGTACCCATTTCAATACTACAAAAGTACCAAAAGTACACAAGGAACACTACACTCAGACTAGTCATACAAATATTTCTCTTCTTATTAATCAAAATTTTGGAAAGAGAGACAATGATTTTTAGCATCTGCTGTTCATTGCTCCAGTAGATACCTTCTGTGGTGGTTCCATGAAGTGCTCTTTTACCTGCCCGTAATCCTGCAGACTGGGCCAGTTGTTGAGCTAGGACTGGGTCTGGAGCTCACAGACCCCTCAAGCCCATTCACAGACTGGGTCACAGACCCTTCACACACCAGGCTGGGTGCCCAGACCCCTCACACGCCAGGCTGGGTCACCAGACCCCTTACGTGCAGGTCTATGAGGTAGGTAACCAGTAAACAGGTCCTTGGAAGCCGTAGGTTGGAGAGCATGGCTGCACACAGTGGACGCCTGAGGCACTTGCCAGCCAAGGTGGTGGCGCTGTGCATGTGCACTAACTCCACCCACACACAACTTGCTTACAAGGAATGTGCCGAACCACCTCCAACCAGCTATTTTGAAATTTCTTCTGCCGGACATTCCAGTTCATAACTCTTAAATTCCACCACCCATAAAGCCTTAGGGCCTGGACACAATAAAGCCAAGTTCTCTGCATACAGCAGGTGTGACCCTTTTGTTTCTCCCCTGAGCTTAGGAGGTATTGGGACCAGGCAGTGCAAAACAAAGCAAAACACTATTTCCTTCTCCTTTATAGGTTCATAGCTAAAAGTTACGCAGTTTTGGAGTGTGAATCCTCATGGACTGCATGGAGGGACCGGATTTGTGTTTCCCATTTCACCCTAGAGTTTTTAATGTACACCTGGTTTATTTAAAAGATGTTAAATTCAATCAGCCAAGCACATATTCAGACAACAGAACTTGCCACCACATTCTGGACCCTGAGTTTGATCTCCTCAATGGGGTGATCTAGGAAGACTCAGACTTGCCCTCACCTTTGAGTCAATCAAGGTGGAGAGGAATGACTTCTGGTGGATAATGAGGTGAGCGGTCACTCAGTCCAGCTGAAATGGAACGTACAGCTTTTCTGAGTTAGGCCTGTCTGGCTGCTGCCAACAACTCCCTTATGACTTGCTGAGACGGTAGCGCACATAAACACAGACCTCACAGACAGGACACATACAGTTACACACATTCGCTCACTCAAATTATATACTGTACAGTAATAACCAGGTCAAATACCAAGAGAACCTCTGTGAGACAGAGGCTGCTCACCAAAAGACATCTTCTCTGGGGACTGCCCAACCAGAGACTTTGTGAGCAAAAGCTGAATCAAGGCTCCCTTTTTCTGTGGGTCACCAGGACCTCCTTTCAGAGGCTAACCAAGGGATGTCTTCCAAACTGAAAACCTGGAAGGAAAGATGAAAGAGGAATTTATGATCTTTAATGATTTTCCAGACTCTTCTTTCTCCACTTTGTAGTGAAGCACGTATTCTCCCAGTCTTTTCTTCCTGGAACATACTAAAAAGATTCAAGGTTGATGATGGTGGGCAAAGGCTTACTGTTTTGGAAATCTGTTCATTGGATATTTTTTTCTGCCAGTTCAGCTGCCAAGAAAATTACTGGAGAGTCTACAGTAGACCATCAAAGTGGAGCTTCTATCTAGGGAAATTACTGAATAATTTACCTTGTCTGTCAACATAATAAAAGTTGTAATGAAGCATAAAAACTTTGAACCTCCAGTGAAATGTGTATATTAAAATGTATTGGGGATGGAAAAAAAGAGCAGTTGGCAATATCTATCAAATTATAAAAGGTGTATATCCATTGACTCAGGAATTTCAGAGACTCACACAAGAATTCAAATAAATTTGTTGCAGAATATTCATTGTCACACTATTTGTAATAGTGAGAATATTGAATAATAATAACTAACATTTCTGAGTACTCACCATGTTCCAGGAACTGTTCTAAGCATTTTACATACAGTTGTCTCATGTACTTCACAGAGCAACTGTATGAAATGGTTGTTATTACTATATACCCACTTTCTAAGTAGGGAAATTAGTAATTTCCCCAAGCACCCACAGCCAGTAAGAAGCAGAGCTAGGAATTTAACACAGAGCTGCACACAATCATTATGGTATAGCATCATTTAGAATAACCTAAATGTCCATGAGATTAGGGGACAAGTTACGTAAATATGATATTTGAAATTCTACACTGTTTTGACCCTCCCATTATAAACAACTATAAAACTGGACAAAATATATACAGTGACTGTTTTTGGACATTGTACAATAGGCAGTGCAAGACTGAACCCCAAGTGAAAGAAAGCATGCAAAGTGAGCCCTTTCTCCCTTTGGCTTTCTGCCTCAAGGCACTTTCTGATGCTGTGATGAGGTGAAATCTAACTAGAACACAGCAGAGATCAACACTTGAAGCCTCTGAAGCAGCTGGGGATTGTCAGTGTTCTCGAGAGGACTGTGTGCAGAAGAGGAGCTTCAGAAAATCTGCATAGAGGTCTCTTTAAGTCTTTAGCCAAATACTGAAGACTTAAGTACGTGCAAGGTGACATTCCACAAGGCCTGGAAGAGGATAGCTGCTGGGTCACACAGTGCTAGGAGACATAGGAGTTCCTGTTAGCCAGAGTCAAGAGACCTCAGTAAATACTCTGAACATTTAATAGAGACCCCAGAAAAGCCATGCATTAAGAGTAGGGGTACTCTATCCCTAGACTACGTGCCATCTTAGACTTCTCCAATAAAACTTAAGAAAAAGCCTGAAAAGAATCATACTTATCTGCTAGAAAATTTCTCTCTGCCAGAAGAAAACAGAACACTCTTTAAAGTAAGGCAACAAAACCCTGACACTCAAAAAAATTTAGCATTACAAAGTCCAGCATAAAATGTAAAATGGCTACACATGAAAAAAATTGGAAAAATGTGACCTGTAGCCAGGTTTTTTTAAAAAAAAGTAGAAATTTGCCCATAGATAACAGAGATGTCGGTAAGAGCATACAAAAACTTTTAAAGTTATTATAAATATAGGAAAGGATTCAAAGGAGAAGACTGACACGCTGAGTGAACAGATGGAAAAGCTCACTTAAAAAATATAAACAATAAAAAAGAATCAAATGGAAATTATAGAACTGAAAAATATAGCATCCTAAATTCACTGGGTGGGATTAATAGAAGATTGGAAACTACGGTAGGAATGACCAGTGAACTTAAAGACAGAAACAGGAATTTTTCAGAGTGATACTCACAGAGGAATAAAAAAGGCTGGAAAAAAAGAACAGTGACCTTTGGACAATATCAAGTGTTCTAATGTGCATAAAATTCCAGTCCCAAAATGAGAGGAGAGAAAGATTGGGGTAAAAAAAATTTAAAGAAATAATGGCCAAAAGTTTTCCAAATTTGATGAAAAATATCAATCCACAGAGCCTAGAAGTTCAAAGCAGAAAAACACAAAAGAAAATCACTTGTAGGTGCATCATAGTTAAATTGCTGAAAATAAAAAATAAAGAGAAAATCTTAAAAGTGGCTAGAAAGAAAGGACACAGATAGGAGAACAACCATAAGAACTATCACAGACTTTTCACCAGAAATAATGCTAGCCAGAAGATAATGAATGGAGAAAAATATTTAAAGTGTTAAAGGGGTGGGAGTGGGGTGGGGTGGGGGATATTGTCAACTTGGGAATCCACATCCAGGGAAAATATTCTTGAAAAAGAAGACCCGTCTGTATGGGGGTGGGAGGGTGGGGATGGGTGGGTGTCAAAGGGTATATGGGAACTCTCTACTTTCTACTCAATTTTGCTGTGAACCTAAAGCTACTCTAAAAAATAAAGACTATTTTTTTTAAATGAAAGCAAAGATATTTTCAGACAAAGGTTGAGAGAATTCATCAACTGTCAGCCTGCAATACAAGAAATGTAATGTTAAAACAAGTTTTTAAGGTCAAAGGAAAATAATGTAAGATGGAAACCAGGATTTATACAAAGGATTAAAAGGCCCCCAAATAGTACATATTTTAATTATGTGACTAAATAAAAAATACTTTTTTCTCATTTGTTAAATTCTTTTTTCAGTAGTTTTGTAACTCTTTATTTATTTATTTTTAACATTCCCATATTTATTTATTTATTTATTGCATAGTACTTTTTTTTATTGGTTATGAATATTCATGAGATACAAAGCTGATTGTCACCACCAGTGCCCAAGATGTGATGACCAGATCCATACTGGCAACATGCCCATTACTACAAATTGTGTATACCCCATGTCCCCCACCCAGTTATCCCCTCATTTGTTAAATCCTAGAAGATAATTAACTGTTGAAAGAAGAAATAACAACAGTATATTGTGAAGTTTGTAATGTATAGTGTGAAGTTCTTACATTGTATGTGAAGTGGTATAATATTAACTCATGGTAGACTGTAATGAGTTATGGATACATATTGTATTCCCTAGAACAACCATTAAAGAGGTATAGGTAAAAGCCAGTGGAAGAGATAAGATTAATTTTAAAAAACAAACAAACAAAACCCCTCAATTTACCTTTTAAAAAAGCAAGAAAAGGGGCCGGCCCATGGCTTACTCAGGAGAGTGTGGTGCTGATAACACCAAGGCCACAGGTTCGGATCCCATATAGGGATGGACAGTTCACTCACTGGCTGAGCATGGTGCTGACAAGACCAAGTCAAGGGTTAAAATCCCCTTACTGGTCATCTTTAAAAAAAAAAAAAAAAGCAAGAAAGGAGAGATAAAGGGACAAAATATAGATGAGACAAAGAGAAAACAAATTGCAAAATGATAGACTCAAATCAACCATATAAATAACTACACTAAATGTAAATGCACCATATATTCCAGATTGTCAGACTGGATAAAAGAGCAAGATTAAGTTATATTCAATAGTTGCACCTTAAATATACTGACACAAATAAGTAAAAGAATGGAAAACAATATACTATGCAAATGCATGTAAAACTGGAGTGGCTATATTAATTAGTATCAGGTAAAATACACTTTAAGGTAAAGAGTATTATCAGAAGGGTTTTCATAATGAGAAAAGGATTAATTCATCAATAAAACAAAAATCCAAAATTTGTGTGCACTTAATAGCAGAGCTTTAAAATACATGTAGCAAATAACTGACAGAACTAAAGGGAGAAATAGACAAATTCATAATCATAGTTGGAGGTTTTATTTATTTATTTTAAAGATTTAATTGAAATGTATTTATTGCATATATTTTAATCCATGTGTACAATGCATAGTGATCAAATCAGGGTGGTGGCAAATTCATCATCATAAAAATGTATTGTTTCTTTGCAATGAAAACATTTAAGCTCTTCTCTTTTAGCCATTTGATAGCATGCAATAAAATTATTGTTAACTATAGATGCCTAGCACTAATGTATACCAATAGAACTTATTTTTCCTATCTAGCTATAATTTTCTTTCTATTAAACAACCTCTGATTATCCCCCCTCCTCCTCCCATCTCCCACCTCTAGTAACCACAGTTCTACTCTCTACTTCTAAACATTCAGTTGGAGGTTTTAAAACTCCCTTGGTGATTTACAGAACAGAACAGCAACAACAACAAAAATCCATCAGGATAGAATATTTGAACACTACCATCAACCAGGTTGACCTAATGGACATTAATCCAACGCTGCATCCAACAGAAACTGAATATACATTCTTTTCAAGAGTACAATGAATATATTCATGTAGATAGACTATAAAGGCCATAAAATGAATTTATATCACTAAATATCAAAAGATTGATATTATACAGAGTATATTCTCTGACTACAACAGTGTTGAATTAGAAATCAATTACAATAAAATATTCAGGAAATCCCCAAATATGTGGAAATTGATATATTACCAGATAACCCATGGGTCAAAGAAATCACAAGAGATTAGAAAATATTTTTAACTAAAAGGTGATGAAAACACAACATATGAAAATTTGTGGGATACAGCTAAAGCAATGCTTACAAGGAAATTTATACTTTAAATGCTTATTTTTAGAAAAGAAGGGAGAAAGTCAGTGAAATATAAAATACAGGCAGAGAAAATCAATACAAGAAAAAATTAATTCTGTGAAAGGTATAACAAAAACTGATAAATCTCTAGCAAGAATGATCAAGAATAAAAGAGAAAACACAAATTACCAAAATTAGAAATGAAAAATGTGACATTACCATAGATCTTACCTTAGGATATCACCATAAATCTTAGGATAAAATGGAAATACTACGAATAATTTTGTCAGTAAATTCAACAACTTAGAGGAAATGAACAAATTCCTTCAAAAACATGCAACTTGATAAAACAGAAGAAATTTAAAAAATCTAAATATCCCCATATCTATTAAAGAAATCACATTCATAGTCTTTGTACAAAGAAAACTCCAAGCCCGGATATCTTTACTGGTGAATTTTTTCATATGTTTAAGGAAGAAATAATAGCAATCCTACACAAACTTTCTCAGAAAGTAGAGAAAATCTTCCAAATAATTTTTTTGAAGCTATTATCAACCTGACCAAAACCTGACAAAAGCATTACAAGAAAATAAAATTACAGACCAATATCCCTTGTAAACATAGGCATAAAATTTTCTGTTAAAATATTAGAAAATAAAATTAGCAATATGTAAAAAAGGATATGAGTAAGTGGAGTTTATCTCAAGAATGCAGGGCTGGGCATTCACCCCCAATAAAAGCAATTCCAACCTTAAAAAGGAGAAAAAAAAAAATGCAGCCTGGTTTAAAAATTGAAAATCATGCTATTCACCATATTAATATAATAATGGAGAAAAAACCCATATGATCATTTCACAATAGATGCAGGAAATATATTTGACAAAATTTAACACCATTTATGATAAAAACTCCCAGCAACCTAGGAATAGAAGAGAACTTCCTTAATCTGATAAAGTCACTTATGAAAAACCTACAGTAATGTCATAATGGTGAAGTTAGAGCAGAAAGCAAGAATGTCTGTTTTCCCTACTTCTTTTCTTTTTTTAAAAAAAAAAAGATGACCGGTAAGGGGATCTTAACCTTTGGCTTGGTGTTGTCAGCACCACGCTCTCCCAAGTGACCCATGGGCTGGCCCTCTGTTTTCACTACTTCTATTCAACATTGTACTGGATGGCCTAGCCAGTCCATAAAGCAAGAAAAAGAAATAAAATATACAGATTAGAAAGGAAGAAGTGAGACTTACTCACGGACAACATGATGTGTATGTAGGAAACTCTATGGAATCTACAAAACAAAAATGCAGCTAAAACTAATAAGTAAATTCAAGAACGCGGTGTTCTAACACCAAGGTCAAAGGTTTGGATGCCTATACCGACCAGCCACCAAAAAAAAAAAAAAAAAAAAAAAATTTTGTGAGGTCTCAGCTTTTACCCTGCTTCCTGATACCTTTGCTCAAGAAGGGTCCTGTCAGAATTGAGAAGGAAACCAAATTTTTGCCATATAATTGCTTTTTAGAACTCAGGTTTAGATCGCCAAGTGGGAAGATTGCACTAAGAATGTGGGTGCTTCCATTTAAGGGCAGATTTATAAATATTGGGCTCTGCTAGTTCTTAACTGAACTCAGCGCTTGCAAGACTTCATCTCATCCAGGGGAGATGAACCACATATTTGCTTCCAGATTTTTAATCCCCATAATCTATCTCCCTGTGGTACCCCATCTCTTTCTGCCCTTGGTCATTTTCTATTACCTTATTTTTGTTTCTTCACAGCACTTACCACTCTGAAATTATTTGTTTGTTACCTGCCCCCTCCACTAAATACAAGCACCATGGGAGCAAGAACTTTTTTTTCTTGTACACAGCTGTCTTTCCAATACTTAGAACAGTGCTTGCAATATAGCAGATATTCAATAAATACTTGTTAAATGAATAAATGGATTACTTCCCATCTCCAGTCTGACCTCAAATTCCCTCTTCACCTGTAGCTAGTCAATCTTCTGGCTTCTCACTGGCCTTAAGATAAAGTTTAATAACTTGCAAGGCCTTTTCTGAGCTGTGCTCACTTGCCCCTCCAGTGTCGTCTCTTATTCTTTTTGCCTGAAACTCTCCCCTCCACTTCTCCATCCCTTGGCTGTTTCTGTGTTCCAGACCTACTGATCTTCTTTCAAAATCTCAAAACTGCCAAGGTCTCTCTGACTTCTATGTGCTCAATAATCTCTTCCCAGTTCCAAGAACATTTGTGTCCTTCCCACTCCTGTCTCCTTTCCATGTAACCTTCTTCCCTCTCATACTGCTCTAAAATCTGCATCTCTCTGTAACACTTAGCCCTCCTTAGCACTTAACTCACTGTCTTGTGAGTGTTATGTGTTGGCTGCTTCCTCTCTGAACTGGGAGCTCCACGAGACCAGGGGCTACTCCATGTAATTATACATATGTTTACACACACACACACACACACACACACACGAGAGAGATCTTGAGGAATATACACATCAGCAGTAAAGCTGGTTGTCTCTGGGTGGGCAGGATAAACATACTCTTTATGTTTTAGCTTATCTGTACTTTCTCATTTTCAAAATGAATATCTCTTGTTTTCCTACTAATAAAAAATAATGACAACCTGACTTCAAGACTTAAGATAAAGCTACAGTAGTCAAGACAGTGTGGTATTGATGAAAAAATAGACAAATAGATCAATGGAACAGAACAGAGAGCCCAGAAATAGACCCACAAAAGAATAGTCAACTGATCTTTGACAAAGGAGGAAAGGCAATTCAATGTAGAGAAGATAAGTCTTTTCAACAAATGGTGCTGGAACAACTGGACATCCATATGCAAGAACTGAATCTAGACCTGAAACCCTTCAGAAAAATTAACTCAAAATGGATTATAGACCTAAATGTAAAACACAAAACATAAAACTTTTAGAAGCTAACATAGGAGAAAGTCTATATGACCTTGGGTTTGGCAATGACTTTTTGGATACAACAACAAAGGGGCATGATCCATGAAAGAAATAGTTGATAAGCTGGACTTCATTAAAATTAAAAACTGCTCTGAAAAGGACACTGTCAAGAGAATGAGAAGACAAGCCACAGACTGGGAGAAAATATCTGCAAAAGATGTATGTGATAAAGGACTTCACCCAAAATATACAGAGAACTCTTAAAACTCAACAAGACAATGAACAACCCAATTAAAAAATGGGCAGAAGACCTGAACAGACATCTCACCAGAGAAGATATACAGATAGCAAGTAAGCATATGAAAAGATGCTCAATATCATATGTCGTTAGAGAACTGCAAATTATAACAATGAGATACCACTATATACCTAATAGAATGGCAAATATCTAAAACACTGACAACACCAAGTGCTAGCAAGAATGTAAAGCAATAGGAATTTATTCATTGCTAGTGGGAATGCAAAATGGTACAGCCACTTTAGCAGTTTGGTAGTTTCTCAAGGCTAAGCATAGTCTCACCATATGATCCCACAGTTGCACCCATAGGTATTCACCCAGTTGAGTGGAAACTCACTTCTACACCTGCAACGAATGCTTACAGCAGTTTTATTCATAATTGCCAAAAACCAGGAAATGTTCTTCAGCAGGTGAATGGACAAATAAACTGTGTTATATCTGTACAGTGGGCTATTATCCAGCGCTAAAAAGAAATGAGTTATCAAGCCACAGAAAGGCATGGAGGAATCTTAAATGCATATCACTAAGTGAAAAAAGCCAGATGATTCTAACTATCTGACATTTTGGAAAAAGCAAAACTATGGAGACAGTAAAAAGATAAGTGGTTGTGAAGGGTTAGTGGGGAGGGATGAACAGGCAGAGCACAGAGGATTTTCAGTGCAGTGAAACTATTCTGTATGATACTGCAATGATGGATATGTGTCATTACACATTTATCCAAACCCACAGAAAGCACAACAAAAGAGTGATCCTTAATGTAAACTATGGACTTTGGTGATAATGATACATCAATGTAGGTTCATCATTTTTAACAAATGTACTATATTCTGGTGTGGGATGTTGATAGTAGGGGAGGCTATGTACATGTGTGGGTAGGAGGTATATGGGGACCCTCTAATATCTGCTCAATTTTGCTGTGGACCTAAAACTGCTCTAAAGAATGAAGTCTATTAAAAACAATGAAAGAGACCTTAAAAACAGAAAACCACCCATACTATCAGATGTAATCCCACCCTGAGTCAAAATAGTAGATGATCTCTGTAGTATCTATCCACTTCCTAACGCTAGGACTTAAAGCAAGTCATGTAACCACTCTAGGGCTTGATTTGTTTTTTCTACTTGAAAAGGAAGAGTTGGGCTAGATCAATGGTTCTTGTACTTTTGGGTTTCTCGTGGAGAAGTAAAAATGGAAATCAATGTAGGGTTGTTGATTTTTTATTTTGTCAAATAAACATTTTTAAAACTCTACCATCTACTGTCACCATTTCATTATAAAAAATTTTTTAGTACAAAAAATTGAGAAGTCCCTGGGGAACTAAGGTGACAGGCCCTGGGCCTCGGCCCCACCCTCCACCCACCACCCACCACCCACCACAACCAGGACAGCGATGGAGCCAGCCCCGCCCCCTTCCCACCTCGCTCCACAACATCTTAGAATGTACTTATTATAAAAAAAAAAAAAAAAAAATTAAAATAAATAAATAAATAATTAGGACATAGTTTAAAAATAAAAGGCAGATATTTAAATTGAATACCCTTAATTTTATGGAAAACTCTGTATTTTCCTTTAGTTTTGTAATTTTTCCATTAGATATGAAAACTCTATCATATCTGGTACCAGTTTGTGGACCAGCACTTGAGGCTGACTAAATGATGTCTAAGGTCTCTTCCAACCCTAATATTCTGAGATTTTATGCACAATTAGTTTTTGTGTTGCAGGAAGGTCCACAGCTCTCTATTCAGTTGCAGGACCTAGGCAAAACAGTGAAGAATAGCTATCAGTGCTGAAGCTCCTGCTATATATGCCAGGCATATTATTGTTACTACTTAAAACAATCCTATGGGGTAGGTATTATCGATGATGAAACTGAGGCTTGGAAAGATTAAGCGACCTGCCCAAAGTCACACTGTAGTGATGGCAACACTCAGCACACCGACCCAGGCCTGTCTCGACTCCAAAGCCCACATTTTTCCTGCCCTCAGAATCTGGTTTTCTGTCTAACTCTCTCTTTTCTCCTGGAAGCAACATTCTCCTCTTCTGAAAATGGCTCTCATGTTCAGCCAGTCTACAGCCACAGTGGATCCATCCCGGCATGGGAAGTTGATCCCGGGAGGAGCTCAAGTTCCAGTTCTTCCTGACGTGTCTGAGCTTACACTGTGAGAGCTGGAAGGCACTGCTTTCCAATGCAGCAAGCTGTGAATTCTGAGACTGTAGGTTTTAGTTTTTAGTCTATCCACCAGAAACTGGTTTTCAGGGAGAGAGAATGAAGTGACCTCAAAGAGAAACAGAAGAGAGAGAAAGCTGGCAGCATTTAAGTCCCCAGGTCCAATTGTTCCCAAGGCCACCTCCATTCCCAGCTTCCCCATGGTTAGATTGTTCGACCTTTCCTTGAATTTAGTGAGGGAACAAATCCCTCCTCTTTCCTAAGCCAATTCAAGTTTTATCACATGCAACCAGTAGAGTGCAGATGCCAGGACTTTTCTTCCTTCACCAGGAAGGAGGGGGCACACTATAGTGGAAGGAATGTGGACTTCAGAGTAAGAACCTTGGCAAGATGTGAAGGAAACTGTGTTTCCTGGTATAATAGGTTTAGGAACTATCAGAAGCACTTGTATTAAGTCACTGCAGAGGGAACAAGAGACTAGGCTGTTGTCTCAAGCGTCAGATAGGACACTGAGGCTTTTACTGTGCTGGAGGACAAAGGTCTTAGATCTATCTGAGACAGGAAACAAAACAAAAAGCCCAGTATGTTCATTTTCAGTTCAGTTATTTTTGAAGTAATAACAAAAAGTACAGTTTATGAACCAAAGCGATCTTCTCCATCAGTCATGCTTTATAACTTTAATCTTTCACAACCGTATGTATTTTTTAGAACAGGTTCACTCATGGCTCAAAATTCAGAAGGTACAAAGGAATACAGTGAAAATCCTCCCTCTCATTGCTGCCTCTGATCCAGTCCTCCCTACCCCTCTCACACCCCTGGCCAGGCAACCAATGTAACCAGTTAAGAGAACCTTTCCAGAGATATTCTCTGTATGTATGTGTTGACTTTTGCTGCATGACAGGCCACTTCAAAATGTAGTGGCTTAAAACAAGCACCTTTATTTGCTCAAGATTCTATGGACCAGATAAGCAGTTCCAGTCTGAGCTTGCTCAGCTGGGGCTGGGACGTCTAGGATGGCCTTAGTCACACGTCTGGAGTTGGCAGGCTGGTTGGATTAGGGGGTCCTCATATGTCTGGAAGTTGAGTCTGAGTAGCCCAGACTCACATGACAGAAGTGTTCCCAGCAGTAAAAGGGGCTACACCCCAATGGGCAGGCAGTTTTCAAGCCTCTGTTTCCATATTTGCTAATGAACCTTCTATGGCCAAGTCCAGATTCAAGGGCTTAGAGAAGTAGAGTCCACATCTTGATGGCAAGATCTGTAAAGTCACATTGCAAAAGGGCATACATATAGAGATGAGAAGAATTTGTGATATTTTTTGCAGTCTATCATAGCAAGTGCTCGTGAGTGTGTGTGTGTGTGTGTGTGTGTATACTTTTTCTTGTTTTTACATAAATGGCAGCACACGGTTTTATGGCTTTTTATAGTTATTTAAAACCTGTTTCACAAACCTGGATGTCTACCAAAACCTAAAAGTTTAGATTTTACATACCGTAGTTAAACAATTTGATGAGAGAGTTCTTATCTCTTTACGTCGAATGGTAGGAAAATAAAGCAGAAGGATCTGTAATTAATGGGAGAGAACAGAACAGAATTAACCTGGTACTTTGGCCTGAATTAATCATCAACTAATCAAGGATCTTTGCATGATTTCCTAAGATTGGAGAGTCAGCTTCCCACAGAAATACCCACACAGTGCCCAGATAGTCAAAGTACTTTTGATCTAAGGATTTGTTTCATAGTCTTCATTCAATTAGAGCTGATTCCCTTCATGAAAGAAGACTCGTTTCATAGCTATCCTTTATCAGAGAGGGGGCTTGCTTCATCCTCCTCTGGGTCTCAACATCACCTTTCCAGTGAGGCCTTCCCATCTGGCCTAAAGGTGTCCCCCAATTGAGCTTCTGGCTCCCCCTCCCTTTCTTGCTTTATTCTTCTCCATAGCACAATCACCACCTGACACACTATGTATTTAATTGTTTGTTAACTTGTTATCCATCTCTGCCAACTAGAATATGTGCTCTAGGAGGGCGGGGACTTGCTCTTGCATACTACTGTATTCCTAGCACCTAGACAGTGACTGGCACATAGAAGCCCCTTAATAAGTATTTGCTGAATAAATATAGGGGATATTTCCACACAAGTTAGTTATCTTCCTAAGCCCCTATTACCTCACCTTTAAGACGGGCATTTTAACACCTCCTTTGTTAGGAGTAAGCACAACTTCTCGTACACCGTATGACATCTAGACAGACCCCACTGCTTTGCTGGTCAGGAGGTGGACTCACAGCCGGCATTTCTATGAGGGCATAAATGTTCCTAACAGCAAGTAGTACCTCTGCTGGGGCATTTGAACTTTGGTGTGGATCAAAACCTTCAAATAAAAGGAAGAAACCGTTTCTGAGGATAGTCTGGATTTCCCTTACAGTTTAGCAAACTGAACAAGTATTAGTATTTATCCTCTTCTGATACTCCATTAAAATCAGAAAAAGGGACAGAAAAACTAAACTCATAATACTGAGGAAAATAGGATGGATTATCAGCGGACAAGGGATTTAAATGAATTTATGGAAGATATAAAGTGGATAGAAGCGCCTTGATGGATGAGTTGGAGTGGAGGGAACCTGCCAAGCACTGGAGGATGCAGCCCAGCTGCTGAGCAGAATTCCAGACAGCAGGGTTCGCCTGGGCAGGGGTGGGAGTGAGATGGGAAGGTCATGTCCATGGGTAGAGGAAGCCTGTCTGTCCAACAACTGCCGCCAGCAGCTCACACTCCCGCACCCTCTCCCTCAACCCTCCCCCCTGTGCGGGTAGACAGCCAGCCATTTAGCCCTAGCCCCCAAACAAAGAATATTCTTCTCCAAAGAAACCTAATGAACTGCTTGAGGAGAATTTTGGCAGTCAAAGAGAGCATTGGCGCCCCAGAGGAGATCCCGCTCCACTCTGACATTTTAGGATTCCCACAACCCAAGGGCTAGTTCCTGGCCCGTTTGTCCTAACACATGCAAATCAACCAGCCCTACTCAGGTGTGTAGATGTGCCAGTCCTGGGAGGGACTGAATGGGGAAAGAGGAAATGCCCACCAGCTACTCGAATAATCAATCTTGCCTTATTAGTTAATGTAATTTAATTAATAAATGTGAAATGACAACCAAGGATGAAAACCAGGAGCTTGGAAGAGAAAGACAAACTATTCCTGCTCAGAAAACCAAAGGTGGGTCATTCACTCAGGCCTGGGAAAGCCATGTTAGTGGGGAAAGAAAGCAGACAACAGGCACAGAGGAAGTCAAAGGGGAGAGGCAAATTTGTTATGCACACCATCTGCTAAGCCCAAGCAGGGGAGCCAGCCTGATGCTGGGTGGGGGGCGGTGCTGAGATGGGGGCCTTGGGCCTTAGCCCCACCTCCGTCACACATCCCAGCATTGGAGCCAGCTCAATGCCTGAAGGTCCTGAGATGGGCTGGCCAGCCCCACCCCCCCGCCTGCAACCAGATCTTTGAACGTACTTATTAACCATGTGTGTTTCTATGGGGTGCATGGCCTGTCTGCTCATGTCCTTCACCAAATTTCTGCTTACATTTTTCTAATTCATTTTTAAGAGTTCTTTTTGCAGTTAGGATGTTAATCTGTGTGTGTGTGTGTGTGTGTGTGTGTGTGTGTGTGTGTGTGTGTGTGTGTTTAAAAAGGAGAGAGTAGAATCATGGTTACCAGAGGCTGGGGGAGTGGGGGTGGGAAGGAAGATGAGGGGTGAACTAATGGGGACAAAATGATGCTATCTACCCTGAGCGAATCATTGTGCAGTATGCCTATGTACTGAAACAGTACACTGTACCCCACAAAAATAAGTATAAATAAAATTGAATTTAAATATAAAAAAAATTATGACCACATATAACAGGACATATTTATAAGTTTTGCATGTTAGTTCATTTCTGTTTTATATCCTGTGTGTGTATATGTGTTGTATACAACAGTGATCATGAAATATTTAAGCTTTAAAACGTTTAAATAGTAAAAAAAAACAACCCAAAACAAAAACAAAAACAAAAAAATTTCTAAGCCCTGTGCTTGAGCTTTCACATGTATTTTCTCATTTAAAATTCTCCCAACAGCTTTATGAGGTTGGTGCTATTATGTTGACCATTTCACAAATGAGGAATCTGTGAGTCAGAGAAGTTAACTTGCCCCGAGGTCATACAGCTAGTAAGGAAAACAGACAGCATTCTTTGATAAAGTCTTTATTGCTTTTATTTTATTTTATTACAAAGAAATGTGCATGATGCATGCTTATTTTAACAAATTTAGACAGAGAATAAGAGTATCCCCAGAAAAAAGTTCTGTATCGGTTTCTCCAGACTTTTTTGATGAATATGCTAGTAGATATGTATCTTACTTATTGTTTAAAACGACGGGATTAATTTCTATGTTTTGTGACTTGCTTTTTTCACTTAATATCGATGGCTATCATTCCATGTTAGAACATATGGCTCAGTGCCATTTTTTAAATAGCTGCATATATCACATTTTATGAATATACTGTTGTTTACTGAAAATTCACACTTTTTTTCTTATTGAAACTAGTACTTCTTTGAACATACTTTTATTTTATTTATTTTTTTTTAATTTTTATTTTTGTATTAATTCACTTTATTATTATTATTATTATTTTTTGCCTTTTTCATGACCGGGACTCAGCCAGCGAGTGCACCGGCCATTCCTATATAGGATCCGAACCTGCGGCGGGAGCGTCGCTGCGTTCCCAGCGCCGCACTCTCCCGAGTGCGCCACGGGCTCGGCCCTGAACATACTTTTATAAATATATATATGTGCTTAATTTTTACAGGATAAGTTCCTAGAAGTAGAGTTGCTCATTCAAAGAGTCTGCACATTTAAAATTTAAATAAAGACTTCCAAATTGGTTTTCCAAAACTTCCTGCTAATTTATGCTCCCCTGTGAAGGGTTTCCTGTTTCTTTGCAGCTCACAGCTTGGCCAATATTGGATTTTACCATTCTTTTATATCTCTGTTTATCTCTTGGATGAAAAATTATGTCCTTTTAAATATATTTTCTTTAATTATTAGTGAAATGAAGCATTATTTTTTGCCATTTGATTTACATTCCTTAGCCATTTTTGTATTATATCATTCATCTTTTTCTTACTGATTTATTATTTTATTATTTTTTTGGTGGCTGGCCGGTATGGGGATCTGAACCCATGACTTACTAATTTTTTAAAATAGAAACTCGTATTCAACTCTTGTTATGTGGGCTCCAAAGCCCACATGCCCTCTCTCTCCACTATAGCACCCTATGGTGAAGACTTGTGTCCTTAATCATGGAGTCAGCAAGGCAGGGATTAAAGGGTGTCTCCATTAGCTATTAAGGCCCCAAAGCAAATTGGGGTGGTGGTGGGGGAGGGGTTACTAATGAGACCTGCTCCCCACGCTCCAGCCTCACCTGGCTTTTTTGACTTTGTTTTGTTTCTCCAGGTGAATGTGAGCCCAGAGTAGTAGGAAGAGTCCTATGAGAGCTCTTTATAGCATGTGCCCTGACAGCGAGTAGAGCCAGGCATTTTAATTCACATCATTGACAAGTGTTTCTTCGAGTCTACTATGAGTCAGGTACCAAGATAAGTGTCTTGGGGCACAGAAATGAGTACCATCAACCCCTCACTCAGTTTAGAGAGGGAGAGACAAATCCAAGCAGAATATAATGAGTTCCACCACTGAGGTTCAAAGTGTTTTGAGAGCTCTGGTGGGGGCGGGGGAGAGCTTCACAGAAAGGGTGTGTCTGAGGGGTTCTTAAATGGTGTGATGGTTCATTTTATCTGTCAATTTGGCTGGGCCATGGTGCCCAAGATATTTGTTCAAATTTTATTCTGGTAGTTTCTGTAAGGTGGATAATTTGGATAAAGTTAACATTTAAATCAGTTAGCTTTGAGTACAGCAGATTGCCCTCCATAATGGGGTGGGCCTCATCCAATCAGTTGAAAGTCTTCATAGAACAAAGACTGACCTCCTCTCAGCAGGAAGCAAATTCTGCCAGCAGACAGGACTTCAGATGTGAATTGCAACATCAGTTCTTTCCTGTGTCTCCAGTCTGCCTGTCCTGCAGATTTTGGACTTGCCAGCCTCCATAAGTGTGTGAGCCAATTCTATCTCTCTTTCTCTCTCTCCACACACACACGTGCACACATGCACGCACACACATCCTGTTGGTTCTGCTTCTCTAGAGAACCCTTACTAATATAGATGTGTATATCCAGCCCTCTTCAAGTGCTATCCTGGCCCATTTGCTCATGGAAAAGATGGTATTTGCCAGTAGATATAAGAAGGGTTACCATAGGTTAAGTTGAGACAGTTGTTCTAATCTGAGGAGCCAGAAGTCATGCTGGGCAATTGCTTGCCACACAGAGATAGTTCAAGAGAGAGACAAACTCAGGCACTGAAGTTTCTTCTCTGAGACTTTCCTGTTGGGGGCCTCAGGCACTAGGCTGGGCCCTGGGAACATGGCGATGAAGAAGACTGTAAGGAGGAAAATATTGAAGTCATAATAAATTCATATCAAATGTGCAAAATGCTGCCACAGAGAAGTGTGAGTGAACTGTGCCTCAGCTAAGGGTGCTGAGAGAACTGTGCCTGGTTGGGAAGTCAGAAAGGGCTTCTCTAAGGAAGTGATACTTAGCTAAGATCCAAAGGAGGGGTACGAATCAGCTGGGAAAGGGGGGAGCCTTTGGGTAAGGGGTGGGAGGAAGTTTGCAGAGCTGAAAGAAGGCCAGTATGGCTGGTGTATACTGGGTAAAGGAGAGAGTGGTGGAACTGAAACTGCAGAGGCAGCAGGGAGTGGGTAGAATCTTGAATGTCAGTATGAGAAATGTGAGCACTATTTTAAGGCACACAGAAAATTATTGAAATCATTGAAGGGTTTTCAGTGGAAAAGTGGCCTGATTTTTTTTTTCAGCTTTTTCTTTTTTTTCTGTCCTCCTCTCTTCTCTCCTCTCCTTCTGCAACTCTAATAACATGTTTGTTGGACTGGTTGACACTGTCCACAGGTCACTAAAGTTCTGCTCGTTTTTTGTCAGTTTGTTTTTCTCTCCATTCGTCATTTTCAGCAGTTTCTATTGCTCTGCCTTTAAGTTCACTGATCTTTTCTTCTGCAGTGTCTAATCTGCTGTTTATCCCCTCCAATGGAGTGTTCATCTAGACATTGTAGTTTTCATCTCTAGAAGTTCTATTTGGGTCTTCTTTAAATCTTTTATTTCTTTCCTCACCTTGTTCCTGTTTTACTCTAAGTTCTTGAAACAGATGGAGCATATTTATGACAGTACCCTTTTAATGTCTGCTAATTCCATTATCCCTCTCAATACTGGGTCGGTTTCCATTTACTGATTTTTCTCCAGGATATGGGCCATGTTTGCTGCTTCTTTGCATTCATAGTAATATTTAACTGGCTGCCAGACACTGTCAATTTTACATTGATGGATGATATGTTTATTGTATTCATTTAAATAGCTCTGGGCTTTGTTCTGACATGCAATAGGTTATTTGAAATCTTAAAAGTTTTTGAGACTTGCTTTTAAGCTTTATTTAGGGTGGGCTCATTGCAGCTTTTAATCCAGTGCTGATTCCTTCCTGCTATTAAGGCATTGCTCTGTGAGTTGTAAGGTCACTCTGCCCTGGCTACTGGAACCATTCCCAGCCCTGTGTTTTCTACAGGAGTTATGTGGCTTACAGCTTGATGGTTCTTCCCGGGGCTTAAGTAGTTTCAGCCCACACATGTTCCCATCACTTCTCGGCCAGAGACTTGAGGAGATCCTCCTGCAGTCCTCTGTGCAGCCCCTCTGAATTGACTTGGGACTTGTGACCTGGTCAATGCTATGGTCTGAAAGTTTGTGTCCCCCCAAAAATTTACGGGTTGAAATTCTAGCCATCAAGGTGATGGTGCCAGGAGGTGGGGACTTTAGGAGATGATTAGGTCATGAAGGTAGAGTTCTCATGATGGGATTAGGGCCTTTGTAAAAGAGGCCGGAGAGAGCTCCTTATCCCTTCCACCAAGTGAGGTTACAATGAAAAGATGCTGTCTATGAACCAGGAAGCAGACCCTCAGCAGGGATAGAATCTGCCAGTGCCTTTGACTTCTCAGCATCCAGAACTGTGAGAAATAGGTGTTTGTTGTTTATAAGCCACCCTGTCTATGGCATTTTGTTACAGCAGCCTGAACAGACTACGATGGTCAAAATGAGTTTAGGGAGGAAACGGAGTTGTCGATTCCTCCTCTCCTGCTCAGAGGCCTTGGCCTGGCCCCTGGCTCTTGTCCACGTTCTCTGCACACTCTCTCGTTTCAGCAGGGAGGCGATACCATGGCTCACGGAAGTTTTTTTAAGAACTGAAGTAATATTGCTTAGATGGAATAACAGAAAACAACATCTTAAGTAATCCATGTCTTAGGGGTCTCCTTTGTAGTTTTGTCCTGAAATTATTCCCCGAACCAAAACCCACCGGCTGACTTTTGGTCTGTGGTCCTTTGCCTCAGTAATAACAACAGAATTTGCTTTTCTGACTTTCCCTGAATAAAATCCATGGAATTCAGTCATGTGAGCATACGTGAACGTCATATTTTAAAACAAACCTCTCCAGAGGGGTTTTATGTTTTTTTCCCACTTTTTCTGTAGCAATGGTAGGGCCAGTGACAGAAAATGGGCCACACTGGGTACTCTGGAGCACTGAGACTTAGTGCCTGAGGGTTCATATTGACATGTCGGAAACTTCTAGAGATTGATTAATGAGGAAAACTAACAGGGAGGTTATCTGCACTAGAAAGCTAAATCCCTTGCTGTCTTAGCAACGGCCTCAGGGACTTGGCAAAGAGGGATGGGGGAGCTATGATGCCCAGACTTGTAAAGGAGAGGCCTTTTTATTTTATTTATTTCTTCTTTAAATTGAGATAAAATTCATGTAACATAAAATTAACGATTTTAAATTGTTCAGTTCAGTGGTATTTAGCACATTCACAATGTTATGCAACTATCTCCCCTATCTAGTTCTAAAACATTTTCATCACCCGAAAAGGAAACCCTATACCCAATAAGCAGTCACCCCTCTGCTCCCCCATCTACCCCAGCCCCTGGGAGAAGCCCTTTTTTTTGCAAGAGATTTCTGAATGCCAGCGTTGACACTAAGAGTATTTTCTTTCAAGGGCTTTGAGGCATAGAGAAAAGAGCTCGCATGACTTTAGGGTCAGATGGGGCCAGCATCTAAAGCCAGCTTTGTTACTTACTTGTGTGACCCTGGGCTAGTGGCTTAATCTCTCCAAGCTTCAAGTTGGGAATAATATCCATGTCACATTCAGTTTTTAAATATCTGGAGGGGAGTATTTCTCTACAATTGAATCTCAGGAACAGTGGCTGCTGGCCCTTGAGTCATCAAAGGACAGCTCTCCATCCTCCAGGGTCTCTGTGGAGGGTTCTGGAAGACTTAAACTTGGTCCTGATGCCCTTCCATGAGCCTTGGCAGAAAAGAAGCCTTTGGAACTTATACTCAAGCATATTTCAGGACAACAACCTCTCCTTTCAATACTTAACACTGTGCTTGGCTCATAGATACTCAAGGATGAATGAATCAACGAGGCAGTTACTACCCACTCAGGCAATTCTGTAGATGTGCTCGGAATTGAGTCTGGGTGTTACTCACGGTTCATAGTTGTCATTCCATGGGAACCATTGGCCCTTAAAAGAGTAGTGGGAATAGCTTTCAGGGTTAACAATCAACATATACCCCTTAGGAGTTCTCTGTAGAAACACTGTCTCCTAGAATCTTCCGCGTAGGTACCACAATAGCAGGGGATAGTAGGTGAGAACCTCAGGCATCAGCCAAATTCATCCTATGGCTTTATGTACCCTTGGAGGTACCAGCCTCCCAGTCCAAGAGGCACAGCAATAGGGTAGTCTATGGGCTCCCCACCGTTCCCTTAGGTGCAGGAAAACTCCCTCCCACGTTCTCAGGGCACTCACAGTAGGCATGCATCATTACCAGTCAGGGCAGGTTTCAAGCTTTTCTGGAACTCCTGTGAACTCCTTAAGTAGATTCTGAAGGTTGAGAACAGTCCGGTTCTGGGCTTCCTGGCTGGAGGAAGAAACTGACAGGGGCTTTGGAGTCCCTGGCAAGTGAGCAGCTTCAGAGAAGACCTAGCAACTAAATCTTAGCAAGCTCAGGAGTCTCAAAGTAAATGTGGAACTGGCTCTCCTGAGCCAAGGGAAGGGGCTGTGGACCTCTTGAACTCCTGGGAGTTATCAGATCTGGCTTCTGGAATCCAGGCAGGAGAGTTGTTTCCAGTGGTCAGTTAGACATAACCCAACCTGCTTAAGCAAGTCCTAGCAAGGGGGAGGGTTCTAAAGATGGAATGAGCTGGAGGCTGTCTCTATAATGATGGTAATGTCCCAAGAATGTAGTTTTGGGGCCTGGGAAAGCCTCAGGGCTCAGAAGACCTATGACTTATTCAGAAGACAGGGTTTGCTGGATTTCATAGGTACAGGGAGAACACACAGTAGTTTCTTAGGAGCCAGTGAGGAGACATGACACGTGTGGCTAGATCCAGGGTGGGGGCATTTCCAGTGTGAGTTTTGGAGTTCCTCTTCCATTAGGGTTCCATGAATCTAGTCAAAGTTCAATAATAACCTCCCCACTATTTTCTGGCAGGTAGGCCATGACCCCTTGATGGCTCTTTAGCCTGAAGACCGAGTACGGCACTGTCACGAATCTTCCTGAAAGACAGTGGCTCCTTGCATTACAGAACAAACAGATCTGGAGGGTAGGTGTCATTAGTGACTCTGGAACCCCTTCCCAAACCTTGGGCCAATCGCTGGAGATCACCTCCAGAAGGGGAGGGGATCCAGGAGCCTGATGACCAGTGGGTCTTGGTTTGTGCACCTCTGTGAAAAATGGCCCTAAACTTTCTGCTAGAGGAAGACTCTCTCCCCCCCCCCTTTTTTTTGTTCTGTTAATGGACTTCTAGAGAAACGTGGGATTTTTTGATTATTCAGGGATGGGTGGGTCTTGACATTTGTTCTGGTAGATTCCCCTGCAGGTTTGTGTCATGAAACCCATCTTCTGGGAAGCAGGGAGGTGCACAGTACATGAGGGTGGGAGGAGGGAAGGACACCTAAGAACATAGAAGGGAAGGCTGCTGACTCTAGGACAGGATGTTCAGTAGAGAGGACAGGAGGTGAGACGGGGAGTGATAAGAAAGAAGCTAGACTTACAGAAAGGGCCCTGGTCATGTAAGTCATGGTCAGGAATTTGGACTTTATTCTAAGGGAAGAGAGAGAGAGATCTGGGGCAGTTTTAAGTAGCAAAGGGGCGTGAGTGGACTTGCCACGAAGGTGGGGTTAATTCAGACAGATGGACAGGCCTTAATGTTATCTGAACATAATAAGGCAGAGAGAAACCACCAATGACTTTTTGTTTGGGGCCAACAGTGATGCCATAGGCCAAGAATAGGGAGAGGGGGGCACAGGAGTGGGCAGAGGGAATGTGATGAGTTTAGGTTTGGGGATTCTGAGTTGGAGAACTTGTGAGATACTTGGGCAAAGCTGTGCAGCCAGCAGCTGGGTAGAGACTTAGGCCTGGGGGCCACTGTCTCTTAGGAGGTGAGTGGAGTCAGGGGGACTGGAGAGAGAGAAGCAAGTCCTGGGACAAAGCCCTGAGAGACATCTACTGCCAGGTGCTGGGCAGAGGAAGGGAGGCACAAAGGAGCCAGAGAAGAGCAGCTGGGAGAGAGGAGGAAATCCAGATAGTACAATGTCACAGCTGCTGGGGCAAGAGTGGCTGCAAGGAGAAAGTGGGCCAGTGTCAACAGCCTCCAAAGAGGCCATGAACAGAGTCCATTGGATTTTGCTCCTAGAGGCCGTTGGGATGATTGTAGTGAGAACAGTGGCGTGGTAGAGGCAGACATAGACGTATTGAGCTGGGAGGAGGGGATGTGGAGAAAAATACAGACGACCTTCGGGAAGTTTGGCTGAGAAGTGAACTTGGGGGCATGGAGTTGATGGGGGTTTACAGATATGCGAGACGTCAGCACATTTATGAGAAGGACCAAAGAGAAAGCAGGAGAGAGAGGGACCAGTCTGCATGGAGAACATTTGGATGTTTCTACTTATGCTCCAATAACTGCACAGCCTCGTGTACACATCCTCATGCACTTGCCCAGTCATTTCCTTAGAATAAATTCCTGGAAGGGGAAGTAAGGCCAAAACCTATACACATTTTAAATTTAGTTATAGGGCTAGCTGGTTAGAGTGTCATGCTGATAACACTGAGGTCCAGAGTTTGATCCCTGTCCTGGCCAGCCGCCCAAAACAAAAACAAAACAAAATAACCCCAAACTTAGTTACATATTATCAAATTGCTCTCCACACACTTTGAACTAGTTTAGGTAATTAATTATTGGTAATGACACCCCCGCAAACTTTGAATATTATCCATTTTTAAGATCTTTGTCAGTATGATTGACCAAAAATGTTTCTCATTGTTATTTTATATTGCATGTATTTGGTTACTAATGAGATTTGGCATCTTTTCATATGTCATTCACTATTTTTATTTCTTGAATTACCTGCTCTTATCCATTGTCCATTTTTCTACTGGGGTGATAGTCTTTTTTTATTTATGTGTAAGAACTCTCTATCAAGGATATTCATGGTTACATATTTTTACCTGTTTGTTGTCATCAAACTTCACTTATGATGCTTTTTATACCAGCGTTGGAAATCATTCTGTGAACAGCTCTGCTGTTCTCCCGTGATCTAGAACCTGCTGCTTTGGCTCAACTCTGGTAGTGTATTGGTAAGAGCTTTATCACCGTTCCTTTTTTCCACTCTCCCTGGGCCATACACCTCTCTTCTTTTCTAAGCCTAATTGCGGTTTTTGCAGATGAAAAAAAGAGCCAGTGTGCCTTTTTTTTTTTGCTCTGTTTCTTTTGGTGTCTTTGAACACTTTTTTAAGGTGAGCAGGCAGATTCTGCGTTGTTTTCCTTGGACTTGGGCTGGATGACTTCCACATTGTAAACTAGGAAAAAAAACCATGGTGATCCTTCATTAGGGCGAGGTCCTGGTAGTGCACCATTTCTAATCCCTGCAGAGAATTTGCTCAACCACCAAGGTGCACATTATTTTTACTTTATTTTCTGAGGACTCAGGAGGTGATGGGTGTCCCACGTTGGGTGTCATCACTGCCACTATGCATTCCTTGACCGCTTTCCTTTTTTACTCTCTCCTTCCCTCTGGTCCTTCCATGACCCTGGCGCTTGGGTTACAAATGAGATTAGATGTTGTCAGAAAATGTGATCCATTGTTGGGGAAAATAAGTGGGAGATTAGTGTGTGGGAGAAGAAGGAAAGAATTGTTGCTTTTTTTTTTCTTTTTTGGCTGCTGACCAGTATGGGGATCTAAATTCTTGACACTGGTGTTGCAACACCGCACTCTAACCAACTGAGCTAACTGGCCAGCCCTCATTTTATTATTTATTATAAAAATTTCAAACATAGACGAAAGCAGAGAAAATAGGAACATGAACCCTCATGTCCACATCATCCGGCTTCAGCAGTTTTCACCTCATGGCCAGCTTTGTGTTATCAGCACCCACCTACTTCTCCACAGTGTTTTGAAGCAAATCCCGGACATCATAAAATTTCATTTGTGAATATTTTATTAGATATTGAGTAAAGATAAAGACTCTTTAAAAAATAATAAATAAATAACCCAAAGACCATTATCACACCTGAAAACAATTAACACTAAGAGAAGATTTTTTTTTTTTTTTTTTTTGTGGATTGAACATAGGATAAGGGGTAGGAAATTCTGATTTTTAAATTCTGATTTGCTGTTCAAGACAAGACAGTTCACGATCAAGCAAGACAGTTAACTTTTCCATACCTTTGTGGTTACCTACACCTAGAAATAGGAGTATCTGCCTCAGAATCATAACACTGGTCATATTTATAGAGAGGCTTTATTTCCCAAAATTAAAAAAAATACCTTTATAAAACAGCTTTGAGTTCTCAAAGTACTTTTACGTGTTATTTTATTTATCTGTACCACTAAGGTGGGAAAAGGTAAGGTTTACTTTTCAGAGAGAGAAACTAGGGGGCTGAAATGGTTAAGTCCCTTGTTCAAGGTTGTGGAAAGTCAGGGGCAGAGCTAGAGCTAGAAGGGGGTCTCCTGTGGGGTAGGAAGGGGAGAACATGAACAGAGGGCACCCCTAACACTCACCCCCATAAATGCACCCTTGGCTCTGGGGAGAGTGCGAGGGGGAGGGGCAGCCCTCTGGGGCACCTCCAGCAGCGTCCTCAGCTAACCCAGCGGGCACTGTGCTCTGGCAGTGTCCCTCGAGCAGGGACTTAGGCTTACAGCTCTAATTAACTGCCTCCCATGTGTGGTAGAGTTGGCACATGATCAATAACACTGGTTGAATAGGAATCTAAAAAAAAAAAAGGAGAAATAAAAGAGCAGGAAGACCCTTCATATTTCAGTGCTAAGGTGTAACTGGGAGATCAGCAAGTCCAAACTCCTCTCACAGTTGAGAAAACTGACATCCGGACAGGGGAAGTCCCTTCACCAAGCAAGGTAACAGGGTGCACCGGGGGTGATCAGATCTCCCCACTGATGGTCTCTCCTGCCTCTTAACTCGAATTGGCTCTCTCTGGGGTGAGGAAGGGGATTTGAAGTCACCAGAGAAGAATGATAGGGGATTTCTTCAGTGTCTACTTTCCCAAATGTTGGTAAAATGCCAGTTTTATTTGTGTCCCATGGGCATGGGAAATGCTAGGCCTGCCCTAGCCACTTTGGTGACCTGGGCTCCTGGAAATCCTGCCTTGAGTCTTTCTAGCAGGCTTCCCTGAGATCATTCCCTCCCCAAAAAGTTCTGGTTTCCGTGGGGCTGGAGAGGTGTGTTTTAAGTGCCTCCTAAAGAACAGTGTCTTTGACATTGAACAGTGGTTTCTACTTTGTCTTACATTAATGTTTGCCTCTTTTATTTTGTGTTTGCATTTAGCATTACCTTAAATTTTAACATTTTTGGGTCATCTTATTTTAGGTGACTCTTCTGTAGGCAACCTATAGTTTGACTCTCATTTTTATCGCAGTCTGAGTCTTTGCCTTTTTATTGGGGGAGCTTAAACATTGATAATTATTGCCATAACTGATCTATCTGTGGTCTTCCTCCCCAAAACCTATAATCCCAATCTAATCATAAGAAAAACATCACGTAATTCCCAATTGAGGGATATTCTACAAAATAATCTGACTAGTACTTCTCAAAACTGTCAAGGTCATCAAAAACAAGGAAAGTTTGAGAAACTCACAAAAGAGAGGAGTCTGAGGAGACATAATAACTAAATGAGATGTGGTATGCTGGATAAGATTCTGGAACAGAAAAAAGACATTAGGTTGAAGCTAAGAAAGTCTAAATAAAGTATAAACTTAAAAAAAAATTCCCACAAAGAAAACTCTAGGCCCAAATGGCTTCAATGGTGAACTCTACCAAACATTTAAGGATAAAATAATGTCAATTCTACACAAAATCTTCCTAAAAATAGAAGATGAAGAAACACTTCCCATATAAAAAAAATAAACTCTAAAGGAATCATCAACCTAAATGTAAGAAAATATAAGAGCTGAAACTATAAAAACCTAGAACAAAACATAGGAGAAAATCTTAGTGACCTTAAGTTAGGAAGTACACAAAATAGCATAAACTCTAAAAGAAAAAATTAATAAACTGGATTTTATTAAATCTAAAAATGTTTTCTCTTCAAATGACATTGTTAATAAAAGAAGTCAAGCCATAGGCTGAGAAAAAATATTTGTAAGACATATATCCCTCAAAGGGACTTGTACACATAATACATAAAGAACTTCCACTTATAGGAAGAAAAAAAAACAATAAAAAGTTGGCAAAATGTTTCAATACACACTTCCCCAGCATATATGGCAGATAAGACACTTCACCAAAGACTTTATACACACACACACACATGAGTGCAAATATAATTAGTTATTAGAGAAATGCAAATTAAAACCACAATGAGATCACCATGAGATAACACTGCACCTACTAAAATGACTAAAATCGAAAAGACTGAAAATACCAAGTGTTGGCAAGGATATAGAGCCACGGGAACTCTTATGCACTGTTGGTGAAAACACGAAATGGTCTAGCCACTTCGGAAAACAATTTGGAGGTTCTTATAAAGTTAAGCCCACACTTATTATATGACCCAGCAATTCCACTCCTAGGCATTTACCCAAGAGAGAAGCAAATATTTGTTCATACAAAGGCTTGTATACAATGGTCACAGCAGCTTTATTCATAATAGCCCCACACTGGAAACAACCTAAATGTCCATCAGCTGGTGAGCAGATAAACAATATGATATACCCATGTAATGGAATACTACTCGGCAGCAAAGAGGAACCAACTCCTTCGTATGCCACAGGGATGAATCTCAAACACATTATGCCAAATACAAGAAGCCAGATGCAAAAAATTGCATACTGTATGATTCTATGTATGCAACATTCCAGGAAAGGCAAAACTATAATGACAGACAGCATATCAGTGGTTGCCAGGAACTAGGGGGTAGGAGGGAGATCTGACTGCATAGGGGCACAGGGAGCTTTTGGGGAAGATGGACATGTTCTGTAAAGATTGTGGTAGGGGTTACATTACTTATAAATGAACATATTTGTGGAATCTTATAAAAATGTTCTTAAAGATAGTGAAATTTATTGTATGTCAGTTTTACTTCAGTAAATCTGACACAGAAAATTGGGCAAGGGGCCATTAAGGTTGCTCTCCATGGATGACCTAGAAGCCAGAAATAGCCTTCTCTGCCCTTGTTGTGTAACAGAGGTCCCACCTCTTGGTGAAGATCAGGGGCAGTTATCGCTGCCACGGGGCTGGAGGGTGGTAAGCAGGGACTCTCATACTCCTGCCCCTTGATTCTTGGACCCATGTATTCTACCTATTTGGAGCGGATCCCCTTATTAAGGTCATTGCTTTAGGGTGTATACTGCATCCTAGAGGATGGCATCCCATCTCGTAGGCTGTTCTCGCCAGGCTGGTACCTTAGCTGCACCTTCAAAAGGCTATTCCGTCACTCTGTTGGGCTGGCAGCTTCTAGGTGGAGCCCTATGTGATAGGGCTGTGGATTCCATGGTTATGTGTCTGCTGCCACACCTCCTTTGCTCTAAAGTAGACAATGTGGGGTCTCATGTCAGTGGATCAAACACTGTAAGCCCTCAGATAATGGAGCTGGCTGAGGCTCTGTGGGCAGGAAAGTCTCTGATATGTGCATCAGTTACAGTCATGATTACTTGCTGACCCTTTCAAGGTTGAACACATCCAGTGTAATTAACTTGTCACCAAGGTGTTGGTGTTGTCTAGGGACAGTGCCATATCAGGTGCTCACCATTGGTCTCTATTCAGTGGCATACTGATGAACGTTAACCTACCCTCTGGAGGTGGGAGGTGGGGTGGCTAATGTGTAGCATCTGCTTATTTCTGTGGTGTAAATATTCCCACCGTGGCCATTTTCAAGCTACCAACATGACATCAATTGGCTTGCGAAATTCCCCAAAATGTAATAATGTACTCTCACAAGTACAGGCTGGCTCCAGCACACACTGTCTCTGCCAGCAGATTGGATGATCTGCAGCAGCAGTTGAGGGTGCTAGGTGAGCCACACTGTTGAATTCATGTGTAGCCTCCATCTTGGCCACCATGGCCATTGTTCATGCACAGCCTGTGTCAGCACTGGAGCGGCTGATGACAGAGGCTGGCTAGCCTGAACTGGCTGAGCCATTCTGTTTATTTCTTGTTCAGTGCCTCTTCCATAGTGGATGCTATCCAGTGGGGGTTAACATGCAAGGCAAGCATGTTCATGCTGTGTGCTCACTACTGAAAGTTTTTCCACATGCCTCTGCCCCCACGCTCATGACCAACTAGCCAAGCCATTCATCACTGCCCATGAGTTTATGTATATTTTTATGGAAGGCCACTTCTCTTTCTGGGGCAGTGGTACTTCAGCAGTCCATTTATACTTTGCGCCACACATCAAACTGACCCATATGTGAACCAAGCTGGCCATTTTCCTTCTCCATCAGCTGGTCCCAAAGGACCCACCATGGAGCCCTACGTGTGAGTGATGGAAAGGGCTTGGTGCAGTAGTCCTGCACAACATGAGAATCTGGGCAATTGGCTCATTCAGTATTTTTTTTTTTTATTGAATCATAATTGATTATACATATTTTTGGGATTCAATGTTGACATATGTGGATCAAATCAATATTACTGGTATGTATATTGTTACAAATTGTACTTATTCTTTATGCCCCTTGTTCAATCTCTCCCTATCGCCCTCTCCCTCCCCCCTCCCACCACTGATAACCCTAGATTTCTTCTCTCTTTTTGAAAGAGTAATGTTTACTCTGTTGATTTGTTGCCCAGATGATCTGTCCAATGTTGAGAGGTGTGATCAGGTTCCCCAATATTATCATAGAGCAGATGCTTCTTCTGTCACTCTGGAATGGGCTTTGTGGAGAGAGACATCCTCTTCTTTTCTTTGGTCTCTGCTGGTGACTCTCCTTGTGTCAATGCACTCCAGTGGCTGGTGGACAATCTGCATGGTGGTTGTGGCATCTAGCCACTTTTGCGACAGCTGTGGTTACTGTGGTGGCTGTGGTGGGCCACCCACATGGAGCTGATGTTTTCGGCATGCTCCTTGGTGCTGGCAGTGTGTCTTGCTGAGGGTGGGGGGTTCTGGTCCCCAGCTCAATGCTCTGAGTCCCCAGGCAGGGCGCCAAGGTGCTGGCACTGTGGCTGGTTGTAGGTGGGGAGGTCTGGTCCCCAGCTCCTCACTCTTGCATGGGTTCACGGGAACCCTATTAGTGGTCTTGCTCTCCTAGGCATCACCAAGGCCCTCTTCTCCCCTGCTGCCTCCAAGCAACTCCATCTGAAGGGCACAGCTGTGGCTTCTGCCAGCTCCTTCTCCATGTGCTCAGCAGCTCCAGGCTTAAAGCAGCCATGACCCAAAACACTCTGAGCAATTTTTTCTTTCTCTCATCATGATTTCTCCCACCTTCACGAATTCCGTAGGTCTCTCCTCCTCTTCCCCTGAGCTCTAGCAGCCTCAGCTTGACTGTTGTTACATTTTTATAGCTGTAAATTTGTTGATTTGTGGGAGAGAGTGATGCTGGGGACTGTCTATACTGTCATCTTGACCAGAACTCCTGCTAATTCAGTTTTACCATACATGTGCCTTCTGGTCCTGTTCATACCTGATCCTACATGTACCACTTCCATCTTGCAATGCATTGCTATGGGCCCACAGGAGCTTATGACTTGGTGACTCTGACAAAACCCAGCTCATGATGGGAAGCTCTGACCACATGTTTATCTGCTGTCCTGTGGCCAGTCACTCCTTCTTTATGAGGGCCTAGTAGCCTGCCAAGAGCTGATTTTCAAACTCTTTGCTGCAATTGGCATAGCCTTGTTTCAGAACTCTAGGGGTCCATGTGGTGCTTCTACTTTTGGTATCTGGCATATAAACTCCACACATATTTTCAGAACACAGATATCTGTGATATTATGGTAGAGGTCTGTTACACCTCTCGCTGTGTAACAGAGACATGAAAAGATTACCCAAACCAACATGAATGTGATGAGAAGCCCAAAGGGACTGCACCTCAGCAACTCCTCTGTTAAAAAGAGAAACTGGGTATAGCCCTGAGTCTCTTTCTGCTTTAGTTTTTATTGAAGACAAAGAAATTACAGGAAAACAACAGATGGTTAATCAATCACAGTAAGAACATAAAGAAATTAGCTATGTAAGAATCTTCATCCAAGCATGCGTGGTACAAAATAGTTAAACAATTTAACATCAAAGGTGTCATAAATTTAAGTTAGGTGAAATGCAAAAGAAACAATAAGACAATCATTCAAGTGCCTGACTTCTTGAGAAACTCAAAGAAACAGCTGAGAGCAAAATGTGGAGCAACCCCCATGTACTAACTAATCTAGCAGAACATCCTTGGAAATCTTAACTCACATATTTCCCCACCATTTAAGTTTTGTTGTATTAAGGGTTATTGCCCTCAGAACAATCCCTGTTTAGTTTCAGTTCTCTTGTTCACATTAAAAGCTTTAAACTTGTGTGAGTTCCCTTCTCACAAAATCTTCCAATGAACCCATTATATTAACAATCAGTGTATATAATCCCTTACCTCGACAGTGATTAGAATTTATTTGGTGGGCTCTTGTCCCCTAGCTGTTGGCTCTTGCCTCCTATCTGAGGACTTTTGTCCCATGCATGCATTACCTAAAAACCCTAATAATCAAATAGGAATCAAAATTTCTAACCCTCTACATTTCCCCCTTTTATTCATTAAAAAACTCAGAAGAAATCAATGAATTGGGGTCAACAGTGGAAACAAAGATGTTTTGATGAAGAAGAGTCAGCATTACTTCAGCTCGATGAGTCCGTTGGAACATGGAACATAATAGTTTAATCACTATAAAAAATAGAAAACATATAAGATACTGATTCCAGCAATAATCCAAATTCTTATGTTTACACCAGAAAACCAGTTGGTTGGGTTAAGCCAATGAGCCAAATCATTGAAATGATCAATAGTAATTTGTTGAGCTTCTTTTTGAAGCAGTGTCATTTGTTGTTGAAGTTGAATTTTTAAGTTTTGAATATCTCCATGTAAGTTAGAATGAAAGGCTCCGTGTAACATTTTTTGTACCTCCTCCCAAGAGGTGGAGGAATTAAAGGAAAGGGAAGTGACACACATGGAGCTAATCCTGCATCACAATTAAGTTGACTTTAAGTCCAAAGAGCTTGCTGGTTTTCACCAATCTAAGATACAGCTGCCTCTAAGGCATCTAATCTTTGTAGAATTTTTTGGTCAATTTTAGTTTGGGACAAAAGCTCAGAGGTTTCATTTTGAAAATAATCATTTATTGTCTGTGCTGTTTGAATAGAGTGAGTTAAAGTGACAATGGCAGATGCTGCCATGGCAGCGATAGCTGTGGTTGCAATTATAGAAGCAATGAGAATACCCGAAAGCCTCTTAGGGTGAGCTCGTTCAAGAGCAGAAGTAACTTTCTCTAAAGCTGAATTTCCCATCCATTGTCATCTAAGGATAACAGGTAACCAAGCTTCAGCTCTTTGTTTTAATATGAAAACATATGATATATTAACAGTAGTAATATTAAAGTGAGTGATGCAAGGACTGAACCAAGTAAAATTAGCCAGAAGGGTAATATTAAATTCTGAAGGAAAGGAAAAAGAAAAATTTGTAGATAACATAGCAAATATATAAGGACAAGAAGTACAAATCATAACTGAATGGACACGGTCTTAAGCTATCCAACGTAATTTATAGTTGGTAATTTGTAATTGTCCTTGTTTTACTACGTGACGGAAGAATGGGATAGCAAGACGCCAAATTGTCTTTGTAAGAGGAGAATAATAAGAATCATACTTTAATCTTAAATTTGGACCAGCCAAACCTGGGTTGCATTTATAAGGGGATCCAGAATAATTAAAGGGAAGAGTGTAATTCCAAGTAGTGTTGGAATGAAGTACTAATAAATTTTGTGGTCCCCAATTTTCTAATGTTAAATTATTAATTAATATATTTTTAGTAAAATTGACGGAACAACCTGAAACCCAATCCAGATCTCCACCATGTTCCATGGAAGTCCAGGGATGGGAACAGATAGGAATACTAGGCTTAGGATGAACTTTCCCATGCCGAAGAACTCCTGGAACTCCAGCGGTGGAAATGAACCACTGATGTTTTAACGTTACAAGTCGATCTGGATCTTTTATTATATAATTCATATACCATGGGGGAGAGAAAGGAACAGATAAGTTATTATCTGTCCAACTGGGCATAATGCAAATGGGTAACTTGTCGGTGAGGAAATACCAATCATGGGCAAGTTTATGCCATCCTGCATTGTATCCTAATTTATAGCAGGATTGTCCACATTCTTTAAGAGGACCTGAAGAAGGAAACCAGTGACCTCCCATATAAGCAGTATCATTAGAAGAAAAAGGAGGCTTGTGATCCTTCCAGGTCAATAAATCAAAAACAGAAGGGTTTAATATATGTGTCCAATAAATATGAGTATTTAACAGTTGGAGAAAAAAGCACGAGAAAGGTCAAAAATACTAATGTTACCTTACATCCCGTTGAATTAATAGTTATGTGAGAAAGCATAGCCAGAAACAGGTTTTCCAGCATCTTTGGAGTTTTGGTGGTTTTTAGCCCACGTGATGTCACAGGATATGGGCAAACAGCTTTTGCTGGTATCAAAGGGGGTCTGTAGGAGAAAGAGCAAAAGATCCTCTTCCCGATGTTAACAGTTTAACAGACCCTGACCATTTTGGCCCTTGTAGTGCATGATGATGATGACCTAAAACCAATGGTTTAGGTCTTTCTTCAGTGGGAGTTACAAAAAAAGGATCATCTTTACATTGAACTAAGTTTTGTAATTATCTAAACATTTTAAAAGAAAGGGATCATTGCAATAATGAATTAATGTATCTTGAATCACTTGTAAAGTATCAACTACATAAGCAGAATCAGCCACTATATTGAGTGGTTGATGAGGAAAATGTTGTAGATCTGTAATAGAAGCTGTTAGTTCAGGTCATTGTGTGCAACTATGATGAAGGGTAAGGAAATGTTTCCAAAACCCTGTTTATTTCAGGTAACAGATCCTTTACCTGACTTTTTAGAGTCATCTATAAATATAGTTAAAGCATCAGGAAATAGGAATAGGTGACAACTCTTACATTTGGAAGAAAGTGGCATATTAACCCAGTAGGGATATGTGGGGTGTTTAGGACAATGGAATGAATAGGTTCCCCTGGAGCAATTAATATGACCAAGAAGTTTTTGTAAATCATTAAGGATTACTGAGTTTTAATAGATAAAGCCTGTTATAATTTTTTCCCTTTAAGAGGCCTTTGTTTCATCCAAACAGGGGGTCCATCTATCTCTTGTAATTTGTATGGTGGGAGAGTGGCAGTGGCCATAAAAATAAATTTGGTGAGGAAGTGTCTATGTAAATATCCCATTGTGTAAGTAAATTTTTTTTTCCCATAAAGTAATAAGGAGATCTAGTATGAAAGGCACAATAATGGTAGTTTGTCCTTTAGGTCCTATCCATTTTAAAGAATATTCGTTTTTGTGTGGGGTTTGTGTTTTTCCCAATCCAGATGCACTCATGAAAGAGGAACAAGTTTTCCAGGAGGGAATCCAATATTTGGAAGCAATTATACTAATATCTGCTCCTGAATCAATTAAACCTGTTATTGCTTTTTGATTTATGGTGATAGTGAGGAGGGGTCATCCATTATTTTTCTTTATAACCCAACAAGTTTCAGTACTATCAAAATCTTTTGTTTTTCTTTTTTTATTTGTTATCAGGTGTAACAAATGGTATTAATCTTAATTGAGTGATATGAATTTTTATGAGAATGACATGATATTCTAAACTAGTAACCATAATTTTAATTTGTCCAGTATAATCTGAATCAATAAGTCATGTTGTTATTCGAATACCTTGACTAGAATAACTAGATCTTCCTAAAATAAATTGTGCCGAACCATTAGGCAAGGGCCCCTATAATTTTGTAGAAACAATTTTTGTATTTGTCCAGCCTCATCTAAAATTAAATCTTCTGTTATGGATAAATTGAGTCCTTTACTTTTTCTGATTTTTAAAGCAGTTGATAACAAAAGTTGTAACATTCCAGTTGTACCTGTGTGACTTAGTGAAAGTTTATCCTTCAGGAACTGGCCAAGCACCCAAAGCATAACCTGTTCATGAAAATAATTGACAGATACGCTTAACTTATCTGGAGACAGCCCATCTTGAGAACTCAAGCCATTTTTCCCTTTAAGTCAAGCTTGACGTTTCTGGTGGTACCTAATACAACTTCCCTAGGGTGGGCCAAGCCCCAAGGAATTTGTATGTACACCAGTCGTCTAAAAGGTTATTAAGTTCTGGGCCGACTCGTGGCTCACTCAAGAGAGTGTGGTACTGATAACACCAAGGCCACGGGTTCAGATCCCAATATAGGGATGGCCGGTTTGCTCACTTGGGAGAGCGTGGTGCTGACAACACCAAGTCAAGGGTTAAGATCCCCTTACCGGTCATCTTTAAAAAAAAAAAAAAAAAGAAAAAAGAAAAATAATTTTTGTTTTTTGTTAAGCTCCTGAATAGGTCTTGAAGTAATTTGACATAAATTCCAAACTGTCAGGTGGGAATCCTTGATGGGACCTATTGCATTTTTTAACCAACGACCAATTCATTCCCAATCTGTAAACCAAGGCTTCCTTCCCTAGGATACCAAGGACATTGTTGTCTTATAATTAATAACAATTTAACAAGCTATCGTTCTGTTACTTTATAGCCAGCTGCTTTAAGGAGGCATTGGAGTTGTAATTTATATTGAGTTTCTTCCTCAGTTAAAGAATTTCCCATAGTTTAAAAGTGAAATTAAGAGAAAAGAAACCTTCGGGTGAAAGCCTAGCTAGACACTGCTGCAGGCTTGCAACACTAATCGAAAAGCTGTCTGTGATTCCCTTACCGGGATCAGTAAATGTCGGACATACTTCTCCTCTCCAAGGCTTTGGCAGGTCAGTCTCTGATCCATGGAGTCAAAAAATGCCTCACACGGGGAACCATTTGTTACACTTCTCACCATGTAAAAGAGACGCAAAAAGTTTACTCAAAGCAACATGAATGCGATGGAGAGAGTGCACCTCAGCAACTCCTCTGCTAGAGGGACAAACTAGGTACAGCCCTGAGTCGGTTTTTGCTTTAGTTTTTATTAAAAAGACAAGGAAATTACAGGAAAACAATGGATGGTTAATCAATCATAGAAAGAACATAAAGAAATTGGCTATGTAAGAATCTTCATCCAAGCATGCATGGTTCAAAATAGTTTAAGCAATATAGCATCAAGAGTCATAAATTTAAGCCTGGTGATATGCAAAGGAAACAATAAGACAATCATTCAAGAGCCTGACTTCTTGAGAAACTCACAGAAACAGCTGAGAGCAAAGTGTGGAGCAACCCCCATGTACTAACTAATCTAGCAGAACATCCTTGGAAATCTTAACTCACATATTTCCCCACCATTTAAGTTTTGTTGTATTAAGGGTTATTGCCCTCAGAACAATCCCTGTTTAGTTTCAGTTCTCTTGTTCACATTAAAGGCTTTAAACCTGTGTGAGTTCCCTTCTCAAAAAATCTTCCAGTGAACCCACTATATTAACAATCAGTGTATACAATCCCTTACTTCGACAGTGATTAGAATTGATTTGGTGGGCTCTTGCCCCCTAGCTGTTGGCTCTTGCCTCCTATCTGAGGACTTTTGTCTCATGCATGCATTACCTAAAAACCCTATAGGAATCAAAATTTCTAACGGTCTACAGAGGTCTCCATGTTTGTATGTCACAAATGGCAGGGCTTCTGTACTTTAGCCTGGATCTACTGTGGACTCCTCTCCTTGAGGGCTCCACTTAAAACTAGCCATCCCTCTAAGTCACTCAGTAGATGAGTCAGAGTAGCATTCCCAAGTGTAGAATATGCAGCTTCCAGAACCTGAAGAGGCCCATCAGGCACAGTGCTTCCTTCTTAGTGGTTCACAGAGCAATTTGTCATTTAATTTGAAAAAGATGTCCTAAAATGCCCCAGGCCACTGGACCTCTAAAATATCCACTGATGTGGTGGGCCTTTGACCCTTCACGGGATTTATCTCCCCACCCCAAAGCAAATATGTTTTATGAAGGCCTCCCATATACTTGCATTTCTGTGTATTGATATAGTGGAGAAATCCTGCAGAATGCCCAGATGGTCCAAATTCTTTCCGTCTATATTGTGACAGAGGACAGGAGAGTCAGCACAGCCCTAGGACAAGACCATAAACGTATGCCAGATCGAAAAGAACTCATTTTTCTTATCAACGGCTGCATATCAAGAACGTGAACTGGAATAACTCCTCAGAGTTGTCCTGAACTGAGAGGCAAGCGGGGACTGGATCCAACCAGTTACTGGATGCAGGCTGCTGCACAGAGGGACCTAAACTTGTGTGAGGCAGTTCCCTTTAGCTGACGGCAATTCCTGGACGGGGACTCAGCTGTGAGCAGCCAACCCTCTGAGCAGCTAGGGAATGGGAGCCCTCATCCTGGAAGGGAAACTCGAGGCTGCATGCCATAAAATGGCCACTGCAGATATTGGTCCACCAAGTGGAGATGTGGAATAAGCGGTGATTAACTGAGTCCAGAGTCAGGAGAGTGTCTTAATCTATTTGTGCTGCTAATAACAAAATGTCTGAGATGGGGTAATTTATAAAGAACAGAAATTTATCTCTCACGGTTCTGGAGTCCAGGAAGCACAAGATCAAGGTGCCAGCAGGTTGGGTTGACTGGTGAGGACTGCTCTCCATTTCCCAGATGGTGCCTTGTTGCTGCGTCCTCTGGAGGGGAGGAACGCTTGTGCTCACATGGTGGAAGGGACTGAAAGGCCAGCAAGACAATTGCTTCACGGAACTTCTTTTATTAAGGCTTTAATCCCATTCACAAGGGAGGAGCCTTCATGGCCTAATCACTTCTTAAAGGCCCCACCTTTTAGTATTACCACAATGGCCATTATGTTTCAACACTTGAATGTTGGAGAGATATCTAGGACTGGAAATAGGAGGGTAAGAATCTTTGTCATAAAGATGTTATCTAAAGCATGAGATTGTATAACATCCCCAATGGAGTGAAAGTAAATTAAAATACAGGAGAACCAAGGACTGAGCCCTGGGACCTCCAACATCAAAAGAAAAAAGGGAACTTTGTCTTTCATTCTTATATCCCAAGATCCTAGAACATATTAAGTGCTCAATAAATATTTGTAGATTAAATAAAATAAAGTACAGAAGAAAGAGTCCAAGATGGAAAAGGGATTCAAAATCATGTCACATATCCAGGAGGAATTTTATGTTATGGAATGGATGTTTTTGTCCCTCTGACCCTCAAATTCATTTATTGAAGCCATAACTCCCAATGTGATGGTGGTATTTGGAGATGGGGCCTTTGGGAGGCAACTAGGTTATGAGGGCAGGGCCCTGGTCTGATGGCATTAGTGCCCTTACAAGAAGAGACACCAGTGAGTGTAATCTCCCTTTCTCTGTGCCATGGTAAGGCCATTTGAGCACACAGCAAGAAGGCAGTCCCGTATGCAAGCCAGGAAGAGTCTTCACCAGAACCAGCCCACGCTGGCACCTGATCTCTGCACACACACACACTTCCAGCCTCAGAACTGTAGGAAAATAAATTTCCATTGTTTAAGCAACCCAGTCTATGGTATTTTGTTTTGGCAGCCCAAACAGACTAATACATTATGAACGCTGAGTGATGCACTGGCCCTCGCCCAAGAAAATCTCCGTAGGAAAAACAAACAAGATTATCAGTAACCAAGAGCATTCAACTGTATAGGTCCAGGCTGGATCCTATACAAAACAAATTCCAAAGAGTAAGACACTGGTATGCAAAAGGCCTGATGACCAGCGCTGACCTGCCACGGGTAGTTGTGCAGCCTCAGGCAAAGCACTCCTCCTGTCTCTGCCCTC
Organism: Cynocephalus volans; assembly: GCF_027409185.1. Taxonomy (NCBI): domain Eukaryota; kingdom Metazoa; phylum Chordata; class Mammalia; order Dermoptera; family Cynocephalidae; genus Cynocephalus; species Cynocephalus volans. The sequence continues at coordinate 157,093,788 of NC_084463.1, forward strand.
CACCTCACCATGGGCCCCTGAGAAGGCTGGACTATGTGAGTCTATGACTATGTGCTGACATTTTAATTTTTATTTATTGATTGATTGATTTTTAAAGGCGGAGTGAAGTGGTGGGAATGTAGAAGGAACAAAGACCTCTGTAACTGGTTGTGATCAATGAGTTGCAAACACCTCCGCACTCTGACTGGCCAATATGTGCTGTTATTTTTAATTACAGAAGGAGTTCATGAGTTCATGTTCATTTTCAAACTTCAACCATTGCAGAAATATGTAAAGTGAAATGTGAACGCCCTCCCCTTGCCATTTTCTCAGCAGAGCTAACCACACGTAGTAGTGTAGCATGCATCCTCCCAGACCTGTTCCTGCCATAGCCCTGTACAAATTTTCACTCCTTCACAAAGCCTTCCTGAGTCTCAGGTCCCTGCTCAGAATCCATCTTTCCCTTCTGTTTTTGTCCCTGGCATTTTAAATGGGAAGATAGAGGTTAAGAGGACTGAAGCCAAGAGAAGGAGGTGCTTCTGTGGGCAGATCACAGAGGCAGCAGGTCAGAGCGTCATAGTTTCAGAGCCAGAAACCTCTGAAGGGCTGTTTGGGGGACCCTCTAATTCAGCATCCAGATGACAGAGCACATGTCACTGGGAGGCTTTAACTGGTTGGAAAAGAGTCGGAATGTATGAGGGTGTCTCAAAAAGTTTGTAGAAAAATAGAATTAAAAGGTAATACAGGACTGACAGGGTGGCTTAGTTGGTCAGAGCGTGGTGTTACAACACCAAGGTCAAGGGTTCAGATCCCCCTACCAGCCAGCTGCCAAAAAAAGGGTAATATGAATCTTTTCATGAACTTTTGAAGTACACTTGTGTATCTTAAAGGACACATTTTGAATGTATTTGGCCAGTTTTTTATTGAGGCATAACATGCATATAGCAAAGTGCACAACTCTTAAGTGTACAACTTGAAGCATTTTTACACACACATGCACACCCTGAGGCAACCACCACCCAGACAAAGGACATTTCCAACCCCCTGGAATTTCTCTATGCCCCTTTCCAAACAATAACCCCCACCCAAGATAACTACTATTCTGACTTGTATCATCATCTATTAGTTTTGCCTGTTCTTGAACTTCACTTATTCTTTTTTTTTTTTTTTTTGGCAGCTGACTGGTACAGAGATCTGAACCTTTGACCTTGGTGTTATAAGGCCACACTCTAACCAACTTAACTAACTGGCCAGCCCAAAGGGACTTTCCCTGGCCATGAATGCTGAGGCCACAGGACCTGTTGAATATTTGTGGAATGGTGAGGGGCACATGTGCCTGACAAGGTCATCCTCTCTGGAAGGGGCAGCAGCCAGGCTGCAGCAACCTTATCTTGCCTAATCCCCATAGCCTGGAGCAAGACTGAGAAACTCCCCGTTTCTAGGCTGGCGTTTCAGCGACCTTCCTTTTATCTTTTTATCTGTGTCTTGTGACTCAGCCCTGTGGCTCAGTAACTGTTTTAGGGGAGTAAGTTCACATCCTTGGGACTGCAGGCAGCCCCCCTCAGCTCAGGCCAGGGTTTGTGTCTGCCTAGAGGAGGACTTTGAGTTTTGGGGAATTATCCCTGATTAGCAAGAAGCCAAGGAACAAATCAACAATCCCCTGTCATAGCAGGACCAGTGCTCTGTGGAGTTCAGCATGTGGCACCACCAGTGCTAGCAAATCAGAGTCCTGAGGCAGAGAAGGCAGTAATCTCCAAGTAATCAGATCAAGACAGCACCTACCTCTTGCACCTAACAGTGCCTGGGCTCAGTCCTGGGGGCTGGAGAAGCGCAGCTGCCTTTGGAACGTAGTGAGTGCCTTTACAAGGAGATCGTAAACAGTTTAAAGACTGTTTTACTTACGTCATGAGTCTGGGTGGCACCCAGCGCAGCCCCTGTACTCAAATAAAAGCATCAGGAGGAGTGGAAACCAACAGTCAAAACAACCCAAGCCATGGGACTTAAGCCCCAGCCCTACCAGTGACGTGTTGGGTGCTGTTAGTCACTTTCCCTGTGTGCTCCTCGGTACAATGGGGCCTAACACTACGTGTTCCAATGTGCTGCACAGAGTTATTTTGAATATCACATAATAGCTTGATGGAAAGAGTAAATATGGCTCTAGAAATATAAAATCTTGCATTAGGCCTCAGTGATTGCTTATGGCTGATGGTGGTGTTGGACAAGGGCTACCCAGTGCACACGTCCTTCTTTTGGATCTCATTGCCACTCCCCTTCCCAAGCAGAGAGCAGATGGCTGTGGGGTGGGTGTGGGGGGTGGGGTGCCTAAGCACAGGTGTGATCAGAGTTGTGGGGAATCAGCAGTGGGAAAGCATGTCCCCTTCAGAGGCGCTGAGTCAATGGGTTACCAACTCCAAAACTACCAACTGTATTTGCAGGAGAAAGAGCAAACATTCAGAGGTTAAGAAATGTATTCAGGATCCTCAGGCTCAGTCAGCAGTAGTGCTGGGGCTAGGGTCTCAGTCCTGCTCTGTGCCCTCCAAGGTCCACCTCTTTCCACCACCTGTCCGTCAGCCCTAATGGAGGCTTAATCCAGGTGGGAGACCATGTGGGGCCTTGGGAATGGAGTTGGAGAGCCCTGAGCCATTCCCACTGGAGGAGATTCTCAGCCAGGCATGCTGGCTTCCTCTTCCCACTCAAGACACCTCTCCTGCCTTCCCCTGACCTGTACCCATCCTCCAAGCCAGCCAATCTTCTCAACCTTCTAGGCCCTTCTCAAGTGCTGCTAACCTCCAAAAGCCTTTCCTGATCACCCTCTTTCCAATCTCTTATAGGTTTTGCTTTTCTTTTTAAAGAAAGAACATGGGATGAAGTTTTATTTAGCTTATTAATGAGGGATTCAGCAGCATGAAGATGGCTCCCAGGAGAATTTGAGAAAGAGGGTATTTATGCAGATTTGAAAAAATGAATGTTAGAATAAGATTGGTAGGTCAGATACAAAACCGGTATTGTCCTCCAGGCCAAAAATCCTTTGGAATTATCTTTTCTACCAGAGAGAAATCATTTGTACTCAACTTGACAAAAATCTACAAGTTTTTTGTGACACCAAGGTCAAGGGTTCAGTTCCCCCTACTGGCCAGCCGCAAAAAAACAAAACAAAAACAAAAACAAAAACAAACTACAAACTGACATGGAGCTTCACAGACCCAGCAGCCTTCAATCAGTAGTCAACAGAAAGTCAGATACATCAAGAGGTGGGAAACTACAGCCTGCGGGCCAAAGCCAGCCCTCCATTTGTTTCTGTTAATAAAGTTTTATTGGAACCCAGCCACACTCATTTGTGTATTTGTCATACATGGCTGCTTTCCTTGTACATTGGCACGGTTGAGTGGTTGTGTCGTTACGACAGTCTTTATGGCCTGCAAAGGTGAAAGTATTTCAACTTTACAGAAAATGTTTGCTAACCCATGATGTCTCATAGGTGTTTTTCTTTTTCAGGTTTTTTATTGTCATAAAATACACAAAACATAAAATTTACCATCGTAATCATTGTTAAGTGTATAGTTCAGTGGTATCAAGTACATCCGTATTTTTGTGTAACCACTGCCACCATCCATCCATCTCCTGAACTCTTCTCATCTTGCAGAACTGAACCTCTGTATCCATTCAACAGTAACTCCCCACTTCCTCCTCCCTGAGTCCCTGGGAACCACCATGCTACTTTCTGTCTCTGAATTTGACTAAGTGGACTCATGCAGTATTTGTCTTCATGTGACTGCCTTATTTCACTTAGCATAGTGGCCTAAAGATTCATCCACATATAGCATATGTCAGTTTGTTTTCTTTCCAAGGCTGAATAATAAGGCTTCCATTTTACGTATGCACCACATTCTGCATGTCCATTCATCTGTCAATGGACCCTGGGTTGTACATTTTAGCTTTTGTGAGCAATGCTGCTATGAACATGGGTGTACAAATATCTCTTCAAGATTCTGATTTCACTTCCTTTGGGTAAATACCCAGAAGTGGAATTGCTGGATCACGGGGTAATTCTATTTTTAACTTTTTGAGGGATCACCACAGTTTTGCACAGCAGCTGCACCATTTTGCTTTCCCAGCAGTGGTACATGAGGACTCCAGTTTCTCCACATCTTCGCCAACACTTGCCATTTTCTGGGTTTTTGTTTGTTTGTTTGTTTGTTTTACAGTGGCCATCCTAATCTCATAGGGGTTTGTACCTGCTACCTACCCCACCTACTCCAGACACTTTGCCTCACAGTCTCTTGTGTCCTCAGGCCAACAAGATGGTCAGATCTTGCAGGCATGTCCAATCATCTCCGCATCCCCCAAGATGACAAACCAGCACATTTGTCATCTTGAATGACCCCTGATTTCCAGGAGCTTACACTCTATGCAGGTCAGGTTGTAAAAGTCTACATATGCCCCAAAGAGGAAGGGAAGAGCATCAAGCTGGCCATGACTGGGAGTACCTTAGGGCCACGGGTAGGGGATGGTATGGTTGCTTCCAGCTGGGGGCTGGAGGGTGCTTCCAGATGGTAGCTTTTGGACTGAAACTTGAAGAGTAGCCATGTACCCGGGAAGAGGAGGAAGTGAATAGAGGATGCTCTAGGGGAGGGAATGGCTTGATTCCCACCAAGGCAGGCAAGCATTAGGTAGCTCTCAGAACCAGAGTCATCAAGTCTGGTTGGAGTGGTATTTGCACGTGGGAGCATTGGGACATAAACCAAGACAGGAGGCCTGAAGCCTGACTGGAGATGGAGATTTGGAAGGACTAGTGACAGCGGGTGGGTGGTAGTCAGAGTCCTCTGTTAGGTCCGTTTGCCCTTCCATAACAATGATCAGCTGGCCCCCAGCTGTGCCTACCCACTCCCCAGCCGTTCAGTCTTGGTTCTACCGCCTTAAAGCAACTAGCATCCTTGCTCCTCATGTCGTGCCTGAACATCGTGGCTGCAATTGGCTCCCTGCCTCTGGACTCTGCCATCTCCATCAAACTGCACACTATCTGCCCCACAGTTATCTCAAAAACTCATCTCTGCTCCCACAACACCCTTCAAAGCCTCTTCACTTCCTCTTTGCTCAGAGATAAAGCACCCACTGCTTAGAAGGGCAGTGCAAGGATTGGCCTACCCTATTGTCCCAGCCTTGGCTCCAGTCGGCCGCCTTCTGTCCCCTGCGTTTCAGGGCTGCTGGATACCCCCATTTCCCGAGCACGCTCACACTGTGCCCTTCCTGGTCTTCAAGGCCCAGCTCCAGGGCTCCTCACTTGCAACTCCAGCCATCCGGAAGTCCTCACCCTGTCCTCCCAGTTGCCATGGGCCATTCAAGTTTCCTGTTGTAGTGTCCACCATGCAGGCCTGTTGTAGGGGAAGGTACGTGGAGTGGAAATCTGAAGACTGGAGTCTAATCCAGGCTCTCCTGCCAGCTGGCTTTTTCTTTTGGGCAAATCACTCCACGTCTTTTTTTCTCCGTGTTTAGAGAAAAAGGAAATTGGGCCAGGTCATCTGGAAGTTTCCATCTATAAGTAAAATTCCATGATCATCAGCTACTTGTTTTCTCCTTATTTCCCCTGCTAGACTGGATGTCCTTTAGGGCAGAGACTAATTTATTCTCGGATTCCTGCTCCCAGCACCAAGTGTAGTAAACCCAGTGTAGTACAGTATAAAATACTGGGTAAGTGAGTATCCCACGTGGTGAGTGCTCAGGACAGGGGTCTTGGATGAGTGAAATAATTTCAAGTGTTTTCTCTGCATTGGGCTGCTGTCCCTGGGTAGCTTTGGGGCCTCACAATGTTTTCTGTGCCTTGCTCATGACATGCCCTCTATCTAGAACGCCGTCTTTCCTCCCCACTTTCCATCTGCAAACTGCTCCTAATCCTCAAAGCCAACATCAATGCCATCGCTGAGGCCTCCCACACACGCTCCTCTGCCCCTGAGCTTCTGCGGCGCTGTGGCACTGATCACGTTGTACCTGGATCAGCAGCGTTTTGTCTTCTTCACTGGACTGTGAACACCTGAGGGACATGATCATCTCTTCCTTGTCATCACTGACCCTCCTGGGCACTTGCCAGCTATTCTCAAGGAGAGGAGTCTGTGGCACTGAGTCTAAGAGAGTGTTGTGTCCATGGGGCATTCAGAACGCTTTGCTTCCATTCTGGCTGCTCAAGGTCTCGGGACCTAGTGTCACAGAGCCGAGGCCCAGTGCCTCAGCAGTGGGGTGACATTAACCCCTACCTCCCCATTTCCTCTCTACTTGTCCTCCTAGCCACAGCTGAGAGGCTCTAGCTGAAGCCATCACCCTCCAGGAGCTGCTTCTCTGCCACAGCCCTGGGTTTCCGGACAAGTGTGGTAACTGCCTCCAGCTGCTCCTGCTGGCACTTGGCCCTTGGCCGTTGGCAGGGACAGTTCACTGTGTCTGGGAGGTGAGGGGAGGCTCACCTGCTGTTGGAGCTCCAGGGAGTGAGCCTGAACTAATGTGGAGGCCAATTCCCCCACTCGAAAGCCTTTGTGATCAGCACAACTTCCTTCTGGGGACGGGGAGGCTGGGGCTGCAGTCTGGACTACCACGCTGGACAGTGAGACATTATCCGAAAACAGACAAAATGACGCAGCCTGCCCCAGAGGGGCTCCAGGCGTGGGGAATGGAGGAAGCAGAGAGGCCGGGGCAGGGACACACTTTGGAGGCAGTCGGTAAGCGGAGATCAGGGTGGTGCCGAGAAGGAGGCTGGGGGAGTAGGGCAGATCACGGCAGTTCCCAAACCCAGCTGGGCATCAGAATCACCGGGAGACCTTCATTTTGTTTTATGAGATAGTGTATATTCTTATATGTAATTCATTCAAGTTGCCTTTTCTGTAGAGCCATAAATAAAAGAGATGAATAGTCATACCTTAAAAACAAAAAACAAACAAATAAAAAAATCCGATTGACAGGGAAAGAGCAAGCAGATTTATCCATCTACCTGAGGTCCAAGTGGGTTCAGTATGTGACACATATGGACAAAGGCAAGGAGTGATGGTTGAAGAGTGCGTTCAGGGAGGAAAACCCCCGAATTTGCAAGTCAAGACTGTGGTATCACACAGAGGCCATGGGGTGTGTGGTCAGGGCCTGTGGTGAAAGAAGCAAGACTTGACCGCATGAGTTGGAACTCAACAGAGATAAGGAAGTCCCCATGAATGTTCAGAGCCAGCTTCCAAGTCACCATACAAGAGTATAGAAGAGAAGCCTTTCGTTTGTTTAAACCACAGCCTCCTATGCTCTCGAATCAGCATCTTCAGAAGCAAAATGCTTCATTCCCAGTGTAGCCAGCCTGGCATGGGTCAGGTGTTGGCAGCCACAGGTAGACAAGGAACACTGATAGGAAGTATCAGTGACATCCCAGCACTGACAGGGAGCTAAGCCGTAGACCCAGGTCCATCAATTAGCTATGTGATCTCCAGAGGCTTATTTCAAATTTCTTTTCATCTTTATTTCTTCATCTGATCAAAATAGAGATTACACCTGCCATAAGGCTTTGATGTAGGGATGATGTTTGTGGAGGTGCTTTGTAAACGAACACCTGGCCTGCTGCCCCTTGTCTGTGGGCCCAGGGGCTGTTGACTCTTCTGCCTGCGCTAATCATTAAGCCTCAGGAGGAGATACGTGTATGTTTGTGATTCATGGGGAAGCGAGGGGGGCCAGGGATGGCGTGGTGGCGCACGCCTGAGGCCAGATGCCCACACCCTCTCAGGTGACACCGACAAAGTCCACCTGATTTGGGTTCCTCAGGCCACCAGTAACATGTCTGATTCCCTACCATGGTAGTCCTGCCCAGAAAAAAGACAGGGCACAAATGCCCCAGCCGTGGGCACAAGGTTTCTGCAGGTGCAGGGTGTCAACACCCTTCCAGCGTCCAGCCTCACATGCAAGGACAGATTGTCCAACACTGACTGCCCTGAAAGTCTGGGCCACAGAATTCCAGAAGCAAAGAGGGCACTAGGGACCTCACTGCTGAGATAAAGACATGTAGGTTCACAGAGGAAAGTGGCTTTCTTAAGGTCACAGAACAAATTGGTGTCAGAGCCTGTGGTTGCCAGAAAACTTCCCCTCACTGAACTGAAGTCTGGCTGGAGAAGGACACAAGTTAGGATCGGAGAGAGGGCAAACATTCTTTCCTGGAGGCCAAGTGCGCCACAGCAGAAGAGAGATGGGCCCCATATCTGGGGAGTCTGTGGCTTCTCACCAAGTGAACCCATGACCTCTCATCTCTGACCCCTTCAACACAGTGAGATAAATTCACGGAATGTTCAGACAAGCAAACAGAGGGGACAGGTGGCATTCTTTCCAAGCTGGCACTTTCTGTGCCGGGTAAGGGCCAGGAACAAAGGCCCCGCTGTTGGGTCCACTCCAGGGGATCCAAGCTAAGCCTGGGCCATCTCAGGTCAAGGACTATTTCAAGGTTTGTTTCATTGATGTCATTTTGCTGCCCTCCACTTGGTCCTCCTAAACTCCAGCACCCTTGGGTGAACCCATTTGTTGGCTCTATCTGAAGTGTGGCAGCAGGGGCCCCAGGAAACAGCCCAGATCCCTGCAGCAGCCTGGGCCTCTCCCCAGAGTGAAGAACACCTGGCTTGTCAAGAACTTTGGTGGTAGCTCGGCAGCATGAGCATGTCAGCTGGGGCCCGCGGCAGGCCAGTCCAGGAACCCCTGGCTGCTGGCTCAGAAAGAGCACTTCAGGAAGCGTCCGTGCCCAGCAGCCTTGCACATCTTGTCTTTCCAAGGCTGAGGCTAGCCTTGCTCCTGGAAGAACCTCCCAGGACTGAGAACAATCATTCTTCCTGCTTCTCCACCACCACTCTAGCATTAGAGTAAAATGCTCTTTGACAGACAAGGGCATTTCCCTTTGAGGGGTCTCCAGGAGGCATTTGAGAACAGGCAAAGGGGAAAGACCCCTGAGCCTGGGAGTCTGGAGACCTGGGTCCTAACTCTTGCTGGATGACCTTGAAGCAAGTCAATCTCTGGGAATCATCTTGTAAAATGAGGGGGAAGCCAGCTGGCCTGGCTGCCCCACAGGTGGTTTGAAAATCAAATGAGAAGTCAGCAGAAGTGTTTTACAAAGTGTAAAGCCCCATCCCAAAGGCAGGGAACACCACTGCTGGTCACCTTCCGCCCACCCTTGCCCTGGCGCCTCTGCCAGTCCTCAGGGCCCTAGCACCTGCTGACCCTCTGCACAGAGCACCGGGCAAAACTGTGTGGAAGCAGAAGGTAGTACTCCAGGACTTTCGAACCTCATAGGTCAAAACCGAACGCGTACTTTCCTCCCCAAATCTGCTGATTCCCTAGTCTTCTCTCTCTGACTAGTGGCACCTCCATCTACAGCCTGTACATCCAGTCTAGCAGATTCGGAGGCCAGGGCCTGCAGGAAGTGAACCAAGCAGAGAGCCACTGATTTTCGGAGGATTCCCAAGGCTGGAGAGTTTTCAGGGGAAGGACCCCAACAATTGGGACTTCATTGCTCTGGTGCTTATAGAGGAAGGGGAGAGTCGGGGGGAGGAAGAGCCTTGTCTGAGAGAGGAGGAACAGTTAGGGAAGAGGGGAGGGCCCTGTAGGGGGCACACCCTGAGGTTAGAGAAGAAGGGATTAAGGAATCAGGAGAGCAGATGGGAGGTACAGACACTTGGGAACCACGACCTGCACCCTACAGCAAAGGATTGCTTAAATCTTCAGTGTTTTGTTTGAAGAGTTGAGTGGGCCAATATTTGGAACTGGGCGAGAAATGAACAGTACACCCTTCCCAGGTGTAATGATCCCCCAGTGCGCATTTGTGATACTCTCCTTGAGGACTACTGGGCATTAAGGACCACTTCCAACAAACGGCCACCCTACTGGAAAAATAGTAAAATCAGTGATGCCTACCTTACCCCCTAGATATCTAGGCCTACTCACAAATTGCTTTTACAAGTCTGCAATGAGGTAAGTACAGGAGTTGAGAGTAAGTGTTTAGAAATGTTTACAGTAATTTAATAGAGTGATTTTATGCCTATCAACTCTAATAAAATCTGGTTTTGGCTATTGTATTTTTTTTGCATTTCATTTTTCTAATGATTCATTTTTATTGCATTTTATGAATGTGTTGATCTGTGATAGATTGGATATTGAGGAAAAATAAAAAGCTATTCTTTCATCACTGATAGTTTGAAAAACATGGTATAGAGTTTGCAAACCTCCCACCTCCCACACACAGCATGGAAGGTGTTTGACCTCAGGATTAACAGAAAGAAAAACAACATGTAGTTAGAGCCCAAAGGTCTCTCTTTTAGCCTTGGGCAGACCAGTCTCAAGGTCATCCAAGCCTGGCTCCTGGGTGGCTTCCTGACTCGTGCTTTGTCGCAGGAGGAATGGTTCCTAAGCCATGGGTGTGCAGAGTGGCTACGTGTGCCTTTCACTTGGAGGCTTGTCCAATCATATGTTGACAGACCAGCTGGGGATCCTGAAGATCATGTAACTCCCCACCCCCCGACCCTGCATTGTACAGCTGGGGAATCTGAGACCCAGGAGGATGATGTCTTGTTTATTTTCCTGTATCCAGTGCCCAGGAGGGTACCTGTCACAGAGTACCCATGGGGTTCCATCAGTGAAGCAGAACCTCTGTAGGAGGTTTATCACAGGGATCAGATCTCCCTTGCTGGTGAGAGCTGGTTAATTAGTCTGTGCAAGGGTTATCTCTGTGTCTCTGCTGGATCTGAGGTCAGCTGGGCCAGGCAGGGAGGGAAGACAGATGTGAAGTGGAGAAGACAAAGGGCAAACTGAAACCGCATCTGGCTCTCACCATCTGCAATTTTGATGATGCGGGTGACCTGAGGGACAAACTGAGGACCCTCATCCCAGTGCCGCACACCAGGCTCAGGAGAGGGATGACCTGCCAGCCCACTGGCTACCCCAGGCCAACAAGGTTAGCCAGCAGTCCAGTGACAGTGGGTGTGAGGTGCCCTGCACCTGCCCTATACAACCTACAGAGCATAGCACGATGGCTGCGCTTCACTTCTACCTTCCAAATCTTGCACGCATTTCTCTCGTGGCCAACCCTAACCTGCGACCTATGGGCAAGGGAATTCTGGGAAATGTAGTGCAACTTAGCTAATGCAACACACTTCAAAGCCACACTTGTCCTGGGGCACCCAGCAAGCAATCAAGAGGCAAAGCTGGAATGTGACTGAGTGTCTTCTAACCCGAGGGCATGACTTTCCGTGCCACCACCCTTACTTCTGGTGAGCTTGACCAGCACCAGGGCCTCCAGGCAGGACAACCCCCTCCTCTGGTGAGAGTCCCATGGCTCAGTCTTCTTTCCCCAAAGCTCTCCCTGGAGGTCATTTCCACCAACGTTTAATGAGCACACAGCACATGCCCCACATGGAGGATTCAATGCTGAGTGAGACTGAGCCTCTTCTCAACTCACAGGTTGGGTGGTGGAGATAGATATATAAATAATCTTGATGCTATGTATGTAAGAAGTGCTTTGGGAGCCCAGAGGAGGGGACTTCTGACTTTGCAGTAGAGGAGGGGATTCACCAACTGTCTTAAGGGCGAGTAGGAGTTGCGGGCAGACAAGGTGGGGAAGGGCCCTCTGGCCAGGAGACGAGCACGGACCAAAAGCCAGGAGAACTGGGAGGTGACGGCTGTGGGTGGGGAACATGGGAGCTATTCCACATGGCAGAAGGGTAAGAGACAGTGAAGTGAGGCAGGTGCCAGATCACGAAGGGGCAGATGCCGGTGCTAGGGGCAGAACTCTGGGCAGGAAAATGCAGGTGCAGGACGAGGTCAGTGCTGGGTGTGGGGAAGGATAATTGTGGGGTGGGGTTGACTTGGAAGACTGGTGGGGTCTCTCTGAGGGCATGAGAGGGGTTGAATTTGGGGGCTTAGAGCAATGACAAACACAGACGAGGAAGCCTTGCCCTGTGCCCACACTGTGTCATAGCTGGGGACAGAAGGGAGGAGATCTGAGCCTGGCAGCCTCCCTAGCTTGGGGCGGACTCCTATGGGCATGAAGATGCTCAGCGTTTGCCAGTCAGCCATCCCAGTCTGGACAGGATTCCCAGATGACTCAGAGACCTGGCAGGCGATTTCTCCTGGCTGCCAGCACCGGGGATGGGCTGGCCCCTGGGCACACTGGCCATCTTCTCCATCGGCCACTTTGAAAGGGGAGGCAATGATGCCTCCAACTTGAAGCAACCCATCACCCTTGGAGAAAGCAGGACCACAGATGAGAACGGCATTTAGAGATCATCTACTCAAAACCAGTTTCTTTACAAGACAGGAAAGAGCCCAGAGGGACAGGGTGAGCGCAATGAACTTGGGCCTCTTCTGCCCCCATTTGGGGTCCTTCTTACTATGCACACCAGTCATCTGGTCGTCCCCTGCTTCATTTGGCCTCCAGATCTAGATGGCTGGGGACATTAAATGGTGGTGCCAGGGCAGGGCATCGTCTCTCCTGGCGGCAGGACCCAAAGGCGAGGGATGCTGCTCTTCAGGCACTGGGACAGACTGTCCAAGGTCTGACAAGCCTTTGGCCTCATTGAGGCAATTGGTGACTGCTGTATTTTAGTGATACTTCATATATTTAACCCAGGATTTGTGTGTATTTTCAATGAGAAGATGGATCCTAGACCATCTTGTTCTTAGAAACAGGAAACCTCTCAAATTTCCTAACTGCTGGGTGACTTTGGTCAAGCCAATCTCTGGGCCTCAGTTTTCTTGTCTTACAGGTACGACCAGATAGCTACCAAGCTGCCTCTCCACCAAGTAACGATGCACCTATGATCCTGTGGCATCTTTACCTGTGCCTCGGGCTGTGCGTTCTGCAGGCTCCTGCCCTGCACCCATGGGCACACTCCTGAGCTTTAGCCTGCTCCTGTAGCTGCCCGCAGCTCCCCGTTTTGGCAGTGCTTCCTCTGCCCCTCCTGACCCTCTCAAAGTTGGTCTCCCACCATCGGACTCAAGAGAATACCTCTCCCACCTCACAACTGAGGTCAGGTTTTCTGATTCCAAAGTCAGTGCCTTATTGACATCAACTGAGAAAGACAACAGGACCTGATCCAACATCGCAAAATGTATGCATGTGTTTGAGCATGACACTTATGGAGTCAAGGCGCTCCAAAGTGTGTCAGAGTCTGGATCCGGATGGTTCCCCGTGCCCTTATCCTTTGCGATGTCTGGGTCATTTCCTCTCATCTGGGAATGTTTGCTCCTGTTTGCTTGGGGTAGGGTCTTGTGGGGCCTTAGCAAGCAAGTCTCCAGCCCCCAACCCCCAGTCTTTGGCTCATCACACAGCTAACTCTCTCACTGCTGGTGCCCAAGCCTGGTGTGACCTGAGGGAAGATATTTGAACATACCGAGAAGTGCACATTCCTTTAAGATCCCCATTTTACTTCTGAGGAAATTGAAGTTCAGTGAAATTAAGTAATTGGCCTTACTGGGATTTGATTTTCAGGTCTCATTCCAAAGTACAATGTCTTTCCAAACTAGCATTACTCAGGCAGCTCATTTAACCCTTGTGAAGCTCAGTTTTCCCATTTGTAAAAAAGAGATACATACAATCCTGCTTGCCTAAAAGGGCTGTTGCAACAATCATTTGATATAATGGATAGAAAAGCACTTGTAAAATTGTTACAGATGTGAGTTAAATAAGGCATACACATCTGTATATAGATGGGACATCTATACACCTCTCTCACGTGGGAGCTGGAGGCAACTTAGCATCTCATCTAATCATCTGATTTCACCCGACATGAAACTAGTCTGGAAGCTGGGTGGTTGCAGAGCCAGGACTAGAGTTTGTCTTTTGGTTTCTATTCCAGAGCTCTTTTCCCAGGGGGCCTTCAGGAGTCAGCAGGGCTGGGCAGGGACTTGCTGTTGCACTCCATGGCTCTCCTTCCATGTGCTGTTCTTGCCCACCCCATCCCTACTACATTTTCTGAGCAGCAAAGAACCATGGAAGGTTGTGGGCAGGGAAAGTCACAGCGAGGGATGGGCTCTGTAAGATGACCTTGCAGCAGTGTGTGCGGTGGTTGGCTGTTGGGGAGCCTCAGCCAGAGCAGTAGCAGAGGCAACGGAATGGGGGGGCAGGATAAAACACGACTGGAGGTAGGAGCTGCCGAACACAACAACTCTTTTGCAAGGGGGGGGAGGAGGGAGATGAGAAGCAGCAGAAGACTTTCTGGAATTCCGAGACCGCATGGCAGAAAGAACGGTGGAGTGACTGATAGACATGAAAGTTAAGAGGAAGGGCTGGTTTTTGGAAGGGAAGATGACAAAGTCAGTTTTGCACCAGAAGCAGTGAAGGTTAGACCTGGGTAGGCCCAAAGGCCCCTTATCATATGCCTTGTCATGAGGAATGAGGTCGTGAGGAGCAAGGATAAGGACTACAATCTACTGACCAGACCTTGTGCAGGTGATTTAGTTCATTACTTGAAAATCCTTTGCACACCTACGCTGATCAACCCACAGGAGGGATCGTTATCATTACTATTAGAATTGGAGACTGGAATGATCCGAGAAATGAATGGGAGACAGAAGTGGACCCAGAGACGGCTGACTATTCGTTCATAAAATTTGACAATGAATAGACTGTGAAAGATAGAGGGGATGGCTTGAGGAAGAAGCAACTTGGAAGATTTTTTAACAAGTAGAGATGACTTGGCCACATTTATCTACCAGGGACAGAAAGAGACGGAAGAGGCCAGAGAGGGCGGGCTGCTGGTCCTCTGCCTGCAGGTGCTCTGTGTCAGTATCACATTCCCTCTTGTTGCCCCGCCAGCTGCTGGATGGCCAAAGGGTTTCTCTCACTTCACTCTCCCTGTGATTACCCAGTCTCTGCTTCCGTCACCTGCCAGTCTCCCAGCAGACATCAGAGATTCCTTGTGAGGATGAGATGGAAAGGTCCCCTCACTCATTCAGTGGGGATTGGTGGCGTGGGCTCCATCTTTAACGGTCCTGTCTCCCAAAGCATCTCCCCACTCGGCCCAGCCTTTCACACACTTGGCTGGCTGAGAGGGTCTGGGCTCCAAGCCACCCAGGCTGGCCTCTTTTGTTCCTGATAAAATGCAATCATCACAACAAGGTCCTGGCAAGATCCCCAGGAAGCTGCGGTCCTGGGTGCTGCTTGGGCAGGGTGGGGGTGGGGGGATTCTGTGGGGCAGGAGGAAGCCATGGGAACCTGGTCCCTCTCTGAGATCACTCCTTTTCCTAAGTGACTCTGGGGTCAGCTGGTTGCTGTGGGATTTTCTCTGAGGAAACAGTCTCATCAGTCCATCCAAGTAGAGAGAGCAGTGAATATAAGAGAAGCCAGAAGAGGGCAGGGCAAGACAGTATCCCACGTGGGGTCATCCTCCCAAAGCTCTCTCTTCCTTCAAGCTTTCTCCCCTCTCTCTCAACTGATCCAGCTGCTTCCCTGGTTTCTCCCTACATCCCAGCCCAGCCCCAACCTGCCTCCAGAGTTCTTTCTACCCCACAAATCTGATCACAGCACACTCCTGCTTTATGGAATTCCAAAGCTCCCACCTCCTCCATGGTAAAATCCTTCACCCTATCCTTGAGACAGGCCAGGCTTTTTCCGGTTTGACCCCTGCCCACCCCTGGCTCCACTGATGATTCCTCACTGCTCATTCATTCATTTGTGCCTTTGACAAATGTTTTTTCAGGGCCTACTCCGGCTAGTGCTGTGCTGGGACCTGCTGCCCTGTGCACACTTCTCACCTCCCCAAACACACTGCCTTTTAGGTCCTCGACGCCTCTCACATGCTCTTTTCTCAGCCTTCAAAGGCTCCCAGGAGACATCCCCTGGGTCTGCCTTTCAGCTGTCCCCTCTTCCTGTAAGCTCCACAGCCCTCTTAAAATTTATTTTCATTGATGTTATCTATACATTGTGTTAATCTATGTTTTGAATAAGTAACAGTCTTGGTTCCATTTCAGTAAACCTTTAACAGGCATGAAACTCAGTGCACCCTTCCAGGTGCTTGCTTTATTCTCTCTTATCATGTGGGGGAGGCCCACAAAATAGGATTTTGTTTGGATGTCTGTTTCCAGTCCTGAAAGCCAGAGAGCCCTTGCTCTTCACTGCTGGATCACGTGAGGTGAATGAAGGATGCTCAGGACTGATAGCAGCACGAAATGAATGTGCTAGAGAGGTTGTGAGGGACTGCGGGAGTGGCATGAAAGGAACCCCATGTGGTCCCCAGGTGCTCCTCCACGCACAAGTCGGCCAGAGTGATCTTCCTGCCACCCCCTGCATCAGGTTGCTCTCCAGCAAAGTTTGTACATGGTTCCTTTCCACTGACCTTATTAGGAGCCAGGCAGTGTGAAATCTGGAAGGGGCCAACTGTGCCATGTACTAACCATTGGCATTTGGCCATTTTGTCTCTCTTAACCTCAGGCTCTCCGTTTTTAACTCAGATATAACAATATGGGTCCTGTGTGCCTCACAGGGTTGCAGTGAGTAGAACGAGGAAGGTGCATTGGCACTCAGGGACCTGCAAATCCCATTGAAATGTGAGATCCCTTAACTCCTCAGGATTCCCAAGCCTTGTGCCCTCACCTTCCTATTCACAGTTACCTGGTTACTTCCCACTTGTCCCCTGACAACCTTCCGGATCCAGTCAGGCCCATTTCCCCAGGTCTCAGGCCACTGATCCTATGCAGCTCCTTCCAGCCCCATCCTAGAAAACCAGTCCCTCCCCCTACGCATTTGATACCCCCTTCTTTGTTTCCGGAGTCTGTAGGACACCACCGCTCGATTAACAGTTTGTGGTCCTGTATTGCTTACGTGTCTCCCAACTAGCCTGTGAGCTTCCTGAGTCCAGGGCAAGGCCGGGGCGTCCTATTCACGGTCGCATCTCCTGCCCCCACCCCCTACGATGGAGCCTAGCACAAGTAAACAGAGCAGAGATTCCGCAATGCTTTTTAAAGGTTGTTTGATTAGAAGGTTCAAAGCCCTGGGCCGGCCCAAGTCGGGCCAGTTTCTCCAGGGAGGTTGCAGGAGGGCGCCAGACCGTGTGGAGAGCGCGGATAATGAGGGACACTGCAGTACCGATCCAGCGGGCCGAAGAAGGGTGTCACCTCGCTAAGACAAGTCCTGGAGTGGAGCTCGTCAGCCCGGAGGCTCGGCTCCCTCGCGCCGCCCCTTATCCCCCCCATCCCCCGCCCCGCCAGCCCGCTGGCCCCGCCGCGGCCGAGCCCTCTTTGTGCAGCATCAGGTGCAAACCTCCGGAGCGCGCGGGGCTCAGCCTCCGCCCGCGTTCGCGCGCCCCGTTCCTTTGGGATCTCCTGTGGCGCCCGGGGTCGGAGCTGGGGGTGGGGCGGAGGTCCGACACGTAGCCAGCCTCGCTGCAGGGCTCGACTCCATGCGGGCGGGAGGGGGAGCCGGGGACCCGCCGGCCTTCGAAAGATCCTCCTGGG
The DNA here is from genome assembly GCF_027409185.1 of Cynocephalus volans. NCBI lineage: Eukaryota > Metazoa > Chordata > Mammalia > Dermoptera > Cynocephalidae > Cynocephalus > Cynocephalus volans. The sequence continues at coordinate 157,111,206 of NC_084463.1, forward strand.
CCAATGGCAGGCGGGGCGACGCGCCCCGATTGGTGCAGGCGCTCTGCTGATCACTGTGGAAACCCGGGCGGCGGGGAACGCCGGAGGATGCGGAACCCGGGGCGGGGGGCGGGCGGAGGAGGCGGCGAGGCCCGGAGCCACCCCGGAGTTTTGACTGGAGGCAAAAGTCCAGTGTGAGCGAGCGGGCGGGCGGGCGGGCTGAGGGAGGGGCGGACGAGGGGACCGCTTGGGGGCACTGGAAAGCCAGGCCGACTCGGGAGGGAGAGGCAGAGACGCTCCGGAGCGCGGGCGAGGAGGCTGGGGGAGGGGGCGCGGTGGGAGGAGGAATCGAGAAGACAAAAGCGGAAAGCGAGCAGGGCCTGGGCCGCACACACCGGCCCGCTGCTGTCCGTGCCGCAGGGCACCGGCCATCCCGGTCGGCGGGCGGCATGGGGAAGGGGGGGAACCAGGGCGAGGGGGCCACGGAGCGCGAGGCGCCGATGGCCACCTTCAGCTGGGAGGAGATTCAGAAGCACAACCAGCGCACGGACAAGTGGCTGGTCATCGACCGCAAGGTCTACAACATCACCAAGTGGTCCAGCCGGCACCCGGGGGGCCACCGGGTCATCGGGCACTACGCGGGAGAGGATGCCACGGTAAGGGTCTGGGGGCTCTCCGGCCACCCTTCTCTGCCGCAGGCGGAGTCAGGGGCCCTGCGTCCCCGCGCGCCGGACAGACCCTCTGGCGCTGAATGGAGCTTGGGACGTCCAGGAGGAAAGGACAGTGTATCTTATGCGTCCGTTCCCTACCCCATCGCCCCATCCTCCTCCTCTGGGCCAGGTGCAAGGTCGCATTTGCGGGCCGGGAAGGCAGCGCGGCGGTGGAGAACCGCGCGGCATCCACCGTGCGCGCCGGGACTCCCGCGCCCGCTACTTCCGCGGGTTCAGGCGGCGCCAGGGACTCCCCAAAGGGGGCGCTGGGGCCCGGGGCTTTGGCGCCCCCGGCGTGGAAGATGGCCACCCCCGGGCGCCCGGAGAGGAGCCGGAGAGCAGGCAGCCGGGTGAGACTCGGCGCGGGCCCCCCGCACTCTCCAGCCGGACTCGTCCCGGCCGGGGCTCGCTCCAGCTCGGACTCTTGTCTCAGAAGGGCCGCGACGGCTGCCTCGGGGAGACCGCCTGGTAGCTCAGGTTCCCACGTCCCCAAAGATTATCGGCACCCACCCCAAGGGTCGGTCTTCTTGGGAGACCGGGGTGAGGAACTGGTGGAAGGAGAACGGGCTGGAGTTTGCAAAGCCCGGATCGAGAGGGGCGCCTTGAGCCGAGTGGATTTAGCTGCCCTAGGCTGGCTTGGCAATAATAGGTTCATCTGCACCCGAGGTTACTCTCGGACATTCATCTCAATGGCACTCTGTTTTCAAATCCTGCCAGGAAGACTTTCCCTCTTGTTGCACTCCTAAGGTAGTGGCCGTGGGGCCTCTTCGGAGCCAGGGCTGCCCATCTTACTGGCGCCAAATGTGTGGCCCGGGGATCACACAGCATGCCCACCACAGCCCCCCAGTCTAACATCCTTGCATTACTTTAAGGTGCAGCTGGAGCCCGTGGATTCAAATGGGTGAGAGGGAAAAGAACAGAGAGGCAGGACGGAAGAAAGGACCTCTCTTGGTGACAGTGGAATGGAAGCAGAGGAGAAGGTCTGGTGGGACAGAGACTCGGGAAAGGCGGGTAGGGGAGAGGATGCGAGGAGGGATAAACTTGACACAGGTCATTCCGCCTGGAGGTCCAGGAGGCTGATCCGTTTGTGGGCTTTTGCTGTCCAAGCTGTAGGCCCACCTCTTGACTTGACCTCTTGCCATCTCTTGGAGACAGGCCTAGGGAGGCCAGACCAAACAGCCATAATCGGGGCTGTTCAATGGACTGGTGGCTTTGGTGAGCAGGACCCAGGCTTATTCAAGTTGAGAAGAGGCTAACTGATATTACCCTCTGCTTTTGCCCCCATTCTGTTTTATCTGCTTGTGAAGACTGCTAATCAGAACTTGGGTGTAAGCTTTCACACACTTTCAGTGTACTAACTCACCTGGATCTTTTCATAGCCCCTTGAGGAAGTTGGCTAAAGTTGGGTAATTCCTAAGTAAAAGACCTTCTGGCATCTGGTTGGGATCTTTTCACTACACAAGGGTACTTCAAAAAGTTCCTGGAAAGATTTGCATTATCTTTTAATTCTGTTTTTCTGTGAACTTTTTGTGGTATCCTCATATGTTGCTGGACTTGTGCTAGCCTGTTCATGATAACAGAGGTAAATTGTAGAAGGTTCCTGCCCTGTCTGAGTGGGCCCTCATCAAAGAGTTTCGTAGACGGGAAAGTGAAGTGTGGTGAATTTGGTCTGATTATTCCATATTGTTAAATAAACATATTTTCTTATGTGGAAGCTCAGTCTGGCAACTACCTTGAACTTTATAGTTTAAGATATCAGATTTATTTCACCCTTGTTCTAGATGTTCTCAGTATTTACTTGACCTTGAGTTTCCTCCAAAAATCAGTGCTCAGATCTATCCCATCAGAGGGCCAGGAGGACCTACTCTTCCTTGTCCCCTTCTCTGTCTCAAAAGTTTGAGCTAAAAATGTAACTGTCTCTTTATTTCCAATCCTGCCCCAGTGCTTTCTGTATAACTTTCACTGACTGTAAATGTGGCATCTTGGATGTTAGTTGCCCGGGTATAAGAAAGCCAGGGTGGGAGCCAGAGTGGGCTGCAAACAGCCCTGGAAGTGAAGAAAGAAAGATGTGATCACTGGGTTTTTCTGCAGCAAGGTGTCGTCTCACTGAGCGCCCCCCCTCCACCTCACCATCTGTAAGACACACCTGTACCTATTTCAACAAGACTGATCCATGGCCACACACTCCATCACTGTAAGCACTAGATAAATGCAACAAGATAAATGCAACGGAGTGTTATCAGACAAACGAGGAATAAGAGTGAGGATTATGAAACAGCTAGAATGTGAAGTATGCAAAGAGGAATTTGGAAGAAAAACATTTTTAAATCTATGCTAGATCTATTTGGTATAGCAAGACATAAAGACAAATACTATCCCCAAAGCTTACTGCCTTCCAAAACAAGACTTTTGGGGCATTGAAATACATCAACTGAAGGTATCATTGAATAATAGTGGAGTGAGCAACTGGGTTCTTTTCTCTTTGGCTTTTTTTTTTTTTTTTTTTAACTGTTTGGGATCAGGTTGGGACAAGGCCTTGGGCAGCATGGGGGATATGGGAAAGGACCTAAAGACAGAGGCAGGAACAGGCTGTGGGGAAAAGTGGCTTTGCCCCTTGGGGCATAGACTTCTTCCTCTGAGCTTGGATAGTGGGAGATTGTTTATGGATTCAGGCAAATTTGGGGAAAGGACTGATGAGCAGATAGAGGTTGGGTCCCCCGGAACACTTGAATGCACTGTTCTGAGCTAACCACAGTGCAGTAATACCCGAACAAGGCTGGAAGGAGAGGCCAGAAGTCAAGGAAGCTATTCTTGGGACAATTGGGCCTCAGTAGGGGATTTTCCTTTCTGAAGAAGAGAAGACCTCAGAAGTCAGGACCAGTCTCTTCCCCAGGAGGACAGGGCACTTGTCACTTGGTCCTTCTGCAGAAGTTAGAATTTGGCTTTGCCTGCAGTAATAAAAGTTGCTTAATTTTTGCAGCCTGCAATGGGCATTCATATATTTTACCTCATTTATTCCTCGGATCAGTGCTACAGGTATCTCTCATTGTTCTGAGGTTTAAAAATCTTGCTCAAGCAGCAGCTCTTGGGGCTAAATTCAGATCTGCCTGTACAAGTCTTCCCAGCTTATCTTCCCTCCTTCCCTCCTCCCCCCTTCCTAGTTCCGCCTCTCTGATCTCTTCTCTCTGGTCCTCCAGTGCTTCACTTCTCTGCCTTGCTGTGGGCAAAAGGAACTGTCACCTGTGCCCCAAGAATAGGTCTGTTCTATTCACGGTGTTCCCACCACTGCAGTACTTTCCCCACTCAAGACTTTTCATGTTCAGCAACAATTCATCAAACATTCATTGTCGATGAATTGAACCATGGAGTGTCTCAAAGATGAATAATTTACAGTGACCTGGGGGAAGGGACTGACTTATACCTGGAGTGGAGCAGGGGCAGGGAACATGTCTCCATGGCGATGTTTGCTGCGGGTGGAGCTGGGTATTGCAGAAGCAGGAATTGGTAAAGAACAGAAAGCATGACATGCGCTTAGGAATCTGAGTGTTCTGACCTCCCCACCACCAACAGACCCACCTTGCTGGGGGAGGTTCAGTGCTCTTCTCTCTACCTGCTTTGCTGCCTGTGTCATGGTCCTCTTCCTGGAAAGTTTGGCTTCTCTCCCTGAGCCTGGTTTCAATTCTTGTTCCAAAATCAACGTTTGGGTTGGCCCTGGCTTGCCTTGCACTGTGGCCTACCTTGCACCAGCCAGACATTCCTGTAACCAGACAGCTGTTGTGCCTGGGCACATTCATGGCACTTTGAAGGGGGAAGACAAAAAATGATCAACTCTTAGGGAGGAGGAAGCTCATTTTGGTTGAGGCGTTTGTATTAACAGCAGAAAACTCTAGAATTAATTAGGTGCCTCTGATTCAAACTCTGCACAGCTAATTTCTGGAGTGTGACTGTGGGCAAGTAACTTCACCAACCCAGGCCTTTTTTCATCTCTAAAATAGGACCTCCCTCACAGAGTTTGTTAAAGATGAGTAGCTGAGGTCTGTAAACCTCAGCTCCATGTGGCTCCATAGCCAGGCTACATAATCTACCACGTGGCAGCTGTACTAGCCACGAATGTGTGGATGCTGGCGAAGGTGTTCCAGAAGCATCAGCCAAGTTGGGTAAAACAGTGGAAGAAGATAAGAGTCGGAATGTGACTACAGAGTGGAAAGTCTCCTGGGATTAGAGGGTGCACAGCGTGGGGTGCTGGGTTCACTCATTCACCTGCTAGGCTCCGTGGCAGGCACTGGGGTTATTGCAGCCAACAAGACTGGCATAATCCTTCACTCATGGAACTTGTATTCTGATGGGGGAGACAGGCTTTAAAGAAGTGAGTATGTCCTGTGGTTTGTAATCTTGGTAGCTGCTTTGAAGAAGACAAAATAAGGTGATGTCCCAGAGAAGGTTTGGGGATATGCTATTTCAGATGGGTGGTTGGAAAAAGCCTCTTGGAGGTGACATGGAGGCACAGTCCCCAGTGGCACCAGCCCTGGTGTGAGAAGGAGCCTGGAGTGTTCAAGGGCAGTTCACACTAGGCCTGCTCCAAAAGCTGCCGGATCAACCATGGTCAGTGAGCCAAAACAGCAGGATGCCTGGTTTTCAGCAGGAAGCCTGTGGGAAAGAGTCTCCGGAGGCAGGTAGATGTGGGTTTGCCCCTGGCTCTGCCATGTGGAGCACAGACTTTCACCTCCTACTCTCCATTGTCTTCATCTGTAAAATAGAGTGTTGAGGCTTAAGGGAGGTAACATAAACCACACCACTGGCTCCCTGCCTGGCACATGGTCATTCCCTTTCCCTGGCCTTGGGGAGGTGAGGCACCCGAGGGCCCAGGGAGCAGCCCACATCAAGTCAGGGTTTCTCTGCTTCACAGGGTTTCCTGGGGCAGACGTGACTGGACCTGCAGAGGTTGGGCAGGGGTAGCAAGAGCCGAGGTGAATGCACCCGCGAGCTTTCACCTTCCAATGACACGTCAGACAGAGCAGCTGTTCCTCAGGAAACTGCCTTACCAAGGACTTCCTGTTCATATCTCAAAAGCCATAGTCTGATGTGAGGAGGACCATGGAGGGGCTTTCAGGCCCAGCTCTAGGCCCCGACTCCAGCAGCTCCTGCTGGGCCTTTCCCAGGGCCTTGCTCACTTTGCAGAGGTGACAGGCTGGGCAGGAGCCAGCTCACCCCCTGCAGTGTGGGCAGAGCTCCTCAGCTCTGGAATCCACGTTTCCTCACTGTTTGCCCAGGACTCCTGCAACAGCATGTCTCTTTTTGCTGAAAATATGCTTGATCTGATCCTCTACTACCATCCCTAGCTCATCCCTAGCTCAGCTAGGGGGGCACAGACATTTTTAAAAAACTCTGGGCTCAGTTTTCCCCTGCACAAAGTGTTGCTTTGTGTGTTCTAGATGCAAAAAGAACAAAGACCAGGCAAAAGGACTTAATGCCAGGGATTTGGTAAGAAAACGGAGACTGGCAATTGCTGTTGGGAGATTCTTCTGTGTGGGGTGAAAAGATTTCTACAATTTGTGAGCATTTTGCCCACCTTCCCCCCCCTTTTTTTGATGGCTGGCTGGCAGAGAGATCTGAACCTGTGAACTTAGTGTTATAAGGCTGCGCTCTAACCAACTGAGCTAACCAGCTAGCCCCCCTTTTTTAAAAAAGTTTGAAATTTTCCAAACATACAGAAACAATGAACTAATAAATGAACACTTGCATATTTTCAACCAAGATTCACTCATCTTTGCATTTTGCCACATTTGCTTTATATAGATGCAACTTTCTTCTGAAAATTAGCTGCATCATTATATGACCACATTCCTAAATTCTTCAGTGTCATCTGAGAATAAGGAAGAGATGCTCTGACATAATCACAACACCTTTGTCACATTTAAGAAAATTAATACTAATTCCTTGATATGATCAAAAATCCAGTCCATATTCACATTTTCTTATTCAACCCCAAATAAGTCTTGCATAAACATCTTGTGGGTTTTTTCCCCCTCCAAATGGGAGCCTTTTAAGTTAAAGCATTGCAGTTTTTATATCTTTTTGTCTCTTTTAATCTAGACCATCCTCCAACAAATGAACATTTTTTTCCCATTACGTTGATTTTTCTGATTGTTATTCATGATGCTATTTGACCTAGCAAAGTCTTGAAGCTTAGTTTTGAAGCTTAGTTCGATGCAGGGTACACATTTTTTATCACTGGAACATCCTACCGCATTCCCTCAGGGGCATCTGGTGCCCTGCTCATCTCATAACAGATGCTATATATTTTTATGGGATAATTTATATAATGTACATAATATGTATAGAAAAAAACTGGAAGGAAAAATGCTAAAATATTAGCAATGTTGGTCACTTTCTGGGTGGTAGTTATTTTCTTCTGCTGTACATTTTATAACTTTGCCAAAACTAAGCACATTTTTACTTTATGATTGGAAAAAAAAGATTAAAATGCATAACATTATAGCAATATTAGAGAAAGTTTGGAAAGTAATGAAAATAAAGCAAGGCATAAAACTCCATTTTCTTAACACATTAGGCTTTTTTTCAGGAATGCTTTTTACATAATTCTATGTTTATTTTTTGTTTAATGTGGTCTCCTAAGCACATTTTCCATGCCATAGTTGTCTTTGGTCCTGTTCTTTTCATTGATAATCATGGACCTGTTGGGGGTGGTGGGTGGTGCAGTTCATGCACTGTATAAGGTGTCCAGCTCTGGAGCAGGTACAAGCTCAAGTCCCCCCTGAGCCCTGCCCTACACTATGCACCTCTTGGGAGGGGCACCTTTTTCTGACTCACCTGAAGGCAGGCTGCACATCTATACACAAACCTTAGGCAAGCTCAGCATGCCCTGTATTAGCACAAAGGCCCAAGGTGGCTATTGCTGTTGAGTCAGGCACTGAGAGATCTGTCCTGGGGGTGAGGCTAGAGACACCATTTGGGGCCAGATCGTGGGAGGCTCCATTTGGTGTCCGAGTATAGACACAGAGCTGCTGCTGCAGATCGCTGTCCTCTCTGGGGTGGAGAAGCAGTCAGAGGCCCGGGTCTCAGCCTACCCCCTGCCCCTCTGCTCCCCAGGATGCCTTCCGAGCCTTCCACACCAACCTTGATTTTGTGCGCAAGTTCATGAAGCCCCTGCTGATTGGCGAGCTGGCCCCAGAGGAGCCCAGCCAGGACCGCGGCAAGAATGTGAGTGGGCTTGTAGCCTGGGGTCCGGGACGAGGCTGTAGGGTGGTGGTGGTGGGGGGGTCCTGGAGAGACCAGAGTGGCTGGTGCTGGGGCAGGGGCGCCATTGTGCCGGTCCAGGAGGAGCCACTGCAGATCACCTGGGGTCAGTGAGGACTTCAGGGCCTCTGCTGGGAGCCAGAGCTTGGTGATAACTAGGGCATTCCCTCTCTCCTGGCTGGTTTCATTTTCTTTCTCCTCCTTCCTGTCTTTCCAGAAAGGTATTAGATGCTGGTCCTGTTTGTGACAATCTAGGAGAAAATGCAGAAACCATAAACAAGAGAGTATCAGATAATGAGAAATGTGGCTACTTTGGGGTGCAGAGTCAGGGAGCACCGCTTTGAGAAGAACGACCATCATTGAGTCGTTTGTCCACCATCTACAATGGCCAGACACCCTGCTAGGCACTGGGCTTCAAGGACGTGTGGGCCTCTTGGGGCTGTCTTGTTCAACAGTGAAGCGATAAGCGACAGAGCAGTTACAGTATGCTTCAGAGGTTCTCCAGCACTCTCCGTCACTGGTCCCTGCCCCCCTCAATTCCAGCCATTCCCTGCCGGAATTGCCCTTCCTGGGGAGTCCCTGCCATGACCCAGGGCTGAGGCTGGCACCGAGGAAATCCCGCTTTCCTTTCGCTGCCAGGCAGGGCCCGGGAGTCTATGTGGGGCCTTGGTGCCCGCTGGGAGGCAGGGTCGATCTACGCACTCTGCCCTTCGGCCACCACAGCCCCTGCTTGTGCTATGGCACCTTCTGAGCTTCACACCTCTCAGCCCTGTCCAGGACGGAGACATTCCCTGGGGATGCTGGACCCTGGCTCCAAGAGCCCTTCCTCCTCTTACTGCCAGCCTGGGCTGGCCCCTCCACCTTGGAGTAATTTGTTCCCAGCCTCTCCACCTCGGGGGCCTCAGTGGAGCCAGGCCTGGCACAGAGTCTTTCCTAGCCTGGGCTCTTGGCCACTCTCCCCACCATTGTGTTTGGCTTTCCCAAGGAGATGCAGGCCATCACAGAGTCCTCCAGAGGCCAGTCCTTATCCCCTCTCCATTGCATCTCCTCTGGCATTTTCCTTCAGGGCGCATGAGAGATGTCTTCACTGCTTGCCCATGCTGGCTGACCTTGGGTCCCCTCCTGCCTCCTTTGCACGTGGCCCCACCTTGGTCCCTCACAGCTCCTCCCAGGCCTGCAGCTCTCTCTCTGCTGCGTCCTGTGGCTCCCTCCTCCCTGGCCTTGCTTCTCCAGCTCCCACAGCTTCTCCCCTTTCTGCTGCCTTCCTGGGACAGCCACTCTTCACATTCTGCACCACCTCTCCCCAGGCCTACACATCAGCTTCCTCTACTGCATGCCACCAAAACCACCCTGTGGCACTTGCTGGTTATGTTTAGCGGTACCTTCAGCATCCTCGGCTCCACCTTCCTGTCCCTCCTGCCTCTTATCCCATCACCCTCTTTCTCCCAGCGAGGCCATGGCTTTCCCAGAACCACCTCTGACTCCACCACCACCTCCCTGGCTTCCCATGCCCAGGCTCACCCGGTCCTCCCTGCCTCCTCAGCTCTCCAGGGTCAGGGACCTGTCCTGCACTGGGTTGGGTCATCTCCACCTCAGCCCTCAATAAAGTGCCCAGAACAAGTGGCGCAGAGTCGGGTTATGAAAAATGCAAGCTTCCTTTTTTTTTAAAAGTGTGGTAAAATATACTATACATAATGTAACATTTACCACTTCACCATATACAAGTGTACAACTCGGTGGCATTGAGAACGTTCACGATGCTGTGTGGTCATCATTTCAGTCTAGCTCCAGAGCTTTTTCATCATCCCCCAGACTAAAGCTGTAGCTGTTAAACAATTACCCCAGTTCCCCCTCCCCCAGCCCCGGCAACCACCACTTTACTCTCTTTCCATGAATCTGACTACTCTAGGGACTCCTATAAGTGAATCATACAGTATTTGTCCTTTTGTGTCCGGCCTATTTCACTTAGCACAATGTCCTCAAGGTTCATCCATGCTGTAGCATGTGTCCCTTTTAAGGCTGAATAACATTCCATTGTCTGTGTAGACCACATTGTGTTTAGCCATTCCTCCACCAATGGCCAATTGCATTGTCTCTACCTTTTACCTATATGAATAGAGCTGCTATGAACATAGGTGTACAAAATGCAAGCTTTTGAGTCGAATCTTCCTTGTGCCACTTAACTAGCAGTAGACAGATACACAGTCCCCAGGGCTGTGCCAGGCACACAGCTGGCATGGTACTGGCAGCTGTTGTAGTGTGTGGCGGCTGGGCTCCTGCATGCTGGGCTTATGGATTGGTCCCCTCCAGCCGTAGCTTCTCGGGGCTGTGCGGTGGGTGTTGGGAAGGCTGACCAAGATGTGAGTCCCCTCCAGAGGGGCTGGGTGGCTGACTCCCTTCCTTGTGCACTTGCTCCATAGTCTCAGATCATCGAGGACTTCCGGGCCCTGAAGAAGACTGCTGAGGATATGAACCTGTTCAAAACCAACCACCTGTTCTTCCTCCTCCTCCTGGCCCACATCATCGCCATGGAGAGCATTGCATGGTTCACCATCTTTTACTTTGGCAATGGCTGGATTCCTACGGTCATCACAGCCTTTGTCCTTGCTACCTCTCAGGTGAGGCATGACACCCTCACTTGTCACTTGAAGCCCCACCCCCACCCCCAGAGGCTTGGTGCCCATTTGCTGACACTGTGGTCCTCTCTCCCCAGGCCCAAGCCGGATGGCTGCAGCACGATTATGGCCACCTTTCTGTCTACAAGAAGTCCACGTGGAACCACATTGTCCACAAGTTCATCATTGGCCACTTAAAGGTAAATGTCAGCAGCCATGCATGTCTATCCTATTGGTTAGTTGTTGACGCAGTGCCATCGCTTTACTCTGAGACCAGGACCTCTCCCTGGCCAGTGCTTCAAGGCTGCAGGGTAAGCAGGCAGCTCTGCCGATGAGCAGGGCCTTCTGCTAGCAGGGGCTGTGCTCAGGACATGCTGATTCTCCATTTCTGTGGCTTCCTCAGCCCCATCTCTGTGTCAGGTCAGACCCGCAAAACCACCATGTGCTCGTTATAAACACAGGCTCACACCTTTTGTGCCTATTGGCTCAGTTGACGGTATTGTCTGATGCTTTGTAGCTAGACTTAACTAGTAAATTCCTTTTAGTTTGGGCCCAGTGGAGAAGCAGCATTTCCTGATGAATCGGGCTGCTGCCTCTTACTGGGGATGGTAGCTATTTAATATGTCACTCTTTTTTCTTTGGGTGCCAGGAAATACAAAGCACCTTGGACAGCAGCCATTCTTCATCTGTGATTTGGTGTACGCATCCTCTCCTTACTCACGTGTCACCTATGCTTTTATCTTTATCTTCATCTTTCTATTATATATGGGTCTTTTATTATAAACCATCTCAAATACTCTTTGGAAATATGTGGGGTATATAAAGTAGATAACGTCATCATGTCAGTCCTTAGTTACATAAGGGACATCACACTATTCAATAATCGAGTGAGCCAAAGTTGTTCACACACAGAAGGGGAGGTAGGTCTGCTCTCACCTCCTTCTAGATGGGAAGGTGAACACAAGCTCAGCAAGTTTGTAACTTAGCAAGTGGGACTTGCCAGTGACCTTGTGCTGATGTGATAGGCATTATCTGCCTGGTTTTGGAAATAAGTCTTGCCAACTGTCTCTCTGAAACAGGCCCTCCCCCCCCCCAGCCCTGCCCTGACAGCATCTGGCTGCTTCCTAGAAAAGCTGGGTCCTGAAGACTCCATCCCACCCCACCCTGGAGAGGCAAGAGCTACGTGTCTGGGTGAAGCTTATCTCCTCTGTCACAGACTGCACTGGCTTGCCAGCCACGGGTTGGGTTGGGGATGAACTGCCACTCAGCTGGTCACCAATTGCATGGCAAGCAGTTTGCCTGGACCTGAGCCTAAAGTGGCCTGAGAACCTGGTCTCCTTCCAGAATCTCAGGGGCGGAGGGAGAGGGTGTGCACAGTAGAGCGCTTTGTTTCATTTTCTGCTCTTTGTTGTTGCATAAAACCCTCCTCGGTATTAGAAAATAACATTTCCCTCCCGACCCATGATATCCTCACGTACTTCATAAGGATGGGCTGTGTCCGGTTTCCAGATTCTGGGCAGGGGCCGGGAGGGCCTTTCCGGCCCAATGGCCTTCAGTGCCTAGTCCTTGAAGGCCCTGGAGCACACAGCTCTTGCATCAGACGGAAGGACTGGCCTCCGTGTAGAACATTTGCTTATGACATCGGGACTCTGGGATGAGAGAAGACAGGTCCTTGGGCTTGGGCACATGGGTTCTGCTTATGGCTTGCCAGCCCCTTCTGGCTGTGTGCTTGGTGCTATGTCACAGAGCCATGCCAGTGGTGTGTCTGTGCAGCCCACAAGAGGTGCCCCAGTGCGAGGAGGTCACAGTTTGCCTGAAACCTGGCCCTGGCACTCAGTGGTCACACAGCCATGGTAGGCAAGTCTTGTAGGTCCATCTGTGTCTCTGGTCCCCTTGCTGGGAAAAAAGGGGCTGGCTGCAAGGGGGTCCCCAGGGCCCTGCCAAGTCACATGTTTAGCACAAGTTGGTGAGGCCAGTAATCAGTGTGCCAGGGGCCTGCAGGGACTGGGGACTGCACTGCTGTAGGGTTCCAGGTGAGTTCTCCACATCCCAACCTTCCCTTGTCTTCAGCCCACCATCACATCTGGTGAACATATCTTTCAGAGTGTGGGCTTTTACAAAGAGCTCTGAGCTTTAAATGCTTCCATCATTTGGCATTGCACTTTGGATGAAACACGAGCTGCAAGGCCCGGTGTCCCCCAGATGCCACATCTGGAGGTGGAATCTACTTGCCTTTCTTTTCTAGCCTCATCTCATGCCACCAGGGAAGTGAGGCACTCACCTATGGTGCAAAATTTAAGGGCACACCTAACAAGCTCGGTCGTCAAGATAAATGAAGTTTTAATATTGTATATTTAAAAAAAATCAAAATTTATACAAAAAAACTACAACGAACAAAATTTCCAAATTTTAAATAAAGATCAGGGCTGAACAGAGGCAAGTGGAAAAACATGCACCCTCTGTATGTGCTGATGTGTCTTTCTTTTTTTAATGGTTGATTATTTCCCCCCAGAACATTAAAGTAGTTGGAAAAAAATGTTGAAACATTGAGAAGTCAATGTATTAAAAGCCACGACATTGTTTTGAGTTTAAATGTTTGATTTATACCAAAACAGAATTCATTGTACTCCAGTTTAAGGTAATTAAAAATTATTTAAGCTCCTCACTTGCTTGACTGAAATCATTAAATTCAGCAGTTCTCTCCATTAAAAATGAGATGAGCCAAAAAGTAGATTTTGAAAATATTACTGATGACTTAGTTTGCTTCCGTGAAAGCCAGGGGTGGACATGTTTCTTTTTGCCTCAGGCTCCGATACGGCTCTGCATAGCACTGCTGGCCAGGTTCCTGCCAAGGGGACTTCCTTTGGCTTCTGGAACATTCCACACTCCCCCTGCCCCTCCTAGGACCCTCACCTAGGCTCTTCCTTCTATCAGGAACATACCTCTTGCTCTGCCTGGCCACCTCTGGCCCAGCCTGCAGACTGAAGTACAGTCCTTCTACGCAGCCTCCCTTGACTTCTTCAGCTCCCTGGACACGTCTCTTTCGTGGCCCCATCTCAGTTTGGTGTGACGATGCCAGGCCTGCCCTCTCAGCTCCCTGAGGACAGGGGCTTTGTCCCTCCGTTCACTCCTTTATCCGCAGGGCCGAGCGCAGCAGCTGACTCCGAGCAGGCAGCGTCTGCACCACATCTTGGGAACACGGGGAGCTGGTCATTGTTCTGGGCAGGCAGAGCTTCTTGGTGCCTGCAAGGAGGGGTTCTTAAAAGATAAGTAGGGCTTTGCTTCGAGAAGAAGAATGGAAGGGAATCACAGCAGAGGCATAGCACAAACAAAAAATGTTTTCATTGCATCTCATCCTGAGGCCGGGGGAGCCGCGACTGTTCCGCTTCCCTGACTCTTTGTTCTTTCCTTCGTTTATTCATTCAACAAACATCTTTTGGTTGGTATATTCTAAACTCATGATTCACCCATCCGTTGCTTTGTGCCAGAGACTTTTTCATTTGATTCTTCTGAGGAATTTTGTTGCTTTTGGCTGCAGATGTGAATGTGTCGGCTGATTCCTTAAGCCTCTAAGCTTTGGCTCTCCGACTTATTTTTTTGCTCTGATGGGTTTTAGGGCCTGCCTGCCTACAGGGGCCTGAGGTCACCTCACAGGCCACAGTTCATAGCCGTTCCTGGCCATGGCTGTTAGTGACCATAGACTGTGTTTGTGCCAAGAGCGTCTTCCAAGTAAAATGTTTGTTTAGCAGATAGGCCTTTTTGTAGTGGCCAGACCCTTAGCCAAAGCATGGATTGGGCAACAGTTCACCAGTATAGTCCTGATGCTGAAGGGTCAGAGTCTGTTTCCTTCCACATGTCACTGGGCAAATTTGTTGAGGGACATACCTCAGCAGAATGTGTCAAGAAAGAGCTTGAGCTGGTGAGGCAGAAGCCTGAGGCCTTGAAATAAAGGCCCCCGGTATGCCTGTCTCATGGAATCATAATTTTATTTACGTGTTAGACCAAGAAAGCTCTTCCCTGTTCCTGTTAACAGTCATTAGCTCAGTTGGTTAGAGCGCAGCCTTATAACCCCAAGGTCATGGGTTTGGATCCCCATACCGGCCAGCTGCCAGAAAAAGAAAAACACACCCTCCCCGTAGCCTCCTGGCTGTGATGATTCTCAGTGCTCACCCCTCAGCACAGTAGCGTGTCCAGATGGGCTACAATACCCCCATTTAAAGTGTACAAATCAATGACTTTTAGTATATACACAGATTTATGCAACCATCATTACAATCAGTTTTAGGGCCTCTTCATCACCCCAGAAAGAAAGCCTGCATCTCATAGCCTTCACATCCCAACCCTCTCACTCACTCCCCCACCCCAACCCGAGCCCTAGCAACCACTAATCTTTCCATCTCTATAGATTTCCCTGTTCTGGACATTTCATGTCAATGGAATCATGTCATATGTGATCCTTTGTGTCTGGCTTCTTTCACTTAGCATAATGTTTTCAAGGTTCATCCATTCTATGGCGTGGCCAAACTATTCCATTGTGTAGATGAGCCACATTTTATCTATCTTTTCATCTGTTGATGGACATTCAAGTTGTTTCTACTTTCTGGTTATTTTGAAGAATGATGCTATGAACACAGCATCACTTTTTGTGTGCACGTTCTCATTTCTCTTGAGTGTACACCCAGGAGAGAAGTTGCTGGGCCACATGTTGGAAGCACTTTTAACTGCCCCTGAAACCTCTTTGCCTTGCACAGCACGGGCACACAAGAGACATGCAGTGGATGAGCGGGCACAGGAGGCTCTGCACCTGGTGTTGGTGGAGAGGCAGAGATCACCCCATGTGCCTGCTGAAAATATTACTGATGAGTTAGTTTGCTTCCGTGAAAGCCGGGGGTGGACATGTTTCTTTTTGCCTCAGGCTCCGATACGGCTCTGCATAGCACTGCATAGCACTCACTGTGCAGTCCAACACCAGCTCTCCTTGCCTGCCATCACCATCTTATGATTGGGGAAACTGAGGCCTGGGGGAATGAAGTGACGTGACTCCATTCAGGGCTGGCCAGCACTCTGGGCTCAGTAGTGGCAGGGCTGTAGTCTGACTTCCAGGGGACTCGAAGCACTGCCCCCAAGTGTAATGGAGAGGTTGGTCCCGAGTGTGGAAGGCACTAGGAACTGGTCCTGAGTGGGGCCTGTCACAGGTGAGCTCAAATCCCCCCTGGACTGCATTGCTCACTCCAACTTCTCTCCCCCCACAGGGTGCCTCTGCCAACTGGTGGAACCATCGCCACTTCCAGCATCATGCCAAGCCTAACATCTTCCACAAGGATCCAGATGTGAACATGCTACATGTGTTTGTCCTGGGCAAATGGCAGCCCATTGAGGTATGACTAAGGGGACAGTGTTGACAGAGGAAGTGTGGCCTGAATATGGAGCAGGGGAGGAATCCCGCAGGGTCGATATTCGACCAGGCATATCTGCATCTGATGCTGCACGGAAACCTTTCCTAGTGCCCAGAATTATCCCAGTCATAATTCGTGTGGAAAGTCCTCACGTGTAAATACCGGATGCAGCTCCTGATCAGAGGTTTAGGTACCTCCCTTCCACCCTCCCTCAGGCTGGGGGAGAGCATCTCCTGTCTTGTTTCTTCCCAGGCGAGAAGGAAATCTGGTTCGAGTTTGGCAGGAAGACATGATTCCAGGGCTCAAGCTTGGTCCCCAATGGGCCAGCACATGTTAAGGAGACCTTATTTGGAGAATCATAGTCCTCTACGCTGGGAGGAACCTCAGCGTGGCCTGGTCCAACCTGCTTCACCATAGCCGAGAAAGCAAGGCTCAGAGAGGGGAGGGGACATGTTCAGGGTCATGTAATTGAGTGGCCACGGTAGGATGAGGCCCAGATCTGACCTCTAGGCCATATCCTTCCACCTGTCACACTGCCTTATTTTTATATTAGTTCATGGTTTTATCATAAATATAGAACATACCTGCTATCAACATTTAAATAGTACAGAAGTACACAAAATTTAAAAGTGAGTTTCTTATTGTCTCCACCACTACCTTCTTGTCCCAAATTTCATGCCCTGGAGGGAGACCACGGTTAGCGAGATGCTGTCTGTCCTTCCAGGTATTTTCTATGTGTGCATAAATGTGCATGTATCTGTTTCTTTAAAAACAAAAATTTTAAAAAAAATTATCCTTTCTACCCTGTAACTTGCCGTCTCTCCAAACGTGGACTCCTTTCCCAGAGGCCAAGTAGATTGGTCCGGTCCTTCTCAGTGCCTGTCCAGTATTCTGTTGTCCCATCCTTCTCGGTGGCTGTACAGTATTCTATTGTATCTCTGTACTATAACATAAGCCACATTGTTTAATAAGACAGGAAAACTTGCTCTATATTAGGATTTAATTTGCAAAAAATAATTTGCATCTGCTTTGCTTTGGGGAAATATATTATGATGTCAATCAAAGGTTAGAAGATTCTTGTTGCTTTTACTGCAGATCTTAAGGATCATGGTGTGCAGAGTAGGAACTCGGTAAGTGTTACCTAGTGAGGCAGATTTACCCTCCGTAAAGAGTGGTGTCATGAATGGAGTAGTATTCTCACCAGGGTTGGCGTCTGAGCTTGGAACCCGGAGAGGAGAGAGCCTGTTCCCCCAGTTCTGATTTGTACCTCCTCCTGCTTTATTTTCACCTGAGAGAATATCTGAGCAGGTTTTCTGTGACATAGCCAATTCACAGGAAATTAGCTGAAATTCTGTACTTTGGAAGCATTTAATCTCTCTGCACTGGCAGGGATTTCATTGCCTGCTAAAATACATGCTTTCGTTCTTTTTCTAGGAAACAGTTTGCTAGCTTTGATTAGAGGTGTCTAGATCGTACAACTGATAAACTCGGGCCTTCTGATAAGGGAAGACAAGGGCTTCCCTTTCTCAAAATCTCGTCCCACCAGCTATGCTGGCAAGAAGGCTTCTTTCTTCCCTGCTGGTGAAACCTCGAAACCTCCTCTGACATCTCACCGAGATATGTCTGGAACGCCGGCTTTGGGGCAGGGGATGCAGTGGGAGGTTGTGGGGATCTGTTTGTCTGGTTGCCAGTAGCATTTGAAAGTCTGTGGCCAGCATCACAGTGTTCTGTGGAAATCCCCTTCTCATACCCAGACACTCATGAGAGAAAAGGGCAGGTTGTTTCCTGGTTCCTAGTTGGACTATACCCTGGTGCCCATGGGGCCTGCTATCTAGTGCCCTGGAAGGAACTCTGGCCTCTTGACTGAGGTGACAGGGGGTCCGATGGCATTTGTCGCATGCCAGTCCCATACACCACAGCAGGGCCATAATCCCAGCCTCTAGAGCAAGCCCACCTGCCAGGGCTCCTATCCCCGGGTCCAGATAAACAAAGCAGCTCTGCCAGGCGGCTCCAGAGGGCTGCCTGGTGCGTGGAAATGTCAACTGTGCGTCTCGGCAGTGAAGCCCTTTTCCTAGTGAGTTTGCTGCCTTTGGGGCTTAAGTATGAGTTGTGGGAAGATGTTTTTGTTTTTTTTATGTAGTGAAATGTATTCACTTCCACCCCTAGGGATTCCTTTCATTTCTTTTATGCTTAGAAGGTTCTTCATACATATTATTTTCCTGTTTTTTTATGGTTTCACATCTGAATGTTTAGCTTCTGCCAAATGGGATTTGGGTAAGATGGTGTCCTACCTTCACATTTGTCCAGAATCAGACCATTTCCTAGCACCCCAGGGGGTCACATTGCCCCTCCGTGTGATGGGGTGAGCTCTGCTGGGCCCCGAGTCTGGGCTGCCCTCTCCCAGGGTGCTGTCTGGGTGACTTGGGCATCACACTGATCTGTCCTTGGCACTGGGTGACTTTCCCCTTCTTGAAAGAATTTACATCATTCCATTCATCCAGAAATTATAAGGCATCTTTCCTATTAACTCAAGACTCCTTTTATCTCTCTCGACACAGTTTTATACTTTATATGTCTTGCGGATGTTTCTTTTAAAATTTAACCCTTATATATTTGATGTTTTTATCGTTATGGTCAAGGTTTCTGCAGTGTTCAGGAAAGCAGTTGATGCTTGGCTAAGTATACAGTGTCCAGCTAGTGTTCACCCATCTCTTCATGATTCTAGATGTTTTTCAGTTGGTTCTTTTGAGTTTCCCGGGTAGACAATCATACCCTTGAAAATAATGAAAATGTAGTCTCTCTCTTTCTTACTAAATCCAACTGGACAAATAGTCTCTTTCTTTCTAATAGTGCCACTTTGTTATTTCTGGTTTGGATTTTATTACATTGACTGGCACTTTCAGAGCCGAATTAAGCAGCAGTGATAACAGCAGCAGTCTTGTTTAGTTCTTTTTTTCTTTTCTTTTTTTTTCCATATTGTTGAAGGGAACGGTGAGGCCATGATCCCCGTAATGGCCCAGATAGTGGCTCTCAGAAACCGTGAGTGTTTCCGTGTCTCCTCCTGAGATCCTCCTCCTCTTCTCATCTGGGAATCTGTCCCTGCTCCACTCCAGGCGTCCCACTTCAGGCGGACCTTTGTGAACAGGCCACCTCGATCAGTCTGCCCTCCAGACAAGCCAGGCCTCCTCTCAGGGACCTTGACTGCATCTTGCCGTGCTGCTCATGCCTGGGGTGGCCATGTTCCTCATTCCTCTCTGTGTTAGTTTGCAGGTTCCCAGAGGCAGCAACTGGGCTTTGTGACAGCTTCCCTCCCCCAACCCTGGTCACACAAGGAAGGCCCTTGTCATTCCTCAGACATTTTGTTCCAGAGCTGAAAGGTCCCCCCCACATGCCCCTGGCACCCCCTCAGGCCCTCCTTCAAGCCCAGCCTTGTGGTCCGTGGAGAGCTGAACACAGGAGGGTCAGCCGAGCCACCAGGGCTGGCAGTGCCCTTCCCTCCGCCCCTGGCCTGTGTCCCCGGCTATCAGCCTTGGCTCAGGAACGCACCGCCCCTGTTCAAGGCGAGCCCTGTGTGTGCCGACATCTGCTTCTTGGGGTCTGGCCGCAACAAGCCACCCGTGCCCTTGCCTGCAGCCCTTGCCTGCCTCTCCCCTCTGATGCCCCTGGGAGGAAAGTTCTCCTCGAGGGGCACTGTGCATGCGTAGCATCACCTAGGCTGCTTAACCCATGAGGCCGGAGCTGTCACACACCCCTTTTACAACAAGGCCGAGAGAGATGAAAAGATTGGCTCAGGATTACAGCTGGGCAAAGGCAGCACCACTATCCAAACCCAAACTGTCTGGCTGCAAGCCAGGGCTTCTGTGTCCTGGGGACCCTGTGGGCCACCATCTGGCAGGCACTTGGGAAATGTGTCTGTTGGCTAACTCCAGCTTTCTGAGAAATTAAAAACCCAGGCACTCATCCTCCTAGCTTGGTACATTCTGAAATGCCCCTCCTAACCCTTCCGTGCTCCTGTGACTTATACAGCAAGGTGCTGGCGAAGACCTGAGCATTGAAAAACGGGCCAGAGTGTTAGCCACGGGGCAGAGTGTTAGCCACCACACCCACTGTTGTGCTTTCCAGTTTTTTGGAGGAGCATGCTATGGGTCAGCCATCCCTGACAGACCACCTTGCAGCTGCCCTGGCTGAGGCCAGTGAGGGGAACAGACGCAGTGGCATGTTTGTGAGGCACCCCTCCCCCCACAGAGCACATGCAGTGTGACCGTGACTAATGTCTTATTCACCGTCCCAAAGTGCTTTTATATCCATTTCAACGCTGGTCCCTCACTGACCCTATGAAGTTATACCTCCATTTTGCAACAAAGAGCCCAAAGCCCGGGGAGGTGAAACAATTTGCTCAAATAAGGGATTGTTTCCGAATCTGCAGAGGCTGATCCCAAAGCCCGCTGCCGCTGCTGCCTGCCGTCAGGGCCCCCAGCTCCCGCAGGTCAGTCAGGGGCATTGAAGAGCCACGTGTTGGAGCCGGCAGTGCTTACCAGTTGGGGAGAGCTGGGGGCAGCCCTGTAATCTCTGTCATCTCCCCCGAGGTCATCATAAACCAATGAGCACAGTGTGCTTATTATGCAGACGCAGCTTCCAACAAACTCCTCAGTTGCCCCCGCCTCCACAGCAGGTTTGGCCAGCCCTGAGTCCCTCTGTGGGAACCCTCTGGCCTCTGCTGACCTGTCTGGGTGGCCCTTTGTGTCACTCCTCCAGTAGAGCCGGACCAGCCTGAGAGGAATAGGACTACTTGTGGGGCAGAGATGTCGTGGAGAAGGCTCCTGGCCAGGGCGGGAGAAGCCTGTGGACCAAGGCTGGGCCTGTGGGCCTGTTTCCCGGCTTCTGGGAGGAGGTTAGAGCCACAGGCTCCCTGGAACCCTGGGCTGCTACACTCCCCTGACAAGGCCACCTCGGGGGACATCCTCCCCACTGCACCTCCGGCCCCTCCCTCCACTGGGAAATCGTCCGAGGCTCCCTCCAAGGCCTCCTCAGCTGGGACTTCTCCAAGACCAGCCTCAGCCCTGGCCTTAATGACAGCCTTTGTGCAAATGGACATACTTTCTGGGAATGAGTGAGACTCTTGCCAAGGCGCAGGAGACCACACAAAAGGAACAAAGGGGTCGTTTCTGGTGTACTTTGGCCGGGTGTGCCCTGACCATGGCCGCTGGCACCAATGTGCAAGCCCTGGGAACAGTCTGGACTTTGTTCCACCCACGGCCTCTTCCTTTTGGGGTCCAGGGACTCTCCCTGTGATTTTGGTAGTCATGCTGGCCTTGATGACATCTAGGTTTCTTCCATCTGTAGCTCACTTTGATCTCCCGACTGCAATAAGCAGGAGTGGGCACCATCGGTGGAGGGCGGCTCTGGCCTTTGGATGAGGGACGAGTGGGTGAAGGGCAGCGTGCTGGGGTCGGCACCTGTCATTTATGCTCATGTTCTCTTTGGCTTGGAGAGGGCAAGTGATTGGCACAGGGTCTCGGCACTGGTGGGAAGCAAGGTCTAATCAAAGTCAAGTCATCTGGCTCAAGTCAAGCCCGGGTCCCTACACGTCCCCCCAGCAATGCAAGCTGATGCCACTCAGCCTATGGACTCGGTCCCCGAGGGGCAGGGTGGGCTGGTCCCCAGGGGCTGGACCATGGCACTGAAGGGCTCCAGGAATCCTCTGGGGCTGTGACTCCCACACCAGGCTCATGCTGAGAGGCATGAATGGTGTTGGACAATGAGGATGCTCAAGCCCCAGCTCGATCTTCCTCAGTCGGAGCCTCTGGGTATTAGGCCATCCAGGGATGCAGGCTCTGATGGAGGTCGGGACCGGTGCCCTATGTGAGATCTCGGGTAACCAGGTGTGGCCCAAGGAGTCCATGCTCTGGCCTCCTCTTTTCTGCCAGTGTCCTCAAGTGTAAAGGGGCCTCCTGGGGAAGAATGATTAGCTTTTGGAAATTATAAGGAAGCTTTGGAGAGGCAGATGCTCTGGCCTGATGACTGTTAACAATTCCTGGGCCCTTACCTGGGTTCTCCCAGCTGCTGTTGACTCCAGGGAGCTCCCCATGGTGACTCGGGAACTTTTCTCACTCCCAAAGGGGTGGAGACTGGCCCAGGAGCTCCTTCTGGATGCTTGTGCCCCAGTGGAGTTTTTTGCATCCCAGCTGCACCCACTTCTCATGTGGCCTTGGGCAATGACAACTCTGAGCCTCAGCTTCAGAAGTGCCAGCCTTGCGGACTTGTGGGGGATTGACACATTCAGCTAGGGCTGAGGAAGCCTCGGTCCCAGTCTCGGTGGGCCCAGGGTGCAGATTGACAGGAAAGGGATGGAGGCCCGCCCTGAGCAGGGGGTTGGGACAGGAGCTGCAGAGCGGGTAGGGGAGGGCGTGGGAGGCTGCTGGGTGCTCATACTCTCTCCATCTCCTCTCTCCTCAGTACGGCAAGAAGAAGCTGAAATACCTGCCCTACAACCGCCAGCACGAGTACTTCTTCCTGAGTGAGTGCTCTGTGCCCTAGACCCTCCTCTCACCCGCTCCCACCTGACAGCCTTTCAAACCCAGAGCTGTTCCTCTCAGAGAGGGAGGGGCCGCAGCAGCCATCCCATGCAGACCCTTCTTGGCCCATGTTACAGGCAGGGACATGGAGGCTCAGAGGGTCCCTGGGCTGTCTGTGCACTGTCCTCATGGGATCCCAGCCCCCTCCTAGGGCACGGGGGCCCCTGGCGGCCTCTGCTCAAGTGCAGCAGAGCTGGCCATTGCGTTCAGGGTTTGGGCCTGGCTCCTCCTGATTGGCCGGCTCTGACAGGACTAGACAGGATGCCTCACGCACTTCTGCTCTCTCTCCTGCAGTTGGGCCACCATTGCTCATCCCCATGTATTTCCAGTATCAGATCATCATGACCATGATTGTTCGCAAAGACTGGGTGGTGAGTCAAGGGCAGAGCTGGCTTGGGTGATGGGGAGGAGGGTGGACCCAGGGGTCTGTACTGTGCCCCTGTGTGCCCCTGTGGGGCTTAAAGGGTCCCAGGCTTCTCCTCCCAGGGGGTAGCTGCCTTGTGAGGAAGGGACTCCCTCTTGGGGCTACCAGGAGCCAGCAAGGCCACAGCACGCCAGTCCTAAAACTCCTCCAGCACGCACGCGCGCGCGCGCGCACACACACACACACACACACACACACGCACACAGGGAGAGTTTACTGGGGCAGCCACTGCCTTTGCAAAATGCTCTGGGAATGTTCGAAGGCCATGTGATGAGAGGCAGATGCAGCCCACTCAGCTGAGGCTCTGCCTCAGCCACTGCCATCCCATGTCCCCTGCAGCCCCGAGGCCCTGTGAACCAGGTCACCCCACATTCTGGCTGGAAAATGGGGAGCCTCTGGGCATTGGCTGAGAAGACAGGTGTGTTCGTTTGTTAAGGCTGCATAAAAAGCACCACAAACTGGGTGGCTGAAAGCACAGAAATGGACTGTCTCACAATTCTGGGGGCTGGAAGTCTGAAATGGAGGTGTCAGCAGGGTTGGTTTCTTCTGAGGGAAGGCTCTGTTCCAGGCCTCTCTCCTTGGTTGGTAGAGGGTCATCTTTCCCTGTCTCTCTTACCTTTATGCATATCTGTATCTGTGTCCAAATCTACCCTTTTTTATAGGGACACTCCAATGATCCCATCTTAACTAGTTACGTCTGCAATGACCCTATCTCCAAATGAGGGTACATTCTGAGGTACTCGGGATTAGAACTTCAGTATGAATTGTGGAGGGACACAATTCAACCTCAAACAACAGGCTTAGAGAAGCCTCCTGGTTTTGCTTCCAAAGAGAAAGAAAGGGGGCCCTGGGGAGGCTACTGGACAGCGTGGTGGGTGAGGCAGGCCCCAGACTGGTACAGACGTGCAGTGGTGATTTTGTATAAGACAACAGTGTGCCTGTGACACAACAACCTTTGTGGAGCAGTCACCAGAGGCAGGATGGAGTTCACTGTGACAGAGACATGGCCCCTGCCCTTGGGAGGGAACAGAGGAATGCACAGTCACTTAGGAGGTGTCGCTGGTCTTTTTGTTTTTTTAACCCAGTTTCAAACATAAAGATATTGAGACCCTTGAGAGATGAGACTTGCCTAGGGGGTGGCCTCCTGATGCCACAGCCTGTACTCACCCCCACACCCCAGCCACCTCTCTCTTTTTCGAATAACAATATCTCATATTTGTAGAGCATTTTAAGCGCTTCAAAGTACTTTGTCTTACATTCTCTCATTGAAATTATGGGCAAAGGGGCTGTGGCTGGTGATTCTGCTAAGAGGGCCCAGACTGGGACTCGAGGAGCAGATAGGGGTGGGGAGTTGGGGAAGAGGCTAGACTTGGACTTGGTAGAACCCGTATGAACTTGCTTTTAGGACATGCTATTTACTGGAAAGTGAGAGTGTTGTCAGTTTTTACTGTGTTCCAGGAACAATGAGGCACTGCCACCTACCTTATGACGTTTAACTGTGTTTTACTGGCAGGCTGGTGAGGGCTGGAGGGACTGACCCTAAGTTTCTGGATCAGCTAAGTGGTGGAATTTGAACCCCGATTTCCTATCCCTACCGTGACTGCTGTTTCCACTGGGGCTCACCCGGGTCCCCAGAAGAGTCACAGCCCAAAAGGAACGTGAGCCTTGCTGTGCTGGGCAGGCAACGCTGCTGGGGGTGCTTTAATCAGCTTTTATGGCAGATGACTTGGTGTAAATATATAATTTAAATTTTTACTTATTTATTACTCTACTTGTTCCCTAAGGAGCAAAGCATTAAATAGGAAGACCTCAAAAGGAAATCACACTGTGTTTCTAAAAGGAACATTTCCCTGAAAGGGACATTGGTTAGAGCCCTCGGGTCTTTCAGGGCCCAAAGTGCAGCTGTGACCTGGGGCCGTGGTTCTTAGCAGGGCAGTTCTGTCCGACCCTTTGGCAATATCTGGAGACATTTCTGATTGTCACTTGGGGGTGGGAGGGTGCTACGGGCATCTAGTGGGCATCTGGCCAGGGGTGGTGCTAACATCCCATCACACAGGACAGCCCCCACAATGAAGAATCATCCAGGCCCAGATGCCAGTAGCATGGATGCTGGGAACCCTGGGCTAGACGAAGGAGGTTCATAAAGCTTTGAAGGCGGCTTCCGAGGGGGGTTTCACTGCTCTGGCAAAGTTACCAGTGACCACCTCTCGGAGTTGGCTTCCGGGTCTCATCTTCCTGGAGTTTTGTTGTATCTGATGCCACCAACTGTTCTCTCTTGTTCTTCTTGTCGGCTCTCACCCCACCCCTGACGGTGCCTCCCTGTCCTTCACACCCTACCCCTGAAGCCAGTGGTCCTGTGGACGAGCGTCACTCTGTACCCCAAAATAAATCCATAAGCACACACCCCATTTTATTCATGTGTATATGGACATATGTGTGCGTGCGCGGCGCTCACACACAGAAACTAAATCTAATGTGACGAAGAGGGTGAGCAGACCTGGGATACCTGCCTCCCTCGCCCCCTTAAAGACCACCCTCTGGGATCTTCAGGTCTTGCCCTCGGGCTCTCCCTTCCCTACCCCCCCCCCAAGCTGCTCCCCTCTCCTTTCCTGTTCAGCTGATGGCACCCCGACTCCCGATCATTCCAGGGACCGGCCTAGGTTCCTCCCAACCAGGCGGTCACCAAATGCAGCTGTCTTTGCTTCTTGCTTCGTTCAGGAGTCCACCACCTCCTCAGCACTGTGGGTCCTGGTGCAGGCCTCCATCCATTCATGTCTCAGCTCCTGAAATAACCTCCTCAACTCCACTTGGTAGGGATCTATTTTAAGACACACATGTGATCTTGTTCTGCTGTCCTTTGAAGCTCCACCGCCCTGGAGAGAGAGGGCAGGCTGTGACCTGGCCGTGGCTGGCCTCCTCAGCCTTGGCTGCCCCCCACCTAGAACACTTGTACTGGAGCATATGGAGTGTGTCATCTGTGTAGAATCACAGCTGGGTGTGAGCATTCCTGGCAGAGGGCAGTCAGGGCACAAGCCCTGAGGTGGGAATGAGCTGGATCAGGGCGGCTGAGGGGAGAGTGGCTCCCAACCCTGCAGAGCTCTGGTTAGGGGAGAGTGGCTCCCAACCCTGCAGAGCTCTGGGTGACTGGGTGGGATAAGGGCTGCAGAGGGGAGAGAAGGGATCTGCTCAGAGCGGGCAAAGGCCACTCTGGTGGCCATGGGTGCACAAGGACAAGCAGGAGGCCACTAGGAAGGCTGGAGCCTGTGGTGGAATGCTGAGCAGTGTGGTCTCTGGCAGAGGCGCTTGCCCAGCAAATGAGAGGACATTCACACTCAGGACGCTGTGACCGCCCCAGTGAGGGGCGTAGGGAGGGTGGAGTGGGGAGGGAACAGGAGGCGAATCAGGCGTGGGATGGGGCTGGTGTGTCTGAGGTTGCAGGAGGGCCCTGAGGTAGGGAGCGGACAGTGTCTGCTGGCCTTTGCCCTCCTGTGCTGTCATGCTGGAGACCCCAGGTGCTGGTGAGCAGGGACAGGGCTGAAGGACAGTTGGCGATCTGGCCGGGTGTTGGAGAGTGTGTGCAGATGATGTATGCGCCTTCAGAATCCCTGGACCCATGCAAGGCTGCTGACTTCCAGCCCCGCCCCACAGCTGCCCCTTGCCGATATCCCCTGTCGCCCGTCCCTGTTTCTTGCCTGAGGAGCTGTCTGCTGCCTGCTGCTAAACACACAGCATTTCTGTAGAACAGTGCAGTCTCGCAGACCCCTTGCAAGCAGGCAGAGTGCAGGGAGGCGTCGCCTCTCAGTGGGCCGGTACCCAACTTCCCAGAGATCTGCTGGTGTTTCTTTTGGACACCTTTGCCTCAGGGTGACTGTGAGGTGTGTGTGCACACTTGGGGTCAGGCAGGCCACATCTCGTCTTGTCTCCCCGCAGGACCTGGCCTGGGCCATCAGCTACTACACCCGTTTCTTCATCACCTACATCCCTTTCTATGGCATCCTGGGAGCGCTCCTTTTCCTCAACTTCATCAGGTGCCTGAGCCTTGCTGGGTAATCCCTGGGCCCTTGAGAGCACTGGCCTTGATGGGGCTTTGACCTGAGCCCTGTGAGGAAAGGCCTAGATGTCCCCACTTTGCCTGGGGACCTCCTGTCCCGGCATCGCAGCAGGAGCTGCAGCTTTGCCCTCGCACCTGCCCTGGGCTGGTTGGGTCTGTTCCCACTGTGGCCGGGACCCCTGGAGAGCCCCCGGAGGCTGCAGCACTGAGCCGTGCCCTCTTCCAGGTTCGTGGAGAGCCACTGGTTTGTGTGGGTCACGCAGATGAATCACATCGTCATGGAGATTGACCGCGAGCCCTACCGTGACTGGTTCAGCAGCCAGGTGAGGGAAGGCAGAGCCGGAGCCCATGTCCTTGTCCTCACCCAGGCTGGGCTTCCTTGGGGCTGCTGTGTCCTTCTGCTGATAGCCTCAGGGCTAAGCAAGACAGAAAGAGGGACAGGTGGGAGTCCGATTTGCCTAAGGTCCCCAAGCAGGATGGTATGATACGGAGGGGTGGCTGGGAGACCCCAGGCAAGGCTGGGCCTCATGGGAATGAGGCGAGGCCTTGGGTCTTCCTTCCTCCTGGTCACTCATCCCTGTCCCCCTGCACAGCTGGCAGCCACCTGCAACGTGAAGCAATCCTTCTTCAATGACTGGTTCAGCGGACACCTCAACTTCCAGATCGAGCACCAGTGAGTGTGGGCCGGGGAGACAAACTGGGAGGGCAGTGGCCGCCAGCCCCCTCTGGGCATGTGGGGCCACCTCTCTCCCCCTGACAAGGTCCCTGCCTGATCCTAGAGCATGGCTCCACAGCTGCCCACTGTCAGGAGAGGAGCTCCCACATGCATCTCCCAAGGATCCCGTGTGCCTGGCCCTGAGCCACGTGGTCACAGTGATAACCCTGCTCCTTCCTGGGTGGCCAGAGCTTGTCTGGGCATCTCCTATCCTGTGAGGCCAGCCGAACAGGGATTACTGATCCCTCCCTATTGACAGGGAAGCTGAGGCCTAGCTAGATAGTGTGCCTGGAACACAGGTGGCCGAGGGACTGTCCCTGCTGCCCCTTGTCCCTGTCTCACCTGCCACTGTTCCTCTCATCCCCACCTATTTCCTCCTCTTATTTCCTGTCTATGTCTTTCATTTCCTTTTTAAAAAAACGTGACTCTTTTTGTCTCTAGCCCCCCCAATTCTTTCCAGCTCCCTAGAGCACAGATGCCCCCTGCTCACAAATGGCCCACCCTCCCCTCCACAAGTGCCAGCTGCATGACCCAGGTGTCCCCGGTGGGCACAAACACCCACCCCCAGCCTTGTCCTGGTTGTGAATAGGGTCTCGCTGGGCCACGGGAAGAGGCAGGGAGCAGCCCGGCCCCCTGGGCATCCTCACCTCTGCCCACCCCGTGCTCTCCCCAGCCTCTTCCCCACCATGCCCCGGCACAACTTGCACAAGGTTGCCCCGCTGGTGAAGTCTCTGTGCGCCAAGCACGGCATCGAGTACCAGGAGAAGCCACTGCTGAGGGCCCTGCGGGACATCATCAGGTAGGGTGCAGAGAGGGTGAGGGCCAAGAGGATTGAGAAGCACAGAGCTGGCATCACCCATGGGTGGAGACAGAGGGGTGTCCCCGCAGTAGGGCACCTCCCTTATTCCTAAGCCTATGTCAGGAATTGCCTGGCTTCTTGCCCTGGGCTGGAAGAGGACCTTCCCTTTGTCCTTCTGCTAGGGCCTGCCTGGGGAGCTCTGTGCTAGCAGCCCTGCTGGCCCCGTGGCAGTGGCAAGCCCTGGTTGAAGGGTGAGAGGAAGCACCTGCCACCCCAATCATGGCCTCCCTAGCCTGCTCGCTCCTTAGGGCCCTGTTGCCCTGTCCCAGCCCGGTCCCTGACCACTGGTCTCTACCCTTCTCCTGGCAGGTCCTTGAAGAACTCTGGGGAGCTGTGGCTGGACGCCTACCTCCACAAATGAAGCCTCCGCCCTTGGGGCACCCGTGGGTTAGGGGCGCAGGTGGGGATGATAGCCAAAGGGGAGGGTGGGCTTTTGTTTGGGGGGGGTACCCGAGAGGCTGGGGCACACGCCGGCTCATAGACCCCAGGTTTGGTCTTTCTCTCTCTCTCCTCTCCTTTTTGCCTTCACTTCTCCCCCCAGCACTGTGTCCTCCTGGGCCTGCCTTCTGTCAGCCCCAGATCCACCACCTCCCAAGGAGCAGAGAGAGGTGGCCGCAGGCAGTGGCTCTGTCCCCACCTCCACCCTCGACCCCTAGCGATCTGAGACCAGAGGTCCAAGGGTCCGATCTGAGACTCCCCTCCTTGTGGACTGGCCACTAGGCCTCACACTCCCCCCTTTGTCCCTCAGACACCCTTGGGGTCCATGGGGCAGGGTCCTAGTCAGGCAAGGCTCCTGACTCTCTGGGCCTGGCTCCACGCCGCCAGTGGTCTGCCCTGTGTAGGGAGGGGTCCCTTGTGCTCTGGGTCTCCTTTCCATGGCTGGGATCAGTACCTGGGGCCTCCGTTTAGATGTCCTGGGCCCTGGGCCCACAGCCCAGACAGCTGAGACCTCGGAGCCCAGGGAGTGTCCTCCTCTGCCCCAATCCCCGCAACTGGAGGTCTCAGAGCCAGAGCCTGTGGTCTTGGGGCCAAAGAGGGAGTATGTTGGGTGGGCTCAGCAGAGGCCAGGTTGGGGGAGGGGGTGGGTGGCCTGGAGGCTGAGCCCCATCCCCTGCCCTATTCAGATGTTTGTCCTAGTTGAAAGATTGAAGGTTCTGGACCCTTCTCCAAAATGCTCCGTTACTTGCTGGGCAGGGCCAGCCAGTCCCTGGCCCCTTGGCTCAAGAGGCCATGGGTGTTGCAGGCTGCAGGCAGGCACCAGAGCCAGGGAGGTCTTGCTGCAGCCCCTGCCCATACGGGGGCTGCCAGTGTAGGCAGCTCCATCGCACCATCCTCGGCTCCCTCTCCTGTCTTTACTCGTACTGTTTTTTAACCTTTTGCTACAGAATACATTCTTATAGGAGGGTGGCAGCGGGGCTGGGCCTTGACAATCTGCCTTACCACATGCCCCGTGCCAGCCCCCGCAAGCCCCCGTGGGCTGAGCCGGATTTATTCACCATGCTACAGTCGGGAGGAGGCAACTCTGGGGTGCCAGGGCAAAGTGGGAGCTGGGAAGAGGAGGAGGTCAGGGCTGGGGGTGAGGGTGGCTGAAGGGATGAGTGAGGGGGGAGGGGGGAGGCTGCCGCTACCCAGAGGGACCCACAGCTGCTGCATTCCGAAATCTAACCCACTAACTAATGTTTAGCTTTGGGGAGGGGTGAGGCATATCCGACTCAGAGTAGGGGCCTTTGGGGAGGGCTCCCAGTCCCCCCATCCCTGGCCAGCCAGGAGGAACCAGCATCCAACATTGACAGGCTTCCGAGCTGCCATGGCAACAGGGGCACCTGGGCCTAGCCAGCTACTGTATGCTCCCCCAGAGGCAGGATGAATCCATAGAAGACTGACTTTAATTTTTATCATGTTACTTCCCCACCCCTACATTTTTTGGAAATAAAAGAAGTAATTTTATTCTCACTTCTTTGTTGCTCAGTAAGATCTATGGCTAGTGTGTTTCCTGCGGGCTAATAACAGGCATGGTATTGGGGGTGGGGGTGGGGGTGGGGAGGCCCTCCCTCAGGGCCTGGGCACCCCTGTGTCCTCCTCCTGGCCCCCGTCGTCATCCAACCCTCATCCCCTCTGAAGTGCACTGTGGGCCAATGATCCAAAAACATGGGGCTGCCTCCCTCCTCCTGAGAACTCTTTCAGCAGCTGATCCCAACCCAATTCCGAAATGCCTCTGGAGGGTGGCAAGGAAGGGCTTGCAGAGGCCACCTTCCTGACATCCTCACCCTCCATCATCCCGAGTGCACCCGCTGTCCTCCCACAGAGCACCAGGGGCAAGGAGAATCCCACTCTTTAGAGGGAAGACCCTGGAGATCTTTCTTCCATCTTGCAACCCCTGTGCCCATGCTGTGGCTCATTCAGTCCCCACAGCCTGGGGGAGGTGATATCATTGCAGCCTGTGGTCACGGGTGCATATGCAATGGCACAGAGACCCCAGAGCCTGGGAAGAGCCTGAGGGAAAGTGCTGGAACACTGGTACAGTTTGCCTCCCACTGGCCCTGCAATGCTCTGATCATCCCTCAGCTGGCTCAGCTGGCAAGCTGGGTGTGCTGGGGAGAGCCAAGAGGGGCAGGGTAGCCAGCATGTCAGGGGCTCCCCAACCGGCCTTGTGGCTCCTCCTGGCAGGGCTGGGGAAGGCTCCAGAGTAGACCTTCGCCCCCCTCTCACTGCCCCAACCTCAGCTTTGCCTGACGTCAGCCTAGCCAGGAAGGGACAGCCAGCAGTCAGGGCAGGGGTGTGTGATTCCCAGTGGCCGCAGGGTGTCTGGAGTAGGGCCTGGGATTGCAGAGGAAGCCCTGAGCCAGGAGGCAGAGACACACCGCAGACTCAGAGTGGCCCAGGGTGAGCCCTTTGCTCCCCCCACCCTCTGGGCCACGGTCTTCCGTGGCCAGTGAAGGGACTGGGCTAAGGGGTTCCAAGAGTGCTGTCATCTCTCAACACCTGAGAGCCCTTGGCCTTGCCTTCCTGGTGGACTTGGTGGAGGCTGGAAGACCTTGGAGAAAAGCTTTCCATCCTTACCTGTGCCTGTGTTCTGCCTACTACCTGGGCTAGACCTGGCACCCCCAACTCCCAGGATGGTACAGGGCAGGGATGGCCGCCAACCTCACCCCTTCATCCATGACAACCAGAGACCCCGGGGAGGGAGGTCTGAAGCCTGGGCAAATGCTGCAGCTATAAGGGCACTAGGAAATTATTGGCCCAGATCCATGAGCATTTGGATCTTCTCTGTGACTTCTCCTCAGCCCCTGCCTTGCCCCTAAGTCCTACCCTTGGGTCAAGAAGCTGGGACACCCATACTTGCTCTCTGCCTAACGGCACCTTCCTGTCCCAGTATGGCTGAGTCTCCTGCCAAACACCTCCAGAAGTATGGCCTTCTCTATCCCCTGCCAAAGTAACACCTTCATATTCAAGGCTCTGAGATCACAAAAGTCCTTTCACAGGTGAGGAGGCTAAGACGGAGAGAGGAAGGAATGGCCCCAGGCCACACTGTGACAACAGCTAAATTAGGGCAAGCAGTGGAATTCCTGCTCCTAACCCAACAGTCTCCCTGGTCATCTCTTCTTCCTGCACAGGAAGGGCTGTTTCCCAGACCGAGTCACCCCTGCCCCCATCATATCCAATGTCAGACTGCTCCCAGGAGGCCCAGTGGCTGGCCAAAGGGGATGGAGGCGGTGGAGGGCGGTTAGTCCCTGTGCAGGAGATAAGAGCTGCTCACCCAGAGTGCTGGTGGCCGAGATAAAAGGATAACATCAGCTTTGTGGGTGGTGTGGACATGCACAGGGCGCCAGGCCCAGAAGAGGGGCTGGCACAGCAGCCTAGGCTGTGTGTGGAGCTGGAGCATCAGGGTGGTCACCACCTGGCAAGTTCCCTGGGTTTCCAGCTGGACACTCAGAAGCCTTCTGGACCTGCTGGGAAGGGAAAGAAGCCCTTTGACAAGGAGGGGTTAGGGCAGAGGTGGTGGCCACTGGGCCAGGCTTGGGCTGCCATTGGGAGCAGCTGGCCACCACCACCCATGTGACACAGTGCCTCAGGCTCACCAAGACTCCCTGGGTGCCCAGCTGCACATTCCTGGAGAGGTGCCCCTCTGGACAGGACACAGCCCCTCAACCAGCCCCTGTCTAATGTCTGAGGTGGAAAAGGGAAGCTGTTTATGTCAGTGGAGCACCGGGAAGGCTGGTCCCAGGTCCAAAGCTTTTGCCAGTGCTCTTGCCTGGATTCTATG
The DNA here is from genome assembly GCF_027409185.1 of Cynocephalus volans. NCBI lineage: Eukaryota > Metazoa > Chordata > Mammalia > Dermoptera > Cynocephalidae > Cynocephalus > Cynocephalus volans. The sequence continues at coordinate 157,144,051 of NC_084463.1, forward strand.
TCTCAAACCAGACTGGCTTCATGCATAAATAGGACAAGTGGCCAGCCAGCGTGCCAGGACACCACAATCTTGTCTATTGTCCTTTACTGTTAGGAACCCGTTCCTTTGGATTTTGAAGGCAGTTAGGTCTTTTTTCCAAGCCAGCTGGTTCAAGAGCAAGTATCCAAGACAATCAGTGACAGGAATTGTAAGCTTGGAAAGGGCCAAGGCCAGATGGTGGCGAGGTGTTCTGGGACAGGGTGTGGGGGAGGTGTGTCACACGAGTTTGTCCTCCTCCCCTCCCCCACAGGCCACTCCCAACATGACAGGCAGGGGTTAGTTCTCGTGAAGCTTCTCCCCAACGGCTGATGTTGGGTGGCAGAAGGAGCAAGTAAAAAGTCGTGGCTTCCCTCACTAGTCTTGCTCTTTCTCTGGGCCCAGGACTCTATGCAGACGATAAGAAAAGCGATGCGGGGTTTCTTAGAAGCACCACCAAGACCCTTCCCTCTTTTCTTTTACAAACCTGGCCCATGTTCCCTGTCTGTTCTGTGACTGAAAAGGGGAGCTCAGCTTAGGCGTGGGGGGTGACCTGTTCCCAGGGGCTCCAGCATGGTGGACACAGTGGGACAAGAGCAAGGGTGACCCACCAGTGATGGATTCCAGGCAACAGGGAAAGGCCTGGAGTGGCTACTGAGGGTGGGAGCCTCCCCCAAGGGCCTTAGAAACAAGTTACCCTGTGACTTGTGATTTGCAGACGGGGGGCGCACTCCCCTCCACCACCACCAGGGGCAGCATGGAGCACAGCCCGCCCCACAACGCGGCAGAGACTCCGGGCGCCCCCGGGTGGAGCGGCAGGCTCAGCGCGCTGCACACCCCCACCCCAGAGCCCGTGGTGTTAACACCTATCTCTCCAATAAGCGCATCAGGGCCACCATAGGAGCTCTGCTGGCTGTCTGTCAGGGTGTGGACCGAGCCCTGCCAGGTAGGTAGGGGATGGAGGGAATGCCATCTGCAGCCCTCCCTGGCTCGGGCATGCCCACGTGGTGCCAGGAGTCATTAGTATTTGGACAGTTGGCTACAGAAAGGGGGACTCCCTGCAGAGGGAACACCTTAAGGACGCCCCAAGAGGCAAGTCGAAACCCTCCCTAGTACTGTCCAAAAACCCACAGGCATCCCCCTGCTGGCCGACTGACAAAAAAACAAAAACAGAAAGAACACAAAAACCTACAGGCACAGTCCAGCAGCACCTGTTGTCCAGATGAGGAGCCTGGAGCCTGGTGAAGGGTAGTGCTCTGCCCAAGGATGCCAATCAGTCGGGGCAAGTACCCAAACTGAGGACTCATGGCTGGGAGTATCATGCCTTGGGAGTCCAGCTTATTTGCTGCAGCAGTGGGCCTGGGGGAGATTGGTGCTGCCTCCTGTGGGCCACTGGGAGCAGTGAGGCTGCACCGCCACCACCTATGGGATGCCAAGTGTGGTACTGAGATTGGTAGTGGCCCACTGGACACCCCGGTTTCCCTGTCCGGTGCTCTGGAGGCCCTCAACCCTGGACCCTCGCCTGCTGGACCAGCCCCTGTCCCATCATGCAGAGGGGTAAAGTGAGGTGAAGCCCAGCAGGACCCACTCCAGATCGGTGGTAAGTGGATGAACAGGAAGAGAGCAGGCCGGCAGGTGGATCTGAGGCTGGGCAGATGCCGGCTCCCCAACCCAGAGCACCCAGAACCGAGGGGAGCTCCTTATGCTCCATCCCCACCTCCCTTCACACCGATGGCCCAAGGGCCTTAATACCTCTGGGAAGCCTGGGGCAGACGCCAGCTCCAAAATTCATGCAAATTCAGCACTCTACTGCACAATATATCTGGGTTTATTTTTATATAAAAATAACAGTTTCCTCCCAATTCTTGCTCTAGGAAAACGTGCCATGCTCATGTGTGGCTTTATGTACTCTGCCTCTACCCCCAGTCCTTCTGGGCTCAGAGTCACAACTGTAAGGCTGCTGAACAGACAGGCATGGGGCTGAGGGGAGGACAGGTGGACCAGGAGGGTAGGCAGGGCGTCCCAGGCTTGGGGGTGGAAGGGTAGGGGTGCTGATGCTGCCTGGGGCCAGCTTGGCGTCGGTGGGGCCCTGGGCCCTTACCCCTTCTCCGCCTGCCTGGGCACTGTCTTCACTGGTGGAGGTAGGCATCCAGCCAGATGTCACCAGACTTCTTCAGGGACCTGGGACGGGGGTGGGGGGGGTGTTAGGAATCAATTGCAAGATACTAATGGCCCCCTGTATCCCCCATGATGAGTGTGAATGAAGACATCTTTATTCCCTGTGGGTCCCTTCCCACAGGGACAAGCAGCTATGTGGGGCCGGGGGGTGGGTTGGGAGAGGAAGCTAAGCACTCATTAACTGGAGTGGAACCTAGACTGGGGATGGGGGGGGGCAGCCAAGGCCAAGTCCAGGCATGAGCCTGAGTGGGCCTGTCCATCCTTCACCCAGTTTTCCCTGTGGCCTCCTGCTGGGCCCTGTGACCCAGACATATAGGACATAGAACTTTCCCACCAGGAGCCCAATCTCAGGCAGAAGAGCCAGAAATATTAACAGCTCTCTAGGAAACCCTGTGCCAGGTGCTCTGAGGGGGCTGTGCCCAGTGGGAGGGGCTCAGAGGATCAGGCTGGAAAGGGTCATGAAGGACAAGCAGGGCTGTGCACACCAGTACAGAGGGAACGGCATCCAAGTAAAGGGAATAGCACGTGCAAAGGCACAGAGGGAGAAGACCTAGAATCCGATCTCTGTCCCTACCTCCGAGGCTCCCACTGGGGCTGAGCCCCATCACCCTCCCCTGGCCGGCTGTGGGAGCCTCATTCTGCTCTCTCTGCTGCGACACTCGCCGGGTCATTGCCTTCCCCATCCGAGCACATCAGCAGGCTCCCGCCTCAGGGACTCGGCACCGCTGTGCCTTCTGCCCGGAACACTCCGCCAGATGCCCTGTGGCCGGCCCTCTCTCCTCCTCCCTGTCTCTGCTCGCATGTCAGCTCCTCAATACCGCCCACCCTGCCACCCCATTAAATATTGCAACCCCTGCCTGGCATTCCCATCACCTGCCCCTGCCCTGAGAGGTGGTGGTGGTGGTTGTTTTGCTAAAGCGCTTTGCATATTTTCTGTAATTTACTTGTTATTCTAACTGCTTGCTTTCTGCTTCTCCTGCTAGAACATCAGTCCCAGGAAGGCAAGGACCTCGGCCCATTTTGCTCACTGCTGTGTTTGTAGGACGGGGCCCGAGCCCACGGTAGCTGCTCCGTAAATTCTCACCGTGTGAATAAACGCTGGGAAAGGGAGGGAGGGCGCGGGCCAAGGACAGAAAGTGGAGCAATCTGGAAAGGCCTCGAATGCCAGCTCTTAGGGAGGGACCCGCATGAGTTTAGGGTTCCAGGTGCTCAGGAAGGGGGCTGACCAGGATAAGGGTGGACATGGGCCCTTGGGAAACCAGCAGGAGCCCGGGCTGTGGCCTTACCCAACGATGTCCACCAGGGCAGTGAGGAAGGGCTTCACCTCGTAGCTGAGGCCGTGCTTGGCACACAGCGCCTTGACCAGCGGGGCCACCCTGCGGTAGTTGTGCCTCGGCATCGTGGGGAAGAGGCTGGGGGTAGGGGAGCACATGCTGGCACCCGAGGTGGGCAAAAACTGCCCACTGCCTCTCCCAGGGGGCCTCCTGCCAGTCCAGGGCTCTCGTCTTGGCCTCTGGGAAAGCCTAGAAAGGGACTCGGAATCCAGCCCATGGGCTCAGGCCTCGCGCCCCACCTGCTGGGCCCCCGCACTCACTGGTGCTCGATCTGGAAGTTGAGGTGGCCACTGAACCAGTCGTTGAAGAGCGAGGGCTCCACATTGCAGGTGGCTGCCAGCTGTCAGGAGTGGGCAAGGCACAGGTGAGGGGCTGGCACGGAGCCCTGACCCCACAGCACGCTCCCACACCCGGCAGCCCCAGCAGGGGCCCCATCCCTCCTTGCCCCCACCACCCACCTGAGAGCTGGCCCAGTCCCGGTGCTTCTCTCGGCCGATCTCCTTGGGAATATGGTTCATCTGTGTGATCCACACGAACCAGTGGCTCTCCAGAACCCTGTGGAAGGAGGCTTGGGCACTGCCCCATGTCCAGCTCACCCCTTAGGCACAGCAGGTGGAGGCTGGAGTGCGGCTGTCCCCCAGACCTGGGCCTCAGCTTCCTCACCTATACAATGGGACTGTGGCCATTGCTCCCTCACTGGTGTATAAAGAAGCTAAATGGAGCGGTGTCCACTGTGAGGCTGAGCCCCGAGCAGCCCTGCTCATGAGGGTGGACACCCCCAGCAACCTAGGAGGCAGTACTGCTGTCCCCATTCTGCAGATGGGGAAATGAAGGCTGGGGGCGGGGGATGCTGTGGTCAGATCATTGCGACTGTATGTGACCTCCGCCCTCCGTGCCACTCCAAATCTGGCCATACCTGACAGCGACAAAGAGGAGCAGCACCCCAGTGACACCGTAGAAAGGGACGTAGGACAAGAAGAAGCGGGCGTAGAAGCTGGCAGCCCAGAGCAAGTCCTACAGAGGAGGGCAGAGGTGAGACTGAGTGGCCTCCGGGTGGCCGGGGTCTGGAGGCCTGATAGGTGGGTGGGAGGGGTCGCTGGGGTCATCCACCCCTTCTGCCTGATCTGCCTCGGAGTCCTGGACAGGCCACCACCTCTCCCTGGGCCTCAGTTTCCTCAGCTGGATAAAGAAAGGAACAGGGTCCCTGCCCTGCCAGCTCACAGGGCTGACTTTGGAAGTGAAGGTACCATGGAGGGTGCTGGGGGGAACCCCTGCCTGGGACACATATGGCCAGCAGAGTTGGTCTGGTGATTCCCCTCCAGGGGGGACACCTCTACAGAGAGAGAGACTCCACCTTGCCTCCCCACGCACACTTGCACTCCCCTGTGAACACACACGTACACAGTCATGTGCACACTTGGTCTCCCTAGCACACATGTACACAGTCACGTGCATGCTTGCACTCCCCTGCACACACACACTCACACAGTCATATGCATGCTGGGTCTCCCCCTGCACACACACACATACAGTTATGCACATGCTGGGTCTCCCCTCAGCACACACGTACACAGTCACGTGCATGCTTGTGCCCACCCTGCACACACACACGTACAGTCATGTGCACACTTGGTCTCCCCTCAGCACACACGTACACAGTCACGTGCATGCTTGTGCTCCCCCTGCACACACACACGAACACAGTCACATGCACATTCACTCTCCCCCATGTGCATGTGTGACATACACACACACGTGAACCAGACCATTGCTTGTGCACCCTGTTTATATTTGTGGATGGAGGCTGTCCCCTGAAGTCCCACTCCTGCCAGCACATCGGTATGCCTGGGGTCCTGAGCACTCACTGTCCACTGCAGGCACACCAGCATGTACGCCAGATTTTCCACCTCAAAGTTCACCAGGGTGAGAAGCGGTGGGCCAACTGCAAGAACGGGGCAGGAGAGAGTTCAGGCAGGGTGGGAGGCAGTGTGGGGGAGTGGGGCTATTACTCCAGGAACACCCATGGGACACTGGTGCTGGTCCCTTCCAACTGGGATGACACCATGTCACCCACAAGGCCTGGTCCACACTTGTTCCTTCTGAGTTGGAGCCTCACCAGGGTGGCCCTTGCCCTGTGGCTTTTGCCTCTCATGTCCCTTCTGCTGCAGGTCAGGGGCCAGCCTCGGATCTTCACCCTGTCCACCCCAGTAATTGCCCAAACACTCTAGGACTCCCTGATGTGAGGGCAGGAAGGAGTTCTAACTGGGCCTGAGAAAGCTCTGGCAAGGCTGTGTCTGCTCTGCATGGGGCCAGAAGGCACCCCAGGCAGGCGCTGGGAGGGTGGGCGTGCAGAGCAGAGGCTGGAGAGGCCGGCAGGCTGCCCCGGTGAGGGAGGTTAACAGGTAGGCCTCTGCTCCCCTGGGCTGGGAGTGGCTCAGGACGGTGGAGAGGACAGTGCAGGCTCAGGCACGCCCCCCGACCCCAGGAGGGCCAGTGGACACTCACTCAGGAAGAAGTACAGGTGCTGGTGGTTGTAGGGTAAGTATCTGCGCTTCTTCTTGCCATACTGTGGAGACAGGCGGCGGCTGGGGTGAGCAGCTCTCCAGGCCCTCCTTCTCCCAGGCAAGGTCAGGGGGCTGGCTGGAGCCAAGGGTCAAAGGCAACTCTAGATTCTAGCAACTGGGCCCCACATCCCCAGCAGGCTGGGAGGTCGGGAGGGAATCCCACTGGGGCAGGGGCTCAGCCTGGAGCTAGAGTGGGGGGCTCAGTCACTGCTGGTCCCCCCTCAGCTGCAAGCCTGGCCTCAGGGCGTCCACGTCCCTCCTCACCCACCTCCACAGACGATTCCCCCAGGAGGAAGACGGGTGCCACGGTCACGTCTGGGTCTTTGTGGAAGATGTTGGGCTTGGCATGGTGCTGGAAGTGGCGGAAATTCCACCAGTGGGCAGAGAAGCCCTGTGGGGGAGGAGGGGGCTCTGAGCGGTAGGGTTGGGCTGTGCCCACCACTCTGTGCCCACACACTGGGGCAGACCCAGCGGTGCACCCCAAACTCGGTGTCTGGCTGCCCACCCTCACCTTCAGCTGCCCCATCACAAACTGCTGGGCCACGTGGTTCCACCGGGACTTCCTGAAGATAGAGGCATGGCCCAGGTCATGCTGCAGACACCAGCTCTGGGCCTGCAGGGAGAGGCAGGGTCAGGAGTCAGTGGGAGGGAGCCTTGACAGGGATGGAACTCGCCGGTGCCTGCTCCAGCCAGGGAGGAGGGTGCTGGCCACCTGGAGCCCAGCCCTGGAGCACCAGTGCACCCTTCCAGCTTGCAGGGTATGCCCACAGCTCATGCCCCATTTCAAGACCCTTGTGGGTCAGCATCCTCTTTCTGCATATGAGAACAACTGACTTTCAGGGTGGTGGAGGGGCTGTGCAAGTCTGTTGTGGAGCTGTGGTCAGCAGCCCTGTGCTGGCTCAGGATTTAGTAAATGAGGAACTTCCTTAGCTCACAGCCACAGACACGCCTTATGGGCCCTCTGGCTGTTCACTCATTCATTCATTCATTCATTCATTCATTCCCTCATTCAGCAAATATATCCAGAGTGCCCACATGTGCTGGGCCTTTTGTCAGTTGGGCAGCCCGAGGTGGCTGCAATGCAGGGCCAGGTCACCTGGGAGATGGCCAGAATGAGGGCGGCCAGGATGCTGGGCACCCAGCCGGGGCCCAGGAGGTAGATGATGAGCCAGGCCAGCACCTCCATGGCGAGGATGTGGCCCAGCAGGAAAGCAAAGAAGGTGGGGTTGGCCTCAAACAGCTTCATGTCCTCGGCTGCCTGGCGCAGGGCACGGAAGTCTTCAACCAGCTGGGCCTGCCATGGCAGAGTGGCCAGTCAGCTGGGGAAGCCAGACCCCCACCTTCCCCAGAGGCCTCCCATTGCTCCCCAAACCCCAGCCACTCCTCCCACTACCAGGCCCAAGGGATGTGGCCCAAGTGGCTGGAGGGGCAGGAACACCTAGGCTGGGGTGTGAGCCTGGGAAATGGCTGGTGGCAAAATCTCCTCCTCCTCCAAAAGGTGTGGGGTGGGAAAGAAGCAGAGAAAGCCAGAGCCAGGAGAGAAACCCTTAGACAGAGCTCAGTTCATCAAAATCCTCATTGTAGATGGGGTCACTGGGCCCAGCAGGGAAGGGGCTCACCTGGGGACCCACAGCAAGTGCCTAGCCAAGCCAGCCCTGGAGCCCTGAACTCCTGCAGGGCATCGCCACAGCTTCATCTTCAAATGCCTGCCCAGCCCTGGCCCAGCATCCCCTTGGGGTACTGCAGAGGGAGCTGATACTGGCAATGTGCCGATGCCCCCCAAACCCTCTAGCACCCTCCCCTCGGGGGAGCTGAGCCTCTGCCAGGGCTCTTCTCACATTCTGGGGTCCATCCTGGCTGGGCTCCTCCGGGGCCAGCTCGCCAATCAGCAGGGGCTGTAGGAATTTGCGCACGAAATCCAGATCCTGGTGGAAGGCACGGAAGGCATCCTGAAGGAGAACAGACAGTCAGGTGGACAGACAGGCAGACAGAGCAGCACTCAGAGGCAGCCAGCACAGACAGGGCAGAAAGACTGCTGATATCCAGGCAGAGCAGACAAAGAGACAGACAGTCATCTGGTTGTTCAGCAGTCAAGGAAATAAGACCAAATGTGTCAGCCTTGCCTAAGAGCCCTCCCTGGTCCTCCCCTGGCCCCAGGTGCCCTGCTTGTCAACCCTTGCCTGCTGTACCCTATCTGCTTCGCCCAGCACAGGGGGCCCTTCTGCAAACATGGCTGAGTGTGTAAAAATCTGAATTTACAGAAAGACCACCCTGGAGACTCTGATTCCTTTTATAAAAGTGTTGACCTAAAAGAAACGGAGGCCAGATACATATAGCAAGGATTTACTGAGCCAGCATTATGATTGCAACCAGGGAAACGTATAGGTCAGGTCACCCTAAGAAATGTGCTCTGAAGAGGCCAGCAGAGCTTAGTATTTTATAATCACAGAGGGGGGAAGGATCAAACGAGAGAGAGAGAGAGGACAGCCCTGTGTAATCACTTCATCAGGGTTTCTATTGGTGTACATAAGGTATAGATTTGGGATGGTAACTAGGTTACAGCTCACATGCAGGGATCTAGGGGAAGAGTTATAAGAAGCATCTCTGGTTATTTTATGGCTTCCTGGTGCCATTATACCCGCTTCTAAGTAACATGGTCTTATGCTAACATTTTCCAGGACAGATGGATGATGGGACTGCTGGCTTATTTCAAATCTCCCAAGACACTATAATTTAGCTGCCCTGATCAGAGCAGATTTTTTTCTTTTTTTATCAAAGGATTTGGCTTTTCTGAAAAGATTTCCAGAAGTCATACATGTTTCTACTGCACAAAAAATACGGTTTGGGTCACAAATGTTAGATTTACCCAGTTTTTACAAACACAAGCAGTGGGTCAAGTGGTGGAGGGGTGGGGGGGGACTTGTAACTGAGGACCACTGGGGCTACCAGGGGGCGAATCAGTTGAGAGTCACACACAATGAGTTCTTAGGAGTTTGTAAGGAAGATACTTGAACAGTTAAACTCATTTAATTTAAAAAGCAGGAAGGGAAGATATAATTTTTTAAAAAGGTAAATAAAATGAGTAATCTAACATTCCTGATTCTCTATACTAGCTGGGGTGGGGTGCAGTGCAAGGCAGGAGAAAGAGAAAAGAAAGCGTGGTTAGAGGGAAAGAGGGATGAGGAAAGATAAAGGGGGAGGGAAAGAGACCGGCAGGAAGTGGCCCAGGAGGTCCTGCAGTGTTAGTGCACAGGAGCTCACACCTGGCTCACTTAGCCTTCCTGTGAGGTCTGTGGTCCTGGAATTGGCTTATTCATTGTTTATGGCTCTTCAACTGATTTTTATCTTTTCACTTTCAGAGGCTGGCCACAGCCACACAGCAGCCTGAATGGACTGGGGTGGTGTTGTCCCCATGGCCTGGGGAAGGTGACTGAGGGGCCACAGCTGCTAAAGGAAACACCTTTGAAGAAGACTGATTTGAGAACAGGGGCCTCCTTTTGTCCTCTTGCTAATGAGCCTACCAGCTTGTGTAGCCTAAAACAGAAGTGACACCTGCTGGGCACAGTAGTAACAGCTAGGACATCCCCTTTCCTGTTGCCTGCTCTCTTACTGGCCCAGGGCAGCCTGGGGACCGGGGGACTGGGAGGGTGCAGCTTCTAGAATAACCTGGTCCCTTGGGAAGGCTGACGTGGCACCCTGAATGTCATTATGGGAGAGGGCGCTACATCACCACTGGAGAGGATCCTTGAAGGAGAGGCAGCAAAACTAGGAGAAGGGGCAGAGGGGAGGCTGAGGACCTGCAGGAGGCTGCCTGGGGATCTAGGGCTGCTGTCGGCAGGGAAGCCAGGAGGTCGGCTGCTCTTGGGGTTCTGCTGACCCCTCTCATGGTGTGACTTTGAGCTAGTCCATTCTCTTCCCTGGGCAAACCAGGGGATGAGACTTCAGAGCCCTTCTGTTCTGGACTGCCCAGCTTTAACTCTTTTTTTTTTTTTCTTTAATTGTAGTAAAATATACATAAAATTTTAACCATTTTTGGGTGTACAGTTCAGCGACATTAGATACATTCACTGTTGTGCAACCATCACCAACATCCATCTCCAGAACTTTTTCATCTTCCCCAGTGAAAACGCTGACTACACCCAAGAAACTCCTCCCCATCCCCTGGCAACCCCAGGCTTTCTGTCTCTATGCATCTGACCACTCTAGGAACCTCATATAAAAGCAAGCACACAGTATTTATCCTTTTGTGCCTGGCTTGTTTTACTTCGCATAATGTCCTCCAGGTCCATCCACACTGAACATATGTCAGAAGACGCTGATTCCCTCTCTTTCCTTCTGATAACCAAAAAATCTGCTCTGACCCGGTCAGCTAAATTGTAATGCCTTGAGAGATCTGGGATAACTCAGTAGTCACGTCCACCTATCCTGGAAAACATTGTCATAAGACTCTTTTTTCTCAGAAGCACACAGGATGGCACCAGAAAGCCATAAAATAACCTAGAATGCTTCTTGGGACCCTTACCCTAGATCTCTGCATGTAGGATGTAAACGAGTGACCATCCCAAATCTATGCTTCATGTACAACCAATAGAAAACCTGATGAAGTGACTAGGCGGGGCTGTCTTCTCTCTCATTTGACCCTTCCCCCTTTCTTGTGATTATAAAGTGCTATGCTCTGCTGGCCTCCTCGGGGCACTTCTCAGGGCGACCTGACCTACGTGTTTCCCAGTTGCAATTGTCATACCGTCTCAATAAATCCTATGCTTTATATGTTTGGCCTCAGTTTCTTTCAGGTCAGCACTTTGAAACTGCCTGGCGGCACCTGGAGCCCAGATGCTCACAAAGCGGCAGTGTCTTGCACACCTGCACACACCTGCAGACACACCCATCCAACCCACCTTGGCCAGCCAGTCTCAGAAACTCAGAAACGTGCCCACGCTCACAGCCCATGTGGCCACTCAGCCAGACGCAGCCTTGCACGTGTGGCACACATAGAAATACACACGGCAGAACATGCAAGCTGTGGCTATGGCCTCAAGATTTCCTCCCTCCGAGCCTTTCCCTTTCCATCCCCTGTGTCTGTTCTGGAGGCACCCCCTGGAGCCCAGGAGCTGAGGAGGTGGGGGGCAGGTTGGCCTCCGTGACTCCTTTTCCTTGGTCCTGATTCACCCAGGCCACCCCTGTACTACAGGCACTGAGTGGGGAGGACAGAGCCAGGCCCACCTAAGGGTCTTCCAGCCAATGACAAGCGGTGAAGTGAGCCACCTAAGGACTGGGTCAGAAAACCCCAGAGCTTGTGGACAGGGCTCTATAGGTGAAAAGAGACGGGTAAGACTGTGCAGGCCCTTGGGAAGCAAGCTGGGCTCCTGGGGCTGGGTGGCCTCCCCTGGGTCTGCACTTCTGTGCTGTTAGGGAGTCTCAGCAATGTGGGGCCTCAGATTCCAACAGAAACCTGATGTACCGGCAGACAGCTTTGTATGGAATACTGGCTGGGGTCACATGACCAGTCCTGTCTGGGCCTTTGCTCAAGGACCCAGGGGCCAGCCAAAAGTTAAGACTCAGAGAGGTTAAGCCACTAACTCAAGGTCACACAGCTCAATGTGACTAAGGTTGGATCAGAATCTAGGTTTGACTTTGACTACAAAGCTGCTTGTGGCCACTCAGCAGTCACCCCAGGGTAGCCACTTCTGGGCCAGAGAGGAGGCAGTGGACCTCCTAGGTGGTCATGGGGGATCCTCACCATGAGGCCGGTCATTATCCCAAGCAGCCAAATTTCCAACTGCTGGAAGCCTGGGCTGTGGAGGACAGGAGGGCGGTTCTTGGGCCTCACAACGGAGTCTCAGGGCATGCAGGAGGTCCCACCCTCAGCTAGCCCTGATGTACCCAGAAGCATCCTCCCAGGGGTATGCGTGCCAAGCCCTGTGACCCCTCACCCCCCCCGAGCGAGTCAAAGGTGGCACTCGAGGTCTCTTGTTGGGTCTCGGAGCAGAGTTGGGTGAAGCTGCTGCAATCAAAACAACACCCCCAAACATGAGCTCCCAGGGCAGTGACAGGCTGTATTCATAGTGTGTCCTCAGAGGCTGGCACAGAGCCAGCACTTGGTCGTAGGTGTGAATGAGTAGGCAGGAGCCAAGCCTCCACAGCCCCTGAGACAGGGGCATGAACCAATTTCCTGGTGAGGAAATGGAGGCTCAGAGGGTGGCAACACCTGCCCAGTTACAGAATTTGTAGTGGCAGAGCTGGGATTTGAACCCGGGTCTGTCTTGTGTGTGATATTCCCATTCCCTCAGGATACAGCTTCATCTCAGCCCTGCCTCGGTCCCTGGAAACCCCCGAGGGGCTCAGCTAGGTCCCCAGAGCCCCAGCCCTGCCCCTAGTCCCACTAAGCACTCCTCATATAGCGGTCAGTTGGGGAGGGGGTGTCGCTCCGGAGCCAGCCTGCCTGGGATGGAACCTGAGCCGCCACTTAGGAGCCAGGGAGCCCCAGACAAGACTGCAGCCCTCTCCACTCTGTTTTCTCATCAGTGAATAGGAACCGCAAATGCCCATCTCACGGGTTGATGGGGGCAGGTAAAGCACTTAGAAGGGGCCTGGAGTCCAGCAAGTGCTTCCCAGCCAAGCACTTACATGAGCTGCCCTGATGTGCACCCTCCCCGAGAGTCCACTTAGTGCCTGCCAAAGGTGGGCTTGCAGGTGTGGGGCACAAGAATGAAGATGTGTCTCTGCCTGTCTCTGTCAAGTCCTGACCAAGCCTGAGGTGTTTCCCAGGACAGGTGAACGTGACTACTGACTTATCCCAGATCTCCCAGGACACTGTAATTTAGCTGACCTTGTCAGAACAGATTTTTTGGTTATAAGAAGGGAAGAGAAGGAATCCGCATCATGTTTCTTCCTTAAAAAGGAATGAAATTCTGACACATGTTGCAACATGGATAAACCTTGAGGATGGTATGCTGAGTGAAACAGGAGGGGCTGGTAATTTTTCTCCCACCCACGAGACACAGCATGGGAAGAAGGGTTTTTGGTCATTCCCCAAAAAATAGGGAATGTTCCAGATCAGTCAGGAAAAGGGTGGAGCAGGGAACGGAGCAGGCTGCTGGGGGCTCCGATGGTCTGGGTCCACCCTTGCTGACTCCTTACACTTTGCTGGAGATGGGGGTGGGGGAGGTATGCTTCAGAGGACACCCCGAGAAATTCCTGCCTCTCTCCCTCTCCCAGGTGGAAGGATAAAACAGGAATCCATGTCCAGCACTCAGACGCTCCTTCCCATCCTCTCCCTGGCGTCTCTCATAGGAGACCACCCAAACATGAACCATACCCTCTAAGCCCAAGGATGAAGGCCCTGCCTTCCAAGGGTCCCAAGAAGGTCTTATTACTTCGCCCCATTTTCAGCCTCAGTCTCCTCATCTACAAAATGGGCTAACAATATGACCCACCTTATAAGGCTGTTAAGAGAATTAAATTAGTTACCACATCCAAACCCTCAGAACAGTGGCTGGTCAATAACTATGGGCTGCATTACTATGATGCAGCCTCTGGCAGTAGCACTGGCCACGCCCATCCAGTTTGGGTCAGGCCCCGAGGGCCACCTAGAGGGAGAGTCCTAGGGAAGGGGGCTCAGAGGTCTGCTGGATCTTGGATCATCCCACAGCTCTTAGAGCTTCAACCCAAAGGGCACCAGAGCTGGGAAACTCCTCATCCTCTCCAAGGAGCTGTGGGCAGCGGGTTCATCACCCCCATGGGTACAGGGCTTTGTTGCCCATGGTAACTGGGCACCCAGGCACCCAGCACCATCCCCATCGTGTGCCCAGGACAAAAGCACTCTAATCCCCTTTACACTGGGGGAAGGACATGTCCGAGGTCAGAGAATGAAGCCAGACCAGCTCAATCTGTAAAGACAACATACAGATAAATCCTAATGGCTCCCACCGGTGTGCCTGCATCCGCAACATCTCTTGCCCTCTGCCCTGGCACTTCAGGGCCCACTTGAGTGGTTCTTCTGAGTGGCCTCTCCTAGGGGAGGACAGGTCCCATCATCCCTTCTCTTGGCCTCTACTCTTCTCCTGGGAGGCTCTGCCTTTGTCCTTTCCATTAGGGATCCTTTTAAATGTCCACCACATTCTGTTCGCTTCCCTGCTCTTCCCTCCATAGCTCCCCCTCCTCTTCCTTCCAAGGACACAAACATCCAGCAGGAGCCAGCCCCGGCTGCCTCTCACCCTCGCTGCGGCCCCTCTCTCATGGCTCTCTCCTGCAGCCCCGCTGCATTCTTGGGATACAGGAAGTACCGTCCCATCTCTGAGCCTTTGCTCTAGCAGATCCCTCTGCCATGTACTCTCTCCCTGTAGATGTTTTGTTCGCAGCGACATCTCCAGAGGTTAGAATAGAGTGGCACATAGGAGATGCTCTTTGACAGACTTAATGATTCAGTCATTAAAGAATGAATGAATGACTGAAAGAAACAGCTAAGTGGCTGTGTAGGCAGTGTAGCATGCAGTTAAGAGCATGGCTGTGGATTCCAATCCCAGACATGCCACTTAATTTCAAGTGACTTTGCCTCTCTGAGCCTCAGTTTTTATATCTGTAAAGTGGGAGTAACAATAATAGTGCCTGCCTGATAGGGCTATCTTGAAGGCTAAAAGAGAGAATCACTGAAGCAAGTGCCAAATCAAAACCTGGCACATAGTAGATGCTCAGTGAATGGCCTTTTATACTTATGGCCAACAGCCTCTGGGCCTTGCCCCTCCCTGGCTTGCTCTGAGAGTCTCAGGCTGCCTACGACACTTAGACAAACTTGGCCCAGGGCCCAGAGCACTCTCCCCCGGGCACACAGCTTTGTGTCCCAGGATGGCCATAGGCTGACTTCATGGCACAGGAACTCTGGGAATTTCCTGGCAGGAAGGCTCTGTTGCCTGGACATGAGAACAGCTGATGGGCAGCCGGGTGAGAGCTGGCTGCTGGAACTCAGCCTTGGCAAGATGGCTGCCTCACCCCCACCTGAGTGCCCGGGCCTGGGTGGAGCGCCTGGGGTCTGGGCTCAGGGCACAGGGCTGGTCCAACTGCATAGGGCACTGGGCTGGTCCAACCCCTGGTCTGCCCTGCAGGGCCATCATAGACAAAGTCTGGGGTCCCCCACCCCAGCCAACTCACAGTCCCCTTGGCCTGAACAGACCAGGTATTTCTGGCAACTCCAGCCCAGTGTCTGGGGCCCTGAGGGAGCTAAGAGATGGCCTAAAGCAATCCTTTTCTATTACAGACAGGGCCGGAACAAGACAAGGTCATCCAGCAAAGGGATAGCTGTGCCATGGTCTTCCCACTGCACTCTACAGTTTGCAGGGCACATTCACACTTAAGAGCCAGCAACATTTACTGAATTCAAACTACTACAGAGCAGCCCTGGGCCACGAGCTGAAGGCATGCTCTGTCCTCAGGCAGCTTCACAGACAAAGAAACTAGGCTTAGAGGAAGGACATGCGTGGCTGGCAGGAAGCACAGATTTTTTTTAAAAAAACAGACCTTATTGGACCTGAATCAATAAGAAAACTGTCAGGTGGAAGTCTCAGGATATCAAGCTGAATGTAAGTTAGGAATCTCATGCTGGGATGGCCCCCAGCATGGGCCTGGCAGGAAAAAGCGGTAAGAAATGCTCTCTGTAGTCCATCTCCTCACCCGCCCACTCCTGTCCTGCAGGTTGAAAAAGGCCAGAACAGGCATCCTTAAGACCTTTGAAGGGAGGCTGGTGCTCGGCCAGGCTGTGGGGGAGGGCTCTGGCCCTCACAGCCGCCACGCCCTGGCAGAGACGCACACATATGACCGACCGCACTCCTAAGTGCGTGCAGGCACCTGCACACTCACTGGCCCCACGCTGTGCTGTCCCCTTGGGCTAGCGCCCAGCTCCTCGTTACCCTTGGACATGGCTTTCTGTCAGTTTTTAGAGTTTCAGGAGGCTTCTCATCCTAACCCTTCAGCCTCCTAGGGTGGAATTGGGGAAGAGACACTATTTTTCCTAAAAGAGTCTAGCGAAGATTGCCCAACCCATGGGAGAAGGCAGTGGGCTGAGAGCAGGCGGCCGTGGCAACAGGGATGCTGACAGGCCCCAGACAGGACAGAATCTCCTCTGCTACCTAAAGTTCCACCATTACGGATTCACCCCCTCTGGTCTCGAAGACCTTCCTGGTACCCAATGTAGTCAACTTAGAATTTTGGATGGTCAAGCATAATGCACCTTGGCCTCAACCCTTAATCTCCAGGAGGGAGGCTAAGGAAAGGGGGCTGGTAAGTCTTGTCCTAATATACCCCTGGGATCCAGCCAGACGGTTCTGAGGGGCCAGGCCACATCCCTCCTTGTCTAGACTTGGGCTGTGAATGGGAAGTCGGGGTCCCCAGGGTCCAGCCTGTTCCTGGGGTGACTGTGCTTCCCGCAGAGGCCCACCCAGCCTGGCTGGCAAAGTCCTCCCACGTGCAGCTGCCAGCCCAGGAGAGGTGAGTCACTATCCCTCCGAGCAGTTTACAGCAGCTCCTGGGAAAGCCACAGACCTCCCGGCCCTGCCCAAGCTTTGCTGCCCAGCCCCCTGCCTCTGATGGTACATCCCTGCCCACCCCTGGGGACCCTGCCCTTGCCCCTAGCTCCCAGCAAGCACCCAGAATGAGCGACCTGGTCTGGGGAACCCAGAAGTAAGACAGGAACCTCAGAGCAGCAGGGAGGGCCCTCCCCCAGGTCAGGCCCTGTCCGCCATGACACACCCACCTAGGAGAGCCCCTTCCGCCCCCACAGACGCTCCACGGACAGAGTGCGGGTCCTCCCCGCAGGGAAATGGCCTCCTCACCCCACATCAGGCCCCTGGCCAGTCCATCCCAACTCTGGGTGCCCGGTGCGCGTGGCAGTCAAAAGTCAGCGGAGGGAGGAAGGATGCTAAGGCCCTGCACATGGAGCGGGACCCAGGGCCACCACCCAGGCCCTGGCGAGCGCCAGGCTCCAGCCCACCGGCGGTGGGCTTCCTTACCGTGGCGTCCTCGGCGCCGTGGTGGCCGATGAGGCGGCTGCCGCCCGGGTGCCGCTGTGCCCAGCGGCTGATGTCGTAGACGCGGCGCTCGATGACCAGCCACTTGTCGCCCGGCAGGTCGTGCGGGCGGATCTGCTCCCAGCAGAAGGTGGGCAGGGGCGCCCCCGGCTGCGCGGGCCCCTCCCGCGGCCCCCGCTCCCCTCCCGGCTCCCCGACGCCGCCCATGTCTGCGCGGAGAAGTCCTCGAGCGCCTGCGCCGCCCCGAGGTCCGAGAGGCTCCGGGGGAAGCGAGGTGGCGTTCCGGGGGCTCCTCCACCGCCACCGCCGCCGCCGCCGCCGCCGCCGCCCGCACTGCCGGCCCCGCCCTGCCGCCGCCGCCGCCGTACGAGCGTGCGCCTGCCCGGCTGCCGGCGCTCGCAACTTTTCCCTCCCTTATAACCGCGCTGACAGCGCCCGCCTCGCCTCGCCCCGCCCCCGGCCCCCGCCCCCGCGCCGCCGGCCCGCGCCTGCTCCAATCCCGCGCGCTCCTCGGCCCCCATTGGCTGGCCGTGGAGGGCGGGGTCGGTACAGACCCCACCCTCCAGCTCCGGGAGGGCCACGCCCACCACGCCCGCCCGGCCCCCGGCCCCCGGCCCCCGTCTGTCCCCCGCCCCCGGGCTCCCAACCCCGCCTAGGGAGCCTGGGGCACGGGGCCACGACACACACCCGTGTCCGTCCCGCGGCCCCCGGCCGCGCGCCTTCGGGGGGCTCGGGGCGGGGCCCAGGTTTGCGCACGGCCGGGATTGGAATGACGGGGCCGGGGGAGTGGCGGCTTCCAGCCACCCGTCCTGGAACGTTAGATCCCGAAGGCCCAGAGGTGGGGACACATCTCGGCGTGACTGTAAACAGCCTTCAAACAATAGGCCCCCAACGTCTGCGCCCCGAGGCCGCCTTAGTGAGGGCCTGGCCCCGCCGCCCCCACCGCCGCTGCGGCTCGCGCGGAGCCCTCTGCTGGCGGCCGGCGTCTCCCCGCCGTCCGGGCGGCAGGGCTGGGGGGAAGGGGCCCGGGGACACCGAAGCCTGGAGGCGGCGCCACCATTCCCGGGGTGAGCCCGCTGGTTACCGCCTCCCCCACTCCTCCCAGCCCCATTTCTTACTTCAATAAATTCAAGTCCTTTGCAGAGCGTAGGCAACTCCCCACACTGCTCTGTATTGAAATAAAGATACCCGTTCCTAAAAGTTACAGGTTCACCCCCGCAACGAATAAACTCAGGCTGAGGTTATGCCCGGGAGTAGTGGTGGTCGACCTTGAGCACACATCAGAACCACGGGGAGTAGGGGCCGGCCTGTGGCTCACTCAGGAGAGTGCGGTGCTGATAACACCAAGGCCCTGGGTTCGGATCCCATATACGGATGGCCGGTTCGCTTACTGGCTGAGCGTGGTGCTGACCCCACCAAGTCAAGGGTTAAGATCCCCTTACCGGTCATCTTAGAAAAAAAAAAAAAAAAAAAAAAAAAAGAACCACGGGGAGGACTTGTGATAACACAGACCACTGGCCTCACCCCAGAGTGTGAGTCAGTAGATCTGGTTTGGGGGCAGAGATCCTCACTTCTAACAAGTTCCCAGGGGATGTTTATGTGCTGGTTCCGGGAATGCACTTGGAGAACCTTAAGTATGTTTCTCTGATGTTAATATTTTGTCTTGGTCTAACAATTTATAGGAAGTCACTGAAGCTAATATTGGTCTAAATGGCAGACGAGGGTCTGCAGAAGGGCAGAGGGGGCCTCTGGGTTCTCCCTGGTACCAGGAGCTCTTGCCTTCCGTTGCCAGGACAGTAGAATCCCACGTTTTCCTAGCACCAGGGGGTGCTAGGCCCACGAATCACCATCGACCAGGGCTGCCTGAGCCCTCTCCACTGAGGCCCTCACCAAAATCTTGAATCCCCCTCCTGGCATATATGTGGGAGTGTGGAGGAGTGTGGCTGGCAGCGCTGGCCAGAGGTGACTGCAGGTACCCCTGGCCCACATATCCACCCTGAGCACAGGGATGAAGGAGGAAGACTCTTGAGGAAATGCACCCCCTGCACCAAAATCCAGCCCTTGCCCCATCTTCAGATGCCCTCAGTATCAGATGTGGCCAGCCCGGGGGCCGTCTAGGGGCTCCTTCCCTGGGGCTCGGCCTGTCTCAGCTGCTATATGTGAGGCAGTTGGAGGTTGGGGTAGGTTAGACACTCTGCCTGCCCCAGCCACCCCAGGAAAGATAGGAATGCCTGGACGGTCCACACAGGGTTCCCAGGAGATAAAGCAAGGACAGAGCTTGGATTGTGCCACCCACTCTAGCCACTTCATTCCAGCATTGGCAGAGAGGTGAAACAGCTTCCCATATTGTTTCTCTGTAGGCTTTGGGGCCTTCCACGGGTCACTTTACCTCTCTGGGCTTCAACTCAGTGAATCTTGCAACTGTCAGAGAGTCAGGGGGACTGGGGGAACATGGAATTCCACCATCCCCAAACCCCCAACTCAGGACAGCCAAGGCCTCTCAGACCACTTGGAAAGGGAGAGGCATCACTCAACATTCCTGAGCTGCCATTGGGCCACTGCCAGGGTTTGTGGGGATGAGTGTGGGTAGAACTGGCCAGCTGGAGTATTTTTTTTGGAGGGGGGGGAAGCTTGAGGTTTGAGGGGAGCCCCTCAGTCCCTACTGGACTTCTCCCTGTTGTGAACTGCCACACAGGCCTCTTGTTAGACACACTGAAATCTCCACCCACTATGGAGCCACCAGCTACTGTCTGGAGCCAAGTGATGTTTGTGCAGTGCCAGCGGGGCTCGGGCAAGCTGTAAAGGCAAAGCAGTGGCCTGGTAGGGCAAATTTAAGAAAAAGCTTTAGGCCTACCAGAAGGAGTAGTCACAAAGCCCAGGCATCTACTCTGCAGCAGACACACAAAGTGGATTCAAGTCAGAGCTTTACAATTTGGCTCTTGAGTTAAAGCTCACCACACCGTGAGCTTGGTTATTAGGCCTTGGACACAATTCTTCTGAGAAGGGAGGGGTCTGGCAAGGTGGGGACCACAGAATTATGCAACAGCTGTATTGGAGCCATTTAGAGCAGGGACCACAGACAGCCCTACTTGCCATGAAAGAGCCTTCTTTACGGTGGAGGGCAGAGCTCCTTAGAATGGCCCTTAATAAAAAGGGGCAGCACACATATGGCCAATAAATACATGAAAAGATGCTCGGCCTAACTAATCATCAGAGACTCAAACCAAAATCACAGTGAGATTTCATCTCACACCTGTTAGAATGGCTACTATAAAATAACAGAGAATAAGTGTTGGCAAAGATGTGGAGAAATTGGAACTGTGTGCACTGTGGTGGGAATGTAAGTGGTGCACCCAGTATGGAAAATGGTATGGAGGTTCCTTAAAAAAAATTGTGTTACCATGTGATCCAGAAATTCCATTTGTGGATTTATACCCCAAAGAATTGAAAGCAGGGTCTCAAAGAGATATTTGTACACACATGTTCATAGCAGCATTATTCACAATAGCCAAGAGATGGAAGCAACTCCAGTGTCTATCTACAGATGAATGAATAAACAAAATGTGATACACACACACACACACACACACACAGGAATATTATTCAGCCTTAAAAAGGATGAAGATTCTAACACACGCTCTAACGTGGATGAACATTGAGGACACTATACTAAGTGAAATAAGCCAGTCACAAAAAGACAAATACTGTGTGATTCCACTTATATAGGGTATCTGGAGTGGCCAAATTCATATAGAGAGGAAGTAGAATGGTAGCTGCCAGGGGCTAGGGGAAGGAGGAAATAGGGAGTCATTTAATTGGTAGCAAGTTTCAGTTTTGTAAGATGAAAATGTTCTGGAGGTCTGTTTCAGAATAATGTGAATGTATTTAATACTACTGAAGTGTATACTTAAAAACGGTTAAGATGGTAAATTTTATGTTATTATTTTTTTTGGTGGCTGGCCGGAACGGGGATCTGAACCCTTGCCCTTGGTGTTATAACACTGTGCTCTAACCACCTGTTGTTTCTTTACCATAATCTTTTAAATGAAAAAAGGGGGAAGGAAGGGTGCTGCAAAGGCCATTTAACACAATCTTCCCAATTCATAGATGAGAAAACTGAGGCCCAGAGAGGAGTGACTTTGCCCCAAGTCCACATCCCTGGCAGGATTCAGACTGGGACAGGCTCAGCAGATTGTAATGTGTGACACAGTCAGAGCAAAGCACATGGCCAGTGTGCAACTGGGCTCGGGCTTGATGCCCCCACCCTCAGAGGCCAGAGGCAGTACTAGCTCTTAAGAGGTGGCCAGTGAGGGTTAAAATGATTCACATGTGCCAAAGGCACTGAGAGAGGCCCAAGTGGGTTATCTAGAAAATTCACTTAAGAGGAATGACTCTTCTATGGCTGATGTCAGCTAACCCTCTCCAGACAACTCCAAGAGCCAAAGCCCTGAGCTCCTCCAGAGAGTGCCACCCCCACCCCCACCCCAGCCCCAGGCCTGCAGAGCAGTGCTGGGAGCAGCTGTAACAGTAAAGAATGTTGAAACCCAGATTCAAATTCCAGCTCTGCCACTGTCAGAGGCTCAGTTTCTACCTCATAAAACAGGGAAGGGCCTAATTCAGGGCCAGGCACGCTGCAGGTGTTTAGTAAAAGACATTTAGGATGCTGGTTAAATACTGTGGGCTCTAGTGCAGGGCTCATCGCTCCTGTCCGGGGGTCACAGGTGCCTCAGTCTATTCATCTGCAAAGTGGGGATGATAGTACTTCATAAGGTTGCTGTGAGGATCAAATGAATTAGTTCAGTGACAGGGCTTAGCACCATGCCTGAAACACAGTCATTGCTCAGACATTAGCTATTATTGGCAGTGTGTGTGTCCGTCCCCTGGGTATCTCAGTTATTTGTCAGTTTATGATAGTGCCACCAAATTAACAGGAAATGCTATGGCAGGGGCAGGTGAGCAAGTCTGGGGTGCGGGTCTTCCACCAGGCCTCTGGAGTCACCTGCTGTCTCCTTGGTCCTGGGTGTGGCTGGGCCAAGGGCACAGAAGCTGGGGTAGGGGTGGGTAGCCCCAGGGCCCAGGTCTTCATCCTCCTTTGGCTGCCAGCTGACCCAGGATTGACCAAGAGGACAGAAAGAGACTGTCACACAGGAGAGACTGTAGCACAGAGGCACTCACCCTTCCTAACACCCTCCTCCACCTTCCTCGCTTTACTTTCCTTCATCGGACACTTTGATATGCCACTGATGCACTTTTTTTTTTTTTTTGACTTTTTTTTTTGACCGGCCGCACCGCGCTCAGCCAGTGAGCGCACCGGCCAGGCCATCCCTACATAGGATCCGAACCCGCGGCGGGAGCGCTGCTGCGCTCCCAGCGCCGCACTCTCCCGAGTGCACCACGGGGTCGGCCCCTGATGCACTTTTTTATTGCCGGTCTCCCGCCTTGAGATTCTCAGCTCAAGCACAGTGTCCCCAGCACCAGGAAAGTGTCCACCACACAGCACTTGCCTGGTATTTGAGAGAATGACAGGAGGCCCGACCAGTGAACATCTTAGGGGGCTGGAGAGACAGTGAGGGGATCCAAATCACAGATGGAGCAGGGAGGGGGTGTGGGAACAAAGGGGAATTGAGGAGGCAGGAGACCTCTTGGGAAAAGGCTACTGGCCGGAAAGGGTGGAGGCGCCCACAGCTGGCCTGACCCACCAGCTGGGTGGCCCTGAGGCCTCAGGCCAATAGGGAAGTATCACCAACAATGACCCAACCCAGAAGCTGCTGTGCCCCGCCTCCAGGAAGGACACCTACTGGGCCCACACCCTTACAGGTGGGGAGAGGTCAGGCACCATGGACACCCCTGGCACCATTCTGAGTCCCCAGAGGTCCTGGCCACCCTCATCTTCTTCCCCGTGTGACTGCTGCCCCTTGCTAACAACCCATCTAAGACTTGGGCTGTGAAACCCAGAGCCACCAAAGTCCCCATCTGTGCTGCTGGAAGACATCATCAACCAACCCTGCCACCGTCCTGCCAAGCACTTGGCAGTCTCCGTGCTTTGACTCTGAGCTCTGAGTTTCCACTGGACCTGAGCTGGCCAGCTCTGAGGGCAAGGAGACCTAGAGGAGGGAACTGCCCAAGGTGCCACAGGGGGCAGCGGCATGGTCAGCCTCAGCACTGGGCACCCCGGCAGCAGGGAGGCCAGGCTCATCCCCAGTGACCCAAGTCCCTGCGGAACACTAAGGCATGATTCAAACGGTCTTCCCTATAGCGAGTGGTGGTGGTGGTGGTGGGGCTTCAGGATTTGGGTTTAATCCCAAGCACGAGGGCAGGCAAGG
Organism: Cynocephalus volans; assembly: GCF_027409185.1. Taxonomy (NCBI): domain Eukaryota; kingdom Metazoa; phylum Chordata; class Mammalia; order Dermoptera; family Cynocephalidae; genus Cynocephalus; species Cynocephalus volans. The sequence goes on from NC_084463.1 coordinate 157,167,483, forward strand.
AAAGGATTTGGTTCCACTCCTTCAGATGCCCAAGCCTTGGCCAGAGCCCCAGGGTGCAGGAGTGAAGGCGTGTGGCCGCCCAGCCTCTACCAACAAAGCCTTCCTTTATTAAATAGAGATCGTGTTACATTCCATTCAAAGAAGGAAATCCAGACATGGTGAGGGATGTGTCCAGGTTAGAGTCCCTAACTCTGGTCCTGAGTGGGCTGTGACGGGTGAGGGGAGGTCCAGGTCCTGCCTGCCCCACCCCAGCCCCCCACACAGGGGCCCCTGTTGTCGGAAGGGCCGCCCTTAAGACAGGCATGGGTGGCCTGAGGGCCTGTCTGTGTCTGACCTTGGGAGGAAAGTGCCGCAATCCTTCCAGTGCTTTGGGGAGCAGGACCTCCTGGAGCACAGGGCTGAGATGGGGGAGGGAGGTGACAGGAGGGCCTTTATGAAGAGGGAGGGAAGGAGGAGGGGCTCTGACATCTTAAGAACGCTCTGGGGTCATTCTCAACCATATACTGTACAGGCTGGAGTGGCAGAGCTGTTGAGGCCCTGCCAGCCACTCCTAGCCCTGCTGCCCTGTAGACCCTTGGGACAGCAGGGGAGGCCACCTGGGGGTGAGGAATGGCCACAAGGGGGTGCTGGTGGCCCAGGATTTGGGAACTGGGTTGGGGAATACCCTGGAGATCAGGCCACCCCAGGATAGTCCCTTTCTGAGGACATGGCAGCAACAAGGCACCTACAGGCAGCAGTTCCCAGGCCTGGGGAAGGGGTGCTGGCTGCCCCAGGTGTCCCCTCCCAAGGGCTGAGCCCTCCGGTATGGCTCCAAGCTCCTTGGTCTTTGGTGCTTCCTTGAAATTCTGGTGGTTGCAAAACCCAGTGGGGAAGAGAGAAGGTTCATCTCATGAAGTCCAGGCCTGTCTGTCCTGCTGTCTGTCCCAGGATGGACATTTGGTGCTGGCTCAGTGCTGCCTCCAGGGCCAGGCCATTTGTCTGTCCATTTGGTTTCTGGCTCAGGGCTGGTTCCAGGACCCTGTCTTCCTGTCTGTCTGTCCTGGAACAGATGTTTGCTCCAGCTCAGAGTCCCCTTCCAGGCCCAGGCCATGCCCTAGGCCTCCTGTGGGAAGAAGCCAAGCTTGGCCAGTGACATCTCCTTCCGCAGCCTTGTGATCTCCCAAAACATCGGCTCCGCTACAGGCAGAAAGAAGGTAGACAGCTTGGGGGCAGCTCAGGGTCACCTCAGGCAGACAGCAGGCCCCCTCCCCTGAATTTGGACAGGGAAGCTACCAAGGGACCCTAGGGCTCCCCAGAACCCCAGGACAGATGACCTTGGCGAGTGGCTGGACCTCTCAGGCTCTACTCTGAGCCTTGGAAACTGTTGAGTGCTGAACACTTTTGAGGGATCTGCACTGTACCACACTGACAGCACCCCCACAGCCTGATGTGCACATGCATGCACACACTGCCACGCACTCAACATTGGTGAGCCTGGGCCCAGGAACTGTGCTCAACAGGTTACAAATGCTTTATATGCCCACCTCCCTGGGGTCTCACGGTGACCTCAGCAGTGATCAGTCCATGTACCTGGTAGGAGGCAGCCCCTCAGGGAGCATCCCCTAGCCTGGCAGGTGTAAACACCCAGAGTGCACTGGCCTTGGCCTCTGAGTGGGACTCGACCCCCAAGCTGGGAAGGAAATAGCTCCTTACTAAGATGGTTAGACCAGATTGGTTCAGGAGAAGATTCATTAGGGGACAAAGTTTGGTGGGGCAGCGGGAAGCTAGACTTTGCAGCATGGGGAGGGGTGGGGCAAGGGGTGGATGGAAGACCTGCCAGACAACGGGTACAGTGGGGGCACAGGTCTGTAGGTGGGCAAGCCCCAGGGGTCCATGAGGTGGCCACACCTGGAGTGGAGGAAGATTCCCAACGGAGGCCCCATCATGCAGGGCCTCAAATGCTGGGTCAATAACAGCAATGCTGTCCCCACAGGCCCTGGGGGCCGAGAGAGGTTTCTGGGCAGGAGAAAGAGCAGCTGGACAGACCCAGTGGGTGGGAGCATCAGGCTTGCTGTCCTGGTGAGGCGGGACCTGGGAGGTTCCTTCTGCTGCTCATCTCTCCACAAAACTCAGCACCCAGGAGATTCGTGAGCCCTTCACTAACCCACAACCTCTTGCTCGCTGGCCTCCTGGCTAAGGAGCCCCAGACTCCTGCCTTGGCGAGGGGGCAGGTAGACCCAGAAGCCGCCTGTCCGCCCAGCCTCTCTCCCCGGCGCCATCCCTCCACCGGCCGCCAGGGGGCGCTCACCGTCCTGCCGCACCAGGCCTTGCTGGATGTAGCGGATGTAGGTGAAGAAGTTGCACACTGCGGTGATCTGCAGGCAGAAGTGGGGACCTGTGACCTGCCTGTCCCCCACACTCGGGGTCCCCCAACAAGCCAGTGCAGATCTGAGACCAGAGCAGTTAGCCCACGTCAACGTCAGAGCCAGGTAATGCTCCCTGCCTCGGACAGGGGTGAGCTTTGAAGTTCTAATGAACAGCAGCAAGACTAGTAAGTAACTGCTCCGAATGATGTAGTGGAAATGACCATGTAATCAAGCACGTGCAAATGAGGCAGACATGCTTATGGTTCCCATTTTACACATGGGGAATATGGAGCCAGCAAGGACAAAGCCACCTGACCATGGTTACGGACATCGTGGACCTAGTAAGCAGCTGGAGCTGAGAGATGAAGCCAGGCAGCTGTGCCTGAATCTACGCTCACCCCCTGGTGGGCCTGCTTGCTCTGGACGCTGGAGGTCTGGACCAGCCAGGCCTAAGTCACGTGCTCTTCTTAACACCAGGGAAGGCAAAGGGATCAGAAGCAACTCACCTGGGCTGCCCTGGTCCCCGTGCCTGAAGCCCTCAACCTGGGGGTGACCCGAGGCTTGCTGCAGGCCAGGCCCAGTGCCAGGCACTGGGGACCCTACATTGGCTCAGACACTGCCACTATTAGAGGACTCTAATACTGTGGAGAGGGCACTGTTGGTGCCCCGCCTGGGGTCCCTTTTCTAGGCTGGGACCCCAACTGCCAGCTGCTGAGGGTGTTGGCCCCTAAAGGCGCATAGGTGCACCTTCTGCATCTCCAACCCCCACAGACCTCAGCCAATGACTGGCTGGCATGGGGGGTGTAGAAGCCCAGCCCCTTGCCTCAGGGTGGAACCCACGCTGTGCTCCAGAGCCCCCAGGGACCAGGCTTGGCTCCTCTCCCCTACCACCATTCTGCCTCCCTCACTCCCCTGAGAGCCGCACAAAATCCCCATCTTAGGTGCTGCTTCCAGGGAACCCAGCCTAAGACAGGAAGGCAGCAGCAGCTGTGCCCATGACAGCCATGTGCTGAATGCCCAGTGTCCTGGGAGTGGGGCGCCCACAGGCTGGAGGAGGGTGGTGCTCCTGCTGGCCTCGCACACACAGACCTTGCCAGGAGGAAAAAGGGGTGCAGGGCCAGTGGCCTGGCAAAGGCAGGGAGATGTGAGAGGGGTCAGGGATACTGTGGGGTGGGGTGGGTGGAGGAGAGGCTGTGGCAGGGGCGGGGCGGGACAGCTCACGTGCAGGGACAGCGGGCACCGTGAGAAGCTCGTGAGCAGGGAGTGGCAGGGAATAGTGCAGTTCTCTCCCCAGGGCTCTCTTTGGGGGGAGACAACTCCCCCCCCCATCCACTCCACACCCCTTGGTGTCTCAGGTCGGGGACCACACCCTGAAAGTTCAGACCCTTCTCTTCTCATCTCCCATCCCCAGCTCAGCCGGCTCAGCCAGACACCCAGGCCAGGAAAAAACCTGAGTCCGAGGAGTAGTTCTGTGAGGCATGGGAATGGCTCGCGTGGCCCTTCTGTTGAGTCCTGGTTGGGACTGGAAGAGGGCAATGGGGACCTGTGGGCACTGAACAAGGCTTTGGGCACAAATCCATGGGGGAAGGGCTGCAGGGAAGAGACACAGGTTCAGAGTCGGGAGATCCCAGGTCTAGGCTGTTTGGCCCCAGGCACACCCCGTCCCTTAGCTAAGGCTCAGACTCCCCGAGTCTCACCACTGGGTGAATTCACACTCACTTGAGTGTGGGACAAGCTGTTGAGGACCTGACACATGGCCCTCACTATACAGCCTGCTGCCTGGTGATAGGGCCATTTGTCCACTTGAGTCCTGGCTGGTGTGTGGGGGGGGTTTCTTCACACCCTCACTTTGCATGTGTTTCCAAACACGTTCTCTTTTGTTCCTTCCAATCCTCTTAAAGTCAGTAGGGTGACAGAAGAAGGGGACTCACCTCGTCCTCAACCCCTAGCTTGGTGAGGGCCCCTGTGCCGGCCTGAATCCCACGGCACGTGAGAGCAGAAGCTGGGATTCCTGGAGGCCCCTCGGCACCCACAGCTGACCACAAGGCAGTGCGACAAGACTTGCCTCTGCATCTCTTCAAAAGCCTTGGGCCAAGGGCTGGCTTAGAGCAAGGTGTTACAACACCAAGGTACCAGCCAGCCACCAAAAACAAAAACAACACCTCGGGCCAAAACCCAAGCCAGGAGTCAGGAGCCTCAAGCTTTAACCTGAACTCTAGTGGCACTCCAGTTTACTAATCAAATGACAGAGGTGATGGATGTCCCTCCATGATTACATTTCGTTATATCAGCCTGTGTCTTAGCAGATGGGAGAGAGATCCTCCTGATGACCTGGAAGAAGTTAGCTGTCCTGTCGAGAGAGGGCCCTGCAGCAGGGAACTGCGGTCAGCCCTCAGAAGTTGAGAGTGTCCTCAGCCGACAGCCAGAAAGAAAATGGGGACCTCAGTCCTTCAACCACAAGGAACTGAATTCTGCCAATAGCCACATATGCTTGGAAAAGACCTTGAACTCCAGAAAAGAACCCAGCCCACCGACACCTTGATCGTACCCTTATGAGTCCCCGAGCACAGGACCCAGCTAAGCAGTGCTCAGATGCCCGACCCAGGGAAATCGCAAGGTAATAAGAGTGTGTTGTTTTAAGCCACTATGTTTATGGTCACTTGCTGTGCAGCCATAACAAAGGACTGGACTGGGCTTGGCTGTGTGGCCTGAGTCAGTTTCTGCACCTCTCTGAGCCTGTACCCTGCTCTGTAGATCGAGGTGTAGTTCTGGTTGTACTACCATGCCTGGGGCCCAGAGTCCCAGTCCAGGTTTCTCCTAAGAAGCCAAGCCACACTTGCAGAGGGTGACTCACCCTGGCCCTGGAGGATGGTGAGATGTAGTAGTGGCTCTCAGAGTCCCCAAGCCGGATGCGGTGACGGCAGGCGCGGGCCAGTCCGCTCAGGGCACATGTGCTGGGGGAAAAGCAGAGGGGACCATGGGGGATGGCTGGGGCATGCCCACCCACGCAGGGAGGACACAGCAGCCAGAAGGACACACAGAGAGAGGGGCAGGGAAACAGACATGGCGGTGGGGTCTGACCTCCCCTCTGCCAGCAGTCCCTAGGACAGACCTTGAAACCAACCTGGACCCCACTCCTAGACCTCTGCCTTGCCTCTGCTGGGCAAGAGAGCTTGGTCAACCTCACGCAGGTACGCCAGAGCCCCACCTTCTGCGGTCTCTAAAAATGCATCACCTTTTACTGGGGACCTCAGACCCAGTCACCGCTTCCCCCAACTAAGCCTCCCTCTTTTTAACACCAAGGTGCTCACCTGCTTTGCCCATGCGGCCCCTCTTGCCCCGTCTGCCTCTGCCTGCCAACCAGCCCCAACTGAGAGTCCCGTGCCATGCCACCCTCTCTCCTCACCCCAGGCCTGGGTACCTCCCTCTGCATCTTCAGCTGCCCACATGCCAGGTCTCAGTGGCCCCGAAGAGCCCACCATCTGTTCCCTCACTCCCAAATGCTGCTCCTCTCTGGGGCGGCACCTACTCAGCTCTCTCCTCCTCACCCTCCACCTGGTCACCAGGTCCCCAGGCTGGGGCACGCCTGCAGCGCCTTTTGCCTGAATCCCCTGAGGTCCTTCCAACCAGCCTTCTACCTCATCTCCCCCTTTCTTCTCCACGTTGTAGCCAAGGGCTCCTCCAAGGCCCACATCCAATCCATCCTCTTTCCCTGCTTTTTTCCCATCGTCCAGGAAAGAGTTATGGAGAACCCCAAGTAAAAGGTTAAAAAGGCTCCTTGGTGCAGGACTTGTCAGAGCATTAGCTGCCTCCAGGTTCACTGTGATTCTCTGAGGGGACCAGAGAACCCTCTTCTCAGGTAATATCTATTGATTTATGAAACACTAGCCTGGCAGGTGAAAACCCAAACCTATGAAGGCTCTTAATACTCTGGCCCCAACACCCTCTGCAGCCTCAGCCCCAACTCTGCGCCCACCCACTGCTCTACCCACTGCCCCAGGGTGTTTCTGTGACTATCTCCGCTTCTCATGCCTTCATGCATTCTGTTCCATCTGCCTGAGAGGCCCTTCCCTGCTTGCAAAACTGCTACGCATCCTCCAAACCTGGCTCAAATGTTCCTCTCCATGACAAGGTTTCCACCTGGCACCAGCCCTCCCAGGCCAGATCTTGGGCTGCCAAGGGGGACTCCTTCCTAATCCCTCCCTGGCTCCAACCTGACTATTCTGCTTTGCCACTACCCCTGTCGATGCCATTGAGAAGCAAGGACAAGATGTCAAGGCCATTGAGTTATTTATTGGCTGGAATCGGGGTCCAGAACCCACTGTGGGAGAGAAGGGGCAGGGCAGGGAGCATGTGTCAGGCTGGCCAGTAAGAGGGAGACCCCAGCTTCCAGACTCCCTGGAGAGCCTGGGGGTCCACAGGAATTCTGCAAAGATTCCCTGCAGGGGGCCAGCAACTGTCCCTCTTCTGTCAGATGTCCTGGCCAGGCCTGTATGCCACAGCCCCTGCCCACCCTCAGGTCCTGCACCAGGGCCCCAGGGGGCATGAGACTCAGTCCTGCCCTCTTGGCACAGCCTAAGGCCCAGCGGGCTCCCCCAAGAGAGCAGAAGGGCTGGGGGCACGAAGCTTACTTGGCGCTGGCACATTCAACCTCGGCCACCTTCCCTGCAGGCAGTGTCTGTGCAGCTACGGGCTCGATGGTAAGCGTGTTGTCCTCCACGGCGGCCTGCACCAGCACCGAGAGCTGTAGCAGACCAGAGTGGCAGGTGGGCTGGTGAGGGGCTGGGCCCCACTGAAGGGTCCAGGGGCTGCCCCCCCCAGCCGGCTGCCCCCTCCCGCCTCACCTCCTGCATTGTGAAGTCTAGGCAGGGGCCCACGTCTTCCCGGTACACCCTTTCCAGGAAGGGGCAGGTCTTGTCCAGGGTGGGTGATTCCCTCCAGGCCTGAAACTCTGCAAACAGGGTTGTATCCACCTGCAGGGGAGAGCGAGCCAGGGTGCGGGCAGTCAGGGTGCTGAGGGCCAGCATGGCAGGGGCAGGCCGAGCTGAAGGACAGGAGGGCCAGGGAGGACGCAGGGCAGGCCCCAGCGACCGTGCAGGGGAGCCAAGGCCAGGAAAGAACTCCCTCTGCCCTCGGCACTAAAGAATTTAGAACAAAACTTTTCTTGCCAGGTGTGTTTTAAGTTTCTCGGTGCTATAAGATGACAGACTTGGGTCCGGGGACTCCTGCTGAGGACCCTTGCTGCCTCTTTGAGAAGGAAAAGTTGAAGAGTGACCCAGTGGGAACCCGCAGGGACACGAGGCACACACAGGCCTGTGCGCGCAGGAGGGAAGCCCCTCTGGCTCACTCCAAGGAGGTGACTTCCTGGCCTGCCCTGGGCTGCGTGCAGAGTAAGTGAGGCTGGGAGCGGGGATGGAGGGGGCGGCCCCTCTCTCGAGCCATTACCTGTTGGGAAAAGGAGAGAGAGGTAGCGGAGGTGGGGGCCGGGGGCGGCTGCCCAGGTGGGAGCGGCCAGGCCGGCTCGTACGTGAGGTGAATGGCCTTGCTGGGGACCACGCAGAGGAGCAGGGACAGCAGTGGGGGCAGCCCGGGCTGGGCGGGTGGGGCCCACAAGGCAGACAGACAGACAGACAGGTGCACAGAGACAGACAGGAGGAAGGAGAAGTTAGTGTCCAGTTGGAAGCTCAGTGCTCAGAAGGGGGACAAGGGGCTTCACCGACACCTCCTCCCTGGAAGCTTGGGAGGCAGGGATGGGAGGACAGGACCAGGACTGGCGGGCTTGGCACCAGACACTCAGCAAGCCGAATGCTACTACGTCCCTCGCGGGTGTTCACTGGGTGCAGCCCTGAGCTGAGCTCTTGACAGCTGCATCTCGTCAGTTCCTCCTGTGACCCAGGAGGCCCATTTACCACATGAGAAAACTGAGGTGCTGACAGGTGGACACTTGCCCAGGGTCCCACCACCATGAGTGTCAACCCAGCTTGGACCAAGTACAGCATGTGCCTGGCCATGGCAGGAGTGAGACGCCCCTCTACAGGCCATGCTTATCTTGACACCAGAGTTAGAGGGCACAAGATCCCTTGAGAACAAGGGTTCACAGGTGGTCCCAGGCCTCAAGGCTGTGGCTACACAGGGCCCAGGCAGCCTCTCTCCGGGGGCCCAGTGGCCCCTGCCCAGCCTCTTAAGGCCAAGGGAGTGTGTGCCTTCTCAGAGAACCCCCAAAGGCAGATCCTCAGGGCCAAAGCCAGCCTCAAGGGCAGAGACCCCCACGCATACTTGGAGTCAGCATGGCAGGGAGGGGTTATCAGGCCCCCCAGACTGTACACTCTGGAGGCTCAGGGCCAAACGCCTCATATCATAGGAAACCAAAGAAAAGGAACCTGCCCAGCCCTCACAGCCTGGAGGACACAGAGGCCCAGATAGGGACAGGACAGGCTCCAGGTCACACGGCAAAGGTAGATTGGTCCCCATTGGGCTCTGACCCGCTGACAGTGGGCATGGTCTCCCCTTTTCTGTCCCTACCACCCACCTGCCACCCTTACCTCTTTGCCTTCCTTGTCTGGGGTGAGGGTGTGTCCTGCGACAGGGCACACGACGGGGCAGAGCGTGCTGCTGGTGCTCTTATGGCGTGAGTGGCCCTTTCGGGGCCCGGCCTTGGTGGGGCTCAGCAACTGCGGGTGGAGTTCACGGTTGGGAGAGGCTGGTGTGGACGTGATGACCAGTGTCTTCAGGGCTGTCACCTCCGCCTGCAGCATGTCGATCTGGCCAGGATGGGATGGCCGTCAACCCTCACCCAGGGTTGATGCCACTCTGGCTGCCACCTATAGACCCAGCTCAGGACAGCCCGTAACCAACAGCGACTAGCACCTAACCTCACCCGTCACCCTTGGAATAGCTTTGAGGTGGAGACCCAGACACCAGTTTTACAGATAGGGAAACTGAGGCTCAGAGAGGCGACACGGCTGGCCCCAGGTCACTGTGAGCAGGACTCTGTTAGGAGCAAGTGTCTTGGAGCTGGCTGGGCCTCCCAGTGAGGGTTCTGGGTCCCCTGGGAGCCAGGAACACTCCAAGTCTCCCATTCTACAGATGGGCAAACAGGATGATAAAGGAAGCCACTTGCCCGGGATTCCCCAGCCAGGTTGAGGTTTCTGCTTTGTAAAGGGGGCACTGGGAGGCGGGAGAAGAAATTACAACAATCACAGGATCTTCCCAGCCCTGGAAGGCCCCAGAAGTCTCCGTGGTGCAGCAGAAGCACTGGCGGAGTTACGGGGCATCAGGCTGTGTGATCTCAGACACTCCCTGCTGCCCTCCCTGGGCCTGGGTTTGTGGGTTCCAGTGTCCCCACAAGGTCAGGCAAGGGTCCACATGGGTAGTGAAGTCCAGTTCTCCTGGGGCTGGGAGGCAGTGCAGGAGGCCGGGACTGGCCTGGGTGGGCAGGGACAGGCCTCACCTTGCCCCGGGCCTCCTTCAACTGCTTTTCTGACGCCGCCTGCTTCAGGTTGGCTTCCCGAACCATCTTGTGGGCCTCCTGGGAAGAAGGCAGCCCCTGCGTGAATGGCACTAACACGATGGACACCCGGGAGACCCTCTCTGCCCCATGGGCTGGTGTACCTCAAACAGACTGGCCGTCAGCTCCTCCAGCTCCTGCTCCAACTGCTCCCGCACCTTGGACAGCCGCTCACACTCCTCGTCCTTCAGCTTCAGCTCCTGGGGGCCCGAGGCGGGGGCTGTCAGCACAGGGTGGGGGCCACCGGCCCGACTGACCCAGCTGTCCCCTCTCCCCACACCATCTTATGCGGGGCTCTGGGCCCTGAGCTTGCTTGCTCTCTGCTGCCTGACAGTTTGTGATGCATTTTCCACTTAGCCCATAGCTTGAGGTTGAAACACAGTCTGTCAGTCCATTAGAGCCTGGGGCAGGTTTTCAGAGAAGACTTGGGAACATCATTTAAAAATGCAAGAAGAAAGGGTCTCTCCTTTGTTTGTACTGCCCTCGAAGGTAAGTGCACGATCCCTTTCCCTTTGGCATATCTCAGGGCTCTCCCAGGCTGACACCTCCACCCTGGAGCCCCCCAGCCTGCCTGCAGGCCCCCACCTTCTGGGCCTTGTGCAGCTCCTCTCTGAGGAACTCCGAGCCCTTCTCGCGGATCTCCATGGAAGAGCTGCGTAGGCGCGACACGTCCAGCTGGGCAGCTGCAGGGCCCTCCTCACCTTGGGCCTCCTCCCCTGCAGAGGCCTCCACCAGGGCTCCTGGGGACTCCCTGTGGCCTTTGCAGGGGTCCACGCTCTTCCAGGGGACAGAGACAGCCTCGAGAGGTGGCTGGAGGCCCTCGTCTGGCTGGGGCAGGCTGCAACACAAACAAGGGCATCAGTGACCCTGGGCAATACCCTGGCACCTGGGCCTCATGGGCACCTGGGCACCACTGGCTATGACCAGGGTTGTCACAAGTGCAGAATAGCCAAGCACAAGGCTCTTGGGGGCAAGGGTAGGGCTCACTCATCTTTTTCAACCACTCTCTCCAGCCCGGGACATAGGGCTGTTCTTGGCACACAGTAGGTTGTCAGCACACAGCCTGCACTCAGTTCATGTTTGTCGAACAGATGACTGTAAATGCATCAGTGTTGAGAATCGGAGTTTCCACTTTTACAAACTGAAGACAATCCCAATGCCCCTACTTCCCAGGTCCCTGAGCAGATCAGAGGGGATGTGCCTAAAATCTTGGCACACAGTAGGCACTGAAGTGGGCGCTGCCTCATTGGCACGGTCAGTGCAAATTCTACCTCTTTCAGGGGGGACCAGAGAGGAAGGACGAGGCCAGGGCAGGCAGGGCTGAGGCGGGAAGATTCTGTGAGCAGCCAGCCAAGGCAGACCCACTTCCTGGCCCCCTGGACTTTGTGGGGAGCAGTCCCAGCTCCCCTGGCCTGTCTTATTGACCTCAGGCAAACACCCTGTCTCTGGGCCTCAGGACCGTCCCCTCCCTGGAGCTGAAGACCTTGGTGGCAGTGTGTAGTCTCCGTCCTCATCCCTCACCCCTCTGAAGCAGACCCTGGAGAGGGAAGGGAGGGCGCGGGCTCGGCCAGCAGTGGTTTGTGCCAAGACAGCACCTCTGGACTCGCTCACTCAGCAAAAAAGCTCGTGGCTCCTGAGCCAGCAGCTTCTAAGCCACAGAGGCTGGGCTGGGGTGGGGGCTGGGCTGCTGATAACAGTAGGGGAGGTGGGGGGAGGGGGCTCAGAGAGGCCCGCACAGGATGGGGGAAAGACAAGGCCAGGGTGATCTTAGGACTCAGGGTAGCTGAGGGGAGAGGTGAGAGACAAGTCTGGGGCCTGGTCCCCCTGCCTGTCCTCGGGACTGTAGGAAGGTCACCAAGCAGTTCCCAATCCTCAGTTTCCCCCTTGGTAACACAATGGGACTGGACACCCAGAGACCCCAGCAAAGAGTCCATTCCCAAGCCACCCTTCCATGTCCCTGTCCAGCTGCCCAGCCCAGCCTGCCCTCTGCTTTGGAACTGGCTCAGACTATGGCCTCAAGGCTCCTCAGGCTGGGTCCTGCCTGGCAGGGCCTCAGGCCTTGATGATTAAGGCGGGGACACGTATCCATCACTCCATCAACAGTGTCTATGCCAGACAGGGAAATCTCCTAATACCTTGTTTGGGGGGAGGGGTGCGGTCTTGTTGGCAAAGGGTCTCTGAAGTTTGCAGGGCTGTGGCAGCCTTTGCCCACCCCCCCAACATGGCCATGGAGGCCCCAGGGGGACTCTACACAGGGCACTCTGACCACGTTATTCTGTTTAAAACTCTCTGTTATTGTCCCATTCTACAGACAAGGGGACAGGGTTCAGAGATGTGAAGGGACTTGCCCAGTGTCATGCTGCTGGCAAGTGGCAGTGCAGGGACAGGTGGCCAGGTCTTGAGCCCAGCCCAAAGCTTCCCAGCCACAGCAGAAGGGCGGGTGGGGTGAGGCATGTGAGTGTTGCAACCAGAGCATCTGCCTCAGGATCAAGCGCTGCTGGGCCCAGGGGGACTTGGAGGCTCCTCTTTGGCTGTGGAAGGGAAATCTGACCCAATTCCGTCTGGAACTGGCTTCTCCACCTCTGCTCAGGCCCAGAAACCACCTTTCCAGGAGGGGGGCGTGGGCTGGGGGAGCCGTGGTTGAGAGCACGGGCCAGGGTTGGCAACCGGGGTACAGCCAGCCTCTGACCTGGGGCACACGTGAGCCCCTGGGATGTCACTGAAATTCTCTGAATGTGCTTCCCCACCTGTAGGACTGGGGGTTAAAAACCTGCAGGAGGCACTGTAAGAATCAAATGAGAAGTCACTTGAAGGCTCTGGGTCCTGCAGCTGAAACCACAGGTCTGGGGAGGTGCCCCCACTGGGAACCTGGAGGCTTGGAGTCCAGCCCCATTTCCTCAGGTGACAGAGGATGGCCACAGTCACTCAGGCTGGGCCAGGGGCAGCAGACCCCATCTCAGGGTCTGCCCACTTGAATAGAATGAACAGAGCGGGTGCGGACCCACAAGCACACCACAGGACATGGGGCAGGATCCCAGGTCTCAGACGCCCAGCCCTGATATCTGTCCCACAGAAAGGACCACCCCCCATTGACCATGGCCCCTGCCCAGGAGAACAAGGCCTCCTGCCTCTCCCACAGGGGCTGAGCTTTGCCCACTCGTGTGGCCTGGGCTTCTGGCCACAGTGAGAGACTCTCCTGCTGGTCCCAAGGGCATGGGCTGGAGGTGTGGCTGGACAATCCCCACCGTTTTCCCAACAGGCTCTCACTTCAGCCACCACTGGGGGGATGGGGCCCTATTTTGGGAAAACAGTGGTCCAGGAGGCGGGAGACAGGGTCTCTGTGACACTGTACCCCTCCCCCTGGTGGAAAGGCCCAAAGCCTAGATCCTAATGGCAGGAAGCATGGGAACAGCAGGACCACCCGTAGCCACCAACTCCCCAGTGCCTGGGCCAGGGGTGGCAGGAACGGCAGGGGGAGGGAGGGAAGCTCGAATCTGTAGACCCTCCTTCCCCTTACACTTCCGGGCTCTGAGGCCAACTCCTGTGACTCAGAAATTTCAGAGGAAAGAGGGCCCCTGAATCCCCTATCTTCCACACACTTCGGCCTCCCAGACCAGAGGCCCCAAACCTGGGTGTGAACACCTGAGGCGGTGGGAACCGACTTCTCAGGGAAGCCTGGGCCATCGCTCCAGTCCTTCTCCTGAGTCCCTACCCCTGCACAGTCCATGGCTCTCTGCTCAAACCTCCTCGGTCCCCAGTCCCTGCAGAAATAGAGTCCAGCCTCTAAGAAGAGCTGCAGAGGCCACTGGGAAGGGAGGTGCTCAGGGGGGAGAGAGTTAAAAGTCAAGGTCAGATGTAGATGGGGCAGCCAACATCCCCCATCCCCAAGCCCGCTCTACTGCCTGGAGCCCCAGGCGGTTCATGCAGGAAGGGCCCCGCTGGGTCACTTCCCCAGGAAACACACACCAGGGAGAAAACGCCACTAGCGCAATCCACACCCCACTAGGCCTGCCCTAGGTGGGCCAGCAGGGCTTTTTTCCCCAACCACAAAACACGGCAAAATGAGAACAGGATGGGCCGGCCCGTGGCTCACTCGGGAGAGTGTGGTGCTGATAACACCAAGGCCATGGGTTCGGATCCCATATAGGGATGGCCAGTTGCTCACTGGCTGAGCGTGGTGCTGACAACACCAAGTCAAGGGTTAAGATCCCCTTACCGGTCATCTTTTAAAAAAAAAAAAAAAGAGAGAGAACAGGATGCCTGGACTCTGGGGCCTCTGTCACTCAGGAACACCCACTGGGCCAGGGAGCCTGGCCAGAGGTTGCTCCTGGGGTCAGAAGGGCCCAAACAGGATCCTGCATGGCCCTCTGAGGGTTCTGACCCTTCCCAACAGGGCCAGACCACCTGCTGCAAGGTCTTTCTGCCCCTCAACCAGTGCCCAGGATGACCCTCCTGTCATCTCTTGGAATTAAAGAACCCCTGTGCTAATGGACGCAATGGGTTTAAACTCAGGACTGGCGGTTAGCTCAGTTGGTTAGAGCTTGGTGTTATAACACCAACGTCCAGGGTTCAGATCCCTGTACTGGCCATACTGGCCAGCCACACACACACACAAATTAAAAATTAAGACCCACACTCAGACTGTATGGTCTCTGAGGGGACTGATATCCATAGTCCGGTGACGTGTGTCCAGGGACAAAGAGGGTCCTAGGAAGGGGTTTTTGGTGTTGGCTCTTGGACCAGCCTACAAGCCCAGCAAGGCTCGGCCTATACGGAGGGGCTAAGTCTTCAGCCCCAAACCCACGAGCACGTCAGGTTCCCAAGCTCTTGACCAAGTCCACACCAGTCCCCACTGCAAGTATCAACAGGTGTCGATGCGTGCAGAGACTCCTGACAACACTGCAGGGAGATGCGCTCCCCAGCCTGGTTTTAACAATGGTGAGGCACCTGAGGTTCAGAGAGGGATGGTGACCCAGTGGGAACACACAGCAAGGAAGTGGCAGGATGGGAGCTGAACCCAGAGTGCAGGCACAGCATGTCACATGAGGAAAGGAGATGAATGGTGATTTCAGAGAAGTGAGGCAGGATGCAGGCGGGGTTTGAGGAAGTGTGAGATTGTGCCCAAGTGGTGGTGGTGGTGGGGAGTGACGCCTACAGCTGCTGTCCGAGCCAGGCAGGCCCTGGGCCAGGAGGGACACGCAGAGGGGACACAGAGGCAAAAGACTGACAGGGGACTCGTGGGAGGAAGGACCAGGGGCTGGAAGTAGGGGGGTGGGGGACAGAAAAAATTAATTACAGTAATTACCTTAATTAACTAGTACAGTTTAAAAACCAGGGACAAGGTGAATGAGAACAGTGGTACCCACGGCAGGAAGAGGAACTGGGAGGGTGCCTTTCAGGGAAGGGACAGGGGTGGCTGAGGCATTTAGGAAATGGCACGTCCTGTGGGTGGCTGAAGGGTAAAGGCAGGAGGGTGACAGCTGCTGGGAGGCACCAACTCAGAGGAGCAGCCACAGCCAGAGCCTGGTCAAGGGCATGACAGCAGGGACGAGGGCCAGAGAGCCAGCCAGACAATGAGACGACAGTGTCAGACATCTGCACCGAAGAATGCCAGGGAGGCCAGCAGACCAGGACAAGGGGCAGGAGAGGGTGTCTTGAGTCTCCCTGGAGGTAGAGCCTAGAGTTGGGCCAAGACCCAATGAGCTCAAGGCAAGGAGGGAGTAAAAGGACAGGCAGGGGACAGGCTGGGGACACAGTGGGCCTGGGAAGCGGAAGTAGGTGCAGGTGGAGGTGCAAGAGCAGCAGTAGGTTTGGGGAGAACATGGAGAAATGAGAAGGGCTCAGGATGGTCAGCAGGGAGGTGGGAACACAAGTCCCTCCTTGCCATGGGCCCAGGCCTGCCAGCCCAGCCCTGAGGAGGGAACCCAGCCCTGTCTCCACCAAGAGCCTGTGCAAGGCCTGGGAGGGTGGGGGTCTTACTCCTGTGCTGGGACAGGGCAGGGCACATTGTCCACACCTCATATCTGCCCGAGGCTTCCCTGTGCAAGAATTGACACCCCAAGACCGGAGAAACCCCACACGTGTGCAGTGAGCACCTGTCCTGTGCCTGGCATTCCAGCAGCCCAGCTCCAGACAATCTGCACAAACTGGAGATTCTGGCAGCCACATCACTCGTCCCCTTCCCACTGCATTCTATTTCATTTTGCGTCCCCTTTACCCCCACCCCATGCCCAAGGCCTATTGGGCTGAAATTCTGTGCAGAGGCTGGGACAACCTAGGACAAGCAGGACTCTGATGAGGGTCGGAGCCTGGCACACAAATGGGCTGATTCAGGAACAGAATAAAAGACATCTCTACCAGTTGAGGGGATATGGCAGGTAGTTAGATCATGAAGGGTTTCCAGGAGGTAGCAACAGTGATGACCGCTTCCCAATGAGGAGGCCTATGTGCCTAACCCAGAGTTGTCACATGTCTTGTAGTCCTTTGTGACTTACGCCTTATAGGCAGGAGCTCACAGATCCACATCCCTAAGGCAGTCAAAGCCAAGAGCAGTTAAGGGACTTGCTCAAGATCACACAGCAGGTCGAAGACACCTACAGCCCTAGAGCTCACCAGCATCCTGCCTGCTGCAAAGACAGTCCCCCATCCCTGGGAGGTTGGGGTGGTCTCATCTCATTCCTGGGCAGTCCATCAGAGGCTGGCCCTCCCCCAAGATAGGTATAACTAGCTCCATCTGTCAAGTGAGGAAACTGAGACCAAGGGGCTGCACCAATGTCATGTGGCCACTCCATGGCAGAAAACCAGACCAGAACCCAAGCTCTGGCCTCCGCTGACCAAGTGTCAAGTGCCCAGCACTGTGTTAGATGCAGAAGTACCCAAGATGCTGTCCTTACCCATCACCTCAGAGCAGGCTTGGCACCCAAGACTATGGAGGTGTAAACTGTAGGAGAGGGGGAGGGGTGCAGCCCAGTTTGCGGGGGACACCTTAAAGTCAGACTGGAGTTGCCTCTGGGTTCAGAGTTTAGGGCCCACGCTTGGGAGTCTCCAGGAAGAGGCTTCACCAGAGCTCCTGCAGGGCCCAGCCACTGCCACTCACCCCAAGGAGAGCAGCCCTGGGTCCAGGGCTGAGAGTGAACTGGCACTGGGACCTGGCCATTAACAGAGCGTAGTCACCCAACAGAGATATCTCAACCCATTTCACAGATGAAGAAACCAAGTCCCAGCAACAATGGGTCACCAAGTCCTACTCCCAGACTCCTCCTGCTCTAGGAACAACAGTCCCATGTCCAAGTATATACCTGCCCAGAGTTGTCATGAGCTACTGGGGGTCACCAGAACAAGCAGCTCAGTCAGAGTGGCCTGGGCAAGTGTGACCCTGTGCAGGGTCTCCCAGCTGCTGCTGCCAGCACACCAGACTCCCAAGGAGTGCTGGCAGCTTGACTCCCATCCCTAATACCCTGCCTCCACATCCAAATGAAGGGTCCATAAAAAGGCAGTGCTCAAGGTAACCCCCAAGTCTGCTCAACCTCCAAGTGCTCAGCTCCTCACTACCTCTCATGCTTTCCCTCTACATTTATGAAGCACCTACTGTGTGCTCTGCACCCACCTATGCCCCACGGGATCCAGAGCTACATGCAGGAAATGAGCATATTGATGACTATGTGGGGGTTGGCTTGGCAGCCAGCTTTGTTCAGAAGGGTCCTGGGAACATGGCAGGGAAGCTGGACTGGGGCCATGTCCAGGACCAAGCCTCTCTGACTCTGTCCTTGAAGTGAGCATTCATCTACTCATGGCTCCCAGCCGTGTCTGACCCTGGCCTGGATGCCTCCAGGGAAGGACATTTTCTGGGCTGGAATCACCCCCCCCCAACCCACTTATTTCACCTAGAGGCACAGATAAGTCAGGCCACCCCTCAAGGTCACACTGCAACTCAGCAGCTGCGTTTTGCCTGGGTCCACCCAACACAAGGGGTCCCAAGCTTCCTCCAGACCAGGCTGCTCCTCAAACACACTCAACACCAGGCAGGATAGTCCTGACCTCTCCAAGTACCACAAACCCACCTCATGCACTGTCTCCCCAGGCCCAGCCTCCTTAGCCCGGGCACAATTCCAAGGAACACAGGGCTCTGCTTCAGCTCTCTCCCTTTAAGAGGCTCAAGCCTCTCCACACCTGAGCGCTACCAGGACCCACTCTCTCAGCACCCCAACTGGGGAAGAAACCCTACACTCCACTAGCATCTGGGTTCAAGCTTCGCTAGGTGCTGTGCAGTAAAGCGGAGGAGCCTGCCCGTCTCCCCAGCTGGCTTTCCTCAGTCCCAGGCTGTGGCCGGGAAGCAGCCCTGTCCTGGGACCACCCATCTGGCCCAGTTCTTTACACGAATATTCATACAACCCACCCCTACTCTGGCCACATTTCCTCCAGGACCTGGTCTTTCCAGGCCACTTCGAAGAGGAAGTGTTTGCCCAACTCCATGAAAACACCACAACCCTTCTGCACATGCAGGGCAGGGATCCCACATCGGAGTGGCCAAGAATTGGAAACACCCGCGAGAACCAATGGCCTGAGCAGATACTGGTACTGGGGCCACTAACACCAGAGTCTGTGCCACTCCCCTCGACACTGCCGAGGAGATCTCACTCCACACCTCTGAGCCCCCCAGGCTCCAGGAGCCCCGAAGGTTCTGCCATCAATTTGCAAGCGACCTCGGCAGAGACCCGGCCCCCTTTCCCAACTGGACTGCTTTCCAAGAGTTCGCCCTGCCGGGGGTCCCTCCTCCCTGCGTGCCCCAGATTACTTGGGCGCGCACATGCTCCGGGCCCCCGGTCACTTGCTCCTGATGAGCTAGGAGTTGGGCTGTCAAGCTGGGACGGTCTGCGGCCCCCTTCGCACCCCACCCAGGAGAGCCCCCCGCCCCTCCCCCGGGGTGTCATTCCACCTCCCCAGCTGCGAGTCCCTTGTCCCGTCAGCCGCAGACAGGGCTGGGGGCGCAGGGCACCTCCGGGTGGCGGTGCGGACACGGCAGGGACCTCCATCCTCCCATCCCGGGAGGCAGCGCGCGCGGACCTACCCGCTCCACATCCCGGCGCCTCGGGGCGCCCGGGCGTCGGTCCCCCGCGCCGCCGCCGCGTCCTCCCTGCGCCGCCGCCGCCGCGTCCCCGCCCGCCGCCGACTCCGCCCCGGGCCGGGGCTGCCCCGCTGCCCGCCAGTCCTGCCCGCAGCCTGTCGCTCTGTCCCGGCGGTCCCGGCCCCCAGCCCAGCCCTGCCCCGGCCCTTGGAGGTCACGTGGCCGCGGGGGCGGCTCCAGGACACGTGCCCGGCCCCGCCCCTCCGTCGGCCCCACGCGGGGAGCCAGAGCGCGCTCCCCGGGCCGGCCCTGCTCAGGCCGCCGCTCCGGGACGGTGAGGCTGGGGAGGAGGGGGAGGAAGCCGAGCTCCGTCATCCCGCCCCAGCGCTGCTCTTACACGCTCCCCGCCGTCTCTCTCTCCACGGTCCTCCCGCTTAGCACCGCGCGCCACCCACCTTGGACCACCCCTGCTCTAGATCCTACCATGGCTCTCCCGTTCTCAGCTCCCCGGTTCCCACTCGGATTGTCACTCAAGGCCAGCAGACATCCTTCCACCCCTTCATCGGGCCCCTGGCTGTGTCCTCCTTCCTTGGCCTCCCTGCTTTGGGTCTGTCCCTGTGCAACATTCTGCCTGGCGGGAAATGGCGGGGGGGGGGGCGATGTGTGTGTGCAGACCCCCAAACAAGATTTCTCAGTCGTACTCTCTGCGTGTTTATCCCGAGGGAGAAATCAGCTTTGGCCCAACTCTCCTTGCCCAGCCTCGCCTGCTAGGGGCCTCCCCTCCTGCCTCTGTTTTTTTTTTTTTTTTTTTTTTTTTGTCTTTTCGTGACCGGCGCTCAGCCAGTGAGTGCACCGGCCATTCCTATGTAGGATCCGAACCCGCGGCGGGAGCGTCGCTGCGCTCCCAGCGCCGCACTCTCCCAGTGCGCCACGGGCTCGGCCCTCCCCTCCTGCCTCCGAACACGCTCTGCCCACCCACCATTTGCCCTCTGGAGAATACCCCGCAACACACACACACACTCACACACCTGTCTGGTCCGAGGTCCTCTATAAAACCTTTCCCTAAAGCCCAGACCACTGGTCTACCTGTTCCTCTGTCCCACCTGTCCTAAGCCCCGACCATTGGCTTCAATTTAAGCCTGGAACTGGATTCAGTGAGAGCAGAACCCCTCTTGTCTCCTGCCAGGGACTGCGCTTCTTACCCTCTGAGTCTGGAAGAGGACTAGGGCTGTGGGGGAGGTATTTCCCCTTCCAGATGCCACCAGCACTTTGTTTTTTTTTTTAAAAGATGACCGGTAAGGGGATCTCAACCCTTGACTTGGTGTTGTCAGCACCACGCTCAGCCAGTGAGCTAACCGGCCATCCCTATATAGGATCCAAACCCGTGGCGTTGGTGTTATCAGCACCACATTCTCCCAAGTGAGCTACGGGCGGGCCCGGGATGCCACCAGCACTTTGGACACTACTCTTCCAGGCCCACAGAGACTCTGGGGCCCCAGGCTTGAGTTTATCAGGTCTTCATTTGAAGACACATTTCATTCATTCATTTACTCATTCATTCATTCAACCACCCCTTCTGAGCACAAACTATAGGCCATGCAAGGGCTGGGTTCCCATAGGGAAACCACACAGATATAGGCTCTGCCCTCCTGGGGCTCCAGGATGGTGGGGAATGGGGGTGGGGACATATACTCAAAGACCTCCACTTCCAGGGCCATGGTTTGCCTAAGACACACCATGCCAAAAGAATAGTGTCTCTGTTCAAAATAGAAAACAGTGCTCCTTTCCCAAGTGGGCCTGGGGCGCAAGGCACAGGACCTGGTGAGTGGTGGCCAGGCTGGATTTCATGACTTGCTTGTTCCCTTGGCCAACACCTTGTGCAGTGAACAACCTGGACAGCCCTCCATGGCATCCCTTCTAACTTTCCAGAATCATTCAGCCCAGACCTCCCATGCCCTTTGCTTTGCAGGGCAATTGTTTCCATGACTATGGCTTCTAGAGGGCAGGAAGCAGCTCCTTCTTAGAGCTATATTCTGCCACATACCCCAGCCCAGTTCAAGGTCTGGCTCAAAGCAGATGTCAGTGTGCGCTTGTTGACTTGAGTTCTTTACTAAGTCTTGAGCAACTGCTGTCTTCCTGCCCCCTGTTCTTTTCACTTTTTAGGAGAAAAGGGAGAAAATGACACAAAAGGAGCCCAGGACAGGGCTCTTGCCTCCAAGTCGTAACAGGCCCAGGCAGGAGATATACTGTGGTAACCCAGGCCAGTGGGAGATAAGGGGTAGAGGAGGTGTCACCTCAGAGGAAGAGTCCTCAGCCTGGGAGGGCTGGCGGACTGGGGAGGCCCTTGAGTGAGGCCTCGAAGGACAAGTGTGTGGTCACCACTCTGCGAGCATTGACACTCCAATTACTAACTAAAAATATCCTGCCATCTACGCATCCAGCTCCCGTGGACTCTCAGTCTTCACTGCCTCTTCCCAGTAGCACAGTGAACCCTGCTCCTCAGCTGAAAAGCGTGGGTTCAGAGAAGTTAATGAACCTGCCTGATATCACACAACCAGGGCTGGTGGAGTAGCGTCCCCTTACACCACTTTTCCAAAAAGACAACCCAGAAACCAGAGAGCCCTGGTTACCTGGCCTAGCAGGAGGGAGAAATAAAGGTATGTCCTTTGCCCACAAGCCACTGCCCTCTCCCCAATCTCCCTCCCTCTATACCCCCTTGACATCCCATCCCCAGCCTGGCAGCCTTGACCACAGACCCTTCACCGAAGTTGGATGAGAAGCAAGAGACAGCCTGGATGAGAAAGGTCCTGATTCTGTACTTAGGTCTGTCCTCAGCTCACTGTGTGACCCAGGATGAGTGTTTTGCCCTCTCTGAGCTTCAGTTTCCACCTCTGTACAACTACTAAGTTGGACAAGACAATAAGAGCCACCCCTAGCACTGACCTCCCAGGGGACTCCTGAAATTCCTCATAGTTCCGTGTCAGTCCCCCATCCATAGCTGGCTTCTCACCCTCCCCCCCAACCCCGTGACCTTGCAGAGTGGCAAGATTCCACCTCCCCTCCATGTCCCAGGTCCCAAGCTCACCTGTCTGAATCCCAGGGCTCCTCTGCCAAGTTTCCCTCAAGTACAGAGCCTAGGCCTGATGGGGCATAGTGGACAGTCCCTGAACTCATGGCCAGGAACACTGGGCATGTCCCTCGGACAGGGCACGTCCCTTGGGCAGGGTACCCAGTGGGCTCTTCAAGGGAGTCCATGCCTGGGGGCCAGACCGAGGGTCCCTCTGGAGACTGCCAGGAGCGGAGGTGGCAGGAGCCTTCTCCCCACCCCCAGGCTGAGCCTCACACTAACCTTTGCTATCTTTCAGAAGCAGCAGCCCATGAGCGAGGCGCCTCCCAGACAGGCCTCTATCTCCTTAAGCCTGTAATTATTAACTCCTGTGGCTCCATGGGCAGCACAAGCCGCTGGGGCCCTCCTTCCTGGGCTCTGGGCCAGGGAAGGTGAGCCATTTTGAGGGGAGGTAGGAGGCTTCCGCTACATGCCTGATGCCCCAGGCTTCAACCAGGCCCACAGATGGGGCTGCTTGTTGCCACCTCACCCAGCTTGGCACATTGGAAGAAGCCTGTCCAACCCTGGCCCTTCCTGCCACTATCACAGGCATCAGTATGCCCTCATCACTCTTAACCACCACCAACTAGGGACGACTCAGTGTAGCAGTGAGGGACACAAGCCTGGGGACAGGCTGGATTCAACCCCACTTCCAGACTGTGAAACTTCGGGCATGTTAGCCTCTTTGTGCCTCAGTTTCCCCAACTATAAAACAGATTCTCATCTTCTAAGACACACCAGGCCAGCTGCCATTGCCCAAACGTGCCCTAAACCACGTCCCTTCCTTCTACACACTATCCCCTCTCTCTCTGCACCTTCTACCCCATCCCACCCCTGCCGATAAATTTCTTTCGCTCACACCCCTCCTCCGGGAAGCCTCCACTTGGGAATTGCTTTCTTCCTCTGCAGGCACTGGCTGGAGCCCTCAGACACAGGGTTAGCCTTGTGTCATCCTGAACGCTCCACAGAACTGTTGGACACCCCAACAAGGGCTGAGTGAGTCTATGGGCAGAAGCTGGCCTGCCCTTATCACCAAGTCTTTCTCTCAGTGTCCTCTTGGGTGGTGGCACACAGTCAGCCTTGATCCACACGCAGGATGGTTTAAATGTGCCCCCTATCTCATTTGGCTTGAATTCTAATTCAAGTTGTACCATTCTCTGGCTGTGTGATCTTGGGCAAGTCACTTAACCTCTCTGGGTCTCAGTTCCCTGATCTATAAAATGGGAAGTTGTGGATATCAAAGAAGATAATATCTGAGAGGCGTAGGCCACAGTCTTTCTGTCAGTGTAGACTGAAAGGAGAGATTCCGATCCCCTTCTCCCTTGACTTCTCTCTCCTTTCCCATCAGCCTGCGTCCCTGCTGGGGAGGAGCTGCCGGTTCCCCACCAGTTGTCATGCCCCGCCCTGTGGATAACAATATCTCCCACTCGGGCTTTGGGCTTCAAAGCTCCCCCAGTCTAATGCAAACCAGATGCTGGCCTCCCTTTCCTGGCAATGATTTTCCATGGCTGCTCCCACCCCCTTCCTGTTTTTGCTCCTCACTGATCCCCTTGCTAAATTCACCCATGCCCCCACCTTCCTCTGCCCGGCAACCTCTGGGCCCACCTGGAAACAATGAATGGAAAACAGGATGTGTGAAATGGGGGGCGGGTCTCCCCATCACACCCACAAGGCAGGAGGGGAAGGGGCTCAACCTGGCTGGTGGCAAAGTATGTGGGAGTTGGTCCCTCCCCGCCAAGCCCCAGCCAGTCCCTTGGGGGTTGGGGGAGAGCCAAGTTAGAGCTGCCGGGGGCTGTATAGAAAAACGTGTTATTTTCTGGACACATAGTTTGGACTGGACAGGGAGCTGTGAAGGCCTTGTCCTTGTCCTTGGCTGTGACTTAGAAAAAGCGCTGTCTAGTTAGCTCAGCTGGTTAGAGCATGGTCTTGTATCACCAAGGTCAAGGGTTCAGATCCCCATACTGGCCAGCCACCAAAAAAAAAAAAAAAAAATCAGAGCCAGAAAAGGCCCAACTCTCTCCTCTGGCAGATGAGGAAACTGAGGCTCAGATATTCACCTGGGGTCACTGGAGAGTTGGAGCCAAGAAGCAGCCACATCTGGGACAGCTTGCCAGTAAAACCTGCTGCCCGAAGTTACCTCCCCGGCTTGCTATCTCAGCGTCATTCCTGCTTGCCCTCCCCCTGCCACCGAGTGCCGAGCCCAGTCACAGGGGGAGGCTCACAAGGCCATCACCTTCCTGCCTGCCTGCCCCTCTGCCCAGCCACCTCCTGGCTGGCAGGCATGAGGCAGCCATGCACACCTGGCTGGGCAGACCTTGAGGCTGGGCACGCAGGGGGGAGGCCGTGTGTTTGTGTGTGTGTGTGGGTGGATGGGTGTGTGTGTGTGTCTTCCCTCATCCCCTCAATCCTGTGATCCACCCCCTCAGGGCAGCCAGGGCTGGCCCTCAGAGGGCAGACTCCCCCATTTCCACGAAAACAACAGCCCAAGGGCTCCTGAAAGCCGGCTCTGGTGCCCCTCCCTCCGCCAGCTGTGCAGCGTGTTTGGACAACTGGATGGAATGTTTTGCAGTCCTCCCTGGATCCCTGGGCTCAGATTTCAAGAGGGAGGGAGGAAGAGACTCAAGAGGTCGAATGTGGGCCTGGAGGCCCCCTGAACCCCCAGGCCTGACCAAAACCACTGCCTGTCTGGCCCCAGCTCAGTGAGGAGCTGCAGTCAGGTCCAGGCCCCTCAGGGAAGGGCAGGGCAGAGGGTGGAGGCAGATGGTGTCAGAGATTTGGTCAGGCCAGCCTGGTGAAGTCAGGCCCTGGGGACAGTCTGGGCTCAGGGAGGGGCCGTTCCTGGGATAGCACTTTGAGCACGCTAAGACCCCATGACAGAGAGCTGTCTACCACCACCCTCATTTTACAGATAAGGCAATGGGGGTCCAGAGGGGGTGCCGCATGCTGGGTGTGGAGCTGGGCTAGCGTCCAGCCTCCTGACGCTAAGCTTGCTCTTCCTACTGCTCGGGGAGTCCACAGCCCCACCCTCAGCCCCAGAAACAGCCAGTGAATCCTCCAGGGTCACAGACACTGAGCGCCCGGCCCGCCTATGAAGTGGCATTAACTCACTCGCCACAAGGTATAGAAGCCCTGAGAGCCAGGATTCCCGTCCCATCTCCTGTTCTGGGGCCAGGGCTCCACCAGTTCCCCACAGCAGCTGCCCAAGCCCCCCAGAGCCTACCTTGAGTAAATCCTTTCTCTGGTTGCGAAGACACTCACGTTCTAGACCCAACTATATGGAAGTTAGTTTGAGCCTCAGTTTACCCACCTTAAAATTGGAAGGATTATCTTTGCTTCACTTGACTCACCATCATACTGTGGGGTGCTGATGGAGAGGAGCAGGGGTGCTGGCAGACCCCTTTGGAGACTTAAACATTTCCCAGTGACGAAACCACTGGAGCTTAAATGAAGAGGAAAGGAAGGAGGGGTTCCTCTGGCCCAGGCAGGTATGGAAGTCCCACCATGGTGCCTGGGGGCCTGGGCTGGATTCCTAGAAGTAAAACCTGTTTGCCCACTCCCACCTCCTCAGTAGGAAAGCTCGGCCACCTAATGGGACTCTAGAACAAACCAAACATTCATGGGAAGACATGACTAGTGGAGAAAGGTATGGCCCCCTGGACAGCTGGTGACTCCCTTCCAAAATGGCAGGATGTGGGATGTGGCGGGGACTGTGCTTGGGTCTTTCCATGTGATGTCAGACTCAGTTCATCCTTTCAACCACCCAGTGTGGTTCTTCACTCCTTTCTGTTCCCATTTTAAAGATGAGGAAACTGAGACTTGGAAAGGTTAAAGGATTTGGCAGACAGCTAACAATGAAAGGAACTCAGAGTTTAATCCAGGATTGTCTGACTCCAGAGCTCATTTTCTTATCTCTCTACCATTCATCCTGTCAAGAGGAAGGGTAAGCTGAGACTCTGTAGAGAAAGTAGGGCTCGAAGAATAAGCAGGCTTTAAACATAGAAGTAGAGGATGCGCTTCTATGCAGAGGAACCAGCAGGAGCAAAGGCTTGGAGGTGGGAAAGAGCAGAGCGCACACAGAGAGAAGCGAACCCTTCACTTTGCCCACAGCTCAGGCTAAGTTAGACGACAGAAAAGAAAAGGCTAGAAAGGCAGCCTAAGGGTGAACCCTGGAAAGCTCTGAGGCCAAGTTAAAGAATTTGGACTTTGTTCTGAAGACTCTAAGGAGACTGTTAAACATTTTTGAGCAGGAAAGTTAAATGATCAGAGCCGTGCTTTGGGAAGACTAAATTGACAACAGTGTTCATGGAAAGTAGAAATGAATACTGATCAAATATCCAGTGAGGAAAAGACTTTCTAAACTTGGAAGTGTTTGAAGAGATCTCAGCAGCAAAAGATTAATAGATCTGCTCACATTAAACTTCTCTATGCTCTCTCTCCCTCAAAAACAAAAACAAACAAATAAAATCAAAAGGCAAATAATCTGGGGAAAATATTCCCAGCCAGTGGCAAAGTATTAACATCTTTAACATATAAAAATTTTCAAAAATCAATAAGGTTATTAGTGAAAAGACTGACAAAGTTTCCGCACTCATGAAGGACACAGTTTGGTGGGGGGCAGGGGGATTCAGACATCTGATTAAGAGCACTGTGTGACAGGTACGAGGAGGGGGGAAGTACAGGGTGCCCTGGAAGCACATCCAGGAACTCCTAACCTAGACTTGGGGTCTGGAAGAATTTCTTGAGGCAAAAGTTGGGGAGTGGGGAGGGGGACTATTGAAAGAGATGGGGCTGGCAAGAGAGTTGGGGGCCAGATCAGGTGGGGCCAAGTGTACTAGGTAAGGAATTCAAACTTTACGCTTAAGGACACAGGGGAGTCATTGAAGGGTTTAAGCAGGAGTGTGATGTGATTAGATCCACATGTCAAAAAGGTAGCTCCTATGGATGTGTGCGGAACGGATTGGAGAATTTCTGCTTCTAGTGAGGTGGCAGTGTGGCAGCAGCAAGGAACTTTCCTGCTCCAGACAAAGAATATCCTGAAAAGAGAGGCCACAATTCTTGGAGGCCTTGTTGTCAAGATCTTCAGAAGCTACTTCCTTACCCACAAAGGAAAGTGAGACTGAAGCTGGGAGCTTACTCGGCAGGGAGTTTGGGGAGCTGAATCTCGGACAACTACATGGAGCTAGGATCCACAAGGAGGGCTGGAATGTTCCATGTTAGTGGTACCCCCTGGCTCTTGGTAGAAACAGATGCAAATCCTCTTTGGAGGAAAGTGTTCAAATTTAAGTATGAAGGATTCCCATTGGTTAATATTGAGCAATGAGCTCACAATCAGAAATCACCAACACATGGAGATCTAGCCACTATAAGTGAGAATCAGCAGACACAACACACAACACATTCAGACACTATAAGAATCCAGATATTAAGCTCCTATATACAATATAGAAAGGTTATGTATGAATTTAAGATGAATAACCAACAAGAGATTATCAAGGAGAATCAAGAAGATTTTTTTAAATGACAAATGGAATCTATCTATATCTACACCTGTACCTATATGTATGCCTTGAGTTGAATGTACTCCCTCAACAAACTTAATCCCCACTGTGACAGGGTGGGAAATCCTATTATGGTAATTGAAAGGTGGGGTCTTGAAGAGGTGATTAGATTGTAGGACCATGCTGCTGTGAAGGGATTAATAATGGTGGTCAGGGGCGTGGTTCTGAGGGCTTTAAAAGGGGAGCATGAAGAGTCTGTCCTTCTCTCCGCTCCACCATTTCCACAATGTGATACTCTGCCATCACTGTTGCCACCACCAGATGGACTTTGGATTTCCCAGCCTCAGAAACTGTAAGCAATAAATTTCGTTTTCTTTATAAATCACCCAGTTCCATGTATTTTGTTATAAGCAATAGAAACAGAGTAATACAATATACACATCTCCAAAAGAATGGGTTCCACAGCAGCTAGATATAGCTAAAGAGAGAATTAAAGCCCTGGAAGATATATTGAAAGAATTAATCAGAAAGCAGCACGGTCACACAGAAATGGAAAATATGAAAAAGAAGTTAAAAAGGGACATAGAGCATAGACTAATAAGGTCTGTGAAATCCAAGAATAGAAAATAGATAATGGAGGGGAGGCAATATGTGTTTAAAGGATACAGAGTTTCAGTTTGAGAAGGTGAGAAAGGTTCCAAAGATTGATGATGGTTGTACAACCATGTGAATATACTTAATGCCACTAAAAAATAGAGACATAGCTGACATACTTAAGCATTAGGATATGGAAACATTGAGACTGAAAAAGTTATACCAGGAAAATACAGAACAAAAGAAAGGTGGTATACCCAGATTAATAACTGAACTTTAAGACAGAAACATTATTTGGGGTAAAGTTGGTCACTATGCAGTAACAATGATGACAATGTTAAAAAAATAAAAGTTAAATTTGGTAGAAAAATATAATAAGTTTAGATTAATATGCGCCTAATAAAATAGCCTAAAATATTTAAAGCAAAAGTCCTTAGAGCTACAGGGGGAAGTTAGACAAATCTCTCACATGGTATAAAGTATCAACAAACCTTTCTCAGTTATGGATAGATCAAGGAAGCAAAATATTAGGAACCAGTAGCAACAGAAACCTCTGGCATTGGAAGTAAAGGCTGAAATGTGGAGCACTAGATTGAAGCTGATTGAGAGGAAATTAGATCCCTAGATCCTTTCCCGTATTTCATGCCACTGGGCAACTTCCCCTTTCAGAGTCTAGCAGAAGACTGGAAATTTATCTCTGAAGATAGTAAAACAGAGGGTCTTTGGGCCAGACCCAACCCTCTTCTCTCACTTGGCAGCCAGAATGGGGACAGTTAGGCCTTTAACTTCTAGACAGTCCCTCTTTGGGACCCTGGCCAGCCCAAGAGAAAGACCCAAGACTAGTGTTACCCAGCAAATACCCACCCAGAACACCACACTGTGAAGCTCAAAGTCAAGACGCTTAGGGCTTCCTATCAATTTTTAAGCTCCTACTCCCAATAACGAGCAGACAACAAAAGATTATTAGACAACTAAGAACTTTTAACATGAAAGAAACCAAATCCATTAAGCAGGAAAAAAACACTTTGCAGGAAACAGAAAATCTGCAGGAAGAAAAAGAAGGAAAACAAACAAACAAACAAAACACCCCATCATTAATATCCTCAGAGAGAGAGAAAAGAAGGTATTGCATTCAATGAAAGTAAACACTCAGAGAACAGAGAGAACTCTTGGAAATTAATACATTTTTTAAAAGCATGATGGCAGAAATAAAAACCTCTGAAGAATGGTTGGAAGATTAAGTTGAGGGAATATCCCCAGAAATAAACAAAAAGAAAGAAATGGAAAACAGAGGAAGGATTAGAAAATTAGAGGACCAATTTAGGAGGTTCAATATCTGAGTAACAAGTATTCCGGAGAGAAGAGAGAACACGGAGGGCACAAAGTGTCAAATGAATAATTCAAGATCATTTTTCAAAATTAACGTGCATGTGTTTTCAAATTTAAAAAAGCCCACCTTGTGCCTAGAAGAGTCAATGAAAACACTAAGATACATCAGTGTACAATTTTAGGAAAGTGGGACAAAGAGAAAATCTTATAAGCTTTCATAAATACAAAAATAGTCACAACAAAGGATCTGGAATCAGAATGGATTTGGACTTCTCAGCAGCAACCCTAGAAGCAGGAAGAAAATGGAAAAAATCTTCAAAATTCTGAAAGAGAATTATTTCTAACCTAGAATTCTATGCCAGTCAAACTATCATTCAAGTATGAGGGTAGACTAAAGAAATTTTTATGTGTTCAGTTCTCAAAATTTAACTCTAATGATCTCTTTTCTCAGAAACTGCTGAAGGATGCTCCGATAGTCTGAATGTGTCCCCCAAAATCTATATGTTGAAACTTAATCACCAATGTGATAGTACTAAAAGGTGGAACCTTTAGGAAGTGATTAAATCGTGAGGACAGAGTCCGCATGAGTGGGATTAGTAACCTTATCAAAGAGGTTGAAGGGAGCACCCCAGTTTCTTTCCGTCTTTCCTCCAAGTGAGGACACAGCAAGAAGGCACCATCTTGGAAGCAAGGAACAAGCTCTTACCAGGCACTGAATCTGCTGGTACCTGGATCTTGGACTTCCCAGCCTCCTGAACTGTGAGAAATAAATCTCTATTATCCTGTCTAAGGTATTTTGTTGTAGCAACAGGAATGGACTAAGACAGATGCACTCAGTAAAATGAGGGGGTGAACTAAGAAAGAACCCATGGGTCAGAATACAGGAAAGCCAACACAGGACCAAAGGGGAGGGAATCTTCAGGATGGTGGTGAGGGCAGATACTGGGATCCTGTGTTGGCGAAGAGGAAAATTCATCCAAATTGGAAAATAGAAGATCATGGCTGGCACAAAGAGGGCAGTGATCACCACATCTTCCACCACTCTACCACCACCTGAACTATCACGGGATGGGTTCCACCAAAATGGAAGAGTAAACCATAAGAAAGAGATACAGGAGATCTAGGAAAACAGGGAATTCTGGGAGAATGAGAAAGGTTATTGCAAAGATAACAGCAAAGTCCCAGGACAAAGGCCGTGTAGCAGCTGAAGAGCAACCAGCCCAGATAGAGGAGAATTGTGGTCACTAGGAATGATGTCTTCAAGGAAAATCATTGGAACAATAGAAACTGTCTCTGAGGATTTACAGATCTTGGAGTTAGTAGACAAATACTTTTGATAAACTATCTTCAATATACTTAAATACCTAAAAGAAACCATGTGCAAAGAACTAAAGGAAACTATGAGAACTATATCTTACCAAATGAATATCAATAAAAAGATAGAAATTATAAAAAGGAAGGAGTTGAAGAGTATAATAACCAAAATGAAAAATTTACTAGAAAAGTTCAACAGTAGATTTGAGCAGGCAAAAGAAAGAACCATGACACTTGAAGGTAAGTCAGTTGAAGTTAACCAATCTGAGGAGCAAAGAGAAAAAAAGAATAAAGAAAAAATGAACAGAGCCCTAGAGACCTGTGGGACACTGTCAAGCATAACACCATATGCATAATGGAAGTTCCAGGAGAGGAGGGAGAGAAAGGGGCAGAAAGAATATTTGAAGAAATAATGGCCATGCTGATGGGACCCATGTGAGTATTTCAAGCATGCCACATAGCCCCAGATTCAATTCATGGGAGTTTTGGCCTCACTGATACCTGCAACATCACCCTTGGCTCAGGCCTGATGGTTTCAGCCAGCAGAGAGATTGCAGCTTTCTTCCCTGACTTCAGTGAACAGTGCTGGTATGAGGTGGAGGAGCCCCAGTTGCACTGTGGCCCTGTGAACTATAGTCCAGAGGGAGGCATCCATTGTGCAGCCAGAACAGGAGGCCCAGGACCAGCCTGACACAGGCCTGTTGGTCTATGAATAATGCTGGCAATGCCCAGCCTTTTCTCTTAGACCTCTGGCCCAAAGCATTCTCCTTGGACCAGGGATCATAGTGCCATCTCTGGTAGGCACCATCATCTGCCTGAGGACCTAGCTCATCACTGCACATCCTTCAGAATCTAGCTATCTACCTATTCTCCAGAATATTCATGGGTGGTTCAGAAGAATGATGATGCCTGTTTTTGCTGAGAACTATTCATCCTTCAAGGAGGAGCTTGCCTAATTAACTGTCAGAAAAATGCAGTAACTATATGGGCAACATCTGGCCTATCTTCCTAAATAAAAGTCAGTGTTCTACTAAAAAAAAAATGGTCAAAAACTTCAAAAATTTGATGGAAGACATAGTCTACACATTCAGGAATCCCAATGAACTCCAAGTAGGATGAACTCAAAGACATGTCAAGACACAGATGTATAATCAGATGCTATAATCAGAATGTTAAAAGCCAAAGACAACAAAAAGAACCCTGAAAGCAGCAAGAGTCATCACATATAAGTCAAACTCAATAAGATTCACAGTTTATTTTTCATCAGAAACTATGGAGATCAGAAGGCGATGGGATGATATATTTAAAAAGTACTGAAAAAACAACAAATAGTCAACCAAGATTACTATATCTGGCAAAACTATGCTTCAGAAATAAGGAGAAATCAAGACATTTCCAGATAAACAAAAACCAAGAGAGTTTATCACTAGTAGACCTGCCATATAAGAAATGCTAAATGGAATCCTTCAGACTGATATTAAAGGACACTAGACAATAACTCAAAAGCACAGGAAGAAATAAAGAACACCAGTAAAGGTAAGTACATAAGTAAATATATAGATATATATAAAAGTCAGTATTGATGTATTTTTAGTTTTTAATTCTTTTTTTTCCTTTATATAACTTAAAAGACTACTACAATAAACATAAATCTATGCTGATTGGCACACAATATATAAAGATGTAATATTTGAGACAATAGCAACGTAAAGGGTAGAGGATGAAACGATAGAGACAGAGTTTTTGTAAATTACTGAAACCAAGTTGGTACTAATTAGAACTAGGTTGCTATAAATTAAGATGTTAATTGTAATCCCCAGGGCAACCACTAAGAAAATAACTAAAATATATCTAGTAAAATAAACAAAAAGGGAATAAAAATGGTATACTATAAAATATATAACACAAAAGAACGCAGCAATGGAGGAATTGAGGAATAAAAAAGATATAATACATATAGAAAAATAGCAAAATGGGGTTAAGTCCTTACCAATGATTACATTAAGTATAAATGAGTCAAATTCTCCAATTAGAAGGCAGAGATTGGTAGAATTTATTTTTAAAAAACATGATCCAACTATATGCTCTCTACAAGAGGAATCTCTTTAGATCAAATGACCCAAATAGGTTGAAAATGGAAGGATGGAAAATACATTATATGAAAACTAACAAAAGGAGAGATGGAATGACCATATGAATATCATGAAAAATAGATTTTAAAGCAAAAAATTATTACAGGGGACAAAGAGAGACATTATATAAGGATCAATCAACTAAGAAGGTATAACAATTATAACCATATATTCACTTAACAACCAACCTCCCAAAACATTTAAATCAAAATGGATAGAATTGAAGGGAGAAATAGGTCAGCAAGAATAGTTGGAGACTATTTTTAGTAATGGATAGCTATGGGGAGGGGGAGGGAGGGTCGAGAAAATTGGGTGGGGTACATGGGGTACAAACACAATTTATGGTAATGGGCATGCTGCCAGTATGAATCTGGCCATCACATCTTGGGCATGATGGGTGACAATCAGCTTTGTATCTCATGAATATTCATAACCAAAAAAAATTTTTTGGAAAAAAAAATGGACAGCTATGTAAAAGATAAGGAAATAGAAGACTTGGACATTATAAACCAACTAGACCTAACTCCACTCAGCAATAGCGAAATACACATTCTTCTGAAGTACACATAAAACATTCCCCAGCATAGACCATATGTTAGACCACAAAACAAGTCTCAATAAATTTAAAAAGAATGAAATCATATGAAGTATTTTTTTCTAACCACAATAGAATGAAATTAGATATTAATAACAGAAGGAAAATGAAAAAATATACAAGTATGTGAAAACTAAACAACACACTCTTAAACATCCAATGGATCAAAGAAGAAATCACAAGGGAAATTAGATGAGATGAACGAAAGTGAAAACATAGCATACAAAAATTTATGGTATATAGCAAAATCATTACTTATTGGAAAACTTACAGCTATTTTAACACCTACATTAAAAAAAATCTCAATCTAATAACTTAAACTTCCAACTTAAGGAACTAGAAAAAGTAGAACAAACTAAACCCAAAGCAAGCAGAAAGAATAAAATAATAAATATTAAAGAGGAAATAAATGAAATAGAGAAGAGAAAAACAATAGAAAGAATCAACAAAAACAAAAGTTGGTTCTTCAAAAAGATCAACAAAATTGATAAACCTTTAGTTAGACTGATCAAAAAAAAAAGAAGACTCAAATTACTAAAACTGGGAATTAAAGTAGGAAAATTACTACCAACTTTACAGGCAGAAAAAGGATTATAAGAGAATACTATGAACAATTGTATGCCAACAAATTAGATAGCCTACATGAAATGTACAAATTCCTAGAACACACAAACTACTATAACTGACTCAAGGGCTGGCTGGTTACTCTCTTGGTAGAGTGTGGTGCTAACACCACTAAGGTCAAGGGTTCAAGATCCCCTCACTGGCCAGCATCACCCACCTCCAAAAAAAAAAAAAAAACTGACTCTAGAAGAAAAGGAAAACCTCAAAAGACCTCAAACATGAGATCAAATCCATAATCAAAAAATTTCCTATAAAGAAATGTCTTGCTTCACTAGTAAATTCTCTCAAACCTTTAAAGAAGAATAAACATGGGCCGGCCCGTGGCTCACTCGGGAGAGTGTGGTGCTGATAACACCAAGGCCACGGGTTCGGATCCCATATAGGGATGGCCGGTTAGCTCACTGGGTGAGCGTGGTGCTGACAACACCAAGTCAAGGGTTAAGGTCCCCTTACTGGTCATCTTTTAAATAAATAAATAAATAAATAAAATAAAGAAGAATAAACACCAATCCTTCTTAAACTCTTCCATAAAACAAAGGAGAGTATACTTCATAACAATCTATGATAACAGTATACCCTGAAACTAACACCAAAGACATCACAAGGAAAGAAATCTACCAATCAATATCCCTCATTAATATAGATGCAAATATCCTCAACAAAATACTGGTAAATTGAATCCAGCAACATATTAAAAGGATTATATATCATAGCCAAGTGGGATTTATCCAGGGAATGCAAGGGTGGTTCAATGCATGAATATCAATCAATGTAATATACCATATGAGTATTATCAGAATAAAGGAAAACAACCACATGATGATCTCAATTGATACAGAAAAATAATTTGACAAAACCAACATCCGTAAAACTTGGAATAGAAGGAGATTTCCTCAATCCCATAAAGGACATCTATGAAAACCCATAGCTAATATACTTAAGGGTGAAAGACTGAAAGCTTTCCTTCTCAGATCAGAACAAAATAAGGATGGCTGGTCTTGCCATTTCTATTCAACATTTTACTAGAAGTTTTAGCAAGGGCAATTATGCAAGAAAAAGAAGTAAATGGCATCCAAATTGGGAAAGAAGAAATAAAATCCTTTATTCACAGATGGTATGATTTTATATATATAGAAAATCCTAAAGAATTTACACAATAATAGCTAGTAAATGAATTCCGCAAAGTTACAGATTACAAGATCAGCATACAAAAATCAGTTGTATTTCTGTACGCCAGCAATGAACAATCTAAAACTGAAACTAAGGAAGAATTCTATTTACAATAGTATCGAAAAGAATAAAATACTTAGGAATATATTTAACCAAGGAGGTTCAAAACTTGTACACTGAAAACTATAAAACATTGTCAAAGAAATGATAAATATTTTAGGTGACGAATATGCTAATTACCCTAAGCTGATCATTACACATTTTGTACATATATCAAAATATCACTCTGTACCCCATAAATATAATATATTTATCATTATTTATAAATCAATTAATAATTTATTAATTTATAAATAATTGTCCATAAATATGTACAATTATTACAGGTTAATGAAAAAAATATATATATATTTTGGTAACTGGCCTGTAAGGGGATCCAAACACTTGACCCTGGTGTTACAGCACCACACTCTTCCAGTTTAAAAAACAATAACAACAACAACATATTGAATACAATTAAAGAAAACCTAAATAAATGAAAAGACATCTCTCATGTTCATGGATTTGAAGACTTGATATAACAAAGATGATAAAGTTTTCTGCAGATTCAATGTAATTCCTACCAAAATTCCAACTGCTTTTTTTGCAGAAATGGGCAAGGTGACCCTTAAATTCATATGGAATTGCAAGGAACCGTGAAGCCAAAACAGTCTTGAAAAAGAAGAATAAATTTGGTAAACTCACACTTCCTGATTTCAAAATTTCTACACAGCTACGTAATCAAAACTGTGGCACTGACATAAGGCTAGACATATAGACCGATGAAATGGAATTGAAAGTCCAGAAATAAACCTATATCTCTACTGTCAATTGAATTTCACAAGGGTTCCCAGACCATTCAATGGAGAAAGAATAATCTTTTCAACAAACAGTGCATGGGCAACTGGATATTCACATACAAAAGAAGGAAGTTGGACCTTTACCTCATACCATGTACAAAAATTAACTCAAAATAGGTCAAATTCCGACATGTAAGAGCTAAAACTATAAAATTCTTAGAAGAAAACATAGGGGTAAATCTTTCTGACCTTGGATTTGGCAATGATTTCTTAGATATGACACCAAAAGCACAAATGACAAAAGAAAAAATAGGTAAACTGGACTTCATCAAAATTAACTTTTATGCATCAAAGGGTATCTGCAAGAAAGTGAAAAGACAACCTACAGAATGAGAGAAAATGTTTGTAAATCCTGTCTGATAAGGGTCTAGTATCTAGAACATATAAAAAACAACTCAACAAGCTAAGCAATCCAACCAAAAAATGGGCAAAAGACATGGCTAGACATTTCTCCAATGAAGATATACAAATGGCCAATAGGCACATGAGAAGATGCTCAAAGTTATTTGTCATTTGGGCAACGCAAATCAGAACCGCAATGAGATAGCACTGCACTCCCACTAGGGTGGCTTTAATTTAAACAGATAAATGCAAAATAACAAGTGTTGCTGAGGATGTGAAGAAATTGTACATCAAAATGGTTAGATTGATGAATATTCAGTACATAAACTTTACCTCTATATTTAAAAAAAAGACTGCAAGGAAATACATCAAAAGGATAACATGTGGTGTTTCCGTTTTCTACTGCTCTGTAGTTTCCTAACTGCTTATGATAACCATGTAGTATTTTTGAAATGGAAACAATAATAATCTTAAATCTCTTATCATTGTCTAAAGCGAGACTTTCAAATTTCCATGTGTACAAAAATCACCTGGGGATCCTGTTAAAATGCAGATGCTGATTGAGTAGGTCTAGGTGGGGCCTGAGATTCTGCATTTCTGACAAGCTTCCCAATGAGCTTGAAGCACCTGGGCCCCAGCCGCAAGTCTGAGAAGCCAGGGGCTAGAAGCCAGCAGCTGGAGGGAATGGACTGATTAAGCAATTCACCAAAGCTGAGGGGCCCACAGAGAAAAGGCTGTTTAATTCCGAACCTGCTTCGTCAGGAGCCTATACTGTGTAGGTCATATTTAAACTAAGAAATGATTCATTCCTTGTCTATCTGCAATTCATATTTAACTGTCCTGCATTTTGATTTGCTAAGTCTGGTAGTGGAGAGGGTCGGAGCTGTGGGATCCCAGCCAAGCTGCACCTGAGGCAGGACAAGGTGACTAAAGGCGGATTGCTTGGTGGTCCTGTTGTCCTAGCAGATAGTCGTCTATATGGCTTACTGCTCACCTGGCCTGTCCTGGGCCTTCCTCCCCTACATTTGTCCCCCTATAACAGGTAGATGACCCTTCCTATTCCCCAGGGTTTTTTTTTTTGCTAATTAGATGACATCATATCTAAAAAGTACTTACTGCACTACCTGGCACCCAGTAAGTGCTCAAGATGTGAGAGAAAATATATTGTTTCTCTTCTCTCCCTCACACAATGCCGAGTGCAGTGCTAAGCAGGGTGGGCATTTAGTGCCTGCCTGTGGGACATCCTGCAGCAGCAGAGGGACACTGTGCTGACTGAGGCAGATGACCTGCGTTTACTGCCGAGCTCTGACTCTACTTCTTTGTGCCTGCAGGCAAGTCATTTTCCTTCTCTACCCCTCAGTTTCTTGGTCTGCAAAATGAGCAGTTGGATGAGGAACCATTAACATTCTCTCATGACATGTCAAACTACTCACATGCCCATTTGACGGATGAGGAAACTGAGGCTACTGACTGGTAGTGAATATGTGATGGCATCCAGGTCATCTCACACCTGGCCCAATTCCTGACCCATGATGTTCCTCTTCCTCCTCCTCCCCTGTCATTAGCCCCAGCAGTTCTGAGCAGGTGGGGTGGGGTGTGGATGGGTCAGTACCTCACCTGGCTGACCTCAGTGGGGCAGAGTCCATGGGGGACAGGGCAGCTTGGGGATCCCAGCACTGTCCCCAAGGTGGTGGTGAATCCTCTTGCTTTACGTCTCTAGTTGGACCGGCTCTGGTCTATTTCATGCTATTGCATTGTTACTGGCAGGACTGGACTAGGTGAAGCTGGACCAGGTGTGTCCCGGCTTCTCCCTGCCTCCTCTAGTTCCTGTTGTCTTTCTGCAGTAGCCAGATCTTATGCATTCATCTCTTTGAGTGCTGAGTCTTCCCAGCCCTTCAGGGATCAGGGCTGCCTGACCTCAGGGTAGAGGTGTTGTGGTCTGCTCTGCTTCCAGGTCCTGGACCGGCAGTATCCCTCCTCTCCCCTGTCCAGTTGTGCCAAGCCCCCTCCTTTTCTTTCTTGGCTTCTGCCCTGTTTGTTCTGTGATTGGCCCAAGAGAAGGGTGTGGGCTGGCAGGGCCCTACACAGAGCCTGGAGGTAGCATCCAGGCCTAGCTGGCCCACCCCAGGGCCCTCTGCCCACTGTCCCCAGCCAAGCTGGGTCCCCTTCTTCCTGCCCAGCTGAGGCAGGGCCTGGAAGGGCACCGTGGCAGGCCCTCTGTGATGCTCCTGTTGCCATGGCAATCCTAGGAGAGAAGGCCATAGCATTCCTCCACCCATCTGCCCAGCTCTGCTCTGCCTCCTCTCAGAGATGGTTCTCTGCTGGGGGGCTCAAGAGCACAAGCTCTGCTGTAGTCAAAGTCTCTTCTATGCACCCCCATCCCTCGGACCTCCCTTCAACCCCAACAGAGACCACTGCCCTAACAGATAAGACTCCATCCCTCAGAAACTGACCTCCACTGCAGAGGTGATGGTGGGGAGTGGAAAGGGCACAGGATCTAAAACCACAAGATTCAGATTCCAGTCCCAGGTCATGTATAGCCAGGTGACCTTGGACCAGGTGAGCCTTTAGATTCAGTATCCTCCAAAAACTTGGATAGAATGTCATACTGAACCATCCCTTGGTGATGCCTCTGTGACTTGTCATAGTCTGTTCCCTTGACATGTAACACTCTCCCATCCATCTCAGCTCAGTGAACTCCTATTCATGCTTCAAGACCCAACTCAAATGCTCCCTTTTCTGTAAAAAGTTTCCCTGACCTCAGTGTACTTGGCACAGACCTTAAGCCTTGCCATTTTGTGTTAGAGCTAGTTAAGTGTTTCCCTTGTTTTAATTTGACTATGAGTTCTTGGAGGCAGGAATCAGATTAGGTTCTGTTCTGGCATCAGAAATAGTTTGTTGAATAACTACTTTGTGGAATAGAAAGCAGAAGAGGGCCACCCTGACTAGGTTGGGCACAATTCTTGCAGGGGGTCAATCCAGGTATGGCTTGAGTCAATCGGTGCTTGTTCTGGCTCTACTGTGTGTCTGAGTTGTGCCTGGATGGCTGGGGAAATTTTCATGGCTGAGACTCAGTGGGAGAGACCATGACTTGTACCTGTCTCAGCACTCAGGTGGGGCCAGGAGCAGCTGGGTGTCTCTGGGGACATCCTGGGGCACCTGGGAGGGAAAGGGAGACTGGGGAAGCATTGTCAGGTGGTCCTGGTTGGACTTCTGGGATTTTGCCAAAGAGCCTGTGGTGCAGGGAAAAGGGAAGAGGGTTCCAGTGTCCCCTACCTCCCTCTCACAGCTCTATGGCGCTGTCAGGGTCAGGGGGAGGAGGGAGACTTCCAGTGCCAGCTCCACGGTCTACTCTGACCCTGGCCAGTGGACAAGGCTTCCCAGGCCAGAGCCAGCTAGTCATGGCTGCCCTCCAGTGGCCACCACAGGGGAGGCAGGAACCTGTCCCCACAAAGGCAGGGTTCTCATTTATTCCTTTAACTAATACAGAGTGGGTTTCACTGTGCCAGGCATGGTGCCAAGCACATGTTTTAACTTTACCTAAAAATATATTAAACATTTGCCAAGTCAAAACCTCTCTCCTGAGTGTCAGTATGTGTTGGCAGAACAAAGGGATATAAGGTAAGGAAATAATCTCTTACAATAGTGGTTCTCAGCCCAGGTTCTGCATTAGAATCACCGGGGGGAAACTGAAAAAATACCGATGCCTGGGCCCCATCCAGACCAATTGAATCAGAATCTGTGGGGGTGGAGCTCAGGCATCAGTGGGTTGTAGCTGCTCCCCAGGAAAAGTTAATGGGCAGCCAGGCTGAGAACCACTGGTTTAAAGAGTTGACTAACATGTTTCCCATCCAAAATTCTCACCTGGCTGCCGAAGTAGGAGTTGTTTTCCCATTTTGCTGATGAGGAGACAGGGACAAGTGAATCCACTCCTTTGCCTGTTTCAGTTAAGCACAGCGATGGGGCAGAGCGAAGGCAGCAAATACTCCTGCAGGCTGTCCCTGGTCTCTGAAGACAGTAGCTCGTATAACAACAGCTGTATTGTTTGCCGTGATTAGAAAAGTACCCAAGGTCATGAAATAGTTTTATTTTTTTTCCAGGCAGAGAATTATAAAGTCCCAAGTTGTGTGTATAAAATTCACCTGCAATCTCAGCATTAACTTAAGGAGTAAGTTTGAGGGGATGGGGAGGGGAGGGAGAGAGAACGAGCGGGAGGAAGCAGAAGGGAGTGGGAGAGGGGATTTATTTTAAGGCTCGGGGTCATGTTGTAAAGCAGGGCTTCTGGAAGTATGGTTCTGAGACTTGGGCATCATCATCCCCTGCAGTGCTTGATAAAAATGCAACATTTCCAAGGCCACAGAATCAGACTCTGGAGAAGGATCCTGAGAAGTTTCACATTTGATAAACATTCCGGGCGATTCTTACAGCCACTAAAGACCAGGAACCACTGCTACTCTGAGCTCTGTTCTTTTCACTTAACAATACACGATGAGCGATCAGCGTGTTGGTAGACGCCCATCACTTCCAGCGTCTTAGGAGAGCCCTCAGGTATGGATCGATCTACTAAAATTTATTGAATCCGCTGCCGAGATTTTAACCAGCTACCGTTGGGGATCTGGGCGCATACTCCCATCCTGCACCAGGTGGCTGGGAGCCAGCAGCATAAACACCAGGGCTGCTATGTCATCCCCCACCAGCCCTCGTCCCCACATACCAGACCCCTGCCCCCTTCTCCTTCCATTGCTCTGAAGCAGCCGAGGCCACGTCCTGCCAACGAATCATGGCCAGAATAACCTATGATGTCACCAGCAGCCAATCAGAGCTCCTCATCAGTATGTGCAGTGAATTCTGTCCCTCTTACCGAGATGATGAAATTCCAAAGCAACACCATCCTTTTCAGACAGGGACACTGGGGCTCGGAGAGAAGCAGACGCTCACCCAGGGTCACCACACACAGGTGGCAGAGCTGGGACTATAAACCAGAACTCCTGATTGTAGCCCAGTGTTCTTTCTACAGCCCATAGGGCTGCTGAGGCCACCCAGGACCTGGACAGAGTCTCCCCGCTGCGCCCCAGCTCCTGGCCCAGATGAGGCCCAGATCCTCCTTCCCCTCCAACTCTCTCTGCAAGACCTCGGGAGTCAGGACGTGGGTGTAACAGATCCCTCAATATCCCAATTTCAGGCCATGGTAGAAGGGGGGTTGCCCCAAATTCCAGCCTTGGTCTCAGTCTGACGCCCCCCAGGAAGGAATTAGAGGGGCCCTGGCTGGCTGTACTGGCTGCTGCTTGTGAGCAGATTACAGGAGGGGCCAGACAAGGGCTCCTTTGTGGAGGCCTGGCTTAGGGAGTCAGGTGACTGCTCAGCACACGCGTGGGTAGCACCAGCCTCTAAGTGAGGCCTGGGGCACTGGCCACAGAGCCCCAGAGAATCCCACTAGTCCAGTGGCCAGACTTTTTGTGGGATCACCCAACCAGCCCGGAGCCCCATCTGTGAGTAGAGGGTGCCCCAGGTGGACTGGGCTGGGGCTTTGAGGGGCTTCGGGGTAGATGACTGTCCTTGTTTGCGTGTGTGTGATGGGTGCACATGGGCAGCACACATGCAGTGGTGTGGGCACCTGTACGTCTGTGCACAGGCCCTGAGGGAGGATTGAGCTTGGAATGCACCAGGCACAGACAGACAGCTAGTGTGGCTGCATCAGAGCACGTGGGAAGAGTGGGGGAGGGGGCCGATCATTGCTTCAGTATTTTTTTATTGAGCACCTTCTATGAGAACACAATAGGAGCTTTCATTCTGAGAAAACAGGCAGTAAATGAGCAGATATGCTGTATAATATAATTTTAAGTAGTGAGATGTGCTGTGTAGAAAAATCGAGCAAGGTGAGGGGACAGAGAGTGCCAGTGGCAGTAGGGCACTATTTTCAGGTAAGATGGTTGGGGACATCCTTTCTGAGGAGATGATCTGGAGTGGGGATGAGCCAGGCAGTTATGTCAGGAGGAGAATCCCCCAGGCAGGAGGCTCAGCAGGTGGAAAGGCCCTGGGGCCACCCTTCAGTAAACATTATTAGAACATCTCCGCCAGCCAGGCTCTGTCCTGGACCTCCTTCTCACTCTGGGGAGATTAGAGGGAGCTTGGAAAGCTAATGAGCACCATGGGCTCAGAACACTGCCTAGCTTGGAGGACCTGCACTCAGTGTGCAGATGTTACCACTGTCACTGCCTTTGTCATCATACAAAATGAAGGGCACATGCCAGTACTCAGACCTATGTCTTCCCTGCCAAGGCTGTGGGCAGACTTTGGGCTCATTCTCTTGTGTTCCCACCTCCCACAGGCAGTCAGAACTGGGAGGGCCTTGGAGACTAGCCCCTTCCCTTCCCAATGTCCAGTGGGGACAGCTGAAGCCCAAGGCAGGGAAGGGTCCTGGTTAAGGTCACACGAGTCCCAGAGAGGATCTGACCAAGGCCTCTGATCCTTACTGGTCCCCCATCAGTCTCCCTCTCTGGTTGTCCACTAGGACCCAAGCCATCTGCTGCAGCCCAGTGCCTGGCCATGACTGTCACCTACACAAGCCAAGTGGCTAATGCCCGCTTAGGCTCCTTCTCCCGCCTGCTGCTGTGCTGGCGGGGCAGTATCTACAAGCTGCTCTATGGCGAGTTCTTCGTCTTCCTGCTCTGCTACTACACCATCCGCTTCATTTATAGGTGCAGGTGGCAGGACTGGGCCTGGGGTCCTGGGAAGGATGTGGCTGGGGCTTGGAGCTCCTGTGGGGCCTCCCAGCTAATAGGGGGCCAATGCACCAGTGAACTTGGAGCTCTTGGCTGGGCCCTGGGGGCTGGGGCTGGGAACCAGGAAGACAGCTCAACCCCGGGTGGGAGAGTGGCAGACACTCTTTCCTCCAACCCAAGGAGGGGCCCCGGTCCCACTCAGCCAGGCTGTTTTACTGAATCCCACACAGGCTCACAGACACAGAGGGTACATTTAAAATATATATATATTTCAATAAAAATGTATATCCAAACAATAAAATGTAGGACAGATATAATCACAGAATATATGACAGCATTTTAAATTGAAAAAGCATTAATGACTACAATGGATTAAAAAATATCAAATACATGAAATTATTGAGTGCATCATAATACTAATCACAAAGCACATTGGTCTTTGTTTTCTTTTTTTTTAATTAGACTTTATTTTTTAGAGCAATTTTAGGTTTACAGCAAAATTGAGGAGGTAGAGAGAGTCCCCACATGTCCCCTTCCCCTAGACACGCACAGCGCCCCACTATCAACACCTGGCACCAGAGTGGTACATTTATTACAACAGATGAGCCTGCATTGGCACATCGGCTCCCAATGCCTATAGTTTACATTAGGGTGCACTCTTGGTGCTGCATCTTCTTTCGGTTTTGACAGATATAGTATAGTGACATGTATCCACCATTGTAGTGTCACAGAGTAGCTTCGCTGTCCTAAGAACCCTCTGTGCTCCACCTGTTCATCCCTCCGCACTGTGCATTTTTGAAAACCAAACACCCTTTGTTTCAACCTGCTTTTAAACAACTGTTCCTTAGCTCCTTTAAAAGGGTCAGTGATGCCTACAACTGACCCCTTCGATAGGACCTTCCTTCCTACACCTCATCAAGTGGTCAGCGTGAGGATTCTCCCCACAGGAAACCACAGAAGGGGACCTCGTCTAGCCTGTCCGGGTTTGGGGCCCTGGGCCAGGCTGGAGCTGGGGACAGCTTCAGCCTTCTCCTCACAGTATCCCCCCGTCCTCAGGCTGGCCCTCACGGAGGAGCAGCAGCTATTGTTTGAGAAGCTGACTCTGTACTGCGACAGCTACATCCAGCTCATCCCCATCTCCTTCGTGCTGGGTGAGCTCTCCCTTCCGACTGTCTGGGGTCCCCGTGGCCGCCCCAGGCTCCGGACAGGCCCTGGGCTGATCACGAGGAGCTGGGGATGGGGAGGGTGGGGGGAGGAAGGTCAGTGCCTCTCTGCAGTTCAGGGAACTATGCAGGCTGCAGCCAGAAAGACTGAGGTTAGACATCAGGAAGGACGTCCCGCCGTTAGCACTACCTCATTTTCTGGGGGAAGCACTGACATCATAGTCCCTGGAGACCCTGCGCTGGGGGGAGGGGGTGTCTGGCGGATTTCTGGGATCGGCCCCCTCCCCAAGAAATAACCCTTGAGGCTCTCGCGGCTCCATGCGAGGGTCTGCCTCCCCCTCCCGGGCGCCTGGGTTGGGGCTGGGCCCGCTCGCGTCATGAAGATGGAGGAACCGAGGCGTCGCCCTGCGCTGGGCTCTGGCCGCAGCCCGGTCCCTCGT
This sequence comes from Cynocephalus volans, assembly GCF_027409185.1. Lineage (NCBI taxonomy): Eukaryota > Metazoa > Chordata > Mammalia > Dermoptera > Cynocephalidae > Cynocephalus > Cynocephalus volans. The sequence goes on from NC_084463.1 coordinate 157,212,327, forward strand.
CCCTCGCCCCCCCCGCCCCTCCCGCCCAGGCTTCTACGTGACGCTGGTCGTGACCCGTTGGTGGAACCAGTACGAGAACGTGCCGTGGCCCGACCGCCTCATGAGCCTGGTGTCGGGCTTCGTGGAGGGCAAGGACGAGCAGGGCCGGCTGCTGCGGCGCACGCTCATCCGCTACGCCAACCTGGGCAACGTGCTCATCCTGCGCAGCGTCAGCACCGCGGTCTACAAGCGCTTTCCCAGCGCCCAGCACCTGGTGCGAGCGGGTAGGCGGGGCGGGGCGGGGGCGGGGCCAGTGGCTGGAGGCGGGGCGTGGGGTGGAGCCAGAGCCCCTGGACTTGAGGATTGATTGGGTGGGACCGGGAGGGGGTGGGGCCAAGACCTGAGTGCCCAGTTGGGCGGGGCGGAGTCAGGTGCCTGAAGGTGGGGCGAGGACAGGAACCTACCCTCGGAGGATAGGGGGTTTGAGGCAGGGCTCTTAAGGGTCCTTGAGGGTAAGGGAAGGGGTGGGGGCTTGGGAACTGGTGAGGTGCTCAGGTCTACTTCCCTTTGCCCTTCCCGCTTCTGATCTCCGGTTTCTAATTGGGAAGTCAGTGACTTTCGTCTCTGGTCTCCCTCTCCGCCTTGCCTGAGCAGGTCCTGGTTGATAAGACAGACCCCCTCCCACGCGCTCAGCCCAGAGCAGCACATAGGAGCGCTCGGTAATATTTTACTGAAAAGAAAGAGGATGGCAAAGGAACGCCGAGGTCCCTATGGGCTCAGCAGGGCTGGGCCTGGCCTAACCACCTGGTGCCAGCCACCCTTCTGCAGGTTCTCCTACCCACTGCCTTCTTCACTCTACTCCGCAGGCTTTATGACCCCCGCGGAACACAAGCAGTTAGAAAAATTGAGCTTACCACACAACATGTTCTGGGTGCCCTGGGTGTGGTTTGCCAACCTGTCAGTGAAGGCCTGGCTTGGAGGTCGAATCCGGGACCCTGTCCTGCTCCAGAGCCTGCTGAACGTGAGCCCACTACACAGATGGGGCTGCCGCGGAGTGGGAGGGGTTATGGCCCAGGTGAAACCAGGTTTCCTACAAAGAGAAGGCTTGAGCCCTGGAGGGTCATCCTAGAGCCTACGGTGGGGTTGTAGGATCATTTCCAACAGGATTCCATAGCCCGAGGTGGCCCCTCCCCAAATACCCCTCCTAGCCCCTCTCTAACTAAGCCTGTGAGACCCTGGTTCCTTTTTGATAGAGGAGGCTGAGGCCCAGAGAGGTTTAGTGAGCTGCCCATGACCACACAGCCAGGGCTGGACCATGAGCACCAGACCCTGGTACCTGGAGACCAACTGGGTGTGAGCCTGGGAGAGCAGGTAGTAGTTAGAACCTCATCTTCCCTCCTACTCTCCAGGAGATGAATACCTTGCGTACTCAGTGTGGACTCCTGTATGCTTACGACTGGATCAGTATACCGCTGGTGTACACACAGGTGAGGACTAGGTTGGTGAAGCTGCCCTTTTGGGAAACTGAGGCTAGGAGGACCCAGGAAGCTGCCTGTGATGGGAAGGCTCACCCTGCGAGTTGGGTCTGGGCTTTGAAGGTTCTGTGTAGTGCCAAGTTCTAATAGCCCAGGCTTCTGCTTGGTCTAGCCAAGTGGAGGCAGTGTGATTGTCCCCATTTTAAAAAGGAGATAACAGAGACCCAAAGTCCCATGAGTGTGAAAGTCCAGGCAAGGACTCAGACTCCCAGCTTTGATCCCAGGGTCCCCTCTGCCACCTCTTCCTCTTTCTCCTCCCAGGTGGTGACCGTGGCAGTGTACAGCTTCTTCCTGGCTTGCCTGATTGGGCGGCAGTTTCTGAATCCAGCCAAGGCCTACCCTGGCCACGAATTGGACCTTGTTGTGCCTGCCTTCACGTTCCTGCAGTTCTTCTTCTATGTTGGCTGGCTGAAGGTGAGCCTCTCCAGGACCCCACCAGCTGTGGGCGTGGCCAGAGGGGTCACGGCCAGCAGCTGCCTGAGATGAGGAGGGACAGCCAGGGAAAGAGGGTCTCAAATGTGGGAAGTAGGGTGCTGGGCCCTGACCACAACCCTCTGGTCTACACTGTCCACACGTTTTTACATATGAAAAAACTGAGATTCAAAGACGGAGGGAGACCTGCCTGAGGCCTGGGTCTGATTCCAAGGCTTTCCCCAAGGCCCAGAACTTAGGCCCTAGACATAAGGCTCAGTCTGTCTAACCATTTGGTGCCCTGTCAAGAGAATGTTCTCCAAATGTTGTCCAGAAGAAGGAGAATTCATGGAATAAGAGTTGCAGTGGCAGGCCCTGCCGGTGAGGCAACTTCTCACCATCCCTCTCCATTCAGCTCTGGCCCCACATGTGTCCCCTCTGCTTAGTAAAACAAAAGCCTTGAAGCTAATGAGCCTACTCCACCCACATCCCCAGCTCTTTAGAAGGCAGATCCTCCTCTCCTTGCTGGGGTTGCTTGTCCATACTCCAAGTGGCTTATCTGAGTATTCCTTCCACCATATCTGGTACTCCTTAACAGGAGTCCTGAATCACACTGTGTTCCTCACCTCTTTATCTTTCCTTCCTTCTGTTTCCCACCCACTCTCCCTCCCTTCCTTCTTTTATTTTTTGGGGGAGTGGTGGTATGGGTCCCCCTCTCTTCCCTTCCTGTCCATGTGACATACACACACGTGCAGTGTGTATGTTGCCCCTATATCCTCCCCACAGTTATCTTTGGTTTCTACAGATCAAACCAGACCACACCACTTTTATGCTAGAAATGTTCCAAGGTGCCCCAGTGGCTTGCAAGATGTCCCCTGGGCCCTTAACATAGCTCATCTTCTCTGCGGGGCTTTGGTAGGGTCTTTTAGAGGTTAGTATCCAGGAATCTGCCCACCTGGACCAGCCTTTAATTCAGCACAGCCCCAGTATATATCTGTTATGTTAGAAAATAATGAATAAATAAATGTTTGAAGACATGAATGAGTAAATGAATGAATGAAAGGATGCAACTCCAGGTAAGATACATAAGGTGAGATAAAGGTGGAGACTCAGCTGAATGACACACTCAGGGACAGATGTAGGTATTCAGGGAGGGATTGGTTCAGGAGGATCAGAGGACTTCAGTGTCCAGAAGGGAAGGGGCTCATGTGTGGTGGCCCACATGTGTGGGTGGCTGGAGCCCTACACTGTGGCCTTAACGATGGTGCTGAGGCAGGAAGGGCACCATGGAGGTGTGAAAATGGCTGGAGCCAAGGTTTAAAGGTAGAAGCAGAGCTTCAGGGAGTTCTACCTGAAGGTTGCCAGAGCCTCACCTGTCCCCAAGGTGGCAGAGCAGCTCATCAACCCCTTTGGAGAGGATGATGATGATTTTGAGACCAACTGGATCGTTGACAGGAACTTGCAGGTATGGGGCGAGGGAGGGAGGGCGTACCACGGACCCTCCCCAAACTGGATCCAAGGAGGGGGACCTCACAATTCTAGAGGGAGGCTTCACAGTGAATTGTCATCCCCCTCCCCTTTGTAGCCAACCATTCACCCACAGGATTCTCACCTCAACTTTGGAACCTGCAGGTAGATATTAGTCTCTCCATTTCACAGGTAAGGAAACTGAGTCCAGAGAGAGGGAAGTGACTTCTCTCTTTCTGTTGGACTTCTGTCCCTGGTGACCAGGTGTCCCTGTTGGCTGTGGACGAGATGCACCGGGACCTGCCTCAGATGGAGCGGGACATGTACTGGAATGAGCCCGAACCACACCCCCCCTACACCGCTGCTTCTGCACAGTCCCGTCGACCCTCCTTTTTGGGCTCCACCTTCAACATTAGGTGGGCAGTGTCGGGCAACCGGGTGGGAAACCACTCAAGCGCAGAGCCCTGCCTGAGAACGTAGAATAGCACTAGTCAATACGTGTTGGATATAAGTGCCAGGCGCTGTACTATGCTCTTTATAGATATTACTATTTTTTTCCTCCCAATGACCCTGGTTTGTTATCCCCAGTTTTCAGACGATTAAGTACAGATGCAAAGAGGTTAAGTTGCCCAGCCCAAGGTCACATAGCTAGCAAATGGCACATCTGAGCCAGGTATGTCTGGTTCCAACTCCGTGCTCTTACCCTTACCTGTGCTGCTTAAGGACTCCTCAGGCTAGGAGCGCTCTCAGGTACCTCCAGTGTAAGCTCTCCTTCCCTGTGCAGAGTTGGAAACTGAGGTCCAGAGAGAAAAGGGACTTACTCAAGGGCAGCTGGTGACTGATGAGGCAAGAGGGCATTAGGGCCTGGGTCCTCACTCTGATCCAGAGCTATGTTTTCTGATAAACTGGGGAGTTTGGATGGGGGGATGGAAGTGTGGATGGTGTCCCTGTGATGGCAGAGGGGCAGCAAGCATGTCCCAGCAGGAGGCGGGGCCATCACAGGTACCCCCTGAGTAGACTTTGTCCTACATAGTAAAGGCCTCAGGCCACCCACAGTAGCCAGACTTTCCTCCACCCGGTTCAATTTCCCTGATTCTGTCAGAATCCCTCTTAAGCTGCAGTGGGCTGAAGGGCTATTCTTGACAGTCCTCTCTGCCTGGGTTGAGAGGGCTTTGGAGGGCCCGGGCTGCACGTCAGGGTCCATACTCAAAGTTCTCTTTCCCAGTCTCCAGCACTGTTCTCTCCTTGCTGTTTTAAGAACCGAATATCCCATTCAGCTATAATTAAGATTAACTAGAGTTCATAGTTAGTGCGAGGAAGGGTTGGAAAAGTGGTCAGATGAAGGTTGGGGGGCTTGCTTAGGTCAGAAATATTTCTGGAGGTTGCCTTTGAGCCCTACATGGTCTGTACCCCAGCAGCTGAAGGTTGGGGCAGGAGAAGGTAGATAACAGAATAATAACTCATAGACCTTGCCTCCAAGGAACGCACAATTTAGAGAGGGAGCTCAAACCCAAGGCCCAAACTCTGGATACAGGTTACAAAATACTAGATGCCTAGGAAAGGGATAGAACGTAGAGGTCACCTCTGGCTGCCTGGGAGGCGGCCTTCAGCTGGGCCTGGAGCATGAGGAGGATGTGGACCCGGGCAAGGGCAGGCCACCCTCTAGGGTAGGAGAGCTTTCTCTTGCAGAGTAAAGGTCTCAGGCTCCCAGGGAGCCAAACTTCTCCCTTTGTGCATATTGCTCTCCAGTTGGAACCACAAATCCCTGGCCTTGGCCAGAGTCACTCCTGGGTCTCATCTGAACCACTTATACCTGGGGACCAGTAGTTCTGACTCCTGGAGTGAGGGATTTTAAAGGGAAGAAGTGGGTGATGAACTTAAGGGTCCTCGTAGACCCTTAAATGCCAGGCTAGGGACTTTGGATGTTAACTGTGGGCAAAAGGGAGTCAAAGGACAGTGAGGTGAGCTGGGCTTTGAGGGATGAGTCGGGAGGTACAGGATGGATCAGGAGAGAGGCGAGAGTTGGGCACTGTGAGGAAGACTGTGTAGCCTTGGCCTTGGGCCAGGGGAGAGGGAGGCAGGGGTAAGGGAGACGTCAGGTCAGTCTGGAGTCCTTGGTCCACCCCCTCAGCCCTGAGACTCGCCCTTCTTTCAGCCTGCACAAAGAAGAAATGGAGTTCCAGCCAAATCCAGAGGAGGAGGATGCTCCCACTGGCATCATTGACCGCTTCTTTGGGCTGCAGTCCCACGACCATCATCCTCCCAGGACAAACTCAAAGACTAAACTCCTATGGCCCAGGAAAGAATCCTTTTTCCATGAGGGTCAGCCCAAGAACTCCAAGGGGCCTGCACAGATCCCCAGGGGCCAGGAAGACAGCAAGGCCTGGAAGCTCAGGGCGGTGGATGCCTTCAAGTCTGCCTCACTGTATGAGAGGCCAGGCTACTACAGTGCCCCACAGACGCCCCTGAACACCATTCCCATGGTCTTCCCCCCGGAACAATTGGCACCCTCCAGGCTTCATAGTGTCACAGGCATAGATGCCAAAGACAAAAGCCTAAAGCCGGTGACTTCTGGGGCTAAGAACAGTTTTGAATTGCTCCCAGAGGGCGATGAGGCCTTGACAGAGCACCCAGAAGTACATCATGTGAAGAGGAAAACTGTCGAGTTCAACCTGACTGATATGCCAGAAATCCCTGAAAGCCAACTCAAAGAACCACATTTGGAACTATCGGCAAGCAACTTACACACTATACTCAAAGATCACGCAGATCCTTATTGGGCCTTGGAAGACAGGTCTGTCCTGCACCCAGACCATGCTCACTGCTTTCCCCTGTGCATGACCTCTTCCCCCACCCCAGCTTCCCTCGCTCTGAGCCTGCCCTTCCTCATTTCCCTGTGGTTCCACCACTGCCAGAGCAAGCTGCACCTATGCCCAGCACTGGCTTGGGGCATATACCTGGCCAACTCAGCAGAAACCCTAGGTAAGTGTTGCCATGAGCCTGGCATCACCAGGAAGACTTCCGAGACCCAGGTGAAGGAAGATGAGGTTGCACTGGCAAGAATGATACTGAGGAAGGGCTACCCCAGGGCTGGCATGCCAGGCGTGGGTGGGCAGATCTTATCACTGGGGCCAGCTTACTTTGAGCAGGGGTGGCTGACACAAAACCACAGGGCAGAACTGAGGGCTCTAGTTGGTAGCCTAAGAACTCAACTCACTGCTACAGGAGCTAGGAGATAGCAAATGAGCACTTCCCCGCAACTGTTCATGGTGGTACCCGAGCACTCCTTCAAAGGCTAGTGCTCTCACCCCTGGAGAACTAGCAGATAGTGAGGGTGAGGGCGTCCAGGGACCTTGGGGATCTCACCAAAATACTTCTGAACCTTATGCTTCCTTGGGGCCATCCCAAACCAGTAGATGCTTCTCCTTATTCTAGATTTCCTGGACACTTTCACCCAACTAGAAATAACCTATTTCACCCCCAATCACAATCTGGGGAAGAAGTGTAACTTCCCGTTTCTAGATTCTCTACTATTTACTTTGCGGTCAAAATACAGCTATTATGATTGAAAACTTAGGACTACAATTTCAGGCCTGCTTCGAGGACTAGACAGGAACTTTACAAATCACCTGTGGCTGTTTAGGATATGATATTAAGATGTCTCAACCTTTGCCCTACCACTGCAAAACTTTAGTACTGAAATGAAGGTGCCTCCCATACTCATGCTGTGAACTTTCTCAAATTCTCAACAGGGATGAAGCACATTCCTAACCTGTTTCCTAAGGGTGACGCTTCACTGGCCTGGTCCTCACCTGCGTGAACACCAACAGGACACTGATCCAGTCACAGCCATATAGTTGTCCACACTGAAGATATGTTTCTATGACAGCCTGAATTAAAGGGTTAGCTTAATGGATAACAAAACTCAGTAGTCCAGGACTACCTCAGCCTTTAAATGCCTTTTATACATAAAAACTGTGAAAGCTAGAATGAACCACTGAAAACATGTCATGTACGACACCCAATTCAGAATCCTGTCTGAATTTGACAAACACACCTTGGCATCTTTCCCAAACTAAAAAATACAAATAAATACAAATATTCTCCTAGTTGTTTCATTTTGATTAGTGTGACTAGAACTGAATTGTGGCACTTAAGGAATCTGGAAGATGGCCTAGATAGATTTCTGGCCCATCTCAAGATCTCAAAGACAACAGCTGGGTACCAAATTTCTTTATTTGAAGGAATGATACAAATGAAAGAACTTAAGTGGATGTTTTGGTACAAATTATGGAAAAGGTTAAAAAGGAAACCCCAACATGCATGCACTGCGTTGGTGACCAGGGAAGTCATCCCATGGCTCCGGGGAAGTTAGCCTGAGGCTTAGCTCTCGTTATCACTCTCTCCCAGGGTGTGCTTGTCAAAGAGATATTCTGCCATGCCAGATTCAGGGGCTCCCATCTTGCGCAGGTTGGTTACATGATCACCCAGTTCTTTGATGGACTTCACCTGCTCATGCAGGTAATGAGTCTCAATGAAGTCACATAACTGAAAAACAGAATAGGGAAGAAAGTTATTGGTCAGCCTTCCCAACCCATAAGGTAAATTATTTCCTCCATTTATCCTGTGGGTTTCCAATACTCACGTGGGGGTCATTTTTCTCAGTGGCTAGTTTGTGCAGCTCCAGTAGTGACTGATTCACGCTTTTTTCCAAGTGTAACGCACACTCCATTGCATTCAGGCCGCTCTCCCAGTCGTCATAGTCTGGTTTCTAAATGAGAGGAGGTTAGGTCAATGTATCTGCAGTCTCTACCAATTAAACCGTAAGTCAGAAAGTACCTAACATCTATCTAACCACCACGCTCTGGCAAGAGGGACATCCAAGTTTTCCCTGACAACAGCTTCCAAGTTAACATCTTTGCCCGTTACTGTCTGCTTGCTTTATTTATTTATTGTGGCTGGCCAGTACAGGGATCCCAACCAACCCTTGACCTTCGGGCTACAAGGTGGCACTCTAGCCAACTGAGCCAACTGGCCAGCCTGCTTACTTTAGTTTAGATGGTAGGCCTAAAAAAGCACAAAAGCACAAGATATCATCATTTTATAAGGGCAACTGCCAGTCCTTAAGTGATTTCTAACACCTGAGCACTGCCAGATTACAAGTACGACAACCCTAGGATCTTCTGTTCACCTTGATATCCTGAAGGAAGATTTGGCCACCTCGTTGGTTTTGCAGCTTCATCAGTTTCTCAGCATGTTCCCTCTCCTCATGAGACTGGTGAAGAAAGTATTTGGAAAAGTTCTTCAAAGCCACATCATCGCGGTCAAAGTAGAAAGACTGAAAGTGGAACATGAACATGTTATGTTAGGGATTCCCAAAGAAGGTAGATATAACAGGCTATGGGTAGTAAAGCCTTCCTTTCTCAAAGCACAGCTGACCGGTTAGCTCAGTTGGAGAGTGGTGCTGATAAACCGAGGTCTGGGGTTTAATCCCTGTACCCACCACCAAGAAAAAAATAAAATAAAAATTAAAATCTGATCCTTTACAATGTCATGAAGGGCTGGCCTGTGACTCACTTGGGAGAGTGTGGTGCTGATAACACCAAGGCCACGGGTTCAGATCCCTATATAGGGACGGCTGGTTAGCTCATTTGGGAGAGTGTGGTGTTTACAACACCAAGTCAAGGGTTAAGATGCCCTTACCGGTCATCTTTAAAAAAAAAAAAAAAAAAAAAAAAAATCATGGGAATTGCCTCCAGCACAGTGTCTTGAGGATCTGTATTAGTGCAGAAGAAACTTCTTACAGCCAGTGCCAAGTTCAATTGTGTGAAGAGTGAGTGCTGGAGTATTTACCCCACACTATTGGTCCCTGCTTCCCCTCCTCCCTGATTAACCACGTTAAAGAATAGTTAAAACAAAGAGCTCATGGGCTTGCCAGCTGTACAGCAGATTGATAGACTTATTTATAAAATTAAGCCACCATTCAAGGTGACAACTGTAGGCAATTGATGTCAAAAATAAGATTTTCAGTTTTAGACATTTGCTGTACTTGGGTGTTCCTGAAAAGGAATGGCAGTCATAGAAAGCCAAGCCTGTTTCCAAGTCCATTTGGAACATGTCTATTCTTGGACAATGTGCACACATCACAAGGCAATGCTAAAGATGACTCCCAACACAGTGTAAAACCAAGATTTGGGGAAACGTATCCCATCGATTACTGCGTGGAAAAATTCCTTGCTTAGTAACTGTTGGTGGACGTTATTCAAGTAGTTCAATTAGTGGGACACCAACCCCACAACTCTTAAAGTTAGACACAAAAAGGACGAAGAACTAAGTACCCCAGCCGGAAGGTCGAGTGACTGCAGAAAGGGAGATTTATAGAGATATGCTTCAATACAAGTGGGACTTGCAGATAAAGCAGAACAGAGAGGTGAAGACGGCTGCTCAGAAAGGGGTCTGTCCACAAGAGATAAGACACTTTGCACCAGCCCCCAAGGTTGCCATTTGACACCATTACGCAGCAGGCACCGCCATACCCGGGGGGGATGGGAGCTGCATACCCGAGCAAACGAAGAGCCTCAGGGCCACGTGACCGGAGGCAGAGGAAGGGACGGGAGTGCAAAAACCCACCCTCCTAACCGCAGGACTAATTGCACTCTGCAATTCTTGCAACCCCGGGATTTCAGAAAACCAGGATCTTCTTAAACAGGGGTATGCAAGAACGGCCCTTGCCTATGAGGCAGACTTTCCGGGGGACAGCCGAAAAGGGCCAACTGCCCAGGCCTTCTTGCGCTAGCGAAGTCCCGGGAGGCCTCGAGCAGCCTGCCTGTTCCAGAAGGGCGCCCGGAGGCGCTCGGTAGCCACACCCTGCCCCGCCCCCAGCGGGCCCGCGGAGGCCGCGCCCGGCCCCGCCCCGCCGCCCGCGCTCACCATGGACAGGTAGACGTAGGAGGCGTACAGCTCCATGTTGATCTGGCGGTTGATGGCGGCCTCCGAGTCCTGGTGGTAGTTCTGGCGCACCTGCGAGGCGGTCACGGTCGTCATGGCGGCGGCTGAGAAGAGGACGGAGCGGTGGCGGCGGCGGCGGCGGCGGCGGCTGTGCGGCGCTGGAGCGGCGGCGGGGGCCTTGGGGCGATCCGAGGGCGCTGTGAAGAGGTGGCGGAGGGCTGGCTCTGAGCGGCCGGCCGGGGTGGGTGACGAGCGCCGGGTTCCGTCCAAGCACTGTTGAAGCAGGAAACCACGACGACTCTCGGCGGAGAAGGAGGTCTGGCGCAGATGGGGGCCAGCCGCGCTCTTATAGCGGGAGCCGGCGTCAGGCCCGCCCCGGCCAATCAGCGCCTCCCACCCGCCGGGCCCCGCCCCTTCCGGGGGGCGCGCGGGCGCCCCGCCTCCGCAGCGGGGGAGGGGCGGTAGCTTCGCGCGACTGGAGGCCGCATCGCTGTGTGGCCGGGCTTGGGGTCGCGAAAGGACCGAGACGTCCCCAGCAATGAGGGGAGGCGTCTCTTTGCCTCTAGGGCCCGTTTAGTGGGGTCACAGGGCAGGTGTGAGGAGGCATGGGGTGCCCACCTCGAAACTCCGTCTGCAGAGTCTTGAAACTTAGGGGGGCGTCGGGGTCATTCTGAAAATCCCCAACGCGCACCCCGAGGCTCTGGGCCAAGGGCATGTGGTTAAAAATCTGTGCAGGAGGGAAGCAGTTACCACACCCGAGGTAATTACCTCGTAATGCAAATTGGGAAAATGCAAGGTGGAAACGTGCGCCTTAGGTGGTCCACTGAGTCAGGAGCTGGGCTGAGAAGGGACCTCTTTCTCTTCCTCAGTGTTCAGGAAGGGAGCACGCAGGAGAAGAAGTGGGGGCCCACGGGTTTCGGGTCTGTCCCGGCCCTTCTGACTCTGGCGACCGTGTCCGCCATTTGCTGAAAGCAAATGTGGATTCTTGTGCAGATTATACAACAAAGACTAGGCAGGTCGTGTTTCCCAAGAGACGGAGAGGGGACCATCTTCTCCGAGGGAGTCATGGGAATGAGCCACCTAGGCTTCTGAGAAAATCGCTGGTGGTGCTTAAAACTCAAAGATAGATCTCTGGGTTAAAAAGAAAGGAGAAGTGACTTGGATCTGGAGACGCAGTCACAGGTGGCCCTATGGGGCCCTAGAGGGGTAGGGCTACTGTGGGTGGCTTGCAGCTGTACCCCAGGCACAGAGTAGGTATGAATTCGTGGGTGGCAGAGCTGGAGCTAAGTCTCTGCTCCTAGCTAGGCCCTGTCCGCTATTTTCAGCCAGGTCTTCTGACACACAGGTGTGTCAGTCAGGTGGGAGACCTATCAAGACCCTTTTCAGGATACTCCAAAGCATGCGACCGGAAGCTGGACTTGCAAATTATTTTTTTAAAAAGCAACTCTACTGAAATATTAAAAAAATGGCTGATGGGGGCCGGCCCCGTGGCTCACTGGGGAGAGTGCGGCGCTGGTAGCGCTGAGGCTGTGGGTTTGGATCCTATATAGGGATGGCCGGTGCACTCGCTGGCTGAGCGTGGTGCGGACAACACCGTGCCGAGGGTCGCGATCCCCTTACCGGTCAAAAAAAAAAAAAAAAAAAAATGGCTGATGGAATTGTGGCAGTCTCTCTTTTGGGGTCTTTATTAATTTCACAAGGAACATATTTTACTTTCAGGAAAAATATCTTAGTGGTTGTAGAGCTACAATAAAGTAAGCAGAAGGATATTGCTGTACATGGGGTGCCTTAAACTGTCTGGGAGAGGAGGTCAGGGAAGGTTTTCCTGAGAAAGTGATACTTGAGCTAAGTTTGAAGAAAAAGCTAAAAGGAAGGTGAAGTGAAGAAGGGAGATGGGGAAGAAAATTCCAAGCAGAGGGAACAGCATATGCGAAGGTGAAGGTGTGGAGACACATGGCCTGTTCATGGTACCTTAAGAAAGGCCATTGGCCTGGAAAGTAAAGTGCATGTTGGGCAATGCTGGAAGGGTGGAGTATAGGGGCAAGGTCAGATAAAGTTGTGTGCCACAAAAAGTGGTTAAACATTAATCCAAGAGACAACATGGACACGCCCTGCAGTTTTGTTTTCAGAAATCTTATGCTGAACCAACAAAAAACTGTTAGGATAAGGGTCCAGCAAAGTCACCATTATAGGGTGCAAAGCTTTCTGTTCTAATGAAGGTAAAAAATGAATGAAAGAAAAAAATTTTTTCACTTACATTGGCAACAAAAGCTTAAAGTATCTAGGAATGAAGTTGACAAGAAATGTATGAGGAAACTTATAAATGCTTACTGCTGGACCGCCCCCCCACCAAAAAGAACCAAAAAATGAAAAAACAAATCAAGAGACACCATGTGCCTAAAAGGCCAGCCTCTGTTTTGTAAAGGTGTTAATTCTCCCTGAATAAACCTATAAATTCAATGCAATTTCCATAAAATGCACTGTTTTAGGGGGAACTTGACAACGTGATTCTAAAGGTTATTTGGAAGAGTGAGTGTGTAGAATGGCTGATAAACATTTGGAGGAAAAAAAGATTGTCAGGGTAGATTTGCCTTTTCTGCTATAAAAAAAAGTACAATAAAGTACATAAGTAGTGTGGTACTGGCACAGGAAGAGATGCTAGATCAAAGCAACAAATTCATCCAATCCACATATGTATGAGAATTTGGTATTCACTCAAGTGGTGTTTCATTAGCACTGCACTCTCCCGAGTGAGCCACGGGCCGGCCATCAAGTGGTGCTTCAAATTAGGGGAGAGGATAAATGCTGGCGAGGTTGCGGAGAAAAAGGAACTCTCATTCATTGTTGGTGGGACTGCAAAATGGTGCAGCCTCTATGGAAAATGGTATGGAGGTTCCTCAAACAATTGCAGATAGATCTGCCATATGACCCAGCTATCCCACTGCTGGGAATATACCCAGAGGAATGGAAATCATCAAGTCGAAGATATACCTGTTCCCCAATGTTCATCGCAGCACTCTTTACAATAGCCAAGAGTTGGAACCAGCCCAAATGTCCATCATCGGATGAATGGATATGGAAAATGTGGTATATCTACACAAGGGAATACTACTCAGCTATAAAAACGAATGAAATACTGCCATTTGCAACAACATGGATGGACCTTGAGAGAATTATATTAAGTGAAACAAGTCAGGCACAGAAAGAGAAATACCACATGTTCTCACTTATTGGTGGGAGCTAAAAATAAATAAATAAATTCACACACACACACACACACACACACACACACACACACACAAACGGGGGGGGGGGAGAAGACATAACAACTACAATTCCTTGAAGTTGATATGACAAGCAAACAGAAAGGACATTGTTGGGTGGGAGGGGGGAGAAGGAGGAGGGAGGGAGGTTTCGGTAATGGGCCACAATAATCAACCACATTGTATATTGACAAAATAAAATTAAGAGAAAAACAAAAAAAACAAATGAGGGGAGAGGGAGAAAGAATGGGTTCAACAAACAATGTTGAAATAATTGACAGTCATATAGAAAATACGACTCACTCTTGTATTTAAAAGTATGTTCTGGATGTATTAAAAGTCCAAGCCTTAAAAAAAACCAAAACCTATAAAGTTTCGAGAAGGATGTATGAATCTTTGTATAGAAGATTATCTTTTGTAATTTGAGGGTGGGGAGTATTCTTCTGAGGCTGCTGGAAGCCATAAAAGGACAGTTGGCAGGTTTGACAACTTACAAATGAAAAGCTGTGAGATGGAAGATGTCATAAACCAAGTTAAAATAGAAATGACAAATTAGGTTGATGATATTTGTAGCTCATATAAATGAGGAAGATGAATAACCATACTATATCTAGTTTATATGTATAATCATATATTTTATAAGAACTTTTTGATGGTCTTTCTGCTCTGGTAGATTGGAAACTGCTGGAAGGCAGGCATTATTTCTGTCTTTGTCTCTGCACTTCCTGTACTCCAGCATTTTGCAAGATGCTTGTTCCGTAGGGCTCAGTATTTGTTGCATGAACACATAGATGCATGATTGGATGTGGGGGATGGATTAAAGTCAGGCAGGAGGGCTGGCAGTCGAGAGGCAACAGCCTTAGTTGTCAGTGAGCAGAGGAGACACAAAGCAGATTTGAGATATATGAAGACAGAAAAGGATGAGGTGGCTGATTGGGTAGGGTGGGGGTTGGGAGGTGAGGAGTGGGTAAGGGAGGTCCCCCCCAGCTTTCTGGCCTGCGCAGCTGCTGTCATTCACTGAGCCAGGGAGCGCAGGAGGAAATGCAGGTTTGGGGGAAGGCTGTTGGGAAGGTCAGCTTGTTTTGATTTTTTTTGTTTTGTTTGTTTGTTTGCTTATTTTTCTCCGGCTTGGTTTTGGACTGGATGTGCTAAGTTCCAGCGCCACAGTTGGACCGAGTCAGCGTAATGTTGAGCCCACTGGAAGGAAGTCGGTCTACTGCAGAAGTAGGTTTCATGAAATCAGTATTGGCTCTGTGCCTGGTTAAACACGTATGTAGCTGCAGTGAACATCACAGCAGAGCAGGGACAGCTTGTGCTGTGTCACAGGGGAGACTGCTCGGAAAGAATGGAAGGGAAATCTTCTGTTGGGATGTGTGTGCGTGTTGTATGATTTGCGTGGGCCCGGTCCCCACCTTCTGGGAGCCCCGGGTGTCAGAGCAGCGATCTCCAAGACTTCTAAATTCTTCCGAAGCTACTGCTTGGTCTTTGGACCTTTGTCGATCAGGATTCCGCCTCCTCCCTCCGACCCAACTCCTCGTGACTTTGAGGAGGCGGGGAGTTTGGCTCGCCTCCTGGGACACCGCCTCCCAGGGCCAGGAGCGGAGGGAGGGACCGCAGGCGAGAGAACAGCCAGGCAGTGGTTTCTGGAGGATACGGATACAGAGCAGGAGCGGGCAGAGGTGGGGACTGTGGTAAAAGGGCTGCCCCACTGTGACTCAGCACTCTGGTGGTCCAAGGGGTTGGGCTTAGGCTCCAAAAGTGCTGTGTCATGGAGGAGAAGGGAAAGTCCAAAGACTTGGACAGCTGTGGCTTCACTATGGGGAGAGCGAGGGAGAGTGACCCTGTCCGATTGCCTACTGGGACAAAGACCAGAGGCTGCACCAGGACCAAAGGGGTCTAGATCACCCAGCCAGGCCTTGGATGGTGTTTTTTGCTGGAAAGGGGGAGGGGGTACGTGACTTTTCCTACCTTCCTCAGTGCCTTCCTGCCTCAAGGCGTGTTCTCAACAGATGTTGGATCTCTCCCTTCTAGGGGTTGTTGCTCTGCAGTCACAGTTTAGGATTCCACAGCTAGGAAATCATAGAGTACTAAGGCGTGGAAGGGACTTTAGAGTTTCCAGATCACAGTGTTTTACAGATAAGGAGGTGAGGTCCAAAGAAGGAGAGGCTTGCCCAAAGCCAGTCACTGGCGGAAACACACGCTGCAGTCGCACAGGTTACATCATGGAACACGGCGTGGCATTAGAAACAGTAAGTGTGCTGCTGGAAAGTGTATGTGAGATAACGTTAGGTGAAAAAGCAGAGCCCCAAATAGTTCCCGCAAGCTGATTACATGAGGAAAATGGCAGGGCTGGAAACATCAATGAGGATTGGGAGAGAATAGGTCAAATGATGTTTTAACTGAAGAGCTAATTCTTTTAAATGTATGGGATTCCCCCTGAAGTGAAGTGTGCAGGAAATTCGAGTTCAGAAATTCTGAGTTCAGAAACAATGCTAAGTCAGATTCGAGTACATTTCTGGATGATGCAACCATGGTTCAGAGAGCTTGTCCCTAAATCATTTCTTGAAAGACCATGCAGCCACAGAGACTTAAAGTACTCAGAATCCCCCTCTTCCAGAAAGTCAGGAGCCACAATTTTGAATGTTAGAAGACCGCTAAAGGAAGACCCTTTTAAAAAAAGGAATCCCCAGATTCTGCGGGGAGCCCAGCACTCCACACTTCTGCCAGAGACCTTATCATGACTTGGGGCCCTGGCTATTTGTTTGCTCATTTTCATGCTGGACTTTGAACTCCTTTTTTTTCTGTGTCCCCAGAACTTAAGGCAGCGCAGGGGTGCTTCCAGTTCTAGCAGTCTGCAGCTCTATACCTCTTCTCTGGAATTGTCATGCCCAGTGGAATGTCTGGACTCTTCCTTTGGACCACCAGCCCTTGGAAGTCAAAGATTTTTGTCTTTGATAGTCCCCTGCTGTACCCTTCTTATGATCCCCTGGGTTTCTGCCCACATCCTAGAAGCTTCAGAGAGGTCACCTGTCCTTTCTGGACTTTGAATCCTGTATTTATTTACAGTATCTGGAGCCCGCCTTTCCCCATGCTACCTTGAATGCCCTCCTTCCCTTTGGTACCCTCTTCACGGCAGTTCACAGTGCACCCCATCAGCTGGTACCCACTATACAGCATGCCCACATCACCCCGTCTGGGCTCAGTGTGCCCACCCTGGCCAAATCAGTAGAGGCCCAGCTCAGCGCAGGTGGCAGGTGGGGACCAACAGCTAGCAGCCTTGGAGGGGATAGAAAGAGAAAAGAGACTTGCATGCCTGGGCAGCCAGGGGCTGGGGGTGCTTCCTTGTGAAAGTGGGGACTCATGTCTTCTTCGGCCTTCCATGGTGTGGACACTCACTTTGTCTACATTCGGGTAGGCCGAGCAAAAGCAGTCCCTGGAATGCAGGCGAAGGTCGAGTAGCTGGGGGAGAAGACTTGAGCTAGAGATCCAGCTACACAGAGTCTGGGGCTGGGCGATCTCTGAGTCTCTTGTGGTGGGGTGTAGGAGTAGGGGATAAGACACAGAGGCTGGTTAAGAATCTGAGAGGTCGGCAGCCCAGGGCAGAGAGGAGGTGGAAGTAAAGGGGAGCTCGGGACTGACCAAGCTCGGAGGCTGCAGAAGGAGGCAGCTGCACTGAGTGGCCAGGTGACTTCCTGCCTCCAGTGAAGGTCCCTTAGGTGCAATCCCACAAGCTAGCCTGTTTGGCTGGGCCACCAGATGCAGGCCTGCTGGTCAGCAGAGGGGAGTCCTGAGTGTCCTGAGAGAGGGTCAGGATGCAAAGGATCTCACGGAAGAGGTCTCAGTCAACCTGTGGCTGTTCCCTGTGGCTCCTTGTTTCCTGCCTGTACTACCTCCTGCAGCCTCACCCTCGATAACTTGTCTCTTTTCTGTCTCTTTTCAGCATTATGAAATGCAAAGGTAAGCGTTTCACTTCTAGATTAAAACCCCCGAGGCCTCTGATCCAGCCTAACAGTTTTCCCCTGACACCTCTGGACATGGCACCGCTGATCATTCTGCCCGGGATGCCTACCCCTGACTTTTCTGCCTGAAAAACTACCCAGCCATCAACACCCAGCTCAAATATCCTTCCTGAGGCTTCCCACACTCCCCCGCGGGGTGGAGAATTTCCATTCTTTGTGCTGTCCAGCACTCTGAGCACGCCTCCACGTCCCCCTCCTGCAGTGACCTATTATGTAGCTACTGCTCCACTCGAAGGGGAGCCCCTGCCCCATTCATCTGGGCAATGCTTTCCCCTTCCCCACCTCAGGACCCAGCAAAGCACTGGTTCACAGACTACCGAGAAATGTGGGTTGGATTTAACTTGGACTGAGCTCCTACCCCAGCTCTTACTCACTTTTCCTGTTATTGAGGGACAGGCTGCCCCCCACCTCTTGCCTCAAGGTTTGGTTTTTTCCTTCTTTACTTAAGGAAGACTAGCCCTTTCTACCTCCCACATGGAAGGTGCAGAGGATAGTGAATCTTTCTGGGGCTTGAGGATTATTTCCTGGCAGAAACCCAAGGACGCTCACTGCAAAGCAGCGGGGCCTGGGACCAGCTAGCCATGGTCATGGGCTCCACTGCTCTGAGGACCAGTTGCCTCTGTCTACTCTTGTGGCCATAGAGTGTTTCCTCAACTGGGGGAATTTGTGGGCTATAACATGAGAGGAGGGGAAGAAATAAAGAAGGATTAGTGTAAGAGCAGCTCACTATTATGAAACAATGCCATGTGCCTCCAGGTTCTTGAAGTGGTTGTTGTTCCATAAACAATAAACATAATGTGCCAGAGAGCTCACATAAAGCAAGTTGACATGTTTGTGCCTGAAACTGACAGCACCTCTGGGGAGGAGGTAGGGCAGGTAGCCTGTGCTGAGTCTCCTTCTTTCAAAGGAGGAAGCTAGAGGTCAGAGAGATTAAGTGATTGCTTTGCCTAAGGTTGCGCAGCTGGTGACAGAGCTCTGACTGGAAGCCAGATGCTAATTGTGGAGCAATTTCCCAAATCTGATTCCCTGACGCAGCCATGCCAGCAATTCTGAAACTCAGCACAGTATGTGCCCCTTGGTCACGAGGCATGGAGGAAGATCCTTGAGATCCCAGTTGCCTGGAGACTTCTGAAATATCCCTGTAGGAGAAGTTCCTGCAGCCCTGAATCCCAGGCAAAGGTGAGTCAGCACCCACCTTTGACCAGCAGAGGCACCTGCCAGGACGGTTGGCACTGTCAAAGTAGTCGCTGAGATTCCACCAGTAGCAAAGCTGTAACCGGTGATTTTCAAAACTGCTAGGCTGATTTGAGTAGTAACTGGAGTCCTTTTGCTTGGTGGGGTTTTATCATTTTTCAGAAGACATGGGGATCCCATGGCAAGGCCCAGACTGTAGACTCGGTCTTGAGTTGTCTCCTGAGCTTGGTGCTGGTGGCTGGCAGGCCCAGGAGATACCTGGGTGGCCTGGGGACTGTTGGTTGTTCAGTGGCATCCCTAAGCAGAGCTGCTGGGCCTGGGGGCCCGTGCTTGAGACCTCAGGGTACTTCTGGAGCATACTATTTGTTTTTTTGTTTGTTTTGGCAGCTGACCAGTTTGGGGATCTGAACCCTTGACCTTGGTGTTATCAGCGGCATGCTTTAACCAGCTGGGCTAACCGGCCAGGGATCAGGGCTGGCTCCTCAGGCCTCCAGTGCTCCCCAGGGCCTGTTCCTCCCAGGGCCTGGGGGGGCCTTTCCTAGGCCACAGGTGCCCACACCATGTTAGGGAGCAGTGGGTCATGCCTCCAAAGGATCTCATGGTCCCTCATTCCCTTGTGGGATCTGAGAACCACACAGACGTTCCTGAAAGAGCCTCAGGGTCCCTGGAGCTGAAGATAATCACACATCTAGGAGCAGAGGATGACCCACTTCCAAATTAGGGCAGTATTGGGCTTGGCAGGGGTCTTCGCCCACCCTTAGCTTACTCTGTGGAGGACTCACCCCCTTTCTGGCAGAGCTTGTGGTCTGATGCTTAGGAGCCTGTCGGCCTGAGCCAGACTTAGGAAAGCCTTCCCAAGGGAAGGGGTCTTACATATATTATTACCTCTCCCATCTCTTTGTTCCCTGCCGTGTGATGATATTCTAACACCCTTTGGAACATCCCTGACTTCTGTAATGCTTTGGAAATATCGTTTGGAAGTAATTAGCTATGATTTTTTTCCTACCCGCTTACCTGTCCAGCTGTCCTTTCAATAGTATGGGTGTGTGTGGGTGTGCATGGGTAGTGGCAGGAGTCCAGATATTTTGCTTTTTTCTGGAATTGGTGATTTCTCCAGATCCACACCTACTTCTCAACATCGACCACCCTTCTGGGGAATATTTCCTCCCCTCCAACCCCTGCCATGTGCTGTCATGAGAACTGCCTCCATCCCCAGATTCAGAGGCAGACATGTTTTCTATGACTTGCAATACATTTTTCAATCAACTTACCCTTTAAATCATCTTAATGGCAACTAATTCCTGCATGGATCACAGAATTTTCAAGCCAGAAAGGAGCCTTTCTAATCTACTACATTCATTACATTCATTTCAGTCACTCAATTAGCATTTAAAATGCCAGCTTTGTGCCAGGCCCTGGACTAGTTAAAGAAACTGAGGCTCAGAGAGGGAAAGGGACCAGTTCAGGATTACACAGAAGGTTAGTGGTCTAGTCAAGGACCAGAACCCCGACTTTCTGACCCCCAAGCCAGACTTGTTTCATTACATTCCTCTGCTTCATGAGATTAAATTCTGGTGGCATGTTTACATGTGGTTGTGTAAGCATGAAAAAGCATGGGGGCCTCTATGCCGAGCTTTTCTCATTGGTTTCCTGGACAAGGCAGAGGTGGTGAAGGATGTAGAGAAAGGGAGAGAGGAGAAAGAGAAAGAGAGGTAAGAAAGAAGGCGTCAAAAATAAAAACAACATGTATGAAAAATTTAGCACACACACGCACATACACGAAAATTACATACACACGCAAGTTGCCTTGCGTATGTGGAGAATGACTGGAAGGGAACAACCGAACATTTAAGCTGTTCACTCAACAAATATCTATGGAGTGAGTGGCCCGAGTCCTCTGGGTCAGGCCATGGAGACACAGGGACGAATAAGACTCTGTGTCTGCCCTCAGGAGCTTGCAGCCATGTCCGACACATTTCCTGGAAGTGTCTTTTGTAGTCACCTTGTTGGCCACACCTGCTTGTTGCCAAGGCTGCACTGGCATTCACCTCTCCCCTGGCAAGCAAGCAGCAATTAGCAGCCACCAGTGGGGCGTGATGAAGCACTGTCCAGAACTGATTGCCCTGTGCCTCTAAACAGGAGTCAGACTCAGGGAAATGGGAGCTGGGACCAAAGCCATGAGGGCCTCACCCCTCACCCCTGACCCAACCTACACTAGCTTAAACAGCAAAGGGGATTGTTGGCTTGTGTGGCTGAGAAGTCCAGAGGAGGCGGATTTCAGGCATGGTTCCATCAGGGCTCTGGCCCCCTTTCTCTGTGATTCTCTTAGATCTGCTGCCATCTGTGGGATTCATCCTCAGGCTACCTTCCAGCAGCATTCAGGGTTGCAGGCCTCCTTCCTCCAGGGTAGAGTTAGATGTTCCCCTGCCCACCCCCCTGCCCCATCTTACAAGCATTGTAAAAAGGTTTTGAGCTTTGTCTGCCTGGGTCTCACTGGAGCCAGTACTGTCTCTTGGTGTGTCTGATGCTACATGGCTGTTTAAGCAAAACAAGGAAAGGGAGTTGTATTAGTCTGTTTTGTGTTACTGTAACAGAAATACCTGAAATGGGTAATTTATTAAGAACAGAGGTTTATTTGGCTTACAGTTCTGGGACAGCTGCATCTGGCATGGGCCTCAGGCTGCTTCTATTCATGGCAGGAAGTGGCAGGCAGCTGGTGGTGGGTACAAGCAGGTCACATGGTGAGAGGAGGCAAGAGCGAGAGAAAGTGGAGCTGCTGGGGTCTATTAAACAGCCAGCTCTCGCGGGAACTAATAGAGCAAGAACTCACTCACTAATCCCCCCTCCCCTGGGGAGAGCATTAATCCATTCATGAGGGATCCACTCCCATGACCCAATCTGTTTCCAACACTGCCACGTTGGGGATCAAATTTCCACGTGAGTTTTGGAGGGGACAACACATCCAAACTCCATCAGGAGTTGATAAGCACCTCTAAGTGGCATTTGGGCTACAGAGCTCACTGGAGACAGAAGGAGTTTCTGCCAAGTGCTCTCTGCTCTGACTTGCTGGTATCTGATTTTACCAAATAATACAGTGAACCCAGCCAGCATTAGCTGGGACACGCAGGCCTGCACCCTTCAGAGTTCAGTACTGTATGTGGGTCTGTGTGCTCAGATTTTGGAGGCTCTACTGCACATCAGGGCTATTAGGCCTCATGGCTAACTTAACATCAGCACAGCCAGCTTAAGCAACTTTCCTCCCTTCTCCCCCTCCCCTTCCCTTTTCTGCTCTGGGAACTGGGCAGCAGAATTCCTCTCCTGGGACGGGGTAAACAGGACTGTTATCAACAAAGGAACATCTCCTGGGCTGCTGTAGCCAGCTTTGGGCTGGAGTGCTTTACACTGATATAGTAATGACGCTAATTAGAAGCCTACGCCCTAACTGACTAGATATTAGCAGACTGCAAGGGCTGTTTCACCTTGCATACTACTGATTTTGAAGTTGCCCATTACTCTGCCAGAACCCTCAAAGGCTTATAAACCCCTGCTTTCCTTTGTTTGGGGGAACTGATCTGGCTCAGTCTCCCCTCCATGTTAGTGGAGTAAAGCTTTCTGGCTGAAATAGTGCCTGGTTCGGGTCTCTCTCTCTCCCTCTCCCTTTTCTCCATCTCGCTGAACCTAACAAGGGCAAACATATTAAAACGTGCTTACATCAATATAATCAAAAAATAATTTAAAAAGAGTTGAGCTCAATTGCAGTTGAGAGTTGAGTAGATGAAAGCTTTACAGCTGGTAAACATTTACTTTTATACTTTTATTGATTTTGCTTTTTTTTTTTTTGGCAGCTGGCCAGCATAGGGATCTGGACCCTTGACCTTGGTGTTACATAAGGCTGTGCTCTAACCAACTGAGCTAACCAGCCAGCCCTTATTTTTGAATTTAGGAGGCAGTACATTTTCTTGGGCCCTTGCAAAGCTCACAGGCACGAGGCCCCGGCCTGCCTGTCATGCCTGATGAAGTAACCTGCCTGGTTGAGGCCGGTGATGGTGATTTGAGTGTGTGCCCCTGAGAGAACACCAGGCCTGGAGCCAGACCTGCAGAAGCTGGTCCCAGCTCTGCCATCAATTAGCTGAGTGACCTTGGGTAAATTGCCAGCCTCTCTGGGCCTCTGTGTGGTCA
Organism: Cynocephalus volans; assembly: GCF_027409185.1. NCBI lineage: Eukaryota > Metazoa > Chordata > Mammalia > Dermoptera > Cynocephalidae > Cynocephalus > Cynocephalus volans. The sequence continues at coordinate 157,235,322 of NC_084463.1, forward strand.
CTTGTCAGTTGGAGATAATGATGCCTCTATTTCTTCCCTGTGCACTTCCCTGAAGGAGCATTCCTTCCAGCTGGGGAGACCAGAGGGGATTAACTGAGTCTTGCTATAGAGCCAAAAAACCCCCAATTTCTTTGGGATCCATTGGACATTGGTTGACTGCCCACTCTAGGCCAAGCTCCCAGCCAGATTCTGAAGAGGTGGAGATTGCTAAACCAAGCTTCTGTGTTCACAGTGGCCCAGGCAGACAGACCCGGGATCAGCAGAGACATGGGGAAAGAGCACAGTGGGATTCAGGTGAGTGGGCCGAGAGCCTGAGAGAGCCATGGAAGAGCCAAACAATGGAACTGCCCTTTCCTTGCAAAGGAAGGTGAAATGCCCAGACTAAGTCAGTCCAGCAATGGTCCAGAGAGAGACTTGGGGGGTGCATGGGTGAGAGGGCTGGGGCTGCAGGTGCCTCTTTCAGCCCCAGTGAAGTGGCTCCCTTCTTTCTTGGATTTGCCAGTTGCCTTCTCACAGCACATCCAGGCCCTGTGTGGCCCTGCCGCTGCAGCTGGGGACCGTATCCCCTTTGAAGCTCAGTCAGCCAGGCCCCTTCTCTTCGGGCTGGTTAGCACGGGAAAGGTTAGGATAACCAGCCCAAGGCTTGGATCAGCCTCTCTAGCACAGGAATAACTTAATTAAAAAAAAATGTGATAAAAAACACGTAACACAAAATTATCTTCTTAATTTTAAGTGTACAGTACAGTATTATTAACTATCTGCTCAGAAACTCCCTACTTCCCCCTAGCCCCTGGCAACCACTATTCTACTTTATGTCTCTGTGACTTTGATTCTTTTAGATTCCTCCTGTACATGGAATCACACAGTATCCATCTTTTTGTGATTGACTTATTTCAATTAGCGTAATGTCTTCAAGGTTCATCCATGTTATAGCATATGACAGGATTTCCTTTTTTTAAAGACTGAATTATCTTTCATTATATGCATTTCCATTTTTACTTATCCGTTCATTCATTGATGGACATTTAGGTTGCTTCCACATCTTGGCTATTGCAGATAATGCTGCAATGAATATGGAAGTGCAGATATCTCCTTGAGATCCTGTTTTCAATTATTTTGTATATATGAGTATATTCAGAAGTAGGATTGTTGGATCATATGGTAGTTCCATTTTTAATTTTTTGAGGAACCTCCATATTGTTTTCCATAGTGGGTGCACCATCTTACAATCCCAACAGTCTGTAAGAGTTCCAATTTTTCCATATCCTTGCCAACACTTGTTATTTTCTGGTTTTCTTTTTTGATAGTAGCCATTTTAATGGGTGTGAGATGATATCTCATTGTGGTTTTAATTTGCATTTCCCTGGTGATTAGTGATGTTGAGAATCTTTTCATATGCTTGTTGGCCATTTGCATATTTTCCTTAGAGAATGCCTATTCAAATTCTTAGCCCATTTTTAAATCAGGTTGCTTGTTGTAGGAGTTCTTTATATATTCTGGATATTAACCCCTTATCTGGTATACGATTTGTAAATATTTTCGGTCATTCCATAAGTTGCCTTTTTATTATGTTGATTGTTTCCTTTTCTAAGCAGAAGTTTTGAAATTTGATGTAGTCCCATTTGTCTATTTTTGCTTTTGTTACCTGTGCTTTTGGTGTCAAAGAAATCATTGCCAATTAAGTTTTCCTCTGTGCTTTCTTCTAGGAGTTTTATAGTTTCAGGTCTTAACATTTAGGTCTTTAATCTGCTTTGAGTTGATTTCTGTATATGGTATAAGATAAGGGTTCATCTTTATTCTTTTGCATGTGGATATTCAGTTTTTCCAATACCATTTGTTGAAGAGACTATCCTTTTCCCACTGTGTAGTCTTTGCATACAATGGGGAAAGGAAGATTTGACCATATACAAGAGGGGTTATTTTGGGGCTCTCTGTTCTATTCCATTGGTCTATACGTCTGTCTTTATGCCAGTACCATGCTGTTTTGATTACTATAGCTTTGTAATATATTTTGAAATCAGGAGGTGTGTGGCTTCCAGCTTTGTTCTTTCTCAAGATTGTCTCAGCTATTTGGAGTCCTTTGAAATTCCATATGAATTTTAGGATTTTTTCTATGTGTACAAAAAATACCACTGGGATTGCGTTGAATTTATAGACTAATCTGAGTATTATGGACATTTAAACAATATTAGGTCTTTCAGTCCATGATCATGGGAGGTCTTTCCATTTGTTTGTGTCTTTAATTTTTTTCAGCAATGTTTTGTAGTATTCAGTGTTCAAGTCTTTTGCTTCCTTGGTTAAAGAATCACTTAATTTTTAAAAACCATTTTATTATTGAGAATTTCTAAGAATTGCCAAAATAGAATGAATGGTCCAGTGAAATTTCATGTACCTTTATCCAGCTTGAACAATTACCAGCCCATGCCTATGACAACCTTTATTTCATCTACATCCTCATCCATGTCCCCTTTCCCACCCTGGATTATTTTGAAGCAGATCCCAGACATGCTATCATTCCACCTGTTAATATTTCAATATATATCTCTAAAAGGGAATGATCCTGCTTTTGAAATACAACCACAGAAAACAATAATTTCTTAAAATTATCAGCTGTCCAGTCAATATTCACATTTCTCTATTGTCTTACAAATACCTTTAAAAAATGTACTTGTTTGAATCAGGATCCAGAAAAGATCCATGATTGGTTAATGTCTCTTTAGTTTCCTCTCTATTTCCTTCCACAGCCCCTCCCTCCACACTCTGGAGCTTGCTGACTTGTGGTGTTACATAACATGTTCCTCTGTCCTCTGAATTTCCAATAAATTAGTAGTTAAATATAGAAGCTTGATCAGATATTTTGGGCATATTTTTGACAAAATTACTTTATAGGTGGTGTTTTGTTCCATCAGGAAGCACATAATGTCTGTTTATCTTTCTGCTTGTTAGAAGCTGTCAATCTATTAATATATTAGGATTTGCAAAATAGTGATATTCAAATCTATAATTCCTTCCTCAATTATTATGTGGAATATTTCTACACAGAGAAACTTCCCTTTATGAACTATTTGGTTACTCTGAAGAATAATTCTTAAGGAAAAGGCCAAATAGTCCTTGATTATTCCCCCTTTATTTTCTCAATAATAAGTTAGTTTTCTAGTGTCCACCAAAGGTGATCAATGAATTTTTAAAATCATTATAAACTCATGGATTTAAACATATTTGATGTGTTTTAGTTAATTGCAATTATTATCCTTATTGATTTTTCAAATTGTCTCAATTTGGGTCCAGTGGCAGCCTGTTCACCTTGACCCCCTCCTTTTGACCTCTATATTAAGAGATTTGGATGAGTTCTTTGCTTTCTCATATAAGCTGTTCCAAGCTTAAGCTCACTGTACTTTTGCTCCCACTTCCTGAATCTTGCAGTCAGCCATTTCTCCAAGGAACCCTGGTTCCTTTTGGTGAGAAATGGTATTTAGAGGAGACCGTCAGATACTAGAAGTGTCATTGTTTCTGTGTTGTCCAGTAATGCTACGCCTTTTCAGAAGACAGAGATAGGAAACCCCCACACCTTTTTTTTTTTAGTTTTTTAGAAAAATATGAGTTCATTCTGAGAGTTTCAATTCAACAGAATTCTAAGGTTTTTGCTTAATCTTATAGATTTTACATCTGAATTATCTTTCTCCCATGCCCCAAATCTCAGTTTTCAAAGACAAGTACAGAATTTTTTTTTTACATTTTTCTCTGCCACATATGGAGCGGTTTTGGTAACAATTTCAGTACAACCACCAAACAATCATTATTGAAAACAGCTTAATATTTTATTTTTACAGTTTTCTTCTTAAAGGAAATCTCACTAGGAATATACAGTCAAACTAATGTTTGTTAAAGTCACCTGGAATGGTTCCTCTCTGTGTGTTTATGCTACCCACCTATTACACAGTTAGGAGCATTTACTTCATTTTGCTTTTAATTTTTAAGAATTGCTTTTTTAAAATTTAAGTTACTTGTATAATTATGTAAAATATGTACATAGTCAAAGCCAAATCTATAAAAGAAGATACATTTAAAGGGATCTAGCATCTATTCTTTCCCCCTTTACTATATTCCTTGTTTTTGTTTAAACTACCAATGTTTATTTTTTACTTAAAAGAAAAAATGTGTTTATAAATTTTTATTTATATTTTTGTCTTCCCTTCTTGGATAAACAGTACATTATACACAGTTTTCTTCACCTTGTCTTTTTTCTTTTAACAAAGTGGCCTGAGGATCACATTGTATTAGTTCGTAGAGATTGTTCTTGTTTTTTTTTTATGACTGCAAAATACTCCATTGTGTGGATGCACTATTGTTTATTTCTCCAGGCTCTTACTGATAGACACTTGGCTTTTTTCCAGGCTTTGGCTATTACAAATAGAGCCTTAACAAGTAGCCTTGTCCCTGTGGTTTTTTTGTGTTGTTTGTGGTGTGTCTTTAGGCTATATAACCAGAAGTGAGATTGCAGGATATAAGGGCTAATGCACATGCAATTTTGCTAAACACTGCCAAATTTCATTTCATAAGGATGACACCATTTCTTTCCCACTAGCAATGAAATAGAATGTTCTCTCACAGCCTGGGCAAAAGAGTATTTTGTTAAACTTTTGGATTTTAGCCAATCTGATAAGAGAGAAATAGTTCCTCGGGGCAATTTGCATTTCTTCTACAATCAGAAAGGTAAAGCATCTTTTCATATAGTTTTGAGACATTTGCCTTTTTTCTCTGTAAATTGTTCATATTTTTAGTGCATTTTTCTATCAGGTCGTTGGCCTTTTAATCTATGAGGGTACTTCAAAAAGTTCATCATTTATATTGTTTTTTATTCCATTTTTCCATGAACTTTTTGAAGTATCCTATTATATTAGATGCTCTACTAAGAATATTGACCCTTTGTGATGTAGGTGGTAAATTTTTTTTAACCAGTCATTTATCTTTTTAATTTTGCTTATTTAACTTAATTTAATTTTTTGCCACATAAAACTTCAATTCCTTGAAACTTGTTCATCTTTCCCCTTATTACTTCTGGATGTTGAGTCAGAATTAGGAAAGTTTTTTCCACTCCCCAATTATAGGAGAATTTATCCATGTTTTCTTTTTGTACTTGTACAGTTTCATCTTTACATTTAAGTCTCCAGTCCCTTTGGAGCACATCTTGGTGCACAGCAGAGGAACAGCCTCCAATTGTTTCTGAGCCCACGTGGCTGTCCTAATACCGCCTACTCAGTCGCCCATTCTATCCCCACAACTTGAGGTGCTGCCTTTATCATACACCAGCTTTCTATAGGCCATTTCTTTCTGGATTTCTATTTCTGGATTTTACACTCTGTTCCCCAGAGGTATCACTTTGTTTCATGCACTCCTGCTCGGGGATCTCCCTGCTAAGGGAACCCCAGCCCCGGAGAAGTGCAGGGCTGGCTCTCGGACTAGGGGAGTCCTTTGTTCCAGGCTTGGAGATCAAGATCTGGAGGCAAATGGTTTTAACAAGATCTGTGAGACCCTAATCCACACTCTGCAGATAGAGAAGAGGTTGGGTCAGAGGGCTCTTGGGCAGGAGGAGAACCCTAGTCTGTCCCCGTTGCTCATCCCAGGCAGCTGGGAATCTTGCACTTCCACAACCTTTCTCTCTTTGGCACAGCTCCACTTGTCTCTAAGTCCCTTAAAAGCTTCAGCCCCTCCCCCACACCCCTCCCCAGATCTACTATTACACCTCATCCTTTCTCTGTAAGTAACTCGCCCATCAATACTACTCCTACTACTAAACTTGCAAAATGTATGGAGTTGCCTGCTTCATTCTTCGGTCTCAGGATCCCTTCTCAGTTTGGGGGTGTAAGGCAAATGCAGAACATAGACCTATTTCACCCTCTCCGTGCATACCAGATACCCCCCGCCCCACTACCTCTGGCCAAGGTAGTTTACCCAAGGCAAGGCACGTTTCCTTTAAGACAAATGGAAGACAGTAGGAAGCAGGAGCCCTGAGTAAATTAATTAGCATGTAAATGGAGTTAGAATACTAGTGTTAACTCCAGGAAGGGTTAACTTATCTACTCAGCCAGATCTCCTGTGAGCTCTGAGTTGGGTGATGGGCACATAAGCATGCAAATGATTTACACCTCTCCTTTGATCTGTTCATTATATAACTGTTGTACGTACCCTGTGGCGATGCAGATTTCTAGCTGACCAACCCCCATCAGCACCTCCAGTGAGTCTAATAAACCAATGTCTCTACCTATTGGCCCAGGTGAGTTCTTTGGAATAGGCAAACACTACGCGAGTGCCCTTTCAGATTTGGGGCTCCCGCGATACAATGGGGGGCATTACACTGTTAGCTCACACTTGGACAGTGGGACCCTTCCTTCTTAGAATAAAGTGCCCTCTGTCTGTTCCTTCAACCCGTTGCCCACAGTTCTGTCCTCAGAGTCACATGTCATCTGAGAGCCCTGCTATGATGCCTGCCAGATCTCACTCCATCCATCTTCTTCAGATTGAGAGCCCCGCTTCCCGGCCTTTGTCCTGTGGGCATGCTTCCCACTGTCCCTCTGTCCCTTCCCCCTCACCAGCCTCACTCTCCTGCCCGTCAGAGTGGCTCCTGCTGCAGAGCACAGAGGGAGAGGCATCTCCCTGATGTGGACTCTGGACCTCTCTTTGTGTTGCTTGCAGTGGCTGGTGGCAGTGTGCTGCCCCCGTGGCTCCGCGACTCTCTCCTCCCCAGTTATTATTATTATTTTTTTGCAGTAAAATACACCTAACCTAAAATTTACCACCTTAACCACTTGTAAGTGTACATTTTAAAGAGGGTTTTGGAGGACCCTAAGGAGAAACGATCAAGAAACTGCACGAAATAATGAAACCGACTAGATGCTCACCCTGGGACTTGGAGAGGTCTGAATGATTCTGTCTTCCTCACCATGTAATTCTCACGATTATTTTCTTAGAGAAAACCACACCTCTGGGATCGAATCTCACAATCCGGGTGTGTGGCGTTAACTCAGGGGGGTCAGCTAGAAGAATCAGTAAGGGGGGTGACATGGGAAGGGAGGTGTCAAAGTTCCCAAGCTCATCTGACCTACCATGGATAGAGACCCCTGAGCATCTTGTCGATGAAGTAAAAGAAGCTGTCCTGAGCCCAGCCAGTGACCAGGCAGCACAGGAGCAGGCCTCTCACCCTGCAGCTCAGGGGCCAGTGGGTGGAGAAGCCCGGCTTGGAGCCGTGCTGAGCCATTACGCAGTGATGCCCAGGGAGATGGCCTTGGCAGGGAGCCTGCGGAGGTTAATCTGTACCTCGTCTGGCTCCACATCTCCTAGGAGAAGAGAGCAAAGCCCTTGTCCCCTTTGCCCTGAGGGGTGTTTTGGGCCCACCTTGCCAAAAAAAGACTGGGTTTGTAAGTGTTTGACGTATTTGTGGGTTCAAAGAGAAGTAACTGGAAGCATTTTCACCCAAAGAGGAAATTTCATCATCCTCGCCCTTGACAGGCGGGAGTCAGGCAGTCTGTACAGTAAGTGGCCAGAACACCTGACACCACGAGGCACCAGAAAGAAAACAGAAGGCTGTTTTCTGTTCTTATGAAAGCTTTGGGTCACTGTTGAAAACCCGGCTTGCCATCTAGAGAGGAGGTGATAGCCCCAGCAAAGCGCTCTGCTTTGTCAAGGTGACACTCGGTGGAAACGTGTACACTTTGCGTAGGTGAGAAAGGTGTCCTGCCTCCGTGAGCATCCCTGCAGGGACCAGATGAAAGGGAAAATGACCCCAAGAGATGCCCCAGAGGTCTCTGTGGCTCTGTGGACTCTGACATCTTCAGCGCACCTCAGGACTTCACATTTGCTGTCCCCACTGTCTGGATGTCTTTTACCCCAACCCCTCCACCTCCAATCTTTGCAGACTGGCCTCTTCTCAGCCCTGAGGGCTCAGCTCAAGTGTCATCTCATGGTAGCCTTCCCTGACCCCTACCCAAAGTGGCGTATCCTCCCAAGACTCAGTCTCTCTAAGCCACTGCCTTTTTTTCCGTATTGTAGTTAATACTATTTCTGGGTAATACACTTCCCGTTTTCAGCCTCCATTGACTCTGAGAGCTGGCCCTCACTGTTGTGATCATTGCTGTACCCCGGTCCCAGAACGGTGCCTGGCACCTGGAGGCCGTTCAGTCAGTATCTGTGGGATGGGAGGACGGCACTTGGATTAGGAGCGAGTGTGGGACAAGGCGGCTTAGAGAGAGAAGTGAAGCTGAGGGGAGGAGCTCCACTTCCTTTCTATCAGCTTTCCTCGTCATGTGCCACCTGAGAAAAGAGGCGTCCCACTGCCATTGTCCCTTTCAGTACCTCACCACAGGGAACTGTCATTCTCCCTGCAGGCCGGGTCAGGCAGATGGAGTATCCCCTAACAGATGTGTTTGTGGGGCAACAGGATCCACACCTGCCACTGTCCTTTACCTAAATCAAAAGACTTCCTATGGAGGTTCCTCAAACAATTACAGATACGACTACCATATGATCCAGCAATCCCAGCACTGGGTATATACCCCGAGGAATGGGAATCATTGTGTCGAAGGGACACCTGCACTCCCATGCTCACTGCAGCTCTGTTTACGATAGCCAAGACGTGGAACCAACCTAAGTATCCATCAAAGGACAACTGGATAAGGAAAATATGGTGTACATACACCATGGAATACTACTCAGCCATAAAAAAGAATGAAATTCTGCCATTTGCAGCAACATGGATGAGTCTGGAGAAAATGATGTTAAGTGAAATAAGCCAGACAAGGAAAGAGAAATACCCTATGATCTCACTAATGACCAGGTGCAAAGAAAGAAAGGAAGAAAGAAGAAAGAAAGAAAAGACTAAACAATTCCTTGAACTTTCAGAATACTAGAGATGGGGGTGAGGCTGGGGGGGGGGTTGGGGAGGGATAGGTTTGTTAAAGAGCATAAAGAAAAATCACGATTTGTAATAATAATATTTTTATAACAAATAATATATTTTTTTTAACAAAGACTTCCAGCCTCCACAAACAAATCCATTAGAAGCTCTTCTCGGCCTTCACGGGGCTGGAACGCAGGAAACCCCAGGCTGGAAAAAGCACGGCGGGCCCACCTGGCTTGCGGAACTTTAACAGTAAGCGACACAGGTGGGAGCGGGTTGAAGGAACCAGGTTTCTTTCTGTTTGTGCCGCCCATCAGTCCCTTCTAGTTATTCTAGCATCCGAGGTCCCCTTAACTCTGCCTTGTGCTGTCCCTAATCGGGCCGAGCCCCTTAGAGGCAGAACCTGAGCTGGGGCTTCTTTTGCAGATGATTCATGGAGGGAGCGCTCTCCGGAGGAAAACCGGTGAGGCAGGGAGGAGGTGGGATGGGGCGGGTGAGGAAGCCCAGCAGGGCCGTCTGCAGCTCTAGTCTGTCCTCAGCCTGATCCCCTGATCCCACAGGGGGCGCTGGAGTGTGAATAGCACCGCAAGGTGTTCCACCTCGAGGCAGGGGACGAGCCTTCACACCCCTGTATCACACAGCCATTGGCTTAGGTCACCCCCTGGGGGGGTATGATGACCAGGTGGCATCTGTCAGCCAAAGGCAATTCCGTGAGCCTGACAGCTCCTGGGGAGTGGGTGTACCTGCAGGTGACGGGGACCTGGGTGGGGCACCTCTAACATCTCTATAGCCTCCAGCCTTACCTTGTACTGCCCCAGAACCTCTGCCACCTCCCCTGCCTCCAAGGCCCCCTTTCTACTCCTCTGAAAGGACTCCCTGATGACCCGCATCACACCCTTTGCTCCCTCCTGCTCTTACTGACCCCAGTCATGTCCTCTCACTCGACTCTCCCCTTCCACCTGCTGTGTGGGCCTGATCTGCCTTGGGAGGCAAGGACCACCCCATCTCTCCCTTTGGGCCTCTAACAGGGCATCGCACAGAGCTGGGCACAGACGTGAGTGGACACAGCTGAACTCAGAGGGTGCTGAGCTCAGGAGGCTGTCGTCCTGCCCAGGGTCTGCGGGCTGTAGGCAGGGCTGGAACTAGAACCGATGATGCCACTCATATCCTCCTCTGTTGTCAAATTCTAATTAGGACACATGTTTTGTCACTCACTTGCCCGGTTTCAGTGTGTTCTGTGTTTCTGGGTGTTAGCCTTGCTGGACTCACCTTCCCAGGTTGGAAAGCTCTAACTTTGTGTATAATCTTACTGAATTTGACTCACTGCTCAGAAAACCCGTGAATCAAAACCCCCAGGGGAATAGGATGCACAGATATTGCAGAAGCTACAGAGGTCACGTGTGTGGAATTTCCAGAGGAAGTGAAAGCTCAATCTCAGCACCAGCAGGGGCCAGACCAGCTGGCTATACACCCCCTCACCCCACCCCACGTCCTGCAACAGCTAGCTCTGCCTACAGCTCAGAACAAACCCATTTCCCTTGAGCCAAATCTTGTAAGACCCCCAGTGGACCACAGGACTGGGCCACACATCAGTGCCACTGCCTTGGTGTGTCCCCTGAGGGTCTGGGAGGTGTTAGAAAGACTGAGGCCTGGGCACAAACTTTGCACTTAGAAACTAAAGATGGTCAGTCTCTCTCTTTCTCTCTCTCCCTCCCAATCAAATGAGCAGTTGCCCTAGAACCCACGCTAAGGACACCCACAAATGGACTGAAGGACAGAAAAAAGGCAGACAAGACATTCCCAAGACACCTTGGAGGCTAGTGTTATCTTTCTGTTCTCTAACAGTGCTAAGAAAGGATGGGTCTGTGCATAATAATTTCGAAGGCAGCCTCTGGTGCAAAGAAAGATGTTATTCAGGGCCACAAAAGGCCTCTCTCCTCTGCTCAATTGCCCTCTCTCTCTCTTTGAAATTCTTCTTCCCACCCCCAGGCACCAGCTTTTTTTGTCCCATGATAGATGTAGGGGGTGGGGGTGAGAGGACTGGCTGCCTGGCTCCACCTGGCCAGCGGGCTGCAAACTGGAAGTCATGCAGCACAAAGAGCTCCAGACCCAGAGTGATGTTTCATAGCCACCCACTGTCAGCCTTTGATTGTCTTCCATCTGCTATCACCCAGGGGACCAAGGGCTTTTCTCTCCCCCAAGCCACACAATTGAACTCAGAGCCTTTTCTCTCGATTAGTTAGGATGAAAAAGGAGCAGCAGTTTTCAGCATGTGTGTGGTCACCTCCCCAGAAGAGTTTCTCCTCTGGTAATAAAATAGAAACCGAGGTCATACCAATGTTCAAGTTTCAGATAGGATATTTTGGGTCAAAATCTGTCATGAACCCCCACAATTCTGCCAAGGTCAATCCAGTCCAGTGAGAAGAGTGTTCTGCTTTATTAAACTTGTCTCTCTAAAAAGTTGGGCCTGTGTTCATTTGGCTCTTTCTTCCATGCTTTAAAAGTTAATGGTGTAGATCAATGAGATACAATCGTAAGCCCAGAAATGAACATGTACATGTAAGGACAATTGATTTTCAACAAGGATGCCAAGACCACTCAATGAGCAAAGGAGAGTCCCTTCAGTAAATGGTGCTGGGACAACTGGATATCCATGTGAGAAAGAAAGAAGCTGGACCCTTACCTCAGAAAGGTACAAAATTTACTCAAAATGGATCAAAGACCTAAATATAAGAACTAAAACTATAAAACTCTTAGAAGAAAACATAGGAGTAAATCTGCATGACCTTGGATCTGGCTATGGATTGCTAGATATGACACCAAAAGCACAAGCAAGTAGCAAAAGGAAAAAAGAGATAAAATGGACTTCATCTAAATTTAAAACTTTTGTGCATCAAAGACCACTATCATGAAAGTGAATAGCAAACACACAGAATGGGAAAAATACTTGCAAGGTGTCTGTCTAATAAGAATCTGGGATCCAGAATATTTAAAGAACTCTTACGATTCAACAATAAAAAAAGCAAACCACCCAGTTCAAAAATGAGCTAAATACTTGAAGAGACATTGCTCCAAAGAAGATACACAACTGGCCTATAAGCACGTGGTTTTCAGCATCATTAGTCATTAGGAATGCAAATCAAAAACATGAGCTACCTCTAGGATGGCTGTAACTAAAAATATGGAAAATATCAAGTGTTGGTAAGGACGTGGAGAAAATAGGACACTCAAACACAAGGAATGTAAAATAGTACAGCCACTATAGAAAACTTTCTGGCAGTCCTCAAAAATTTAATCATAAAATGATATCATATGAACCAGCAATTGTACTCCTAGGTCTATACCCAACAGAACTGAAAACAAATATTTAAACAAAAACTTGTACATGAATGTGAACATGTATATTATAAACAGCATTGTTTATAATAGCCATAGGTTTGAAAAAACCCAAGTGTTCATCAATTGGGGATGGGCAAAAAAAATCTGGTATATCCATGCCATGGAATTTTATTCAGCCATAAAAAATAATGAAATATTAATGCATGCTACAACTTGTACGTGGATGAATCTTGAAAACATTATACTAAGGGAAAGACACCAGACACAAAAGGCCACATATTATATGATTCCATTTATAAGAAATATCCAGAATAGGCAAATCCATAGAGACAGCAGATTAGGTGCTGCCAGGGGCTGGAGAGAGGGGGCAATGGGAAATGACTGCTTAATAGGTGTGGGGTTTCCTTTTGGTTCGATACAATGTTTTGGAATTAGCTAGTGGTGATAGTTGCACAATATTTTGAATGTACTAAAATTTGAATATATTAAATTCTACACTTTAGAATGGTTAAAATGATGAATTTTGTGGAACGTGAATTTTACCTCAATAAGAAGAAAAAAATTAATGGTGATGGTGCATCCGTACAATGGAATCCTACTGGGCAATAAAAAGGAAGGAACTATTGATACAAGAACAACTTGGATGAATCACAAAGGCATTACGCTGAATGAAAGAAGTCAGTCTCAAAAGGCTAGGTGCTGTGAGATTCCATTTATGTGACATTCTTGAGGACAAAACTACAGGGAGGGAGAACAGATCAGTAGTCGTCAGGGGTTATGGAGGGGGTGGGGGGGAGTTGGGGGGGAATGGGAGACTATCAAGGGACAGCATGAGGGAGTTTTGGTGAGGATGCTGGAACTGTTCTGAATTTTGATTATGGTGATAGTTAACATGAATCTATACATGTCTTAAAATTCACAGAATTGTACACCAAAAGAAAAAGGACAACTTTATTGTATGATAATTTTTAAAATGAAAATTTTAAAAGGTCATGAAAGATAGTAATAAGGGCTGGCATTTGCTTCCTGTGTGCCTGATACTGTGCTAAGTGCAGTGCATCCATAGTCTCCTTTAATTCTCTCAATAAGCCCATTGGACACTCAGGTAATGTGACTTGTTCAAGGTCACACTGTAAGTGGCAGAGCTGAAACTTGAACCCATGTCTGTCTGACTCAAGAGCATGAGATCTGACCACTGTGCAGTGGTGCCTCATGTGCAGAAGAGGAGTGGGAAATAACCTCACAGTGGTTAAGATCTGGCTTGGAAAGAACACCAGTGGGAGTCTAGTTCTCTTCTGATGGGAAGAAAATGTCCAGAGGGTTGGGGGAGCATTAGCCTTGTGTTAGACAAATCTAGATGTTCAAAACCAGGAGGCCTTGAGTTGGTCAGTTGTGGCAGGTGATTTTGTTTAGCTAACCCAAAGTCACTCCCAAAACCTTTCTTTCTGTCCTTAGTTCACTATAAACCCTAGGATAGCCAGATATTTTTCTGGCTTTGTTGAGGAAGACTTTATAACCCACCTTTGGCCAATAATGTGAAGAGAGGTCAGCTGCTGGGTTTTTGAAAATAGGCTTTCTTTGCTAAGGGCAAAGCTGGGAGGTAAAATTGTTTGCCTGATCTTAACCCCTGCTACTTGCTTCTGAACATGGTGTGAGGCTGTGATACATGCGGCTGCTGCAGCCATCTGAAACCATGAGGGGAATGCCAGAAGGACCAGAAACACTACAGCCCAGAGTCCTGTCATCTTCTTATGTGAAAAAAGTAAATAGCTATTTCTTTAAGACATCATTGGTCATGTTTTCTATTACTTGCAGCTGACTGCAATCCTGTGACATCAGTCATGTCCACTTTAGAGACGAGAAGGTCCTCATTCCCCCCCCCCCCAAAGGGGAGGTCTCCCTCTGGAGTCTTCCATACTGAGACAAGTTCTTGTCTTCTGGAGCTGGAGGTTCAGGTGGAGGGAGGAGGAAGGCCCCTTTGTCTGGGGGGTTGAGCTTGAATTGGGGGTGGAGTGTCTTGCAGTGAAGTCTTGAGATAAGGCCAGCACTTGCTCTCCCCACGACAGAGCCTGACGGTCTTCCTCAGCCCCAATCCCTGGGCCTTGGCCACAAGGAGAGTCACAATGCCTCCCCTGAACTGAGTACCAGGGAGCTCTCCCTGACACTGATGGTGGCCAGGGGCAGGAGACAGCAATAGCCATGGATCAAGTCAGGGGACTGGGCTCTGGTCCCAGCTCTGCCACTAACTGCCTGTGTGTCCCAGCACCTCAACCGACTCCTGAGGGCAGGTGCTCTGAGCCCTCAGCCATGGGTAAGATGCTCTGTGTTCACAGGGAACCTGCTGCCTGGGTCCCCTTGGCTCTGGGCCTCTTCTCAGAAGCATGAGTAATCCTGGCAGGTGCAGGGTCCAGGGGAGCAACAGATGGCTTTGCCTCTCATCCAGCAGTCAGCAAGTGCCTATTCTGCGAGCATCCAACATAACAGGAGAATCCTCCAGAGACTGACAGTGGCCCAAAGCCACGTGATGGCTTCCCGAGGGCTAGATCCAGTGGGGGTGGGGGTGGGGATGGCAAGGGTGGGGGTGGGAGGCAAAGATGAACCAGAGGAAGATTCTGTCCTGAGCAATGTAGATTAGGGAAAGGATCCAAGTTCCTAAGACCATGGATTGGCTGCCAGGATCCCCCCACCCCCCACTCCCCCTAGCTTGCTTCCTGCTGCTGGGGCATTGAGGATGGGTCCAGGCTTGGAGCTGCAGAGGGATCCCACAAAGCTGGGGGTCTTGGCCTTGGGAAAGGCACTGTTCAAGATTTCTCTCTGGCTCCCTGGGAGGCTAAGCTGCTGGGAAATTCCCACCACCTACCACACCTGCCAGCTTTCCTGGAACCTCCTTTAGAGTGAGCCAAGAAAAGATCTGCCCACAGGCCCCTGGGGCTACAAATTCTCTCTTCCCAGCACCTGCAGATGAACCTAGAAGAAAGCCTCTCCCTGGATGAATGCCTTCCAGAACAATCATAACAAATAGGAGTATGATTGTCATTTAGTGAATGCTTTTAGTATCTCAGGCAATTTTCACATGCATTTTCTCGTTTAGTTCTCTCAACATCCTAGGAAGTATTATGTTGCTTTTATAGATGAGGAGACAGGATCAAAGAGGCCAAGTAACCAAGGGTGCCACGGCCAGAATTCCCACATGGGTTTATTGACCCCATTCCCTACTTCAGGCTGACTGCCCTCATCACGGAGAGGGTAAAATCCAGGCTCTGTGGCATGGCACACAGGGCCCTATGGGGTCTGGTATCACCTCTCTCCCAGGGTGATGGAGACACAAAAAGGATTACTCGAAGCCCATTTCTTCCGAGCAGTGAGAAGCCCCAAAATGGTTAATTTCCACAAACCCTCAAGAGGGTTCCAAGGCATTCCTCCTTGGAAAATTAACAATGAACTGGTGTCTTCTCTCAGTATTTATTCTCCAGGCCAGAAAATTACAGAAAAGGAACATAGGTGGTTACAAAAAGAACAGTAAGATAATTGTCATGGCAACAGTCATGAGGTTTAATTGCACCAAGGGCATCTGTCCTTGGAGACAGCAATTTTCCTGTGTTACAATTCTTATCGACAACAGAGACTTTAGCCTGGGGAAAGTTTCCTGTCTTTTGCAAGGTTCACATTTCTATATGTAATTTTAAAAAGTTCGGTTAAACCTGAAACTCCAGGGCTTTGGAAACTAGGCCCTGTGAAATACATTTGCTTTATAAATGTTCCTGTACTCCACAGTCTGGTCCCCACCAGTTCTCATTTCCTTCCAATGTTTCAGCCAAACCACATGCAGGTGCAGTTTCCTCTGCAAGGAAAGTCCTTGTTCCTCCTACCCACTTCGCCCATTCTTTTTGGCTACATCCTATGAGTGCTTCGAGGCTAGTTTCCTTCCCACGGGCCTGCATCTCAGGTGAGGGTTAAGTTCCAAAATCAGCGTAAGGAGAAAACTCTCAGGCGGGAGGCCATCGTGCTATTCCTCCACGGCGCCAGCTCCACCAGAGTTCCACAAGGGCTTCGACCGAACCTGTAATATTTTATTATTTGAAAAAAATAAGAAGCAAATATGGTGCAATGTTGAGATTGGACAAAGCTGGGTTGTGAGTACACAGATCTCTATAACGTTGTCTGTACTTTCCTGTAAGCTTGAAATATTTCATAATTAAAACGAGATTTCTGTGCATATTCTTCTGTGGGACATTGTGGTAGGCTGAGTAATGTCTCCCCAAGATGGAGCGATCCTTATCCCAGAGCCTTTGAATATGTTACTTTATGTGGCAAATGGAACCTTGAGGATATGATTAAGTCAATGCTTTTGAGGTGGAGAGATTATCCTCGATAATCTGGGTGGGCCCGATGTCATCACAAAGGTCATCATAAGAAAGAGGCGGGAGAGTCAGAGTCAAAAGGAGATACGAAGGTGGAAGCTGGAGTTGGAGTGACATGGTCACCAGTCAACAAACGTGGAACAGCTTCTAGAAGATGGAAAAGGCAAAGAATAGACTCTCCCCTGGAGCCTCCGAAAGGAACACGGGCCTGCTAACATCTTGTTTTTAGCCCCTGTAGATCTTGGCCATCTGGAACTGTAGGAGGATAAATGTGTGTTGTTTAAAGCCACTCAGTTTGTGGCAATTTGTTACAGCAGCAATAGGAAACTTATATGGGCCTGGTCAGCATATTTGGTGATGATATGATCGAGGGAGAAAGGACAGGATGAGCAAAAGTGTGAAGTTGCTGACAGCAATTATGAGTCCGTAAGGAGTGGCTGGAGTTAGCTACTGAAGGAGGTCAGGTTTTGTGTTGGGAAATGGTCTATGTCGCTTAAATTAGACCCCTGTCAAACCCAAGTGTACCTTTGACGGCATATCTGTGCCCTTGCAGTCCCTGTTCGACCTTCACTGGTGAGTTTCTCAGGGCAGTAGAAGGCAGCAACTCAGGTATTCCAGAGCTTTTGGCAATGGCAGGTGCCAACAAGATAAGGCGGAAACATTTCATCGGGTGGGGCAACCTTGTAATTAAATGTGCCCAAAGGCATGGTGGAGGGGGCAGCAAAGACAAATTAGAGGTCAAACAGGATGAGTTGAAGTGGTAAGGGGTAGCTGGGAGAGCTGAGTAGAGATTATTCCTGGGAAATGAAGAGACACCCACCAGGATTCATGCCCGGTCCAGTCACTTTCCCCAGAGAAGAAAAATCCATCAGAACTTCAGCAAGAAATAGCCAGCACTGTTTTGTTGCTTACATTCAAATCCGATCAAAGGACAATGTAGAGCGACTGTCACATATCCAGAGGAGGCTGCCCTGCTCCCTTGGTTCTCTGGACAGCCACAGGAAGAAGGTAAAGCAATGGGGGGCTCATGGGCCAGTGAGTAGGGAGCTTCAGGGGTCGGGGAGGACAGGGAGGGAAGGAGAGGAAGTGACATCGCCCAGAACCAGCTCCAGCATGGATTTAGGAGCAAAGGTTAGAGAAAAAAGAAGGGTGAAGAAGGGGCAGGTGGATACGGTATTATTCAAACACGAGAAAGAAGAGGTCGAGAGGAGTTCAAAGCTGGAGTAAAGAGAAAAAGAAGAGGAAAACGTGAAGATAATGGACTGTAACCAAGATGGTGTGAAAGCAGGATGATAAAGCAGAAGGAAAAGGGTCTGAGAACAGCGGGTCCTGGGAGAGAAGAACAGAGGCCCCGGGGCCAGCGCAGGCTGCGGGGCCCAGGCCCCAGGATGCGGTTGCACAAAGGGGACGAAGAGCATCTGCCAAACACAATGGCAGGCGCCCTGCTTTCTGGTGGGGCCGAGACATCGGGCTCTACAGCTAACCAAGTAATCGCTTAATAAAGGTATAATAAAGATAATGCTCATACCCACCTCATTGGGTCATGAGTATTAAATGAGTGAAAACATGCTACGTGCTTAGAACAGGGCCCGGAGCGTGGAAAGTTCACTCCATGCTAGCGATCATGATTTACTAGAATTCATATGCACAAAATATCGGGGCAGGGAGTAGGAGGCCCTAAGCTGAGGGAGGAAAAGCTACTTTTGAGCAGGCTGTGTGTGTGGTCTATACAGTGGAGTGTCAGGGAGGGGAAAGGGCTTCCTGCTGAAGCTGCGACTTGGGGTGGCTGTTCCTGGGGTTCTCTGGTATTTCTGATTGAACTAAGTTCAAGAGACGGACCCAAGAGCCTCATACGCTCACTGAGTAATTCCCTGCTCTGGGTGAATCTATGTGTGGGCTCCGGGCTTTATTGCTCCCTCCCTGGAGAACTCTAATATGGTGCAGCTATTTTACAGTTGAAGAAATCAGATTTGAGTTCTGCCATGTGCTGGCATTTTGACCCTCTTTGCTATCAGTTTCCTCCTCTACCCCAGAGAGCTGCTATGAAGGATCAGTGAGTAAAGTAAGCAAAGACAACCAAAACAGGATCCCTACGGCATTTGCAAAGCTAGAGTCTGGATAAATGGGACTCCAAACTGTGAAACAGAAGTGATGAAGTTGATAGACAGACTAGCTGTAAGATAATATCCTTATGGACCAGAAGGGAGGAAGGACTTCTTTAAAAAACTCCAAAAGCACAATCATGAGGCACAACATTGATTAATTTGAACCCCCTAAATAATGGATTTCTGTAAAACAAAGGACACAATGGTGAAAAGTAGCAAACAGATGACAGATTAGAAGATATGGTAATATCTAAAGCCAAAAAGGGACTAATACATAAAATGTACGAGGAACTCCTACAAATCAGCAAGAGAGAACCCAATGGAAAAACAGGCAAAGAGTACGAACAGGCAATTTGCAGAATATGAATCCTAAAGGGCTAAATAAATATGTGGAATATATTCATTGGTTATAAGATAATTGCGAATTAAACCAACAATGAGATCTTATTTTCTACCTATTTAGCAAAAAATTGAAAAGCTTGATAATGTCAGGGGGGGTAGGGATGTGGGGCCGTAAGCTCCCTACATCACTGGTGGTAATGGTAGGCGGTGTCGCTGTTCTGCAGAGCAAGCTGTCTTATTCAGCCAGACTATCGACATGTGTATTACTTACCAACAATCTGCTCCTCTGAAGGTGTATGCGTGTGTGTGTATCTCCTGAAGTCTCTCACACAGGGGCCCGAGGACACGTGTACAACAGTGTTCATCATAGCAGGGGGGCTGCTTGTGAAGGCATGACATTGTGACATATCTGGTCTCTGCCGGCTATTCCCGGCTCAGAGCTCCTAAAACTCTTAGAACTTACTAGGGGATAGAAGTGGTTAAATGAAGTGACTCTTGGGGGCTCCTGCATGGGGGCTGGTCACCAGAAAGACCAAGCCGTGATGAGAAACATGGAATTTTCAGCTGCACCCCCAACCTCCCACCCCACCTCCTAGGAGGGGTCAAGGACTGCAAGTTGAGTTGATCATCAATGGCCAGTGATTTAAACAATCATGCATATGTGATGAGGGCTTCATAAAACCCCAGAAGGACAGGATTTGGAGAGCCTCTGGGTTACTGAACATGTGGAAGGGCTGGAAGGGCTGCTCACCCAAAGAGGACATGGAAATTCCATGCCCTTTCTCATCTACCTCACCCATGTACCTCTTCAGCTGGCTGCTCATCGGTATCCTTTGTAATATCCTTTATAATAAATAAACCAGTGAGTGTGTTTCCCTGAGTTCTCTGAACCATTCTAGCAAATGACCAAACTGTGGAGGGGGTTGTGGGAATCTCCAATTTATAGCGGGCTGACTAAGTACAGGAGGAAGGGAATTGTGACTGGCGTCTAAAGTGGGGGCAGTGGGTCTGAGCCTTAACCTGTGGTATCTGACTCCATTCCAGTGGATGATGTCAGAACTGAATTGAGTTACGGGACACCCAGCTGGTGTTAGGACCTTGGTTGGTGTGGGCAAAGCCTATGCATTCTGGTGACCAGAAGTTTGATGAGTGGTGAGAGTGCAGTAGGAGAAAACAGTTTGTTTTTCCTGTCACTCAGCAGAGAACTGGAGCCATCTGGGGTCCTTCAGTGGGGGACGGACAGATAAAAGGTGGTGGCTGCACGCCATGGAGCGTCACAGCTGTGAGAAGCGGGTAGGCACACACTTGGCAGTACAGGGGGTTCTTACAAATATAGTGCTGCGAGAAAACAGTGCACAGATCCTCTTTTGCGTAACATATCTGCTGTAAATATAAATTAGAATACATGTGTATAAAATAACCCAAAATTCCAAGAATACTCGGGATGGTTGTTTATAGGGAAGAGCGCAATGGGAATTCTGATAAAAAGAAATACGTATTTAAAAATGTAGTGCAAACCAAAAGTTTAGAACAGAAACTGGCATACAGCACTCCATTAAAAAACAATAGTCCAAAGACATTGTTTGCTTTTCCCAAGCACATGTTTTGTTAAGTTGCATGAAGAGGCAGGGTCTGTACCTGTCTTGCCATGGACATTTTTTCAGGGGCCTAGAAAAGTGGCAGTTAATAGGACTTGAATGACTGAACGAAAGCTAGTTAGTGACAGTCACCCAGCAGAATATTTGCCTCACCCAACTCTTCCACACCATTGGCAGAAACATTCTGTTTTCTAATTTCTTTCTTCTAGCTTTTAAAAAAATTAATAGATCCTGGTCCTCTTCTCAAAGGTCTGAGTTAGGGGTAATTAAGGTTAACCGTATTTTGTATTTACATCACTTTTCTGCAAAGATCTCAAAGCCCATAAATGTCACCTAGCTGTCCATACAATTGTCGCTGCCTTCCCCCATTAGTGGGAGAGTCAAAATTAGAATTCCAGGCCTTTGCTGGTACATCTGATGGTATCTACCTGGTTCAGTGAGCTCTGGAAGGTGGGGTGGCCACAGGGTTTGTTGATCCGGAAAGCAGCAGAACTCGGTAGGCTAAGGGAAGTGAGTCAGCCTCTTGACCCACACGGATTACAACAGAAGGGACTGCAGACTCCACAGCATGAAGAAACACATCTAACAGCTTTGTGATTACATCAGAAAAGCTGAAACCAGCAGGGACACTCTGTAGTCAGTGGACACCCACAGGATATGAGCAGGTTTGTTTTGAATACACCACTGTCAACAGTTACAGGACGAGCCAAAGGGGAAAGCCCAGACACCATGACTGGCAGAAAAGTGGCCATTTGGAGAACTATTTTATATAACCCAAAATCATGCCTTCAAGGCATAAGGTAGGGCCTTCACATCACTGTACCTGCACGGACCAAACCAGCTTCAGGTTAATGGCTCTTGACTGCAGGAAACAGCAAAATACTGTCCAGTCCATGACCCTCCCAGTGAAATCTTCCCTTCTGTGGTGCCTGGGCTTCCTCACCTCTATTTAAGCAGCCCCTGTTATAGCTCCCATTCTGCTCATGGAGGGCATAGTCTTCCTATTTGAATCTTTAGAGCAGTGGTGTCCAACCTTGGTTAACATATTAAAATCACCTGGAGAGCTTTCTTCTTAATATTATTAAAATGTTTTTTAAAATTGGTTATGAATATTCATGGGATACAAAACTGACTGTCACCACTCATGCCCAAGATGGGATGGCCAGATCCATACTGGCAGCATGTACATTACCACAAATTGCTATTATACCCCATGTTCCCCACCCAATTATCTCCGTCCTGCAGAGCTTTTAAATTCCCAATACCCAGTCGCACTCAGACTAATTAAATCAGAACCTCTGGCGGTCAGGCTCGGGCATTATCAGTGTTTGTTAAGCTCCCCAAGGTGGTCCCAGCGTGCAGCCAGGGGTGAGCAGCAGTGCTTTCATGTTTCACTTATAGGCCGTATTCAGTAAAGATTTTCACATTAAATAAAACGTGAAAAGATTCCTTCAGTGAAGGTCCCCGACACAGCCCTATTCTGGGCATTTCACTGGGCCAGGTTATAAGTAAGAATCATCGGTTCAAGGCACAGGCCCTCACCTCCCATGGTTCTCAGGGCAAAACAACTCACTGAAGACACCAGCGGGGGCCCACGGGCCTTCCATCTTCGCAGTAACCGGAGCCTTATATTTGCTCCTCCCAGAGCTGCCATTGGTCTGGTGCTCATCTGAGGGGAACCCAAGAGACACCACTTCTGTCACTCCCCATTGAGTGTCCCCCTTCTGGGGAGCCTTTGTTTTCCAGCTCAGTAGCCAACAGGCTGGGATAGTGAGGGCCGGGAGCTGCAGCCAGAGTTCCAGCAGAATCCGGGAGGATCTTGTTCCGGGTCCTCCCTCTTCCCTTGACTCCAAAGCCCCGCCAAGGCTATTTGTTCCACATGACAAAGATAGGATAGGATTTAAAGGGGAAAAGATAAGTTACTGTAACTGAGAAGGTGCAAGGAGAGCAAAATTTGAGCCGTATCTGCCAGAGTTATGGGGCAAATCGCAATGACACGATGCCCAGCTGGGGTTGGAGACTTGGCTGGTGTGGGAAAACCCCATGCATTTGGTGTCAGGAGTGGAAAAAAACAGAGTGGAAAAAACAGGCCGTGGTGGTACAGAGCATTTGGAATCAGCACCGTATTGGAGAACTTGGGTCTATCCCAGTAGCAGGAGTGAGAGTCCTCATTTACAAATTTACCAAATTTGGGCCGAGTGAAACTTGAGAGTGACTTCTTGTGGCAAAAGTGAGTCACATAAGGAAGATGAGGAAGATGTCTTTCCCTTCACTAACATGGGCACAGCTTTGATCCCTGACTGGTCACAGACGAGCTCTGAGCCCTGACCAACCCTTGAACACAGCAGACCAGGGAGGAGAGGGGACATTAAATTAGCCTAACCCAAAGGTGGCATCCTGCAGCCCAGTGTCTCATGCCCCAGTGGAAAGGGCAGCACCACAGTGTGCCGTGCTGCTGGAGAGGATAAGGGGATGCTCATTTGAACGATTCCTGAATCAAACTTCCTATCTTTGGATTTCATCCTATTTTGAAGTTTACAAATGGCTTCCATCTCCATTGCAACAACAGCCCCCTGAAAATTCCTCCTTCAGTTTCTGGCAACCAATTCATTTTTCACATTGCTACCTGATGTGTGAGTTTGATCACGCCACTCTCCTTCTCAAAAACCCACAGTGGCTCCCTATTGCCTACAGAGTATGAACATGAATCCAGCCTCGCATTGGCTGTCCCCCCAACAGAGCCCCAAACTTCCATCCAGCCTCTTCCATCACCTGTTCCCTCCCCACCCCTACACTTCTAGAAATACCATGTGCTGCTCCAACATCTGCCTTTCCTCATCTCTTCTCTAGCCTGGGCCACTCCCTAAATGCTGCCTCCTTGCCCCTACGTTGATCCTCTGGTTGGAATTAGTCGCTCCTTCCTCAATGACATCATAGCAAATAGCAAGTGAGTCTCTTCACCCTTGTGTCGTCCTGCCTCGGATTACAGTGAGGTGTTTACAGATCGATTCTCCCATAGATGGTTAGTTCCTCAAGGGCATTGACCATGAATTCACCTTTGCATAGGGCAGAAACACAAACTCTTTTATTTATAGGCAATGCCATATCCTCTCTGGGGACAGCATCCATACCTGGCCACTTCTTCTGCATCTTTTTTTTTTTTTTTAAATAACAGTTTTTCTTAAAATGGAATTCGAGAGAGGCTATGACTGTTGAAAGTCACCCCTGCTCCTGATGGTAGTGCAAGGTACCAATCTAGAGTGGAATGGGGTGGAAGGAAAGGTTGAGAACCACTGCTTGATAGTCATGCTGCTTGAAAGAAAAGCCCCATTTCATCTCCCATTGCCTCAACTCATTGCAAATGGGATTTGATCCCTATAGAGCTGCCAAAATTCCTTTTCTAAAAGTGATCCCCCAAGAGCAAAAGCCCAGCACATTGCTCAGCACTCTACAGTTTTCAATTCCTCTCCTTCCTTAGTAACCCTCTCGTCTTGCTCCTCTGCCTGTCCCTGTATTTCTAAATCTCCTGCACTGAATCATCTTCCTGAGCCAGCTCACACTGGTGATGCTCTTGCTTCATTGGGGACACTGTCCCCAGACTCTTGTGGGGCTTTGGTTGCTACCTACATGCACAAGAACCAAGCCTTGGTCTTCCTGAGCTCCACTTCAGAATTTCTGGCTGCCTAATTCAATGCCCCAAGGCAACCTCAATTTCCCCACTAACTAAGCTTTTATGAGATGACATATAATTACATTATTGGCCCTAGTTCTTCACTCCTTTGCCTTGCTTTGGGCAGATTATACTCCCCATCCCTTGATTTGGGGCTTGGCCATGTGACTTCCTTTGGCCAATGACATGAGGGTGGAAGTGGCAGGGTGCCACAGCTGAGCCTCTGGCATGGCCAAGAGAAGAGCCTCCCCTGGGGAGTTGCCTCCTCCTGTGTCTGGCCCCAGAATGGACACACGTGGAGCAAAGCCACCGCCACCAACCTGCCGACTCAAAGCGAGAAGCAGAGCAGCCCCCACCATGGCAGACTGACCAGATGACCCCACATCTGTGTGAATCAAGGATTGCGGTTTTAAGTCACTGGATGTTGGGGTGGTTTGTTCCGTAATATTGTTGTAGCAATAGCTAACCAACACAGTCTTGCATAGAAATGCACGTATAAAACAGATATATGAATTAAGATTAGTTATGCAGGAAAAACCCACAAAACCACGGCCAAGATCAGGAAATAAAACAATGCTCAACACCCCCAGAAACCTCCATGTGCCCCTTCTTACACCATCAGAGGTACTCACCGTTTTGGCTTTTTTGTGTGTGGATAATTTCTTACTTTTCTTTATAGCTTACCGTTCATTATGCATCCCTGAATTAGATAGTTTGCTTTTGATTGTTTTTGATCTTTATGTGAATGTAATCTTACTGTTTGTATTTTTTGTGACTCCTGTCTTATTTGCTCAGTTCTGTTTGTGAGGATCATCCAAATTGTTACAAGCAACTAATTTATTCATTTCCATCACTGTGTGATATTCATTACATGAACCTTTATATTTATTTATTCTACTGTCGATGGATATTTCAGATGTTGTCAGTTTTCTGTTGTTATAAACAATCCTGCGTGAGCATTCCTATCTATCAGGGTTGGCAAACTTTTTCTGTAAAGGACCAGATAGTAAACATTTTAGGCTTTGTGGCCACATCTGGTTTTTGCTGCATATATATTCTTCCTTATTAAAAAAAATAAATAAATGTAAAAATGTAAAAAAAGGGAAAAGTGTAAAAACTGTTTTAAAAATGTAAAACTGTTCTTTGCTCATGGGTGCAGAGAACAGGTTGGGGGCTGGATTTGCCCTGTGGGCTGTGGTTTGCCGACCCCCTGTCTCTGTGCTCTTCTGTGCATGTGACAAACGTTTCTCTGGGAGTGCAGTGGTTTCCATATCTTTAGCCTCACTGGATAATGGTAATGCCCGATCTTAAATTCAGCATGTGGCAATGGAGATTTCATCTTCAAGCAAACAAGTCTGTGGGCACCTGCTTTGTGGGGAAAGTGATATTCCTGTGGTCCTCATTCCTGAGCCCTCTGCCACTCCAACCTCTTTCCCTTCCATTCCAGATGGTAGTAAGTGGCGCCGATGTCCAGCTGGGTGTCTATCCCTGTGAGCCAGGCGGGGCGGTACCAGACCTGTCAGAGGTTGGTCACACTAGGCATTGAAGCCGGGTGGGGAGTTTGGATTTTATTCTACCTGTAATGAAAACAAGTGGATGGGGTAAAGTGGGGTGGTGACAAGTCTGAGCCATGTTTTAAAAGGATCACTTTGGCTGTTGAGAGTGGATCTTCGGGGGACAAAAGAGGGAGTGGGGAGACTAGGCAGAAGGTTCCTGAAGGAGCCCCGTGAGGGACATGGAGCTTGGGCCAAGCTCCCTCTCAAGCATCATTACCTGCTTCTCTCCCTTAGATGTCCACAGCTCCAGCCACCCTGTACCTGAGAAGTCTGTGAGCCACCCTGTGCTCTTCCCCTTGCACACCCTGTGCCCTATTTCTGCAATCCTCTGTCCCCTAACCCAGTGAACACAGCTCGAATCTCCTGCCCCCTGTGAATCCTTCCCTGGCTGATCTCCACTCCCCTACCCCCAAACTTCTTCAGTAGACAACTAGGTGGCCCCACTTTATACAACTTAATGATAAGATGTGACACACATCCTAAGTCTGTTTTCTCACTGAACTTTAGACAACTCTGATCTTTGGGTCTTATCTTTGTAGTTCTGCCTACCACAGGCCATTGAGTGGGTATCAAGGAAAGAATGTGGAATGGGATGTGTCACCTGGCAGTCACCCCAGAGATCGGCTGGGCAGATAGCATCCTCACTTTGGTGGTTAGGAAACCCAGGGCCACACGGATGAGCCAATAAGTTGGGTCACCAGGAAAGTGACAGTTTGGTAAAGTGGTTGAGCCTAAACTGGAATCCACAGAGTATGTGGAATCCTCGAAAGAGTCAGGCAGGTGGGATGACATGCAGTGGCTTCAGGAATAGCACGCAACCCCGCTGTGCCAGGGGAGTGAGCTGGAGGTGTCCAGAGCTGGAACCGCGCTAAAATGGAAGCCAGGAACACACCTGCTGTTGCTTAACAAAGGTTAAGTATCTCTTATCTCTCCTCCTGCAATCTGAACTACTGTTAACTATGTTACTGGTTGTTATAACTGCCTCGGCCCCCGAGATATGAGACTGGAGCGGCCACTCTTAATGTGAGTTCTTGGCTCCGCTCCCATCTGTTCTCCGGAGAAGTTGCAACACACAGAGAAAAATGAACTCATAAAAAAAGGTCATGAGATCCAGTTAGCTTGCTATTGGGGTTCTGGGGAAAGAAAAGGGTTGGTAGGGGGAAAAGAGAAAGAGGGGAGTTGGGGGAAGGGGAACTGGGAAAGGAGGAATACTGTTTTTTTATTGTAAACAAATTGTAGTATATTATTTATCATATTACAATAAATAATGTGTTTCAGTAAAACACAGCAAATTATTTCAAGCTGGACTAGACCAGTGCTCCAAAAACTGTATTCCTGGGACAGGAACTGATCTGTGAACTGTTTGTTACCAGTCCGAGAAGAAATAAGTACAGAAGTTTTGAAAAATGATTTAGACAGTTTCATAGATCTTGGAGAGCATAATTTTCCATCTGTAATGAAAACAGGACTTTCATTTTGTAAGTCTTTTAAAAATTTCATCTTTCTGGTAATTTTTAATGGATTATAGAGAAGTGCTGATGGACGACACATTGGCAGTAAAGAAAAACATCCTGGCCCTTCAGCCCAGAGACTTTGAGAAGTGCTGAGCCCAGTTTGGGGAGGTGTGGGGGGAAGAGGCTGAAGAACCGTGTCCCCCTGAGAGAGGTGGCTTTTGCGTATCAGTCCTGTAAAGGCAGTGATGGTGGTGTTGGACAGAGAAGCCACCGCAGCCACAGACAAGGGGCTGTTTCTGAGAACAAAGAAGGGACAGCTGGCCCTGGGCAGTCCCAGAGAAGCACTGATTTCCTCATCCTTGTCCCAAACTCAACACTGGAAGAATAAGCGAGAAGGTATGAGGATGGAGATCACCCTCTTTTCTCACTTCCTTCCATGTGCCCCCTGTCCGAGCCACGGTTTGCTGGGCAAGGTTGAGGGGAGATTTGAATCAAATGACATTGAAGTTCCTAATGCTGAGTCTTACTAAGCAAAATGAGACTCTCTCAGTGGGTTTACCCTAGAGCTGTGTCTACCCAAGCACTGCAGTTGAAGTCAATTCAAAATGTCCTAGACTGTGCTGGGGAAGC
The DNA here is from genome assembly GCF_027409185.1 of Cynocephalus volans. Taxonomy (NCBI): domain Eukaryota; kingdom Metazoa; phylum Chordata; class Mammalia; order Dermoptera; family Cynocephalidae; genus Cynocephalus; species Cynocephalus volans. The sequence continues at coordinate 157,263,270 of NC_084463.1, forward strand.
TCTGTCACCTTGGGCTCCCATCTCAATATTTTGGGCAGGAAGCTGCCCACACCTAAAACCAGAAGAACCATATCTGAAGGAATCGAACTTGGTGAAGTCTGCACCCGCTGCCTCTGCAGCGATGGAGGAGAAACAAGTCTTCAAGGAGCTTTGAACCCAAATGGGAGAAGATACCCAAAGTGCCAGATAGCAATGTAACAACAGATACAAGCCCAGCTCAGAGCAGCACGTGCTTTGGGTTCAAACTGAGAGATTACTCTGTAAATAGAGGCTTCTTTGAAGATTACAAGATGATCTAGAAGACTGGTAGAAGTTTAATAGAGAAGGAACAATTTGTTTTGTTTTTTGGCTAGAAGGCAAAGGAAACCAGAACATCAAAGGGCTTCTTGGGTGATGAAAGTAACTCAGGTCTGTATTTGCTATTCATACCCCAAGCAGTTGTAAAACCAGATTCAAAGAACTCCTTGGTGCTGCCTGTAATTGCACAAGCTGTGAGTTGGAAGAGTTGCTTAGCCAACTAGGATGATACCATCTGTGGTTACAAATAGTGGAGGAGAAGCAGGGACTGCTCCTGTCCAAAGACACCTGTCAGTGTGACCATACCCAAGTAAGTCAGGCAGAGGAGAAGTGCTCCCCATCCCAGATCCTTCTCAGGTGTGCGTGACCTGGCTACAGAGTCCTTGGCTTGCTGGAACACCCGTTGTCTCCTGCACGGTGCACCCTGAATGTATTCCCAGAAACGCACAGCAGAGAGACAATGTCAGTGAATGCAAGGTAGTGCTTTGTTCTTGTAGCCAGCAAAGAGGTCCCCAGAGCAGAGCCCAGGCAGCTTCTCATAAGGTACAACCAGCCAGTTCTCTTCCCGGAACACTCTCTTGTATCTTTCAGTTCATACCCTAACCCTCTCATTTTCTGGGAAAAAGACTGGGTGCTTATTTTTCATTTTCAGAGATCCTCAAGGGGCAAAGTCAAGCAAAAGGACCAGTGGGGAAACCTTAAATCAGAGGCACAGCCAGCTCCCCTGCACAGCCCTCAGGCTGGGTCAGTCCTGCAGGAGGCTCCAGAGCCCTGGGCGGTCCCCCTACCCAGGGTCCATCGTGTATTCATTTTGTAAATGTCAGTGTAGAGTGGGGGATGGAGGGTGCACACAGCACAACCCCCATGCTCCAGAGAGTCTCTGCTCACCCAGCTCCTGGGCTTTTCCGTTCTCTACCACCCCCGCCAGAGACTGGCCAGGCTGGATTTTTTCCTTCTCTTCCATGCTCTCACCTCCTCTCCGGCTGTCTAATCAATCACCAAGCCCTCTCAATCTCACCTTCTGCCACTTCTCAAATGCAAAATATTGATAACTGAGGAATATGGGTGCTGAGTACACAGAAGTTCTTTATTTGGTTCTCTCTGCTTGCTTGTGAGCCTGAAAGTTTCTGTTGGGAAAATAGAATAATTTAATCAGACCCCCTTGCCTTAGTTCCGGTTGGGGGTGGTGTGGTGCATTCTTTGTAAACAAGTTATCTGTGGGTGGAGTTAGTGTGCATGGGTGGCACTGCCACTTGGCTGGTGTTGAGTGCTTTGGGCATCTGCCACATGTGGCCATGCTCTTGAAACTATGGCTCCAAGGACCTTATTGCTGGTTACCTAGCTCAAAGACCTGTTTGTGAAAGGTTTGTGACTCAGTCTGGACAATGGGCTTGAGGGGTCTGTGAGCTCCAGACCCAGTCCTAGCTCAACAATTGGCGTAGTCAGCAGGATTACGGGCAGGTAAAAGAGGGCGGCAATTGGTATAGTCTGCAACAGAATTCTGAGCAGGTATAGGAGCTGAAAGCCCTTGGAAGAAGGAGGAAATGTGGCTACTTGTGAATATGCTCTGTCCTATGTCCACCTTCCTGTTGACCAGGATTTGGTTGCTGCTCACTGTATTGCAAGGCAGCATAGACCAGGCACTATGGCAGAAAACCCCTTGGGAGGGGGAGGAAATGTGGCTGTGCTTGAGCATGTGGTGCCCGGTGGCCACTTTTCTGCTAACCGGAGCCTGGCTACTGCTAACTATGCTGCAAACTGATCAAGATTTGCTGCAGAAAGCAGAGCTGTTGGAAGCAAGGATGATTATCCTGAAGGATGACATGCAGTGGCTGGTCACTCCTGCTTCTCACACCAGGAGAGACGACCAACCCAGTGGTGAGTTGGGGGAAACTGTGCATTTCCAAGCACAACCTGTTGTGCACGAGAAATTGAGGCACGGGCAGCCTATGGGACCAGGCAGACAACTGGTAGGTGATCCACAGGTGACCTAGTTCACCACCTATGACCAGTATACCCAGGATGAACTGGTTGACTTGGGGAGACAGTTCAGGCAGAAACATGGGGAGACCCTGGCTGTTTGGCTGCTGCGGTTATGGGACCTAGGGGTGGATGGTGTGATGTGCTCTAGTGAGGAGGTGGAGAAATTGGCCTCCATCACCATGCACCCGTCCCTGAGGCAGCGGCTGCAAAATAGCCACAGATATGCACCCAGGCGAGGTAATCACTCCTTGATGGACTGGGTGAATGCAGCTGCCTGAACCATGTGGGCAAATGCTGGAGAACTGCCCAAGACTGTTAGTAAATGGCAAACGTATGCTGAGCTGGTCCAAATCATTCGAGAGCTGGGGATGCAGCAGTCCATGTTTAATGTGAACACTAATGGCCCAGACAATGAAAACTTTACAGGTAGCCTGAGAGATATAGTGCTGCGAAATGCCCCGTCAACATCCTTTTGGTCACTGATGGCCATACTGGCCCCATACATTGGTCGTCCTATACGTGAGGTAGTGACCATGATAGCCAGCTTGAGTGAAGTAGAGGATAGAAGACAAGCAAAAGGGGTCCAAAAGGTGGCTAAGACCAAACTCCCAAGAAATGCTCTGGATTTTATCCCAAAGGGACCACGCAAGACTAGCCATAAGCAGATGTGGCTTGACTTGCTTGCAGCAGGAGTTGATAGCAAGAAAACTGACCAGCAGCCAAATGCAGTTCTGTTTGACTTGTGGCAGCAATTGTGCCCTGAACAGCGTTTCACCAAACGTTGGGAAACAGGTAGCATGGTACGCTCAGTGGATTTAAAGGACTTTTTGGTTGCTCCCGAGGAGGCGGATGAACTGTTCCATTCTGATTAGGGAGCAGACCAAGGTACTCATCTTTTGGGGGCAGGAGAGGACTGGAGGCCTCATGCTGAATCGGCAATACATTGGTCGAGGATGAATGTACAGTGTGTTTTGGCATTGGTGGATACAGGTGCAGAATATAGCCTGATATATGACAATCCAGATAAATTTCCAGGGGCCACAGTTCGTATAGATGGCTATGGAGGACATACTACTGAGGTCAAAGCTGTGTCATTGCCATTGGGCATAGGACAATTGCCCCCTTGTGTGTGTACTGTATACATAACCCCAGTAGCTGAATACATCTTCAGTATGGATGTACTTTACGGTTTGCACCTGCAAACAACAGTTGGAGAGTTTCAGCTGCGAATATGGACAGTACAGCCTGTGTTGCAAGGATATGCTAAACATGACCCACAGGTGTTACCCAAGCCAAGATATGTAGTTAATGTAAAGCTGAATCGCCTGCTGGGAGGACATGCAGAGATAGGTGCCACTATATTGGAGCTAGAAAAAGTTGCCATTTTTTATCTGGCTCATAGCCCATTTAATGCTCTGGTATGGATAGTGAAAAAACATGATGGTACCTGGAGAACGACTGTAGACTACTGAGAATTAAACAAAGTAGTGCCTCCTTTGCATGCAGCTGTGCCTTCAGTTCAACACTTGATGGATCAGCTGATGACTTAGCTGGGAACTTATCATTATGTATTGGACCTTGCAAATGCTTTTTTCTCAATTCCAGTCTTGGCTGATAGCCAAGATCAGTTTGCCTTCAGCTAGGAAGGGAGACAGTGGACCTTTCAGGTATTGCCCCAAGGTTATCTGCATAGCCCAACCATCGTCATGGTTTGGTGGCTGGGGACCTAGCCAAGTGGACTAGGCCCATCATGGTTACAATGTTTCACTACATTGATGATGTGTTACTAACCTCCAATTCTCTTGCAGATTTAACCCAGGCAGCTCCAACCCTGTTAAGTCATTTGGAATAATGTGGGTGGGCCATGAACACAGCCAAAGTACAAGGACCTGGACTGTCTGTCAATTTCCTGGGAGTGGCCTGGTCAGGTAAGATGAGGGTCATCCCAGAAGCTATTTAGATAATCTGTTGGTACCAATAACTCTTTTGTCTTTTCGCCCATAGTGTTCTGGCCGCAGGCACTGCACCAGAGTCGACTGGGTACATAAATATGTTGGCATGATCATCTACTGAATATGCATTGAACTGCCCATCAGTATGACTGTAGGATTCACATGGAGGATCACACCAATTGTGACTACTAACCAGACGTAGGTGGCTAATAGTTAAAAGGACAGAACTACAAGTCTTAAGGCATATTGAATGGACAATAGACTATGTAAATGTAAGGGACATTTATCCTCACTAAGGGAACATCATGGAAGATTCTGAATGTGTAGATTGTACAGTGAGGGACTGTAGGGAAAATAGAATAATTTAATCAGGCCCCCTCGCTTGCCCATCTGGTTGGGGGTTGTGCGGCACATTCTTTGTAAGCAAATTGTGTGTGGGGGGGGTGGAGTTAGTGTGCATGTGCAGTGCCGGGACTTGGCTGGTGTCTACTGCCTCAGATGTCAACAATGTGTAGCCCAAGGACCTTTTGTCCAGTTACCTAGCTCATAGACCTGTGTATGAGAGGTCTGGTGACCCATCCTGGTGTGTGAAGGGTTTGTGACCCAGTCTGAACAATGGGCTTGAGGGGTCTGGGAGCTCCAAACCAAGCCCTAGCTAGACAGTTTCCAAAACAGAAAGTCCAGTTTAAGAAAAGATAAATTAGTTACACGTCTCACATTTGGTCCCCTCTGCTCTGTTACTTGCAGAATGCAGACTCTCACTATGTCTTTGCCTCCTACTCTTGCCCACCTCAGCCCCCAGCCCTCATCCACCCCACCAGCCATCCTTGGCGTAGTAGAAGATGGTCTTCCATGCATGGGGATGGAGATGGGAGCAGGGTCTTCTTCTTCTAGACAATAGTTTGAACTGCTTTTAATTGGACTTTGAAGTCATGAGACAGAGCTAAGCACTCGGCCAGCCTTCCTTTACCTTGGGCTGGGGGTCAGGACCCGGGTTCTAGTGCCAGTACAGCCTCCAACCAGGCCTGAGGACTAGCTACAGTAGTTCCCCCTTACCTGTGGTTTTGCTGTCCATGGTCTCAGTTACCTATGGTCAAACATGGTCCCAAATAATTAAGATATCTTGAGAAAGAGAGAGAGAGAGGCCACATTTACTTACCTTTTATGACAGTATATTGTTATAATTGTTCTATTTTATTATTAGTTGTTGTTGGGAATCTCTTACTGTGCCTAATTTATAAATTAAAACCTTATCATAGGTATGTATGTATAGGAAAAAACATAGTATATCTAGGGTTTGGTATTATCTGTGGTTCCAGGCATCCACTGGGGTTCTTGGAACGTATCCCCCAAGGATAAGGGTGAGCTCCTGTATTTCCTCTGCTCCTGATCTGTGAGAATGAAATACAGAAAAACAGCACTAGCCCTTGGCCAGTGCTTTCACTTTCAAAGAGACCCGAAGAATGTTATCATCTTGTTTGAACCTTAAGACAGTGCCAGGGGAAGCAAGACAAGTTTTAGGATTATTTCACCCAGTGTGTTCTTGGCACTGAAATATGAACTGATCACCTTCCCCTCCCTTCCTCTCCCCACAGGAAGGCTGACACAGGTCTGGCTCCAGGAAATTAACAACCTCTTCTCAACTGACCCATTTGTCTGGAGCAAGTTCAAATGACTAAGCAAACAGAGAAGAGGAGAAGCCTTGTAGGAAAAAGGAAAGCAGACTTGTATTTCAGCTGCTTAGGATGTATTTTTTAAGGCTTGTATTTTTAACTGTACAACAAAATAGGACTGTTTCTTCAGATGACAAACCTGATGTTCACAGATGTGAACTGATTTACTCAAAATAATTCTTAGTAATAATAATAAGAGTAAATAATAATAGTGATAAAGGGCCACAAAGATCAATTACATTGTATAATGATGAATATCCTAATTATTCTGATTTGAACATCATGTATTGTACACAGGTATTTATATTCAATGCTATATCCCACAGATATACACAATCAACTGTGTTCCAATAAAAAATAAATTAAGTTTAAAAAAGAAACACAGGGCCGAACCCGTGGCTCACTCAGGAGAGTGCGGCGCTGGGAGCACAGCGGTGCTGGGAGTGCCGAGGCCGCAGGTTTGGATCCTATATAGGGATAGCCAGTGCGCTCAGTGGCTGAGCGCGGTGCGGGCGACACCAAGCCAAGGGTTATGATCCCCTTACCAGTCACAAAAAAAATAAAATAAAAATTAAAAAAATAAAAAAATAAAAAAGAAATGTAAAAACCCCCCCAAAACCCTGAAACAAAAACAATATAATAATAATGATGATGATGATAATAATAATAATAATAATAATAATAATAGCTGTACAAAGTACTTATTATATATCAGGGCAGCACAAAGAGCTTTTGTCATTAGATCTTTACAACAACTCTGTGAGATGAATAGCGTCCCTTTACAGTTAACTCTTGAACAATGTGGGGGTTGGGGTGCCAACCCCCTGTGCAGTCAAAAATCTGCATATAACTTTGACTCCCCAAAATTTAACTACTAATAGCCTACTGTTGACTGGAAATCATACCGATAACATAGTCAATTAACACATGTTTTTTGTGTTGTATATATTATATACTCTATTCTTACAATTCGGTAAGCTAGAGAAAAGAAAATGTTGTTAAGAAAATCATAAGGAAGAGAAATACATTTACAGTATCCTACAGGATTTATTGAAAAAAATTCACGTATAAGTGGAGCTGCATAGTTCAAATCTGTGTTGTTCAAGGTCAACTCTATACAGATGAGGAAACAGATTCAGAAAGTTATACTTGTAAGTCCTAGAACCAGTACTGATCCCTGCTCTGCTGGATTCCATGGCCCGTGGCCCTGACTGATCCAGCACATGTCACCTGGCTGCACCACATTATCTCCCAGTTAGTGTTGGAGCCGGGACAACACCCAGATCTCTGCTCAATGTTCTTTCCATTATATCCAGCGTCTTCTCACATGGTGGCCAAGGGCTTTTCCAGTTCTAAGGGAAGAAGGAAGGAGAGAGAGAGAGAGAGAGAGAGAGAATTCTCAGACTTTCAAAGCTGGTGATACCACGAGCTCTCAGTGCTATGACCCCCACCTCCAGGCCTCACGTCTTCTTTCACTCCCTATCCAGTTCACAACCTCATGGGTCAGAGTGGCTGCATTGGTCCTGCAATCATCTCCCAGTCCTTGCTAATCCACTTATGAGGTGTGGTTCCTTCTGGTGTTAATGCTCAGCAAATTAACTTTGTATCTGAATATAAAGGAAAGAGAAGATGCTGTGGCCTGAATGTTTGTGTCTCCCTGAAAATTTATACATGAAAATCTAAACTTCAAGACGATGGTATTGGGAAATGAGACCTTTGGAAGGTGATTAGGTCATGAAGACAGAGCCCTCATGATTGGGATTAATGCCCTTATAAAAGAGGCCCTAGAGAGATCTCTCACCCCTTCCACCATGTGCGGATACAGCTGGAAGATGCTGTCTGGGAGCCAGGAAGCAGGCCTTCACCAGACACTGGATCTGCTGGCACCTTTGTGTTGGACATCCCAGCCTCCAGAACTGTGAGAAATAAATTTCTGTTGTTTGTAAGCCACGCTGTCTGTGGTATTTTGTTATAGCAGCCTGAATGGACTAAGACAAAAGGTCAAGGGAAAATGACCATTTCATGGATACTTCATACTGGAGTTTTGACACTGCCTGCTTGCAGGGTGTCTTCTCAGTGTTTTATTTGAGCCTCACAATAGCTCTAGGAGCAGGGCCTATCATTTCTAATTTTAAAGGTGAAGAAACTAAGGCTCAGAGAGGTTGATGAAGGTATTTTAGGCCATAGAACTGGTAAATCGTGGAGGGGCAATCTGAATCCATGTATTTGATCATTTTACCAAGATACTTAGCATCTTTTACTTATTTATTTTGGCAGCTGGCTGGAACTCTGGACCTCGCTGTTATCAGCATCATGCTCTAACCAACTGAGCCAAGTAGCCAGGCTTTTTTGTTTTCTTTCCCCCTATCTTCTTTCTTAAGGAAACGAGCCCACATAAATCCAAATAGAGGAGAAAAATAAATGCAGTTGTACTGACAGGTCATGGAACTGGAGCTTAAGAGATGTAGACCTATGACTCCAAGAGGCTTCCCCCATTGTAAGTTTCACAAGGACAGGGATTGCATCACCCCAAATCCCCTGCCCAGAGGCATTTAGACATCCGCCAGGAGCCTGGCCCTCCTGACCTCCTGAATTGGTCCTTTCCAACTGGCTGCAGAGAAGGCTCAAGGGTGGGCACCTAGCCATGGCTGGCTACCAGTCCTGGCTGTGCCCAGACTCCTCATTCGTCTTTATGGTACTGTATTATTTAAAAGTGCTGGATCCGGAGTCAGGTGTGTGGTTAGAATTGGTCTCTGTTCTTTACCTTCTGTAATCTGGAGATAACAATAATTTCATAAGGATGAAATAAGCGAAGGCATGTAACATGCTGGTCTTGGTACCATGCCAGCACTAGGAAAGGACACATGCTCCATGGTCTTACAGCGTTGTACCATCTGTGTGGGGCCTGCTTCAATTCCTGAGCCCGAGTGACCAGCGCAGGACAGCCACGTTGATATTCTAACCCTTCGGTGTAGCCACTGCTGTGCCTGATCCGGCCTTCTTTCATCTCCCTACCCTGCCGAGCTTGGTCCTCGAGTCCATTCAGTGTGGCCACCACTGTTTGCCCTCAGGCGGACCTGGGTCTCATCCAGGCTTGACCCAGCTGCCAATTTGCAGGAAAGGCAGAAGACTGAGGGTGCGACTGGCAAAATTCAGACCGTGGGAAACTCTTCAGGTCAGAGGGCTCGGGTTCTGTGCCAGAGAAATTGTAGGAAAGGGATGGATCCAGTGGAAGCCCTGAAATTAAAGAGACTGAAAAGCCACATCCAGTTAAAAAATGAGCAAGACTAAACTATAGTGTCTAGTGATGCACACCCAGGTGCTAAAACTATGAACAACTTGAGTTGGTGATTCCCATAAATGTCAGGAGAGAGGCTGTATCGAGAGGGCAGGGGCTGTAGTCAGGAACTGGAAAAGTTCTACTTTTAAACCTGAGTATTGTTTACAAAAGTGTTCACTTTATAATAATTTATTAAAGCCATACATTGGTTTCGTGTGTGTGTGCATTTTATGTTACTAAAAAATATATTTTATTTTTGTGTGTGTACTTATGCTTTTTATTTGACCATAAAATGATTCTCAAAAATTTATGCTGGGGCTAGTCCCAGTGCTTCCACTCAAAGGCCATCCTTCTGTTTTCTTCTCTCCCATCTGCCACAATCAGGACCCATGCAGAACCATTCTAACATAAGCCAAGGCCCACACAGACTTATTCAAAGTCAAAGTGTGTGTGTGTGTGTGTGTGTGTGTGTGTGTGTGTGTGTGTGCCACTTCTCAGATTGGACCTTCTGGGGAAGGTGGAAACCTTTCTCCTTTCAAGTCCATTTTCTTCAGTGGCCACTTTCAATCTCTACGGCTGAGGTTAAGAAAATCTACCCCTAAAGAAGAAGTACAGCCTGCGCCTGAGCTGTCCGGCAGGTATTTAGCACCCCTCATTTGCCTGCTGAACAGAACTTCCTTACAGGACTAGGAGAGAACACTCTAAATTGCATGTATAGACTTGTAAAAAAACCTGATGGGCAGGGAAGCCTTACATTTTTGTCACACGAGCGCCACCTTCCTATCTCCATCTGCTATTTTTCCTCTCTTTGTCCTCACTTCCTGCGTCACCACTAATTTTTGCTTCTTTCTCCATTTGGAAAGAAAAGGGAAAAAAATTCATTAAAAAAAGAGGAGAGGCATGGAAACTAGAGAGACCTCCCTCTCGTCTTTGTCCCGGATGCTGTGCACTTGGCTGCACGTGCTCTCCACTGTCCCAGTGTAGAAAAGTCAACCCATCCCCATCGACCCCACCTTCAACCCATGGCATGGGGGTGGGGGGTGGGGGGTGTCTGTGGAACATTTACAGAGTCTCTTCTCTTCAACAAGGTGAGAAGAACCAATTTGTTGCAAAGAAACAGAAGGATCCCCAGAGAAGCCTGGGCAGGAAAGATAAACTGGAAAAAACCATAGTCAAAAGGAAAAACAGAAACAGAAGCATGTGTCCTTAGGAAAAGACAAGCGGCCACTGCTCCCTAGCGTGCCTGCCGTTTCCCAGCTCCACACGTAAGGATTCCCTCTTCATTTGGTGCCCCCAAGACCAGAGGACCAGCTGTTCTGTCCAGAACCCCTTTTCACTGACTGATCAACGCTGCCATTCTTGCTTTTCTCTTGAGTCACTGTCCCTTCCTCCTCTGCCTGGGAAGGCCCCAGTGAACACTGCCTGACTTGGATGTGCACTGTAGGGTCCCCTCAACCCCCGGCTCTCTTTCTGTGTCCTGACCAAAAACCACAGAGTGCCTTGACCCCTGTGTGACCCAGCCAGGAGCAGGTTCCTCCCAGAGGGCTTGAAACAAAACCAGGCCATGAACATTCATTCCCAGGCACTGATAAAGGTCTCTGGGTTGTTGCTCAAAACACTGAAAGAAACTGGCTCCAGTCCTGAGCCAAATTCCTTCAACCCTCATGTAAATTCCATACCCTGCCCCCTCACTTTGGCCTTACTCATACTGAGGTAGAACATCCCTTTCTCACTCTGTCCTTCGGGAGGATACGCTGCAGCACTCTGTATGTAAGTTCCCCTAATAAGTGCTTTGGACTGATCACCCTGGTGTTTAGTGCTTTCTTCTTTGGAATCTCAGCCGGCCTCATCTTGGGATAGTTTGGGGCACTTTCTTGTGGGAACTCCCCTGCCTCTGCTTTTGGGGCAATTCCAGCTGCGAGTTCAGCAGGTTGAAACATGCACCAACAGATGGAGCAAATGAAGAACAAAGCCCACTGACCTCCCACCAGCTTGGTGGGTCCCCTGCCAGCACTCAGTCATTTTGACAATCCCTAGAAGTACCAGTCAGAGAAAAAGGCTTAAAACTCTTTCCACAGCGGCCAGGCTCAGGGGAGACTCAGTTTACAGGAGCTAAAGGCTGGGTTTGAGGGATTGCAGATTAGGTGTAGACAGTCCTAAATTACACCCAAATCTGTATCAGCTCAGGTCTTTAAATGGTAGCAAAGTCCCTGAATCCATCATTCGTTACACCTGAGTCATTGCTTTGTAACCCCAATCTCAGCAACTGATATGTTGGTATTCCTCACTCTTTATTCGGTAGCTATGTTCTGAGCACCTTCTCTGACACCAGCACTCTGCAGACTGTTGTGTGTGACACCAAGAAATCAGACAATAACTCCCTTCCTTTAGCTATCTGGTAGTAGAAATATGACAAATGTGGAAGATAACCACATAGTGGTTTATATGGCTAATGTTGCATCAAAGTGAACAGTTAATGCATGCCAGAGGAGTTCAAAAGAAGATAAATTTGGGGGGGTGTATTAGTGTCTTAGGGCTGCTGTAACACATTACCACAAACTGGGTGGTTTAAAACAACAGAAATGCATTCTCTTACAGTTTTTGAGGCTGAAAGTCTGAAGTCACTGTGGTGGTAGAGCTGTGCTCTCTCTGAAGTCTCTAGAGAAGAATCCTTCCTAGATTAGGATTCTTCCAGCTTTTAGTGGTCTCTGGTTATCCCTGGCATTCCTTGGCTTGTGGCTGCATCACACCAATTCCTGTCTCCATCTTTACATGGCCATCTTCCATCTGTGTGTGTGTCTCTGTCTTTGTGTAAAATTTCCTTCTTATAAAGATGCCAGTCATTGGATAATCCAGTATAACCTCATTTTAACTTGGTTGTATCTGCAAAGACTCTATTTCTAAATAAGGTCACATTCATAGGTACCAGGGGTTAGGACTTCAACATATCTTTTGGGAGGATATAATTCAATACACAACATGGAGGTAAAAAGAAAAAGGGGTGACAAAGTGGCTTTTATTTTTTCAGCATAGAGGTTGCAGGACTGTACCCTGGGCTTGGAACAGAGAATCACGGAAGAATACAACAAAAGACCAAAGAGCCCGAGGCAGACACTTGAGTGATGGATGTGTTAGTTTCCTAGAGCTGTCAGAGCACACTTGGAGGCTTCGCACAACAGAAATTATCGAAGCCAGAAGTCTGAAATTAAGGTGTTGGCAGGGCCACACTCCCTCCTAAGGTTCTAGGAGAGAACCTTTCTTTGTCTCTTCAGATTCTGGTGGCTCCAGACATTCCTTGGCTTGTGGCAATATCACTCCAACATTGCCCCTGACCTTACCTGCTTTTCTATAAGTATACTTGTCATTGGATTTTGGGCCCACCAGGGTAATCCAGAATGATCTCATCTCAAGATCCTCAATTTAATTACATATCTGCAAAGACTGTTTTCCCAAATGAGGGCCCATTCATAGTTCTGGGCATCGGTATGTCTTATTGGGGACCACCATTGAACCCACTGTAAGTGACATTCCTGATGTTTGGGAAATGCACTTCGATTCCTCACCATTCACTCAGGAATACTTGTTGTGCACCTACTATGTTCCAGGGATTATTCTAGGTGGTAGAGACACACAGGGCAGCCTCCTGCTCTTCATAGAGTTTCCATTCAAGGAGGAGGAGACAGACAATATGTTATTAGACAAATAGACAAGAAAATACTACGGAATGATAAAAGCTATAAGGAAAATGCATAATGGATGTGTGATGGAGTGACTGGGTGGCTACTTCAGACTTAGAAAGGAGAGGTACCTTTCTGTAGAGGTAACATTTCGACTGAGGGGTGAGTGCCAGAAGGAGCCAGCCATGCAGAGTCCTGTGGACTGGCATTCCTGGGAGAGGAAACATCAGGAGCAAAGGCCCCGAGGTTGGAGTGAGTTTAGCATGTTCACAGAACAGAAAGACAATGGTCAGAGTGTCTGGAACTTGGTGAGCAAGAAAGTGTCAGAAGATGGGGATAAAAAGGCGACTGGGGTGAATCACTTGGGGCCTGGAGGCCAGGGAGGAGGCTTGGCTTTTATTCCAGGAGCCGGGGAAATCCATTAGGTTTTAAGCAGGGAAAGACTGTGCTCTCAATTATGCATTTGAAAGCTCACTCTGGCTGCTGAGTGGAAGTGGACCACAGAAAGGCGAGTCATGGCTGGGGGAAGACTTAGAAGGTTCCTGCTGTGGCAGTCGGAGGGGGCTGAGGACACCTTGGATGGGGTGTGGTCATGAAGATGGAGGAGAGGAATTCTGGATGTGTTCTGGAGGTAGAGGTGACAAGACTCCCTGGTGGTCAAGTGGGGTGATTCAAGAAGATGGAGAGTGGATCTGAGGTTTTAGAAGTGAGCAACTGAGTTTCTGCTGTTGTAATTATGGTAAAATACATGTAACATAAAATTCAACATTTTAGCCATTTCTGAGTGTACAATTCAGTGGTACTAAGTGCATTCAGTGTTGTGCAACCATCATCACTTTTTTTCCCAGAACTTTTTTGAGTTCGTGTTTTGTGCGTTGAACGATCTGAGTATTCATCAGATTCTGCTCAAAGTAGAGAGCTGGGGGCCGAGCCCGTGGCGCACTTGGGAGAGTGCGGTGCTGGGAGCGCAGCGACGCTCCCGCCGTGGGTTCGGATCCTATATAGGAATGGCCGGTGCACTCACTGGCTGAGTACCGGTCACGAAAAAGACAAAAAAAAAAAAAAAGTAGAGAGCTGGAAGGTTTCTTGGAAGCCAATACTACTGTACACAAAATCCCATACCGGACAGGGCTCCCATTTCTTCTGATTGTTTATGGTGAGCTCCTGGGGATGGGAACATGAGGTTGTGTTTTCTTTTTCTTTTTCTTCTGCCTCAGCAGAGCCTAGGAAAAGTCCTGGCATGGTGCTGATTAATAATTTCCTCTGACCTTAATGAGGAATGAGGCCCGAACACTCTGTCCTTCCTGCACAGGCACAGGAGGGTTCTGAGTGGATGAAGGGTTAAACTCATTTTGATGCTAACCTGAAGCTTGCTTCCTTCCTCTGGTCCACAGGGGGAATCAGTTACGGCAAGGTCGGCTGGAGGATAGACAGAGGGTGCCTGATATGTCCAACTGAAACCCTAGAAGAGACAGGACGAGGTCTGCAGAGCGATTTGGAGAGGGTGGGAGGAGAGTAAGGGGTGGGGTTGGGGGTGGGCTTGGTTTGCAAAGAAACCCTGTCCTTTAACAGTTGGCTTTAGAGAAGTCTCTAGTGATTAAATTAGCAATTTAACTCAGGATTGAGACCGTGCAAATCTCTATTTTCTAAATGGCTCCATTTTTATAACCCTCACGGATGCAGCTGAGTGAGGTATCCTATAGGTAAGAGGAGCAATCACATAGGTAAGTTCGTAAACTAGTTAAGAGACTGGCATAGGAGAAAGTTAATTATCTTTACCATCTTACTGCTCTAGGGAGAACCCATGGTTTTGGAATATAGACTAAGAATCCGGTCCCCTCCCTCCCTGCTATGGTCTGAATGCTGGTGTCTCCCCGGATTCACACATTGAAACGATCCCTATTATGACAGCATTAAGAGGTGGGGCCCTTTGGAAAATGATTGTCATGAGGGCTCCACCCTTATGAATGGGATTGGTGTCCTTATGAAAGAGGCTGAAGGGGACTCCCCTGCCTTCTTCCACCACGAGAGGACACAGCAATGAAGCGCCACCTGGGGAGCAGGGAGCAAGCCCTCATCAGACACCAAATCCGTGGGCACCTTGATCTTGTGTTTCCCAGCCTCTAGACTGTGCGAAATACATTTCTATCATTTATAAATTACCCGGTCTTAAGTACTTTGTTATAATAGCCCAAATGGACTAAGATTCTCCCCCAACACCCATCCTCGAGATTGGACGGCACTGAGCATGTGTGGGAATCAGCAACAAAGTTCTTCTACAGTTTAACTCAGGGTTGAAACCGAGCAGACCTCTATTTTCTGAACAGTTCCATTTTTATAGTGCTCGGGGATGAAACCGAACGGGGTGTTGTATAGGTAAGAAGAGCAATCATACAGGTAAGTTAGCAAACTGGTTAAGAGACTGTCACAGGAGCAAGTTAATTACTGTTACCATCTTACTGCTCTAAGGAGCTTAAGTGGTTTTAATTCCTGTATAGATGCTCCTCAGTTTACGATGAGGCTATGTTCCAACAGACCCATCATAAATTGGAAATATGGTAAGTTGAAAATGCATTTAATACACCTACCCTAACTTAGATGGGCTCAGCACACTTACAGTAGCCTGCAGTTGGGCAACAGCATCTAACACAAAGCCTAGTCTACAGTGAAGTGTTGAATATCTCATGTAACTTATTGAATACTGCACTGAAAGTGACACACAGAGTGGTTGGACGGGTACTCACCACTGACGTACACAGCTGAAAGCACCGGTGTGAAGCCGAAAAATCACAAGTTAAAAACCGTCTTTAGTTGGAGACTAGCTGTATTAGTTCCTTCTCGCTGCTGTAACAAATTACTACGCACTGGCTGGCTTACAAGAATATAAATTTATTATCTCATGGCTTTGGAGGTCAGACATCTCATTGGGCTAAAGTTTGTATGGATGGGGCTGCGTTTCTTTCTGGAGGCTCTGGGGAGAATCGTTTCCTCGCCTTTCCCAGTCTCTTGAGGTCACCACCTTTCTTGGCTTGAGGCCTCTCGTCCATCTTCAAAACCAGAAATGGTGGGCTGAGTCCTATCACACCAACCCCTCTCCTGTCTCTCTGTTCCACATTTAATGACCCCCGTGATTACACTGGGCTTACTGGGTAATCCAACAATCTTCCTATTTTAAGGTCAGCTGATTAGCAACCTTAATTCTATGTGCTACCTTAATTCCCCTTTGCCACATAGGGTAATATATTCACAGGTTCTAGGGATTGGGGCATGGACCTCTTTGGGGTTGGGGGAGGAGGGAGGGACTATCCTGCCACAATTCCTAACAAAAAAGCAGAAATAAGGACAGTGTTTAATTGCACCAAACTGGGAATTTCTGAGGGTTTTGCCACAAGCCCAGTCCTGACCATGTCTACATTCATGTTACTGACTGACACTCAGGTTTCATCTGTTGACCTGCTCTTTATCTCATAAGCAGAAGAAAAAAAAAATAGTAAAATAAAAAGAATTCCTGTCATATATTGTTCTGGAATAAACTGTTGGTAGAATCACTTTAAAAAAGAAAAAGAAACCTAGCATTTGGTGAATGCTTACAGGCTACAGGTTGCTTTCTATTTTTCCCCATTTACTATCTCTCTGTCAAATGGGGTGAGTATTGTTACCTCGGCTTTACAGGTGAGGAAACTCATTCAGCTCTTCAAGTAGAAGCAGAATTTATTCCATGTTCATAATGCTCACTAATTACATACATTCAGATTTAGTCTATGTCTCAGCTCTGTTTTAAAAGTGAGCACTGCCAGGCCACGGGATCATAATTTACGCTCCTAGTGCATGGCAGAAAGGGCTGCGGTTCATCATTCACTCAGGCAAAGAATATTTCTTGGACACCCTCCAAGTGCATATTCTTTGTAAAGACTTATACAAAAAAGTAGAAAATAGTTCCCACTTTGAAAAGCTAAGATGGTAGATTAACCTGGTCCACTGATCTCTTCTCCCACGACGATGGTACAATAATTTAAAAAAGTTAAACAAGGGCTGGCCCGTTAGCTCAGGTAGTTAAGGCATGGTGCTGATAACACCAAAGTCCAGGTTCGATCCCTGTACTGGCCAGCCACCAAAAAGAAAGAAAGAAAGAAAGAAAAAAAAAAAAAAAAAAGGTAAAACAAGAACAACAGTGGGAGGGAGGCAGACATCAAAGGACACGTGAGTTCAACTAGATGAGGCACAGTGGATGGCAGAGAGAGAACCGAGCATGAGGGCACAGAAAGCTGCAGGCACAACATGCTCCCTGGGAGCGGCCTCTGTACGGCCCCCTGGAGAGGCCCAGGACTGGGGAAAGCCAGAGGGTGGGGCTGAGACTGCACAGGAGAAAGGGGTTGGCTAAAGTCTGGGCAAGGAGCTGCTGATCCCTCTCATGCCATCCTATCCTGAAGCCCAGAACCCAGACAGTCACAGGTGCCCCCTCCCAACCCCAGGCAAAAACGTGGAGCCTTCCTCTGTAAGGAAACTGAAAGGCCCATAGAAGAGGTCGTCAAACTGCAGGCTCCCCCTCGCTCACCTTGAAGTGAAGCCCATGGGTCAATAACCCCCATCCATGGACAGAAGTCACAACCCCCTTATTAATGCCTCACTTTAAAAACAAAATGTACCCGATTTTAAGCAGACAGTTTGATGAGTGTTGACAAACACTCATGGATCCACCAACAAAATTGAGAAATGGAACATTTCCACCACCCCAGAAAGTTTCTTCACTCCCCTTTGCAACCCATCCCACCCCCACTCCCACCCCAGGGCCGGCAAACCACTCATCTGCTTTTTACCACTATAGAGTAGTTCTTCCTTTTCTATTCTCCTTTTCCTATTTTATAAAGGGAATCATAGGTACTCTTTGATGTCTGGCTTCTTTTGCTCTCTATAATATTGTGAGACTCATCGATGTTGTTACATGTATCAGTACTTTGTTTCTTTTTATTGATGAATAATGTCTTAGTCCGTTCCAGCTGCTCTAACAAAATACCTTAGACTGGGTACTTTATAAATAGCATAAATTTATTGCTCATAGTTCTGGAGGCTGGGAAGTCCAAGATCAAGGCGCCAGCAGATTCGGTGTCTGGTGAGGGCCTGTTCCTCCTAAACAATGCCTTCTATGTGTCCTCACATGGCAGAAGGGGTGAACAAGCTCCCTCAGGCCTCTTTGATAAGAGCACTGATCCCATTCATGAGGGTGGAGCCCTTGTGACCTTATCACTTCCTACAGGCCTTACCTCTTAATCCTATTGCATTGGGGATTAGGTTTCAACATACAAATTTTGGTGGGGACATATTCAGATCACAGCAAATTGTTCCATGGAACATTTCTTTTTTCATTCTCCTGTTGATGGACATTTGGCTTCTTTCTAGTTTAGGGGCTCTTATAAATAAAGATGCTACGAACATTTGTGCACAAGGCTTTGTGTAGACACATATTTTCATTTCTTTGGGGTAAATACCTAGGAGTGAAATTGCTGGGTCATGCAGTAAGTATAAGTTGAACTTTATAAGAAATTGCCAAAGTGTTTTCCAAAGTGGTTGTGTCATTTTGCATTCCCACTGGCAGCATATGAATGTTCCAGTTCCACATTCTTGTCAACACTTGATATTATCAGTTCTTTTAACAATTTTGTTGAGTGTGTAAAGTGTTATCTCATTGTGGTTATAACTTGCATTTCTTGGAATAAAAGGTGAGGGATTCTCCCCCACTGACCCCCAATAGCACTTTAGCAAAGAGGGAGTCACCTTATACTGGTGTCCATGTAAAGTGTCTCATGTTATGGGAGAGCTCAATTACTTTATACAACAACTCTTTGGGGAAGATGCATTGGTTAGTAACAAAAAACAGGAGGAGTGGCTAAAAGTCTGTTTACGATGTACCCAGATCCCTGGACCCCCTCCTCCATTCTGAGCAGATAGACCACTGCCCTTTCCTCACCTCAGCCGAAGCCTGGAAATTTCCTCTCTGCGGATGGCAAAAGCAGAGGTCTTGAACTGGGCCACGCCAGGAACTGTCGAGGGCGACGGTTCTCTAACATCGATCGACTACATGAATTATTTGGATCTGACAATGAGGGCCCCTAGTCTTCTGCTAACTGAGTTCCTGGATTGCTGGGGCTGGGCTTATGTCCTCTAGAAGAAGAAAGGAGAGGCTCAGATCACCCCACGCTGGGCCTATCCATGAGCTAGAGTAGCCCATCGGTGAGCCCTGAGCTTCCAGTCAGCTCTTTGGTGTTTTGCTCTTATACAATATTAAAATAATTAATTGGGAGGTCATTAGACCGAGCGGCTCTAGGGCCCTGAGTTTCTATGTAAGCAAATTAAAACCCAACTCAATGTGAATGGTCATGTCTCAGGAAAATGAAACTTAAGCTTTACCAGTCAGAAACTGCCTGCTAACCTCTACCTAGGGACTTTAAGGCTACCGTTCCACCTTAGTCAATCCAGTATTTTCTTTGCCTTGCTTCCAGGTGCACCTTATAAATTTTCCCTCATGGCCCTGTGGTGGAGCCCTGAACCACTTGCAGTTCAGAGCTATTGATTCATGAACTGCTGTCTGCTCAAATAAGCTCCTTAACATTTTAATGTGCCTAAGTTTATATTTTAACAATAGGAACTGAGAGCCAAGGATTGCCAGCCATTTGAGGAAGATCTCTTGGATGAAAGACAGAGGAAAGATAAACAAGAAACAGGAAAAAAAAAAAAAAAGCAACTTGGAAGAAACAAGGACAAGACAGGAAGTGCAGAAAGAAGAGACAGGAGAAGGTTTTGCACCCGTGGAATAAAAGGATGCTGTAAAAAAGGGAAAGGAAGCAAAACAAAGCTCTCAGAAACATATCACACTAAATCTATTACATAAAGTTAAACATGTTATAATAAAATCTAACAGTAGTATTAGAAACTCAAAAGAGGGATTAGAAGGTAAAATTGAGGGAATCTCCCAGAAGGTAGGGAAAGAGACACAGAGCTAGAAAATTTGTCAGAAATGCTAAGATAACTAGGGCACAGCCAGGAAGCTCAAAATCTGAATAACCAAAGAGAATCAAGAAAATGGAGGGTAGAAGTCATTGGACAAATAACTCAAAACAATTTTTCAGAACTGATGACATGAGCTGCTGGAATAGAAGGGCCCACCGAGTGTCATCTGAATGGATGAAAGTAGAGCCTGGCCACAGAATCATTATGACACCTCAGAGCACTAGGGACAAAAGGAAGATCCCTGCTGAAGCTTCCAGTGAGAAAAAAACAGGTTTCATGCAAAGCATCAAAAATCAAACCATCATCAGATCTCTCATGTTGTTGGAAGAAATGGAGCCATGCCTTCTAAAGTTGTGGAAAAATGACTTCCAACCTAGAGTTCGATTCCTACCTGGATCATCAATCAAGCACGAAGGCTGAATGAAAGCCACTAAGAAATGTGCAAAAGGTTCAGAAATGTTAGCTACCACGCACCATTTCCAAAAGGTTTCTAGAGGATGGGTTCTGCAAAAATGGTGTAAACCAAGAAAGAGAGAGCCATGGGATCCAGGAATCCAGGCTCAGCAGAAGGGAGAGGAGAAGGAAGTTCTCTGGGTGATATCCCCAGGAGACCCCAGGATAAGAGCAACCTGTCCATTTGGGAGCCAGCCAGAAGGTTCTGGGAAAAACATCCAGGAAGATGATACTGGTAAAATGTCTAATGTGCTTAAATGTACAGAAAGGAGTTTTACACTTCCAGGGAAGATTTGGGGAAACATTAGGTATAGGTAAGGAGAAAACAAAGCAAACAAATAAAAAATAAGACCAGTATTAAACCTAGGAAAAATAAAAAGTTGTGCAGGAAGGAAAAAGTAAGCCCAGTCACTAACAGTGAGGGTGGGGAGGTGGGGGCAGGAGGGGCTGAGTTGTGGGGGTCAGGGAGGGGGCTAAACCCTCGTTTCCAGAGCGAGAAATCAATAGGTGATGTCTGATAGTCACATGCCAGGAAGTGGCAATATATGAATGAAGCATGTTCTTTTAGGATGTGGAAATAAACCCCAAAAGAATTGGCTAAAATGTTTCAAGTTTTGATTTGGGAGCAGGATATGAGAGAGACTTTTATCCTTTCATAAGAAGCTTTGCAGAACTATTTGACTCTTAAATGATGTGTATGTATGTCTTTGATAAAAAAGAAAACAAAAACGCAAAATTATATGCATTGACTTGAGAAAGTAATCACAATATAATGTTAAGTAAAACAGGATATAAAATGTAGATTCAGTGTAGTCTCATTTTGTACATTGAAGTGGGGGGGGGATAGTTAGAAAAAAGATAAGAAATAAATATTTCTAAGTGAAAGGACTATGCACAATTTAAGTTTCTTCTTTATATTTGCCTAGATTTTCTAAGGTAAATATTGCAGGATAGATTTTATTTTATTTTGGTGGCTGGCTGGTATGGGAATCTGAGCACTTGACCTTGGTGTTATAACACCGTATTCTAACCACCTGAGCTAACCAGCCAGCCCCAGATTTTCTAATTTTTATTCAGCTACTAGCATTTATTAATTTGTAATGAGAATAGAAAGCTTTAACAAAGATTATGTGTCTGTGGCTGCCAGCTTTGCAAATCTCTTACTGAGATCAAGAGGAGGAGGTGACTTACCCAACTTCACTCAGACAGGCTTTTTTTTTTTTTTTTTTTCAGTTTTAAGAATAAACAGTCTTGACTAGGCTCAGATCAGGAGTCTGTGGGTCTTACGGACCTCTGTGTATTTGTCAGACAGGTTTTGTGAATCAGAAACCACTGTTCTCTTACATTACTCTGTTTCTCCACTTGGGATTTCTCCCAGCTGAAAGCTTAATAATTACATGAAGCTCAGCTCCTGGGTCAAATGTCACCCTCTTCATGGAGCTTTTCTCTGCTCTGTCAAACCTGGTGTCTTTCCTGTGGTATCTCTATGAGCTGCCGTGTTGCGGTCACGTTGTACATGCTTGCAAGTCTTCACTCTGCTGTAAGATCCTTGGGGGCAAGGACCATACCATACATATCTCCATATCATTAGGTGGCATCCAGATGCATCACTCGCTGTAGAGGTCAACAAGTATATGAGGCATGTTCTAAAGGGGGTGGGGGCCTTGGCTGTACACACGAGCAGGCCATGTGTACCATTTTATTATCTGCCTTCAAGTACTGCACTCTGAAGCAAAGCAGTGAACTCACAGCTGTGGTGCTAGGCTCATGGAGTAGGTAGTTTTATGGGCCCAATAGGAAGACAAGCCCGACATAATGGTGGCCCCAAACCGCTTAAAGGTGGCATGTTTTCTGTTGCAAAGAGCTCACATGCTCACAGGAAGCTCAGCTCTTCTTTGTTCCCATCAGACAAGCAAGGCAACTTAAAGAAAGTCATCCTGTCAATTCCCCGTGTAGCACGTAGGGCTTGTTCAAGTCCCGAAGATCAGAACTAAGAGGACAAAGCAGTTGGGATTTCTTTTAGATGATCTCTATGCACATTTTACATTGATTGGGTGCATTTAAAGCAGAGAGATTAAACAGCAGTCTCTGAAGTCGGCTGGCCCAGTGGGGAGCCTTGCAACCCTGACTCAACTGTTCCTCTGCCTGAATTTGGCAAATTACATGTTAACCTCCATGTGCTTCAGGTCCTCAACTATAAAACGGCATGATATCTACCTCAGAAGACGGCAGTGTGCTCAGATAATGACTGTCCATTATTATCCACTCAATAGAAGACACTCCAGCTATTAACCATTATATGAGCATAAAGTACTGGCATAGAGAGTTGTTCCCCATCTATTAATTGTTTGAAACATTGAAAGTAATATAAATATGATCCCATCTTTGTAAAGAAAAATGTGTGTATTTATAAGTACATTCAACTTCAAGAGAGAAACATTTAGAAGTATAGATACCAAAATTTGAATTTAATTTACATCTAATTGTCTGTACATATATATTTGTGGTGCAAAACAAAAATACATATTTAAAAATAACTAGACCTGCAACAGTCCAGTTTGGCAGCTGCTAGCTACACATATGGCTGTTTCAATTGAAGAGAACTAAAGTTAAATAGAACTTAATACTAGCCAATCTCAAGTGCTCAGTAGCCTTATTGGATATTGCAGACCAAAAATATTTCCGTCAGCACAGAAAGTTCTATTGGATAGCATTATCTAGATTAGTCAAGGGAGGTGACCTCTTGGTGATCTTTTCTCTTTCTTTACTGTAACACGGGAAAACTTCCAATTGAGCCAGATCACTTTAACAAAACCTGTCAGAAGGCCCTCCTTCCAGATTGGGAAGACTTCCCAGTGCCTTCCCAATTCTTGAAAGCTGCCCGCTTTCACATTTTCACCAGGCATCAACCTATCTACATCTGATTTTCTTTATACTATTTGGGTAACAACCTCGATTATTCCTTTTTTCTTTCAAGTTATTTTTTAACATATGCCAATTCCTCAAGAGATGACAAAGCACTTTTGTCAAGCAGCCTCATTTCATACTAATGAGCATCTTTGGGGTGTCAGTAAGAACAATGGCTCAGCCAGATTAACTTTAGTAACCCCACACAACGGAAGGACCGCTGCCGCCTAAGACCCAGGCCTCAAAGATCTGAGTATTCACATTGAAAATAAGCTCCATCTCAGGGGCTCCCCAAATCCTCACTGTATCAAGTCATCAAGGGCACTAAAGTCAGCACATGCTACAGTCATCACAAATCACATCAGGAGGCAAGAACCCACGTGGTAGTTTGACTGTTAGTGCAGAGCAGGTGAACTTGGCCAGGTTTGTTCCCCAGGGAGAACCGGGGCTCTGGCCTGTGCTATGCTCTGGTGCCCCCACATGGTTCATTGCACATCGGAAGTAAGAACCAGAGTGTTTACTCTTAGAACGAAATAAGGCCTTGGTTTCTCTACAAGTTCATTTGCCTTTCCTTTGAAGTGACACTTCGCAAAAGCAAGATAATCAGTTGAAGCAGAAAGGGAAATAGGATCAGGGCTCCCAATAAGTCTGTAATATTTTTAGGTATTCGGCTGAGTCATAAATATCAGCTGAGTCTGTTGTATCATTGTCTATACCTTTTTGTATGTCTTAAAATATTTTTTTAAATATTGGAAATACCTAAAAATTAACTCTAGAGAATTCTGCCCCCGAATGGTGCTAGAGCTAATTTTTATATTATCCCCTTTCTCTTTAGAGGTAAAAATAAAATTCAGGGTATTGATCTCATAACCTGTGTGTATTTATACTTGCACAATCTGTGTATACCCATACAATATTGATATGTGTTTCAGATTTTTCAAAAAAATTGGTGTCACACTGCATCATTATGAAGGTCTTGCTTTTATTAATCAACATTGCATAAGACTTTTTCATTTCTATATATCTATTTGAATCTTTTTTTTAACTTAAACAAGAGAAATATATTGGCTTCAGTTCTGGAGGCCAGAAGTCCAATGTCAAAGTGGGGGCAAGGTTGGTTTCCTCTGGAAGCCATAAGTAGAAGGATTTGTTCCAGGCCTCCGTCCTTGGCTTGCAGGTGGCCATCTTCTGGTGACTTCACATGGTCTTCTCAGCGTGTGTGTGTGTATGTGTGTGTGTGTGTATGTGTGTGTGTGTGTGTGTGTGTATGTGTGTGTCCTTCCTTTCACTTTGTCTTCTTATAGGAACATCAGTGATGTTAAATTAGAAATTGACCCTAACAACCTCATTTTAAGTTAATTACCTGTTTACAAACCTTATGTCCAAATACATTGTGAGGCACTAGGGATGAGGGCATCAAAATATAAATTTGGGGGGGGTCATCATCCAGACCATACCATTTAAATCATAAGGTTTCTCTGCAATGTGAGTTCATACATTCATATTAAGGCTTGTGGAATTAGGACAGGTTTCCCCAGATTCTCTACATTTACAGGGTTTCTCTCCAGTGAGATTTCTTACACGTAGGGATTTAGAAAAGTCTTTTCCACATTCCCTACTGAAATAGGGTCTTTTCTAGTGTGAATTCTTCCACATTGATTAAGACCAAAGAAATCAGCGAGGATGTTTCCACATGCCTTTCATTCATAGGGTTTCTCTCCAGGGTGAGTTCTTTCACGTAACTGAAATGAACTGGAGTAACTGAAAGATTTCCCACATTCGTGTGGTTACATTCACAGGGTTTTTCTCCAGTGTGGATGCACAGGTGAAGGTTAACACACGTGGGAGACTTAAAGGCTTTCCCACATTGCACACATGTGTATGGTTTTCGGCACTGCGAGTCCATGTGTGATTATTCAGACTGGAGGAATGCGTAAATGCTGTCCCACATTCGATGCACTCAAAGGACTTCTCTCCAGTGTGAGTTCTCACATGTCTACGAAGGTTCGAGGAAATAGCCAAAGCTTTCCCACATTTGACACCTTGAAAAGTCTTCTCTCCAGTGTGAGTTCTTATTTGTTCACTAAGGCGAGTGGAACTGGCAAAGGCTTTCCCATATTCCTTACATTCATATGGCTTCTCTCCACCATGAATTTTCACGTTGACTTAAACATGAGGAAACAGTGAGGCTTTCCCACATTCCTTACACTTAAAAGGTTTCTCTCCAATGTGAGTTTTTCTGTGCTGAGTAAGTTGACAAGACCTAATGAAAAATTTCCCAATTCATAGGGGTTGTGGGTTCCTGTGTGGGTTCCATGTGAATATTAAGGAATGTGGAATGTCTAACGCCTTTCCCACATTCCTTACACTCATAGGGGTTGTCTCCAGTGAGGTTTACTGTGCGATTATTAAGGTATGCAAAATATCAAAGCCTTTCCCACATTCCTTACATTTGTAGGGTTTTTCTTCCTTGTGAGTTTGTATATTCACAGAAAGGCTTGTGGAGTGAATAAAACAAACCTCTTTTATAGTCCTTCCATTCATGGGTTGTTTCTCCATTGTGAGTTCTCACATGGCCTGAAAGAGTGACCGGTTGAGGAATGCTTTCTCACAGTTGCTGCATTCGAAGGATTTATCTTACGTGCACATTCTCTGGTAAGCAACACGTGGAGTCAGACTGAAGGATTTTCTACAGAAAAGTTTCTTTCCGGTGGGGGTTTACTTGTGCAGAGTCAGGAAGTCTGTTCCATTCTGATGACACTCAGAAGTGTTTTGGGTATTTGAGTTCTCTCATGTGTCTTAAGGCACGAGTCTTCACTGAAGACTTCCCCGTGTGGCACGTAGTCGCAGACCTCTCCTCCATTGTGGCTTCTTGCCTTTTGTAACCCACTGGAGGTCTGGCCCCTCCAAAAATCTTGCTGAAGCGCTGGCCCTCTGGTTTCAAGTTGCACTTTCCACCCTTGGAGAGCTCCTTTCTGTACTGCCCTTGGCTATTCCTCTGGTTCCAACCAAGAGAGCAGACTGGGTTTGATGTTCTGACAACCTACTGAGGCCACGTTCCTGTACTGCTCCAGCATCACCTCTCTGTGTAGGTTTCTCTGAGCTGTATCCAGTAAAGTCTGTTCCTCCTGGCTGAGGTCCACAGCCACGTCCTCAAAGGTCACCTGGTCCATGGGACAAATTAGTGGCTGCCATTTTGTGAGGCTGATGGAGAAATGTGCCTGAATGCTCCTTTCCTTCACCAAGATCACGTCAGGGCAGCTTGTGAATCTACACGGGTAGTGGCAATCCCCAATCCCAAAAGTGCCAGGACCATTAGGCAGGAGGATACAGGGCTGGAGTCAACGTGTCTCAAATGGGGGAAATCCTTTTCCTTCAAAGCTGTCTTAAGCCAGAGGCCCATCAAAGTGAAAGGAATTCTGACTGCATGGAACCAGCGCCGAGAAAGAATTCTAACTGATTTATTTTTTACTGCCAGAAAATTCATTGTATAACTATGCCCATTTATTTATCTCTTCTCCCTATAATAAAGTAACAGTAGTTAGGTAGTTCATCTTTTTCTTGTTAACACGTTTATTCTGAATGCTATCCTTTATTTGGCTATATTATGTGCAAATCGCTTCTCTCGGTCTGTGACTTATCTTTTCTCTTTGTTTATGGTGTCCTTTAAAATATAGGATTTTCACATCTCAAATCCAAATGCGTCAATCTTTTCTCTCACGGTTTATGCTGTTTGAATTTTGTGAAACCTTTCTGTATCCCAAGGTCATAAGATAGTGTCCTTATTTTGAAAATAATTTTAAAGATTTGCTTTTTATATTTAGATGCTTAATTCTCCTTGATTTTGTTTATGTATTTGGTGCAAGGTAAATGTCTTTGTCTCTATGTGTCTCTCCCAGCAGGGTACACATTAGAATAGCCTCAGGAGCTTTTAAAAGACAGATTTGGGCTGGCTGGTTAGCTCAGTTGATTAGAGCTCAGTTGGTTAACGTCAAGGTCCAGGGTTCAATCCCTGCTTAGGCCAGCCATGAAAAAAAGTAAATAAAAAATAAATAAAAGACTGATTTCTGGACCTCATCCCAGAACTGATAAAATCGAAATCTGTGAGAGTGGACCAGAGACATCAGGATTAAAAACAAAACAAAAATCCCTCACATTTCTCTAACATACAGCCAAGGTTGAGAATCTCTAAGGCCAGACCAAGTGTAGAATCACAGGGGTGTAGACTATGTGCCTCATTAGCTATATTGAATATTGCCAGTGCTCTCGGACATGACTGTAACTATTTATGGTCCTTCTGGTAGGGGAATTCCAGCTGCTTCACATCTTTGAAAACACATTGGCATGATTATCCCAGTTGAGTGATAAGGAAACTGGGCTCTGAGAGTTTAGGTGATTAGGGGACTTTCCTAAAATCACCCCAGTGATGCTGCTAGGTACAGCTCCAAAGCCTGTGCTCTCTACTGTCTTTGACATTCTGACTCTCTACTTATAAATCTTGCTTCTGTCAAAAATTCTTCACTCACTAGCATCACTGGACTAGGACACTGGCAATATTTTTGGTTCTGTATACCCCATCTGGCTCCTACTGGGACTCCAAATTCGACCTCAGCTTGAAGGGAGAGATTCACCATGTAACTGACTTCTCCTGGAATCCTAGAGTCAGCCACGATGTGCCAGGAAGCAGGTAAGATGTTCTAAGGGTGTCAGAAGTATAAGGCAGGGTTCCTGCTCTTTCGAGATACTGAGGCTCTACTGTAAATGAGACAAAGCTTAGGCAAATCAGTTTTAAATTGTCAGTAGAGATTTTAAGTGGTACAATTTTAAAGAAGTAAATCATATGAGCTAGATGTTTGGACTAATTGACCTCGGAATTTCTTTCCTAGCCTGGATCTCTAGGAATCTATGAGATAATGATAACAAAAAAAAAATCTGCTCTGCCCAGGTTACAGTGCCTTGGAAGACTAAGAGTAAGTCAGTAGTCACCTCTACCTGTTCTGGAAAGTGTGATAATATGACAATTTTTACTTAGAAGCAGATAGGATGTCACCAGAAAGCCAAAAAATAACTTAGAATGTTTCTTGTGACACTTACCCTAGATCCCTGCATGTGGGATGTAACCTAGTAACCATCCCAAATCTATACCTCATGTGCAACCAGTAGAAACCCTGATGAAGTGATTAGGTGGGGATGTCCTCTCTCTCTCTCTCCTTTGATCCTTCCCCCTTCTCAGGATTATAAAATGCTAAGCTCTGCTGGCCTCTTCAGAATACATTACTCAGGGCAACCTGACCTATGCACTCCCTGGCTGCAATCATCATATTTGCTCAAGAAATCCTTGCTATATGTATTTGGCCTCAGTTTCTTTTTAGGTCAACAAAAGGAAAGGCTTTGTGACGGAAAAAACATAAAACCTTCTCCCGGGCTGTGTAGGCAGTCTCCAGGGTGGCCCTCAATGATCTTTGTCCCCTGGTATCCATGCCCTTTTGTAGTCCCCTCCACAATGAATAGCGCTAACCTGTGTATCCAATTTGGGTACTGTAGAAATGACGGTATGTGACTTTTGAGGCTAGATCATAAAAGACATTGCACTTTCTGCCCTGGTCTCTCTTGAACTACGTGCCCTGAGGAAGCTGGCAGCCAAGCTGTGAGGACACTCAAGCAGCCCTATGGGGAAATCCTTGTGATGAGGCACTGAGACTTCTGCCAGCAGTTAGCACTAACTTGCCAACCACGTGACTCAGCACCTTGGCAGCAGATCCTCCAACCCTAATTGGGCCCTCATATCAACTGCACACATGGCTGATATCTTGACCACAGCCTCAGAAGGGACTTGGGGCCAGACTGCCTGGCTAAGCTTCTCTCGGATTCCTGACCCACAGAAACTATGTGAGATAATAAATGTTTGTTGTTGTTTTAAGTCACTAAGCTTTGGTTAATTTGTTATGCAGCAATAGATAATTTAAACAATGGTTTTCATATAGATGCATTGCTAACCTAACAGGAAGACAATTGTAATTACTTAAAAGACTTTAAATATTGTTACTGCCCCACAAACCCTAAAAGACTCAGATGGTAAAATGGAAGTCTTAGAGAAGATAAATTATTTCTTTAAGATAAGAAGATATCTCAGATTTCGACGTGTTTTTGTCTAATACTTGCACCTATTCAGGTTATAACCATTTCAAAACCAGTCTGTATAATTCTGGCAATTCATTTATGGCCTTGTAATGTTAGGTTTTTAGATGTATATGTGGCATATGTGTAATTTAGAAAATAAGTTTTGCAGCTTTACAAAACACTGAAAATACACTAGCTAGCATGCTCGCCACTCCTATCATTAATGACCTGTTTTTCCCATTTTCATAAATGGTCAAGACTTACTCTTAGAGAAAGAGTCAATTTGCGGCCAAATTCATGTCTGATAGGCCTCCTCAGCTCTAGACACAGGAAGGGAGGGAAAGGTTTTGTGATATTATGATATTTGTAGATTGGTTTTCATCCACGGTTCCTGGCTCATGCTGCTCTCTGACCTTCTCCTGCCTTCCTTTCACCTGCTCCTTTTTCCCTTTGAGGCCGGAAACTCTCTGACCCACTTAGCTGACTGTAGGTCATAAGACCCCCATTTCAGGAGAGGACCTGAAAGAAGGAAGGGGTGCTGCACAGAGAGGCCAAAAACAATCTGAACAGATTCCCCACCAAGTCTATTAGCGGTAGATCATACCCTTTTTGTCCAATCAAATTTCTACATTTTCGTCCAAGGTTCAATCACGCCTATGAAACGAAGCTTCCATCAGTACCCAAGAGCACAGGTTTGGGGAGCTGCCTGAGAGATGAACACATGGAGGTGTGAAAATGTCATGAGAGGACATATTACCCACCAGAACCCAGATATGTCAAGTCCAAATAGGAAAACAATCCCTAAACTGGATCACAGATGTCATTTCCTTTGAAAAACAGGACAAAGTTTTGTCTTTGGAAACTGGAAGGGTGTTCAGCATCCTGTCCTTTGTCGTCACACCACTACATGATTTACCCACAGCTAATGAGTTTCTCTGTGAACCACTTTGCCTCCACTCTGATGGGTCGTCCCAGCTGCAGAGCTACCTATGGTGGTTCCTCACAAGCCTTGATCAATATTCAGGTGAAGACTTGGGGTGGGGGACCCTCTGCAGATCTCTGCAGTTCTCTCTGTGCAGCTCTCTCCTCTCCAGCATTCTGTCCTGTGAACTCTAGCGGTCTTGGCCTCCCAGACTAATCTAATCACTGTCCTTTGTTGCCCAATGTCCAATGTCTTGGAAACTGCCATTCCCTGTATTTCATCATTGTTTTGGTTGATTCAGGCAGAAAAAGTAAATCTAGTCCCTGTTATTCCATCTTGCCCCAAAGCAGGAATCCAAAACCCCACTTTTAGTTTATGTACTTCAGTGTTTAAAATTTACATGCCTGTGTTACTTTAGAAATTAAAAAAAATTAAACATTAAAAATTGTTTTTGGCTTGACTTGAACTAGAGAAGAATAGGAAATGATAAACAGTCAAAGACATAAAAAAGGAAGAGCACTGGATTGATTTCTACCTGACTATTAGAGAGGCAAGGAGTATAGTGAAAGAGAGCAAAATGCAAATTATCGACAAACAGGACGTGGGGACAGTCTAATGGCCAACACACAGGCCATACACCCTGACTTTTATAAATCCCACAAAGGTCTGAGTTTTTGTTTTGTTTTTTGAGAACATATCTTTTCTCAGACAGTATAAGAAGCAGATAAAGTGAAGGGCAGACTGTGGTTCGTCAAAGCTGGAATATTGTTTAAAAAGGGTTCCAGCACTGTCTCCATGGATACCGCTAATAATCATGTGCTGTCCTTTACAACTGTAGACTGGGATTAGACAGTTTGCCAAAATGCCACTGAGTCAAGAAAAGCAAGAATTCTCGTTTCCGAAGACACATATGTGGGGAACATTCCTCCTCCCCACGACCTCTGCATTTGCTGTCTGTGGGTGTGAGGGGCCCGCCGGGCCAGCCTCCTCTGCTGCTCTAAGATTAACCCACATGCTACCGGTTGAGCATGTTTGCATTCACAGAGGGAAACTCCCTTCATCCTCTCTTTTTTTCCTATTCTACTTTTAGTACATTTTAGGCCCCCAGGGTGTTTTATCAAATAGAAGTAGAAGTTACAAATCTTCTCCCAGGAAGTTCTTTGGAAGTTCAGCTTTATTTTTATTTTTACTTTTTTAATAGACGACCGTAACCCTTGACTTGGTGTTGTCAGCACCACGCTCTCCCAAGTGAGCGAACCGGCCATCCCTATATGGGATCCGAACCCGTGGCCTTGGTGTTATCAGCACCACACTCTCCTGAGTGAGCCACGGGCTGTCCTCTAGGGAGTTCAGCTTTAAAAGACATACTTTCCTACCCTCACTGATGTCTCTTACCCAGCCTGGAAATGCCTTGCACCTTTTTCTCTTAAAGGAAGCCGTTCATAGGCAGAAGAGCCCTTTCGTAGCAGAACGTTGGTGACATTGGCAGTTCCTCAGAGCAGAGGTTCTTAAGGCTGATCTGTGGGCTGCACTTAGCAGGTGACAAGGATTTTGCTTACTTGTACAGAATGAAAAAAACAAGAGTTTTTCACAAAGGAATTTATTTATGTCACTGTGATGTATTCTGAGATAGCGTGCCCTCTACTTTTTCAGTTAAAATGTCCTTTCATTTATAATTGAATGATAATAAGCGATAGTTTTAAAATAAAAACACACTCATTTACTCAGTAAAATTACCCAAGTGTAGATGCCCATTTTTGTAAGTTTTACTGCTCTGTGAAATCCAAAAGTTTCAGAGAACCACTGTTTTAAAAGACTTAATCTGAGATTTAAGATAATGAATTTAATGAGATTTAATTCAATCTGATTCGGATGAGGAAGGTTTTGAATAACCCAGCTCTACATGTTCCAAAAGTCAACCTACCTACACAATTGAATGCTTGGTTAGAACCATCACGGGGGAGCAGAAATCACTGGCCGGATAATCAAGACTGCAGAATCAGACTTCTAGGCTCAAAGGAACTTCAGAGATCACCTCTCACAGCTGAGAATATTAACTTCGATGCTTTCTACTCCTGGCCCTGCCACTGATTTGTCAGGTGACCTTGAGCTCACTGCTCTGGACTGTTTCCTCAACCACAGAGGGTTACTTCCAGCTCTGAAGTTCTGTGACTTAACAAGTCAATGATCTCCAAACTTAACATTAGGAAGAAGAGATGGTTCCTCATGGGTAAAGGGTTAAGTCTGGGGACATTCAGGCTGATGCAGAAAACAACAACATTCTCATTTTTTTCTTATTGCCCTAAATAGCCATGACATATAAAGCTTTGTTACAGAGTAACTTGGTATGGACTGGAAAACAAAAAGAGATTCCTCCCGGCCTGCCCCTGTCTAAAGGGCAGTGAGAGGATCCAAACACAGACAGTTACTGCCCCCTAGTGGGCCCACAGCATGGGGCTCGTGTGTAAATTCAGATTGACCCTTGGTTCCCTGGGCACTGAAAGAATTTGTGTTCAGAGCTAGAGCGACCTTAAAAAGCCATCGGTTTCAACTCCTTCATTTTGCAGATGGGGACACTGCCCTCTAAGCTTCTGTTCCAAGTCCAGGGCCCATGCCACTACGTTGCACAGCAGTTTCATTAGCGTTCACATACTCCAACTATTTCTGTAGACTTTCCTGAGTTGTTGGGAAGCTACCATCACCTGTCTTCCTGTAGTAGGGAAAGAAAGATACCACCCCATGTTGTTTGCCTCCCATTGGAATTTTGGCTCCAAAGGCAAACATGGGGACCTGATAAGACAATCGCACAAGGAGAACCCACGTGAACAGAAAGGCAGAGAACTGGGACTTCCAAAGATTGCCAGCAAATGGTCGCAAACTAGGAGAGCCCCACGGAACAGATCCTCCCTCACAGCTCACAGAAAAGACCAATCCTACCAACACCCTGATCTCGGACTTCTGGTCTCCAGAACTGGGAGACAGTAAGTCTTTGTCATTTAAGCCACTCAGTTTGTTGTAATTTGTTACAGCTGCCCTAGCAAACAAGTACTGATTTTGCAGAGCTTTATCTGTCAAAGTCCTTCCAGTTGTCATACATACTTTGATTTTGCAGAACCAAGTTAAGTCGACTTTTCTTCAAAGCAGCCAAGGACTGTGAAATTTCAAAATGGGCGGATGCATGAACTTAGAATCTCCGAACCATTAGACGATAGGAACACAGTCCAATGACTCATCACAAGTTGGAAATTCTTGTACAATGTCTTCATCAGCCAGGGTAGAAAAGAGTGCTGTACCCTTACAAAGAAAGTAGGACAAAGCAACAGAGAAAGGAGGACAGCCCAAGGCCAGACAAGATATTCTGTAACAGAAGTTAGATTTAGTTGCAGCCAAGAATTAATGTGCTCGGCTACCTTCAATACTCAGAGTTACAGAGATGCTCCTTGTGGGCCTAGAAATGAGGAGGATGGAAAATGGGATTGCCACCTGGGAACTCAACTCTGAAGTCACTTATAAGGGATCAGAGCAGAGAAATGCAAGGTCACCTGAACAAAGCAAAAGGAAAGTCGGAGAGGCAGATGCTGGCATTTCCTATCCAAGGGCTGTACGGGGTAGGGACCATGAGTTTTAGTCACTAAACTGGAAGTGTTTCCTGTTCCAAAGGAAAGGTTCTCTCTTTAGGTGGAGGCAAATGCAGGGAGGTGTGGCTGGTGGGCTTCATGTATTTCTGATCCCACTGGCAAGACTCTCCCTGTTGTAAACTGGATGCATCAGGCTGTCATAGCCATTCCTGTGACACCCCCTGCTGAGTCCATGAGCATCGACGATTATATGTGGCTTCTATTGTGCCTTCGAGAGAAAATGCACTGGATTACATCCAGGCTAACTCTGGCTACCCATGACAACGATTCCTTGTAACAAATCCTCCATAAAAGAGCTTGTGATTATGGTTTCACTCATGTGCCCTGCTTATGAAAGAGACTGCACAGATAACACTCACACAAGGACATTAGTCTGATGAGTTTTATTTTTTGTTGCAAGTTAATAACAGGCACTCTTTTATTAATCCTCCTTCTGCACATTTTTTAGTTAGCAGAAATGAATCCCTCAGCCATTGTTATCATACGGCAATAACAAACAAGAGTCAGTCTTGGAGACTTCAACACATAGGCCCCCCAAAATAAAACACAGTGTGGAGGACTTCCGCTATCAGCTATGATGGAGTAACCAGTACAGAATTTGCCCTCCTGCCATAAACAACAATAAAACTGGACAAAAAATATGAGGCAACTCATTTCAGGCATCGGACCACAAGAAGAGAAAGAGTGTAATCCCTGAAAGAAGGGGCACCCCTGGGCTTGAGCCCCACGATCACTAAGTCTCTCTGTGTCCCTGAGGTGCAGTGAGCTAGAGTCCCGCAGAGCTGAGGAGGCAGATGTCAGAGTTGGGGGCAGCTAAGGTGGCTGGAATCTTTAGGGCAGGGCAAGAAATCTTTGTGGGGGTCCCTTGTGAAGTAGGGAAGATGTGGAACAAGTGGAATGTTCATAAACTGCTGGTGGGAGGGTAACATGGCACAACCACTTTGGAAAACTGTCCAGTAGTATCTTACAAAGTTAAAATACACTGGCCACATGTCTCAGAAGTTCCACTCCTAGATATCTAGCCTAGAGTATCACTTTTTTATTTGACAATGCTTCCCATACGATATACCAAATAACCCTAATCATTTAAAAGCTCTACAAAATAAGAGATATATCTTTTAAGGCTCTCTCAGGAGCCCAACTGAAAGAGCCCAAAATTTCTTCAGAATTTTGATCCTGGGGAAGCCTGTCAAAGATGTCAAAAGGTTTAAAATACTTGATCAAAACAGGATTACAGGTCACTGTGAAACAGTAGTTATTATTTAATCACAGTGAAAATCAAAGACTTCCAAAGCAATATAGAAAGTTACATGAATGTAAAAACCTTATTCCTTTTAAAGCTCAGTTTTCTTAAGAAATTAAAACCCTAATAAGCACAACAGAAAGCATAAGGAACTATCTTAATAAAACACAGTGGTGTGATCACTTCTCTTGATAGGAAGCCTGTTTAGATAACCTGGAAGTCAAACCTGATGGAAAAGGTACTTGAATGTAATTAGACATTGGAAGAGTGTGGGTCCAAGGCGTATACCATTTATAAAAGAATATTGTAAATGAGAAAACCAGTACCTTGAGCAAGGAAATGCATGGCTTTCAGAGAAAGTAAGAGCATGAGAAATTTCTTGGTTCCATGGAACAATTTAGACACATCAAGAAAAGTCAGGAGTACAGAATCAAGTTATACTGGAGGAAACATTGTTCTCCTAGGCCTTATGGAAAACATTGTCAGTGTCAGGCCATAACAGGAGAGTTAGAACCAAAGGGGGAAAATATTACAGGAGCTGATGAAAAAGTTGAAAGACAGAGTTACCCTAGACCTTCTCAGGGGAAGAAAGAACTGAAGACATTGATGTATAACCTGTAAATCATGTGCAGCAAGAAGAGCAAAAGTTGAACTTCTGGAATATGAATCTGAGAACCTTTAAGAGGAAAACCCTACACTGCGAAATAATATTACCATTTTAAATGAAGAAGACAGCATTTGTAACTTGAAATTAGGTGGCAACTGTAAAACAGGAGAAAGCCGTAATTTGAAAGACGGTTGGAAACATATTTCAGAATTAAAACAAAACTTCTTGTAATTTTTATTAAGAGCAGATCAACATTTTAAGAAACCTTGTTGTTTAAACACAGAGGACAAAATTTTTATTAGTGTATTTATATTAAAGTTCAATCCTTAGAAAGACATAAGTAATTATAGCCAACTTATGTCACACAAATTTCTTTCATAAATTTATCTTTACAAATTATTCTCGTGACTTATTTAGACTTCCTGTGACAGCCTTAGACTTTTGTTGTTGTTGTTCTATACTTCCCCCTTTTAAAATAGCCAGTCATAGGGCCAGCCCGTGGCTCACTGGAGAGAGTGCGGTGCTGATAACACCAAGGGCACGAGTTCGGATCCCTATATAGGGATGACTGGTTAGCTCACTTGGGAGAGCTTGGTGCTGACAACACCAAGTCAAGGGTTAAGATCCCCTTACCAGTCATCTTTTAAGTAAATAAATAAATAAATAGCCAGTCATTTTACTGGTTGACCTAAAAAAACTGAGGCTGAACATATAAAGCATAGGATTTATTGAGCCATTATGACAATTGCAACCAGGGAAATGCATAGGTCAGGTCACCCTGAGAAATGTGCAACAAAAGAACCAGCAGAGCTTAGCATTTTTAATCAGAAGAAGAGGAAGAATCAAACGAGAGAGAGAGATAAGAATAGCATGCACCCCTTTATCATTACATCACTTTTTTTATTGGTCGTACATGACATATAGATTTGGGATAGTTATTAGGTTACATTCTACATGTAGGTATCTAGGGAAAGGGTTAAAGAAACTTTCTGGGTTATTTTATGGCTTTCTGGTGTTATCACATCTGCTTCTAAATAAAAATGGTCTCATGATAATGTTTTTCAGGACATGTGGATGTGACTACCGATTTATCCTAGATCTCCTAAGGCACTATGATTAAGCTGGCCTGGTCACAGCAGATGTTTTCTGTTATCATAGTCTAGGACAAAAATTTACTACACACAAAAATATATTTTTATACCTATACCTTTTAAAAATATCTCTCTCTCCTACCCACTGGTTCCTTTTCATCTTGTTTTTATTTATAAACATTTATTCCATTTACATTTACCTAATTTATTTATTTCTAACAATTACACCTAGACTACTTATGAAAGCTGAGATATTAGACAAAGCTAGTCATCATTTCAAGTTTTTCCTTGTTTACCATTTTTATAGACTGTGAATATCAGTGTTCACCTAAATAAGAACCTTAGAGTTAAATATACGTGCGTTCATTTGTTTGTTTTTGATAACTCAGAAGATACAGCTGTCTTTATTATGCCAATAATATTTAACTAGATCATTCTGGGCTGGCCAGCTACTCATTTTGTTGGAGTGTGGTGTTGATAATACCAGAGTTAATGGTTCAGATCCCTGAACTGACCAGCCACCAAAAAAACAAAACAAAACTAGATCATTCTGTTTTATCCTGAATTTACAGTTTTATGATTTTAAGACATCTAGCAGAGACAAATATAATCCTGTGTGACCAGTAAACCCAGGCAAAAACGTATGTTGACAGGTCGGAAAACATCTCCATTTTTATTTTACCAAC
Source organism: Cynocephalus volans (assembly GCF_027409185.1). Taxonomy (NCBI): domain Eukaryota; kingdom Metazoa; phylum Chordata; class Mammalia; order Dermoptera; family Cynocephalidae; genus Cynocephalus; species Cynocephalus volans. The sequence continues at coordinate 157,300,804 of NC_084463.1, forward strand.
AAATTTAAAGCCAGATTATTTATTAAAGATTTACTTAAGTCATGTGAATTTAAAGGCATTAGGGTTAATTACTATAGATTTTAGCAATTTTTTAAGAGCACTCACTTTACGTCAATCTGAACAGAATTTTTAAAGGAATTTTGGTTGACTATACCAAATTTTATCATGTGAACACAGCATTGAACATACATGAAAACACACATACACACATAAACAAAGATCTTATAGCTTTCTTTTTAGAATTTTAATCACGAAACAGTAAAACACAGTAATACAAACTCACTGGTTTATAGGAGACAGTTGGATCCAAATAAGAAAATGTGATGCTGGAGGAGGGATCCGGGGGGACCAATAGTCGGCCTCAACCCACCCTGTCCTCCTACCAGGTTCTTGACTCTGCCACAGGAAAAAATTCAACAGCAGTGTCACAGTAGAAAGTGAGAACAGGTTTAATATAATGAATAAGAGATACAGGGATGGCTGGTTAGCTCAGTTGGTTAGAATGTGGCATTATAACCCCAAGGTCACAGGTTTGGATCCCTGTAACAGCCACCTGCAAAAAAAAAAAAAGAAAAGAGATACAGACTTCACCGAGAGAGTGCAGCATAGCTCCAGAGACTGAGCAGGGCCTACACCAAGTTTAATACAAACGTAAGAAATACATACTTAAAGTTCAGTGCTGAGTGCAGGCTGGCTTAAGGGAGTGAGCAGCCACCTGCAAAAAGTAAGTCTGATACAAAGAAAAAGCATACACACCTCAGCTGGCACAGTATGGGTTGGCCCCAGGAAAGTAAGCAACCATCCCATCTTCTGCCGGGATTCTGCTTTTATAGTTTCACTATCTAATGAATATTCAACTAAGGTGGTGGTTCTCAGGTATGTAACATAGTCTGGCACATGCTGGGATTTTATAGTTTCACTATCTAATGAATATCCAACTAAGGGTGTGGTTCTCAGTTATGTAACACAGTCTGGCACATGCTCAGTTGGTCTCCTTTTTGGAGCATGTTCATTGGTTAAATCTCATCACATGCACCAGACATATTCAAGAACGTTCTGTGCTCTTTAGCACCCCTAGTGGAAGGTCATTCAGCTACCAGGGTTATATAACCCGTCTCTACTGAGCAGGCCCAGACCCCGGACTTTTCAGCTGAGCCCCTGAAATCTCAATTTCCTCCTGTTGGTGTGGAAAATAGGTCTAACTAGCAACAGTAACTTTCTTCTAGGGGAGTGCCTAGAGCAGGGGCCTGAGATCTTGGAATGGGCTTGTAACCAGTGGCTTGTCCTGTAACCCAAACCCAGGGAAACTGAGCACTTCCTATCTCAATGGGACAAGGCTAAACTTTCAGATTTTTCATTTGCCCCAGTAAGTAATCTTATGAGGGCTGTGAACCAAATTTTGGGTAAAGTAATTTGAATCAGCTATCAATATACTGGATTGGACAAAGAATAGTTAACTGTGGTAATGTGACTGAATTACGTGAGGAGACTTAAACAACAAGAGTTACTATAATAAGGCCTGTATGGTGTTCTCTCTCTCTCAGTTCTTCTGTTTAGCAAATGAGGCATTAGAAAACTTACTTTGGGCCAGCAGCTGAGTGCGCACAGAGCAGGGAGACGTCCAGCAGTGGAGGCAGAAGCTCTGCAGAGACCACATGCCCTGTGGTGCTGGTGTGTGACCCAGCAGCCCAGCTGAGTGCATGCTGACCAGAGAGGTGGCTCCCTGGAGAGGCCCAAGACCCGAGACAACCACGCACACAAGGCAGTAGTGGCCACCTGAACAGACACTGAAGTAGCCATACCAAATTGGCAAGCCCAGCAACATCCTAGCCAGGCAATCGTGTCAAACCAGTAGACTGTGACACCCCCGGCCACAATGACTAAACATCAAAGGAAAGATACCAGAAATATGAAAAATCAAGAAAGCACACCACCAAAGGGTAATAACTCTCAAGCTCTAGATCCTATAGAACAGAAGCCCTTGAAATGTCTGACAAGGAATTTCGTGTGATAATTCTAAGGAAACTGAATGAGATACAAAAAAACTCAGCGAGACAACATGATAAAATGAGGAAAAGTATACAGGACCTGAAAGAAGAAATGTACAAGGAAATCAATGCCCTGAAAAAGAATGTAGCAGAGCTTGCCAAGCTGAAAAATTCATTCAACAAAATAAAAAGCACAACAGAGAGTTTAACCAGCAGGCTTGCGAAAGCAGAAGAGAGAACTTCTGACCTTGAAAATGGGCTGTTTGAAATAACACAATCAGACAAAAAAAAAAAAAAAAGAAAAGAAAAAGTAAAAAGAAAAGAGAATTAAAAGCATTGAAGAAAATCTAAGAGAGATATCAGACAACCGTAAGTGGTCAAATATCCAAGTCATGGGTATTCCAGAAAGGGATAAAAAAGGAGATTGCATTGAAAACATATTCAACAAAATAGTGGCAGAAAACTTTCCAGTTATTGGAAAAGACACAGATCTTCAGATTCAAGAAGCTCAAAGATCCCCAAACGTATTCAACCCAAAAAGGTCTTCTCCAAGACATGTTATAGTCAAATTGGCAAAACTCAAAGACAAAGAGAGAATCTTAAAAGCTGCAAGAGAGAAGCGTCAAATCACCTATAAGGGAGCCCCAATCAGACTAACATCAGACTTTTCATCACAAACCCTAAAAGCCAGAAAGGAATGGGATGATATATTCAAAATAATAAAAGACAGAGATTGCCAGCCAAGAATACTCTACCCCGCAAAGCTATCCTTCCAAAACGAAGGGCAAATAGGATATTTCTCAGACAAACAAAAACTGCGGGAGTTCACCACCACATGACCACCCTTACAAGAAATTCTCAAGGGAGTACTGGGTTTGGTTCCTGAAAAATAACTACCACTGCCGTAAAAACCCAAGGAAAATCAAAACCCAGTAGTAAAGTAAAAATGGCATCAATGAAGAGAAAACAAAACAAAAAAAGTTTATCTACAACCCAAGGAACCAACAAATACAGAAAACAAACAGTAAATCAGAAAGACACCAAAGACATTCAAACAAAAATCAATAAACTGCTAGGATTAAATCAACACTTTTCAACAACAACTCAATGTAAAAGGCTTAAATTCCCCAATCAAAAGGCACAGACTGGCTGACTGGATTAAAAAGGAGGACCCAACTATATGCTGCCTTCAAGAGACCCACCTCACCCATAAAGACTCACATATAATAAGAGTGAAAGGATGGAAAAAGATTTACCATGCAAACAGAAAAGAAAAACGAGCTGGAGTAGCTATTTTTATACCTGAAAAAATAGACTTTAAACTAAAAACCATAAAAAGAGACAATGAGGGACACAATGTAATGATAGAAGGATTGATCATTCAAGAAGACATAAAAATCATAAATATATACACACCCAATGTTGGAGCAGCCAGATTTATAAAGCAAGCTCTATTAGACCTAAAGAAGGAAATAGGCACTAATACCATAATAGCAGGGGACCTGAACACCCCACTGTCAATATTGGGCTGATCATCTAGGCAAAGAATCAGCAGAGAAACACAAAATCTAAACAACACACTAGACCAATTGGACTTGGCAGATATCTACAGAACATTCCACCCAACAACCTCAGAATATTCATTCTTCTCATCAGCACATGGATCATTCTCCAGGATAGATCACATGTTAGGTCACAAATCAAGTCTCGACAAATTCAAAAAAATTGGAATTATCCCATGTATTTTTTCAGACTACAATGGATTAAAATTAGAAATCAATAACAAACAAAATTCTGGAAACTATACAAACACATGGAAAGTAAACAGCTTTCTATTTAATGCCATATGGGTCCAAGAAGAAATCAAGCAGAAAATCAATAAATTTATTGAAATTAATGAAAATAGTGATACATCATAACAAAACCTGTGGGATACTGCAAAAGCAGTACTAAGGGGGAAATTTATTGCATTAAATGCTTACTTCAGAAGAATGGAAAGATGGCAAGTGAACAACCTAACACTTCACCTTAAAGAACTAGAAAAACAAGAACAATCCAAACCCAAAGTAAGCAGATGGAAAGAAATCATTAAGATCAGAGCAGAACTTAATGAAATTGAAAACCAAAAAACAATACAAAAGATCAATGAATCAAAAAGTTCGCTTTTTGAAAAGATAAATAAAATTGACAAACCATTAGTATGACTAAAAAAAGAAGAGAGAAGATTCAAATAACAAAAATTAGAAATGAAAAAGGTGATATTACAACTGATACACCTGAAATACAAGGAATCATTTGAGACTACTATAAACAACTATATGCTAACAAATTTGAAAATGTGGAGGAAATGGATAAATTTCTGGATCCACACAAGCAACCAAAACGGAGTCAAGAAGATGTAGAAAATCTGAACAGACCAATAACAATAAAGGAGATTGCAGCTGTTATCAGAAGGCAATAAAGGAGATTGCAGCTGTTATCAGAAAGCTCCCAACAAAGAAAACCCCAGGACCAGATGGATTCACAGCAGAATTCAAAGAGGAATTGACACCGATTCTTTACAAACTATTCCAAAAGATTGAAACAGATGCAAATCTCCCAAACTCATTCTATGAAGCAAACATCATCCTGATACCAAAACCAGGTAAAGATATATCTAAAAAAGAAAACTACAGGCCAATATCCTTGATGAATATAGATGCAAAAGTCCTCAATAAAATACTAGCTAACAAAATACAGCAATAAGTACGTAAAATTATTCACCACGATCAAGTGGGATTCACCCAGGGATTCAAGGTTGGTTCAACATATGCAAGTCAATAAATGTGATACACCATATTAATAAAATCAAACACAAGGACCATATGGTCATCTCTATAGATGCTGAAAAAGCATTTGATAACACTCAACATTTATTCATGACAAAGACCCTCTATAAGTGAAGTATAGATGGAAAGTATCTCAACATAATTAAAGCCATATATGATAAACGCACTGCCACTATCATCCTGAATGGAGAAAAGCTGAAAGATTTTCCTTTAAGAACAGGAACTAGACAAGGATGCCCACTCTCACCACTCCTATTCAACATAGTGTTGGAAGTACTAGCCAGAGCAATCAGAGAAGAGAAGGAAATAAAGGGCATCCGGATTGGAAAAGATGAAGTCAAACTGTCCCTCTTTGCAGATGACATGATCTTATATATCGAACAGCCTAAAGCCTCTACAAAAAATCTCTTGGAGTTGATAAATGATTTCAGCACAGTAGCAGGATACAAAATCAACACACAAAAATCAGTAGCATTTCTATTCTCCAATAGTGAACATGCAGAAAGAGAAATCAAGAAAGCTTGCCCATTTACAATAGACACCAAAAAAATAAAATACTTAGGAATTGATTTAATCAAGTATGTGAAAAATTTCTATAATGAGAACTACAAATCACTGCGGAGAGAAATTAGAGAGGATACAAGAAGATGGAAAGATATCCCATGCTCTTGGATTAGAAGAATCAACATTGTGAAAATGTGCATACAACCCAAGGTGATATACAAATCCAATGCAATCCCTATCAAAATTCCAATGACATTTTTCTCAGAAATGGAAAACACTATCCAAACATTTAAAAGGAATAACAAAAGACCATGCATAGCCAAAGCATGCTGAGCAAAAAAAATAAAGCTGGAGGCATAACACTACCTGACTTTAAACTATACTACAAAGCTACAATAACCATAACAGCATGGTACTGGCATAAAAACAGACACACTGATCAATGGAGTAGAATAGAGAATCCAGAAATCAACCCACACACCTACAACCATCTGATCTTTGACAAAGGCACCAAACCTATACACTGGGGAAGAGACTGCCTCTTCACCAAATTGTGCTGGGGTAACTGGATATCCATATGCAGGAGAATGAAACTAGACCCATTCCTCTCACCGTATACTAAAATCAACTCAAAATGGATTAAAGAATTAAATATACACCCTGAAACAATAAAACTTCTTAAAGAAAACATAGGAGAAACACTTTAGGAAGTAGGACTGGGCACAGACTTCATGAATACGACCCCGAAAGCATGGGCAACCAAAGGAAAAATAAAGAAACGGGATTATATCAAACTAAAAAGCTTCTGCACAGCAAAAGAAACAATTTACAGAGTTAAAAGACAACCAACAGAGTGGGAGAAAATATTTGCAAAATTTACATCTGACAAAGGATTAATATCCACAATATACAAGGAACTCAAACAACTGTACAAGAAAAAAACAAGCAACCCAATTAAAAAATGGGCAAACGACCTAAATAGGTATTTCTCAAAGGAAGATATACGAATGGCCAACAGACATGTGAAAAAATGCTCAACATCACTCAGCATCCGGGAAATGCAAATCAAAACCACACTGAGATACCATCTCACCCCAGTTAGGATGGCTAATATCCAAAAGACTGTGAACGATAAATGCTGGCAAGGTTGCGGAGAAAAAGGAACTCTCATACATTGTTGGTGGGACTGCAAAATGGTGCAGCCTCTATGGAAAATGGTATGGAGGTTCCTTAAACAATTGCAGATAGATCTACCATATGACCCAGCTATCTCACTGCTGGGAATATACCCAGAGGAATGGAAATCATCAAGTCGAAGGTATGCCTGTTCCCCAATGTTCACTGCAGCACTCTTTACAATAGCCAAGAGTTGGAACCAGCCCAAATGTCCATCATCAGATGAGTGGATATGGAAAATGTGGTATATCTACACAATGGAATACTATACTACTCTGCTATAAAAAAGAATGAAATACTGCCATTTGCAACAACCTGGATGGACCTTGAGAGAATTATATTAAGTGAAACAAGTCAGGCACAGAAAGAGAAATACCACATGTTCTCACTTATTGGTGGGAGCTAAAAATAAAGAAATAAGAAAACCAGGAGTGGGGGAGGGAAGAAGACACAACAATTACAATTCCTTGAAGTTGATACGACAAGCAAACAGAAAGGACATTGTTGGGAGGGAGTGGGGAGATGGAGGAGGGAGGGAGGTTTTGGTAATGGGCCACAATAATCAACCACATTGTATATTGACAAACTAAAAAAATAAAGTGAAATTTAAAAAAACTTAAAAAAAAAAGAAAGAAAAGAAAACTTACTTTGGTTGCAGCCAAATTTTAATTTTTTATTTTTGTAAGAAAATTCTGCTGTGATGATATAGAATGTTTTAGATATTCTCATTTTGCTGATCATTGCTTGTTGCACCCCTCACTGTGTAACAGAGATGAAAAAGGATTACTGAAAGCAACATGAATGCAATGAGAGCCCAAAGTGACTGTACCTCAGCAGCTCTTCTGTGAGAAGGAGGAACTGTATAGCAGCCCTGGTTCGGTTTTTGCTTCAATTTTTATTGAAAAGACAAGGAGATTACAGGAAAAGAACAGATGGTTAATCAATCATAGTAAGAGCATACAGAAACTGCCTATGTAACAATCTTCATCCAAGCACGCATGGTTCAAAATAGTTTAAACAATATACCAACAAAAGAATCATAAATCTAAGCTAGGTGACATGCAAAAGGAATAATAAGATAATCATTAAAGTGCCTGACTTCTTGAGAAACTCACAGAAACAGCTTAAAGCATAATGTGGAAAAACACCCGTGCACTAACTAATCTAGCAAAACACGCTTGCAGATCTTAACTCACATGTTTTCCCAACATTTAAGCTTTGTTGTATTAAAGGTTATTGCCCATAGAACAATTTTGTTCTGTTTCAGTTCTCTTGTTCACATCAAAGGCTTTTTACTGTGTGTTTCCTTTTCACAAAATTTTGCAATGAACACATTATATTAACAATCAGTGTATATAATCCCTTACCTAAACATTGAGTAGAATTAATTTGGTCGGCTCTTGCAACCCTAACTGTAGGCTCTTGCCTCCTATCCGAGGACTTTTGTCCCATACATGCATTACCTAAAAACCCTATACTAAAAATCAACTGAAAATCAACATATACTTGATTAGAATTGATTTGGTGGGCTTTTGCCCCCCTAACTGTAGGCTCTTGCCTCCTATCCAAGGACCCTTGTCCCATGCATGCATTACCTAAAAACCGTATCTAATAATCAAATAGGAATCAAGATTTCAAACCCTCTACAATTGCTTTTCTGTGAGTTGGGACTATTATGATGAGTGCTTAGGTCTGGTGATGCTGATGTGTATTTTATTCTTTTAGTGCAGCATACTGTCATTGCCTAACAAACACAATGCTTTATCATCTAATGAGATAAAATAATCTATACTCCACTCTTCCTTAAAAATACAACATTCTATATCCATGGTGGGCATGCACTGGTAACTAAGAAAGTACTGTGGTATGGCAATGCACATGGCAGTTGAAACATTGTTGAGTTATAATGACAGCCCTGCAGTTTGTTGTATACCAAGAGCAGTGCAAAGTGACGAGTGCCACAATTGCCTCTATAGCAACTACTCAAAAGCAGCCATAGATGGTACTGTCCAATGTTGGCTGTGTTACAATAAAACTTTATTTACAGATGCTTAGATTAGAATTTTATACAGTTTTCATGTGTTGCAAAATATTCTTCTTTTGATTTTTTTTCAACCATTGAAAAATGTGAAGATCATTTTCTGTTCATGGGCTATACAAAAACATGTCACGGGCCAGATGTGGCCTGAGAGCTCTAACCGGTGACCCCTGGTCTACATCTACTAAGAAAAGAAACATGCAGGTATGCAACTAGGCCCCAAAAGACCCAGAGAGAGAAAGAATCATGCTCCTCTAGAATGACTGACTTGGTAACTTTCTTGTGGTGTTGGGGAGAAACCTGTTGCAAGGACACGGCTATACCTCTAAGCCCCTGTAGCCTGATTTCACTACTGTACAACAGTTTAACATTGAGGGAAAGGGTGACAGACACAGTTGGGAGTGGGTGGGTCAGTTAGGTAACTTTTCTTCTACTGTTCAAAGACAAAAGCCTAGGACTTGACCACTGATTGCATGAGGGAAGAAAGCCAAAGAAGAGTTTTTGACCCAGGTATTGCATCTGGATGACAGGGCTGCTGGTAGTTCTTGTACAATACATCTTAAGAATTTTATGGTGTCCTTGAGATTGGACTTTGTGCATCAAAAAGATGATCTAGAATTGACTGTGTTTAAAAAAATATTCCATTTATTAAAGTTATATGTTAAAATCCTAATTCTTCTTGAAGCTTTTAAAGTTCACTTTACATGTATAAAGGCAGAAAATTTTAATAATTACTTTTAGGATTCCATTTACAAATTTAGCTAAACTTGTTTCAACATTTTAAGTCACATTTAAAATTTTACACATTAATTTTTTTAAGGAATTCAATAGTCTGGCTCAACAAACCCTCTCAGGTGTTAGATTGATCCATATGAAATTGCCTTTTTGTAGGTAAACAAACAGATAAAAACCAATTGAATATTGGCAATTTTAAATGGTTAAACTCAGTACTTAACATCATTCTACATAAAATAAATGAAATTTGTAAATATGGTGTGAAAGCAAAAATTGCACTAATTGAATCATGCATTCTCTTAAATAATCCAATTCTCTACATAAATTTAGTAGGATTGCAAGTCAGAAATATGTCTAAATTAATCAGTCAATTATTCATTTTAAATTAGAATCACAAGGCTAAACTGTTACTGAAATAGGCCAAGTTCTCTTAAACATTTCAAATTCTTGCATTAAGCATGTACAGTTTATTCTTAAACACTGTATTAATAATAGTATAGGGACACCGGCTGGAGTTTTGACTGTACTTGTAACACTGACGAGACACTCCAAGCCCATAGGCTGTTACAAGATCTCTTTAGCCTAGAGAAGGGGTGGCTCCATAGCCCACATTCCTGTGAGTCCAGTTACACATTCCCAACTTATTCTTTCTGGTCCTGGAAGTTTGTAATCCTCCAGCCAGTCTCCACAGACAGTTTAACCAAACCCAAGGGGAAGTGGACACAATTCTTGCTTGGCCATTATGCTAGGGCTTACGTGCTTGCTCAGGGCTGATCTTGGGTCAGCATCCAGAGAAAAGCTTTGAGTTTGGCAGACCTTAATAGTTCAAGTAGTAGTTTGCAGCATTTAAGAGACCTTCAATGTAGGGAGGATGTTGCATGCAGCCCAGGGTTCTTTAAATTGAGAAACACCTACCCCACCGGCATAAAAAGAAGACTGTGAGGAATAAAAGGAGAGTGTTAAGGGATGTTACACTTCTCACTGTGTAATGGAGACAAAATAAATAAATAAATAAAGGATTACTCAAAGCACCATGAATGCAATGAGAGGCCCGAAGGGACTGCACCTCAGCAACTCCTCTGTTAGAAAGAGAAACTGGATACAGCCCTGATTCAAAGTTAGCTTCTGTTTTTTAGTGTAAAGACAAGGAAGTTTCACAAGAAAAATCAGTCGATTCAATCATTTCAAAAGGATACAAAGACACACGCAGTGTGACAAAAGTTATCTATGGCTAAGTATAGCTTAGACAATGGAAACTAGTGACCTCAGTAAAATTAACAATGTGACATTGCAAAGTACAATTTGTGAAAAGCTAAATTGGTCAAACTGTGATCATTATCTAAAATATAACCTCTCCTCAAATGGTTTAAGCAAAAGTTACATTTTTATGATTAAATCTAAGTATAATTGTCTCTAAAGTTTCCACCAACAGACAGCTTGCCCTTAGCAAACATTTTTTTCACATTTTTCCCTTCAGTAATTCTTAAAATCTCTTAACAGGATCAGTATGACAACCACCTGTTAGCTCTAAAATCATTAAAGTATACAATCCCATACCTAAGCAGTGATTAGAGTTGCTTAGATGGGCTATTGCCAAGCTACCTGAAGGCTTTTGCCCCCTGGCCAGAGACAGTTGCCCATACATGCATTACTGAATTAAAAACCCTATTCTAAAAATCAAATGAGAATCAACATATACTTAATTAGAATTGATTAAATGGGCTTTTGCCACAGTAACTGTGGGCTTTTGCCCCCTGGCCGCAGACTGTTGCCTTGTACATGCATTATCGAATTAAAAAGCCTACTCTAAAAATCAAATGAGAATCAAGATTTCTAACCCTCTACAAAGGGAGTCAATTTCATATTCTCATAGATATGTCCTGTATGTACTTTTCCTTAAACTTAATGACTTGCAAATATACCTTATATCGGCTAGTTCTCCTTGCCTCGGTCCCTTCCGCAATTGTACTCCTTTTCCCAGAGAAAGGCAGGCCTTAATTTCTTTGGAAACTTTCTAAATTACATTGCCTGGAGTAGAAAATCCTCTGGGGTGACAATTAAAGAAACAATTTGAAATATTGATGTCAATATTGGTAAAGTGAATGACTAACAATTGGGTAACATATCCTTGTACTATTCAGTTGATTTCCAATTATTTGTTTTCTTCAAAGAATAACTCAGAAATGCTCAGTTATTTTGTTCACAAATTACTTACTCATATATGAGGATGTCAGCTGGTAGATTGAGGCAAAAACAGGATTGATAAAGAGAGGAAAGGAAGGAAGTGGAAGAGTACTGAAGACTGCTTGGGAAGAGTAAATCTTGACTGCAAATTTTGGGGGTAAAGGATTAGCTGGTAGCTAGCTTGCAGAGAGGTCAGTTCTTGGGTGGGATGACTGGAGGTATCAAAGAAAACTGTTTCAGTTGTTTTGGATTCTCCAGAAAGTTCTTGAGAGTTCAGGCTCTGGTACAATGCCAGTGCCCTTCCATCAGCAACTCTACTTTATTAAGACTGGGTCTGCACTACTTCTCTCCTTGGAATTTCTTACAAATCCTCATAACGTTATGGGGTTATCAGCTGGTCAGTTATTAAAAATGATTTTGGCTCACATATTACCATAGAATTTTGGGCTTATAGCTCAGAAGTTCAAAGGATTGAGTGATAATGCTATATCCAAATGTCCATTTCCATTTATAAATTTATGTTAATAAGTTATCTCAGAGTTCGCATGCATTAAAAACAAAAAAAGGAAAAAATAGGAATAAATTTTATACTGAACTGTTTCATTCTAGTAAAATGTGATATTAATGAATACATTAATGTACCAAATATAAATACATATCCTATTTTTAAAAAGGCCCATTCAGGTCATTGAGATTTATTTCCAATGCTCTTTTTTTTACATTTTAAAATATATTAATATATATTAATTACCAACATGTGTAATATGTTTACAATCAATTCTGTACAAATAATAATTGAAATAATGACCCAGTCCAGAAGAAAATTTTTAACACCTAGTGCTTTATAGTCACAAGAAAAAAAAAAAAGTTCAATTTATATATTTTTTTGTTTCAGAGAATTATGGTAGTGTAATTAACTAAAACTTTAAGCATATTACACTAGGATAAAATATGTGGTGAAGTGGATTGTAGATATGAGTTCAAGAAAAAGAAAGAGGGATGGTGTAACTTTTTTTTATATTAAAGAAGAGCTCATTCATGTACTTCTAAAGTGGATAATGATGGGTATACAACTGCTATGGAATTTGATTCCATTGGATATATTACAAAGAATGATGCAAGAGTTTTATTTAAGAATGTCAAAAATTATAACACACTCAAATTCACATCCTTTGCAACCATTTAAATCATGAAAAGAATTTAAAGGTCTAAGTTTTAAATTTTCATGATCAGATGCTAGAGCAAACCAATTTGAAGACTACTATTGTAGACCTTTGGACTTTCTTCTACTTTGCTACAGGGACCTACAGCTGCCAATCCCCCGCTACCCCCCCCCATCAAATGTTCCCTAATCCCTAATCCCTAAAGGTGGATTCCTTTTTTTTTTTTTTTTTTTTTCTCGGCTAGAAAATGGGGATTTATTTTTTTTTTATTTTTTTTATTTTTTTTTTATTTTTTTTTTAAATTTTATTTTGTCGATATACATTGTAGCTGATTAATGCTCCCCATCACCAAAACCTCCCTCCCTTCTCCCTCCCCCCTCCCCCCCAACAATGTCCTTTCTGTTTGCTTGTTGTATCAACTTCAAATAATTGTTGTTGTTATATCTTCTTCCCCCCCCCCCGGTTTGTGTGTGTGTGTGTATGTGTGTGTGTGTGAATTTATATATTAATTTTTAGCTCCCTCCAATAAGTGAGAACATGTGGTATTTCTCTTTCTGTGCCTGACTTGTTTCACTTAATATAATTCTCTCAAGGTCCATCCATGTTGTTGCAAATGGCAGTATTTCATTCGTTTTTATAGCTGAGTAGTATAGAGAATCCAGAAATCAACCCACACACTTACTGCCATCTGATCTTTGACAAAGGCACCAAGCCTATTCACTGGGGAAGGGACTGCCTCTTCAGCAAGTGGTGCTGGGAAAACTGGATATCGATATGCAGGAGAATGAAACTAGATCCATACCTCTCACCGTATACTAAAATCAACTCAAAATGGATTAAGGATTTAAATATACACCCTGAGACAATAAAACTTCTTAAAGAAAACATAGGGGAAACACTTCAGGAAATAGGACTGGGCACAGACTTCATGAATACGACCCCAAAAGCACGGGCAACCAAAGGAAAAATAAACAAATGGGATTATATCAAACTAAAAAGCTTCTGCACAGCAAAAGAAACAATTAAAAGAGTTAAAAGACAACCAACAGAGTGGGAGAAAATATTTGCAAAATATACATCTGACAAAGGATTAATATCCAGAATATATAAGGAACTCAAACAACTTTACAAGAAGAAAACAAGCAACCCAATTAAAAAATGGGCAAAAGAGCTAAGTAGGCATTTCTCTAAGGAAGATATCCAAATGGCCAACAGACATATGAAAAAATGCTCAACATCACTCAGCATCCGGGAAATGCAAATCAAAACCACATTGAGGTGGATTCCTTAAAGAGAGTTTCCTAATCTCCCAGGGAATCTACCTTTTTCTCCAAAGGATCTGGCACTGGAGGGCTTTCAAGTAGAACATTCCATCACAGCCTTCTGCATGCTAATCTCTACCTGTGACTTCTCCTGCTTTATGTCACTGTCAGATATCAATCTCTAATATCCCAACATTCTAATAATATACATATAGTCCACCAGACTGTCACACTGTAAACCCCATGAGGGCGAGGTCACATCCACTAAAGCTCACTGCTGTGTCCTCAGCAGTGTCCTTTTGTCCCCAGAACATAGGGACACTGAAAAAATTACTGAAATAGAATTAGAAGGGGCAGCTGATTTTGTAGGGAAAGTTGTTGTTGGTTTTGGACACGAAGAGTTGGAGATAAGGGCTAATAAATCAGGTAAAACCAAAGGGCAAATCTAATTCTTATTATTTTTACATGATAACCTCTCTGCTATTTGATGCAGTTAAATAAACCTCTTTTCTCCGTGTATCTTCCCTGGACCCTTAACTAATTCTTCCTCTGAAGACATGAAGTTTGATTTCAGTTCTCTGTTACTTCTAGTTATGGCATCTTGACAGGTTACTTATTCTCTCTTCTCATCAGAAAAAAAAAAAAAAAAAAAAAAGATAAAACCTTATAGCTTGTTGTGAGGAGATAATGCACGGAAAAGTGCCCAGAACAAGGCTGGCCACAGAACGCTAGCTTGGAGCGTTTTCAGCGCTTAACTACCCGGGTTATCCCTCCCTAGCTTGAGTTCCACTAGGTCAAGTGTCCAGGATAGACACAGCCTCTAGGGCTGGACAGAGTAGAACAGAGCCAGAAATCCCTCCTTGGTTCAGGTGCTCTCCTACCATGCTCATGCCCCTAAGTTTGCTTTAACATCATTGGCCCTCTTGACACTCATTTAGGCTTGCAACTATGGCAGTGCAGGACATCTGGGAATGAGAATAAAGCACGAGAGAACTGAGGGCAGACAAAAAGATCTGAGGGGAAAGGGGGGTGCTTATTGGCCCCTGGTAAAAGGGGACAGTGGAAGAGATTAGAACTAAGGACATTCTGTCAAGAGGGGTAGGAGATTCAGAATAAAGTAAGCCACAGAAACGTAGTAGCTCGAAAGATGATTCCGCTTGACTGCCTTTTTAAAAATTGTGGCACATAACACACAATTGACCATTGTAACCATTTTTAAGTGTGTGGTACAGTAGTGTTAACTATATGCTCGATGTTGTGCGACAGATCTCTACAACTTTTTCACCCTGCAAAACTAAAACTCTACAACCATGGAACGACCCCCCTTTCCCCCTTCCTCCAGTCCCCGGGGAAAGTGGAACCGCCATTCTACTTTGTTTTGATACCTCACATAAGTGGGATCATGCAGTATTTGCCTATTTGCGATTGGCTCATTTCACTAAGGAAAACGTCCTCAACGTTCATCCCTGCTGTAGCATATGACAGTATTTCCTTCGTTTAAAAGGTTGAACATTCCATTCTATGTATATTCAAAAATTTTTTTTTTTTTTTTTATCCATTCATCTGATGGACATTTAGGTTGCTCCCACGTCTTGACTATTGCGGAAAATGCTGAAGAAGGTGGACGTACACATCTCTGAGATTTAACTGCCTCCTTTCACCGGTAACGGCGCTCCCCATCCCCCCCACGGAGTCAGGTGACTTGACCAAAGCAGTTTCTCAACAACTGCAATGCTGGTATTTCGGACCCTGTCATCCTTTGCTGTGGGGGCTTTTACCCATTAGGTACCAGCAACACTCCCCCCACCCCCCACCAAAATGTATTCAGACGCCGCCAAATGTCTGCGTGTGGCGGGCTGCACAAGTCGCTCCCGGTTGAGAACCACTGCTCTAAAGAAACTCCAGGGCCAGTACAGGTGGGACCCAGGTCACTGTCGCCCAAGCGATGGCGGAAGGCTCTATACAAACACACACTCCGTTGAGATTTACAAAACGTTTTCTTTTTACTCTCCCAAAGTGGCAGAGATCCGAAGACGGCCATCTTGTAGAGATGAGGAAGATGAACACAGAAACCGAGAAGTTACAGGCTCCCGCATGCGCACACTTTTCCCCACGGAGCCCCTCCGTGCTCCTTCCACGCCGCGCGGGGCCTTCGCAGTGCACGCTGGGGATTGTAGTTCCAGGACTGCGAAGCAATGAGCGCGCCTCCTCCCGCCTCCCCGCGACTTCCTCTCTCGGTAGGGGCCGCGACTCCCGGAAGCTGAAGAGACTTAAAGTTTCTACGTTTCCTTTCCCCGCCTTAGTTCAATCAGGACAGCCAATAGGTGGCCCGGATGGTGCTTCCTGTTACCTGATTGGTTTAAAGTTTTGCAACCGCCCATGCAAAGTTGCCGAGGATTGGCTGAGCCTTCAGTTTTGAAAATCGTAGCTTTGGCCCGCGCTGCACCGCCCGATTGCTCCTCAGGTGCCGTGAGCCTTGAGCCTGTGTGGGCAGGCGGGGACTCAGCTAGGGAGACGGCCGGACTTGGGTCGGGTCAGCCCTTCGGTGACGCCAGGCGGTCAAGTGAGTGCGCGCGGGCGGCCGGCGGGGGTGGGGGTGGTGAGGGATTCGTTCCCCCTTCCCCGCCCCATTTCCTGCCAGCTCCGGACCCCCCTCCCCCTCGCGGCCTGGGAGTGTAAGGGTCACCTCTTCCAAGTGGCGAGGTGACCTGCCTCGGTCCTGGAGCCTGAGAGGACTCCCATCTTCCACCTAGGCCCCCAGGTTCCTAGAGTAACCCCGTCCTCTCCGCCTGCAGGGCGTCCAGCACCTTGTTTTGTGCCTGAGAAGTCTCTCCGTTGACTTGGACGCCCAGGAAGCCCGAAACCCACCGGCTGGTTCGGCGGACTTATGCCAAATGGCGTTTCTGTATAGTTAAACCCCTTTCTCAACCCTCCCCCGCTCCCAGCCGAGCAGCATTTTAAACTGGCCATTTCCGGAGGCCAATGCTGCCCCTTCTCTTGTCACTCCCTAGGCGGTTCGGTTCCATCTAGGCACCGTGGGCTTGTCGTGAGGCTTCCCAGAGCCGAGACTTGGCGCCGGCTTTTCAGGGGCTGATATCCAGAAGGCGGTATGGCTAGTGCTTAAGAGCGCAGTTTAAATCCCGGCTCCGCCCCTGATTTGCTGGGTGACTTTGACTTAATTTCCCATTGCCTCAGTTTCCTCATCTGCACATGGGTATCCTCGAGGATGTGGTGAGAATTAAATGAGATGATGCCTGGCCGGGCATGGAGTAGGACTCAGTAAATGGGAGCAACTATTATGATCGCCCTGCACCGAGGTGTGGCAGAGAGGTGCCCTACTTCCTGCACCCTGGAAAGAACAGGAGTTGCAGAGGAGGGCGGTGGGGCCTCCAATCCGGTGTGTGGTGTGGAGAGGAAGATGAGCCCTCTTATTCCTCGGTGGGATGTTGGGTGCTCTGGGTCTTTCTTTGCACAGGTTCTTAAACCGGCTGAACATGAGATTTTGCTGCTCTTCTCAGGAGACTGATTCTTGGATACTAACTCCTCCTTTCTCAGGGTCACCTCTGTTCTAACTTATGGTTAGACTCTTTTTAAATGGCCAAGCCAAGGTCTGTTAAAAACAAGTTTCCCCATGGAGGAAGTCCAAATGCTTTTTTCGACTTTGTGAAAGAAGCTCTCACCCACTTTGCCAATTTGAACAAATACTTTTTAAAAAGTTGGCCATTTGTTGCTTTCTATAGCTCCTCTGCAGACCTTTGGCTTTCTCAAACAGGTTTCTGTTTGCTGGCCTTGAACTGGGGTCCTGCACTTCACCAGAGCTGTGGTCTGGGTGCAGAGGAGCTGGTGGGAGTGAGAGGGATGTCACTGGAGAGGCTTTGCTCACGACTGGCTGGCTGCAGAGCTGAGGTCTCTGTCCAAATCCTGTGTGATCCTACCCATTTAGCCCTGCCCTGGTTAGTGCTACCCTTGGCATCTAGGAACAGGGGATGTGTATTGGCCTGTCCTAACCTGTTCAGAGTGAGTTCATTTGCTATTTCTTGTGTGGCAGTAGTGGTGGGGAGGGGTACCTGTAGGATGCAGGGAAATCAATGGATGGGATCATGGCTGGGGCTAGTTTAGATTGGTGGTCAGGTCCACCCTCAGGAGCTGAGATCCAAGCGATGAGGTGTGAGGCATACAAAATGGGAGACAGGATGTTGCAGACAGAGGGCAGAGCTTTGTTCAAGGAACAAAGGCTAGTGTGCCCCTGAAATCAGGCCCAAGGAAGTCCCATGAGGCTGCAACCTAACCTGGTGTTAAGCTCCGTGGCAGATCAAGGGTCAGCAATTAACCCCTCCTTCCAGGACCCTCCATTGTAGGTAGGAGGCTGAGCTGTGTGTGGTTCTTGGTTTTGAAGGTATAGATCAGGATGGTAGGTCACTGC
Organism: Cynocephalus volans; assembly: GCF_027409185.1. Lineage (NCBI taxonomy): Eukaryota > Metazoa > Chordata > Mammalia > Dermoptera > Cynocephalidae > Cynocephalus > Cynocephalus volans. The sequence continues at coordinate 157,319,105 of NC_084463.1, forward strand.
CACGACAGGAGCCATGCCATCTGTTACTTTGGCCTCCCACTGCTGCCCATTCATTTGTTCTTTCATTCATTCACCACTGGGATATTTATTAAGCCCTTGCTAGGACTCTGATAGAATACTTCTTCCTTGTCTGGGTCTTTTGAGATGATTTTATGAACAAGTCTTGAGGATACCTGAGCTGCAAGTTTTTTAAGAAAGTAAAAAATAACTGGTTTTGTATTTTCTCTTTCCCGGTATTTGTAGAGAAGTTTTCTTAAAGGCAAGACATTGCTTATCAGTTCCCTTCATGTTCCCTCGTCCGTTCATGTTCCCTCGTATAAATATAGGGCATTTCAGCCCAAGGGAGAGGGCTGTGGGGGGTCCCTTGGAGAGCATGTCTCTGAACCCCTACTTTCTTACCCACTCCTTTGGAATGCAGAACCCCTGTTGTTCACTGGCAAGAAGGCATTTGGATTTGATGTTTTTGGGCTTGATGTCTGGGTTCATCGTGTGTAGTGCAGGGTGGCTGTGTCTTGGCCCCCACTTCCCCATGAGTAGGAAGAGGAGAGTCCACAGGAGAGTAAGAGCAGGCCTGTGTTTCGGCAGAGAGAGAGGGGGTACTAAGGGTGGCCGCTGTTTGTCCCTGATCCAGGAAGACAGGTGGCAGTGTCCTGTCACCTTCAAACCCAGAAAAGGCCATTTGTTGATACTAGAATTGGCTGGGAAGTGTGGAGTTATGGGGACACAGCCATGCTGTGTGTGTGGGTGGAGGGGGAGGCAGTTGAAGAGTGTGAGGAGAAGGACCCTTCTTTTTATGGAAATGAGGCCATAGGTTGGTGTTTGGAGCTGTGCAACACTAGGGAGGGGCCCTGGTTCAGGCACTGGGTGTTTGGCGGCTACTGGGGAGTGGGTGCTGTGGCCTGGCAGACTCTTCCCTGGAGAAGTTCCCAGCCCCCTACTCTGAGCTCACGTGCCTCTTGTTCCTCTTGTGCCTTCACCAGACAGAGCCACCATGGGGACAACAGCCCCAGGGCCCATCCACCTGCTGGAGCTGTGTGACCAGAAGCTCCTGGAGTTTTTCTGCAATGTGGACAATAAGGACTTGGTGTGGCTCAGGGAGATCCAGGAGGAGGCCGAGCGCATGTTCACCAGGTGAGGGCAGGGGCACAACGGTGGTGTGGGGATGCCAGGGGCTGCCTGGGCGTGGCGGAGGCCCGACCCAGTGTCATGGGAAGAGGAAGGAGAGGTTGTGTCCCTTGCCTGACTCACGATGATTGTTTGGGTATGGAGCCTGAATGCGCACCTGGGAACTTGCTTTCCTGCCATGTCTTCAGGAGGAAGCCCTGAGTGTCCAGCAGGTGACTTGCACATGGCCTTGGAGAGTTCACTTGGTGCTGGTCACCCTGGCTTGACCTGTCCCTGCCAGGAAACAGACGGGGGCCAGACTGGGTGGGAGTGGGGGCAGCAGGTCACAGGCAGCCTCAAGCATCCTCCTCCTTGTACCAAACAGAGAATTCAGCAAAGAGCCAGAGCTGATGCCCAAAACACCTTCTCAGAAGAACCGACGGAAGAAGAGACGGGTTTCTCATGTTCAGGATGAAAACAGAGACCCCATCAGGAAAAGGTAGGAGGGGCTGGGAGGCCAGGGGAAGGTGAGCTGGGCAGGTGGGGTCTAGGAGACTTGGTGCCTCTGGGAGAGCTTGATTCCAAAGGTGTTAATGGAAGCAGCAGCCTGCAGGAGTGGTGGTGGGTACCATGGGGGTCACGCCGAGGGGTGGGTGGGATGTCACAGGGAAACAAAGTGTGACCTAAGACCATGGGGTCCAGAGCATGTGTCTGTGTATGCGTGGTGGTGGCGGGGTAGAGTGGGGGTGTTTGATCTGGGCCGTGGAGGATGGGAAAGATTTCCAGAGGTGGGACAAGAAAGAGAGGCCTACCTTCTGTTAGGTGAGAGTGACCAGAGGTGTGGACCAGGTGTCTGGTCCCCGACCTTCCTATTGCCATACTTGTTCTAATGCCCATGGGAGTGATCGTGGGCTGCAGAGTGCTGGGGAAAGAGACAGGGTCCTGGGGTCAGGCCCAGATGTAAACCCTACCTCTGCCCCTCAGCAGCTGTATGTCCTTGGGTTAAGTTTCTACCTCTCTGAGCTTCCGTTACCTCATCCCTAAAGTGGGGGTAATAGCACCCACGTCTCGGAGCCATCTTGCACAGTAAGTGAGAGCATGTGTAATGTGTTCAGCCGGGTACTTGGTACAGTGTGACCTCGGGCAGTGGGAGGTTTGTATGGACTTAATCTCTCCCTAGCAGTCCTGTGAGGTCTGTGACATTGTACCCACTTCACAGTTAGAGAGGCGAAGCTCAGAGCGGAATGGCCCAGGTTGTCATGGCTAGAGGTGGCAGATCCTGGGCTGGAACCCAGATCTTTTGCCTCCAAGTCCTCTGATACGTACTCCACCCAAGCTGGTGGCTCCTGGGGAGACTGTGTACACCAGGTCGATTTTGGGGTGCCCCCTCTGCCCTGCTGGGCTGTCTCAGTCTCTGCTGCCTCTGGCAGGTTATCCCGCAGAAAGACTCGGAGCAGCCAGCTGAGCTCGCGGCACCTCCGCAGCAAGGACAAGCTGGAGAAACTGGCCACCGTTGGGGGAGAGAACGGCTCCATCCTGCGGCGGGTGACCCGTGCTGCGGCCGCAGCTGCAGCAGCCACCACGCTGTCAACTGCTCCTTTGCTCACCCCTGAGTCTCCCACAGTGTTGACCAAGAAGCCCGAGAACAGCGTTACCCAGTGCCAGCAGGTGCCCATGGTGATAATAGGTGCTGGTGAGCGCCAGACTGCCGAGCTGCACCTTGCCCAGCTCAAGCCTGCCCCAGCTCCATCTGAGGCTCCAGCCACAGCTCCAGCCTCCCAGAGTGTCCTGACATCAGACAAGGAATCAACACCCAAGAAGCCAGAGGCCGGGAGGCTGGAGTCTGTCACAGTGAGCTCCCTGATGTCTACACCCCATGACCCCAAGGGTCGAGGGGTCGGGACAGGACGGTCTGCCTCCAAGCTCAGGATTGCGCAGGTCTCCCCAGGCCCACAAGACTCGCCTGGCTTTCCAGACTCTCCGTGGCGGGAGCGAGTGCTGGCTCCCATCCTGCCAGATAACTTCTCCACGTCCACGGGCTCTGGCGCCAACGTGCGCTCCGTGCGGCGCAGCCTGATTGCCCCGTCCTCCCCAGGACCCCAAGTCTCACTGTCCCAAAAGTACCCCCTGGTGGCCAAAGAAGAAAGCACTGTCCTCAGGGCAAGCGGAAGGATTGCTGAGAAGACTACCCAGGAGCCGGCTGCCTCTGCCCGCATCATCTGTGAGTCGGGGGGCTGGGCAGTGGGCGTGGGGGAGGGGAGGCGGGTGGTCCTTGGTGACTGGCCGAGCTGGAGGGGGTCTGGGGGGCCGTTTAGCAAGGAGCTGTCCATAGAACTTTCTGTGATCGTGGAAGTCTCCATATCTTTGCTGTCCTGTGTGTCCGGCTATTGTGCCCTCAAAATGTGGCTACTCTGACTGAGGAAGTGCATTTTAAATTTTATTACATCTTACTGAATTTAGATTTAAATAGCCACACGTAGCTAGTGGCTACCATATTGGACGGTATAGGTCTAGTGCTACCTTCTTGTCTTACAGATGAGGAAACTGAAGTCCAGGGGGGTTGGCCACAGTGTCTCTGGTTAATGGCCATGTTGAGGCTGGAACGTGGGCCTTTGGCTCAGGGCCGGTGTGTTCCCTCCCTCCCCTCCCTTCCCGTCTTGCAGTGGCTACTTAGGTTCACCATGTTTGTGTGCCGCCTCCTATTAGTGAAACTGCTTTGGGTGTTTGGTCTTAGAGATGTGACTTCTTATTGCAGCAGGCTCATTCTGGGAGAGCAGATGACCACCCTACGACCGGGGCAGGTTATGGAAATTTCATGGGCTGTGTTCCTCATCTGTCACCTGGAGATAATCATAGCATCACTTTGAAGGGTCGTGGTGAAGTTTCCTTGATTAACCCACATAGGCTGTTTAGAATGGTGCTTGGCATGAAGGAAAGTCTTGATAATCATAGCTGCTTTGATCATCCTCAGATCTCAGCTCCAGAGACCATTATCCCTGTGGGGGCACATGTCATGAGCCACCGAGGAGAGTTGGGCAGCTCTGCAGGTCAGGGCTGGCTGCGCAAGGAGTGGGGTCTGAGTGGGGAGGGTTTTGAAGGATGGTTTCGCTTTTGGCAGGTGGAAGAAATGTGGGGATAGGTATACCTGGCAGAGGAACAGATTGTACAAAGACGCTAAGGCATGCAGCAGCAAGTGACAGGGTGTCTGGCGCCGTGTGCCACATGAGGAACTTGGGTTCCCCCACCGAAGCAGGAGAAGTGGTCCAGTAAGTGTGTTGGAAGGGTCCTGGCATGGTGTGAAAAATAGCCAAGAGAAAAGGCTGGAAGGAGGTAGGGAGACCAGGCAGAAGGCTGCTGCAAAGATCCAGGCCAGACGCAGGCAAAGCAGTGAGATGGATGGAGAGGATGGGCCAGGTTTAATATTAATGCATAGTAAAGTCACTGGCATTTGCCCGGCTCTTAAAGGTTCACAATAGAAAAGGCTGTCCCATTCGGTCCTCGCAGCAGCACCCTTAGCTTGTTAGGATTTCCCCACTTTGCACAGGAGGGAACTGAGGCTTAAGGAGGCCACTGAGCCTGCAAATTGGGAAGCTGGGGCTTGGGTCCCACATATTTCATTCCGTCCAGAAAGGCAGGTGCGTGCTGAGGAAGCCTGGTGGGAAGCCCCGGGTAGGGTGCAGTAGGCAGGTGAGGGTGCTTCATTTTGGCAGGGCTGTCCCTGGCCGGGTCACGCTGACTGTGAAAGGACCTGCTCCAGGGCTTGGGGCTTGGGTCTGCGGAGACACAATCTGGGGCATGTGTGGATGTGCAGTCTGGCACATCCAGTTTTGGATTCTCAGAAGGACCTAGATGTCTCAGTTCTGCCTTGGAGATTTCCTCAGGGCTGGATCTGATTTTGGAAGGGGGCCCATGGGGGCAGGTGAGCTTGGAGTTGTGGAGGCAGTGCTGTGCAGGGCAGGGGAGAGGGTCTCTAAGGGGCCCTTTTGTGCTTCTGGGTCAGAAAACCAGATCTTCAGCTCTTAAGCCCTTCCCATTTCTCTTGCCCAACCTTTCTGCCCCTTCCTGCCCACAGTGGGCTTGTGATCTGACTGGTGCACGTGATCCAGGTCTGTCTGACACCAAGCCCAGGGCTCATCCCCCTTCTGAGATGGAAGGAAGAGGGAGAGGAGGAGGCAGGTCCAGGATCTGGAGTTACACAGACTCTGGGTGACCTTGGGTATACCCCTTCTCTCAACCTCAGTGTCCCCATCTGTGAAATGGTGATAACACCTGCCTTGATTGAATGTGGGTTGAGAACCCGTCTTAGTGCTTGGTTATGGTACGTGCTTGGTAAATCTTATTTAAAGAAAACAAATGATAAACCCCAGGAACAGCTGTGTCCCCGAAACTTGGTGTAGGTGTGGCCAGGCTGACCCCAGCAAGGAGCTGCAGGAGTGCAGGGAAGCGAGGGGAGAGAACTCTTCCTGGAGGCCTTCCTGACCCCAGGCTCTGGGGCGTGGCTGGGCAGGCAACTTTAAGGTGAGATCTCAGTTTGGGTCCTCCCAGAACTAGCCTTTGACACAAGGATTTGAGTGCAACTCGATAATTTTGGAGGGGAAGGAAGCACCTGCAGAAGGGGAGTGGAGAAGTGAGACAGGAAGACCAAGAGTGACAGTGGGCGCAGGGACCTCTGGAAGTCAGCGTGGAGCACTAGCGTGAGGAGCTGCTGGGCAGAGCATGAACCCTGCCCTCCTGGCCTGGAGCATCTGCAGAGGGGGCTGGCAGGCAGCATGTGACAGGCAGGGGGCTCTGAAGTGGTTGGGCAGGGGACAGGGGCTGCTGTTTCAGGGTGTGTGTAACATCCTGTTATATGGCCTAGGCTCCTTGGGGCTCCCCAGCCACCTCTGCATTGGAGAACAGCCCCTTGGCCCCTCTGCCAGGCCTTAGGCTACCTCCCTGCCACCAGACTGGCTCTGAGTCTCAAATGATATGCACGTGGCACCAACATTCCAGAGAAATCCTGGTACTGGTGGAGTAGTCTGGAAGGCACATGGTGTCTTCTCGCCCTCTGCCCCTCATCAAGCAAGGAGCACTTGGGCTGGGATTGGGAGGCATGGGGAGATGAGGGGTGCCATGTCTTCTGGCTATAGACCCCAGAAGTGGGGACAGTCACCACCCATAGCAGCCAGCCTGGCCCTGTAGTTGTCCCCTCCCATTCCCCCAGCCTGGCTGGTAAACCGCGAAGGGTCCTTGCCTCTGGTCTCTCTGTGCCTTGCCAGTTTGCTTTAGCTCCTGTTTCCTTAGACCCTGGGTGCCACCTGACCCCACCCTGGCTGCCTCTTGGTCTTGCTCTGGCCAGGCTCCCGTGGCTCAGGGTGGTCAGCCTTCTTTGTATTCCCTGGAAAAACTCCTTTTTGCTGTCCCATAGACTCGGCAGGTGCTTTTCCTCCTTCCTAGTCCAATGGCTGTCAAGATTTGGTCCTAGCACCTGGTTCAAGTTTTAAAAATTATTGGGGTTTCCTGGTATGTATCATCAGGAAAAAAGAAAGATTGAGGACCTCAAAAGGCTTTGATTATAAGATTATATCTACTGAGAATTACTGTATTAGAAATTAAAACTGAGGAATTTAAAAATATTTTAAATATTATTTAACATCTTGTTTTTTATATTAATATTTTTAGCACCTTAACATTAAAGGAATAAAAATATTATTTAATATTTTGATATTAAAAATTAAAATACTAAGCCTATTACCTGTTAATATAAGATGTTTTATGAGAAAATAACTTTTCCAAAATGAAAATATAGTGAAGACACTGGCATTATTCTAAAGAGATTTTGCTAATCTCTTTAATGTGTGGCTTAAAGGAAAACAGCTGGATTCTGTGTTTGATCTGTTGCATTTTGCTGTTTGGGTGAAAGTGTTCGAAGGAAATCTAGTCTCACACTAGACGTATAGTTGGAAAAGGGTGGAATATCTTAATAGCTTTTTCAGATAATTCTGCATGTTCTTTGTTATTACACTCAATGCAACAAGTGATAGTTTCTTAAAGCTTCGTTGCCATGTGGAATCTGAAACCACGTTGGTGATTTCACATTGGACTGTCCTGTACTCTGAATGGCTTGTGACTTTATAACCTCAGACTTTGGTCATTTGGAAAATACCATTTTGTCGAGTTAGGCACATCTTTCAAATGTTGACACACTTCATTATATGTTAAAAAAAAAAACCAAAAACATTTGTTTTTTGATCTCATCAGAAAAGTCTTTAGGTATTGGGGAGCTATGAAGCTCCTGGTGGTGGTCAATACACGTTTTTCAAAATTCTACTTTTAGGTTTTTTTGGTCTCAATTTTTTATTATTGTCACCACATGTGTTGGTTGTTTCAAGTGGCAGACCCACTTCATTCATTTGTAAGAAGATCTTTTCCAAATCCCCTAGATTGAATGAGTGTAGTTTGTGGGTCGTTCTTCCACTAACAATGGTGTTCCATGAAAAAAGCGGCTAGCTCGGGTGGTGATGTGTAGACTTGGTTTGCCCACGAAGGGCATTTTGCATACTTCCCGCTTCATCCCACAGTATGTGAAAAAGACATGCTCTTGAGTGTAGGTTGAATAAAGCTCATGCGTTTCACCCCTTCAAGGACATTGTAAGTGCAGCTGGACATTGCGTGTGATACAGTGGAGGTTTGATGCCACCGCCCTGAGTGGTGCTAAGGGCTTCAGCGGTTTTACCCCCATTGCTTTTGGGCTGTCGGGGCAAATGTCAGCACAGCAAAAAGGGAAAATAATATTTTAGGATTGTGGTGAACATAGTCATGACCCCATGGATCCCCTGAAAGGGTCTGGGGGACTTGCAGGGGTCGGAGAATACACTCTGAGGAGCAATGGCCTGGCCATCTTCTCCCTCCCTCTCTTCCCCTTTTGTCTGTAAACTCCTGTTCCTCACATCAGATCCTTCAGACCAGCTTGGGTCCCCCCATTATAGGATTTCAAAAACCTCTGCTCTTCTCTGTCATTGCATGTATCGCAGTGTTGTTTATAGGATTATTTGATGGTTGTTATGAAGACCAGATAGTGGCTCTGTCTGTTTTGCTTACCATTGGGTCTCCAGGGCCTGGCCCAGGGCCCAGTACATCATGGGCACTTGATGAATATTTGTTGAATGAAAACCTGCTTTGTGTTGGGCCTTGCGTGGGGACTTGGGGGCCTAGAGCTGCGTCAGACATTTTGTCTCGGCCCAGTATAGTCCCATCCCATTGAAGGAGCTGAGATGTGCCCGTGGATGGGGCATGTTCCCAGCTAGGAAGTACCCAGAGGCATAAAGCCACCGACTCCATTGAGAATGCTGGGTTGAGTGCTGAGATGAGGGCCCAGGGCATGGCGGTGCCTCTGCTAGAGAAGGAGCAGTGGCCCAGTTTCTGCTGGAACCTCATTCCCTGGACTTTTTGGAGTGGCACCTAGCTAGTTTCTGATGGTGTCTCTTGTTCCTTCATTTCCCCCTTCAGGTCACAGTTACCTGGAGAGGCTCCTGAATGTTGAGGTGCCTCAGAAAGTCTGGTGAGTTCAGTTCTAGGGCTTAGGGACTGTCTGAGGGGAGGGAAGGGTACCCTGGGGACCAGAGAGTCAAGGTGAGACTAATGTGGAAGCATTTCCTTGGTCTGAGCCTTCTGTCCTCAGCCCTGATTGCCCAGGGATGCCCACCATTGGAGCCCTGCCCCCTGCCCTGTCTGACCAGGTGGCAAGTGATGTGGGTTTCAGGTCCTCCTGCAGCAGTCCCTAGGATTGCTTGTCGGCCTGGCTGGTCTGACCCCTCCAAGCCGGGTGTCCTCACCCTGGGTTGTGGGCTCCGTGGGTTGTGGAGGAGACAGAGCAGCCATGAGGAGCCACATTCAAATTGGGGTGGGGTGGAATGGGGGCTGGGGTGCTCCCCACCCCAGGATCACACCCAGCACTGCTTAGGGATAGGACAGCAACTCCTCTTCCTGGAGGCCACTCCCACCACCACTAAAAGTAGTCCCCCTCCCTCCTTGCTTTGTAGCAGAGTTGGGGTGGGGTCACAAGTGATTGGGTAAACCTGTTGGCTTTGCTGGCCCCATGAGTGGAGAGCAGTCCTCCAAAGAGGTGAGCACACCTGGACATATGAGGTTGAGGTGCAGCTGGGGACAGGGCCTCCATCCCAAATAAGAGCCCTGAGTGGGGTAAGATGGAGCCAGATTTGGAAGCTGGCATCCCTTGTACATCCAGCGAACCTCGCCAATGGCTGCTATCCTCTGGCCCTGCTTGGGGGCTATGGATTTGTGGCCCCTTCCCCAGGGAGTGGGGGAGGGGCTCACTGTGGGGGAGGGCTTGGACTAGCTGGGCTGGTCCCACAGTGCCCCTGCTCTGCTTTCAGCCCTGAGCAGGAGGAGCCCTGCAAGGAGGCTGAGCCCATGCAGGCAGCTGAACCAGAGGTAAGGCCGGCATGGAAGGGAGGGGATTCCTGCCCCCAGGGCTCTTGCCCTGTGCCACAGCCGTCCTCAGCCTCGGATTCCAGCTGGAGACCCCTAAAGCCTTGCTTCTTCCCACAGGTCCCCAAGAACGATGGGAGTACCTCATGGCCCCACAGGGTCAGCAGTATTGCCATTAGTACACCCAATTCCAGGCCTGCCGCTGGTGGCCAGGAAACACCCCCTGGGAGGCAGCAAGGTGAGTCCTCCAGACCTGCCGCAAGCAGATGCTGGAGGTGCAGGGGCCTCGGCCTGCCTCTCTATCTGGGGATCAGGGAGCCCCATTTTCTGGGCTAATAGGCCAAAGATAAATGATACCTGAGGGATGCACAGATCTCTGAATTTGTAAGTTTCACCTCCTGCATTTCAGCCGGAGCTGCTGCCAAGTGTCATGTTGAGTGGCCAGGAAGCAGGGGGACAGGCCTGAATTGGGGTATTATGTGAAGGTGCTAGCTTCAGGCCTTGAGCCCGCTCTATGGGGCAGTGGGCAGAACCACGGGCTGGGGCCTGAACACTTCCCTGGCCTCTTGTTGGTCTCTGCCACTGGCTCCCTTCTCACTTTGGAGGTCCTTCCCTGTCTAAGGAGGGCAGGAGAGCTGTGGGCTCCAGGAGCTGGTCTGGAGCCCTGCCTGACTTCCCAGGCTATTGGTGGGGGTGGGAGGAGGGGCTCCAGGGTCTGGGAGGGATTCTAATGTCTTCCCGGGAAGGGAGCTTCTCTCTCTTGTGTTAAGAGCACTGCAGCTGTTAGATCTTGAATATGGCTTCCTCTTCTTTATGACAGGTCAGGGACAATGGTCCTGCTAGCCCTACAGTCCCCAGGGCTGCTGCAAGGACTTTTTGGCTTAAGGGGTGCTTTCTCCTAGTAGTGAAACAACACGTACTGACGCTGCGCCCCACATGTTGGCCCTGCAGCAGGAGCCCTCCCCTCGTCCTGTCATGGTGGCACCAGCTGAAAGGGCCAGGAGGGGCAGGAGTTAGAAGCTGCACAAGGAGCTATTAGAGCCTGCAGCTTCTGTAAGGCTTCTGCACACAGCTCTTAGTGTTAGCAGTGGTAGGGGCCTCTTCCATGGGATTGTCTTGCCATTCTTGCCACAGAGGTCAGGCCCTGGTGGTGAGGGGTCTGTGGGCTAGGGATAGCATGCTGGGATCTCGGCGTCCACAGATTTCTCAAGTCTAGTTGGTGGCCGATACTTCTGCTGATGGCCACCCTGGGGGTTCCAGGAAGGGAACCTGCCCTTGCCGAGGCTGCTGTCGCTGGCGACACCTTCCCCTCCCCCTCCATGCCCACCCTGCTGCCATCACTCCTGCAGCCTTGCTGAACTCGCTCTCTTCACAGAAGCCAAGACTGACCAAGCAGTTGCGCCCAAAGAGCCACCTCATAGCATCAGGTTTGCATCTGGGAAGGGGCGTGTAGGCCACTTTGTTCCGAGGGCCCAGACGGGCACAGACCTTGAGTTCTAGTGCAGGGAGGGTGGGTGCATGGTCAGGGTCTCTGCTGCCTCTTGTCTGGGGTGTGGCCTGGGGCTCTGACTTAATGAAGGAGGCAGTTGTGGGACAAGCACTGGCTTGAGAATGGGGCGACCCAATTGTTGACCCTGCCCCTCTGCATCTCCCTGGCCATGTGACCTTAGGCTGCTCCCCTCCCTTTCTCTGAGTGGGCAGTAGAGGGTTGGGTGGAGAGAGCCCAGCTCTGCAGTCCCTTTCAGTCCAGAGTGCTATGGTGGGCCCAGTTTGTTCACAGGGGTAGCCTTTTATGGGGTGTTGTTAGGGTTGTGGGGAGGGTTGCTGGGTCAGCTCTTCCCGCCCCCGCCCCACCGGGGCTGTGGCTGTCTGCCCTGTGACGCTGCTGCCTGTGCCTCGCAGGAGGAAGCGTAGCTACAAGCAGGCAATGAGCGAGCTGGATGAGGAGCAGCACTTGGAGGATGAGGAGCTGCAGCCCCCCAGGAGCAAGAGCAAGACCCCTTCCCCGCCCTGTCCAGCCAGCAAGGTGAGCCAGGCTCCTCTCCCCACATGGTGCCCCGCCCCGCCTACCGCATCCTGAGCCTGGTCCTCATCTGCAGGTGGTACGGCCCCTCCGGACTTTTCTGCACACGGTGCAGAGGAACCAGATGCTCATGACCCCGACCTCAGCCCCCCGTGGCAGCGTCATGAAGTCCTTCATCAAACGCAACACTCCCCTGCGCATGGACCCCAAGGTGAGGGAGCTGTGCTCCAGGCTGGGCTTTGCTGGAGCCGGGGCCACATAGCCAAAGGCTCCAGTCTGTTTCCTAGTCTGCTGGGAGGAGCATAGGGCTGGGCAGATTCAGGTGTGGCCATTGGCTGCTTTGGCATTTGGGAACGCTCTCCTGACCTTGTGGGTTCTGACTGCATCCCAGAGGCTCAGTTGGCTCAGTATGAGCCCTGGGTCTTGAGCCCTATCAGACCACCTGCACTGCCCGTCCACCCCCACACTGGTGTGAGTGGCTCAGGTGAGGTACATACCTGGACACCTTCACAGTTGGAGGTGAGGGTTGGGTGAGAAGAGGGCAGGCGTGGAGCTCTGTGCAGGCCAGAGGGCGAGGCCTGGCCAGACTTGCCAGCTCAGCTGGTGCCGGGTCTGCCTGGCAGGTTGTGCCCCGACCGGCACTAACTCTTAGCTTTTTCCTGTCTCCTCTCCCCCACAGTGCAGCTTTGTTGTAAGTAAAGCCTTTTCCTGTCCTGTAACCTAGCTGCACCTAGCACTTACCTGCTGTAACTCTGTCCTCACACAACTGATGGCACTACAGAAGCACTAACCTCGCAGCGGGAGCAGCAGGAGGAGAGATGGAGAGGTGGGGGCCACGAGAGGCGTGGGGGCCCCGTGTCCTTCCTCTGCAGAGTCTCTGCCTTTGACTCTTCTCCCAGGAGGAGGCAGGTGGGGCCATGACCTGGGGCTGTTCACCAGGGCCACAACGTGGAGTGTTCCCCACAGCCATCTCCCTCCCTCTGCCCCAGCACTGGGTGGCCTCAGGGTCTGTGGGTCTGTGAAGAGAACAGAACTGAGATTTACTGGGTCACAGACCTGAGCCTTGAGATGGCGAATGATCGGGGAGGGAGGTCTGGGTCTATCACTGTGCTGGGTGATGGTGGAACTGTTTGGAAATAAGACCACAAATGCTGTTCTCTTCTCAGACACCTCACGGCTGAGCTGGGTCAGGCTGCTGGCTGCAAGTGAGGAGCCTGGGAGAGCTGGGGCCTACTTAACCTGCAGCCCCACTCCCCATGCCGCTTGCCAAGGCCACAGCCTCCTCGTTCTGTCAGTTCCTGCAGGAGTCCTGAAGGGCCTCCTGCTGCCACCTAGTGCTGCCTTGTAGCAGCCGGGAGGGCCTCTGTCTCTAGCTGAGGGCCTTGGTGAGGGGAAGGGCCTCCCAGCAGCTGGCCAGGTGACATCTGAACTTGCCTGTCCTGCAAGGCAGTCCATCCCCTCTGGTTAGGTGAGGTGACATCATGCTTTCCCATACACCAGTAAGTGGGCTGCATGGCCTTACAGGCCTATTTTCCTGCCAGGCCTTCAGGCCCGCAGCAGTGAAGAAGACTTGACTTGTTCCTCCTACTGGAGGCCACTGTGCCCCACCCAGACTGATGGGAGCCTTGCAGGTCACATGACCAGACTGTTGGGATCCTTGCAGGTCACATGACCGAGAGGCCCAGAAAGTCACCCTTTCCTACTTTGGGGAGCCCAGGTCCCTGCACAGGGCATCTAGGGGGCGTGGACAGTCATTAACTAGGAGGCCAGGAGCCAAGGAAGGTTTCAGGGCCCTTGGGACTTTAGACAAGTTTCCTAACCTTTGTGCCTACATTTCCTTGGCCACATAATGAAGAGACCAGTAGGTACTTCTTGGAGGTTTGGTGAACCCAAGAGTAATTGTGCCAGGAACCTAACACAAAGCTTGGTTTAAAGTGGTTATTGGCTAAGTGGCAGAGAGAGACTGCTCAGGTTATGCCTTAGATGCAGAAGGGGCCGCTCATCCTGTGGTTTCCTCCCACCCCCCACTGTGGCCTTGAGGGCAACCTTGGGAACAGGGACAAGTCAGCCCACTTTTGAGGGTTAGGGCAGAGGAGAAACACAGATTCTATGACACAATTCCAAAGCACCAAGTATTCTTCTATAAAATTTATAATGCAGCAGACGTTCTCTGGCCTGCACTGGGAAATTCCAGCACTCCAGCTTTGGGATGAAAACCTGCATTGCTGAGCCTTGTTGAAAGCTGGAGTCTGCTCGGCTCTCAGAGCAGGAAGAGAGGGTGGGGCTGGGAGTGCTGGTGCCAGGTGGACTTTGCTTGGCAGGAGAAGCAGGGTGGGGGCAGGGCCTTCGTGCTGATCCTACTGGGGTCTGGGCAGTTGGAGAGCGAGGGGCCTACTGAAGGCCACCCACACCTTCCACGTGGGGCCCTGAAAGGCCAGTGACCTCTAGGCCCCTTCTGCATCCAGCTTGGTTTCTGTGGCTCTTGGGGGCTGTCTTTCCTTCCATTTCTTTTTATCTCTTAAAAAATGTTTTATGTTGGAAAAAAAGGATCCTGTAGTAAAATGGACCTTTTTGGGGCATACAATTCTCTGAATTTTAACATATGTATCGATCTATGTAACCACCACCACAATCCAGAACATTCCCATCACCTACAAAACACCCTCTGTTCCTCCCCTGTAGTTTCCCCCTCCCCAGCCCCAGGCCCTGGCAGCCAGATCTGTTCACCATCACTGTGGTTTTGTCTTTTGAGGACGTCATGGAAATTGTATTGAATCATCCAATTCGTTTGGAGATTAGCTTCCTTTCCTCAGCACCATGCCCTTGAACCCTCCCAGATCATTGCATTTGAAGTGAGTTTCTTACACAAAGCATATAGTGGGGTCGGGTTTTATTTATTTATTTTTTTAGTTCATTCTGACAATGTCTTCTATTTGGTGTATTTATATTTAGTGATATCTTTGGATTTATGGCTATTGTTTTATTATTTTGTCTGCTTGTTCTCTTGTTTCCTTCTGTTCCCCTTGTCCTTTTGGGGGAGTTTCCTTGAACATTTTTTAGTGATTCATTTTGTCTATTGTGATTCTGACTGCATCATTTTGGAGAGACTTTTAAGTGCTTGTTCTAGGTATTCCATACTTAATTTTTCACTGTCTGTTTAGAATCAGTATTTTACCAGTTCACTTGGCATGCAGAAATCTCACCACCTTGTCTGCCTTTACTCTTCTCCACTGTATGGTATAGTTGGCTTATAAATTATATCTATACATCAACTACCCCATTAGACACATTATCGTTTCTGCTCTCAGCTGTCGAACATTCAAGAGAAGTCAAGAGGAGGGGAATATTGTATTATATTTACTCATATTTGCATTCTCTGTTGCTCTTGCTTTGTTCTAGAGGTTTCACGTTTCCTTCTGGCATCATTCCTGTTCTGTCTTAGGAACTCCTTTTAGCATTCTTTTAGAACAGGTGTGCTGGCAACAAACTCTCTAGTTCCTCTTAATCTGAGGATGCCTAGTTCACCTCTGATTTCTGTAGAATATTTTCAGGGAACATAAGTTCTTTTCTTTCACTGCTTTAAAAACTTTCTTCTGGCCTCTGATTTCTGTTGAGAAATCTTCAGTCATACAAATTGTCATTCCTTTACGGGTAATGTGTCCTTTTTCTCTGGCTGCTTTGAACATTTTTCTTTTCCTTTTGGTTTTCAATCGATTGATGTGTGTCTCGTCGTGGATTTCTTTGCTTTTTGGGGGGTTCGCTGACCTCACATCATAGGTTTATACCTTTCACCAAACTTGGGACATTTTCAGCCATTATTTCTTCAAATATTTTTTAGTATCACCCCTTTTTCCTGTCCTTATGGGATGCTGATGATAGGAACGAAGACTTTTTGGCATTGTCTCACAGTTCCCTGCGGCTCTGTTAATTTTTCCTTAATATTTTTTCCTCTTTGTGTTCAGATTGGATATTTTTTATTGACTTATCTTCCAGTTTGCTATCTTTGTTCTATCTTCTCCATTCTGCTGTGGAGCCCATCCATTCACTTGGAAAATTTTGGTTATAGTAGTTTTAGTTCTAAAATTTCCATTTGGTTCTTCATATCTTCTGTTTCTTTGCTGAGGTTATCTATTTTTCCAGTTGTCTCAAGAACGCCTGTGATGACTTGGAGAATTTGTGTAATAGCTGCTTTAAAGTCTTTGTCAAATAATTTCAAGACCTATGTCACCTTGGTGTGGTGTCTGTTCATTGTCTTTTCCCATGTGAATTGAGACTTCTGGATCTTTGCATGCTGAATATCCTGGAGATTTGGGGTTGTATCCTGGAGATTTTGAATATTATGCTATGAGACTCTGGGTCTTGTTTAAATCTTATGGAGAATGTTTTTTTTTTTTTTTTTTTATCCACATTGCAATTTAGCAGCGATTGACCTGGTTAGGTTCAGGCTGCAGGTTCCAGCCTGCCTTTTGTGGGGTATGGTTCCAATGTCAGTTCAGATTTTAAAGGCTTTGCAGTGCTGTTTGGATCTGTCCCCAGTGTGGCCAGTCAGCAGCCAGTCTGGGGCTTGGAAGGTGGTCTGTTAGTTTAGTTTTCAGTGTCTTTGCTGTGAAAAGTAGGTTCAGATCCTTGCATCTGCAGCTTGGAGCTGAGCCCAAGAGTTTATAAATTACCTGTGTTATTGTTTTTGTGATCTCTCCAGTGTTATCTGGTTCTCTGGGGCTCCCCTTTTCTGTGCTCTAGCCGGGAAGCTGGGGCATTAGTTACCCTGCTTTGCTGTGCGCTTCCATGAATGTGTCCAGGGCCACCTGGCAGGAGGACAGAGAAAGAAAAGAGCAGAGTTTGGCCCAAACTTTTGGGATCACAGCCCCTTTTTTGGAAAGGAAGGTTCTCCACCCTCAGAGTTTTGACTCTGCAGGTTCCTGTAACTGCTGCTCTCCCTGGTTACCATGGGATTACTTGTGTGAAAGGAGAGAATAGAAAAAAACTAAAAATAGGGTTTCCGCACTCTGAGCATTAGATGTTCTCCTTCTGGTCCTGAGGTAGAACTAGAGGCCTTTTCCTGGAGTTCTCTCTGTCTGCACTGCAGTGACTCCTTTGGAGTTTCAGGCCACATTGAGTTAGGTGAGAGGAAAACATGGCTAGCTGACTGCTGGTTTTGTGGTGCTTTAAGGTCTTCCCCAATCTATCCGCTAATGTTTACTTATCAGAGGCCTTAAATCGCTGCTCCTTGTATTCTGTTCAGGTTTTGTGGCTGCATTCAGTGGGAGAAGCAGGTGGAGTGTGATTACTCCGTCTTACCCATATCTGGGGCCCCTTCTCTCCATCTTTGGGAGGACTCTTACCTTGGGGCCAGGTTTCTAGGTGGGAATGTTTAGCAGGACCAGGCCCGGGCCAGGGAGAAATGGATAGTAACCGTCATGGCAGGGAGCTGGGGAGAAGCAGTTATTTGAGGCTCAGCCCAGAGGTGGGAGTCTGGTGGGAGGCAGGTTGGGGTAATGGGAGTGGGACTTCAGTTGGGCCCCAGCCCCATTCCCACTGCCAGACTGTTCAGGGCAAAGCACCAGTGTTGTCCTTGGTCAGTGAGGTCTTGGAGCCCCTGCTCATGCCCAGTGGTTGTGCCCCAATGGGCTTTCTGGATTTGCCCAGGAGGGGTGCCAGCATCAGTCTGCATAACCCACTAGTACTCTTTAAAAGTTGTTTTTAAAATTATTAACATAGCCATATCACAAGAAGTTTGGAAAATTAAGGAAAAAAATACAATCCCTAAACTGTCTCACTAACCTGTGGTACCTCTGTTAGCGTTTGGCAATATTTTATTTCTTGTCAACTTCTATGAAGTTGATATACACAAGGGAATGTGTGTGTATACACATAATATATGTTATAAAGCATAGTAGTAATAAATTAACTCATGTATCCACCACCCATGAAATAGAACATTAACCACAACTTTCAAAGCTGCCTTTCTGTCCCTTCCAATTCTCATTCTTGGTTCTCTTTTCAGATGTTTATATAGTTACCCTCAGCACACGGAGCTAGTTCTGAGCCTGCTTTTAGTGCTGCTCTCAACTTGGCAGAGCCCACTCGAGGGCACTCATGATGCAGGCCCTTGGAGGCATTTGGGTCCTGGGAGGAAAGACTGAAGCCACAGGCCTTGGCCAGGATGGGGACAGAGGGCATGTGGGGTGACTCTGCCCCTAAGCAGCATTCTGAGGCTGCTGCCCCCAGGCTGAGGGCTGCTGGGGCTTCTGGGCTCACTTCCCAATCCCCCTGGCTACCGCAGGAGAAGGAGCGGCAGCGCCTGGAGAACCTGCGGCGCAAGGAGGAGGCGGAGCAGCTGCGCAGGCAAAAGGTGGAGGAGGACAAGCGGAGGCGGCTGGAGGAGGTGAAGCTGTAAGTGGCCTGGCTCCCGGCCCGGTCCTGCTCCTCCTGGGTGGAGCTCCCCGTGACAGCCTGGTGTCCCACAGGAAGCGGGAAGAGCGCCTCCGCAAGGTGCTGCAGGCCCGCGAGCGGGTGGAACAGATGAAGGAGGAGAAGAAGAAGCAGATCGAGCAGAAGTTTGCTCAGATCGACGAGAAGACCGAGAAGGTGTGAGCCTGGGCTGGTGGGCGGCCAGGCTTCAGGCGGGCTGTGCCCAGGTGGGGCCCAAGCCACTCAGGCATGACAGGGCGAGGGTCAGCACTGGACCCCTCAGCAAGTTACGGGTCTGACGCCCTGTATCCCTCTCCTGTCTGTCCCATGGGCCTTGGAGGCCCTTCTGAGCCAATCTGGAAGCTCTCTGCTCTGGAGTTTCTCGGTAGCCCTTTGTGAGTGGTTGGTCTGGCGCTCCTGGATAGGACCAGTTTGTGGCTGTCCTCTCCCCTCGGCTGTGGGGAACAAGCCAAGTTTGCAGGGACATGGAGTGCCTGTCACCAGAGTCCTGTGCCCCACTCTGTAGGGTTAAGTGAGGGGCTGCTCCAATGGGCATATGTGGGTGGGTTCTGCAGGCCAAGGAGGAGCGGCTGGCAGAAGAGAAGGCCAAGAAAAAGGCAGCGGCCAAGAAGATGGAGGAGGTGGAGGCGCGCAGGAAGCAGGAGGAGGAGGCTCGCAGACTCAGGTGGCTGCAACAGGTACGAATGCAGGCGGGCATCCGGCGAGAGGTGGGGCAGGACAGACACTGTCTTGGTGCCATGAGGACGTGCTGGACACACTCCATTTTGTGGGGCTGATCTTGGTGGATTTGTTGCTTCAAGCTCAGAAAGAGGTTCAACAAATGCCTGAGGGATGGGGATAGTGACTGTCACCTGCCTCCTGTCTTCTGTAGAAGGGGCAATTTGAGGGTTAAGTGCATGCACTTGGAGCCAGACTTCCTGCCTCAGTGCTCCTATTTAATAGTTGTGTGACCTTGGGCAGGTTACTCGACTTCTCTGCTTCTGTTATTTCAAGGAGCAGTAGTGGATATCTATTTGATAGGGTTGTTCTGAGTGTTAAATGTGCTAATGCAGAGTGTTCAGGTAGCCCTGGCATGTGCTAAATGTTCTCTATGTGATTGTTGTCATGATCCATCCCTTGAATATTCCACCTGTATGAGCGGGGGCCTACCTTTTCCTGTGAACTGTCAGTCCTGTAACTCTAGGGAATGCAAATCTGTCATTGGGATTATATTACTGATAACTAAGGTGTATTATTTACTCTGTGCTAGGCACTGTTCTAAGTGTGTTATGTGTATAAACTCAGCTACTCCATGAGGTGTAGGTATTACTGTTGTCCCCATTTTATGGATGAGGAAACCATAGACAGAGGGTTTAAGTGATTTGCCCAGTGTCACACAGCTAGTGAGTCTTAGCTCCAGTCTGTACCATTGCCTACTAAATGTGCTGCTGCAGCTGAAGTTTTCAGGCTAGTCAGGGTGATTCTTGCAGAGCCTTGCTTGCTTGAGGTGTCCCGTGGCTCAGCCCATGGTGGTGGCTGATGCGAGAGGAGCCTGGGTGGCCAGTTGGGAGGAGGCCCCCTGCCCCTCCACCCCTCTGGCCAGCCTTTCCTCCCTCCCTGCGGGCATTCTGTGTTGCCTCTCTGGCCTGGGCTGGCCAGAGCTCCCTGACCTTGCTGTCTGTGTCAGGAGGAGGAAGAGCGGCGGCACCAAGAGCTGCTGCAGAAGAAGAAGGAGGAGGAGCAGGAGCGGCTGCGGAAGGCGGCCGAGGCCAAGCGGCTGGCTGAGCAGCGCGAGCAGGAGCGGCAGATGGCAGAGCAGGAGCGCAGGAAGGAGCAGGAGCGGCTGCAGGCTGAGAGGTGAGGGAGCCTGGCGTGGCCATCACCTAGACGCAGCCCCCACCTCCACTGGGGGTTGCAGGTGTTTTCAAGGCTTCAAACCCAGATGCCCGCAGCTGGCCGACCCCTGACTAAAGTGCACCTTGGCTACAGGAGATTCAAGGAGTGGGGAGGGGTGTGTGGGGGGGACACTCGGGTTTTGTCTGGTTCTGCCTTCAACAGCACGTGCTGACCCCTTTGGTGTCTTTTCTTCAACTGACACAGAGGTGAGGGTGAGGTCAGGACAAACTAATATTTCTCAATAGGGCCACCATGGGCTTTTTGGGCAGGAGATATCTTTGGGGTATACTGCAGGATGTTTAACATCCTTTGCCTCTGCTCCACTAAATGTACCTTCCCTGGTGCTGACAGTAACTTAGGTTGGCCCCCCACCAGCATTTCTAGACTGTTGTACATTGGGAGCCATGGGTCTGGGAGCCCTGAGGTCTTCCAGCTGTGCAGATGCAGTGGTCTCTGTGCTGTAGATAAGACTTCCACATTGAGTTTTGCAAGCATTTATGTAGGGCTGACCCTGTGCCTGGTTGTGCTGAGGCCTGGGGATGCCGTGGGCTGGGATATATGTAGGATCCTGAGCCTGTGAGTGTAGATGCAGAGAACCTGGCCCGTGTGCGTGTGCAGACGCGCAGGCTCAGCAGCTGTCCTCTCTTGCCTCCACCTCTTGGGAAACCCCAGGCAGCACTGTTTTCTGTGTCCATCTTCATGGGAGGCTGCAGGCTTAATGAAAAGTGAGGGGTCACAGCCAGAGGGCTTCAGTGCATCAGGGCTGTCTTCTGTTTCTTATTGATCGACACAAAGTGACCCTGGTCCTGTAGGCAGAGTAGAGATAGGAGTCTAGGAAGGGGAGCACAGGTAGGTGGCAGCTAGTGTGCTTTAAAGATTGCATGGTGCTGGGCAGTGCTGGGGCATTGAGGGGTGATGGTGTGACAGTCACAATGGTTGGCAGCTTTGGTGGTACCAAGCTATGTGCTTTACACATTTCATTGTTTAATCCTCACTTGAAGCCTACTGTGGTGTAGGAACCGTCATATTTCCTCTTCACAGAGGAGGAAACAGCATCACAGATGTGAAATGACTTGTTCAAGTTCACAAGCTAGTGAGCTGTGGAGGTGACTCCGCAACCCCCTGCTTCATGCTTGGAGTGGGTGTCTGCCCTGCAGGTTAAGATAATTAGGCTGGCACAGTGGTCTCATTTGATTCTTTTGATGACCCTGGAACAAAGATGTTAAGGTCCCCATTGTACAAAAGAGAAGCATCAGGCTCAGAGACTTAAGTTGTGTGGATGAGTCTGGGTCACATTTTGGTGGACTCCAAGGCTGGGCACCCTCTCATGCTTGCTGCACCCTCGGGTGGTTATACACACTCCTAGCCTGTGGGGCACAGTGCAGCTGTCGGTTTCGGTCTGCCCATGCTGTCATTCCGTCTTCCAAGACATGTCCCGCTGGGTCTGGCTTCTCTGGTGGGGCTTCGAACAGGGCCAGGGCTCCACTTTCTGCCCTGATAGGCTCTTGCTGGGTCCTCAGGGAGCTGCAGGAGAGGGAGAAGGCCCTGCGGCTGCAGAAGGAGCGGCTGCAGAAGGAACTGGAAGAGAAGAAGAAGGTGAAGGGGGGTGGGGCTGGGGGCTCCCGTGGGTTCTGTGCTCAGCTGTGGGCTGTGGAGGGCAGGGGAGGCCTGATCTAGACACCTGGTGCAGAGGCTGCCTGGCCTTCCTTGCTGCTTGGGATGGCAATGGGGGGAGGGCAAAGAAGCAGACAGACAGGTCTCTAACATCCCGTTGCTGGCTGGGTCCCAGGAAGAGCAGCAGCGTCTGGCTGAGCAGCAGCTGCAGGAGGAGAAGGAAAAGAAAGCCAAGGAGACTGCAGGGGCCAGCAAAGGCCTCAATGTGACTGTGGATGCGCAGGTGAGGCCCCCACGGTGGAGAACACACCACTCTGATTATTCTCTTCCCAGTAGCTGGAGGCATGGACTATACTGTATGTTAGGAACCTAAGAAAGAAGACAGATAAAATTGGCCTACTTGTTTTTATAATTTTTCATATGTACTTATTCTAAAAGTAGAATTTGTAAAAAATAAAAGAAACTAAATTGTATAAAAGAGTATAAAGTTAAAAAAAATGGGACCCTCAGAGGAAAACACTACTAAGCCCGGTGTGTATCCTTCTAGCTGTTGCAAAGGAAGTGAGTGTAGACACACTGACCTGGAAGAAAGTTTCCAACTTACCTTAATGTGAGAGAGGAGGAGACAGAGTAGTGTATGTTCTGAGACTTTTTAAAATTAAGAAGTGACCACTGAGCCTTTTTGTTTTCCCCATGAACTGAGGGGATTCTACCCGAGCCCCAATGCACCTTGCTGGTGAGTTGCAGGAATGCAGTGGAGGGGGAGTTGATGACCGCATATCTTTTTTCCAGTCTCCGGCTTGTACCTCCTATCAAATGACTCCACAAGGACACAGGGCTCCCCCCAAGATCAACCCGGATAACTATGGGATGGATCTGAATAGTGATGATTCCACCGATGACGAGGCCCATCCCCGGAAGCCCATCCCCACCTGGGCCAGAGGTAAGCAGGGCCCAGAGCTCCCTAGAAGACTTGGGTCCTTACCTGTCCTCACCTTCTAGGGCCCTGGAAGTCCTGGATTGGTCACTACAGATGTCAGGTGGTTGTCATGCTCATGGGCTGAGGGCTTGAGGTATTGACCTGACAAGACTGCATCGGGCCTTGGGCAAGTGCCTAGAGGAGGGCGGGGCGCCCTATGGTTAGCGGGCTCATCTGAGGACCAGAACTACAATGTTGTGCTGGCCCTGGGCAAGGCATGCTGATGGGCATTCTGACCTGGACTCTGGGCCTCTCCTCAGAGTCCCACCTGGCAGGGCTGATGAGACTTGGATCCAAATAAGCTACCAGGGGCAGGAGTAGATCTGAGAGTGGTAATGGTTTTGGGCAGAGCACTAAGAGCTGGAGCCAGGGGCATGTGGCGAGCTGGAGAAGGCAGGAAAGGCCCTGAGGAGGGGCGGGGGCACTTGTGCATGGTTTGACCCAGACTTTAAATAGGAGTGTGGGTAAATGTGGCTGTGCTGCCCTGGGCCTGGGTGCAAGGCCTGCTGGCATGGAGCAGGGACCACTGCACATAGTGGGAGCTGTGCAGCGTTTGCTGAGGTGAGGGTCAGGGCGGGGTGCAGATCCCCCAGAGGGAAAGACCCACAATCCCACAGGGGGTCAGGGCTCTGCAGAAGACAGTTTGCTTCAGTGAGTTTCACCTCATTTGTACTCCATAGTACCTGAAATTTGGCTTTGTCTCCTTAACTACTAGCATTAAGTCATTCAGGAGGTGGCAGTGATCAGGGGCAGTGCAGCTGTGGAGCCAGACGGCCAGCAAAGTTGACCCTGGACAGCTTACTTAGATAGCTTCCTCATCTATGAAATGGTGGTGATATCAGACCCAGATGGGAAGGTTTTCAGAATGAAGTGGGTTAGTGCATGGGTGGTCCTGAGTGTGGCACCCGGTGCCAAGCATGCTCTGGGTGCACATCCCGCCTCCTGGTCCCCCAGAGTCTTCCCCAGCCTTGTTGGCAGGACAGTGCACTCCCACAGCTTCAGCACAGAGGTTCCCTCAGCCTGCACCTGCACCGTGGGCCCTATGGGGTTAATGAGAAGGAACCAACCACGGTGGTCGAGGATGGCATCATGAGCTTAAGTTCCGGAGCTAGACCTGTCTTCAGACTGGGCTCTGCCAGTTAGTAGCTGTCTGTGTTGGGGCAGATCTCCCTGTCTACAAAATGGTGAGAATAAAGTACCTGCCTCCCAGTGGTGGTGGGGACAGTGAGCTTATGAGCTTGAGGATTCAACCAAGTGCCTGGCTCTTGCGTGCTCTTGAGAACCTTTGTTCAGGTTAAGCTGCCAGAGGATGGCAGTAGGTGTGAAATGAGAGCAGCCTCAGCATTAGATGATGTCATAGGCTGGAGGAGGACTTTGAAAGAGGAGCTATCTTGTGACCCAGCCCTCTGCGTCCCCTGCAGGCACCCAGCTCAGCCAGGCCATCATCCACCAGTACTACCATCCCCCGAACCTTCCGGAGCTCTTTGGAACCATTCTCCCACTGGACTTGCAGGACATCTTCAAGAAGAGCAAACCCCGCTACCACAAGCGCACCAGCTCTGCCGTCTGGAACTCTCCACCCCTGCAGGGCTCCAGGGTCCCTGGCAGCCTGGCCTACAGCCTGAAGAAGCACTGAGGCAGGCCCCTGGCCTTCTCGGCAATCTTAGCTCCCATCTATGTCTATCTCTCTTCTCTGTGTTGGTCTAGTGCTCTCCTGCCTGGCATGCCATCTCTGAGGGCTTGATCTGGTGTATATAAATGTGTTCTGTGTGCTGGGTATTTCTGCTACAGGTAGAAGGTGGCCCCCGGCCTGTTTGGAGGATGGTCTTGGTGGGTGACTGGGGAAGAACCAGGGCCAGCCCTACCTGGCCGCAGGCAGAACTCTGTAAATAGGTTGTTTTAATTCAGTTGAATTTTAGCCAGTAGTGTTTGAGAGCTAGATTAATAAAGTATGTTCCTTCAGCCTTCTGTGGATATCATGAAGACTGGGGGCCTTGGCATAAGGACCTGGCCCCTGGCCCTGCAGCCAGGTGTCTCAGGCCACCACTGGGCTGTAGGAGCAATGCACTGTTCCTTCACCTTCGGTGTGCGTCAAGATACCTGATGTAGGGGCCACCCTCAGAGATGCTGATGCAGTGGGTGGTTCTGATGCTTGGACAACCCCCAAGAAACACTTCCATTACTTTCCTGATGGGGCAGGTGACGTGCTTCCTGTTTTTCTGAGGTGCTTGTTCATTCGGAAGGACCTGGGTCTTGACACAGCTCTGCCACTTGTTCCTCAGCCTCTTCACTCCTCAGGCTCCATCTTGCTGCGTGGGTGGTGAATGGAATGTACTTGAGAAAGTGTATCTGCTGCTGCATCGTGAGATCTGATTAGACAAGGGATGTGCCTTGAAACCACCTTGGGAGCTGTGCTTGCAAGCAGCGATATTTCCCCAACAAAACCATTCACCCACTAATGAGTGCTTAGCGCCAGTGAAAGGAGGCCCTGGTCCTGCCCTGCTAGCTGCCTGCTGTGTTCTGTGCATACAGTTTGCTGCTCTGGCCCCTCACATGGGTTGGTAAACTATCCTTGTTGGCCAAATCAAGCCACGTCAGATTTTTAAAGTTTTATTTGACACACCCAGTACAACTGCCCATATGTTTACCTTTTGTCTCCAGCTGCTCTGCTTTGAGGGCAGAGTTAGGTCATGCCACAGAGTTCTGTGGCCAGACAACCTGAAAATATTTACTATCTGAACCTTTACAGAAAAAGTTTGCCAACCCCTGCTTTAGGACAAAATAAAAGCTAAGTACGGAGTGTTAAAAGACGAGGAAATAGTGAACATAATAGACTGAAGTCCAGAAGATTGTACCCATGCAAAGAAAAACGTTCATTCAAGTATAGTTCCACAATTGTAATTTGTTCCATATGTTCTCTGACTAGAAACTGTAGTGTTGAATAAACGGATGAGTTTGTCTTTGTCTAAAACAACAATATCAAAATATCACTTCTTGGAAGCATATTTTCACAGTGTGTTTAAGAAAAAGTTGTTATTCAGCAAAAAGGTAATTCCATTTGCTCTACATCTTCATCAGCAGTTGGTATTGTCAGTATTTTATCTTAGCCTTTCTAAGAGGTGTATAGTGATAGCTCATCATGGTTTTAATTTGTGTTTCCCTAAGGCTGATGATGGTGAATATCTTTTCATGTGTTTTTGCTATTTGTATATCTTCTCTGGTGAAGAGTTTGTTCAGATATTTTGTTCATTTGTAAATTGGGTTGTTTTCTTTCTGTTGAGTTTAAGAATCTTTATATATTATTGTAGAGCTAGGGCTAGTGTCTGGAGCTCACAGACCCCTCGAGCCCATTCGTAAACCCTGCACACGGAGGTCTATGAGTTAGGTGACCAGCAAACAGGTCCTTGGAACCTTGGTTGAAGAAATAGTCTTTATTCAGCACACACAACATTATCAGCTCGGCAGTACAAAGAGAAACTCAAACTCAACTGCTTACCAGCAAAGTCCAAAGAAAAACTAAGACTGAGCAGCTGCCAGCAGAGTAAACATGCTCTATTTTTAGACACGAGCTCTCTGCCAGCCAGCCTCCTTCACAAACTGAAAACACACAATAGCAATGAACTAGAAAGATACATGGGTGCACATGTGCACTAACTCCACCCACACACACCTTGTTTACAAGAAATGTGGAAGGAGCCTGATTAAATTCATCCTATTTCCCCCACAATCCACCCCTTCAGGGTCCCTTGTTGTACAATCTACGCATTAAAAATCTGTGATGTTCCCTTAGTGAGGATAAATGGCCTGTTTGTTTATACATCCTATTGTCTGTTCGATATGCCTTCAGGCTTGTCCTTAAGGCTTGTCTTGTTATTCTGTCTGTTAGCTGCACATGTCCAGTTAATAGTCATCATTGGTGTGGTTTTCCATGGGAATCTTGTAGTCATACTGATGTGAAGTTCAGTGCATATTCAGTAGATGATCACACCACCTTATGTATATACCCAGTCAATTGTGGTGCAGTGCTTGCAGCCAGAACACTATGGGTGAAAAGACAGAAGGGTTATTGGTACCGATAGGGGAAGTTCTTGCCCCTCTGGTAAGATACGTGCCAGTTTACCATCCTGAGAAAGAATGGTTGCAGGAATAGGTATCTTACCTGGTTTATGATAACATACTTCATCTGCTAACACTGTGGGATCTGTAGGTTCTGCATGTAACAGTATAGGGGAACTCATAATTGGCCATAATGATAATACAAATGTGCCTTTAGAGCACTTATCTGTTCTAGGCTGTGTTACCTTTACTCACGGAGGCCACATACTTTGTCACCCAGGGTGAAACTTGTAAGCCTTCCTCTAATCCTTTTCCCCAAGGCCCTATTGAATCAACCCAGCGTACATGGGGGGCTTTTATTCTCCAAGGCCATTCCCATTGTACTGTCTGTTCTTGTTGGAAACAAGTTGGGGCCAGTAAGAATATTTCCATTCTTCCCGTATCCTGGCTTTAAAAGCTCTTTAACAGTGACTTGCAGTTGTATATCCCTATGCAACAGAACTTCCCCTGGAGAGGGCCCGCCCTTGCGGGGTCTCATTTAGAATTCTGTCGGCTGTAACCACTGTGTCCACCCGCTTAGGGATGGGAGTTGAGCAGATAGTCATCGTACCATTCAATCATTCCCGCTGCCTGGGGATGATATGGCACGTGTAACTTCCACTGAATAGACAACTGAGAGGCCCACCTCTGAGCCCCATGTGCAGTAAAGTGGGTTCCATTATCACTCTCTATGACTACAGTCCAGCCATACATGGCCGTAAGGCTATTCAATGCCTTCACAGTGTTTACTTGGTCTGGGCCCTTAAAGAAGGCCATACAAACAGAAGACCAGTAGCCATATCAACAGCAGTGAAGATGTATCTGAAATTCTCTGACATTGGCAGTGGTCTGACAAAGTCCACTTGCCATTGAGTCAGGGGCACCCTTCCTCGAGTTATTTGCCCATTTGTATGGGGCACCCGCCAGGGGTGTGGACTCTCTTGAGCACATACTGGACAAGCACAACAGGCATTCACTACATCTTCCCATTTTATAGGCAGGGCCCATCTTTGAGCCGCCATCCACACAGTTTTGCTGCCAGCATGCTGCATTCGTCGATGTAACCACTGGGCTACATCAGTAGTTGGGGCTCTCTCCAGCCATCTTACCTTAGCCAAGGCATCAGCTTCATCCTTTCCTGGACTGGCTAAGAGGAAGTTTCCTGGGACATGGAAAGAAGTTACTTCTTATGTCCCAATTCCCATAACTCTTGCCACATGGCTTGTCCCTACAGGGGTCGGTGGCCTACCATCCACTGTTATTTCCACATAGAGATCCAAAGGGTTAAACCTTTGTACACAGCCCAGCTGTCAGTAGAGATGGTTCATGGCCTAGGCTCATTTTTTATCACCATCCATACTGCTCTCAATTCAGCCCGTTGACTGCCCTGTGCCATTTTCATACCATATAGTATCTGTTAAGGGCTGGACAGCAGTAGCTGTCCATGATGCTGAGGGTCCCATGCTAGAGCCATCTGTATACCAAGCTTGGCCTGTGATAGGTCCCTGTCCCTCATGGAAATGTGTAGCCTCCACCTCCATGGGTAACTATTGTGTCAGTTTCCTGCACAACCTCTACTGGGCCTAGCACAGTCTGCAACTCTGGAGAGAGAACTTGTTGACACTGTGCTTCTTTTTCTATATATGCTCCCTATTTAGACAGAGTGGGAGTCTGAGCTATGCCCATTTTGGGGCTGGTTGCCCACTTGTGCATCCAACCTATTATGGGATGGGTCATCCTTACTAGGTCTTTGGCAGTTCCTGTGATAGCTTCAGTGGCCATCAGGGCAGAATACACAGCTGCTAACTGTTTTTCTATTACAATATAATGCACTTCAGTGCCCTTCCAGAGCTGAGACCAGAATCCTACAGATGTGTAGAATCGATCTTGTCTCTGCCACAACCCCCATTGTAACACTTGGGTTATATGTACATCTAAGTCAAAAGGCTTATGGGATCAGCCACTTGTAAAGCCTGTACTTTCTGTATTGCCCTCTTTGTAGCCCAGTAAGCCTGTTCTACTTCCTCAGTCCAATCACAGAGGGCTGCTTTCTTTGTTAATGTATACAGTGGGTGTGCCATTTGAGCCATATGGGGTACAAAAGCTCTCCAATACCTCAGAAGTCCCAAATATGTCTGTAGCTGAGCTAGTTGTGGCTTGAGGGTATGCCTGTATCTTGTCTATAATAGCTTCTGGGATGACTCTCATCTTACCCGACCAGACCACTCCTAAGAATTTGACTGACAGCCCAGGTCCTTGTACTTTGGCTGTGTCATGGCCCACCCACATTGTTCCAAATGACTTACCAGCACTGGAGTTGCCTGGGTTAAATCTGTAAGAGAATCAGAAGTTGGTAACACGTCATCAGTGTAGTGAAACATTGTAACCATGCTGGGCTTAGTCCACTTGGCTAGGTCCCCAGCCACCAAACCATGACAGATGGTTGGGCTATGGAGATAACCTTGGGGCAATACTTGAAAGGTCCACTGTCTCCCTTCCCAGGTGAAGGCAAACTGATCTTGGCTATCAGCCGAGATTGGAATAGAGAAAAAAAGCATTTGCAAGGTCCAATACATAATGATAAGTTCCCAGCTGAGTCATCAGCTGATCAATCAAGTGTTGAACTGAAGGCACAGCTGCATGCAAAGGAGGCACTACTTTGTTTAATTCTCAGTCGTCTACAGTCATTCTCCAGGTACCATCACGTTTTTTCACTATCCATACCAGAGCATTAAATGGGCTTAATAAATAAATATAATAAAGCCAGTAAATAATGGCAACTTTTTCTAGCTCCAATATGGTGGCACCTATCTCTGCATGTCCTCCCAGTAGGCGATACTGCTTTACGTTAACTACATATCTTGGCTTGGGTAACACCTGTGGGTCATGTTTAGCATATCCTCGTAACACAGGCTGTACTGTCCATATTCGCAGCTGAAACTCTCCAACTGTTGTTTGCAGGTGCAAACCATAAAGTACATCCATACCCAAGATGTATTTAGCTACTGGGGTTATATATACAGTACACACACAAGGGGGCAATTGTCCTACGCCCAATGGCAATGACACAGCTTTGACTTCAATAGTATATCCTCCGTAGCCATCTATACGAACTGTGGCCCCTGGAAACTTATCTGGATTGCCATATATCAGGCTACATTCTGAACCTATATCCACCAAAGCCAAAATATACTGTACATTTGTCCTTGACCAATATACTGCCAATTCAACATGTGGCCTCCGGTCCTCACCTGCCCCCCAAAGATGAGCACCTTGGCCTGTTCCCTAATCAAAATGGAACATTTCATCTGCCTCCTTGGGAGCAACAAAAAATCCTTTAAATCCACTGAGTGTACCTTACTACCTGTTGCTGGACATTTAGTGAAATGCTGTTCAGGGCCCAGTTGTTGCCACAAGGCAAACAGAACTGCATTGGCTGCCAGTCAGTTTTCTTGCTATCAACTCCTGCCACAAGCAAGTCAAGCCACATCTGCTTATGGCTGGTCTTGCTTGGTCCCTTCGGGATAAAATCCCGAGTATTTCTTGGGGGTTTAGTCTTAGCCACCTCTCAGACCTCTTTTGCTTGTCTTCTATCCTCTAGTTCACTCAAGCTGGCTATCATGGTCGTTACTTCATGTATAGGATGACCAATGTATGGGGCTAGTATGGCCATCAGTGACCCAAAGGTTGATGGGGCATTTTGTAGCACTATGTCTCTTATGCTGCCTGTAAAACTTTCATCGTCCAGGCCACGAGTGCTCACATTAAACATGGACTGCCGCATCCTCAGCTCCCGAATTATTTGAGCCAACTTGGTATATGTTTGCCATTTACTCACAATCTTGGGCAGTTCTCCAGCATTTGCCCACACCGTTCAGGCAGCTGCATTCACCCATTCCATTAAGGAGTGATTACGTGGCCCTTGTGCATATCTGCAGCTATTCTGCAGCCGCTGCCTCAGGGATGGGTGCATGGTGATGGAGAACAATTTCTTCATCTCCTCACCAGAGCACATCACACTATCCACCCCTAGGTCCCATAACCACAGCAGCCAAGCAGCAGGGGCTCCCTCTGTTTTTGCTGGAACTGTCTCCCCAAGTCAACTGATTCAACCTGGGTATACAGGACATAGGTAGTGAATTCAGTCACCTGTGGGTCACCCGCCAGTTGTCCACATGGCTCTGTAGGCTGCTCATGTTTCATTTTATAGTGCACAACAGGTCATACCTGGAGATGCATGGTCTCCCCCAACTCACCACTGGATTTGTTGTCCTCCCTGGTGTGAGAAGCAGAGGTGGCCAGTCACTGCACATCATCCTCCAGGACATTTATCCGCACTTCCAACAGCTCTGCTTTCCACTTCAAATCTTGATCAGCTTGCAGTATAGTGAGCAGTAGCCCGGCTACAGTCAGCAGAAAAGTGGCCACTGTGCACCACATACTCAAGGACAACCACGTTTCCTCCCGATCTGAAGGGGTTCTCCATTGTGGTGCCTGATCTATGCACACTTTCAGGATAGTGAGCAGCAACCAGATCCTGGTCAACAAGAAAGTGGCCATAGGGCACAACATATTCAAGAGTAGCCACATTTCCTTCTTCTCCCAAGGGGCTTTTAGCTTCCATACCTGCTCAGAATCCTGCCACAGACCACACCAATTGTAGAGCTGGGGCTAGGCCTCACAGACCCCTCAAGCCCATTGTCCAGACTAGGTCACAAACTCTCCAAATGCAGGCCTATGAGCTAGGTAATAGGAAAAGGTCCTTTGAGCTGGGGATGAAGAAATAATAAGCTTTTCCCAGAGCTAGGAGCAGTCAACCCAATATGGCTTCCCGGTGCATCCTCTCTGAGCTTCGTGTATCTGCCCTCTGCCCTGTTAGTCCTTTTTACTCAAGTCCATAATCCAAAAAAAAAAAAAAAAAAAAAAAAAAAGAACCCCGGATGCACATGCGCAATCACATTAACAAGGAACACACGTGCGCATGCGCATACCCACCTCAGATGCTGAGCATGACTCTGAACATCCAAGGGGCCCTGACCATTTTCCTTATATTTTCCCAACAATCAGTCAGGACCATTAATATACTGGTAGCATATTTATTAATAGCATTTAAAGTTGCCCCTATAAATTGTACACATTTGATTATATCTAATTCTTTTATTACATGACAATTATCTAAATAACAATAAGGCTCATACTTAAGGAAGGGTCTTCCATATAACATTTCATTAAGGGCTTGATTTGAGTTCACTTCTAGGGGTCACTCTATTTTTTTAAAATTTATTTTTTATTAGCATATTCATGGTTACAAATCATAGTTATTCTTTATGCCCCTTATCCAGTACCCCTCCTCCTCTCTCTCCCATTCCCTATCCCCACCTCCCTCTAATAACCATAGTTTTGTTCTCTTCATCTGGTAGATGAACTGTTCCTCTGTTGGTTTGTTGCCTAGATGATCTGTCCAGTACAGAGACAGGTATGATCAAGTCCTCCCCTATTATCATAAATCAGATGCTTCTTCTATTACTCTGGAGTGTGATTTGTGGGGAGAGAGGACCTCTTTTTTTTTCTTTTGTTTTGTGGTCTCCACTGGTGCCTCTCCTTGTGTAAATGCAGCTGAGAGTCCAGTGTGCCATCTGCACGGTGGCTGTGACTGTTGCTATACAGACTAGCCACTTATGTGGCAGCCATGGCCATTGCGGTGGCTACGGTGGGTTACACAGGTGGAAATGGTGATTTTGGTGTGCTCTTTACCTGGTTGCAGCTGGGATTGGCTTCCCCCAGATCCACGCCTCAGGACCCCAGCGGGGCCCTGGGGCAGTGGCAGCAGCTTGTCTAGTTGGGGTGTGTTTTAGTCTATTTTGTGTTGCTATAACAGAGATACCTGAGACTGGGTAATTTATAAGGAAAAGAGGTTTATTTGGCTTATGATTCTGGGACAGCTGCATCTGGCACAGGCCTCAGGCTGTTTCTACTCATGGCGGAAAAGTGGCAGGCAGCTGGCAGGCACAAGCAGATCACATGGCAAGAGGAAGCAAGAGAGAGGAAGCGAGTGAGAGAGAGAGAGAGAGAGAGAGAGAGAGAGGAGGTGCCAGGGTCCTTTAAACAACAAGCTCTCATGGGAACTAATAGAGTGAAAAGTCACTCAGTACTCCCCCCGCCCAGGGAGAGCATTAATCCATTCATGAGGGATCTGCCCCCATGACTCAATCAGTTTCCAACACTGCCACATTGGGGATCAAATTTGCACATGAGTTTTGGAGAGGACAACACATCCAAACTCCATCAGGATGGGATCAGCTTCCCTCAGGGATCCACTCTACTTCTAAGTAGGGTGACTGGTAAGGCTTTATCTCATGTTAAATAAGTTTCTTGGCATATTTTAGCAAGAGCTTTCTTCAAGATATGGTTCATTTTTTAAATCTTACCTATAGATTGTTGTCTCCAGGAAGCATGAAGCTTCCAATCTATTCCTAGGGCCCCCAAAACCTCTTGAGTTACCTTAGTGATGAAGGCTCCTCTGCTGTCAATTTGTTCAGAAAATGGGAGTCCATGGTGATGAATGATCTCCTTGAGTAGGGCCTTAGTCTCTTCTGATGACTTTTGAGTTCTGCACAGAAAATCTTTTATGTATCCAGTGAAAGTATCTACAAAAACTTACAGGTACCTATCATTTCTGGTGGCTTTTGCATGATGGTACAATCAATTTGCCAGTCCTCTCCTGGACCTGTTTCTCACGTTTGTACCACTTTAATTTTAGGGTATAGTCCTGCTTTGGGGTTAGTCCTCGAACAAGTTAAGCAGTTCTTTTTATTTTAATTTAATTTTTAAAATCAATATACAATGTGGTTGATTATTGTGGACCATTACCAAAACATCCCTTCCCCTCCCTCCCCAGTCTCCCTCCGAACAACCTCTTATATGTTCGCTTGTTGTAACACCCTCACAAATCAAGTCTCAACAAATTCAAAAAATTGGAATTATCCCATGTATTTTTTCAGATCACAATGGATTAAAATTAGAAATCAATAACAAATGAAATTCTGGAAACTATACAAACACATGGAAATTAAACAGCATTCTACTTAATGACATATGGGTCCAAGAAGAAATTAATCAGGAAATCAAAAAATTTATTGAAGCTAATGAAAACAATGATACATCATACCAAAACCTGTGGGATACTGCAAAAGCAGTATTAAGGGGGAAATTTATCACATTAAATGCTTACTTCAGAAGAATGGAAGGATGGGAAGTAAACAACCTGATACTTCACATTAAAGAGCTAGAAAAATAAGAACAATCCAAACCCAAAGTTAGCAGATGGAAAGAAATCAAGTTAAGCAGTTCTGAACCACCATTTGAATATTTGGATTCACCATAACTTACTCAACCATTGGTAGGTGGCATCTCTTTCATAATGGGTCCCCTCATGTAAATTAGTGATTATATCTTCTAGTAAGTGTTCAGGACTTAGTACTATCTCCTGCTCATTGTGTATACAACCTTCTTTCATGGTGTTGTATTGTTGACTCTTTGTTTATGTTTTTAGCCCCATTATGGAGACCTCATTCATCTACCTTTTCAAAGTCCATTTCAGAATATATAGGTTTGAATGGGGACAGACTCATACGAGGAATAAGCATCCAGGCCTTTAGGAACCTTCAAGCAGACTCCTTAGATCCTGGTCTGTTATGTGATTTCCTTTAGCCAATAGTGTATCAGCCTTTTGGTGCCCAGGTCAATGGACTATAATCACTTTTTCAGGTAGCACGACAGAATCCAATAAGTCTGATGTTTCATGTGTGTATTTAATTTCCTTTTTTTCTTGAAGTTCATACTCCTTTAAAAAAAAAATGCCCCCATGGACATGTACCACAGAAAAGGCATATTTAGAGTTGGTATAAATGGTTACCCTTTTCCT
This sequence comes from Cynocephalus volans, assembly GCF_027409185.1. NCBI lineage: Eukaryota > Metazoa > Chordata > Mammalia > Dermoptera > Cynocephalidae > Cynocephalus > Cynocephalus volans. The sequence continues at coordinate 157,353,581 of NC_084463.1, forward strand.
TGACCCAAGATGAAAAGCCTTGGTGAGAGCAATAATTTCTGCCTTTTGGGAAGACATACCTGATGGAAGAGCCTCTGCTTCCAGGACCTGTTGAAGAGTTACCATTGCATATCTTGCTTTACAAAGTCTGTGGTCCATGAATCTGCTTCCACCCATAAACATCTCCAAGTCTGGATCCTCCAATTGCTGGTGTGTCAAATTGGGTCTGCTGGAATAAACGTCTTCAATTATTTGAATACAGTCATGGGCAGGCTCTTCCAATGAGCTTGGGGGCAGGGTGACATTGTTTAGGGTAGATGCTACCTTTGGTTTTAAATTTGGATTATCCAATAGGATGGCCTGGTATTTGCCCCACCTGAAATGAGCAAGGGTCCTCCTTTTTATTCAAGGAGGGATTAACACACAATGGGGTATGTGCATTGTTGTTAGTTGATCCAAAGTAAACTTTTCAGCCTCTCATAGAAAGTCAAAAGCAACTGCTTGGAGACAAACTGGCCATCCCCATGTTAATACATTTAATTGTTTTGAAAAACACATGACAGGTCATCTCATGTGGCCCAAGTTCAGTGTCAAAACCCAAGGAATTATACATTGCCTCTCATGTACATAGAGACTAAATGGTTTCCTTAAATCAGGAAGGTCAAGTACTGGGGCAGTTAAAAGTTTTTCCTTGAAAGTTTGAAACAGCTTCTGGGATCCTGCAGTCCAATTTCATAGTTCCTGATCATCCCCTTTTAAGGCCTCATATAAGGGTTTAGCCATTAGATGAAAATTTGGAATTCATATATGGCAAAATCTAGCAATTACTAAAAGTCCTCATAATTACCTTTTTGTAGTAGGAACTGCCACACTGGCTAGGTTTTCCCTTCCATCTTATAGTAGAGCTCTCTGGCCCTTGGACAGTTCAAATCCTAAATATTTTACTGACAGCTGAATAATTTGAGCTTTCTTCTTCGATACCTTGTTTCCTATGTGTTTCAGAAAATTTCAAGTCAAATGGTGTTTTTGCTGGCTAGCCAACAACAACAACAACAACACAATGATGTTTTTGTTTGATGCTTCCTTGGTGTTCCTAGCAATGAGAATATCACCCACATATTGAAACAAAACCACCTCATCTAATTGAAGTTCTCTCAAATCTCTGGCCAGGGTGGCTCCTAAAATTGTCGGAGCCAATTGTTCTCAGGCAGAACTCCAAAAATATTGTTGCTTTATATTAGTTTCAGCATTGCGCCATTAAAAAGAGAATTGTTCCTGAAACTTAGGATCTAAAGGAATATAGTAAAAGGCATCCTTTTAGTCTAAGACTGTAACTGGGAAAGATATCTGGATAATGCAGGGAGCAAAGTATAAGAGTTTGGCACAACTGGATAGATATCCTCCACAATTTGATAAATGGCTCTTAAGTATGATACTTAACAGTAGTCTCTAGTCTTTTGTATTGGCAAAGTAAGAGTATTTTTTTATAACAGACTCAAAACTTATTGATTGCAAAAGAAAAATATACAGTACAAACAATAGCTCTGTGACATTTGCAGCTTTAACATTCAGGGTTTTTTTTGTGGGGGTGGGGGGGTTGTTGCTGTTTTACCACAACAACCAAAACAAGTCTTAATAAATTTTAAACATCTCAGGTCATAGAATATATGTTGTCTGATCACAATAACAGAAGGATATTTAGAAAATTCACAAATATGTGGAAATTAAACAAAACTCTCCTAAATAAGGAATAGGTAAAAAGAAAATCACAGGGAAACTAGACAGTACTTTGAGATAAAAATCAAAGCATAACATAATATCACAATTTATAGGATGATGGGATCATGCAGTGCTTAGAGGAAAATTTATACTTCTAAACACCTATATTAAAAATAAGAAAAATCTGAAATCAGTAATGTGAACTTCAACCTTAAGAAAATATAAAAAGAAGGACAAACTAAACCAAAAGCAAATATAAGTAGGAAATAACAAAGATTACAACAGAAATATAAGAAATAGGGAAATAAAAATTAATAGACAAAATCAACAAAAACCTAAGTTTTCTTGAAAGAGATCAACAAAATTTGCAAAACTTTATCTGGACTAACCAAGAATAAAAGAGAGAAGACTGAAATTAGTAAAACCAGAAATAAAGCAAGGGCATTATTACATTGTCATTATGGTTTTTTTGTGGTGGTAAGATTTAGTTTCTTTCTTTTTCTTGTTTGCATTTTTGTTCTACCAGTGGGTTTTCTTTCTTGTGTATTTGTGGTAGTGATTACCATTTTTTCAGATTCCAGATGTAAGACTTCCTTTAGGATTTCTTGTAGGGCTGGTCGGGTGGTAGTAAACTCCCACAGTTTTTGTTTGTCTGGAAAATACACTATTTTCCCCTCATTTCTGAAGGATAGCCATGCTGGGTATGGTATACTTGGCTGGCAGTTTTTTCTTTTAGAATTTTGAATATATTATCCCATTTTCTTCTGACTATAGAATTTCTGTTGAGAAGAGTGCTGTTAGTCTGATAGGGGCTTCCTTATAGGTGACTTGATGTTTTTCTCTTACTTCTTTTAAGATCTCTCTTTGTCTTTGAGCTTTGCTGGTTTGATTAAAATCTGTCTTGGACAGGATCTTTTTGGGTTGAATTTGTCTGGGGATCTTTGAGCCTCGTGGATCTGAAGGCTCATGTCTCTCCTGTTACCTGGGAAGTTTTTCGATGATTATTTTTTTGAATAGGTTTTCCATGCCTTTTCCTTTCTCCTCCTTTTCTGGAGAACCCTTGATTCAAACGTGGTTGTAGTGGACTATTCTTGTGGAAGTGATGTTTTCAGCATGCTCTCTTGCCTACTTCAAGTCAGGGGGTGATGCCCTTGGCTCATGTGTATGACCCCAGGCATTGCTCTCTTTGCAAAATTGGAGTATTATATGGGGAGTGGCAAGCCTGAGTGAGCTGGTATTCAAGAAAAGCAGCTATTAAAAAATTTATACCTTCTTTGGCCTGTCTTTTCCATGGTATTTTTTAAAATTGGGAACTTTGGTATTTCATAAGAGCATTACCTATACTGGAAGAGCCATCCACATCATCCATATCTACCATTCACCAATACTTCAGGTCTCAATTTTCATTGCATATCCTCAGATATTGCCACTTGAGGTTTCTCTTTTAATTGTAACAATGCAACATGAAAGGTGCAGGTATACTCAGGAAGTATTTGAAATTCTACCTTTCCTGGTGCAAAAACCACTTGTGTGTTTAACTTCGTTAATACATCATGACATAAAAGGGGCTCTGGGTGTTCAGGAATATATAAAAAGCTGTGTATTAAATAAGTCTCCCCCAATGGACATTTCAAAAGCTGGAGGAAAGACTTGTGAGAAATCTTTCCAGAGACTCTTGTGACTATGGTAGTCTTTCATGTAGGGGTTTTCATTTGGCATTTAAAACTGAGCAAGTAGCTCTTGTGTTGATTAGAAAATCAGCAATTCTTTTTCCCACAGCCATTGATATCTGGGCTTCCTCATGGGAGTTATCAACAGATCTGATTAAATCAAAAGGAGCCAATAGGCCTCATTATTCTTGATCACTATCAGTGAAAGTGGCAGCTGGTAGTAAGGTTTGGGATCATCTTTTGTCTCTTTCATCTTACCTGATATAATTTCAGGCATTTAGAAATATAAGGCATCAGTTTGAAAAGAGACCCTATCAGAGCAAAATTCTGCTAAAATAGAAGCAAGAACAAACATCAAATTCATGTGAGGCTTAGATGGAAGAATGGTGAAATTATTGATGCTTTATGAAAAGTTTATGGGGACATTAACCCAAAGAGATGGCAGTTAACAATTGAATAACTCATTTTGAGAAGGGATGAGGTGACGTTGAAGATGAATCCAGCAGCAGCAGACCATCCACATCAGTTTCTGAGGGAAAGTTGATCTTGTACTTGCCCTGATTGAAGATGACTGACCATGAACAGCAGAAATAACAGAAAATGGGCCGAGCCCGTGGCGCACTTGGAAGAGTGCGGCGCTGGGAGCGCAGTGACGCTCCTGCCATGGGTTCGGATCCTATATAGTACTGGCTGGTGCACTCACTGGCTGAGTGCTGGTCACAAAAAAGACAAAAAAAAAAAAAAAAAAAGAAATAACAGAAAACACTATAGACATCTCATTTGCTTCAGCTTATATAATTCTGACTGAAAAATTAAAGTTGGGCAAACGTTCTGCTTGATGGGTGCCAAAACTATTGTGCCCAAAACAGCTGAAGAGAAGAGCAGAGCTTTCAATGGAAATTTTGAACAAGTGAGATTAAGATCCTGAAGCATTTGTTTGAAGAATTATAACAGGAGAGAACCATGGCTTTATCCGTACAATCCTGAAGGCAAAGTGCAATCACAGCCATGGCCACCAAGAGGTGTAAATGGTCCAGTCAATGTAAAAGTGGACCACTGAAGAGCAAAGGACATGGCAACAGATTTTTAAGATGTTCAAGGCATTTTGCTTTTTGACTTTTTGGAGGGCCAAAGAGCAGTAACATCTACTTATTATGAGAGTGTTTTCAGAAAGTCAGCCAAAGCAGAAAAATGTCCAGGAAAGCTTCACCAGAGAGTCCTCCACAACAATGCTCCTGTTCTTTTCTCTCACCAAACGAAGGCAATGTTGTGACAGTTTTTGATGGGAAATTATTAATCATCCACCTTATAGTCCTGATTTGGCTCTTTCTGGCTTATTTTTGTTTCCTAATTCTAAAAAAATCTTTAAGAGGCACCCATTTTTCTTCAATAATAATTTTATACTGTAGCGACAGGGTTAAATTCCCAGGATGCTCAATTCTTTAGGGCTGGACTACATAGCTGCTATCATTGCTTACAAAAGTGTTTTGAACTTGATAGAGCTTATGTTGAGAAATAAGTTTATATTTTTAATTTTTATCTTTTAATTCCATTTTTCACAAACTTTTTGAGGTCCCCTCATACAGTGATGGAATGGACATAGGATAACAGGTATTGACATTCCATTTCAAAAAGTGGAAAATGGAAGGTAAAAAAGATTCACTGCTCCATGGTAGTTCAGAAATCCATCAGGACAATTGTTGGGAATGTCTTCATTACATTTCACTGCCTGGAGATAATTCTCAATGGCTCTGGGCTCTGCCACCTGAACTCTCGGTTCTTCCCTCTGAGTCAGTCTTCCTTTCTCATGAAAGTTTGCACATGTTTGCAGCTGAGTGAACATGTGTTATCAACCTGCTTTTTGCCATTTAAATTTTAGGGGTCCAACACCCTTCTTTACTTTGCACTTGCTCTGTTCCTTGTGTTCTAAGCTGGCAGTGCTCCTGAATGTCATGTGTTAAGTTGTGTCCCCATAAAACTAGTATGTTGAAGTCCCAGCCTCCAAACCTCAGACTGGGATCTTTTAGGGAAGTAGGGTTGCTGCAGATGTGATTAACAAAGTTAACATGAGGTCATAATGGGGTAAGGTGGACTCCTGATTCAATATGTTCTATGTAAAGCGTAAATTTGGACACAGATGAGTGCACCATGTCAACACAAAGACTGAGATCTACCAAGGGACACCAAAGATTGCCAGCAAATCACCACAAGTGATGACACAGGCATGGAGTACATTTTCCCTATAGACCTCAGAAGAAACCAACCCCATCAACACCTTGCTCTCAGATTTTTAACCTCCAGAATGCTGACAATATACCTGTCTGTCATTTAAGCCATCCAGATTGTGATACTTTGTTACGGCAGCCTTAGGAAACTAATGCACTGCTGAAAATAATTTTCTCAGGAGCTTTGTATGTCTCCTGTGGATTCCTCCAGGGTTTACCCAATTGGATAAAAGCCACGTTCACAGATATTATTAGATAAACCTTTTTCTATCTTGGCCTTCTACTGAGGTGGCTGAGGATAATGCTCTTAACCTTCCTAGAGGCTCTAGTTTGATTGAGAGGAAGAGGATCTTGAGCCTCATTTAATCATTTAATAGTTTAGTGACTGACTAATCTTTTGTTTTTTCTGAGGTTTTGGGAAAAGGTTTTGGAGTCACACCCTTGTCCTTCCTACAGGAGCATTTAATGACAATGATTCTCTTAATTTTAGCATATGTTGCCATCTAGTGAGGCTGAGGATTCTCAGACTCTCAGATTGTTGTTTCTTTTTGTTTAACACTTTTCCCCTGGTTTATCTCTCTCCTTTCACTTTTTACTACAAGCAGCAAGAAGACGCCAAAAAGCACCTTTAACAGTTGGCTTGGAAATCTCCTCAACTATATATCCAGTTTTATAACTTATGAATTCTTTCCATATGAGGAGACAATTTTGAGTAAGTTTCCCCCCTAAATAACAAAGCTTTCCTTGTGTCCATTTTCTAAGCACATGCTTCTTCTTCCGAATTTTCAATACTACTGCCCCCATGAGTCCAGTTTTTTGCTAACAGTCTACTGAAGGCAGTTTAGACTCTTTCATGAGCCTGTAGGTCTTTCCATTGTTCACCCGCTGCCTGGTTCCAAATTCACCCCCACATTTAGGAATTTATACAGCAGCATCCTATGGTTAGGAGCAAAACCTGCTAATCAGACCCATCTTTTTTTTTTTTTTTTTTGTCTTTTTTCATGACCGGTACTCAGCCAGTGAGTGCAATGGCCATTCCTATATAGGATCCGAACCCGCGGCGGGAGCGTTGCTGCGCTCCCAGCGCCGCACTCTCCCGAGTGCACCACGGGCTCGGCCCAATCAGACCCATCTCAATATCAGCTTTATTTTCAGTTTGAGACCTTTCATCTTTATTATTTCCAACTATCATCCAGAATTCTTAATCTGTCTGTTATCTCCTAGTTTAAGTTTATTAAATATATTAAGCATAGTTTTTTTTAAAAAAAAAAATCTCTGTGATCTCTCTGACTGTGTGGATTTTCTCCAGATCTTTTTTTTAAAGATTTTGGTCATTTCCTATTGACATTTAAAATTTTATCCTATTTCCTTCTTTACTTTTTTTTTTTTATTGTGTTCTGCATGATGTTTTTTCAAAAGTGCTGTAAAAGCAATTCGAGGTGGTGTCATCTTTTTCTGATTACATTCTCTTCTTAATCCAGCTATGGACACATTACAAAACCTGTAGACAATCTTCTCTGTGCTCTTCAATCCCGTTTGTACTGATGTGCAGTTCCTTTCAGGGGACTTTCTTATTCTATTTCATTTTTATTTTTAAGTTTTTCTCCTGACCCAAAGTGAGGAAATTGGAAATGAACAACCACTTAAGCATACTTTGGACTCCCTTGGACTCCCATCTTAATTGACCAGATTACCTTGAACTTGATGGCCTGTCATCCCCTCCTGCAGGATTACCAAAAGCTCACAGGTACAACCAGCCCCAAATGCCAAGGGGTCAGCTCTCTATGCCTGTGTCCCGCCTAGATATAAGCCTTCATGCTCTTGATAGTTCCCAGTATATTTTCTCTAGCTTTTCTACTTATCTTCAGCAAGATTTTTGTCTGATATTTCTAGTTTGCTCCTAACAGGTGCCCAAGGTTTCTATTATGGCATGTCTATGTTTTTGTCCTGCCTGTCTTCCTTCTTTTGCCCTGAGTGCATGTTTCTTGTCTATTTTTCCTCTATGTGTTGAATCTTACACATGTTCTTGACATTTTCATGCAAAGATACCATAGTTGTTCACTTTATATTTTTATCCTTTGGCTCCAAATTCCAGGGTTAACACCAGCCCACATTTTATGATTTCCTGTTCTTATTGCTGTATTCAAGGCTCCTCCCAATGTACTTATTTATGTATCCCTTAGTATTTCCACTTTCCTTCCACGTTCAATAAGATTATTAATGGATAATAGTATTACTGATTCCAGAACTGGGAAAGGACTGTGTCCATGTGGATCTATCCATGGAATTGATTATTGTTGCTTTCATTTTATTTCAAGAGCAAATGAAGGTCATTGGACAAAGAGGACAAGGTAGCTCTGCAGTCTGTAGTCCCAATTGCTATGTCATATTTGTGGCCACTTAGGTCATCTCCTTGAATCTTGGCTCTTTAAGATTTCTCCTTGATCACGTGTGTGTCCCCAACAGAAAGCACACTCTGCCTTACATTATGTATCCACACAAAAATTTATTTTGGAGTTTATACATTCCACTGTATTTTTAAACATTCCATCTGAATGACATTTTCCGAATTCTGTGCACTTCTGACCCTTACCTTAACTTACTCAGAACTTTGGCAGTGATCACTTGGCTGGGTTATGTCATAGTAATTGACTCCCCAAAAGGAAGGATTTGTAAACCAGTGTTCCAACTTTAACCTATAGGGAAAAATGGGAGTGCCAAGGTCAGAACATACATGTCCTCAGGGCAGCTCATTCTCTTCAATTCAGGGAAACCAATTTACAGATTGCCGGCAGAGATAATGACATGACATTCAATAACATTAATTTGCTTAACAAATATATAACAAGCCCCTTACATGAACAAGCATAATGCTGGATTCTTTGGTGGCTACAGAGTTGAATGACTGAAAAAGCTCATCCCTGTGAGTGAGGTTTTGATTCCTAGGAGTTATGGAGCAGTTGACGTAATGCTTTTTGCTCCCTGCCTCAGATTGAAAGAGGATGTGTATTTAGATACCAACTAATTTGGGGGACAAATAAATATCCTTGTCAATTTTGATGTAATTCTTGACATTTCACTCAGTAATTAGAAGAGTGCTGCTGTGGGGTTTATACCCTTTTACATTTTTTATGCTGACTTTTTTTGTTTTTATGAGTAGGAAATTCCTCCAAAATTGAGGAAAAAAAGAATAGCTACATTCTTTTAATTTTTCTTCTTATTTTCTCCATTTTAAATCTCCCTTCTTCCTCTGCTTTCCAAACCTGGAAGGTTGGTGAATCTCAGTCATGGCTGAGGATCTTCCAATTCCTGGACCATTGAAGTCCTCAGGACTGGCCACAGTTCCCTAAACCTGGGGAAGCACTCTGTCTTTAGGATGTTAAGAATGACCCTAGCCTGTCTTTTGTCCAAGCTAGAGGGGGTCATGCACACATTCGTCTGTATGTGGGAACATGGCCAACATGTCAGAGATTGTTGGAATGAGGCAGCAGGCCTTTTAGACACTCTATAAGTTTTCTCCCACTCTTTGGAGATGGGTAGGTAGATTTTTATCCTTCCTTTGTAAATCTCAGGTAGCTGATAATTACCTGTTACTGAACCTTAACTCGAAACAGTCTCCTTTACAGCTGATGTGCAATTCACTGATTCCAGATTTTTATGAATTTCTGATGAGTTCTAATTGACCAAATGCCAAACCTCCAAGGATTTCCTTTCTATGTTCTATGGGACTATGTCCCCTGAGCCACCTTCTTTTCCAAACTGCTGCTATATTGTCTAACCCCACAAGGATGATCCTGTATGGATATATGAGGGTTCTACAATATGTAAGTGAAAAAATGTAATTAAAAGATAGTACATCCCCATATCCGCCAGCTGACAAAACAAAAAAAACCAAAACAACCCCCCCCCAAGAAAAAAAAAAAACCAGTATCAATCAAACATTTTAAAGATCCCACCTAAGTATAAATCCAGAGTTTTCTGCCATGGCTGTAGTCCTCTCTCACTCTCAGGGTGCAGGCAGCACTTACACTATGTGTAGTTGTCACCATCCACCCTCACATGGGGGCTGAATCTTATCCTCTGTGCAAATCCAGAGGCAGTTTCACAATCTTGGTTCACTTGGTTGCAGGCTCCACCCTCTTCCCAGGAGTCATTCTGCTGAGTGCCCATCATGCAGTGCACTCGGGTCTTCCTCTGCATTGACCTTGTGCATAATAGCTGGAGGTGGACTGTTATTGCAGCCTAGATATTTTCTTATTTCTCTCTTCATCATGCCTTCCATAAAGACGCCTCTGGTTGCCCAGATTGGTTTAGGTGCACATTTCCCACACTCCCACTTTCCTTAAACACATCTCTACTTAAGCCCTTGCTCATGGTAGTGAAGTAATATATTTATGTATGTGTCCTCCCCATGAGATGGAAGGTCCTTGGGTGCATGAATGGGTCTTTTTACTCTTTTAATTACCAAAGCCTAGCACAAGGATGGCATAGAGTAAAAAATGTCTGGTGAGTCTTTCTTAAATAAAACACAAGTATAAGGCTTGATCCTCAAGGTGGCACCATTTCCTGTAGAACCTGAAATCTCTCTGAACATTTGCCATGTACATTGGTTGGTAGGAGGAGCCCTTAAGTCTCATTCATGAATGCCTTGCACAAAGTGACCAAAATGAAATGAAATTTCACTTGCATTCACACTTGTTCAAAATGACTGACCAGTTTGCTTCTCTTGAAAAAAAGTGTTCTGAGTTACCATGGGAGGTGTATATAATGGCTGTCTCCTTGAACTTTCACCCATGAGATAAGAAATCCTGGACAAAAGAGAGATAAGAGCAGGAGATAAGAAATCCGTGGCAGCACAGGCTGATGAAATGACGAGACAGACGCTGAGTAGAACCTGGATTCAGGGTTGGCCATGGGGGCAGAGGGAATAACAGGGTTAGATATGGTCATTTTGGTGCTGTGTAGTGGAGAAGGGAGGAGCATTTGGAAGGTGGTGCTGTGGGGGACGTGAAAATGACTCGAGCTGCCTTGTATGGAGAGAAATGAGGCTGCCTGGATGGTTCATGTTAAAGAGATAACCCGAGTAAAGCTCAATGCTGAGAGCCTTGCACACGTGCTTTTATTTCATCTCCACCATTTTCGCCTAATGAAAATGTGGTCTTCATTTACTGGGACTTAGAAAGATGAAGAGACTTTTCCAAGCACACGTTAGTGCATGTAACCTAGAGATGGAAAATTATATCCAAACTGCAAATCCTTGATTTTATTAATTTGCCTCCCTGCCTTTTTCCTGTTGAGCTCAGGAAGGCATCAGGACAGCCTATTAGTGATGGCACAGATACAGACAAGTATTGAATGAGATTATGGAAGCTGGACTAACTTTCTCTCTGAAACAATGTTGGGACATATTTCCCTGCCATTGCTACAACTGTATTTCTTGGATTATCTTAACACAAATCTGGGAAGCTTAGGATTTCTCCATGCAGAAGCAAACATCAAGAGGAGATTTAGAGAGAGTTATAGTTGCTTAAGAAAACAGTGTCCTTTGCTATCACAAGCCCATGATCATGACAATTATCTGTCAGTCAAAGCACCTGACCACAGTGGAAACCAACAACTAAATCACATCGCTTGAGATCGGATCAAGACCAGAGATGGATCATGAATTAAGTCTCAGCCCATCCTCTTTAAATATCCCCACAAAATAACAGAAATGAAATTAAAACAACAAAAGATTAAAGCAGTAAACTCTACAGTGTGGTGGAAACAAGAAAGTGACAACATTTGTTTAGGAGTATTTAAGATTTCCTGGCAGATGGAGAGAAAATAGTGTGAAATCTACAGAGAAATAAGACTCGGAAAAACTGAAGTTCAAATATGTGCTGGAAAATTAAGCATTCAGAAGCAGGACCTTTATTCACAAAGAAAGGAATGAGATTTAGGATAGCGCTTGGGTAGTTTTATCATTATTGAAGCTGAACACAGGAAACAATGAGAGTGGAAATGCACAACCAGGTGACGACACTAGACCATCCCAATTCCCTCTGTCTTTCCTCAGTATGTGGTTTTGCACATGACACTTTCATTGTCCCTTTCAGTGCAAAGGACTGTTGGGGAACAGAGGTCTTTCTGGTCGGCAACAGCAAACTGTGAAATTAGGCAAAGTGAATGGTCTCAAGCCTCCTAAGTGAGCATCAGCTCGGCAGTTGCTTGGTCCTTCACCAGTCCCAAGGTTATATGGTCTGCCAGCTCTGTGCAGTTCTACCAGAATTCTTAAAACAAAAACAAAACAGAACCCCAAACCTTAACTTAAACCCAAACATTAACCCCTGTTCTATCCAGGCTAAGCATGAAAACAGTCTGCTTGTTTTCACCATCCTAAGATGCAACTGTGCACGATGAGGACAAACTGCCCCTGTTTGGATGGTGCCTCTGACGTGGCTGTGGTTTGTTGTCCTCAAGCCTCTGGTTCACAGTGTGGGGCAGACTTACATTGAGCTGCACACACCTCAAGCAAAACCCAACCAACCGTACTGACTGTGGGAGGGTCAACAAGAGGTGTTAGGATCTGGCACATGTATCTGCAGGACCGTTCTCTGGGTTCTTTTTAGCAAGATCAATTCCCAGATCGAAGAATGTATTGAAATAGAACCTCAGGTTGGTCCAGCAGCCTTGACTCCTGCTAAATGGGATCTGAGCATGGAATGAGAGTCTTTGACATTTCTCTGTCTTCTACATGGTAGAAGAAAAATGCAGGAACACTACCTGGATCTCTCATGTGCCCATGACGTTTCCATGGGAGCAGAGTCCCACAGCTCACGGAATGCAGCCTGTACATTCATCATGACATTGGGAGGGCTTTAGGCCACATAAGGCACTTTCACTGTAGCTTATTTCCTCCTTGCTTTGCCTCTGGATTTGTGCACAATCTTGCCAGAGGTCTGGACGTGGTATGTGATAGTTGGTTGTCACTGGATGCCTAAGGTTTTGCATACTTATTGGAAAATCTGTTCCATAAATTGGGACTTTTGCCCCGAGTCTTTGTTAAGTAGAATTGCTGAGAGGAGTGTGTATTACTAAAGCACCCACAGTGACATATCAACAGTAAGTGGAATTGCGTAAGTCTGTGCAGGTGCTCACCTACTATATGTACTGTTGCTACATTCCTGTGAGTTTGGTTTTAATTCCAACAACAGAGGTCAGAATTGTATTACTGCAGCAAAATGTCGGGTAGCCATCCGGAGAGTGTACATATCACCGAGGGCCTCACAGATGGGAGAGGATGTATGAAGTCAAATCGCATGTGGATGAAGGTTCCCTAAACCCTAGGTTGTGTCCCAGGTGGCTCCCGGCCTGGCTTCCAGTATTTTGAACAGCACATGTAGAGCAGTGCACACCAGAAGAAGCTGTTATCCTGGAAAATTCAGGAGCAAACCAAGAATTTCTGATTTTTTCCCTTCCTTCTTTGTAGAGTATGACACAGAAAAGGGATTTAAACATCACAGAACCATCTGGTCATGGTAAGGTTTGGTGAGCAAACCAACTTGCAGCTAAGAGCTTGCACAAGAAGCCTGAATAGGAGGAGTTTGTAACATCAGGTACATTGGTGACTTGGGTGCCAACAGGGATTTGTGTCGTGTTGACTAACAACCAGGCATATGTATTTCTGTGTCAGATAATCATTAAATAAATGAAGTAAAATGTAAACGCTTCTATTAATGAACTGAAAGAAGCCTATTTTAATTTTATATATCCATAGATAATATTACATATTGCTAAAAAGGAGAACATTTTTCAAATTGTTCATCTTATAGATGTAAGCTCTGAAAATACTTGTGACATCAATGGGCAGATGAGATAAGAATGAAATTCGTGGTAGTGACGTCACTCGATTATCTGAATTTCCCTGCACTATAGCCTAAAAATGACATAGTGATCTATCACTCAAAATTGCTTTTAATGATATAAGCCACTGGTAAATTAGTATCTCCTTTGGTTCTACTAAAAGCAGGAAGTTAGATACCACTTGATATAGAAAAATTTTATGTACCACAAAGCAATACTCTAAGTGGTTCTTTGAAGTCCTGAGATGTCTACGTGCAGAGTCCATGCTCTGTGTTAGGATTCTGATGGAGGACGGGTGCGCCTCTGTCTTGCGTAAAATGAAATAAGAGTGATTGGGACAGGGGAGGTGGAAACAGGATCCAGTGTGCCCACGTGATGCGTGTATGGTAGGGTGCATGGGGACATGAGGACCTGCAAGTTGTCCCTTAAAACTTTCCACTCCCTAGGTGTGTGTTCATCAATTTGAACAGCAAGTTCCTAGAAAATCCCTGGATTATAACCTCAGCCAAAGAACACGTGTGACCAACACATCCTGTTACTCTGGACAGGAGTCCAGAGACTTTGTGTTCCTTAGAGATTAATAATATCTGTCTCCACTCAGCACTCTCCCATATGATTAGTTCCCATATTCACTATTAAGGGTGTTAAAATCACAATAGCAGTCATTTATACCTGACCATAGACAATAAATCAAGTTATCAAAAAGAAATGATCTCATCTGAAGTGTGAGAAGAGTCAATGGAACAAGAGCCGGATTCTGAAGCACATTTGGTAACATTTAGGACAAATAAACATTTCTTGTTGACAGATTCAATTTGATATTTTACTTTGGGAATAAGGTGATTTATTTTGTTTGACCTTTTTTTCCGTTTTGTTACATAACCGTAATAATTGACATTTACTGACAGATACTGTGCTGAGTAATTTTCCTCTATTAATTTATTTATTCCTTACAAAAGTCCTATGAAGAAGGCACTATTATCACCTTTATTTTGCAGTTGTGGAAACTGAGGCTGCAAGGTTAAGCAACTTGCTGAGGTCCAACAAGTGAAAAATGCCAGAGGTGAGCTTGAACCCAGGTTGTCTGGCCCCAGAGTCAGTCTCCTCTCCACTTCTCTATGAACGAATGCCCTTAAATTTGAAAGATCCAAACAGTGCTTTGGAATTCAAAACAAAGCACACGACTGTCTAATTAGTGATCTGAGGGGCAGCTTGAATTTGAAGAACAAGTTGCAAATAGTTGACATCTTTAAATTTTCCAATATTTGCTTCAGAACAAGATGTGTGCCTCCATTTACTTAGATTCCCATTTATGTTTAAGTGAATTTCATGTAATTTCAGGATTTTTTCCTTAAAGTTTTGCATATTTCTTTTTTTTTTCTTAATTTTATTTTATCGATATACAATGTGGTTGATTATTGTGGCCCATTACCGATACCTCCCTCCCTCCTCCCTCTCCCCCCTCCCTCCCGACAATGTCCTTTCTGTTTGCTTGTCGTATCAACTTCAAGGAATTGTAGTTGTTATGTCTTCTTCCCGCCCCCTGGTTTGTGTGTGTGTGTGTGTGTGTGTGTGTGTGTGTGTGTGTGTGTGTGAATTTATTTATTTATTTTTAGCTCCCACCAATAAGTGAGAACGTGGTATTTCTCTTTCTGTGCCTGACTTGTTTCACTTAATATAATTCTCTCTAGGTCCATCCATGTTGTTGCAAATGGCAGTATTTCATTAGTTTTTATAGCTGAGTAGTATTCCATTGTGTAGATATACCACATTTTCCGTATCCACTCATCCAATGATGGACATTTGGACTGGTTCCAACTCTTGGCTATTGTAAAGAGTGCTGCAATGAACATTGGGGAACAGGTATACCTTCGACTTGATGATTTCCATTCCTCTGGGTATATTCCCAGCAGTGGGATAGCTGGGTCATATGGCAGATCTATCTGCAATTGTTTGAGGAACCTCCATACCATTTTCCATAGAGGCTGCACCATTTTGCAGTCCCACCAACAATGTATGAGAGTTCCTTTTTCTCCGCAACCTCACCAGCATTTATCGTTCAGAGTCTTTTGGGTTTTAGCCATCCTAACTGGGGTTAGATGGTATCTCAGTGTAGTTTTGATTTGCCTTTCTTGGATGCTGAGTGATGTTGAGCATTTTTTCATATGTCTGTTGGCCATTTGTATATCTTCCTTAGAGAAATGCCTACTTAGCTCTTTTGCCCATTTTTTAATTGGGTTGCTTGTTTTTTTCTTGTAAAGTTGTTTGAGTTCCTTGTATATTCTGTATATTAATCCTTTGTCAGATGTATATTTTGCAAATATTTTCTCCCACTCTGTTGGTTGTCTTTTAACTCTGTTAATTGTTTCTTTTGCTGTGCAGAAGCTTTTTAGTTTGATATAATCCCATTTGTTTATTTTTCCTTTGGTTGCCTGTGCTTTGGGGGTCGTATTCATGAAGTCTGTGTCCAGTCCTATTTCCTGAAGTGTCTTTCCTATGTTTTCTTTAAGAAGTTTTATTGTTTCAGGGTGTATATTTAATTCTTTAATCCATTTTGAGTTGACTTTAGTGTATGGTGAAAGGTGTGGGTCTAGTTTCATTCTCCTGCATATTGATATCCAGTTCTCCCAGAACCATTTGCTAAAGAGGCAGTCTCTTCCCCAGTGTATAGGCTTGGTGCCTTTGTCAAAGATCAGATGGCTGTAGGTGTGTGGGTTGATTTCTGGGTTCTCTATTCTATTCCATTGATCAGTGTGTCTGTTCTTATGCCAGTACCATACTGTTTTGGTTATTATAGCTTTGTAGTATAGGTTAAAGTAAGGTAGTGTTATGCCTCCAGCTTTCTTTTTTTTTTGCTCAGTGTTGCTTTGGCTATGCGTGGTCTTTTTTTATTCCATATAAATGTCTGGATAGTTCTTTCCATTTCTGAGAAAAATGACATTGTAATTTTGATGGGGATTGCATTAAATTTGTATATCACTTTGGGTAGTATGGACATTTTCACTATGTTGATTCTTCTAATCCAAGAGCATGGGATATCTTTCCATCTTCTTGTATCCTCTCTGATTTCTCTCAGCAGTGGTTTGTAGTTCTCATTATAGAGATTTTTCACATCCTTGGTTAACTCTATTCCTAAGTATTTTATTTTTTTGGTGGCTATTGTAAATGGGCAGGCTTTCTTGATTTCTCTTTTTGCATGTTCACTATTGGAGAATAGAAATGCTACTGATTTTTTGTGTGTTGATTTTGTATCCTGCTACTGTGCTGAAATCATTTATCAATTCCAAGAGTTTTTTTGTAGAGGTTTTAGGCTGTTCGATATATAGGATCATGTCATCTGCAAACAGGGACAGTTTGACTTCATCTTTTCCAATCTGGATGCCCTTTATTTCCTTCTGTTCTCTGATTGCTCTGACTAGTACTTCCAACACTATGTTGTTCTGGCTAGTACTTCCAACACTATGTTGAATAGGAGTGGTGAGAGTGGGCATCCTTGTCTAGTTCCTGTTCTTAAGGGAAAAGCTTTCAGCTTTTCCCCATTCAGGATGATATTGGCAGTGGGTTTGTCATATATGGCTTTAATTATGTTGAGATACTTTCCCTCTATACCTAACTTATAGAGGGTCTTTGTCATGAATGAGTGCTGAACTTTATCAAATGCTTTTTCAGCATCTATAGAGATGATCATATGGTCCTTGTGTTTGACTTTATTAATATGATGTATCACATTTATTGATTTGCATATGTTGAACCAACCTTGCATCCTTGGGATGAATCCCACTTGATCATGGTGAATAATTTTATGTATGTGTTGCTGTATTTTGTTTGCTAGTATTTTAGTGAGGATTTTTGCATCTATGTTCATCAAGGATATTGGCCTGTAGTTTTCTTTTTTGGTTATATCTTTACCTGGTTTTGGTTTCAGGATGATGTTTGCTTCATAGAATGAGTTTGGGAGATGTGCGTCTGTTTCAATCTTTTGGAATAGTTTGTAAAGAATCGGTGTCAATTCCTCTTTGAATGTTTGGTAAAATTCTGCTGTGAATCCATCTGGTCCTGGGCTTTTCTTTGTTGGGAGCCTTCTGATAACAGCTTCAATCTCCTTTATTGTTATTGGTCTGTTCAGATTTTCTACTTCTTCATGGCTCAGTTTTGGGAGCTTGTGTGTGTCCAGAAATTTATCCATTTCCTCCAGATTTTCAAATTTGTTGGTGTATAGTTGTTTATAGTAGTCTCGAATGATTCCTTGTATTTCAGATGAATCAGTTGTAATATCACCTTTTTCATTTCTAATTTTTGTTATTTGAATAACAAAATATTCTTCTTTTTTTTGTTAGCCATGCTAATGGTTTGTCAAATTTATTTATCTTTTCAAAAAACAAACTTTTTGATTCATTGATCTTTTGTATTGTTTTTTGGGTTTCAATTTCATTCAGTTCTGCTCTGATCTTAATGATTTCTTTCCGTCTGCTAACTTTAGGTTTGGATTGTTCTTGTTTTTCTAGTTCTTTAAGGTAAAGTGTTAGGTTGTTCACTTGCCATCTTTCCATTCTTCTGAGGTGGGCCTTTAATGCAATAAATTTCCCCCTTAATACTGCTTTTGCAGTAATCCCACAGGTTTTGGTATGATGTATCATTGTTTTCATTAGTTTCAATAAATTTTTTGATTTCCTGCTTGATTTCTTCTTGGACCCATATGTCATTAAGTAGAATGCTGTTTAATTTCCATGTGCTTGTATAGTTTCCAGAATTTCGTTTGTTATTGATTTCTAGTTTTAATCCATTATGGTCTGAGAAAATACATGGGATAATTCCAATTGTTTTGAATTTCTTGAGACTTGATTTGTGACCTAACATGTGATCTATCCTGGAGAATGATCCATGTGCTGATGAGAAGAGTAAATATTCTGAGGTTGTTGGATGGAATGTTCTGTAGATATCTGCCAAGTCCAATTGGTCTAGAGTATTGTTTAGATCTTGTGTTTCTCTGCTGATTCTTTGCCTAGATGATCTGTCCAATATTGACAATGGGGTGTTCATGTCCCCTGCTATTACGGTATTAGTGTCTATTTCCTTCTTTAGGTCTAATAGAGTTTGTTTTATAAATCTGGCTGCTCCAACATTGGGTGCATACGTATTTATGATTGTTATGTCTTCTTGATGGATCAGTCCTTTTATCATTAAGTAGTGTCCCTCATTGTCTCTTTTTATGGTTTTTAGTTTAAAGTCTACTTTTTCAGATATAAGAATAGCTACTCCAGCTTGTTTTTCTTTTCTGTTTGCATGGTAAATCTTTTTCCATCCTTTCACTCTTAGTCTATATGAGTCTTTATGGGTGAGGTGGGTCTCTTGCAGGCAGCATATAGTGGGTCCTCCTTTTTAATCCAGTCAGCCAGTCTGTGTCTTTTGATTGGGGAATTTAAGCCTTTTACATTAAGAGTTGTTATTGAAAGGTGTTGATTTATTCCTAGCATTTTATTGGTTGTTTGGTTGTCTTAGGTGTCTTTTGTTCCTTGCTTTCTGATTTACTGTTTGTTTTCTGTGTTTGTTGGTTCCTTAGGTTGTAGATAGCCTTTTTGTTTGTTTGTTTTCTCTTCATGAATGCCATTTTTATTATACTAGTGGGTTTAGATTTTTCTTGGGTTTTTATGGCAGTGGTAGTTATTTTTCAGGAACCAAACCCAGTACTCCCTTGAGAATTTCTTGTAAGGGTGGCCGTGTGATGGTGAACTCCCGCAGTTTTTGTTTGTCTGAGAAATATACTATTTGCCCTTCATTTCAGAAGGATAGCCTTGCAGGGTAGAGTATTCTTGGCTGACAATCTCTGTCTTTTAGTATTTTGAATATATCATCCCATTCCTTTCTGGCTTTTAGGGTTTGTGATGAAAAGTCTGATGTTAGCCTGATTGGGGCTCCCTTAGAGGTGATTTGACGCTTCTCTCTTGCAGCTTTTAAGATTCTCTCTTTGTCTTTGAGTTTTGCCAATTTGACTATAACTTGTCTTGGAAAAGGCCTTTTTGGGTTGAATACGTTTGGAGATCGTTGAGCTTCCTGGATCTGAAGATCTGTGATTTTTCCTATACCTGGGAAGTTTTCTGTCACTATTTTGTTGAATATGTTTTCAATGCAATCTCCTTTTTCCTCCCCTTCTGGAATACCCATGACTCGGATATTTGAGCGCTTAAGGTTGTCTGATATCTCTCTCAGATTTTCTTCAATGCCTTTGATTCTTTTTTCTATTTTTTTTTTTTGTCTGCTTGTGTTATTTCAAACAGCCCATCTTCAAGTTCACAGGTTCTCTCTTCAACTTCCACAAGCCTGTTGGTTAAACTCTCCGTTGTGTTTTTTATTTCACTGAATAACTTCTTCAGTTCGGCAAGTTCTGCTACATTTTTTTTCAGGGCATTGATTTCCTTATACATTTCCTCTTTCAGGTCCTGTATACTTTTCCTCGTTTCATCATGATGTCTAGCTGAGTTTTCTTGTATCTCATTCAGTTTCCTTAGAATTATCACTCGAAATTCCTTGTCAGTCATTTCAAGGGATTCTTTTTCTATAGGATCTAGAGCTTGAGATTTATTACCTTTTGGTGGTGTACTTTCTTGATTTTTTGTATTTCTGGTATCTTTTCTTTGATGTTTATTCATTGTGGCAGGGGGTTTCACAGTCCACAGGTTTGACACTATTGACTGACTAAGATATTGCTGTGGTTGCCAATTTGGTATCACTACCTCAGTGTCTCCCTGTTGCGTGTGCTCTGGCCCGGGCTGCTGGGATGCGCCGAGGCACCACAGAGCGTGTGGTCTCTGCAGAGCTTCCCCTTCCCCTGCAGGATGTCTCCCTGCTCTGTGCGCACTAGGCCATGCTTGGGATGGAGCCAGGTGGCGGCAGTGAAGCCTACCTGTTGGGTCAGGCAGTGGAGGCCTGCAGGGTGTGTGGTCTCTGCGGAGCTTCTACCTGTCCCGCTGGACGTCTCCCTGTCTTGGCTGCCAGTTGATTCGCTTCCAGCTCTAGGGATGGTGGGTGGGGGCCGGGGGTCAGAAGCCGCGGTCACCGTTGC
Organism: Cynocephalus volans; assembly: GCF_027409185.1. Classification (NCBI taxonomy): domain Eukaryota; kingdom Metazoa; phylum Chordata; class Mammalia; order Dermoptera; family Cynocephalidae; genus Cynocephalus; species Cynocephalus volans. Next base: position 157,374,079 of record NC_084463.1, read on the forward strand.
AGCCCGGGGTGACACACGTCGGCTCAGGCCTCCATGTTTCCACGTCTGCAGCTGTGGCTGGGACGCGGGCCGTGGCGCACTGGTAGGTCACGTGCTCGGGTTGGGGGAAGATTTCCGGTTCTCGGCAGGGTAAAGACACCCTTTCGAAGCTGTTCCTTTGCGCCGATTCTGCTACAGCTGCATCTGGTGCGGGCCTCAGGCTGCTTCTACTCGTGGCGGAAAAGCGGCAGGCAGCTCTCCTCTTCTGCCATCTTGACCTTCACTCCGCCCAGACAACAACCGGCGGGGCGGGGAGGGTGGGAGCCAGGACCCAGGCTCGGCCGAAAAACCGCCTGGTGCTTCCGGAACGCTGCAGCTACTCAGGACGCCGCTATCGCTGCTGCTCCTGGCGGCCGGCTTCTTCCTGCATATTTCTAAATATATGTTTCAATACATTTTTTGTTGTTGCTTTGATACTATTCTCAATAATATAATTTTTCCATTGTGTTATATACAATGGCAATCGCTGGTTTACAGGAAGAGGTAGTCTTTATATGGTGATCTTCTCTTCAGTTAAGCTGATGAACTCTTATGAGTTCTAGTACTTTTTCAATACATTGTCTTAGATGCCCTTGACAGATGAATAACTATGTGTAAATACTGGCTGAGTTAGGGATTCATTTTTTTCAATATAGAGTTCTGCCATTATAAAAAATATTAACATCATTTTTACCCTCTATATTTTTCAATTTGATTTTTAATTGACAAACACTAATTGTGTATATTTATGGGGCACATGTGATATTTTGATATAGGTTTACAATGTGGGATGATTAAAGCAGGCTAATTAACAAAACTATCACTTCACATACTTATTTTTTGTAGTGAGAACATTCATAATCTACTTTTAGGAGTTTTGAAATATACAATGCATTATAATTTATTATAGTCACCATTCTTTGTGATAGATATCTAAATCTTATTTCTACTTACTGAAACTTTGTATTCTTTCACGAACATCTTCCTTCTCACCATTTTTTAAAATACATGTTATTTTTCTCAGCAGTTGCACGTTTACAGCAAAATTGAGCAGAAGGTATGGTGTTCCCACATAGCCCCTACTCCACGTGCCCACAGCCTCCCCACTATCGAAATCTCACACTGGAGTGGGACGTTTGTTACTGTCAACAACCTACACCGACTCATTACTATCACCTAACATCCACCGTTTACATTAGGGTTTTCTCTTAGTGTGGCACATTCTGTGGGTTTCACCAACACATAATCACATGTATCCACCATTATAACATCGTAGAGTAGTTTCACTGCCCTGTGAACCCTCTGTGCTCTGCCTATTCATCCCTCCTCCTCCTAACCTCTGGTGACCAGTGACCTTTTTGCTGTCTCCGTAATTTGGCCTATTCCAGAGTGTCATCATTGAAATTCTACAGTATGTAGCCATTTCAGATTGACTTTTTTCCCTCAGTAATATGCATTTAAGCTTCCTCCATGTCTTTTCATGATGTGAAATCTCATTGTGTCACTGAATAAGATTCCATTGTCTGAATGTGCTGTTTTTTCATTCATTCACCTGCTGAAGGATATCTTGGTTGCTTCCGGCTTTTGGCTCTTATGAATAAAGCTGCTATAGACATCCATGGGCCGGATTTTGTCTGGACATAAGTTTTCAACTCATGTGTGTATAGACCAAGGAATGCACTTGCTAGATGGTTTAGTGAGAAGATCATTAGTTTTATAATAAACTGCCAACCTGCCTTCCACTGTGGCTGTCCCACTTTGCATCCCAGCAGCAATGATGAGTGTTTCCTGTTGCTCCACGTGCTGCCAACATTGGGTGCTGTCAGTAGGTGATCTCTTTTACAAATAGGAAAGGAAGAAAAAAGAAAGGAAAAAGGCGAAGTGAAGAGCTAGTGTAAAGCATCATCAAATAGAAGGATTCATCTGAGATGGAAACTGAAATGCACGGAGCAGCTGAGAAAGAACGTAACCTGCATGCACCCCCAGCCCATCTAAGTCACCACCAGCAGAGGTACCCACTGAAAGTTCCCCCTTGTTACTTCACACATCACAAAGTTTCAAACTGTGTAATGTTAAGCAGGTTTCTTAATTCCTGTGAGTCAGTTGCCTCACTTGTAAAGTAAGAATTACTAGCTTATAGCTTATATGTTAGTAGCAAGGATTGAATGTGATACATTTTATTTTCCACAGTGTCTGGCCATAGTAGTAATCCCAATATGTCTCTACTCATTTTATTACCACCATTATTAATAGCTACACATTTTTTGTCTTGTAGGACCTGTGTGGAGGGTGACACTTGCATGTTTCCAGATATGATCAGCTCACTATTATTTTCATGATTTTTATTGAACATTCTATTCTCTTCTCCCTTGGCCCTGGAAGCCTCTATTCTACTTTCTGTTTATATGAACTTGACTGCTATAGTTGCCTCCTATAAGTGGAGTCAGACCCTACTTGTCTTTCTGTGACTCCCTATTTTTACTTAGTAAAATGTCCTCAAGCTTCATCCACTTTGTAGCATGTGGTAGGACTTCTTTCCTTCTTAAGGCTGAACGATATTCCATGGTATGTGTAATCCACGTTTTGTTTGTTGATTCACGTGTTAGTGGACATTCAGGTTGCTTCCACCTCCTGGCTATTGTAAAGAGAGCTTCTCTGAACATAGGTTTGCAAATATCTCCTCTAGATCCAATCCGTGGTTCTTTTGGATGTATCCCCAGAAGTGGAGTAGCTTGATCGTATGGCAACTCTACTTTTAATTTTTGTGGAAGCTGCATATTGTGTTCCTCAGCAGCTCCACATTTCACCATCAACAATGCACAAGGTTTCCTATTTCTCCGTGTTATAGCCAAAACTTGTTCTGACTTGACATCTGAAACCCAGCAATAGGCACTGGGACAAAAATCCTGGCAGTGTCTCAGCTCTCCCACCCATTCTGCCATCACCTCACTCCGAGCGCAATGGAAACACTCTGTGGTTTGTTCCATCCTGATCCAAAGCCCCAAAGCCTTCCCTAGTCCACCATGTCCCTTTATGTTCCAGGTTAACCAGCCACCTGATGTGCCCCAGCCAGCCCTGTGGTTGACAATGTCTCATCTTCCCTCATGCTGTTCTCTTTGGCTCCCTCCCCCCAACTTCTGTGATTCCACATTTTAATTGATTCTACATTTGTAGAACTGCAACCTGGGAGCCGCTGCCAAGGAGAGGTGCAGGGTGCCAGCAAAGCCTACACATGGGAGCACTGACCAGGGCACTGGGGTCTGGGACCCGTCTCCCCCAGATAGAAAGATCTAAAGCCAATGAGGAAAGGAGTAGAGCAGCCATAAACAGTGCCACCTATGAAAACTAAAAAACCCTGAGCAGGGGTGCACAGCTCCAGGAACAGTAAAGACACTGGGACCGATCCTCTCTGAGAGAGGCACGTCTTCCCTAGTGGAATATACAGCTGATGGCCGAGCCTGCGCCAGCACAAGCTCTGCTCCACCGAGGTGCAGAATTCCTCATGGCTCAGCTTCTGTGACAAAGGTCTGACTACCTAGTTCATGTCCGTGGGTCCGTAGACTCAGAGACCATAGCTGGGATTCCCCCATTCACTTCAGGTAGAGGGAGTGTACCTAGATTTCCTTATAATCTGAGAAAAATCACTGATTTCTTGACGTTGGCTGTGATCTAAACTAGGGATGGGTGGCAGTCTATGACATGTTTGACAACGAGCACCAGATAATATTACTGATATGTATTGAGTTTCGTATGTGACCCAAGTAAATTTTATACATACACAAAGAGACACTCATTTAATCATTATATCAACCCGATGATCTAGGCTCTATTATTAGCCTCCTTTTACAGATGAGAAAACTGGGTTTACATAACCTGAGTGATTTTTCTAAGGTCCAATAGCCCATAAACGTGGTCAGAACTCTGCCATGGGCTTCACCCCTGTACCCCCGTCCCTGGTGGTGGAGGCAGAGCTGGATCCAGAGACCCCCCACCATGCTGTGTGATGGAAGAGGGAACCACCGCTGTCCTCCACTGGGATCCAAAGAAACCTGCCACTGTCCTTCATTAACAAAGGTGTTTCTCGGTGGCGCTCAGGCCTGCTGTCCAGCAGAATCACCAGAGGAGATTTAATTAGTTCAAGTGACTGGGCCCCGCTCTACACCTACTGAATCAAAACCTCCCGAGAAGAGGGTGTGAGAAATTGAGCATTTTAAAAGATCCCAAGTCGTTTGACTGTACAGCAGACACTGAAAACCTCTGGCCTGGGCTTGACTCCTCTCACATATACTTTAATTTAGTGGGAAATGTCTGCTGATAGAAGACTCTTCCTCCTCACGTGGAGCGTGACGTCGCGGCATGGAAGGGCAGGTGGGGAGTGTGTCGCTTTGTCTGGGGGCTGCCTTCACCTCCCACTAGAAGTGAGATTGGCCCGGGCTGCAGAGCGAGGTTGGAAGTGAGAGACGTGTCCTCCAGGGACAAGGGGAAGCCAGCGCCTCCCTGTCCATCTCTCGTCACTACCACTGTCTCCCTGTGCTGCCCTAGAGCGGAGGATCCTCCAGCACCTCTGATGCTTGCTCGGCTCCTGGCACCCCAGGAGCTTCTTGGGAGAAAAGAGTGGGGGTCACTTAATCATGACATCAGTCCTGTGGTGACATGGGGGGCTGGTCAGCACAGGAGGCTTGCTCTTCATGGACAGGAAATTGGAACCTCGGCTCAGTGGACAACTCCACCCATAAACAGGGACTCTGGCCGTGGAGTGAGGCCAGGTAGAGAGCAGGTGGAGCAGTTGCTTTCCCCAAGGAAATTCTCCAAAGGTGGCATGTGCTCAACAGTGTTGTAAGGTGCTCTTGGGGTAAAATGGTGGTGATGGTGGGGCCGAGGGAGAGGGACCTTCTTGCTCAGACTTGATCAGCATGTGACAGAAACACTCCTGGTCAGAACAACAGAGGGGGGTCAAAGTGGGCTCCTTATGAGGCTGCTGTCCCCTAACTAAAGACAGTCCCCACCTTCTGTGTCCACAGGATCTTTTCTCCACATGTTAGAACTCACCTGAGCAACTGCATTAAAAGGGGTAAGAAGGACAGAATCCTCAAAATCTCAGAAGCAAACTGAGGATGCAGGGAACACATCCAGAGGCACCTGAGTGCTGCCGTGGAGGACGGAGCAGTGTTGCCTCAGGGCTGCTCCCCTGTCAGCCCCAGTCAGATGCAGAGAGGTTTGTGGACGTGGCCCTCATGGATGACATTGGCCTTGCTGGAGAAGGGAGGGCTGGAAGCCAGGCCTTGTGACCTGCCACATGTCTGTGTGGGCAGGACCAGCGAGACTCGCCAGGTACAAATAGCCCTGGGCTCCGTGGGCTCTCAGGCTCCTACGGTTGAGTCTAAATAGATCCTCCTTTGCTAAAGCTGAAAGCTCAGAGCAAAGTAAACCACCATGAGGCTGCCTGTGTGTCTCCTGCTGGTCACTCTGGCCCTGTGCTGCTATGAAGGTGAGTGTCATTTGTAATCAGTCTGGCACCTGCTCCTGCTAAGTCCCCTTTTGTGAACACCAGGTAAGCCTACTTGGGCTGGGGTCGAGATCTGGAAAAGGCCAAAATATGAACCTTTCCCTGTGCTTGTTGAAATAGCTCCCCAAAGCCCAGAATTTACTTTATCGATTTCCCAGCACCCAGGAACTTTTATAAGAGTACTGAGTACACAGCTTGGGAATTCTGCCTGCGGCTTCCTTCCTTCACTGAGATCCATGTTTCTGATGCTGCCGGATGTAATGGGAGGTCTGGGTGGGAATCTGGGCCCTGCCACTTCCCAGCCCTTTGACCTTGGGCCAAACGCTTCATCTCTCTGAGCCTCGTCTTACCACTGGTGCCCACAGCTACCACCGAGAGTGGCCGTGAGTATGCAGTGAGATGAAGTACATCAGGAGCCCAGCCGTAGATATGAATCCAAGAGCTGAGGATAACAGACTTTCTCCTCCCCAGAGTCCTTAGGTGCCAGTTAAGCCCACGGCCTCTTAACTCATAAGTTCAGATCACAAAATGTTACAGCTGGAAAGATCTTAGGAGAGGTACCAGTTCGAGAAGAGCCAGTGCTCTCTGAACCTAATGAATAAACCTGCAAATGCGCTCTGGGAATAAGCAGCACTTGATATACCTAGGAGTCCTACTGGTTTCCTGGGAGTCACCACCAAGCTTAGCAGGACTAATACGATCATCAGAGCTATAGATTCTGTTTTTGTCTCACATTAATTCTAGCCAACCTGTCAAAACTTTGCATGTCTTCATGCCCCGGGTGCCGATCCAGCCTGTCTGAGTTTTCCTTTTCCTCTTCCTTTCTGAACTTCCTCCTCTTTTCCTCTGATCCTTTCCTCTCCGAATTCTCCCCAGAATCTGATGTTGTCTGACCAGGACTCACCTTGGAGCCTAGAAGGACACTTCCTGGGTGCAGGGTGGTTGCAAAAGACTTGGAGGGATGAGGAATCCAGACCAGGAAGAGTCGTCACCCAGGTCTCAGCACAATCCCTACAGGGGCAGGAAGGAGGTTCAGTTCTCTCTTCTCACCTTCTATCAGGATTCTGGACATCACAGAAGAAAGAGAGAGCCAAAGAAATGATGTAAAAAAGGTTCACATGTGCTAAAACTGGTCATCTCTCTTTCTTTCTATTTTTAGCCTTTTACTTCTGTCTGCTTCTGATGGCAAATATCCTAATTCCTCCAGTTTAATCTCAAAATATCACCTTACAACATGTTAATAATTTTTTTTATTCTTCTCTAGATTGACTCTTTCTTCTCTGATCTCTGGTAAGATTCTTACTCTACCTTTCACCTGAAAATGTGATTACTGAAAACCTCCTCTTCACCAACATTGAAAAAGGTGTCACAATTAATTTTTTCAAATCTAGAAAAGAGAATTGCAGCAAACAGAGAAGCACTGGAAAGTGGCCGATGAGCCTTAAAAAAAAAAAGCGAAAGAGGGACCAGGTAACCAGTTTTCCTGTCCTAGCTCTTCCCCGTACTGTGTCATCTGGAGGAAGTCACAACTTCCAGGATCTTACATTGTCATCGGCATGATTACAGGAGGGGAACGTAAAACCCCTGGATCCTGTCCTGTTCTGACATCAGGGAGCCATGGGAAAAATCGAGTTTCTGTGCATAAACTGTACTTTTTTCCTTCTGCTCCAGCCAATGCGGTGCCCTGTCTATCCCTGGTGAATGAAATGGGGACCTTCCTGATTGGTTCTGACACTGCGATGAAGATACAACTCGCCAAATATAATGCACCAAAGGAGGAAGTGGCAGCAAAGTTGCAAGTGAAGAAATGCACAAACGGGATGTCCTCAGAGGACAAAAAGCGAATTCTAAAAATATTGGTAATTTCTTTCTCCTTTATGCATAGAGGCTTCTGTTCAGCTGCACAGTCATGTATGAGGTCGGCTCGCTGCTCTGTGAGGGTTATAGCTGGTGGCACCTGCCCTGCTGCTCACCTCTGATGGGGTGACCCAGGGTCTCAGGGTTGATGCTACATGACAGCTGCTGAATTAAACTCAGAGGCACACAGCATCCTGGGCACGCTCCTCCTTCACAGGTCACCTCCCTGTATACTGTGGTCCCTAGGGTGTCCTGAGAAGGAGGACATCTGGGCCCCAATGCAGGGGATTTGGGGTCAAGAACTACTGTCTCCTGCTTGAGTGCTGTCCTGAGGGCGAGTGGCACCACCCAGTGGGACACAGGCACTGTGGAGGTCATGGGCTGTGGGGACAGTTGAACAGGGAGATGCAGGGAGGAGGGAACTAGAGCGGCCCCTGTGTGCACAGCGGTGGCTGGCTGGGTTCCCTGCAGCTTCTGCAGGGCCAGGAGCCCACTCCAGCCCTTATGCCCACTCTCCCCACATTCCCACACGCCTCTTCCTCACCATGGCAGGGGAGGGATCTCGCTGCTTTGCCTCCTGCAGTCCCATGGAAGTGGGAACACTTGCCTTACGTCTTATCAAGTAATGAGAGGTGGTAAAGGGCTCTCCCAGCTCATCTACCTCTGGGTTTAGGTCGTGAGGTTCAGCTGCAAATGCCCAAAGAAGCTGCGGTCTCAGAGCTGAGAAGAGCTGGGGCCGTGAGGCAGAATTCCCACACTGGGAGGCTGGGGGTCTCCTGACAGCCGTGCTGCCCGGAGTCCCCTCCCCGTGCTGCCCGGTCTCCCAGCCCTGGGTCCCCCACTGCAGGGGACAAGCAGAGTCCACTGTGCTGGGACCTCAGGGAAAATCACTGCTGGGTGTTCTGTCCCCTCCTCACCCTCCCCTCCTTTAGCGACCTGAGTCACAATCGTGGGTCACTCTGGGCTTGTTTGCCTGACTGAGGAAAGGCTGCTCCCTGATGCGCATGGAGGGTCATCACTGTGTCAGGTCAGGGCTCCAGCTTCCACGACACTGGCTTCCTGCCTTCTGTGCTTCCAAAGTGCCTTTTGGTGCAGAAATCCCACTGACAGCTGAGTCGTGAGTGACAGGCTGAGTTAACCTCACTTGCTGGAGCAGGGTCACTGATGTCATGCTATGTTTTTATTTCAGGCTCAAATACTAGTCCAGTGTGGTGCCAATGATATAAATAGTATTATTTCCTAAATTATCGGAATCTGACACCAGTCACCTACTCTCCCTTGAAAGTGTGAAGGTTTCAACGTCTTGCTTCAATAAATGTCCTGTCCTGCACTTGTCCACGTGTCGTGTTATTATCCTATAGTCTCAGGCCTAGTCTCAAGGAAGACTTTAATCGTGAAGTAGCCTTTTGGTGCTGTTATAGTAAATCCTAGAGAACCAACGTCCTGTCACCAGTGCTGACCTGAGGTTCAGGCATCACAAAAGTCAGTGTCTTGTCAGGACCACCCAGCACTACTCCACAGATTTCCCATTCATACTGTCATGAGTGAAAATGACTCTTCCAGGTGACCAGCAGCTACAATGTCCTGTTGGTCTTGTCCCGAGGGTTACCCCAGCCCAGCCGCTGGCCAGTCCCTTGGTCCACACCTGCAGCAGCTCTGGTTGGTGCCCCTCCTCACCACACTTCACCTGCTTGTCCCAAATCTTCTCTGGGGATTGACTCCTATGTGTTGTCCAGTAGCAATGGCGTGCTATTTATCAAAATTAGGGGCATCTCCAGGGTCAACCTCAAATAACTTTATTTGACCCCACATCATCGAAGAGCCGATCAGTGTCCACACCACTCACCACATGTCAGGCTAATGCTTCCTCCAGCAACTTCTCCCAAGGGCTCCGGAAACAAGGACGCAGCTGCCACCTGGACGTTCCACTCAAGCACTCCACAGCCATGTCAGAAGCGAGACAGAAGACAGAACACACTGTCTTCCCCAACCTACTCCTCCTCTGGGAGCCCCCATCCTGGGTCATGGGCCCATCCCACACACAAGTCACCCGACTTGGAAAGCATGTACACAACGTAGCTTAGGGTCCTATGGCTGCTGTAACAATGTACAACTAGCCTGAAGGCTCGAGATGACTGATTCTCTCACAGTTCTGAAGAACAGATGACCAGAACTAGTACCACACTGTGGGAATCCAGGGGCCCCAGGGCCGCCCTCCCTCTGGAGTCTCTAGGGGGGATTCCAGCTTCTGGTGACTGAGGACAGTCCTTGACTTGTGGCCGCATCACTCCCACCTCTGCCTCCTTCATACGTTCTCTTCCCCTTTTCTGTTCATGTCATACTCCCTCTGCCTTTTCCTGGTAACGTAAGTGTGTTGGGTTTAGGAAGCATCAGGTTGTCCAGAATAACCTCCCCATCTCCAAGTCCTTACCTCAGTCACATCTGCAAAGTGCTTTCTTGCCTCGTGATGAGGATTCACAGAACCCGGGGATTAGGGTGTGGGTTCTTGGGGAGAGGGGGCATTAATTAGACTGTGGCCGCTCCTCTCCCTCCTGCCTGCAATAGTCCGCTAAGTTCTGCCCCTCCACTCCACAGCACGGCCTCTGTGAGCCCGTCCTCTCCAGTCCCACAGCCATCAGCACAGTCCAGTCTGTGTCCTTCTCAGCTGAGACAAGTCTCTTCAATGGTCTCCCAGCCTTCTGTGAAGCTCTTCCTGTAACACACCCACCTCATTCATGCCAAAGTGAGCCTCTTAAAATTGAAATGTCGTCCTGACACTCTCTTCAATACCCAAAATGGCTAGAGGCCACTTGTTCTCAAGTGTTTCAGGTAAAAGGACTTATTTACTCTAATCCCAACTTCATGTAGTAATAGTTATGTTTATACAATGGAGAAAATCGAAGAAACAAGTTATTATGAATTCAGCAATGCTTATGAAATAAATTCATATTTCCATTCACATCAGGAAATCTGTACACTTGAAAACAGCACCTAAATATATGAAAGTCATATGGAGTTCAGTCTACAGCCCATGCTTGTCAGACACCAGGACTGACAAAGTTTCTGCCACACTCTGAGAAACCCAGATTGGAACCAATGTTGGAGGATCAAGTTTGCACCCTGGAGCTGGGCATGAGGACTTACATGACCCTATCAAATGTGCCTCTCCAAACTCCATTTCCTCTTCACCTGGAGAATCTGTGATCAGTCCACTTGCTGACGTGTCCTTTGCTTCTACAGCAGGTTGTTTGACACTCTCACACCAGGGCACATGGTCTTCCCTATACATCTGTGACTTTCCCTGCCTACAACACCTGGCAACCTCATCTACAGATTCCATTTCTCAGGTCTCCTCCTCTGTGAAGCCCTCTCTGATACCAACACTGAATAATCATTATACACACATGCACCCACATGCATACACACCCCTCTTTCATCATCAGTTTGCCTTTCTGTGGCATAGATGCAAATTCTAGAGTTGTTATGAGAATATACTAATACACAAATACTGCAAAATACTCAACAAATATTAGCAATCACTATTACAATGCTTATAGCCACTAAAAGGTTCTATGTATCGAGCCCTGCTATCTATATGCATTCAGCTGGTGGGTTTACCTGCTCTGTGTCACTTAGTCTTCACTAGTCCTTAGGAAGGTCAAAGGATCTTATCAATATTTATCATGGGGGTGAGAAATGCTCTACGCAGAGGTCCTCAACTGATGCCTCAAAAGCAAGTGATGCTACGCTCCATGCCAGGACACATATGTCTATCTGTCTGCAAGTAGAGCCCCTCCAGGCCCCATTTCCTCATCTCCCAGTCCTGTAGGTGCAGCCACCCAGTGAAAGGGGGGAGGGCAGTAGCTGCAGGACAAGCGGTCCCATGAGACTCAGAGAACTCCCAGCATCACCAAGGCTATCACCTTGCGACCTCTCCCTTAGCTACTCCTGTAGCCTTCAGAGTCTGGGGACTGCAAGTTTCTCATTAGCCTCACCATTATAAAACAAAGAACATTAGGGTCACACACAGCAAGATTTTCCTGCATGAACTGTTGCTAAAGAGTGTAAAGTGAGATCATGCAAGATGCTTCAGGCTGGGGCTGAGAGAACAGGGTAATTGGGCTTTTGACTAAAGGTACAGAGATTCTGTTTGGGATGGTGACAATTTCTGGAAAAGGATAGTGTGATAACACAGTGAATGTACTTAATTATGATGAATTGTACTCTCAAAAGTGGCTAAAATGATCAGTTTTGTGTTATGTATATTTTAGCAAAATAGTAACAGTAAAAAAGACTCCATGGCCAGTTGCTATCTGAGAGGGCTCAAGGTCACTGCGAAGGGGTGAAAGCCTGTATTTTACTGCCCACTGAACAGAATCTCCTGGGGCCACTTGTGTCACAAAGTCAGTGACATCACTACATGTGAATGCTCTCTTTGATTCACTGCCTGGAGTGTTTCTTATTGAAGGTATCACTCATTTCTAGGAAACTCTGATTCAGAAAATTTCTCTCCCACAATGATGGCCTGCTAGAAGACCCTACCACTCATCGTTCACACAAAGACAGACAAAACTATGCATAAACAACCACATTTAGATAAAAATAACCAAAGGAGAGGGTGGAGCATTTCGAAGAAGTAACATGAGCTCTAGTTAGCACAGGAACTCAGGATAACCACGTAGAGCATGGAAGGAAACACCCAGTCTCTACCATCCCAACTGCAGCCAGGAGCAGCAGAGAAGCAGGAGGAATTGTTCTCTTTAGGAAAAGGTAACTTAAAGGACCCCAGCAACCCCCATGAACACTTTGGACACCTACAGTCCCCACCATTGGGTCACGGTCCTTGTAGACTTTGCAGACCTTGAGCCCAGCTGGGGAAGCTGCCTGGAGTCCTCACAGTTGTGTTCCCCTGAGAGGAGCCACACTGAGCCCCTCTCTCTGTGGCCTGCACAACCACTCTGCTATGCCACCTTGCAACTGGAACTTCTGCTTGAGGGTGTCTTACTCCAGGGGTAAGTAAGGTCCTTGCATTGCAGAGACAAAGCTGCCATTAAACCTGAATCCTCCCATCAATCCCCACCCAGTGGTCCAATCCCCAAGCCCAGCTTCGAGTACCTGATGCACCCTATCCTGAAGGGCCAAGCAGTGGTGGTCCCACTGCACCCATCTGTCCCATTTGCAGCTGCCTCTCGCCTTCAGGCAGGAGTGGACCCTGCACACTCCCTCTGGGAGAATCTTTAATTATCCCTCTCGGCTGTGGCTGTGTCAATGTCCTGGGATTGAGAGGAAGCAGCACATCACCCCCTGGGGAATTAGGGCCTATGCCAAGAAGCTGCTGGCAAAGAAGTAGCTTGACAGAGAAGCTGGTAGTCTGAGCTGAGCAGCTGTGCAGCCCAGGGTTGAGCTGATGAGGTACCCCACAATCCAGGGAAATAGAACACTGGCTAAGCTTAGACACCCCACTCTACTAGCCCTAAAAATAGTACTCTTCTTCCCTGGAGCTGGACTAGCCCCTTAGATACTGAGATGCTGAAACACCTCTTTCCTTGGGGAGTGGTGTCAGTGCTGCACTGCCCTCTACCCTCAGGGCCCCAAAGACAGAAATGCTCAACCATTCTGGGTACTCACTCCCACTGCATCTGGCATCACAGAGACTGAGATACTGCCAAGCCATACCATCCCCAGGCATAGAGTCACCACTACCTGGTGCCTTAACCAGTAGGAGCCATGTGACAACTGAGCCCCATTGGGTCTGGTTCCTGAATTGCAGGGTTAGAGTCACAGCTACAACCTGTCCCCTTTGCCCTGAGCTGCCAGGAGGTTGCTTCACAGTCACAGATACTGGTACTGTGGGCAATCTACATCCAACTGTGTCACAAAGAGTTAACCAGAACCCCAAGACCTAGATGCACAGTAGGTTCCCATGACACTAAGCCCAGGATCCTGGCCCCACAACTGCTCTGAGCATGTGCACCTGGAACCCAGCACCACTCCAGCTGCTTGTAGGTTGGGTCATGCCTGACACCAAGAGGAATATCCTTGGTAAAGTCTCCCTATTGTTGGCAAAATAAGAATAGGAAAACCAGCAAATTCCTCGTTATCAAAGACTATGACAACCTATACTGCCTCCACCACTGCCACAAACTTCTACAGCATAGGTCACTGAGGCAAACACAGTTATTGGTGACATTGATTACAACTCGAGAAGCTGCCAGAGATTGTACCACTGCATTGACATCAAACCAGAATCACCACACCCTTCCAAGGGCACACTAAGACCAACTGCAGATGAAAGATTTTCTCTATGGAAGCCACTCTGTAAAATTTGGAAGAGGTCATTGTTCCACCAGATTCACAGACATCAATGCAGGAAGAAAAAACACGAAAAAGGAAGTATATATGACACCAGAAAAGGAACACAATAACATGTCAGGGATAGACCCCAAAGAAAAGAAAATCTAAAAACTATCAGAAAAAAATTTCTAAATTATGATCTTAAAAAGGCTAAATGAGACACAAGAGAGTACAGATAAAAAAATTCAACAAAATCAATAAAAGAATTCATGTTATGAATAAGAAGTTAAACAAAGAGATAGCTGTCATAAAAAGAACCAGACTGAAATACTGCAGCTGAAGAATTCAATGAATGAAATAAACAATACAACAGAGAGTTACAAGAGCTGATTAGAGAAATAAAGAAAGAATCTCCAAACCCACAGAAAGATCATTTGAAACTAGCCACTCAGTGTGGGAAAAAAGAACAAAAAGGAGTGAAGGACACTTACAGGAACAATGGGACACCATTAGGTAAGCAAATATTCAAATTATGGGTGGGCCTGAAGGAGAAGAGAAGGGAAAAGGGATCAAAAACATATTTAATAAAATAATAGCTGAAAACTTCCCTAATCTTAGAAGAGACATGGATATACAGAACCAGGAACCTCAAAGGTCCCCATATAGATTCAATTTATCAAGGTCCTGGCCAAGGCACATTATAGTCAAAATGTCAAAAGTCAAAGACACTCCTGCAATTATTCTCTCTCTCTCTTAGACTGTCCCCTCTCCCCTCCTTGCTGGATTATCCACACTGACATTTAAATATGTCTTACTGCTGCCCTTCCTCAAAGTTGGTCTTTGAAGCCACCTCCCATCCAATGACTGCCAATAATTCTTTTAAAACTGGTCAAAGAAAAATAAAGAATTCTAGACACACCAAGAGAAAAGCATCAGGTCATATATAATGGAATCCCATTGTACGATACCAGCTTTCACAGCAGAAAACCTACAGGTCAACACAGAATGAGGTGATATAGTCAAAGTGCTGAAAGAAAAAAATTCCTGTCAAGAATATTATCCCTGGCAAAATTATTCTTCAGGAATAAAGGAGAAATAAGCTTCTTCACAGACAAGCAAGATTTGAGGGAACACATCACCACTAGACCGGTCACACAACAAATGCTAACGGGATTCCTACAACTGCCAGTGAAAGGGCATTAACTAACATTGAGAAAACATGCAAGAGGATAAAACTCACCAGTAAAGTAGGTGCACAGATTGGAAAGAGACAGAAAGCAGACCATATCACTCAGAAAACCACCAAACTGCAATGATATACAATAGAAGAGGAAGAAAGGAAGAAAAAATATACAAAATAAACAGATAGCAGTAAACAAAATAATAGAAGTAAGTTCTCACATATCAATAATAACCTTGACTGTAAATGGACTAAACTGACCAATTAGAAGATATAGACGGGTTGATTGGATGAAAAAAACAAGACCCAACTATATGCTGCCTTCAAAAGCTCACTTCGCCTGTAATGGCACATACAGACTGACAGCGAAGGGATGGAAAAAGATATTTCATGCAAACAAAAACCAAAAGCGAGCACTTCTATCAGGTCAAACAGACTTTAAGTCAAAAACTGCAAAAAGAAACAAAGAAGGTCATCATATAATGTTGAAAGGGTCAATTCAGTGAGAAGGTGTAACAGTCGTAAATATCTATACACCTAACCTTGGAGCAGCCAAATACATGAAGCAAACATTAGATCTAAAGGGAGAGATACATTCCAGTGCAATAATAGCTGAGGACTTCAATATCCCACTCTCAGCAATGGACAGATCATCTAGACAGAAAATCACCCAAGAAACATTCAACATAAACAGCACTATGGACCTAAGAGACATTTACAGAACATTTCATCCAACAGCTGCAGAATATATATTCTTTTCATCAGCACATGGAATATTCTCCAGGATTGACCCCATATTAGGCCACAAAACAAGTCTCAGAAAGTATTAAAATATTGAAATAATATGTATCAAGTATGTTCTCTGACCATAATGGAATATAACTAGATATCAACAGCAAGAAGAACTTTCAAAACTGTGCAAATACATGGAGATTAGACAACATGTTCCTGAATGACCAATGTGTATAAAAAGAAAACAGGAAGAAAATTTTTAAATTTCTAGAACAGATGAAATCAGAAACACAACCTACCAAAAGCTGTGGGATACAGCCAAAGCAGTAAAAAAGGAAAACTTATAGTAGCAAACACCTACACCAAAAAACCAGAATGATTTCAAGTGAACAATTCATCTCAAAGAATTAGAAAAGCAAGAGCAAACCAAACCCAAAATTAGTAGAAGGAAAGAAATACTAGATATAAGGGTAAAAATAAACACAATTGTGTCTAAAAAGAAAAAATACATAAAAGATCAATAAAACAAAATGTTGTTTTTTAAAAAAGATAAACAAATTGACAAAACATTATGTAGACTATGTGGTACATATGTAAAGAAAAGTATAAAAATTTAAAAATATGAGAGAAAAAGAGAATGCTAAAGGATAAATTCACTATGTCCAACTAATACAATTCCAGTTTGAGACAGAATATGGTGAAAAGGAAAGCCACCTGAGGAATAACACAAGAAAAATTTTCTAGAAATAAAGCATGTGAGATTTAAAAATCCATAGAAACCAAAAAAATAAAAAAGAAAGAAAAAAGAAAAAATTCATAGAAACCCGCTTGTTCCCAATATTAAAAAACACTTTGGTGACATTTGGAACATTATCCTAAAGAAAAAGTCTTTCTTGCAGAAATAAACACTAAGCCACATGCAAGGACGGGGAATAGAAATGAAATCATCACATGAACCTGGAGGCAAAGGAGCAACACTCAATCAAAAACCAGGAGATTTTCCACCTATAATGCTTTGCAGATATAAATCCATGTCCAACCTACTATCATTGGAGCATAAAAACAGATGAAGATATTTTCAGATGTACAAATCCTCAAAAAGTTTATCACGAATGAGCTTTCTCTGAGGAAAAATACTGAAAGATGTGCTCCACCAAAAATGAGTGGAACAAGGAAGGGAACGATGTGGGGCTCAGTGAGAGGGGATTAACATAAGATTGAATGAATGAATCAAAGGAGAAACCCACTAAAAGGTGTTTAGACCATGTGAACACCAGGGGACAGTGAAAGACGTTAAAGGTGATTATGGGTCTAGGTGTTCTGAGCAGGAAGTAAAGGAAATCATGCCTTTCACTGGAAGCTTTTTTACACTATTATCCTTTTGAAAAAAATGTGTCCATATTATCTTTAAAAATTCAGCTTGTGAAAAATAGAGGATGTTGGAAGACAGAAATGAAAAGGAAACAGGCTATAGAAGAAAAAGGGCAAAATGGGGAAATAATTGGGCACAAAGAAGTAGGATGCTACAGACTATCTTAGGTAAACCTGGGAGGAACTTGACATATTTTGTTGAAAGAATTAATGAATGTCTTTATAAAATTATTAACTGCGTTGAAAGATAAGACGAGACACAGAACTGAGGAAAGATACACGGCACATCACGAAGATGAGATCTCATCGTTCACGTAAAGGTCTATGGATTCAAAGAACAAGGTCCTTCTAGGGTGGGCATTCCCCAGAAGGAAGATGCTGTTGAAGATGTGGTGACTGAGTTGGACACTGAAGGGCCTAGAAGATGAGGGTGACAGGCAGGAGGAAGTGAGGACCTGCAGGAGTGTGGAGCAGGCTGGGCAAAGGCACCCACATGAGGCTGAGCCCAGCACACGGAGGATAAAGCTGCCCACGCTCCAGCTGCCATCTTGCCAGACTTGGGCTCCACGGTCAGTTAACTTTGTGAGGCTCCCGGGTGCTTCTAATCATCGGTCACAAGAGCAAATGCTTTTAGGTACTTCTCTAGGTCAGGGTTTCTCAGCCTTGGCAGGTTGACATTGAGGGTGACAAGTTCTTTGCTGGGGGAAGCTGACATGTGCATCGTAGGACGTTTAGCAGCATCCCTGGCCTCGACCACCTGCTGCCAGCAGCACATCCACCACCACCCGGTTGTGATGGATGATGGAGATGACAGCCAAAGCCATCTACAGATTTATGTCCACAGGCATGGGTGGAAAAGATAGGAAATCTGCCCTCGCTGAGAGTCACTGCTCTAGCACTGGAAAAACTCTATGTCAGCTCTCCTATATGCCTCTTGTAATGGCCCTAAAGATGACATGTTCACAACTGTGGGATCACTACAGTGAGCAGGAAGATGTGGGCACCGAAAAGAAAAAACACTGCTACCTTCATGGAGAATTTATTGGTGTAGATACCTGGTGAATCACATCAACTGTCACATGTATACAGGATTAAGCTCTGAGCCACACATTTCAGGGAAATGTCAGGTTGAGCAAAGTTCATGGATTTGGTGATGGAGCCAAAGAGAATAAGCAGATTAGCAGGGGCTGGCACCTGGCGCTGGCTCTGCCTCCACATCCGGCTCCTGCTCCCAACTCCTCAGCTGGATCCGGGTAACATCATATCATGGTGATGGTCACTTCTGGAGAAAAGAGAGACTGAGGTGGCTCAGGCCCTGCTTGGCACAGTCTCCAACTACTTCTTCTCCTTACCCACCCCTCCCTCTGTGACCCCAAAGTCCTCATCCAGGAAAGTACAAAGATGGTGTCAGTGCCCAGGACGTCACGAGGATGTCTGGTTTCAGTGTTGGGTCTGGCCGCTGACCTTACTAAAAACTCTAATTTACATGAGCTCCTCTTTCTTATTAACCTTAGCAATGAAACATGTCATATAATCAGTGAACTCTTTGTAACACATTTAATTCTGCTCCTGAAAATTAATGACAAAATTTTTATTAAGCCCCCACTTCATGGTGCTGCCACACAAAGATGACAAGTGCACAGGCCATTCTCTCAAGGAGCTTGAACAGGATTAAGGGGCCAGCAATCAGGGTCCCAGAGAAGTCAGGAGAGGGCCACTCACAGACAGCCATGGGGTCCTATGAACTGGGAGATGCCGGAGATGCAGGGGCCAGGGGAGAGCAAAGACAGGACTGTCTTCGATGTGGCCTAGGGAATGAATGGTGTGTTTCAGCCCAGAGAACAAAGACATGAGCAGAAAACTGTGGGCCCCACAGAAATCGACCCCAAGTTCACATAGCATGGTAGGGGGAGTCAAGGCCAAAAGGATCCACCCGAGCCATCGTGTGGAGGCCCCTGAGCATCAAGCTAAAGAGGTGAGTGTACTGTGTGGAGAGCAGCCTCTGGAGCCAGACGTCCTGGCTCTATGTCATGGAACTGCCACTTACTAGCTGTGTCCTGGGGGAGTTCTGTTGAACCTCTCTGTGTCTCATTTCCTGCAGCTGGACTGAAACGATATGCCCACCTGCAGAGAGGTGACCACACATCCCAGGTACTCAGGACAGACCTGCTTTATATTGTGTCCCTGGGTCCTGTTCATTTAATGTTGTTTTTCTTTCCCAAAATGCCGTGCTTTTTACAATAAATACTCTGATCCTGGTACTCATAGGATTGCTGCTGTGAAGACTGAAGGCAGCACACTGCCTGTTACCCAGGGACTGGTGTGTAAGTGTTTGTCACTCGTGTCTTATTGAACATTTCCATGTAAACAGCTAAGAGACTGGAACTTACCTCATCACCACAAAAAAATTAAAAGTATTTGAGGTGATGGATGTATTAATTTGTTCAAATTAATAATTTCACAATGCATGCATATATCATAAAGATATGCTGTACATCATAAATATATACAAATTTTATTTGAAATTACAGTTCACTGAAGATGGGAATTTTTTTTTTTATTACTTCAAACATGTACAAGAAATTGGAGCCAGGCTCTGGGGAGATGAATACAGCTGCCATGTGTAGAAGGAGGAGGAGGAAAAGTGACTCGTAAATTGTATCCATAAAACTCTGAAGAAAGAGGAACTCAGAGAAAATCAATTAAACTTGCATCCAAGTACGGTGCTTCCTATTCCAACTTAAAAACTTTTAGCTTCTATCTAATTATAGTCATCTCTGCAAGTTTCCCAGAATGTAAGTAGAAGCAGTTTCTGGGGTCTGGGATGGTTCCAACAGTCCTCAGAGGTTTGTCATGAGTGCATGTGTTCAGTGTGTACAAATGATGGCCAGACGCTGACGTGCAGATGGCAGGTTTTCTGTGCCCGGCACACTTCTCAGGTGTGTGACTTTCAAATGACTTTAAAGTCATTTTTTCCTCACAACAATTCCACGACTGCTACTATTTTATGAAAAAGTTACAGAGCATTAATTATCCCACGGGACACTGTGCAATCAGCCAATAGTGACTCCGGGGTGTGCCACAGGGGGTCTGGCTCAGAGCCAGGGAGAGGGCTGTGGCATGTGCAGAGGTGTCACCCAGCAGGCACTGCACAGCCACCGTCAGCAGAGAGCAGCCTCCAGGCCCGCCTTCTGGGTCCTTCCCGGAGCCCTGGGGAAGCCCAGCTGGGAAGGCAGCAGCTGCAGAGTGAGGGTTTATCGCCTCCTGGTCCTTCTCTTTCCCGACTCCTCTGGGCACACCCTCACGTCCCTCATCTTCTGAATTCCACCTCCCTGTATCCTACCCGAAGCCGTCCTGAGCCTCTCCCCGTCTGAAGGAAAGTCCCCTCTCCGTGATCTCACTTCCCAGTGCCCTTTACCCACATCCCTCTCTTCACCTCTCCTGTCCCATCCAAGCTTGTGGCTTATACTGTGTGTCCCCTCAGTGCTCTCAGAGGTCTAATGTGACACGGGTCCCTTCCCACGATTCAGCTAGTAGGGAAGATAAACCACTGCACCGCACAGCTCGCCGTGCATGTGTGTGGGGGAAGGGAGGGTCCTTTCTTCATTGTCCTGGACTCACCATGGAGGCTACAGCCTCTCCCTTGTCCACTCCACTCCTGGAAGGACAGGCCACGAGTGTTTCTCAGTGTTTGTGGTCACTTTAGAGAAATCACACTGTCCCCTTCTCTCAGTCTCAACACCTTGACAAAACATGTCTTCCTACCCACTGAGGGCAAAGTTCATCCTGTGCTGGCTTCTGACATACTTGGGGACACTGAGCTGGGATGCTGGGGAGGGATGTGGACTGAACAGTGAGCACCACACCCAGGAAATCCCAGCACCAGGCTCGTCCAGGGCAGGGAAGGCACCTGGTCCGGGAAAGGCCTTGGTGACTTGAAAAACATATGTCCCAGTGCCACCTGTGATTACTCCAAGACAGAGGCTTTTCTCAAGGTCCTGTCCCAAGGAAACAGTCCACACCTGCTTCTAGACTTGGCATGACCTTGGAGAGGAGCGGCCCACCTCCAAAGGAGTGCCTGAGGTCGATTTCATTTCCCAGAACCCTGGTAAGTGACAGGCAGAAGCAGATCCGTGCAATGAGAGAAAATAAGGAAATGTGGGGTATCCTTCCCAAACACAGTGGCGCAGATAAATACCTATCACTTACAATTATTTAAAAAGCTCAATGGGCATCTAAACTTCAAAAGTATGTTGTTAGAGCTTTGGGGGAAATGCACAAATCACTAAGAAGATGGCTCTCACGGTTGCCTGTTTATATGAAGCACGGCACGGCCTTTCATGTGCCACAATACATCACTGTATGTAGGGTCTTCTAGGACCTGAGGGCAGGTCAAATTTCACTCTTTCTTACCACATACTCCCTTTCTCTTCAAAGACACCAGGCAAAGCCCCTTTTAGCGAGATAAAAAGTTGGACCTGCAACACTGTCTTCTGAACCCTTTGGCTCTCCTAATTCTTGCTAAGGATGCTGGACTGCAAATGAGAATTTTCTAGGCCAAGTTATTGTGAGTTGATTCACCTGAGAATGTTCAGATGTCCAGATAAAACAAGGAGGGTAAAGATACACAACATCTTCAGTGTGGGCACCCTGTACCTGACATGGGGTTTGTTTTAGATGAATAAGAAACTTCCGAAGGGCCTCTGGCCCGGCAGGTGTCAGGGCAGGTCCAGAAGGACTAGGGCAGGAGGTGGAGCCCCACGAAGTCCTGGCCGAGGAGACAGTTTCCTGCTTCATAACCAAAGTCCTTCATTTCCCTTTGGAATGAAGGATGCCAGCCATGGCCAGGTGAGTGAAAGTACACACACAAGTACACGGCCCTTGTTTCTAGCCCCTTCGTACATCAGTTTTGTTCTTGTCTCAGAACAGCTTGTGCTCCAGCTCAGTGAAGGGAAGGAAGACATCACAAAGAATCCAGACAGCAAATATGTGTTCACAGGGAATAAAGAAATAGCTCATCCCCCTGGCTCACTTGTCATTCCTTTCTATTTTTTTTTTTTTTTTTTTGGAAACCAGAACCAACCCTATTTTTTGGTTCCTGTTACCTTCATCTTGTCTCTAGTTAAACTGCAGTGGGTTTTCTATTCATACGTAGCTGTCCTGTGCTTCTCTTGACCCTAAGACATCCACTTTCTTTCCCTCCTTGACCTTGCATTGCCAAGTACCAGCTGCCTGCAGGCCTCTGGGCTGCTGAAACTCTTCCAGATCGGGACTGGATACTAACTCTCAGCTAAAACTGCACCTCCTCCTACAGGCTTGATTTGAACTGCTTACAGGAAGCTGCCCACGGACCATCGATCTATCACGTCATTCTGATTTTGTGGATAGTTTGTGGTTCTTTGCAGCCATTCCCACTTTCTGATATGAATCCTTTTATTTATAGCCCTGTCTGCTTCCTCTCTCGTAAGAAAGTCAGTTCCCCAAGAGCAAGAACTTATTCTTCCATCTGATTCCATAGCACACAGCACAGGGCCAGCTCAGAGGAGAAGCTCAGCAGATTGTTCTCAACATGGGATGGATGCAGAGCTGGATGGGTGGATGGATGAAAACTCCATCCACGAAAGATCATGTATTCATCATCATCTTATGCTAGACCTTGTGACAGAAGCTTTACAGAGAGCATCTATCATTTCTACAGAACTCAGCAGGGTATCATTTACACCCGTTTTTCTTTTTCTTCTTCTTCTTTTTTTTTTTTTAAAAGATGACCAGTAAGGGGATCTCAACCCTTGGTTTGGTGTTGTCAGCACCACGCTCAGCCAGTGAGCTAACCAGCCATCCTTATATAGGATCTGAACCTGTGGCCTTGGTGTTATTAGCACCGCACTCTACCGAGTGAGCCACGGGCCGGCCTTACACCCATTTTTCTAAAGAGGAAATGGAAGCTCAGAAGGACCAGCATTGTAACCTGCCCAAAGACACTTCACGACCAGATATTGTATCTAGGAACAAAATCCACATCTGCATGAGCCCATCTTCACCATCTATCGTTCGGCTCTGCCTGCCCTAAGCAATCATTTACTCTCCTAGTCTCACCACATCCTTTGAGTCAGTGGAAGGAAAATCCTAAAATGCCAACAGAGACATTAACAAGAATTTACTTGGAGATTTATAACACAGTATATTTATGAATCTGAATTAACTTAGTGACATAATTCTTGTAAAAAAAAGATTTCAGCGGAGATTACTGATACCTATTCTCCAAATCTTAAAGCACCTTTCTGAAAAAGAGTTCTGTAGGTGAGGGAAGTTTGCTTCCCAGAGGCAGATTGTGGTATTGCCCCTAGTGCGGCTGATTGCAACAGGAGACACGGTCATAGAGGGTAGGAATTGGTTTGCACCTTGCAGAAGTAAAGGGGACAGTTAGAGCGGATCAATTCAGGATGTTTAACTACAAAATTCCCGGATGAGAAAGAAATTATATGGTGGGTACGAAACTTCAAAAATTATACCAGAATATCCCCAAAATGAAGGATTTGAAAGGTCCACTCTCTCCCCATGCAAAAATATCATGGTGATAATTAGTAACATCTTCCTAAAGAGTTTTCTGCTAAAGAGAACACTAGGTCATATTCAAGGATGAAGAATAAAAATAGCATCAACCAAAAAGACTTCAATGCAAAGCAACACTGCTGAAAATTTATAGAATTTTCACCCTATAATTCTATCAGGGTAAATTTCTATAATCAGCCAACTGTCACTCAAGCGTGATGATAGAGAAATATTCAGACATGCAAATTTCCCCCTATTTTACGTCCACCAAGCTTTTCTCCAAAAGACAGTGGAAGATTTTCTCTATAAGGAGGGAATAGAAGGAGAAAGAGAAAAGCATGGGGTCCAGGACAGAGGATTTGACGCAGGAGTAGAGACGTCTGAACGTGATGCCGACCAGAGACCTGTGCTCAAAATGATTCAGACCCATGAAGGTAAACACCAGGGGAAACTCTGACACAAGTCGAAGGTGACATGGACACTATCATGGGCATGGGAAGAGGAGGAAACAAGTGTTTGTCATTACAACCCACTCTACACCATTTTCTGTCTCACACATTGCACCTGTATCACATTAGACATTAAACTTCAAAGAAAGAGATGCTGGAAGACAAGTGCAAAGGAAGGAAATGTGGAAGAAATTGTGGAAAAATGTGGGAGGAGTCAGAACCATGACTAGTGCTATCACTAGAGAGGTGATAATTTACTGGAAAGCAGTTAAGATGCTGTAGATTATCTAAGGTCAGCTGAAAACCCACCACGCACATAACAGGAGTTTGATATATTTTATTGAAAGAAATAGCAGATTTCCGTATATAATGAATTACATGTTGAATGACTAGAGACAAGACAGAGGACTGAGGAATGATAAGAGATATATTTCACAGAGAATATTTTGTCTTACATATTTAAAAAAATATATATATATATTTGTCTTAGGTATTACATATTACATATTATTAACCTATGGAAGCTAGAGTCCTTCTGAGCTGTGCATCTCCAGGAAGGGAGGCTCTGTGCAGGGGGTGATGGCTGTGTGAGGTCATAAGGACCTACAGGATGAGGATGACCGAAAGGTGGAAGTAAGGCCCTCCTGGTGGGCAAAGCTGCCTGGGCCTGGGTGTCGAGGTGACACTGAGTCCAGCCTATGGGAGGGCAATGATGCCCACAAACCTGCAGGGATCTTGCTGTACCTGGGGCTGCATTCACTGTGCACTAGAGGCAAGGCCATCTACCACTGCTGATGTATCAATATGAGACCAAGTGCTTTTCAATATTTACATACACATGGCCTCTCCACTACAGCACCCTTGATTTTGATGTGAATATCAGAATTCAGTAGGATGTTTAATTCCTTGCACCTGACACTTGATATCAACAGCACACCCATCCTCCTCCACTTGGGACAACGACAAACAACTCTAGACATTGACAGACGTTCTCCAAGTTTGCAGGGAAGGTCAAAATTGCCCCTGCTGAGAACCACTGCTCTAGCAGTGGGGATACTTTACATCATCTCCCCACGTACCTCTTGTAATGTCCCCATGGACCAGAGGCTCATAACCATGGGCTGACTACAGTTACCAGGAAAATGTTGGCATTGAAGTGAAAGGAAAATTACTAACTGACTGGCATAGATATTGGTGTAGAAATATAATGATCCAAGTCAAATGTCACATGTACCCAGGCATTGACATTTTTAACTATGCACATTTCAGGGAAATGGCAGGTTGTGTACTTTCAGGGTTTGGTGAAGGAGCCAAGGAGAATTAGCCAGGGGCTGACACCTGATTCTGGTTCTACTTCCAATACCGGCTCCTGGTCCCAATTCATTAGACAGATCCTGGTTAGATCATACCACGATGCCAGTCACTCCTGGAAAAAGAGACATTGAGGTGGCTCAGGCAACGGATGACAGGGACTCTAAATACCTCCTCTCCTCACCTGCCTGAAGTCTTCCTCTCTTGTGTCAAGGTCCTCATTTGCACAGGAAAACACAAATGGTGGTTCTATTGCCCAGGACATCAGGCTGATGTCTGATTTCAGTCTTAAGTCCTATGTGTGTTTTTACTGAAACTAACTTTAAATGAGTTCATGTTTCTAATAGACCTAGTAACGAAACATGTAATACAATTAAAAAACTCTTTGTAAGAGAAGTACAATGTGTTCTTGAACATCATTTACATAAATATTAACAAAGCACCGAATATCAGGCTATAGTAGAAAGAAGACGTGCACATGCCGTGGGTTCAAGACCTTGAACAGAGCAGGGGCCAGTAATCAGGGTGCTGGAGATGTCAGGAGAGGGATGTTCATGGACAGCCCTGAGGTCCTGTGACTGGGGAGATTCTGGTGATGCAGGGACCGGGGAAGGGCACAGGCATGGCTGTGTTTGATGTGGCTTAGGGAATGAGGCATGTTTCATCCCAGAGTGACAGGCACAGTGGAGGAGGGGAGACAACGGGGAGCAAAGGCCTCAAGCAGGTGACTGTGGCCCCTACAGAATCAACCCTGAGTTCACACAGCACAGCAGTGGGAGTCAAGGACACAGGGATAGCCTAGAACCATAACATGAAGGTTCCTCAGGGTGAAGCCAAAGAGGTAAATAGAGCTGAGAGAAGTCTCTGGAGTCAGAACGTCTGGCTTCATAGCCTGGTTCAGCCACTCACTGGCTGTGTCCTCTGGGTAAGTCTGGACCTCTCTATGTCCCATTTCCTTTGGGGCTAAAATATGTCCACCTCACAGGGAGTTGACACCAGTGCCAGGTTCCTCAGAATAGTCCTGGCTTGTGTTGTTGTCCTGACATCCTGTCCATCTCATGTTCATTTTCACAATCAAAGTGCCTAAGTGTGGGCCATAAATCACACGGTCTCCCTTCTGACGGGATTGCTCTTGCGAGTCCATAACAGGACCACAGCAGTGACTGCCACTTCCCCACTTCCCCCATGGATGTGTGTGCCTGTCTGCTGCCACCCAGTTTAGAAAGTGAGCTGCACAAGGGCAAGGGCCTGCTCTGCCTTGTTCCTTTAATTGATTCTGTCACATGTAGCCTCAGGGCCCAGTGCATGGGACAAGCTCAACAATAATTCACGGATGAATGGATGGAGGGACGGAGGGATAAACACCCCCACTCATGCGTGGTCACCTTATGTGAGGCCGTGTGATAGAATCCTTACACAGAGCGACTGTCCTCCTTAGGACATCCCGACAAGGGATCACGCATACCCAAGGAAGCTCAGAGACAATATTGGAACTTGCCCAAGGACACGTCATGACCAGATGGTGCATCGAGTATCCAAATCCACACGAGCATGAGCCGAATCCCGCACCGTCCACCGTGCAGCCCTGCCTGCCCTCAGCAACTTGGAAGGAAAACCCTGAAAAGACAACAAGGAAATAAATGCACGTATTAACACATTTACAATACGATGAATTTGTGAAGTTACTAAGTGAGAAAATCCTTATAGAAATGACTTTCAGTGGAGGGCAGATGTCGGTAAATACCCACACAGAACGTCAAGCACGTTTCAGAACGTGAGAGTCGGTGGCTGAGCAGAGCCTGCCCCCTGGAGGCGGCGTGCGGCACTGCAGCAGGCCCGCTGCTCAGTGGAGCCAGTTCATGCAGGGGGCGCTGTGAGCACCTGGAGCAGGTGCAGAAGACGAGGAAGAGCAAAGGGAGAAGGACCCCAAGGAAGAGGCGGGAAGCAGGAGGTTTCTACACGCCTGTCACACACTGGCTGGGCTCCCGCCAGTGCAGGCTGTTCCTTCCTGGTCCCGTGCCAGGTTGAGTCTGTGACTCATTCCCTGATTCCTGGGAGGGATTAAGGTGGCTGCCTGGGGAATAAATAGAGGAGCTCTGGGTGCTCACCTCCAAAGCGAGGTCCTTGATCCCTGCCGCAGTCGCCTGCACAGCCAGCAACAGCTTCCTCACCATGAAGCTGCTGATGGTCCTCACACTAGCCGCCCTCCCCCTCTGCTGCTCTGCAGGTGAGTTCTGTGCACAGAGGGCTGCCTGTCAGCTGGGGGTTGATTCCTGGGCCCTGGGCAAGATCTCCCAGTTCCCAGGCCCCAGCACAGGTGAGTCTCGGTGCAAAGGGTCTGGGTGTAATAGGCCTAAGCATCACCATTAATTCCAGACAGTCAAAGAGCAGGTTCCCTCATGGGCTGTGCCCCTGTATTGGAGCTGGATGGAGCGTCTCATACCCATTCAGAGTGTCCCACCATGGTGCAGCTACCATGAAAACCAGGATGAGACTCAGGATTGAGTATTTGAATGAGACATTTCAGTGGGGCAAGGGAAAGATATGAAGGATGGACCCATGGCATTGGGTCCACATGGGTTCCCTGAAAGAGGCACTCCCGGGTCTCCTTAAACATGGGAGGAAATGGGAAAACCTCAGGAGAGAAGATTCAGGCTGCAGCGTGGGACCCAGTGTCTCACACCATGTGGGGCTCACTCTGCACTCCCAGCGTTGATCTCAGTCCTTGTGGAGGGCACATTATCTCCCAACCCCTTTGTGCTTGAAACAGCCTGGGGAGGACTCACACCCTCTGGAGTCTCCTTCCAGCATTAAACCGAGAGGGAGGACAAAGCCCTGATGGCCTGAATCTGGGCAGCACTAACAGGTCACATGTGTAGCCTGCTTTGTACAACTTACAAGGCTCACTTGCATACCCTCCCTCATTTGTTCCCGAAGTAGGTGCAGATGGGTAAAAAGGTGCTCTGCTCACAGGCAACGAAATGGAAAAATGCAGACCCAGGAGCAAACCGGCTCTTGTGAATCCAGGTCCCGAGCTTTATCCCCTCGTCCTCAGGGGTGGCTGCATCAGGTCGCTTCATGAACAGGAGGTTCTGTTTTACCTTCCTTGTCGATGCAGACCACAGTTAGAGTTAAAAGAGTTAATGGACAGTGCTCCAGACCCAGTGCTTCTGTGATACTTGAAATCCTACTTGAGGCTCTGAATAATAACAGTGAACCACGGCACGACTGTCATCCAAGACAGAGGAAATAGTCTTGAGTATGTCCCACCAAGTCAGAGCTTGTCATTTCTCCAGCCTCCTCATAAAGCCACTTTGCACGGGGCTTGGCTCCTCTGAGCTGGGGGGTATAGGGGGACAGATGCTGCAGGGCTTAAATCCGGAGCCTGAGTTTACTGTCCTAGAACCGAGGACCCGAGAAACGGACCACAGTCCTTCGTCATCAGTGTCTCTAGTGGGTGCAAGAAGATGAGTGACATGACAGGACTCCCCCAGTGGGCTCACACCTCCAGCAATGAGCCTGTTTTCTCACGCTCTCTCCTCAGGGTCTGGCTGTCAACTTCTCGAGGATGTGATTTACAATGTGATCAATTCCGGGGTGTCTACAGCTCAACTGAAACAATCTATTCAACAGTTCATACCAGATAACGCCACTGCCAACGCCGTAGATGAATTCAAACAGTGCTTCCTCCAGCAATCAAATGACACTCTGAGCAATATACAAAACCTGATGGTAAATTAGCCTTCTTCTTATGTGCCTTAAAACTCACTGACCAGGAACGGGCAGGCTCTAAATTTCTCACCAGTAATGCCGAGCAGCCTCTGACCAGGTTTTTGGTGGTTTGGGGATTGTCTTTTGTATGGGTTAATTTAATTTTGCTGTAAGGCTGATTCGCTTCACTTTGAGAATCTTTAGTGAATGATCAATGGAAAAGAGAGAAATAGAGGTCGAGAAATGGCTTGTCACCCCCTTCAAGTCCCCAGGACACGCTCACACACAGACACACAGACATGCATGAACACAAGACACACGCAGGGACAGACACACACATCTTCTGTCCAGACAAGACAGTCTGATTCTCAAGGAGCCACTCACCTGTTGGAACAACCCACAAAGAAAGTTCCCACTTCTCACAGAGACATATAGTAAAAACGTTCTGATACAAAGTTTACAGTGTCCAGAAAATAGCATTTGTGTAAATTCTACATATTCCAATATAAAGAATTTAAAACCTAGGTCTCACCACGGTGACTTGCTGGCACACGTGATTGGAATCCCAGTGTCATTTGTTCAGGCACCTCCTGAAGTTACAAGTGCATGTCACGGGGTGAGACCAGCATGGGTGACAGAACTGCTTAAAACAGAAGCCAGCGTTTCAGCAATGACTAAGTACAAACACATGCGCTGTGCTGTGTTGTTAGCATTTATTTAACATCGCAATATTCCACTTAAAGCACTTCATGATAGAAAAATTAGAAATATACCAAAGAGCGTAAGGATCACAGTGGACGTCACCTGCAGTTTAGGACGGGGGAGCACGTGCTCTTCGAAAACCCAGACCGCGTTCCTCATTGCCAGGGCGGAGGCCGGATTTGCAGGCCCCGAAGGAAACGTGGAGGGCCTCAGACTGTTACAGGATTTCTGACTTTTAAGGCCATATGGGAACTCACAAATATCACGTCCTTGTACTTGAACTGAGATGGTGACAATTCTCTGAAAAAGTGAAAAAGTGGTATCACAAACAGCTCAGATTGGCAGGTCTTCAACAAATGTTACATGCAGCGTATTTATTGAATACATTACATCAGGGAACAGGACTTTTGGAGAAACAAGCTTCAAAGGGGTCCCTGGCAGGGAAAAGGTCCCAAAACACTGTCCCCATCTGGCATCAATAAATGTCCCTGGGATAACAGTAAAAAGAGAGATAATTCTCATTTTGCTTCTAGTGCTAATTTTCTTGGGTATTAGATGTTTGTGGACAAATGCAGAAAAATAGCACAAAGAACTGTGTGTGGATATCGATATTTGACTTTGTAAGAGAGAGTGGAAAATCGAAGCGACGTCTCTGTTCTTGTTTTCCAGGAGAGAATCTATGGCAGCTTTTGGTGTAAGGCGTATTAACTTTCCACAGGACCCTGGGCTCAGACTATGGTCAGAAACCAACTGCCGATTGCTTTTCTTTCTTATTTTGTCATTTTATCTATAAACTGCAAGACAATTGTTGAAACCTCAAATACATTTTCATTTCAATAAACTGACTGCAAAAACCTAAACCTTTTGTCTGTTCTGCCACAGAAAGGGAGACACTGGGGGCCTCACATCACACTGCAGCGGGTGCACAGTCACAGATGATGCAGCAAGGCAGGGGTGGGGACAGAAGAGCACACAGAGCTCTTTTTTCCTTGCCCCGTGTCCCCAAGCACTGTTCCTCTCTCTCTGGAAAAGGCCTTTCTTCCCCTCATGGCCACCGCCTCCCATGTGACTGCCTCTGAGGTCCTGGCCAATGGGTGCTGTGGGGGGTCATGTCCTGAGTCCCCACCCCCACCACAGCCCTCCTGTCACTCTGAGCCTTGCCTGCAGGGCCAGGCTCCTCTGGGCTCTGTCTCCACCCTCCCTGGGGTGCAGTGACTGGAGCCAGCAAGTGAGGTGACTCCTGCAAAGCAGACTGAAGTCTGTCCTGATTTTAATCTAGATTTTGTTCCTCGTAGATTTGGGCATTAATTTTGGTCTTTACAAATATTGCACTAAAATAGTATTTACCCTGATTGCTGAGTTGTATGGCACCCCTTAAACTGGGGGACTCTCCCTGTCCCTGCAGTGAGAATGTGACCTTTTCTCTCCCCCACACTGAGCTGCAGAAGCCATGCAGGTGGAGGGAGGTGTGTGGTGTGTAGGCACAAAGCACATTGGACACTCATAGGTGCCAGTGTTCCTGTCCCCAGTGTTGGCATTGCCGCTGCCTCTGTTCCCACATTTGCTGCCCCAGAGTCCTCTCACCAGGAAGACCCTGTCTGTTTCTCAGAATGGCTCAGCTCCCACCTGGGCCGCCTCTTCCAACAGCCACAGCGTGTGCAGGGACGCAGGCCTACAGTATTATAGGGGTCCATGAAAATGTCACAAATCAAAAAAAATCAGAAACAAATGTGACAATAACAATAATAATAATAATAATAATAAATATGAATATATATCAATGATTCAGTTGGATGATGTTCACTGCTACACCAACGCAGTTGTGAAATGTAATGTTGAGTACGTTTTATGGGGAAGTTGCTCAGAAATGCAATAAGACCTAAGACCTACAAATGCAAAAGAAAGCACGTCAGGCCTCACTAAGGTATGGGGAACCCATGCTCTTCACTGGCCTCTTAAGGAGGCATTTGGATTCGATGTTCTTTGGCTTGATGTCTGGGTTTATCGTGTGTAGTGCAGGGTGGCTGTGTCTTGGCCCCCACTTCCCCATGAGTAGGAAGAGGAGAGTCCACAGGAGAGTAAGAGCAGGCCTGTGTTTCGGCAGAGAGAGAGGGGGTACTAAGGGTGGCCGCTGTTTGTCCCTGATCCAGGAAGACAGGTGGCAGTGTCCTGTCACCTTCAAACCCAGAAAAGGCCATTTGTTGATACCAGAATTGGCTGGGAAGTGTGGACTTATGGGGACACAGCCATGCTGTGTGTGTGGGTGGAGGGGGAGGCAGTTGAAGAGTGTGAGGAGAAGGACCCTTCTTTTTACGGAGATGAGGCCATAGGTTGGTGTTTGGAGCTGTGCAACACTAGGGAGGGGCCCCGGTTCAGGCACTGGGTGTTTGGTGGCGACTGGGGAGTGGGTGCTGTGGCCTGGCAGACTCTTCCCTGGAGAAGGTCCCAGCCCCCTACTCTGAGCTCACGTGCCTCTTGTTCCTCTTGTGCCTTCACCAGACAGAGCCACCATGGGGACAACAGCCCCAGGGCCCATCCACCTGCTGGAGCTGTGTGACCAGAAGCTCCTGGAGTTTTTCTGCAATGTGGACAATAAGGACTTGGTGTGGCTCAGGGAGATCCAGGAGGAGGCCGAGCGCATGTTCACCAGGTGAGGGCAGGGGCACAACGGTGGTGTGGGGATGCCAGGGGCTGCCTGGGCGTGGCAGAGGCCCGACCCAGTGTCATGGGAAGAGGAAGGAGAGGTTGTGTCCCTTGCCTGACTCACGATGGTTGTTTGGGTATGGAGCCTGGATGCGCACCTGGGAACTTGCTTTCCTGCCATGTCTTCAGGAGGAAGCCCTGAGTGCCCAGCAGGTGACTTGCACATGGCCTTGGAGAGTTCACTTGGTGCTGGTCACCCTGGCTTGACCTGTCCCTGCCAGGAAACAGACGGGGGCCAGACTGGGTGGGAGTGGGGGCAGCAGGTCACAGGCAGCCTCAAGCGTCCTCCTCCCTGTACCAAACAGAGAATTCAGCAAAGAGCCAGAGCTGATGCCCAAAACACCTTCTCAGAAGAACCGACGGAAGAAGAGATGGGTTTCTCATGTTCAGGATGAAAACAGAGACCCCATCAGGAAAAGGTAGGAGGGGCTGGGAGGCCACGGGAAGGTGAGCTGAGGAGGTGGGGTCTACGAGACTTGGTGCCTCTGGGAGAGCTTGATTCCAAAGGTGTTAATGGAAGCAGCAGCCTGCAGGAGTGGTGGTGGGTACCATGGGGGTCACGCTGAGGGGTGGGTGGGATGTCACAGGGAAACAAAGTGTGACCCTAAGACCATGGGGTCCAGAGCATGTGTCTGTGCATGCGTGGTGGCGGCAGGGTAGAGTGGGGGTGTTTGATCTGGGCCATGGAGGATGGGAAAGATTTCCAGAGGTGGGACAAGAAAGAGAGGCCTACCTTCTGTTAGGTGAGAGTGACCAGAGGTGTGGACCAGGTGTCTGGTCCCCGACCTTCCTATTGCCATACTTGTTCTAATGCCCATGGGAGTGATCGTGGGCTGCAGAGTGCTGGGGAAAGAGACAGGGTCCTGGGGTCAGGCCCAGATGTAAACCCTACCTCTGCCCCTCAGCAGCTGTATGTCCTTGGGTTAAGTTTCTACCTCTCTGAGCTTCCGTTACCTCATCCCTAAAGTGGGGGTAATAGCACCCACGTCTCGGAGCCATCTTGCACAGTAAGTGAGAGCATGTGTAATGTGTTCAGCCGGGTACTTGGTACAGTGTGACCTCGGGCAGTGGGAGGTTTGTATGGACTTAATCTCTCCCTAGCAGTCCTGTGAGGTCTGTGACATTGTACCCACTTCACAGTTAGAGAGGCGAAGCTCAGAGCGGAATGGCCCAGGTTGTCATGGCTAGAGGTGGCAGATCCTGGGCTGGAACCCAGATCTTTTGCCTCCAAGTCCTCTGATACGTACTCCACCCAAGCTGGTGGCTCCTGGGGAGACTGTGTACACCAGGTCGATTTTGGGGTGCCCCCTCTGCCCTGCTGGGCTGTCTCAGTCTCTGCTGCCTCTGGCAGGTTATCCCGCAGGAAGACTCGGAGCAGCCAGTTGAGCTCCCGGCACCTCCGCAGCAAGGACAAGGTGGAGAAACTGGCCACCGTTGGGGGAGAGAACGGCTCCATCGTGCGGCGGGTGACCCGTGCTGCGGCCGCAGCTGCAGCAACCACCATGCTGTCAACTGCTCCTTTGCCCACCCCTGAGTCTCCCACAGTGCTGACCAAGAAGCCCGAGAACAGCGTTACCCAGTGCCAGCAGGTGCCCATGGTGGTAATAGGTGCTGGTGAGCGCCAGACTGCCGAGCTGCACCTTGCCCAGCTCAAGCCTGCCCCAGCTCCATCTGAGGCTCCAGCCACAGCTCCAGCCTCCCAGAGCGTCCTGACATCAGACAAGGAATCAACACCCAAGAAGCCAGAGGCCGGGAGGCTGGAGTCTGTCACAGTGAGCTCCCTGATGTCTACACCCCATGACCCCAAGGGTCGAGGGGTCGGGACAGGACGGTCCGCCTCCAAGCTCAGGAGTGCGCAGGTCTCCCCAGGCCCACAAGACTCGCTGTCCCAAAAGTACCCCCTGGTGGCCAAAGAAGAAAGCACTGTCCTCAGGGCAAGCGGAAGGATTGCTGAGACTACCCAGGAGCCGGCTGCCTCTGCCCGCATCATCTGTGAGTCGGGGGGCTGGGCAGTGGGCGTGGGGGAGGGGAGGCGGGTGGTACTTGGTGACTGGCCGAGCTGGAGGGGGTCTGGGGGGCCGTTTAGCAAGGAGCTGTCCATAGAACTTTCTGTGATCGTGGAAGTCTCCACATCTTTGCTGTCCTGTGTGTCTGGCTATTGTGCCCTCAAAATGTGGCTACTCTGACTGAGGAAGTGCATTTTAAATTTTATTACATCTTATTGAATTTAGATTTAAATAGCCACACGTAGCTAGTGGCTACCATATTGGACGGTTTAGGTCTAGTGCTACCTTCTTGTCTTACAGATGAGGAAACTGAAGTCCGGGGGGGTTGGCCACAGTGTCTCTGGTTAATGGCCATGTTGAGGCTGGAACGTGGGCCTTTGGCTCAGGGCCGGTGTGTTCCCTCCCCTCCCTTCCCGTCTTGCAGTGGCTACTTAGGTTCACCATGTTTGTGTGCCGCCTCCTATTAGTGAAACTGTTTTGAGTGTTTGGTCTTAAAGATGTGACTTCTTATTGCAGCAGGCTCATTCTGGGAGAGCAGATGACCACCCTACGACCGGGGCAGGTTATGGAAACTTCATGGGCTGTGTTCCTCATCTGTCACCTGGGGATAATCATAGCATCACTTTGAAGGGTCGTGGTGAAGTTTCCTTGATTAACCCACATAGGCTGTTTAGAATGGTGCTTGGCATGAAGGAAAGTCTTGATAATCATAGCTGCTTTGATCATCCTCAGATCTCAGCTCCAGAGACCATTATCCTTGTGTGGGCACATGTCATGAGCCACCGAGGAGAGTTGGGCAGCTCTGCAGGTCAGGGCTGGCTGCGCAAGGAGTGGGGTCTGAGTGGGGAGGGTTTTGAAGGATGGTTGTGCTTTTGGCAGGTGGAAGAAATGTGGGGATAGGTATACCTGGCAGAGGAACAGATTGTACAAAGACGCTAAGGCACGCAGCAGCAAGTGACAGGGTGTCTGGCGCCGTGTGCCACATGAGGAACTTGGGTTCCCCCACCGAAGCAGGAGAAGTGGTCCAGTAAGTGTGTTGGAAGGGTCCTGGCATGGTGTGAAAAATAGCCAAGAGAAAAGGCTGGAAGGAGGTAGGGAGACCAGGCAGAAGGCTGCTGCAAAGATCCAGGCCAGACGCGGGCAAAGCAGTGAGATGGATGGAGAGGATGGGCCAGGTTTAATATTAATGCATAGTAAAGTCACTGGCATTTGCCCGGCTCTTAAAGGTTCACAATAGAAAAGGCTGTCCCATTCGGTCCTCGCAGCAGCACCCTTAGCTTGTTAGGATTTCCCCACTTTGCACAGGAGGGAACTGAGGCTTAAGGAGGCCACTGAGCCTGCAAATTGGGAAGCTGGGGCTTGGGTCCCACATATTTCATTCCGTCCAGAAAGGCAGGTGCGTGCTGAGGAAGCCTGGTGGGAAGCCCCGGGTAGGGTGCAGTAGGCAGGTGAGGGTGCTTCATTTTGGCAGGGCTGTCCCTGGCCGGGTCACGCTGACTGTGAAAGGACCTGCTCCAGGGCTTGGGGCTTGGGTCTGCGGAGACACAATCTGGGGCATGTGTGGATGTGCAGTCTGGCACATCCAGTTTTGGATTCTCAGAAGGACCTAGATGTCTCAGTTCTGCCTCGGAGATTTCCTCAGGGCTGGATCTGATTTTGGAAGGGGGCCCATGGGGGCAGGTGAGCCTGGAGTTGTGGAGGCAGTGCTGTGCAGGGCAGGGGAGAGGGTCTCTAACGGGCCCTTTTGTGCTTCTGGGTCAGAAAACCAGATCTTCAGCTCTTAGGCCCTTCCCATTTCTCTTGCCCAACCTTCCTGCCCCTTCTTGCCCACAGCGGGCTTGTGATTTGACTGGTGCACGTGATCCAGGTCTGTCTGACTCCAAGCCCAGGGCTCATCCCCCTTCTGAGATGGAAGGAAGAGGGAGAGGAGGAGTCAGGTCCAGGATCTGGAGTCACACAGACTCTGGGTGACCTTGGGTATACCCCTTCTCTCAACCTCCCCATCTGTGAAATGGTGATAACACCTGCCTTGATTGAATGTGGGTTGAGAACCCGTCTTAGTGCTTGGTTATGGTACGTGCTTGGTAAATCTTATTTAAAGAAAACAAATGATAAACCCCAGGAACAGCTGTGTCCCTGAAACTTGGTGTAGGTGTGGCCAGGCTGACCCCAGCAAGGAGCTGCAGGAGTGCAGGGAAGCAAGGGGAGTGGTGGTGAATGAAATGGATTCAAGAAAGTGTATCTGCTGCTGCATCGTGAGATCTGATTAGAAAAGGTATGTCTCTTGCAACCACCTTGGGAGCTGTGCTTGCAAGCAGCGAGATATTTCCTCAACAAAACCATCCACCCACTAATTGAGTGCTTAGCACCAGCCGAAGCAGGCCTGGTCCTGCCCTGCTAGCTGCCTGCTGTGTTCTATGCATACCATTTCTTGCTCTGGCCCCTCACATGGGTAGGTAAACTATCCTTGGCCAAATCAAGCCACATCAGATTTTTAAAGTTTTATTTGACACACCCAAAACAACTGCCCATGTGTTTACCTTTTGTCTCCAGCTGCTCTGCTTTGAGGACAGAGCTAGGTTATGCCACAGAGGGCTATGGCCAAACAAGCTGAAAATATTTACTATCTGAACCTTTACAGAAAGAGTTTGCCAGCCCCTGCTTTAGGACAAAATGAAAGGTAAGTATAGAGTGTTTTTAAAAATGAGGAAATGGTGAACACAATAGACTGAAGTCCAGAAGATTCTACCCATGGAAAGAAAAACATTCATTCAAGTACAGTCCACAATTGTAATTTGTTGCATATGTTTTCTGAGTAGAAACTGTTGTGTTGAGTAAACGGGTGAGTGTGCTTTGTCTAAAACCACAATATCAAAATATCACTTCTTGGAAGCATATTTTCACAGTGTGTTTAAGAAAAAGTTGTTATTCAGCAGAAAGGTAATTCCGTTTGCTCTACATCTTCAGCAGCACTTGGTATTGTCAGTATTTTTTATCTTAGCCTTTTTAAGAGGTCTATAGTGATAGCTCATCATGGTTTTAATTTGTATTTCCCTAATGGCTGATAATGGTGAATATCTTTTCATGTGCTTTTCCTATCTGTATATCTTCTCTGGTGTAGAGTCTGTTCTGATATTTTTTCATTTTTAAATTGGATTGTTTTCTTAATGTTGAGTTTAATAATCTTTGTATATTATGGATGCAAGTCTGTTGTCAGATATATGCTTTACAATATTTTCCCCCAGTCTGCAGCTTGTCTTTTCATTCACTTAACAGTGTCTTTCATAGAGCAATAATTTTAATTTGGCAAAGTCCAATTTATTAATTTTTTTTTCCTTCATGGATTGTGCCTTTTTGGTGTCATGTCTAAGAAATCTTTGTCTAGTCCCAGGTCCCAAAGATTTTTCCCTCTGTTTTCTTCTAAATGTTTTATTGTTTTACCTGTTACATTAGATTTATGATCTATTCTGAGCTAAGTTAAAAAGTGTGAGATTTTTATTTGTTTGTGTTTGGGGACATATGGATGGATGTCTAGTTGTTCCAGCACCATTTATGTTGGAAAAACTCTCTTTTCTCCACTGAATTTCTTTTGCATCTCTGTCAAAAATCCATTGATCTGTTAAAATTACTGTAGCTTTGTAATAAGTCTGGTAGTATAATTTTTCCAACTTTATTTTTTTTAATTTTACTTTTTTTTTTAACCTTTCCATATAAATTTTAGATTCAACTTATCTATGCAAAAATCCTGCTGGATTTTGATTAGAATAGCATCTAATCTACAGATAAGTTTAGAGAGAATTCACATCTTATGATAGTGAATCTTTTAATCTATGAACATAACAGGTCTTTGCATTTCTTTACATCTTTGGTTTCTTTCATCAGCATTTTGTAATTTCAGTATACAAATCCTGTACATATTTTGCTAGATTTATTTTTTTATTTTTATTTTTATTTTTTTGGTCTTTTTCGTGACCGGCACTCAGCCAGTGAGTGCACCGGCCATTCCTATATAGGATCCGAACCCGCGGCGGGAGCGTCGCCGCACTGCCAGCGCAGCACGCTACCGAGTGCGCCACAGGCTCGGCCCTGTTAGATTTATAACTATTTTCTTGGAGCTATTATAAATGGTATTTTTCCTATTTGGGTTTCTACTTGTTCATTGCTCATATAGAAATACAGTTGGTTTTTGTGTGTTTATCTTGTATCTTGTGATGCAACTAAAGCAGTACTCAGAGGGAAATTCATAGCACTAAATACTTATGTTAGGGAAAACAGTTTCAAATCAGTGATCTCAGCTTCCACTTTAAGAAACTAGAAAAAGGAGATCAAATTAAAAGTGTATGCAGAAGGCAAATAACAAAGGTAGAAGAGAAATTAATGGCACTGAAAAGAGAAAAAATAACAGAGAAAATTAATTAAAACAAAAGCTGTTTTTTTGAGAAGCCAAAGAAAATCCTCTACCTCTATCTGGAATGATTAGGAGAAAAAGATAAGACACAGATTGCTAATGGTAGGAATGAGAGAGGTGGCATCACTACCAATCCTACAGATATTAAAATAATAATAGCAAACTATTATGAATAACTATGGCAATACATTTAATAGTTTTGATGAAAGGAATATTTGACAGTTTAGGTCAAATGAATTCCTTGGGTCATACAAATTATTTCATTTCACCCAAGAAGAAATAGTAAACCTAAATAACTTAATGTATGAAAGAGATTGAATTTATAGTTTAAAATCTCATGAAGGAAACTCTAGGTCTAGATAGCTGTCATAGTAAATGTTACCACAATTTTAAGAAAGAAATAATACCAATTCTACATCACCTCTCCCAGAAAACTGAAGACGAAAGAACACTCAGTTCCATCTATGAGGCTGTCATTGTCCCAAATCCGACAAAGACAGTGCAAGGTAAGAAAACTAGTTAGTTATCCCTCATGAACATCAACACAACAATTCTTAAAGTTTTACTAAATCAAATCCAACAAATTATTATAAGATAAAAAGGATAATGCATCTTCACCAAATGGGGTTTATCCCAGGAATTCAAGGTGGGTTTAACATTTGAAATTTAAGTTCACCATATGAATAATACAGGAAGAAAACCATATGATTAAATTAATAGATGCAGAAATTGAACAATTTGACAAGTCAACACTAATAATTCATAATAAAAGCTCTAAGTAAATTAGGATTTGAAGGGTATTTCCCCAGTTCGATGAAGCACTTCTCCAAAAAATCTCTAGCATACACACTTCCCAGTGAATATCTGGATGCATTCCCCCTATCAGGCCCAGTGGAAGGATGCCCACTCTCATTACTTCTGAACACTTCACTGGATGTTCTAGCCAATGCAATAGGGCAAAAGAAAAATAAAAGGCATTGGAAAGGAAGAATTAAAACTCTTCATAAATGACTTGTAGAAAATTTGATAGTATCTACCAAAGAACTAATTGAGTTAATAGGTCAGCTGAGCATGGTTGCAGGATACAAGATTAATATACAAAAATCTACCGTATTTCTATATACCAACTATGTGCAATCAGAAATTGAAATTTTAAAAATGCAATTTATAGTAACGCCCAAAATTATCAAAATCTTAGGAATAAATTTGACAAAAGATCTGAAAGCCCTGTATAGTGAAAATTACAACACACTGCTGAGATAAATTAGTGAAGACTTATATGGGATATAAACTGTGTTCATGGATCAGAAACTCAATATTCTCAAGATGTCAGTTTCCACCCCAAAAGTTTTAACCCAATCTTACCCAAGGCTAAATAGCCTTTTTTGGGGTAGAAGTTTATGAAAAATCTTGTTTTAAAATTTATATTTAGACCTGGGAAAATGGAGGCAGCACCGTGCGGTGAGTGGGCTGGTGGTGCAGGTGGGAGCCGCGTGGGCATCCACCCCCCGAACAGAGCTGTGCCAGGGATCACTCACAGTGCTGTGCCAGGTCGGGCACTCACTCTGTCTCTGGTTTGCCGCCTCCCCCGATCTCAGCCGCTGCCGCCTCGGGCTGTTCAGTCGCGGCGCGGCTCGGGCGCTCCCAGGAATCTTCTTCAATGCCGGCCTGAAACCTCGAATCCTGAATAGGGCAGCTGTCTGCCTTCAGCGCGGCCCGGGTCTCCGGGATCCTGGCTGCATCCACAGCAGCCCTGGTGCCATGTTCCCTGTTTCGAGACTCGCTTTTGCAGCTAAGAAACAGTTCTTTTCCTGCTCCACACTTCAAAGCTGTTGCCTGTAAATGAGGCAGCCTCTCCTGCTGGGGGCAAAGTGGCGGTCACCCCCCACGACCGTCCAGCAGCAGCGGTCCTCCCTTAAGAGATGG
Organism: Cynocephalus volans; assembly: GCF_027409185.1. Lineage (NCBI taxonomy): Eukaryota > Metazoa > Chordata > Mammalia > Dermoptera > Cynocephalidae > Cynocephalus > Cynocephalus volans. Next base: position 157,414,805 of record NC_084463.1, read on the forward strand.
CGAGAGGAATGTCCACAAGTTTCCCGGCTGCCTGAGGCCCAGTGGCCTCCTTTTCCACCTCAGCTACTCCACGCCAGCCTCCTCAGCCGCTGCCATCTTGAACCGCCAATTTTGTGCCATTCTGAGTGGTGTGATGAAACCTTGTTCCACCCCTTTGCATCCCACCCAGGACGTGAATCCTCCTTTTGTGCAGCAGACCCAAGCAGTCGATGCCCTGGCCCTTCAGTCACTTTGTATTGGTCTCAGTTATCAGGTCGACCATAGACGTATCGCAGTGCTTGTGCTCTAGTAACCCTTATTTTACTTAATGGCCCCAAAGCACAAGTGCAGTGATGCTGGCAATTGGGATTATGCCAGAGAAAAGCTGTAAAGTGCTTCATTTAACTGAAAAGGTCAAAGTTCTCAACTTAATAAGAAAAGAAGAAAAGCTGAGGTTGCTAAGATCTATGATGTGGACGTATGTTGCCTACTGAAGCTGTGTTAAGCTGCGAAGGATTGACACACCACAAAGTGTCAAATCAGCCCTGAGTACTTGCAGTGTAAATTATCCAGATATCCTGGGAGCTCCCACTAAGATTATTGTCGCCCAGGTTTAGGTGATCCAGCAGTTTTACCTTGACACGACATTCTCACCCCTCACTCCAGGAAAGCAACTCCCCCTGGCCAGATAAGTAATTGCACATTTGTTGGAATCCCCTCTACTCTTCATTTTTCTGAGTGACTAGTTCCTAAAATGTGCATGGATTTATGTATCATGACCAGTCTCTCACTCTTCAGGATGGAGGGTTCCATGTTCCCATATTTGCTGTTGTTGGGAAAAACATTTACTCTATTTGGTGCATCAGATCAGAGATTACTTTGCTACTTAAGATTCCTGCTAAGAATTAAGCCTATTTAGAGCATGGTGCTTATAAAGAAAATATGATAGATTCAGTTCTTATTGCAACTAATTAGGTATCAAAAAAGAAAATTCATTTTACTGGTATTGATTACACTCCAACTGCAGCCAGCCATTTTAGAAACCCCCATCACTCTGCCATTATCCTAGTCTCTAGTTTAGGCTACCATCTGTCCTCATCTGAAGGACTGCAGCATCTCCCCAATTCATCTCCCTGACTCCAGTCTTGCCTCTTCAATCCATTCTCCATGCTGAAACCTGAGTGATCTTTCTGTAATCTGTGAAGCCTTCAGTGACTCTTCATTGCCCTCCAGATAAAGTCAAAATATTTCGGTGTGGTTCTGGTTCATGATTACCATTAATCCCATGCCTTTCTCATGCCCCACAGACCCCCTTCTACATTCCAGCCATACTGACATTTTTCAGTTATTAGAAATTATCACATTCTTGCTTGCCTGGAGACATTTTAATTTACTACTCCTCCTATCCAGGACACTTACTCCACCTGTCACTTGATTTATGGCTTCTCCCCTCTCCTATCTCAGGGATCACTTTCTGACCCCCAAGGATAGGTTAGTTGACTCTCTGATTGACTTTGATCATAGCACTGTGCACTTTCTCTGCCATAGCATTTATCATACTATTTTAATATTTCCTAATGTATTTATGTCTTTCCCTACCTTCGAGCTCTAATTTTAGGTCAGGGATCATGTCCTATTTACAATGGTACTACCAGCTTCGGGCACACTTTCCGGTACTTGGTAGACATTAAAAGATATTTGTTGAATGAATGAATAAATGCATAAGAAAATTTAGGGTATTTTCAAGACACAGAGGCAAATGCATGAACACCACTGCTCAAATTCATCACCGCCTTTGTAAAATCTGTCAACATGCAGGCCACAGTGATTTGAAGTGAGTTAGTGAAACTGCTGTCAGCTTTAAAGACGATTACATTAAGAATATTTTGTCAGTCAGTCACAAATAATGGGGTTTATCTTCTCTCCATGAAACACTTTCTCCTTATTTTATTTCTCAGCAGAAAGCACATTTAATAGCATTTTTAAATGTTAGAAAAGCAAGTTCACTTATTCCAAACCAGAAATACATACTTTATTTTAATCATCCCAGAGTTTTCATCATGTAAAATTATTTTCATGAATATGACTAAAAGATCAGTCTTAGAAGTATTTGTATCTATTGACCAATTGTTATTCTCTCTCAAAGAAAATGTGGGACAAAGATGGAAAATGATGAGCTGATATTTGAAGAAGTTCTTTCTGATGTGGAAATTGAACTTGTTTATATAAGCTCACTAGACTTACATGCTTGGACAGTTAGTTTCCCTGTAGATGAGCTCATTGCTGAAAAACAAAATAGAATAAAGAACGATAATTTGACATTCTCTTGGTTGGTTTCAATAACCAGGAATTATCAGAGAATACTGACCACGTCTGGATTCCAGACAGTTAAGAATATAGATCAGTCAGGAAAATGTTATTTATGATATAAGAATGTATGTGTGGGGTTCTGGTCAAGATGGTGGAAATAGACGGTCCTCAGCATCACTCTCTCCGAGAAATCAACTAATTTATAACTATATAAAAAAAGCAAGAACAGCCAAGTTGGGGCCGCTAGAGCTCAGGGGCTGAGGAGGAGAGACCTACGGAGTGCATGAAGGTGGGAGAAGCCACGATGAGAGAAAGAAAAAACCACTATGACCATTTCATGCCACGGCCGCTTTAAGGCTGAAACTGCTGAGCGCACAGAGCAGAAGATGGCAAAAGCTGCAGCTGTGCCCTTCAGATGGAGTTGATTGGAGGGAGAGGGGGATGGGGTGAGATTGGACAAAAGGCATAAAGAATAAGTATGATTTGTAACAATATATATATGCTAATAATATTGATTTGATCAACATATATCAGCATTGAACCCCAAAGATTTGTATAATCAATTTCGATTCCATAAAAATTTTTTTAAAAAATAAATAAATAAATAAAAATAAAATTTATATTTACTGTGGGCAAAGGGCCCACAGTAGCCTGAACTACTTAGAAAAGTGACAAATTTGGAGGGGTCCTATTACATGACTTTATGACTTTTTACAAAGATCTAGTAATCAGAATAGTAAAATATTGGTCTAAAGGTAGACATAGTTGTATGGAATTTAATAGAGTCCTGAAATAGAACAGTTGCTTTGCCTCCCACGGATTTGTCACCCCTTTTCCCCTGGGTGATGGAGCCCCCAAAGATTACTCAAAGCCCATCTCTTCTGAGCAGTGAGAAGCCCCAGAAAGGGGTTAATCTCCCAGAACCCTCAAGATAGGGGCATTCCTTCCATTTGGGAAATTAACTGCAAATTGGGGTTCTCTTCCCGCATTTATTCCTCAGACCAGGAAGTTACAGTAAGAGAACACAGGTGGGGTTTTTGCTAAGTACATTTTAACAAGTTTAACAATAGAAGCTGGTAACAAGCAAATAAGTCAATCCACTAACAAAAGCTTGATTTTAGCAAACATTCTCTTCTTACAGCAATTTTCCAGTATCTTTACATATCAATCAGTAACCTGTCTGTCCTTGAGCCAGCAACCTTGCTGTGTTACAATTCTTTATCTTACAACAGAGACTTTATAGCCTGGGGAAAATTTCCTGTCCTTTGCAACATCAGTATTTGAAACTGCAAGATTTTGGAAAACCAGGACCTGTGAAGTACATTTGCTTTATGCATACTCTACAAGAACTATACATGTATGGTCACTTACTTTTGACAAAGGTAGAAGGCAGTTCAGTGTGGGAAGCATCGTTTTTTCAACTAATTGTCCAGGAACAAATGGAAATTTTTTTAGACTCCAACCCTTTCTAACACCATATATCAGATTTAATTCATAATGGATTATAGGCTTGAAGGCAAAGGTTAAAAATATAAAACTAGAGGGAAAGAGGACAAAATCTTTGTGCTTTTGTATTTGGCACAGATTTCTTAAATATGACACAAAAAGTAGAAACTATAAAAGAAAAAGTCAGTTGGACTTCATCAAAATTAAGAACTTTTGTTCTTTAAAAGTCACTGTTACAGAAAGAGAAATACCACATGTTCTCACTTATTGGTGGGAGCTAAAAATTAATATATAAATTCACACACACACAAAAAAAACTGGGGGGCAGGGGAAGAAGATATAACAACCACAATTACTTGAAGTTGATACGACAAGCAAACAGAAAGGACATTGTTGGGAGGGCGGGAGGAGAGGGAGGAGGGAGGGAGGTTGTGGTAAGGGGCAACAATAATCAACCACAATGTATATCGACAAAATAAAAGTTAAAAAAATAAAAAATAATAAAATAAATAAAAGTCACTGTTATTTAGCATCTGTCATTCTCTCCCTGTCTCTCTGCCCCACTGGGGGAGGGATGGTGCAAATAACCTCTTCTGCCATATTCCCAGGAATAGAACTGAGCCTGATCTTCACCTCGTGGTCAGAGTGAAAATGAAAAACCCAGGTTCATGTGGGCTGTGTTGCTTCAGTAAGACCCATTCATGAATGCCAATCCCAGCCCTCACATACCTGGTACACTTCCTCTTGCCAAGCCCCAGCTAGTTCCTGCCCCATGAGGCTTTCCCCTGTCTCCCTCAGTTAGACTGAATCACAACTTCTTTCTGGCTCCATCTGGGCTTTTGACAGCACAAGCCTAAGTCTGTGTGCTGTGGTGCCGTGGCCATGAGCTTAGTTTGCTGAGCAGCAGTGAATGCTAGGTAAGTTCTGCCTGGGCAAGAGCCCCAGCAACCTCTGCTCCCTGTGGGCTTCCAGGAATGATGCAATCATTGCTCCAGAAGTTTAGGAAAGAAGGAAGAGCAGGTGTGAGAAAGGAAGAAGGCCATAACCTGTATTCCAGTGGGTTGCAAACTACCAAGTTCCCAGGTTATTATTCTATCTGAGTGTCCTGGAGCTCAATTCTGAGGCTCCATGGCCTATCCATAGAGACCTGGATAGCAGCACTCAGAGCTCAGCTAGTTACCTGAGGCCTCAAGTACCTGCTTTGTATTCCTTACTGAGCCAGCAAAGTAGAAAATAACTTACCCCGCCAAACCTGACCACATCCTCACTCCTGCCCAACAATTTTGAACTTTCTCAACCAAAGGAGTCTCTCCCCTGCATGCTGGAAGGAGGGTGAACTCAGTTTCTTGTAAAGCGGCACTTTAAAGTGCTTTTAAAATAGTCACACCTTTGTTGGGCACTTGCCTTTACTGCAATTTATTAAGCCTGAAAGCGTGGACATGAAGGCCAGCCCTTTGATTCAGGATTGGTTGCCTAGATCTATGGAGCTCAATCTCATTTGCCCACAGATGGAAACACCTACCTACATTACTGTGCTCTTTTTTTTTTTTTTTTTTTTTTGTCTTTTTGTGACCGGTAAGGGGATCGCAACCCTTGGCGTGGTGTCGCCCGCACCGCGCTCAGCCAGTGAGCGCACCGGCCATTCCTATATAGGATCCGAACCCGCGGTGGGAGCGCTGCTGTGCCCCCAAGCGCTGCACTCTCCCGAGTGCGCCACGGGGCCGGCCCTTACTGTGCTCTTTAAATAGTCCCCATTCCTCTGCTTCTAAGATGCAGGAAAGTTGGTAATATCAGGTTGATTTCAGGTTACCTATAAAAGAAGAGAAGGCAGTGACCCATGAGTGCTGTAACACCTTTTTGGCTCTCTGTCTATGACCCCTGCCAGCTCTGCCCTGACCTGGGGGACTAGTGGGGGTGGGGAACTGGTAATCAGAGCAGGGGAGCTTGAGAGTGTTGAGCGACTTTGAATTGTGTTTTGAGAATTATAGGCAGGGCCCACTGAGAGTCTCCTATGTACTTGCCCCTGGGATACAGTAACTAAACTAGTGTGGGATCACCCTGAAGAGGGCTCCTATAACTAGTGGCTTGAACTCAGAAAGTGTCCCAGAGGTGCTGGGGGACAACAAAAAGGGCTGGAGGGGTGCAGTCACCCCTGCAGGAGGGGCAGAGAATCGGGAGGTGGGGGGAGCTTAGAAGCCTCCTGCCCCAGCTGTCTTGTGGTGTAGTGATTTGCGTTATTTGTGACTGTCCTAGACTAAACTGCAAGTAGGCACTCAGGCTTAGAGAATGTGCACAAGAGAATGATTGATTTCAGGCGATGCCAGGAATGTACAAGTTCAGGGCAGTGATGGCTTTGTCTGGTCAGCTTCTCATCAGAGACATCACTGGGGGCTTAAAAAGTCCGGATCTAATAGGTACTTGGGCAAGGCTGGCTTGATGTAGGTGACCACCACCTCCTCTAGATGGACAACTTGTGTGGGCTCCAAAACCTCTCCCTCTTACCCCTACACCCTTTATAATCTTCAGCAACCATGCCACCCTCTTCCGCCCACAGCACCCAGCCCTCGTCCACCTCCCTGGGAGACCCCAGCAGGGAGACACCTCATCATGAAGGCAGTTGCAGTGTTTTTAATGAAAGGAGGCAAGAAAAGGCGGCAGCAAGGTGGGTCCAGAGGAAGATGGTGAGGCTCGTGGGAGCGGGAACATGTTCCCAGACAGGCCCAATCTGAGAGCTCGGGTGGGAAGAGCATCCGCTGTCACACTGCCGTCCTCAGGACCAGGAGCCGCTGGTCCTTCACCCATCATGAATCATGTTCTGCTGAAACAGACGGAGGAGAGCGATCGGGCAGAGAACACGACATGACAGTAAACTATTAATGTGACAGGGCCAAGGACGTGGGGTTTGTCATCCAGCCTCCTAGCCACTTCCTGGGGACTGTTTTGGGAATACGGATAACAACCTTTGATTACGAAGTGCCTGCTGTGTGTGAGGCACAGGTGAGGTGCGGTGCCCCAGTCACATGTGCTCCCCCCGTTGAGGGGTGATACTATTTTCACCTTCATTTTAAGTTCCTGGAAAGTGAGATTCAAAGAGTTCAACCAACTTCAAGCCTAAGGCCATACAGAGTGTGCTTTATATCCGTCCTGTCTCACTTCCCTTTCACCAACTTCCTTCTGCCAGGACAGCTGTGGGTGAGTCAGGGCACAGCAGGTGCGCCTGGGGCAGGTGTCCTGGGATTTGGTGGAGGAAGGGAATGGCAGAAGGACCTGGAGAGTATATCAGGGCCAATACAGATTTTCATTAGTTTGATGTTTTTGCTAAGTGACTCCAGGCAACGGGGGGACATTTGGGGGCTTCTGTGACTTCGGGCATTGGGATTCCACGGGTCGGGGGAAGAACCTAATGGTCAGGTTCTGACACCTGAGCCTTGGCTGCATGTTGGCATTATACAGTGAAATGGACATGCCCACCTTTGGGCCTCTGGGCTGGGTCCCTGTGGGGTTGTCCCACCTAGGACTGAGCCCTGACTCAAGATGTCACTGTGAGGGAGGAGGACAGAGGGATGGGCAGAGAGGGGCTCACCACCGTTGACTGCTGCTGCTCTCTGCTCTGCTGGCCGGGCATCCACCTCCTCTTTGAACTTCTTCAGGAACCTTGAAGTCACTGGAGAGGACCCAAAAGGACCAGTGGCAGCAGGAAGCCAGCAGTGGAGACCTCAGGGAAAGAGTTAGGCACATTCATCAAAACGGGGAGGGGCAGTCATGTCCTGTCATGGGATCATCACACGTAGCATGATCCCACCTGTGCAGCAAGATGCTGGGGTACAGAAATCTGTGCCTGGAGGTGAGAAAAGACTTGCTGTTGTGAACCCAGCAAGTCAACACTGGTTGTATCTCAGCGACTTCTGTCGTCTTCCATGGGCTTTTCTTTATTTTCTAAAATTTCTAAAGAATGAAGTCTCTGGGCTGGCCGGTTAGCTCAGTTGGTTAGAGTGCAGCTTTATAACACGAAGGTCACAGGTTTGGATGCCCATACTAGCCAGCCACACACACACAGACACACACAGAAAATCCGCTACTTGTCTTAAATAGTTCCACACAAAGATGATGAATTCTATGTGGCTTCTACCCTGTTCTGACCCAACCACCTGAAACTGAGCTGGGGTCCCTAGATCAGGAATTCAGAGATTTCTATTCCTAGGCAGGCAGGGCCTACAGTCCAGATCAGTCTTGAGCCTTAGCCCTTCTGATTCCCTTAGTATTAAGGGAATGGAATCTCTGAGTGGAGAACGAGATAGGAGGTGCTCAGCGTCCGTGGGCTCAGGTTACAGGACACACCTCTGGGTTTCAAGTCATTTCCCAAGGTCTCTGGCCCCTCCTCTGGGCCCTCCTCTAGAGGAAAGTAACTGTTGCTGGTTGGACTTATTTTCGGCACCAACACTAGACCTCAGGGGGCTGACTTATGCGAATCCAGTGGCTGGTGATGCTCAGTAGAAAGGGGTTATATAACCATGATAGCCGAGCATGCTCAGTAGAGAGGAGTTTCTATTCACTAGATAGCATGAATATGCATGAAATAGCAAGACTTCAGTTGAATCCCCATAGAATGCAGGATCATTGCTCACTTTCCTGGGGCCAAGGTGCACAAGGCTGGCTGAGGGGTGTATGCTTTTCTTTGCATCCAATTTACTTTCAACAAGCAGCTGCTTACTCTCTTGAGCTCGCCTGCACTCTTTACTGAACTTCAAGTGTGTATTTCCTACTTCTGTGTTAAGCTTGGAGTGGGCTATGCTCAGTCTCTGGATCTATGTTGTACTTTCTCTGTGAAGCCTATATCTCCTATTTTTTACAGTAAACATGTTCTCACTCCCTCCCCCCCGAAAATCTGCAAGACACACAGCCCTGCATAACAATTTTAATTTGCTCCAAAAAACCCTGTCCCCTAGGTGAAAAGCTCTTACATAAAAAATATTCCCATGACTTTTTTTCCCAAAAAATTTTGTGTAGTAAAATACACATAACAAAATTTATCATCTTAAACCATTTAAAAATATAGTTCAGTGGTACTGAATACATTCATAGGGCTGGCCAGTTAGGTTGCTTGGTTAGAGCACAGCCTTGTAACACCAAGGTCACAGATTGGGATCCCTGTACTATCCAGCCACAAAATTAAAAAACAAAGAAACAAACAAAAATTAAAAACAAAAAACAAACAAAAAAAATACATTCATAATGTTGTGCAAACATCACCACCGTCCATCTTCATAACTCTTTTCATCTTGCAACCCTGAAAGGCTATATCCATTAAATAATAATTCCCCATTCCTCCCTCCCCCTAGACCCTGGCAACCACCATTCTACTTTCTGTCTCTATAATTTTGACTACTCTAAGTACTTCATACATGTGAAATCATACAGTATTTGTCTTTTTGTGACTAGCTTATTTCACTTAGCATAATGTCTTCAAGTTTCATCCATGTTGTCACGTATGTCAGAATTTCCTTCCATTTTATTTAATGCAATAATATTCCATTGAGTGTATATACCACATTTTGGCTTATCCATTTGTCCCTTGATGGACACTTGGGTTGCCTCCACATTTTAGCTATTGTGAATAATGCTGCTGTGAACATGGGCGTACAAATATTGCTTCAAGACCCTGATTTCAATTCTTTTGGGTATATAACCTGAACTGAAATTGCTGGATCATATATGGTAATTTTAACTTTAATTTTTTTGAGGAAACTTCGTACTCTTTTTTTTTTTTTTGGCATAAAGAGGCTTTATTAAATGATATACATAATATAAAACTTGACTAGCTCAATTCAACTACTGCCACATATTTGGGCTATATTTTTTGCTGTGTTTCATTTTTAAAGCATCTTAAATGCCAGAAGCAGTTAACAGACCAGCAAGGATATGAGTGAGGAATCACTTTTCTACTCTTACAGATATGCACTTTCCAAATTGTAAATTTGTACAGAACTTTTGTCCTTATGGGTTTTTCCCCCCTGATGGGCCTTTCATAATCGAAAATGTATACAGTTTCTTTCCTCTTCAAAGTAAGGTAGCCTCATGATTTGTAAATATATATTTGTTGATTTTATTATTGCTTTCTTCCTCTGACCTTTTCTTTCTGCTTTTTTCTTTGAAGTGACCTTAAATTTCCAACATTCCTCTCCCTTTTCAATTTTAGTTGGTGACCTTGCTTCTAATTTTACTGAGAAAATAAAAGCTGTTAGAAAAGCACTTCTGTTCCTTCTAACATCTAATCGATGAAACTACCTACGTTTATACCCAGTACACTGTGTTCCTTCCCTTGATGATACATGAACTGCCCATGCTGTGATCTAAGGCCAAACCCTCACATAGGAGGGTACTTCAAAATGTTTGTGAAAAATAGAATTCAAATTTAATACAAATCTTTCCATAAGCTTTTTGAAGTACCTTTGTGTGCACCAGAACTCATCTCTGCTTGCCTGTTGAAGGGTTTTGCTTCTGCAATTTTGTCATTCTCATGATCCATCCATTTTCCCTTCAATGGATTTCCCCATTCCCCACTATATACTTGCTTTAATGTCACTCACATCCTAATAGCAATTACAATAAACCTTCTTAATTCCAGCATCTGCAACTGCTGGTTCATCTCTCAGCTTCATTTTACAGCAAAATGCCATTTATTGAGTTTTCTATACTCAATAAATCCACCTTCTTTACTCCTATCCTCTCCTTTTCATGTGTGTGTATATGCAATTTTTTTGCTATAAAGGATGTTATTATGAAAATGGATGAAATATACATAAAGTCTTTAGATATATATCTTTTCATTCATTTGGAAATAATTTCAAACTTATAGAAAAGTTTCAAGAATAGTACAAAAAACTCACACATGTCCCCAATCATTAATATTTTACTATATTTGCTTTATCATTCACTTTCTCTCTTTATGATTTTACCCTTAAATACTTCAGTGTCCTATTAACAACGATATTTTCTTGCCTAATCACATACAATTGCCAAAATCAGTTTAATTATAAAAAACAACTAATATTGTTATAACGGTATTACTTAATCTAGAACTTTACATAATTTCATCAATTTTTATGGTAATATTATTTATAGCAGAACTACAACAACAACAAAAACACATTTTTCTGCCCAGGATATTCACACTTTTGTGTAATCCCCTCCTCTTAAGTGTGTACTGGCCTAGTGATTTCCCTCTGATCAACAGAATATAGCAAAGGTAATGTGATGTCCTCTCATGATTAAGTTAAATAAAATAGTGCCTTCTATCTTACTAGCAGATTCTTCCCCTTATCGGATTTGATGAAGCAAGTTGATATGTTGGGGAGGCCCATGTGAGAAAAACAAATGACAATGACCTCCAGACGACAGCCTGATGGGAACTCAGCTCCTCTGTCCCTGGCTGACACATTGCTTGTAGCCTTATGAGACCCTGAAATACAGAACTCACTTAAAGTCTGCTCTGATTCCTGACCCACAGAAACTGTGAGATATTAAATGTGCTTTGTTTTAAGCTGCTAAATTCATAATTTGTTATGTAGCAATAGATAACTAATACCCTAATCTGTCTTAAACTCAATTTAATCAGGATTTCTTCCCTGCCCTTTAATCTACTGAATCCATGCTCATTAAGCTTAATGTATAATATCCCCGGTGCTAAATATAAAGTCAATTCATCATGTTCACTTCATTCAGATCTCTGGTAGATCACTTTCTACTTTTGAATGCTTTTTCTCACTTGGCTTCTGGGACACCACACCCTTCTGGTTTTTCTCCTCATTCACTTGGTACTTCTCTCCAGTCTTCTTTGCTCAATCCTCCTCCTATTTCCAATCTCAAAGGCTTAATTCTTAGAGCTTTCTTCTTCTTCTTTTTTTTTTTTTAAAATTTTATTTTGTCGATATACATTGTAGCTGATTAATGCTCCCCATCACCAAAACCTCCCTCCCTTCTCCCTCCCCCCCTACCCCCCAACAATGTCCTTTCTGTTTGCTTGTCGTATCAACTTCAAATAATTGTGGTTGTTATATCTTCTTCCCTCCCCCCCCCCGATTTGTGTGTGTGTGTGTGTGTGTATGTGTGTGTGTGAATTTATATATTAATTATTTAGCTCCCTCCAATAAGTGAGAACATGTGGTATTTCTCTTTCTGTGCCTGACCTTCGTACTCTTTTTCATAGTGGTTGCACCATTTTACACTTCTACCAACAGGGCACTAGTGTTTCAGTTCCTCCACATCTTCACGAGTACTTGTTATTTTCTGTTTTGTTTTTTTTCATACTAGCCATCCTAATAGGTATGAGGTGGTATCTCATTGTAGTTTTGATTTGCATTTCCTTAGTGATTAGTGATGTTGAGCATCTTTTCATGTATTTATTGGTCATTTGTAAATCTTCTTTGGAGAAATGTTTATTCAAGTCCTTTGTCCATTTTTGAATCAGTTTTTTTTTATTGTTGAGTTTTAGGAGTTCTGTATATATTCTGGACATTAATCCCTTATCAGATATGTGATTTGCAAATATTTTCTCCCATTCTGTGGCTTACATTTTTACTATGTTGATATTGTCTTTTGATGCACAATTTTTTTTATGTAGATCTGAGTTTATTTCTAAGTTTATGAGGAGAAACAAAAGGTCTGTAATACCAACACACTTCTGCAAATAACCTGGTACAGGAACTTGTTGTCTCAGAGAGAAGGATCTCTCCAATGGCCATGATGATGCAAAAAATTTTTCAATTTTCATGAAGTCCAATTTGTCTATTATTTTTCTTTCGTTGCTCGTGTCTTTGGTGTCATATCCAAGAAATCATCACTAATCCAATGTCATAAAGCTTTTGCACTACATATTCCTCTAAGACTTTTATAGTTTTAGGACTTTGATCTATTTTGAGTTAGTTTTTATATACAATATTAATTTAGGGTCCAACTTCATTCTTTTGTATGTGGATACCCAGTTTTCCCAGGACCAATTGTTGAAAAGACTGTCCTTTCCCTATTGAATGGTCTTGGCACCCTTGTCAAAAAGCACTTGACTGTACATGTGAGGGTTCATTTTTGGGCTCTCTGTTCCATTCTATTGGTCTATATGTCTGACTTTATGTCAATACCACACTGTTTTGATTACTGTCGCTTTGTAGTAAGTTTCAAAATCAGGAAGTATGAGTCCTCCAGCTTTGTTTTTTGTTTTTGGGTTTTTTTTTCTTTTTTGATGATTACTTTGGTATTTCAGGTCTTTTGTGGTTTCATATAAATTTTGAGTTTTTCTATTTCTGCAAATGCATCATTGGGATTTTGACAGAGATTGCATCAAATCTGTAGATCACTTTGGGTAGTATGGACAATACTAAGTCTTTCAATTCATGAATGTGGGATGTGTTTCCATTTATTTAGTCTTCTTTAATTTCTTTCAGCAAAGTTTTATACTTTTCATTGTATAAGTCTTTCACCTCCTTTGGTCAATTCCTAAATATTTTATTCTTTTTGGTGCTGTTGTAAATTAAATTGTTTTTTAAATTTCCTTTTCAGATTGTTCATTGTCAGTGTATAGAAATGCCACTGATTTTTGTGTGTTGACTTTGTATCCTGCTAATTTGCTGAATTCATGTATTAGTTTTAACAATCTTTTTTTTGTGGTGTCTTTACAGTTCTCTACCTATATGATTATAGCATCTGTGAGGAGAAATAATTTTACTTCTTCTTTTCTAATTTGTTGGTTTTTTTTTTAATTGACACATATTGATTATATATATTTCTTTTTCAATTTGGCTGCCTTTTATTTCTTTTTCTTGCTTAATTGCCCTGGCTTGAACTTTCACTGCTATGTCAAATAGAATTGTTGACAGTGGGCATCCTTGCCTTGTTCCTGATATTAGAGAAAAAGATTTTAGTTTTTCACCACTGAGTATGGTGTTTGCTGTGAGTTTTTCACATATGGATGTTGAGGTACATTTTTTTAATCCTAGTTGGTTGAGATTTTTTTGTTGTTGATGTTTTTCTCATGACAGGGTGTTAAATTTTGTCAAATGCTCTTTCTGCATTAATCAAGATGATGTGTTTTTTCCCCTTTTATTCTATTAATGTGGTGTATTACATGGATAGATTCTTGTATATTAAATCATCCTTGCATTTTAGGAATAAATCACATTTGGTCATGGGATATAATCATTTTAATGTGCTGCTGAGTTCAGTTTGCTAGTATTTTCTCATAAATTTTTGCATTAATGTTTATAAGGGATATTAGTCTGTGTTTTCCTTTCTTGTAGTGTGTTTGTGTGCCTTTGGTATCAGTGATGCTGGCACCATAGAATAAGTTAAGAAGTGCTTTCTCATCTTCAATTTTCTGGAAAATTTGAACAAGATTCGTAATATTTCTTCTTTAAATGTAAGGTGGAATTAATCAGTGAAGCCATCAGGTCCAGGGCTTTTTGTGATGGGAGATTTTTGATTACTGAATCAATATCCTTACTTGGTGTTGGTATATTCATATTGCCTGTCTTCATGATTAAGTCTTGGTAGGTGTTTTGTTTCTACGAATTTGTCCCATTTGTTGATGTACAATTGTTAACTGTACTATATTATAATACTTTTTTAGTTATGTAGAATTGGTAATAATATCCCTATTTTCATTTCTGATTTCAGTAATTTTGAAAAATTTTTTTGGTTAGTCCATCTAACTAAGGTTATTGTTTAAGGATCAACTTTTGGTTTCATTGATTTTCTTTATTGTTTTTCTATTCTCCATTTTGTTTATCTCTGCTCTAATCTTTATTATTTCCTTCGATCTGCTAGCTTTTGGTTTAGTTTGTTCCTATTTTTCTAGTTCCTTAAGTTGTAAAGTTAGGTTGTTGATTTGAGATTTTTTTAATAAAAGCTTTTGTAGCTATAAAATTTCTCCTTACCACTGCTTTTGCTGTCTTCCCTAAGATCAATATGTTGTGTTTTTGTTTTCATTCCTCCCTAAGTATTTTCTAATTTTGCTTGTGATTTCTTCTTTTACACAGTGATTGTTTAAGAGGGTATTGTTTACATAAATTTGTGAGTTTTTTAGTTTTACTTTTGTTATTAATTTCTAACTTCATCCCATTGTGGTTGGAGAGGACACTTTTTATGATACATAACTTTTAAAATCTATTGAGTCTGAATTCTTGGACTAACATATGGTCTATCATTGTACTGGTTGGGGTGCAAGGCAGATTGTAAGAGGGTGGGGATGGGGGAATGGAAGTTAAAAAAAATAGAGCCTGGTCATTGGTAGAAAAATATGTGGAGAGGGTCATTCTCCAGGGTCTTGTGGTGGCTGCTACATATGTTTCTGAACAGAACCTAACTGTATTGTTTCCAGGAATCTTTGTCCTTAGAACAATTGAGGAAAAAACATATTATTGTAAAAACTAAAGACAGCTCTGTCACCAGACCCTGGACAGACATCCTTGGAATTCTCATCTCCCAGATGCCTCACACTTTTTCCCTCACCCCTTCCTTCAGATCTGGCCTGAAATGCCAGAGAGGTCATTTTTGGGACAACTTTATTAAAACCATGACTTTACCCTCTCTCTAGCCTTTGTTTTTTTTCCATAGCATTTATTACCTTCTAGTGTATTAATATTTTACCTCTTTATTTAGTCAACTAGTTTTCTCCCTTCTACAAAATATAAGCTTCATGAGGGCAGGGATTTTTGTCTGTTTTCTTCACTGATGTATTCCCAGTGACAAGAACAGCGCCTGTTGCAAAATATATGTTCGGTGAAGGGTTTATGAAGGAATGATCATGATTCTACCAATTTGTCATTTAGAAGATGCAGTCAAGGGACCATCAATGAGGAAATGGCTCCTAGCCATGTCCAGATCAGAGAAGATGAGGAAGTGGATATGCCATTGAAAGAAAGATGGATTCCAGAGTCTAGGTACAAGAAAACAACCCATAGCAAAGAGTAGGGAGCTCCCTCATGACCTGTGGTACACCGCACTGTATGGTTACTGTCTGGGGGAATAGAGATTACCGTGAAATGTGGGAAGCAGAACAGAGCACTGGTGGCTGGATGCATGTGGGAGATCCCCTTCAATGGAATCCCTTTGAGGGGACTAAACAATCCCATTGCCCCTGGGGGTCAATGTTATCACCTTCAGAACTTGTGTTTCTCTGGGGATCAAGATGTATTTGTCTTATGATAAAGGAAGGGGGTCATACGTATGAAATTTCACTTAACAGCCAACAAGTGGTAGAGAAAAGATAATTCTGGGTGTGTGTGTGCAAAAGGGTGAAACAGATGTGTAGGAGTCCTGTTCATTAGTTTGCACATAAACGTCTACATTCACAAGAGCACAGGGAAATGTGTGTTACTGAGGTTTAGGAACATGGGCACAAAGGAGTAGGTTGGATGTGGGAAGGATGCTCATCTGTGGAATAGGTGGGGGTGCTGGGAGAGACCCAGATGATCTCTAAGTTGCTTCCAGAGGTAACATCATAGGCTCCATGTCCTTGTTCTGCATAACTCTTCATCTACCCTGATCCACCTGGACAGTTTCTGTTCCTCATTCAAGTTCAATCAATGGACACCTTGTTTAGAAAACTGTGCTTGATATTCCAGGCTTTGTATTAGGACACTCACTCTTACTTTCTTCCAAGACCCCCTCCTTGTTGTATCCCTGTATTTAACAGAGAATGTGAGAAGGTGACAGGTACAGTATTGGTATGGCAGTGCTCAAGATGAAGGACAGGAGGTACTTGAAAATTTTGATTGCTTTCACAGTCTCCAATCTAAGGCCTGAGGGTGAATAGCAGATGCTCCAAGAATGTGCTTTTCGAAGATAGTGTGCATCAGAATCAGCTGGAGGTCTTTTTTTCATTATTATTAAATGATAGATTATTATGATTCTTGCTGTTGTTATTATTTTGGTGGCTGGCTGATAGGGGGATCTGAACCCTTGACCTCAGTGACACCATGTTCTAACCATCTGTGCTAACTGACCAGATTCAGCTGGGGGTCTTGATAAAACATAGATTGTTGAGCCCACCCCTGAGTTTCTGAGTAGGAGGTCTGAGGTGAGGTTCAAAAATTTACATATCTAACATGTTCTCAATTGATACTTGTGCTGCTGGTCTGGGGAACACACTTGGAAAAGTGCTGCTCTAAGACAACCTGGACATCTCCCCAGCATGTGCCTTGGGAGTCCTGGGACTTAGCCCATGCCTGGGACTGGCGATCAGGAGAATTTGAATGCACTAAAGAAACCACCTCACTCATAACCGCATCTGAACCTCACAAAAGCACTGATGGAACATTATCTCTCACTCTGTGTGTGTTTACCAGGCTGAGAGGTGACTATTTTATACAAGATCACTTCCCACTTTTCTTCCAAATAAATGACTTCTTGTTGGTTTATCCTCATGTATGTTACTAAGTGTATCTAATTTTAACAAGTTTACCTCTTTTCACTTTACTTCTTCTCAGATCTGCACATCTTTGAGAGCAGAAATCTTGGGCTTTTCATCTCTTTCCTTGTTGGCCTGCACAAGCACGGTTTATGTGCTCAATCAGTCATGAATTTATAGATTAAGACTGAGGTCTCATTAGTTCTGCTGAAATGGATGGAGGAGTTGCATTCTCTAACTGGGGTTGGGTCATCTCTTTTACTTGGTGGTCATTGTTCTCAGAGATTTAATAGAAACTGGGGCTATACCTGTTCCTCCTTTCCAGGGAAGGGAGACACAAATGGAATACAATAAGGAATATGCAAAGACAATTTGATGTCCCTTCCAGAGAGGGTTCCTGTGCTTGGATTCAAGGAACCCAGGCCTTGGGGTGGGAGGAACTCATTCTGAACACCTGCAAAGAGCTTCAGTCAATCTGCATCCTGCCCCAGTGATCAGAGGCGGTGATCACTGATCTTGGCTGATGCCTGGAGAAACCTAACACCCTCTCTAATGCCCCTGGAGGTTCTCTGTAAATAGGGATGTCATCAGGAAGAGGTTAGATACACCTGCATAGATGTCCCCATGTCATTGGTCCTAACATGGTAGTGTTACTGAGCAATGGGCTCACTGCCCAATGGGTACAGAAAGCCAAACACTGTGACATGCAGGCTGTTGTGAAAAGAGAGAGCTTTACTGCACGACCAGTCTCCAAGGAGACAGGAGATTACTCAAATCTCTCTCTCTGACCAAAAACAGTGACTTGTTTTTATAGGAAGCTCAAAGTATAAAGAAGTGTAAGTAAAATAACAAAAGACATAAGTTGTCAGGAGTTGACCCCCCTTTCTTTTAACCATTCCTCATTATTGAGGGAATTGGGGTGACAACTGCTCTAATTCGTTCCTGCTGACTAGTGCGCATAGGTCAAGGTTAGAAGAATAGAATTGTTTTGCACTTAATTGTAAGTTTTCTCTGGGATCCAGAGTCTTGGGAGGATAGTTTATTATCATTTGCAGTTGCATGATCTATGAAAGGAGAAAATGATAAACACTGATTAAAGCAAGCAAAACTAACTTTAAATAGTAACCAAATACTTAAACATAACGTCATTAAAATCATTAGAAATTGAAGCACTGACCTTAATATTGATCCAATTTCCTCTGACATCCAGCTAAACAGATTATTTAATACTCCGGTCCAGGGCCAAGGCTCAGTTCTATTTAAAATTTTAAAATTCTTTTTTAAAATTTCTAAATCTTTTACAACTTGTCCAGAAGTATTATAGAAACCGCATTCTTCTCCAAGCAAAACACAAATGCCACCTACTTCAGTGGTTAATGTATTAAGGGCCCATCTATTTTGTAAAACTGTTTCTCCTAGGGAACTTATGGCTCTCTGTTGCTGTTCTATGGCAGTGACTGTTGCTTTCCATCATTCTTGGATTAGAATAGATAAGTTGCAGATGAATTTTTCTTGATCTGCAATCCCTATGAATGAAAACAGACCCCTGTAGATAGTATATCCAATTCCAGAATGGTCAATGATTGTGTTATTAGTTAAGATTCCAAAATCTAGTTTTTCAGAGTACAAGTCCCTTTTCTTATGGGGATCCCAAGTAGCCATAGAAAGAAAGGATCCTAAAGTGGGAATCTTAGCAGAAGGCCTGAAAGAGGGAAGATTGTTAGCTTCTGGCACAACAGCAGCTACTGTACAGGTTCCCCTCCAAATATAGGTAAGAGGTGATAGAGGTTGGATTCACATAAGAAAAATAGTGCTCCTTTTAGGGACACTGCAATAGTTGCTCCCCAAACCTAAACTTTGGTATGGGTGGTATTTAAATAACAAATCTGGGGACCTAATGCGGGATCCCTTTCTGTTCTAGGGTCAGTGAAGGAAGCCAGGTTGTACCTTGGCATTTTATCATCAACACAAAGAGGGCAATAGTGCCCTCAGGGCTAAGACTGGTTGTGTGAGTGATTAAATTGGCATCTAAGTTTTCTAAAATTCAGAGTTGGTACGACTGGTTGAGGGTTTGTGGTATTGGTATAGTTGAAAAATATCCCTGAATCATTGGCTACCCAGGGGACCCCTGACTGTAGGTCTATCCCCAATTTAAACCTGTCTGGTTTAGTTTCATTTAGAATATTTATTTTGATTTCTCATTTCCCTGTGTAATTTTTATGTTTATTTCCCCAGGTGAGGGTGACATTCTAAGCCCAATAGTCAAACTTGGTCTTATTGTCCACCAGGACTAGTGAACTACTTCTTCAGTTATACTTAAAGTAAAATTACAGAGGGTTGTGTGATTGAGGAATCCTGGAATTGGACCAAATCCACACAAATTTCAGAATGAGAATGCGGTTTTAAGAAGCAAAGCCTGGATTTTCTGTAAGGGCTCAGGCCAGTGGGCTGTTGTGTCTGTGCACCCATCTTCTGCCTCTCCTCACTATAAGTGAGGCCTGGACTCCAACCCAGTCTTATAAGTGGTAGCATAAGCTGTGTGGGAGTCTCCTCCTGTTTTCCTGTTTGATTAAACAATATTACTAAAGGCCAAGGTACTGCAGTTAAATTAGGTTCTGCCTCCACATGCGTGTGATGGAAACAGATCCAACATTAAGGTAGTTTGGCCCTTTGAGCCAGTCACTGTATAGCTGGGCAACAAAGGTGTCTTTAAGGCCTGAGAATAAAATAGAGGAGTAATAAAACTAATCAAAATGCATACATGTTGTTAGAAGTTAATGATGGCAAGCAAAGAAATTAAAACCTTCTGACAATAGACTTAATCTTATTAATAAACAGAAGAGCAGGACTAAGCAAGCAAATATTCCAACTAGGGAAGTGAGGCAAGGAACCTACTGTTTCTGTTGCTTATAACAAAATACACTGAACTGGGTAATTCATAAAGAAAATGAAATTTATTGCTTGCAGTTTCAGAGGCTAGGAAGTCCAATATCCGGGGAACATACCTGGTGAGGGTCTTGGTGGTGGTGACAGTGACTCAGGGGTCTCACATGGCAGAAAATGGTGGAGCAGAGGGAGGGATAGTTTCACAGGCACTCTTTTTTTTTTTTTTTTTTTTTTTTGTCCTTTTGTGACTGGCCGTACCGCGCTCAGCCAGTGAGCGCACCAGCCATCCTTATATAGGATCCGAACCCGTGGTGGGAGCACTGCTGCACTCCCAGCGCCGCACTCTCCCTAGTGCGCCACGGGGTCGGCCCAGGCACTCTCTTTTTTAAAGCCCTCAGAATCATGCCCCTGACCACCATTATTAATCCATTCAACTATGGCTCGATCCTACAATCTAATCACCTCTTCAGGCTCCACCTTTCAATTACCATAACAGGACTTCCCACCCTCTACACTGTCACAGTGGGGACCAAGTTTTGGAAGGACTTTCAATCCAAGGAACTGCTCATTACTTATCTTGCCAGCTTTTCTTAAAAAGTAATTTCAAGTCTTCAACAGGTTCACACGAATACTGTGGAACAGAAATGTCTGCTTCAGGTCATTTCATCCATCTAGTATTTGTATCATCTTGTTGAAATTCTTCCTCTGAAGCATGAAGGCTGTGACCTGTCCAGGAATTAATTCAAGGTGGAGGGGGAATCTGTTCTTGTATAGGGACAGGCTTTACCCTGGAATGATGAATCCAAGGTTTAACTTCCTTTAGTTTTACTGAGGTATGCGTGATTAAGAATATCTCGTATGGCCCATTCCATTTTGTCTGGATCTAATTCTTTGGATGGTTATTTTTCCAAGATTTTAAAAATACACAATTTCCAGGTCTGAAGCAATGCAGGGGAACATCAGTGTAGAGCTGGGGCTAGGTCTCACAGACCCCTCTGGCCCGTTGTCCAAACTGGGTCACAAATCGTCCACACACAGGCCTATGAGGTAGGTAATAGGAAAAGGTCCTTGGAGCCGTGGGTGAAGAAATGATAAGCTTTATTCGGAGCTGGGAGCAGTCGACCCAATACGGCTTCCAGGCGCATCCTCTCTGAGCTTCCTGTGCCTGTCCTGTTAGTCCTTTTTACTCAAGCCCATAGTCCAAAAAACCCCGGATGCACATGCGCAATCACACTAACAAGGAACACACGTGCGCACGCGCATACCCACCTCAGATGCTCAGCATGACTCCGAACATCCAAGGGGCCCTGACCATTTTCCTTATATTTTCCCAACAATCAGTCACGAACGTTAATATACTGGTAGCATATTTATTAATAGCATTTAAAGTTGCCCCTATAAATTGTACACATTTGATTATATCTAATTCTTTTATTACATGACAATTATCTAAATAACAATAAGGCTCACGCTTAAGGAAGGGTCTTCCATATAACACATTTCATTAAGGGCTTGATTTGAGTTCACTGCTAGGAGCCACTCTATTTCTTTTTTTTTAATTTACTTTTTATTAGCATATTCATGGTTACAAATCATAGTTATTCTTTATGCCCCTTATCCAGTCCCCCTCCTCCTCTCTCTCCCATTCCCTATCCCCACCTCCCTCTGATAACCATAGTTTTGTTCTCTTCATCTGGTAGATGAACTGTTCCTCTGTTGGTTTGTTGCCTAGATGATCTGTCCAGTACAGAGACAGGTATGATCAAGTCCTCCCCTATTATCATAAATCAGATGCTTCTTCTATTACTCTGGACTGTGCTTTGTGGAGAGAGAGGACGTCTTCTTCTTTTTCTTTTGTTTTGTGGTCTCCACTGGTGCCTCTCCTTGTGTTAATGCAGCTCAGAGTCCAGTGTGCCATCTGCACGGTGGCTGCGACTGTTGCTATACAGACTACCCGCTTTTGTGGCAGCCATGGCCATTGCGGTGGCTATGGTGGGCTACCCGTGTGGAAATGGTGATTTTGGTGTGCTCTTTACCTGGTTGCAGCTGGGATTGGCTTCCCCCAGCTCCACACCTCAGGACCCCAGTGGGGCCCTTGGGTTGTGGCAGCAGCTTGCCTAGTTCAGGTGGGATCAGCTTCCCTCAGGGATCCACTCTACTTCTAAGCAGGGTGACCGGTAAGGCTTTATCGCATGTTAAATTAGTTTCTTGGCATATTTTAGCAAGAGTTTTCTTCAAGATATGGTTCATCTTTTCAATCTTACCTATAGATTGTTGTCTCCAGGAAGCATGAAGCTTCCAATATATTCCTAGGGCCCCCAAAACCTCTTGAGTTACCTTAGCGATGAAGGCTCCTCTGCTGTCAATTTGTTCAGAAAATGGGAGTCCATGGTGATGAATGATCTCCTTCAGGAGGGCCTTAGTCTCTTCTGATGCCTTTTCTGTTCTGAATAGAAAAGCTTTTATGCATCCAGTAAAAGTATCTACAAAAACTTACAGGTACCTATCATTTCTGGTGGCTTTTGCATGAAGGTAAAATCAATTTGCCAGTCCTCTCCTGGACCTGTTTCTCACGTTTGTACCACTTTAATTTTAGGGAATCATTCTGCATTGGTTTTATTCCTTGAACAAGTTAAGCAGCCTTGAACCACCCTTTGAGTATTTGGACCCGCCATAAATTACTCAACCGTTTGTTGGTGGCATCTCTTTCATAATGGGTCCCCTCATGTAAATTAGTGATTATATCTTCTAGTAAGTGTTCAGGACTTAGTACTATCTCCTGCTCATTGTATATCCAACCTTCTTTGGTGGTGTTGTATTGTTGATTATTTGTTTATGTTTTTAGCCCCATTATGGAGACCTCATTCATCTGCCTTTTCAAAGTCCATTTCAGAATATATAGGTTTGAATGGGGACAGACTCATATGAGGAATAAGCATCAAGGCCTTTAGGGACCTTCTGGCAGACTCCTTACATCCTGGTATGTCATGTGATTTCCTTTAGCCAGTAGAGTATCAGTCTTTTGGTGCCCAGGTCAATAGACTACAGTCACTTTTTCAAGTAGCATGTCAGAATCCAATGTCTAATGTTTTATGTGTGTGTTTAATTTCCTTTTGTTCTTCAAGGTCATAGTCCTCTTTTTTTGTTCAATGTCCCCATGGGTGTGTACCACAAAAATGGCATATTTAGAGTTGGTATAAACAGTTACCTTTTTCCTTGACCCAAGATGAAGAGCTTTGGTGTGAGCAATAATTTCTACTTTGGGGGAAGACATACCCGATGGAAGAGCTTCTGCTTCCAGGAGCTGTTGAAGAGTTACCACTGCATATCCAGCTTCAGAAAGTCTGTGGTCCAAGAATTTACATCCAGCCATAAACATATCCAAGTCTGGGTCCTCTAACTGCTGGTGTTTCAAATTGGATCTGCTGGAATAAACCTCTTCAATTATTTGAATATAATCACGGGCAGGCTCTTTCTTTTTTTTTTTTTTTTTCTTTTAAAATTTTATTTTATTTTGTCAATATACAATGGGGTTGATTATTGTGGCCCATTACCGAAACCTCCTTTCCTCTTACCTCTCCCCCCTCCCTCCCAACAACCTCCTTTCTGTTCACTTGTCATATCAACTTCAAGGAATTGTAATTGTTGTGTCTTCTTCCCTCCACCCCCAGGTTATTTGTGTAAGTATTTATTTATTTTTAGCTCCCGTAAATAAGTGAGAAGATGTGATATTTCTCTTTCAGTGCCTGACTTGTTTCACTTAATATAATTTTCTCTAGGTCCATCCGTGTTGTGGCAAATGGCAGTATTTCATTCTTTTTCATAGCAGAGTAGTATTCCATTGTGTAGACGATATTTTCCGTATCTACTCATCTGATGATGGACTTTGGGCTGGTTCCAACCCTTAGCTATTGTAAAGAGTGCTGCGATGAACATTGGAGAACAGGTATACCTTCGATTTGATAATTTCCATCCCTCTGGGTATATTCCCAGCAGAGGGATAGCTGGGTCATATGGCAGATCTATCTGCAATTGGTTGAGGAAACTGCATACCTTTTTCCATAGAGGCTGCACCATTTTGCAGTCCCACCAACAATGTATGAGAGTTCTTTTTTCTCTGCAGCCTTGCCGGCATTTATCATTCACAGTCTTTTGGATATTAGCCATCCTAACTGGGGAGAGATGGTATCTCAGTGAGGTTTGGATTTGCATTTCCCGAATGCTGAGTGATGTTGAGCATTTTCTCATGTGTCTGTTGGCCATTCATATATTTTGCTTTGAGAAATGCCTATTTAGGTCTTTTGCCCATTTTTTAATTGGGTTGCCTGTTTTTTTCTTGTAAAGTTGTTTGAGTTCCTTGTATATTCTGGATATTAATCCTTTGTCAGATGTATATTTTGCAAATATTTTCTCCCACTCTGTTGGTTGTCTTTTAACTCTGTTAATTGTTTCTTTTGCTGTGCAGAAGCTTTTTAATTTGATATAATCCCATTTGTTTATTTTTCCTTTGGTTGCCCATGCTTTTGGAGTCGTATTCATGAAGTCTGTGTCCAGTCCTACTTCCTGAAATGTTTCTTCCATGATTTCTTTAAGAAGTTTTATTGTTTCAGGGTGTATATTTAATTCTTTAATCCATTTTGAGTTGATTTTAGTATATGGTGAGAGCTATGGGTCTAGTTTTATTCTCCTGCATATTGATATCTGGTTATCCCAGCACCATTTGCTGAAGAGGCAGTCTCTTCTCCAGTGTATAGGCTTGGTGCCTTTGTCAAAGATCAGATGGCTGTAGGTGTGTGGGTTGATTTCTGGATTCTCTATTCTATTCCATTGATCAGTGTGTCTGTTTTTATGCCAGTGCCATGCTATTATGGTTATTATAGCTTTGTAGTATAGTTTAAAGTCAGGTAGTGTTATGCCTCCAGCTTTATTTTTTTTTTGCTCAGCATTGCTTTGGCTACGTGTGATCTTTTGTTATTCCATATAAATGTCTGGATAGTTTTTCCATTTCTGAGAAAACTGTCATTGGAATTTTGGTGGGGATTGCATTGAATTTGTATATCACTTTGGGTAGTATGGACATTTTCACAATGCTGATTCTTCCAATCCAAGAGCATGGGATATCTTTCCATCTTCTTGTATCCTCTTTAATTTCTCTCAGCAGTGGTTTGTAGTTCTCATTATAGAGATTTTTCACATCCTTCATTAACTGTATTCCTCAGTATTTTATTTTTTTGGTGGCTATTGTAAATGGGCAAGCTTTCTTGATTTCTCTTTCTGCATGTTCACTATTGGAGAATAGAAATGCTACTGATTTTTGTGTGTTGATTTTGTATCCTGCCACTTCACTGAAATCATTTATCAACTCCAAGAGTTTTTTCATAGAATCTTTAGGCTGTTTGATATATAGGATCATGTCATCTGCAAGGAGGGACAGTTTGACTTCATCTTTTCCAATCTGGATGCCCTTTATTTCCTTCTGTTCTCTGATTGCTCTGGCTAGCACTTCCAGCACTATGTTGAATAGGAGTGGTGAGAGTCGGTATCCTTGTCTAGTTCCTGTCCTTAAGGGAAAAGCTTTCAGCTTTTCCCCATTCAAGATGATATTGGCAGTGGGTTTACCATATATGGCTTTAATTATGTTGAGATACTTTCCATCTATACCTAACTTATAGAGAGTCTTTATCATGAAAGAGTGGAATTTTATCAAATGCTTTTTCAGCATCTATAAAGATGACCATATGGTCCTTGTTTTTTGTTTTTATTGATATGGTATATCACATTTATTGATTTGCATATGTTGAATGAGCCTTGCATCTCTAGGATGAATATCACTTGATTGTGGTGTATAATTTTGCATATGTTGCTGTATTCTGTTAGCTAGTATTTTATTGAGGATTTTTGCCTCTATATTCAGCAAGGATATTGGCCTGTAGTTTTCTTTTTTAGTTGTGTCTTTACCTGGTTTTGGTATCAAGGTGATGTTTGCTTCATAGAATGAGTTTGGGAGAATTGCCTCTGTTTCAATCTTTTGGAATAGTTTGTAGAGAATTCGTGTCAATTCCTCTTTGAATGATTGGTAGAATTCTGCTGTGAATCTATCTGGTCCTGGGCTTTTCTTTGTTGGGAGCCTTCTGATAACAGCTTCAATTCCTTTGATTGTCATTGATCTGTTCAGATTTTCTACATCTTCTTGGCTCAGTTTTGGTAGTTTGTGTGTATCCAAAAATTTATCCATTTCCTCCACATTTTCAAATTTGTTGGCATATAGTTGTTTGTAATAGTCTCTAATGATTCCTTGTATTTCAGATGTATTAGTTGTAATAGCACCTTTTTCATTTCTAATTTTTGTTATTTGGGTCTTCTCTCTTTTTTTTTTAGTTACCTGTGCTTATGGTTTATCAATATTATTTATCTTTTCATAAAACCAACGTTTTGATTTATTGATCTTTTGTATCATTTTTTGAGTTTCAATTTCATTAAGTACTGCTCTGATCTTAATGATTTCTTTCCATCTGCTGAATTTGGATTTATATCATCCTTGATTTTCTAGTTCTTTAAGTCGAAGTATTAGGTTGTTCACTGGCCATCTTTCCATTCTTCTGAAGTAAGCATTTAATGCAATAAATTTCCCCCTTAGTACTTCTTTTGCAGTATCCCACAGGTTTTGGTATGATGTATCATTGTTTTCATTAGTTTCAATAAATTTTTTGATTTCCTGCTTGATTTCTTCTTGGATCCATATGGCATTAAGTAGAATGCTGTTTAATTTCCATGTGTTTGTATAGTTTCCAGAATTTCGTTTGTTATTGATTTCTAATTTTAATCCATTGTGGTCTGAAAAAATACATGGGATAATTCCAAATTTTTTGAATTTGTCAAGACTTGATTTGTGGCCTAACATGTGATCTATCCTGGAGAATGATCCATGCGCTGATGAGAAGAAAAAATTCTGAGGTTGTTGGATAGAATGTTCTGTAGATATCTGCCAAGTCCAATTGGTGTAGTGTGTTATTTAGATCTTGTGTTTCTCTGCTGATTCTTTGCCTAGATGATCTGTCCAGTATTGACAGTGGGGTGTTCAGGTCCCCTGCTATTATGGTATTAGTGTCTATTTCCTTCTTTAGGTCTAATAGAGTTTGCTTTATAAATCTGGCTGCTCCAACATTGGGTGTGTATATATGTATGATTTTTATGTCTTTTTGAAGGATCAATCTCTATCATTATGTAGTGTTCCTCATCATCTCTTTTTATGGTTTTTAGTTTGAAGTCTATTTTATCAGATATAAGAATAGCTACTCCAGCTCGTTTTTCATTTTTGTTTACATGGTAAATCTTTTTACATCCTTTCACTCTTAGTCTATGTGAGTCTTTATGGGTGAGGTGGGTCTCTTGAAGGCAGCATATAGTTGGGTCCTCCTTTTTAATCCAGTCAGCCAGTCTGTGTCTTTTGATTGGGGAATTTAAGAGTTTTACATTAAGAGTTGTTATTGAAAAGTGTTGATTTACTCCTAGCATTTTATTGACTTTTGTTTGGATGTCTTAAGTGTCTTTTGTTCCTTTCTTTCTGATTTACTTTTTGTCTTCTGTATTTCTTGGTTCCTTGGGTTGTTGATAGCCTTTTTTGTTTTGTTTTGTTTTCTCTTCATTGATGCCACTTTTATTATACTAGTGGGTTTTGATTTTTCTTGGGTTTTTATGGCAGTGGTAGTTGTTTTTCAGGTACCAAACCCAGTACTCCCTTGATAATTTCTTGTACGGGTGGTTGTGTGGTAGTGAACTCTTGCAGTTTTTGTTTGTCTGAGAAATATACTATTTGCCCTTCATTGCAGAGGATAGCCTTGCGGGGTAAAGTATTCATGGCTGGCAATCTCTGTCTTTTAGTATTTTGAATATATCATCCCATTCCTTTCTGGCTTTTAGGGTTTGTGATGAAAAGTCTGACGTTAGCCTTTTTGGGGATCCTTATAGGTGATTTGACACTTCTCTCTTGGATCTTTTAAGATTCTCTCTTTGTCTTTGAGTTTTGCCAGTTTGACTATAACATGTCTTGGAGAAGACCTTGTTGGGTTGACCTTTACGTTTGGGGATTTTTGAGGTTCCTGAATTTGAAGATCTATGTATTTTCCTATATATGGGAAGTTTTCTGCCACTATTTTGTTGAATAAGTTTTCAGTGCAATCTCCTTTTTCCTCCTCTTCTGGAATACCCATGACTTAGATATTTGAATGCCTAAGGGTGTCTGATATCTCTCTTAGATTTTCTTCAATGTTTTTAATTCTTTTTTCTTTCTTTCTTTCTTTCTTTTCTTTCTTTTTTTTTTGTTTGCCTGTGTTATTTCAAACAGCCCATCTTTAAGGTCAGAAGTTCTCTCCTCTGCTTCTGCCAGCCTGCTGGTTAAACTCTCTGTTGTGTTTTGTATTTTCTTGAATGAATTCTTCAGCTCAGCAAGGTCTGCTACATTCTTTTTCAGGGCATTGATTTCCTTGTACATTTCTTCTTTCTGGTTTTGTATACTTTTCCTCATTTAATCATGTTGTCTAGCTGACTTTTCTTGTATCACATTTAGTTTCCTTAGAATTATCACTCATAATTCCTTGTCAGGCTTTTCAAGGGCTTCTTGTTCTATAGGATCTAGAGCTTGAGAGTTATTACCCTTTGGTGGTGTACTTTCTTGATTTTTTATATTTCTGGTATCTTTCCTTTGATATTTAGTCATTGTGGCAGGGGATTTCACAGTCCACTGGTTAGACACTATTGTCTGGCTAGGAAGCTGCTGGGGCTGCCAATTTGGCACAGCTGCCTCAGTGTCTGATCAGTTGCCCACTGGTGCCTCAGGTGCATGGTCATTTCGGGTCTTGGGCCTCTCTGGGGAGGCACCTCTCTGGTCAGTGTGCACTCAGCCAGGCTGGGGATGGAGTGGGGCAGTGGTGGCGATGCCTAACTGCTGGGTTGTGCAGTGGCACCGCAGGGTGCGTGGTCTCCATGGATGTTGGGTCTCTCTGGCTGGGTGCCACTCTGATCAGTGCACACTAGGCAAGGCATTCAATCTGGCTATTACACTCTTGGGTATTTTCCAGGAGTTTTCATGTGCATGCTCACTCAATTGTTTGCTTTTCCTTCTCTCACACTCATTTTCTTTCTTTCTTTCAGTGGCAGGCTCTTTCAATGAGCTTGGGAGCAGGGTGACAGTGTTTAGGGTAGACACCACCTTTAGTATTACTTTTGGATTATCTGATAGGGTGGCCTGGTATTTGACCAAAGTGACGTGAGCAAGTATCCTCCTTTTTATTCAAGGGGGGGTTTACACTCAATGTGGTATGTGCACTGTTGTTAGTTGGTCGAAAGTGAACTTTTCAGCCTCCTATAGGAAGTCAAAGGTGGCAGCAACTGCTTGGAGACAAACTGGCCATCCCTGTGTTACTATGCTTAACTGTTTTGAAAAAGAGATGACAGGTCATCTCATGTGGCCCAAGTTCTGTGCCAAAACCCTAAGAATTACACCTTGCCTCTCATGTACATAGAGATTAAATGGT
Source organism: Cynocephalus volans (assembly GCF_027409185.1). Taxonomy (NCBI): domain Eukaryota; kingdom Metazoa; phylum Chordata; class Mammalia; order Dermoptera; family Cynocephalidae; genus Cynocephalus; species Cynocephalus volans. Next base: position 157,444,358 of record NC_084463.1, read on the forward strand.
TTCCCTAAATCAGGAAGGCCAAGTACTAGGGCAGTTAAATGTTTTTCCTTCAAAGTTTGGAATACCTTCTGGGATCCTGCAGTCCCATTTCATAGCTCCTGATCATCCCCTTGTAAGGCCTTATCTACATGTTTAGCCATCAGACAAAAATTCAGAATTCATATATGGCAAAATCCTGCAATTCCTCGAAATCCTCATAATTATCTTTTTGTAGTAGGAACTGCCACACTGACTAGGGTTTCCCTTCCATCTTATAGTAGAGCTCTGTGGCCCTTGGACAGTTCAAATCCTAAATATTTTACTGACAGCTTAGTAATTTGAGCTTTCTTCTTGGATACTTTGTATCCTCTGTCTTCCAGACAATGAAACTCAAAATTGTGTTTTTGCTGGCTAGCCAACAACAATAACAACAACAACACAATGATGTTTTTGTTTGATGCTTCTTTGGTTTTGCTAGCAATGAGAATATCATGCACAGACTGAAATAAAACCACCTCATCTAAATTATATTCTCTCAAATCTCGGGACAGGGTGGCAACTGAAATTGTTGGAGCCAATTCTTCTCAGGCAGAACTCCAAAAATATTGTTGCTCTATATTAATTTCAGCATTGTCTCATTAAAAAGAAAATAGTTCCTGAAACTTAGGATCTAAAGGCATATAGTAAAAGGCATCCTTTTAGTCCAAGACTGTAACTGGCAAAGATATCTTGATAATGTAGGGAGCAAAGTATAAGGGCTTGGCACAACTGGATGGATATCCTACACAGTTTGATAAATGGCTCTTAGGTATGGTACATAGCAGTAGTCCCTACTCTTTTGTATTGGCAAAATAGGATTTAAAAAAAAAAAAACAGACTCAAAATTTATCAATCACAAAAGAAAAATATACATTACAAAAAATAGCTCGGTAACATTGCAGCTTTAACATTCAGGGTTTTTCAGGGGGGGTAGAGGGGGTTTTGTTCTTTTTATTTGCCACAAAACAGTCTTAATAAATTTTAGATATCTAATGTCATAGAATATATGTTCTCTGACCACAGTAACAGAAGGATATTTAGAAAATTCACAAGTGTGTGGAAAATAAAAAATGGGTAAAAAGAAAATCACTGGGAAACTAGACAGTACTCTAAGATAAAAATCAAATCATGACATAATATCAAAATTTATAGGATGATAGGATCATGCAGGGCTTAGGGGAAAATTTATACTTATAAACACCTATATTAAAAATAAGAAAAATCTGAAATCAGTAATGTGAACTTCAACCTTTAGAGAATATGAAAAGAAGAGCAAACTAAGCCCAAACCAAATATAAGTAGGAAATAACAAAGATTACAACAGAAATATATGAAATAGGGAAATAAAAAATAATAGACAAAATCAACAAAACCCTATGTTGGTTCTTTAAAGATATCAACAAAATTTGAAAAACCTTATCTGGACTAACCAAGAAAAAAAGAGAGAAGAATGAAATTAGTAAAACCAGAAAAAAAGCAAGTGCACTATTACATTGTTGTTATGGTTTTTTGTGGTGGTACGATTTAGTTTCTTTCTTTTACTTGTTTGCATTTTTGTTCTATCAGTGGGTTTTGTTCTTTCTTGGGTATTTGTGGTAATGATTGCCATTTTCCATATTCCAGATGTAAGACTTCCTTGAGGATTTCTTGTAGGGGTGGTCAGTTTATACTGAACTCCCACAGTTTTTGTTTGTGTGGAAAATACACTATTTTTCCCTGAGTTCTGAAGGATAGCCATGCTGGGTATAGTGTTCTTGGCTGGCAGTTTTTTCTTTTAGTATTTTGAATGTATTATCCCATTTTCTTCTTGACTGTAGAATTTCTGTTGAGTAGTATGCTGTTATTCTGACAGTGGCTCCCTTATAGGTGACTTGATGTTTTTCTCTTGCTTCTTTTAAGATTCTCTCTTTGTCTTCCAGCTTTCCCAGTTTGACCAAAATGTGTCTTGGACAGTATCTTTTTGGGTTGAATTTGTTTGGGGATCTTTGAGCCGCCTGGATCTGAAGGTCTATGTCACTCCCTATACCTGGGAAGTTTTCCATTATTATTTTTTTGCATAGGTTTTCCATGCCTTTTCTTTCTCCTCCTCTTCTGGAGCACCCTTGATTCAAATGTTTGCCTGCTTAAGGTTGTTGATAGCTCTCTTAGATTTTCCTCAGTTTAAAAATTCTTTTTTCCTCTTTTTTGTCCTCCTGAGTTATTTTGTAAAGACTATCTTCAAAATCAGAAATTCTTTCCTCCGCTTGTTCTAGCCTGCTGTTAAGCTATCAGTTGTGCTTTTTATTACATTGAATCCATGAGTTCTTCTACATTCTTTTTCAAGGTATTAATCTCTTTGTAAATTTCCTCCTTCATATCTTGGATTTTTTCCCCTCATTTCATTATGTTGTCAGACTTACTCTTGTCATATCTCACTGATTTTCCTTAAGATTGTTGCATAGAATTCCTACTCAGTCATTTCAAGAGTTTTCTGCTCTTAGAGAGTTTGGCATTTGTATTCTTTTGGTGGTGTCATATTTTCTTTGGATTTTATATTTCTATTATTTCTCCATTGATATCTGGTCATCTGGTAGTACAGTTCTTTCTTCTATTGCTCTGGAGTGGGCTATCAGGAGAGAGCATCCTCTTCTTTTTCCAATTTCTGCTGTTGACTCTTTTTGTGTCAATGTAGTTGAGTGTCCGTGTCTAGCAGGCTGACTGTACAGAGGCTGTGGCTACTGCTGTGGTGTTGAGCCACTTTTGTAGCATTTGTGGCTGTGGTAGTGGTTGTGCTGGACTATTCTTGTGGAAGTGGTGTTTTCAGCATGCTCTCTTGACTATTTCAAGTCAGGGGGGGCTGCCCTTGGCTCATGCCTATGACCCCAGGCATTGCTCTCTTTGCAAAATAGGAGTATCATATGCGGACTGGAAGGCCTGAATGAGCTGGTAATTACAAAAAGCAGCTATTGAAAACTTTTTATGTTCTTTGGCCTGTCTTTTCCATGGGTATTTTTTTAATTGAGAACTTTTACATTTGGTAAAAGGTTTACCTACACTGGAAGAGCCATCCAAATCGTCCAGGTCTACCATTCACCAATACTTCGGGTCTCAATTTTCATTGTATATCCTCAGGTATTGCCACTTGAGGTGTCTCTTTTAATTGTAACAATACAACTTGAAAGGTGCAGGTATGCTCAGGAGGTATTTGAACTTCTACTTTTCCTGGTGCAAAAACCATTTGTGTGTTTAACTTGGTTAACACATCCTGACATAACAGGGACACTGGGTATTCAGGAATATATAAAAAGCTGTGTATTAAATAAGTTTCCCCCAACTGACATTTCAAGAGTTGGAGGATAGACTTCTGAGAAACCTTTCCAGAGACTCCTGTGACTAGGGTAGTCTTGCATATAGGGGTCCTCATTTGGCATTTAAAATTTAATAAGTAGCTCAAGTGCTGGTTAGAAAATCAGCAATTCTTTTTCTCAGTCATTGATATCTGGGCTTCCCGATGGGAGATATCAATGGTTCTGATTAAATCGAAAAGAGCCACCAGGCCCCATGATTCTTGATCACTATCGGTGAAAGTGGCAGCTGGTAATCAGGTTTGGGATCATCCTTTGTCTCTTTCACCTTCCCTGATCTAATTTCAGGCACTAAGAAATATAAGGCATCAGTTTGAAAAGAGCCCCTATCAGAGCAAAATTCTGCTAAAATAGAAGCAAGAACAAATATCAAATTTATGTGAAGCTCTGGTGGAAGAATGGTGAAATTATTGATGCTTTATGCAAAGTTTATGGGGACCAAACCCCAAAGAAGTGGCAGTTTACAATTGAGTAACTCATTTTAAGAAGCGATGAGATGATGTTGAAGATGATGCCTGCAGTGGCAGACCACCCACATCAGTTTCTGTGGAAAAGATTGATGATTGATCTTGTACTTGCCTTGATTGAAGATGACTGGCCATTAACAGCAGAAATAACAGAAAATACCACAGACATCTTATTTGATTTAGCTTATACAATTCTGAAAAATTAAAGTTGGGTAAACATTCTCCTCAATGGGTGCCAAAACTACTGTGTCCAGAACAGCTGTAGATGAGAGCAGAGCTTCAATGGAAAATTTGAACAAGTAAGGTTAAGATTCTGAAGCATTTCCTTGAAGAATTATAATAGAAGATGAAATATGGCTTTATCAGTAAAATCCTCAAGGCAAAGTGCAATCACAGCTGTGGCCACCAAGAGGCATAAATGGCACAGGCAATGTTAAAGTGGGCTACTGCAGCGCAAAGGACATAGCAACAGTTTTTTAAGTTGTTCAAGGCATTTTCCTTGTTGACTTTTTGGAGGGCCAAAGAGCAATAACGTCTGCTTACTATAAGAGTGTTTTCAGAAAGTCAGCCAAAGCAGAAAAATGCACAGGAAAACTTCACCAGAGAGTCCTTCTCCACCACAACAATGCTCCTGCTCATTTCTCTCACCAAACAAAGGCAATGTTGTGACAGTTTTGAAGGGAAATTATAAAGCATCCACCTTAAAGTCCTGATTTGGCTCTTTCTGACTTATTTTTGTTTCCTAATCCTAGAAAGTCTTTAAAGGGCACCCATTTTCTTTAATAATAATGTTATACTGTAATGACAGGGTTAAATTCCCAGGACCCTCAATTCTTTAGGGCTGAACTACATGGCTGCTATCATTGCTTACAAAAGTGTCTTGAACTTGATGGAGGTTATGTTGAAAAATAAAGTTTATATTTTTAATTATTATCTCTTTTTTTTTTAAGATGACTGGTAAGCAGATCTTAACTCTTGACTTGGTGTTGTCAGCACCACGCTCTCTCAAGTGAGCTAGCCAGCCATACCTATATAGGGATCCAAACCCATGGCCTTGGTGTTCTCAGCACCACAGTCTCCCAAGTGAGCTATGGGCTGGCCCCTTAATTCGTATTTTTTAATTGCATTTTTCACAAAGTTTTTGAGGTCCCCTCATACAATGGTGGAACCGACATAGGATAACAGCTATAGACATTCCATTTCAGAAAGTAAAAAATGGAAGGTAAAATGATTTCCTGCTCCATGGTAGTTCAGAAATCCATCTGGATGAGTGTTAGGAATGTCTTCATTGGATTTCATTGCCTGGAGATAATTCTCGATGGCTCTGGGCTCTGCTACCTGGGCTCTTGTTTCTTCCCTCTGAGTCAGTCTTCCTTTTTCACAAAAGTTTGCACATCTTTGCAGCTGAGTGAGCATGTGTTATCAACCTGCTTTTTGCCATTTGAATTTGAGGGGTCCAACACCCTTCTTTACTTTGCACTTGCTCTATTCCTTGTGTTCTAAGCTGGCAGTGCTCCTGCATGTTATGTGTTAAGTTGTGTCCCCATAAAATTAGTATGTTGAAGTCCTAATGTCCAACACCTCAGGTTGTGATCTTTTAGGGAAGTTGGGTTGCTGCAAATGTGATTAGCAAAGTTAAGATGAGGTCATACTGGGGTAGAGCAGACCCCTAATTCAACATGTTCTATGAAAAGTTTGGACACAGATGAGTGCACCATGTCAACATGAAGACTGAGATCTACCAAGGAACACCAAACATTGCCAGCAAACCATCACAAGTGATAACACAGGCACGGAGTAGATTTTCCCTACAGCCCTCAGAAGGAACCAACCCCACCAACACCTTGATCTCAGATTTTTAACCTCCAGAATGCTGACAATATACCTGTCTGTCATTTAAGCCATCCAGATTGTGATACTTTGTTATGCAGCCTTAGCACACTAATGCACTGCTGAAAATAATTTTCTCAGGAATTTTGTGTATCTCCTGTGGATTCCTCTGGGGTTTACTCAGTTGGATAAAAGCCATGTTCACAGATATTTTTAGATAAACCTTTTTCTATCTTGGCCTTCTACTGAGGTGGCTGAGGACAATGCTCTTAACCTTCCTAGAGGCTCTAATTTGATTGAGAGGAAGAGGATCTTGAGCCTCATTTAATCATTTAATAGTTTAGTGACTGATTAATCTTTTGTTTTTTCTGAGGTTTTGGGAAAAGTTTTTGGAGTCACACCCTTGTCCTTCCTACAGGAGCATTTAATGACAATGATTCTCTTAATTTTAGCATATGTTCCATCTAGAAAGACTGGGAATTCTCAAACCTATCAGATTGTTGTTTCTTTTTGTTGAACACTTTTCCCCTGGTTTATCTCTTTCCTTTCAGTTTTTACTACAAGCAGCAAGAAGAAGCCAAAAAGCATCCTTAACAGTTGGCTTGGAAATCTCCTTAGCTATATATCCAGTTTTATAACTTATGAATTCTGCTTTCCATATAACCCAAGGAAGCAATTTTGAGAAAGTTTCCCCCCTAAATAAGAAAGGTTTCCTTGTGTCCATTTTCTAAACACATGCTTCTTCTTTCTTCTGAATTTTCAATACTACTGCCCCATGAGTCCAGTTTTTTGCTAACAGTCTACTGAAGGCAGTTTAGACTCTTTCATGAGCCTGTAGGTCTTTGCATTGTTCACCCGCTGCCTGGTTCCAAAGTCACTCCCACATTTAGGAATTTATACAGCAGCATCCTATGGTTAGGAGCAAAACCTGCTAATTGAACCCATCTTAATATCAGATATATTTTCAGTTTGAAAACTTTCATCTTTATTATTTCCCGTTATCTACCAGAATTCGTAATCCATCTGTTATCTCCTTAAATATATTAAACATAGTTTTAAAAAAAATCTCTGTGATCTTTCTGATTATTTGCAGTTTTTCCAGATCTGTTTTCAAATTTTGGTCATTTCTTATGCACATTTAAAATATTATCCTATTTCCCTCCTTACCTGCTTGTTTTCTTATTGTGTTCTGCATGATGCTTTGGCAAAAGTGCTGTGAAAGCAATCCAAGGTGGTGTCATCTTTCTCTGATTACATCCTCTTCTTAACCCAACTATGTGCACACCACAATGCCTGGAGATATTATGCTCTGTGCTCTTCAATCACATTTGTACTTAGCAGCAGTTCCTTACAGGGGACTTTCTTATTCTATTTCATTTTTATTTTTAAGTTTTTCTCTTGATCCAAAAGGAGGAAATTAGAAATGAACAACCCCTTAAGCATACTTTGGCCTCCCTTGGACTCCCATCTTAATTGACCAAATTTCCTTGAACTTGATGGCCTGTCATCCCCTCCTGCAGGATTACCAAATGCTCTCAGAGCACAACCAGTCCCAAATGTTGAGGGGTCAGCTGTCTATGTCTGTGTAGTACCTAGATATAAGCCTTCATGCTCTTGATAGTTCCCAGTATATTTTTTCTAGCTTTTCTAGTTGTCTTCTGCAGATTTTTGTCTGATATTTCTAGTTTGCAATTAACAGAGGCCTAAGGTAACTATTGTGGTATTTCTATGTTTTTCTCCTGCCTGTCTTTCTTTTGCCCTGAGTGCATGATTTTTGTCTATTTTTCCTCTATAAGTTGAATCTTACACATATTCCTGATATTTTCATGCACAGATTTCATAGTTGTTCGCTTTGTTTTATTTTTTTATTTTTTGGCTCCAAATTCCAGGGTTAACACCAGTCCACCGTTTATGATTATCAGTTATTATTGCTGTATTCAAGGCTCCTCCCAATGTACTTATTTATGTATTCCTTTGTATTTGCACTTTTCTTTCCCTTTCAATAAGATTATTAATGTATAACACTATTACTGATTCCAGAAGTGGGAAAGGACTGTGTCCATGTAGACCTATTCATGGAATTGATTATTGCTGTTTTCATTTTAATTCAAGGTCCAATGAAGGTCATTGGACAAAGAGGACAAGATAGCTCCGTAGTCTGTAGTCACAATTGCTGTGTCACATTAGTGGGCACTTAGGTCACCTCCTAGAATCTTGGTTCCTTTAGATTAAGATTCCTCCTTGATCAATGTGTATCCCCAACAGAAGGCACACTCTGCCTTCCATTATGTATCCCCACAAAAATTTATTTTGGAATTTATACGTTCCAGTGTATTTTTAAACATTCTATATGAATGACATTTGCTGAATTCTGTGCACTTCTGACCCTTACCTTAACTTACTCAGAACTTTGGCAGTGATCACTTGGCTGGGTTATGTCATAGTAATTGACTCCCCAAAAGGAAGGATTTGTAAACCAGTGTTCCAACTTTAACCTACAGGGAGAAATGGGAGTGCCAAGGTCAGAACATACATGTCCTCAGGGCAGCTCATTCTCTTCAATTCAGGGAAACTAACTTAGAAGCCCATTAAGTTCAGGAGCTAATTTATAGACTGCGGGCAGAGATAATGACATGACATTCAATAACATTAATTTGCTTAACAAATATATAACGAGCCCCTTACATGAACAAGCATAATGCTGGATTCTTTGGTGGCTACAGAGTTGAATGACTGAAACAGTTCATCCCTCTGGGTGTGGTTTTGATCCCTAGGAGTTATGGATCAGTTGATATAATGCTTTCTGGTCCCTTCCTCAGATTGAAAGAGGATGTGTATTTAGATACTGATAAGTTTTGTGACAAATAAATTCTTATCATTTCTGCTGTAATTGCTAACATTTCCCTCAGTAATTAGAAGAGCCCTGCTGTGGGGTTTTATACTTACATTTTTTATGCTGACTTCTTTTGTTTCAATGAGTAGGAAATTGCTTCAAAATTGGGGACATACAGAATAGTCACATTATTTTAATTTTCTTCATATTTTCTCTGTTTTTTAATCTACCTTCCTCCTTTGCCTCCAATCTTCGGAGGTTGGTGAGTCTCAGTCATGGCTGAGGATCTTCCAATTCCTGGACCATTGAAGTCCTCAGGATTGGCCACAGTTCCCTAAACCTGGGGAAGCACTCTGTCTTCAGGATGTTAAGAATGACCCCAGCCTGTCCTTTGTCCAAGCTAGAGGGGGTCATGCACACATTTGTCTATATGTGGGAACACGGCCGACATGTCAGAGATTGTTGGAATGAGGCAGCAGGGCTTTTAGACATGGTGTAAGTTTTCTCCCCCTCACTGGAGAAGGGTAGGTAGATTTTAATTTTTCCTTTGGTAAATCTCTGGCAGCCTATAATTACCAGTTACTGAACTTTAACTCAAAACAGTCTCCTTTACAGCTGGTGAGCAATTCACTAATTCCAGATTTTTATGAATTTCTGAATGCCAAATCTCTAAGGATTTCCTTTTTACAGTGTGTGGGACAATGTCCCCTGAGCCACCTTCTGTTCCAAACTGCTGCTATCTAAGCCCACAAGGATGGTCCTGTATGGATATATGAGGGTTCTTCAAAAGTTAGTGAAAAAATGTAATTAAAGATAATACATTCCCATACCAGCCAGCTGACAAATTTTTTTTTAAAAGACAGTATAAATCAAACATTTTAAAGATCCCACTTACATGTAAATCCAGAGTTTTCTGCCATGGCTGTACTCCTCTCTCTCTCTCAGGGTGCAGGCAGCACTTACACTATGTGTAGTTGTCACCATCCACCCTCCCTTGTGGGCTGAATCTTGTCTTCTGTGCTAATCCAGAGGCAGTTTCACAATCTTGGTTCACCTGGTTGCAGGCTCCACCATCTTCCCAGGAGTCATTCTGCTGAGTTCCCATCATGCAGTGCACTCAGGTCTTCCTCTGCATTGACCCTGTGCAGAATAGCTGGAGGTGGACTGTTATTTCAGCCTAGATGTTTTCTTATTTCTCTGTTCATCATGCCCTCCTTAAAGCCTCCTTTGGATGTCCAGATTGGTTTAGGTGCACATTTCCCACACTCCCACCTTCCTTAAACACATGTCTACCTAAGCCCTTGCTCATTGTACTGTAGTATTATATATATGTGTGTTTCTCCCCAATGAGATGGAAGATCCTTGAGTGCATGAATGGGTCTTTTTATTCTTTTAATTACCAAAGCCTAGCACAGGGATGGAACAGAGTAAAAGATGTCTGGTGAGTTTTTCTTAAATAAAACACAAGTATAAGGCTTGATCCTCTAGGTGGCACCATTTCCTGTAGAACCTGAAATCTCTCTGAACATTTGCCATGTACATTGGTTGGTAGGAGGAGCCCTTAAGTCTCATTCATGAATTCCTCGCACAAAGTGACCAAAATGAAATGAAATTTCACTTGCATTCACACTAGTTCAAAATGAATGACCAGTTTGCTTCTCTTGAAAAAAGTGTTCTGAATTACCTTAGCAGTTATATACAACGGCTGTCTCCTTGAATTTTTACACCCACAAGGTAAGAAATCCAGGAGAAAAGAAAGATAAGAGCAGGAGATAAGAAATCCATGGCAGCACAGGCTGATGAAATGGTGAGACAGACGCTGAGTAGAGCCTGGATTAAGGGTTGGCCATGTGGGCAGAGGGAATAACAGGGTTAGATATGGTCATGTTGGTGCTGTGTGGTGGTAAACAGAGGAGTGTTTGGAGGGTGATGCTGCAGAGGATGTGAAAATGACTCAACGTGCCTTGTTTGGAGAGAAATGAGGCTGCCTGGATGGTTCATGTTAAAGAGGTAACCTGAGTAAAGCTCAGTGCTGAGTGCCTTGCACAGATGCTATTATTTCATCTCCACCACTTTCACGTAATTCTGAAAGGGCAGTCTTCATTTACTGGGACTTAGAATGATTAAGAGACTCTTCCAAGCACATGTAGTGCATGTAACCTAGAGATGGAAAATTATATCCAAACCACAAATCCTTGATTTCATTAATTTGCCTCCCTGCCTTTTTCCTGCTGAGTTCAGGAAGGCATCAGGACAGCCTATTAGTGATGGCACAGACACAGACAAATATCAAATGAGATTATGGAAGCTGGACTAATTTTCTCTCTGAAACAATGTTGGGACATATTTCCCTGCCTTTGCTACAACTGTTTTTCTGGAATTATCTTAACACAAATCTGGGAAGCTTATGGTTTCTCTGTACAAAAGAAAATGTCAAGAGGAGATTTAGAGAGAGTTATAGTTACTTAAGAAAACTGTGTCCTTTGCCATCACAAGCCCATGATCATGACAATTATCTGTCAGTCAAAGCACCTGACCACAGTGGAAACCAACAACTAAATCACATCACTTGAGATCGGATCAAGACCAGAGATGGATCATGAATTAAGTCTCAGCCCATCCTCTTTAGATATCCCCACAAAATAACAGAAATGAAATTAAAACAACAAAAGATCAAAGCAGTAAATATAACAGTGTGTTAGAAGCAAGAAAGTGACAACATTTGTTTAGGAGTATTTAAGATTTCCTGGCAGATGGAGAGAAAATAGTGTGAAATCTACAGAGAAATAAGACTCGGAAAAACTGAAGTTCAAATATGTGCTGGAAAATTAAGCATTCAGAAGCAGGACCTTTATTCACAAAAAAAAAAAGGAAATGAGATTTAGGATAGCGCTTGGGTAGTTTTATCATTATTGACGCTGAACACAGGAAACAATGAGAGTGGAAATGCACAACCAGGTGACGACACTAGACCATCCCAATTCCCTCTGTCTTTCCTCAGTATGTGGTTTTGCACATGACACTTTCATTGTCCCTTTCAGTGCAAAGGACTGTTGGGGAACAGAGGTCTTTCTGGTCGGCAACAGCAAACTGTGAAATTAGGCAAAGTGAATAGTCTCAAGCCTCATAAGTGAGCATCAGCTCGGCAGTTGCTTGGTCCTTCACCAGTCCCAAGGTTATATGGTCTGCCAGCTCTGTGCAGTTCTACCAGAATTCTTAAAACAAAAACAAAACAAACCCAAAACTTTAACTAGTTTTGGGTGCCAAACATTGACCCTGTTCTATCCAGGCTAAGCATGAAAACAATGTGCTTGTTTTCACCATCCTAAGGTGCAACTGTGCACAATGAGGACAAATTGCCCCTGTTTGGGTGGTGCCTCTGACATGTCTTTGGCTTGCTGTCCTCAAGCCTCTGGTTCACAGTGTGGGGCAGATTTACACTGAGCTGCACACACCTCAAGCAAAACCCAACCAACCGTACTGACTGTGGGATGGTCAATAACAGGTGTTAGGATCTGGCCCATGTAGTTGCAGGACAGTTCATTGGATTCCTTTAAGCAAGATCAGTTCCCAAATAGAACAGAACCTCAGGTTGGTCCGGCAGCCTTGACTCCTTCTGAATGGGATCTGAGCATGGAATGAGAGTCCTTCACAGTTTTCTGTCTTCTACACGGTAGAAGAAAAATGCAGGAACACTACCTGGATCTCTCATGTACTCGTGATGCTTCCACAGGAGCAGAGTCCCACAGCTCACTGAATGTGGCCTGCAAGTTCATCATGACATAGGAAGGGCTTTAGGTCGCATAAGGCGCTTTCATTATAGTTTATTTCCTCCTTGATTTGCCTCTGGATTTGTATATGATCTTGGCAGGGCTCTGGAGGTTGCATATGATAAGCGGTTGTCACTGGGTGTTTAAGGTTTTGCATACCTGTTGGAAAATCTGTTCCATAAATTGGGACTTTTGCCCCGAGTCTTTGTTAAGTAGAATTGCTGAGATGAGTGTGTATTACTAAAGCACCCATAGTGACATGTCAACAGTAAGTGGAATTGCGTAAGTCTATGCAGGTGCTCACCTACTATATGTGTCGTTGCAGTGTTCCTGTGATTTCAGATTTAATTATAACTACAGAGGTCAGAATTTCACTACTGAAGCAAAATGTAGGGTAGCCATGCAGAGAGTGTACATGTTGTAGATAGATCACGGAGGGCCTCACTGATGGGAGAGGATGTATGAAGTCAATTCGCATGTGGATGAAGGTTCCCTAAACCCTAGGTTGTGTCCCAGGTGGCTCCCGGCCTGGCTTCCAGCATTTTGAACAGCACATGTAGAGCAGTGCACACAAGAAAAAGCTGTTATCCTGGAAAATTCAGGAGCAAACCAAGAATTTCTGATTTTTCCCTTCCTTCTTTGTAGAGTATGACACAGAAAAGGGATTTAAACATCACAGAACCATCTGGTCATGGTAAGGTTTGGTGAGCAAACCAACTTACAACTAAGAGTTTGCACAGGAAGCCTGAATAGGAGGAGTTTGTAACATCAGGTACGTTGGTGACTTGGGTGCCAACAGGGATTTGTGTAGTGTTGACTAACAACCAGGCATATCTATTTCTGTGTCAGATAATCATTAAATAAATGAAGTAAAATGTAAATGCTTCTATTAATGAACTGAAAGAAGCCTATTTTAATTTTATATATCCATAGGTAATATTACATATTGCTAAAAAGGAGAACATTTTTCAAATTGTTCATCTTATAGATGTAAGCTCTGAAAATACTTGTCACATCAATAGGCAGATGAGATAAGAATGTGATTTGTGGTAGTGATGTTACTCGATTATCTGAATTTCCCTGCACTATAGCCTAAAAATGACATAGTGATCTATCACTCAAAATTGCTTTTAATGATATAAGCCACTGGTAAATTAGTATCTCCTTTGGTTTTATTAAAAGTAGAAAATTAGATACCACTTGATATACAAAAATTTTGTGTACCACAAAGCAATACTTTGGGTGGTTTCTTTGAAATCCAGAGATGTCTAAGTGCAGAGTCCATGCTCTGTGTTAGGATTCTGATGGAGGACGGGTGTGCCTCTGTCTCAGGTAAAATGGAACAATAGTTATTGGGACAGGGGAGGTGGAAACAGGATCCAGTGGACCCACATGATGCACGTATGGTAGGGTGCATGGGGACGTGCGGATCTGCAAGTGGTCCCTGAAAACTTTCCACTCCCCAGGTGTGTGTTCATAAATTTGAACAGCAAGTCCCTAGAGAATCCCTGGATTGTAACCTCAGCCAAAGACCATGTATAAAGAGCACATCCTGTTCCTCTGGACAGGAGTTCAGAGACTTTGTGTTCCTTGGAGATAAATAATATCTGTCCACACTCAGCACTCACCCATATTATTAGTTCTCATCTTTACTGTTAAGAGTATTAAAAGCGCAATAACAGTAGACAATAAATCAACTTATCAAAAAGAAATGATCTCATCTCAAGTGTGAGAAATGTCAATGGAATCAGAGCCAGAATCTGAAGGACAGTTTGTTAATATTTAGGATAAATAAACATTTCTTGTTGACAGATTCAGTTAGATTCAGTTTGATATTTTACTTAGGGAATGAAGTGATTTATTTTGTTTGACTTTTTTCCCCCTGTTTTGTTACATAACCGTAATAATTGACATTTACTGACAGATACTGTGCTGAGTAATTTTCCTCTATTAATTCATTTATTTGTTACACAAGTCCTATGAAGTAGGCACTATTATTATCACCTTTATTTTGCAGTTGAGAAAACTGAGGCTGCAAGGCTAAGCGACTTGCTGAGGTCCCACAAGTAAAAAATGCCAGAGGTGAGCTTGAACCCAGGTGGTCTGTCCCGAATCAGTCTCCTCTCTACTGCTCTATGAATGAATGCCCTTAAATTTGAAAGATCCAAACAGCACTTTGGAATTCATAACAAAAACAAAGCACACAACTGTCCAGTTAGTGCTCTGAAGGGTAGCTTGAATTTGTAGAACAAGTTGCAAATAGTTGACATCTCTAAATTTTCCAATATTTGCTTCAGAACAAGATGTGTGCCTCCATTTACTTAGATTCTTTTTTATTTTGTGTGAATTTCATGTAATTTCAGGATTTTTTCCTTAAGGTTTTGCATTTCTCTAAATATATGTTTCAATACATTTTTTGTTGTTGCTTTGATACCATTCTCAATAATATAATTTTTCCATTGTGTTATACAATGGCAATAGCTGGTTTACAGGAAGAGATAGATTTTATATGGTGATCTTCTCTTCAGTTCAGCTGATGAACTCTTACGAGTTCCTGTAGTTTTTCAGTACATTGTGTTAGATTTCCTTCATAGATAAGTAACTGTAAAAACTGGCTGATTTATGGATTCATTTTTTGATATAGATTTTGGCCATTATTTATAAAAAATATTAACACCATTTTCCCCTCTATATTTTTAAGTTAGATTTTTGATTGAATAGTACTAATTATGTATAGTTATGGGCACATGTGGTATTTTGATACAGGTTTACAATGCAGAATGATTAAAGCAGGCTAATTAACAAAACTATCACTTCACATAATTATTTTTTGTAGTGAAAACATTCATAATCCACTTTTAGGAGTTTTGAAATATACAATGCACTATAATTTACTATAGTCACTATTCTTTGCAATAGATAACTAAAACTTATTTCTACTAACTGAAACTTTGTAGTCTTTCACCAACATCTTCCTTCCTTCCATTTTATAAAATAGATGTTGTTTTTCCGAGCAGTTTCAGGCTTATAGCAAAATTGAGCAGAACATATGGAGTTCCCACATAGCCCCTACTGCATGTGCCCCCAGCCTCCCCGCTGTTGACATTTCACACTGGAGTGGGACATTTGTTACAGTTGATGAACCTACACCAACTCGTTACTATCACCTAACGTCCACCATTTATATTAGGGTTCACTCTTAGTGTGGCACATTCTGTGGGTTTCACCAACATGTAATCACATGTATCCACCATTATAACATCGTAGAGTAGTTTCACTGCCCTGTGAACCCTCTGTGCTCTGCCTATTCATCCCTCCTCCTCCCAACCTCTGGTGACCAGTGACCTTTTTGCTGTCTCCATAATTTTGCCTATTCCAGCGTGTCATCATTGAAATTCTATGGTATGTAGCCATTTCAGATTGACTTTCTTTCCTCAGTAATATGCATTTAAGCTTCCTCCATGTCTTTTCATGGTGTGAAAGCTCGTTCTGTCACTGAATAATATTCCATTGTCTAAATGTGCAGTTTTTTCATTCATTCACCTGCTGAAGGACATCTTGGTTGCTTCCAACTTTTGGCAAGTCTGAATAAAGCTGCTATAAACATCCATGTGCAGGATTTTGTCTGGACATAAGTTTTCAACTCATGTGTGTATAGACCAAGGAATGCACTTGCTAGATGGTTTAGTGAGAAGATCATTAGTTTTGTAATAAACTGCCAACCTGCCTTCCACTGTGGCTGTCCCACTTTGCATCCCAGCAGCAATGATGAGTGTTTCCTGTTGCTCCACGGGCTGCCAACATTGGGTGCTGTCAGTAGGTGATCTCTTTTACAAATAGGAAAGGAAGAAAAAAGAAAGGAAAAAGGCGAAGTGAAGAGCTAGTGTAAAGCATCATCAAATAGAAGGATTCATCTGAGATGGAAACTGAAATGCACGGAGCAGCTGAGACAGAACGTAACCTGCATGCACCTCCAGCCCATCTAAGTCACCACCAGCAGATGTACCCACTGAAAGTTCCCCCTTGTTGCTTCACACGTCACAAAGTTTCAAACTGTGTAACTTTAAGCAAGTTTCTTAATTCCTGTGAGTCAGTTGCCTCACTTGTAAAGTAAGAATTACTAGCTTATAGCTTATATGTTAGTAGCAAGGATTGAATGTGATACATTTTGTTTTCCATGGTGTCTGGCCATAGTAATAACCCCAAAACATAGCTACTCATTTTATTACCACCATTATTATTAGCTACACATTTTTTGACTCATAGGACCTGTGTGGAGGGTGACACTTGCATGTTTTCAGATATAAATGGCTCATTATTGTTTTCACGATTTTCATTGAACATTCTATTCTCTTCTCCCTCCACCTGGAAGCCCTCTATTCTACTTTCTGTTTATATGAATTTGACTGCTATAGTTGCCTCCTATAAGTGGAATCAGACCCTACTTGTCTTTCTGTGACTGGTAATTTCACTCAGTAAAATGTCCTCAAGGTTCATCCACTTTGTAGCATGTGGTAGGACTTCTTTCCTTCTTAAGGCTGAATGATATTCCATTGTATGTTTAATCCACGTTTTGTTTGTTCATTCGTGTGTCAGTGGACATTCAGGTTGTTTCCACCTCTTGGCGTTCGTAAAGAGTGCTTCTCTGAACATAGGTTTGCAAATGTCTCCTCTACACCCTGTCTGTGCTTCTTTTGGATGTATCCCCAGAAGTGGAGTGGCTTGATCATATGGTAACTAACTCTACTTTTAATTTTTGTGGAAGCTGCATATTGTGTTCCTCAGCAGCTGCACTTTTCACCACCAGCAATACACAAGGTTTCCCGTTTCTCCATGTTATAGCCAAAACTTGTTCTTTTGGTTTTTGGCAGTGGCCATGCTAATGGGTGTGAAGAGACCATGTGATTCTGACTCGAGATCTGAAATCCAGCAATAGGCACTGGGACAAAAATCCTGGCGGTGTCTCAGCTCTCCCACCCATTCTGCCACTATATCACACCGAGCTCAATGGAAACACTTTGTGGTTTGTCCCGTCCTAATCCATAGCCCCAAAGCCTTCCCTAGTCCACCATGTCCCTTTATGTTCCAGGCTAACCGGGCACCTGATGTGCCTCGGCCAGCCCTGTGGTTGACACTGTCTCACCTTCCCTCATGCCGGTCTGTCAGGCTCCCTACCCCCAACTTTTCTGATTCTACATTTTAACTGATTCTACATTTGTAGAGCTGCAACCCAAGAGCTGCTGTCAAGGAGAGGTGCAGGGTGCCAGCCAATCCTACACGTGGGAGCACTGACCAGGGCACTGGGGTCAGGGACCAGACTCCCCCAGATGGAAAGATCTAAAGCCAGTGAGGAAAGGAGTAGAGCAGCCATAAACAGTGCCACCTATGAAAACTAAAAAATCCTGAGCAGGGGTGCACAGCTCCAGGAACAGTAAAGACATTGGGACTGATCCTCTCTGAGAGAGGCACGTCTTCCCTAGTGGAATATATAGCTGATGTCCGAGCCTGCGCCAGCACAAGCTCTGCTCCACTGAGGTGCAGAATTCCTCATGGCTCAGCTTCTGTGACAAAGGTCTGACTACCTAGTTCATGTCCGTGGGTCCGTAGACTCAGAGACCATAGCTGGGATTCCCCCATTCACTTCAGATGGAGGGAGTGTGCCTAGATTTCCTTATAATCTGAGAAAAATTGCTGATTTCTTGACTTTGGCTGTGCTCTAAACTAGGGATGGGTGGCAGTCTACGACATGTTTGACAATGACAATGAGCACCAGATAATATTACTGATATTTATTGAGTTTCGTATGAGGCTGAAGTAAATTTTATACATACACAAAGAGACACTCATTTAATCATTATATCAACCCGATGATCTAGGCTCTATTATTAGCCTCCTTTTACAGATGAGAAAACTGGGTTTACATAACCTGAGTAATTTTTCTAAGGTCCAATAGCCCATAAACGTGGTCAGAACTCTGCCATGGGCTTCACCCCTGTACCCCCGTCCCTGGCGGTGGAGGCAGAGCTGGCTCCAGAGACCCCCCACCATGCTGTGTGATGGAAGAGGGAACCACCGCTGTCCTCCACTGGGACCCAAAGAAACCTGCCACTGTCCTTTGTTAACAAAGGTGTTTCTCAGTGGTGCTCAGGCCTGCTGTCCAGCGGAATCACCAGAGGAGATTTAATTAGTTCAAGTGACTGGGCCCCGCTCTACACCTACTGAATCAAAACCTCCCGAGAAGAGGGTGTGAGAAATTGTGCATTTTAAAAGATCCCAAGTCGTTTGACTGTACAGCAGACACTGAAAACCTCTGGCCTGGGCTTGACTCCTCTCACATATACTTTAATTTAGTGGGAAATGTCTGCTGATAGAAGACTCTTCCTCCTCACGTGGAGCGTGACGTCGCGGCATGGAAGGGCAGGTGGGGAGTGTGTCGCTTTGTCTGGGGGCTGCCTTCACCTCCCACTAGAAGAGAGATTGGCCCGGGCTGCAGAGTGAGGTCGGAAGTGAGAGATGTGTCCTCCAGGGACAAGGGGAAGCCAGCGCCTCCCTGTCCATCTCTCTTCATTACCATCTTCCTGTGCTGTCCTAGAGCAAAGGAGCCATTAACACCTCTGATGCTTGCTCGGCTCCTGGCACCCCAGGAGCTTCTTGGGATAAAAGAGTGGGGGTCACTTAATCATGACATCAGCCCTGTGGTGACATGGGGGGGGCTGGTCGGCACAGGAGGCTTGCTCTTCATGGACAGGAAATTGGAACCTCAGCTCTGTTGACAACTCCACCCATAAACAGGGACTCTGGCCGTGGAGTGAGGCCAGGCAGAGAGCAGGTGGAGCAGTTGCTTTCCCCAAGGAAATTCTCCAAAGGTGGCATGTGCTCAACAGTGTTGTAAGGGGCCCTTGGGATAAAATGGTGGTGATGGAGGGGGACGTTCTTGTTCAGACTTGATCAATGTGTGATGGAAACACTCCTGGTCGGCTGTCAGAACAGCAGAGGGGGGTCAAAGTGGGCTCCTTATGAGGCTGCTGTCCCCTAACCAAAGACAGTCCCCACCTTCTGTATCCGTGGGATCTTTCCTCCCCATGTTAGAACTCACCTGAGCCTCTGCCTTAACAGGAAGAACAAGGACAGAACCATCAGAAGCTCAGAAGCAAACCGAGCATCCAGGAAACACATCCGGAGGCACCTGAGTGCTGCCCTGGAGGACGGAGCAGTGCTCCCTCAGGGCTGCTCCCCTGTGCCTGGCCCCAGTCAGATGCAGAGAGGTGTGGGGACATGGCCCTGATGGATGACATCAGCCTCACTGGGGAAGGGAGGGCTGGAAGCCAGGCCTTGTGACCTGTCACATGTCTGTGTGGGCAGGACCAGCGAGACTCGCCAGGTACAAATAGCCCTGGGCTCCATGGGATGCCAGGCTCCTGCAGTCACCTCCAAATCCCTCCTGCTTTGCTAAAGCTGAAAGCTCAGAGCAAAGTAAACCACCATGAGGCTGCCTGTGTGTCTCCTGTTGGTCACTCTGGCCCTGTGCTGCTATGAAGGTGAGTGTCATTTGTAATCAGTCTGGCACCCACCCCTGGTAAGTCCCCTTCCGTGAACACCAGGTAAGCCTCCTTAGGTTGGAGTTGAGGTACGGAATAAGTCAAAATTTGAACCTTTCCCTGAGCTTGTTGAACTAGCTCCCCAAAGCCCAGAGCTCATTTTATCAATTTCCCAGCACCCAGGAACTTTTATAAGAAGAGTACTGAGTACACAGCTTGGGAATTCTGCCTGCGGCTTCCTTCCTTCACTGAGATCCATGTTTCTGATGCTGCCGGATGTAATGGGAAGTCAGGGTGTGAATCTGGGCCCTGCCACTTCCCAGCCCTTTGACCTTGGGCCAAACGCTTCATCTCTCTGAGCCTCGTCTTACCACTGGTGCCCACAGCTACCACCGAGAGTGGCCGTGAGCACGCAGTGAGATGAAGTACATCAGGAGCCCAGCCGTAGATATGAATCCAAGAGCTGAGGATAACAGACTTTCTCCTCCCCGGAGTCCTTAGGTGCCAGTTAAGCCCACGGCCTCTTAACTCATAAGTTCAGATCACAAAATGTTACAACTGGAAAGATCTTAGGAGAGGTCCCAGTTCGAGAAGAGCCAGTGCTCTCTGAACCTGATGAATAAACCTCCAAATGGGCTCTGGGAATAAGCAGCACTTGATATACCTAGGAGTCCTACTGGTTTCCTGGGAGTCACCACCAAGCTTAGCAGGACTAATACGATCATCAGAGCTATAGATTCTGTTTTTGTCTCACATTAATTCTAGCCAACCTGTCAACACTTTGCATGTCTTCATGCCCCGGGTGCCGATCCAGCCTGTCTGAGTTTTCCTTTTCCTCTTCCTTTCTGAACTTCCTCCTCTTTTCCTCTGATCCTTTCCTCTCCGAATTCTCCCCAGAATCTGATGTTGTCTGACCAGGACTCACCTTGGAGCCTAGAAGGACACTTCCTGGGTGCAGGGTGGTTGCAAAAGACTTGGAGAGATGAGGAATCCAGACCAGGAAGAGTCGTCACCCAGGTCTCAGCACAATCCCTACAGGGGCAGGAAGGAGGTTCAGTTCTCTCTTCTCACCTTCTGTCAGGATTCTGGACATCACAGAAGAAAGAGAGAGCCAAAGAAATGATGTAAAAAAGGTTCACATGTGCTAAAACTGGTCATCTCTCTTTCTTTCTATTTTTAGCCTTTTACTTCTGTCTGCTTCTGATGGCAAATATCCTAATTCCTCCAGTCTAATCTCAAAATATCACCTTACAACATGTTAATATAATTTTATTTATTCTTCTCTAGATTGACTCTTTCTTCTCTGATCTCTGGTAAGATTCTTACTCTACCTTTCACCTGAAAATGTGATTACTGAAAACCTCCTCTTCACCAACATTGAAAAAGGTGTCACAATTAATTTTTTCAAATCTAGAAAAGAGAATTGCAGCAAACAGAGAAGCACTGGAAAGTGGCCGATGAGCCTTAAAAAAAAAAAGCGAAAGAGGGAGCAGGTAACCAGTTTTCCTGTCCTGGCTCTGCCCTGTGCTGTGTCATCTGGAGGAAGTCACAACTTCCAGGATCTTACATTGTCATCGGCATGATTACAGGAGGGGAACGTAAAACCCCCAGATCCTGTCCTGTTCTGACATCAGGGAGCCATGGGAAAAATCGAGTTTCTGTGCATAAACTGTACTTTTTTCCTTCTGCTCCAGCCAATGCGGTGCCCTGTCTATCCCTGGTGAATGAACTGGGGACCTTCTTGATTGGTTCTGACACTGCGATGAAGATACAACTTGCCAAATATAATGCACCAGAGGAGGAAGTGGCAGCAAAGTTGCAAGTGAAGAAATGCACAGACGAGATGCCCTCAGAGGACAAAAAGCAAATTCTAAAAATAATGGTAATTTCTTTCTTCTTTATGCATAGAGGCTTCTGTTCAGCTGCACAGTCAGGTATGAGGTCGGCTCGCTGCTCTGTGAGGGTCACAGCTGGTGGCACCTGCCCTGCTGCTCACCTCTGATGGGGTGACCCAGGGTCTCAGGGTGGATGCTACATGACAGCTGCTGAATTAAACCCAGAGGCACACAGCATCCTGGGCACGCTCCTCCTTCGCAGGTCACCTCCCTGTATAACATGGTCCCTAGGGTGTCCTGAGAAGGACATCTGGGTCCCAATGCAGGGGACTTGGGGTCAAGCACTACTGTCTCCTGACTGGGTGCTGTCCCGAGGGCAACTGACATCACCCAGTGGGACGCAGGCACCGTGGAGGTCATGGGCTGTGGGGACAGTTGAACAGGGAGATGCAGGGAGGAGGGAACTAGAGCGGCCCCTGTGTGCACAGCGGTGGCTGGCTGGGTTCCCTGCAGCTTCTGCAGGGCCAGGAGCCCACTCCAGCCCTTATGCCCACTCTCCCCACCTTCCCACACGCCTCTTCCTCACCATGACAGGGGACGGACCTCGCTGCTTTGCCTCCTGCAGTCCCATGGAAGTGGGAACACTTGCCTTACGTCTTATCAAGTAATGAGAGGTTGTAAAGGGCTCTCCCAGCTCATCTACCTCTGGGTTTAGGTCGTGAGGTTCAGCTGCAAATGCCCAAAGAAGCTGCGGTCTCCGAGCTGAGAAGAGCCGGGGCCGTGAGGCAGAATTCCCACACTGGGAGGCTGGGGGTCTCCCGACAGCCATGCTGCCCGGAGTCCCCTCCCAGCCCCGCCCAGTCTCTCAGCCCTGGGTCCCCCACTGCAGGGGACAAGCAGAGTCCACTGTGCTGGGACCTCAGAGAAAATGACTGCTGGGTGCTCTGTCCCCTCCTCACCCTCCCCTCCTTTAGCGACCTGAGTCACAGTCCTGGGTCACTCAGGGCTTGTTTGCCTGACTGAGGAAAGGCTGCTCCCTGATGCGCATGGGGGGTCATCACTGTGTCAGGTCAGGGCTCCAGCTTCCACGACACTGGCTTCCTGCCTTCTGTGCTTCCAAGGTGCCTTTTGCTCTAGAAATCCCGCTGACAGCTTAGGTGTGAATGACAGTCTGAGTTAACCTCATCTCCATTAATAGGGTCACTGATCTTATTTTATTTTTCTATTTTAGGCTCAAATACTCATCCAGTGTGGTGCCAATGATTTAAATAGTATTATTTCCTAAATTATCGGAATCTGACACCAGTCACCTACTCCCCTTGAAAATGTGAAGGTTTCAACATTTGGCTTCAATAAATGTCCTGCCCTGCACTTGTCCACATGTCTTGTTATTTTCCTACAGTCTCAGGCCTTGTCTCAAGGAAGACTTTAATCATGAATTGGCCTTTTGGTGCTGTCATAGTGAATCCCAGAGAACCAACGTCCTGTCACCAGTGCTGACCTGAGGTTCAGGCATCACAAAAGTCAGTGTCTCGTCAGGATCACCCAGCACTACTCCACAGATTTCCCATTCATACTGTCATGAGAGAAAGTGACTCTTCCGGGTGACCAGCAGCTACAATGTCCTGTTGGTCTTGTCCCAAGGGATCCCCCAGCCCAGCCGCTGGCCAGTGCCATGGTCCACACCTGCAGCAGCTCTGGTTGGTGCCCCTCCTCACCACACTTCACCTGCTTGTCCCAAATCTTCTCTGGGGATTGACTCCAATGACATGTCCAGTATAAATGATTTGCCATTTATCACAATTTAGGGGCATCCCCATATTTCAACCTCAAATAACTTTATTTGACCCCACATGATCAAAGAGCTGATCAGTGTCCACACCACTCACCACATGTCAGGCTAACGCTTCCTCCAGCAACTTCTCCCAAGGGCTCTGGAAACAAGGACGCAGCTGCCACCTGGACGATCCACTCAAGCACTCCACAGCCATGTCAGAAGCGAGACAGAAGACAGAACACACTGTCTTCCCCAACCTACTCCTCCTCTGGGAGCCCCCATCCTGGGTCATGGGCCCATCCCACACACAAGTCACCCGACTTGGAAAGCATGTACACAACGTAGCTTAGGGTCCTATGGCTGCTGTAACAATGTACAACTAGCCTGAAGGCTCGAGATGACTGATTCTCTCACAGTTCTGAAGAACAGATGACCAGAACTAGTACCACACTGTGGGAATCCAGGGGCCCCAGGGCCGCCCTCCCTCTGGAGTCTCTAGGGGGGATTCCAGCTTCTGGTGACTGAGGACAGTCCTTGACTTGTGGCCGCATCACTCCCACCTCTGCCTCCTTCATACGTTCTCTTCCCCTTTTCTGTTCATGTCAAAACTGCCTCTGCCTTTTCCTGGTGACGTAACCGTGTTGGGCTTAGGAACCATCAGGTTGTCCAGAATAACCTCCCCATCTCCAAGTCCTTACCTCAGTCACATCTGCAAAGTGCTTTCTTGCCTCGTGATGAGGATTCACAGAACCCGGGGATTAGGGTGCGGGTTCTTGGGGAGAGGGGGCATTAATTAGACTGTGGCCGCTCCTCTCCCTCCTGCCTGCAATAGTCCGCTAAGTTCTGCCCCTCCACTCCACTGCACAGCCTCTGTGAGCCCATCCTCTCCAGTCCCACAGCCATCAGCACAGTCCAGTCTGTGTCCTTATTGGCAACAACAAAGTTCTCCTTAATGGTCTCCCAGCCTTCTGTGAAGCTCTTCCTGCAACACACCCACCTCATTCATGCCAAAGTGAGTCTCTTAAAATTGAAATGTGGTCCTAACACTCTCTTCAATACCCAAAATGGCTAGAGGTCACTTGTTCCCAAGTGTTTCAGGTAGAGGACTATTTTACTCTAAACCCAACTTCATGTGGCAATAGTTATGTTTATACAATGGAGAAAATTGAAAGAATGAGTGATTATGAATTCAGCATTGCTTTTGAAATAAATTCATATTTTAAATAACATCAGGAAAACTGTACACTTGAAAATAGCCCCTAAAAGTATGAGACTCATTAGGAGTTCAGTCTACAGCCTATGCTTGTCAGACACCAGGACTGACGGATCTCCTGCCACACTCTGAGAAACCCAGATTGGAACCAATGTTGGAGGATCAACTTTGCACCCTAGAGCTGGGCATTAAGACTTCCATGACCTTATCCAACATGCCTCCCCAAGCTCCATTTCCTCTTCACCTGGGGAGTCTGTGATCAGTCCAGTTGCTGATGTGTCCTTTGCTTCTGCAGTATATTATGTGACACTCTTGCACCAGGGCACATGGTCTTCCCTTTATGTCTGTGACCTTCCTGCCTATGACAGCTGGGAACCTCATCTGCAGAACCCATTTCTCAGGTCTCCTCTTCTGCGAAGCCCTCTCTGATATTAACCCTCTGAATAATCATTATACACACATGCACCCACATGCATACACAACCCTCTTTTATCATCAGTTTGCCTTTCTGTGTATAGATGCAAATTCTAGAGTTGTTATGAGAACATACTAATACATGTATACTGCAAAATACTCAACAAATATTAGCTATCGCTGTTACAATGCTTATAATCACTAAAAGTTTTTATGTATTGAGCCTCCCATCTATACACATTCAGCTGGTGGGTTTACCTGTTCTGTGTCACTTAGTCTTCACTAGTACTTACGAAGATCAAAGATTCTTACCAATATTTATCAAGGGGTGAGAAATGCTCTACCCAGAGGTCCTCAACTGTTGACTCAAAAGCAAGTGATGCCAGGCTTTATCCCAGGACATGTGTGTCTATCTGTCTGCAAGGATAGCCCCTCCATACCCCATTTCCTCATCTCCCTATCCTGTAGGTACGGCCACACACTGAAAGGAGGAAGCAGTAGCTGCAGGACAAGAGGTCCCATGAGACTCAGAGGACTCCCAGCATCACCAAGGCTATCGCTTTAAGACCTCTCCCTTAGCTCCTCCTGTAGCCTTCGAAGTCTGGGGATTGCAAGTTTCTCATTACTTTCACCATTATACAATGAAGAACATTAGGTTTGCACGTGGCAAGATTTTTCTGCATGAACTGTTGTTAAAGAGTTTGAACTGGGATCATGCAAGATGCCTAAGGCTGGGGCTGAGAGAACAGGGAAATCAGAGCTATTGACTAAGGGGACAGAGATTCTGTTTGGGATGGTGACAATTTCTGGAAAAGGATAGTGTGATAACACAGTGAATGTACTTAATTCTGATGAATTGTACTCTCAAAAGTGGCTAAAATGATCAGTTTTGTGTTATGCATATCTTAGCAAAATAGTAACAGCAAAAAAGTCTCCATGGCAGGTTGCAATCTGAGAGGGCTCAGGAAGGTCACTGCGAAGGGTGAAAGCCTGTGTTTTAATGCCCACTGAACAGAATCTCCTGGAGCCACTGGCATCACAAAGTCAGTGACATCACTACGTGTGAATGCTCTCTTTGATTCACTACCTGGAGTGTTTCTTATTGAAGATATCACTCATTTCTAGGAAACTCTGATTCAGAAAATTTCTCTCTCACAATGATGGACTGCTAGAAGACCCTACCACTCATCATTCACACAAAGACAGACAAAACTATGCATAAACAACCACATTTAGATAAAAATAACCAAAGGAGAGGGTGGAGCATTTCGAAGAAGTAACGTGAGCACTGGTTAGCACAGGAACTCAGGATAACCACGTAGAGCATGGAAGGAAACACCCAGTCTCTACCATCCCAACTGCAGCCAGGAGCAGCAGAGAAGCAGGAGGAATTGTTCTCTCTGGGAAAAGGTAACTTAAAGGACCCCAGCAACCCCCATGAACACTTTGGACACCTACAGTCCCCACCATTGGGTCACGGTCCTTGTATACTTTGCAGACACTGAGCCCAGCTGGGGAAGCTGCCTGGAGTCCTCACAGTTGTGCTCCCCTGAAAGGAGCCACACTGAGCCCCTCTCTCTGTGGCCTGCACAACCACTGTGCTATGCCATCTTGCAAATGGAACTTCTGCATGAGGGTGTCTTACCCCAGAGGTGAGTGACAACCATTCATCCCAGAGACTAAGCTGCCATTAAACCTAAAACCTCCCATCAAACCCCACACAGTGGTCCAATCCCCAAGCCCAGCTTCGAGCACCTGATGCACCCTATCCTGAAGGGCTAAGCAGTGGTGGTCCCACTGCACCCATCTGTCCCATTTGCAGCTGTGTCCCTCGCCTTCAGGCAGGAGTGGACACTGCACACGCCCTGTAGAAGAATCCTTAATTATCCCTCTCAGCTGTGGCTGTGCCAATGCCCTGGGATTGAGAGGAAGCAGCACATCACCCCCTGGGGAATTAGGGCCTATGCCAAGAAGCTGCTGGCAAAGAAGTTGTTTGACAGAAAAGCTGGTAGTCTGAGCTGAGCAGCTGTGCAGCCCAGGGTTGAGCTGATGAGGTACCCCACAATCCAGGGAAATAGAACACTGGCTAAGCTTAGACACCCCACTCTACTAGCCATAAAAATATAATTCTCTTCTTCCCTGGAGCTGGACTAGCCCCCTAGAGATTGAGATGCTGAGACACCCCTTTCCTTGGGGAGTGGAGTCAGTGCTGTGCTGCACCCTACTCCCAGGGCCCAAAGGACAGCCATGCTCAACCATTCCAGGACTCACTCCCACTGCATCTGGCATCACAGAGACTGAGACTCTGCCAAGTCGTACCATCCCCGGTGATAGAGTCACCACAGCATGGTACCTTAACACCTATGAACCATGTGACAACTGAGCCCCATTTGCTCTGGTTCCTGAATTGCAGGGTTAGAGTCACAGCTACAACCTTCCCCAACTGCCTTGGGTTGCGAGGGGGTTGTTTCACAGTCATAGATATTGGTTCTGTGGGCAAAATACACTCAACCATGTCATGAAGAGTAAACCTGAACCCCAAGACCTAGATGCACAATAGGTTCCCAAGACCCTGAGCCCAGTATCCTGTCTCCACAACTGCTCTGAGCATGTGCACCTGGAACCCAGCACCACTCCAGCTGCTTGTAGGTTGGATAATGCCTGACACCAAGAGGAATCCCCTTGACAAAGTCTCCCCATTGTGGGCTAAATAAGAATAGGAAAACCACAAAAGCTTTTGTTATCAAAGATGATAACAACGTATACTGCCACCACCACTGCCTCAAACTTCTACAGTGTAGGTCACTGAGGCAAACACAGTTATTGGTGACATTGATTACAACTGGAGAAGCTGCCAGAGATTGTACCACTGCATCTACATCAAACCAGAATCACCACACCCTTCCAAGGGCACACTAAGACCAAACTGCACGTGAAAGATTTTCTCTATGGAAGCTGCTCCGTAAAATTTGGAGGAGGTCATTGTTCCGCCAGATTCAGAGACATCAATGTAGGAAGAACTAACATGTAAAAGTAAGAATATATGATACCACAAAAGGAACTCAATAGTATGCCAGAGAAAGACCCCAATGAAAAGAAAAACTAAAAACTGTCAGAAAAAAAATTCAAAATAATGATCTTAAAAAGGCTCAATGAGACATAAGAGAGTACATATAAAAAATTCAACAAGATCAGGCCAAGAATTCATGATATGAATGAGAAGTTAACAAAGAGATAGCTGTCATAAAAAGGACCAGACTGAAATACTGCAGCTGAAGAATTCAATGAATGAAATAAACAATACAACAGAGAGTTACAAGTGCTGACTAGAGAAACAAGGAATCTCTGAACTCAACATATAGATCATTTGAAATTAGCTAGTGGGGGGGGACAAAAAGAGGTGAAGGAAAATTACAGGAACAATGGGACACGATTAAGTAAACACATATTCAAATTATGGCTGGGCCTGAAGGAGAAGAGATGGGAAAAGGGATCAAAAACATGTTTAAGAAAATAATAGCTGAAAACTTCCCTAATCTTAGAAGAGACATGGATATACAGAACCAGGAACCTCAAAGGTCCCCATATAGATTCAATTATCAAAGTCCTCTCCAAGTCACATTATAGTCAAAATGGGAAAAGCCAAAGGCACTCCTGCAATTATTCTCTCTCTCTCTTAGACTGTCCCCTCTCCCCTCCTTGCTGGATTATCCACACTGACATTTAAATATGTCTTACTGCTGCCCTTCCTCAAAGTTGGTCTTTGAAGCCACCTCCCATCCAATGACTGCCAATAATTCTTTTAAAACTGGTCAAAGAAAAATAAGGAATTCTAGACACACCAAGAGAAAAGCATCAGGTCACATATAATGGAATCCCGTTGCACGACACCAACTTTCACAGCAGAAAACCTACAGGTCAACATAGAATGAGGTGATATAGTCAAAGTGCTGAAAGAAAAAAATTTCCTGCCAAGAATACTATCCCTGGTAAAATTATTCTTCAGGAATAAAGGAGAAATAAGCTTCTTCACAGACAAGCAAGATTTGAGGGAACACATCACCACTAGACCGGTCACACAACAAATGCTAACGGGATTCCTACAACTGCCAGTGAAAGGGCATTAACTAACATTGAGAAAACATGCAAGAGGATAAAACTCACCGGTAAAGTAGGTGCACAGATTGGAAAGAGACAGAAATCAGACCATATCACTCAGAAAACCACCAAACTGCAATGATATACAATAGAAGAGGAAGAAAGGAAGAAAAAAATATACAAAACAACCTGATAGCAAGAAACAAAATGACAGAAGTTCTCACATATCAATAATAACCTTGACTGTAAATGGACTAAACTGACCAATTAGAAGATATAGACGGGTTGATTGGATGAAAAAAACAAGACCCAACTATATGCTGCCTTCAAGAAGCTCACTTCGCCTGTAATGGCACATACAGACTGACAGCGAAGGGATGGAAAAAGATATTTCATGCAAACAAAAACCAAAAGCGAGCAGGGACAGCCCCACTTCTATCAGGTCAAACAGACTTTAAGTCAAAAACTGCAAAAAGAAACAAAGAAGGTCATCATATAATGTTGAAAGGGTCAATTCAGTGAGAAGGTGTAACAGTCGTAAATATCTATACACTTAACCTGCAGATATATGTCCACAGGGGTGGGTGGAAAAGACAGGAAATCTGCCCTCGCTGAGAGTCACTGCTCTAGCACTGGAAAAACTCTGTGTCAGCTCTCCTATATGCCTCTTCTAATGGCCCTAAAGACGACATGTTCACAACTGTGGGATCACTACAGTGAGCAGGAAGATGTGGGCACCGAAAAGAAAAAACACTGCTACCTTCATGGAGAATTTATTGGTGTAGATACCTGGTGAATCACATCAACTGACACATGTATACAGGATTAAGCTCTGAGTCACACATTTTAGGGAAATGTCAGGTTGAGCAAAGTTCATGGATTTGGTGATGGAGCCAAAGAGAATAAGCAGATTAGCAGGGGCTGGCACCTGGCGCTGGCTCTGCCTCCACATCCGGCTCCTGCTCCCAACTCCTCAGCTGGATCCGGGTAACATCATGTCATGGTGATGGTCACTTCTGGAGAAAAGAGAGACTGAGGTGGCTCAGGTCCTGCTTGGCACAGTCTCCAACTACTTCTTCTCTTTACCCACCCCTCCCTCTGTGACCCCAAAGTCCTCATCCGGGAAAGTACAAAGATGGTGTCAGTGCCCAGGACGTCACGAGGATGTCTGGTTTCAGTGTTGGGTCTGGTCGCTGACCTTACTAAAAACTCTAATTTACATGAGCTCCTCTTTCTTATTAACCATAGCAATGAAACATGTCATATAATCAGTGAACTCTTTGTAACACATTTAATTCTGCTCCTGAAAATTAATGACAAAATTTTTATTAAGCCTCCACTTCATGGCTGCCACACAAAGATGACAAGTGCACAGGCCATTCTCTCAAAGAGCTTGGCCAGGATTAAGGGGCCAGCAATCAGGGTCCCAGAGAAGTCAGGAGAGGGCCACTCACAGACAGCCATGGAGTCCTGTGAACTGGGAGATGCCGGAGATGCAGGGGCCAGGGGAGAGCAAAGACAGGACTGTCTTCACTGTGGCCTAGGGAATGAATGGTGTGTTTCAGCCCAGAGAACAAAGACATGAGCAGAAAACTGTGGGCCCCACAGAAATCGACCCCAAGTTCACATAGCATGGTAGGGGGAGTCAAGGCCAAAAGGATCCACCCGAGCCATCGTGTGGAGGCCCCTGAGCGTCAAGCTAAAGAGGTGAGTGTACTGTGTGGAGAGCAGCCTCTGGAACCAGAGGTCCTGGCTCTATGTCATGGAACTGCCACTTACTAGCTGTGTCTTGGGGGAGTTCTGTTGAACCTCTCTGTGTCTTATTTCCTGCAGCTGGACTGAAACGATATGCCCACCTGCAGAGAGGTGATCACACATCCCAGGTACTCAGGACAGACCTGCTTTATATTGTGTCCCTGGGTCCTGTTCATTTCATGCTGTTTTTCATTCCCAAAATGCCGTGCTTTTTACAATAAATACTCTGGTCCTGGTACTCATAGGATTGCTGCTGTGAAGACTGAAGGCAGCACACTGCCTGTTACCCAGGCACTGGTGTGTAAGTGTTTGTCACTCGTGTCTTATTGAACATTTCCATGTAAACAGCTAAGAGACTGGACCTTATGTCATCACCACAAAAAAATAAATAAGTATGTGAGCTGGTGGATATATTTAGTTTGAATTAATAATTTCACAATCCGTAATATAGCATGAAGATATGCTGTACATTGTAAATATATACAATTTTTATTTGAAATTACACTTCACTAAAGATGGGGAATTCTTTTTTATTACTTCAAACATGTACAAGAAATTGGAGCCAGGCTCTGGGGAGATGAATACAGCTGCCATGTGTAGAAGGAGCAAGAGGAAAAATGACGCGTAAATTGTATCCATAAAACTCTGAAGAAAGAGGAACTCAGAGAAAATCAATTAGACTTGGATGAAAGCACGCTGCTTCCTACTCCAACTTAAAAACCTTTAGCTTCTAACTATGGTCATCTCTGCAAGTTTGCCAGAATGTAAGTAGAAGCAGAGGTTCTGGGGTCTGGGATGGTCCCAACAATCCTCAGAGGTTTGTCATGTGTACGTGTGTTCAGTGTGTACAAATGATGGCCAGACGCTGACGTGCAGATGGCGGGTCCTCTGTACCCGGCACACTTCTCAGGACTTTGTACTTTCAAGTCATTTTTGCCTCACAACAATTCCACGACTGCTACTATTTTATGAAAAAGTTACAGAGCATTAATTCTCCCGTGGGACACTTCACAATCAGCCAGTGGTGACTCGGGGTGTGCCACAGGGTGTCTGCCTCAGAGCCAGGGAGAGGGCTGTGGCATGTGCAGAGGTGTCACCCAGCAGGCACTGCACAGCCACCGTCAGCAGAGAGCAGCCTCCAGGCCCGCCTTCTGGGTCCTTCCCGGAGCCCTGGGGAAGCCCAGCTGGGAAGGCAGCAGCTGAAGAGTGAGGGTTTATCGCCTCCTGGTCCTTCTCTTTCCTGACTCCTCTGGGCACACCCTCACGTCCCTCATCTTCTGAATTCCACCTCCCTGTATCCTACCCGAAGCCGTCCTGAGCCTCTCCCCGTCTGAAGGAAAGTCCCCTCTCCGTGATCTCACTTCCCAGTGCCCTTTACCCACATCCCTCTCTTCACGTCTCCTGTCCCATCCAAGCATGTGGCTTATACTGTGTGTCCCCTCAGTGCTCTCAGAGGTCTAATGTGACACGGGTCCCTTCCCACGATTCAGCTAGTAGGGAAGATAAACCACTGCACCGCACAGCTCGCCGTGCATGTGTGTGGGGGAAGGGAGGGTCCTTTCTTCATTGTCCTGGACTCACCATGGAGGCTACAGCCTCTCCCTTGTCCACCCCACTCCTGGAAGGACAGGCCACGAGTGTTTCCCAGTGTTTGTGGTCACTTTAGAGAAATCACACTGTCCCCTTTGCTCAGTCTCAACACCTTGACAAAACATGTCTTCCTACCCACTGAGGGCAAAGTTCATCCTGTGCTGGCTTCTGACATACTTGGGGACACTGAGCTGGGATGCTGGGGAGGGATGTGAACTGAACAGTGAGCACCACACCCAGGAAATCCCAGCACCAGGCTTGTCCAGGGCAGGGAAGGCACCTGGTCCGGGAAAGGCCTTGGTGACTTGAAAAACATACGTCCCAGTGCCACCTGTGATTACTCCAAGACAGAGGCTTTTCTCAAGGTCCTGTCCCAAGGAAACAGTCCACACCTGCTTCTAGACTTGGCATGACCTTGGAGAGGAGCGGCCCACCTCCAAAGGAGTGCCTGAGGTCGATTTCATTTCCCAGAACCCTGGTAAGTGACAGGCAGAAGCAGATCCGTGCAATGAGAGAAAATAAGGAAATGTGGGGTATCCTTCCCAAACACAGTGGCGCAGATAAATATCTATCACTTACAATTATTTAAAAACCTCAATGGGCATCTGAACTTCAAAAGTATGTTGTTAGAGCTTTGGGGGAAATGCACAAATCACTAAGAAGATGGCTCTCACGGTTGCCTGTTTATATGAAGCACGGCACGGCCTTTCATGTGCCACAATACATCACTGTATGTAGGGTCTTCTAGGACCTGAGGGCAGGTCAAATTTCACTCTTTCTTACCACATACTCCCTTTCTCTTCAAAGACACCAGGCAAAGCCCCTTTTAGCGAGATAAAAAGTTGGACCTGCAACACTGTCTTCTGAACCCTTTGGCTCTCCTAATTCTTGCTAAGGATGCTGGATTGCAAATGAGAATTTTCTAGGCCAAGTTATTGTGAGTTGATTCACCTGAGAATGTTCAGATGTCCAGATAAAACAAGGAGGGTAAAGATACACAACATCTTCAGTGTGGGCACCCTGTACCTGGCATGGGGTTTATTTTAGATGAATAAGAAATTTCCGAAGGGCATCTGGCCCGGCAGGTGTCAGGGCAGGTCCAGAAGGACTAGGGCAGGAGGTGGAGCCCCACGAAGTCCTGGCCAAGGAGACAGTTTCCTGCTTCATAACCAAAGTCCTTCATTTCCCTTTGGAATGAAGGATGCCAGCCATGGCCAGGTGAGTGAAAGTACACACACAAGTACACGGCCCTTGTTTCTAGCCCATTCGTACATCAGTTTTGTTCTTGTCTCAGAACAGCTTGTGCTCCAGCTCAGTGAAGGGAAGGAGGACATCACAAAGAATCCAGACAGCAAATATGTGTTCACAGGGAATAAAGAAACAGCTCATCCCCCTGGCTCACTCGTCATTCCTTTCTTTTTTTGGAGGGTGGGGGGGAACCAGAACCAACCCTATTTTTTGGTTCCTGTTACCTTCATCTTGTCTCTAGTTAAACTGCAGTGGGTTTTCTATTCATACGAAGCTGTCCTGTGCCTCTCTTGACCCTAAGACATCAACTTTCTTTCCCTCCTTGACCTTGCATTGCCAAGTACCAGCCGCCCGCAGGCCTCTGGGCTGCTGAAACTCTTCTAGATCGGGACTGGATACTAACTCTCAGCTAAAACTGCACCTCCTCCTACAGGCTTGATTTGAACTGCTTACAGGAAGCTGCCCACGGACCATCAATCCATCAAATCATTCTGCTTTTGTGGATAGTTTGTGGTTCTTTGCAGCCATTCCCACTTTCTCATATGAATCCTTTTATTTGTGGGCCTGTCTGTTTCCTCTCTCCTAAGAAAGTCAGTTCCCCAAGAGCAAGGACTTATTCCTCCATCTGATTCCATAGCACACAGCACAGGGCCAGCTGAGAGGAGAAGCTCAGCAGATTGTTCTCAACATGGGATGGATGCAGAGCTGGATGGGTGGATGGATGAAAACTCCATCCACGAAAGATCATGTATTCATCATCATCTTATGCTAGACCTTGTGACAGAAGCTTTACAGAGAGCATCTATCACTTCTACAGAAAATGGGTGTATCATTTACACCCATTTTCAAAAGAGGAAATGGAAGCTCAGAGGGACCAGCATTGTAACCTGCCCAAAGACACTTCACGACCAGATATAGTATCTAGGAACAAAATCCACATCTGCACGAGCCCAAATCCCTTCACCATCTATCATTCGGCTCTGCCTGCCCTAAGCAATCATTTACTCTCCTAGTCCACCACATCCTTTGAGTCAGTGGAAGGAAAATCCTGAAATGCCAACAGAGACATTAACAAGAATTGACTTGGAGATTTATAACACAGTATATTTATGAATCTGAATTAACTTACTGACATAATTCTTGTAAAAAGAAGATTTCAGCAGAGATTACTGATACCTATTCTCCAAATCTTAAAGCACCTTTCTGAAAAAGAGGTGTCTGTAGGTGAGGGAAGTTTGCTTCCCAGAGGCAGATTGTGGTATTTCCCCTAGCCTGGCTGATTGCACCAGGAGACACGGTCATAGAGGGTAGGAATTGGTTTGCACCTTGCAGAAAAGGAGAAAAAGTCAATGTAGGAGGCTAAGCAGCAGGAGGTGGAAGACGAGCCTTTCGCTTCAGACTCAGAGACCGGCATGCATCTCCAAACTTGCCCCCTTTTGACCTTTCTGGATACTTCTTCAGCTCTCCAGAACTGAAGTTTGTAGGCCATTCATTGATTTTACTATTTTAAAAGTAATCACAGTAGGTTCATGCCCTCTGCCATTTCTTCAGGAGCTACTGTTGAAGAATGTGAGGTGGGACCAGGTGAGACTTAACAGGCTGCGGACACTGGGGTGGCAGCAGGTGGAAACTGTAAACAGGAGCGAGACCTGTATTCTCACCCCCATCGGACGTCCTCTCCCAGCACTGTTGACACCTCTGAAGACAAGACACCTCCAGCTGTCAGCTCTCTCCATGATTCACATCCTCCATTCCTTTTGTGCTGAAGATGTCAACAACATGCATCAACCTCTGTTTGAAAGTGAAAATACATTGAGATTTTAGCAAGTACAAGGGTTGACTTGTGCTGGTTTTCTTTACTTCAACTGTTGTTGGCGGTCCCTTGACTGCTGCTCTAACGCAGGGCCCCTAATTACTTTCCACAACAAGATTTGCTAGTCTCTGCCTAGACTCTCTTAGTCAATCCACTTCTACCATCTACTTATACACAAGGAAATGGTCAATATTCTGACAACAAAGCTATGATTTAGTCATGTGGTTACATAAATAAATCTTCAGTTGCTCACGTTTATCTTTTTTAAATTTTAACATTTCTTTGTATATACTTGTGTGGTACAGTGTGTTGTTTCTATACATGCATACACTGCATAATGGCTCACGAGTGTAGACAGCATAGCTTTGTGCCCATTAATCCACCCCTTCTCCTCCCACTGGCACCCTTTCCCTTCCCACTGCCTCCTCACCACTAGTAACCACTATTCTACCCTCTACTTCCATGAGGACTTTTTTTTTCAATATTCCACATGCGAATGGGATCATGGGGTATTTGTGTCTCTGTCATTGGCCTACTTTATTTCACATGATGGTCTCCACTTCCATCCATGTCACTGCAAATGACAGGATTGTTTTTATTTTATAGCCACAGAGTATTTCATTCTGCATACATATCAAGTTTTTTAATCCATTCAATCATTGATGGGCATTTATGCAAAATAGTGAATATTGTCACAATGGACATGGGAGCTCCGGTGTCTCTTTGATATGTTGATTTCATTTACTTTGCCAATATACCCAGTAGTGGACTTACTGGGTTATAAATTTGATTTATTTTGTTTTCTGACGAACCTTCATACTGTTTTCCGCAATGGCTGTGTCAATTTACAATCCCATCAACAGTGCAGGGGGCTTCTTTTTCCACTCATCGTTGCCAGCATTTATTTTTTCTGTCTTGTTGATAACAGCCATTCTAACCGAGGTGAGATGATATCTCATTACAGTTTTAATTTGGATTTCCCTGAGGATAGTGATGGTGAGCATTTTTCCATGTGTCTTTTGGACATTTGTATGTACTCTTTTGAGAAATGTTTGTTAAATGGCTCTTTTTGCTACACAATATGGCTGAATATGCAAACACAGAAATTAGAATTTGCAGCTCTGTGTAATAACCACAACTTCACATTGACTTAAAATAAGGCTTCTCTTTTCTCTCTCTCTTGATGCTTCCATCAATTCTCCAGGGGTTAACTAGTCATGGTTCTGACCTCTCCAGTGCTGGGGAACAGGAAATAGGGAAAACAAGGGAATAAGAATGAACTTATGTGACAGCTCTTCGGTGGCTGTTCTAGGCTCTGTGGGCTTTGCAGGTGCTCCATCCCATGGGACGCTTTCATGGATCTCAGAAAGTCCACATTCCTGACGTCTCTCGCTTTTTGGACATCTTAAAAATTATTCAAAAGGCAATAAAGAAGTCGAGAAAAAGAAAAGTATGATAGGTGGAAAAATTAATGTAGGAGTGGAAGACGAAACTAAAGTGGTGAAAAAAAGAATATTTGTAGAGAAAAATTAAATGAATGAAATCTATAGAAGTAAAGGGGCGAGTTAGAGCGGATCAATTCAGGATGTTCAACTGCAAAATTCCCAGATGAGAAAGAAATTATATGGTGGGTACAAAAACATCAAAAATTACACCAGAACATCCCCCAAATGAAGGATTTGAGATTTAAAAGGTCCATTCTCTCCCCATGCAAAAATATCATGGTGAAAATTAGCAACATCTTCCTAAAGAGTTTCCTGCTAAACAGAACACTAGGTCATATTCAAGGATGAAGAATGAAAATAGCATCAACCAAAAAGACTTCAATGCAAAGCAACACTGCTGAAAATTTATAGAATTTTCACCCTATAATTCTATCAGGGTAAATTTCTATAATCAGCCAACTGTCACTCAAGCGTGATGATAGAGAAATATTCAGACATGCAAATTTCCCCCTATTTTACGTCCACCAAGCTTTTCTCCAAAAGACAGTGGAAGATTTTCTCTGTAAAGGAGGGAATAGAAGGAGAAAGAGAAAAGCATGGGGTCCAGGGCAGAGGATTTGACGCAGGAGTAGAGACGTCTGAACGTGATGCCGACCAGAGACCTGTGCTCAAAATGATTCAGACCCATGAAGGTAAACACCAGGGGAAACTCTGACACAAGTCGGAGGTGACATGGACACTATCATGGGCATGGGAAGAGGAGGAAACAAGTGTTTGTCATTACAACCCACTCTACACCATTTTCTGTCTCACACATTGCACCTGTATCACATTAGACATTAAACTTCAAAGAAAGAGATGCTGGAAGACAAGTGCAAAGGAAGGAAATGTGGAAGAAATTGTGGAAAAATGTGGGAGGAGTCAGAACCATGACTAGTGCTATCACTAGAGAGGTGATAATTTACTGGAAAGCAGTTAAGATGCTGTAGATTATCTTAGGTCAGCTCAAAACCCACCACACAACTAACAGGAGTTTGATATATTTTATTGAAAGAAATAGCAGATTTCCGTATATAATGAATTACATGTTGAATGACTAGAGACAAGACAGAGGACTGAGGAATGATAAGAGATATATTTCACAGAGAATATTTTGTCTTACATATTTTAAAAAATATATATATATATATTTGTCTTAGGTATTACATATTACATATTATTAACCTATGGAAGCTAAAGTCCTTCTGAGCTGTGCATCTCCAGGAAGGGAGGCTCTGTGCAGGGGGTGATGGCTGTGTGAGGTCATAAGGACCTACAGGATGAGGATGACTGAAAGGTGGAAGTAAGGCCCTCCTGGTGGGCAAAGCTGCCTGGGCCTGGGTGTCGAGGTGACACTGAGTCCAGCCTATGGGAGGGCAATGATGCCCACAAACCTGCAGGGATCTTGCTGTACCTGGGGCTGCATTCACTGTGCACTAGAGGCAAGGCCATCTAGCACTGCTGATGTATCAATACGAGACCAAGTGCTTTTCAATATTTACATACACATGGCCTCTCCACTACAGCACCCTTGATTTTGATGTGAATATCAGAATTCAGTAGGATGTTTAATTCCTTGCCCCTGACACTTGATATCAGTAGCACACCCATCCTCCTCCACTTGGGACAACCACAAACAACTCTAGACATTGACAGATGTTCTCCAAGTTTTCGGGGAAGGTCAAAATTGCCCCTGCTGAGAACCACTGCTCTAGCAGTGGGGATACTTTATATAAACTCCCCATATATGTCTTGTTATGCCCTTGTGTTCTAGAGGCTCACAACCATGGGATGACTACAGGGACAAGGAAAATGTTGGCATTGAAGTGAAAGGAAAATTACTAACTGACTGGCATAGATATTGGTGTAGATATATAATGATCCAAGTCAAATGTCACATGTACCCAGGCATTGACATTTTTAACCACGCACATTTCAGGGAAATGGCAGGTTGTGTACTTTCAGGGTTTGGTGAAGGAGCCAAGGAGAATTAGCCGGGGGCTGACACCTGACTGGCTCTACTTCCAATATCGGCTCCTGGTCCCAATTCATCAGACAGATCCTGGTTAGATCATACCACGATGCCAGTCACTCCTGGAATAAGAGACATTGAGGTGGCTCAGGCAACGGATGGCAGGGACTCTAAATACCTCCTCTCCTCACCTGCCTGCTTCCTCACTTATGTCAAGGTCCTCATTTGCACAGGAAAACACAAATGGTGGTTCTATTGCCCAGGACATCAGGCTGATGTCTGATTTCAGTCTTAAGTCCTATGTGTGTTTTTACTAAAACTAATTTTAAGTGAGTTCTCGTTTTTAATAAACCTAGTAATGAAACATGTAAGACAATTGAAAAACTCTTTGTAAGAGAAGTACAATGTGTTCTTGAACATCATTTACATAAATATTAACTAAGCACCGAATATCAGGCTATAGTAGAAAGAAGACGTGCACATGCCGTGGGTTCAAGACCTTGAACAGAGCAAGGGCCAGTAATCAGGGTGCTGGAGATGTCAGGAGAGGGATGTTCATGGACAGCCCTGAGGTCCTGTGACTGGGGAGATTCCGGAGATGCAGGGACCAGGGAAGGGCACAGACATGGCTGTGTTTGATGTGGCTTACGGAATGAGGCATCTTTCATCCCAGAGTGACAGGCACAGTGGAGGAGGGGAGACAACGAAGAGCAAAGGCCTCTAGCAGGTGACTGTGGCCCCTAAAGAATCAACCCTGAGTTCACACAGCACAGCAGTGGGAGTCAAGGACACAGGGATAGCCTAGAACCATAATATGAAGGTTCCTCAGGGTTAAGCCAAAGAGGTAAATAGAGTTGAGAGAAGTCTCTGGAGTCAGAACGTCTGGCTTAATAGCCTGGTTCAGCCACTCACTGGCTGTGTCCTCTGGGTAAGTCTGAACCTCTCTATGTCCCATTTACTTTGGGGCTAAAATATGTCCACCTCACAGGGAGTTGACACCAGTGCCAGGTTCCTCAGAAGAGTCCTGGCTTGTGTTGTTGTCCTGACATCCTGTCCATCTCATGTTCATTTTCACCATCAAAGTGCCCAAGTGTGAGACATAAATCACACGGTGTCCCTTCTGACGGGATTGCTCTTGCGAGTCCATAACAGGACCACAGCAGTGACTGCCACTTCCCCACTTCCCCCATGGATGTGTGTGCCTGTCTGCTGCCACCCAGTTTAGAAAGTGAGCTGTACAAGGGCAAGGGCCTGCTCTGCCTTGTTCCTTTAATTGATTCTGTCACATGTAGCTCAGGGGCCAGTGCATGGGACAAGCTCAACAATAATTCACGGATGAATGGATGGAGGGACGGAGGGATAAACACCCCCACTCATGCGTGGTCACCTTATGTGAGGCCGTGTGATAGAATCCTTACACAGAGCGACTGTCCTCCTTAGGACATCCCGACAAGGGATCACGCATACCCAAGGAAGCTCAGAGACAATATTGGAACTTGCCCAAGGACACGTCATGACCAGATGGTGCATCGAGTATCCAAATCCACACGAGCATGAGCCGAATCCCGCACCGTCCACCGTGCAGCCCTGCCTGCCCTCAGCAATTTGAAAGGAAAACCCTGAAAAAAAACAACAAGGAAATAAATGCACGTATTAACACATTTACAATACGATGAACTTGTGAAGTTACTAAGTGAGAAAATCCTTATAGAAATGACTTTCAGTGGAGGGCGGATGTCGGTAAATACCCACACAGAACGTCAAGCACGTTTCAGAACGTGAGAGTCGGTGGCTGAGCAGAGCCTGCCCCCTGGAGGCGGCGTGCGGCACTGCAGCAGGCCCGCTGCTCAGTGGAGCCAGCTCATGCAGGGGGCGCTGTGAGCACCTGGAGCAGGTGCAGAAGACGAGGAAGAGCAAAGGGAGAAGGACCCCAAGGAAGAGGCGGGAAGCAGGAGGTTTCTACACGCCTGTCACACACTGGCTGGGCTCCCGCCAGTGCAGGCTGTTCCTTCCTGGTCCCGTGCCAGGTTGAGTCTGTGACTC
Source organism: Cynocephalus volans (assembly GCF_027409185.1). Taxonomy (NCBI): domain Eukaryota; kingdom Metazoa; phylum Chordata; class Mammalia; order Dermoptera; family Cynocephalidae; genus Cynocephalus; species Cynocephalus volans. The sequence continues at coordinate 157,485,400 of NC_084463.1, forward strand.
ATTCCCTGATTCCTGGGAGGGATTAAGGTGGCTGCCTGGGGAATAAATAGAGGAGCTCTGGGTGCTCACCTCCAAAGCGAGGTACTTGATCCCTGCCGCAGTCGCCTGCACAGCCAACAACAGCTGCCTCACCATGAAGCTGCTGGTGGTCCTCATGCTGGCCGCCCTCCCCCTCTACTGCTCTGCAGGTGAGTTCTGTGCACAGAGGGCTGCCTGTCAGCTGGGGGTTGATTCCTGGGCCCTGGGCAAGATCTCCCAGTTCCCAGGCCCCAGCACAGGTGAGTCTCGGTGCAAAGGGTCTGGGTGTAATAGGCCTAAGCATCACCATTAATTCCAGACAGTCAAAGAGCAGGTTCCCTCATGGGCTGTGCCCCTGTATTGGAGCTGGATGGAGCGTCTCATACCCATTGAGAGTGTCCCACCATGGTGCAGCTACCCTGAAAACCAGGATGAGACTCAGGATTGAGTATTTGAATGAGACATTTCAGTGGGGCAAGGGAAAGATATGAAGGATGGACCCATGGCATTGGATCCACATGGGTTCCCTGAAAGAGGCACTCCCGGGTCTCCTTAAACATGGGAGGAAATGGGAAAACCTCAGGAGGGAAGATTCAGGCTGCAGCGTGTGACCCAGTGTCTCACACCATGTGGGGCTCACTCTGCACTCCCAGCGTTGATCTCAGCCTTTGTGGAGGGCACATTAACTCCGAGCCCCTTGGTGCTCGAAGCAGGCTGGGGAGGACTCACACCCTCTGGAGTCTCCTTCCAGCATTAAAGACCCAGAGGGAGGACAAAGCCCTGAAGGCCAGAATCTGGGCAGCACTAACAGGTCACATGTGTAGCCTACTTTGTACAACTGACAAGGCTCACTTGCATACCCTCCCTCATTTGTTCCCAAAGTAGGTGCAGACGGGTAAAAAGGTGCTCTGCTCACAGGCAACGAAATGGAAAAATGCAGACCCAGGAGCAAACCGGCTCTCGTGAATCCAGGTCCCGAGCTTTGTCCCCTCGTCCTCAGGGGTGGCCGCATCAGGTCGCTTCATGAACAGGAGGTTCTGTTTTACCTTCCTTGTCGATGCAGACCACAGTTAGAGTTAAAAGAGTTAATGGACAGTGCTCTAGACCCAATGCTTCTGTGATACTTGAAATCCTACTTGAGGCTCTGAATGATAACAGTGAACCACGGCACGACTGTCATCCAAGAAAGAGGAAACAGTGTTGAGTATGTCCCACCAAGTCAGAGCTTGTCATTTCTCCAGCCTCCTCATAAAGCCACTTTGCACGGGGTTTGGCTCCTCTGAGCTGGGGGGTTTAGGGGGACAGATGCTGCAAGGCTTAAATCCGGAGCCTGAGTTTACTGTCCTAGAACCGAGGACCCGAGAAACGGACCACAGTCCTTCGTCATCAGTGTCTCTAGTGGGTGCAAGAAGATGAGTGACATGACAGGACTCCCCCAGTGGGCTCACACCTCCAGCAATGAGCCTGTTTTCTCACGCTCTCTCCTCAGGGTCTGGCTGTCAACTTCTCGAGGATGTGATTTACAATGTGATCAATTCCGGGGTGTCTACAGCTCAACTGAAACAATCTATTCAACAGTTCATACCAGATAACGCCACTGCCAACGCCGTAGATGAATTCAAACAGTGCTTCCTCCAGCAATCAAATGACACTCTGAGCAATATACAAAACCTGATGGTAAATTAGCCTTCTTCTTATGTGCCTTAAAACTCACTGACCAGGAACGGGCAGGCTCTAAATTTCTCACCAGTAATGCCGAGCAGCCTCTGACCAGGTTTTTGGTGGTTTGGGGATTGTCTTTTGTATGGGTTAATTTAATTTTGCTGTAAGGCTGATTCGCTTCACTTTGAGAATCTTTAGTGAATGATCAATGGAAAAGAGAGAAATAGAGGTCGAGAAATGGCTTGTCACCCCCTTCAAGTCCCCAGGACACGCTCACACACAGACACACAGACATGCATGAGCACAAGACACACGCAGGGACAGACACACACATCTTCTGTCCAGACAAGACAGTCTGATTCTCAAGGAGCCACTCACCTGTTGGAACAACCCACAAAGAAAGTTCCCACTTCTCACAGAAACAGATAGCAAAAACGTTCTGATACAAAGTTTACAGTGTCCAGAAAATAGCATTTGTGTAAATTCTACATATTCCAATATAAAGAATTTAAAACCTAGGTCTCACCACGGTGACTTGCTGGCACACGTGATTGGAATCCCAGTGTCATTTGTTCAGGCACCTCCTGAAGTTACAAGTGCATGTCACGGGGTGAGACCAGCGTGGGTGACAGAACTGCTTAAAACAGAAGCCAGCGTTTCAGCAATGACTAAGTACAAACACATGCGCTGTGCTCTGTTGTTAGCATTTATTTAACATCGCAATATTCCACTTAAAGCACTTCATGATAGAAAAATTAGAAATATACCAAAGAGCGTAAGGATCACAGTGGACGTCTCCTGCAGTTTAGGAAGGGGGAGCACGTGCTCTTCGAAAACCCAGACCGCGTTCCTCATTGCCAGGGCGGAGGCCGGATTTGCAGGCCCCGAAGGAAACGTGGAGGGCCTCAGACTGCTACAGGATTTCTGACTTTTAAGGCCATATGGGAACTCAAAAGTATCACGTCCTTGTACTTGAACTGAGATGGTGACAATTCTCTGAAAAAGTGAAAAAGTGGTATCACAAACAGCTCAGATTGGCAGGTCTCCAACAAATGTTACATGCAGCGTATTTATTGAATACATTACATCAGGGAACAGGACTTTTGGAGAAACAAGCTTCAAAGGGGTCCCTGGCAGGGAAAAGGTCCCAAAACACTGGCCACCTGTCTGGCATCAATAAATCTCTCCAGGATCACAGAATAAAAAGAGAGATAATTCTCACTTGCTTCCAGTACTAATTTTCTTGGGTATTAGATGTTTGTGGACAGATGCAGGAAAATAGCACAAAGAACTGTGTGTGGATATTGATATTGGACTTTGTAAGAGAGAGTGGAAAATCGAAGCGACGTCTCTGTTCTTGTTTTCCAGGAGAGAATCTATGGCAGCTTTTGGTGTAAGGCGTATTAACTTTCCTCAGGACCCTGGGCTCAGACTATGGTCAGAAACCAACTGCCGATTGCTTTGAACCAAAACCTTTCTTTCTTATTTTGTCATTTTATCTATAAACTGCAAGACAATTGTTGAAACCTCAAATACATTTTCATTTCAATAAACTGAGTGCAAAAAACTAAAGCTCCTGTCTGTTCTGCCACAGAAAGGGAGACGTTGGGGACCTCACACATCACACTGCAGCTGCAGCGGGTGCACATTCACAGATGACGCAGCAAGGCAGGGGTGGGGACAGAAGAGCACACAGAGCTCCTTTTTCCTCGCCCTGTGTCCCCAAGCACTGTTCCTCTCTCTGGAAAAGGCTTTTCCTCCCCTCGTGGCCACCACCTCCCATGGGACTGCCTCTGAGGTCCTGACCCATGGGTGCTGTGGGGGGTCGTGCCCTGAGTCCCCACCCCCACCACAGCCCTCCTGTCACTCTGAGACCTGCCTGCGGGGCCAGGTTCCTCTGGGCTCTGTCTCCACCCACCCTGGGTTGCAGTGACTGGAGCCAGCGAATGAGGTGACTCCTGCAAAACAGACTGAAGTCTGTCCTGATTTTAATCTAGATTTTGTTCCTCATGGATTTGGGCATTAATTTTGGTCTTTACAAATATTGCACTAAAATAGTATTGCTGAGTTGTATGGCACCCCTTAAACTGGGGGACTCTCCCTGTCCCTGCAGTGGGAATGTGGCCCTTTCTCTCCCCCACACTGAGCTGCAGAGGCCATGGACATGGTGGGAGCTGCATGGTATGTAGGCACAAAGCGCATTGGACGCTCATAGGTGCCAGTGTTCCTGTCCCCAGGGTCATCATTGCTGCTGCCTCTGTTCCCACATTAGCTGCCCCAGAGTCCTCTCACCAGGAAGACCCTGTCTGTTTCTCAGAATGGCTCAGCTCCCACCTGGGCCGCCTCTTCCAACAGGCACAGCGTGTGCAGGGACGCAGGCCTACAGTACTATAGGGGTCCATGAAAATGTCACAAATCAAAAAAAATCAGAAACAAATGTGACAATAACAATAATAATAATAATAATAAAGATGAATATATATCAATGAATTCAGTTGGATGATGTTCCCTGCTACACCAACGCAGTTGTGAAATGTAGTGTTTAGTATGTTTTATGGGGAAGTTGCTCAGAAATGCAATAAGACCTAAGACCTACAAATGCAAAAGAAAGCACGTCAGGCCTCACTAAGGAATGGGGACAGGAACGCTGGCACCCATGAGCATCCAATGGGCTTCGTGTCTATGCACCACGCAGCTCCGTCCACCTCCATGGCCTCTGCAGCTCAGTGTGGGGGAGAGAAAGGGCCACATTCCCACTGCAGGGACAGGGAGAGTCCCCCAGTTTAAGGGGTGCCATACAACTCAGCAATACTATTTTAGTGCAATATTTGTAAAGACCAAAATTAATGCCCAAATCCATGAGGAACAAAATCTAGATTAAAATCAGGACAGACTTCAGTCTGTTTTGCAGGAGTCACCTCATTCGCTGGCTCCAGTCACTGCAACCCAGGGTGGGTGGAGACAGAGCCCAGAGGAACCTGGCCCCGCAGGCAGGTCTCAGAGTGACAGGAGGGCTGTGGTGGGGGTGGGGACTCAGGGCACGACCCCCCACAGCACCCATGGGTCAGGACCTCAGAGGCAGTCCCATGGGAGGTGGTGGCCACGAGGGGAGGAAAAGCCTTTTCCAGAGAGAGGAACAGTGCTTGGGGACACAGGGCGAGGAAAAAGGAGCTCTGTGTGCTCTTCTGTCCCCACCCCTGCCTTGCTGCGTCATCTGTGAATGTGCACCCGCTGCAGCTGCAGTGTGATGTGTGAGGTCCCCAACGTCTCCCTTTCTGTGGCAGAACAGACAGGAGCTTTAGTTTTTTGCACTCAGTTTATTGAAATGAAAATGTATTTGAGGTTTCAACAATTGTCTTGCAGTTTATAGATAAAATGACAAAATAAGAAAGAAAGGTTTTGGTTCAAAGCAATCGGCAGTTGGTTTCTGACCATAGTCTGAGCCCAGGGTCCTGAGGAAAGTTAATACGCCTTACACCAAAAGCTGCCATAGATTCTCTCCTGGAAAACAAGAACAGAGACGTCGCTTCGATTTTCCACTCTCTCTTACAAAGTCCAATATCAATATCCACACACAGTTCTTTGTGCTATTTTCCTGCATCTGTCCACAAACATCTAATACCCAAGAAAATTAGTACTGGAAGCAAGTGAGAATTATCTCTCTTTTTATTCTGTGATCCTGGAGAGATTTATTGATGCCAGACAGGTGGCCAGTGTTTTGGGACCTTTTCCCTGCCAGGGACCCCTTTGAAGCTTGTTTCTCCAAAAGTCCTGTTCCCTGATGTAATGTATTCAATAAATACGCTGCATGTAACATTTGTTGGAGACCTGCCAATCTGAGCTGTTTGTGATACCACTTTTTCACTTTTTCAGAGAATTGTCACCATCTCAGTTCAAGTACAAGGACGTGATACTTTTGAGTTCCCATATGGCCTTAAAAGTCAGAAATCCTGTAGCAGTCTGAGGCCCTCCACGTTTCCTTCGGGGCCTGCAAATCCGGCCTCCGCCCTGGCAATGAGGAACGCGGTCTGGGTTTTCGAAGAGCACGTGCTCCCCCTTCCTAAACTGCAGGAGACGTCCACTGTGATCCTTACGCTCTTTGGTATATTTCTAATTTTTCTATCATGAAGTGCTTTAAGTGGAATATTGCGATGTTAAATAAATGCTAACAACAGAGCACAGCGCATGTGTTTGTACTTAGTCATTGCTGAAACGCTGGCTTCTGTTTTAAGCAGTTCTGTCACCCACGCTGGTCTCACCCCGTGACATGCACTTGTAACTTCAGGAGGTGCCTGAACAAATGACACTGGGATTCCAATCACGTGTGCCAGCAAGTCACCGTGGTGAGACCTAGGTTTTAAATTCTTTATATTGGAATATGTAGAATTTACACAAATGCTATTTTCTGGACACTGTAAACTTTGTATCAGAACGTTTTTGCTATCTGTTTCTGTGAGAAGTGGGAACTTTCTTTGTGGGTTGTTCCAACAGGTGAGTGGCTCCTTGAGAATCAGACTGTCTTGTCTGGACAGAAGATGTGTGTGTCTGTCCCTGCGTGTGTCTTGTGCTCATGCATGTCTGTGTGTCTGTGTGTGAGCGTGTCCTGGGGACTTGAAGGGGGTGACAAGCCATTTCTCGACCTCTATTTCTCTCTTTTCCATTGATCATTCACTAAAGATTCTCAAAGTGAAGCGAATCAGCCTTACAGCAAAATTAAATTAACCCATACAAAAGACAATCCCCAAACCACCAAAAACCTGGTCAGAGGCTGCTCGGCATTACTGGTGAGAAATTTAGAGCCTGCCCGTTCCTGGTCAGTGAGTTTTAAGGCACATAAGAAGAAGGCTAATTTACCATCAGGTTTTGTATATTGCTCAGAGTGTCATTTGATTGCTGGAGGAAGCACTGTTTGAATTCATCTACGGCGTTGGCAGTGGCGTTATCTGGTATGAACTGTTGAATAGATTGTTTCAGTTGAGCTGTAGACACCCCGGAATTGATCACATTGTAAATCACATCCTCGAGAAGTTGACAGCCAGACCCTGAGGAGAGAGCGTGAGAAAACAGGCTCATTGCTGGAGGTGTGAGCCCACTGGGGGAGTCCTGTCATGTCACTCATCTTCTTGCACCCACTAGAGACACTGATGACGAAGGACTGTGGTCCGTTTCTCGGGTCCTCGGTTCTAGGACAGTAAACTCAGGCTCCGGATTTAAGCCTTGCAGCATCTGTCCCCCTAAACCCCCCAGCTCAGAGGAGCCAAACCCCGTGCAAAGTGGCTTTATGAGGAGGCTGGAGAAATGACAAGCTCTGACTTGGTGGGACATACTCAACACTGTTTCCTCTTTCTTGGATGACAGTCGTGCCGTGGTTCACTGTTATCATTCAGAGCCTCAAGTAGGATTTCAAGTATCACAGAAGCATTGGGTCTAGAGCACTGTCCATTAACTCTTTTAACTCTAACTGTGGTCTGCATCGACAAGGAAGGTAAAACAGAACCTCCTGTTCATGAAGCGACCTGATGCGGCCACCCCTGAGGACGAGGGGACAAAGCTCGGGACCTGGATTCACGAGAGCCGGTTTGCTCCTGGGTCTGCATTTTTCCATTTCGTTGCCTGTGAGCAGAGCACCTTTTTACCCGTCTGCACCTACTTTGGGAACAAATGAGGGAGGGTATGCAAGTGAGCCTTGTCAGTTGTACAAAGTAGGCTACACATGTGACCTGTTAGTGCTGCCCAGATTCTGGCCTTCAGGGCTTTGTCCTCCCTCTGGGTCTTTAATGCTGGAAGGAGACTCCAGAGGGTGTGAGTCCTCCCCAGCCTGCTTCGAGCACCAAGGGGCTCGGAGTTAATGTGCCCTCCACAAAGGCTGAGATCAACGCTGGGAGTGCAGAGTGAGCCCCACATGGTGTGAGACACTGGGTCACACGCTGCAGCCTGAATCTTCCCTCCTGAGGTTTTCCCATTTCCTCCCATGTTTAAGGAGACCCGGGAGTGCCTCTTTCAGGGAACCCATGTGGATCCAATGCCATGGGTCCATCCTTCATATCTTTCCCTTGCCCCACTGAAATGTCTCATTCAAATACTCAATCCTGAGTCTCATCCTGGTTTTCAGGGTAGCTGCACCATGGTGGGACACTCTCAATGGGTATGAGACGCTCCATCCAGCTCCAATACAGGGGCACAGCCCATGAGGGAACCTGCTCTTTGACTGTCTGGAATTAATGGTGATGCTTAGGCCTATTACACCCAGACCCTTTGCACCGAGACTCACCTGTGCTGGGGCCTGGGAACTGGGAGATCTTGCCCAGGGCCCAGGAATCAACCCCCAGCTGACAGGCAGCCCTCTGTGCACAGAACTCACCTGCAGAGCAGTAGAGGGGGAGGGCGGCCAGCATGAGGACCACCAGCAGCTTCATGGTGAGGCAGCTGTTGTTGGCTGTGCAGGCGACTGCGGCAGGGATCAAGTACCTCGCTTTGGAGGTGAGCACCCAGAGCTCCTCTATTTATTCCCCAGGCAGCCACCTTAATCCCTCCCAGGAATCAGGGAATGAGTCACAGACTCAACCTGGCACGGGACCAGGAAGGAACAGCCTGCACTGGCGGGAGCCCAGCCAGTGTGTGACAGGCGTGTAGAAACCTCCTGCTTCCCGCCTCTTCCTTGGGGTCCTTCTCCCTTTGCTCTTCCTCGTCTTCTGCACCTGCTCCAGGTGCTCACAGCGCCCCCTGCATGAGCTGGCTCCACTGAGCAGCGGGCCTGCTGCAGTGCCGCACGCCGCCTCCAGGGGGCAGGCTCTGCTCAGCCACCGACTCTCACGTTCTGAAACGTGCTTGACGTTCTGTGTGGGTATTTACCGACATCCGCCCTCCACTGAAAGTCATTTCTATAAGGATTTTCTCACTTAGTAACTTCACAAGTTCATCGTATTGTAAATGTGTTAATACGTGCATTTATTTCCTTGTTGTTTTTTTTCAGGGTTTTCCTTTCAAATTGCTGAGGGCAGGCAGGGCTGCACGGTGGACGGTGCGGGATTCGGCTCATGCTCGTGTGGATTTGGATACTCGATGCACCATCTGGTCATGACGTGTCCTTGGGCAAGTTCCAATATTGTCTCTGAGCTTCCTTGGGTATGCGTGATCCCTTGTCGGGATGTCCTAAGGAGGACAGTCGCTCTGTGTAAGGATTCTATCACACGGCCTCACATAAGGTGACCACGCATGAGTGGGGGTGTTTATCCCTCCGTCCCTCCATCCATTCATCCGTGAATTACTGTTGAGCTTGTCCCATGCACTGGCCCCTGAGGCTACATGTGACAGAATCAATTAAAGGAACAAGGCAGAGCAGGCCCTTGCCCTTGTGCAGCTCACTTTCTAAACTGGGTGGCAGCAGACAGGCACACACATCCATGGGGGACGTGGGGAAGTGGCAGTCACTGCTGTGGTCCTGTTATGGACTCGCAAGAGCAATCCCGTCAGAAGGGACACCGTGTGATTTATGGCCCACACTTGGGCACTTTGTGAAAATGAACATGAGATGGACAGGATGTCAGGACAACAACACAAGCCAGGACTCTTCTGAGGAACCTGGCACTGGTGTCAACTGCCTGTGAGGTGAACATATTTAACCCCCAATGGAAATGGGACATAGAGAGGTCCAGACTTACCCAGAGGACACAGCCAGTGAGTGGCTGAACCAGGCTATGAAGCCAGACGTTCTGGCTCCAGAGACTTCTCTCAGCTCTATTTACCTCTTTGGCTTCACCCTGAAGGACCTTCATGTTATGGTTCAAACTTATCCCTGTGTCCTTGCCTCCCACTGCTGTGCTGTGTGAACTCAGGGTTGATTCTGTAGGGGCCACAGTCACCTGCTTGAGGCCTTTGCTCCCCGTTGTCTCCCCTCCTCCACTGTGCCTGTCACTCTGGGATGAAACATGCCTCATTCCCTAAGCCACATCAAACACAGCCATGCCTGTGCCCTTCCCTGGCCCCTGCATCTCCGGAATCTCCCCAGTCACAGGACCCCAGGGCTGTCCATGAACATCCCTCTCCTGACATCTCCAGCACCCTGATTACTGGCCCCTGCTCTGTTCAAGGTCTTGAACCCACGGCATGTGCACGTCTTCTTTCTACTATAGCCTGATATTCGGTGCTTAGTTAATATTTATGTAACTGATGTTCAAGAACACATTGTATTTCTCTTACAAAGAGTTTTTTAATTGTATTACATGTTTCATTACTAGGTCTATTAGAAACATGAACTCATTTAAAATTAGTTTCAGTAAAAACACACATAGGACTTAAGACTGAAATCAGACATCAGCCTGATGTCCTGGGCAATAGAACCACCATTTGTGTTTTCCTGTGCAAATGAGGACCTTGACACAAGAGCGGAAGACTTCAGGCAGGTGAGGAGAGGAGGTATTTAGAGTCCCTGTCATCCGTTGCCTGAGCCACCTCAATGTCTCTTTTTCCAGGAGTGACTGGCATCGTGGTATGACCTAACCAGGATCAATCTAATGAATTGGGACCAGGAGCCGGTATTGGAAGTAGAACCATAATCAAGTGTCAGCCCCTGGCTAATTCTCCTCGGCTCCTTCACCAAACCCTGAAAGTACACAACCTGCCATTTCCCTGAAATGTGCGTGGTTAAAAATGTCAATGCCTGGGTACATGTGACATTTGACTTGGATCACTATGTATCTACACCAATATCTATGCCAGTCAGTTGGTAAATTTCCTTTCACTTCAATGCCAACATTTTCCTTGTCCCTGTAGTCAGCCCATGGTTATGAGCCTCTGGTCCATGGGGGCACTACAAGAGGTACGTGGGGAGATGATGTAAAGTATCCCCACTGCTAGAGCAGTGGTTCTCAGCGGGGCAATTTTGACCTTCCCCGAAAATTTGGAGAACGTCTGTCAATGTCTAGAGTTGTTTGTAATTGTCCCAAGGAGCATGGGTGTGCTACTGATATCAAGTATCAGGGGCAAGGAATTAAACATCCTACTGAATTCTGATATTCACATCAAAATCAAGGGTGCTGTAGTCGAGGGGCCATGTGTATGTAAATATTGAAAAGCACTTGGTCTCGTATTGATACATCAGCAGTGCTAGATGGCCTTGCCTCTAGTGCACAGTGAATGCAGCCCCAGGCACAGCAAGATCCCTGCAGGTGTGTGGGCATCATTGCCCTCCTGTGGGCTGGACTCAGTGTCACCTCCACGCCCAGGCCCAGGCAGCTTTGCCCACCAGGAGGGCCTTACTTCCACCTTTCAGTCATCCTCATCCTGTAGGTCCTTATGACCTCACACAGCCATCACTCCCTGCACAGAGCCTCCCTTCCTGGAGATGCACAGCTCAGAAGGACTTTAGCTTCCATAGGTTAATAATATGTAATATGTAATACCTAAGACAAATATATATATATATAATTTTTTAAATATGTAAGACAAAATATTCTCTGTGAAATATATCTCTTATCATTCCTCAATCCTCTGTCTTGTCTCTAGTCATTCAACATGTAATTCATTATATACGGAAATCTGCTATTTCTTTCAATAAAATATATCAAACTCCTGTTAGGTGCGTGGTGTTTTTTCAGCTGACCTAAGATAATCTACAGCATCTTAACTGCTTTCCAGTAAATTATCACCTCTCTAGTGATAGCACTAGTCATGGTTCTGACTCCTCCCACATTTTTCCACAATTTCTTCCACATTTCCTTCCTTTGCACTTGTCTTCCAGCATCTCTTTCTTTGAAGTTTAATGTCTAATGTGATACAGGTGCAATGTGTGAGACAGAAAATGGTGTAGAGTGGGTTGTAATGACAAACACTTGTTTCCTCCTCTTCCCATGCCCATGATAGTGTCCATGTCACCTCCGACTTGTGTCAGAGTTTCCCCTGGTGTTTACCTTCATGGGTCTGAATCATTTTGAGCACAGGTCTCTGGTCGGCATCACGTTCAGACGTCTCTACTCCTGCGTCAAATCCTCTGCCCTGGACCCCATGCTTTTCTCTTTCTCCTTCTATTCCCTCCTTTATAGAGAAAATCTTCCACTGTCTTTTGGAGAAAAGCTTGGTGGACATAAAATAGGGGGAAATTTGCATGTCTGAATATTTCTCTATCATCACGCTTGAGTGACAGTTGGCTGATTATAGAAATTTACCCTGATAGAATTATAGGGTGAAAATTCTATAAATTTTCAGCAGTGTTGCTTTGCATTGAAGTCTTTTTGGTTGATGCTATTTTCATTCTTCATCCTTGAATATGACCTAGTGTTCTGTTTAGCAGGAAACTCTTTAGGAAGATGTTGCTAATTTTCACCATGATATTTTTGCATGGGGAGAGAATGGACCTTTTAAATCTCAAATCCTTCATTTGGGGGATGTTCTGGTGTAATTTTTGATGTTTTTGTACCCACCATATAATTCCTTTCTCATCTGGGAATTTTGTAGTTAAACATCCTGAATTGATCCGCTCTAACTCGCCCCTTTACTTCTATAGATTTCATTCATTTAATTTTTCTTTACAAATATTCTTTTTTTCACCACTTTAGTTTCGTCTTCCACTCCTACATTAATTTTTCCACCTATCATACTTTTCTTTTTCTCGACTTCTTTGTTGCCTTTTGAATAATTTTTAAGATGTCCAAAAAGCGAGAGACGTCAGGAATGTGGACTTTCTGAGATCCATGAAAGCGTCCCATGGGATGGAGCACCTGCAAAACCCACAGAGCCTAGAACAGCCACCGAAGAGCTGTCACATAAGTTCATTCTTATTCCCTTGTTTTCCCTATTTCCTGTTCCCCAGCACTGGAGAGGTCAGAACCATGACTAGTTAACCCCTGGAGAATTGATGGAAGCATCAAGAGAGAGAGAAAAGAGAAGCCTTATTTTAAGTCAATGTGAAGTTGTGGTTATTACACAGAGCTGCAAATTCTAATTTCTGTGTTTGCATATTCAGCCATATTGTGTAGCAAAAAGAGCCATTTAACAAACATTTCTCAAAAGAGTATATACAAATGTCCAAAAGGCACATGGAAAAATGCTCACCATCACTATCCTCAGGGAAATCCAAATTAAAACTGCAACGAGATACCATCTCACCTCGGTTAGAATGGCTGTTATCAACAAGACAGAAAAAATAAATGCTGGCAACGATGAGTGGAAAAAGAAGCCCCCTGCACTGTTGATGGGATTGTAAATTGACACAGCCATTGTGGAAAACAGTATGAAGGTTCGTCAGAAAACAAAATAAATCAAATTTATGACCCAGTAAGTCCACTACTGGGTATATTGGCAAAGTAAGTGAAATCAACATATCGAAGAGACACCCGAGCTCCCATGTCCATTGTGACAATATTCACTATTTTGCATAAATGCCCATCAATGAATGAATGGATTAAAAAACTTGATATGTATGCAGAATGAAATACTCTGTGGCTATAAAATAAAAACAATCCTGTCATTTGCAGTGACATGGATGGAAGTGGAGACCATCATGTGAAGTAAAGTAGGCCAATGACAGAGACACAAATACCCCATGATCCCATTCGCATGTGGAATATTGAAAAAAAAAAATTCCTCATGGAAGTAGAGGGTAGAATAGTGGTTACTAGTGGTGAGGAGGCAGTGGGGAGGGACAGGGTGCCACTGGGAGGAGAAGGGGTGGATTAATGGGCACAAAGCTATGCTGTCTACACTCGTGAGCCATTATGCAGTGTATGCATGTATAGAAACAACACACTGTACCACACAAGTATATACAAAGAAATGTTAAAATTTAAAAAAGATAAACGTGAGCAACTGAAGATTTATTTAAGTAACCACATGACTAAATCATAGCTTTGTTGTCAGAATATTGACCATTTCCTTGTGTATAAGTAGATGGTAGAAGTGGATTGACTAAGAGAGTCTAGGCAGAGACTAGCAAATCTTGTTGTGGAAAGTAATTAGGGGCCCTGCATTAGAGCAGCAGTCAAGGGACCGCCAACAACAGTTGAAGTAAAGAAAACCAGCACAAGTCAACCCTTGTACTTGCTAAAATCTCAATGTATTTTCACTTTCAAACAGAGGTTGATGCATGTTGTTGACATCTTCAGCACAAAAGGAATGGAGGATGTGAATCATGGAGAGAGCTGACAGCTGGAGGTGTCTTGTCTTCAGAGGTGTCAACAGTGCTGGGAGAGGACGTCCGATGGGGGTGAGAATACAGGTCTCGCTCCTGTTTACAGTTTCCACCTGCTGCCACCCCAGTGTCCGCAGCCTGTTAAGTCTCACCTGGTCCCACCTCACATTCTTCAACAGTAGCTCCTGAAGAAATGGCAGAGGGCATGAACCTACTGTGATTACTTTTAAAATAGTAAAATCAATGAATGGCCTACAAACTTCAGTTCTGGAGAGCTGAAGAAGTATCCAGAAAGGTCAGAAGGGGGCAAGTTTGGAGATGCATGCCGGTCTCTGAGTCTGAAGCGAAAGGCTCGTCTTCCACCTCCTGCTGCTTAGCCTCCTACATTGACTTTTTCTCCTTTTCTGCAAGGTGCAAACCAATTCCTACCCTCTATGACCGTGTCTCCTGGTGCAATCAGCCAGGCTAGGGGAAATACCACAATCTGCCTCTGGGAAGCAAACTTCCCTCATCTACAGACACCTCTTTTTCAGAAAGGTGCTTTAAGATTTGGAGAATAGGTATCAGTAATCTCTGCTGAAATCTTCTTTTTACAAGAATTATGACACTAAGTTAATTCAGATTCATAAATATACTGTGTTATAAATCTCCAAGTCAATTCTTGTTAATGTCTCTGTTGGCATTTCAGGATTTTCCTTCCACTGACTCAAAGGATGTGGTGGACTAGGAGAGTAAATGATTGCTTAGGGCAGGCAGAGCCGAACAGTAGATGGTGAAGGGATTTGGGCTCGTGCAGATGTGGATTTTGTTCCTAGATACAATATCAGGTCGTGAAGTGTCTTTGGACAGGTTACAATGCTGGTCCCTCTGAACTTCCATTTCCTCTTTTGAAAATGGGTGTAAATGATACCCTGCTGTGTTCTGTAGAAGTGATAGATGCTCTCTGTAAAGCTTCTGTCACAAGGTCTAGCATAAGATGATGATGAATACATGATCTTTAATGGATGGAGTTTTCATCCATCCACCCATCCAGCTCTGCATCCATCCCATGTTGAGAACAATCTGCTGAGCTTCTCCTCTCAGCTGGCCCTGTGCTGTGAGCTATGGAATCAGATGGAGGAATAAATCCTTGCTCTTGGGGAACTGACTTTCTTACGAGAGAGGAAACAGGCCCACAAATAAAAGGATTTATATCAGAAAGTGGGAATGGCTGCACAGAACCACAAACTATCTACAAAAGCAGAATGATTTGATGGATTGATGGTCCGTGGGCAGCTTCCTGTAAGCAGTTCAAATCAAGCCTGTAGGAGGAGGTGCAGTTTTAGCTGAGAGTTAGTATCCAGTCCCGATCTGGAAGAGTTTCAGCAGCCCAGAGGCCTGCGGGCGGCTGGTACTTGGCAATGCAAGGTCAAGGAGGGAAAGAAAGTTGATGTCTTAGGGTCAAGAGAGGCACAGGACAGCTTTGTATGAATAGAAAACCCACTGCAGTTTAACTAGAGACAAGATGAAGGTAACAGGAACCAAAAAATAGGGTTGGTTCTGGTTTCCCCCCACCCTCCAAAAAAAGAAAGGAATGACGAGTGAGCCAGGGGGATGAACTGTTTCTTTATTCCCTGTGAACACATATTTGCTGTCTGGATTCTTTGTGATGTCCTCCTTCCCTTCACTGAGCTGGAGCACAAGCTGTTCTGAGACAAGAACAAAACTGATGTACGAAGGGGCTAGAAACAAGGGCCGTGTACTTGTGTGTGTACTTTCACTCACCTGGCCATGGCTGGCATCCTTCATTCCAAAGGGAAATGAAGGACTTTGGTTATGAAGCAGGAAACTGTCTCCTTGGCCAGGACTTCTTGGGGCTCCACCTCCTGCCCTAGTCCTTCTGGACCTGCCCTGACACCTGCCGGGCCAGATGCCCTTCGGAAATTTCTTATTCATCTAAAATAAACCCCATGCCAGGTACAGGGTGCCCACATTAAAGATGCTGTGTATCTTTACCCTCCTTGTTTTATCTGGACATCTGAACATTCTCAGGTGAATCAACTCACAATAACTTGGCCTAGAAAATTCTCATTTGCAATCCAGCATCCTTAGCAAGAATTAGGAGAGCCAAAGGGTTCAGAAGACAGTGTTGCAGGTCCAACTTTTTATCTCTCTAAAAGGGGCTTTGCCTGGTGTCTTTGAAGAGAAAGGGAGTATGTGGTAAGAAAGAGTGAAATTTGACCTGCCCTCAGGTCCTAGAAGACCCTACATACAGTGATGTATTGTGGCACATGAAAGGCCGTGCCGTGCTTCATATAAACAGGCAACCGTGAGAGCCATCTTCTTAGTGATTTGTGCATTTCCCCCAAAGCTCTAACAACATACTTTTGAAGTTTAGATGCCCATTGAGCTTTTTAAATAATTGTAAGTGATAGATATTTATCTGCGCCACTGTGTTTGGGAAGGATACCCCACATTTCCTTATTTTCTCTCATTGCACGGATCTGCTTCTGCCTGTCACTTACCAGGGTTCTGGGAAATGAAATCGACCTCAGGCACTCCTTTGGAGGTGGGCCGCACCTCTCCAAGGTCATGCCAAGTCTAGAAGCAGGTGTGGACTGTTTCCTTGGGACAGGACCTTAAGAAAAGCCTCTGTCTTGGAGCAAACTCAGGTGGCACTGGGACGTATGTTTTTCAAGTCACCAAGGCCTTTCCCGGACCAGGTGCCTTCCCTGCCCTGGACAAGCC
Organism: Cynocephalus volans; assembly: GCF_027409185.1. Taxonomy (NCBI): domain Eukaryota; kingdom Metazoa; phylum Chordata; class Mammalia; order Dermoptera; family Cynocephalidae; genus Cynocephalus; species Cynocephalus volans. Next base: position 157,501,931 of record NC_084463.1, read on the forward strand.
TGGTGCTGGGATTTCCTGGGTGTGGTGCTCACTGTTCAGTCCACATCCCTCCCCAGCATCCCAGCTCAGTGTCCCCAAGTATGTCAGAAGCCAGCACAGGATGAACTTTGCCCTCAGTGGGTAGGAAGACATGTTTTGTCAAGGTGTTGAGACTGAGCAAAGGGGACAGTGTGATTTCTCTAAAGTGACCACAAACACTGAGAAACACTCGTGGCCTGTCCTTCCAGGAGTGGAGTGGACAAGGGAGAGGCTGTAGCCTCCATGGTGAGTCCAGGACAATGAAGAAAGGACCCTCCCTTCCCCCACACACATGCACGGCGAGCTGTGCGGTGCAGTGGTTTATCTTCCCTACTAGCTGAATCGTGGGAAGGGACCTGTGTCACATTAGACCTCTGAGAGCACTGAGGGGACACACAGTATAAGCCACAAGCTTGGATGGGACAGGAGAGGTGAAGAGAGGGATGTGGGTAAAGGGCACTGGGAAGTGAGATCACGGAGAGGGGACTTTCCTTCAGACGGGGAGAGGCTCAGGACGGCTTCGGGTAGGATACAGGGAGGTGGAATTCAGAAGATGAGGGACGTGAGGGTGTGCCCAGAGGAGTCGGGAAAGAGGAGGACCAGGAGGCGATAAACCCTCACTCTGCAGCTGCTGCCTTCCCAGCTGGGCTTCCCCAGGGCACCGGGAAGGACCCAGAAGGCGGGCCTGGAGGCTGCTCTCTGCTGACGGTGGCTGTGCAGTGCCTGCTGGGTGACACCTCTGCACATGCCACAGTCCTCTCCCTGGCTCTGAGGCAGACCCCCTGTGGCACACCCCGAGTCACCACTGGCTGATTGTGAAGTGTCCCACGGGAGAATTAATGCTCTGTAACTTTTTCATAAAATAGTAGCAGTCGTGGAATTGTTGTGAGGAAAAAATGACTTGAAAGTACAAAGTCCTGAGAAGTGTGCCGGGTACAGAGGACCCGCCATCTGCACGTCAGCGTCTGGCCATCATTTGTACACACTGAACACACGTACACATGACAAACCTCTGAGGATTGTTGGGACCATCCCAGACCCCAGAACCTCTGCTTCTACTTACATTCTGGCAAACTTGCAGAGATGACCATAGTTAGAAGCTAAAGGTTTTTAAGTTGGAGTAGGAAGCAGCGTGCTTTCATCCAAGTCTAATTGATTTTCTCTGAGTTCCTCTTTCTTCAGAGTTTTATGGATACAATTTACGCGTCATTTTTCCTCTTGCTCCTTCTACATATGGCAGCTGTATTCATCTCCCCAGAGCGTGGCTCCAATTTCTTGTACATGTTTGAAGTAATAAAAAAGAATTCCCCATCTTTAGTGAAGTGTAATTTCAAATAAAAATTGTATATATTTACAATGTACAGCATATCTTCATGCTATATTACGGATTGTGAAATTATTAATTCAAACTAAATATATTCACCAGCTCACATACTTATTTATTTTTTTGTGGTGATGACATAAGGTCCAGTCTCTTAGCTGTTTACATGGAAATGTTCAATAAGACACGAGTGACAAACACTTACACACCAGTCCCTGGGTAACAGGCAGTGTGCTGCCTTCAGTCTTCACAGCAGCAATCCTATGAGTACCAGGACCAGAGTATTTGTTGTAAAAAGCACGGCATTTTGGGAATGAAAAACAACATGAAATGAACAGGACCCAGGGACACAATATAAAGCAGGTCTGTCCTGAGTACCTGGGATGTGTGGTCACCTCTCTGCAGGTGGGCATATCGTTTCAGTCCAGCTGCAGGAAATAAGACACAGAGAGGTTCAACAGAACTCCCCCAGGACACAGCTAGTAAGTGGCAGTTCCATGACATAGAGCCAGGACCTCTGGTTCCAGAGGCTGCTCTCCACACAGTACACTCACCTCTTTAGCTTGACGCTCAGGGGCCTCCACACGATGGCTCAGGTGGATCCTTTTGGCCTTGACTCCCCCTACCATGCTATGTGAACTTGGGGTCGATTTCTGTGGGGCCCACAATTTTCTGCTCATGTCTTTGTTCTCTGGGCTGACACACACCATTCATTCCCTAGGCCACATCGAAGACAGTCCTGTCTTTGCTCTTCCCTGGCCCCTGCATCTCCGGCATCTCCCAGTTCACATGACCCCATGGCTGTCTGTGAGTGGCCCTCTCCTGACTTCTCTGGGACCCTGATTGCTGGCCCCTTAATCCTGGCCAAGCTCTTTGAGAGAATGGCCTGTGCACTTGTCATCTTTGTGTGGCAGCACCATGAAGTGGGGGCTTAATAAAAATTTTGTCATTAATTTTCAGGAGCAGAATTAAATGTGTTACAAAGAGTTCACTGATTATATGATATGTTTCATTGCTATGGTTAATAAGAAAGAGGAGCTCATGTAAATTAGAGTTTTTAGTATGTACTTTCCCGGATGAGGACTTTGGGGTCACAGAGGGAGGGTTGGGTAAGGAGAAGAAGTAGTTGGAGACTGTGCCAGGCAGGGCCTGAGCCACCTCAGTCTCTCTTTTCTCCAGAAGTGACCATCACCATGACATGATGTTACCCGGATCCAGCTGAGGAGTTGGGAGCAGGAGCCGGATGTGGAGGCAGAGCCAGCGCCAGGTGCCAGCCCCTGCTAATCTGCTTATTCTCTTTGGCTCCATCACCAAATCCATGAACTTTGCTCAACCTGACATTTCCCTGAAATGTGTGGCTCAGAGCTTAATCCTGTATACATGTGACAGTTGATGTGATTCACCAGGTATCTACACCAATAAATTCTCCTGAAGGTAGCAGTGTTCTTTCTTTTCGGTGCCCATATCTTCCTGCTCACTGTAGTGATCCCACAGTTGTGAACATGTCATCTTTAGGGCCATTACAAGAGGCATATAGGAGAGCTGACATATAGGAGTTTTTTTCAGTGCTAGAGCAGTGACTCTTAGCGAGGGCAGATTTCCTGTCTTTTCCACCCACCCCTGTGGACATAAATCTGTAGATGGCTTTGGCTGTCATCTCCATCATCCATCACAACCAGGTGGTGGTGGATGTGCTGCTGGCAGCAGGTGGTCGAGGCCAGGGATGCTGCTAAACGTCCTACGATGCACATGTCAGCCTCCCCCAGCAAAGAACTTGTCACCCTCAATGTCAACCTGCCAAGGCTGAGAAACCCTGACCTAGAGAAGTACCTAAAAGCATCTGCTCTTGTGACCGATGATTAGAAGCACCCGGGAGCCTCACACAGTTAACTGACCGTGGAGCCCAAGTCTGGCAAGATGGCAGCTGGAGCGTGGGCAGCTTTATCCTCCGTGTGCTGGGCTCAGCCTCATGTGGGTGCCTTTGCCCAGCCTGCTCCACACTCCTGCAGGTCCTCACTTCCTCCTGCCTGTCACCCTCATCTTCTAGGCCCTTCAGTGTCCAACTCAGTCACCACATCTTCAACAGCATCTTCCTTCTGGGGAATGCCCACCCTAGAAGGACCTTGTTCTTTGAATCCGTAGACCTTTACGTGAACAATCAAATCTCGTCTTCGTGATGTGCCGTGTATCTTTCCTCAGTTCTGTGTCTCGTCTTATCACTCAACTCAGTTAATAATGTTATAAAGACATTCATTAGTTCTTTCAACAAAATATGTCAAGCTCCTCCTAGGTCTGGTGTGTGTAGATTTCAAGTTTAGCTAACATAGTTTGTTGCGTCTCACTTCCTTGTGCCAAATTATCTCCCCATTTTTCCCTTTTTCTTCTATACCCTGTTTCCTTTTCATTTCTGTCTTCCAACATCCTCTAATTTTCACACACCGAATTTTTTAAAGGCAGTATGGACACTTTTTTCCAAAGGGATAATAGTGCAAAAAATCTTCCAATGACAAGCACGATTTCCTTTACTTCCTGCTCAGAACACCTAGACCCATGATCACCTTCAACGTCTTTCCCTATACCCTGTGTTTACATGGTCTAAACAACGCTTTCTGCGTTTCTGCTTTGATTCATTTATTCAATCTTATGTGAATCCCCTCTCACCGAGCCCCACATCGTTCCCTTTCTTGTTCTACTCATTTTTGGTGGAGCATATCTGCCAACATTTTTCTTGGAGAAAGTTTATTTGTGGTAAACTTTTTGAGGATTTGTACATCTGAAAATAGCTTCATTCTGTTTTTATGCTCCAATGATAGTAGATTGGACATGGATTTATATCTGCAAAGCATTATAGGTGGAAAATCTCCTGGTTTTTGATTGAGTGTTGCTCTTTTGCCTTCAGGTTCTTGTGATGATTTCATTTCTATTCCCCATCCTTGTGTGTGGCTTAATATTTCTTTCTGGAACAAAGACTTTTTCTTTAGGATAACGTTCCAAATGTCACCAAAACGGTTTTTAGTATTGGGAATGAGTGGGTTTCTGTGTATTTCTTTCTTTCTTTCTTTCTTTTTTGCTTCTATGGATTTTTAAATCTCATATGCTTTATTTCTAGTAAATTTTCTTACATATTTCTCTGATGGCTTACTTTTCACCATAGTCTGTCTCAAACTGGAATTCTCTTAGTTGGACATAATTTATCCTTTAGCATTCTCTTTTTCTCTCATATTTTTAATTTTTCATACTTTTCTTTACATATGCAGTAAGTAGTCTAGATGATAATTTGTCATGTTGTTTATCTTTTTAAAAAACATTTTGTTTTATTGATCTTTTATATATTTTTTTCCTTTTAGTCACAATTGTGTTTATTTCTGCCTTTATATCTAGTATTTCTTTCCTTCTACTAATTCTGGTTTTAGTTTGTGTTTGCTTTTCTTCTTTGAGATGAATTGTTCATTTGAAATCATTCTGCTTTTTTGTGTACATATTGGTTGCTATAAGCTTTCCTTTTAGTACTGCTTTGGCTGTATCCCATAGCTTTTGGTAGGCTGTGCTTGTGATTTCATTTGTTTCAAGAAATTTTTAATTGTCTTCTCATTTTTTTTTTACACATTGGCCATTCAGGAGCATGTTGTCTAATCTCCATGTACTTGTACAGTTTTGAAAGTTCCTCTTGCTATTAGTTTCTAGTTTAACTCCACTATGGTCAGAGAGCATACTTGATACATATTATTTTAGTATTTTTATATTTGTTGAGACTTGTTTTGTAGCCTAACATGGGGTCAATCCTGGGGAATATTCCATATGCTGATGAAAGAATATATTTTGCAGCTGTTGGATGAAATGCTCTGTAAATGTCTCTTAGGTCCATGGTGCTGTTTATATTTCTTGACTGATTTTCTGTCTAGATGATCTGTACAATGCTGAAAGTGGGGTATTGAAGTCATCAGCTTTTATTGCACTGGAGAGTATCTCTCTCTTAAATCTAATATTTGCTACATATATTTGGGTGCTCCAAGGTTAGGTGCATAGTTATTTACAGTTGCTGTACCTTCTTGCTGAATTGACCCTTTCAACACTCTATGATGATCTTCTTTGTTTCTTTCTGCAGTTTTTCACTTAAAGTCTACTTTACCTAATAGAAGTGTAGCTGTTCCTGCTCACGCTTGGTTTTTGTTTGCATGAAATATTATTTTCCATCCCTTAACTTTCAGTCTATATGTGCCTTTACAAGTGAACTGAGGTTCTTAAAGGCAACATATAGTTGGTTCTTGTTTTTTTCAGCCAATCAACCCCTTTATAGCTTTTTAGTGGCCTATTTAGTCCATTTACAGTCAAGGTTATTATTGATAGCTGAGAACTTACTTCTGTCATTTTGTTTATTGCTATCTGGTTGCATATCTGTATATCTTTTCTTCTTTTGTTCCTCTTGTATTGTTTATCATTGCAGTTTTGTACTTTTCTGAGTGATATGGCTTGATTTCTTTCCCTTTCGCATATGTGCACCTACTTTACCAGTGAATTTTATCCTCTTGCATGTTTTCTCAATGTTAGTTAATGTTCTTTCGCTGCCAGCTGCAGGAATCCCTTTAGCATTTCTTGTATGACTGGTCTAGTGGTGATGAGTTTCCTAAAATCTTGCTTGTCTGTGAAGAAGTTTATTTCTCCCTTTTTCCTGAAAGATAGTTTTTAAGAGATAGTACTCTTGGCGGACATATATTTTTCTTTCAGCACTTTGACTATATCACCTCATTCTCTCATGGCCTGTAGGTTTTCTGCTGTGAAAGTTGGTGTAGTGCAATGGGATTCCATTATATGTGGCCTGATCCTTTTCTCTTGGTGTGTTTAGAATTCTTTCTTTTTCTTTGACCTGTTTTAAAAGGATTATTGGTGGTCATTGGATGGGAGGTGGATTCAAGGATCAACTTTGAGGAAGGGCAGCAGTAAGACATATTTGAATGTCAATGTAGATGATCCAGCAAGGAGGGGAGAAGAGAGGATCAAAGAGAGAGAAAGAACAATTGCAGGAGTGTCTTTGACTTTTGACATTTTGACTATAGTGTGACTTGGAGAGGACCTTGATAAATTGAATCTATTTGGGGACCTTTGAGCTTCCTGGTTCCATATATTCATGTCTCTTCCCAGACTTGGGAAGTTTTAAGCTATTATTTTATTAAATATGTTTTTGATCCTTTTTCTCTTCTCTTCTTCTTCAGGCACACCCATAATTTGATTATCTGTTCACTTAATGGTGTCTCTCATTGTTCCTGTAAGTGTCCTTCACTCCTTTTTATTCTTTTTCCCCCACTGACTGGCTAGTTTCAAATGATCGATTTGCAAGTTCAGAGATTCCTTGTTTCTCTAGTCTGCTGTTGTAACTCTCTGTTGTATTGTTTATTTCATTCATTGAATTCTTCAGCTGCAGTATTTCAGTCTGGTTCTTTTTATGACAGCTATCTCTTTGTTAACTTCTCATTCATATCATGAATTCTTTGCCTGATTTTGTTGAATTTTTTATCTGTACTCTCTTGTGTCTCACTGAGCTTTTTAAATATCGTTATTTTGTAATTTTTTCTGGCAGTTTTTAGATTTTCTTTTCCATGCGGTCTATCCCTGACATGTTATTGTGTTCCTTTTCTAGTGTCATATATACTTCCTTTTTCGTGTTTTTTCGTCCTGCATTGATGTCTGTGAATCTGATGGAACAACGACCTCTTCCAAATTTTACAGAGAGGCTTCCATAGAGAAAATCTTTCATCAGCAGTTGGTCTTAGTGTGCCCTTGGAAAGGTGTGGTGATTCTGGTTTGATGTAGATGCAGTGGTATAATCTCTGGCAGCTTCTCCAGTTCTAATCGACATCACCAATAACAGTGTTTGCCTCAGTGACCTAAGCTGTAGAAGTTTGTGGCAGTGGCGGTGGCAGTATAGGTTGTTATGGGCTTGGATAACAAGGGTTTTTGTGGTTTTCCTACTCTTATTTAGTCCACAATAAGGAGACTTTGCCAAGGGGATTCTCTTGGTGACAGGCATGACCCAACCTACAAGCAGCTGGAGTGGTTCTGCTGTCCAGGTGCATGTGCTCACAGCAGGTGTGGAGCCAGAATCCTGGGCTAAGGGTCTTGGGAACCTATTGTGCATCTATGTCTTGGGGTTCAGATTCAGTCTTTGTGACAGGGTTGGATGCAGATTGCCCACAAGACCAGTATCTGTGATGACAAAGCAATCCCCTGGCAGCTTGGGCCAAGGGAGGCAGGTTGTAGCTGTGACTCTGACCCTGGGACAGGGCACATTGCTAGACCAACTTTGGGGTACAGAGTGTGTTCAGGAGGTTTGGGATCAGGCATCAGGGTATGGCTGCAATTCAGGAACCGGAGTAAATGGTCACAAGATTCCTAGTGGTTAAGGCACCATGTAGTGGTGGCTCTATCCCTGGAAATGGTATGACTTGGCGGTATCTGAGTCTCTGTGATGCTAGATGCAGTGGCAGTGAGGACCCAGAATGGTTGAGCATGGCTGTCCTTTGGGCCCTGGGGGTAGGGGACAGCACAGCACTGATACCACTCTCCAAGGAAAGGGGTATCTCAGCATCTCAGTCTCTAAGGGGCTAGTACAGCTCCAGGGGAGAAGAGAACTGTAAGTTTATAGCCAGTAGAGTGTGGTGTCTAAGCTTAGCCAGTGCTCTGTTTCCCTGGATTGTGGGGTACTCTGTCGGCTCAACACTGGGCTGCTCAGCTGCTCAGCTCAGCCTACCAGCTTCTCTGTCAAGCAACTTCTTGGCCAAGCAGCTTCTTGGCATAGACTCTAATTACCCAGGGGCATTGGGCACAGCCACAACTGAGAGGTGTAATTAAAGATTCTCCCAGAGGGAGTGAGCAGGTTCCACTCCTACCTGCAGGGGAGGGGCAGAGCTGCAGCTGAGAAGGTTAGGTGCAGTGGGACTACCATTGCTTAGCCAGTCAGGATAGGGTGCATCAGCTGCTGGAAGCTGGGCCTGGGGACTGGACCACTGGGTGGGAGTTGATGGGAGGTTCCAGTTTTAATGGCAGCTTAGTCTCTGGGATGCATGGATGTCACTCACCTCTGGGGTAAGACACCCTCAAGCAGAAGTTCCATTTGCAAGGTGGCATAGCAGAGTGGTTGTGCAGGCCACAGAGAGAGGGGCTCGGTGTGGCTCCTCTCAGGGGAGCACAACTGTGAGGACTCCAGGCAGCTTCCCCAGCTCAGCTCAGTGTCTGCAAAGTCTACAAGGGCCATGGCCCAATGGTGGGGACTGTAGGTGTCCGAGGTGTTCATGGGGGTTGCTGGGGTCCTTTAAGTTACCTTTTCCCAGAGAGAACAATTCCTCCTGCTTCTCTGCTGCTCCTGGCTGCAGTTGGGATGGTAGAGACTGGGTGTTTCCTTCCATGCTCTACGTGGTTATCCTGAGTTCCTGTGCTAACTAGAGCTCACGTTACTTCTTCGAAATGCTCCACCCTCTCCTTTGGTTATTTTTATCTAAATGTGGTTGTTTATGCATAGTTTTGTCTGTCGTTGTGTGAATGATGAGTGGTAGGGTCTTCTAGCAGGCCATCTTTGTGGGAGAGAAATTTTCTGAATCAGAGTTTCCTAGAAATGAGTGATATCTTCAATAAGAAACACTCCAGGTAGTGAATCAAAGAGAGCATTCACACGTAGTGATGTCACTGACTTTGTGATGCCAGTGGCTCCAGGAGATTCTGTTCAGTGGGCATTAAAATACAGGCTTTCACCCCTTTGCAGTGACCTTCCTGATCCCTCTCAGATAGCAATGGCCATGGAGTCTTTTTTACTGTTACTATTGTGCTAAAATATACGTGACAGAAAATTGATCATTTTAGCTATTTTTGAGAGTACAATTCATTGGAATTAAGAACAATCACAGCACTGTCACACTATCCTTTTCCAGAGATTGTCATCATCCCAAACAGAATCTGTCCCCTTAGTCAATAGCTCTGATTTCCCTGTTCTCTCAGACCCAGCCTGAGGCATCTTGCATCATCCCAGTTCACACTCTTTAACAGCAGCCCATGCAGAAAAATCTTGTCATGTGCAAACCTAATGTTCTTTGTTTTATAATGCTGAAACTAATGAGAAACTTGTAATCCCCAGACATTGAAGGCTGCAGGAGGAGCTAAGGGAGAGGTCTCAAAGCGATAGCCTTGGTGAAGCCGGGAGTCCTCTGAGTCTCATGGGACCTCTCATCCTGTAACTCCTGCCTCACCCTTTCAGTGTGTGGCTGCGCCTACAGGACTGGGAGATGAGGAAATGGGGCCTGGAGGGGCTCTACTTGCAGACAGATAGACACACATGTCCTGGTATGGAGCCTGGCATCATTTGCTTTTGAAGGCTTCCCATCTGATGGTAAAACAGAGCCATCAGTTGAGGACTTCTGGGTAGTGCATTTGTCACCCCCATGGTAATTAGTGGTAAGAATCTTTGACCTTCCTACCTATTAGTGAAGACTAAGTGACACAGAACACATAAACCCACCAGCTTAATGCATATAGATAGGGAGGTTTTATACATAGAACCTTTTAGTGGTTATAAGCATTGTAATAGTGATTGCTAATATTTGTTGAGTACTTTGCAGTATTCATGTATTAGTATATTCTCACAGCAACTCTAGAATATGCATCTATACCACAGAAAAACAAACTGATGATAGAAAGTGGGGTGTGTATGCATGTGGGTGCATGTGTGTATAATGATTATTTAGAGTGTTGGTATCAGAGAGGGCTTCACAGAGGAGGAGACCTGAGAAATGGATTCTGCAAATGAGGTTGCCAGCTGTCATAGGCAGCGAAGGTCGTAGATGTAAAGGGAAAACAACGTGCCCTGGTGCAAGAGTGTCATGCGACATGCTGCTTCTGCAAAGGACACGTCAGCAACTGGACTGAGCACAGACTCCCCAAGTGAAGAGGAAGAGAAGCTTGAAGGGGCACGTTGTGCAGCGATCCTGGAAGTACTTGAACCCAGCTCCAGGGTGCAAAGTTGATCCTCCAACATTGGTTCCAATCTGGGTTTCTCAGAGTGTGGCAGGAGATCCGCCAGTCCTGGTGTCTGACAAGCATAGGCTGTAGACTGAAACCTAATGAGTCTCATACATTTAGGTGCTATTTTCAAGTGTACAGATTTATGATGTGATTTGAAATACGAATTTATTTCAAAAGCAGTGCTTAATTTATAACTCGTTTCTTCAATATTCTCCATTATATAAACATAACTATTACCAAAGGAAGATGGAGTTAGGAAAATAAGTCCTGAAACACTTGGGAACAAGTGGCCTCTAGCCATTTTGGGTATTGAAGAGAGTGTCAGGACCACATTTCAATTTTAAGAGGCTCACTTTGGCATGAATGAGGAGGATGTGTTGCAGGAAGAGCTTCACAGAAGGCTGAGAGATCATTGAGGAGACCTTTGTTGTTGCCAATAAGGACACAGACTGGACTATGCTGATGGCTGTGGGACTGGAAAGGACAGGGCTCACAGAGGCCGTGCTGTGGAGTGGAGGGGCAGAACTTAGCGGACTATTGAAGGCAGGAGGGAGAGGAGCAGCCACAGTCTAATTAATGCCCCCTCTCCCCAAGAACCCACACCCTAATCCCCGGGTTCTGTGAATCCTCATCACGAGGCAAGAAAGCACTTTGCAGATGAGATTGAGGTAAGGACTTGGAGATGGGGAGGTTATTCTGGACAACCTGATGGTTCCTAAACCGAACACACTTACGTTACCAGGAAAAGGCAGAGGGAGTATGACATGAACAGAAAAGGGGAAGAGAACGTATGAAGGAGGCAGAGGTGGGAGTGATGCGGCCATAAGTCAAGGACTGTCCTTAGTCACCAGAAGCTGGAATCCCCCCTAGAGAATCCAGAGGGAGGGCGGCCCTGGGGCCTCTGGATTCCCACAGTGTGGTACTAGTTCTGGACATCTGTTCTTCAGAACTGTGAGAGAATAAGTCATCTCGAGCCTTCAGGCTAGTTGTAGATTGTTACAGCAGCCACAGGACCCTAAGCCAGGATGTCTCCATGTTTTCTGAGTCAGGTGACTTGTGTGTGGGGAGGGACCGTGACCCAGGATGGGAGTGCCCAGAGGAGGAGTAGGTTGGGGAAGACAGTGTGCTCTGTCTTCTGTCTCGCTTCTGACATGGCTGTGGAGTGCTTGAGTGGAACGTCCAGGTGGCAGCTGCGTCCTTGTTTCCGGAGCCCTTGGGAGAAGTTGCTGGAGGAAGTGTTAGCCTGACATGTGGTGAGTGGTGTGGACACTGATCGGCTCCTTGAGGGTGTGGGGTCAAATAAAGTTATTTGAGGTTGAAACATGGAGACGCCCCTAAATTGTGATAAATGGCAAATCATTTATACTGGACATGACATAGGAGTCAATCCCCAGGGAAGAGGTGGGACAGGCAGGTGAAGTGTGGTGATGATGGGCACCAACCAGAGCTGCTGCAGGTGTGGACCATGGCACTGGCTGGCACTAGGCTGGGGGATCCCTCGGGACAAGACCTAGGGACATTGTAATTGTTGGTCACCTGGAATGATCATTTTCTTTCATGGCCACATGAATGGGAAATCTGTGGAGTAGTGGAGGGTGGTCATGACTACCCACTGCCTTTTGTGATGCCTGAACCTCAAGCCACCACTGGGGATGGGATGTTGGTTCTCTGCGATTTACTATGACAGCACCAAAAGGCCAATTCATGATTAAAGCCTTCACCGAGGCAAGGCCTGAGCTTGTAGGAAAATAACAAGACATGTGGACAAGTGCAGGGCAGGAAATTTATTGAAGCAAGACGTTGAAACCTTCACATTTTCAAGGAAGAGTAGGTGATCAGTGTTAGATCAGTGTAATTTAGGATACAATAGCATGTATCACTGGCAGTTTGAGACAATTTGATTCTGAAATAGAAAAATAGAATGAGATCAGTTAGTGACCCTGCTCCAGCAGATGAGGTTAACTCAGCCTGTCACTCACGACTAAGCTGTCAGTGGGATTTCTGCAGCAAAAAGCCCTTTGCAAGGGCAGAAGGCAGGAAGCCAGTGTCATGGAAGCTGGAGCCCTGACCTGACACAGTGATGACCCACCATGTGCATCAGGGAGCAGCCTTTCCTCAGTCAGGCAAACAAGCCCTGAGTGACCCAGGATTGTGGCTCAGGTCGCTAATGGAGGGGTTGGTGAAGAGGTGACAAAGCATCCAGCAATGATTTTCCCTGAGGTGCCAGGACAGTGGACTCTGCTTGTCCCCTGCAGTGGAGGACCCAGGGCTGAGAGACCAGGCAGGGCTGGGAGGGGACTCCGGGCAGCACGGCTGTCGGGAGACCCCCAGCCTCCCAGTGTGGGAATTCTGCCGCACGGCCCCTGCTCTTCTCAGCTCTGAGACCGCAGCTTCTTTGGGCATTTGCAGCCGAACCTCACGACCTAAACCCAGATGTAGATGGGCCGGGAGAGCCCTTTACAACCTCTCATTACTTGGTAAGACGTAAGGCAAGTGTTCCCACTTCCATGGGACTGCAGGAGGCAAAGCAGCGAGATCCCTCCCCTGCCATGTTGAGGAAGAGGCATTTGGGAAGGTGGGGAGAGTGGGCATAAGGGCTGGAGTGGGCTCCTGGCCCTGCAGAAGCTGCAGGGAACCCAGCCGGCCACCACTGTGCACACAGGGGCCGCTCTAGTTCCCTCCTCCCTGCATCTCCCTGTTCAACTGTCCCTGCAGCCCACCTCCACAGTGCCTGTGTCCCACTGGGTGGTGCCACTCGCCCTCGGGACAGCACCCAGGCAGGATGCAGCAGTGCTTGGCCCCCCAACACCTATGCGTGGAGCCAAGCAGTCCTTCTCAGGACGCCCTGGGGACCATGGCATCCAGGAAGGTGACCTGAGAAGGAGGAGCGTGCCCAGGATGCTGCGTGCAGCTGGGTTTAATTCAGCAGCTGTCATGTAGCATCCACCCTGAGGCCCCGGGTCACCCCATCAGAGGTGAGCAGCGGGGTCAGTGCCACCCGCTGTGACCCCCATGGAGCATTGAGCTGACCTCATTCCTGGCTGTGAGGCTGACCAGAAGCCTCTATGCATAAAGGAGAAAGAAATTACCAATGTGTCTATAATATGCTGTATGTCATCTGAGGGCATCTGGTCTATGCATTTCTTCACTTCCAATTCTGCCGCCACTTCATCCTTTGTTGCATTATATTTGGCAAGTTGAGCCCTCAATTGTGTGGGACTGCCAGTTACGGTGAGTTTCAGTTCTTTAACCAGGGATGGACAGGCCCCCGCATTGGCTGGAACAGAGGGAAAACATACAGTTTACGTGTAGAAACTCAATTTTTCCCATGTCTCCCTGATGTCAGGACCAGACAGAACCCAGGATCCCCTGGGTTTTATGTTTCCCTCCTGTATTTGTGCTGATGACAATGTAAGACCCTCGAGGTTGTGACTTCCTCCAGATCACACAGCAAGGGGCAGAGCTAGGACAGAAAAACTGATTTCCTGCTCACTCATTCACTTTTGTTTTTCTTTCAAGGGACATCCACCACTTTCCAGTGCTTCTCTGCTGAAATTCCCTTTTCTAAATTTGAAAATTTTTATTGTGATACTTTATTACTCTTGAATATTGGTGAAAGGAGGTTTTCAGTAATCAAATTGTTAAATGAATGGTTCAGTCAGAATCTTACAAGTGACAAGAAAACTGAGAATAAATCTGGAGAAAAATAAATAAAATTATTAAAACATTGTAAGGTGATATTTTGAGATTAAACTGGAGGAATTAGTAAATATGCCATCAGATGCAGACAGAACTAAAAATCTAGAAGCCAAAAGAAAGAGAGATGACCAGTTTTAGCCCATGTGAACCTTTTTTACAAGATCAGGATTGGCTCTTTCTTTCTGCAGTGATGTCCAGAATCCTGAGAAAAGGTGAGAGGAGAGAACTGGGGCTCCCTCCTGCCCCAGTAGGGATTGCGCTGAGACCTGGGTGATGACTCTTCCTGGTCTGGATTCCCCATTCCCCCAAGTCTTTAGCGACAACCTGCACCCAGGTTGTGCCCTACCAGGCTCCGCTGTGACCCCTGATCAGACAACATCGGACTCTATTTTTGATAGAGAATTTGGAGAGGAAATGATCAGAGGCAGCACAGGGAAAGAAGAGGAGGTTCAGAATGGAAAAGGAAAGAGAAAGACATAGAAAAACTAGGATCAGTCGCAAGGGTGGGCAACAAGTCTTGCAAGGTATTGTCAAAAGAACAGCCAGAATTTATGCTAGCAAAACACAAATCTTAGTGCCAACAGCTGTACTAGTTCTGCTACCATAACTGGTATTACCCCTAGACTACTGGTAGTATTTGTGAATGGCTGCTTATTCCCAGAGGATACGTTATTTGCAAGTTTATCATTCAGAGAATCAGAGAGTACTGCTCTTGTTAGACTGGGAGCTCTTCAATGATTGTTCTATGTCCAACATTTTGAGTCTGAATTTATGAGTTAACAGGCCGATGGCTCAGCTGGCACCTAGAGGTTCTCGGGAGATGAATGTCTGATAACTACAGATGTTGGCATTGTATCTAGAGCTACATGCCTCACATACCTAATCTCACTCCATACTCATGGTCACTCTTGGTGGTAACTATAAGTATCAGTGATAAGAAGAGCTGGATGAGATTAAGAATTTGGCCCAGGGTTATAGGACTGGTAAGTAGCAGAGCCCAGACTCACACTCAGTTACATTATATCCTGCTGCAATGAAAACAGAGATCACAATCAAAGAGGAAATCTGCAGGTAAAAGAATTCCTCAAATTTGCCAGCAACAATTTTTTTTGTACAAGTTGGTACGGGTAGGAACATTGAAAAAATGAGCTCTGAGCTTTGGGGTACTAGTTCAGCAAGCACAAGATAAGGTTTGAATTTTGGTTTGTTCTAGACCCCAGCCCCAACCCAAGGAGGCTTATCTGGTGTTCAGAGAAGGGGACTTACCAGGGGCAGGTGCCAGACTGATTACAAATGATACTTACCCTCATAGAAGCAAAGGGCCAGAGTGACCAGCAGGAGACACAGGGACAGCCTCATAGTTGTTTACTTTGCTTTTAGCTTTTAGCATGAGCAAAGCAGGAGTGATTTGGAGGTGACCACAGGAGGCTGGGAGTCTATGGAGCCCAGGGCTATTTGTACCTGGTGAGTCTCCCTGGTCCTGCCCACACATGCATGTGGCAGGTCACAAGGCCTGGATTCCAGCCATGCTTACTCAGCTAGGCTGATACCATCCATCAGGGTCACATCCTCACACTTCCCAGCATCCAAGTTGGGCTGAGCACAGGGGAGAAGCCCTGAGGGAACCCTGCTCCATCCTCGGATGCCTCTGGATGTGTTCCCTGTATCCTCAGTTTGCTTCAGAGCTTTTGATGATTTGATCTTTTTCTTCCTTTTAATGCAGAGTATTGTGTGAGTTCTAACATCAGGAGTTAAGATCCCACAGACATGGAAGGTGGGGACTGTCTTTAGTTAGGGGACAGCAGCCTCATAAGGAGCCCACTTTGACCCCCCTCTGCTGTTCTGACAGCTGACCAGGAGTGTTTCCATCACACATTGATCAAGTCTGAGCAAGAACGTCCCTCTCCCTCAGCACGTCCATCACCACCATTTTACCCAAGGGCCCCTTACAACACTGTTGAGCACATGCCACCTTTGGAGAATTTCCTTGGGGAAAGCAACTGCTCCACCTGCTCTCTACCTGGCCTCACTCCATGGCCAGAGTCCCTGTTTATGGGTGGAGTTGTCCACTGAGCCGAGGTTCCAATTTCCTGTCCATGAAGAGCAAGCCTCCTGTGCCGACCAGCCCCCCCCATGTCACCACAGGGCTGATGTCATGATTAAATGACCCCCACTCTTTTATCCCAAGAAGCTCCTGGGGTGCCAGGAGCCGAGCAAGCATCAGAGGTGCTGGAGGATCCTCCGCTCTAGGGCAGCACAGGGAGACAGTGGTAGTGACGAGAGATGGACAGGGAGGCGCTGGCTTCCCCTTGTCCCTGGAGGACACGTCTCTCACTTCCGACCTCACTCTGCAGCCCGGGCCAATCTCTCTTCTAGTGGGAGGTGAAGGCAGCCCCCAGACAAAGCGACACACTCCCCACCTGCCCTTCCATGCCGCGACGTCACGCTCCACGTGAGGAGGAAGAGTCTTCTGTCAGCAGACATTTCCCACTAAATTAAAGTATATGTGAGAGGAGTCAAGCCCAGGCCAGAGGTTTTCAGTGTCTGCTGTACAGTCAAACGACTTGGGATCTTTTAAAATGCACAATTTCTCACACCCTCTTCTTGGGAGGTTTTGATTCAGTAGGTGTAGAGCGGGGCCCAGTCACTTGAACTAATTAAATCTCCTCTGGTGATTCCACTGGACAGCAGGCCTGAGCGCCACTGAGAAACACCTTTGTTAAAAAAGGGCAGTGGCAGCTTTGCTTGGGTTGCAGTGGAGTACAGTGGTGGTTCCCTCTTCCAACACACAGGATGGTGGGGGGTGTCTGGAGCCAACTCTGCCTCCATCGCCAGGGACGGGGAGGTACAGGGTGAAGTCCATGGCAGAGTTCTGACCCACGTTTATGGGCTATTGGACCTTAGAAAAATTACTCAGGTTATGTAAACCCAGTTTCCTCTTCTGTAAAAGGAGGAAAATAATAGTGCCTGTGTCATCGGGACGATGTAATGATTGACTGATTGTGTGTGCGGGTGTGTGTGTATAAAATTTACTTTGGTTACATACTAAACATTAAATGTCTGTAATATTATCTGGTGCTCTTTGTCAAACATGTCATAGACTGCCACCCATTCCTAGTTTAGAGCACAGCCAAAGTCAAGAAAGCAGTGATTTTTCTCAGATTATAAGGAAACCTAGACACACTCCCACCATCTGAAGTGAATGGGGGAATCCCAGCTATGGTCTCCGAGTCTACGGACCCACAGACATGAACTAGGTAGTCAGACCTTTGTCACAGCAGCTGAGCCATGAGGAATTCTGCACCTCGGTGGAGCAGAGCTTGTGCTGGCACAGGCTTGGCCATCAGCTGTATATTCCACTAGGGAAGACGTGCCTCTCTCAGAGAGGATCGATCCCAGTGTCTTTACTGTTCCTGGAGCTCTGCACCCCTGCTCAGGGTTTTTTAGTTTATACGTGGCACTTTTTATAGCTGCTCTACTGCTTTAGTCATTGGCTTTAGAACTTTCCATCTGCAGAAGACTGATCCCTGACCCCAGTGCCCTGGTCAGAGCTCCCATGTGTAGGCTTTGCTGGCACCCTGCACCTCTCCTTGGCAGCAGCTCCCAGGTTGCAGTTCTGCAAATGTAGAATCAGTTAACTGATGTGAGCTTCCCTGTGGACTCTTAGCTCCATAATGGCAAGGGCAGCATTTGGCTTTGCTCTTACCTGCTTAGCACCACCTGGCTTGGTTAGGGTCCTTCTTTAGTGTAAAAAGATGGATGCCCACTATGCCCGGCTTCCTTTTGGGCAGTTAAGGGATGAAAGTTAGTAGCATGGTGGTGACAGTGGTGAAAGAAATTCAGTGGCTTCCCGTGTCCCGAGAGACCAGTGGCAAGAGGATGACCATCTGCTCATCACCCCAGCTCCTAATTGCTGACTATAATCCAAAGTTTCCAACAAACCATAGTCGAGTGGGATTTAACGTCAAACCAAGCTCCAAATTTATGGAAGGAAGCTCCTTTTTCGTTTTGCTGGTCAGGTAGGAAGGTCACAGCCTCTGAGCAAACAGGCCCAGCAGTGGCCAAGCCCTTAGGGGCTCATCCTCGATCTGTCCACAGCCAGGAGCAGAGGGCTCTGTGCAAACACAGCAGGCACGGGAAGTTCTGAGGGAAGCTTGGGAAGCGAGGACGGACACACAGAGCAGCATGTCTGAGAGATACACAAGGATCTATGGGGTCTTGTCCTACAGAAATTTGGGTGGAGGGAGCCTGGGAGACCGGCATGAGGGGAGACGAGACAGTGTCAACCACAGGGCTGGCCGTGGCACATCAGGTGGCCAGTTAACCTGGAACATAAAGGGACACAGTGGACTGAGGAAGGCTTTGGGACTGTGGGGATGGTATAGGACAAACCACAGAGTGTTTCCATTGTGCTCAGTGTGAGATGGTGGCAGAATGGGTGGGAGAGCACATCACCAGGATTTTTGTCCCAGTGCCTATTGCTGGATTTCAGATCTTGAGTCAGAATCACACGGTCTCTTTATACCCATTAGCATGGCCACTACCAAAAAACAGAAGAACAAGTTTTGGCTATAACGTGGAGAATTAGGAAACCTTGTGTGCTGCTGGTGGTGAAATGCGGAGCTACTGAGGAACACAATATGCAGCTTCCACAAAAATTAAAAGTAGAGTTGCCATACGATCAAGCCACTCCACTCCTGGGGATACATCCAAAAGAACCACAGACAGGGTCTACAGGAGACATTTGCAAACCTATGTTCAGAGAAGCTCTCTTTACAGCAGCCAAGGGGTGGAAACAACCTGTCCACTGACACACGAATGAACAAACAAAACGTGGATTAAACATACAATGGAATATCATTCAGCCTTAAGAAGGAAAGAAGTCCTACCACATGCTACAAAGTGGATGAACCTTGAGGACATTTTACTATGTGAAATTACCAGTCACAGAAAGACAAGTAGGGTCTGATTCCACATATAGGAGGCAACTATAGCAGTCAAGTTCACATAAACAGAAAGTAGAATAGAGGCTTCCAGGTGGAGGGAGAAGAGAATAGAATGTTCAATAAAAACCATCAAAATAATAGTGAACTAACTATATCCGGAAACATGCAAGTGTTACCCTCCACACAGGGCCTATGAGTCAAAAAATGTGTAGCTAATAATAATGTTGGTAATAAAGTGGTTAGCCACGTTTTTGGATTATTCTATGGCCAGACACCGTAGAAAACAAAATGGATCACATTCAATCCTTTCTACAAATATATAAGATAAGCTAATAATTCTCACTTTACAATTGAGACAACTGACTCACAGAATTTAAGAAACCTGCTAAAAGTTACACAGTTTGAAACTTTGTGATGTGTGAAGCAACAATGGCGAACTTTCAGTGGGTAGGTTGCTGGTGGTGACTTAGATGGGCTGGAGGTGCATGCAGGTTACTTTCTGTCTCAGTTGCTTCTTGCATTTCAGTTTCCATCACAGATGAATCCTTCTAGTTGATGACACATTACACTAGTTTTTCACTTGGAGTTTTTCCTTTCTTTTTTCTTTCTCTTTTTCTAAAAGAGCTCACCCACTGACAACACCCAGTGCTGGCAGTATGTGGAGCAATGGGAAATGTTCATCCTTGCTTCTGGGATGCAAAGTGGGACAGCCACAGTGGAAGGCAGGTTGGCAGTTTATCACAAAACTAATCATCTTCTCACCAAACCATCCAGCATATGTGTGCCTTGCTATTTACCCACTTGTGTTGAAAACTTATGTCCTGAAAAAATCCTGCACATGGATGTTTATAGCAGCTTTATTCATAAGAGCCCTAAGTTGGAGTCAACCAAGATGTCCTTTAGCAGGTGAATGAATGAAAAATTGCACATTCGGACAATGGAATCTCATTCAGTGACAAGATGAGCTTTCACACCATGAAAAGTCATTTAGGAAGCTAAATGCATATTACTCTGGGAAAAAAGTCAATCTGAAATGGCTACATGCCATAGAATTTCAATGATGACACGCTGGAATAGGCAAAATTATGGAGAGAGCACAAAGGTCACTGGTCACCAGAGGTTAGGAGGAGGAGGGATGAATAGGCAGAGCACAGAGGGTTCACAGGGCAGTGAAACTGCTCTACGATGTTATAATGGTGGATACATGTGATTACATGTTGGTGAAACCCACAGAATGTGCCACACTAAGAGTGAACCCTAATATAAATGGTGAACGTTAGGTGATAGTAATGAGTTGGTGTAGGTTCATCAACTGTAACAAATGTCCCACTCCAGTGTGAGATGTCAACAGCAGGGAAGCTGTGGGCACATGCGGTAGGGGCTATGTGGGAACTCTGTACCTTCTGCTCAATTTTGCTATAAGCCTGAAACTGCTCAGAAAAATAACGTCTATTTTATAAAATGGAGAGAAGGAATATATTAGTGAAAAACTACAAAGTTTCAGTAAGTAGAAATAAGCTTTAGATATCTACCATAAAGAATGGTGACTATAATAAATTATAATGTGTTGTATATTTCAAAACTCCTAAAAGTAGATTATGAATGTTTTCACCACAAAAAGTATGTGAAGTGATAGGTTTCTTTATTAGCCTGCTTTAATCATCCCACACTGTAAACATATATCAAAATACCACATGCATCCCATGTACACAATTAGTGTTTGTCAATTAAAAATCAAATTTAAAAGCGAGGGGAAAAGTGATGTTAATATTTTCTTTAAATAATGGCAAAAATCTATACTGAAAACAAGTGAATCCATAAATCAGCCGGTTTTTACACGTAGTTAATCATCTATCAAGGAAATCTAAGACAATGTGCTGAAAAAGTACTAGAACTCATAAGAGTTCATCAGCTTAACTGAAGAGAAGATCACCATATAAAATCAATCTCTTCTTGTAAACCAGCTATTGCCTTTTATAACACAATGGAAAAATTATATTATTGAAAATGGTATCAAAGCAATAGCCAAAAATGTATTGAAATATGTATTTAGAAATATGCGAAACTTTAAGGAAAAAATCCTGAAATTACATGAAATTCACACAAATGTAAAAGGGAATCTAAGTAAATGGGGGTGCACATCTTGTTCTGAAGCAAATATTAGAAAATTTAAAGATGTCAACTATTTGCAACTTGCTTTTCAAATTCAAGCTGCCCCTCAGAGCACTAATTGGACAGTTGTGTGCTTTGTTTTGAATTCTGAAGTGCTGTTTGGATCTTTCAGATTTAGAATGCATTCATTCATAGAGGTGTGGAGAGGAGCCTGACTCTGGGGCCAGACCACCTGGGTTCAAGCTCACCTCTGGCATTTTCTACTTGTGGGATCTCAGCAAGTTGCTTAACCTTGCAGCCTCAGTTTCCACATCTGCAAAATAAAGGTGATAATAATAATGCCTACGTCATAGGACTTTTGGAAGGAATAATGAATTAAAGGAAAATTATTCAGCACAGTACCTAGCAATAAATGTCAATTATTTCAGTTATGTAACAAAACCAAAAAAAAAAAAAAAAGTACAACAAACTAAATCACTTCATTCCCAAAATAAAATATCAAACTTTATCAAGTTGAGTCTGTCAACAAGAAATATTTATTTATCCTAAATATTAACAAACTGTGCTTCAGAATCTGGCTCTGGTTTTGTTGACATTTCTCACACTTGAGATGAGATCATTTCATTTTGATAACTTGATTTATTGTTTATGGTCAGGTATAAGTGTTATTGGAGTTTTAAAGCCCTTAGTAGTGAATAAGAGAACTAATAATATGGGAGAGTGGTGAGTGGGGACACATATTGTTTACCTACAAGGAACACAAAATCTTTGGATTCCTGTCCTCAACAGGATGTCCTGCTCACACATGTCCTTTGGGTGAGGTTATAATCCATAGATTCTCTAGGGACTTGCTGTTCAAACTGATGAACACAGACCTGGGTGGTGGAAAGTTTTAAGGGACCACTTGCAGATCCGCACGTCCCAATGCACCCTTACCATACATGCATCACATGGGCACACTGGATCCTGTTTCCACCTCCCCTGTCCCAATCACTCTTGTTCCATTTTACGCAAGACAGAGGCACACCCGTCCTCCATCAGAATCCTAACACAGAGCATGGACTCTGCACGTAGACATCTCTGGACTTCAAAGAAACCACCCAAAGTATTGCTTTGTGGTACACAAAATTTTTCTATGTCAAGTGGTATCTAATTTCCTGATTTTAATAAAACAAAGGAGGTCTTAATTTACCAGTGGCTTATATCCTTAAAAGCAAATTTGAATGATAGCTCACTATTTCATTTTTAGCCTATACTGCAGAGAAATTCAGATAAATGAGTGACGTTGCTACCACAAATATCATTCTTATCTCAACTGCTCATTGATGCGACAAGTATTTTCAGAGCTTACATCTATAAGACGAAAAATATGAAAAATGTCCTCCTTTTTAGCAATTTGTAATATTATCTATGGATATATAAAATTAAAATAGGCTTCATTCAATTCATTAACAGAAAGATTTACATTTTATTTATTTAATGATTATCAAACACAGAAATATATATGCCAGGTTGTTAGTTAACACTATACAAATCCCTATTGGCACCCAAGTCACCAATGCACCTGATGTTACAAACTCCTCATATTCAGGGTTCTTGAGCAAACTCTTGATTGTAAGTGAGGCCCATGGTATAGAAAAGGCCATTGGACATCGGTGGTTCTTTCCTTCTCTTTGCTCACCAAACCTTGCCATGACCTGATGGTTCTGTGATGTCTAGAAAAAAGGAAGGGAAAAAAATCAGAAATTCTTGGTTTGCTCCTGAAATTTCCAGGACAACACCTTCTTCTTGTGTGCACTGCCCTACATGTGCTGTTTATAATATCAGAAGCCAGGCCGGGGACCACTTAGGACACAACCTAGGGTTCAGGACCCTTCATCCACAGGCAAATTGACTTCATACATCCTCTCCCATCAGTGAGGCCCTCCATGATCCACCTACAACACATACACTCTCTGGATGGCTACCCTACATTTTGCTTCAGTAATGCAATTCTGACCTCTGTAGTTGGAATTAAATCCAAACTCACAGGAACGTCGAAACAATACATGTAGTAGGTGAAGAGCTGCACAGACTTATGCAATTCCACTCACTGTTGACATATTACTGTGGGTGCTTTAGTAATACACACTCCTCACGGCAATTCTATTTAACAAAGACTCAGGGCAAAAGTCTCAATTTGTGGAACAGATTTTGCAACAGGTATGCAAAGCCTTAAACATCCAGTGACAACCATCTATCATATACCACCTCCAGAGCTCTGGCAAGATTGTACACAAGTCCAGAGGAAAAGCAAGGAGGAAATAAATTACAATGAAAGTGGCTTATGTGGCCTAAAGCCCTCCCAGTGTCATGATGAACGTGCAGGCTGCACTCAGTTAACTGTGGGACTCTACTCCTATGGGAGCATCATGGGCCCATGAGAGATCTGGGTAGTGTTCCTGCATTTTTCCTCAACCATGTACAAGGCACTTGAATGTCAAGGACTCTCCTTCCATGCTCAGTTCCCTTTTAGAAGGAGGCAAGCCTGCCAGACCAACTGCAGGCTCTGTTCCAATACATTGTTCTATCTGAGAACTGATCTTGCAACTATAACTCTCTCTAAATCTCCTCTTGATGTCTGCTTCTGTGAGAAGAAACCATAAGCTTCCCAGATCTGTGTGAAGATAATTCCAGGAACACGGTAGCAACAGCAGGGAAATATGTTCCAGCATTGTTTCAGAGAGAAAATTAGTCCAGCTTTCATAATCTCATTTGATATTTGTCTGTGTCTCTGACACCACTAACCGGCTGTCCGGATGTCTTCCTGAACTCAACAGGAAAAAGGCAGGGAGGCAAATTAACGAAATCAAGGATTTGCTGTTTGGATATAATTTTCCATCTCTAGGTTATGTGCACTACATGTGCTTGGAAGAGTCTCTTAATCTTTCTAAGTCTCAGTAAATGAAGACTGCCCTTTCAGAATTACGTGAAAGTTGTAGAGATGAAATAATAGCATCTGTGCAAGGCTCTCAGCATCGAGCTTTACTCGGGTTACCTCTTTAACATGAACCATCCAGGCAACCTCATTTCTCTCCAAACAAGGCAGCTCGAGTCATTTTCACGTCCCCCACAGCACCATCTTCCAAACGCTCCTCCCTTCTCGACCACACACCACCAACATGACCATATCTAACCCTGTTATTCCCTCTGCCCACGTGGCCAATCCTGAGTCCAGGCTCTACTCAGCATCTGTCTCATCATTTCATCAGCCTGTGCTGCCATGGATTTCTTATCTCCTGCTCCTTGGGTGTAAAATTTGAGGAGACAGCCATTGTATACACCCACCTTGGTAACTCAGAACACTTTTTTTCAAGAGAAGCAAACTGGTCAGTTTTTTGAACTAGTGCAAACACAAGTGGAATTTCATTTCACTTTGGACACTTTGTGCAAGGCATTCAGGAACGGGACTTAAGGGCTCCTCCTACCTGCCAGTATACATGGCAATGTTCAGATGGATTCAGATTCTATATAAAATGGTGCCATCTTGAGGGTCAAATCTTACACTTGTGTTCTATTTAAGAAAACTCACCAGACATTTCCTACTCTGTGCCATTCCTGTGCTAGGCTTTGGTCATTAAAAGAACAAAAAGACCCATTCATGCACCCAAGGACCTTCCATCTCATGGGGGAGACACACAAATAAACATATTACTTCAGTACAATGAGCAAGGGCTTAGGCAGAGATGTGTTTAAGGAACATCAGAGTGTGGGAAATGTCTGCATAAACCAATCTGGGCATCCAGAAGGGGCTTTATGGAGGGCATGATGAAGAGAGAAATAAGAAACATCTAGGCTAAGTAACACTTCACCTTCAGCTATTCTGCACAGGGTCAATGCAGAGGAAGACCTGAGTGCACTGCATGATGGGAACTCAGCAGAATGACTCCTGGGAAGAGGGTGGAGCCTGCAACCAGGTGAACCAAGATTGTGAAACTGCCTCTGAATTTGCACAGAGGATAAGATTCAGCCCCCATTGGGAGGGTAGATGGCGATAACTACACATAGTGTAAGTGCTGCCTGCACCCTGAGAGCGAGAGAGGACTACAGCCATGGCAGAAAACTCTGGATTTATACTTAGGCAGGATCTTTGAAAACTTTGATTCATATCATTATTATTATTATTTTATTATTATTATTATTATTATTTTGCAGCTGGCTGGTATGGAGATGTATTATCTTTTAATCACATTGTTTCACAAACATTTTGAGGTGCCCTCATATATCCGTACCAGACCATCCTTGTGGGGATAGATAATATAGCAGTAGCTTGGAAAAGATGGTGGCTCAGGGGACACTGTCCCACACAGTGTAGAAGGGACAACCTCAGAGGTTTGGCATTTGATAAAATAGAACTCATAAGAAATTCATAAAAATCTGGAATCAGTGGATTGCACACCAGCTATAAAGGAGACAGTTTCAAGTTAAGGTTCAGTAACTGGTAATTATCAGCTGCCTGAGATTTACAAAGAATTAAAATCTACCTACCCATTTCCAAAGAAAACTTATACACTGTCTAAAAGCCCTGATGCCTTATTTTAACAATCTCTGATGTGCTGACAGTGCTCCTACATACAAACTAATGTGTGCATGACCCCCACTAGCTTGGACAAAGGACAGGCTAGGGTCATTCTTAACCTCCTAAAGACAGAGTGCTTCCCCAGGTTTAGGGAACTGTGGCCAGTCCTGGAGACGTCAATGGTCCAGGAATTGGAAGATCCTCAGCCATGACTGAGACTCACCAACCTCCAAAGATCAGAGGCAAAGGAAGAAGGTAGATTAAAAAACAGAGAAAATATGAAGAAAATTAAAGTAATGTGACTATTCTGTATGTCCCCAATTTTGAAGCAATTTCCTACTCATTAAAACAAAAAAAGTCAGCATAAAAAATGTAAGTATAAAACCCCACAGCAGGGCTCTTCTAATTACTGAGGGAAATGTTAGCAATTACAGCAGAAATGATAAGAATTTTATTTGTTGCAAAACTTATCAGTATCTAAATACACACCCTCTTTCAATCTGAGGAAGGGAACAGAAAGCATTATATCAACTGATCCATAACTCTGAGGGATCAAAACCACACTCAGAGGGATGAACTGTTTCAGTCATTCAACTCTGTAGCCACCAAAGAATCCAGCATTATGCTTGTTCATGTAAGGGGCTCGTTATATATTTGTTAAGCAAAATAATCTTATTGAATATCATGTCATTATCTCTGCCGGCAGTCTATAAATTAGCTCCTGAACTTAATGGGCTTCTAAGTTAGTTTCCCTGAATTGAAGAGAATGAGCTGCCCTGAGGACATGTATGTTCTGACCTTGGCACTCCCATTTCTCCCTGTCGGTTAAAGTTGGAACACTGGTTTACAAATCCTTCCTTTTGGGGAGTCAATTACTATGACATAACCCAGCCAAGTGATCACTGCCAAAGTTCTGAGTAAGTTAAGGTAAGGGTCAGAAGTGCACAGAATTCAGCAAATGTCATTCATATGGAACGTTTAGAAATACACTGGAACGTATAAATCCCAAAATAAATTTTTATGGGGATATATAATGGAAGGCAGAGTGTGCCTTCTGTTGGGGATACACATTGATCAAGGAGGAATCTTAATCTAAAGGAACCAAGATTCAAGGAGGTGACCTAAGTGGTCACAAATATGACATAGCAATTGTGACCACAGGCTACAGAGCTATTTTGTCCTCTTTGTCCACTGACCTTCATTTCATCTTGAAGTAAAATGAAAAGAGTGATAATCATTTCCATCAGTAAATCCACATGGACACAGTCTTTATGACTTCTAGAATCAGTAATAGTGTTATACGTTAATAATCTTATTGAAGGTGGAAGGAAAGTGCAAATACAGAAGAATACATAAATAGGTACATTATAAGGAACCTGGAATACAGCAATAATAAAAGATAATCATAAACTGTAGACAGGTTTTTACCCTGGAATTTGGAGCAAAAGAATAAAAAAAAAAAGTGAACAACTGTGATATCTATGCATGAAAATATCAAGAACATGTGTAAGATTCAACTCATAGAAGAAAAATAGACAAAAAAACAAAAATCATGCACTCAGGGCAAAAGAAGAAACCATCAGGACAAAACCATAGAAATACATAACAGGTACCCTGGGTCCCTAGTAATTGCAAACTAGAGAAATTAGACAAAAATCTTGCTGAAGACAACTAGAAAAGATAGACAAAATATTCTGGGAACTATCAAGAGCATGACGGCTTATATCTAGGCAGGACAAACACATAGACAGATGATCTCTCAACATTTGGGGCTGGTTGTGCTCTGAGGCTTTTGATAATCCTGCAGGAAGGTATGACAGGCTACCAAGCTCAAGATAATCTGGTCAATTAAGGTGGGAGTCCAAGAGGACCCATAGTATCCTTAAGGGGTTGTTTATTTCTAATTTCCTCACTTTGGGTCTGGAGAAAAACTTAGAAGTAAAAATGAAATAGAATAAGAAAGGCCCTTGGAAGGAAATGCAGCTCAGTACAAATAGGACTGAAGAGCACAGAGCATAGTATCTCCAGGCGTTCTGCTGTGTCCATACTTGGGTATAAGAAGAGAATGTAATCAGAAAAAGATAACACCACCTTGAATTGCTTTTGCAGCACTTTTGCCAAAACATCATGCAGAACACAGCAAAAAGAATAAAACACGAAAAGAAGGAAATAGGATAAATCTTTAAATGTGCATAAGAAATGACCGAAATTTTGAAAAAAGATCTGGAGAAACTGTAGATAATCAGAGATCATAGGTTTCTTTTTAAAACTATTCTTAATATATTTAAGGAGACAAGAGTCAGATTATGAATTCTGGCAGCTAACTGGAAATAATAAAGATGAAAATTCTGAAACTGAAAATATAGTTGAAATTAAGATGGGTTTGTTTAGCAGATTTTGCTCCAAACCATAGGATGCTGCTATATAAATACCTAAATTTGGGAGTGACTTTGGGGGAGGCAGTGAGCGTACAATGGAAAGACCTACAGGATTATGATGGAGCTTAAACTGCCTTCAATAGACTGTTAGCAAAATACTGCACTCATGGGGCAGTAATGTTGAAAACTCAGACAAAAGAAGAAGCATGTTATTAGAAAACGGACACCAGGAAATCTTTGTTGTTTAGTGGGAGAAATTTTCTCAAAACTGTCTCCTTTGATGATGTGGAAAGTAGAATGCATAAGTTATAAAACTGGATATATAATTAAGGAGTTTTCCAAGCAAAGTGTTGAAAGTGCCCTTTGGCTTCTTGCTGCTTGTAGTAAAAAGTGAAAGGAGAGAGATAAACAAGGGAAAGGTGTTCAACAAAGAGAAACAACAATCTGGTAGTTTTGAGAATTCCCAGTCTTTCTAGATGGAACACATGCTAAAATTAAGAGAATCGTTGTCATTAAAAGCTACTGTAGGA
Source organism: Cynocephalus volans (assembly GCF_027409185.1). Lineage (NCBI taxonomy): Eukaryota > Metazoa > Chordata > Mammalia > Dermoptera > Cynocephalidae > Cynocephalus > Cynocephalus volans. Next base: position 157,530,499 of record NC_084463.1, read on the forward strand.
AGGACAAGGGTGTGACTCCAAAACCTCAGAAAGAACGAAAGGTTAGTCACAAAATGATTAAATGATTCAGTGAGACTCAAGATGCTGATCCTCTCAATCAAGCTAGAGCTTCTAGGAAGGATAAGAGCATTGTCCCCAGCCACCTCAGAAGGAGACCAAGACTGAAAAAGGTTTACCTAAAAATATCTGTGAACATGGCTTTTATCCAATTGTGTAAACCCCAGAGGGATCCACAGGAGACATGCAAAGTTCTTGAGAAAATTATTTTCAGCAGTGCATTAGTTTCCTAGGACGGCTATAACAAAGTACCACAATCTGGATGGCTTAAATGACAGACAGATATATTGTCACCATTCTGGAGGTTGAAAGTCTGAGATCAAGGTGTTGGTGGGTTTGGTTCCTTCTGAAGGCTGTAGGGAAAATCTACTCCATGCCTGTGTCATCACTTGTGATGGTTTGCTGGCCATCTCTGGTGTTCCTTGGTAGATCTCAGTCTTCGTGTTGACAAAGTGCCCTCATCTGTGTCCAACCTTACCCTTTTTATAGAACATATTGAATTAGGGGTCCACCCTACCCAGTATGACCTCATCTTAACTTTGCTACTCACATCTGCAGCAACCCTACTTCCCCATAAGGTCACAGTCTGAGGTGTTGGAGACTGGGACTTCGACATATGAATATTATGGGGACACAACTTAACACATAATATGCAGGAGCACTGCCACCGTAGAGCATAAGGGATAGAGCAAGTACAAACTGAAGAAGGGTGTTAGACCCCTAAAATTTAAATGGCCAGAAGCGGGTTGGTAACCATCTTTACTCAGCTGCAAACACATGCAAAGTTTCATGAAAAAGGAAGAATTACTGACTCAGAGGGAAGAACCAAGGGCCCAGAGCCATGGAAAATTATCTCCAGGCAATGAAACATCATGACGACATTCTCAACATTCATCCAGATGGATTTCTGAACTACCATGGAGCAGTAAGCCTTTTTTACCTTCCACTTTCTACTTTTTGAAATGGAATGTCTATAGCTGTTATCCTATGTCTGTTCCACCATTATACGAGGGGACCACAAAAAGTTTCAGAAAAATGGAATTAAAAAATAAAAACATGAACTTTAATTCTCAACATAAGCTCCAATAAGTTCAAGAAACTTTTGAAAGCAATGATAGCAGCCATGCTGTCCAGCCCTAGAGAACTGAGGGTCCTGGGAATTTAACCCTGTCAATAGAGTAAACATTATTATTGAAAATAAATGGGTGCCCATTGATGATCTTTTAAGATTAGGAAACAAAAATGACTCAGAAAGATCGAAATCAGGACTTTAAGGTGGCTGCCTAATAATTGCCCATCAAAATTCTCACAAAACAGCCCTTTTTTGATGAGAGGATTGAGCAGGAGCATGGTCTGGTTGCGATGGACTCTCCGGCGGAGATTTCCTGGGCATTTTTCTGCTACAGCTATGGCTGACTTCCTCAAAACACTTTCTTAATAAGTAGATGTTACTGCTCTTTGGACATCCAAAAAGTCAACAAGCAAAGTGCCTGGAAAATCTCAAAAACTGTTGCCATGTCCTTTGCTCTTCACTGGTCCACTTTTACATTGACTGGACCATTTTCACCTCTTGGTGGCCACGGCTCTGATTGCACTTTGCCTTCAGGATTGTATCAGAACGAAATCAGTATAAAGCCATGTTTCATCTCCTGTTATAATTCTTCAGAGAAATGCTTCAGGATTTTAATCTCACTTGATCAAAATTTCCATTGAAGTTCTGCTCTTGTCTTCAGCTGCTCTGGGCACAGTGGTTTTGGCACCCATCGAGCAGAACGTTGGCTCAACTGTAATTTATCAGTCAGGATTGTATAAGCTGAAGCAAATGAGATGTCTGTGGTATTTTCTGTTATTTCTGCTGTTCATGGTCAGTTGTCTGCAATCAGGGCAAGTACAAGATCAATCTTTCCTCAGAAACTGATGTACATGGTCTGCTGCTGCCGGATTCATCTTCAATGACATCTCATCCCTTCTTAAAATGAGTTACTCAATTGTAAACTGCCATTTCTTTGGGGTATTGTTCCCATGAACTTTGCATAAAGCATCAATAGTTTCACCATTCTTCTGCCTAAGCTTCACGTAAATTTGATATTTTTTCTTGCTTCAATTTTTGTAGAATTTAGCTGTGATAAGGCCTCTTTTCAAACTGATGCCTTATATTTCTTAGTGCCTCAACCTGGATCTTGTTCAGACATGTTATAAAAAGTTATCATGAGTTTATTTTGGTACAAAAAAATTTTGCAATCCAGTCATAGTTTTTATCATATGTATTTCCCATGAACTTTTTAAAGACCCCTCATATGTTGTTTTATGGGTTTCTTGGAGGCAGATAATAATGCCTACTTGTGTTTATACTATTTTGTAACTAGTTCAGGTAGGTCTTCAGACTTGTTTCTAACCAAAAGAATATGGCAAAAGTGAGGGGATGTCACTCCTGTGAATCCATTTTTTTACAGAAGGCTTTGTGTTAGGTGACTTGAGCTAGACATTCTCCTCATTAATTTGAAGTAGCAAGCCACCAGGAGTCCTACAACTACCAGGTAATAAATTTTCCAAGAACTTGATGGGGCTTGAAAGTGAATATTCCACCAGTTAAGCCTCTGAGGAATCTACGGACTTGGCCAACACCAAGGAAGAAGCCTATGAAAACCCTAAACCACAGAGCCCAGCAAAGTTGTGCATGGACATCTGACCTACTGAAACTGAGATAATATACTGTGGTGTTTTAAGCCACTAAGATTGTTTTACTTTGTCGTGTAATAATAGAAAACTCACACATACACATAGATTAATTATAATTGAAGGGATAGTTCATGAACCAGAAGTTAAGTTAGCATAAATCACTCAATATAAACCTAGGTGAGATGAAGGTTTAGAAAATACACGAGGCTAAGCGCCACAAAAGATACGTTCGGAAATTATATTAACAATTAGAGTTCAGAAAAGAAATAAGTGAAAACAAAAGACAAATATATATTTTAGATGATAATTGATGACAAAATTCATAAATGATGAAAGACACAAAACTATAGATAAAAGGCCTACAAACCAACCTAGAAATGTTCACTGTAGCTTGCATATGACCAACACTTCCTCCAAGAAGTAGAAAATCTAAATAAAATACAAAATTAGATTTTTAAAAGTATTGGAGAGCAACCGAGGCAGTATGGATTTGAGGGGCCAAGATTCTAGAAAAGGGAAGAAGCCACAGAGAAATGAGCCTAATATTCTTTGCCACTTTTTTCCTTCGAGCATTTGAGAGTTCTCAGGCAGGTTTGCATGGTGTAAGACGTTGAAAGCATGGAAAATTCAGCAGCAAAGGGGATAAACCTAAAAGGATATTTTGAGCATTCTTATAGTGTTAGTGGATAAAGGTTTGAGTTCAATTTCCTCAAGGGAGAAGAGCATTCAGTAAACCTAACTCTCAACTGAGACTCCTGAAGGAGTATGACATAGGAGAAAGGACAAAATGGAAGGGAATGGCAGAAAGAGAGCCTGAAGGCCCAAAATAATGGGTGACAAGTAGGGGCCATTGTTGGTGTAAAGATGGATAGATGCTCTCCTGTAGGGCAGAGAGATTTTTACTATCTTTTTCTAAATCTTCGTGCACCATGTGTCAGGTCACATGTAGAAACCTCAGCATACTTGTAGGAGTCTTTCAGTAAAAACACTGCAAATAAATTCTTGGTGAATCTACATTTGGATGAAAAGTGGGCTTTCTATAGCAACCTGGAGATGACTGATGGGTCAGAGATGTACAAATCAATTATTGCAATTATACAAGAAAAAAAATCATCTAATTGCACCTATTTCTGTGCTGGGGATTCTGAGAGCCATCTACCTGGGAGGGATGGCAAGGAAAGGTAAAGCAACACAAAGAAACTAATAACTGCTGTGGGCTGGCAATGTGCTGGGAACTTGCTCACATATTTTTCCATCAAGGCTCACAACAAAAGTTATGGGTGTGGGCACTGACTTGCCCAGCATCATAGCACAAGGTGGTAGCACAAGCAGGATTCTGACCCAGGCACATCTGATTCCAAGCCTAGAGTTAATTCCACCAAGTTTGGCTGGTGAAGGTTCTTGCCTCCTGAGAACAGTGTCAAGCTTCTGGCCATGAGGTTAAGGAAGAGCAACAGGTTTCATATCAGTCTAACCCACAGTTGGAGGTTAAAGGCAAGAAGAGCATATCCTGAGACTCAGGCATCCTAAAGACCAGACCCTGCTGGTCCTTTAACAACCATGGCTGATGTCTTACTAGAACAGACACAAATGATAATATGACAGTAAACTCCTACTGACATCTGTTGTGGACCATCCAGAAAATTGGCTGAGCTGAATAATTGCCTGATGTTTCTTTTAAGATAGCAAAAGGTCTTTCAAGTTTCCTTTAATGGTCAGATGATCATTAATCACTTTCCACATAACTTACAGAAGGCACAGAGCCCCCGAAGTGAAAAACACACGTGCAGAGGAGACTTTATTGACATCCAGACGGCACAGGAAACAAAGTCAAGTCCTTCACCCTCCCTTCTTGGAATAAAAATTCAGAGCTTTGCCAGAACCAGAATGCTAGACACAATTATAATGTGAAGCACTCTGTAACCATTTGTTGCAAGACAAGGAGGAAAGGGAGTGAAATCAGAAGTACAAATCTCCCACCAATCAGCTCCTGCCAACTTGAGTTTTTTGTAATTTTACCTCTATTTCTCTATACTCTGAGCTTCCTGTAAGAATAAGTCATACTTCTTAGTCGGGGAAACAGATCTGAGCACAGTCTCCTGACTCCCTGCTCACCAGTCATGAAGCAATGCTCTTTCTTTTCACAGAAGCCAGTGTGTCACAGTGTTTGGTTTTCTGTGTGCATCAGGCAGCGAGCTCATTGATCAATAACAATTTTGGTGACTCACAGGGGACTCTAAGTTCCTGGACCATCTTTGCAAGTCTCTTCAGCCCCTCAGTGGGGTGCCGGCTCTCACCACCGGTGCTGATTATCCATCTAGATGGTTTTTAGTCCAGAGGTTCAGCTACTGAGACCTGACTTGACTGAGAATTGGCAGGCCCCTTTTTGTCCTCTAAGCTTTTGTGAGAAGAACGTGCTCTGGGAAGAAGACATTTCTAAGTTAGTAAATCCAACAGGCTCCCAAACCTTTTCTGCCTTTTGGTGGTCTCATGAGGATTGTGGGTTAGCATCCCAAGGGGGAATTTGTGAGCCATATAAAAGGTTGTATCCACAGGGATACGACCTGAATTGGTTTAGAATCTTCAGAGCTCAAGTTATTGTTTATTTGTCTGTCTTTTGTTTCATTTTATCTCTTGGAATTGGCTAATCAAGATTAAAGTAATTACTGAACAAAAACAAACCAACCCTCTTATAGGTATATTGGCATGAGAATCCTTGGGCTCTAAATATAGGAGACATTGCTCCCTGTGGTTCCTCAGGATACCCTTAGGTGACTGAAAGTCTTACAGAGATGTCACAGTTCATATCCATGACATGCAGCGGCTTCATAAGATTTCACCACAAGAACAAACCATGATTTGGGGTTAGTAGAAACCTTTATTGCCTGACCAGAAGAAGCATGTAAGGAAATGGTCATCCCAGTGTCTTGAGAAACCCAACACTGCTTAGTGTTCAGGATCCTCCGTGACATGTAAGAGGGCTGGCTGGCTCCAGGGTGAAATTTGTAGAAGCAACACCCACAGCAGCACATTTACAGATTAAAACACTTTCCTTAGAAAGAGATAGTTGTGGTCACCTCTGACAATGTCTCATCTAATTATGGGAAATGGAAGCAGCATTCCAATCTGCAGCCCTCTAGGCTGCATCCTGCAAAATTGGGCAATGTTTAGTTATAAACCAATGAAAAGAAAGGAAATGGTGTTTTATTTAATGTAGTACTGCATGGCCACAATATTCATTAGAATCAGGTGTGGAATGGCTTGAGAACATATCTTTAAATTATACTACCATTTTACAACTAGATTTGTTTTTTAAAAAGGAAGTTAAGTGGGATGAAGTCATTTATGTCTTTATATCAGAGTAAGAGTTTGTTAAAGCAATGTAAGATTATTAAGCAGGGAGAGGGACCCTCCAATAAGCCTGGCCTTACAGATTCAAAACAAGTTGATGATGGGTTTTGTCTCATTTGTTATCTACTATAGAACCTCTCCCATATGCCAAAGATAAACGCAAAGACAAGGAAATTGAACATGTGACTCTTCCAAAGTCGATGGCTTGGTTTTGTATTCCCCATTATCTGATAGTCTAAAAGGACTGATCTCCCCCATCATACCCGTCAGGATACCAAATTTGCCCCAAGAAAAACTTAATCTCAGGCACAGCAATTCCTATTAAGGCAAGTCCCAGCCAGAATGGATACCCAAGGACAGCCCCAAGTGTTTATATATGTGCATTCACCATTTTCCATCTCTGATTGATATAATTGGAAAAATAACATGTCTTCCTGCTGGATGACACTACAAGGATGAAAGATTTATTTACCTCTAGTTTTGCTACCCATAGCCCAAATTGGATGGATAGTCGAGTCTTCCTGAACACCTTGGTAATCCTGGAGGATCACAGAATTTTGTTGAAAAAACCCAAGAACCCAAAACACTTCATGACCTACAACCTAATAACACAGGCAACATTCAGGAGACTAATGCAGTGCCTGAAACTGAACCAGGGTGGGACTCCAAAGATCTCAGAGATCAAACTAAATTAGACCACTACAAGGCATGCATAATAACTGGAATATCGAAAGGAGTTTTTAGACCTAAAAGAATGAGCAAAATTCAAGATGTCCAACAGGGACCAAAGGAAAAATCCCTCAGCAGTTCTTGAGAGGATTTGTAGTGCCCACAGCCAATATACTGATATAGATCCAGAGCACTCAGACAATATGAGATAACTAACCTGACTTTTATTAGTCAAAGTGCACCAGACATTAGAAAGAAAGTACAATGGGTGGAAAGAGGAATGGGTATGTCACTGTCTCAGTTGGTTGAAATTTCCTTTAAGGTGTTTACCAGCTACCATCAGATGCAAGAGAAGCAAAAGTGATGTGAGATAAGACAATCTGCTCTGCTGTCCGTAGCCATCAGATGTGATCCACTAAGCCATGCTAGAATGCCCACAGGAGGAATGAAGCAGCCATGGGTAAGACCTCTAGGGCCACAATTCTAACCAAAAAGGCCACCCAACTGTAGGCCCACAACAATGTGCCTATTGCAAACAAATGTGTCACTGGAAATGGCATTGCCCTAGTCTTCCAAACGGGAAGGGGAAAGAGACAAAAGTTGATCTGAAGCCTGATGACTAGCTGCCACTTGCACCAATAGTGATCAAGAATAATGTGGCCCAGAGTCTCCTTTTGATTTCATTGGCTCCATTGAAATCTCCCATGAGGAATCCCATGTAAAAATGCTAGGGGGGAAAAGAATTGCTGATTTTCTAATCAACACTAGAGCTACTTATTCACCTTTAAAGTCCAAATGAAGACCCCTATATCCAAGACTACCATAGTCTCATGAATCTCTGGAAAGATTTCTCATAAGTCTTTCCACCAACATTTGAAATGTCAATTGGGTGAGAATTATTTAAAACACAGCTTTTTATATATGCCTTCATGCAAAGTGCCACATTTATGTTGTGATTTTTTAACCAAGTTAAACACACAAATGGTTTTTGCACCAGGAAAGAAAGAAGTCCAAATACTTCCTGAGCATGCCTGCACCTTTCAAGCAGCATTGTTACAACTGAAAGAGAAACTTCAAATAGAAATACCTGGGGAAATACAATGAAATTGAGACCTGAAGTATTGGTGAATGGGAGACCTGGATGATTTGGATGGCCCTTCCAGTGTAGGTGCCTACAAATGCCTAAGTTCCCAATTTAAAATCATACCCATGGGAAAGACAGGCCAAAGAATACATAAAATTTAATACCTCCTCTTCTTTTTTTTTTCTCAAGAACCTTAAAGTTTTATTTATTTATTTACTTATTTATTTTTAATTTTCTTTTGTCAATATACATTGTGGCTGATTATTGCTCCCCATCACCAAAACCTCCCTCCCTCTTCCCTCCGCCCCTCCCCCCCAACAATGTCCTTTCTGTTTGCTTGTCGTATCAACTTCAAGTAATTGTGGTTGTTATATCTTCTTCCCCCGCCCCGGTTTTGTGTGTGTGTGTGTGTGTGTGAATTTATATATTAATTTTCAGCTCCCACCAATAAGTGAGAACATGTGGTATGTGCCTGACTTGTTTCACTTAATATAATTCTCTCGAGGTCCATCCATGTTGTTGCAAATGGCAGTATTTCATTCGTTTTTATAGCTGAGTAGTATTCCATTGTGTAGATGTACCACATTTTCCATATCCACTCATCTGATGATGGACATTTGGGCTGGTTCCAACTCTTGGCTATTGTAAAGAGTGCTGCGATGAACACTGGGGAACAGGTATACCTTCGACTTGATGATTTCCATTCCTCTGGGTATATTTCCAACAGTGGGATAGCTGGGTCGTATGTTTAATACCTCCTTTTCTTGAATACCAGCTCATTCAGCCTTGCCAGTCCCCACATAGTGCTCCTATTTTGCAAAGAGAGCAAGTCCTGGGTTCCTATGAATAAGTTGAGTGCAAACCCCCTGCTGGAATCAGGCAAGAGATCAATGGCTAGGGTCCTGGGCAGGATCCATGGGCAGCCCCCTCCACTCAGAAGCTGGCAAGATGATATGACAAAAACACCACGTCTGTGAGGGTAACCCACCATAGCCACTGCAGCAGCCACAGCTGCTACAAAAGCAGCACAATACCACAGCACCAGTGATGGCCACCGTGCAGGCAGCCAGCCAGACATTCAACTGCACTGACACAAAAAGAGTCACCAGTGCAGACCAGAAAAAAAGAGTATGCTTTTCTCCTCAAAGCCCACTCCAGAAAATAGAAGCAGCAACTGACCTACCAGATGACCAAAAATCAACATAGACATACTAGAAATATGAAAACCCAAGAATATAGGACACCCCCAAAAGAATCCAGTAATTCTCAAATACCAAACCCAATAGAGCAGGAAAACCATGAAATGACTGAAAAGGAATTCCAAGCAACAATCTTGAGGAAACTCACTGAGATACCAGAAGACTCAGTTAGACAACATAATGAAATGAGAAAAGACATCCAAGATATGAAGGGGGAAATATACAAAGAGATTAACACCTTGAGAAAGAATGTAGCAGAACTCATGGAACTGAAAGTTTCACTCAGTGAAATCAAAAGTGTGACCCAGAGCTTAAGCAGTAGGCTAGAGAAATCAAAAGAACGAATTTCTGATTTTGAAGATAGCCTTTTTGAAATAAACCAGGAGGACAAAAAAAAAATTTTTAAAGGAAAAAAATAATTTTAAAAAGTGAAGAAAATCTAAGAGGGCTAGCAGACAACCCTTAAGTGCACAAACATTGGAATCAGGGGTGTTCCAGAAGAGGAGAAAGGAAAAGGCATGGAAAACCCATTCAACAAAATAATTACAGAAAACATCCCAGGTATAGGGAGAGACATGGACCTTCATATCCAGGAGGCACAAAGATCCCCAAACAAATTCAAACCAAGAATATCCTGTCTAAAAAACATTATGGTCAAACTGGCAAAGCTCAAAGACAAAGAGAGAATCTTAAAAGAAGCAAGAGAAAAATATCACGTCATCTATAAGGGAGCCTCTATCAGACTAACACCACACTTCTCAGCAGAAACTCTACAGGCCAGAAGAACATGGGATAATATATTCAAAATACGAAAAGAAAACCTGCCATCCAAGAACACTATACCCAGCTTGGCTATCCTTCAGAAATGAGGGGAAAATATTGTATTTTCCAAATGCACAAACACTGTGGCGATTCACCACCACACGACCAGCCCTACAAGAAATCCTCAAGGGAGTCCTGCATTTGGGATCCAAAAATGACAATCACTACCATGAGTACACAAGAACAAAACCCACTGGTAGAACAGAAATGTAAACATGAAAGAGAAAGGAGCTCAGTCTTACCACCACAAACAAAGCTAATGAGAATGTAACAAAGCCCCTGCTTTATCCCTGACTTTAATTATTTCAGTCATCTCTCTTTTTTCTTGGTCAGTCTAGATAAAAGTTTGCAAATTTTTTTGTTCTCTTTAAAGAATCAACTTCTGGTTTTGTTGATTTTCTCTCACTTTTTAATTCTCTATTTCACATATTTCTGGAGTAATCTTTGTTATTTCCTACTTATGTTTGCTTTTGGCTTAGTTTGCTCTTCTTTTTCTCTTTTCGTAAGGTAGAAGTTCACATTACCAATTTCAGATTTTTCTTATTTGTGATATAGATCTTTACATGTATGAATTTTCCTGTAAGCACTGCATGAGCCCTGCATCTTATAAATTTTGATAGGTTCTGGTTTCATTTTTATCTCAGAGTATTCCCTAATTTCCCAGTGATTTTTCTTTTTACCTGTTAAGTCCTTGTGCCCAGCTCCACAGTGCAAGCATCATCCTCCAACACTGGTTCCAATCTGGGTTTCTCAGAGTGTGGCAGGAGCTCCGTCAGTCCTGGTGTCTGACAAGCATGGGCTGTAGACTGAAACCTAACGAGTCTCAGACATTTAGGTGCCATTTTCAAGGGTACAGTTTTCCTGATGTGAGTTAAAATATGAATTTATTTTAAAAGCAATGCTGAACTCATAATAACTCGTTTCTTCAATATTCTCCATTGTATAAACATAACTATTACCACATGAAGTTGGGATTGGAGTAAATAAGTCCTTTTACCTGAAACACTTGGGAACAAGTGGCCTCTAGACATTTTGGGTATTGAAGAGAGTGTCAGGACCACATTTCAATTTTAAGAGACTCACTTGGGCATGAATGAGGTGGGTGTGTTACAGGAAGAGCTTCACAGAAGGCTGGGAGACCATCAAGGAGACTTTTGTTGCCACCAATAAGGACACAGACTGGACTGTGCTGATGGCTGTGGGACTGGAGAGGACGGGCTCACAGAGGCCGTGCTGTGGAGTGGAGGGGCAGAACTTAGCGGACTATTGCAGGCAGGAGGGAGAGGAGCGGCCACAGTCTAATTAATGCCCCCTCTCCCCAAGAACCCACACCCTAATCCCCGGGTTCTGTGAATCCTCATCACGAGGCAAGAAAGCACTTTGCAGATGTGACTGAGGTAAGGACTTGGAGATGGGGAGGTTATTCTGGACAACCTGATGGTTTCTAAACCCAACACGCTTACGTTACCAGGAAAAGACAGAGGGAGTATGACATGAACAGAAAAGGGGAAGAGAACGTATGAAGGAGGCAGAGGTGGGAGTGATGCGGCCACAAGTCAAGGACTGTCCTCAGTCACCAGAAGCTGGAATCCTCCCTAGAGACTCCAGAGGGAGGGCGGCCCTGGGGCCCCTGGATTCCCACAGTGTGGTACTAGTTCTGGACATCTGTTCTTCAGAACTGTGAGAGAATCAGTCATCTCGAGCCATCAGGCTAGTTGTACATTGCTACAGCAGCCATAGGATCCTTAGCCATGATGTCTCCATGTTTTCTGAGTCAAGTGGCTCATTGGGGAGAGAGGGACCGTGACCCAGGATTGGAGTGCCCAGAGGAGGAGTAGGTTGGGGAAGACAGTGTGCTCTGTCTTCTGTCTCGCTTCTGACATGGCTGTGGGGTACTTGAGTGGAACGTCCAGGTGGCAGCTGGGTCCTTGTTTCTGGAGCCCTTGGGAGAAGTTGCTGGAGGAAGCGTTAGCCTGACATGTGGTGAGTGGTGCAGACACTGATCGGCTCCTTGAGGGTGTGGGGTCAAATAAAGATATTTGAGGTTGAAACATGGAGACGCCCTTAAAATTGTGATAAATGGCAAATCATTCATACTGGACATGACATAGGAGTCAATCCCTAGGGAAGAGGTGGGACAGGCAGGTGAAGTGTGGTGATGAGGGGCACCAACCAGAGCTGCTGCAGGTGTGGACCATGAGACTGGCCGGTGACTAGGCTGGGGGATCCCTCAGGACAAGACCTCAGGACATTGTAACTGCTGGTCACCCAGAATAGTCACTTTCACTGATGGCCGCATGAATGAGAAATCTGTGGAGTAGTGGAGGGTGGTCCTGACCAGACACTGCCTTTTGTGGTGCCCCAATACCACACCACCACTGGGGACAGGACATTTGTTTTCTGGAATTTACTATGACAGCACCAAAAGGCCACTTCATGACTAAGGCCTTCCTTGAGGTAAGGCCTGAGCCTGTAGGATAATAAGACACGTGGACAAGTGCAGGACAGGACATTTATTGAAGCAAGACGTTGAAACCTTCAAATATTCAAGGAAGAGTAGGTGATCAGTGTTAGGTCAGTGTAATTTTGGATACAATAGCATGTATCACTAGCAGTTTGTGACTATTTGACCCTGAAACAGAAGAATAGAATGAGATCAGTGACCCTGCTCCAGGAGATGAGGTTAACTCAGACTGTCACTCACGACTAAGCTGTCAGTGGGATTTCTGCAGCAAAAAGCCCTTTGGAAGGGCAGAAGGCAGGAAGCCAGTGTCATGGAAGCTGGAGCCCTGACCTGACACAGTGATGACCCACCGTGCGTGTCAGGGAACAGCCTTTCCATAGTCAGGCAAACAAGCCGTGAGTGACCCAGGATTGTGACTCAGGTCACTAATTGAGGGGAGGGTAAAGAGGGAGCAGAGCACCCAGCAGTGATTTTTCCCTGTGGTCCCATCACAATTCACTCTGCTTGTCCCTTGCAGTGGGGGACCCAGGGCAGGGCCGGGAGGGGACTCCGGGCAGCACAGCTGTCAGGAGACCCCCAGCCTCCCAGTGTGGGAATTCTGCCTCATGGCCCCTGCTCTTCTCAGCTCTGAGACCGCAGCTTCTTTGGGCATTTGCAGCTGAACCTCACGACCTAAACCCAGAGGTAGATGGGCTGGGAGAGACCTTTACAACCTCTCATTACTTGATAAGACATAAGGCAAGTGTTCCCACTTCCATGGGACTGCGGGAGGCAAAGTAGCGAGGTCCCTCCCCTGTCATGGTGAGGAAGAGGCATGTGGGAAGGTGGGGAGAGTGGGCATAAGGGCTGGAGTGGGCTCCTGGTCCTGCAGAAGCTGCAGGGAACCCAGCCGGCCACCGCTATGCACACAGGAGCCACTGTAGTTTCCTACTCCCTGCGTCTCTCTCCTCAACTGTCCCTGCAGCCCACGACCTCCACAGTGCCTGTGTCCCACTGGGTGGTGCCACTCGCCCTCGGGACAGCACCAAGGCAGGAGGCAGCAGTGCTTGGCTCCCCAAAACCCCTGCATGGAGCCCAGCTGTCCTTCTCAGGACGCCCTGGGGACCATGGCATCCAGGAAGGTGACCTGAGAAGGAGGAGCGTGCCCAGGATGCTGTGTGCAGCTGGGTTTAATTCAGCAGCTGTCATGTGGCATCCACCCTGAGGCCCCGGGTCACCCATCAGAGCCGAGCAGCAGGGCAGGTGCCACCAGTTGTACCCCCCACGGTGCATCAAGCCAAACTCATTCCTGGCTGTATGGCTGACCGGAAGCCTCTATACATAAAGGAGAAAAGAAATTACCAATAGGTCTGTAATATTCTGTTTGTCCCCTGAGGACAACGTATCTATGCATTTCTTTGCTTGCAAGAAAGACTGAACTTCGGCGTTTGGTGCCCCAAATTTGACAAGTTGTATCCTCAATTGTGCGGGACTACCAGTTACGGAGGTTTTCAGTTCTTTAACCAGGGATGGACAGGCCTTCGCATTAGCTGGAGAAGGAAAAAAATATAGTTTACATGTAGAAACTCAATAATTCCCATGGCTCCCTGATGTCAGAACTAAACAGGATCACCTGGGTTTTATGTTCCCCTCCCGGAATTCTGCCAACGACAATGTAAGACCTTCCAGGTCGTGACTTCCTCCAGATCACACAGCAAGGGGCAGAGCTAGGACAGGAAAACTGATTTCCTGCTCACTCATTCACTTTTGTTTTTCTTTCAAGGGACATCCACCACTTTCCAGTGCTTCTCTGTTTGTTGAAATTCCCTTTTCTAAATTTGAAAAATTTTATTGTGATACTTTATTACTCTTGAATATTGGTGAAAGGAAGTTTTCAGTAATCAAATTTTTAAGTAAATGGCTCAGTCAGAATCTTACAAGAGATGAGAGAACTGAGAATAAATCTGGAGAAGAATAAATAAAATGATTATAATGTTGTAAGGTGATATTTTGACATTAAATTGAAGGAGTTAGTATATATGCTATCAGATGCAGACAGAACTAAAAACCTAAAAATGAAAAGAAAGAGCAATGACCAGTTGTAGCACATGTGAACCTTTTTTACAACACTTCTTTGGCTCTCTCTTTCTTCAGTGATGCCCAGAATCCTGAGAGAAGGTGAGAAGAGGGAACTGTGGCTCCATCATGCACAGTAGGGATTGTGCTGAGACCTGGGTGACCACTTTTCCTGGTCTGGATTCCCCATTCCCCCAAGTCTTTAGCGACAACCTGCACCCAGATTGTGCCCTATTAGGCTCCGCTGTGACCCCTGATCAGACAACATCAGACTCTATTTTTGATAGAGAATTTGGAGAGGAAATGATCAGAGGCAGCACAGGGAAAGAAGAGGAGGTTCAGAATGGAAAAGGAAAGAGAAAGACATAGAAAAACTAGGCTCAGGCTCAGTCGCAAGGGTGGGCAACAAGCCTTGTAAGGTATTGTCAAAAGAATAGCCAGAATTTATGCTAGCAAAACACAAATCTTAGTGCCAACAGCTGTACTAGTTCTGCGACCATTACTGGTATTCCTCCTAGACTACTGGTAGTATTTGTGAATGGCTGCTTATTCCCAGAGGATACGTTATTTGCAAGTTTATCATTCAGAGAATCAGAGAGTACTGCTCTTGTTAGACTGGGAGCTCTTCAATGACTGTTCTATGTCCAACATTTTGAGTCTGAATTTATGAGTTAAGAGGCTGATGGCTCAATTGGCACTTAAAGGCTCTTGGAGGTGAATGTGTGATAATTACATATTGTGGCTTTGTATCTACAGCTAGACTCTTGACATACTTAATCTCAGCCCATACTCATAGCCACTCTTGGTGGTAACTATAAGCATTGGTGATAAGAAGAGCTCAAAGAGGTTAAGAATTTGGCCCAGGGTTATAGGACTGGTAAGTGGCAGAGCCCAGATTCACACCCAGTTACATTATATCCTGCTGAAAACACAGATCACAGTCAAGGAGGAAATCTGCAGGTAAAAGAATTCCTAAAATTTGCCAACAATTTTTTTTGTAAAAGTTGCTAAATGTAGGAAAATTGATAACATGAGCTCTGAGCTTTCAGGTGCTAGTCCAGCAAGCACAGGATAAGGTCTGAATTTTGGTGTATTCTAGACCCAAACCCCAACCCTAGGAGGCTCACCTAGTGTTCAAAGAAGGGGACTTACCAGGGGCAGATGCTAGACTGATTATGAATGATACTCACCCTCATAGCAGCAAAAGGCCAGAGTGACCAGCAGGAGACACACAGGCAGCCTCATGGTAGTTTACTTTGCCTTGAGCTTTCAGCTTTAGCAAAACAGGAGTGATTTGGATGTGACCACAGGAGCCTGGGAGCCCGTGGAGCCCAGGGCTATTTATACCTGCTGAGCCTCATTGGTCCTGCCCACTCATGCATGTGGCAGGTCTCCTGGCTTGGCTTCCAACTCTCCTTTCCCCAGCAAGGCTGATGCCATGCATCAGGGTCACGTCCCTACATCTCCCTGCACCTGAGAGGGGCTGAGCACAGGGGAGAAGCCCTGAGGGAACCCTGCTCCATCCTCGGATGCCCCAGGATGTGTTCCCTTTATCCTCAGTTTGCTTCTGAAATTTTGATGATTTGATCTCTGTTTTTCCTGTTAATGCAGAGACTTGGGTGAGTTCTAACATCAGGAGTTAAGATCCCACAGACATGGAAGGTGGGGACTGTCTTTGGTTAGGGGACAGCAGCCTCATGAGGAGCCCACTTTGACCCCCCTCTGCTGTTCTGACAGCTGACCAGGAGTGTTTCCATCACACATTGCTCAAGTCTGAACAAGAACGTCCCTCTCCATCACCACCATTTGACGCCAAGAGCACCTTACAACACTGTTGAGCACATGCCACCTTTGGAGAATTTCCTTGGGGAAAGCAACTGCTCCACCTGCTCTCTACCTGGCCTCACTCCACGGCCAGAGTCCCTGTTTATGGGTGGAGTTGTCCACTGAGCCGAGGTTCCAATTTTCTGTCCATGAAGAGCAAGCCTCCTGTGCCGACCAGCCCCCCCATGTCACCACAGGGCTGATGTCATGATTAAGTGACCCCCACTCTTTTATCCCAAGAAGCTCCTGGGGTGCCAGGAGCCGAGCAAGCATCAGAGGTGCTGGAGGATCCTCCGCTCTAGGGCAGCACAGGGAGACAGTGGTAGTGACGAGAGATGGACAGGGAGGCGCTGGCTTCCCCTTGTCCCTGGAGGACACGTCTCTCACTTCCAACCTCGCTCTGCAGCCCGGGCCAATCTCACTTCTAGTGGGAGGTGAAGGCAGCCCCCAGACAAAGCGACACACTCCCCACCTGCCGTTCCTTCCATGCCGCGACGTCACGCTCCACGTGAGGAGGAAGAGTCTTCTGTCAGCAGACATTTCCCACTAAATTAAAGTATATGTGAGAGGAGTCAAGCCCAGGCCAGAGGTTTTCAGTGTCTGCTGTACAGTCAAACGACTTGGGATCTTTTAAAATGCACAATTTCTCACACTCTCTTCTCGGGAGGTTTTGATTCAGTAGGTGTAGAGCGGGGCCCAGTCACTTGAACTAATTAAATCTCCTCTGGTGATTCCGCTGGACAGCAGGCCTGAGCGCCACCAAGAAACACCTTTGTTAACAAAGGACAGTGGCAGGTTTGCTTGGGTCACAGTGGAGGGCAATGGTGGTCCCCTCTTCCACCACAGTGGATGGCAAGGGTTCCCTAGCACCAGCTCTGCCTCCACCGACAGGGACGGGGATACAGGGGTGAAGCCCATGGCAGAGTTCTGACCCACGTTTATGGGTCATTGGACCTTAGAAAAATCACTCAGGTTATGTAAACCCAGTTTTCTCATCTGTAAAAGGAGGCTAATAATAGAGCCTAGATCATCGGGTTGATATAATGATTGAATGAATGTGTGTGTGTGTGTGTGTATATATATATAATTTTCTTGGGTCACAAACTAAACTCAATAAATATGAGTAATATTATCTCTTGCTCTTTGTCAAACATGTCATAGATTGCCACCCATCCCTAGTTTGGGGCACAGCCAAAGTCAAGAAATCAGTGACTTTTCTCAGATTATAAGGAAACCTAGACACACTCCCACCATCTGAAGTGAATGGGGGAATCCCAGCTATGGTCTCTGAGTCTATGGACCCACGGACATGAACTAGGTAGTCAGACCTTTCTCACAGTGGCTGAGCCATGAGGAATTCTGCACCTCGGTGGAGCAGAGCTTGTGCTGGCGCAGGCTCGGCCATCAGCTGTATATTCCACTAGGGAAGATGTGCCTCTCTCAGAGAGGATCGGTCCCAGTGTCTTTACTCTTCCTGGAGCCATGCACACCTGCTCAGGGCTTTTTAGTTTTCATAGGTGGCACTTTTTATGGCTGCTCTACTACTTTCCTCATTGGACTCGCATCTTACCATCTGGGGGAGACTGGTCCCTGACCCCAGTACCCTGGCCAGAGCTCCCATGTGTAGGCTTTGCTGGCACCCTGCACCTCTCCTTGGCAGCAGCTCCCGGGTTGCAATTCTACAAATGTAGAATCAGTTACCTGATGTGAGCTTCCCTGTGGACTCTTAGCTCCATAATGGCAGGGGCAGCATTTGGCTTTGCTCTTACCTGCTTAGCACCACCTGGCTTGGTTAGGGTCCTTTTTTAGTGTAAAAAGATGGATGCCCACTATGCCCGGCTTCCTTTTGGGCAGTTAAGGGATGAAAGTTAGTAGCATGGTGGTGACAGTGTTGAAAGAAGTTCAGTGGCTTCCTGTGTCCCAAGAGACCAGTGGCAAGAAGATGACCATCTGCTCATCACCCCAGCTCCTAATTGCTGACTATAATCCAAAGTTTCCAACAAACCATAGTCGAGTGGGATTTCACATCAAGCCAGGCTCTAAACAGATGGAAGGAAGCTCCTCTTTCATTTTGCTGGTCAGGTAGGAGGGTCGCAGCCTCTGAACAAACAGGCCCAGCAGTGGCCAAGCCCTTAGGGGCTCATCCTTGGTCTGTCCAGAGCCAGGAGCAGAGGGCTCTGTGCAAACACAGCAGGCACGGGAAGTTCTGAGGGAAGCTTGGAAAGTGAGGACGGATGCACAGTGCAGCGTGTCTGAGAGATACACAAGGATCTATGGAGTCTTGTCCTAGTGAAATTTGGGGGGAGGGAACCTGACAGACTGGCATGAGGGAAGATGAGACAGTGTCAACCACAGGGCTGGCCGGGGCACATCAGGTGGCCAGTTAACCTGGAACATAAAGGGACACAGTGGACTGGGGAAGGCTTTAGGACTGTGGAGATGGGATGGGACAAACCACAAAGTGTTTCCATTGTGCTCGGTGTGAGATGATGGCAGAATGGGTGGGAGAGCTGGGACACCACCAGGAATTTTGTCCCAGTGCCTATTGCTGGATTTCAGATCTCGAGTCAGAATCACGCGGTCTCTTCACACCCATTAGCATGGCCACTACCAAAAAACAAAAGAACAAGTTTTGGCTATAACGTGGAGAATTAGGAAACCTTGTGTGTTGCTGGTGGTGAAATGTGGAGCTGCTGAGGAACACAATATGCAGCTTCCACAAAAATTAAAAGTAGAGTTACCATACGATCAAGCCACTCCACTCCTGGGGATACATCCAAAAGAACCACAGACAGGGTCTACAGGAGACATTTGCAAACCTATGTTCAGAGAAGCTCTCTTTACAGCAGCCAAGGGGTGGAAACAACCTGAATGTCCACTGACACACGAATGAACAAACAAAACGTGGATTACAAATACACTGGAATATCGTTCAGCCTTAAGAAGGAAAGAAGTCCTACCACATGCTACAAAGTGGATGAACCTTGAGGACGTTTTACTATGTGAAATTAGCCAGTCACAGAAAGACAAACAGGGTCCGATTCCACATATAGGAGGGAACTATAGCAGTCAAATTCATATAAAGAGAAACTAGAATAGAGGTTTACAGGGTGGAGGGAGAAGAAAATGGAATGTTCAGTGAAAATCATGAAAATAATAGTGAGCTGCTTATATCTGGAAACATGCAAGTGGCACCTTCCACACAGGTCCTATGAGTCACAAAGTGTGTTGCTAATAATAATGGTGGTAATAAAATGGGTAGCCACGTTTTTGGATTATTACTATGGCCAGACACCATGGAAAACAAAACATATCACATTCAATCCTTGCTACATATATATAAGCTATAAGCTAATAATTATTACTTTACCATTGAGACAACTGACTCTCAGACATTAAGAAACTTGCTTAAAGATGCACAGTTTGAAGCTTTGTGACTTGTGAAGCAACAAGGTGGAACTTTCAGTGGGTACGTCTGCTGGTGGTGACTTAGGTGGGCCGGAAGTGCATGCAGGTTACGTTCTGTCTCAGCTGCTCCTCATATTTCTGTTTCTGACTTAGACAGATCCTTCTAGTTGATGACACCTTACACTACTCCTTTATATGGCATTTTTCCTTTTTCTTTTCTTCCTTTCCTTTCATAAAAGAGATCACCTACGGAGAACACCCAGTGCTGGCAGCACGTGGAGCAACAGGAAACACTCATCATTGCTGCTGGGATGCAAAGTGGGACAGCCACAATGGAAGGCAGGTTGGCAACTTATGACAAAACTAACTATATTCTCACCAAACCATCCAGCAAGAGAATTCCTTGGTATTTACCCACATGAGCTGAAAAGTTATGTCTGGACAAAATCCTGCACAGGGATGTTTGTAGCAGCTTTGTTCATAAGAGCCACAAGTTGGAAGCAACCACGATGTCCTTCAGCAGGTGGAGGAATAATAAAATGGCACATTCAGACAATGGAATCTTATTTAGTGACACAATGAGCTTTCACACCTGAAACTGCTCTGAAAAATAACATTATAAAATGACACAAAGGAAGATGTTGGTGAAAGAGAACAAAGTTTCGGTTAGTAGAAATAAGTTTTAGGTACTATCACAAAGAATGGTGACTTTAATAAATTATAATGCGTTATATATTTCAAAATTCCTAAAAGTCGATTACGAATGTTTTCACTACAAAAAAATAAGTATGTGAAGTGATAGTTTTGTTAATTAGCCTGCTTTAATCATCTCACGTTGTAAACCTCTACCAAAATACCACATGTGCTCCATAAATACACAATTAGTGTTTGTCAATTAAAAATCAAATTTAAAAATAAAGAGGGAAATAATGATGTTAATATTTTCTTTCAACAATGGCAAAAATCTGTACTGAAAAAATGAATCCATAAGTCAACCAGTTTTTACACATAGTTATTCATCTATCAAGGAAATCTAAGACAATGTACTGAAAAAGTACTAGAACTCATAAGAGTTCAGCTTAACTGAAGAGATCACCATATAAAATCAATCTCTTCCTGTAAACCAGCTGATGCCATTATATAAGACAAGGGAATAATCATATTATTGACAATGGTATCAAAGCTACAACAAAAAATGTATTGAAACATACACTTAGATATACGCAAAACTTGATGGAAAAAATCCTGAAATTACATGAAATTCATACAAATATAAATGGGAATCTAAGTAAATGGAGGCACACATCTTGTTCTGAAGCAAATATCACAAAATTTAAAGATGTCAACTATTTGCAACCTGCTCTTCCAATTCAAGCTGCCCTAAGAGCACTAACTGGATATTTGTGTGCTTTGTTTTGAATTCTGAAGTGCTGTTTGGATCTTTCAAATTTAAGGGCATTCGTTCATAGAGGTGTGGAGAGGAGCCTGACTCTGGGGCCAGACCACCTGGGTTCAAGCTCACCTCTGGCATTTTCTACTTGTGGGATCCCAGCAAGTTGCTTAACCTTGCAGCCTCAGTTTCCACATCTGCAAAATAAAGGTGATAATAATAGTGCCTACTTCATAGGACTTTTGTAAGGAATAAATGAATTAATAGAGGAAAATTACTCAGGGCAGTACCTGGCAATAAATGTCAATTATTTCGATTATGTAACAAAACTGAAAAAAAATCAAACAAAATCAGTCACCTCTTTCCCAAAGGAAAATATCAAACTGAATCTAGTTGAGTCTGCCAACAAGAAATGTTTATTTATCCTAAATGTTAACAAACATTCAAACAGACTTCAGAGTCTGGCTCTGGTTTCCTTGACATTTTTCACACTTGAGAAAAGATCATTTCTTTTTGATAACTTGATTTATTGTTTATGGTTAGGTATAAGTGTTATTGGAGTTTTAATGCCCTTAATAGTGAATATGGGAACTAATAAATATGGGAGAGCGGTAAGTGGAGACAAATATTATTTATCTCCAAGGAACACAAAAACTTTGGACTCCTTTCCACACAGGATGTGCTGGTCACATGTGTCCTTTGGCTGAGTTATAATCCAGGGATTCTCTAGGGACTTGCTGTTCAAATTGATGAACACACACCTGGGGAGTGGAAAGCTTTAAGGAACCACTCGCAGATCCGCATGTCCCCATGCACCCTTTCCATACATGTGACGTGTGGGCACACTGGTTCCTGTTTCCACCTCCCCTGTTCCAATCACACTTGTTCCATTTTACCCAAGACAGAGGCACACCTGTCCTCCATCAGAATCCTAACACAGAGCACGGACTCCGCACATAGACATCTCTAGGCTTCAAAGAAATGACCTAGAGTATTGCTTTGTGGTGCACAAAAAATTTTCTATATCAAGTGGTATCTAATTTCCTGCTTTTAATAAAACCAAAGGAGGTCCTAATTTACCAGTGGCTTATATCATTAAAAGCAATTTTGAGTGATAGATCACTATGTCATTTTTAGGCTATAGTGAGTGACGTCACTACCACGAATCACATTCTTATCTCATCCTCCTATTCATGACAAGTATTTTCAAAGCTTACATCTATAAGATGAAAAATATGAAAAAAAGTCCCCTTCTTAGCAATATATAATATTTTCTATGGATATATAAAATTAAAATAGGCTTCATTCAGTTCATTAACACAAGCATTTACATTTTATTTTATTTATTTAAAAATTATCAAACACAGAAATATATATGCCAGCTTGTTAGTCAATGCTACACAAAACCCTGTTGGCACCCAAGTCACCAACGTACCTGATGTTACAAACTCCTCATATTCAGACTTCTTGAGAAAGCTCTTAGCTGCAAGTTGGTTTGCTCACCAAACCTTGCCATGACCAGATGGTTCTGTGATGTCTAAATCCCTTTTCTGTGTCATACTCTACAAAGAAGGAAGGGAAAAAAATAGAAATTTTTGGTTTGCTCCTGAATTTTCCAAGATAACAGCTTCTTATCGTGTGCACTGCGCTATTTTTGCTGTTCAAAATGCTAGAAACCAGGCCGGGGACCACTTAGGACACAACCTAGGGTTCAGGACCCTTCATCCACAGGCAAATTGACTTCATACCTCCTTTCCCATCAGTGAGGCCCTCCATGATCCACCTACAACACATACACTCTCTGGATGGCTACCCTACATTTTGCTTCAGTAACACAATTCTGACCTCTGTAGTTGGAATTAAATCCAAACTTGCAGGAACACTGCAATGATACATATAGTAGGTGAATAGCTGCACATGCATATGCAATTCCACTTACTGTTGACATGTTACCGTGGGTGCTTTAGTAATACACACTCCTCACGGCAATTCTACTTAACAAAGACTCAGGGCAAAAGTCCTAACTTATGGAACAGATTTTCCAACAGATATGCAAAGCCTTAAACATCAGTGATGACCATCTATCATATACCACCTCCACCTCCAGAGACAAGATTGTACACAAATCCAGAGGCAAAGCAAAGAGGAAATAAATTACAATGAAAGTGCCTTATGTGGCCTAAAGCCCTCCCAATGTCATGATGAATGTGTAGGCTGCATTCGGTGAGCTGTGGGACTCTGCTCCTGTGGAATCACCATGGGCCCATGAGAGATCCAGTTAGTGATCCCGCATTTTTCCTTCACCATGTGCAAGACACTTGAATGTCAAGGACTCTCCTTCCATGTTCAGTTCCCTTTCAGCGGGAGTCAAGGCTGCCAGACCAACCTCAGGCTCGGTTCCAATACATTGTTCTATCTGGGAACTGATCTTGCTTTAAGGACCTCAGAGAAGTGCCCTGCAGCTACATGGGCCAGATCCTAACACCTCTTGTTGACCCTTCCACGGTCAGTATGGTTTGCTGGGTCTTGCTTGAGGTGTATGCAGCTCAGTGTAAGTCTGCCCCACACTGTGAGTCAGAGGCTTGAGGACAGCAAACCACAGCCACGTCAGAGGCACCACCCAAACAGGGGCAGTTTGTCCTCGGCATGCACAGTTGCATCTCAGGATGGTGAAAATAAGCCGATTGTTTTCATGCATAGCCTAGAGAGGAAGGAGTTAATATCTTTGGCACTCAAAACTACTTGAAGGTTTGGGTTTGTTTTGGTAGAACTGCACAGAGTTGGCAGACCAAAAAACCTCAGGACTTGTGATGGACCAAGAAACTGCTGAGCTGATGCTCATTTAGGATGTTTGAGACTAATACCTTTGCTTAATTTCACAGTTTGCTGTTGCCGACCCGAAAGACCTCTGTTCTACAATAGTCCTTTGCACTGAGGGGAACAATGGACGTGTTATGTGCAAAACCACATGCTGAGGAAAGATGGAGGGAATTGGGATGAAGTACAGTCCACATCTGGTTGTGTATTTCTACTCTCATTTTTTCCTGTGTTCAGCTTCAATAATTATAAAATTCTCCAAGCCCTACCCTAAATCTCATTTCCTCTTTTTCTGAATAAAGTTCCTCCCTCCAAATGCTTGTTTTTCCAGCGCATATTTGAACTTCAGTTTTTTTCTGCTCTTATTTCTCTTTAGATTTCATCCTATCTTCTCTCCGTCTGTCATGAAATCTTAAATAGTTCTCAAAAAAAGTCACTTTCTTGTTTCCACCACACTGTAGAGTTTACTGCTTTGCTCTTTTGTTGTTTTAATTTCATTTTTGTTATTTTGAGTGAATATCTACAGAGTATGGCAGAAACTAAATTCATGATCCATCTGTAAGGAAAACGGAGTTACTTTAGTCAGGCCCTCTCACCTCATATCCCCCTGTGTATGATTCAGCACAACCATTGTGAACAAGTTGTGTAAGAGGAGTGTTAGTGGCCATGTGCACCCACACATCCCTTGTTTGTTGCCGCTATTGTGTACTTTGGTTTGAAAAGGCAGCTTCTTTGAACGGCTGGTTGGCTGAGCTCCTGTCTGGAATAAAGCATGTCCACTTTGCCAACAGCTACTCAATTTTTCTTTCGTTTACCCGACTCACGTGATCTGCACGGGACAGGGAAGAGGAATCTGTGATCCAGCCCGGCACCATCTGTGCTCTTGATCCAGTCTCAAGTGATGTGATTTAGTTGTTGGTTTCCACTGTGGTCAGGTGCTTTGACTGACAGATAACTGTCATGATCATGGGCTTGTGATGGCAAAGGTCCGGGTTTCCTTAAGCAACTCTAACTCTCTCTAAACCTCCTCTTGATGTTTGCTTCTGTAGGAAGAAACTATAAGCTTCCCAGATTTGTGTGAAGACAATTACAGAAATACAGATGTAGCAACAGCAGGCAAATAAGGCCCAACATTGTTTCAGAGAGAAAATTAGTCCAGCTTTCATAATCTCATTTGATATTTGACTGTCTCTGTGACATCATTAATAGGCTGTCCTGATGTCTTCCTGAGCTCAACAGGAAAATGCAGGGAGGCAAATTAATAAAATCAAGGATTTGTGGTTTGGATATAATTTTCCATCTCTAGGTTACATGCGCTACATGTGCTTGGAAGAGTCTCTTAATCATTCTAAGTCCCAGTAAATGAAGACTGCCCTTTCAGAATTACGTGAAAGTGGTGGAGATGAAATAAAAGCACACGTGCAAGGCTCTCAGCATTGAGCTTTACTTGGGTTACCTCTTTAACATGAACCATCCAAGCAAGCTCATTTCTCTCCAAACAAGGCAGCTCGAGACATTTTCACATCCCCCACAGCACCACCTTCCAAATGCTCCTCCCTTCTCCACCACACACCACCAACACGACCATATCAAACCCTGTTATTCCCTCTGCCCACATGGCCAACCCTGAATCCAGGCTATACTCAGCGTCTGTCTCATCATTTCATCAGCTCATGCTGCCTTGGATTTCTTATCTCCTGCTCTGTGGGTGTAAAATTTGAGGAGACGGTCATCGTATATACCTGCTGTGGTAACTCAGAACATTTTTTTGGAAGAGAAGCAAACTGGTCAGTTGTTTTGAACTAGTGCAAGCACAAATGAAATTTCATTTCATTTTGATTACTTTGTGCAAGGCATTCAGGAAGGGACTTAAGGGCTCCTCCTACTGACTAATGTACACAGCAAATGTTCAGAGAGATTTCAGATTCTACATGAATGATGCCACCTTGAGGGTCAAATCTTATACTTGTGTTTTAGTTAAGAAAAACTCACCTAACATTTCCTACTCTGTGCCATCTCTGTGCTAGGCTTTGGTAATTAAAAGAATAAAAAGACCCATTCATGCATGCAAAGACCTTCCATCTCATGGGAGTGACACACATATAAATACATTATTTCAGTACAATGAGCAAGGGCTTTGGTAGACATGTGTTTAAGGAATGCGGGAGTGTGGGAAATGTCCACTTAAACCAATCTGGGCATCCAGAAGAGGCTTTATGGAGGGCATGATGAAGAGAGAAGTAAGAAACATCTAGGCTGCAATAACAGTCCACCTTCAGCTATTCTGCACAGGGTCAATGCAGAGGAAGACCTGAGTTCACTGCATGATGGGAACTCAGCAGAATGACTCCTGGGAAGACGGTGGAGCCTGCAACCAGGTGAACCAAGATTGTGAAACTGCCTCTGAATTTGCACAGAGGATAAGATTCAGACCCCATTGGGAGGGTGGATGGCGAAAACTACACATAGTGTAAGTGCTGCCTGCGCCCTGAGAGCGAGAGAGGACTACAGCCATGGCAGAAAACTCTGGATTTATACTTAGGTGGGATCTTTAAAATGTTTGATTCATATTGTCTTTTTTTTATATTTTGTCAGCTGGCTGGCATGGGGATGTATTATCTTTTAATTACATTTTTTCATGAACAATTTGAAGTACCCTCATATATCCATACAGGACCATCCTGTGGGGTTTAACAATATAGCAACAGTTTGGAAAAGAAGGTGACTCAGGGGACACTGTCCCACACAGTGTAGAAAGAAAATCCCTACGGGTTTGGCATTTGGTGAATTAGAACTCCTCAGAAATTCATAAAGTTCTGGAATCAGTGCATTGCACACCAGCTGTAAAGGAGAACATTTTGAGTTAGGGATCAGTAACTGGTAATTATAGGCTGCCAGAGATTTACAAAGGAAAAATTAAAATCTACCTACCCATCTCCAAAGAGGGGAAGAAAACATAGATAGTGTCTAAAAGGCCTGCTTAATCGTTCCAACAATCTCTGACATGTTGGCCATGTTCCCACATAGAGATGAATGTGTGCATGACCCCCTCTAGCTTGGACAAAGGACAGGCTGGGGTCATTCTTAACATCCTAAAGACAGAGTGCTTCCCCAGGTTTAGGGAACTGTGGCCAGTCCTGAGGACTTCAATGGTCCAGGAATTGGAAGATCCTCAGCCACGACTGAGATTCACGAACTTCCAGGATTGGAAGGCAAAGGAGGAAGGCAGATTTTTAAAATGGAGAAAATCTGAAGAAAAATTAAAGTGATGTGGCTCTTCTTTTTGTCCCCAATTTTGGAGCAATTTCCTACTCATTAAAACAAAAAAAGTCAGTATAACAAATATAAGAGGGTATAAAACCCCACAGCAGGGCTCTTCTGATTACTGAGGGAAATGTCAGAAATTACATCAAAATTGATAAGGACATTGATTTGTCCCAAAATTAGTTGGTGTCTAAATACACATCCTCTTTCAATCTGAGGCAGGAACCAAAAAGCATTACGTCAACTGGTCCATAACTCCTAGGAATCAAAATCTCACTCAGATGGATGAACTGTTTCAGTCATTCAACTCTGTAGCCACCAAAGAATCCAGCATTATGCTTGTTCATCTATGGAGCTCGTTACATATTTGTTAAGCAAATTAATCTTATTGAAGATCATGTCAATATCTCTGCCAGGAATCTGTAAATTAGCTCCTGAACTTAATGGGCTTCTAGGTTAGTTTCCCTAAATTGAAGAGAATGAGCTGTCCTGACGACATGTATGTTCTGACCTTGGCACTCCCATTTCTCCCTGTAGGTTAAAGTTGGAACACTGGTTTACAAATCCTTCCTTTGGGAGTCAATTACTATTACATAACCCAGCCAAGTGATCACTGCCAAAGTTCTGAGTAAGTTAGAGTAAGGGTCAGAAGTGCACAGATTTCAGCAAATGTCATTCAGATGGAATGTTTAGAAATACAGTGGAATGTATAATTTCCAAAATAAATTATTTTTCACTTATTTTTACATTTTATAAAAATAATTGTTTTATTGAAATATAATTCACATACCTTAAAATTCATCCTTTTAGAGTGATTTTTAGTATATTCACTGAGTTGTGCAAGCATCATCAGCATGTTTTTTTTTAATTTTTTAAGTTTTTAAATTTAATTTTATTTTATCAATATACAATGTGGTTGATTATTGTGGCCCATTACCAAAACCTCCCTCCCTCATCCCTCTCCCCGCTCCCAACCAACAACCTCCTTTCTGTTCACTTGTCGTATCAACTTCAAGGTATTGTAATTGCTGTGACACCCCCCCACCCCCCGCCATTTATTTGTGTATTTATTTATTTATTTTTAGCTCCCACAAATAAGTGAGAACATGTGATATTTCTTTTTCTGTTCCTGACTTCTTCCACTTAATATAATTCACTCTAGGTCCATCCATGTTGTTCTAAATGGCAGTATTTCATTCTTTTTCAAAACATAGTAGTATTCCATTGTATAGATATACCACATTTTCCGTATCCACTCATCTGATGATGGACTTTGGGCTGGTTCCAACCCTTAGCTATTGTAAAGAGTGCTACAATGAACATTGGAGAACAGGTATACCTTCAACTTGATGATTTCCATTCCTCTGGGTATATTCCCAGCAGTGGGATAGCTGGGTCATATGGTAGATCTATCTGCAATTATTTGAGGAACCTCCATACCATTTTCCATAGAGGCTCTACAATTTTGCAGTCCCACCAGCAATGTATGAGAGTTCCTTTTTCTCTGAAACCTCAACAGCATTTATCATTCACAGTCTTTAGGATATTAGCCATCCTAACTGGGGTGATATGGTATCTCAGTGTGGTTTTGATTTGCATTTCCCGAATGCTGAGTGATGTTGAGCATTTTTTCATGTGTCTGTTGGCCATTCATATATTTTCCTTTGAGAAATGCCTCTTTAGGTCTTGTATATTCTGGATATTAATCCTTTGTCAGATGTATATTTTGCAAATATTTTCTCCCCTCTGCTGATGGTCTTTTAACTCTGTTAACTGTTTCTTTTGCTGTGCAGAAGCTTTTTAATTTGATATAATCCCATTTGTTTATTTTTCTTTTTGTTGCCCATGCTTTTGGAGTCGTATTCATGAAGTCTGTGTCCAGTCCTACTTCCTGAAATGTTTCTCCCATGTTTTCTTTAAGAAATTTTATTGTTTCAGGGTGTATATTTAATTCTTTAATCCATTTTGAGTTGATTTTAGTATATGGTGAGAGCTATGGGTCTAGTTTTATTCTCCTGCATATTGATATCTGGTTATCCCAGCACCATCTGCTGAAGAGGCAGTCTCTTCTCCAGTGTATAGGCTTGGTGCCTTTGTCAAAGATCAGATGGCTGTGGGTGTGTGGGTTGATTTCTGGATTCTCTATTCTATTCCATTGATCAGTGTGTCTGTTTTTATGCCAGTACCATACTGTTTTGGTTATTATAGCTTTGTAGTATAGTTTAAAGTCAGGTAGTGTTATACCTCCAGCTTTATTTTTTTTGCTCAGCATTGCTTTGGCTGTGTGTGGTCTTTTATTATTCCCTATAAATATCTGGATAATGTTTTCCATTTCTGAGAAAAATGTCATTGGAATTTTGATGGGGATTGCATTGAATTTGTATATCACTTTGGGTAGTATGGACATTTTCACAATGTTGATTCTTCCAATCCAAGAGCATGGGATATCTTTCCATCTTCTTGTATCCTCTCTAATTTCTCTCAGCAGTGGTTTGTAGTTCTCATTATAGAGATTTTTCACATCTCTGGTTAACTCAATTTCTAAGTATTTTATATTTGGGTGGCTATTGTAAATGGGCAAGCTTTCTTGATTTCTCTTTCAGCATGTTCACTATTGGAGAATAGAAATGCTACTGATTTTTGTGTGTTGATTTTGTATCCTGCTACTTTGCCAAAATCATTAGTCAACTCCAAGAGTTTTTTTGTAGAGTCTTTAGGCTGTTCGATATATAGGATCATGTCATCTGCAAAGAAGGACAGTTTGACTTCATCTTTTCCTATCTGGATGCCCTTTATTTCCTTCTCTTCTCTGATTGCTCTGGCTAATACTTCCAACACTATGTTGAATAGGAGTGGTGAGAGTGGGCATCCTTGTCTAGTTCCTGTTCTTAAAGGAAAAGCTTTCAGCTTTTCCCCATTCAGGATGATAGTGGCAGTGCGTTTATCATATATGGCTTTAATTATGTTGAGATACTTTCCATCTATACTTAACTTATAGAGGGTCTTTGTCATGAATAAATGTTGAATTTTATCAAATGCTTTTTCAGCATCTATAGAGATGATCATATGGTCCTTGTGTTTGATTTGATTGATATAGTGTGTCACATGTATTGATTTGCACATGTTGAACCAACCTTGCATCCCTGGGATGAATACCTCTTGATCGTGGTGGATAATTTTATGTATGTACTGCTGTATTCTGTTAGCTAGTATTTTATTGAGGATTTTTGCTTCTATATTCAACAAGGATATCAGCCTGTAGTTTTCTTTTTTAGTTATATCTTTACCTGGTTTTGGTATCTGGGTGATGTTTGCTTCATAGAATGAATTTGGGAGAATTGCCTCTGTTTCAATCTTTTGGAATAGTTTGTAGAGAATTGGTGTCAATTCCTCTTTGAGTGTTTGGTAAAATTCTGCTGTGAATCCATCTGGTCCTGGGCTTTTCTTTGTTGGGAGCCTTCTGATTACATCTTCAATCTCATTTATTGTTATTGGTCTGTTCAGATTTTCTACATCTTCTTGGCTCAGTTTTGGTGCCTTGTGTGGGTCCAGAAATTTATCCATTTTGTCCAGATTTTCAAATTTGTTGGCATATAGTTGTTTATAGTAGTCTCAAATGATTCCTTGTATTTCAGATGTATCAGTTGTAATATCGCCTTTCGCATTTCTAATTTTCGTTATTTGGATCTTTTCTCTTCCTTTTTTACTTAGCTATGCTAATGGTTTGTCAATTTTATTTATCTTTTCAAAAAATGAACTTTTTGATTCATTGATCTTTTGTATTGTTTTCTGGGTTTTAATTTCATTAAGTTCTGCTCTGATCTTAATGATTTCTTTCCATCTGCTAACTTTGGGTTTGGATTGTTCTTCTTTTTCTAGTTCTTTAAGGTGAAGTGTTAGGTTGCTCACTTGCCATCTTTTGATTCTTCTGAAGTAAGCATTTAATGCGATAAATTTCCCCCTTAGTGCTGCTTTTGCAGTATCCCACAGGTTTTGGTATGATGTATTATTATTTTCATTAGTTTCAATAATTTTTTTGATTTCCTGTTTGATTTCTTCTTGGACCCATATGGCATTTAGTAGAATGCTGTTTACTTTCCATGTGTTTGTATAGTTTCCAGAATTTCACTTGTTATTGATTTCTAATTTGAATCCATTGTGGTCTGAAAAAATACATGGGATAATTTCAATTTTTTGAATTTGTTGAGACTTGATTTGTGACCTAACATGTGATCTATCCTGGAGAATGATCCTTGTGCTGATGAGAAGAATGAATATTCTGAGGTTGTTGGATGGAATGTTTTGTAGATATCTGCCAAGTCCAATTAGTCTAGTGTGTTGTTTAGATCTTGTGTTTCTCTGCCGATTCTTTGCCTAGATGATCTGTCCATATTGATAGTGGGGTGTTCAGGTCCCCTACTATTATGGTATTAGTGTCTATTTCGTTCTTTAGGTCTAATAGAGTTTGCTTTATAAATCTGGCTGCTCCAACATTGGGTGAGCATATATTTATGATCGTTATATCTTCTTGATGGATGAATCCTTTTATCATTATGTAGTGGCCCTCATTATCTCTTTTTATGGTTTTTAGTTTAAAGTCTATTTTATCAGCTATAAGGGTAGCTACTCCAGCTCATTTTTCATTTCTGTTTGCATGGTAAATCTTTTTCCATCCTTTCACTCTTAGTCTATGTGAGTCTTTATGGGTGAGGTGGGTCTCTTGAAGGCAGCATATAGTTGGGTCCTCCTTTTTAATCCAGTCAGCCAGTCTGTGTCTTTTGATTGGGAAATTTAAGCCTTTTACATTAAGAGCTGTTATTGAAAAGTGTTGATTTACTCCTAGCATTTTCTTGATTTTTGTTTGGATTTCTTAATTGTCTTTTGTTCCTTTCATTCTGATTTACTGTTTCTTTTCTGTATTTGTTGGTTCCTTGGGTTGTGGATTGCCTTTTGTTTGTTTGTTTGTTTTCTCTTCATAGACGCCATTTTTATTATACTAGTGGGTTTTGATTTTTCTTGGGTTTTTATGGCAGTGGTAGTTGTTTTTCAGGTACCAAACCCAGTACTCCCTTGAAAATTTCTCGTAAGGCTGGTCATGTGGCAGTGAACTCCCACAGTTTTTGTTTGTCTGAGAAATATACTATTTGCCCTTCATTTTGGAAGGATAGCTTTGTGGGGTAGAGTATTCTTGGCTGGCAATCTCTGTCTTTTAGTATTTTGAATATATCATCCCATTCCTTTCTGGCTTTTAGGGTTTGTGATGAAAAGTCTGATGTTAGTCTTATTGGGGCTCCCTTATAGGTGATTTGACGCTTCTCTCTTGCAGCTTTTAAGATTCTCTCTTTGTCTTTGAGTTTTGTCAATTTGACTATAACATGTCTTGGAGAAGACCTTTTTGGGTTGAATACGTTTGGGGATCTTTGAGCTTCTTGAATCTGAAGCTCTGTGTCTTTTCCAATAACTGGGAAGTTTTCTGCCACTATGTTGGTGAATATGTTTTCAATGCAATCTCCTTTTTCCTCCCCTTCTGGAATACCCATGACTCGGATATTTGAGCACTTAAGGTTGTCCAATATCTCTCTTAGATTTTCTTCAATGTTTTTAATTCTTTTTTCTTTCTTTCTTTTTTTTTTTTTGTCTGCCTGTGTTATTTCAAATTGCCCATCTTCAAGGTCAGAAGTTGTCTCTTCTGCTTCTGCAAGCCTGCTGGTTAAACTCTGTGTTGTGTTTTTTATTTCATTGAATGAATTCTTCAGCTCGGCAAGCTCTGCCACATTCTTTTTCAGGGCATTGATTTCCTTGTACATTTCTTCTTTCGGGTCCTATATACTTTTCCTCATTTCATCATGTTGTCTAGGTGAGTTTTCTTGTATCTCATTTAGTTTCCTTAGAATTATCATTTGAAATTCCTTGTCAGACATTTGAAGGGCTTCTTGTTCTATAGGATC
Organism: Cynocephalus volans; assembly: GCF_027409185.1. Taxonomy (NCBI): domain Eukaryota; kingdom Metazoa; phylum Chordata; class Mammalia; order Dermoptera; family Cynocephalidae; genus Cynocephalus; species Cynocephalus volans. Next base: position 157,563,530 of record NC_084463.1, read on the forward strand.
TAGAGCTTGAGAGTTATTACCCTTTGTTGGTGTACTTTCTGGATTTTTCATATTTCTGCTATCTTTCCTTTGATGTTTAGTCATTGTAGCAGGGGATTTCACAGTCCACTGGTTTGACACTATTGTCTGGCTAGGATGTTGCTGGGGCTGCCAATTTGGTATGGCTGTGTCAGTGTCTGCTCGGTTGGACACTAGTGCCTTGGGTGTGTGGTTGCCTTGGGTCTTTGGCCTCTCCGGGGAGCCACCTCTCTGGTCAGCATGCACTCAGCCAGCCTGGGGTGGAGTCGGGCGGCAGCAGCAAGGCCTACTTGCTGGGTTGTGTGCCGGCACCGCAGGGTGTGTGGTCTCTGCAGAGCTTCCACCTCCCCTGCTGGATGTCTCCCTGCTCCACACACACAGCTTGGCCAGGGATGGTGTCAGGCAGCGGCGGCAAAGCCCACCTGCTGGGTCGTGTGCTGGCACCACAGGGCATGTCTCCAAAATAAATTTTTGTGGTGATATATAATGGAAGACAGAGTGTGCCTTCTGTTGGGGATACACATTGATCATGGAGGAATCTTAATCTAAAGGAACCAAGATTCAAGGAGGTGACCTAAGTGCCCACAAATATGACATGGCAATTGTGACCACCGGCTTCAGAGCTATCTTGTACTCTTCATCCACTGACCTACATTTGACCTTAAAATAAAATGAGAACAGCAATAATCAGTTCAATGAATAGGTCCACATGGACACAGTCCTTTCCCACTTCTGGAATCAGTAACAGTGTTATACATTAATAATCTTATTGAAAGTGGAAGAAAAGTGCAAATACAAAGGAATACATAGATAAGTACATTGGGAGGAGCCTTGAATATGGCAATAATAACTGACAATCATAAACTTTGGATTGATATTACCCTGGAATTTGGAGCCAAAGAATAAAAATACAAACCAAAGTGAACAACTATGATATCAGCATGAAAATATCAGGAACATGTGTAAGATTGAACTCATAGAGGAAAAAAAGACAAAAACAATGCACTCAGGGCAAACGAAGAAAGACAGGCAGGACAAAACTGTAGACATACATAACAGATACCTTGGGTCGCTATTAATTGCAAACTAGACAAATTAGACAAAAATCTTGCTGAAGACAACTCGAAAAGGTAGGCAAAATATACTGGGAGCTATGAAGAGCATGACGGCTTATATGTAGGCAGGACAAACACATAAACAGATGATCCCTCAGCATTTGGAACTGGTTGTGCTCTGAGAGCATTTGGTAATCCTGCAGGAGGCGATGACAGGCCAACAAGTTCAAGGAGATCTGGCCAATTAAGATGGGAGTCCAAGAGAGTCCAAAGTCTGCGTAGGGGATTGTTCTTTTCTAATTTCCTCACTTTGGGTCAGGAGAAAAATCTAGATATAACAATGAAATAGAATAAGAAAGGCCCCTGTAAAGTAACAGGAGTTCAGTATAAATGGGACTGAAGAGCACAGAGCATAGTGTCTCCAGGCATTCTGTTGTGTCCATAGGTGGGTTAAGAAGAGAATGTAATCAGAAAAAGATGACAGAACCTCGAATTGCTTTTACAGCTATTTTGCCAAAGCATCATGCAGAACATAATTTTAAAAAACCAACCAGGTTAAGAAGGAAATAGGAAAAAATTTAAAGTGTCCGTAAGAAATGACCAAAATTCTGGAAAAAAAAAAAAATCTGGAGAAACTCCAGATAATCAGAGAGATCTTAGAGTTTTTCTTAAAACTATGCTTAATATATTTAAGGACATAACAGACAGATTGAAAATTCTGGAAGATAATTGGAAAAAATAAAGATGAAAATTCTCAAACTGAAAATATAGCTGCAATTAAGATGGGTTGGTTTAGCAGCTTTTACTCCTAACCATAGGATGCTGCTATATAAATTCCTAAATGTGGGAGTGACTTTGGAAGCAGACAGCAGGTAGACAATGCAAAGACCTACAAGCTAGTGATAGAGTCTCACCTGCCTTCATTAGATTCTTAGCAAACTACGGGACTCATAGGGCAGTAACGTTGAAAATTCAGAAGAAAGAAAAAGCACGTGTTTAGAAAATGGACACCAGGAAATCTTTGTTATTTAGTGGGAGAAATTTTCTCAAAATTGTCTCCTTTGGTTATGTAGAAAGCAGAATTCATAAGTTATAAAACTGGATATCTGGCTAAGGAGATTTCCAAGCAATGTGTTGAAGGTGCCTTATGGCTTCTTCTTGCTGCTTGTAGTACAAAGTGAAAGGAGAGAGATAAACAAGGGGGAAAGTGTTCAATAAAATGGAACAATAATCTTATAGTTTTGAGAATTCCCAGCCTCTCTAGATGGCAACATATGCTAAAATTAAGAGAATCGTTGTCATTAAAGGCTGCTGTAGGAAAGACAAGGGCGTGACTCTAAAATCTTTTTCCAAAACCTCAGAAAAAACAAAAGATTAGTCAGTAACAAAACAATTAAACGATTAAATGCCACTCAAGACCTTGATCCTCTCAATCAAACTAGACCCTCTAAGAAGCATAAGAGCATCGTCCTCAGCGACCTCAGTAAGAGGCCAAGACAGAAAAAGTTGTATCTAAAAATACTTGTGAATATGGCTTTTATCCAAATGAGTAAACACCAGAGGAATCCACAGGAGATACACAAAGTTCTTGAGAAAATTATTTTCAGTAGTGCATTAGTTTCCTAGGACGGCCATAACAAAGTACCACAATCTGGATGGCTTAAACAACAGACAGGTATATTGTCACCATTCTGGAGGTTAAACATCTGAGATCAAGGTATTGGTGGGGTTGGTTCCTTCTGAAGGCTATAGGGAAAATCTACTTCGTGCCTGTGTTATCACTTGCGATGGTTTGCTGGCAATGTTTGGTGTTCCTTGGTAGATTTCAGTCTTTGTGTTGACATAGTGCCCTCATCTCTGTCCAAACTTACCCTTTTCATAGAACATATTGAATTAGGGGTCCTCCCTACTCCAGTATGACCTCATCTTAACTTTGCTACTCACATCTGCAACAACTCTACTTCCCTAGAAGATCACATTCTGAGGTGTTGGAGGTTAGGATTTCAACATGCTAATATTATGGGGACACAACATAACACATAACATGCAGGAGCACTGCCAGCTTAGAACATAAGGGATAGAGCAAGTACAAAATGAAGAAGGGTGCTGGACCCCTAAAATTCAAATGGCAAGAAGCAGGTTGGTAAAACATGTTTACTCAGCTGCAAACATGTGCAAACTTTCATGAAAAAGGAAGACTGACTCAGAGGGAAGAACCAAGAGCCTAGAGCCATGGGGAATTATCTCCAGGCAATGAAATCTAATGAAGACATTCCCAACACTCATCCAGATGGATTTCTGAACTACCACGGAGCAATAAATCTTTTTTACCTTCCATTTTCTACTTTTTGAAATGGAATGTCTATAGCTGTTATCCTATGTCTGTTCCACCATTGTATGAGGGGACCTCAAAATGTTTGTGAAAAATGGCATTAAAATAAAAATATAACCTTTAGTTCTCAACATAAGTTCCATCAAGTTCAGGATACTTTTGTAAGCAATGATAGCAGCCAGGTAGCCCAGCCCTAAAGAACTGAGGGCGCTGGGAATTTAACCCATTCAATACAGTATAACATTATTATTTAAGAAAAATGGATGTCCCTTTAAGGATTTTTAAGATTAGGAAACAAAAATAAGTCAGAAAGAGCCAACTCAGGATGTTAAGTTCATTGCCTAACAATTTTCCATCAAAATTCTCACAAAATTGCCCCGTGTTTGATGAGAGGATTGAGCAGGAGCATTATTGTGATGGAGAAGGAATCTGGCAAAGATTTCCTGGGCATTTTTTCTGCTTCGGCTGACTTTCTGAAAACACTCGCATAATAAACAGATGTTATTGCTCTTTGGCCTTCCAAAAAGTCAACAAGCAAAGTGCCTGGAAGATCTCAAAAACTGTTGCTATGTCCTTTGCTCTACACTGGTCCACTTTTACATTGACTGGACCATTTCCACCTCTTCGTGGCCAAGGCTATGATTGTACTTTGCCTTCAGGATTGTACTGATAAAGCTGTGTTTCATCTCCTGTTACAATTCTTCAAAGAAATGTTTCAGGATCTTTATCTCACTTGATCAAAATTTCCATTGAAAGCTCTGCTCTTGTTTTCAGCTCTTCTGGGCACAGTGGTTTTGGCACCAGAACGTTTGTTCAACTGTAATTTTTCAGTCAGGATTGTATAAGCTGAAGCAAATGAGATGTCTGTGGCATTTTCCGTTATTTCTGCTGTTCATGGTCAGTTGTCTTCAATCAGGGCAAGTACAAGATCAATCTTTTTCTCAGAAACTGATGTGGATGGTCTGCCGCTGCCGGATTCATCTTCAACGTCATCTCATCCCTTCTTAAAATGAGTTAGTCAATTGTAAACTACCATTTCTCTGGAGTATTGTCCCCATGAACTTTGCATAAAGCATCGATAATTTCACCATTCTTCTGCCTAAGCTTCACGTAAATTTGATGTTTGTTCTTGCTTCAATTTTTGTAGAATTTAGCTCTGATAAGGGCCCTTTTCAAACTGATGCTTTATATATTTCTTAGTGCCTCAACCTGGATCTTGTTCAGACATGTTATAAAAAGTTAGCATGAGTTTATTTTGTTACAAAAAAATTTTGCAATCCAAGCATAGTTTTTATCATATGTATTTTCCATGAACTTTTTAAAAGACCCCTCATATGTTGTTTTATGGATTTCTTGGAGGCAGATAATAATGCCTACTTGTATTTATACTATTTTATAACTAGTTCCCCATGAGTTTAGGTAGGTCTTCAGACTTATTTCTACCCAAAAGAATATGGCAAAAGTGAGGGGATATCACTCCTGTGAATCCATTTTGTTACAGAAGGCTTTGTCTTAGGTGACTTGAGCTAGACATTCTCCTCATTAGTTTGAAGTAGCAAGCCAGCAGGAGTCCTACAACTACCAGGAAATAAATTTTTCCAAGAATTTATTGGGGCTTGAAAGTGAATCTTTCACCAGTCAAGCCTCTGATGAGACTACAGACTTGGCCAACAATAGGGATGAAACCTATGGAAACCCTAAACCACAGAGCTCAGCAAAGTTGTGCATGGATATCTGACCTATGGAAACTGAGATAATATATTGTGGTGTTTAAGACACTAAGATTGTTCTACTTTGTCATGTAGTAACAGAAAACTCACACATACACATAGATTAATTATAATTGAAGGGATAATTCATGAACTGGAAGTTAAATTAGCATAAATCACTCAATATAAACCTTGGTGAGATGAAAGTTTAGAGAATACACAAGAGAATAAGAGAAACAAAGGATATGTTTGAAAGTTATAACATATGAACAATTAGAATCTAGAAAGGAAGTAAGTGAAAACAATGGACAAATATATATTTTAGATGATAATTGGTGAGAAAATTCATAAATGATGAAAGACACTGAACCACAGATTAAAGAAGTCCTATAAATGTTCACTGTAGCTTGCATAAGACCAACACTTCCTCCAAAAAGGAGAAAATCTAAATAAAATACAAAATTAGACATTTAAAAGTGTTGGAGAGCAACCAGGGCAGCATGGACTTGAAGGGACAAGATTCTAGAAAAGGGAAGCCACAGAGAAATGAGCATATTATTCTGTACCACTTTTTTTCCTTTGAGCATTTGAGAGTTCTCAGGCAGGTTTGCATGATGTAAGATGTTGAAAGCAATAAAATGTCAACAGTTAAGAGGCTAAATCTAAGAGGATTTTTTTTCGCATTCTTATAGTGTTGGTTGATAAAGATTTGAGTTCAATATCCTCAAGGGAGAAGAGCATCTAGTAAACCTAACTCTCAACTGAGACTCCTGAAGGAGCATGACATAGGGAGTAAGGACAAAATGAAAGGGAATGGCAGAAAGAGAGCCTGTAGGCCCAAAATAATGGGTGACAGTTCAAGTAGGGGCCTTTGCTGGTATAAAGATGGATAGGTGCTCTCCTGTAGGGCAGGGAGATTTTTACTATCTTTTTCTAAATCATCATGCACCACGTGTCAGGTCACATGTAGAAACCTCAGCATGCTTGTAGGAGTCTCTCAGTAAAAACACTGCAAATAAATTCTTGGTGAATCTACATTTGGAAGAAAAGTGGGCTTCCTTTGGCAACCTGGAGATGACTGATGTGTCAGGGATGTACAAATCAATTATTGCAATTATACAAGAAAAAATCATCTAATTGCGCCTATTTCTGTTCTGGGGACTCTGAGAGCCATCTACCTGGGAGGGATGGCAAGGAATGGTAAAGCAACACAAAGAAACTAATAACTGCTGTGGCCAGGCAATGTGCTGGGAACTTTCTCACATATTTTTCCATCAAGGCTCACAACAAAAGTTATGGGTGTGGGCACTGACTTGCCCAGCATCATAGCACAAGGTGGTAGCACAAGCAGGATTCTGACCCAGGCACATCTGATTCCAAGCCTAGAGTTAATTCCACCAAGTTTGGCTGGTGAAGGTTCTTGCCTCCTGAGAACAGTGTCAAGCTTCTGGCCATGAGGTTAAGGAAGAGCGACAGATTTCATACGAGTCTAGCCCACAGTTGGAGGTTAAAGGCATGAAGAGCATGTCCTGAGACTCAGGCATCCTAAAGACCAGACCCTGCTGGTCCTTTAACAACCATGGCTGATGTCTTGCTAGAACAGACACAAATGATAATATGACAGTAAACTCCTACTGACATCTGTTGTGGACCATCCAGAAAATTGTCTGAGTAGAATAATTGCCTGATGTTTCTTTTAAGATAACGAAATGCCTTTCAAGTTTCCTTTAATGGTCACATGATCATTAATCACTTTTAACTTGTCTTGCAGAAGGCTCAGAGTCCCTGACGTGATACAGACACATGCAGCGGAGACCCTATTGACCTCCAGATGGCACCAGGAAACAAAGTCAAGTCCTTCCCCCTCCCTTCATGGAACAAAAACTCAGAGCTTTACCAGAACCAGAATGCTGGACACCAAAAGCGAAGCAGTCTGTAACCATCTGTTGCAGGATGAGCTGGAAATGAAGTGAGATTGGATGTACAAATTTCCCACTAATCAGCTCCTGCCAACTTGTGTTGTTGGTTTTTTTTGTAATTTTGCCTATATGTCTCCATACTTTGAGCTTCCTATAAGAACAAGTCATACTTCTCAGTCAGGAAAACTGATGTGAGCACAGTCTCCTGTCTCCATACGGACCATCCATGCAGCAATGCTCTTTCTTTTCAGAAAAGCCAGCGTGTCACAGTGTCTGGCTTTCTGTGTGCATCAGGCAGTGAGCTCATTGCTTGATAACAATTTTCTTGACTCACATGGGACTCTGAGGTCCTGGGACAATCTTCCCAAGGCTCTGCAGCCCCCCAAAGGGGTGCCAGCTCTCACCACTGATGCTGATAATCCATCTAGACAATTTTTAGTCCAGTGGTTCACCTACTGAGATCTGACTTCACTGAGGTGTGGAAGGCCCCTTTTTGTCCTCTAATCTTTTGTGAGAAGAACATGCTCTGGGGAGAAGTCATTTCTAAGTAGGTAACTCCAACAGGCTCCTAAGCCTTTTATGCCTTTTGGTGGTCTCATGAGGATTGTGGGTTAGCATCCCAAGGGGAATTTGTGAGCAATATAAAAGGTTGTATCCACAGAGACGCAATCTGTCTTGGTTTAGAATTCTGAGAGTTAAAGTTATTGTTTGTTTGTGTGTCTGTCTTTTGTTTCATTTTATCTCTTGGAATTGGCTAATCAAGATTAAAATAATTGCTGACCAAAAACAAACCAACCGTCTTATAAGTATATTGGCATGAGAATCCTTGGGCTCTAAAGATAAGAGTCATTGCTCCCTCTGGTTCCTCAGGATACTATTAAGTGATTGAAAGTCTCACAGGGGCCGAGCCCGTGGTGCACTTGGTAGAGTGCTGCGCTGGCAGCGCGGCGACGCTCCCGCCGCGGGTTCGGATCCTATATAGGACTGACCGGTGCACTCACTGGCTGAGTGCCGGTCACGAAAAAACGACAAAAAAAAAAAAAAAGAAAGTCTCACAGAGATGTCAGAATTCATATCCATGACATGCAGCAGCTTCATAAGATTTCACCAGAAGAAGAACAAACCATGATCTTGGGTTAGAAGAAACCTTTACTGTCTGTCCAGAAGCATTTAAGGAAATGGTCATCCCAGTGTCTTGAGAAACCCAACACTACTTAGTGTTCAGGATCCTCCGTGACATGTAAGAGCGCTGGCTGGCTCCAGGGTGAAATTTGTAGAAGCAACACCCACAGCAGCACATTTACAGATTCAAACACTTTCCTTAGAAAGAGATAGTTGTGGTCACCTCTGACAATGTCTCATCTAATTATGGGGAATGGAAGCAGCATTCCAATCTGCAGCCTCCAGGCTTCATCCTGCAAAATTGGGCAATGTTTAGTTATGAACCAATGAAAAGAAAGGAAATGGTGTTTTTTAAATGTAGTACTGCATGGCCACAGTATTCATTAGAATCAGGTGTGGAATGGCTTGAGAACATATCTTTAAATTATACTACCATTTTACAGCTAGATTTGTTTTGGAAAAGAGAAGAAAAGTGGGATGAATCCCATATATTCAATCACTTATGTCTTTATATCAGAGCAAGAATTTGTAAAAGAAATGTAAGATTATTAAGCAGGGAGAGGGACCCTCAAATAAGCCTGGCCTTACAAATTCAAAACAGGTTGATGATCTTGTTTTGTCCCATTTGTTATCTACTAAGGAACTGCTCTCATACGCTTATGGTAATCTCAGAGACAAGCAAGATGAACTTGCTGACTCTTCCAAAGTTGATGGCTTGGTTTTGTATTCACCATTACCTGATAGACCAAAAGGTCTGGTCTCCCCCATCGTACCCATCAGGATACCCAATTTTCCCCAAGAAAAACTTAATCTCAGGCGCAGCAATTCCTATTAAGGCAAGTCCCAACCAGAATGGATACCCAAGGACAGCCCCAAGTGTATATATATATGTGCATTCACCATTTTCCATCTTTGACTGATATAATTGGAAAAATAACATGTCTTCCTGCTGGATGACACTACAAGGATGAAAGATTTATTTACCTCTAGTTTTGCTACCCATACCCCAAATTGGATGGATAGTCGAGTCTTCCTGAACACCTTGGTAATCCTGGAGGATCACAGAATTTTATTTTTAAAAACCCAAGAATAATCCAAAAGACTTCATGACCTACAACCTAATAATACAGCCAACATTCAGGAGATTAATGCAGTGCCTGAAACTGAGCCAGGCTGGGACTCCAATGATCCCAGAGATCAAACTAAATTAGACCACTACAAGGCATGCATAATAACTGGAATATTGAAAGGAGTTTCTAGACCTAAAAGAATGAGCAAAATTCAAGATGTCCAACAGGGACCAAAGGAAAAATCCCTCAACAGTTCTTGAGAGGATTTGTAGTGCCCACAGCCAATATACTGATATAGATCCAGAGCACTCAGACAATATGAGATAATTAACCTGACTTTTATTAGTCAAAGTGCACCAGACATTAGAAAGAAAGTACAATGGGTGGAAAGAGGAATGGGTATGTCACTGTCTCAGTTGGTTGAAATTGCCTTTAAGGTGTTTGCAAGAGAGGCAAAAACAATGTGCGATGAGACAATTTACTCTGCTGGCCAAAGCCATCGGATGTGATCCACCAAGGCATGCTAGAATGCCCACAGGAGGAATGAAACAGCCATGGGTAATACCTCGAGGCCCACAATCCTCTAGCCAAAAAGGCCACCGAACTGTCGGCCCACAACAATGTGCCTATTGCAAACAAGTGTACCACTGGAAATGGGATTGCCCTAGTCTCCCAAAAGGGAAGGAGAAAGAGACAAAAGGTGATCTGAAGCCTGATGACCAGCTGCCACTTTCACTGATAGTAATCAAGAATAATGGGACCCAGGGTCTCCTTCTGATTTCATTGACTCCATTGATATCTCCCATGAGGAACCCCATGTGACAATGCCTAGGGGGAAAAATACTTGCTGATTTTCTAATCAACACTAGAGCTACTTATTCAGCTCTAAATGCCAAATGAGGACCCCTATATACAAGACTACCATAGTCTCTTGAGTCTCTGGAAAGATTTTTCATAAGTCTTTCCATCAACTTTTGAAATGTCAATTGGGGGAGACATTTAAAACACAGCTTTTTATATATGCCTTCATGCAAAGTGCCCCTTTTATGTTGTGATTTGTTAACCAAATTAAACACAAAAATGGTTTTTGCACAAGGAAAGGAAGAAGTCCAAATACTTTCTGGGTATGCCTGTACCCTTCAAGCTACATTGTTAAATTGAAAGAGAAATCTCAAATGGTAATACCTGGGGAAATACAATGAAAATTGAGACCCGAAGTATTGGTGAATGGGAGACCTGGATGATTTGGATGGCCCTTCCAGGGTAGGTGCCTACAAATGCCAATGTTCCCAATTTAAAATCATACCCATGGGAAAGACAGGCCAAAGAATATGTAAAGTTTAATGCCTGTTTTTCTTGAATGCCAGCTCATTCAGCCTTGCCAGTCCCCACGTAGTGCTCCTATTTTGCAAAGAGAGCAAGGCCTGGGTTCCTATGCCTGAGCCAAGGGCATATGCATGAGCCAAGGGCAATGCGTGGGATGGAATCAGGCAAGAGTTCAATGGCCAGGGTCTTGAGCAGGATCCAAGGGCAGCCCCCTCCACTCAGAAGCTGGCAAGATGATATGACAAAAACACCACTTCTGTGAGGGTGACCCACCACAGCCACTGCAGCAGCCCCAGCTGCTACAAAAGCAGCACAATACCACAGCACTAGTGATGGCCACCGTGCAGGCAGCCTGGCAGACATTCAACTGCACTGACACAAAAAGAGTCACCAGTGCAGACCAGAAAAAAAGAGTATGCTTTTCTCCTCAAAGCCCACTCCAGAAAATAGAAGCAGCAACTGACCTACCAGATGACCAAAAATCAACATAGACATAATAGAAATATGAAAACCCAAGAATATATGACCAGACCCAATAGAGCAAGAAACCCTTGAAATGGCTGAAAAGGAATTCTGAGCAACAATCTTGAGGAAACTCACTGAGATACCAGAAGACTCAGTTAGACAACATAATGAAATGAGAAAAGACATCCAAGATATGAAGGGGGAAATATACAAAGAGATTAACACCTTGAGAAAGAATGTAGCAGAACTCATGGAACTGAAAGTTTCACTCAGTGAAATCAAAAGCGTGACCGAGAGCTTAAGCAGTATGCTAGAGAAATCAGAAGAAAGAATGTCTGATTTTGATGATAGCCTTTTTAAAATAACCCAGGAAGACAAAAAAAAATTTTTTTTAAGGAAAAAAATAATTTTAAAAAGTGAAGAAAATCTAAGAGGGCTAGCAGACAACCCTTAAGTGCACAAACATTGGAGTCGGGTGTTCCAGAAGAGGAGAAAGGAAAAGGCATGGAAAACCCATTCAACAAGGTAATTACAGAAAATGTCCCAGGTACAGGGAGAGACATGGACCTTCATATCCAGGAGGCACAAAGATCCCCAAACAAATTCAACCCCAAAATATCCTGTCTAAGAAACATTACGGTCAAACTGGCAAAGCTCAAAGACAAAGAGAGAATCTTAAAAGAAGCAAGAGAAAAATATCACGTCATCTATAAGGGAGCCTCTATCAGACTAACACCACACTTCTCAGCAGAAACTCTACAGGCCAGAAGAACATGGGATAATATATTCAAAATACGAAAAGAAAAAGCTGCCAGCCAAGAATACTATACCCAGCTTGGCTATCCTTCAGAAATGAGGGGAAAATAGTGTATTTTCCAAATGCACAAACACTGTGGCGGTTCACCACCACACGACCAGCCCTACAAGAAATCCTCAAGGGAGTCCTGCATTTGGGATCCAAAAAATGACAATCACTACCATGAGTACACAAGAAAGAACAAAACCCACTGGTAGAACAGAAATGCAAACACGAAAGAGAAAGGAACTCAGTCTTACCAGCACAAACAAAGCTAATGAGAATGTAACAAAGCCCCTGCTTTATCCCTGACTTTAATTATTTCGGTCATCTCTCTTTTTTCTTGGTCAGTCTAGATAAAAGTTTGCAAATTTTTTTGTTCTCTTTGAAAAATCAACTTCTGGTTTTGTTGATTTTCTCTCATTTTTTAATTCTCTATTTCATATATTTCTGGAGTAATCTTTGTTATTTCCTACTTATGTTTGCTTTTGGCTTAGTTTGCTCTTCTTTTTCTCTTTTCGTAAGGTAGAAGTTCACATTACCAATTTCAGATTTTTCTTATTTTTAATATAAATCTTTACATGTATGGATTTTCCTGTAAGCACTGCACGAGTCCTGCATCCTATAAGTTTTGATATGTTATGGTTTCATTTTTATCTCAGAGTATTCCCTAATTTCCCAGTGATTTTTCTTTTTACCTGTTAAGTCCTTGTGCCCAGCTCCACAGTGCAAGCATCATCCTCCCACACTGGTTCCAATCTGGGTTTCTCAGAGTGTGGCAGGAGCTCCGTCAGTCCTGGTGTCTGACAAGCATGGGCTATAGACTGAACTCCTAATGAGTCTCATACATTTAGGTGCTGTATTCAAGTGTATAGATTTCCTGGTGTGTTTTAAAATATCCATTTATTTTAAAAGTAATGCTGAACTCATAATAACTCGTTTCTTCAATATTCTCCATTGTATAAACATAACTATTACCACATGAAGTTGGGATTGGAGTAAATAAGTCCTTTTACCTGAAACACTTGGGAACAAGTGGCCTCTAGCCATTTTGGGTATTGAAGAGAGTGTCAGGACGACATTTCAATTTTAAGAGGCTCACTTTGGCATGAATGAGGTGGGTGTGTTACAGGAAGAGCTTCACAGAAGGCTGGGAGACCGTTAAGGAGACCTTTGTTGTTGCCAATAAGGACACAGACTGGACTGTGCTGATGGCTGTGGGACTGGAGAGGACGGGCTCACAGAGGCCATGCTGTGGAGTGGAGGGGCAGAACTTAGCGGACTATTGCAGGCAGGAGGGAGAGGAGCGGCCACAGTCTAATTAATGCCCCCTCTCCCCAAGAACCCACACCCTAATCCCCGGGTTCTGTGAATCCTCGTCACGAGGCAAGAAAGCACTTTGCAGATGTGACTGAGGTAAGGACTTGGAGATGGGGAGGTTATTCTGGACAACCTGATGGTTCCTAAACCCAACACGCTTACGTTTCCAGGAAAAGGCAGAGGCAGTTTTGACATGAACAGAAAAGGGGAAGAGAACGTATGAAGGAGGCAGAGGTGGGAGTGATGCGGCCACAAGTCAAGGACTGTCCTCAGTCACCAGAAGCTGGAATCCCCCCTAGAGACTCCAGAGGGAGGGCGGCCCTGGGGCCCCTGGATTCCCACAGTGTGGTACTAGTTCTGGACATCTGTTCTTCAGAACTGTGAGAGAATCAGTCATTTGAGCCTTCAGGCTAGTTGTAGATTGTTACAGCAGCCACAGGATCCTTAGCCACGATGTCTCCATGTTTTCTGAGTCAGGTGACTTGTGTGTGGGGAGGGACTGTGACCCAGGATGGGGGCTCCCAGAGGAGGAGTAGGTTGGAGAAGACAGTGTGTTCTGTTTTCTGTCTCGCTTCTGACATGGCTGTGGAGTGCTTGAGTGGAATGTCCAGGTGGCAGCTGGGTCCTTGTTTCTGGAGCCCTTGGGAGAAGTTGCTGGAGGAAGCGTTAGCCTGACATGTGGTGAGTGGTGCGGACACTGATCGGCTCCTTGAGGGTGTGGGGTCAAATAAAGTTATTTGAGGTTGAAACATGGAGATGCCCTTAAAATTGTGATAAATGGCAAATCATTTATACTGGACACTACATAGAAATCAATCCCCAGGTAAGAGGTGGGAAAAGTAGGTGACGTGTGGTGATGAGGGGCACCAACCAGAGCTGCTGCAGGTGTGGACCATGGCACTGGTCAGCGGCTAGGCTGGGGGAACCCTTGGAACAAGACCTCAGGACACTTTAACTGCTGGTCACCCGGAATAGTCACTTTCACTCATGGCTGAATGAATGGAAAATCTGTGTAGTAGTGCAGGGTGGTCCTGACCAGACACTGCCTTTTGTGTTGCCCAAATCTCAGGTCACTGCTTGTTACAGGACATTGGTTCTCTGGGATTCACTATGACAGCACCAAAAGGCCAATTCATGATTAAAGCCTTCACCGAGGCAAGGCCTGAGCTTGTAGGAAAATAACAAGACACGTGGACAAATGCAGGACAGGAAATTTATTGAAGCAAGACGTTGAAACCTTCACATTTTCAAGGAAGAGTAGGTGATCAGTGTAATTTAGGATACAATAGCATGTATCACTGGCAGTTTGAGAGTATTTGACCCTGAAACAGAAAAATAGAATGAGATCAGTGACCCTGCTCCAGGAGATGAGGTTAACTCAGCCTGTCACTCACGACTCAGCTGTCAGTGGGATTTCTGCAGCAAAAGGCCCTTTGCAAGGGCAGAAGGCAGGAAGCCAGTGTCATGGAAACTGGAGCACAGACGTGGCACAGTGACAACCTCCCATGCGCATCAGGGAGCAGCCTTTCCTCAGTCAGGCAAACAAGCCCTGAGTGACCCAGGACTGTGGCTCAGGTCGCATATGGAGGGGAGGGTGAGGAGGGGACAGAGCACCCAGCAGTGATTTTCTCTGAGGTCCCAGCACAGTGGACTCTGCTTGTCCCCTGCAGTGGGGGACCCAGGGCTGGGGGACCAGGCAGGGCTGGGAGGGGACTCCAGGCAGCACGGCTGTCAGGAGACCCCCAGCCTCCCAGTGTGGGAATTCTGCCTCACGGCCCCGGCTCTTCTCAGCTCTGAGACCGCAGCTTCTTTGGACATTTGCAGCTGAACCTCATGACCTAAACTCAGAGGTAGATGGGCTGGGAGAGCCCTTTACAACCTCTCATTACTTGATAAGACGTAAAGCAAGTGTTCCCACTTCCATGGGACTGCGGGAGGCAAAGCAGCGAGTTCCCTCCCCTCTCATGGTGAGGAAGAGGCATGTGGGAAGGTGGGGAGAGTGGGCATAAGGGCTGGAGTGGGCTCCTGGCCCTGCAGAAGCTGCAGGGAACCCAGCCGGCCACCGCTATGCACACAGGAGCCACTGTAGTTTCCTCCTCCCTGCGTCTCCCTTCTCAACTGTCCCCACAGCCCATGACCTCCACAGTGCCTGTGTCCCACTGGGTGGTGCCACTCACCCTCGGGACAGCACCCAGGCAGGAGGCAGCAGTGTCTGGCCCCCAAAACCCCTCCCTGGGGCCCAGCTGTCCTCCTTCTCAGGACATCCTGAGGACCACACTATTAATGGAGGTGACCTGAGAAGGAGGAACAAAACCAGGATGCTGTGTGCAGCTGGGTTTAATTCAGCAGCTGCCATGTAGCATCCACCCTGAGGCCCCGGGTCACCCCATCAGAGCTGAGCAGCAGGGCAGGTGCCACCAGCTCTGCCCCCCACAGAGCAGCGAGCCGACCTCATTCTCGGCCATGCAACTGACCAGAAGCCTCTATGTGTAAGAGAGAAAGAAATTACCACTGTTTTGATAATTAGTTGTCTATCTCCTGAGGGCATCCCATCTGTGCATTTCTTCGCTTCCAACAATGCTCCAACTTCCTCCTTTGGTGCATTAAATTTGGCGAGTTTTATCTTCAATCCTGTGTCAGTACCATTTAGGAAGGTTTTCATTTCACTAGCCAGGGATGGACAGGCCTTCGCATTGGCTGGACAGAAGGAAAAAAATACAGTTTATGTGTAGAATCTTGATTTTTCCCATGGCTCCGTGATGTCAGAACTGGACAGGATCCCTGGGTTTTATATTCCCCTCCTGTAATTGTGCCGATGACAATGTAAGACCCTCGAGGTTGTGACGTCCTCCAGATCACACACCACAGGGCAGAGCTAGGACAGGAAAACTGGTTCCCTGGTCAATCCATTCACTTCTTTTTTTTAAGGCACATCAGCCACTTTCCGGTGCTTCTCTGTTTGCTGAAATTCCCTTTTCTAAATTTGAAAAATTTTATTGTGATACATTATTATTCTTGAATATTGGTGAAAGGAGGTTTCCAGTAATCAAACTTTTAAGTAGATGGTTCGGTCAGAATCTTACAAGAGATGAGAGAACTGAGAATAAATCTGGAGAAGAATAAATAAAATTATTATAATGTTATAAGGTGATATTTTGACATTAAATTGAAGGAGTTAGTATATATGCTATCAGATGCAGACAGAACTAAAAACCTAAAAATGAAAAGAAAGAGCGATGACCAGTTGTAGCACACGTGAACCTTTTTTACAACATTTCTTTGGCTCTCTCTTTCTTCAGTGATGCCCAGAATCCTGAGAGAAGGTGAGAAGAGGGAACTGTGGCTCCATCACGCACAGTAGGGATTGTGCTGAGACCTGGGTGACCACATTTCCTGGTCTGGATTCCCCATTCCCCCAAGTCTTTACCAACATCCTGCACCCAGATTGTGCCCTATTAGGCTCCGCTGTGACCCCTGATCAGACAACATCAGACTCTATTTTTGATAGAGAATTTGGAAAGGAAATGATCAGAGGCAGCACAGGGAAAGAAGAGGAGGTTCAGAATGGAAAAGGAAAGAGAAAGACATAGAAAAACTAGGCTCAGTCGCAAGGGTGGGCAACAAGCCTTGTAAGGTATTGTCAAAAGAACAGCCAGAATTTATGCTAGCAAAACACAAATCTTAGTGCCAAAAGCTGTACTAGTTCTGCGACCATTACTGGTATTACTCCTAGACTAGTGGTAGTATTTGTGAATGGCTGCTTATTCCCAGAGGATACGTTATTTGCAAGTTTATTATTCAGAGAACCAGAGAGTGCTGCTCTTGTTAGACTGGGAGCTCTTCAACGATCATTCTATGTCCAACATTATGAGTCTGAATTTATGAGTTCAGATGCCAATAGCCCAATTGGCACGCTGGAGAGGAAAATCTCTGATTACTAGAGATTGTGGCTTTGTATCTACCGCTAGACTCTTGATATACTTAATGTCAGCCCATACTCATTGCCACTCTTGGTGGTAACTGTGAGCATCGGTGATAAGAAGAGCTCAAAGAGGTTAAGGATTTGGCCCAGGGTTATAGGACTGGTAAGTGGCAGAGCCCAGATTCACACTCAGTTACATTACATCCTGCTGCAATGAAAGAACAGATCACAGTCAAGGAGGAAATCTGCAGGTAAAGAATTCCAAAATTTGCCTGCAACATTTTTTTTTGTAAAAGTTCCTAAGTGTAGGAACATTGATAAAATGAGCTCTGAGCTTTGGGGTGCTAGTTCAGCAAGCGCAGTGTAAGGTCTGAATTTTGGTGTTTTCTAGACCCCAACCCCAACCCAAGGAGGCTTTCCTAGTGTTCGTAAAAGGGAACTTTGCAGGAGCAGGTGCCAGAGAGATTACGAATGATACTCACCCTCATAGCAGCAAAGGGCCAGAGTGAGCAGCAGGAGACACAGGCACAACCTCATGGTGGTTTACTTTGCTTTTAGCTTTCAGCTTGAGGAAAGCAGGAGTGATCTGGAGGTGACCACAAGAGCCTGGGAGCCCATGGTGCTCAGGGCTATTTGTATCTGGTGAGCCTCACTGGTCCTGCCCACTCCTGCCTGTGGCAGGTCATAAGACTTGGCTTCCAACTCTCCCTTCCACTGCAAGGCTGATGCCATCCATCAGGGTCATGTCCCTACATCTCCCTGCATCTCAGACTGGCCGAGCACAGGGGAGAAGCCCTGAGGGAACACTGCTTCATCCTCGGATGCCTCTGGATGTGTTCCCTGGATCCTTCGTTTGCTTCTGAGCTTTTGAGGATTCTGTCCTTGTTACTCCTTTTAATGGAGAGGCTCGGGAGAGTTCTAACTTTGGGAGGAAAGATCCCAAGGACTCGGAAGGTGGGGGCTGTCTTTGGTTAGGGGACAGTAGCCTCATAAGGAGCCCACTTTGATCCCCCTCTGCTGTTCTGACAGCTGACCAGGAGCGTTCCTGTCACACATTGATCAAGACTGAACAAGAACGTCCCTAACCCTCAGCCCCTCCATCACCACCATTTTACCCAAGAGCACCTTACAACACTGTTGAGCACATGCCACCTTTGGAGAATTTCCTTGGGGAAAGCAACTGCTCCACCTGCTCTCTACCTGGCCTCACTCCACAGTCAGAGCCTCTGTTTATGGGTGGAGTTGTCAACAGAGCCGAGGATCCAATTTTCTCTTCATGAAGAGCAAGCCTCCTGTGCCGACCAGCCCCCCCATGTCACCACAGGGCTGATGTCATGATTAAATGACCCCCACTCTTTTATCCCAAGAAGCTCCTGGGGTGCCAGGAGCCCAGCAAGCATCAGAGGTGTTAATGGTTCCTTTGCTCTAGGACAGCACAGGAAGATGGTAATGAAGAGAGATGAACAGGGAGGCGCTGGCTTCCCCTTGTCCCTGGAGGATGCTTCTCTCACTTCCAACCTCGCTCTGCAGCCCGGGCCAATCTCACTTCTAGTGGGAGGTGAAGGCAGCCCCCAGACAAAGCGACACACTCCCCACCTGCCGTTCCTTCCATGCCGCGACGTCACGCTCCACGTGAGGAGGAAGAGTCTTCTGTCAGCAGACATTTCCCACTAAATTAAAGTATATGTGAGAGGAGTCAAGCCCAGGCCAGAGGTTTTCAGTGTCTGCTGTACAGTCAAACGACTTGGGATCTTTTAAAATGCACAATTTCTCACACCCTCTTCTCAGAAGATTTTGATTCAGCAGGTGTAGAGCGGGGCCCAGACACTTGAACTAATTAAATCTCCTCTGGTGATTCCGCTGGACAGCAGGCCTGAGCGCCACTGAGAAACACCTTGTTAACAAAGGACAGTGGCAGGTTTGCTTGGGTCGCAGTGGAAGACAGCGGTGGTTCCCTCTTCCATCACACAGCATGGTGGGGGGTCTCTGGAGCCAGCTCTGCTTCCACCACCAGGGACAGGGATACAGGGGTGAAGCCCATGGCAGAGTTCTGACCACGTTTATGGGTGATTGGATCTTAGAAAAATTACTCAGGTTATGTAAACCCAGTTTTCTCACCTATAAAAGGAGGCTAATAATAGAGTCTAAATCATCAGGTTGATATATTGATTAAATGTGTGTGTGTGTGTGTGTGTGTGTGTGTATAAAATTTACTTAGGTCACAAAGAAACTCAATAAATGTCAGTAATATTATCTGCTGCTCTCTGTCACACATGTCATAGATTGCCACCCATTCCTACTTTAGGGCATAGCTAAAGTCAGGAAACAAGTGATTTTTCTCAGATTATAAGGAAACCTAGACACACTCCCACCATCTGAAGTGAATGGGGGAATCCCAGCTATGGTCTCCGAGTCTACGAACCCACGGACATGAACTAGGTAGTCAGACCTTTCTCACAGTGGCTGAGCCATGAGGAATTCTGCACCTCAGTGGAGCAGAGCTTGTGCTGGCGCAGGCTCGGCCATCAGCTGTATATTCCACTAGGGAAGACGTGCCTCTCTCAGAGAGGATCGGTCCCAGTGTCTTTACTCTTCCTGGAGCCGTGCACACCTGCTCAGGGCTTTTTAGCTTTCATAGGTGGCACTTTTTATGGCTGCTCTACTACTTTCCTCATTGGACTCGCATCTTACCATCTGGGGGAGACTGGTCCCTGACCCCACTACCCTGGCCAGCGCTCCCATGTGTAGGCTTTGCTGACACCCTGCACCTCTCCTTGGCAGCAGCTCCCAGGTTGCAATTCTACAAATGTAGAATCGGTTACCTGATGTGAGCTTCCCTGTGGACTCTTAGCTCCATAATGGCAGGGGCAGCATTTGGCTTTGCTCTTACCTGCTTAGCACCACCTGGCTTGGTTAGGGTCCTTCTTTAGTGTAAAAAGATGGATGCCCACTATGCCCGGCTTCCTTTTGGGCAGTTAAGGGATGAAAGTTAGTAGCATGGTGGTGACAGTGTTGAAAGAAGTTCAGTGGCTTCCTGTGTCCCAAGAGACCAGTGGCAAGAAGATGACCATCTGCTCATCACCCCAGCTCCTAATTGCTGACTATAATCCAAAGTTTCCAACAAACCATAGTCGAGTGGGATTTCACATCAAGCCAGGCTCTAAACAGATGGAAGGAACTCCTCTTTCATTTTGCTGGTCAGGTAGGAGGGTCGCAGCCTCTGAGCAAACAGGCCCAGCAGTGGCCAAGCCCTCAGGGGCTCATCCTCGGTCTGTCCACAGCCAGGAGCAGAGGGCTCTGTGCAAACACAGCAGGCATGGGAAGTTCTGAGGGAAGCTTGGGAAGCGAGGACGGATGCACAGAGCAGCGTGTCTGAGAGATACACAAGGATCTATGGAGTCTTGTCCTACAGAGAAGTTGGGAGGAGGGAGCCTGAGAGAACAGCATGAGGGGAGACGAGACAGTGTCAACCACAGGGCTGGCCGGGGCACATCAGGTGGCCGGTTAACCTGGAACATAAAGGGACACGGTGGACTGGGGAAGGCTTTGGGACTGTGGAGACAGTATGGGACAAATCACAGAGTGTTTCCATTGTGCTCGGTGTGAGATGATGGCAAAATGGGTGGGAGAGCTGGGACACCACCAGGATTTTTGTCCCAGTGCCTATTTCTGGGTTTCAGATCTTGAGTCAGAATCACATGGTCTCTTCACACCCATTAGCATGGCCACTACCAAAAAACAGAAGAACAAGTTTTGACTATAATGTGGAGAATTAGGAAACCTTGTGTGCTGCTGGTGGTGAAATGTGGAGCTGCTCAGGAACACAATATGCAGCTTCCACAAAAATTAAAAGTAGAGTTGCCATACGATCAAGCCACTCCACTCCTGGGGATACATCCAAAAGAACCACAGACAGGCTCTAGAGGAGACATTTGCAAACCTATGTTCAGAGAAGCTCTCTTTACAGCAGCCAAGGGGTGGAAACAACCTGAATGTCCACTGACACACAAATGAACAAACAAAACGTGGATTACACATACACTGGAATATCGTTCAGCCTTAAGAAGGAAAGAAGTCCTACCACATGCTACAAAGTGGATGAACCTTGAGGACATTTTACTAAGTGAAATTAGCCAATCACAGAAAGACAAATAGGGTCTGATTCCACATATAGGAGGCAACTATAGCAGTCAAATTCATATAAACAGAAACTAGAATAGAGGTTTCCAGGGTGGAGGGAGAAGAACATGGAATGTTCAATGAAAATCATGAAAATAATAGTGAGCTGCTTATATCTGGAAACATGCAAGTGTCACCCTCCACACAGGTCCTATGAGTCAAAAAATGTGTAGCTAATAATAGTGGTGGTAACAAAATGGGTAGCCACGTTTTTGGATTATTCTATGGCCAGACACCGTAGAAAACAAAATGTATCACATTCAATCCTTGCTACAAATATATAAGCTATAAGCTAATAATTTTTACTTTACAATTGAGACAACTGACTTATAGAAATTAAGAAACCTGCTTAAAGATACACAGTTTGAAACTTTGTGACGTGTGAAGCAACAAGGGGGAACTTTCAGTGGGTACGTCTGCTGGTGGTGACTTAGGTGGGCCGGAGGTGCATGCAGGTTACGTTCTGTCTCAGCTGCTGCTTGCATTTCAGTTTCCATCTCAGATGAATGCTTCCAGTTGACGATGCCTTACACTAGCTCTTCACTTTGCCTTTTTCCTTTCTTTTTTCTTCCTTTCCTTTTTGTAAAAGAGATCACCTACTGACAGCACCCAATGCTGGCAGCACATGAAGCAACAGGAAACACTCATCATTGCTGCTGGGATGCAAAGTGGGACAGCCACAATGGAAGGCAGGTTGGCAGTTTATCACAAAACTAATCATCTTCTCACCAAACCATCCAGCAAGCGCATTCCTTGGTATTTACCAACATGAGCTGAACATTTATGTCCAGACAAAATCCTGCACATGGATGTGTACAGGAACTTTTTTCATAAGAGCCAAAAGTTGGAAGCTACCAAGGTATCCTTCAGCAGGTGAAAGCATAAAAAAACTGCACATTCAGAAATGGAATCTTATTCAGGGACACAATGAGATTTCACACAATGAAAAAACATGGAAGAAGCTTAAATGCATATTACTGAGGAAAGAAAGTCAATCTGAAATGGCTACATGCCATAGAATTTCAATTATGACACTCTGGAATAGGCAAAATTATGGAGACAGCAAAAAGGTCACTGGTCACCAGAGGTTAGGAGGGGGAGGGATGAATAGGCAGAGCACAGAGGGTTCACAGGGCAGTGAAACTGCTCTACGATGTTATAATGGTGGATACATGTGATTACATGTTGGTGAAACCCACAGAATGTGCCACACTAAGAGTGAACCCTAATGTAAACGGTGGACGTTAGGTGATAGTAATGAGTTGGTGTAGGTTCATCAACTGTAACAAACGTCCCACTCCAGTGTGAAATGTCAACAGCAGGGAAGCTGTGGGCACATGCAGTAGGGGCTACGTGGGAACTCCATACCTTCTGCTCAATTTTGCTATAAGCCTGAAACTGCTCAGAAAAATAACGTCTATTTTATAAAATGGAGAGAAGGAATATATTAGTGAAAAACTACAAAGTTTCAGTAAGTAGAAATAAGCTTTAGATATCTATCATAAAGAATGGTGACTATAATAAATTATAATGTGTTGTATATTTCAAAACTCCTAAAAGTAGATTATGAATGTTTTCACCACAAAAAGTATGTGAAGTAATAGGTTTCTTTATTAGCCTGCTTTAATCATCCCACACTGTAAACATATATCAAAATACCACATGCATCCCATGTACACAATTAGTGTTTGTCAATTAAAAATCAAATTTAAAAGCGAGGGGAAAAGTGATGTTAATATTTTCTTTAAATAATGGCAAAAATCTATACTGAAAAAAAGTGAATCCATAAATCAGCCAGTTTTTACACGTAGTTAATCATCTATCAAGGAAATCTAAGACAATGAGCTGAAAAAGTACTAGAACTCATAAGAGTTCATCAGCTTAACTGAAGAGAATATCACCATATAAAATCAATCTCTTCTTGTAAACCAGCTATTGCCATTTTATAACACAATGGAAAAATTATATTATTGAAAATGGTATCAAAGCAATAGCCAAAAATGTATTGAAATATGTATTTAGAAATATGCAAAACTTTAAGGAAAAAATCCTGAAATTACATGAAATTCACACAAATGTAAAAGGGAATCTAAGTAAATGGGGGTGCACATCTTGTTCTGAAGCAAATATTAGAAAATTTAAAGATGTCAACTATTTTCAACTTGCTCTTCAAATTCAAGCTGCCCCTCAGAGCACTAATTGGACAGTTGTGTGCTTTGTTTTGAATTCTGAAGTGCTGTTTGGATCTTTCAGATTTAGAATGCATTCATTCATAGAGGTGTGGAGAGGAGCCTGACTCTGGGGCCAGACCACCTGGGTTCAAGCTCACCTCTGGCATTTTCTACTTGTGGGATCTCAGCAAGTTGCTTAACCTTGCAGCCTCAGTTTCCACATCTGCAAAATAAAGGTGATAATAATAATGCCCACTTCACAGGACTTTTGGAAGGAATAATGAATTAAAGGAAAATTACTCAGCACAGTACCTGGCAGTAAATGTCAATTATTTTGGTTATGTATCAAAACGGAAGAAAAAGTCAAACAAAATAAAACACCTCATTCCCAAAGTAAAATATCAAACTGAACCTAGTTGAGTCTGTCAACAAGAAATATTTATTTATCCTAAATGTTAACAAACTGTGCTTCAGAATCTGCCTCTGGTTCCACTGACATTTCTCACACTTGATATGAAATCATTTCTTTTTGATAACTTGAATTATTGTTTATTGTTAGGTATAAATGTTATTGGAGTTTTAATGCCCTTAATAGTGAATATGGGAACTAATTATATGGGAGAGTGGTGAGTGGGGACACATATTGTTTACCTACAAGGAACACAAAATCTTTGGATTCCTGTCCTCAACAGGATGTACTGTTCACAAGTGTCCTTTGTTTTTTGTGGGGTTTTTTTGAGTTTTTAATTTTATTTCATATTAATTAATTTTAAGTTTAATTGGACAATTGATACCCAATTTCATTGTTGGAAAACCTTTTCTTTTCTTTTCTTTTTTTTTCTTTTCTAAAATTTATTTCATTTATTGAATCAAAATCGATTATACATATTTTTGGGGTTCAACATTGAGATCTGTTGATCAAATCAATATCAATAGCATATGTATTGTTATAAATCATAATTACTCTTTATGCCCCTTGTCCAATCTCTCCCCTTCCCCCATTTGCTCCCCCCTCCCCCCTCTAATTGCCTTAGATTTCTTCTCTCCCTCCAAAAGAATAATGGTGACTCTGTTGATTTGTTGCCTAGATGATTTGTCCAATGCTGAGAGGCGTGACCGGGTCCCCCAATATTATCATAGAGCAGATGCTGCTTCTGTCATTCTGAAACGGGCTTTGTGGAAAGAAACTTCCTCTTCTTTTCTTTGTCTCTGCTGGTGACTCTCTTTCACAAGTGGCCTGTGGGTGAGGTTATAATCCAGGGATTCTCTAGGGACTTGGAGTTCAAATTGATAAGCACACACCTGGGTGGTGGAAAGTTTTAAGGGACCACTTGCAGATCCGCATGTCCCCATGCACCCTTACCATGCGTGTGTCACGTGGGCACACTGATTCCTGTTTCCACCTCCCCTGTCCCAATCACTCTTGTTCCATTTTACCCAAGACAGAGGCTCACCCGTCCTCCATCAGAATCCTAACACAGAGCATGGACTCCGCACGTAGACATCTGTGGACTTCAAAGAAACCACCCAAAGTATTGCTTTGTGGTACACAAAATTTTTCTACATCAAGAGGTATCTAATTACCTGCTTTTAATAAAACCATAGGAGGTCCTAATTTACCAGTGGCTTATATCCTTAAAAGCAATTTTGAGAGATAGATCACTATGTCATTTTTAGACTATACTGCAGGGAAATTCAGATAATTGAGTGACATCACTACCACAAATCTCATTCTTATCTCATCTGCCCATTGATATGACAAGTATTTTCAGACCTTATATCTATAAAATGAAAAGTATGAAAAATGTCCTCTTTTAGCACGATATAACATTATCTGTAGATATATAAAATTAAAATAGGCTTCATTCAGTTCATTAACAGAAGCATTTACATTTTATTTCATTTATTTAATAATTATTAAACACAGAAATATATATATATGCCAGGTTTAGTCAATGCTACACAAATCCCTGTTGGCACCCAGGTCACCAATGCACCTGATGTTACAAACTCCTCATGTTCAGGCTTCTTGAGCAAACTCTTAGCTGTAAGTCAGGCCCATGGTATAGAAAAGGCCATTGGACATCGGTGGTTCTTTCCTTCTCTTCACTCACCATATGTTGCCGTGAGCAGATGGTTCTGTGATGTCTAAATCCCTTGTCTGTGTCATACTCTAAAAAGAAGGAAGGGAAAAAATCAGAAATTCTTGGTTTGCTCCTGAATTTTCCAAGATAACAGCTTCTTCTTGTGCGCACTGCCCTACATGTGCTTTTCACAATGCTAGAAGCCAAGCTGGGAACCACTTAGGAAACAACCTCGGGTTTGGGACCCTTCACCCACAGGCAAATTGACTTCATACATCCTTTCCCATCAGTGAGGCCCTCCATGATCCACCTACAACACATACACTCTCTACATGGCTACCCTATATTTTGCTTGACTAATGAAATTTCGACCTCTGTTGTTGGAATTAAATCTAAACTCACAGGAACGTTGAAACAATACATAGAGTAGGTGAGCAGCTGCACAAGCTTATGCAATTCCACTTACTATTGACATGTTACTCTCAATAACATGCTTTATTCATGTTATTGAATAAGCTTTAGTCATACACACGCCTCACAGCAATTCTACTTAACAAAGAGTTGGGGCAAAAGTCCCAATTTGTGGAACAGATTTTCCAACAGCTATGCAAAGCCTTAAACATCCAGTGACAACCATCTATCATATACCACCTCCAGAGCTCTGACAAGATCATACACAAATCCAGAGGCAGAGCAAGGAGGAAATAAACTGCAATGAAAGTGCCTTATGTGGCCTAAAGCCCTCCCAATGTCATGATGAATGTGCAGGCTGCATTCAGTGAACTGTGGGACTCTGCTCCTATGGAAGCATCACAGGTGCATGAAAGATCCAGATAGTGTTCCTGCATTTTTCCTCCACCATGTACAAGACACTGGAATGTCAAGGACTCTCCTTCCATGCTAAATTCCTTTTCAGCAGGAGTCAGGGCTGCCAGAACAACATGGACCCTGTTCTAATACATTGTTCTATCTGGGAACTGATCTTGCTTAAAGGAACTCAGAGAACTGCCCTGCAACTACATGGGCCAGATCCTAACACCTCTTGTTGACCCTCCCACAGTCAATACGGTGTGCTGAGTCTTGCTTGAGGTGTGTGCAGCTCAGTGTAAGTCTGCCCCACACTGTGAGCCAGAGGCTTGAGGACAGCAAACCACAGCCACATCAGAGGCACCACCCAAACTGGGGCAGTTTGTCCTCAGCATGCACAGTTGCATCTTAGGATGGTGAAAATAAGCAGATTGTTTTCATGCTTAGCTTAGAGAGGAAAGGGGTTAATCTTTGGAATCTAAAACAAGTTGAAGTTTTGAGTTTGTTTTGTTATTGTTTTTGTCTTTTAAAAAATCCTGGTAGAACTGCACAGAGCTGGCAGACCAAATAAACTTGGTACTTGTGATGGACCAAGAAACTGCCGAGCTGATGCTCACTTAGGAGGCTTGAGACCATTCACTTTGCCTAACTTCACAGTTTGCTGTTGCCGACCAGAAAGACCTCTGTTCCCCAACAGTCCTTTGCACTGAAGGGGACAATGGAAGTGTTATGTGCAAAACCACATACTGAGGAAAGACAGAGGGAATTGGGATGAAGTACAGTCCACATCTGGCTGTGTATTTCTACTCTCATTTTTTCCTGTTTTCAGCTTCAATAATGATAAAATTCTCCAAGGCCTACCCTAAATCTCGTTTCCTTTTTTTCTGAGTAAAGCTCCTCCCTTCAAATGCTTATTTTTCCAGCACATATTTGAGCTTCAGTTTTTCCGAGTCTTATTTCTCTGTAGATTTCACCCTATTTTCTCTCCATCTGTCAGGAAATCTTAAATACTCCTAAGCAAATGTTGTCACTCTCTTGTTTCCACCACATGTTAGAGCTCTTTTGTTGTTTTAATTTCACTTTTGTTATTTTGAGGGGATATCTAAAGAGGATGGGCAGATTTTAAACTCATGATCCATCTCTGGTCTTGATCCGATCTCAAGTGATGTGATTTAGTTGTTGGTTTCCACTGTGGTCAGGTGCTTTGACTGACAGATAACTGTCACGATCATGGGCTTGTGATGGCAAAAGATGGAGTTTTCTTAAGCAACTATAACTCTCTCTAAATCTCCTCTTGACATTTGCTTCTGTATGGAGAAATCCTAAGCTTCCCAGATTTGTGTTAAGATAATCCAAGAAATACAGTTGTAACAACAGCAGGGAAATATGTCCCAACATTGTTTCAGAGAGAAAATTAGTCCAGCTTCCATAATCTCATTTGATATTTGTCTGTCTCTGTGATATCACAATAATAGGCTGTCCTGATGCCTTCCTGAGCTCAACAGGAAAAAGGCAAGGAGGCAAATTAACAAATTCAAGGATTTGCAGTTTGGATATAATCTTCCATCTCTAGGTTACATGCGCTAACGTGTGCTTGGAAGAGTCTCTTAATCTTTCTAAGTCCCAGTAAATGCAGAATACACTTTCATTGCGTGAAAGTGGTGGAGATGAAATAACAGCATGTGTGCAAGGCTCTCAGCATCGTGCTTTACTTGGGTTACCTCTTTAACATGAACCATCCAGGCAGCCTCATTTCTCTCCAAACAAGGCAGCTTGAGTCGTTTTCACGTCCCCCACAGCACCACCTTGCAAATGCTCCTCCCTTCTCCACGACACACCAGCAACACGATCATATTGTAACAGAAAACTCTGACATGACCAATGCCATCTTAGGTAGGCATTACTCCATTCTCACTGTCAGAATACACCCCTCTGTGTGAGAAACCATTGACCTTCTCATAGAAACAAAAACCGTTGCATAGAAACAGGAACCATACACAGTGAACCCTAACGGAGGAACAAGAACCATACACAATGAAAATTTTTATGCTTGATTGCCTTAATAGCTCAGTTTTGGCTTCTGTAACCTAGGCACCTAGCTTGCTTTGTGCACCTGAACAAACCTGTGTGCCAATGGGATGTGGCTTTTGCCCTTATAAACTCCACCAGACCAAGGCTAGCTGCTGCTCTCCCAAAATACCTAGGGGAGGCAGTCACCAGCCGGCTAATAAAGACTCTGTTAAAATTCTTAATTAAATGTTTGGTTCCTTTCCTGGGTGACAAGCTCACGACAATATCTAACCCTGTTATTCCCTCTGCCCCCATGGCCAACCCTGAATCCAGGCTCTACTCAACATCTGTCTCATCATTTCATCAGTCTGTGCTGCCTTGGATTTCTTATCTCCTGCTCTGTGCATTCAAAATTTCAGGAGACAGCCATCATGTACACCTGCTATGGTAACTCAGAACACTTTTTTTCAAGAGAACCAAACTCGTCAGTTGTTTTGAACTAGTGCAAGCACAAATGAAATTTCATTTCACTTTGGACACTTTGTGCAAGGCATTCAGGAATGGGACTTAAAGGCTCCTCCTACCGACCAATGTACATGGCAAATGTTCAGAGAGATTTCAGATTCTACATGAATGTTGCCACCTTGAGGGTCAAATTTTACGCATGTGTTCTATTTAGGAAAACTCACCAGACACTTTTTACTCTATGCCATCTCTGTGCTAGGATTTGGTAATTAAAAGAATAAAAAGATTCTTTCATGCATCCAAGGACCTTCCATCTCATGGGGGAAACACACACATAAATATGTTACTTCAGTACATGAGCAAGGGCTTAGGCAGAGATGTGTTTAAGGAACGTCAGAGTGTGGGAAATGTCCCCATAAACCAATCTGGGCATCCAGAAAAGGCTTTATGGAGGGCATGATGAAGAGAGAAATAAGAAACATCTAGGCTGAAGTAACAGTCCACCTCCAGCTCTTCTGCACAGGGTCAATGCAGAGGAAGACCCGAGTGCACTGCATGATGGGAACTCAGCAGAATGACTCCTGGGAAGAGGGTGGAGCCTGCAACCAGGTGAACCAAGATTGTGAAACTGCCTCTGGATTTGCACAGAGGATAAGATTCAGCCCCCATGTGAGGGTGGATGGTGACAACTACACATAGTGTAAGTGCTGCCTGCACCCTGAGAGCGAGAGAGGACTACAGCCATGGCAGAAAACTCTGGATTTATATGTAAGTGGGATCTTTAAAATGTTTGATTCATATTGTCTTTTTTTATATTTTGTCAGCTGGCTGGCATGGGGATGCATTATATTTTAATTACATTTTTTCATGAACAATTTGAAGTACCCTCTCCTTCTTGAAGAACTTCTTTTAATGTTTTTTGCAGTAAAGGACGACTGGTGATGACTTTCATCAGCTTTTGTACTGGTGAGAAAGCTTTTATTCTTCCTATTTTGAAAGATGCTTGCTCGATATAAAACTCTAGGTTGCTGCTTGATTGTTTATATATCCATACAGGACCATCCTGTGGGGTTCAACAATATAGCAGCAGTTTGGAAAAGAAAGTGGCTCGGGGGACACTGTCCCACTCAGTGTAGAAAGGAAATCCTTAGAAGTTTGGCATTTGGTCAATTAGAGTTCATCAGAAATTCATAAAGTTTTGGAATCAGTGGATTGCTCACCAGCTGTAAAGGAGACTATTTTGGGTTAAGGATCAGTAACTGGTAATTATCAGCTCCCAGAGATTTACAAAGAAAAAATTAAAATCTACCTACCCATCTCCAAAGAGGGGGAAAATAACTTATACGGTGTCTAAAATCCCTGCTGCCTCATTCCAACAATCTCTGACATGCTGACCGTGTTCCCACATACAAACTAATGTGTGCATGACCCCCTCAATCTTGGACAAAGGACAGGCTGGGGTCATTCTTAAACATCCCAAAGACAGAGTGCTTCCCCAGGTTTAGGGAACTGTGAACTGTCCTGAGGACTTCAATGGTCCAGGAATTGGAAGATCCTCAGCCATGAACTGAGACTCACCGACTTCTCAGGATTGGAAGGCAAAGGAGGAAAACAGATTTAAAAATGGAGAAAATGTGAAGAAAAACTAAAAGAATGTGACTATTCTTTACATCCCCAATTTTGGAGCAATTTCCTACTCATTAAAACAAAAAAGTCAGTATAACAAATATAAAAGGGTATAAAACCCCACAGCAGGGCTCTTCTGATTACTGAGGGAAAAGTCAGCAATTACATCAAAAATGATAAGGACATTGATTTGTCCCAAAATTAGTTGGTATGTAAATACACATCCTCTTTCAATCTGAGGCAGGGACCAAAAAATACTGTCAACTGATCCATGATTCCTAGGAATCAAAACCTCACTCACAGGGATGAGCTGTTTCCGTCATTCAACTCTGTAGCCACCAAAGAATCCAGCATTAAGCTTGTTCATGTAAGGGGCTCGTTACATATTTGTTAAGCAAATTAATGTTATTGAATGTCATGTCATTATCTCTGCCAGGAGTCTGTAAATTAGCTCCTGAACTTGATGGGCTTCTAGGTTACTTTCCCTGAATTGAAGAGAAGGAGCTGCCCTGAGGACATGTATGTTCTGACCTTGGCACTCCCATTTCTCCCTGTAGGTTAAAGTTGGAACACTGGTTTACAAATCCTTCCTTTGGGAGTCAATTACTATGACATAACCCAGCCAAGTGATCACTGCCAAAGTTCTGAGTAAGTTAAGGTAAGGGTCAGAAGTGCACAGAATTCGGAAAATGTCATTCAGATGGAATGTTTAGAAATACAGTGGAATGTATAAATTCCGAAATAAATTTTTGTGGGGATACATAATGGAAGGCAGAGTGTGCCTTCTGTTGGGAATACACATGTGATTAAGGAGGAATCTTAATCTAAAGGAACCAGGACTCTAGGAGGTGACCTAAGTGGCCACAAATATGCCATAGCAATTGTGACCATGTGCTGCAGAACTATCTAGTTTCTTTGTCCAGTGATCTTCATTTGACCTTGAAATAAAATGAAAACAGCAATAATAAATTACATGAATAGATCCACATGGACACAGTCTTTACAACTTCTGGAATCAGTAATACTGTTATCCCTTATTAATCTTATTGAAAGTGGAAGGAAAGTGGAAATACAGAAGCATACATAAATAAGCACATTGGGAGGAGCTCTGGATATGGCAATAATAATAGGAAATCATAAACTGTGGACTGGTGTTAACTGTGGAATTTGGAGCTAAAGAATTTTAAAAAAGTGAACAACTATGATATCTATGCTTGAAAATATCAAGAACGTGTGTAAGATTCATCTCACAGAGGAAAAATAGACAAAAAACATATGCAAAAGAAGAAAGATAGGCAAGAAAAAGCCATAGAAATACATAACAGATATCTTGCATCCCTAGTAATTGCAAACTAGACAGATTAGACAAAAATTTTGCTGAAGACAACTAGAAAAGATAGACGAAATATTCTGGGAACTATCAAGAGCATGAAGGCTTATATCTAGGCAGGACAAACACGTAGACAGGTGATCCCTAAACATTTGGGGCTGGTTGAGCTCTGAGCAATTTTGGTAATCTTGCAGGAAGACATTACAGGCTATCAAGTTCAAGGTGATCTGGTCAATTAAGATGGGAGTCCAAGAGGGTCCATAGTATGCTTAAGGGGTTGTTCATTTCTAATTTCCTCACTTTGGGTCTGGAGAAAAACTTAGAAATAAAAATGAAATAGAATAAGAAAGACTCTCATAAGGAACTGCAGCTTAGTACAAATAGGACTGAAGAGCACAGAGCAGAGTGTCTCCAGGCGTTCTGGTGTGCCCATAGTTGGGTGTAAGAAGAGAATGTAATCAGAAAAAGATGACATCACCTCGAATTCCTTTGGAGCACTTTTGCCAAATCATGCAGAACACAATAAGAAAACAACCAGGTAAGGAAGGAAATAGGATAAAATTTTAAAAGTCCATAAGAAATGACCAAAATTTTGAAAAAAAGTTCTTAAGAAACTCCAGATAATTGGAGAGATCATAGAAATTTTTATAAAAACTATGCTTTATATATTTAAGGAGGTAACAGACAGATTATGAATTCTGGCAGTTAACTGGAAATAAACATGAAAATTCCCAAACTGAAAATATAGCTGAAGTTAAAATGGGTTGGTTTAGCAGATTTTGCTCCCTAACCATAGGATGCTGCTATAAAAATTCCTAAATGTGGGAGTGACTTTGGAACCAGGCAGCGGGTGAACAACAGAAAGACCTACAGGCTCATGAAAGAGTCTAAACTGCCTTCAATAGACTGTTAGCAAACTACTGGACTCATAGGGCAGTAACACTGAAAATTCAGAAGAAAGAAGAAGCATGTTTTTTAGAAAATGGACACCAGGAAATCTTTGTCATTTAATGGGAGAAATTTTCTCAAAATTGTCTCCTTTGGTTATGTGGAAAGCAGAATTCATAAGTTATAAAACTGGATATAAAGCTAAGGAGATTTCCAAGCAATATGTTGAAGGTGCCTTATGGCTTCTTCTTGCTGCTTGTAGTACAAAGTGAAAGGAGAGAGATAAACAAGGGGGAAAGTGTTCAATAAAATGGAACAATAATCTTATAGTTTGAGAATTCCAGCCTCTCTAGATGTCAACATATGCTAAAATTAAGAGAATTGTTGTCATTAAAGGGTGCAGTAGGAAGGACAAGGGCGTGACTCCAAAATCTTTTTCCAAAACCTCAGAAAGAATGAAAGATTAGTCAGTCTCAAAACTATTAAATGATTAAACAAGACTCAAGATCCTTTTCCTCTCCTTCAGACTGGAGCCTCCCGGAAGGATAAAAGCATTGTCCCCAGCTACCTCAATAGGAGGCCAAGACAGAAAAAGGTGTATCTAAAAATGCCTGTGAATATGGCTTTTATCCAACTGAGTAAACCCCAGCAGAATCCACAGGAGATACAGAAAGTTCTTGAGAAAATTATTTTTAGCAGTGCATTAGTTTCCTAGGACGGCCATAACAAAGTACCACAATCTGGATGGCTTAAACAACAGACAGGTATATTGTCACCATTCTGGAGGTTAAACATCTGAGATCAAGGTATTGGTGGGGTTGGTTCCTTCTGAAGGCTATAGGGAAAATCTACTCCGTGCCTGTGTTATCACTTGCGATGGTTTGCTGGCAATGTTTGGTGTTCCTTGGTAGATTTCAGTCTTTGTGTTGACATAGTGCCCTCATCTCTGTCCAAACTTTCCCTTTTCATAGAACATATTGAATTAGGGGTCCACCCTACCCAGTATGACCTCATCTTAACTTTACTACTCACATCTGCAGCAACCCTACTCCCCAATAAGGTCACTATCTGAGGTGTTACAGGTTAGGATTTCAACATGCTAATTTTATAGGGACACAACTGAACACAACATACAGGAGCACTGCCAGCTTAGAACATAAGGGATAGAGCAAGTTCAAAGTGAAGAAGAGTGTTGGACCCCGAAAATTCAAATGGCAAGAAGCAGGTTAGTAAAACATGTTTACTCAGCTGCAAACATGTGCAAACTTTCATGAAAAAGGAAGACTGACTCAAAGGGAAGAACCAGTGGCAGATCCCAGAGCCATGGAGAATTATCTCCGGGCAGTGAAATCTAATGAAGACATTCCCAACATTCATCCAGATGGATTTCTGAACCACCACGGAGCAATAAATCTTTTTTACCTTCCATTTTCTACTTTTTGAAGTGGAATGTCTATAGCTGTTATCCTATGTCTGTTCCACCATTGTATGAAGGGACCTCAAAAAGTTTGTGGAAAATGGCATTAAAATAAAAATATAACCTTTAGTTCTCAACATAAGTTCCATCAAGTTCAGGATACTTTTGTAAGCAATGATAGCAGCCATGTGGCCCAACCCTAAAGAACTGAGGGTGCTGGGAATTTAACCCTGTCAATACAGTATAACATTTTTAAATAAAAATGGATGTCCTTTAAAGTTCTTTTAAGATTAGGAAACAAAAGTAAGTCAGAAAGAGGCAAATCATTACTTTAAGGTGGATTCCTAATAATTTCCCATCAAAATTCTCACAAAATTGTTCTTATTTGATGAGAAGATTGAGCAGGAGCATTGTCGTGGTGGAGAAAGACAGTCTGGTGAAGATTTCCTGTGCATTTTTCTGATAAAGCTTTGGCAGACTTCCTGAAAACACTCACATAATAAGCAGATGTTATTGCTCTTTGGTCCTCCAAAAAGTCAACAAGCAAAATGCCTTGACTATCTTAAAAAATTGTTCCCATGTCCTTTGCTCTTCACTGGTCCACTTTTACATTGACTGGACCATTTCCACCTCTTGGTGACCACAGCTGCGATTGCACTTTGCCTACAGGATTGTATCAGTACAAGATCAGTATAAAGCCATGTTTCATCTCCTGTTACAATTCTTCCAAGAAATGCTTCAGAGTCTTAATCTCACTTGTTCAAAATTTCCATTGAAAGCTCTGCTCTTGTCTTCAGCTGTTCTGGGCACAGTAGTTTTGGCACCCATCGAGCAGAATATTTGCTCAATTGTAATTTTTCTGTCAGGATTGTATAAGCTGAAGCAAATGAGATGTCTGTGGCATTTTCTGTTATTTCTGCTGTTCATGGTCAGTCGTCTGCAATCAGGGCAAGTACAAGATCAATCTTTCCTCAGAAACTGATGTGGATGGTCTGCCGCTGCCGGATCCATCTTCAACGTCACCTCATCCCTTCTTAAAATGAGTTAGTCAATTGTAAACTACCATTTCTTTGGGGTATCGTCCCCATGAACTTTGCATAAAGCATCGATAATTTCACCATTCTTCTGCCTAAGCTTTACGTAAATTTTATGTTTGTTCTTGCTTCAGTTTTTGTAGAATTTAGCTCTGATAGTGGCCCTTTTCAAATTGATGCTTTATCTTTCTTAGTGCCTCAACCTGGATCGTGTTCAGGCATGTTATAAAAAGTTAGCATGAGTTTACTTTGGTACAAAAAGATTTTGCAAGCCATGCATAGTTTTTATCATACGTATTTTCCATGAACTTTTTAAAGACCTTTCATGTTTTGTTTTATGGATTTCTTGGAGGTAGATAATAATGTCTACTTGTGTTTATACTATTTTGTAACTTGCTCCTCATTAGTTCAGATAGATCTTCAGACTTGTTTCTACACAAAAGAATAAGGCAAAAGTGAGGGGATGTCACTCCTGTGAATCCAGTTTGTTACAGAAGGCTTTGTCTTAGGTGACTTGAGCTAGACATTCTCCTCGTTAGTATGAAGTAGCAAGCCACCAGGAGTCCTACAACTACCAGGTAATAATTTTTTCCAAGAACTTGATGGAGCTTGAAAGTGAATATTCCACCAGTTAAGCCTCTGAGGAATCTACGGACTTGGCCAACACCAAGGAAGAAGCCTATGGAAACCCTAAACCACCGAGCCCAGCAAACTTGTGCCTGGACTTAGGACCTACTGAAACTGAGATAATATACTGTGGTGTTTTAAGTCACTAAGATTGTTTTACTTTGTCATGTGATAATAGAAGACTCAGACATACACATAAATTAATTATGATTGAAGAGATAATTTAGGAACTAGAAGATAAGTTAGCATCAAGCACCCAATATGAACCTTGGTGAGATGAAAGTTTAGAAGATACACAAGAGGCTAAGAGCCAGAAAGGATACGTTTAAAGGTCTCACATATTAATCATTAGACTCTACAAAAGAAATAAGTGAAAACAATGGAAAAATGTGTATATTTTATATGATAATTGGTGAGAAAATACATAAATGATGAAAGACACCAAGCCCTAGATTAAAGAAGTCCTACAAATTCACTGCAGCTTGCATAAGACCAACACTTCCTCTAAGAAATAGAAAATCTAAATAAAATACAAATTAGAAGTTTTAAAGTGTTGGAGAGCAACCAAGGCAGTATGGACTTGAGGGGCCAAGATTCCAGAA
The DNA here is from genome assembly GCF_027409185.1 of Cynocephalus volans. Taxonomy (NCBI): domain Eukaryota; kingdom Metazoa; phylum Chordata; class Mammalia; order Dermoptera; family Cynocephalidae; genus Cynocephalus; species Cynocephalus volans. The sequence goes on from NC_084463.1 coordinate 157,599,824, forward strand.
AAGGGAAGCCACAGAGAAATGGGCCCAATATTTTGTGCCACTTCTTTCCTTCAAACATTTGAGAGTTCTCAGGCAGGTTTGCATGGTGTAAAATGTTGAAAGCAAGGAAAATTCAACAGCTAAAGAGCTAAACCTAAGAAGATTTTTTTGGCATTCTTATAGTGTTGGTGGATAAAGGTTTCAGTTCAATTTCCTCAAAGGAGAAGGTCATCTAGTAAACCTAACTCTCAGCTGAGACCCTTGAAAGATTATGACAGAGGAGAAAGGACAAAATGGAAGGAAATGGCAGAAGGAGAGTCTGAAGCCCAAGAATAATGGGTAACAGTTCAAGTAGGAGCCATTGTTGGTGTAATCTATAGGGAAGGAAGATTTTGTGTGGGTCTGAGGGTGTGTTTCTGAAGGCTTTATTTATTTATTTTTAATATATATATATATATATATATATATATATATATGGGTTTTGTTATGAATATTCATGAGATACAAAGCTGATCGCTACCACTCGGGCCCAAGATGTGAAGGCCAGATTCATGCTGGTGGCATACCCATTACCACAAATAGCATTTGCGACTCATGTCCTCCACTCAATTGGCTCCAACCTCCCTCCCCCTCCCCCTTTCCCACCCACTCCACTTGGTAGCCCAAAGAATGTTCTTTCCCTCTGCAAGTCCAGTGCACCACCATGGTCTTTCTTTACTTTCTTCTTTCTCTCTTATCTCCCACATATTAGTAAGTACATGTGGTATTTATCCCTCAGTGCTTTGCTTATTTCACTCAACATAAGTTTCTCCAGGATCATCCATGTTGTTGCAAATGGGAGGATTTCATTCTTTTTTATGGCTGAGTAGTATTCCATGGTGTATATATACCACAGTTTCCTTATCCAATCATCCATCAATGGACATTTACATTGGTTCCAAGTCTTGGCTATTATAAACTGAGCTGCGATGAACACGGGAGTGCAGGCATCCCTTCGACATAATGATTTCCATTCTTCTGGGTATATACCCAGAAGTGGGATTGCTGGATAATATGGAAGATCTATCTGTAGTTGTTTGAGAAACCTCTATACCATTTTCCATAGTGGTTGTACTAATTTACAGCCCCACCAACAGTGTAGCAGTGCTCCCTTCTCTCCACACCCTCGCCAGCACTTGTTATTCACCGTCTTTTTGATCATAGCCACTCTAACTGGAGTGAGGTGGTATCTCAATGTAATTTTAATTTGCATTTCAGGACAGGGAGATTTTTATTATCTTTTTCTAAGTCATCATGCAACACGTGTGCAGCAGATCACATGTAGAAACCTCAGCATACTTGTAGGGGTCTCTCAGTAAAATCACTGCAAATAAAATTTTGGTGGGTCTACATTTGTGTGACAAGTGGGCTTCCTGTACCAACCTGAAGATGACTGATGAGTCAGAGATGTACAAATCAATTATTGCAATTATACAAGAAAAAAATCATCTAACTGCCCCTATTTCAGTGCTCTGGGGACCCTGAGAACCATCTACCTGGGAGGGATAGCAAGGAGAGGTAAAGCAAGGAAAACAAACTAATAACTGCTGCGGCCAGGCACTATTCTGGGAACTCCCCCACATATTTTTCCATCAAGGCTCACAACAATAGGTATCGGTGTGGGCACTGACTTGCCCAGCATCATAGCACAAGGTGGTAGCACAAGCAGGATTCTGACCCAGGCATGTCTGTTCCAAGCCTAGAGTTAATTCCTCCAAGTTTGGCTGGTGAAGGTTCTTGCCTCCTGAGATCAGTGTCAAGCTTCTGGCCATGAGGTTAAGGAAGAGCAACAGGTTTCATATCAGTCTAGCCCAGGGTTGGAGGTTAAAGGCAAGAAGAGCATGTCCTGAGACTCAGGCATCCTAAAGACCAGACCCTGCTGGTCTACCTGGCTGATGTCTTCCTAAAACAGACACCAATGATAATATGACAGTAAACTCCTACTGAAACTGGTTACTGACCATTGCAGATAATTAGCTGAGCTGATTAATTGCCTGATGTTTCTTTTAATATAACGAAATGCCTTTCAAGTTTCCTATAAAGGTCAGGTAATCATTAATCACTTTTAACTTATCTTGCAGAGCCCCTGAAGTGAGACAGACACGTGCAGAGGAGACCCTACTGACCTCCAGATGGCACAGGAAACAAAGTCAAGTCCTTCCCCCTCCCTTCATGGAACAAAAACTCAGAGCTTTACAAGAACCAGAATGCTGGACACAATTAAAAACTGAAGACGTCTGTAACCACTTGTTGCAGGACGAGCAGAAAAGGGAATGAAATCCGATGTACAAATTTCCCACCAATGAGCTCCTGCCAACTTGTGATTTTTGTAATTTTACCAATATTTCTCTGTACTTTGAGCTTCCTATAAGAACAAGTCATACTTCTCAGTCAGGAAAACAGATTTGAGCCCAGTCTCCTGACGCCTTACTGACCAGTCATGCAGTAAAGCTCTTTCTTTTCACAGAAGCCAGTGTGTCACAGTGTTTGACTTTCTGTGTACATCAGGCAGTGAACCCAGGGTTTGATAATAGTTTTGGTGACTCACATGGGACTCAAAGGTCGTGCATGGGACCATCTGCCCAAGGCTCTGCAGCCCCTTAATGGGGTGCCAGCTCTCATCTCTGATGCTGATAATCCATCTAGACAATTTTTAGTCCAGAGGTTCAGAAACTGAGACCTGACTTTACTGAGATGTGTCAGGCCCCTTTTTGCAGTGTAAGCTTTTATGAGAAGAACAGGCTGTGGGAAGATGTTTCTAGGTGAGTAACTCCAACAGGCTCCTAAGCTTTTTTTGCCTTTTGGTGGTCTCATGAGGATGTGGGTTAGAGTCCCTTCTTCAAGGATCTTGACAGGTTAGAGTCCCTATCTTTGGGTTAGAGTCCCAAGGGAATTTGTGGGCAATAAAAAAGGTTGTAGCCACAGGCTACCTCCTATCTTGCTTTAGCATTTTGGGAGCTCAAGTTATTGTTTGTTTGTGTATCTGTCTTTTGTTTCATTTTATCTGTTGGAATTGGCTAATCAAGATTAAACTAATTGCTGACTAAAAACAAACAAACACTCTCATAGGTTTATTTGCCTGAGAGTCCTTGGGCTCTGAAGATTAAAGATATTGCTCCCTCTGGTTCCTCAGGATACTCTTAGGTGACTGAAGGTCTCACAGAGATGTCAGAATTCATATCCATGACATGCAGCAGCTTCATATGGCCTCCCCACCAGAAGAACAAACCATGACCCTGTGTTAGAAGAAATCTGTACTGCTCATATAAGGAACTGGTCATCCCAGTGTCTTGAGATGCCCAACACTACTTAGTGTTCAGGATCCTCCATGCCATGTAAGAGGCCTAGCCAGCTCCAGGATGAAACTTGGAGAAGCAACGCCCACAGCAGCACATTTACAGACTCAAACATTTTCCTTAGAAAGAGATGGTTTTAACCACAGGTAGATCTTTCATAGGATCCAGCAATCCCTCTTCTGGGTATATTCAGAGGAATGGAAATCATCATGTCAGAGAGATACCTGCACTCCCATGTTTATTGTAGCTCTGTTTACGATAGCCAAGATATGGAACCAACCTAAATGTCCATCAATAGATGATTGGATACGGAAACTGTGGTATATATGCACTATGGATACTACTCTGCCATAAAAAAGAATGAAATACTCCCACTTGCTACAACATGGATGAACCTGGAGAAACTTACGTTGAGTGAAACAAGCAAGGCACAGAGGGGTAAATACCACATGTGCTCACTCATATGTGGGAGCTAAGAGAGAAAGAAGGAAGGAAAGAAAGACCACAGTAGTGCTGTGATCCAACAGAGGGAGGGAACATTCCTGGGGCTACAAGTTGAAATTGAGGGGAGAGGGGGATGGGGAGGGAGGTTGGGGGATAGTTGGGAGTGGACAAAGGGTACAAAAGTAATTTCTGGTGATGGACATGCCCCTAGTATGGATCTGGCCCCTGCATCATGGGCAGGAGGGGGGACAATCAGCTCTGTATCTCATGAGTATTTGTAATAAGTAAATAATAAGTAAAAAAGAAAGAGATAGTTTTAGTCACCTCTGACAATATCTCATCAAATTATGGAAAATGGAAGCAGGATTCCAATCTGCAGCCCTCCAGGCTGTATCCTTCAGAATTAGGCAATTTTTAGTTATGAATCAATGAAAAGAAAGAAAATGTGTTTTTTTTAATGTAATACTGCATAGCCACAATATTCACTAGAATCCGGTGAGAAACAGCTTGAGAACAGATCTTTAAATTATACTACCATTTTGCAACTAGATTTGTTTTGTAAAAAAGAATAAAAGTGGGATGAAGTCTCATATGTCCAATCATTTATGTCGTTACATCAGAATAAGAATTTGTAAAAGAAATGTAAGCATTTTAAGCAGAGGAAGGGACCCTCAAATAAGCTCAAACTTACAGATTCAAAACAGTTTGATGATCTTGTTTGTTCCTTTTGTTATCTACTAGTGGCACCTCTCCCATATGCCAAAGAGAACTTCAAAGATAAGCAAATTGAGCATGCTGACTCTTCCAAAGTTGATGGCTTGGCTTTGTACTCCCCCTTACCTGATATTCCAAAAGGAATGGTCTTCCCCATCATACCCATCAGGATACAAAATTTGGCCCAGGGAAAACTTAATCTCAGGCATGGAAATTTTCATTAAGGCAAGTCCAAGCCACAATAGATAACCAAGGACATCCACAAGTATTTGTATATGTACATTCACCATCTTCTACCTCTGATTTATATAATTGGAAAAATAACATGCCTTCCCACTGGATGACCCTATGAGGATGAAAGATTCATTTTCCTCTAACTTTGCTACCCATATCCCAAATTGGGTGGATAGTCAAGTCTTCCTGAACACATTGTTAACCTGGGAGGAGCATAGAATGTTATTGAAAAAGACCCACAAAGAAACCAAAAGACTTCATGAGCTACAACCTAATAATCCAGTCAACATTCAGGAGACTAATGTAGTGCCTGAAACTGAACCAGAAACTCTAAAGATCCTAGAGATCAGGCTAGCTTAGATCACTACAAGTTATGCATAACAACTGGAATTCTAAAAGGAGTTTCTAGACCTAAAGCAATGAACAAAATTCAAGATGTCCAACAAGGACCAAAGGAAAAATCCCTCAATGCTTCTTCAGAGGATTTGTAGTACCTATGAACAATATACTGATAAAGATCCAGGGCACTCAGACAATATGAGATAATTAACCTGATTTTTATTAGTCAAAGTGCACCAGATGTTAGAAAGAAAGTACAATGGATGGAAAGAGGAATGGGTATGTCACTGTCTCAGTTGGTTGAAATTGCCTTTAAGGTGTTTACCAGCTACCATCAGATGCAAGAGAAGCAAAAGCGATGTGAGATAAGGCAATCTACTCTGCTGGTTATAGCCATTGGATGTGATCCACTAAGCTGTGCTAGAATGTCCAAAGGAGGAATGAAACAGCCATGGGTAAGACCTCTAGGGCCACAACCCTCTAACCAAAAAGGCCACCCAACTGTGGGCCCACAGGAGTGTACCTATTGCAAACAAGTGGGACACTGGAAATGGGATTGCCCTACTCCCCCAAAAGGGAAGGAGAAAGAGACAAAAGGTGATCCCAAGCTTGATTACCAGCTGCCACTTGCACCAATAGTGATCAAGAATAATGTGGCCCAGGGTGTCCTTCTGATTTCATTGGCTCCATTGATATCTCCCATGAGGAACCCCATGTGACAATGACTTGGGGAAAAAGACTTGCTGATTTTCTAATCAACACTGGAGCTACTCATTCAGTTTTAAATGCCAAATGAGGACCCCTATAGGCAAGACTATCATAGTTACATAAGTCCCTGGAAAGATTTCTCATAATTCTTTCCTCCAATTTTTGAAATGTCAGTTGGGGGAGACTTATTTAAAACACAGCTTTTTATATATGCCTTCGTGCAAAGTGCCCCTTTTATGTTGAGATTTGTTAACCAAGTTAAACACACAGATGTTTTTTGCACCAGGAAAGGTAGAAGTTCAAATACTTCCTGAGTATGCCTGCACCTTTCAAGCTGCATTGTTGCAATTGAAAGAGAAACTTCGAATGGAAATACCTGAGGAAATACAATGAAAATTGAAACTTGAAGTACTGGTGAATGGTAGACCTGGATGATTGGCATAATCCTTCCAGTGCAAGTAAAGCTTTTATAAAATGCCAAAGTTCCCAATTTAAAATAATACCATGGAAAAGACAGGCAAAAAAGAACCTATAAAGTTTTTAATAGCTACCTTTCTTGAACACCAGCTCATTCAGCCTTGCCACTCCCTATATAATACCCCTATATTGCAAAGAGAGTAATGCCTGGGTTCTCAGGCAGGAGCTAAGGGCAGCCCCCTGACACCCAGAAGCAGGCAAGAGAGCTGTGGCCAGGGTCCTGGGCTGGAGCCAAGGGCAGCCCCCTCCACCCAGAAGCAGGCAAGAGATTATGCCAAAACACCACATATTTGAGGATGGCCCACCACAGCAACCACAACAGCCATAGCAGCTGCAAAAGTGATTCAACACCATAGCAGTAGGCATGGCCACCATGCAGGCAGCCCACCAGACACCCAACTGCACTGACACAAAAAGAGTCACCAGTGCAGACCAGAAAAAGAAGATGCCTCTCTCCTCAAACACCTCTCCAGAGTAATAGAAGAAGCAACTGCTCTACCAGATGACAAGAAATTAACACAGACGTGGTAGAAACAGGAAAACCCAAGAAAATATGACACCACTAAAAGAATATAGTAATTCTCAGATTTCTCAGATACCAGACCCTATATAGCATGAAACCCTTGAAATGACTGAAAATGAATTCCAAGCAACAATCTTAAGGAAACTCACTGAGTTACAAGAAGACAGTTAGGTAATAATGATATGAGAAAACAAATCCAAGATATGAAGGAGGAAATTTATAGAGATTAACACCTTAAAAAAGAATGTAGCAGAACACATGAAACTGAAAGATTCACTCAACAAAATTAAAAGCATGACTGATAGCTTAAGCAGCAGGCTAGAATAAGCAGAAAAAATAATTTCTGATTTTGAAGGTAGTCTTTTTGAAATAACCCAGGAGGACAAAAATTTGTTTAAAGGAAAAAAAGAATTTTAAAAAAGGAAGAAAATCTAAGAGGGCTAGCAGATAACCTTAAGTGCACAAACATTGGAATCAAGAGTGTTCCAGAAGAGGAGAATGGAAAACCTATTCAACAAAAGAATTACAGAAAATTCCCAGGCACAGGGAGAGATGTGGGCCTTTAGATCCAAGAAGCTCAAAGATCCCTAAACAGATTCAACCCACGAATATCCTGTCTAAGACACGTTATGGTCAAACTGGCAAAGCTCAAAGACAAAGAGAGAATCTTAAAAGAAACAAGAGAAAAACATCAAGTCACCTATATGGGAGTCCCTATCAGACTAACAGCACCCTTTTCAACAGAAACTCTACAGGCCAGAAGAAAATGGGATGATATATTCAAAATACTAAAAGAAAAAAACTGCCAGACAAGAATAGTATACCCAGCAAGCTATCCTTCAGAAATGAGGGGAAAATAGTGTATTTTCCAGATGCACAAACACTGTGGGAGTTCACCACCACACAACTAGCCCTACAAGGGATCCAAAAAATGATAATCACTACCATGAATACACAAGAAAGGACAAAACCCACTGGTAGAATAAAAATGCAAACAAGAAAGAGAAAGGAACTCAATCTTTCCACCACAAACAAAACTAATGACAGTGTAATAATGTCCCTGCTTTATTCCTGACTTTAGTTATTTTAGTCTTCTTTCTTTTTTTCTTGGCCAATCTAGACAAAAGTTTGCAATTTTTTTGTTCTCTTTAAAGAATCAACTTCTGGTTTTGTTGATTTTTCTCTCATTTTTAAATTCTCTATGTCATGTATTCCTGTTGTAATCTTTGTTATTTCTACTTTTATTTCCTTTTGGTTTAGTTTGTTCTTCTTTTTCTCTTTTCTTAAGGTTGAAGCTCACATTACTGAGTTCAGATTTTTCATATTTTTAATATAGATCCTTACAAGTATGTTTCCCCCAAGCCCTGCATGAGCCTTTCATCCTATAAATTTTGATATGTTACACTTAGATTTTTATCTCAAAGTATTCTTTAATTCCCCTGTGATTTTTCTTTTTACTTATTGTTTATTTAGGAGATTGTTGTTTAAATTCCACGTATTTGTGAATTTTCTAAATTTCCTTCTGCTATTGAAGTCATAGAACATATATTCTATGATGTTAGATTTTTTAAGTGTATTAAGACTCGTTTTGTGGGGGGGGAAGACTGAATACTAAAGCTGCAGATGTCACAGAGCTATCATATATAATGTATATTTTTCTTTTGCACCCAATAAATTTTACTTTGAGTCTGTTAAAAAAAAAATACTCCTATTTTGCCAATGCAAAAGAATAGGGACTACCATTATGTACTGTACTTAAGAGCCATTAATCAAATTGTGGAGGATATCCATCAAGTTGTGCCAAACCTTCACACTTTGCTCACTACATTATCCAGATATCTTTGCCAGTTACAGTCTTGGACTAAAAGGATGCCTTTTACTATATTCCTTTAGATCCTAAATCCCAGGAACCATTTGCTTTTAAAAGGGACAACTCTGAAACTATCATAAAGCAACAATATTTTTGGACTGTTCTGCCTGAGGGATTTAAGAATGCTCCAACAATTTTAGGAGCCACCCTGGCCAGAGATTTGAGAGAACTTCAATTAGATAAGGTGGTCTTCTTTCAATATGTGAGTGATATTCCCATTGCTAGCAAAACCAAAGAAGCATCAAACAAAACCATCACTGTGGTGGTGGTGGTGGTGGTGGTGGTGTTTTCATCGGCTGGCCAGCAAAAACACCACTTTGACTTTAATTTTTCTGGCAGACAGAGGAAACAAAGTATCCAAGAAGAAAGCTCAAATTACCCAGCTGTAAGTAAAATATTTAGGATTTGAACTGTCCAAGAGCCAGAGAACTCTACTATCAGATAGAAGGGAGACCCTAGCCAGGATGGCAGGTCCTACTACAAAAAGACATTACAAGGACTTTTAGGAATTGCAGGATTTTGCCGTATATGAATTCCAAGTGTTTGACTGATAGCTAAACCCTTATATGAGGCCTTAGAAGGGAATAATCAGGAGCTATGAAATTGGACTGTAGGATGCCAGAAGGTATTCCAAGCTTCCAAGGAAAAACTTGTAACTGTCCCAGTACTTGGCCTTCCTGATTTAAGGAAACCATTTAGCCTCTATACATGTGAGAGGCAAAGTATAAGTCTTAGGGTTTTGACACAGAATTTGTGCCACACCTGTCATCTATTTTTCAAAATAATTAAACATAGTAACACAGGGATAGCCAGTTGGTCTCCAACCAGTTACTGCTACCTGTGACCTTCTATAAGAGGCTGAAAATTTTACTTTGGACCAGCTAACAACAGTGCACATACCCACTGTGTGTTAAACCCTCCTTAAATAAAAAGGAGGACACTTGCTCACTTGGTTAGGCAAATACCAGGCCATCCTATTGAATAATCCAAATGTAAAACTAAAGGCAGTGTCTACCCTAAACACTGTCACCCTGCTCCCAAGCTCATTGGAAGAGCCTGCCTACGACTGTATTCAAATGATTGAAGAGGTTTATTCCAGCAGATCTAATTTTACACACCAACAATTGGAGGACCCAGACTTGGAAATGTTTATGGGTGGAAGTAGATTTGTGAACCAGACTTTGTAAAGCTGGATATGCAGTGATAACTCTTCAACAGCTCCTGGAAACAGAGGCTCTTCCATCAGGTACATCTTCCCAAAAGACAGAAATTGTTCCTATCACCAGGGCTCTTCATCTTGGGTCAAGGAAAAAGGTAACCATTTGTATTAGTCTGTTTTGTGTTGCTATAATGGAAATACCTGAGTCTGGGTAATTCATAAAGAACAGAGGTTTATTTGGCTTATGATTCTGGGACAGCTGCATCTGGCATGAGCCTCAGGCTGCTTCTACTCATGGCAGAAAGTGGCAGGTAGCTGATGGGTACAAGCAGATCACATGGTGAGAGGAAGCAAGAGAGAGAGAGATGGGAGGTGGCAGGGTCTTTTAAACAACCAGCTCTCATAGGAACTAACACAACAAGAACTCACTCACTACACCTCCTCCCCCAAGGAGAGCATTAATCCATTCATGAGAGATCCACCCCCATGACTAAATCAGTATCCAACATTGCCACATTGGGGATCAAATTTCCATGAGTTTTGGAGGGGACAGCACATCCAAACTCCAACACCCTTTATACCAACTCTAAATATGCCTTTTTTGTGGTATATGTCCATGGGGCCATTTGGAAAGAAAGAGGATTATGAACTTCAAGAAATAAAAGGAAATTAAACACATGCAGGAAATATGAAACTTATTGGATGTTGTCATGTTACCTGAAAAAGTGGCTATAGTCCATTGACCTGGGCACCAAAAAGCTGATGCTCTATTGGCTAAGGGAAATCACATGATAGACCAGGATCTAAAGAGTCTGCTAGAAGGTCCCTAAAGTCCTAGATGCTTATTCCTCATATGGGTCTGTCCCCACTCAAGCCTATATATTCTGAAATGGACTTTGAAAAGGCAGATGAATGAGGTTTTTTCCATAATGGGGCTAAAAACATAAACAAATAATCAACAAAACAACACCACCAAAGAAGGTTGGACATACAATGAGCAGGGGATAGTGCCAGGTCCTGAACACTTACTAGAAGATATAATCACTAATTTACATCAGGGGACCCCTTATGAAATAGATGCCACCTACCAATTGTTGAGTAAGTTATTGTGGGTCCAAATATTCAGAAGACTATTTAAAAGGTGGTTGAGAACTGCTTAACTTGTACAAGGAATAACCCCAAAACAGGACTATACCCTAAAATTAAAGTGGTACAAACTTGAGAAACATTTCCAGGAATTTTCTATCATGCCAAAGCCACCAGAAATTTTAGGTACCTGTTAGTTTTGTAGGTACTTTTATTGGATGTGTACAAGCTTTTCTTTGCAGAATGGAAAAAGCATCAGAGTTGACTGAGAACCTATTCAAGAAGATCATTCATCACCATGGACTCCCATCATATATACGAAGTAACAGTAGAGGAGCCTTCATCACTAAGGTAACTCAAGAGGTTTTGGGGGTCCCAGGAATACATCAAAAGACTCATGCTTTCTGGATACATCAATCTATAGGTAAGACTGAAAAGATGAACCAAACCTTGAAGAAAACTCTTGCTAAAATATGCCAAGAAACTAATTTAACATGAGATAAAGCCTTACTCTGCTTAGAGACAGACTGGCCACTAGAAGGGAACTCAAATTAAGCCCTTAATGAAATGTATATGTTATATGGGAGACGGCTCCTTAAGAATGAGTCTGATTGCAATTGAGATAATTGTCATGTAATAAAAGAATTAGATATAATCAAATGTGTACAATTTATAGGGGCAACTTTAAATGGTATTAATAAATATGCTTCCAGTATATTAATGTTCCTGACTGATATTCCCCTACATTGCTTAAGTCCTGGAAATTATGTATTTTTTAAATCTTGGAAAAATAATCATCCAGCATATTAGATCTGGCCAAAATGGAATGGGCCATATGAGATATTGTTAGTCACTCATTCTACAGTAAAGCTACAGGAAGTTAAACCTTGGATTCATCATTCCAGGGTAAAGCCTGTCCCTATATAAGAACTGATCACCCTCAACCTTGTATTAATTCTTGGACAGGTCACAGCCTTCATGCCTCAGAGGAAGACTTTCAACAAGATGATACAAATACTGGGTGGATGAAATGACCTGAAGCAGACATTTCTGTTCCATACTATTCATGTGAACCTGCTGAATACTTGAAATTACTTTTTAAGAAAAGCTGGCAAGATAAGTAATGAGCAGTGCCTTGGGCTGAAAGTCCTTCCAAAACTTAGTCCCCACTGCCACAGTGTAAAGAGGTTGGCAAGTCCTGTTATAGTAATTGAAAGGTGGAGCCTGAAGATGTGATTAGATTGTAGGATCTTGCCATAGTTGAATGGATCAATAATGGTGGTCAGGTTCTGAGGACTTTAAATAGAGAGTGCATGAGGAACTATCCCTCTCTGCTCCACCATTTTCTGCCCTGTGAGACCCCTCAGTTGCTGTCACTGCCACCAAGACTGTCACCACCACCAAGGCTGTCATTGCCACCAAAACTGTCACCAGATATGTTCCCTGGAGTTTGGACTTCCTAGCCTCTGAAACTGCAAGAAATAAATTTCATTTTCTTTATGAATTACCTAGTTCAGTGTATTTTGTTATAAGCAACAGAAACAGACAAATATAAATAGGCTCCCTGCCTCACTTCCCTGGTTGGAATATTTGCTTGCTTAGTTCTGCTCTTCTATTTATTAATAAGATTAAGTCTATTGCCAGAAGGTTTTAATTTCTTTGCTTGCCATCATTAACTTCTAACAGCATATATTCACTTTTATTAGTTTTATTATTCTTCTGTCTTATATACTCAGGCCTTAAGACACCTTTGTTGCCCAACTATATGGTGATTGGCTCAAAGGGCCAATCTATCTAAATGTTGGATCTGTATCCATCACAAGCATGTGGAGGCAGAATCTAGTTTAACTGGAGGACCTTTGCCTTTGGTGACATTGTTTGATCAAACAGGAAAACAGGAGGAGACTCCCACACAGCTTATGCTACCACTTATAAGACTGGGTGTGAGTCCAGGCCTCACTTATAGTGAGGAGAGGCAGAAGATGGGTGCACAGACAGAACAGCCCACTGGCCTGAGCCCTTAGGGCAAATCCAGACTTTGCTCTTTAAAACTGCATTTTCATTCTGAAATTTTTATGGGCTTGGTCCCATTCCAGGATTCCTCAATCACACATCCCTCTGTAATTTTACTTTAAAATATAACCAAACAAGGCATTCACATTCCTGGTGGACAATAAGACCAAGTTGGACTACTGGGCTTAGAATGTCACCTTCACCTGGGGAAATAAACATAAAAATGGCACAGGGAGATGAGAAACCAAAATAAATATTCTAAATGAAACTGATTCAGACAGGTTTAACTTGGGGATAGACCTACAGTCAGGGGTCCCGTGGGTAGTCAATGATTTGGGGATATTTTTCAGCTATACCAATACCACAAACCCTCAACCAGTCATACCAACTATGATTTTTAGAAAACTTAGATGCCAATTTAATCACTCACACAACCAGTCTTAGCCCTGGGGGCACTATCACCCTCTTTGTGTTGATGATAAAAGGCCAAGGTACCACCTGGCTTCCCTCACTCACCCTAGGGCAGAATGGGATCCTGCATTAGATCCTGAGATTTTTTATATGAATACCACACATACCAAAGTTTAGGTTTGGGGAGCAACTATTGCAGTGTCCCTAAAAGGGACAGCCTATTATTCTTATGTGAATCCAACCTCTATCACCTCTTACCTATATTTGTAGGGGAACCTGTACAGTAGTTGCTGTTGTGCCAGAAGCTAACAGTCTTCTCTCTTTAGGGCCTTCTGCTAAGATTCCCACTTTAGGATCCTTTCTTTCTATGGCTACTTGGGATCCCCATAAGAAAAGGGACTTACACTCTGAAAACTAGATTTTGGAATCTTAACTAATAACACAAACATTGACCATTCTGGAATTGGATATACTATCTGCAGGGGTCTGTTCTCATTCATAGGGATTGCAAGTCAAGACAAATTCATTTATAACTTATCTATTCTAATCCAGGAATTATAAAAAGCAACAGTCACTGCCATAGAACAGCAACAGAGAGCCATAAGTTCCCTAGGAGAAAGAGTTTTACAAAATAGATGGGCCCTGGGCCGGCCCGTGGCTCACTCGGGAGAGTGCGGTGCTGATAACACCAAGGCCCCGGGTTCGGATGCCATATAGGGATGGCCGGTTCGCTCACTGGCTGAGTGTGGTGCTGACAAAATAGATGGGCCCTTAATATATTAACCATTGAAGTAAGTGGCATTTGTGCTTTGCTAGGAGAAAAATGCTCTTTCTATATTAATAGTTCTGGACCAGTTGTCAAAGATTTAGAAGTTTTTTAGGGAGATGTTCAGCAGGGGAGGCGGAAGCTCTGCAGAGACCACACACCCTGCAGTGCTGGCCTGCAACCCAGCACGTAGGCCTCACATCCACCACCCAACTCCACCCCGGGCCCAGCCAAGTGTGCGCAGAGCAGGGAGACGTCCAGCAGGGGAGGCAGAAGCTCCACAGAGACCACACACCCTGTGGTGCCGGGGCACGATCCAGCAGCCTGGCCAAGTGTGGGTGGAGCAAGGAGACGTCCAGCAGGGGAGGTGGAAGCTCCACAGAGACCACATCCCCTGAGGTGCCGGTGCACGACCCAGCAGCCCGGCCGAGTGCATGCTGACCAGACAGGCACCTCCCCAGAGAGGCCCAAGACCTGAGGCAACCACGCACACAAGGCAGTAGTGGCCAACTGAGCAGACACTGAGGTAGCCATACCAAATTGGCAACCCCAGCAACGTCCTAGCCAGGCAATCATGCCAAACCAGTAGACTGTGACACCCCCTGCCACAATGACTAAACATCAAAGGAAAGATACCAGAAATATGAAAAATCAAGAAAGTACACCACCAAAGGGTAACAACTCTCGAGCTCTAGATCCTATAGAACAAGAAGCCTTTGAAATATCTGACAAGGAATTTTGAGTGATAATTCTTAGGAAACTGATTGAGATACAAGAAAACTCACCTAGACAACATGATGAAATGAGGAAAAGTATACAGGACCTGAAAGAAAAAATGTACAAGGAAATCAATGCCCTGAAAAAGAATGTGGCACAGCTTGCCAAGCTGAAGAATTCATTCAACAAAATAAAAACATAACAGAGAGTTTAACCAGCAGGCTTGCAGAAGTAGAAGAGAGAACTTCTGACCTTGAAGATTGGCTATTTGAAATAACACAGGCAGACAAAAAAAAGAAAAAAAGAATTAAAAGCATTGAAGAAAATCTAAGAAAGATATCAGAAAACCTTAAGCACTCAAATATCTGAGTCATGGGTATTCCAGAAGGGGAAGAAAAAGGAGATTGCATTGAAAACATATTCAGCAAAATAGTGGCAGAAAACTTCCTGGTTATTGGAAAAGACACAGATCTTCAGATTCAAGAAGCTCAAAGATCCCCAAACGTATTCAACCCAAAAAGGTCTTCTCCAAGACATGTTATACTCAAATTGGCAAAACTCAAAGACAAAGAGAGAATCTTAAAAGCTGCAAGAGAGAAGCGTCAAATCACCCATAAGGGAACCAGAATCAGACTAACATCAGACTTTTCATCACAAACACTAGAAGCCAGAAAGGAATGGGATAATATATTCCAAATACTAAAAGACAGAGATTGCCAGCAAAGAATACTCTACCCCGCAAAGCTATCCTTCCAAAATGAAGGGCAAATAGTATATTTCTCAGACAAACAAAAACTGCAAAAGTTCACTACCACACGACCACCCTTAAAAGAAATTCTCAAGGGAGTACTGGGTTTGGTACCTGAAAAACAACTATCACTGCCATAAAAACCCAAGAGAAATCAAAACCCACTAGTATAATAAAAAAGGCATCCATGAAGAGAGAACAAACAAACACACAAAGGGCTAACTACAACCAAAGGAAAAAACAAATGCAGAAAACAAACAGTAAATCAGAAAGAAAGGAACAAAAGACACCAAAGACATCCAAACAAAAATCAAGAACATGCTAGGAGTAAATCAACACTTTTTGATAACAACTCAATGTAAAAGGATTAAATTCCCCAATCAAAAGACACAGACTGGCTCACTGGATTAAAAAGGAGGACCCAATTATATGCTGCCTTCAAGAGACCCACCTCACCTATAAAGACTCACATAGACTAAGAGTGAAAGGATGATAAAAGATTTACCATGCAAACAGAAATGAAAAATGAGCTGAAGTAGCTACCCTTATATCTGATAAAATAGACTTTAAATTAAAAACCACAAAAAGAGATAATGAGGGCCACTACATAATGATAAAAGGATTCATCCATCAAGAAGATATAATGATCATAAATATATGCTCACCCAAAGTTGGAGCAGCCAGATTTATAAAGCAAACCGTATTAGACCTAAAGAAGGAAATAGACACTAATACCATAATAGCAGGGGACCTGAACACCCCACTATCAATATGGACAGATCATCTAGGCAAAGAATTGGCAGAGAAACACAAGATCTAAACAACACACTAGACCAATTGGAATTGGCAGATATCTACAGAACATTCCATCCAACAACCTCAGAATATTCATTCTTCTCATCAGCACATGGATCATTCTCCAGGATAGAGAGAAAAAAAATTAGGTCACAAATCAAATCTCAACAAACTCAAACAAATTGGAATTATCCCATGTATTTTTTCAGACTGCAATGGATTAAAATTAGAAATCAATAACAAACAAAATTCTGGAAACTATACAAACACATGGAAATTAAACAGCATTCTACTTAAAGCCATATGGGTCCAAGAAGAAATCAAACAGGAAATCAAAAAATTTATTGAAACTAATGAAAATAATGATACATCATACCAAAACCTGTGGGATACTGAAAAAGCAGTACTAAGGGGGAAATTCATCACATTAAATGCTTACTTCAGAAGAATCAAAAGATGGTAAGTGAGCAACCTAACACTGAATCTTAAAGAACTAGAAAAAGAAGAACAATCCAAACCCAAAGTTAGCAGATGGAAAGAAATCATTAAGATCAGAGAAGAACTTAATGAAATTGAAACCCAAAAAGCAATACAAAAGATCAATGAATCAAAAAGTTGGTTTTTAAAAAAGATAAATAAAATTGACAAACCATTAGCACAACTAACTAAAAAAAGAAGAGAGAAGATCCAAATAACAAAAATTAGAAATGAAAAAGGCGATATTACAACTGATCATCTGAAATACAAGGAATCATTTGAGACTACTATAAACAACTATATGCCAACAAATTTGAAAATTTGGAGGAAATGGATAAATTTCTGGACCAACACAATCTACCAAAACTGAGTCAAGAAGATGTAGAAAATCTGAACAGAACAATAACAATAAAAGAAATTGAAGCTGTTATCAGAAGGCTCCCAACAAAGAAAAGCCCAGGACCAGATGGATTCACAGCAGAATTTTACCAAACACTCAAAGAGGAATTCACACCAATTCTCTACAAACTATTCCAAAAGATTGAAACAGAGACAAATCTCCCAAACTCATTCTATGAAGCAAACATCACCCTGATACCAAAACCAGGTAAAGATACAACTAAAAAAGAAAACTACAGGCCGATATCCTTGATGAATATAGATGCAAAAATCCTCAATAAAATACTAGCTAACAGAATACAGTAACACATACGTAAAATTATACACCACAATCAATTCGGATTCATCCCAGGGATTCAAGGTTGGTTCAACATATGCAAATCAATACATGTGATACACCATATCAATAAAATCAAACAGAAGGACCATATGATCATCTCTATAGATGCTGAAAAAGCATTTGATAAAATTCAACATTTATTCATGACAAAGACCCGCTATAAGCTAGGTATAAATGAAAGTATCTCAACATAATTAAAGCCATATATGATAAACCCACTACCAATATCATCCTGAATGGGGAAAAGCTGAAAGCTTTTCCTTTAAGAACAGGAACTAGACAAGGATGCCCACTCTCACCACTCCCATTCAACATAGTGTTGGAAGTACTAGCCAGAGCAATCAGAGAAGAGAAGGAAATAAAGGGCATCCAGATTGGAAAAGATGAAGTCAAACTGTCCCTGTTTGCAGATGACATGATCCTATATATCAAACAGCATAAAGCCTCTACAAAAGAACTCTTGGACTTGATAAATGATTTCATCAAAGCAGCAGGATACAAAATCAACACCCAAAATCAGTAGCTTTTCTATTCTACAATAGTGAACATGCAGAGAGGGAAATCAAGAAAGCCTGCCCATTTACAATAGCCACCAAAAAAATAAAATACTTTGGAACTGAATTAACCAAGGATGTGAAAAATCTCTATAATGAGAACTACAAACCACTGATGAGAGAAATCAGAGAGGATACAAGAAGATGGAAAGATATCCCATGCTCTTGGATTGGAAGAATCAACATTGTGAAAATGTCCGTACTACCCAAGGTGATATACAAATTCAATGCAATCCCTATCAAAATTCCAATGACAGTTTTCTCTGAAATGGAAAACACTATCCAGACATTTATATGGAATAAAAAAGACCATGCATAGCCAAAGCAATGCTGAGCAAAAAAATAAAGCTGGAGGCATAACACTACCTAACTTTAAACTATACTACAAAGCTATAATAGCCAAAACAGCATGGTACTGGCATAAAAACAGACACACTGATCAATGGAATAGAATAGAGAATCCAGAAATCAACCCACACACCTACAGACATCGGATCTTTGACAAAGGCTCCAAGCCTATACACTGGAGAAGAGACTGCCTCTTCAGCAAATGGTGCTGGGATAACTGGATATCCATATACAGGAGAATGAAACTAGACCCATACCTCTCACCATATACTAAAATCAACTCAAAATGGATTAAAGAATTAAATATACACCCTGAAACAATAAAACTTCTTAAAGAAACTTAGGAGAAACACTTCAGGAAGTAGGACTGGACACAGACTTCATGAATACGACCCCAAAAGCATGGGCAACCAAAGGAAAAATAAACAAATGGGATTATATCAAACTAAAAAGCTTCTGCACAGCAAAAGAAACAATTAACAGAATTAAAAGACCACCAACAGAGTGGGAGAAAATATTTGCAAAATATACATCTGACAAAGGATTAATATCCAGAATATACAAGGAACTCAAACAACTTTATAAGAAAAAAACAAGCAACCCAATTAAAAAATGGGCAAAAGAGCTAAATAGGCCTTTCTCTAAGGAAGATATACGAATGGCCAACAGACATATGAAAAAATGCTCAACATCACTCAGCATTCAGGAAATGCAAATCAAAACCACACTGAAATACCATCTCACCACAGTTAGGATGGCTAATATCCAAAAGACTGTGAATGATAAATGCTGGCGAGGTTGCAGAGAAAAAGGAACTCTCATACATTGTTGGTGGGACTGCAAAATTGTGGAGCCTCTATGGAAAATGGTATGGAGGTTCCTCAAACAATTGCAGATAGATCCACCATATGACCCAGCTATCCCACTGCTGCGAATATACCAGAGGAATGGAAATCATCAAGTCGAAGGTATACCTGTTCCCCCATGTTCATCGCAGCACTCTTTACAATAGTGAAGAGTTGGAACCAGCCCAAATGTCCATCATCTGA
Organism: Cynocephalus volans; assembly: GCF_027409185.1. NCBI lineage: Eukaryota > Metazoa > Chordata > Mammalia > Dermoptera > Cynocephalidae > Cynocephalus > Cynocephalus volans. Next base: position 157,619,309 of record NC_084463.1, read on the forward strand.
TGAGTGGATACGGAAAATGTGGTATATCTACACAATGGAATACTACTCAGCCATTAAAAAAATGAAATACTGCCATTTGCAACGACATGGATGGACCTAGAGAGAATTATATTAAGTGAAACAAGTCAGGCACAGAAAGAGAAATATCACATGTTCTCACTTATTGGTGGGAGCTAATAATAAATAAATAAATACACAAAAAACCGGGGTGGGGGACTGATGAAGACACAACAATTACAATTCCTTGAAGTTGATACGACAAGCGAACAGAAAGGAGGTTGTTAGGAGGGAGGGGGGAGAGGAAGAAGGGAGGAAAGTTTTGGTAATTGGCCACAATAATCAATCACATTTTATACTGACAAAATAAAAAAATCACAAATAATAAAAAATTAAAATTTTTTTAAAAATTATAAAAAAGAAATTTTTAAAGAGAATATTAAAATTTTAAATAGATCAGAGCCTTGGCTCTGGACTGGAGTATTAAAGAATCTGTTTAGCTGGATGTCAGAGAAAATTGGATCAATATTAATGTCGGGCCTTTGATTTCTAATGATTGTAATAATGGTAGGTTTAAGTATTTGGTTACTATACAAAGTTATTCTTGCTTGCTGTAATCGGTGTTTATCATTCTCTCTTTTCATAGATCACGCCACTGCAAATGATAATAACCTATCCTCCCAAGACTCTGGATCTCAGAGAAATCTTACAGTTAAGTGCAAAACAATTCCATTCCTCTAACCTCGATCTATGCACACTAGTCAGCAGAAAGTAGTTAGAGTAGTCGTCACCCCAATTCCCTCAGTAATGAGGAATGTCTAAAAGAAAGAAGGGACTGAAACCAGCTGCTGACCAGCCCAGATAATTGGCTCAGCTGAATAATTTGTTATCCTTTTAAGATTAAAAAAAAAAGTGACTTTCAAGTTTCCTGTAACGGTCAGATGATTGTTAATCACTTTTGCTTAAGTTGTCTTGCAGAAGCCTCAGAGGCCCTGATGCAAGATAGACATGCACAGAGGAGACCTGTTGACCTCCAGATGGCACGAGGAAACAAAGTCACACCCCACCCCCACCCCCAAGGAACAAAAATTCAGAGCTTTACCGGAACCAGAATGCCAGGTATGGTTAAAAAGTGAGTGGTCTAATCATTTGTTGCAGGATGAGTGGGAAAGGGAGGAGACTGGGATGTGTTATCTCCCACCGATCAGCTCCTGGCAACTTATGTTTTTTGTTGTTTTATTTACACTTCTTTATACTTTGAGCTTCCTATAAAAACAAGTCACTCTTTTTGGTCAGAGAGAGAGATCTGAGTAATCTCCCGTCTCCTTGGAGACTGGTCGTGCAGTAAAGCTCTCTCTTTTCACAACAGCCTGCATGTCACAGTGTTTGGCTTTCTGTACACATTGGGCAGTGAGCCCATTGCTCAGTAACACTACCATGTTAGGACCAATGACATGGGGACATCTATGCAGGTGTATCTAACCTCTTCCTGATGACATCCCTATTTACAGAGAACCTCCAGGGGCATTAGAGAGGGTGTTAGGTTTCTCCAGGCATCAGCCAAGATCAGTGATCACCGCCTCTGATCACTGGGGCAGGATGCAGATTGACTGAAGCTCTTTGCAGGTGTTCAGAATGAGTTCCTCCCACCCCAAGGCCTGGGTTCCTTGAATCCATGCACAGGAACCCTCTCTGGAAGGGACATCAAATTGTCTTTGCTTATTCCTTATTGTATTCCATTTGTGTCTCCCTTCCCTGGAAAGGAGGAACAGGTATAGCCCCAGTTTCTATTAAATCTCTGAGAACAATGACCACCAAGTAAAAGAGATAACCCAACCCCAGTTAGAGAATGCAACTCCTCCATCCATTTCAGCAGAACTAATGAGACCGCAGTCTTAATCTATAAATTCATGACTGATTGAGCACATAAACCATGCTTGTGCAGGCCAACAAGGAAAGAGATGAAAAGCCCAAGATTTCTGCTCTCAAAGATGTGCAGATCTGAGAAGAAGTAAAGTGAAAAGAGGTAAACTTGTTAAAATTAGATACACGGAGTAACATACATGAGGATAAACCAACAAGAAGTCATTTATTAGAAAGGAAAGTGGGAAGTGGTCTTGTATAAAATAGTCTCCTTTCAGCCAGGTAAACACACACAGAGTGAGAGAGAATGTTCCATCAGTGCTTTTGTGAGGTTCAGATGCGGTTATGAGTGAGGTGGTTTCTTTAGTGCATTCAAATTCTCCAGATTTCCAGTCCCAGGCATGGGCCAAGTTCCAGGACTGCCAAGGCACATGCTAGAGAGATGTCCAGGTTGTCTTAGAGCAGCACTTTTCCAAGTGTGTTCCCCAGACCAGCAGCATCAGTATCACTGGGAACATGTTAGGAATATAAATTTTTGAACCTCACCTCAGACTTCCTTCTCAGAAACTCAGGGGTGGGGCCAAGAATCTATGTTTTATCAAGACCCCCAGCTGAGTCTGGCCAGTTTACTCAGTTAGTTACAGCATGCTGTTACCAAGGCCAAGCTTTCAGATCCCCATATGAGCCCGCTGCCAAAATAACAATAATAACAACAACAAGAAAATTAAAATCTATCATTTAATAATAATAATAATAATAAAGACCTCCAGCTGATTCTGATTCACACTATCTTCAAGAAGCACATTCTTGGAGCATCTGCTATTCACCCTCAGGCCTTAGATTGGAGACTGTGAAAGCAATCAAAATTTTCCAGTACCTCCTGTCCTTTATTTCTTGAGCACTGCCATACCAATACTATACCTGTCACCTTCTCGGCTTATGTCACATTCTCTGTTAAATACAGGGATACAGCAAGGAGGGGGTCTTGGAAGAAAGTAAGAGTGAGTGTCCTAATACAAAGCCTGGAATATCAAACACAGTTTTCTAAACAAGGTGTCCATTGATTGAACTTGAATGAGGAACAGAAACTGTCCAGGTGGATCAGGGTAGATGAAGAGTTAGGCAGAACAAGGACATGGAGCCTATGATGTTACCTCTGGAAGCAACTTAGAGAACATCTGGGTCTCTCCCAGCACTCTCACCTATTCCACAGATGAGCATCCTTCCCACATCCACCCTACTCCTTTGTGCCCATGTTCCTAAGCCTCAATAAAACACATTTCCCTGTGCTCCTGTGAATGTGGACATTTATGTGAAAACTAATGAACAGGACTCCTATACATCTTTCACCCCTTTGCACACACGCCCCCAGAATTACCTTTTCTCCACCCCTTGTTGGCTAAGTGAAATTTCATACCTATGACCCCCTTCCTTCATCATAAGCCAAATACATCTTGATCCCCCAATGGAACACAAGTTCTTCTCAGAGTGATAGCATTGAGCCCCAGGGGCAATGGGATTGTTGAGTCCCCCCAAAGGGATTCCATTGAAGGAGCTCATCCATGTGCTTCCAGACACCAGTGCTCTGCTCTGCTCCCCACATTTCACAGTAATCTCTATTTACCCAAAGAGTAATCATACAGTGCAGTGTAACTCAGGTCATGAAGGAGCCCCCTACTCTTTGCTATGGGTTGTTTTCTTGTACCTGAACTCTGCAATCCATCTGCCTTTCAAAATCATTTCCACTTCCTCATCATCTCTGATATGGACTTGGCTAGGAACTGTTTCTTCATTGATGGTCCCTTGACTGGGTCTTCCAAATAACAAATTGTTAGAATCGTGATCATTTCTTCGTAAACCATTAACCAAACATATATTTTGTGTCAGGCACTGTTCTTGTCACTGGGGATACGTCAGTGAAGAAAACATTCAAAAATCCCTGCCATCATGAATCTTGTATTTTGTAGAGGAGAGAGAAATAATTGACAAAATAAAGTAAAATTCTAATACACTGGAAAAATATGAAGAAAAATAAAGGCTAGGAAAAGGATAGCATCACATGAAGCTTGTATTTTGTAGAGGAGAGAGAAATAATTGACAAAATAAAGTGGTAAAATTCTAATACACTGGAAAACTATGAAGAAAAATAAAGGCTAGGAAAAGGATAGCATCACGGTTTTGATTAGATTGTACAAGAAAGACCTCTCTGGTGTTTCAGGCCAGATCCAAAAGGGTGAGTGAGAGAGTGTGAGGTGTCTGGGACACAAGAATTCCAGGGATGTCTGCCCAGGGTCTGGTGATAGAGCTCTGTTTAGTTTTTACAAAAATGTATTTTTTCCTCAATTATTCTAAGGATGAAGATTCCTGGAAACAATACAGTTAGGCTCTGTTGATGAATGTACGTAGCAGCCACCGCAAGACCCTGGAGAATGACTGTCTCCACATATTACTCTACCAATGACCAGACTCTATTTTTTTTAACTTCCATTCGCCCACCCCCATCCCTCACAATCTGGCTTTCACCCCAATCAGTATAAAGATAGACCACGTTAGCCCACAAATTAAGACTCAATAGATTTTTTAGGTTATGTATCATATAAAGTGTCTTCTCCACCACAACAGGATGAAGTTAGAAATTAATAACAAAAGTAAAACTGAAAAACTCACAAATTTGTGTAAAACAATATACTCTTAAACAACCACTGGGTGAAAGAAGAAATCACAAGCAAAATTAGAAAAGTCTTAGGGAAAAATGAAATCAAAAGCACAACATACAAAATTTAGGGGAGACACAAAAATAGTTCTAAGGGGAAAATTCATAGCTAAAAAAGTTTTCATTAAAAAAAAATCTCAAATTAACAACCTAACTTTACAACTTAAGGAGCTGGAAAAATAAGAACAAACTAAACCCAAAGCTAGCAGAAGGAAGAGAATAATAAAGATTAGAGCAGAGATAAGCAAAATAGAGAACATAAAAATGATAAAGAAAATCAATGAAACCAAAAGTCAATTCTTTAAAAATATCAACAAATTAACAAAACCTTAGCTAGATGGACTAAGAAAAAAACAAATATTCAAATTACTGCAATCAGAAATGAAAGTAGGGATATTACTGCCACTTCTACATAAATAAAAAAGGATTATAATATAGTACTGTGAACAATTGTACACAAACAAATTGGAAAAATTCCTAGAAACACAAAACCTACCAATGCTTAACTATGAAGAAATAGAAAATCTGAATAGTTCTATAATTAGTAAGGAGATTGATTCACTAATCAAAAATCTCCCATCAAATAAAAACCCTGCACCGGATGGCTTCACTGGTTAATTCTACCAAATATTTAAAAAAGAAATATTGCCAATTCTGTTCAAACTTTCCAAAAATATGAAGAGGAGGAAACACTTCTTAACTCATTCTATGAGGCCAGTGTTACCCTGATACCAAAGCCACACAACACACTACAAGAAAAGAAAACACAGACCAATATCCCTTATAAACATTAATGTAAAAATTCACAACAAAATACTAGCAAACTGAATGCAGCAGCACTTTAAAATGATTATATCCCATGGCCAAGTTTGATTTATTCCTAGAATGCAAGGATGGTTCAATATACAAAAATCCATCCATGTAATACACCACATTAACAGAATAAAGGGGAGGAAAAAAACCACAAGGTCATCTCGATGTGGAAAGAGCATTTGACAAAATTTAACACCCTTTCATGATTAAAGAAAGAAAGAAAAAAAACTTAACAAACTGGGAATAGAAGAAAAGTACCTTAACATACATATGTGAAAAACTCACAGCAAACACCATGCTCAATGGTGAAAAATTGAAAGCTTTTTCTCTAAGATCAGGAAAAAGTCAAGGATGCCCACTCTTGACAATTCTATTTTACATAGAAGTGAAAGTTCTAGCCAGAGCAATTAGGCAAGAAAAAGAAATAAAAGACACCCATATTGGAAAAGAAATATGTACAATCAATGGGTCAATTAAAAATAAATAAAAAACAAACAAACAAACTGGAAAAGTAAAATTATCTCTGCTCACAGATAGTATAATCTTATATGTAGAAAGCTGTAAGGACTCCACACAAACAAAATTGTTAAAACTAATACCTGAATTCAGCAAAGTAGCAGGATACAAAATCAATGCACAGAAATCAATAACATTTCTTTACACTGACAATGAACAATCTGAAAAGGAAATTACAAAAACAATTCAATTTACAATAGCACCAAAAAGAATAAAATACTTAAGAATTAATTTAACCAAGGAGGTGAAAGACTTATACAATGAAAACTATAAAACTTTGCTGAAAGAAATTAAAGAGGACATAAATAAATGGAAACACATCCCATGTTCACAAATTGATAGACTTAATATTGTTAAGATGTCCATACTACCGAAATTGATCTACAGATTCGATACAATCTCTATCAAAATCCCAATGATGTTTTTTACAGAAATAGAAAAGCCTAAAATTCATATGAAACTACAAAAGACCCCAAAAAGCCAAACCAACCTGAAAAAAAAAAAGCTGAAGGACTCACACTTCCTGATTTCAAAACTTACTACAAAGCTATAGTAATCAAAACATTGTGGTACTGGCATAAAGACAGACATATAGACCAATGGAATAGAACAGAGAGCCCAGAATAAACCCTCACATATATGGCCAAATGTTTTTTTGAGAAGGTTGCCAAAACCATTCATTGAGGAAAGGACAATCTTTTCAACAAATGGTCCTGAGAAAACTGGATAGCCACATGCAAAAGAATGAAATTGGACCTAACCTAATACCATACACAAAGATTAACTCAAAATAGGTCAAAGACCTAAAACTATAAAACTCTTAGAAGAAAATATAGAGCAAAAGCTTTATGATATTGGATTGGTGATGATTTCTTGGATATGACACTAAAGGCACTGGCAACAAAAGAAAAAAAAAACAGACAAATTGGACTTCACGAAAATTTTAAAATTTTATGCATCAAAAGACAATATTAACAGAGTAAAAATGTAAGCCACAGAATGGGAGAAAATATTTTCAAATCACATACCTGATAAGGGATTAATATCCAGAATATATAGAGAACTCCTAAAACTCCACAATAAAAAAATAAACAACCTGACTTAAAAAAGGACAAAGGACTTAAATAAACATTTCTCCAAAGGAGATTTACAAATGACCAACAAGTCTATGAAAAGGTGTTCAACATAACTTATTGTAGTGAATTGAATTATGTTCCCAAAAACTCACTGATGCTTGAATTGTGTCCCCTAAGTTTTATGTATTAGAAACTTGGCCCCCACTGTGACTTTAAGAGGGTGGGAAATCCTATTATAGTAAATGAAAGATGGGGCCTTGAAGAGGTGATTAGATTATAGGATCACACCATAGTGAATGGATTAAAAATGGTCATCATGGGCGTGATTTGGAGGTATATAAAAGGGATATAAATCACCCAGTTTTAAGTATTTTGTTATAAGCAACAGAAATGGACTAACACACTGATCATTAGGGAAATGCAAATCAAAGCTACAATGAGATACCACCTCATACCCATTAGGATGGCTATTTTTAAAAAAAAATCCAGAAAATAACAAGTATTAGTGAAGATGTAGAGGAATTGGAACACTTGTGCCATATTGGTAGAATTGTAAAATGGTGCAACCACTATGAAAAACAGTATGAAGTTTCCTAAAAAAAAATTAAATTACCATATGATCCAGCAATTTCAGTCCAGGTTATATACCCAAAAGAATTGAAATCAGGGTCTTGAAGCAATATTTGTACGCCCATGTTCACAGCAGCATTGTTCACAATAGCTAAAACATGGAAGCAACCTAAGTGTCTATCAAGGGACAAATCAAAAAGCAAAATGTGGTACATACACACAATGGAATATTATTGCATTAAATAAAATGGAAAGAAATTCTGACATACACTACAACATGAATGAAACTTGAAGACATTATGCTAAGTGAAATAAGCCAGTCACAAAAGACAGATACTGTAAGATTTGACATGCATGAAGTACTTAGAGTAGTCAAAATTATAGAGACAGAAAGTAGAATGGTGGTTGCCAGGGTCTAGTGGGAGGCAGGAATGGGGAATTATTACTTAATGAATATAGCCTTTCAGGGTTGCAAGATGAAAAGAGTTACGGAGATTGATGTTGGTGATGGTTGCACAACATCATGAATGTATTTTGTTTGTTTTTGTTTTGGGGGGTTGTTTGCTTTGTTGTTGTTGTTTGGCAGCTGGCCAGTACGGGGATCCAAACCCGTGACCTTGGTGTTACAAGGCTGTGCTCTAACCAACCAAGCTAAATGGCCAGCCCTGCGAATGTATTTAATACCACTGAACTACACCTAAAAATGGTTAAGATGGTAAATTTTGCTGTGTGTATTTTACCACAAAAAAATTTGGGGGGGGAAGTCATGGGAATATTTTTTCATGTAACATCATTTCACGTATGGGGCAGGGCTTTTTGGAGCAAATTAAAGTTATTATGCAAGGCTGTGGGTCTTGGAGACTTCATTCTTTGGAAATCTTAGAAAATAAAGAAAAGCCCATGGAAGACGACAGAAGTCGCTGAGATACAACCAGTGTTGACTTGCTGGGTTCACAACAGCAAGTCTTTTCTCACCTCCAGGCACAGATTTCTGTACCCCAGCATCTTGCTGCACAGGTGGGATCATGCTACGTGTGATGATCCCATGACAGGACATGACTGCCCCTCCCCGTTTTGATGAATGTGCCTAACTCTTTCCCTGAGGTCTCCACTGCTGGCTTCCTGCTGCCACTGGTCCTTTTGGGTCCTCTCCAGTGACTTCAAGGTTCCTGAAGAAGTTCAAAGAGGAGGTGGATGCCCGGCCAGCAGAGCAGAGAGCAGCAGCAGTCAACGGTGGTGAGCCCCTCTCTGCCCATCCCTCTGTCCTCCTCCCTCACAGTGACATCTTGAGTCAGGGCTCAGTCCTAGGTGGGACAACCCCACAGGGACCCGGCCCAGAGGCCCAAAGGTGGGCATGTCCATTTCACTGTACAATGCCAACATGCAGCCAAGGCTCAGGTGTCAGAACCTGACCATTAGGTTCTTCCCCTGACCCGTGGAATCCCAATGCCCGAAGTCACAGAAGCCCCCAAATGTCCCCCAGTTGCCTGGAGTCACTTAGCAAAAACATCAAACTAATGAAAATCTGTATTGGCCCTGATATACTCTCCAGCTCCTTCTGCCATTCCCTTCCTCCGCCAAATCCCAGGACACCTGCCCCAGGAGCACCTGCTGTGCCCTGACTCACCCACAGCTGTCCTGGCAGAAGGAAGTTGGTGAAAGGGAAGTGAGACAGGATGGATATAAAGCACACTCTGTATGGCCTTAGGCTTGAAGTTGGTTGAACTCTTTGAATCTCACTTTCCAGAAGCTTAAAATGAAGGTGAAAATAGTATCACCCCTCAACGGGGGGAGCAGATGTGACGGAGGCACCGCACCTCACCCGTGCCTCACACACAGCAGGCACTTCGTAATCAAAGGTTGTTATCCATGTTCCCAAAACGGTCCCCAGGAAGTGGCTAGGAGGCTGGATGACAAACCCCACATCCTTGGCCCTGTCACATTAATAGTTAACTGTCATGTCATGCTGTCTGCCCGATCGCTCTCCTCCGTCTGTTTCAGCAGAACATGATTCAAGCTGCCCCTCAGAGCACTAATTGGACGGTCGTGTGCTTTGTTTTGAATTCCAAAGTGCTGTTTGGGTCTTTCAAATTTAGAATGCATTCATTCATAGAGGAGCGGAGAGGAGCCCGACTCTGGGGCCAGACCACCTGGGTTCAAGCTCCCCTCTGGCATTTCCTACTTGTGGGACCTCAGCAAGTTGCTTAACCTTGCAGCCTCAGTTTCCACATCTGCAAAATAAAGGTGATAATAATAGTGCCTACTTCATAGGACTTTTGTAAGGAATAAATGAATTAATAGAGGAGAATTACTCAGCACAGTACCTGGCAGTAAATGTCGATTATTACGGTTATGTAACAAAAAGGAAAAAAAGAAGTCAAACAAAATCAAGCACTTCATTCCAAAGTAAAATATCAAACTGAATCTAGTTGAGTCTGTCAACAAGAAATGTTTGTTTATCCTAAATGTTAACAAACTGTGCTTCAGAATCTGGCTCTGGTTCCATTGACATTTCTCACGTTAAGACGAGAAAATTACTTTTAATAACTTGATTTATTGTATGTGGTCAGGTATAAATAACTGATATTGTGGCTTTAATACCCTTAATAGTGAATATTAGAACTAATAATAAGGGAAAGTGGTGAGTGGGGACAGATATTATTTATCTCCAAAGAACACAAAGTCTCTGGACTCCTGTCCAGAGGAACAGGATGTGCTGGTCACACATGTCCTTTGGCTGAGGTTATAATCTAGGGATTCTCTAGGGACTTGCTGTTGAAATTGATAAACACACACCTGGGGGGTGGAAAGTTTTAAGGGACCACTTGCAGACCCTCAAGTCCCCACGCACCCTACCATACATGGTTCACGTGGGCACACTGGATCCTGTTTCTGCTTCCTCTGTCCCAATCACTCTTGTTCCATTTTACCCGAGACAGAGGTGCACCCGTCCTCCATCAGAATCCTAACACAGAGCATGGACTCCGCACGTAGACATCTCTGGACTTCAAAGAAACCACCTAAAGTATTGCTTTATGGTACACAAAATTTTTCTATATCAAGTGGTATCTAATTTCCTGCTTTCAATAAAACCAAAGGAGGTCCTAATTTAGCAGTGCTGATAAATCAAAATTGCTTTTAGCAATTTTGAGTGATAGATCACTATGTCATTTTTAGGTTATAGTGCAGAGCAATTCAGATAATCGAGTGACATCACTACCACAAATCACATTCTTATCTCATCTGCACATTCATGCAACAAGTATTTTCAGAGCTTACATCTATAAGATGAAAAATATGAAACTGTCCTCTTTTTTAGCAATATATAATATTTTCTATGGATATGTAAAATTAAAATAGGCTTCATTCAGTTCATTAACAGAAACATTTACATTTTACTTCATTTATCTAATGGTTATCAAAAAATCAAATATATATGTCAGGTCATTAGTCAAAACTGCAAGAACCTCTGCTGGTATTCAAGTCACCAATGTACCTTATCTTACAAACTCTTTGTGACTTGAGGTACACTCAGGCTGCTTGCTGAAAGCTCTGAGTTGCAAGTGAGGCCAACCATATGGAAAAGGTCACTGGACATCTGAAGTTTTTTCCTTCATTTTGCTCACCAAATCTTGCCGTCACTACATGGCTCTGTGATGTCTAAATTCCTTTTCTAGGTCATACTCTAGAAAGAAGAATCAAGGAAAAATCAGAAATTCTTGATTTGCTCCTGAATTTCCCAAGAAAACAGCTTCTTCTTATGTGCACTGCCCAACTTGTGCTCTTCGTAATGGTTCATAATATTGCAATCCAGGCGAGGGACGCAGCCTGGAGTTTGAGCACCTTTCGTCCATCTGCAAATTGACTTCATACATCCTCTCCTATCTGTGGGGCATGACCCACTTACAACATGTACCCTCCCATGACCCACCTACAACATGTATACTTTCTGGAAGGCCTGAGGCCTTCTCTCCCAGAAAGGCAGGAGATTTTTCACAATCCTGCATTTTGCTTTAGTAATACAATTCTGAACTCTGTATTTGGAATTAAGTCCAAACTCACAGAAATGTTGCAATGGTGTGTATAGTAAATGAACACCTGTATAACTTTACCTAATTCCACTTATTGTTGACATGTTACTCCATGTGCTTTAGTAACACAGTCTCCTTGGGGCAATTCTACTCAACAAAGACTCAGGGAAAGGGTCTCAGTTCATGGGACAGATTCTCCAAAAGACATGCAAAGCCTTAAACATCCAATGGCTACTGTATATTGTCTACCACTCCCAGAGCTCTGGCAAGGTCATACACAAATCCAGAGGCAAAACAAGGATAAATAAACTACAACAAACAGATTTTACATGGCCTAAAGCCCTCCCAATGTCATGATGAACGTGCAGGCTGCATTCAGTGAGCTGTGGGACTCTGCTCCTATGGAAGTATCACGGGCCCATGAGAGACCTCGGTAGTGTTCCCGCATTTTCCCTCCACCATGTAGAAGACACTTGAATGTCAAGGACTCTCCTTCCATGCTCAGTTCCTTTTCAGCAGGAGTCAAGGCTGCCAGACCAACCTGAGGTTCTGTTCCAATACTTCGTTCTATCTGGGAACTGATCTTGCTTAAAGGAATCCAGAAGGAGATCTGCCCTGTGGCTACATAGGCCGATCGTACCACCTCTTGTTGACCCTCCCACAGTCAATACAGTGTGTGGACCTTGCTTGAGGTGTGTGCAGCTCATTGTAAGTCTGCCCCACACTATGAACCAGAGGTTTGAAGACAGCAAACCACCGCCATGTCAAAGGCACCATCCAAATAGGGGCATTTTGTCCAGGCGTGCCCAGTTGCATGTTAGGATGGTGAAAAGAAGCAGATTCTGTTCATGCTTAGCCCAGAGAGGAAAGGGGTTAAACTTTAGCACCCATAACAAGTGGAGGGTTTTTTTGGTTTTTTTTTTTTTTTTTTTTAGGAATTCTGGAAGAACTGCACGTAGAGCAAGCAGACCAAATAACCTCAGGACTTGTGACAGACTAGCCAACCGCTGAGCTGATATCCATCTAGGATGCTGGAGACTATTTACTTTGCTTAACCTCATAGTTTTCTGTTGCTCACCAGAAAGATCTCTGTTCCCCAGCAGTCTTTTGCACTGAAGAGGACAATGAAAACATTAGGTGCAAAACCACATATTAAGGAATGACAGAGGGTATTGGATGATGTTCCGTCTGCATCTGGTTGTGCATTTCTACTCTCATTTTTTCCTGTTTTCAGCTTTAATAATTATACAAGCCCTACTTTAAACCTCATTTCATCTTTTCCTCAAATAGCTCCTCATTCTGCAGGGGGGGTTTCTCCATCACATTTGGACTTCAGTTTTCTCTACTCTTATTTTTCTGTATATTTCATCTTATCTGCTTCCCATTTGTCAGGAAATCTAGATTCTTGTAATCAAATGTTGTCACTTTCTTGTTTCCACCACACTGTAGGGTTTACTGCTTCATTCTTTTCTTTTTTAATTTCATTTTTGTTATTTTTTGAGATTTTGAAAGGCAATGGGCAGAGATTAAACTCAGTCTCAGTCTGTGGTGTTGATCCAATCTCAAGTAATGTGATTTATTTGTTGATTTCAATTGTGGTCAGGTGCTTTGACTGGCAGATAACTGACATGATCATGGCCTTCTGATGTCAAAGGTCAGGGTTAGTTTTAAGCCACTGTAACTCTCTCTAAATCTCCTCTTGACATTTGCTTCTGTGCAGAGAAACCCTAAGCTTCCTAGATTTGTGGTAGTGATAAAAAGGAAGATGATTCCAGGAATACAGTTGTAGCAACAGCAGGGAAAGAAATGTTTCAGTATTGCTTCGGGAAGAAAACTAGTACAGCTTCCCGCAATCCAGTTTGGTATCTGTCTATCTGTGTGACACCACCAATTGGGAGTCCTGAAGCCTTCCCAAGTTCAACAGGGAAGAGGCAGGAAGCCTAAAAAGTAAAATCAAGGATCTGAGGTTGGATATAATTTTCCATATCTAGGTTATATGGAGTATGGGAGCTTGGAAGAGTCACTTGATATTTCTAAATCCCGGTGAATGAAGACTACACTTTCATTACATAAAAGTCATAGAGATGAAATAATAGTATGCGTGTAAAACACTCCGCACTGTGCCTTAGTCAGATTATTCTTCTAACATGAACCATCCAGGCAGTCTCATTCCTCTCCAAATTATGAGGCAGGACAGAATAGGGACACACTGCTCATGAGTATGCAGGCTGAACAAACATTAGCCACCTCCTCATTTTGCAGGTAATGAACCGATATGAGCTAACACTTGCTAACAGCATCTTAACCACCCTACCAATCAGTTTACCCTTGTCCAGAACCCTGTGATTTTCTGAACGGGAACCAAAACCACAAAGACCACAACACATGCCCACTAAAAAGGATCCTAGGTGCAAATGACCTAGAATAGATCTACTACACATGGTGCTAGACTGAAAAGGGCAAACTGAAGGGAAAATTGACCCCACTGCATATGAGCTTTTCCTTCAGAGCACCTCACTGCACATGCAAGGAAGCAAAAAGGGCTTGCACCTGCAAAAAGCACAAAAACCTCCTTTTCCTCCCCTTTTCCTTGAATATTCCTCCCCCTATAAAAATCAAGATATAAGCCCTCTCCATGAAAAACCATGGTGCTTGTCACTTGTAAGGATGCCCATGTACTCTTCTGTGTGTACTTTCACTTTGCAATAAACTTTAAGTGTGAATGTGACACTGTGGGTTGCCAACGGGATTCCCCCCTCAGGAAATCCAAGAGCCTGCATCTCTGACATCAATAAGGCACTTTTAAATCATTTTCACTTCCTCTCTAGCATTACCCTCCAGATCTTCCTCCCCTTTTTCCTCCACATACCACCAACACAATCATGTCTAATCCCTTTATTCCCACTACCCACATGGCCAAACCTGAATCCAGGCTCTACTCAGCTTCTATCTCATCATTTCATCAGCCTATGCTGCCTTAGATTTCATATCTCCTGCTCTGTGGGTGTAAAACCCGAGAAGACAGCCATAGTATACACCTGCCATGATAATGCATAGGTCTTTTTTGTCAAGAAAAATAAATAGGTCAGTTGTTTTGAACCAATGCAAATGCAAGTGAAACTTTCATTGAATTTTGTTTGCTTGAGGATGGCATTCAGGAATGGAACTTAAGGGCTCCTCCTAGTGAACAATGGTATTTTGCAAATGTTCAGAGAGATTTTAGATTCCATATGAAATGGTGCCACCTTGAGGTTCAGACCTCACAGTTGTGTTCAGTTTAAGAAAAACTCATTAGACAGTTTCTATTATGTGCCAGTTTCTGTAGTAGGCTTTGGTAATTAAAAGAATAAAAACACCCATCGTGCACCCAGAGGTCTTCATCTCATGAGAGAGACACACACATAAATATATCATTTCAATGCAGTGAGCAAGGGTGTAGGTCGAGGTGTGCTTAAGGAGTGTGTGCTTAAGGAGTGTGGGAAATGTCCACCTAAACCAATCTGGGCATTCAAAAGAGACTTTACAGAAGGCATGATGAATAGAGAAATAATAAAATATCTAACTGAAGTAATAGTCCTCCTTCAGCTCTTCTGCACAGGGTCAAAGCAGAAGAAGACCTGAGTGCACTGCCTGGTGGGAGCTCAGCAGAATGACTCCTGGGAAGGGGGTGGGGCCTGCAACCACGTGAGCCAAGACTGCAAAACTGCCTCTGGATTTGCACAGAGGATAAGATTCAGCCCCCATGGGAGGGTGGAGGGTGATAACTACAGATCACGTAAGTGCTTTATGTACCCTTAGTGCAAGGGAGGACTATAATCCTGGAAGAAAACTCTACATTTATACTTATATTCATACAGGACCACCCTTGAGTTAAGACAATAGTAGCAGTTTGGAAAGAAGGTGGCTCAGGGAACACTGTCCCACACTGTGTAGAAAGGAAATCCTGAGAGGTTTAGCATTTGGTCAGTAAGAAATCATCAGAAATTCATGAAAGTCTGGAGTCAGTGGATTGCATACCAGGTGTAGAGTAGAATTATTTGAGTTGGGTACAGTGATTGGTAATTATCAGCCGCCAGAGATTTACCAAGTAGAAATAAAATCTTCCCCATCTCCAAAGGAAGACTAAAAGTCTAAAGTCCCGCTATTTCCTTTTACACATCTTCGACTTATCGACCATCTCACATACAAACATAGGCTTGAAGGACCCACTCTAGCTTGGACAAAGAACAGGCTAGGGCCATTTTTAGCATCCTAAAGTCCAGAGCGCCACCTCAGGTTTCAGAACTGTGGGCGTCCAGGATAGTTCAATGGTCCAGGAATTGGAAGATCTTCACCAGACTGGAGATTGAAGGAGGTAGCCTGATAAAAAGATGGAGAAAATATGAAGAAAAATCGAAAGCATGTGATGATTCCTGTCCCCAATTCTGGAGCAACTTCATACTCATTAAAACCAAAAAAATCAGCATAAAAAATAAATAAGGGTATCAAAAACCCCACAACAAGGCTTTTCTAATTACTGAGAGAATTGTCAGGGATTACACCAAAAAATGATATTTATGTGCCCCCGAGCTGATTGGTATGTAAATGTAGATCCTCTTTCAACCTTAGTCAGGGACCTAAAAGCATTATGTCAACTGATTCACAATCCCTATGAAACAAAACCTCATTCAGAGGGATAGACTCTATCACTGATTCAACTCTGCAGGCACCAGACAATCCAACCTTATGCTTGTTCATGGGAGGTGATTATTATATATTTGTTAAGCAAATTAATGTAATTGAAGATCTTATCAGTCTCTTTGCTTGAAATGTACATTGCAGTTTGTGAAATTAATTGGGTTTCTAAGTTAGTTTTCCTAAGGAAATGAATGCTCTGACCTTATTGGCACTCCCATCTCTCCCTGCACTTTAGAGTTAGAACACTGGTTTGGGAATTGTTCTTTTATTGGTTCCTCAGTTATTGTGACACAATCCAACCAAATAATCAGTGCCAAGGTTATGATTAAGTTTAGGATAAGGATAAAATCAAGGGTCAGAGATGCACAAAATTCAGTAAATGTAATTCAGATAGAATTTTTTAAAAAATATCATGGGCTTCTAGTCAAGATGGTGGAATAGACAGGCCCCAGAGTAAGTCTCTCCCACAAATCAACCACTTTGCAACTATTAAAAAGCAACGACAGCAAAGCTGGGGCCACTAGAGCTCAGGGGAAGAGCAGGAGAGACCTGCATGAAGGCAGGAGAAGCCACGATGAGAGAAAGAAAGAACTGCTCCAACTGTTTCAAGCACCAGCTGCTGCAAGGCTGGAGCTGGTGAGCACACAGGGCAGGAGCTGGCAAAAGCCTCAGCTGTGCCCTTCGGATGGAGTTGCTTGGAGGCTGCTGGGGAGAAGAGGGCCTTCGTGGCCCCCAGGCCAGCAAGACCACTAACAGGGTTCCCATGGACCCACATAGGAGCAAGGAACCACAACTGAAGAAAATGAGCCATTCAGAGGCCAGTGAATCATCGCAAGGGACTGGTGTAGGGCCCATCCCATGGGAAGTGTTTGGAGCACAGGTGGTAGAGGAGATGGGCTCACTGGGAAAACACTGGGACACAGCAAGGACAGCTGATCTGCCCTCCAATCAGCAAAGGACCACTCAGTGGAGACTGGTCAGGAATGTAGAACTGCAGGTGGCACAGTTTGCTGAAAAGACTCAGGCCCAGACCAGAGTTTCTATAACCCAGGTATACCAGATTTTACGAGTCCTGGAAGCACCTATAAAGCCAACCATTAAAACCTGAGCTGCACAAGAAAACCCTCCCCAGGGAATCAGCAGCAAAGCAACAATTTAGCTCAACCACAGAGCTCAAGTGCTGGTTCCCAGCACTTCCCACAGGAAGTTCCCCCATTTTAAACGAAAGCAAAGGACAACAAATTAGTTCCAATGCAGAGTTTAAATGGTAAGAACAGCAAATAATCCAACACAGAAGTGAAAGAAAAAACAAAATAACCACAACCAGAGACAAAGTTTGATATTAACTAGTAAAGGTCTCTCATCACCAAAGAACCACCTATAAAACCTAGAAGGACTGGAAGTCTCCTGGGCTGCCAAGCCAGGCTGGGGGGAGGACTGGAGGCCTCAGCCATGCCCACCTCCCACACCCACAACCAGTCCCAAGGGTGAGGCCTCAGCCACACCCCACTGACACCTGCAACCAGCCAGCGACAACCAGTGAGCTACTGCAGGAAGTGCCCCAGGCTCTCCCGAACTGGGGTGGTAGGGGACAAAGGCTTCAGCCACAGCCCTCTGACATCTGCACCCAGCCCAGCAATTACTAAGCCACTGCTGGAAGCCCCCTGGTCTCCCCTGTGGGAATGAGGGGTACCAGAGGCCTCAACACCAACCCTCCTCCTTTCTCCTTCTCCCACCCTATTTCCTTCCTGTTTCCCCTCTCCCCCTCCCCCAACTGCTCAGCAACATCATAGAATGTAAAAAAAAAAAAAGTAATATTAATAAATAAACTTAAAAAAATGAATAAATAAAAATAAAAATATCATGGGATATATAAATTCTAAAATAAATTCTTGTGGGACTACATAATGGAAGGCAGAGTGTGCCTTCTGTTGGGGATACAATGTGATCAAGGAAAAATCTAAATCTAAAGGAATGACGATTCTAGGGGGTGACCTAAGTGGTCACCAATCTGACATGGCGGTTGTGACCACAGGCTGCAGAGCTATCTTATCCTCCTGGTCCACTGAACTTCATTTGACCTTGGAGTAAAATGAAAACATCAATGGACCAGCTGCATGAATAGATCCACATAGACACTTCTGGCATCTGTAACGCTGTTATCCATTAACCACCTTGTTGAAAGTTGGAATGAAGGTGGAAATACAAGGCAATACCTAAGTAAATAAATTGGAAGGAGCCTCAGATGAAACAATAATAACAGGAGATCATAAGCTGTGGATTGATGCTCACCCAGAAATCTGGAGTCAAAAATAAATAAATAAATAAAATGAAGAAAAGCGACAATGATATCTATGCATGAAAATATCAAGAACATGCAGAAGTTTCAGATTGGTAGTGGAAAAAATGGACAAAAATATATAGTCAGTATAAAAGAATGAAGATAGGGAGGAAAAAGCATAGGCATAGTGTAACAGATGCCTTGGGCCCCTGTTTATTGCAAACTGGACAAATTAGACAAACATCTGCTGAAGGCAAGTAGAAAAGCTGGACAACATATACCAGGAGCTATCCAGAGCATGAAGAATTACTAGGCCTAGATCTAGGTGGGACACAGGCATAGAAGATGACCACCACATTTGGAGTTGGTTGTGCTCTGAGAACATTTGGCAATCCTGCAGGAGTGGATGACAAACCATCAAGTTCAAGGTGATAGGTCAATTGAGATGGGAGTACAAGGTCTGCATAAGGAATTGCTCATTTCTAATCCCCTCACTTTGGGTCAGGAGAAAACCTATGAATAAAAATGAAACAGAAGAAGACAAGCCCTGGGAAGGAACTACTATAACTCAAATGGGATTGACGTGATCACAGAGCAGAGTGTCCCCAGAATTCCTCATGTGTCCATAGTTGGCTGTAGAAAAAGAATGTAATCAGAGGAAGATGACACCATCCCCGGCCTTAAGTCACTTCTACAGTACTTTTGCCATACCATCATGTAGAACACATTTAAAAAAAAAAAAAAAACAGGTAAAGAAGGAAATAGGATAAAATTTAAAATGTTCTCTAAGTCCATCCATTTTGTTGCAAATCATAGTATTTCATTTTTTCATAGCAGAGTAGTATTCCATTGTATAGATATACTGCATTTTCCTTATCCAGTCATCTGATGATGGGCATTAGGCTGCTTCCAACTCTTGGCTATTGTAAATATCACTGCAATAAACATGGGAGTGCAGGTAACCATTAAACATGACAATTTCCATTCCTCTGGAGTGGAATACCTAGGCCATATGGTAGATCTATATGTAATTGTTTGAGGACACTCCAGACCATTTTATGTTAAGTGAAATAAGCCAGGCACAGAAAGATAAATACCACATGTTCTCACTTATTTGTGGGAGCTAATAAAAATAAGTAAATAAATATACAAACAAATAAATGGGGAGGAGGAATAAACGAAAAGAGAACACAGCAATCACAACAATTCCTTGAACTTGTTAATACAGGTAAACAGATATGATGTTGATGTGGGGGAGGTGGGAGATGGAGGGGAGAAAGGAGGAATTGGTATAGGGACACAAAAATCAACTACATTGTATATTAATAAATTAAAAGAAAAAAGTTTTAAATGTTCATGATAGAAATCAAAGAGAGATTTTTAAAAATAACCATACTTACTCTTTTTAAGGAGATAACAGACAAGATTAAGTATTCTGGAAGATAACTGGAAAAAATAAAAATAAAACATATCAACTTGAAAAATATAACTGAATTTTAAAATGTAATGGTTGGGTTTAATAGATTTTACTACCTGAGTATAGAATGTTTCTATAATAAATACCTAAATGTGGGAATCCAGGCAGAGGGTGAAGAATAGAAAGAATTTCAAGACTCTGTGACAGAGTCTAAATTGCCTTGAATAGACAGCAGAAAACTGGACATGTAGGTTGCTTCTAGTGGAAGTCAGAAGTAAGAAGGAACATATGTTTAGAAAATAAAGGAAAGGGAATCTTTGTTTTGCAGTGGTGGAAACCTTACCAAAATTGTATCCTTTGGTCATGTTGAAAGCAGAATCCATAAGTTATAAAACTGGATATATAGCTAAGGAGATTTCAGAGCAAAGTGTTGAAGGTCCCTCCTGGCTTCTTGCTGGCTTCTTGCTGCTTGTAACTTGATTGCTTGGGCTTGTTTTCTTGATTTCTTTTTCTGCTAGTTTGTTGTTGGAGTATAAAAACCCTTTTGATTTTTGCATGTTGATTTTTTATCCTGCAAATTTGCTGAGATAGTTTATCAGTTCTAAGAGCTTTTTTGTAAAGTCTTTAGGTTTTTCTATATATAGGATCATGTCACCTGTAATGGGAACAGTTTGACTTCATCTTTTCCAATCTGGATGCCCTTTATTTCTTTCTCTTGCCTGATTGCTCTGGCTAGTACTTCCAATACTATGTTAAATAGGAGTGGTGAGAGTAGTCATCTTTGTCTCGTTCCAATCTTTGAAGGAAAAGCTGAAAACTTTATTTCACCTTTCTTTTTTTATGTTATTAAGGATGATATTGGTGGTGGGTTTGTCCTATATGAATTTATCATATATTTCCTTCCATACCTAATTTGCTGAGAGCCTTTATCATGAAGCAATGTCAAATTTTATCAAATGCTTTTTCTGCATCATCTATTGAGATAATGATATGATTATTGTCCTTGACTTTGTTGATGTGGTGTATCAGATTTATTGACTTGTATGTGTTGAACCATCCTTGCGTTCCTGGGATGAATCCCACTTGATTGTGGTGTACAATTTTTTTGATGTGTTTCTGTACTGTGATTGTTCATATT
Source organism: Cynocephalus volans (assembly GCF_027409185.1). Classification (NCBI taxonomy): domain Eukaryota; kingdom Metazoa; phylum Chordata; class Mammalia; order Dermoptera; family Cynocephalidae; genus Cynocephalus; species Cynocephalus volans. The sequence continues at coordinate 157,640,401 of NC_084463.1, forward strand.
TTGTTGAGGATTTTGTGTCTGTAGTTTTCTTTTTTGTTGTTACCTTTTTCTAGTTTGGTATCAGGGTGATGCTGGCCTCATAGAATGAGTTTGAGAGAATGGTCTCTGTTTCCAGTTTTTGAACTAGTTTGAAGAGAATTCATATGAATTCATCTTTAAAGGTTTTTAAAATTTAGCAGTAAAGCCATCCAGTCCTGGGCTTTTCTTTGTTGGGAGACTGCTGATTACTGCTTCAATCTCGTTGCTTGTTATTGATCTGTTCATGTTTTCTGTTTCTTCTTGGTTCGGTCTTGGTAGTTTGTATGTGTGCAGAAATTTATCCATTTCTTCCAGGTTTTCAAATTTGTTGGCATATGGCTGTTTATAATAGTCTAGTGATTCTTTCTATTTCTGTGGTATTGGTAGTAATGTCTCCTTCTACATTACTGATTTTTGTTATTTGTGTCTTCTCTCTTCTTTTTTTAGCTGGCTTAGCTAATGGTGTGTCTATTTTGTTTACCTTGTTGAAAAAACAACTTTTTGTTTCATTGATCTTTTGTATCATTTTTTGGTCTCTGCTTCATTTAATTCTGCCCTGATCTCAATTATTTCTTTCTGTCTACTAATTTAGGGATGGATTGCTCTTGTTTTCCTAGTTCTTTGAGGTGTAGCAATGGGTTTTTTAAAATTTATTTCTATTCTTTTGATGTCAGTATTTATTGCAATAAATCTCCCTCTTACTACTGCTTTTGCTGTATCCAACAGGTTTTTGTATGGTGTGTCTTTATTTTCATTAGTTTCCATAAATTTTTTGATTTTCCGTCTAATTTTGACTTGGACTCATAGGCTGTTCAAGAGCACATTGTTTAATTTCCATGTATTTTTATCGTTTCCTGAGTCTTGCTTGTTATTGATTTCTAGCTTTAATCTGCTATGATCTGAAAAGATACTTGAAATGATTTCAATTTTTTAAGATTTGTTGAGACTTG